>NC_086317.1:238014325-240471825 GCF_036172605.1 Pelobates fuscus
TAATGGTGAAACACTCGTGTAAACTAAAGGTGAATTAAAACCTGGGTGGATGCAATTTGGATATTCCCCTGCAGTAGTGAGGGTGGTAGAGACCAAGTATATATCTGAAAGAAAGTATTAATATATATAATACGGTATATAGTGTAGTCTATATTTAGTCTGCTGCGCACCCAAAACTAACATGTATAGAGGGCTTGGTACATATCCCGGCTGTTAAACGTATCAGTTCCTTTCTATAGACTCAAAATTAAATAAGAATAGTGAAGGACAAAATACACACAATCTCTATATAATCGTAAATGGTCCGTCCGAATTACGGTTAATTATATGGAGCCTATAGTAGGTTAAGGAAAGATTGTACATTAGGAAGTGTCATTTAAACTGTACAGTATCGTAGTAGTGCATGCGAAACTGTTCAGTCAGTAAGGGCAGAAGTCAGTATCCATTAGTCTATACACCACTTTAGTGGATAGAAGATAGAGTCGTTTTCACCAGGTGTTGCCAGGTAAACATTGTCTCTGAGTCATAGTCTAGTAGCCTACAGAAAGTAGGGGTAACCTCATCCCGACTAATCTATATGATTGATTTAGTCAGGGTGTAGTTTATTGTACCCTGCTAGGCAGCTGATGGTACAAGAGATATCTGTGGAACTTGTACGTAGCGCACCTGTATAGAGAGTCTCCCCAGGGGGTCAACACACAATACCGGATATAAGTGTGTGAATCAACCGGTCCAGTTGCTGTATATGCTTAATAGAGCTTAGATAAGACTGTTACTCTAAAGTAGCCTGCCATTATATAATACAGGAAACTGAGAGTGTAGATCAGCCGGTCTAGTCCCTAAATGCACTTATTAGAGCTTAGTTTAACTGCAAATTCAAGGTAGCCCTCCGTTCACTAGTGCAGGAGGGTAGTCCAGCTGACCACAATAGTATCACACTTAGATCTGACTCCTAAGAATATTAAGTAAATTAAGTAGGTAAACTGCTGCTTCACGGCAGCCTAGCGTAATGTCTGTCCCATATGCTACCTAGCTGACTCAAAAGATTCAAACTGAATAATAGACTTCCCCCATAATCAAGTAGAGCCTAGAGCATCCCCCAGTATTAAAATAAAATACGGCAAAAAACGCTCGACGCGCGTTTCGGCGTGCTCACACGCCTTTGTCAAGAGCTACTGGCACAGCTGAGGAGAGGTGAATATGAACCGAGGGGAGTCCCGCCCCTCTCGCTAGGTCTTCCAATCAGCTCGATTGCAGACTAGCCGGGGGCGGGGTTAGACCTCGAAGCACCTCCTCAGTACTCATAGGTTCATTAGTTGTAGGGTCACGTGTCTACAGCGCATCGGTCGCCATGGTGACGTGACTCGCATCATGATGTGCGCGCGCAGTATCTAGTAGCTGCACACAGTCCTAAGTTTGGAACTCCAGTGCCGAAATTCAGTCTCCATTAAACATTCCATTTTCAAAGTGGCTACACTGACTACCAGTAGTGATTGGAATTGTTATATGGATTGGTCCACTTATTTAGTTGGAAGGTCTGAACTAGAATTATATCGGTCTAGATAAGGGAGTTAGATCGCTATATCAATACCCAAATGTATTCATCTAGGGCTTCCCTGTAGAGAATCATTCACTGTAGTGGGTCACTGATTCATATAGGTGTAACTTTGAACTGCTGCTCATCATTATTATTATTGTGTCCTATGAGTAGGATAGGTTTCAAAATCAAGATGCTTTTTCATTTATTTAGTTCTATCAATAAATTACATGTTTTAACTAGCATGGTACATTATTGACCAGACTGTCCTGTTACATTAGTTCAGTATTAAAGGTCATGTATATAATTCACCTATATACTCTATATTCATCATCTTTGTGTATTGAACCTGTGCCAGGTGTAGGGTATATACAGTGCTGAATTATTATACATAAATCAAAAAAATTATAATTGTAGAATGACAATATATACAGGTGGCGACTTATTCACAGTGGAATAATGCCATATATTTTTTGTTGTTGGTGTTTGGGTGAGATTTTTGGTGTTTTATATTTTATACATATATATACACTTTATTAGAGTATGTATTTCTAATTATTTTTTTTTTTTTTTTTTTTATTTATTTATTTTTTTAAACTTTTTTATTTTTTGTTTTAATTTTTTATTCTGTCTTTTTTGTTTTATTTTTTGTATACTTATTTTGTATATATGTACATACGTTGTTAAGTCAGAGAGGTGGGTCACGATTGCGAGTAGATCGCGTGCTGATGGTTATATGTAGGGGGAGAAAGAAAAACCTTCATTTAGGCCTTTTGGACTTAAGGTCTTGAGTTTATATATCCACCTACACTCCTTTTGACGTAACAGTTTGTCAAAATCGCCTCGTCTCTGATCTCGTTTCACCCATTCCAGACCACAGAACCTAATCTCACTCGAGACGCCCTCATGGAAATTCTTCAGGTGTCTGGAGATTGGGGTTTCCATGCGGTTTTTTGGGGACCTCACGTGCTCTTTGATCCGTTCCTTAAACGGTCTGAAGGTTTTGCCCACATACATCATGTTGCAGCTACAGACCAGAAGGTACACCACACCAGCTGTGTTGCAATTGAAGAAATGGGTAATCTCAAAGACCTGTTGTCCATCACTGTCTTGGACTCTCTTTGAGTCGCGTAGGATATATTTGCACGCGACACATCTGCCGCAACCGAACGAACCGCATGGGGGGTTACGTCCAAGCCATGTTGTTTTACTTTGTTTCATTGAGAAATGACTCGGTACCAACATGTCGCGGAGATTTTTGCCTCTACGGGCTGTGATGGTTGCTTTGGGGCTAAGGACGTCTTTCAAGTGGACGTCTTTCAACAGGATGGGCCAAAATTTCTCGATAGATTTTCTCACTGTGTTCCATCCTGTGTCAAAAGTTTCAATCATACGGATGAGTTTATTGGATGGTGCTTGTTTCGATTGATCCAGGATAAGGTCATCTCTATCCATTTCTAGGGCTCGTTTATATGCCTTTTTCAGACATTTGTTAGGGTAGCCTTTTTCTCGGAATTGTTGCCTTAGTAAGGCTGCTTTCATTTTGAAGTCTGATAGGTCTGTACAATTCCTGCGTACTCTTAGGTATTGTCCGACTGGTATACCCTGCTTCAGGGGTCTAGGGTGACAGCTGTCCCATCTCAAGAGTGCATTAGATGCAGTTGGCTTCTTATAGAGGGTTGTTTTCAGAGAGCCATTTAAGTTAATGGAGATGGTTATATCCAGGAAATTCAGTGATTGACCCCCAAATTCTGCTGTAAATTTTAAATTCTCTTTGTTGATGTTCAGAAGAGAGACGAACTCTTTGAATTCATCTTCCATGCCTAGCCAGACAATGAAGATGTCGTCTATATACCTGAGCCATGTATGTATTTTGGGTATGTATGTCTGAAGGGTACTCGATTTTGTGAGTTGTGACTCCCACCAGCCTAGGTGGAGATTGGCATAGGAGGGTGCACACGCCGTGCCCATCGCCGTCCCCCTTATTTGATGAAAGAATTTGTTGTGGAACAAAAAATAATTATGGGACAGGATATACCCTAATAATTTCAATACAAATTTAGTATGTAGGGTATGAGTTGGGCCTCTTTGGTCTAGAAAGTATTCAGTGTGCTCAATACCCCGTTCATGGGGGATTGAGGAGTATAGCGCCTCCACATCAAGGCTACACAAACTTGCTGAGCTTGGTAGTTGTAGGTTCGAGAACAGTGACAGTGCCTGTTTTGTGTCCCTAATATACGAGGGAAGCTGTTCCACAAAAGGTCTCAGTATTTTCTCGATATACAGGCTCCCATTCTGTGTTAAATTATCCACACCGGAGACGATGGGACGGCCCGGTGGGAATTGTGTGTCTTTATTTAGAGATAGCTCCAGCTGGGGCAGCAAAGACCTTTCCATTATTCAAGGCTGCTCTTTCCAAAAAAAGGGGTGCAGTACTAGAGGAAGCAGAGGATGTGGTAGACAGCCCATCCAAAGTGAGGTGCCTGTAATCAAAGGCATTTTTAATCTATCCTCGCACACCCTTAACCCTGGGGAGATGTCTCTCCTGAATAAAGGGTTGAAATTTTCACCTGATAGACTACCTAAGATATTCGAACTTTTTAAAGATCTTAATTATTTTGTGAGGAAGCTCACGATTCTGAGGTCATTTAATATTAAGCAAACTGTGGGTACCACAGAATGTCCAAGGATGTTCCATAATCCACAAGATAAAATTGTTTTCCATAACCTTTTTTCTCTATTGGAGGAGCAGGATTTGCCATCACTGGAGATGGATGTTATGCGTATCGTTGAAGCTAACATCTCATCGGGGTTGAAGGCCCCCTCTACTTTCTATCCACAGGCTGATAAGGGACAGTTTATTCAATTGTTTTATGATTTGGTCTTGAAGGAGTTTAAGGATTTATGTTTGCGCTGTGGCGCTATTAACAAATCGAAAAATAGTTCTAATAATCTTAACCAGCAGGAGCTATTAGCCATTAAGAGTCTTAAGAATAACCCTGATCTTATTATCAAAGGGGCGGATAAGGGAGGTGGAATTGTTTTGTTAAATAGGAATGATTACATTGAGGAAGCTATGAATATTTTGGGTAACAGAGAATATTATCGGGTTTTAAAGAATGACCCTACGAAGCAATATGAAAAGGAGTTGAGAGTCCTTATAGAATTAGCTTTCTCTAGTGGATGTATAGATAAGAAGGAAAAGGGTTTCTTTTTGGCCGCACAGTGTAACATACCCATTTTTTACCATCTGCCCAAGGTCCATAAATCCCTCACTCGACCGCCAGGTCGTCCCATCATTTCTGGTATAGGTTCCCTTATAGCTCCCATTTCTAAATGGGTTGATTTCCACCTTCAGAGGTATGTTCCCCATCTACCTTCCTTTATTAAGGATACAGGTCATGTCCTGTCCCTTATGGAAGAGGTTGAGTGGCAAGATTATTATTGTTGGGCCACCATTGATGTAGTTTCACTCTACACTAATATTGATCATGCTCTTGGCCTCAGAGCTATTTCATATTATCTCTCATCTGATCCTCTATTACCGGAATTACAGGCTGATTTTATTTTGAAATTCACAGAATTTATCTTAAAGCATAATTATTTTGAATTTGATGAAGTTTTTTATCTACAAACCAAGGGGACTGCGATGGGGGCGAGTTTCGCCCCATCCTATGCCAATTTGTTCATGGGCCTCTGGGAGAGCACCATGATTTTGGAAAATTCGCATTGGAGGGGGCGACTCGCCTTCTATCGCAGGTTCATTGACGACATCCTTATCATTTGGAGGGGGGGTTGGGAAGAATTAGAAGATTTTATCTCCTACCTAAATGATAATTTATGGGGACTTACCTTTACTTACCATAGACATTTGTCCACCATTGATTTTCTTGATCTCACCCTGACTGGTTTTCAGGGGAGAGTTCTAACTAGGACCTTCCAAAAGAGTGTTGATGTTAATGGATATCTCCATGCTGATAGTGGCCACCATCCCACTTGGATCCAAAATATCCCTTCTGGACAATTCTATAGGTTAAGGCGCAATTGTTCCTCCCTTATGGACTATGAGAGAGAGTCACTCGTTTTATGTCGTCGCTTCATAGAAAAAGCGTATCCAGCTGAGCAGATCAGACGGGCTTATTTGAGGGCAGGGGCACTAAATAGAGAGGACCTTGTCCCTCCGTTAGGCCGTTTAAAGAATAGGGTAGGGCCACTTGATCAAGAGTCACACTTGATTAGGGTGTCACACAGTAACAATCACGAACTTATCCTTAACCTTTTGGATGAATATAACTGTCCACAAAAGAGGAGAGCTAAATACAATATCAGTACTAAGGATGTGGGGGTGGGGATTTCTCCTGTCTTTACTACGGTTTTCAACAAATGTTATGATGATATTATTAGTGTCGTTTATAAATACTGGCCTATCCTTAGAAAGGACCCTTTACTTTGTTTTAGTATTCCAGAACTCCCGAAGATTACCTTTAGGAGAGCCCCAAACCTGAAAAATATATTAGCCCCCTCTAAACTAAGGGACAATGTGGAGGGGCCAGCTACTAGTAAGAATGGTGTCAACAATTTACGTTGCGGGCGGAGCAGATGCCTGACCTGTGGGTTTATTTGTCATAATACGTCCACCTTTAAATCATATAGGGGAGAAGAAACTTTTGTGGTTAACCATAGGATTACATGTAGTACCCCCTTTGTTGTATACCTTTTGATTTGTCCGTGTAATCAGCATTATGTGGGACAGACCACCAGACCCCTGAAATCTAGATTTAGAGAGCATAGACTGGCTATATTGAACAAAGATAGGAGATCTTCGGTTGCTCGACATTTTGAGTTGTTTCATAATAGTGACCCGGCATCTATTAAAGTGATGGGAATAGAGTTTATACCTCCCACTAGGGATTTTGCTATTAGGAAAAGACACCTGATCAGGGCTGAGTCCTTATGGATTTTTAGGTTAGACTCCCTCATACCCAATGGCCTAAACGAGGAGATAGAACTTTTTTAGTTTGAGGTCCCTTTTCTATATCTAGTTGGTTCATTGAGGAAAATTATATAGCTATATTATTGAGATGTAACAATAATATAGGGGGCATCTGCACTGCATTCTCTTTGTATGGAGATGTTTTTTTCCCCTGACCTAGATTTTTGCTGTCTAATAGAATTTATTATAAATTTCTTTTATATTATGTGTATAGTTTTAATGGAGCTTTATATGTTAATATTAAATCAGATTGTGTGGAAATAATTCGCTAAAAAAATTTTTTGTTTATATGCTAATGTTAAATCAGATTGTGTGGAACTAATTTGTTAAACTGTTTACCTGTGTGTTAAACTGTCAGTTTAGTGTATGTATCATTAGCACCTGTTCTATGTTTAACAGGTTTCACTGATGTAGCTTGATTACTGATAATTATCCACTCCGGGGTTCACCTGCTGGTTTTATCTTGAGCAGGTATTTAAACCCTGGGTGGTGATCTAGGCACAAGTACTGATCTTGATAAAGTCCCACAGTTTGGGACGAAACGCGTTGATCTGTGGGCTGCTGGCTGTTCCTTTCTTTCCATTTCCCCTGGGTTTGACGTCCTGTCTTCATCTTTGGCTGAATACCGCGGTCTTTTTTGAAAATACCGACCGCGGTTTCTATCTGCTGGTTGCTGTCTGGGCGGTTGCTGTACCACTCTGCACCTACTTTGTCCATCTTCACGGCTTCACCTCCACTGTGGTCTTTTTTGAAGATCCCGACCGCAGTGTGAGAGAGTTGGAGTTCCCATAACGAGGGTTTATCTGGTTGCTCTTTGATCCGCCCAACATCACCTTTATTCTGCCTACCCAGGGAGGACTTCCGGACAATTACTGGTTTTTTTCATTTTATTTTATTTCACTTAGTATTATTGTTTCTTGTCTCTTGTCTTTCATTTTTATATATCTCATTTATTCATCTTCTGGTTATATCTACCTCAGGTGGGGGCCCACACCGAGGACAGATATATATTTTTTCCCATTTATTATTACTATTGTGTTTATTGGTATATAATTTTTTTGCTTTTTTTTTTTTTTTTTTGTGTATCCACCCTACCTTCACTTAGTGATCGGACCTCTATATATATATTCTTTATATTGAGGTTATTCCATCTTTTTGGCCATTCAGTGCAGTTAGTTTGTGGATACATTTGGTGTCATTTAATTTTTTTTTTTTTTTTTTTTTTATTTATTTTTTTTTTGTTATTCTGTTTTATGAGATTTTTGTATTTAATTGTCCAGTTAAGGTATAACAGTGGTGATCGGAATTAGTCCTTTGCTGATTTATTTATTTTTTACTTAATTAATAAATTATTTTTGATAATTTTTATACTATTTATCTAGTTTTATAATCTTAAGCGCACACACCCTATTTTCCATTTCTGAGTATATAACTCATCAAGTCGCTAGAGTGGGTGTGTAGCTGCTACTCTTCTTTTTTATTCATTTACTGATTTATTTGTGGTGTTATCACTGCATGTACCGTTTTCTATAAGTTTTTTTGGGGGTCAATCACTGAATTTCCTGGATATAACCATCTCCATTAACTTAAATGGCTCTCTGAAAACAACCCTCTATAAGAAGCCAACTGCATCTAATGCACTCTTGAGATGGGACAGCTGTCACCCTAGACCCCTGAAGCAGGGTATACCAGTCGGACAATACCTAAGAGTACGCAGGAATTGTACAGACCTATCAGACTTCAAAATGAAAGCAGCCTTACTAAGGCAACAATTCCGAGAAAAAGGCTACCCTAACAAATGTCTGAAAAAGGCATATAAACGAGCCCTAGAAATGGATAGAGATGACCTTATCCTGGATCAATCGAAACAAGCACCATCCAATAAACTCATCCGTATGATTGGAACTTTTGACACAGGATGGAACACAGTGAGAAAATCTATCGAGAAATTTTGGCCCATCCTGTTGAAAGACGTCCACTTGAAAGACGTCCTTAGCCCCAAAGCAACCATCACAGCCCGTAGAGGCAAAAATCTCCGCGACATGTTGGTACCGAGTCATTTCTCAATGAAACAAAGTAAAACAACATGGCTTGGACGTAACCCCCCATGCGGTTCGTTCGGTTGCGGCAGATGAGTCGCGTGCAAATATATCCTACGCGACTCAAAGAGAGTCCAAGACAGTGATGGACAACAGGTCTTTGAGATTACCCATTTCTTCAATTGCAACACAGCTGGTGTGGTGTACCTTCTGGTCTGTAGCTGCAACATGATGTATGTGGGCAAAACCTTCAGACCGTTTAAGGAACGGATCAAAGAGCACGTGAGGTCCCCAAAAAACCGCATGGAAACCCCAATCTCCAGACACCTGAAGAATTTCCATGAGGGCGTCTCGAGTGAGATTAGGTTCTGTGGTCTGGAATGGGTGAAACGAGATCAGAGACGAGGCGATTTTGACAAACTGTTACGTCAAAAGGAGTGTAGGTGGATATATAAACTCAAGACCTTAAGTCCAAAAGGCCTAAATGAAGGTTTTTCTTTCTCCCCCTACATATAAACATCAGCACGCGATCTACTCGCAATCGTGACCCACCTCTCTGACTTAACAACGTATGTACATATATACAAAATAAGTATACAAAAAATAAAACAAAAAAGACAGAATAAAAAATTAAAACAAAAAATAAAAAAGTTTTTTTTAAAAAAATAAAAAATAAATAAAAAATAATTAGAAATACATACTCTAATAAAGTGTATATATATGTATAAAATATAAAACACCAAAAATCTCACCCAAACACCAACAACAAAAAATATATGGCATTATTCCACTGTGAATAAGTCGCCACCTGTATATATTGTCATTCTACAATTATAATTTTTTTGATTTATGTATAATAATTCAGCACTGTATATACCCTACACCTGGCACAGGTTCAATACACAAAGATGATGAATATAGAGCATATAGGTGAATTATATACATGACCTTTAATACTGAACTAATGTAACAGGACAGTCTGGTCAATAATGTACCATGCTAGTTAAAACATGTAATTTATTGATAGAACTAAATAAATGAAAAAGCATCTTGATTTTGAAACCTATCCTACTCATAGGACACAATAATAATAATGATGAGCAGCAGTTCAAAGTTACACCTATATGAATCAGTGACCCACTACAGTGAATGATTCTCTACAGGGAAGCCCTAGATGAATACATTTGGGTATTGATATAGCGATCTAACTCCCTTATCTAGACCGATATAATTCTAGTTCAGACCTTCCAACTAAATAAGTGGACCAATCCATATAACAATTCCAATCACTACTGGTAGTCAGTGTAGCCACTTTGAAAATGGAATGTTTAATGGAGACTGAATTTCGGCACTGGAGTTCCAAACTTAGGACTGTGTGCAGCTACTAGATACTGCGCGCGCACATCATGATGCGAGTCACGTCACCATGGCGACCGATGCGCTGTAGACACGTGACCCTACAACTAATGAACCTATGAGTACTGAGGAGGTGCTTCGAGGTCTAACCCCGCCCCCGGCTAGTCTGCAATCGAGCTGATTGGAAGACCTAGCGAGAGGGGCGGGACTCCCCTCGGTTCATATTCACCTCTCCTCAGCTGTGCCAGTAGCTCTTGACAAAGGCGTGTGAGCAAGCCGAAACGCGCGTCGAGCGTTTTTTGCCGTATTTTATTTTAATACTGGGGGATGCTCTAGGCTCTACTTGATTATGGGGGAAGTCTATTATTCAGTTTGAATCTTTTGAGTCAGCTAGGTAGCATATGGGACAGACATTACGCTAGGCTGCCGTGAAGCAGCAGTTTACCTACTTAATTTACTTAATATTCTTAGGAGTCAGATCTAAGTGTGATACTATTGTGGTCAGCTGGACTACCCTCCTGCACTAGTGAATGGAGGGCTACCTTGAATTTGCAGTTAAACTAAGCTCTAATAAGTGCATTTAGGGACTAGACTGGCTGATCTACACTCTCAGTTTCCTGTATTATATAATGGCAGGCTACTTTAGATTAACAGTCTTATCTAAGCTCTATTAAGCATATACAGCAACTGGACCGGTTGATTCACACACTTATATCCGGTATTGTGTGTTGACCCCCTGGGGAGACTCTCTATACAGGTGCGCTACGTACAAGTTCCACAGATATCTCTTGTACCATCAGCTGCCTAGCAGGGTACAATAAACTACACCCTGACTAAATCAATCATATAGATTAGTCGGGATGAGGTTACCCCTACTTTCTGTAGGCTACTAGACTATGACTCAGAGACAATGTTTACCTGGCAACACCTGGTGAAAACGACTCTATCTTCTATCCACTAAAGTGGTGTATAGACTAATGGATACTGACTTCTGCCCTTACTGACTGAACAGTTTCGCATGCACTACTACGATACTGTACAGTTTGAGTGACACTTCCTAATGTACAATCTTTCCTTAACCTACTATAGGCTCCATATAATTAACCGTAATTCGGACGGACCATTTACGATTATATAGAGATTGTGTGTATTTTGTCCTTCACTATTCTAATTTAATTTTGAGTCTATAGAAAGGAACTGATACGTTTAACAGCCGGGATATGTACCAAGCCCTCTATACATGTTAGTTTTGGGTGCGCAGCAGACTAAATATAGACTACACTATATACCGTATTATATATATTAATACTTTCTTTCAGATATATACTTGGTCTCTACCACCCTCACTACTGCAGGGGAATATCCAAATTGCATCCACCCAGGTTTTAATTCACCTTTAGTTTACACGAGTGTTTCACCATTATTTCACTGTGTGTATGTTTTGTCCGTAAGCGGCTAAATAAAGGGTATATCCCACGATTATTTTTAACTGAAATTTTGAGATATCAATTTGTGGAATAGACGCCCAACTGTGTCATCTCTATTGGTGCCACTATTCCACTCCAGTCTTTTTCTTTGTCTGTAGTTAGGTTGTGTTTGTCACTGAGTTTGTCTCTAGTGTGCTTGAGTGAATGTCAGTGAATTTGTGTACGGCAGTAAGCTTGTCTGTAGTGAGCTTGTGCATGTGTCAGAGCTTTTGTGTTTATCGGTGAGCTTGTCTGTAGTGAGCTCTTTTGTGTCAGTGAGCTTTTCTGTAGTCAGTGTGTGTGTGAGTGTGTGTGTGTGTGTGTGCGCCATTGAACTAGTGTGATTTATTAATGTGGGACATTCTTTTAATATATATATTTTCTGAAATTACACAATTGACACACTGATGCCGATATGCTGATATTGGCATGGAGTGTTTCCCTGCTTAAAGAATTGTCCCCAAGCAGAGGCAGTCACAACGGACAGGGAGCATCCTGGAGGGTGGTGGTTATAGCACTGTAACACCCATGGATCATCTAGAGCGATGAGCTGCAGGTAAGACAAAAGTCTTCTTCAAGGTGCATACATATAAACAATACAAGCATACTATATGACACAATGAATTAGAGGGCTGAAATATTTTTTTTCCAGGGCTGCTTTCTGTTCCCAGTCCGGCCCTGCTCTGTACACATTATATTTGGAATCCAGACCAGATTCCTTTGGGGTTAAGCACTCCGCCCAAGCCCCCCAGCTTCAGAGGCTCCTTTAGAGGTGGCCACAGGTGTGTATATATAGGAGGAGTTTTTCAATAGTCAGGTCACTTTTATTATTTTCTCCAGTCAGCACATATATCATCTGCAATAGGGAGTATACTCATTTTAGCACTAACACATTAATTGTTTAGTTTTAACACTGTTTTTAATTGCTTTCATCACTTATTTTTGTATACTCACTATGCTCTTACCAGGATTTAATTTAACACCTTTTATTTTTTTTTTTAATTTTTTTTTTTTATTAAGCAATTTTACAGTGAACATCATTTGTGCATTTGTATGCAGTTTCAATGGTTACAGAAGAAAAAGTTTCGGTTATATGGTAACATATACGCTCAACACATTTGTCCACTTTAAACAGAATTTTTAAATAGAACTAGGATTGGGGGGGGGGAGTGGGGAAAAGGGGAGGGGGCTTGGTGGGGTAGAGAGCCTAAGCTTGAGTTATCCAGTAACTGTTTTAATCAAACACGGTCCTATCTTGAGCTTTCTAAAGCTATATGGGTGTTTTTTTTATGTTTTGTAACATATTTTGTATCACGGTGTATTTTGCTGATCCGGAGGTAAAATATTGTGTAACATTTTGTAACCGTTATTCTCATTACAGATAGAGATATAGTGGTAGCTGTGATGGTGAACTCGGCTGTCGAGACTTCGAACTATGTTCTGCAGTATGGCGAGGGGGGAAGTCTCTGCTTTCAAAGGCCTCCCAGATTTGCCAGGCTTTTTTCCAGAAAGTTGCACTGGTGGGGGAAGCTGTTCTGCTCGCTAATTCGTAGAGTCGGGTTGTGTTTATGAGTTGTTTACATTGTGGCATGGTTGGTGCTTCTACTTCTTTTCATGACCTGCTGATTAGGGCTAGGGCCGCTATGTTGATGTGGTAAATCAGATACCTGGTTGTTTTTGTAAGTTTGAGTGGGTAGTTGTGGAGCAATAAGCAATCCGGGGTTTGTGGTATGTGAATGCCTGTGCTGTCTTGGATCAACCTGGTTAACGCTGCCCAGTAGGGAAGTAATACCGGGCATGTCCACCATATATGGATCATTGATCCAGCTGCGAAGGTGTATCGCCAACATTTGTCCGAGGCCTCGGGATATATACGTTTGAGGCGTGTGGGTACTAAGTACCATCTGTATAAAATTTTCCTGGATAATTCAGTGTGGTTGGCACTGAGTGTGAGGTTTTTGGGAGTGATGAAGATCTTCCTCCACATTACCTCGGGTAGATTTTGTCCTAGGTCTCGTTCCCAAGCAACAACAAAGGGGTACCTGAGTGTGAGATTATGCTGCAGAATGTCGGAATACAGCATTGAGAAGGTTTTACGTGTTGTCTTTGCGAAGTGTATCCACGCTGGCGGTCCACGACTGGATCAATTTAGCTGATAAGGCGTCCATGGCTTCTTATAAGTGTCGCTTTGTTAGTGCTGTGCTTGGATTTCGATCCCCTGTCTCGGAGTGCGAGCTGTCTTCATCCGAGGAGCCACCGCCATCCTGGGCCGCGGCTCTTACAGGTTGAGCCATGTGGTTGGGTTCTTGTGTGAAGAATTTCAGTTTTGCATCCTTGGATGCATTCTTCTTTTGTTTGCCTTGCGACATGATTAGGTCGGCGATGTTTCTGTTGGGTTAGCTTCTCAATATTGCTGAATTATAGAGCCCATGTGCCGGAGCAAAAATTTAAGCGCCCATCTTGCTCGCCCGTTAGCCACGCCCCCCCCCACCTTTTATTTTTAACACTAGTACTGTTTAATTTGTCCCCCACATTTTAGCGTAGGACCCACCAATATTGGGGTACTTTGAAAGTAGTGGGGGGCTTAACAACATATGGCCATATGGTGGAACCAAATCCCCATATTTATTCTTAGATAGGCATTTTAGTAGCCTTCTTTGTATTATATTTTTTGTAGTCTGATTGTGCCGCAACTATTTATTTTTTCATTACTTCTGAATTGCAAGTGATGTTCAATGAATGTTTGGCATATAAGAACGCGACAATCAAGCAGGAAGACAGCCCAGAAGGTTGAACGCTAAATTTGACACAAGCGACTTGCAAAGATAATTGAATTTACGGCATTTATCTGGTAAGTATCATGACATTAACCCGCGGCGGACCAGGCTTGTCAGGTTGGATAAAAAGAATGAACGAAACGATAAGCATAGACATTGACAACAGGGACCTAAATACGCTCCTCAGGACCATAAACCTTAAAATGAACAAGATACTGAAGGCGACCCCAAAGGAGTCAAGAATTAAGAATTGCTTCAACCTCAAACTCCTCCACATAGAAACAGAAATAGGAGGCGGAAGAGTCCGTGGCCTAGTGAACTTATTAAACAACCATAAGAGGTTTCAACAGGGAGGTATGAAATGCGTTGGGTCTACTCCTGGAACAAGTCCAAAGTATAAGACACATGCTTTGACCTATGCAGGATAAAAAAGGACCAATAAAGTGAAAAGGAAATTTTTTGGAAGTTACTCGGAGAAAGATATTTTGTGTAGAAAGCCAGACCCTAAACCCCTGCCAAAGGAAGGAGCTACACGATGATGCCAATCTGCTTCTCTCTTCTGTTACTGAGATAAGAGGCAAAAGATGTTAAACCTGTTCCCAAATACTTTGTAAAGCAGCTAAATGTTCATCAAGAGCATTCATTCCCTGTGAGGAGAATGCAGTTGGGAGGACAACTGGATTCTGGCCATAGACAATGAAGAAGGGGATATTACTAGAGCAGGGTTTCCCAAAATGTGGGTCAGTGTTGGTTGCGCTGACCCACGCCTCCGGGACCTAAGAGACCGCCAGGCAGACTGATTAGACGGGCCCTCGGTCCGTGACTGCGGGCCCGACACCAGGAGGGGACCCGGCGGCTTGCCCTGTATGCTGCTTGGCTCCCTTCAATCAGTCTGCCCAGCACGTCTGGTCTGCATCTACTCCGGGTGCAGAGCTGCAGACCGTGTGATAGAAGTCTCACGAGCCCCCTGAGTGTTACCGCGGCAAAACTCTGGGTGCTCGCAAGACTTCTATCACATGGTCTGCAGCTCTGCACCCGGCGTAGCTGCAGACCGGAGCGTTAACACACCAGACCACCAGGGAGCACACTGGACCACCAGGGAATTTAATAAAGGTAAGACACAGCCCCCACACCTCCACCCCACAATGTAACCCCTCCTCTCTCTGCCCCCTCCCCTCACTATAACCTCTTCTCTCCCTGGCCCCCTCCCCACACTGTAACCCCTTCTTACCTTGCCCTCCTCCGCACACTGTAATCCCTTAACACCCTGCCCCCCCACTGTATCCCCTTTATCCTGATGCCCCCAACATTGTAACCCTTTTTCCCCATGCCAGGCCATTGTAACCCTTTTTCATCCTGCCCCCCCCCCCCCCCCACCCCCACACTGTCACCCTCACCTCCTGTCTCTGTATGCATGTGTATTGTATGTCAATGTGTATCTGTGTACATGAGTGTCTGTGTATCTAAGTGTGGGAAACTAGGTGTCATTGTGTGTATGTCTGTGTGTATCGGTGTGTCTGTGTATTTGCATGTGTGCCTCTGTATGTGTGTGGAAGTGTATACATTGCACACAAATGCACACCTGCATTCAAACACCAACATTCACACACATACTTCATACAAAAACATGCTTACATTCAAACACACATACATAAGTCGTATGCCTCTAAAACAGATTACTGTGATGTGCCAAGTTTCTGCCTCTAAAACTGCCATGATATGCCCAAAATATTGCTCTAAAACTGGCATTTAGGGATGCACCGAAATTAATATTCTGGACCGAATCCAAAAATCTATTTTCCCCCCAAATGATTTGTGTAGGTTATGTAGTTTGTATATGGAATATAGTGAGGTGTGGGAAAGGGATGTAGTGTGTATGTGTGTAGGTTATATAGTGTGTGTAGTGAACATGGTGTGGTGCAGTATATAGATGAAGTGTGTAGGTTATGTAGTGTGTGTAAGAAACACAGTGTGGTGTGGGATATGGATGTAGTTTGTATGTTTGTAGGTTTTGTAGAGTGTGTAAGGCACATAGTGTGGGGTGGGCTAGGGATGTAGTGTGTGTGTAGAGCACATAGTGTGGTGTGATAGGGGTGTAGGGCACAGTGTGGGGTGGGATGGCAGAGTGAGGGGGTGACAGGTGGCAGAGCGTGGGAGAGAGGGAGTGACAGAGCGTGGGAGAGTGAGGGAAGGAGGGGGTGGCAGAGTGAGGGGGTCGCAGTAAGGGAAGGGGGTGACTGGTGGCAGAGTGAGAGATGACATAGTAAGGGAGGGGGTCACTGGTGATAGAGTGAGGGGGAGACGGGGTCACTGGTGACAGAGTGAGGGGGTGACGGCGTGACTGGGGACTGTGACCGAGGTAGGGGGTGACTGAGATAAGGAGAGAGGGTTGTTAGAAATGCCTTATTTAAAAAAAAAAAATGTATTTCCCTGTTGGTCCAGTGTCCTGTCTTCCTGGTGGTCCGGTGGTCTGTCTCTCCAGTCTGCAACTCCGCCGGTTGTGAGTTGCAGACTGTGCTGTATCTCGCGAGCTCCAGAAGTCAGAGCGTTGCCATGGTAACCCGCGGCAAGGCTTTTATTGGCCAGAGATCGCGAGATACAGCACAGTCTGCAGCTCACACCCGGCAGAGCTGCGGACTGTGCTGGCTCTCTCCCCAGGCAGATAGGAGGGGCCTCACACCCAGCAGCACACAGGGCAAGCCGCCGGGCCCCTTCCCAAGTCACTCTGCCCTATTTTCAGCAGATTTTACCCTTTTTCGGCTGAAATGAAATAGGCCCATTTTCAGCCGAAAATTTCGGCAGCCAAAATTTTGCTGCATCCCTACTGCCATGATATGCCAAATTATGCCTCTAAAACTGCCATGATATGCCAATTTTATGCATCTAAAACTGATTGCCATGGTGTTGCAATTATATGCCTCTAAAGCAGATTGCCATCATGTGCCAATTGTATGCATCTAAAGCTGCCATGTGCCAACTTTATGCATCTAAGACTGTTTCCATGGTGTACCAATTTTATGCAGCTAAGACTGTTTGCCATGGTATGCCAATTGTATGCCTCTAAAGCTGATTGCAATGATGTGCCAAGTTTATGCAGCTAAAAGTGATTGTCATGATGTTCCAAGTTTATTCATCTAAAGCTGGTTGCCATGGTGTGCCAATGTTATGCCGCTAAAACAGATTGCCATGGTCTTCCAATTGTATGCATCTAAAGTTGATTGCCATGGTGTGCCAAATGTATGTTTTTAAAGTTGATTTCCATAGTGTGCCATTTGTATGCCTCTAAAACGGATTGCCTTAGTGTGACAATTGAATGCCTCTAAAGTGGATTGCCATGGTGTTCATTTTTAAAATATGCATTAAAAGCAAGTGGGTCTCGATAAATTACATCACAAAAAACTCACAAGCCTGAACACCTTGCTGATAAGGCCCAAAGAAGGCCGAAACAATCGTCCAGGGATGCTGTATCTCTCATGCAGAGAGAACTTGCCCGTATTTCGGTCCTGGACTGCCATTATTGGTGGAATCAGTCTGATGTGCAACAGTATAGGTTCACTTTGTAATGGCACAAGTGAGCAAAAACTATTTATATTCTCTTAGCTTTTGTCTGTTCTCAGAGTTCTCATAATCTCTGTTTTTGTTGCAATAAGTCAAAAGACGTTGAGCCTGTTCACCAACTTTGCTCTTCCCAAGTTAAAAGGGTAATCTAGACGTGGACACCATGCTCACTGTGCCTAGAAGGTTGTTAGCTACACTTCGCTGATGAGACACAAAGAAGGCCAAAATGATCGTCCGGGGTTGCGGTATCTCTACTGCAGAAAGAACTTGCTGGCATTTTGGTTCTAGTCTGCCCTTTTGTGTGAGATCGGTCTGATGTTCACCAGTGTAGGTGCACTCTGTAATGGCGCAACTAAGCAAAAAGACCATCTAGCCTGGTGGGATGACAATCTTTTTAGCCTCTCCTAGATAAGAGATTTTTGTGGTCAATTAATATAATAAGAGGATCTTTTAGAGCCTTTTAAGAGATGTCTTCACTGTATATGAACATGTGTTGCCTGTATTGATCCTTTTGCCTGAACTTGACTACCCTTTTTGGATAACCCTTCAACTATTTATCTGCAAGCTACCAGACCTTACTGTTGACTGTCTTCCCACCGCAACCTCACTCTCTTCTTTTTGGTAACAACACATCTTTTTTTTCTATTTGGAAGTCTACAACACAAAGACTGCTTATAGCTTGAAACCATTGTTAAACTACATGGGACCTCGAATAGGTGGTAGGTGAGCTTACACTTAAATGGCCAATGGAGTGACACTAAACAACTTCCAGGTATTTAAATGTGCATAGGAATTTAGGATAATGCGCAGGAAAATTCAAATGGTCCTGTTCTGAATACGGTTAAACCATCTGGTACAGTACGGAGTCATTCTGAATGCAAAATCTGGACATTGCTCATGCTATTTACATGGCCAGATTTGCCATAAACCCAGCGAGGCCACGTAGGCAGGAGGGAGGGCTGGAAGGCCAGTGGTGAGATCAAAGAGAATTCTACTGTATCAGAGCATTGGTCTGGGTTACATTTGGCACTTTACCCCCCGCCGGCCAGAAAGGAGTTGTCTGCACCCACCAGTTGTGCAGAGCAGACAAGCAACATCTCCCACTGGATCACCAGTGAGCATGATTCCCCTCTCCTTGACCCTAGGAAAGCCTCAGGGAGGGTCGGGGAAACTTACATATTCTCCCTACCACAGCCCCTATCCCCCGTATTAAAGGGACACTATAGTCACCAGAACAACTACAGCTTATTTAATTTGTAAGTGTCAGCCAATTCTATGGGGAAGCATTGTGGTTGGATCAGGCTACCACTTCTGCTGATGTCAGCAGGCAGTGGGCAGGTTTAAAGGAAACAGGCACAAAGCATGATTTACTATATTTAGGGAGGCATGAGGGGACCAGGGGGACTAGATGGTGGGTTTAACCCTATAGGGTTAGGAATACATGTTTGTGTTCCTGACCCTATAGTGCTCCTTTAAGGACCTTTTCTCCCATTTAACACTCATACAACAGCCCCTGCCTTCCCATGGCATACACAACAGTCCCTATCACCTACACCTACACATACACTGCAGCCCCATGTACACACAGCATTCACAACACACACTCTGCATTCACTATACACACACTACATCCACTACACATTCAACTACTCTGCATCCACTACACACAGACACTGCATCAACTACACACACTTCATCTAATAAACACAGACACTACATCCACTACACAAACACACACCCTGCACTCACTATACCCAGACACTACATCCACTACACACACTGCATCTAATACAAACAGACCCCCACATCTAGTAGGGAAGAATGGTAATTGAAAACACTTACCATAGTAGCGTCACATGAAGGAGCACCTTTTGAGCCTGAGTTTTATATAAGGCCGTGAAGATTTGTACATAAGAACCAAGGTCTCCTTGGCCTGAGCATCTGGTTCATTGAGCACTAGGTTCACCAATTTTAGTAAAATTTTTAGTAGAATTGATTTGAGTTGTTGAGTGGTGCTTGGTTCGGCCAAATCATGGGTAGAATCGGCTGGGAATAAGGCAAAGAAAGGAAAAGATGAAGGGGAAAAAAAGAGAGGGGGGGTGGGGGGGCGAGGGAGATGGGAAGCACCTCCCTTGGTCACAGCCCACCGCGTCCTATGGGCCTCTCCATGATCGCCTCGGCTGGGTGCATGTGCTATTTCCCAGTCAGCTTTTTCCCTGTCTTTTGCCGAGATTGGTTTCAAGTCTTCGAATTTCCTTTTGTTTTCCACCTAACTCTCCCAGAAAACTGGAATTATCGCATTAGTGGTGTTAAGGACTCGTAGGATTACTGACCGTTTGTAGGTCAGTACAGACGGCAGGCACCGAAATTTCGGTGTGGTAGGCATCCTGTAACTCTTGCTGCCTATTTGGATCCTTGCTCTCTAGCGGTTCCTGGCGGATATGATACAATCCCTTGTAGCATTGGAGGAAGGCAGCTGATATTTGTTCCGGGAGGTGATGGACTCGGTGCGTTGAGTCCTTAATTTTAGAGATATACATTTGGATTCTGCGTTGTTTAAGGAGATTAGTGAGCAACCTGCCACATTTATTTCCGTGTTCATAAATCATGTGTTTGAAATGTTGAAAGGAGCGTTGAATAGTGCTGTTCAGAAGTGTGGAGAATTGGCCGTGTTTAAGGAGAAATTTGCGGTATATAGTTTCGTCCAGTGATCGCTTGTGTTGGCTTTCCAAGACTGCTATTTCCCTGCCTAGGTCTGAAACTGATTATGCTGCTTCCTTCTTGCGTGTTGAGCATAGCGCAATGAAGTGTCCACGGATCACCGCTTTAAGGGTGTTGTATTCCCCTTCTCATTATTGGTAAAGTAGTCCTTGAGAGTATTCCTGGTTTCTTCAACTAATACAGGGTCTGAAAGGATGGATTCATTTAAGCGCCACAAAGATTGATGGGGCTGGAACACAGGCGAACTTAGCCGTAAGTGGAGTGGCAGTGATCCTACCACGACATGGGTAAAATTTCCAACTTCACTAGGATGGTGAGATTATGGTACGGTACCAGGAAATTGTCTAACCTTGAGTAAGAAGCATGCGGAATCCACCTCATCTGCAGAGGCCATAGGGGAGAAACCGACAGGAATCTTGGGGGCGACCTGAGATCCATAAGGAGCAGGCAGGTCCCTGTTGGACTTCATTGTGATCACATAGTAGAAAAGAAATAGGCTACAAAAACACCTTATTGGCGCAGCATTTTACTTTGCATGCACAATTGCCTCCCATTGCTTTCCTATTCATCAGCATTGGATTAGCTGAGATCATATTGTTACTTTAACTGCTAGAGAGCTGGGAATTGAGCAGTTAGACTGCAGGGGCATTCTCTATACACAAAAACAGCTTAGTGTCACTTTAAGCAACAATAGTAATAAACAAGTATATGCAATTTTCTGAAATTTTGAACATATAATTAATTAACTTATTCATTTGGCCCTGCATGAGAAGGTGCCTACATACACCTGCAGAAAGATAAGTCCTGCGCTCACTCCCATCACTACTGGGCGGCAGCAAAGACTAAAGTACACATCAGCTCCAATATATAGTAAAAACCAAAGCAAAACAAGTTACCTGCGCTCTCTCCTTAATCCCTATGTATTTTTAAACAAATGGAGTTTTTTTTTTAGTTACCTCCAATGGCCATGAGAGGATAAGCCCACCTGCCAACGTCAAGGCAGCCCCCCACCCCAGGTGGGTCCTAATTCTAACCATTCACCTTGCTTCCTTGATACATACACCTGTTAGAATCGTTGTGTCTGTCTTTTGGATTGACAGAGCAGTATGTTGTCCTTCAGGATATAGGTTTAGAAATGTAGTCGCCAAATAGTAAATGACGGAGTTCAGACTTCAGAATTGCAAAGCTAGGCCATTCTAAGTGAGCTACAGAAAAAAAGTTGTTTACATTTTTCTGACAGCAGTACTAAATGCACAGTAGTACTAAATGTGTACAATATTTTTGTTTAAATGTAAAAAGTGGGTCCAAAAGGTAGTTTAACTAGCTAATTTTTCCATGACTCCACTTTGATTATTGATGACTAACAAGATAGATATTGTTGCAGTTAAAATAAATTTTTTGTCACTAATCCAATAATGATGGCATGGTCAGGAGGTAACAGTAACATTAAATGTTGTCATGTTTTTTTTTTTAAATTATATTTAGGTATGCCACCATTGGGGAGAAAGCACAAACCTATTCTTACTTTCTGCATTGCTTTGCCTTCATCAAGTCTGCACAGTACCAACAATGACCAGCGGGTGGCATAGTATTATTAAGGAAAATGTATCCATACTTACCATAATTTTCTTTCCCTTGCTATTTTCATGGCAGCATTTAACTAATGGGTTAGCCAATAGGACAGGAAATTCAATAAAAACAATTAAACCTAAAGTATAATAAGCTCCCCAGGATCTATAGCTCCCCAGTATATATTGCTCCCCAGGAAGTATAATAAGCTCTTCAGAATCTATAGCTCCCCATTAAGTAACAAGACAATTTAAATAATGAAAGGGGTGGGAAATCCAAATGCTTCAATGAATAATAGCCAGGAAAATAAAATTATGGTTAGTATGGATACATTTTCCTTATCCCTGGCTAATCATGGCAGCATTCAACTAGTGGGGAATCCCCAAGCAGTAAATAATCACAGGGAGAGGAATGTATGTCAAACAACGTTATTAAATACGAGAAGTGCAATAATTCAAAATAGAAAGACCAGACTGAGAATCAGAGACCGAAGAAACATCCACTCTGTAATGATGGACAAAGGTCTTTAAAGAGGACCAATTAGTTGCTTTACAAATGCTCTGTGCCGGTACACAAGACTCCGCAGTCCTGGAAGTGGAAATACATCTGATGAGTGTGTATGAATTTAGGAACTGGAACACCTTGAGTTTTGTAGGCTCTAGAGATAGCCGTGAATGTCTAGCAACAAAGAGTGGAAACATAAGCAGCTTCTCCTTTACGAGAACCTCAAGATATAAGAAAGTGCTGTTTGGACTAACTCCGTAAAGCAGATCACTGAATGTAAATAGAGAAACACCTCCTAAGCTCAAGATTATGACACCTTTCTCCTTTGGGTGAGAATGGATTCTGAAAGTATACCGGAAACAATGTCCTGATTCAGGTGATAAGCAGTGTCAGGGTCCCGCGGGCGGCTGTAAGGGGAGGCTGCAATCCGCTTGCAGCACTCACCCTCAGTTCTTCGCCGCCCGCGGTCTCCCCTTCCCCTACCTGTTGGTGAGCGGCGTCCTCACAGCCCCGGACGGCGCTCGCATCCTCCTTCTCGTCTCCCAGCGGCAGCATGTATAACGCTGCACGCTGGGAGACCGTGCATTCATACAAACGCCGGTGTCAGCCACGTGACCCGGCGTTAAAGTCACAGCACTACAATCACAGTGGGAGGAATAGATATCTCCCACGTGTGATTGTTAATTCTGATTGGAAATTATCCAATCAGAATTAAGCACAGGATTTAAATACTTACCTTTCCTGTCTCTCGGTGCCCAGTTGTGGTCTTTGATACCTGTATTGCTATTTGCTTGTGTGTCTCTATGGTTACCGAATATTTTTCTTGTTATTCCGATTCTCCTGTATTCTCCATTCCTTTTGACCTTGGCTTGTTTCTCGTTCTTCTGTTTTCTGGCTCCCTTTACTCGGCTTGTCTCCTGACTATTCTTAGTGTGCTTAACCCGGCCATTCTAAGGACCATTATTATTATTATTTATTTATTATTTATTATTGCCATTTATATAGCGCCAACAGATTCCGTAGCGCTTTACAATATTATGAGACGGGGATTTAACTATAAATAGGACAATTACAAATAAACTTACAGGAACAATAGGTTGAAGAGGACCCTGCTCAAACGAGCTTACATTCTATAGGAGGTGGGGTGTAAAACAAATTAGGACAGGAATTTACAATCAAATAAGGTGGGCTGCCCTTTAGGAGAGGGCAAGAGACAGGTATGTGAGGTAAGGGTTAGTCTTGGAGGCCATAAGCTTTCCTAAAGAGATGGGTTTTAAGGCACTTCTTAAAAGATGCAAGACTAGGGGAGAGTCTGATGGCGGTAGGCAGGCTATTCCATAGGAAGGGAGCCGCCCGTGAGAAGTCCTGCAAGCGCGAGTTGGCCGTATGAGTGCGGACAACGGACAGGAGGTGGTCACGGGCAGAACGGAGAGACCGAGAAGGGACATACCTATGGATCTGTGAGGAGATATAAGAGGGGCTAGAGTTGTTCAGTGCTTTATAGGTGTGAGTTAGTACCTTGAATTGACTCCTATAGCATACAGGAAGCCAATGTAAGGACTGGCAGAGGGGTGAGGTGTGAGAGAAACGACTAGAGAGGAAAATCAATCTAGCAGCAGCATTCATTACGGACTGTAAGGGTGCAGTACGGCTATTGGGAAGACCAATCAGGAGAGGGTTACAATAATCCATGCGGGAAATTACTAGAGCATGGACAAGCTCCTTGGTAGTATCTGGTGCAAGAAAGGGGCGGATGCGGGCTATGTTTTTAAGATGGAATCTACAGGATTTGGCAACATGCTGGATGTGAGGCTCAAAGGTGAGACCAGAGTCAAGTATGACGCCAAGACAGCGCGCTTGCAAGGATGGACTGATGTTGGTACCACAAACTTGGAGGGAGAGCGAAAGAGGAGGATCAGTATTAGGAGGAGGAAAGACAAGGAGCTCAGTTTTTGAGAGATTGAATTTCAGAAAGCGGGAGGACATCCAGTCAGAGATGGAAGAAAGGCAAGCAGTGACACGTTGCAGGACGGCAGGGGAGAGGTCCGGGGAGGAGAGATATAGCTGGGTGTTATCAGCGTACAGGTGGTAGTGAAATCCAAAAGAGGTAATAAGTTTGCCAAGAGAGGCAGTATAAAGAGAAAATAGAAGGGGACCAAGGACGGAGCCTTGGGGAACTTGCACTCTTTCCTATCTGTGTCCTGTTAGCGTGTTAGGTTCCCGAATCGTGACAAGCAGAAACTAAGCAAAATAACTCTCTCGTGATAGAATGAAGCATAAGGTTCTTCTACCGATAGTGCCTTAATGTCTGCCATTTGTCTAGCCGAAACTATAGCCAGGAGCTTATGTGAAAGGGCCATGAGAGAAATTTCTTCCAAAGGTTCAAACAGAGATTCAGTCAATGCATGTAAAACCAGAGGTAAATCCCAGGGAGCTGTAAATATGCGTGATGAAGGTCTAAGTCTGATAATTGCCTTGAAAAAAATGTACCAGCATAGGTTGTTCTGGCTATCACACACCTGACAGAGCTGAGCTAGCTGAACAATGAATTTTGATAGTATTCATACTAAGTCCTCTATCCAAAGCAGCTTGCAAAAAGTCCGAAACCTGTGAGATAAAAGTGGATTGTACCTCCAATTTTAACCATTTGGCAAAGATTTCCCAAATCTAAAAGTATAAGTATTGGAATGAAAAAATTTTGTGGAACACATTAAAGTTAAAACCATCTGTTACAGTAAACCCTGTGCCATCAGCACTTGCCTCTCAAGAGCCGTGTCTGTAGTCTGAGCTTGTGAGGTCTGTAGAAATGGTCCCTGGGATCTCCCGTTGCTGATTTATCATTAATTTCCTTAGGAGGAGAAACCATGGACATCGTGGCCAGAAAGTAGTAATAGCTGTCACCTTGCATGATTCCTTGGATATTTTTCACATGACTGTGTGAACAAGAGGAATGATAAGGAAAATGCATGCCAGATGGAACGGCCATCTCACTGAAAGAGCATCCTGGGCTAGGACTCTGGAATGATAGCTCCTGGACATAAAGTCCATTACTCTACATTAGATTTCTGAATCTTTAGAGTTCTTTTGAGCAGGGAAATAAGCTCTTCAAAACTTTAGAATACAAAGAGCACATATTCTGAGGTATATCCTCTTCGCTAGAAGGTGTAGGTTTCAAATCCAAGGATCTAGATTCATGTCGATTGTCTTCCTTTGAAAGATCAGGATTCTTCTATACCAGTGGTGCCCAACCTTTTTTGAGTCAAGATCTACTTTTAAATTAGCCAGTCTGTGGAGATCTACCAGTTCACATAGGAAGCTGTGTACATTGCCTCTCATTGCGTTTAACATGCACACAATAAACAGAAAACCCATTCAGATATCATAAAAAGTAGTTTGTGAGTTGCAAAGCTGTGGCAATAAATGTATTTCCCTACCTCGTGGGACTTCTGGCATTGGGAGGAGGCAGCTAGTTTCTCATTGTCAGGGCAGTAGGAGCTGGTCGAGAGCCTTAGGCAGGCCACAAGGTCAAACTCTGTCATTGTGGACCTGTACTTCAACTTGTTGATTTTGATGTGAGAGAAAGCAGTCTCACACAAATAAGTTGATCCAAAAAGTGCAGTCATATTCAATGCACATCTTCTGATGTTGGGATATTTTTGTTCCAGCAGCAGGTTCCAGAAGTCTGCTTTCTTGACGGGTGTTGCCCTGGATTTGATCTCAATATCATTTTGCAGTGTGAGAATCTCACTCTCAAAAACAGAGCTATCCAGTTCAAAAAGTGCTGCTACTTTGGAAGCCATGTAATCCACATTGATGAACTCCCCAAACGGAAAACACAGGTAACTGGCAACAGGCTCAATGGATGTAACAACAACAAAACTAACTAGTAAAGCTACAATTTCTGGGGAAATTGTGTGAAGTGTTCTTGCCTCTACCAGTAGTCTACAACTGGAGTGGGCAGAGTAACTGTTATTTATTTATATAGCACATTTAATTGCAACGTTGTTGCCCAAAATGGTTCACAGTTATATTAACCCCTTAAGACCGCAGCCAAATGTACAAGTTGTGATCCAAAAAAAACGTAAACAAAACCTGGCATTTGCGCTATATGTCTGTCCAACCATAATTCACCTCTTTCATATTAAATGCACCCACACTTATTATATATCATTTTATTCAGGGGAAACAGGGCTTTCGTTTAACATCAAATATTTAGGTATGGAACATAATTTAATATGAAAAAAATATTTAAAAAAATGGGAGAAAATACGAATTTTTAAAAAAATTTTAGTTCTACGTGACATTCTAACTGTGAATGTCAAAATACTGTTTGCTTTTACTGCAATACAATACACATATTTGTATTCAGCGATGTCTCACGTGTAAAACAGTACCCCCTGTGTACAGGTTTTATGGTGTTTTGGGAAGTTACAGGGTCAAATATAGCATGTTACATATTTCAGTTTTTTCACATTGAAATTCGCCAGATTGGTTACATTGCCTTTGAGACCATATGGTAGCCCAGAAATAAGAATTACCCCCATGATGGCATACCATTTGCAAAATGTATATAGATATATATATTATTTCGTTCTACATGTATTTTGATATCAATATATATATATTAATTTTAAAATACAGTTAGAACGAAATTACACATGTTTATATATTTTTTATCTATTTATTTTTTTATAATTTTTTTATAATTTTTTTATTTTATTTTTTAATGTATTTATATATTTATTTATTTTTTATTATATATATATATATATAATGAAAATTATATATATATTTAATCAATATCATTGTACGTGTATTTTGATATTAATATATATATATAATTATGTATATATTAATATTAAAATACACGTAGACAGTGTATGTATATTTATGTGTATGTGTGTACATGTGTATAATATATATATGATCTAAGTATATATAATCTTATTTTTACACTGTTTTAATTGATTTTATTTTATTTTCAGACAGCAGGGGGAGTACTTGTCATTACAGGCACTCCCCCTGCTGGCACTGCCTTGGACAGCTATGCCGTCCATGTGATCGCGGGGTCCTCGCAAGGACCTCGCGATCACATGGCTCTGGGCGGCCGAAGAGGATGGAGGGGGACTCCCTGGGCACCCAGGTAAGTCCCCCATACCGCGATCGCCGGCGTGGGATCGCCGGCGACCGGGTAAGTACATAAGATCGCAGGACGTTCTATGCCGTCCTGCGGATTTTAGACCCACTAAAATGGGGACGGCATAGAACGTCCTGCGGTCTTAAGGGGTTAAAACATACATTTATAAAAACATTAGCAGGTGTGTCAAAAGGCCCTGTCTATGACATCACTTGCTGCTCCAGCCTGCCACAGGTCAGAGTATTTTGGCGGTTGCCATCTTCAAATGGTCGTATTTTAAAAACTATAAATCCTACAGTGAAGAGCTTTACATTGTGAGAATCACAAGACCCAGACCTACATGTTGATGTATAGTATGTCTCTGAGATATTAACAATGAAGGCACAGTCGCAGTTTAGAAATTGCTCTTCAAATTTGAACTGGCTAGAGTGGAGTTTCAATGAATATCAGTGGACTATGGCTTAGCCGTGGACATTTTTAGTGGCAGCAGGGATAGCTGAACGTTTTGATATAAGATTTGTGTAGGTGGGCTTGAAAATGAGGGAGTGGTGGCAGTTTAGAAACCATGTCCTGATTTTTCAGCATTTGCCAGCTCCCACTCTAGTTTTGAACATTTTGCCATTCATTCCTATGGGACCATTTTCGCCACAAGAACGACGATATTCCGTGAACCATTCGGCGACACGTTCCACAAAGTAATAGCAATCCAATCGGGAACAATCCGCACGTTTCGGTATATTTCTGTCTATGTAGTGTAAAACCTGTGGGAGGAGTTAGAGTGGTAAATTTGGCTATAATAAGAATAAGAATAATATATATGTGAGATAACATTAAGTGGTCTTGCTATGCAATAACACTTAATAATAATATATATGTGAGATAACATTAAGTAGTCTTGCTATGCAAGAACACTTACTAAAGATATATTGGCGCCACAGAAACAACAACCAGTGCAGCATAATTTTTCCCAAGTGTTATGTCACAAAAAACACTTATACATACAAAATCTCGAAATATAGGATAAGATGATAGCGCACAAATGATTATTGCAAATCACAGTAATACGGATAGATATGGAGAAATCTATTAAAAGAAACATAAAAATGACATAGCGTAGACTGTATAACGTGGTATCAGCAAAATAAAATATATAGGAAACTCACAAATTAAAGAGCCCTCAAGGTTGGCTCTGGACTCTGTTGGTATTTTCAACACTCTCAGGTTGATGAAGTGTATCTGATTTCCTTTGTGTGTTCCTTCAGGATACAGGATCAGAATTATAAGACCAGGAACCAAAATAAATATAAAATACACTTTATTGTAAACACAACAAACAGAGAAGTGATCAAATAATTACATTTTATGTTTTATCACTTCTCAATGGATGTAAAGTCAGTAAAACGCTTCTCAAAGATGCTCAGAACTTGCTCCTCATAACATGCACTGTCACGCTGTGCAGAATCTTTGCCATGACGCTGGAGTTCTGCCTGCATTAGAGGAAAGTTTTGCTGGTCACAGTGTTTCAGCTTAATTGAAAGCAGTTGCAGCTTGCTGTTAAATGTATTCACTTAACTAATCATGTTGACCACATGTTTATCTTGACCCTGGAGCTCTAAATTCAAATCATTGAGCATGTCAGTGAGATGTGTCAGGAACGCTAAGTCCAAAAGCCACTGACAGTCATCAAGATGTGCATATTCTGCTTGTTTTGGAAGCTTTAGAAAATCTTTGATTTCAGGCAACAGGTCACTGAACCTCCCCAAAAATTTACCTCTGCTGAGCCATCTTACATCTGTGTGAAGCAGCAGATCTGTGTGTTTTGCACCTGTCTCCTCCAAGTGAGCCTTGCATAACCTTCTCTGTAGACTCCTGGCCCAAACAGAGCACACTATTTTCATAGCAACATCCATGACTTTTCATATTTAAAATCTTCCCACACAATACTTGCGGATGAATAATACAATGATAATTAAGGATGTCCGGGAAATATTCACTTTGTTTGCACAATGCAATAAACCCACTAGTGTGGCCTACCATTGCCGGAGCACCATCAGTTGTGATGGAGATGAGCTTGAAAAGAGGCAGTTGGCTCTTGTTAACAAACTCCATGAAAGCATTGAAAACCTCTTTGCTTTTGTGTGTCCTTTCAGTGGCAAAACTGTGAGTAGCTCTTCTTTGGCAATCATGTAGTCAAAATCCATTCTGATTAAAACACATAACTGAGCCACATCCACCATATCAGTCGACTCGTCGAACTGGAGGGATAAACACTCACATGCGTCAATGTCCTTCTTCAATTGCTCCTCCACATTCTCTGCCATCAACAGAATTCCGGTATAATTGCATGTCCTTAATAGCGGCAACAATCTCTGTTTTTTTCTTAAAATCACCAAAGAGTGCATTTGCAGCCTCAACGAACACTTCTTTCACAACTTCGCCATCCTTTTTATGTTTAGCAAGAACATGACTGACTCGATATGATGCGATGGTTGCCGCCTAACCCTTGGTGTTGGGCCTCGTAAAAATGGATTGCCGTGCTGCAAGCTGACTCTTCAATTCCAGCACTTTATGAATGAGTAGAGCAGTTTTAGCAGGGATATCTGTCTCATAGTTTTTGTGCACTGTTCTGAAATGCCGCTCCAGACTGTCCTTTTTCGGTATGGCCACTCTGAGATTGCAAAGGAGACAAATGGACTTTGAATTTGAGTAAACAAAAAATAATCCTCCTCCCACTCTGATTGAAAATGTTTTTTTTATTTTTTTTGGCTTCTGCCATTTTTATGGGTTGCTAGCGAGCGTTAATGGTGATGAGTCCTACACCAATTAACCTGTGACCTGGCACACACTGCACTGACATCAGCATGCGCGTGTGGTACGTACAGCATGTGCGTGCAGTGCACTAACTACCGTGCGGTCCAGCAGCGCTGTGTACAGGTGTGTGTGCATGCAAACGAGCAGTGGCAGCAGAGCCATACTGGGAACAGAAAGCAGCCATGGGAAAAAAAAATATTCCAGCCTTATATTTCATTGTGTTCCCTTATATTCACTACAGTTCCCACCCCCCATCCCATAGCGTTCTTTCCTCCCCCCACATTCCCTGTCCCAAAGTGTTCCTTCCCCTCCCCTGTCCAAAAGTGTTCCTTCCCTCCGTCCCCGGTGTGTTTTCTACCTTTCTGGTAGCGTGGTCAAGCGGAGCGGACCGCGGTAATGTAGCTTCAGTTTCCTGTACCCATTCGGACTGACAGGAAGTGCTCTCTCAATGAGCATTTCCTTTCAGTCTGCCCGGGTACAGGAAACAGAAGTTCCTGTACCACGGTGCGCACTGCTCTGCTCGGCCACGCTACACAGAGTGCCCGGCATGAGGGAGTGCTGTACGCCCACCTCCTGACCTCGCGATTGGCTGAGAATCAGCCCACGATCGACCGGTCGATCACAATCGACTGGTTGGGTACCCCAGCTCTATACCTTCTACCAAACCACCAAAATGCAATATCCTGTGCAGAAGTAGAAGTCTGTGGTGTCTGACTTTGTAGATGCCTGTGGTGTCTGACCATGTAGTAGTGGTGGGCTTAACACAATATGGCCATCTAGTGTAACTGTATCCCCATATTTGTTTGCTAAGATAGGTGATTTTAAGTAGCCATGTAAAATTTAAAACTGTATTTTTTAACTTGTGTATGCACTGTTCCTTAAACTGTATTTTGTAAAGATTTTGATCTTTACAACATCCCCACTGCTTAGAAATGCTCTGGGTGTGCCCCCAATTCCCATTTTTTTCTGTGTAGATTTGTAATCCAGACCAGATTCCTATTAGACTGAGCACCATACACATCCACTATGGATGGCCATTTGGAAGCGACCACTGGAAAGCATAAACTGAAGAGTGTCTGAAAGCAGTTTAAGCTGTAAGTATTGCAAGTTAGATCTAAATCTCCCATGTTGAATTTAGTGTAGGACCCACCGATATTGGGGTACTGTGACTTAGTGGTGGGCTTTACATAATATGACCATATGGTGTAACTGAATCCCCATATTTGTTTGCGGAGATGGGTGACTTTGAGTAGCCTTATAACATTTAAAACTGTATTTTTGTTTTTGTGTGTGCGCTATTCCTTTAACTGCACCCTCACTATTATATGTGTGTGATAATGCACAAAAAAAAAAAAACGAACAGTAAAAAGCAAAAATCTAATTATACGCAAATAACTCTCACAAACACACTTTGTGGAGCTTGGTAGCTGTTTTGAATAGGAAGGGTAACCTGCTAGATGGTCTTTCCACTAGAGTATTTTTCAGGATGTGATTGGTCACATTTTGTAGAATTAAAATGCAGTACTAGTACTATCTCGGTGCAGCCCACTCACAAGGAACATCACAATTCTGTAATTCAGAATAAATAGATGTAGATGCTTTTAACTCCAAGATATTCTCACATTCTGTGTAATACTGTAGTGTCATCCTTGACAAAACACCCCATTGTGATACTGCAAAACACGTTATTTTCACCAAAGCAAAGTGGAAATATCAGGCAAGGATAGTATGATCATCCAATGTGCATTATTATAAAATTCAGACAGCATCACAGTGCAGTGCAATAACCTGAGCAGTAATAATCACTGTGAGATATGGGATTTGATATTCAGAGCAGAGACTATCACAGAACAAAGACATTTTAATGTCTAGGTGAGGGCATGTAAAACGTCAGTGTAATTAGCACTAATACCCACAGCAAAAACACTCTGCTTTTTAAAGTGAATTAATGTACGAATAGCAGTGAGTGCTAAAGCAACTCTGGTCACTTACTTACACCCGTAATGCAGGTAATACATCAAGGGAGATGTAGTCCACAACACCTGGAGTGCCAAAGGCTGCTTACCTGTGTAGTGTAACAAGGGACCTTCCATACACAATAACTAATTATGACCAGGAATATGTGTACCGTGAGGCAAACAAGGCATTTGCCTTGGGCGGCAATTTCCAGGGGGCGGCAAAAAATACCCAGGCAAATACCCTGTTGGCCACCCGGCTGGCCACCATTGGGCTCCCGCGGGCGGCGAGGGAGCACTTTCCCCTGAGCTCTGTGCTCAGCTCTCTCGCGCGACCCGCAATAATGCCTGGAGCCGGAATATGACGGGGAGCTGAGCAGAGAGCTCAAGAGAAAGTGCTCCCTTGCCGCCCGATCGCCTGCACGTCCGACCGCCTTCCTGCCCAGCAGCCCCACTGGACCCCAGGGGAGAAATCCACCCAGCTATCCCAAACGTAGGGAGGCAGGGTGGATTTAAATTAAAAAAAAAATTATTAATAATAATTGTGAGTGTGGGGAAATGAGTGTGTGTGTGTTTCAGTGAATGTGTGTGTGTGTTTCAGTGAATGTGTGTTTCTGTTTCAGTGAATGTGTGTGTCAGTGAATGTGAGTGAGTGTGTGTGTGTCTGTCAGAGAATGTGTGTGTCGGTCAGTGTGTGTGTGTGTGTGGGTCAGTCAGTGCGTCCGTCTGTCAGTCAGTGCGTGTGTCTGTCAGTCAGTGTGTATGTGTCAGTGAGTCTGTCAGTGAGTCTGTGTCCGAGTAAGTGTATGTCTGTCTATCAGCGTGTCAAATCAGTGAGTGTGTGTATGTCATTGTTTGTCAGTGTATATGAGAGTGTGTGTCTGTCAATGAGTGTATGCATCTATCAGTGAGTGTGTGCGACTGTCAGTCAAAGTGCGGCCATGACTGGAAGGGGTGGGGAAAATTAAACTTGGGGGGGGGGGGTGAGGGGGGTTGAGGGGGGGGGGTTGCCCGAGCACCATCCTGCCTAGGGCAGCACAAAACCTAAATACATCACTGATTATGACCCTTAAATATAAAGCAAATGGCTCCTTGTACTCTGTTTCATTTAATAGTACTGCATGTGCCAGCAGTGATTTGATAAATATCTGAACTCATAAGTCCTTGGTGAGGCCACACTTCATACAAGTTCTAATTAACATGTACAACATTTATATCATAGCTTTTAATGAGAAAGCCTGACTCATTACAAAAACATTATATAGCTTCTATTAGTTTACAGAGTAGTTCCAGTCATGCAACTTCATGAATGAAACTACTTGAAAGTGTTAAACTGTATTTCCCCTTTGACAAGATAATGAAAACATTTGGAGAACCAGATTTTACTGTAAAATCAGGTATAATAATGCAGTAAAAATGAAAGGTTACCCCCAGTATGGAGTGTCCCTTCAGTATCCTAGTCACAAAATGTGAAAGTAGAACGTAAAGAAAATTAGTATGTACAATAACTATAGCAAGATAGTACTGAAGAGGAACTGTCACTTGTTTCCACTATGTCAACTATCTCTCTTCAAATGGCTTGCCCTCATGTTCAAATCATTCCATAAGCTTGTTCCTCCCTACATCTAATTCACTCATCTCCTGCTATACTCTAAATCTTTCTCTCCTCTTTGCTCCCTCAACTCCACCTCAATTACCCAACACCTATACGCTCCTTAAGAATTCCCTCTTAACCCCCTACCACTGAGAAAAGCTCCCTCTTCATATCCATACACCTCTTTTCTTCTGAATTCTAAAGGTTCACCTCTTTACTGAAGCTTTCCCCGTCACCTCCTAACTGTCAGGGTACCTTTAGTTACTGTCCTGGCAGTTCAGACGCCGGCCGCGGTAGCTCTGACCCCTTTTTATGACACGTGCATGTGCGCTGACGTCATGACGTCGATGACGTCATGACGTCGATGACGTCACGGCCCGCTGACTATTCTGTGTTCTCCTTCCCTTTTACTCGCTTGTTTATTTGCTTACCTGTTTTCTGGCTATTCTTGACTATTCTCTGTTCTTTCCGACGTTAGTCCAGCCATTCTAAGGCCGGTATACGTTCTGCTATTTTTGCATTGTGCGCATTGGATCCCTGTGTCAATCCTGACACTAACCCAATTCATTAGTTGTACCTTGGCCACCACGCAGGCTTCTTCTGGTTCTCTATATGCAACTCTTCCATCCAAACTTGAAGTGATTCTAAAGCATATGAGCCAACTGGGTCAATTATTTTCTACAAAAAGCACTCTTCAACACCACCATCACTTCTCTGTAGGTCTCTGACCAAGGAGCCCTCCTTACATCTTATCAACCTCTGTCTATATTCTATACTTTACTTACTGAATACTCATTGTCTTCTATTTTCTTAACATTCGATGCATAGTGATGGTAAAGCGTTGCTTCTAGATTCTTCCTTCATCATTCTTGCTGTGTACTGCATACTGATTGTTAAGCAGAACTAGTTATTTTGGAACAGTCATGGACACATTTCTGTTACTTTTCTGCTACTTTACTATTTTATTTTTTCCATGCAACCCTTATTATTTATCTCCTGTTTGTATAATCACAAATTGAATTGTTTCACAAATTGTAAAGACCTCGGTATAAGAGCACAATATAGGAACTGTTAAATAAATATCTCTAATTTAAAATGCTATTCTAGTTCTGCAGTTTGAAGAGAGTTTTCTTATGTTCAGCAGTGTATAATCACAAATTGAATTGTTTCACAAATTGTAAAGACCTCGGTATAAGAGCACAATATAGGAACTGTTAAATAAATATCTCTAATTTAAAATGCTATTCTAGTTCTGCAGTTTGAAGAGAGTTTTCTTATGTTCAGCAGTGGGAGCAGGATGTGGGAGAAGTACAAGAGGGGAAGGTCTTGGAGCCTTAATGCCTTTATATAACCAGCCATTGTTTAATACAATTCCGTTGGCTACAGGGAGGGTTCTAGTGGAACGGTGGCTGAACTCTGTAGTACCTACAATGGTAGAAGTTTGAATTAAAATAGCTGATAATTACTTAGTGGATACATTAACTGTCATAGTTAACAATTCTTTGCAGTCCTGGGCGTCTTTGGAGGAGTTGGGGATTTGAGATGGATATGTTATATTCCATTTTTTCCTTTGTTCTTGCGGTGAGTTTTAACTTTTTATTTTTGTTTAATTATTCGTAATTATTTGTAGACTGTGTAATATTGAGGGCGTTGTTCTATTGTTTAATATTTTATGTTTTTATTCAATCATGTTTGGTGAATATTATCACTCCTGTGTCTTACTTTGTGTTCATACTTTTGATGTAAAATGTGTTAAATTTGGGTGCATTATGTACTGGCTCATATTCTGAATGATGTGTATGGATATGGCTCTCTTTAAATAAAGAATTAAACAAATAATAATACGACTGTATGCCACCAATTGAGGATTGTCAAATGTTGATATATCTGTTGTACATTTGAATTTAATCCCAAAACCTTGAAAGTCAAAGTCATAATGTAGTTAAAAAGGATCAAAAGGAGACAATATCAAAGTAGGATCTAAAGATAATGAAACAAAGAATTTGTTTGTTTTTCTTCTTTACTTTTAGGACTATGCATAGCAGTTCCTATAGAGCAGATTGCTATAAGAAGCATAGAATTTGGGGTGTACACACACTTGTAGGTTTCCTGCTCGCATGGGTTCAAAGATAAAACATGTGGTGTCACAAGGTAAGCATGAGGTATGTAGTATGGTAGTGTTTTACATAAAGTACTGAATAGAGCATAGAGATTTTGGGAAAAAATGTAATTATTAATGTAACTCTTCCATCAAGACATCAATTTTACTAGACTTTAGGTTGCCTAACAACTCTGGATGTCCTCATGCTCTCGATTTGGATATTCAGCTTCAGTTAAAAACCCTATAGGAAAGCGTTGATTCAATGCTTTCCTATAGGGAGCACCTAATGCGCTCGCGTGCACGCCCATTAGATCCTCACATCAAATGACGTAGAAGGAGGCAGAGCACAGAGGGACATTGGCGCTGGAATTGGGTACATGATTAAAGGGTTTCAAACCATTTATTGGCCAAGGGACCGTGAGGGAGGGGGGACCAGAGGGCACTATAGTATAAGGAATACAGATTTATATTCCTAACAGTATAGATTCCCTGTAAAGGACACATATTGATACAAAAATATTGATACAAGCATTTATATGTATATTTATATCTTTGCACTGTTGTGCTCAAAAGTTTGCAAATGTATTTTATTGAAGGATAATGATCATATGAATCCATTTATTATCACATAGTTATTTGGCTCCTTTTTAAATCTTAATGATAACAGATATCACCCAAATGGTACTGATCAAAAGTTTACATACCCTTGAATGTTTGGCCTTGTTACAGACACACACTGTTACACACACAGGTTAAAATAGCAATTCAAGGTTAATTTCCCACACCTGTGGCTTTTTAAATTGCAATTAGTGTCCGTGTATAAATGGACAATGAGTTTGTTAGCTCTCATGTGGATGCACTGAGGAGGCCTGATACTGGGCCATGGAGAACGTAAAAGGATAGTCAAAAGACTTGCATAACAAGGTAATGGAACTTTATAAAGATGGAAAAGGATATAAAAAGATATGCAAAGCCTTGAAAATGCTGTACTGTTCAATCACTTATTAAAAAGTGAAAAATTCTGGGATTTCTTGATACCAAACCAAGGCCAGCTAGACCAAGAACTATTTCAGCCACAACTGCCAGAAAAATTGTTCGGGATACAAAGCGAAACCCACAGGTAACTTCAAGAGAAATACAGGCTGCTCTGGAAAAAGACGGTGCGGTTGTTTCCAGGAGCACAATACGACAATACTTGAACAAAAACAAGCTGTATTGTCGTGTTGCCAGAAAGAAGCTTTTCTGCGCCAATGCTACAAAAAGGCCTGGTTACAATATGTCCAACAACATTTTGACACGCCTCACAGCTTGGCACACTGTAATTAGAGTAATGAGACCAAATAGAGCTTTATTGTCACTACCATAAGCGCTATGTTTGGATAAGGGTCAACAAGGCCTATAGTGAAAAGAATACCATCACCACTGTGAAGCATGGTGGCGGCTCACTGATGTTTTGGGTAGGGTGAGCTCTAAAGGCACGGGGAATCTTGTGAAAATTGATGACAAGATGAATGCAGCATGTTATCAGAAAATACTGGCAGACAATTTGCATTCTTCTGCACGAAGGCTGCGCATGGGATGCTCTTGGACTTTCCAGCATAACAATGACCCTTAGCACAAGACCAAGTTAAACACTCCAGTGGTTACAGCAGAAAAAGGTAAAGGTTCTGGAGTGGCCATCACCATCTCCTGACCTTAATATCATCGAGCCACTCTGGGGAGATCTCAAACTTGTGGTTCATACAAGAGAACAAAAGACTTTGTATGACCTGGATGTTTTTTGCCGAGACGAATGGGCAGTTATACCACCTGCAAGAATTAGGCTCCTCATAGACAACTATTACAAAAGACTGCACAATATCATTGATGCTAAAGGGGGAGGTACACAGTATTAAAAAATTAAGGGTATGCAGACTTTTGAAAAGGGATCATTTAATTTTTTTTTTTTTTTGCCATGTTTTGTTTTATGATTGTGCCATTCTGTTATAACCTACAGATGAATATGAATTACATAAGAAATAAAAAAAAATGTATTTTGCCTGCTCACACATTTTCTTTAAAAATGGTACATATATTACCAATTCTCCAAGGGTATGCAAAGCCATGAGCACTACTGTATTTGTATGCGTAGTAGTGAAATATTGTTGTTATAATGAATACTCTTAAGATATCCTTTTGTACCTATATGCTACACTATCAATTATCAGATTTTATCATCTCTCTGTTGTAAGGCATGTTATTGATGCTCAATAAAAATATAATACATTTAAAAAAATTAAAAAGGAGAAAGAGATGGGGAGGAAAATGAAAATGTGTAAATGCCTATACATAAATATGTCAGTGTGTTTGAATGTGTGTCTATGAAAGTGTCTGTAGGTGAGTGTGAATTTCTATATTATATACTGCATGTATATCTCTGTGCATGTGTGTGCCTCTGTCCCTGTATGTTCATGTACGTGTATGTATGTCTTATGTATGTACTTATGAGTGTTTGTTTGCATCTGTCTATTTAAGACTGTTTGTTTATATGTGTCTGCATTTTTAATGTTTCTGGATGGATGCAACAAGAGTATGGCACAAACCTTTCAATATTGTAATTTCTTTATTGGTGCCCACAAACAGGTAATCTGTACATAGGATCGCCACTAAAGGATCACTATTTTTGATTAATATTTGCTGGAGTTGTGTTCCTAGTCATCTGTTTGTACATCTGCCTGTAAATGAGTATGTATGTTTGAAATGTATTTGTCTGCATGGGTGATTACAGTTTCTGTATTCAAGGAACAGGATCTGGAAAAAAAAACACAGACATCAGGGTCTGGAAACTGTTTGATATTGAAGGGAGAGAAAAACAAGTAGCAAGAGAGGTGAGAACAGACAACAGCTCAATTAGCCTGCCCTTCAGTGGGTCCCTGCTCAGATTTCAAGCTGGGTTTAGCTCATCTAGTGCCATTACAGAAAGAACATATCTGAAGCATATCAGACTGGTCCCACCCGTACGGGCAGTCCAGATCCAAAATGCCAGCAAGTTCCCTCTGCACGACAGACACAGCAACCCCAGACGATCGTTTCAACATTGTAAGGTATCATCAGTGAGGTATAGCCAATATCCCTTTAGGCACCGTGAGCAAGGGATCCACGTCTGGATTGCCCTTTAAACTTAAGGAGAGAAAAACAGGTAGCAAGAGAGGTGAGAACGGACAACAGCTCAATTAGCCTGCCTTTCGGTGGGTCCCCTCTCAGATCTCAAGCTGGTTTTAGCCCTTCTTGTGCCATTACAAGAGACAACTTGCTGGTATTTCAGATCTGGACTGTCTGTACGGGTGGGACCAGTTTGATATGTTTCAGATATGTTCTCTCGGAACTGGTTGGCGCATCCTGTTCTCCAGCTTGCACCAAAAATCATTGAAAATTCTGTCCAATCTGGACAGGATGTCATATTTATCCTTAGGGTTGCCGGGGATCCACTCAGCGTCCGCCATTTTGGGTATGTCGCCGTAGTTTGCAGTAGTTGATATGGCGTTGCCTCCAACTCCCACTATCTCAGGACACCCTACAAGGGGTGGACCGGAATCACCCCCACCGGTCCGAGGGGGGGGGGGTGCAACGGAGCTCCAGTTCAGTGTTGGTTGCCATCGAGAAGCCCTGGCCCGGGAGATCGGCCGCCTCACCCGTCCGGTGCGCGACTGGCCACCTGAATAGAGCTGTGCCGGAGGTTCGCTTCCTACACACTTGATCACCCTGCAGTGGGTCAACGGCTTATTCCGTTCCCACTGAGGCTGAATAAGGGTTAGAACCGCAGTTCAGGCTCGCGGAGGAGAGGAACTCGAGCAAAGCACGTCTCTCCTCCATGACAGTCAGGCCCCGCCCTCTCTGAAGATGTTTTGCTTTGGAATCAATCACCAATTTATTTTTTTTTTTTTTTAATTCTTTATTTATAGCGTGCAGGGAATTACAATCGAGCATGGTGTGCCACGATAGCACGAACAAGAATACATATTATAGATTTCCATGGCTATTTGAAACAAGACTGCACATTTTATAGTTAAGATAGACAAGTTAAACTAAGCATTTATCATTTTTAAATGGTACATTAGCTGATGTTGAGTATGTCAGTTTACGTGAAGTCGTACATTGGTTGGGTCGTAGTGATAAGATGCATGAGGTATGCCTAGTCAGGATATGCACTTTAAACGATAAAAGAACAAGAATAAAAAACAGGCTTCCAACATTGTAGTAGGCTTGTGGTGTGCACGTGAAGTTATGCTTCAGTGTTAAACTAAAGTGTGTACATATGTTTATATAAAACTACAGCTTGGTTAATAGAGTTGCTTAAATGAGTGATGTGCCACCAGGCGGGTTGTGGCATGCTGGGTTATCTTCTGCGCTAATCTGGGTGGTAGGTCTGTCTTGCGCTGTATCTTCAACTGTGGCTTCGGCTGCAGACATGTCCATTAATTGTCAACCACAGCCAAGGTGTCTGCTGTGAAGGCGGTCGGTATGCCTTATATGCCGTCTGTCGTGTGGAGTTGGGGTACCTGTCGCTTTTGGTATCAGGAGTTGTTGGTGAGCGGCATCCCATTCTCCAGCAGAGAAATTACTCTTGGGGCATACCAGAGTCTATAAAGTCCCGAGGACCCACTGCTGGCCCAAGTGTCTGCGGATCTCTGCGATCCCAGTACCCGTCCGGCATGTGAGTATGGGGGTATGGTGCTTTACCGGCCACAGTGACCAGGTGGGGGAACGTGGCGATGAAGTCATCGTTTGGAGGTGACCTTCCCGGGCACTTCTTCAGTGTTGGTCTGTGGGCTGAGAGGTAGGGGACCCCAGAGAGACATTCTCAGCTGAGGCAGGCGCTGGATCAGCTTCTGGGGTTCGCCCTGCAGTGTAAGTGAGCAGCAGAGCCGCTGTTTCCATGTATGGAAGGTGCTTCGCTGTCAGCCATCTTGTTGGAGCCGCATGGCAGTCGGTGACTTTAGGCTGTAAGTCCCCCAGGAGCGCTGCCAATGTGTTGGTTGCCTGGTGGGGACCGGGATAACCCCCGCCGGCCCAGAGGGGGGGGTGAACGGGGCCGGGGGCCCCCCGTGTTGCTGTGGTTCTCAGTGTTCGCCGGGCAGAGAGCGAGGCAGCGGCCGTCCGCCCCACTCGCCTCCCGGGTAGGCCTCAGTCCCCCAAGCCCCGGAGCATCTCACCAGGACCCAGTGCACCCGATATCAGGTGCCCCAGCTGCACCGGGACACTCCAGGGCCCTGTATCGCACGCTTCCAGGGGGTTCCAGGCTGATTGTGGTGGGTAAGTACCCATTTTTAGTTGATTTCCCCTGGAGCTGCAATGCCTTGCAGCCTGCTGGCATGGCCGCCCGGCCCCGCCCCCAATCACCAATTTATTTGAAAGAAAGAAATGCTCCTGACCAATATATGGGTAAGACTACTCAACCTCTGCCTGGGTCTTAAAGAAGCTGGCAATATGTAGCACATGAGTATGTTTGCCTCTTTGTAACTTATTTACAGCATATCAACATATTTTACAGCATTATTTCCACAATTAATTTCTAAGAGGGTTTGCTTATCCCTAATCATGGTTAATAAGATCAGGACTACTTCCCAAGACTACTAATTGTAACCTGATACACAAACTCTATCAGACAACTTCATTATTTCTTATTTTTGTGGGTGCAAGCAGTAGAGAGGATGAAAGTTCATTGGTTGTCTCTATGGAAACCTTCGGTGGTGCTGAGGAAAGGCTTGTCTCTACTAGTAACTTACATTTACATCAGCCAATCATGTGCTTGCTTTCTGGCTTTGCTCCATTGGTCTTTTCATTCATGTTTTTTTAGACTAGAAGATGCACTGCAAGGGTTACATTACCTTTCTGCAGACTTCCCATGGATCACGTGCTCCGATGCTCCATAAGGTCTGTTATTAAAAACAACATGAGCAGAGCACCTAAATAAGAAATCTCTCTCACCAGTGTGATTAGTAACAGAAGGAAACAAGGTTCTACCCAGAGACTGGATAAGATTGAGACAGTTTGTTAATATGGGACATTATGAACTCTGATCTTAATCATAAACAAGATTAAATAGTCTGATAGACAGGCAGTTAATCTTCCCCAGTAATCAGCATTCAAGGTAGATTTGTTCTCATCCTAGTCGAGGAAATAAATAATCTGCCCTAATAGATTACAGGCATGGGGTAGATCTGCCAATGCACAGCATATGGGGGGTTAATCTGCCCATACAGACGTCACAGTTGGTCTGGGGGGAGGGAGTCTGCTTTTGTGATGTATTTTGCACAGTTAGCAGCTGCAAGACTCCTTGGTACAGACACACACATACACACAGCCGCACTCTGCTGCTGCTTATCCTATCCTCATACGCTCCTGCAGCCGGCTTAGTGGTGAGTGCTGTGAATGTGTGTGGCAGAAAGGAGGGGGGGACAAGGAACACTGAAGATATAATATATATATTATTTTATTTTATTTTTTTAGTATTTTTTTCACATATGTGATTTATAAACAGTATTAGATTTGCATATAAAAATAAATATCCATGCTATATTTGAACTGTATATGACAAGAAGTCTGAAATGCAATGTGTGTAGCAGTAGCTGTGTGTGACAAAAGATATTATATGCATGGTATGTGTAATATAGCACATGTCTAATATAATGTGTGCATTGAACACTGGGTGGCTGTAAAAGTATGCACATATAACAGAAAGGTTAGTGTCATACAAACTGTATGCATAACAGAAATGATGTGCAAAAGCAGGTGTGTATTGTGTATGAAAGGTGTAAACTACATGTGAACAAAGTATGTTATGTAAAGCATTTACATAACGTAGTGTTTATATTAGAGTATATAGCAGTTTGATGAATTGTTAAACGTATGTATTTAATAGGTTAACAAATGTTTAAAGGTTTTATATAACTGATGGAATGTTTAAAGCCTGCTTAACAGTGATGCAATGTTAAAATTGTGATGGGAAATTTGAAGTGTGTAAGCAACAGAAAGGCACAGTGGTCAAAATGTGTTTAAAATAAAATTTTAAAAAATAGGTGTATTAATGTTCATTGTGTGGCTTTAACTGGGTAGTATTTTGCCTCAGTAAGTAAGAGAGTGATCATGATAGGTATTTAATTTCCCACTGTAACAAGGTGACATAATGTTACAGGGTATTAATGCAATGTGGTAGTAAATGCTCTAATATGTATATAAAGCATGAAATATGGCATATACAATTTCAAGACGTAAAAAGCTGATAGAAAAATATACATTTAACAGGTTTGTTCGGACTATTTAAGGTTTGTATATAAAAGGATGGAATAAAGCTAAGCTTTTAGGTTTGATGGTGGGAGAATGTTCAAGGAATGTATTTGATAGGATGCTGAAAGGATGGTAAATACCCAAGGTGTCTAAGAAAAAAAACAAAACAGGGTTATAGAATGCTGGAAGTTGGATAAAATGTCCAAGGGGTGTATAATAGACTGACAGATTTCTGTAGGTGTGATAAAATGTTCAGGGTTTGCATATAGCAGGTTGACAGAATGCTAAAGGTGTGATAGAATTCCCAGGGTGTGTAAATAAATGGTTGATAGAATGCAGAAGGAGTGATATTGATATGTTGTTGAGATGTATGTTGATGATATTGATATAACCAATAGGTTAGTAGGATTTTCAAGGTGGAAGGTATATTATGTAGCAAAAAATCCAAGGTGTGTTCATAAGACAGGATAATGCACTATAGGCTTGTCACATCGTAGATGCATTCTGTATGGGAGCATTCTTTAATACATAGAGTCCTCTACTGGCATAATGCCTTATCTTCTTTTTTTATTTCAGTCTCTTCCTCCTCGTCTTCCTTTTCCCTCCATTTTTCTCTCCTTCACTTCTCCTGCCGCACTATGCCCCCCTCCCCTCATACTCTCTGCTCCCCCCAGTGATGCTGGATAATGGATTTGCACTGTGATACACAGCTGATTCGGTGGGAGAGGCAATGAACAGGGAAGGTGGGAGGTACCTATAGCTTAGTAACAACAGTCATACTGTACATACAAAGAGTAACGTGCCCGTCTATTAGACCAGCAGCAGATCCTCATTTGTACTCCGAATTTGTATTGTCTAAAGATCAAACAAAAAAAGGAAGGATTTTAGCAAGCAAGCTTTTTTTGCCGTTTTGTTGCTATGTAGCTGGGTCCTGCAGGGATGTCATATTGAAACTGTGAGGTTTACACAATTTTCACACTGTAAAAATAGAAATGCAGACAGACTGATATCAACCCCACCCCTTCCTTAAAAAAAATATTTTTTTGAATAAAGCATATAGTACTATGAAAGAGGTTTCATAGTGATGCACTATGTTTTACAGTGAGGTATAATGCAGTGATGGACACAAAATACTAAACTACAGAGAGTTGGGCAAGTATGTCTCATACCACATATACACTATGTAGCCAAAGGTATGTGAACAGACCTACCAATTATTGAGTGTTTCATCTCACTCGTTGCTAACGTGTGTATCATCCAGCACATAACTATGTCGTCTCCATAGAAATCTTTGGCAGTACAAAGAGTCCTGCTGAAGAGTTTAGTGTCATTAAACATGACACTCTTGTAGGATTTCACCTAGGCCACAATTCAGTTTTTGATATTTCTGCCTTTCTAAATCTGCTGCAGTGAACTGTAAATGCTATTGAAGGGATACGTTAAGCATCTAAACAAATGTAGCTTAACCCCTTCAGGACCGGCCTGTTTTTGCGATGTTTGTACGTTAAGGACCAGAGCAGTTTTAACACTTTTGTGGTGTTTGTGTTTAGCTGTAATTTTCCGCTCTCTCATTTACGGTTCCCATACAAGTTATATATTGTTTTTTTCAGGACAAAAGGGGCTTTCTTTACATACCATTATTTGTATTATGTCCAATATTGTATTTAAAAAAAATAATAAAATATGGTGAAAAATTAAAAAAAAAAACATGTTTTTGGACTTTTACTTGAAAAATCTTTTACTTATCTACAAAAGCTAATGAAAAAAACTGCTAAATAGATTCAAAATTTTGTCCCGAGTTTAAAAACACCCAGTGTTTACATGCTTTATTGCTTTTTTTTGCAAGTTATAGGCCTATAAATACAAGTAGGAAATTGCTGTTTCAATATATATATATTTTAAATGTATCAATAGTGACCTTGTAACACCGTTATCTGTCATAAATCCCTGAAACACACCTAACATGTACATATTTTTTTAAAGTAGACAACCCAGGGTATTCAAAATTGGGTATGTCCAGTTTTTTTTAGTAGCCACTTAGTCACAAACACTGGCCAAAGTTAGCATTTATATTTGTTTGTGTGTTAAAAATGCAAGAAACGCTAACTTTGGCCGGTGTTTGTGACTAAGTGGCTACTAAAAAAGGCTGAACATACCCCATTTGCAATACCTTGGGTTGTCTTCTTTTGCAAATGGTATGCCATCATGGGGCTAATTCTCATTCCTTGGCTACCATACGCTCTCAAAGGCAACCTAACCAATCCGACAAATTTCAATTAAAAAAAAAGTAAAATCAAGCCTTATATTTGACCCTGTAACTTTCACAAACACTATAAAACCTCTACATGTGGGGTACTGTTATACTCAGGAGACTTCGCTGAACACAAATATTAGTGTATCAGAACAGTAAAATGTATCACAGCAATAATATCCTCAGTGAAAGTGCTGTTTGTGTGTGAAAAATGCAAAAAACTTCACTTTCACTGACAATATCATCGCTGTGATATGTTTTACTGTTTTGAAACACTAATATTTGTGTTCAGCGAAGTCTCCCGAGTAAAACAGTACCCCCATGTACAGGTTTTAGGGTGTCATAGAAAGTTACAGGGTTAAACACAGTGCTAGCAAATTAAATTATCTGGACTTTCGGCCTGGGTTGGCAGGCAGGTCCCTCAAATTGCAATCATTAAAATTACTTAATTAGGTAAAAATATTACATAAATACACATGTAGAATTTTAATATATATACATATTTATATATTTGACGTCTACGTGTATATTTATGAAATTATTTATGTAATTATGTATATGGACATATGTATATTTCGTATTGTTTTTATTTATTTATTTATACATAGATATATATATCATTACATTCTAAGTATATTTTGATATAAATATATATATATATATATATCAAAATACTGTTAGATTAAAATTGCATATATAAATATTTTTTTATAATTATTAAAAATTATTTTTATTTTTTGTTATTTATTTTTATTAACATATTATTTGTATTTTATAATAATATATATATACCATATATATAGCAATTATATATATTGTATATATTCGTGTGTAATTTAAATATAAGTGTATTTTTATATTAATATACGTATATATAAATATAAAAATACACTTAATATGACATTATATATATGATACATATACATATATTATATATAGATATAATACATGTATATATATCATATATATATACACATATTATTATTATTTTTTTTACACTGATTTTACACTGTTTTTTTTTTACTTTATTTTTTTGATTTTTCACTTGCAGGGAGACTGCCTGTCAGCACAGACAGTCCCCCTGCAGGCAGATACACAGACACCTATTGCGGTCATGTGATCGAGTGATCACATGGCCGCAGGGTCCTGATCTGCCGAGGGGGGACTGCCCGGGCAGACAGGCAACCCCCCTGGACCGGGTGGAGCACTGATCGCCGCCGTGGGACCGACGGCGATCAGGTAAGTAGCCCCAGACCGTTATGACGGTTCAGGACCGTCAGCGGTCCAAACGCATGTTTTACCGCTGACGGTCCTGAACCGTCAGCGGTCCTGAAAGGGTTAACAAAGCAGTTTTAGTGTATAGATCATGTCCCTGCAGTCTCATTGGTCAATTATCTGCCATTCAGGAACTAAATCACTTTGTTTATGCAGCCCTAGCCACACCTCCACACCTCCACACCTGTGACTCAAACAGCCAACATGGACAAATGGTTTCATTTTCCATCAGTACAGTGTGTTTACTATAGAAGGTTCTATCTTCTGCTCTGTTAAAGGAACACTCTAGTCACCTAAATTACTTTAGCTAAATAAAGCAGTTTTAGTGTATATATAATTCCCCTGCAATTTCACTGCTCAATTCACTGTCATTTAGGAGTTAAATCACTTTGTTTCTGTTAATGCAGCCCTAGCCACACCTCCCCTGGCTATGATTGACAGAGCCTGCATGAACAAAAAAACAAAAAACTGGTTTCACTTTCAAACAGATGTAATTTACCTTAAATAATTGTATCTAAATCTCTAAATTGAACTTTAATCACATACAGGAGGCTCTTGCAGGGTCTAGCAAGCTATTAACATAGCAGGGGATAAGAAAATCTTAATTAAACAGAACTTGCAATAAAAGCCTAAACAGGGCTCTCTTTACAGGAAGTGTTTATGGAAGGCTGTGCAAGTCACATGCAGGGAGGTGTGACTAGGGTTCATAAACAAAGGGATTTAACTCCTAAATGGCAGAGGATTGAGCACCAAAACTGCTTAATTAAGCTAAAGTTGTTCAGGTGACTATAGTGTCCCTTTAATTGAACTTTAATCGCAGGAGACTCATGAAGGCTATTAACAGACAGGAGATAAGAAACTCTTAATTTTACAGAATGTGCAATAAAGGAAGTTTAAACATTAGATTTGTCTTTACAGGAAATGTGTAGTGAGACTGTGTATGTCACACGGAGATGAGGTGTGACTAAGGCTGCATAAAGAGAAGCAAAAGTGATTTGGCAGAGAATTGCAGAGGCAGAATTTTAAGAGCGCAGGGGCAGGATCTATAAACCAAAATCTTGCGGAAACCTTTCCAGAAGACTTGCGGTGGAAGTCTATATTTCTTCTGTAATATACCTTGTGTGTCATCGTGAAGGATTAATAATCTAGGATGACAATAGAGGTCTAGAGATTGTGTACAAATGATCTAATTTAGCCTAAATGTTGCTAATTAGTTTTCAAGTCAGCACAACTAGTTGTTTAGGTAATAGATTTAGCCTTTACATTGTGTTTAGTTGCTCCATTCATTCTCAGCAGCCATGGTGAAGGAGGCTGAATGGCATGGCAGTAAAGTGGAACATATTTAAAAAAAAAAAAATAGGATTAGCTTTCTAACCACATATTTTGTAGCAACGTGGGAAGCACAATTTATTTATGAAACTATATTCCCTGTAAAATTATCAAAAAATATTTCAGCATGACAGTTGCCCTCTCAAAATTCCTTTAGTCATACCAACTTGGTATGGAATCAGTCCTAGAAAGTGCTTCAGATAATGGTGAAAACCTCAAAGAGATCACTCTTTAAATGGTTTCCAAAGGTTATAATGAGTTTAGAACTGTAAGTATGTTTAAATAATAAAAAAATATTTAAAAAGGCCACTTACTATTAGGATAGTATCACTCTTTATTTTTTTTTTTTAATTCTTTATTTTTGCGTGCAACAAGGTTCACACAGCTCGCAGAGCCACAGTATACAGGTCAAACAGTAAATGCGTATTTCGTGGGGTAACTTTCTGGCTTATTGTACTCATGCACAGTTTTGTTTTTGTGGGTCTTAGGGTCGTACTCAGGTGTCTCTCTATTATAGGTTTAAGTTTCGCTGGACTAACGAAAATGCTTTAAAAGGTTATTAGGTTTGAGTACCTAACTTGGTGGCTATCCTGCTTGTTAGATGGGGGGTTGTTTATACTAGGGCCACAAGAGTGTGCCTCAAATGGCAGGTATGTACTGGGGCCAAAGTTACACCTCCAGCCTTCTAATGTTGCTAAACTTGTGTGTCGGTGTCAGGCGAGGTGGGGGGGGGGGTATTCGCCACGGTATGGGTCGTAGCATGGGGGCTTAAAACGGATAAGTCACAGCTCCAGTGAAGGGGGTCATGGGGTTAGATGGGCCATGTCTAGCTAACTGCAGTCCATCACAACTTGGCGAGGAGGATCCTCCACATCAGGGTTGTTCCTCAGGTCTTCGCTGCGGCGGTTGCCGTGGGTTCTTTCCCTTTCGGGTAGAGTGGTGTTATGGCCTTCGGGTTCCAGCGTTGGGTTGGTGGTGTGGGTGCCAGGTGATTGTAGTGATTCCCCTGGTATGGAGAGCTTGGTGAGGAGCGCAGGTGCTTCAGTGATGTCTGTGATGAAGTATGATGCTTCTCCTTGTTTCACTCGCAGTGTTCTTGGGGATCTCCAGTTATATTCCACGTTATGGGTTCGGAGCAGTACCGTGAGGGGTTGCAGCGTTTTGCGCCAGTGAAGTGTCTCTCCGGTGAGGTCTGCGAAGAACGAGAGGGCCATGTTTTCAAAGTTGAGTGGGGTAGCCCCCTTTAGGGCTGCATGCACCAGCGCCTTATCCGTTCCACTCCGAAAACGTACGATCAGATCCCTAGAGGCCTTTTCTGGTGCCCTGTTGGGTTTCGGTATTCTGAAGTGCCCGTCTAGGGTGATATTCCTCGCCTGTTTGGGCTCCAATAGGTGAGCCATGAGCCTCCGGAGGAAGTGTGGGAGCTCAGATGTGAGCATACTCTCCGGGATTCCCCGGATTTTCAAATTATTGCGGCGTCTTGAGAGTATCACTCTTTAAACATCATAAGCTACGGTTAGGAGGCTGTATTATATTACCTACTATTAGTGTAGTTACTGACTGACTGGAAAATTTATATCTCAACAAGACAGTATATTGTAAGTGAAAATATCTCCATTTATCATTATTATTATCATTACCATTTATATAGCACTAGCATATTCTGCAATGCTTTACAATTCTAGAATGGGAATATTTGACAACAAATGATAAATAAAATGTCAACAGGGACAAGTGTTGGCCCTGCTCAAGCGACTTTACAATCTATGAAGAAGGGGTAAAGACACACAAGAGAAATAACAGTATGTCAGAGGATAGGAGGGAAAGTAGTGTGTGGAACCAGCGAATACTAAAAACAGAGAATGATTGTGCTATGGAGGATAGGGAACTGAGGAGGGCAATTGTTATGAGAGAAGCATCCCCAGGAAAACTGTATGACACACACTTACTGACTGACTGACAGACACACACACACACACTCACTGACTGACTGACAGACACACACATACTTGCTGACAGACACACACTCACACACAGACAGACACACTGACACACACACACACATACTCACTAACACACACACACACACACACACACATACTTGCTGACAGACACACACACACATACAGACACTGACACACACACACATACTCACAGACAGACACAGACATACAGATACACTGACAGACACACACACACTGACAGACACACACATACTGGCTGACAGACACACACACTGACACACACACATACTCACAGACAGACACACACTCACACACTTACACACACATACTTTTCTTTAGTGCTCCTTACCTTTTGGAGCATCTCCCTGGGGTCCTTCCTGCTCACTGCTCCCGAACACAGTTTAGTGATGCCGGGTGCTGGAATATGACACTTTAGTCGGCACACGCGATGGAGCAGTGAGGAGCAGGAACACTGAGCTCCCTCGCTGACACCAGAGACCTCTCCTCCTCGGCCGGGTAAATGATAGCAGTGTAGGCACCAGCAATATGGGGAAAGCAGGTGCCTACTCTGCTTGGAACATTAGGCATGTACTCGCAGCTCGCCGGGCCCCAAAAGATGGTCCTTGTGGGCCGCATGCGGCCCACGGCCCGCGAGTTTGACATGCTTGGACTAGAGCTAGGGGAGAGCAATGCTATAGCATTGCGTAGGGGATTCCATAATAATGGGGCAGTCCTTGAAATAGCCTGCAGGTGAAAGTTGGTAGTGCAGGAACAAGCAGATGTCAGGAGAAGGTCAATCACAGAGAGATTGGAAGAAGGGATGCATTTGTTCAGTAAAGAGAAAATATAGGAGGAGTGGTCTTAGTGAGCGCTTTGTCGGTTAGTGTTTCTCAGTTTGAATTGAAAGTTACAGGAAGGTAATGTAATGATTAATAAAGGAAGATGAGCCTGGCGGCCACATTCATTGCAAACTAACGAGGAGAAATGTGACTACTGATAGGTAGTGAGTTACAATAGTCAAGTTGGGAAATGAGTGCATGAACAATTGCCTTAGTTTTTACATTTTGGAGACAGACTGGATGTGGGGACTAAAGTAAGACCTGAGTCAAAAGTAATTTCAAATCAAAAGCCTAACACTCTATCAGCTTGCCATATGCTCTTATAAAAAAAAGTGGAGTGTAACTATACTTTTTAAGATGAGGATTGTGAGCAGTCCTTAAAGGATCACTATAGTGTCAGGAAAACAAAGCGGTCAGGGTCCCCCTCCCGTGGCGCTGAAGGGGTTAAAACTTCTTCAGCCACTTACCTTATTCCAGCGCCGGGCTCCAGCCAAATGCACATGCGCGGCAAGTGCCGCGCGCGCATTCAAAGTGTCCATAGGAAAGCATTTTTCAATGCTTTCCTATGGACGCTCTGCTCAATGGAGGAAGACAGCCACTAGAGGCTGGATTAACCCTGCAATGTAAACATAGCTGTTTCTCTGAAACCGCTATGTTTGCATCTGATGTGTTAAAACCTGAGGGACCTGGCATCCAGACCACTTCATTGAGCTGAAGTGGTCTGGGTGACTATAGTGTCCCTTTAAACGCTTTTATGGTGGTGTTGACATGTGACTGCATTACTTTGAGGCCACCGGAAGTTGGTTTATCAAGGCTAGTTAACCCCAACTTGCCTACACAAAATCTATCCTTCTGCATCCCTCTACTGTTGGAGATGTGGAGAACAGGAGGGGACCATCTTACATATATAGTGGTCATGCTTCAAGATTCAACCATTTTGGAGGGAGGTGGTGGACTTACTAGTTTCCCTCTTTGCCTACCTTTTGATCCCATCCGCTATTTATTTTGCAGTTCCCCAGTCCTTTTCAGCACTTTAGGTTATTGATCTTGCATATTCTCTTGGCAGCACACCACCTAAAAGAGCTACACTGGACACAACCCATGTCTCCTCCTCTGGCAAATTTGATAGAGCGGATAAAGCTCAACTATACGTATAAGCGTATGTGCCTAGAATTTGTTTCCCAAGGACAAAAAATTTATACAAGTTGGCAACTGTCTAGCATTTTTATCAACTCTAATGGTTGACTAGATATCACAATTCAATGGTTTCATAGCCCAAGGTATCTATTTCTGTTACTTCCTGACATTGGTGGATGAAATGGGGCACTACTGTGATTTGATTTTTAAAAACATGAAAACCCATTACAATTTGTTGTTCTAATCTATTTTCATTGTTAGATTTATATTTTCTTTTGTGCAATCTCATTGAACACTGTTATGATATGTAAACTGTACCATATTGCCTTGTAGCCATTATGACTTTAAACCATATATGAGATTGGAGAATCTGGTTAGCCAAGGATTGTGTTTTCTGTAGAGGGGTTTAGCAGTCACTTGTAAAATAAACATTATGCAATGCTATGAGGTGCATTAAAAGGGTTATTATATGGTTTATACTTTCTGGCTATCTTGCCTCGGAAACTTGGAAACTGGATACGGTTTTTTTTTGGGGGGGGGGGTGGGGGGGATAACTTCTGTGCTGACTGACATCATTACTTCTCTCCCTTTGCTTCCGCCTTCTCATTCCTAATTTTCTCTTCTTTCACTTGCCCCTTCCTATGGCCAGTCTCTCTCTTTGTGCTTTGGAAGAGACCTTTCTGTCTGCCCTTTTGTGGACTAGCACAGTTGTTGACCCAGTCTCATGAAGTAATCTTTAATGCATGTAAACATGGCTATGCTTTTACTTTTTTCTTCACTGTTAAACATTGCTGTATTGAAAAATCTTCAATAAACATTTTGATTAAAAAAAATGGTTAGTGTAACTGGCTGTGGTAGCTAGTGGGATAATTTGGCTGGGCTTATGGGTAGGAGGGGTGGGAACTGTCAAAGCGAGTTTTCACCTGACATCAGAAAGCTGAAGTACATGTCTGTATGTAGTGAATAAGCTTTTTTCCCTGATGGTTGTTTAATATTACATTTACCACTACAATTGTAATCAAAATTATTCAACCCCCATTGAAAATCAGGTTTATTGTGAAGATTTACAGATTTCAAGCTGTTTGCCATGAACAAATCAAGCAAAAGCAACTGAAATAGCTCAGCACAACGAATGTTTCAAGTGGTTTCCCCAAATTCAACTGAAAATACAACTTATCACTTCTCCATTCTCAAAATTATTCAACCCCCTTCTTGGCAAGCATCTTTAGTATTTAATAGAGCACCTTTTTAAAGTCATGACTTTCTGCGAAAGGTGCATAGCCAGACACCAGCTTCCAGGAGCATTCCTGAGGAATCTTAACCCATTGCTCCTGAACAATGGCCTCCAGTTCAGTAATATTCTAGGTTTGTGTCCTGCAACCGCCTTCTTCAACTCCCACCTGAGATTTTATGTGGGGTTCAAGTCAGGAGGCTGTGATAGCCTCTGTAGAATTTATGAGGACTTCTTCTGCAACCAAGCCTTGGTGGAATTTGAGGTATGCTTGGGATCATTGTCTTGTTGGAAGGTACAATGACGCCCAAGCTTCAGCTTCCTCACAGATGGCATGACATTTTCTCCTAGGATTTCCTGATACTTCAATGAATTCATCTTGCCTTCCTCACGCTGCAGGTGCAAAGCAGCCCCAGAGCATCACCGAGCAATCACCGTGCTTAACCGTAGGCAGAGTGTTCTTTTTAGCATATGCTTCATTCTTCCACCTCCAGAGATACCACTGATCCATTAGGCCGAAAGTTCCAGTTTTTTTTCATCGCCTGACAGAACAGAATCCCAAAACTTCTGTGTCTTATTTATCTGATTTTAAGCATATTGGAGCCGACTTTTCTTGTGATTTTGGGTCAGTAGTGGTGTATGTCTTGGAGTTCTGGCATTGAAACCTTCTGCGTTTAGTACGTCCCTTACAGTGCTCACTGAAACCTCTGTGCCTTTTGCCACCAAGTCTTGCTGCAGGTCTTTTGCAGTTACTGAAGGGTTTTTCACAACCTGCCTTCTCAGACATCTGGTTGCAGCCATCAATAGCTTCCTTTTTCTGCCCTGTCCAGATAGTGTAACCACTGTTCCTTTAACTTTGAATTTGCAAATTATGCTTTATACGTTGTCTCTTAGAACATTTAGTGCCTTCGCTATCATTTTTTTTTTATCCTGTTCCTTGTTTGTGATGGGCAATGATCTCTTCTCTTAACTTTGTGGGCCATTGTTTTGACTTTGCCATATTTCTAACATGCAGTCAAACATGACACTCAAAAAAACCCACAAACAGTTCAGGTATTTCAAGTGTACCAGCTTGAACACCTGTTTTGCATATTTGTGCTAGGGGTTTGGAGACTTGAAAAGTCATCATTGTAAGGAAACCTGGTATATCCAATACCCATTCGGTAGTTTCCTCCCGAACGGCCAGAGTAGCAGTGATTATAGCTCTTAGTTCGGCGAAATAAAGTAGGTGATTCTCCTACGAAATTACAGCTTCCCAAGTAGATTCTCTTAGTAAAGCAGACAGGTACCCAAACATCAGCCAAAGTCTAGATGAAGGGTATAACAGAACTGAACTTTAATGATGCCACACTGGCTTTTATGCAAGTCCCCGTGCAAGGGGACCTCCCATAGGAAAATAAATCATGCAGCCAATCATAAACAGAGAAATACTTAATCACTCCCAGTACAAACATATAATTCCCTCCTCTCGACCTGAAGATAATTAAGTCTGATAAAGTAATAACTTAATTTTACCCAACTTTTAAAACACCCCTTAAAACATAAGGTATCCCCACAACAGTCATATCCTCTGATAGCCCCGATCTGGTTGACCAACATCTCCAATAATCACCCAGATCAGTTCAGGGGTTTTCAAATTTCATGGAGGTCTTAGGTGACCGGCTAACCACGAGGCTCCTGCCCAAAACAGTTCCACACGTTTGGGTGGTTTTGCCGGTCTAGTTAGAAAAGTCTCAAAAACCGAATAAATCCATTAATGTTTCCCCCTGGCTCATAGCAGCGATTGTTCCCCTCATTCGGATGAACAAAAGTACCGAACAGCGCTCTCATAGCGGTTCGGGAAACGAAGATCCAGCGTTCGTATGTTGGGACCGGTGTTTGGGAAACTAGAGTGTTCGATTTTAGTTCCAGACACTCAACGACAAAGTCCCGCTGCCTTTGTTCGCACAGGGCTTAAACAAGTGTTCGCTTTAAAGTTAATGAGCCAGAGGGGTGGTCTCCGTTCGGTAGTTACAACTACCGAATGAAATAAAAAAAAAATAGACGAAATGACTTAGTGATTTCTTCACAATCATAAGTTGCATTTTCAGTTAAATTTGGAGAAACCACTGGAAGCATTCATTGTGTTGTGCTATTTAAATTCCTTTAGTTTGATTTGTTCATTGCAAACAGCTGAAAGTCTGTACTTTTTGACAATCAACCTGATATTCAATTGGGGTTGAATAATTTTGATTAGAACGGTAGGTGAAGTTTTTAAATAGGCACTGGGCTCAGAAAGTTTGGTGAAAATCTCCCGGTGTTACCTGCCAACCAATTTTCTTGAGTTAAAGGAACACTCTAACATTAAATATATAAATGTATTGTTGCAAGGATTGTTTAGATTCACCCCCCTCCCCCCCATAAAACCTTGCAGCAACTCCTTCTCCAGTGCAATAGCAGTCTTTTTATTTTTTATTTAGGTCAAATTTTATTGGTTTATAGCAGGAACAGAGGGGAACAGAAAGGAAAAGGGATCAGTCATGGGGAAAAGGCATATTTGTGTTCAGATTTATGTGTTCGTACTGGGTACCCCTCTATGTTTGCCCCGTTCTTATTAGAGTGTATGGTCTTAGGGTAGCTCGTCTCTCTATCTTGTTCAAACCAACTGTGGGCTCCACTGTCCTGTGTCTACGTCAGAACTGAATTGCGTGTCTCCTGTATTCCAGTATCAACTAATCCTTAGATGAAGGATCTGAAAACTTGGAGGGGAATTTGGGACTGATGTCTATTTGGGTATTTAAGGGGTGGGGGATAGGGTATCTTGGGTACCTTGTGGTCTATTTGGGTATTTAAGGGGTGGGGGATAGGGTATCTTGGGTACCTTGTGGTCTAACTCTCAGCTGGTTGTGGTCGACCTTTCTCCTGTGCCCAGTACTCTAGTCATGTATTCACGTATCTGTCATGTTTACCTAGTGTGGACCAATGTAGGTTTTCCATCTCCCTCATCATTTCTACCCTGTCTACCCATTGGGCCATTGTGGGTGTCTCAGTTTTTTTCCCAGTATGAGATTATTCGCCTTCCCCATCAATAACCACAGTAGGAGCTGTCTTTTTCGAGTCTTGGAAGGTATGGGGCCATCCAAACAGAATCTGGGATGGGTTCAGTGAGTGCGGGAGTTCTAGTAAGTTGGTGAGCTTGGCAATTATGTTATTTCAGTACTCTCATATGCGTGGGCAGAACCACCATATGTGTTCCATGCTTCCCATGTCTCGTCTGCATCTCGAACACCCATCGCTAATTGTGGGCCAGAACTGGTGGAGCAGATCTGGGGTCCTGTACCACCTCGTTATGCGTTTATAGAAGGACTTCCGTCTGGATAGGCTAACTGAGGCTATCATAGGTTTATTAAAAATGTATTCCCATTTTCAGGCTGTCATATGTATGTGGTATAATGTACAAGAAGTGGAGCGATATATAGTGAATAAGCCCCTATCACCAAACAAAATGAATGTATACTTAGACTTTGCTGGATAGGACTCAAATTTCAAATATAGCATGTAAAAAAAAAAAAAAAAATCTTTTTATATATATAGTGAATGCAGTGTGTGTGTGTTTGTGTATGTTACGGTTGCCTCCAGGCTGGCTGGAAGTTGGACCGTAGAAAAGGATGCTCCTAGCGCTCACCAAGTGACCATCAGCACCGCAGCCACCATAAGCACTGCAGACTCCACGAACCACCGCTGCTGGGCTGGTATCTCGCCGTCTGCTCTGCGCCCTGGACCTACGAACAGGCTTCAGGTTCCAATAGGCGAACCTCTTCCTTCTGTAGAGCGAAGCAGGATCAGGAACAAGAGCTCTTACAAGAGCTCAGTAGCTAAGGGAGTATGAAGAGCATAGCAATCCCTGTAGTGATTATAGCTGTCCCCTACAAACATGAGTCAAGGCTGCAAGTTAGAGGGTCAGAATAGGTCTGAGGTGCTGGAACACCCAGCCTGGCTTTTATTGAGGTACAGGCAAACAGGACACTCCCAGGGGGAGGCATAAAATCACCAATAACAGCAAAGTACAGCCCACAGGTTCCCTCCCCTCAGCTTGGGAGATAGTTGAGTTTCCTACTGTATCTACTCAATTATCTCCAAGCTAAAACTTACACATTTTTATACATTTCTATAACTTTCCCATTTTACATGATACATTAATAAAACTTATATTTTTATGAACAACATAAATTGGGGAACAACATACTCAAAATTCGTGAGAATTTTTTCCAGTGGTTCCAGAGATATTAAAAAGTCTCTTTGGACCGACCGCACGCCTGTTTGCATGCCCACAAACAGTTCCACAGATTCAGGCTGTGTGGTCGGTCTATCTCTGCCCTGAAAACCAGTAAAGTCCCATCCGAAGACGGTGTTCGAATCGTCGAACGCACTTCGACATCTGTCGAAGTGCCGAAGTAAACCGCGGTTAAAACCTCCTCGGGGGTCGCTAGTTGAGGACGATCGGTTTCCCATAAAAAGATGATGAAGTCCCATTCGAACGGGTGTTCGGAGGTTCGAACGCGACTTAGTCTCTGGCTGTGATGTCGAAGGATACGGGTAGGTACAGGTCACCGCGGACCGTGTTCGACTGTTTTAAAATGGCCGCTGCCACGTGTTTGAATGTAATGGCGGCCACTTCGACTACTTCGGCGGCTTCGGTACTTCGATTGTATCCAAAGTTCAGTATTGAAGTACCAAACAGTTAAAGGGCCCAGAACAGCATACCAGAATCCTTTGTGCCCGAAGGTAAGTCTCAAAAGGTAATATATTCCAGGGCCATAGTCACGAGGAAGGAGGCTGGCCATTAGGCTTCTCCACAATCCAGGGAAGCAGGGCAATGTTCTATTTAAAAGGCCAGTTACAAATAACGATTTGTAACATATCTCCCCTTTCGGAGGGAGACTAACCAGGCACCTGACCTTCTGTCGGTCAGTGTCTACGTTAGTCTCGCAGCCCACCCACAAATAAACATTAATAGCAAAGTAACCCCCCCACAATAAATGGTACTCGCCTGTAGGTCCCAGGTTGTAGGGTAACAATGCAGCACCCGCTGTCTTCCTGGCGCAGCTGGGCAAATAGCTGGTGGTACTTGGGGGGGCAGGGGCCAGCGGCACTCTGCCCTGGTGCCAGCGCTGCTGCTGGGGTGGGGGTTTTGCAGGCCAGTCCTGTAACAAGGGGGTCTGTAGGGCAGAGGCCAGCGGCGCTCTGTCCTGATGCCAGCTCTTCCGCTGGGATAGCTGGCAGAATGTCAATCTCGGTGCAAGGATCAAAGGGAGGGCAGAGGCCAACTGCACTCTGCCCAGCTGCCAGCTCTTCTGCTGGGGGAATTAGGGCATAGTCCTGCCCGGGGGCAAAGGGAACGTGGGGGTCAGTGGGGGTTAACATCTCCACTGTTAACCCTGGGCCCAGGTTAGGAGTTAGCTGAGGAGGGGGGAATTGGCTTACCTCCTCCTCCTGATACTCCTGCGGCCGTTGAGAAGGGAGGTCGATGCTCTCCGCTTCTTGTGGAACATGCTGCGGCTGGGGAGAGGGACCGGTTGTCTCCTCTCCCTGGAAGGCATACTCCGGCTGGGGAGGGTGGTCGATGCTCTCCCCTCCCTGTAGCTGGGTCTGCCGCTGGGGATCTGGGCCGCCTGCCCAGCATCCCTGTAGGGCCGGTAGAGAGACTGCGGTCCCATCTCCACCTGCCTGCTGGGGGTCCTCCCAGGACCATTCTATGAGGCCTGCTGCCTCGGGTATCTCTGGTTGGGGTTGGGGAAGGAGACCGGTTGTCTCTTCCCTCTGCACGGTGCACTGCCGCTGGGGAGGGAGGTCGCTGCTCTCCTCTCCCTGTAACTCAGGCTGCCGCTGGGGAGGGAGGTCGTTGCTCTCCGCTCCCTGTAACTCACCCTGGGGTTGGGGATCTGGGCCGCCTGCCCAGCATCCCTGTAGGGCCGGTAGAGAGACTGCGGTCCCATCTCCACCTGCCATCGGAGGTTCCTCCCAGTATACCCCTACGATATCCTGCCAGCTGAAGGGCTCTCGACCTGGCTCTGCTGCTGTGCTCTCCTGGGGTACCTCTGGATGCTGTGGAGAAAGGGGACCGGGTGTCTCTTCCCGGGACCCATTGATGAGGTGCTGGTACTTCCACTCAAGGTCACATTCGTTGGTGACTAGGTACCGCAGATCTGCCTCTAGGTTAATAGTTCTAGGGAGGCCCAGCTTGTCTTCCCGGTCATCATACAGGTCCCAGAAGCGTGAATCTGTAGCCCTACCAAAGTCATCATCGTCCATATTCTCCCAGAATAGATCAGGGCCATCGTAATCCCCACACTCTGGGAATTCATACTCAGCCATCTCTGGAGCGAGCTGAGTTGCGTACCACTGTAGCGCCTGGTATGCGGTGTCGAGCCACAGTTCGTTATATACTAGATTCTCTAGTTTAGCTACCCACACTGGAAGGGGTTGTTTGCCCAGGAAGGGCATCCGCTCTGCCATTCGAGCCTGGATTTGCTGCTCTCGGCTGATACTATGATCTCCTCGCCAACGTTGAACTTCCTGTAGGGCTTCTTCCCACAGCTGAAGTCTGGCTTCATGTCTGTACCCATACATCTCTTCGTCTGAGACTGCCTCATCTCTCCAGGATAGGAAGTCATGCAATCTTTCGAGGAACCGCTCCTCCGTTTCGACTGCTGTGCACGGACTGGCTGGCTCCATGCTGCTCTAGGTAGGGACGCTGCGCAGAGGCTAGCGTTGCCCTCAATAACTCTCATACGATACCACTGCTGTTGGGGTGCTGCTCCTTGCGCTAGGACGCCATTCCACCGCTGCCACCAAATGTTACGGTTGCCTCCAGGCTGGCTGGAAGTTGGACCGTAGAAAAGGATGCTCCTAGCGCTCACCAAGTGACCATCAGCACCGCAGCCACCATAAGCACTGCAGACTCCACGAACCACCGCTGCTGGGCTGGTATCTCGCCGTCTGCTCTGCGCCCTGGACCTACGAACAGGCTCCAGGTTCCAATAGGCGAACCTCTTCCTTCTGTAGAGCGAAGCAGGATCAGGAACAAGAGCTCTTACAAGAGCTCAGTAGCTAAGGGAGTATGAAGAGCATAGCAATCCCTGTAGTGATTATAGCTGTCCCCTACAAACATGAGTCAAGGCTGCAAGTTAGAGGGTCAGAATAAGTCTGAGGTGCTGGAACACCCAGCCTGGCTTTTATTGAGGTACAGGCAAACAGGACACTCCCAGGGGGAGGCATAAAATCACCAATAACAGCAAAGTACAGCCCACAGGTTCCCTCCCCTCAGCTTGGGAGATAATTGAGTTTCCTACTGTATCTACTCAATTATCTCCAAGCTAAAACTTACACATTTTTATACATTTCTATAACTTTACCATTTTACATGATACATTAATAAAACTTATATTTTTATGAACAACATAAATTGGGGAATAACATACTCAAAATTCGTGAGAATCTGTCCAGTGGTTCCAGAGATATTAAAAAGTCTCTTTGGACCGACCGCACGCCTGTTTGCATGCCCACAAACAGTTCCACAGATTCAGGCTGTGTGGTCGGTCTATCTCTGCCCTGAAAACCAGTAAAGTCCCATCCGAAAACGGTGTTCGAATCGTCGAACGCACTTCGACATCTGTCGAAGTGCCGAAGTAAACCGCGGTTAAAACCTCCTCGGGGGTCGCTAGTTGAGGACGATCGGTTTCCCATAAAAAGATGATGAAGTCCCATTCGAACGGGTGTTCGGACGTTCGAACAGGACTTAGTCTCTGGCTGTGATGTCGAAGGATACGGGTAGGTACAGGTCACCGCGGACCGTGTTCGACTGTTCTAAAATGGCCGCTGCCACGTGTTCGAATGTAATGGCGGCCACTTCGACTACTTCGGCGACTTCGGTACTTCGGCGGCTTCGGTACTTCGATTGTATCCGAAGTTCAGTATTGAAGTACCAAACAGTTAAAGGGCCCAGAACAGCTTACCAGAATCCTTTGTGCCCGAAGGTAAGTCTCAAAAGGTAATATATTCCAGGGCCATAGTCACGAGGAAGGAGGCTGGCCATTAGGCTTCTCCACAATCCAGGGAAGCAGGGCAATGTTCTATTTAAAAGGCCAGTTACAAATAACGATTTGTAACAGTGTAGTGTGTGTATAGTGAATGCAGAGTGTGTATATAATGCAGTGTGTGTGTTTGTGTAATGTGTATATAATGCAGTGTGTGTGTATGTAATGCAGTTTGTGCAGTGTGTGTTTATGTAATGTAGTGTGTGTGTATGTAATGTAGTGTGTGTGTGTGATGCAGTGTGTGTGTATAATGCAGGGTGTGTGTGTGTATGTAATGCAGTGTGTGTGTGTTTGTGTAGTGTGTGTGTGTAATGCTGTGTGTGTGTAATGCTGTGTGTGTGTGTTTGTATAATGCGCTGTGTGTATATGTAATGCAGTGAGTGTGTGTATGTAATGCAGTGTGTGTGTATATGTAATGCAGTGTGTGTAAAATGGGGGTGGTGGGGCATTTTTTTATGTTAATTTTTTTTTTTATAATTAAATGTTTTTTTTAGTCCCCCCTCTGCGGCCGCGGGTCTCGCGAGATTTAGACATGGAGCTGCAGGAGCTGCTGGCAAGGTAAATCAGCTATGTAATGAGCCCGGCGGTCCTAGGAGGTATTATCAGCAATATCGGTATCTATATTGGCCGATACCGATATTGCTGAAGATACCGAATATCGGCCGATAATATCGGTAAAACCGATAATCGGTCGATCCCTACTACCGATATGAATGGGTATGACAACAAGGAAGTGTGTAATCTCCGCCTTAGCCACACTTCAAGAAGGGGCCAGACTGTGGGCCGCCAAGGACCCTTATTTGGTGTTAAACTGCTCGAACATGGTTTAACACTGAATGGAGGGACGAAACCAGGGGACTCCAGGCACTATAACCAATTCAAAGAAAACAATGGTTATAGGGATTAGTGTCCCTTTAATGAATAAATTACTTCAGTGGCTGTCAGTCTGAGAGTTGTTTTCTTACAAATATAAACTGCCATTTCTAAGAAAAGGCAATGTTTACATTTGTGAGGGAAAAGAAGCAGCATCTGTGTACCAAAGCCACTACATTAAAATGTAATGGTTTTGGTGCACATAGTGTCTGTGTAAATAAGATCTGTAGTTCTTGTTCTAAATTTTTGTTGCATGAATTATTAGTAAGCCACATGAAATTTATCACCACTAAAATGAAAGAGTCCCTTTGTCCGTTTGAAATGTTGAGCAGTGTCGCCATCAGCAGGGTACAGGCAGTACCTTGGTAAGGGGACTGGTATAGTTAAGCCTGCATAAGGGCCTGGAGCGCATTTGGGTCCAGCAAGGGAGATAACTAAAGCTCCCTGAACTGGACCGCATTGGCCAGCAGCCTCAGAATGATCCCATTTTTTTAATGTAATTTTTTTAACGTATAAATATACAGATTAAGTAAAATGTATTAAAGTGACTTATGTTTAAGTATAGTCCTCAATAAAATATGCTATTACAGTCCATGGAGATATAACATTCAAAAAAATGTATACAAAACATTAGAAAACAATACATTGCATACATACATAATTAAAAGACACAAATAAAGCAAAAATATATTAATACATAGATATTGGATGATACTCCATCATAATATGTGTGAAGACATCAAGAGAGACCTGGAAGAATGGACTTACCCAGTAGTACTTACCCTCAAGATAAACCTTCAATGGGACTGTGATGAAAGCAACTTCGCCACTGTTTTTTGGAGGGGGCTACTTGCCAGCCTTTTACCCTGTGACTATGGCCCCTGCAACAGAACTGGTTAATATACTTTAAACAGGCTCTGTTCGTGCAATTGGGACTATATAGTTTGTTTACCGAACAACCGCACGAACAGACACCAGCCTGGAGCTTGTTAACACCTATTAACAACTTGGAACGTTTCTCACTGCAGGGTTCTAATTGTTCGTCTGGGTGGCCACGATTCCTATGAACAAATACGAGGTGGCGGACATCTTGTTCGCATGAATGCAGACAGCGCTGTTTGGGCATGAATCTCATGGAACTGAAATTGGATACAGAAACTCTGGAACACCGCTGAACTTCCATCATCGCCTGCGTTCGTTTCTATTCAGATTAGAAGGGCACTGTTCGGTGAGATTATTCGTCTGGATGAAGGGAATAAGCTCCAGGGTAAGACTATTGACTCCGTTCGGTAGTTTGTTTGTTCGTTTGCAAACTACTGAACTAGACCGGCCGCAAGCCCTGAATCTCTGGAACTGTTTTGGGCATTAAATTATGCGTGCGGTCGGTCAAAATAGTTTCACCCTGAAACTCACTCTGCCGATGGGGAGAGAAGCCGGCTGCCTCCTCTCCCTGCAATTTACACTGCCACTGGGGAGAGAGACCGATTGTCGCCTCTCCCTAAAACTCACTCTGCCACTGGTGAGGAAGATCGAAAATCCACAGTCCCAATTTGCACAACCTAAGCACGCATTTCCGTGCTGCTCGGTTCTCATCGCTCAACTTTTGCATGGTTGCTGTGATAAAATTGTGTGTTTTTCTGCCTGTGGATAACTGGGTTATTGTATTATCTACTTTGATTGTATCACAGGCAGTGGGGAGGAATTGTGTAATATATGTGGGAGTGTCATTCATTGTTACTGTTTCTATTGGCTTGTTAATCTTGTGTCCCGGTGCCCAACTAGGTTCACCTGGGCGTCACCTTTGTTGTAAAACTTGTATAAAAGGCCAATGTGCCCCATTAAACCTAGAGTTCCTGCTTGACCCTCAACACGTAGTCTTGTCTTGTGATTGGAGGGGAACTGCAATAATCACATTGGGGATTTCTGTACTCTGTATACTCCCCTGGGTTCTAATCACTTAGCTCTTCTTGTTACGCTCTCCTGGAGGAGAGGTCTTTCCGACACGGTCCTGGATGTCAGAGGCTGTCCAGGGTTGAAGGAAGGCGCCGAGATTCCATTTGAGCTGCGGCGGTTGTTGAGTCTGAGGTGGTTGTGGTGTCCGGTGTGGTGCTTATAGTCCTCGGTGTCAGCTATGAAGCATCCATTGATGGAGGTGCCCAGTCGGGGTGGCAGGCGATCTGTCACAGGGACTAATCTACCCACTTCCATATCTAGATATACAGAAGTTTACATGAATTGTAAAAAAAAAAAAAAAAAAAAAAAAGCAATGGTTTATTTAGGCAATCTGGGAAGATCTAGATAAAATAAAAATATTTCAGGAGTTAAATTAATATTTAATTTTAATATACTAAATAATAAGGTGATCCCCACTTTAAGGACATCTAGTTTGGTCCCACCATATGTGCTTTAATTTACCTGGTTCCTCATTAAATCTCCAGCATAATTTGGAGGAGTGTGCTTGAAATTTACTCAATTTTAAGGGAATCATGTACCATCAGTGAAGAAGTTTAAGGAAAATCTCTTGAATATGTATGCAATGTATAGATTTCCTTATCAATTCCGAGGGTTTGGGCTAGGACTGAAAAGAGAAAGACCTCTCTATATAATTTTCCCATTTGATGATGGTTTTTAATTTCACATCCTGGTTGGCTGCATTAATAATATTTCTAATCTTTGAAGACTTCTTTAGATGTCTTCCATATAAGTCCTTATCAAGAGAGGAATCTTTTATTATTGAGATTGTATGTAAAAAAATCAATTATTCTCAAATATGTAAAAAAAAATCTCTATTGGACAAACCAATCCTCATCTGTATCTGCACAAAGGAACTTATCTTAGAATTAAAGTACACATCCTCTATTTTCATTATCCCCTCATTTACCCAATCAGACTGTCACATGTTCATCCTCACCTTGTGGTGTATCTGGGAATAACTACCTTCCTGCATTGGTGGAGATATTGGTCGGCAGCCCTGTGCCGGTGTGTCTGACTCCTGCGGCATATTGAAAGACGCCGGCCGCTGCAGACCCATACCAAATTATAACCCCCACGTCCACCCACGGTATTGAAGACGTCACGCAGAGGATGCGCACACATGTTCTGGGGTCAGAGGCCGGGTAAGGCCAATTGGATTTAAAGGAAACTTATTTAAACTCCTTTGTTACGTTTCCTCATTGCCATGTCGTGGTTTCCCTTAGTGGTTGTCCAAGAGTGTGTTCCTGAGAGTTTATTTCTGGTTATTGACTTTGGCTTTGTTTGACTTCCCTGTATTCTGGTACCCTTGACTTTTGGCTCTCCCTCATCGTTGTGTCTCATTCTGTGTCCCCGACCTCGGTAAGTATTCTGACTATTCTCTGGTACATTAAGTCCGGCCATTCTAAGGCCCGGTAAAATGTTACCTTTAGTCCTAGTTGTAATACAGTTCTGCGTACTGGATCAACTAGTATCCTGACACAGACAAGATCTTTAAAAAAAATGTCAGAACCGTCAGAGAAGCATGTATTGAAATTTGGTTCAGAGAGTAAAAAAGCTTATTTTCTTGGTTCTATAGATTGGAACACCTGAAGTATGATTAAATTATTAAGATTAAGATTTATTTATTTTTTAATTATCAATCCAAAAGAAAAGACCAGGATCAAGATTGCCAAATACTTTGTTCTCATAAATGTACCAGTGTTTTATTACCAAGTTTATAGTTCCCCATTATAGAAAGTGAGGAAACATCACAGTGGTTGTCATAATTTTAAATGGAATTCTATCTTTCTTACCTCCACAAACAAATGATAAAAAGATTTTGAAATACATTTAATCATTTTTAGATACTCTGAAAGGCATTGTTTGAAAAAGGTTTTCCAGCTTTGTAATAAGTAAGGTCTAAGAATATTTATTCTCCCTAACCATGCTGGTTGCACTCCACTTTGCTATCATATTTCTAAATTCTTATAGAAGTTCGATACAAATTTCGTCTATGCATATTTTAATATCAAAATTAATTTTGATTCCAAGATAATGGATTGATTTGTTAGACCAATTGAACTTATAAGCATGACTTAATATTTCTTCCTGAATAAGAGATTGATTACTATGGATAACTTGTGTCTTTTGCATATTAGTTTTATAATTTGAAACTGTGCCCTTTATTAAATGGAAGTCTGCGAAACCAGACTTCTCCTTCCCACAGGCCTGCTTTTGGTATGGCCAAATCCTTTATTAGCAAGTGTCTCTTACAGTGTATGTGTTTCGGATAGTGTATATCTGTATGGTGTATGAGAGAGTGCTTGATTGTGTGTACATGTCCCACTGTGTGTCTGATGCTGTGTGTGCGCGCGCTTCTGTGTGTGTGGCAGCAGGTGTGACAGCAGGAACTTGTGTGTATGTGTGCCTAACAGATTGTGTGTGTCTAACATATTGTACATGTGTATGTGTGTATTTGTGTCTGCCTCTGTGTATGTGTATATTCTGGAAACGTGTGTGGTTTTTATTTGAGTATCTGTGTGGCAAGGAGTGTGTTTCTAGATCAGTAAAAAAAAAACATTTTAAGGGGCCCAGAAATTTCCGATGACAGCTCTGTTTGGGAAGTATGCTATATGTATGAAAGCTATTCTTGTTCCAAATGGTCCCCACTAAGTAAGAGTTTCTTTCCATGCAGTAAAATTGATTCTTATGTAATCTTTCCTATCCATCTTTCCTTTCTCTGATGTTACCTGTTCTTTACAGATCTCTTTGTGCTGATGAAGTGACTCCGGGTGCTGCAGCTGCTGGTGATAGAGCTGTAACTGGTAAGTTTCAGAGAGGTTTAACCCCTTAACGACACATGACATGTGTGACATGTCATGATTCCATTTTATTCCAGAAGTTTGGTCCTTAAGGGGTTAAAGGGCAGCCTGGCATGTAATGTAGGTGTCTATATACAAAAAACGAAGAGAAGACAGGAGAATAGGATAAGGTAAAGTATCCTAAGGAGTGGATTTCCCGATAATCAAAGGAAATGGGAGTAAGGGTAGTGTAGCTTGATGGCAGGTGCAAGCCTCTGACTTAATTAAATGTAACTTTTAATGGTAATGCATTTAAAAAGGTAGTAGGCACCCAACAATCTACGTTAAAGTGTAGTTAAAACAGCACTTAAACGCCTGTGGGGATGGTAGTTATATAGCCTATGTGGTATTAAGTCGTATTGTAGCGTTGATACCGTAGTGGGATAATACTGACGGTTATCTGAGACCACACAGTCCCACGGACTAGGATCAATATAAATCTGCGTTCATTAGAGCCCCCAAGTCATGTTTGCTCTAGGATTGAGCAGGGTAAGGATACATATTACTACAGAGATACTTTGCCATTAAGATATTTGCAACAAAGTAACCTGTAATAGTATGATTGATGGTTGTAGCTGATTATTACTTTAAAGTAATGAATTTCGTGCGGAACGCTGTCTATGTCACTTCAAGGTGACATTCTGTCTATCTATGGATATTCTTTTAAATCTCAGGGGAGATGTCTATTACAAATACAAAAAGAGAAGTCCTGCGCTTAAGCAGCAAGGACTACAACACACATCAGCCCCAATATATAGTAAAAACCAAAGAAAAGAAAATGTTACTTGCGCTTTTTCCTTAATCCCTATGTATATTTAGACAAATGGAGGTCATTTAGTTGCTCCAATGGCCATTGGAGGGATGCCCGCCTGCCAACGTCAAGGCAGACCCCCCCTAAGCGGGTCCTAACACTGACCCTTCAGCCTGCTTCCTTGAGGGGTGTATATAAAAAAATACCCCTTTCTGTCTCATTAGAGATATCTTTGCCAGAAGCTCAAGGAAGCAGGCTGAAGGGTCAGTGTTAGGACCCGCTTAGGGGGGGTCTGCCTTGACGTTGGCAGGCGGGCATCCCTCCAATGGCCATTGGAGCAACTAAATGACCTCCATTTGTCTAAATATACATAGGGATTAAGGAAAAAGCGCAAGTAACATTTTCTTTTCTTTGGTTTTTACTATATATTGGGGTTGATGTGTGTTGTAGTCCTTGCTGCTTAAGCGCAGGACTTCTCTTTTTGTATTTGTATTTACTTTGTATCACACAGCCTGGTTACAATGCTGCTACCCATCCCATGTGTTCCCTATTAAGGGTTAATAAGTAAAGGGGTGTATATAAAAAAATACCCCTTTCTGTCTCATTAGAGATGTCTATTAGCTTTGTCCCCGTGCGATTTGTACAGCACGAGTTAAATACCTGATAGCAGTACACATTTAGCTAAGGGGAATATAACTGATTTAAAAGTGTGGAACTTTTTATAAATATGTATTCTTACCCTGCTCAATCCTAGAGCAAACATGACTTAGATTTGGGGCTCTAACAAACTCAGACTCGTATCCTAGTCCGTGGGACTGTGTGGTCTCAGATAACCGTCAGTATTATCCCACTACAGTATCAACGCTGCACTGTGACTTAATACCACATAGGCTATATAACTACCAGTCCCACTGGAAGTTCTTTCACTAGGGGTTAACCCCCACCCAGGAGTACATTTATTTGGTACCTGTTTAACTTTTGTTAGTAATGTGGGTGTCTGTTCCATATTATTGCAAAAAGCAGAACAAGATACTAAAACAGTGTATATTATACATTGCATACTTTAACGCTGGTGATTGGTGATGCAGTATACATGCCCCTCATATTACTGGTATATTTTCACAATTTTCTAACAATTTTCTAAGAAAAGTTTTATATAACAGTGATAATTTCCATATTGTTAGTTACGGTAGCTGTTGATTGAAAATCAGGAATTATAACAGCATAACTATTTTTGGAGTCTGGAGTTTCCAGCCAAGATTGCAGAGATAGAGACATGTAAACATTCCAAGGAATTGAGAAGTTGTTGTTTTATATTCCAAATTATGAACAACATTATTACATACAGCCATAAAGAGAAAGACATGGCTTTTTTCTTTTGACAACATCTTGCATTAATCTTTTTCCTGCGCATGCATACTAAGTAGCTACAAAGAGAACATGCCTGGAACTAATGGACCATGCTATGCTGGTGTATTAGGCATATTAGGGAGTTTACAAAATATGTATATTTGTTCTCTTATGATATTAACTAAGATCCACAATTTCAGAATTGTATGCTAATTACAATGTACTTGGCACCTGAACTCCAAGTGCCTTGTACAAGTTCACATTAAAATCATCTCTTCATGATGAAGATCTCTCACGAAGTCTGGGCTAAAAATAGCTCATTAGATTCTTGGTATTTCAAGACTTATGACAAAGTATTGTGTCTTCTCTTACGTATACGAGGTTACCTAGGTATTTATTATTTTATATTTAAAGCTTCCAAGCCCCACGTTGGGCGCCAATTGTAACCGCGGCTGGTTCCCTTATTTACCACTATAATGTCTTAAAGCATAGAACTTAGCAGGGCTAACCATACAGATATCATAGCTATAATTTTATATAGTTAGTGTAAGAGATCCTCTATTTGACATATATAAATAATTGAGAATACAATATAAAATAAGGATTGTCTTGGAAGCAATAAAGATTTGTCTTTTAGATATTTATTATATAAAAATATAAATATAGACATAAAAAATCCATTATAGCAGAGTTTATAAGATTAAACTAAATGCTTGCAAATATCATTAATAGGTTAACATACCCTTCTGAACATGTCATCATGTCAGCCTCTCTGTCATTTTAAGATGGAGCAGCGTCTGTCTCCAAGTCTCTCCTCTGTTTCTTAACATTTTAAAAGTACACCTATTTATACCTTAGGTGCCTTCATTTTAGGGTCACTGTAGTTCATATAAGAAAAAGTAACACTTCTTTTACTTTATTCATTTTAGGACCTCCCTTAACTTGGCCATAACTAAAGGGTGTATACGTCATGGAAATTTTCCTGACTTAGTTCAAGATGGCATCTTAAAGTCTGAACATCCTTATCTACTTAAGGATACCACAGTATATTGTGTACTGAAAGAGTCGTAGCATAGCCTTGAAGCTTGTTTATGCATTATTGTTATTGTAATTCGTCTGGGACAAAATGGCGTAAACATAATATGCACTGTAGGTAGGTAAGAGGTTATTGCTTAAAGAAACATCTATGAAAAACAATATGTTCCATTTCTAACACATTGTCAGTTTGCAATATCTCTTAAAGCGGCACTGTCATGCCGAACTTACCTTTCCTCAATCTCTTCCTCTTCTCCCCCTCTCTCAGGATCTGTTATTCTTTTCTTCTTGTCTTCTTTAGTTTTCTTTAAAATCATAAGACAAAGTAGGGACTCTTTGTCTTATGGAGGATTTCTCCGCTTGACCAGCTCAGACCAGCGGAGGAGCAAAGTGTGCTTCATTTCCGCTGGTCAGAGCAATTTTCCCATGATCCCTAGCTTTACTCCCTGTTCCCACAATGCTTCCTGTCAGTATTGCCGAACGTCCTGTCACTTAGACAGAACGCCGGCAAAACTGCCGAATTGCATCCTAACAGAATGAGCACTGTTTCTCCATTGGTGTTAGGATGCAATTCGGTACTTTGATCGTATCGGAATTTCTTTCTAATGAATGAAACTCCGATCCTATTCATTGCCGCGGCTGCATCTTGCAGCCGCTTAGTAGATAACTCCCTAATTCCCACGGTATTAGGGAGCTATCTACTAAAAGGCTGAAAGACCTAAATTGGTCTTTCAGCCAAATGTACTAATACTAAGTAAAGATTACTTAGTATTAGTAAATAATATGCCCCTACTCGCTATACCGCTTGAAATCCATTCAATCACAGTGATCTGTGTCATTTTACAAGCGTGGGAAAGTTCTTTGGAATTTTCCCACGCTTGTAAAATGACACAGAGCACTGTGATTGGATTGCTTTAAAACCATCCAATCACAGTGATCTGTCATTTTACACAGCGTGGGAAAGTTCTTTTGAATTTTCCCACGCTGTGTAAAATGACACAGAGCACTCTGATTGGCTTAAACCAACCAATCAGTGTGTTCTAAGCCTAATTGCAGGGCAGGGCAAGGCTTTATAAGCCTTGACCCGCCCTGCGGAGCTCAGTACGCGGCGTGCCCTCCATGGGTGAACATGGATTAAATTTTTTTTGCGCTCGTTTTTTTTTTTTTTTTTTTTAAAGTGCGACGGTATGATGGATTTTTATTTGGCCTTTTTGGGGGCTGAAGAAAGAAGAATTTAGAAAAAAAGAAGACGTCAAATCGTAAGTTAAATTTTTTTTTTTACAGGTTAGTTATTTTATTCCCCCCTCACTATTTTTAGGGTGAGGGGGGTAGGTAGGGGATAGAATGTTTTGGGTGGGGGTGGGGCTGACTAGGGGCTTGGGACCCCTAGTCACCTTGATGGGGGGGGCTTAATTTAGGGCCCCCACCCACCACGCAGGGGCCAGGGGGGGAGGACAGTAGGTCCCCCCCCTTATTGTTTTATTAGGGCCCCCACCCACCGCGCAGGGGTGGGGGCCAGGGGGAGGACAGTAGGTCCCCCCCCATCTTTATTTAGAGCCCCCACCAACCGCTCAGGGGTGGGGGCCAGGGGGGAGGACAGTAGGTGCCCCCCTTATTATTTTATTAGGGCCCCCACCCACCGCGCAGGGGTGGGGGCCAGGGGGGGAGGACAGTAGGTCCCCCCCCATTATTGTTTTATTAGGGCCCCCACCCACCGCTCAGGGGGGAGGACAGTAGGTCCCCCCCCTTATTGTTTTATTAGGGCCCCCACCCACCGTGCAGGGGTGGGGGCCAGGGGGGGAGGACAGTAGGTTCCCCCCCCTTATTGTTTTATTAGGGCCCCCACCCACCGCGCAGGGGTGGGGGCCAGGGGGGAGGACAGTAGGTCCCCCCCCATCTTTATTTAGAGCCCCCACCAACCGCTCAGGGGTGGGGGCCAGGGGGGAGGACAGTAGGTCCCCCCCTTATTATTTTATTAGGGCCCCCACCCACCGCACAGGGGTGGGGGCCAGGGTGGGGGCCAGTAGGCCCCCCCCCTTATTGTTTTATTAGGGCCCCCACCCACCGTGCAGGGGAGGGGGCCAGGGGGGGAGGACAGTAGGTTCCCCCCCCCTTATTGTTTTATTAGGGCCCCCACCCACCGTGCAGGGGTGGGGGCCAGGGGGGGAGGACAGTAGGTCCACCCCTTATTGTTTTATTAGGGCCCCCACCCACCGCTCTGGGGTGGGGGCCAGGGGGGGGGACAGTAGGTTCCCCCCCCCCCTTATTACCATTTTTTTTTTACAGTCAGCATCCACAGGCTGCTCACTGTTTAGTGGACATGCCCCTACTCGCGGTATAGCGAGTAGGAGCATTGGGGAGATTTTAATTGACCCCCGTAGAGTGAGGGGGGGACCAGGGGGGCTTATGAAGTGGTGGGGAGCTCTGCTCCCTGCCGCTTCTATCTTTACATATTACAAGGAGGGAGCTGCACGCCGGTAGCTCCCTCCTTGTAATAAACTGAACGAACAAACAAACACTGATACTCAGTGTTAGTTTGTTCATCTAATTTTTTCTATTCATTCATTTGTCTGTCTGATGAATGAATGAATAGGTGAAATTCCCGTTCGCATGTCCAGGTGTTTCACTGGGCATGTGCGGGAATCTCACAGTCTGTGTAGTGTGGGTAGATGACGTGTCCCACAGGGACTTCACCTACCCACACAAAGATGGCGGCGCCCTGAATATAGATCGGGGCAGAAAATAAAGAATAAAAAATAGGTAATGTGGGGGGCTTAGGGGCATTTGGGGGTGACTAGGGGGTCAATTGGATGTAGTGGAGGCGGGAGGGGGGTTAAAAAAAAAAACGGGATTCGGCATGACAGTGCCGCTTTAAAGACAGAGTACACAGTTTAAGAAATACAACATTTCATTCTAAAACTTGTAATATTTGGATTTGTCCATAACAAACTTGCATCATACATGATAGCGTGATGTATGTCTAATATATAACACCGCTTAGATGTATGTTTCTACCGCAGCAATCACATGGAAATTCAGTGGTGTGTTGGGAGTTAAAAGGGCATAAGGAATAGGAGCCAGTAAAGAGTAATGTAATAAGTTATTTTCTTTAATTGCCAATTGGAAACTAGAAATATATAAAAGTACCAATGTGTGGTGTGCAAAATGTACATGTTTGCGTAAAATGTCCAAATGTACAAGATTTGGCTTAATGTTTCATACTGAAATGCTGCAAATATGAGCTCCTTTCACCATGATCACTTCAAACATTGAAGGGGGCATGGTGTTTGGAGTACCCCTTTAAATGCATTTGGTCTCATGCTGTATTCTCCACATTCAAATCTCTTGAGTTTTGCAAAAAAAATGGTTTGCATCTTTCTGCAGTGCCACGTCCTCTAATTTCACACAACGATTTCCTTATTAGATATATTCTGAGTACATACTCAGTTCAGCCAGCGAGAGATCAGTGTAAGCCGAGTTGCTAACATGACTCCACTCTATAGCCAATCATTGTCCTCTTCTATACTGTTTAACTGCCAATCAGGAAGACATTTCATGAAAAAGGTATACATGGCTAAGGGGGTGGAGTTAAGCTGCAGAGAGTCTCAAAACATTTTTCTTTTTTGGATTTTATGAATTTAATCCTGAATTGTTAAAAACACTAGTAGGGTTACTCATTTAAGAGAGTATTCAAATTTAAGGCCAAAGTATCTGACATAGAGAACATATTCAGCAATGTTTTCATTGAATTTGAATTGTCACTGTAGATATTTCATCAAATTATTTCCCCAAATAATATTCACATATCCTCCATGTGTGTATGTCTTCACATCTCCAAGAATGTTTGCAAGCTATAAGCTATTTTTGAGTTATTTAGAGACCAGTTAAAGGGACATGAGTCACGTTAACAACTACAGCTTAATGTAGTTGTTCTGGTGTGTAAGGTCAGTCACTGCAGGCATTTTAATGTAAACATTTCCTATTCAGAAAAATCTCCCTTTTCACAGAAAAAAACGTGTTTACATTGCTCCTTAGGTACACCTCCAGTAACCACTGATGTTCAGCATCTCCATGCTGTGCATGGCGGTACTGAACTTTCCCCATAGATATGCATTGAATCAGTGCATCTCTATGAAGAGATGCTGATTGAACCGTTGCATGTGCGATAGCCTCTCAATGCTTTCCTATGGGAAATTCTGAGGATCTTAACCAAGGAGGTGGATCACGGCGGAGCCAGCGATGGAAAAAAAGGTAAAATTGTTACCTATTTAAAGGGGGGCTAGCCACCTAAACTATGCTATGTTTCTAACACTATACGGTGAGGAGTACACGTTTGTATTCCTGACCCGTTAGTGTTCCTTTAAGTCAATTAGTTGACAAGATTTTCCTTACCAATCCTTTTAGTCCCATTGAAATATCATCTTATGGGGGGCGTGGCCTGACAGCCGATGAGACCGGTCGTGCTTTGCTAGAGCTCCGCTCCACCGGCACCTTAAACTACAAAAGCGACCTTTATTCAGCCGAATACCTCTCCCCTAACACGGAATTATGGAGAGGAGACCTCCCAAGAAACAAACCAAGAGGGTTACGGAATCTGGGGGCTCCGTTCTGGACCTCCTTACCGCGCCCCGGCATGGCAGAGCTGGCAGCCAAGATGGCGACGGGGGATCCACGCACTCCTCACCCGGTGCTGACAGGGTACCCTCATCTGCAGACTAGCAGACTGTCCTGGCCAAGCTGGCGGAGGTGAAAACTTTCCTCGCAGGGGAAATCACCAGATCCACAGCCATACTCCAGGCCGACATAAGCGCCCTGGGGGAGCGCACGGCCAAATTAGAAGATCGCATGGAGGCGACCACTCAGGCCCACAACGGGGTCACTGACAGAGTTAACCGCCTAACTACACACGTGGTCGACATGGACCTGGCCCTGGAGGACATCACCAACCGCTCTAGGAGGAACAACCTCCGTTTGAGGGGCTTACCTGAAGGCCCGGACGAAAACCTGCTAGAGCTCGTGCTTTCGATACTTAAGCCTCTCCTTCCTGATATCCCGGAAGAACAGTGGCACATCGAGAGGGCTCATAGGGCGATGAAAACCCAAAGGACCGACGCAAACACCCCGAGGGATGTTATAATAAACTTCCTATATTTCAGGACGAAAGAAGCATTGATGAAGAAGGGCAGAGACGGGCCTATCCGGCAAGACGGAGCCATGATTTCCCTATATCAGGACCTGGCGCCCTCGACGCTCCAGAGGAGGAGGGACTGGCGGCCCATCACAGGGGCTCTGCGAGGTGCAGGCCTGAAGTATGCCTGGGGCTTCCCATTTAAACTCATGGTCTTCCGCAACGGCAGAACCCACATTTTGACACCTGGAGGTGACACGAAGCGCCTGTTCCAGGGACTGGGAATATCACCACCCTCAGACCTCCCAGACCTGGCAATGGGACCGGAGGAGCTTCCACACCTTCAGGCGGAATGGCGTGGTGCGGGATCCAGGAGCCAGCGATGATTCCCTGTGGTATCGTATGCCTTCATGTCTCTCCGCCTTTTTCCTTCTCTCCACGGCTGGTGGAAGGTCCTGCGGTTTGTTGGGCGGGGGGTTCGGGTCTAGGGGTTTTTCAAAAGGTTATGCTACACCAGGGATTTTTCTTTAATGTATCTTTATCTACATTTTTTTTTTTTGTCACCCACTTTGAAGGCCTCCTGCCCCCGAGCGTTTGAAATGGGACCCTTTTTTGTTTGGGGTTCCAGGAGCAGTGGTTTTGGTTGGGCGGTAGTCCGGGATCACTGGGTTTATCACAGGGCCTTCCTTCCCTAAACAGCCATTTTGTGGGCTTCCCCACTGTGAATTGTGCCCCCGCATTCGATTGTTCCCTTTGCCCCTGTTTCCTGGCTTTCGCCACGAGATGGTGGCCCACGAAAGGGCCCCCTGGAGGCCCTCGTCTCCCTCAGCCGAACTGCCCTGATGGTTGGCAGCTTCCACCTACAGGAGCCGGGGCTCCTACACCCGGAACTAGGCCTCTAGCATTCGGGGCTTACCTCAGGTGGGGTATGTTTGGGGGGTCGGCCTGCAGAACGTGGGTGGCCCGGAACGTCCTCCGATGATCACGGACATTGACTTTTGACTTTTCGTTATAGTATATGTACCAAGTGTTTTTTGTTATTTCATGGGGGTACCAGGGTAAGTCACCCGTTTGCCCCTCCCATAAGGGTTAATCTTTGTTGCAAAACAAGAAAAAAACAAAAAAACACCAAATTAAAAAATAGACAAAAAAATAAACAAAAATAGTTTAAATAAAACAAAAAAAAAACAAAAAAAACATAAAAATGAAAAATGAAAAAAGGAAAATAGAATCACTATAAAAATAGCAAAACACACCCCCAAATATAAATAAAAACACTCCCCAAATCGTGATTTAATCATGTTAACAACTATTTAGCAATTTTGGAATACAAGGTACTGTAGCACATGTTTTGACAAACCCGTGACGCCATAATAGGTATTTAAATATAATCTAAAGTGTGACATAAAGTTTAACCAAACAAGAACTAAATATGGAAACAACGTATACTGTAAAATGTTGAATTAACAACTTTCACTGAGAGACTTGTAGGGTGCAGTGGTAATGAGTGGGTGGCGGGACAGCTTGTTCATGCTTTCATAGGGGGGGTTGGTGGGCTCGGGACGCGGGGGCCTTGGGTGGGGATGTCATGTACAACCCACGTTAGATACTGCCGCTAAACTACTCCTGTTATGTAACCCACGCCAATGTGGTTAGTTTATGAAGGGAAGCATGCCGTTTGCAGATTTTAAGCCAATGTAACCCACTGAGAGAGAGCACCTAGCATGGAACACTGTTAGCCCTGTGCACTTCCCCACGTGTCCAAGTGGAGTGCCGCGGGTGGGGCCTGCCCCGGGTGGCTCGATTTCCGCGGGGTCGCTTCCTGTGCGGATACTTGCCCCCGCCGGCCGGTCTGGGGTATTCCCTGCCGGGGGCCGGGCGGTGGGGGTGACTGCCCGCCCGGGTGGGCGGCCTCTACGGAGGAGGGAGGGATGGGGTGCACTTGGGGGGCACAGCCGTGAGTTAGTGGCGCGATTAGTCTTATACATTTGTGGTTTACATGGAGTCTTCTATGTCTCCTGGGTGCCACGACAGAAGGCGTGGGTGGGTTTGGCGAATTTCTTTCCGCAAACATGTCAGCCTTCCCCCCTCCCCCCCCCCCCCCCCCCCCCCGCAGAACCTAAGATGGCGGGTAGTGGACGGAGAAGGCCATGTACCCCGTGTGGTTAGACTGCCCCTGCTGGGGATGTTGGGCCGTCCTGAGATTCAGATAGGATTTCACTGTGGGGGGGATTGGGGACGTGGGTGGGGCCGTATATCCTTAGACGGCGTGGAAGATTGCTGTAGATTGCAAACCTGTACTGTATTATTGCATGTTTCGAGGTTTAGAAATTTGCAACAAACGTATTTCGATGTTTAACGGTGTGAAAATGTAAAAAAAAAAAAAGGAAAAACAAAACAAAAATCTCTTAATGTTAATATCAATAACAATAAGTAACCATAATCCATCGTGTGTGGAATTACCAAAAATTATGATTAAGAAACGCAAAAACAAACCTCAAACCACTAAACACCCCCCAGAAAAACTAAAACAGACAAAAAAGAAGCTGAGACCGATCCCAATAAAGCTCAACTACGGGGATAGGGCTGCTGAACGGGAATTCACATGCCACACCTAAGTTTTCTAATGGTTATACGCTTAAAATAACACGAATAATATTGTAGAACGCATACGTTTGTAAATGTACTGTTTAATGCATACAGATGCAACAATCTTCGACAAACTGTCGTTTACCTTTTACTGAGAGTTCCGTTCTGAATGTTTTGGGGGCAATGTCCTACCGCCATATAGCAATTACCTGTTTGAGACATGTTATGACTAGTCCAACGTTTTCCACGTGAGGCTGTGGGGGGAGAGGGGTATGTCTAGGGGGGCGGTAATTTAATACCGAAGGGCAGCGGGGGTAGTCACCTATTGAACCATTTTTGGGCTCCGAGTAGGTGACGGAATGGCGCTGAGGCATCAGACTAGAGCTAAAGATGGTGGAGGGGGAGTGGGGATTACTTACAGTCTGATCAATACGATTGCATTAACCGCTGACATAGAGGTCCAAATATCACGTACGTGGTGCATAGGTGGTGGGGCTCGGGAATCCATTGTTCCTCCCATCGTTGATCGTGGCAGGGAAATGGGATGACGTTCCCCATATTGTTCTGGCATTTGATAAGACCAGAACCTCTTCGCGTCGGACTGTGTCCAGATGCAGTCTTCTTCTTCTTCTTCTTACACTTTACTTTCTTCCTACCCCTCTTTCCATTCCTTTTAGTTGTCTTCTTCCCCGGGGGGGCGGCGAGGGCGGGGGTCTACCACAAGGTATCTCACGGAGCCCCGACAGGGGACGTGCAACGACGGGAGGCATCGGGGGCTTCCATATGGCCCTAACCAGACGACATGATGGGGATTAAGATACTCTCTTTGAACGTTAAGGGCCTGAATGCCCCAAGGAAGTGCAGACTCCTATTTAAGGAACTGAGACGGACCGAATCGGACATTGCATTCATACAGGAAACTCATTTGCCCAAACAGGCCAAGTTCAGGTTGAAAGACCACGCATTTGCTGGTTCCTATGAAGCTAGGACCCTTCGCAAACGCAATGGGGTGGCGATACTTAGTAGAAGTAGTTGCCCCTTCCGCGAAACGCATTACGAGGCAGACACGGACGGACGGTTCGTTATTGTCTCTGGCGTCCTGCATTCCCATAACATACACTTGATAAACATCTACGCACCTAACCAGCCAGATAAAGAGTTCTGGACAGGGATCAAGGAGAAAATATCGGCGCTACCACACGGAATGTTTTTTATGGGAGGTGACTTCAACGCAGCACCATGCCCGGCTGTAGATAGGAGCTCGCGGACGGGTGTCCCTAGGTCACAGGGTAGGGGCGGTCAGGACCGTCTGCTTCAGGGTTTCATGGCGGACACAGGTCTAGTGGACATATGGAGAACTCAGCACCCAGGGGTCAAGGACTACACCTTTTACTCGGCCCCCCATGGGACGTACTCTAGGATAGACCTTTTCCTGACTAATGCGGCAGGCATGTCCCGAACAACCGGATCGCAGGTGGGCAACATCTCCTGGTCGGACCACGCGGACGTTTCCATCACGTTGGGAAACCTATGCGTTGCTTCACCGTGGACGTGGAAACTAAACACGTCCCTGCTTCAGGACCCGGAGAACTTGGAACAGACCAGACAAGGAATCGTTGAATACTTTGCATTGAACACCACTCCAAATGTAAGCGCAAGTACAGTTTGGGCGGCACATAAAGTGGTCATTAGAGGGACCTTAATTAAATTAGCCACCAGAAAAAACAAAGTGAAACACCAGGTGCTTGAATCTCTGATGGGTCAACTTAGAACCCTCGAGCACAAACATCAAATGGCGCCATCGGCTAGCGTATTTGCAAAACTGGAGGCAGTAAGAAGGGACATCCGCACTTTAATGTTGGATGATGCGGCTACAGCCATGACCTGGTCAAAACGGACCTTCTTCGAAAAGGCGAACAAAATGGACACCCTCTTAGCGAGGACTCTTAGGCCACGGCAAGGAAGGACCCACATAACAGCATTGAAACATACTGACAGCACGACGAGGACGGCACCAGCAGAGATTGCAAAGATTTTTGAGGAGTTCTACGAGCGGCTATACAATCACTCTCCGGAAGGAAGTCCGCACGGAGTGCACGAAGAGGACTATATTCTACGATACCTGGACGGACTCGGGTTGGCTAAACTGAGTGGAGAGGCAGAACGCACCCTGGCGGCCAACATCTCGGAAGAGGAGGTGGACAGGGCAATTACAAATCTACACGGCAACAAAGCGCCGGGACCGGATGGTTTTGACGGCTCTTATTACAAAGCTTTCAGGGAGGAACTCACACCACAACTGGTCCGACTTTTCGACAGCTTACGGCAGGGCGGACAGTTGGAACCCGACATGTCACTGGCGACTATAGTACTCTTACCGAAGCCCGGAAAAGACCCTCTTTACCCTGAAAACTACAGGCCTATCTCGCTGATCAACCATGACCTGAAGATCTTGGCGAAAATACAGGCCGACAGACTCAACCCACTGCTGATTTCTCTCATCCATGCAGATCAAGTTGGGTTTATCCCTACTAGACAATTGTTCGAAAATACCAGGAGGAATGTGGATTTAATATGGAAACAGGTGACATCAAAGATCCCAACATTAGTGGTATCCTTAGACGCGGAAAAAGCTTTCGATCGAGTCCGGTGGCAATTTCTGTTTCCAGTGCTCAAGTGCATGGGCTTCCCTGAGGAATACATAACTACAACGAAAGCAATGTATCAAAACGTGCGTGCGCAGATACGGATATCGGGTGCCCCATTGCACCCTTTCCAGCTGTATAATGGAACGAGGCAAGGCTGCCCGCTCTCGCCCCTTTTGTTCGTCTTGGCATTGGAACCTCTGCTACACGTGATACGCCAACATCCGAATATTGCGGGAGTCAGAGTGGGAGACAAAAGTTTTAAGGTGTCGGCTTACGCAGATGACGTACTTTTAACCATCACAAATCCGCTCGCATCGATGTCGGCGCTTCAAGAAGTTATTTTACAATACGGCGGGTTAGCGGGATATAAAACAAACATTCAAAAGTCCAGTGCGCTCCCGATCTGCATGTCACAAGATGACACGGACAGGTTGCGCGCGGAATACCACATTCGAATGGAATCAAGACTCCCTGAAATACCTAGGGATTAATATAACGGCTGACCCGGAGCGATTATAGGACGCTAACTACGCCCCTATGCTTAGAGTACTGATGAGGGATCTGGATAGATGGACTGATATTCCCATATCCTGGATCGGGAGGATACACTCGGTAAAAATGAATATCCTCCCGCGCCTATTGTTTCTTTTCCAGACGTTACCCATCAGAGTCACGAAGACGCAATTGATCCCCTTGCAAAGGTCGATAGGGAATTTTGTCTGGCAGAACAAGAGGCACAGAACTTCTAGACAGATTTTATACAGATGTAAAGATAGGGGGGGCCTGGGCCTACCAAACCTCTTCTTCTATTACTTAGCGGCGCAACTGTCACAGGTGGCCATGTGGCACTCTACCCCCGAGGAGAGGCGTTGGGTGGACATCGAATCCCTGATGGTGGACGGCGTCCTCCCCCAGTTTACAATGTGGGTCCCTAGGGAACACAGACCAATGATACGGAGCGCAAGCCCAGCGATTCTCAATTCAATTAGGATATGGGACTTGTGTAACACCAAATATAAGCTGGCATCGTCCCCATCCCCCTTGTCCCCTCTATATGGCAACAAGGAATTCCCGCCAGGTATGACTCCCTGGGACTTCCGCAACATCGAAAGAACTGGATTGCAACGGTTACATCAGCTGTTTCGTAATGGAGTGGTTGTCCAATTTGCGGATCTACAGTCGGGTACCCACCTAACACCAGCGGATTTCTTCCGGTATATCCAATTGAGGGACTTCGCTCAAAAGCCACACATTAAAAAAGCTGCTCTGGAGACGCTTACCTTCTACGAGAGAATATGTTCTGACGGAGTTGCCCCCAGGGGGTTGATCACGCTATTGTACGCCCATATCAGTGAAGAAAACAGAGAATGGGGGGGATTGACGTATACTACTCAATGGGAGAGAGACCTCGGGGAGACACTGGAGGGGATAGAGTGGCGGGAGATATGGGAGGCTAATTCTAAGGTCTCAATGTGCGTCACTTTACAAGAGCAGGCCTGGAAAACTATGTTCCGTTGGTATACTACCCCGATCCAATTGCATAGGATGCACAAACTAGAGAACGACGATTGCTGGAGGGGATGCGGGACCCAAGGTATGTATATTCACATGTGGTGGGAATGCGCTAAGATACACGGATTTTGGAAGGCAGTGGAGGACCTAATGCTGCAGTTATTTGGTAGACCTTTGAGATTGGATCCGTGGATATACTTATTAATCAGATCGGTGGAAGGATGGACAACACGGGAACAGAAATTGGTACACAAGGTTACTCTGTGTGCACGCCGAGCGATAGCGACGGCGTGGCTCTCTCCGGAGGGTCCAGAGTTCACTGGAGTTATATGTAGAATTATGGATGATCTTACGGCAAGGGTGAGAGGGACGACCGTGACATTTCGGAAACTCTGGGAGCCTTGGGACGATAGCGCAATAGGCTCGAGCGGCACTTGAAGTCGTACCTCGATGGTTCTGGACCGACGCGATGTCTCGCTGGACTAGGCACCGCTGCATATTGGGAGATTGAGGACCTGCCGCCCTTCCCCTCCCCCTCCCCCCACTTTTTGTCCCCTTTTTCCTCTCTTCCTGACCTGACTACATACTTCTTACGTTCTTTCTTTATTCATCTCTCTTTTCATTCTCTTTCTTCTCTACGCTTCGCACTGTTTCCTCAGGCTAGATCTAACGGAGGAACTAGGTAGCACAGTTAGGGGATTAACTGGCACATATGATCAGGGCCGGATTAACATAGGGGCTGATGGAGCTGCAGCTCCAGGCCCAGGCCCATGGAATAGGCCCATTTAAAAAAAAAAAAAAAAAAAAAAAATTTTTTTTTTTTTTTTTTTACACACTACTCTTAGGTTTGCCACCTGACTGGTATTATACTGGTTTTCCACCTGACTGGTATTTGAGGCTGCCTGGCCGTGCCAGTATTGCAGTAATACCGGCAATACAAATGCAGGTATTTTTCTCAGAATAAATGGAGATTACTCTGCAATACCAGCACCGGCCAGTAGGGGTCACTGTGTGTGGAGAGAGGCAGGGATAGGAAGTTACAGCATATCCCTGCCTCTCTCTACTACTTACTGATCCGTGGGGAGCAGCAACACAGCACAGAGTCCAGACAGCAGCTCTACAGCTCAGGTAAGAGAGGGATGGGGGAAAGGCAGCAGGGACACATGGGGACACTGAGACACTAGGGGACACATGTAGACACTGAGACACTAGGGGACACAGACACTAGGTGACATATGGGGACACTGAGACACTAGGGGACACAGACACTAGGGGACAAATGGGGACACAGACACTAGGGGACACTGAGACACTAGGACACATGGGGACACAGACACTGGGAGACCTAGAAACACCGAGACACTTGGGGACACTGGAAAACATGGGGACACTGAGACACTAGGGGACACTGGGACACATGGGGATGCTGAGACACATGGGGATGCTGAGACACATGGGGATGCTGTGAGACATAGGGACATTGGGAGACAATGAGACATTGGGACACAGAGACACTATGTCCCCATTTCTCCCAGTGTCCCCATGTCCACCATCCAGTGTTGCTAGTGTCTCAGTGTCCCCAAGTCTCCCAGTGTCTGTGTCCCATGTCTCTCAGTGTGCCTAGTGTCCCCATGTGTCCCAGTGTCCTTATATGTCCCAGTGTCCCCATGTCTATGTCCACAACTGCCCCCATGTCTCCCAGTGTCCCCAAGTGTCTGTCTCCCAGCCAGTGTCCCCTAGTCTCCCAGTGTCCCCTAGTCTCCCAGTGTCCCCATGTCTCTGTGCCCCTAGTGTCTTAGTGTCCCCAAATGGTTCAGTGTCCCCATGTCTCCCAGTGTCTGTGTTCCTAGTGTCTCAGTGTGCCTAGTGTCCCCATGTCTCCCAGTGTCCCTATATGTCCCAGTGTCCCCATGTCTATGTCCACAACTGTCCCCATGTCTCCCAGTGTCCCCAAGTGTCTGTCTCCCAGCCAGTGCCCCCAGTGTCCCCTAGTCTCCCAGTGTCCCCTAGTCTACCAGTGTCGTCTGTGTTCCCATGTCTCTGTGTCCCTAGTGTCTTAGTGTCCCCAAATGTTTCAGTGTCCCCATATCTCCCAGTGTCTGTGTCCCTAGTGTCTCAGTGTCCCCATTTCTCCCAGTTTCCCCAAATATTTCAGTGTCACCATGTCTCCCAGTGTCCCCCGGTTTCTCAGTGTCCCCCGGTTTCTCAGTGTCCCCCGGTTTCTCAGTGTCCCCCGGTTTCTCAGTGTCCCTGGGTCTCTCAGTGTCCCCATGTCTCTCAGTGTCCCCATGTCTCACTGTGTCCCCAGTATCCTAGTGACATGGGGACACACTGAGACATTGGGACACTGGGAGAAATGGGGACACTGAGACACTGGGAGACTAGGGGACTGGGCGACATGGGGACACTGACACTGTGATACATAGGGACACTGAGACACTGGGTGACTTGCGAGACTGAGACACTGGGAGCAATCCATCTATACAGCAGAATCAGTGAGTAGTTTGTTGGTGATTTTACAGAATTTTCTCTGATGTCACTCCTTGTGATTATACAAATGATTAAGGCTAGTATTTTTTTTCCAAGAAAGGTGGCAACCCTAACTACTCTTCACATACTCTTGCTTAAAGGAGCACTATAGGGTCAGGAACACAATCATGTATTTCTGACCCTATTATGTTAAAACCACCACCCTGGCCCCTTCTTGCCTCCCTAAGTATAGTAAAATATAACTTGTATTCAAGTCTGCAGCTGCTGGCTCTGCCGCTGAACTGACTGTCTGCTGACATCATCAGAAGTGGTGGTCTGAGCAAATTACAATACTTCCCCATAGGATTGGCTGAGACTGTCAACTAGGCAGATCAGGGGCAGAGCCAGCACAAGTCCAACATAGCCCTGGCCAATCAGCATCTCCTCATAAAGATAAATTGAATCAATGCATCTCTATGAGGAAAGTTCAGTGTCTGCATGCAGAGGGTGGAGACACTGAATGGCAGTGCTGCTCACTAGGCAGTACTGCCCCAGGAAGCACCTCTAGCAGCCATCTAAGGAGTGGCCAGTGGAGTTATTTTCTCTGAAAAGACAGTGTTTACTGCAAAAGGCCTGAATGGAATGGTTCTACTTACCAGAACAAATACAATAAGCTGTAGTTGTTATGGTGACTATAGTGTCCCTTTAAGTTTGGAAGCTTAAGAGGGATGTATGGGAACAAAACTTGTGTGGACTGGCTGACAATAAAATTAGTTTAGGTAATGCAGACGCTTGTCTCTTTTAACACTGTGGCATGTCCCCTTTCTTCTACACTCACTACATACACCTTTTCTCTGTCCCAGACTATATACCAGGAACTTCTGCCTGCTAGTAAGAAAGTAAGGAGACAAGTGGACATGTGAGTGCTAGGGGACAGTCCTTAGAAAGCATGGAGTGAACGCATCATTAGACACATTTATGCCAAGCTCAGGGTGCTGCCTGCATAGTATGCCCTTAGTTGGACAGCCTGCAGGATTGGCGGGCAGCCTGACATGCATTCATGCCAGGCTGTCCTTCAAATTCTTTGGACAGACATGCCCCCTTTTTGGGCATGTTCTCCCCTTTTAGCAGGTCTGGTCACGTGATTTGCACCAATGGCCCACCCTTTTACCCCACCCATTGACTTCCTGCTTCACTGGACACTGCTTTTAGGGGTTATGGATTTACTTGAAAGATGAAAGCATAAATTGGAGAGAGATTAGCATAGAGTATGTATTTTCTTATAGATGCATCCTATGAGTTTCCCTTCAGCACCATCTCCATCAGATACATGACGCTTGGGAGGTATGACTGTTTTAGTGTTTTTGGTCAATAAGATTCCGTAATTAGGCCTATCATAATTGTCAGCACCAGGCCCAGTGTGCTCTTAATCCGGCCCTGCATATGATAGCTACTTACTTTTAGCCCACTAGCCTGTGTATTCCCTAACATAAAATTCCCCAACAAACGGCGAGCGCCAAGTCTGGGTTCTGACCCACGTTTACACTGTTACAGAGGACTAAGGTCTCAGAGTGAGGGGTTGTAATTTACTTGGCCTCTTCCTTAGCCTAACAGAGATTGTTTAATTGTAGAGCCAAATGTAAAATTATGTAAATACTAGCAAGGGGTACTGTGAAGTTAAAATTTACGAAATACCTCAATGGCCGGCAGGCGCCATCGGTTTTGACAGGAAAGCTGAGGCTCATAATACTGAGATTGTCACGCTGTATTTTGCCACAATGTCGATAAAGTTGGCTTCTGCTTAAGCCCATAAACTGATGTGCACCTGTACGTGCTATTGAATGAAAAAAAAAAGAATTAAAAAAAAAAAAGAAAGAAATATCATCTTATATTAATCATTGCATTTCAAGAGCTTGTAAAGATACATCAAAGCTGTTGTTGGGAACATTTTCTCTATTTTTTTGTTAACTTAAAATTTTTACTGTGCTTTATCATAATCTGCGAGGTAAGGAACAGGCATATACTTTATTTCTAAGCACCATGCCACCGAGTATTCATCTGGCTATACAGGCCATGCAGATATACATTTCACTATATTGAATATAACAAGATGTCATTGCTATATATTTTTAGTTGTCTTTTGCAATATCCTGGCTTTTTTTTTTTTTACTGGAATGTGAAATTCATTTAGTGTCTTAGTATCACATCATGCCATATTTTCAAAGAGAAATCATCTTAAACAAGGCCAATTTTTGAATAATATATAATTTGTATTATATTTTCTTTAATATTATAAAATCACTTCTCGGGAGGAGTGGCGAGCAAACGCTGCAGGCGATTACAACCAGCACCTCTTTATTCAATGCTATTATGGCAGCTACAAGGGAAACAAACTGTACCACAGGAGAGGGGTGCTCTCTGGGTGTGACAAACCCCAGCAGGTGCTTTCCATGATATAAGCATTACCAAAGACAGCACTGCAAACTTTGCTGAAGAAGACTTGTGGTAGCCTATGTAGGAAATCTGTTTTTTATGTTTACTGCTGAAATAACCATGCTCTGAAGACTCCAGAATCTTACAGGCATCTCGAAGGGGTGGAAGGTAACACAAGAGACAACTGAGCACAGCAGACTCACACAGATGACCTTGTGATATGAATCCTCACCTTGGCTGGCACTAGAGCAGGCCCAGGTCTATCCACATAGACTTCTTCAGCTGATCTGGAATCCTGCACACTTGAGCCCACCATTGACTGAAACCTTGCCTACAACAAAGTTGGTATATTAATTATGGCTTTCCAAAGTCCATTTATGGACAAGCCACTAATCATCTGCTACCGCACTCTCCTCCAAACCTTTTCCTCTTTCATGCTCTCCTATATCAAAAACATGGGAATCTGACCTACACCGTTCCTTCCCCATGGAGGTTTAGGAGAAGGCGTTCAAAGCCATGAAAGATGTATCGAAATCCCACTGGGAGTTGATGCGCAAAGTGTGGCTCATATGGTACCTGACACCCGCTAAGCTTGCCCACATCTACCCTGAAGCTCTATACTCCTGCTGGAAGTGCAAAGCTGGTAAGGTCGCATTTATTCAAATCTTCTGGGAATGTGTGTCCCTGAAGCCTTTCTGGACAGAGATTTGAAGTCTGATGCACATGATTACAAATGTTCTTCTTCCTCAAGAACCCCAATGTTTCCTTTTTGGATATGCTTCCCCAAACGATCCTGAGACCACATCAATCCTTGATCCTCTATATCCTTACAGCGGCCAAAACTGCTATTGCTCAACAATGGAAATCGAGTGTCTCACCACACATCCATATGGCGATTCAATCTCTACAAGCAACATGGTATTATGAAGAAAAGGCACATAGAAACCTTTACCTGTTAACGAAATTCAAGAAAGTGAGATGCAACCAAGATGCACACTACACTCGTTAGGCCTCAAAGGCCAGGAGGCCTCCTCCCCCCTCCAAGCCCTACCCTTTTTTACTACAGGGTAGATTTATCTCACAGAATTCACAAATGAGTCACAATTGTTTCTGCTACTTATGTGTTAGTAAGATGCCCGTTTGTTAGCAAGTCAATGTTACTATCTGCAATCTTTGTACCCCACTGCTCTGTTTGTTTTTGATGAAAACATTTTTTTAAATTCTTAAATAAAGATTATACATTAAAAAAAATTGAACATGCAAACAGATCAGGCTTTCACACTGGATATCTGTCACGATACCTGTTCCTCGTGGCATCATGAGCGACCCTTTCCCCTTGAGCATTTTGACGTAATATTATGGATTGTTTTTAATTAAAAAAAACATTTGTAACAGACATTAGCATTATTTTATCCAAGTGAGAACCCCCCTGCAACATTAAAACCAATTGCCCAATGTCCTGTATGTCCTCTCGTGCTGCAAAAACAGCTCTGAAAAAAACAAAACAACTCCACAAGACCTCTGAATGTATCCCGTATTGTCTGGCACCAAGACATTATCAGCAGGTCCTTTAAGTTCTCCAAGTTGCAAAGTGGAGCCTCCATGGATCAGATTTTCTTGTAACAACACACGGATTTAGCTCTGGGAAATGTGGAGGCCAAAGCAGCACCTTGAACTGTTTGTCATGTTACTCAAGCCATTCCTGAATATATTTTGCAGTGTGGCAGGGTACATTATCCTGCTAAAAGAAGCCACTGCCATCAGGGAACACCAATGCCATGAATGGATGTCCACATGAATGCAATGACCCAGCAGAACATTACCCAGAGTGTCACACTGCCTCCGCTGGCATGTCTTCTACCCATAAAGCATTCTGCTGCCATCTCTTCCCCGGGTCGATAATGCACACGCACCCGGGTATTCACCTGATCTAAATGAAAACGTGAAGGACGTGGCTTGACCGCCATCTCAAGCAGACACATCACCTTAATCGTGGCTAAGTCACCTTAATCATTAAAACCCTGGCAACTCAGCTGCTGTACTGGACAGTGCAAATGCCTGGTGCTGGCTGGGAATAGCTGGGCAGCTTGTGTAGGCAGGTCCCTTTAGACCTGTGGGGGTGATCCTGGTCTACTCTTTGGAGGCTCCTGTCCTGTGCTGAGGGCCTGCGTGTGTGTCTGTATGTATATCTGTGTGTCTGAGTATCTGCATGTGTATGTGTATCTGTGTGTCTGCATCTGTATGTGTATCTGTGTTTGTATCTGCAAGTGTGTCATTGTACGTGTCTGTGTATCTACATGTGTGTCAGTGTTTGTCTGTGTGTATCTGTGCGTATGTGTCGGTGTATCCTCATGTCACTGTACGTCCCTTTGTATACGTGTCTGTATCTATATATGTGTCAGTGTTTGAATGTGTAACTAAACCCACACTAAAGTGTGGGTGAGCAAGACAAACCAAAGCATTGTAATAACTGTACACACTAGCTATTACTAGAAGTATTTATATCTGTGTTTATTATGAAAAGGCATATTTCAAATTAACTGGAGGTTTTACAGTCTGCAGCGTTTAAGCATGAACTTTCATATGCTGCACAGACTTAGAAGCATGTTCTGCATTTTAAGCAGTTTTCTCCAATGTAGTAAATAATTTGAGAATCATACCGGCTTTCCAGGGTGGTGGGACTCAGATGAGTCCCACCACCCTGGAAAGCCGGTATGATTCTCAAATTATTTACTACATTGGAGAAAACTGTCTTCCTGCCTAACCGAACACTTCTCATGAAACCAATTTTAATTTCAGCTATTTCATAGTTATTCATTAATAGATACCTACTAACAAGAATAATGTGTTTTGTCAATGTAAAATTTTAATTAAATCCTTCCTTCTCCTGTCAGACTGCACCTATGTGATTAAAATGCCACAAGCTGAAACTACTGCGTGACTTTAATTCTGTGTCTGTCATATGTCCTGGCATAGCAAACCCAGAGTATTTGAAAACTTGGAAACGGTATACAGTACTTGGATAATGTCTGCTGATTAGATGACATAGATCAGTGTGGTCCAGCAGGACCTGCATATGGCCGTGGGATATGCACAGGCCTGTTCTGCTGAAAAAGCACACACGTTCTGTCACATTTATATCTGTAATTGCACAGGCTGAGACAGGTCACCTTGTGTTTTTGAGTTCACCATTAAAATGTACCTTCACTCATTAATATCTGTATTTGGGGTTACTCTTTATGTGACAGTTGGCAAAACTAGAGATTGAGGGACTGTAGGGTAAATATTATACTACCCTCTCTTTACAAATCCACATTATAGAGAGGTAAACACACATCAGCCAATGCATCTAGTTGGAAGACAAGTGGGCTCTACAGAAACCTCCACGATTATGAGATTTGATAGAATATCTTTAGTGCAGCTGCTGAGGACTCCTTTATTTCCCTTCATTTGAGAGAAAAAACACCAGCTGACTTTGCTGCAGAAGATACAACTAAGACCACAGGACCCTGTAGGCTCCTTTGTATGATTCAACCTGTCCGGGGAACATAGTTATGGAAAAGATTTTTATTTCTACTATGTACTTTGTGTATACTTGATTTCATTTTTCAGTTATGTTATGTTTTAGTTTTTTGTTTTGACATAGTTTTATTTCTTTATATTAATCATAGCCTACATGTTTCCTTGTAGTCCTGTACAACTTGCTATTATCCTGTTAGCCTATTCTTAAACATAGCCTACTTGTTTCATTATAATCATGTAGATCTCAACATTATGCAAGCCTATACTTGTCACCCAGGTTGGAAGAGTCCCTCTTGAAAATGCAGATGAGTATGGGTACTGGTGTAAGCCATGTTTTTGTCATACCTCCCCAAAGTCGTTTTGACAAAACAAAAAGTAGTACAGCAGCTACAGACTTACATCACCATAACCACTATTTATTATTATTTAAAAAGCACCAACAAATTCTGCAGCGCTGTACAATCAGTATTTGTAACAAGACAAGTTGGACACAACAGAGGGTTTTGTGTGCCCTGCTCAAATGAGCTTACATCCTACAATAGGTTATAGTAGTTATGATGCGTAGACCGCAACTTCTATTGTGCAATTTTCAACAACCTTTATATAAATGTAGGTGTATATGTGTGTGTTTGTTCATAAATATTTATATTTATATGTAAATTGTGGAAATGCCAGCAATGTGAAACACTCTGAATAATCGTCCCAGACTAAACATCTGTCCTCTGCCACATTAGATATTTAACATCTTCACAACCAGATTTTGTATATCCCCTGTCAGCATGACTGTCCAAACAAGTCCAAGCTAGTGGAGGTAAACAAGTAACTTAAAAATGCTACAATGTAAAAATTATAACTTTATTTAAAACAGAATTCACCTGGGAGCTAGTTATAAGTAGAGACTTTTTTAGACCCTAAAATAACTCATCTCAGTGGAATTATATATATACACACACATGCAGAGCAGTCTGTCTGTAAGGCTTATTTGTATTTTGAACAGCATCATAAATTTAGACCAAAATCTTTTCCATGACCGTCCTCCTGATAAGGTGGCTTTGTATCAGCAAAGGGTATTGTGTGTCGATCAGAGTGTGGCTGTCACACAGGAAGTACAAAGAATACAGAGACTCTCCGTTTCCTCCTGCTTCTCAAAAATAAGCAAAAACAGAAGTGGTATCACAAAAAGCTGCATTTCCGCAGTGAGAGAAACAGCGAAAACTACATATAAAGCACAATGTAAGATATAAGGGCAGATTTGCTGTTAATGTTATGGGATTTACTTGTTGATTTAAGGACAGGTGTAGGGATGCACAGCTTTCATGAACAGCAAGGGATGTTATAATATAATCAGGCTCATTGTAACATGCCTTTATTTGGTCTCTCTTAGGTCTGCGGGTCATGGGAAACCTTATTAAGGTTTTGGGCAAAGATTTAGAAAATTGTCCTCATTTTTTCCTGGATTTTGAAAGTAAGTTGAAATTGTTTTTACTCTTAAATTGCATTCATGCGTTCGTGAAAATGAGCGTGAGTGAGCAGTATGGTGCATGAATAAGAGAGTGAGTTGGAGGAAATGAATGTGTAAGACATAGGATGAGAGCGATGTACATGAATAAGAGGGGAAAAATAGAAGATGCTAGAATGAGTGGGTGTTCAGTGTAGGGAGCTCTGTGTTATTAAAATAATATAGAGAGCTTTAAGAATGGACAGTATGTAAGACATTAGATGAAGCTTTAGTGAGAGAGGGCTAAGATCTATGATGTATTGCTGAAACGAAGATAGGGAAGTGATGGCACCCAAGATATTTGTGAAGTGCATTTTCCATGATGTTTGATCAATAAGATTTGCCATCATTAATTTTCTAGAGGGTGTGAGAATAAAAAATAAAAATAGTTTGTCCATGTGAGATAGATTGTATGAGCTGGGTAGAGTGAGTATAGAGGGATATCCACTCCAGGGTGTATGAATGAGTTGGTTACCTGGGGGGCAGAGAGGGGGGGGGGAGGCAGGTGGTAATAGAGGGATACCGAATGAGCTAATAGTTGTGATTAATGACAGAAGGACAAAACTGAGAATATGTAGAAGGTTAGTTATGTGTTTGTGTGTATCTGCAGCTCTTTACAAGGACAAATGCATTAAAGTACCTTCATAATGTGCAATAAGCCACAGAATAGAGGGTGGTTAATAGGAGATAGCTCCACAAAGAGTTAAAGATAGAAAATGTTTTGACAGAGAGGGAGAGTAAGAACAGTGAGAGTAAGCAAGAGAAGAGAGACCGAGAGTAGCAGAGTTGTTCACTAACCTGGGAATTATGGTTGAAATGTACTTGTTTGTCTAAGATATTTTTATATAATTACTATATCTACATCAATGTATCTTGCTGTATTGTGGGGTATGCAATAAAAGGTTGCAATTGTGTTTATTTAGAAATAAGAGTTGATAAATGTGAAAATAGTATTTACGTTAAAAATGTGCTTGTAAATGTTAAACCATATATATTATATATGTAATTATTGAAGATAGGATTATCATGACCCCATTATTTTTCTATGTATGTAATCCTCAACATGTCAGCAGACAAAATTCTACTTTAAAATTCTGTAGCAGTATATTTAGATATTCACTGTCTATTTATAAATCTACTTTGTTCTATGAATATGTTCTCACATACTGGGTATTTTTAATATGTTAATATTAAAGGTGACTGTTGTGACATCAGTGCCTTGTATAGCCAGCTTTTTGCCTTCTGGTTTTGCAGCAAGAGGAAGTCCATCTACAACTGGAAATTCCAGAGATAAATTAGATATGCGTCTCTCCTGTGCTGGAAAAATATGTAAAAGTGTCCTTTGTAACATTTTGACTTCAGTAGGAGAAAAAAGTTAAATCACTTTGTTTATACATCTCTATCCACACCTCCCCTGCATGTGACTTACACAGTCTCCCAGTACACTTTCTGTAAAGTGATCTATTTTTTAACCTTTATTGCAAAGTGTGTTTAATCTAGAATGTATTATCACCTGCTGTGTAAATGGCTCTAGAGGGCCATTAATAGAGCAGGAGAGAGGAAATTCTAAATTAAACAGACTGTGCAATAAAGGAAGGTTAAACATTTAGATCTCTGATTACAATAAATGTATAACAAGACTGTGTAGATCACATGCAGGGGTGTGTGACTAGGGCTGTATAAAGAAAGGAATTTAACTTCTGAATTGCAGCGAATTGAGCTGTGATTGAGACCAAAACAATTTCATTAAGCAAAAGTTGTTTTGGTGCCTGTAGTATCCTTTTAAAGCTTATTCAAAAAAGAAATATCTTACTCATTATGTCTTGAGAAGAACTTGTAGTATTTGTGATGGTATATAAGAAGGTAATAGGGTTTTAACCGCATCAGCAGCGTGTATACTTGCATTCACTTTTGTTTTGCACAGTCACTTTTGTTTTGCAAATTTAACCAACAAAGCCCAAATTACCTTTTTCTTTGTTCCAGTGCTGTATTTCACACTGCTAAGAAACACACTTCTCTGCTACGGCTCCATTCTGTAAATCTCAGCCCTTCCCTTATACCACACTTTACAGCAAATTCTGTAACTCTATATTGAAATCTCAATATTTGCAGCTAGGAAAGGGTAGTATGAAGTAAAGGCCTTAAGCATTCTGAGCACACTGCAGAGATTCTTCTTGGGTTCCAAAAGCAGCCTACAATGCATTGCATTCTAAAAATGCTCGAGTTATTAAATTTACAGATATCTATATATTATGGTGCCATTTTTAGAAATGCCACCAGGTTCCATAATAAGAGAATTTGACCATCTATTTTGCTTCTATGCATATATTCAGGGCCGGATTTTCCTATAGGCTAACTAGGCTTTAGCCTAGGGCCTCAAGATCAAGAGGGGCCTACATTCAAATTGTTAGCAAAATTAAAATTACACTATTCTAAAAACAGTGAACACTAAAACACTGAACCTAAAATAAGGAGAAATTCTACGCATATGATATGACCAGTGGCGTACTAAAGGGGGGCGGGCGGGGGCGGTCCGCCCTGGGTGCCACTTACTAGGGAGGTGCCCGGGGCAGACTGCAATGCCCCTCCTGCCGCGATCGCCGAGACCGGCGGTCTGCAGCTCCGCAATGTGCAGAGCTGCAGACCATGGATCTCGCGTGCACTGCCCAATCAGAGCGTTGCTGCGGGTTACCACGGCAGCGCTCTGATTGGGTCTCGCGAGATCCATGGTCTGCAGATCTGCGGAGCTGCAGACCGGAAATGAGGGCCACCGGACCACCAGGCAGCCCCCAATGGACTACCAGGGATTTAGGGTAATTTTTTTAGTCACCCCCCCCCCTCCTCATCACCCCCCTCCCTCTCACAATCACCCCCCCTCTCCTCATCACCCCCCTCCCTCTCACAATCACCCCCCTCTCCTCATCTCAACTTTTTTTAAATTTATTATCCGTGCCACATTTTTTATAAAGGTTAGTACCAATCACAACATGTTTCATTTAACATATTGATATATATCACAGTAATTATGTATTTTATTGTCTCTCATGTAATTTACAAACTTAAAAATGGGGGGTGAAAGGGCCTCATAAGTAGAATAGCCTCTTTTCATCTAAATCCGGCCGTGCATATATTTCAGACTCTATATGACATATTTCAAGATGCTTTTTATCCTCACAATATTTCAATAATCAGTGAATGACAACCTATGCCCAAAAGCCAAAATTGTTGTTTTACATCAAGTTTGTGTGATTTATTAAAGAAATGCTATTAGCGTTTTAACAGAAAGATCTAGTTAAGGTTATAGTGGCACTCGACCCCATAACAACTTCAACTCAATTAGATTGTTATGGGACCTGGAATCCCTGGGTGTCTTTCTTACTTAAGAGGTGAAACAAAGGCGAACTTGGGGAAAAATTTGGCACTGGCATTTTTTAATCACAGTGGCACAGTGGCAAGAGGGCAGGACCAGAGGGGGGTAAACAGGTTCAATGCTCTCTCAGGGCAGGCCATGTGCAGAGCCCTGCTGAAGACCTCTTAGATGAGATAAAGGCCCTGCATTTGTCCTGCACAGTGCAAGCAAATTTAATGACACGCTTGCATTGTTTGCTTGTGACTTGTCTCTGGTGTCTCCATAAGTGAGATTCCAGCGGAAATAAATATCAGGAAAGAGTACTGTACATGTGGTTGGAGGCTGCTTGTGGGATTGCGTGTTTGTAGAGTCAGCTCATTGTGGTGTGGTGTTTTTGTGTTTCAGTTTTTCATTTTTTTTTTTTTTGTGTGGCTAGGGGCTGTAGAGAGTGTCTGTATAGGGGGGCATATTGTGTGTATAGAGTATGCAGCGTGTGTGCATAGATGCTCCAGAGTGTGCGTTGGGAAGGGTGCAGTGTATCTGGGTGGGGGGGTGCATTGTGTGTGTATGTGTGTGTGTGCAGTGTGTGCGTCTGAGGGGCGCAGTGTGTGTGTGTGAAAGGGGTGCATTGTGTGTGCAGTAGCTGGGGCTGAGTCCTCAGGACCCACAGAAGGGACTGCGGGACTCCGGTGCGATTTGTGGCTACGGTGGAGCAAGAGATGGTGTCGTGTCACAGGCCTCAAGATGTTCCGTGGCCCCCATCTGTGAATGTGGTCGCCATTGAAGGAAAGTCCCAATATCCCTAAATCTCTGAGGCTGCTGCAGGAGGCAGTTTGTGTGATTTGTGCCTTGTTGTGAGATCACTTGTTCTTCAGTTATAGGTTTTAAACAGATATCGGGGGATTACTGCTATTTTTGTTGTATTACCTGCATGCATGCTGTAATTTTTGTGCATCCACTTAGAAGAAAAAGGCACACATTTGTTTTCTCTTTGGATTTCATAATGCCTATTTTACAATAATATTGTTGCCTGAACTACGCTTACTTACACAGTATAGTCTGCCAGCCGGGCCGGGCTAACAGTGAACGATCTCCTTCTTCACAAAGCAATGTTTTATACCTTTATAACCCAGCATGTTTTATGATAAGGCACCAACGTCAAACATAGCGTTTCGTATATCATTAGATATTTCTTTATATAAGCCTGTTTTAGAAATCTGTTTTGGACGCCTGTTACATAGGCATGTTTCCTCTCAGCAAGAACCTAATTGCATAGCTTTGCTAGAAATGGGATTGCATGTGTCTTGTCTGTACCCTCAGTCACGCCTCTGCATACTCTATCCCGACAAGTGCACATAGGCTACCTTAACACTTACCTTAACACTATTAGCAGTGAGATACCGTAAACAACTATAACATGCATAAGCAACTGTAATAATATGCCAATATCCATGCCTTGATTAACTCCAAGAGAAGACCTATAGACAAGATAAATGTACAATAAATGTGAGTCTAACATGCAAGCGTAGTACACTACACTCGACTTACCCTTAACCCTTTACATGTTAGGTTTAACGCCTATAAGCGGAACTTAGATCAGCTTGGTTACACACATCGTTTAATGCTCAACTTGTTCATATCTTGATTTTCATAACAAAAAGTGCAAAGTTTTCTCATGCCATACCTGTGATATAAAATGTCTACGTATCTGCTTGCACCAGCTGTCGTGGCAGTGCAAACATGTCTGTTATCTTTATGCACAAATAAAATAAAGAATTATAAAAAAAAAAGGCACATATTTTCTTTTAGATTACTTTTTAAAGTGAATACTGACCTTCTGGATTAAACCAGGTAATTTAAAAGCACAACTACCAATATACACACCAACTTCAAGCTTCTGCCCATTTACTGCACACATGCCATCAGCAGGCACAAATGTGATCTGAACATGAAAATTATGTTTGACAGGAACTTCATGCAATTGGTTAAGTGAAAAATGTCACATCCTTTTTGTAAATGTATCACTTCCTCCTTAAATAGCATTTCATTGGTTTGGCTACTTACGTGTCTTTGAAAGTTCCCAAACCCACAAAACAAAGAAGTAAAGCACATACCACACGATCATCACAGCTGCTAACAGGTTAAGGGACTCGGTGCCTGCGTGAATAAACTGTGTTTCTACATAAAAGTCTGCTCTGCCGGAGTTTCCTTTTGTTAGGTTTAAAATGCTCACTATTTCTCACAATTTCTTTAACTTGCAACCACTTGATGTGGCATAAGTGCATCATGGAGGTAGCAGTATTCTGGCACTCATTTACGGTTATTCACTAAAGTGAGAATTCAAAGTGAATTTTAAATTCAAGGTAAAAATTGGCAACCTGGAAATATTCTTTGTCAGCTATGCTTCCGGTTCGGCTACTTTGGACTTGAATTTGCAATTTACTTTGGATTCTCACTTTATTGAATAACCTTGATTTTATTCTTTGTCCGGATATACACAAGCAAGGTGCTTGTTCATTCTTGATGTCTGTGATTTGATACAGAAGAGTGAATTAAAACCAACATAAAACTGGTTTATGAGTCGACTTTGCTGCCTGCAGTGGTGTAACTACTACTATTGCAGGGGTCACAGTGACGGGCACGGCAACCGCTGCGACCCACGCGATCGTAGGCCGGCATACCTTGACGGCCGGTGCACTGCAGCACCGACTAGGACTTTCTGGGTTACCGGCAGGAGGGGAAGCGCTGTGCTGCTCCCCTCCTGCCATTGGATGGGGCCGTGCGCGGAGCTGGACCCAAGATGGCGGCGGGACGGCCCGGTGCGGAGCCCGGCGGGGCGGGGTCACGGCCCAGGAGGGCGCCCCCATCGGTCATGGCGGTGGACGGCGGCGCACGGACCAGGACGGTCCAGGACAGGCCCAGGACACAGCAGGCAAGTGCAGGGGGCCCTTCTGGGGGTCCCCTTGGCGTGGGGGTCAGAGGGGGAGCGCGGTCCAGGTCGAGGGAGCGGGTGGAGAAGGGGGAGGGTAGGCGAGCTGCCCATGGGGAGCAGGGGTCGGGTGTAGGGGTCCCTGGAGGGGTACAGGATGCTGCGCAAGGGTCTCTTGGGGTGCAGAGGGGTCAGGCTTCAGGGGGAGAGGGTCTGGGGTTGCCTGGTAATTCCCAAAGGGTGCTGGGGGGGGGCCCTCTGGTCTGGTAGGTGCCGGGGGGGCGTTGGGTGGTAAGGGGAAGGCCCCGAGGTCCGGTCGGTCGGGGGTAGCTGCCTCTGGGAGCGGTGTCCCACAGTCCGGGTCTGTAGGGGGTCCCGGGGGCCGCGTCCCTAGTCTGGGTGGCGTGGGGGCGGGGGTAGGTCGGGTTTATGTAGGGGAGGGGCGCGGGGCGCACGGGAGGGGGGGTGGGCCCAGTTCGGAGTCTGGTAGTGTTAGCCCCTCGCCAGTTAGGGTCCAGAGGGCACGCAGAATCCATAGAAGGTCCCGGCGCAGGCGCTCAACTTCAGGCAGTTCAGCGGGGTCAGGGTCCCCTAGGCTGCATCGACGGGGGATGGCATCTAGGGGTGACGGTAGGAGCCATAGTCCGCAGGGCAGGGCTCTCCGGGCCTTTGGGGCGCGACAGCGGGGTGACACCCGGCGGGAGGCTTTGGCGGTTGGCAGGCGCTCCCCGGTTCGGGACGGGAAGGTGATGGGGGAACAGTACGCCTTGCCCAGGACTTCTTCTCCTCTTTCCAGGTCCCGGAGCCGTTCTTCGTCAGTGTTTTCCAGGCACCAGGTGGGCTCCCTGGTTGGCGGGACGTCGGCGGATGTCGCTCATCCTGGACGGGCAGTGATGGACAGCGCAGCCCCGGGTATCCCCGGCTCAAGGGGCTTGGCCGGTGAGTCTACTGAATCGCTACAGTCCAGTGCATTGGTGCAAACACTGCAATCACTACTCCACTCACTGGGAGCGGGGGGTGGTACACAAGGTAGCGTAGGGCAGGTGTGGGCACAAGGGCCGGTGGAAGCGGGGTCCAGTCTAGGGACCCCAGCCGCGGTTGCGGGCGGAGATGCCATGGTGGCGTCCAGCGTGGGGGAGGCGGGGAGCGAACGGGCGGAGTTGATGGGTGGGGTGCCGGACGCGGCGAGGCAGCATGCGTATGTGTCATTCGTGGGCCCGCTGGGGGTGCACCTCAAGCAGGAGGTGAAAGACAAAATCTGGAAAGGGGAATTTTGCGAGATTTTCTCCCTTCTTCCCTTGGAGGACTTTCTTGACCTCAAGGACGAGGACAAGAAGGACGAAAAAAAGGAGGAGGAGGAAAAACGGCGGCGGTATCGCAAGATACCGAAGTCTTTTGGTAACTGGCTGAGGGCATTCTGTATCCTGGCCAGCGTGATCGGGGAGAAATCGCCGGGCTCCTGCTCGTCCCTGTTTTGCTACTTGGACGGCATATGGGAGGCATACCGCACCTATGGCGGATTGGCATGGTGGCGGTATGATGAGCAGTTCCGGCAGCGATTGGCGGCTAATCCGGGTATGAGGTGGGACCAAATGGACCTGCCTCTCTGGATGAAGCTCATGATGGCGCAGAAGGCGCAGCCCTTTCAGCACGCGGCTGGCGCTAAGGGTCAGTCCTCCTCGTCGGCCGCCTCGCAGAAGGGCTTATGCTGGCTCTTTAATGAGGGTCAGTGCAAGTGGGGCACAGCCTGCCGCTTTAAGCATGAGTGCTCGGGCTGTGGAGGGGCACACGGGCTCCAACAGTGTTTCAAGAAGGGAAAATCTGGGGGGGCAGGAGCCTCTGCCGCGGTTGGCGGCGGGGGTCCCCCGCTACCCCGGGGGCTAACTCCGGTGAAGCTAGACGCGATGGAGCCCTGGCTAAGCCGTTACGGTAACAGGGCGGACGCGGAGCTGCTTCGGGCGGGGTTTGGGCAAGGGTTCATTATTCCTTTTCGGGAGAGGGGCGGTACGGCGTGCTTTCGTAATCTCAAGTCCGTGGCAGAGTTTCCGGGGGTGGTTCGGGAGAAGCTGGGCAAGGAGGTGCGGTTAGGTAGGATGGCGGGACCGTTCTCGGCCCCGCCGCTGGAGGGCCTCAGGGTTTCCCCTCTCGGGGTGGTCCCCAAGAAGGAGGCAGGGAAGTTTCGGCTCATTCACCATCTTTCCTATCCCAAAGGGGAGTCGGTGAACGACGACATCGATAGGGACTTGTGCTCGGTCTCTTATGCATCATTTGACCAGGCGGTCGAGCTGGTGAAGAGGGCCGGGCGTGATGCCTTGATGGCCAAGGTAGATGTCGAAGCCGCTTTTCGGTTGCTCCTGGTACACCCGGCATGTCACCACCTGTTGGGATGCTTCTTTGAAGGGGGCTACTTCGTGGATTTGTGCCTCCCCATGGGGTGTTCCATTTCGTGCTCTTACTTTGAGAAGTTTAGTTCATTTCTCGAATGGGTGGTACGGGTTGAGGCGGGAAATAGAGCGGTGGTGCACTACCTGGATGATTTTCTGTGTGTGGGGCCTGCCGGCTCTCCCGCATGCCAGCACCTGTTGAGGACCATTCAATGGGTGGCGGGCCAATTTGGGGTGCCGCTGGCGGCGGACAAAACGGAGGGCCCGACCGAGTGCCTCAGTTTCTTGGGTCTGGAGATCGATTCAGTGCGGGGGGAATGTCGGCTGCCACTGGCAAAACTGGAAGGGTTGCGCTGCGTGGTGGCCGAGGTGCGGCAGGCGCGGAAAGTAACCCTGCGCCGCCTGCAGTTGCTGATTGGCATGCTCAATTTCGCTTGTAGGGTGATACCCATGGGTAGGGTGTTTAGCCGCAGCCTGTCGGCGGCTACCGCGGGGATTCGTTCCCCTCACCATTTCGTACGGGTATCTTCGTCCATGCGGGCGGGCTTGGGGGTGTGGGATACCTTCTTACGGGACTTTAATGGGACAGTGTTCTTTCGGCAAGGGGGCATGTCGACGGCTGAGCTGGAGCTGTACACCGACGCGTCGGGTAGTGTGGGCTTCGGGGCCTACTTCAGCGGGAACTGGTGTGCTGAGAAGTGGCTGGAGGCATGGGGGCAGAGCCCCCTCATGCGTAACCTGGCTTTTCTAGAGTTGTTCCCGCTGGTGGTGGCATTGGCTCTGTGGGGGGACCGGTTGAGGGACCGGAAGGTAGTTTTCTTCTCGGACAACATGTCCGTGGTGTATGCGGTCAATAACCAATCAGCAGCGTCTAAGCCGGTGGTGACACTGCTGCGTTGCTTTGTTTTGTTGTGCATGTCCCTGAATGTGGTCTTTCGCGCGCGCCATGTGCGAGACGCTCTGTCTCGTTTTCAGTGGTCCCGGTTTCGGATGATGGCTCCGGAGGCTCAGGACGTGGGTCAACTGTGCCCGGACGAGATGTGGCAACTAGGAGCGTCCTGCTTGGCGGACACGTGAAGGCTTCGCTGGCGCCGGCCACATGGGCCGCCTACAGTAAGGTCTGGAGTTCATGGGAACGTTCCTGGGGCGGGCTGGGCCGAGGGGTGCAAGGGGAACCGCCTCTGGATGCCTTTTTGTGGTTCACCTTTCAATTATTGGCAAGGGGCGCCTCCCCGGCGGTAATTGACAGGAACATGGCAGCAATGGCGTTTTGGTTCAAACTCCATGGGGGGGAGGACCTTACCAAGGCGTTCATTGTCAGGCAAGCGCTCAAGGGGTATCGGAGGGCTCGGAAGGTTCCCGATGCAAGGCGCCCGGTGTCGGTGAGGGTGCTGGAAGGGCTTATCCAGGTGCTTCCGGACATTTGTTTCAATGATTTCGAGGTATCCCTATTCAGAGTGGCGTTTCTCTTGGCTTTCTTTGGGGCGTTCCGCGTGAGCAACACCCGAGCGGCCGCGGGGGGCCTGCAGGTGTCAGGGGTGCGTATACTGGGAGGGAAGCTGGTGGTACACTTGGCCAGGTCCAAGACGGACGTGGAAGGTAAGGGCCGGGACGTTGCGCTGGGTGCCTTGCCGGGTTCGGCACTGTGCCCAGTAGCTGCGGTATCGGAATATTTGGATCGGAGACCCGCGGTTGGCGGGTCTTTGTTGGTGCACGCGGATGGCTCGTCGCTTTCTCGCTTCCAATTTCAGAAGGTTTTCAGTTTGGGTCTGGGTCGGATGGGACTGGATGCCGGCACCTACGGTACCCATTCCTTTCGTATTGGGGCGGCCACCGAGGCCACGCACCTGGGTTTGGGGGACGAGGTAGTCAAGCGGATTGGGAGATGGGAATCTGTTGGATCACTAAGGGGCCTTGGGGCAGCCTTGGGGGTGCGGGTGTGTTTTATCCTGTTTTTTCTTTCTTCCCCAGGCCGGGTCGCATGGATCGTGGGTCATTCCTTCGTTTTCTGGGCTGGAAGGAGGGCTGCAGCTCGAGCTCAAGGCCAAGAGCTGGGCTTTCCGGAGGACCAGCTTGTGGTGCGCTGGTGGGGGTATCGGGGTTTCTGCTGGGGGGACGTCTGCGGGGCGATATTCCGAATGGTCGCAGGCGGGGCACGGCCGGACATGCTAGTCTTACATGCGGGCGGTAATGACCTGGGCCTCACCCCGCAGCGGAGGTTGGTAAAATGGATAAAGCAGGATCTTAATAGGTTGGTTGATCTGCTTCCCGGGGTGATGCTGGTATGGTCAGAGTTCGTTCCGAGGCGGCGGTGGCGGCACGCACGGGACCCGGTAGCCATTGACAGATGCAGGGGTAAGGTGAACAGCCTAATGGCAAGTTTTGTCAGGAAACTGGGGGGAGTGGTAGTAAGACATAAGGAATTGGAAGAGGGGTTGGCTGGGTATTACCGCTCGGACGGTGTACACCTTTCGGCGGTGGGATTCGACCTGCTGAACTTGGGTCTGCAGGAGGGGATGCAGAGGGCGTTCTTTCTCCGGCGTGGCGGAGCTCAGACAGCTTAAGGGGTCAAGGTCTGAGCTTGTGGCGGGATAGGGAGCTGAGAGAGAGGACATAGGCTCCCAATGAGGAACGTGAGGAACATGGAGAATTATGGTCAATGGTGGTTTCGAGTCCTGGAGATGGCTTAGAACCTGGTGGGGCAGGGGTATCCGGGTATACCCCTGCCGTGGTTACTTATGGTTGGCACTTGTTCGGTTCAAGTTGGAGAGGTTGGAAACTGTCAAAATATATTTGTATTGGTTATGTTGGGGGTCATTGCCCTTTATCAAAAAAGAAGGATACGGATGCGAGGGGCGGAAGGTGGGGGCAATGACCCAGGTTTATATGTTCATTTATATGTTAATTTATATGTTAATTTATTGCTATCATTATTATTAAAGCAATATTATCGTTATATATTATATATTTGTTTAATAAAGCTGTGGACAAATTTTCCCATATACTATAGTGTCAGTGTGTTATTGGGTTAGGTATGTGGGGTTTTTTTGTCCAAGGTTCCGACAGCCCATATGGCGACTATACACCGGTCATGTAGCCCCATGTAGCCAAAAGCGCAGCTTAAGCGGAACAGGGCCTTGACAGGGGTTAGGAGGCGGGCCTAGGAGGAACAGACAGGACAGGTGGGTTGTGGGATATGGGGATTTGACTATTTAAATGAGGAGCCATTTTGTAATGTTCACTTTTAATTTCCTATCCGGTTTAGTTTGTCCCGCCCACCCTCCCTATATTTATGCTTAGATAAGGGGTTATCCCGTTTTTTCACAGCGGCGGGATAGGGAGCTGAGAGAGAGGACATAGGCTCCCTATGAGGAACGTGAGGAACATGGAGAATTATGGTCAATGGTGGTTTCGAGTCCTGGAGGTGGCTCAGAACCTGGTGGGGCAGGGGTATCCGGGCATACCCCTGCCGTGGTTACTTATGGTTGGCACTTGTTCGGTTCAAGTTGGAGAGGTTGGAAACTGTCAAAATATATTTGTATTGGTTATGTTGGGGGTCATTGCCCTTTATCAAAAAAGAAGGATACGGATGCGAGGGGCGGAAGGTGGGGGCAATGACCCAGGTTTATATGTTCATTTATATGTTAATTTATTGCTATCATTATTATTAAAGCAATATTATCGTTATATATTATATATTTGTTTAATAAAGCTGTGGACAAATTTTCCCATATACTATAGTGTCAGTGTGTTATTGGGTTAGGTATGTGGGGTTTTTTTGTTCAAGGTTCCGACAGCCCATATGGCGACTATACACCGGTCAAGGATTTGTGAAAACAGAGACAGCTGTGCATGTGTGTTTCTGAAATTAATTTTAATGGCAGTAGCATGACGAAATAGAATTCCTCTGAGGTTTACTCCATAAAATATAGTTTTTCTTGTCCTGTATGTATTTATTTATTTTGTTTCAATAGTAATAAGTGAATAGTTAGAATAAATTCTATTGCACTTTTTAACATATATCCATTTCTATGCATACTATACTGAACATACACAAATAAGCTGATGAGATAGCTTAGAACATAGCACCCCATTTACAGTATCTCACATTTGCTGGTTGAATTCCTGTCATAAACAGTTCATGCTTTCATCATGTTAAGGTCAATCAAAAGAGTAGCATGAAGTTGGGTAATAATAACACCTAAATCCCAGGATTTATTTACAAGCTACTGAAGTGCTAAATGTGCCTTTCTTGGTTAAATACTTTTGATATTATGTTGAGACAATGTAAAGGTATATCACTGAGGTTCTCTTTAGCACACTAAAACACAAAGTAGCATTACAAATTAGCTTGGCTAATATTGCTTGGTTACTGCTACTTCTATGTGCTGCTTCAAAGTGTGTGATTGGAGATATTCTGGAGAGTTTTACAGGTTCTTCAACTGTCTAAAATTTTGTTAAGAGTTTTCTTTTTTACTGTTACAGGTAAGATCCATCTATAGGAAACGGTTACTGATTGCACAAGGTTTGATTTCCTTTTGATATTTGGTAAGGCTTTTTATTTGATTAGCTAGGTGTTTGCTATTGATTGTTGGTTAATTAGCTATTGTTTGCAAATAAGCATAGGCCTACCCAGGTGTTAAATATTCCTAGTGGACGGTGCTTTTAGGAGTTATATAAATGCACCGCCCATAGCTTGGCTGCTATATCTAACTGCTGCTCCAAAGTGAGTGATTGGTGATAAACTGGAGGTAATCTGAGGTATACAGGAGGACTAAAAAAATAAAAGGAAAGATTTGTTTGATTTAAATAATTCACCTCATTAAATGGCAGACTTAGTTCAGTGTGATATTTGTTATGCATTTGTTTCATGTTCCACTTTTTGGAGATTTGGATGCTGTCTAATCTGTAGACAGTTCTCTATATTGCGGCAGGAGATTGTATTTTTAAAGTTGGAGATTTGTAAATTATCTGGTAAACACACTCAGGCTGGAACTGCTGCAAAGCCACTGCCACAGAGACATACTAGGAATGGCAGATGGATTACTGTAGGATCTGGTAGACTTAGAGTTGTGGATAAAAGGCATATTGCACAGTCTGTTGTTCTACATAATTCATTTTTAGCACTTTCAGAGTGTAATGATGTTATGGAGACAGGCCTCAGGCACGGAGTATAGTGGTGTTATGAAGACAAGCTCAGGCACCGAGTGTAGTGGTGTTGCTGAGACAGGCTCAGGCACTGAGTGTTGTGGTGTTGTGTAGACAGGCTCAGGCACCGAGTGTAGTGGTGTTGTGTAGACAGGCTCAGGTACCAAGTGTAGTGGTGTTGTGTAGACAGGCTCAGGTACCAAGTGTAGTGGTGTTGTTTAGACAAGCTCAGGTACTGAGGGTAGTGGTGTTGTGGGGACAGGCTTAGGCACTGAGTGTAGCGGTGTTGTGGAGACATTCTCAAGTGTAGTGGTATTATGGAGACAGGCTTGGAGACTATGGTGAGGCCTAATAGAAAGCAGTTGTTGGGGGATTCTATCGTAAGAAGTGTGGAGCTGGACAATGGTGGTCTTGTGAGATGTCTTCCCGGAGCTACTGCTCACAGAGAAAGGAGACGTATTTGTAATATTGCTAAGCGAGCAAATCAGGAAGGGGAATTGGATGTACTTGTCCATCTAGGGACAACTGACTTGACTTGCAATGAGGTTTCAAAGGTAAAATAAGTTTTTAGTGTTTTTTTCCAATGATATATGGCAGGTTGCTTCCACACTGTCATTCTCTGAAGTTCTGCATGTCATAACACTCAGAACGACAGGCTGATGGGTATTAGGGACTTGTGGCTTGGTGAATGGTGTCGGGAGCAAGGATTTGGCTTTATTTCTCATGGTAGCTCTGTTTGGAATGGATCAACTGTACAAAAAAGATGGTTTGCATCTTTATCAAAAGGAAACAAATATTCTCAGTGAGCAGTTCAGAGGGTTTGCTAGGATGTATTTAAACTAGGAGGGGGGGGCAAAAGGGTGATAAAACATCAATCCAATTGCCCCCCCCCCCCCCCCCCAAAAAAAAAAAGCAAGGACAAGAAGGTGCCTGTAGCAAGTGTGTTAAAAAATGATGAGCTTAGAATCATGTCTACAAATGCTCACAGTTTAGGGAATAAGATCCAAGAACTTGTGGCACTTGTAGATTTAGTCGCTGGTACTGAGACATGGTATAATGAGAAAAATGACTGGGACATGGCAATGCCAGGGTACTTTTTATATCAAAAAGACAGGAAAGGCGAGAAAGGGGGAGGGGTGGTCCTGTATGTGAAGGATAGCATAAAATCTAGCCTAATAAAAGTTAATGAGGCGAACAAAGAGTCTGTTTGGGTTACGTTAGAATTTGGTAATCACACAGTAACTCGTGTAAGTGTGACTTAAAGGCCCCCAGAACAAATAGAAGAGTTACATAATATACAAGTTGAGGAAATAGCTAAAATGACAATGAAGGGGGTAGTTATCATCATGGGTGACTTAAATCTTCCTGATGTGAACTGGAAAACCGAAATAGCTGCTTGTGCCAGGAGCACACATATTCTAAACTCCCTACTGGAATTGTCTCTAAAACAAGTCATTGAGGAACCAACTCGTAAAGAGGCCATACTAGATTTAGTGTTAACAAATGGAGATTTGGTATCAGATATTACAGTAGGTGGAAATTTAGTCACACCACACAAAAACAAAAGTCTTAGACTTTAGAAAAACAGACTTTTCTAAAACTAGAATATGTATAAAGGAGTCATTATCAGACTGGAGAAATTTAAATGGAGTCCAAGAGAAATGGGATTAATTAAAAGTTGCACTGCTGGAGACAACAGAAAATTGCATGAGGCTTGTCAGTAAAAGCAAAAAAATTAAGAAACCACTGTGGTACTCCGCAGATGTGGCCAAAAGAGTAAAAAACAAAAAGTTAGCATTTTGGAATTATAATAAAAAGTTAGGAAGATAGAATGATCTATAATATTAGGCAGAAATAGGCTAAGCAAGTTATAAGAGCTTCCAAATCACACACAGAAGAGAAAATAGCCAGTAAAAAAGGGGACAAACATTTTTTAGATACATAAATGAGTAAAGGAAAGTAAAACAAGGATTAGTTAGATTAAAAACAAAAGAAGGAAGGTATGTAGAAGAGGATAAATGTCTAGCTGACTGCCTCAATGAATATTTTTGTTCAGTATTTACAGATGAAAATGAAGGAAAGGGGCCTCAGGAAAAAGGACAAATGAGTAATTTGTCACATGTGAGTTTACAGAGGAAGAGGCTCTATTTCAACTGTCAAAAGTAAAGACAAATAAGTCAATGGGACCTGATGGAATACACCCAAAGTTATTAAAAGAGCTTAGTGGTGTACTAGCAAAACCATTAACATATTTGTTTAACCAATCATTATTAACAGGAGTAGTCCCAGAAGATTGGAAGTTACCAGATGTTGTGCCCATTCACAAGAAAGGTAGTAGGGAGGAGTCAGGCAACTATAGGCCAGTAAGCCTTACTTCAATAGGGGGAAAAGTAATGCAAACCATGTTAAAGGATAGGATTGTTGAACATTTAAAATTACATGGATTTCAAGATCAGAGACAACATGGGTTTACTTTAGGGAGATCATGCCAAACTAATCTTCTTGATTTTTTTGATTGGGTAACTAAAATAATAGATCAGGGTGGTGCAGTAGACATTGCTTACCTAGATTTCAGTAAGGCTTTTGACACTGTTGCACATAGAAGGCTTATCAATAAACTACAATATTTAAGTTTGGATTCCAATATTGTTGAATGGGTAAGGCAGTGGCTGAGTGACAGGCAACAGAGGGTTGTAGTCAATGGAGTATATTCGAAGCTTGGTCTTGTCACCAGTGAAGTACCTCAGGGATCTGTATTTGGACCCATTCTCTTTCAAATTTTTATTAGTGATATTGCAGAAGGTCTTGATGGTAAGGTATGTCTTTTTGCTGATGATACTAAGATATGTAACAGGGTTGATGTTCCAGGAGGGATAAGCCAAATGGCAAATGATTTAGGTAAACTAGAAATTGTGGCAGCTGGCATTTAATGTGGATAAGTGCAAGATAATGCATCTTGGATGTAAAAACCCAAGGGCAGAGTACAGGATATTTGATAGAGTCCTAACCTCAACATCTGAAGAAAGGGATTTGGGGTGATTATTTCTGATGACTTAAAGGTAGGCAGCCAATGTAATAGAGCAGCAGGAAATGCTGGCAGAATGCTTGGTTGTATAGGGAGAGGTATTAGCAGTAGAAAGAGGGAAGCGCTCATGCCATTGTACAGAACACTGGTGAGACCTCACTTGGAGTATTGTACGCAGTACTGGAGACCGTATCTCCAGCAGGATATTGATACTTTAGAGAGAGTTCAGAGAAGGGCTACTAAACTGGTTCATGGATTACAGGATAAAACTTACAAGGAAAGGTTAAAGGAACTTAAAATGTATAGCTTGGAGGAAAGGCGAGACAGGGGGTCTCCAGGGCATCTTTCAGTGCTGGTGATGCAGCACTGAAGAAGCTGGAAGCCGATCCAGCTACCATTGATTGCCTGATAGAGTCAGCTGAGCGCTTGTAGTCACTGAATAGTAGTCACTGAATGGAACACTGTACATGACAATATGCACAGAATTCACATTAGACAGCCCTGAACTGTTGTTCCAGGCTGGCTAATCACGCCCCAATGATGCTACACCTCTGGCAGCAAAGGAGTTAAACGCCATGTGTGCATTTTCATACTGAAACGCTGCGCACACAGACCCAGACACCATGACCACTTCGGAAGTGGTTATGGTGCTTGCAGTAACCCTTTAAGGATTATACACTGCAGCAGTGTAGGTTTATCTTCAGTTCAAATGATAGTGTCAGGTTGTTTTTCACACAATGGATACCTTTCAGTAGTGAAAATTATTTTAAAAAAATATATTACAGAGGAGAGAAGCAGTCCTTAAAAGGTTCTTATTTGGAGCACTAGTTTGTTATTTAATATCCATCTATCTCTATGGACTGTGTACAGCAGAGGTGCCCCAAAAAAATAAATCCACAGATGTTGTAGAACTGCAACTCTCATGATGCTTTGCATGTCTTGGAATTGCAAAGGATCATGGAAGTTGTAGTTTTAAAACATCTGGGGATCTACCTTTTGGGCACCCCTGGTGTACAGCTTAGTTTGTCAATGTTATTTGAATATATTGATATAACCAAAGTGTGTTCTTTTGGTTATTTAGATTTATCCCTCCCCCCTAAATAAAATGTAAAAAGGCAAAATGTTGTGCATTTCAGTGCCATGACAGATTCTGCCTCTTCTATAATCATTGTGGTGCATAATCTTGGAACAATCCAGTTTTTCTAATAGAAGACTTAGGGACCTCTGTGCGCAAATAACCACTATCTGCCAGTTGAATTCTGTGCACAGTGAATCCAATCCTTCAAATAGGAAAGCATTGGGAGGCTATTGCGTATGCGCTGCAAAATGCTGTTATGTGTCAGTCAGTATCTCATTATAGAGATGCATTGAGTCAGTGGAGACGATGATTGTAGGTGCTTCACACTATGCAGCACTGAGGTAGGAAGCACCTCTAGTGGCCGGCTGAGTGACTGCCGGTGAAGGTGTTACTAGGCAGCCGTAGAAAATTACTGCCTTTTCTATGAAAAGGCAGCATTTACATTGCTCAGCCTGCAGGGACATGCTTTAGACACCAGAACCAATACATTAAACTGTAGTGGTTATGGTGACTGTCGTGCCCCTTTAAATAAAATTTCACTTTGCAGGTGGGGAAATCTTTAACAAAACCTACTTGCCCAATGGACTGAAGTGGTTGCCTAATTTACTTGTCCCTCGTGACAGACTATTTGTCCTGTCACACAGTATTGAGCTCTTTCTCCCATAGTAAATATATTTCCTGCTCTTCAAATTAGCATACTTATGATGCTGGATTGACTGAAATGTTTTCAGCAATCTCCTAGTTGGTGTGTTGCTGGAATTCGCACATATGCAGAAATTTCAAAGGCACTTATTTTTTTACATTTGTATTTAGTTTAGCAAATTTCAATGTTTTACTTCTAACATGTATTGATAAGAATAGATCAACTCCAGCTTTTTCCTAAAATATAATTTGCTTAATCACTATTAATCATGTAAATCAGAATATCTTAATAGCATAGTTGCAACCTTTCATTGTGTATAACCTCATCTACTAAACATAGTAAATGAAAGATAACATAAAGAAAGAACACCGTTATTGTACCTATTTAGTTGTCTGTGATAGTTTGATACTGTTATTCTTACTTACCTGTTTATGGTTACCTTGTGAAGGTCTTATTGATGTCCTTTATAAATTACAAATCATCTGCTGTGTAGATTTCTGAAAATTGTTGAGTTTTGAAATGTCAATTTGTATATTAAATCCAAATTTATATTTAAAGAGATATAAAGGTTACAGGATACAAGAATGAATCCCTTGCCTGCAAAAAAATGTTTTGCAACTGTGGTTTTGAGCTAAACGATTTCCAGTAGGTTTGAATAATACCAAAAATAGTAAACTAAAATACATGAGGAAGTGAAACACTTGTGCTAAGGATATTTTATGTGGAACTCGAGATTGCATGCATACCTGGTTTTGAGATTGTGCATATATATATTTATATGTCATTTTAACTGACATTTTGGAACCACGTGCACTATTTGTGTATTTTTACATTTACTTTTCAAGCTCACTGTACTCTTAAATTGACACTATATTCACCAAAACATTTTTAGCTTAATAAATGAGTTTTGGTATATAGATTACGCTCCTGCAGTATCACTGCTCAATTCTCTGTTATTTAGGACTTCAATCATGTTGTTTATACAGCCCTAGTCACACCTCCTTGCATGTAACGTGCACAGCCTTCATAACCACTTCATGTAGAGTGAGATCTAATGTTTACACTTTCTTTATTGCACAATTCTTTATCTAGAATTTCTTGAGCCTGAGCCTCCTGTGTGTGAGTAAAGTTAAATTCACAGAACTGGAAATAAAACTTCTAAAGTAAGTTGACATCTGATTTAAAATTAAATCATATTTTAGCATGCTGGCTGTGTGAGTTGCAGCAAGGGCAGGTGTGGCTAGGGCTGCATAAACAGAAACAAAGGGATTTAATGCTTAACCCTTTGAGGACCACATGACATAAGAGTACCAGCAGGGGTTAAATCCCTGCTAGTACATAGGAACCCCAGGTATCTTTAGATACCTGAGGGTCCCTTCTGTAAGCTGGGGCAAAAGTTAGTGGTGCCAGACTGACAGATGAGCTGTGCACAAGCTGCCCAGCACTGATCTCTGTGTGCTGGAGATGCAGCATGAGAGTGAGTTCTCCCTCTCAGGCTGCATCACCCAGTACAGAATGCTCACAGAGACCTCCTGTGTGAGCTAGGAAATTCCCCTGCTAATGACAGTACAGCTGCTTTTTACATTGTATCCACAATTTATAGGTCTCATTTTGTTTCTTTTGGAATTACAAACACTTTAACTTTTTAACTTTATTCTATGGTCCTATCCATTACCAGATTGGAAATCTTTTTGTGGATACTTTGCTTTATTTGTTTGTATATAGTTAATCAGTGTACATGCCCAGGATAGCACTGGTACTATTCTAGCTGACTAACCACCATTGTCTATATATAGACTAAGGGGCGAACTGCTATATTTTTCCATTTGATGTCAGTACTGGCATCAGCACAGGGAATCCCTGGAAAGGTATTAGGTGTGGAATTAGAGGGTGGAATTAGTACTGGGATTATAGGTAGGATTAGGGCTTTGATTATGGGTTAAATCATGGGTAGGATTAGGTGTTAGATAATGGGTAGCATTATAGGTTGGATTAGGGGCAGGATTAAAGGTAAGATATACTTTAGGGGCAGGATTACGCGAAAGTATCAATAGCAGAATACAAATATGGGGTGCGTGCATTAGTTGGACAAAAAAAACAGAACAAATTAACTAATTTGACCTGAGTTTGTGATAAAATGGTTAAATGAAAAGTGTCAAAATGCTCTTAGTTACATAGCTTGGGGATGTACGTACTTTCTTCAAATCTATACCTTGTAGGAGTTGTAGTTTTAGCATGCCAAATTTAAAACTATAATTCACTCCTTGCAGCATTTGTTTTATAACTTCTAAAAATATATATTTTAATCCTAGATATATTTTGCATTATAACATTCAGGACTACCGTATATACTCGAGTATAAGCCGACCCGAATATAAGCCGAGGCCCCTAATTTTACCCCCCAAAACTGGGAAAACGTATTGACTCGAGTATAAGACTAGGGTGGGAAATGCAGCAGCTACTGGTAAATTTCTAAATAAAATTAGATCCTTAAAAAATTATATTAATTGAATATTTATTTACAGTGTGTATGAATGCAGTGTGTGTGTATGAATGCAGTGTGTGTGTGTATGAGTGCAGTGTGTGTATATGAGTGCAGTTTTTTTTTTTATTATTTTTACTATTATTTTATTTTATTTTATTATTATTATTTTTTTAGTCCCCCCTCCCTGCTTGATACATGGCAGGGTGGGGTGCTCTCACTCCCTGGTGGTCCAGTGGCATTGGCAGTTCAGTGAAGGGGGGCTGGGAGGAAGAACCTACCTCTCCTGCAGCTCCTGTCAGCTCCCTCCTCCTCCGGTCCGGTCCGATCAGCTCCCTCTGCAAGTCCCAGTGTAAGTCTTGCGGCCGCGCTATGACCCCGCGGCTCTCGCGAGACTTACACTCTGAGCTGACAGGGAAGCTGACCGGACCGGCGCAGAGGAGAAGGGAGCTGACAGGAGCAGCAGGAGAGGTAGGTAAACGCTTCCTGCCAGCCCCCCTCCTACACAGCCCCATTGTCTGTATTATACTGGACATTGACTCGAGTATAAGTCGAGTTGGGGTTTTTCAGCACAAAAAATGTGCTGAAAAACTCGACTTATATTCGAGTATATACGGTAATTAGTGAATCTATATTGAGTTAGTTTTCTTTTGTTGCACTTGGTGTGCAAAAAATATTAAATGTGAAACAAACAAAATTGTTTTGTTTTATTTATTTTGTAATTTATTTTACAAATATTGTATTGTATTTAGTATTGCACTATGTATACATGTAGGGCAAGCATGTCAAACTCGTGTCATATACAATGAATATCTTTGCGGCCCTGCGAGCTGCGAGTTTGCCTTACTAAGGCAGAGTATGCACACTGCAGGTGCCTACCCTGCTAAAATGTACTTGGCCGGGGAGGAGAGGTCCCTGGCAGGAGCGAGGGAGCTCAGTCTTCCTGCTCCTCACTGCTCCCTTGCGCGCGCCCTCTATAGAGATGCTGGGTGCCGGAATATGACATAATTCCGGCACATGGCATCACTAAACTGCGTGCGTGAGGGAGCAGTGAGAAGCATGAAGACTGAGCTTTCGAGAGAAGATCCCAACTGGACCCCAGGGAGAGGCTCCACACCAGCTCCCAAAGGTAGGGAGCAATAAAGAAAATTATGTGAGTTTGTGCAAGAATGTGGAAGTGTGTGTGTCAGAGAGCGAGTGTGTGTCTGTCAGTGAGTGTGTCTGTTAGTGAGTGTGTGTGTGTGTGTGTGTTGGTCAGTGTTGAGATGGCTGCAGCTGGACAGTGGAGGACCTGGAGGTGCACAGAGGCACGCAACGCCACGTCACATTCCGCCATGACGTCAACGTGCTCTCCACCTTCACAGGTTTTCAAGGAGCAGCGGGAGGGTCCGCTTTGGCACATTGGGGATATACCAGAGGCTGGACTCCAGAGTCGCATACTGGCAGAGGCAGTGTGAGTGGAGTCTTAGTGGTGGGGAGACTGGGATTTAGTACAGGGGGGGGGCTGGGATTTAGTACGGGGGGACTGGGATTTAGTACAGGGGGGGGGGGACTGGGATTAAGTACAGGGGGTTAACTGGGATTTAGTACAGATGGGGAGGACTGGGATTTATTAGAGGGGGGCTGGGGTTTATTAGAGGGGGATGCTCTTTATTTTTTTTTTTTTTTTTTTTACTGTACTTTCCAAAACAAAGCTACGTTTCTATGAAAAAATTTTTTTTGCATCCCACATAAACTGAAAACTTGTTTATTTGGTCTGTGCTAGCCTTTAAGTTTGACGTGCTTGATGTAGGATATTAAAGAAAGCCCTATTTCTCCTTTAAAAGATGATATATCATGTGTGTGGGTGCATTTATAATGAAAATGGGAAATTGTGGCAGAATGAACGCTTATCAAAAGTGCAAAAAAAACCTTGGTCACTAACGCATCACATCTCAAAAAAGACTTGGTCTTTAAGGGGTTAAATGGCAGAGAATTGAGCAGTGAGATGCCGGGGCATGATCTAGACACCAAAACTGCTTCATTATTCTAAAGTTGTTTTGGTGACTGTAGTGTCCCTTTAAGAAAGTTCATGGTTTATGTGAAAATATTTAGTCTGTTCCAATATAGAGCTGTGTCTGATGACTAACATAGGCTGAGTTGAAAATCACTTAGTGAAATTACTAATGTCTTAATAATAATATTGAGCTGTCATCAATAAGTCCTCACTGTTGCACCACAATGCAATTCATCATACTCTTAATTCATAGGGAACAGTATGGCAGCTACCTAGAAGCAGATTTGGACTGCAAATTTATACACGTTAAAGAAATATAGGTGATTATAAAATTACTTTTTTTTAAAAGATAGATTTCCTGTATCGCAACCTTCATACTGAAAAAGATGACATAATGCAGTGCAAAGGATACAGAAGAAGTTCAGTAGGAAATGGAGCTGATAAATAAGAGATCTGTTGCAGCCAGAAAGCACATTATTATATGTATATTTATGTCATAACTCAAAAAATAAGTAATTCTATGCTTTCTTTTTGAAGATCCAATCCACCTCACCAGGTAACATTCAGGGCAGCCTGTGACATTAATATCCAAACCTCCTTTTCATTCATTGTATTATGGAATATGAAATGGTTCTACCTCCTTAGGTCTTCGTGTGGATTAACTATAATTGGTATGACAGGGTGTGTGTCTGTTATGGGTTGGAATTGGGTATCACTCTCCCATCCTTGCCACTTTGGTTCCCATCACTCCCTCCTTTCTGTTTTTTGTTTTCTAGGTATCAGATGGGGAATCTTCTAAAAGTCTTGTCTTATAACGACCTAGAACAGTGTCCCACTTTTTTCCTTGACTTTGAACGTGAGATCATTTTAATTTTTCCATGGTTTTGTTTTTTCATTTTGCTTTTATTTCATTTTGTTTAATTTCTTCATAAAACATGACTTGCTTGATTGTGTTGAATTCCTCTGCAGACCAATGAGTTACAGGGCCCATTGCTATATGTTATGGTCCAACATGGGCACCACACAACTGGGCTTGACAGAGCACAAATTAGAATTAAGCAGTTCCCTATTCTACCCAATAATAAAGACAATATTCATTAAATCATTTGATACATTGTAACTATTTTTGAGATGATAGAACAGGGTGTTCAACAGGTTACACCTCAACAGGCAAGCAATTTTTTTGTACATATAAATGGATTCTGTCTGGTCTGCCTGCTTGCTTTTTCCGTAGAAGACTTTTCAATCAAGCCGTTGGACACATGTACATTTTTTTACTTAATACTTACATGTTGATCAACACACTGCCTAAATGTATTGTCTAATTGCATACTTACACAGACATACTACACACTTAAGGGGTTACTCTAATAGAACAGTGTTTAGCCTTATTAAAATATAGGGTACCTCTCAAGGTTTTTCGCTAATGTGAGATTTTTTTCAGGAATTCAAAGGATTTCAAATTTAAATTCATACTAGCCAATTTGGAAAAATGTTCTCAGTCAACTATGATTCCAGCTTGGCTGATTCAGCCTTAAATTTGAAATTCGTGTAGAATTCACTTTGAATTCCTGACAATTCTCACTTTTATTAAATAACGGCATGAACAACTTGGGGATTCTGGGAAATTATTTTTACAGTTGACATCACACGGGTTCATTGTAATGAGGGAACCTAGTGAACCAGGTTGGCTTATCATGTTTTCCTAAACAAATATTGTGACATGACAAATTCTTGCTTCATATGCAGGAAAGTTAGGCCCTTTTTGATGGAGTATCGATAACACCGAATAGGCTATTTTAAGGTCTATTCTACAATTTGTTCTTAATATCCATTTTAATTGACCCATTTATGAATTACTTACCACTGGCACATTAGATATGCTAACTCCTTTTATTAGGGGTATTTTCATTTGGAATTTTAAATATTACAGATCTACTATTTTCACATACATATGGTTTCAAGTGACTGATAATGCATTATGGGTATTGTGGTTCAAATAAAACTGGCGGCCTATATTTCAGTCTACTTTTCTTGTACACCTAAATCTCAGTTATGCTGTTCTACAGTGTGTCGTTACATACAACACACTCGACACTGTACCCCATCTGATTTCCATTTATTGGAATTTAACCATCTTGTGTTTATCAGGATTGCTTGCATCTCTGTAAGACATGCAAAAGTATGACAAATCAGAGCACGCACTGGTCCACCCTCTTTATAACTGCTATCTATCTCTACTTAAAAACGAAACTAAATTCAAACAACTACCATGCAATTAACCTTAATTTTACTGCACACTCATTGCATACTTGTAGTGAAACTGTTAGTCCGTCACACACTCAAACATTACCCATGTGACCTATTTTACCATGGACTTCCTGTCACATGTAATACATACTGACAGTTTGACTAATTTTGACAAAATGACCAGCTAGGCTCTTGCTAACAGCTTTGGCTTTTACTGTGAACAATGGCACTAACACACTTTCTATTTGAGATTTCTAGTCATATTTATTCTTACTGTGTTACTATGCTTGGGGCTTGCAGATGCTCAGCCCACAGAGGCAGAAACAGCAGTGTGGAATCAAGTGAACTCTGTTCTGGAAGAGGCACAGGGTGTCCTGGCTGAACTACAGTCATACAGGGGAGCTGGACAGGAGATAAGACAGGTGAGTGCTCTCTTAACATAATGATTGCAGACAGGGTAAGGAACATTCCAGGGGAGGGCTGGCAGCCTTAGGCCTGGGGGGCAAAACCTGTCAAGTGGCCCATTGCGCCACCAAATCAGTTCACCATCCATGCCCACCTTTTCCTGGTTTTATAACGGATATTGATGTTATGCTAATCAGTAGCTCTTTGCCATACCCGCTCCTTCACGGCTCTGACTTTCAATGTTGTCAGAGCACAGGCTGAGAATCTCTGAGCCTGTGCTCTGACTCACTAACTGAGCGCCGGAAACACGAGGGAGAGGATATGATCTGACTGCACCTACTGCTGGTGCGCACCAGTGGACCACCAGCAAATCGTTTAAATTAAATATGCTTGTGTACCCAACTTGTGAGCTGTGTTGGCCGCCGGGCGCCTCTGTTGTCATGGCACCCTGCGTGACCGCACAGCTTGCCCACCCCAACGGCTGGCCCTGCTGACACACACTGATGTTACTACTTAGACATCCCTCAATATTAATACAGAGATGAGAGTAAACACCAATAAAATGTGGAAACAGAGCTGGCCCCCCCAAATTTATAAAGGTTTGCTTAGAGGATTTATTCAAGATTAAATCATGCCTCCTCCTCTCTCCCCCATGCGCTGCTCTGTAGGCTGGGAGGAAGTGAAGAGTAATCACAGTCTCCCAGCACAACGCCACCTGTGGCTGCATGGGGAACAGCTGTTTAATGTAATGCTTGCAGGACGGCCAGCTGCCGCAGAACCTCTTTGTTTCCGTCTCTGCAAAGGGCTCCAGGCACTGCTTGTTGTGAGTGTGAGCCACTGTAAATCAGGGGCAGAGGGCACTTGCACTGCAGTCAAGACGGGTCTGGGCAGGAGGAGAGTGCAGTGCAATCAGTGCACTCCCTTCCTGTGGGTCACCAGTAGACTGGTGCACCTGCCCAGGATAAGAGCCGGTGCAAGGATTTTTGCCACCCTAGACAAAATATAAATTTGCCGCCCCCCCCATGTGACATCACAATGCCCCACCCATATGATCTGCCATATGAACTAACGCCAGTGCTGCACACAGTGTGTGTTTACATTAAAAAGCCTGCAGGGACCAGCTATAGACACCAGAACCACTTAATTAAGCTATAGTGTCCCTTTAATATGAGGTAAATTATAGATTAGTGTCACTAATAATATACTAGATTGCCTACTTACAATTAGATGAGGATGATGATGGGCTGCAGTTTGGCTCCACTGGTCTGGTGTAGAACAGGACCTCTGGAGGCTGTTTGCAACTGTGGTCACAAAATTCAACGTTCTGGGAGAATTGGAAGCAGTTCCATTTTTGGGGGGCCTCTTACACAGCTCAAGGTCTGGGCCCCAGTGCCTGACGGTGAGTATGCCCATAAGGCCCACTCATAAGTCCACTTATTTGTTCCACCCACCCATGAGCTCGCTCACAGGGAGTGGAGTGTGTAGGGGATGTGTTATGTGTTATCTAATATGTGTGCTTATGGTATGTAGTGTATAGGGATACCAGTTTGTGCAGGTGATGCAGTGTGTTTGTGTGTAGTGGAAGCAGTGTGTATTTGTGTATAAGGGATGTATTATGTGTTTCTGGTTGTGTGTGGGGGATGCATTGTGTGAATCTGTGTTTGTATGCATAGGGGATGCAAGGTGTGTGTCTGTATGTGTGTGCATTGAGTGTAAGAGATGCATTGTGTTTCTGTGTGTATGTAAGAAAAACAGTGTGTGTGTTTGCATGTGTGTGTAAGGGTTTGCATTGTATGTTTCTGTGTATGTGTGCAAATGATGCATTGTCTTTGTGTGTAAGGGTTGCATTGTGTGTGTGTAATGGATGCATTGTGTGTTTCTCTGTGTGTAAGGGAAGCATGTTCTGTTTCTGTGTATGTATAGGGATGCATTGTGTGTTTCTGTGTATGTATAGGGGTGCATTGTGTGTTTCTGTGTATGTATAGGGATGCATTGTGTGTGTGTGTGTGTGTGTGTGTGTGCGCGCGTAGTGTTAAATAGCTCCCTGTCTTGCCCCCTGTCCTATAGAGCTCTCCCCTGCCCCTTAGTGGTCTCTCCTCTCCCCCACCCTCCCCTAGCGGTCTCTTCTCACACTCACCCACCCTCCCTGTGCTCTTCTCACCCCCCCCCCCCACCCTCCCTGTGTTCTTCTCACTCCTCCAACTGTGTGTTCTCACCCCCCCCCTGTGTTCTTCTTACTCCCCCCCTTGTTCTTCTTACCCCCTTCTTCATATCACTCCCCCCTTCTTCTTACCCCCTTCTTCTTCTTAACCCTCCTACTTCTTCTTACCCCCTCTTCTTCTTCTTACCCCCTCCTTCTTCTTCTTACCCCTTCCTTCTTCTTCTTACCCCATTCTTCTTCTTACCCCCCTTCTTCTTACCCCCTTCTTCTTCTTACTCCCCCCTCTTCTTCTTACTCCCCCCTCTTCTTCTTACTTACCCCTTCTTCTTACTCCCCCCTCTTATTATCCCCCCTCCCCTCTTCTTACTCCCTCTCTTCCCTCTTCTTACTCCCTCTCTTCCCTCTTCTTACTCCCCCTCCCCTCTTACTCCCCCTCTCCCCTCTTCTTACTCTCCCCCTCCCCTCTTTTTACTCTCCCCTCTTCTTACTCTCCCCCACCCCTCTTTTTACTCTCCCCTCTTCTTACTCTCCCCCCTCCCCTCTTCTTACTCTCCCCCCTCCCCTCTTTTTACTCTCCCCCCTCCCCTCTTCTTACTCTCCCCCCTCCCCTCTTCTTACTCTCCCCCCTCCCCTCTTCTTACTCTCCCCCCCTCCCCTCTTCTTACTCTCCCCCCCTTCCCCTCTTCTATACCGTAAGCTATGGATGGTATAATTTCACTTATAGACACACATATTCAGTATGGTGCTAAGTATATTTTAACATCCTAACTCAGATACTGCTCTGCTCTCTATATATTTATATATTTATTTATAGAGCCATTATTTGTAATATTTAAACTCCGTTACATGTTGGCTGTATGCTTACTAATGCAGATGATGGCCAGATACTTTATATAAATGTCTCTGTCTTCCATGTTTTCTTATTCTTAGGCAATACAAAATCCTTTGGACTTGCATCTGCAGGAGGAGGCTTGGCGCTCTGTGTGTCCTCTGGTAGCCAAACTCAAGCGCTTCTATGAGTTCTCCCTTCGACTCGGTGATTAGTTTTACCTATTACATTTTTAGTAGTCACATGTTCACTGACACCTGCCATTCTTTACACTTCCCCAACACACAGTCACAGCTGGAATCCTCATCCACATTTCCACTTGCTACATTTACGTCTTTTGTACATGTGTCATCATCCAAATCTGCCTAGCAAATTGATCTTGCATGTCACATGTAGACAACTTTTATGTGCAAGGTGTATTTGCATCTATCTTGGAGCAATTATTAAGTCAAAAAGAGCAAAAGGCTCCTAGAGGTGATGCACTCAGACTCAGTGATATTTCTTTCACAACAAGAGGTTTATCATCTCTATGATACTTGATAAGGATGTAAATATTTAAATAGAATGTTCCATTTTAAAACACATAAGTAATGGTCCATAAGGCTTTCTATTGGTGCATAAAACAACAGAGAATATTGGTGTGTAATCTGTCTCAATTAGGTGGACCATCCCTACTTTAATGCAATCTCCTACTTTGCTTCGCCATGTGGTTTCTCTAATATTAACGGAATATCTGCACCATCACTTTCTGTACCAATGTTCCTACTAACTCCCAGTGTAATGTTATCCACAGAGAATGCCCTGCACAGCCTCCTGGAAGCTCTCACATCTCCTCCATATGCACCAACTCAACACCTGGAACGAGAGCAGGCTTTGGCAAAACAATTTGCAGAGATTCTGCACTTCACTCTTAGCTTTGATGAACTCAAGGTATGATGCAATCATTGGAACAGAACGTGTGACTACCTACCCTGGGAAAGAGCCAGGGATCTCCTGGCACCATAACTACTGCAGCATGATCGGGGTGTTCCTTTAAGGGACTTATAAAATGTGTTTACTGTAGGAATAAACAGAATGAAATGTGTATATACTCGATGCAGAAAGAATTGCACAGTTATAAAAGCTTAAAAAAAAAAAATACATTGATCAAAAGAATAAAAAAAAAAAAAAAAAGATTTATTCTCTATAACTACTGTAAGATCTATGCAAGTGTTTATGAAATGTAGACCACAAATTAATTTTACAAATTCATTTATTTGCTGAATGATCATTTGACCAATTCTAAACCAGGGTTAGGTTTTAAGAGGTTAGGGTAAGGTTTAAGTCGTTTTTTGTTTCCTTTGCCCCTTTAATTTAATCTGTGCAGTTACTATGATATTATTATATTATGATTATTTATATAGCGCCATCAGATTCCGTAGCGCTGTACAATGGGTGGACTAACAGACATGTAATTGTAACCAGAAAACTGGACGTACAGGAACAGAGAGGTGGAGGGCCCTGCTTAATGACATTCTAGAGGGAGTGGGGTATAGTGACACAAAGGCTTAAAGTAGGGGTACAAAGTAGGTTGTTAGAAAAGTTTTCACTGAGGGCTTAAGGTAATTTTTGACAGTTGCAGGAGAGGAGTCATGGGGGGTGGAGGATAAAAACCTGCTAACAGTTTAATTGATATGCTTTTTAAGTGAGTTTTCAATGATTTTTTGAATGATTGGAAACTGGGTGAAAGTCTTACGGAGAAGGGAAGGGAGTTCCACAGAAGAGGTGCAGCCCTGGAGAAATCTTGGAGGCGAGCATTAGAGGTGGGAGTATGGACAGAGGATATATGTAGTTATTTGGCAGAGCGTAGGGGCCTTGACGGGACATACTTGTGTATTAGGGAGGATAGGTAGGTTGGAGCAGCATTATGTAGGGACTTGTAAGCAAGCACCAGAATTTAAAATTGAGCCCTATAATCTAACTGGAAGCCAATGCAGGGACTGACAGAGCGGAGAGACGTGGGAGGTGTGAGCGGACAGGAAAATGAGCCTCATCGCCACATTCATTATAGATTGCAGCGGTGCAATCTGGGAACAAGTAAGACCATTGAGAAGGGTATTGCAGTAGTCAAGGCGAGAGAGAACAACAGCATGGACCAGCACCTTAGCCGCATCCGGGGTTAAATAGGGGCGGATGCGTACTATGTTTTTCAGATGGAAGTGACAGGATTTGGCGATTGATTGGACATGAGGGGTGAAGGAGAGGTTGGAGTCGAAAAGAACACCAAGGCAGTGAGCCTGCGAGGTGATGGTAGCGCCGTTGACTTGGAGGGAGGCAGACACAGGAGTAGTAACACTTGAGGGTGGAAAGACCAAAAGTTCTGTTTTGGACAGATTGAGTTTAAGGAAGTGAGCAGCCATCCAGTTGGAAATTGCAGAGAGTCAGTCAGAGACACGAGTCAAGATGGGCGGAGAGAGATCAGGAGAGGACAGGTAGATTTGCATGTCATCAGCATAGAAATGATAACGGAAGCCAAAGGAGCTGATGAGCTTACCAAGGGAGGCAGTGTAGATAGAGAACAGTAGGGGACCAACGACAGAACCTTGGGGGACGCCGACAGAGTGGTTGGGGGGAAGAGGCAGAGTCAGAGAAAGAAACACTAAAAGAGCGCTGGGTGAGGTAGGAGGAGCACCAGGACAGAGCAGTATCCCATAGACCAAAATTGGGGAGAATGCGAAGAAGCTGTTGATGATCAACAGTGTCGAAGGCAGCAGAAAGATCAAGGAGAATTAGGATAGAGTAATGGCTGCGAGATTTAGCAGCAATTAAATTGTTGGATACTTTGGTCACAGCCATTTTGACAGAATGACCAACGCGGAATCCAGACTGAAGGGGGTCAAGCAGAGAGTTGGATTCGAGAAAGTCAGTCAGTCTGGTGTACAAAACTCTCTTGAGAATCTTGGAGGCAAATGGCAATAGCGAGATAGGGCGGTTGTTGGATGGGGAGTTGGGGTAAAGGCTGGGCTTTTTCAGAATTGAGGTTACAGTTGCATGTTTATGATTCATTATACTGCAAAAACAACTTTACCATAGGGTTATCCATCCTCTACAAAACTCTGGGATTGTAGTGAAGCAAAAGCTGGAGGATTTTGTTGTATAAACTGCTTCAGGATAGGACCTTCTGTACATGGTAGACCACATTTGGCATTTCACCATCTTTTTTCTTTTTCTTTTTTTTTTTTCTTTACTCATAAAATTGTGCTTACTCATTATTGAACACATCCACACAAATGACTGCCTACTTGATATTGGTTGTTTTTTTTTTTTTTTTTTAACACAGATAAGATTGTTTTATACCATTATTGTTTATATTCCAGATCACATGGCAGAAATATAAAATAGCAAGTTCCTTCTGTGGTGATATGTTCACATATAAGGCATATAAGGCTAAAGAACTATAGTTTGCATTCAGCCTTTTAGTATTGGAATGCACTGTAATCAAAGGTTTCTAGCATTTTGGTGAAGTCATACCAATTTACACATTTATCAGACTTGGGCCTATGTTTCTTTTGAGACAGTTTAGAAGGGCCGGACTGGCCCACCGGGACACCCGGAAATTTCCCGGTGGGCCGGCACACTAGTGTGCACCAGCCCCGGCCGCAATTACAGGGTGACCAGCAGGAGGGGATGCGCTCCCCTCCTGCCGGTCACAGAATGTAGCGTGGCCGAGCAGGAAGACCGGGTAGGGGAGCTTCTGTTCCCCTATCCGGTGTAACAGGAAGCAGTAAGCGAGCCGAGAATGCTCCTCCCGCGAGCAGGCAGGTTGGAGCGTTGCTGTGCGTTACCATGGCAACGCTCCGACCTGCCTGCTGTTCTCGCGGGAGGAGAGCGAAGTCAGCCTGCAGCCACAGGAGCTGCAGGCTGAACAGCACGTGCCACCACTGGACCACCAAGGATTGAAGCTGTTCCCCCTCTCCCCTGAGCCTTGACCAAAGGTAAGGGGGGAGGGGAGTAATAAAAAGTTTTTGTTTTTTTTTAATATAAATATATCAATGCTTTAACCCCCACCCCCCCCCCACCCCATACACACACTACACTCCTCCTCCTCACCAACAGCACCCCTCCACACACACAGAACCCCCCCACACACAGAACCCCCCACACACACACAGAACCCCCTCCACACACAAAGAACCCCCCCACACACAGAACCCCCCCACACACAGAACCCCCCCACACACAGAACCCCCTCCACACACACAGAACCCCCTCCACACACAGAGAACCACCCCCACATACACAGAACCCCCCCCCCCACACACACACAGAACCCCACACACACAGAGAACCCCCCTACCCCCCCCCACACACACAGAACCCCCCCACACACACACAGAACCCCCCCACACACAGAATCCCTCCACACACAGAACCCCCACACACACAGAACCCCCCCACGCACACAGAATTCCTCCACGCACACAGAATTCCTCCACGCACACAACCCCTTCACGCACACAGAACCCCCCCACACACACAGAACCCCTTCACACACAGAGAACCCCCCCACGCACACAGAACCCCTCCACACATAAACAGAACCCCTCCACACATAAACAGAACCCCTCCACACATAAACAGAACCCCTCCACGCAAACAGCACCCCTCCACGCAAACAGCACCCCTCCACGCACACAGAACCCCCCCACGCTCACAGAACCCCCCCACGCTCACAGAACCCCCCCACGCTCACAGAACCACTTCACGCACACAGATCCCCTCCACGCACACAGAACCCCTTCACGCACACAGAACCCCTTCACGCACACAGAACCCCCCCACGCACACAGCACCCCTCCACGCACAAACGGCACTCTCTCCACGCACAAACGGCACTCTCTCCACGCACTATGCTGGCGCGATGCATTACAGGGCTGGTATGGAATTTTTTTCCAGGGCTGCTTTTCATTCCCAGTCCGGCCCTGTTTAGAACCACTAATTTAAAATACTCCCACTAAAGAATATATTTTTAAAAGTAGACAAAACAAGGTATTCTACTAAGACAATTCAACACTTAAAGGAACACTAATGCGTTAGGAATACAAACCTGTATTCCTAATGCTTTCGTTTCTCTGTACCGCTTTGTGTCCCATAAAAATAATAAAATATTTGAGTCATCTTTTTTCAGCACCAAGGCTCCCTCACCACTTCTTACCTCTCCTCCTCCCGCAACATTGTGAACTCCTCTGGCATAGTCCAATCCAATGCTCCTCATAGCTTTCAAAGCTTTGAATTAACGCTCCTCCAGTGATTGTCAGCCTAACAGCAACTGGAGGTGTTTTTAACCCTTCAATATAAATGTTTCCATTTCTGCAAAACGGGTCTGTTTTACCTTGAATGGTTAAATTGACTGGACTGGGCCACTTCATTGAGGGTGACTTAAAGGGACACTCCAGTGCCAGGAAAACAAACCGTTTTCCTGGCACTGCAAATCCCCTCTCCCTCCAACCACCCATCCCATGTTGCTGAGGGGGTGAAAACCCCTTCAGTCACTTACCTGAGACCCCCTGCCGACGTCCCTCAGCGGTGGTTTCGGGTCCAACCACGCTCCTCCCCCGCCAATGTCATCCAGCGGGGGAGAACCATCGCGCATGCGCGGCTGCCGGCGGTGGAGACTTAATGTGCATGTGCGGCAATGCCGCGTGCACGTACTAGACCTCCCCGTAGGAAAGCATTGAAAATGCTTTCCTATGGGGAATTGAGCGATGCTGGAGGTCCTCACACAGCGTGAGGTCCTGTGCTAGAAACCAGGAAGTGCCCTCTAGTGGCTGTCTAGCAGACAGCCACTAGAGGAGGAGTTAACCCTGCAATGTAATTATTGCAGTTTATGAAAACTGCAATATTTACAGCTGCAGGGTTAAGGGTGGTGGGAGTTGGCACCCAGACTACTCCAATGGGCAGAAGTGGTCTGGGTGCCTGGAGTGTCCCTTTAAGTGGTCTTTTGCAGACATTTCCTGTTAACGGTAAATACTTCATAGGAACTAAAACAGTGAAAGCAGGTTCTGCAAAACTATAAAATATAACTCTTACAGACAAGTTGAAATTTAACAGATATAACATTTAACATACACACAGAAACATACTCGTACAGAAGTATAGAGGGTCCTGGTCTTTCAAGCTTAGAATCTAGCAGGAAATGGACAAATTGAAATAGAAAATAAGAGACCTAGATTAGTCACCAAGGGTATGCTTTTAATTCTGCATACTTAGTCTCAGCACCCTTTCCAGCGACTTTTCTGACATATTACTCACTGGGCCCGGCAGAGTCGCTGCTAAGCCTGATATATACACGAGTTTCCTTGTGGGTCTCTGAGTATCTATAGCCCAGATGTTGTGCCAATATCGGATCGGTGAACCTTTCATCACTTGTTTCTTTAACTAGTATTAATCATTATCATGATTATCTGGAGGGTTCTCATGGTCCTCAAACGTATACTCGGACCGATAGCTTTAATGTGCATGTTTAACCTGATCCTTTGTTTTCCTTCACTCAACTTAAGTGCTTAAACAGTATACTTAGCGTGAGAAACCATTAAGAAATGTCTCTCTGGATATGCCAGTTTACCATGATGTTATCATTATAGAATAAAATAGTGCCTGTTTATTCTTGCCCACAATGTTCTACCACTCGAGTAACCAACTAATGGTCAATCGCTGTTGTGGCGTGACGTACTTGTATGTTTATATGCGCACTGCAAAAAAGAAAGAATTAAAAAAAAAAAAAAAAAAAAAGGGGTTGCACAGAATAATTTACCAAAGAGATACCTTGGGTTTTTCATGTGTTCATTCAACTTAAAGCGGCACTGTCATGCCGAACTTACCTTTCTCCAATCGATTCCTCTTCTCTCCCTCTGTCAGGATCTGTTCTTCGTTTCTTCCTGTCTGCTCTAGTTTTCTTTAAAACATAAGACAAAGTAGGGACTATTTGTCTTATGGAGGTTTCCTACGCCTGACCATCTCTGACCAGCGGAGGAGCAAAGTGTGCTTCATTTCCGGTGGGCAGAGAAATTTTCCCACAATTCTAAGCTTTCCTCCTTGTTCCCGCGATGCTTACTATCACTTTTCCCGAACGTCCTGTCACTTAGACAGAACGCCGGCGAAACAGACTAATTGCGTCCTAACAGAATGAGAACAGTTTGTTCATTCATGTTAGGATGCCTTTCGGGACTTGGTTCGTATCGGAATTTCATTAGAATGAATGAAATTCCAATCCCATTCGTGCTGCGGCTGCATCTTGCAGCCGCTTGGTAGATAACTCCCTAATTCCCACAGTATTAGGGAGCTATCTACCAAAAGGCTGAAAGACCTAAATTGGTCTTTAAGACAAATTTACTAATACTAAGTAAAGATTACTTAGTATTAGTAAATTCTGCCCCTACGCGCTATGCTGCGAGTAGGGGCATGTCTATTAACTGCTCACTGTTTTTTCAGGGTTTTTTCTTTTTCGTCTGTTTTTTCTTTTTTTTGTGCTCTGTTTTTTTTATTTTATTTTTTACAAGTTCGACGGGTATTATGTTTTTTATTTGGCCTTTTTTGTAACTGAAAAATTAAGACATCAAATGGTAAGTTGTGTTTTATTTTTTATTTTTTTTTATAATTTTTTTACAGGTAGTTCTTTTATTACGCCCTCACTATTTTTAGGGTGAGGGGGGTAGGTAGGGGATTATTCATTTTTTATTTGGGTGTGGGGGGGTGGTGACTAGGGGCATTGGGGACCCCTAGTCACCTTAGGGGGAGGCATTTTCATTTAGGGCCCCCCTTATTGTTATTTAGGGCCCCCACCCGCCGCTCGGGGGGGGGGAGGACAATATGTCCTCCCCCCCATTGTTATTTATGGCCCCCACCCACCGCTCAGGGGTGGGGGCTGGGGGGGATGACAATAGGTCCCACCCCCTCATTATCCTTTAGGGCCCCCACCCACCGCTCAGGGGTGGGGGCCAGGGAGAGGACAATAGGTCCCTCCCACTTATTGTTATTTAGGGCCCCCGCCTGCTCAGGGGGGGGGGGGGTACTAGGGTTTTTTTGTTTTTAACAGTGAGCAGCCACGCTCACTGTTTAGTACACTTGCCCCTACTCGCGGCATAGCAAGTAGGGACATTCAGGAGATTTCAATCTCCCTTATGCTATTATGGTGGTCAAATTGACCCCCATAGAGTGAGGGAGGACATGGGGGGCTTAGGAAGTGGCGGGGAGCACTGCTCCCTGACGCTTCTATTTTTAAATGTTACAAGGAGGGAGCTGCGCGCCGGTATCTCCCTCCTTGTATTAAACTGAACAAACAAACGAACACTGATATTCAGTGTTTGTTTGTTCGTCTGACATTTCTATTAATTCATTTGTCTTTCTGACGAATGAATGAATAGATTAAATTCCCGTATGCATGCCCAAGTGTTTAACTGGGCATGGGCAGGAATTTCACAGCGCTATCTAGTGTGGGCAGATGACGTGTCCCACAGGGACTTCACCTACCCACACAAAGATGGTGGCGCCCAGGACTTTGGTCCAGGCAGAAAATAAAGATAAAGAAATAGGTAATATGGGGGGCTTAGGGGCATTTGAGGGTGACTAGGGGGTCAATTAGATGTAGTGGAGTCGGGAGGGGGTTAAAAAAAATGGGATTCGGCCATGACAGTGCCGCTTTAATGATGGAGGGGGAGGGTATTATAAAGTTCAAGTCACTTTTATCAGACTTGATCTAAAGCACATAAAGTATACTGATTTTCTTATCTGTCACGCTCTGTGTTTCCTCAGATGACAAACCCTGCGATACAAAATGATTTCAGTTATTATAGGCGGACTGTCAGTCGTAACCGACTTAACAACTTTCAGGTAAAAAAAACAAAAAAACAGCAGGACTTTGTGGGCATGTTGTCACTCTGGAACATCAGACTTTAAGATCGTGTCTCTGCCTAACAGGTGGACCCAGAATGTGATGTAAATAATGAGATGGCCAATCGCATGTCTTTGTTCTATGCTGATGCAACTCCCATGCTGAAAACCCTCAGCAGTGCAACAACCAAGTTTGTGTCCGAGGTGAGATGAATAAGACTTTACAATGGATAGAATCCCTAAAAAATATATATTTTTTAAAATTCTAATAAATGTATACACAATGCTAAGTAGGTGACAACAATAAGTGCTTGGAATTGATCTTTTTTGACGAGTTTTCGAAATCTAAATAACCACTTGTAACTTACACAAGAGTAAATGCATCCCTATGTGAAGATTTTTAGACATATTTAATATGTCTACTCAGAATCAGAGTTTAATTTTTGACTTGCGTCAAATACTTTAAAAGATGCACGCTAGGCACCATAACCACTGTAACTCATTGTAGTGATTATGGTGCAAATAACTTATAGGCACCATCCACAGTTTTGTTTTCTTGACAGATACTTGTGCATAACAAAGCCAGGTCTACCTCTGGAACACATACCCACCTTCTTGGCGGCCACATTGATAATGCAGAATTTACACTTCTGTATTACAAGCATGAAATCTATCCAAAGTGGATGTTAGTGACAGAATAAGAGTGCTGGTATAGCCTGCCTCCCAGCACACTCAGGCTTTGATTGTCATTCAAATTGGAGAATTCATACTAATAACCCGGTAGTGTAAATGTTGTTATATATACAGTGCCTTGCAAAAGTATTTTTACAGAATATGCCCACAACTTTGTAGATTTATTTATTTATTTATTTATTGTGAAGCAAACATCAAATAGGACAAAATAACAGAAAACGTCAATGTGCATTCACCCCCCTAAAGTCAATACTTTGTAAACCCACCTTTTGCGGCAATCACAGCTCCAAGTCGCTTTGGATAAGTCTCTATGAGCTTGCCACATCTTACCCCTGGGATTTTTGCCCATTCCTCCTTGCAAAACTGCTCCAGCTCCTTCTAGTTGGATGGTTTGCGCTTGTGAACAGCAATCTTTAAGTCTGACCACAGATTTTCTATTGGATTGAGGTCTGGGCTGTGACTGGGCCATTCCAACACATTTAAATGTTTCCCCTTAAACCACTCAAGTGTTGCTTTAGCAGTGTGTTTGGGGTCATTGTCCTGCTGGAAGGTGAACCTCCGTCCTAGCCTCAAATCACGCACAGAGTGGTACAGGTTTTGCTCAGGAATATCCTTTTATTTAGCACCATCCATCTTTCCCTCAACTCTGACCAGTTTCCCAGTCCCGGCTGCTGAAAAACATCCCCACAGCATGATGCTGCCACCACCATTTTCCACTGTGGGGATGGTGTTCTTTGGGTGATGTTATGTGTTGGGTTTGCACCAGACATAGTGTTTTCTTTGATGGCCGAAAAAGTTAAATTTTAGTCTTATCAGAACAGAGCACCTTCCTCCATACATTTTGGGAGTCTCCCACATGCCTTTTTGCAAACTCAAAACGTGCCATTTTGATTTTTGCTGAAAGTAATGGCTTTCTTCTGGCCACTCTGCCATAAAGCCCTACTCTATGGAGCGTACGGCTTATTGTTGTCCTATGTACAGATACTCCAGTCTCTGCTGTGGAACTCTGCAGCTCCTCCAGGGTTACCTTAGGTCTCTGTACTCCCTCTCTGATTAATACCCTCATTGCCCAGTCTGTGAGTTTTGGTGGGCGGCCGTCTCTTGGCAGGTTTGCGGTTGTGCCATGTTCTTTCCATTTGGTTATGATAGATTTGATGGTGCTCCTGGGGATCATCAAAGATTTGGATATTTTTTTATAACCTAACCCTGACTTGTACTTCTCAACAACATTGTCCCTTACTTGTTTGGAGAGTTCCTTGTTCTTCATGGCAGTGTTTGGTTAGTGGTGCCTCTTGCTTAGGTGTTGCAGCCTCTGGGGCCTTTCAGAAAAGGTGTGTATATGTAATGACAGATCATGTGACACTTAGATTGCACACAGGTGGACATCATTTCACTAATTATGTGACTTCTGAAGGTAATTAGTTGCACCAGAGCTTTTTATGGGCTTCATAACAAAGAGGGTGAATACATACGCACATGCCAATTTTCTGTTTTCTATTTCTAAAAAATAGTCTTATGTATATATTTTTCTCATTTCACTTCACCAACTTAGACTATTGTGTTCTGAACCATCACACAAGATTAATAAAATTTAAGGCTGTAATGTAACAAAATAGGCAAAAGGTCAAGGGGTGAATACTTTTGCAATGCACTGTAAGCCCACCTGTTTGTTTTTCAAACCACTCAAATACTTTTGGGGGGAAAATGCAGTATGACAAGCTTTACACCTTAACTACTACAATCAGCAGTAGTGGTTATATTGCTTAAGAATGTCCCTTTAATAACGTTAACATCCTACCTCATGAATTAATTCCAAGGAAACAACATTATTAAAAAAGATTCACTACCTACGTTTTCAGTTGTTTTCTTTGAATGTAAACATGAATCTGAAATAATTTGGTGGCACGTTCTTTTATGTTTCTTTGTAGAACAAATCTTTGCCTATTGAAGACACCACAGACTGCCTGAGCACCATGGCATGCGTATGTAGAGTCATGTTAGAGACACCGTGAGTATCACAGACATAAATAGGAGTGTTTATTTGTTAATTTCTAAAATGTTAAAAGCATTGAGATTTTTTTTAGATTTTCAAATGTGTTTGGGGGCACGTGGACAGTTTTGTTGGTAAATATCTGCTGGTAGATATTAGCGGCTTCAAACTACCTACCAGTTTCCAACATTACACTCTGTGTTTAACATCTGATCAACAATATTGTGAAAATTGAAAAAAGTGTATGTATCAACCAAATAGAATAACAACTACAAATTATAATTAAGGAAAAAGATATAATTAAGCCTTTCCAACCGCATTAGAGAGTAGTGCAGCACTGAAATGAACATCAAAAACTTAAAATTAAAAAACATTATTCAGTAAAGACTCAACTACCCTATCCTTCATCCCATGAGCAGCAGGGTGAACGGTAATGGTCATTGGGCTAAGTGATATCCAGTCTCCTGAGACGTCATATGGCTCCAATGTTGGGGTCCAGAAGATGTCCACGTTTCTGGACCCATAAATGTGCCATTACTCTCCCCAAACCCATAGCCATCCTCAATATCTCGGAGCATCCATTTTGTTCTCTTCTGCTTATGTCTGCTGCCTGTCCTTCTGTGGAATTAAATTCTCTGATTGTTTATGAGTAAATTTTATTGACAGCTGAAATTAAAACCTGATTTAAGCTCTACCCATTGGCAACTTCTTTCACCTTGGCTGCTATACACAAGGTAAAGCAATCCCTACTTTTCATTATGAATTTTATTAAGCTCTCAGAAAAAAAATAAAAAGCGATTCAGACACAGGGAAGGATATATAGAAGCAGATTTTATTTTTGGTGACAGATCCAATTTGAGGTATGGCAGCTGGTTAAATCTAATCTAAGGTTGGAATCCAGTCGCTAACTAGCTAACGGTATTTGGAGACAGCTACTTTAGCGAGTACTGGCTGGTTGTATAATATTGCCGACAACATTGGAAACAAGCCCTAAATATGAGTAATCAAAAGTTTATCAAATAGAGGTATAAACTCCTGTGCGGTCAATTATCAATCATTACAGCAGGTATGTTTCAATCGTAGGTACCGTAACCACACACGTGCAGGCATTGGGCTAAAATACCCCACAAGAAATTGTCTAAAAGTAATAATTTTTTTTTTATCATCAGTGGATACCGCAGCCGTTTCACCAGCACTGAGACACTGCTGTTCTGCATGCGGGTAATGGTTGGAGTTATTATTCTGTATGATCACGTTCATCCAGTTGGAGCGTTTGCCAAAACCTCTAAAATTGATGTGAGTACTGGAAATGGTATAAAATTCCCCACTGAACCTGTAGCAGAAAAATGACCTAAATATACATGTGATGGTTTTCCTTGGCTTTGCAGATTCATGGAAAGTACAATAATTTATACAGATTGCTAATCATCATGGAAATACAATGTACACTCATTTAAAGTGCCCTTTTTGTCTGTATGTATAAACAGACATTCACTTTGTGTATGACAGTTGAACCTTTTCTTCCCAGATGAAAGGTTGTATAAAAGTGCTGAAGGACCAGCCATCCACTAGCACAGAAGGACTTCTCAATGCTCTAAGGTACATACAATACAGTAATTTATTGCGTGCTAGTTAGTGTGTGAGGATTCATATGAATATATTTCCGCTCTCTCTCACTGTTCTTGCATAATAAATACTTTTTATATAGAAAAAAAGTATTACTATAGTGATAAAAAGTATTTTTCTAAACGTTTTGCTGTATGAAAAAAAAATAATGTTTTTTGAATCAATAAATGAAAAAGTATGGTAAAGGTAGAACATTGTGTAAAAGAAAAATCATCTTGACCCTAACTTAACTGTTGATGAGGGATTACTCCTTTCTTCAAGCTCAAATTCCAGATGGTGCATGGAATAATAAACTGGGTAGGGATCTGTAAAAAGCCCTCTATCCCTGTATGCAGTGTGGTGGACAGACATTATAAACATTGCAGGGGCCATTCTTCTTTCACCCCTAGGCCATTGAGAACATATATAAAGACCCCTGTTCATTATAACTTAATGACTAGGATACAAGATCCCCCAGCCCAATGATATCTAGAATAATGATCCCCCACCCTTAGTGAATATAGGACATGGGAATACCCAGTTACTGCTTACCTGCCAAAGTCTTGATAAACCTTTCTTCTCTTTAGCAACAATTAACTGGTTATAATAAAGAAATGAAAGCAAACATAACAAAAATATGCAACCGTAATACATTTAAATAAATAAATAAATAAAAAAAAGGCAGAGGAATATAAAACATAAGTAGTTAACGCCAAAATAGGAAACAATTACAATATTTCACAGTATGTGGCTTTAATTTACCACTTCAATCATGTGTTCTTCTCTGGCTTCAAGCTAACCCAGACCATACACCAGGTGAAGCAACACTGCAGTTGTTAAAGGACCATTTCACACCCCAAAAGTACTTCAGCTGGCTGAAGTGCTTTATAGGTGAGGGTGTATCCTAGTCTAACTCCAGTTTATAAAAGTGCTGATTTCTATGAGAACTACCCCCTGGCTGTCAGTCAAACAGCCAGGGAGGATTCCTTTCTACTTTTGTTAGCTCCCTTGAGCTAAGAGAAGTGGCAAACATTCTCTACTTAAGTGTGCCTGCCGCCCATTCAGTTGCAGACTTAAGACCAGCTATAGTGGACTTAAAGGACCACTATAGGCACCCAGACCACTTCAGCTCAATGAAGTGGTCTGGGTGCCAGGTCCCTCTAGTTTTAACCCTGCAGCTGTAAACATAGCAGTTACAGAGAAACTGCTATGTTTACACATTGAGGCTTAATCCAGCCTCTAGTGGCTGTCTCCCTGACAGCCACTAGAGACCACTACCACGATTCTCACTGTGAAAATCACAGTGAGAACCCCATTGTAAAAATGTCGATAATCAGCGTGAGGAATGCTATTGGGGCACCACACGCCTGCTGTTATGATTTTTGTTGCACTGAAAAAATAAAGAATTAAACAGTGAGAAGACGCTGATGTCAATAGGAAAACATTGAGTAATGCTTTCCTATGGGCGGTTTGAATGCGCGTGCGGCAGGAGGAGGAGAGTTCCCCGGCGCCGACGGAGCCGGCACTGGAGAAAGGTAGGTGGCTGAAGGGGTTTTAACCCTTTCAGCCCAGTTGGAGGGGGGCCATGAAGGTGGGGGGACCTAAGGACTACATAGTGCCAGAAAAACGAGTTTGTTTTCCTGGCTATATAGTGGTCCTTTAAAGTCTCTTTTGGGAAAAAAGGGAGGGCTTAAAAAGACTGCATTGGGGGTATTTCACCTAAACAGTGGTGTTTGGGGGGTTATTTTGCAAGTGTGGAGTGGTCCTTTAAGTTACATTCCAAAGTCCGGCAATGAGCCATGCAATTAAATAGCACAAAGTTGTGGGGTTTGTTCTGACTTCCATGCATTACTCATTTTATTGTCTACATGATTTTTTACACAGCTCAGAAAATTGACCTGGAGGGTTAATAGATAAATAACAATTGTGATCATTATCATCTGTTTAAATCACTCAAGAGGAGAAACTTTGTTATTATCTGTGCTGTACTAACAATGATTAAAAAAAAAAAAAAGCGTGTTGAAAAAAGAAACATTATTTTTGGGTACCTGAAAATCTGATAGGTGCGTGTGGGGAATTTTTTAGGTTGTAATTCATAGGGAAATAACCTACCAGTCTGCATTGTAGGTATTGTTTTATTCAGTAATACTTTTCATTTTGTTTTATCTATCAGATATACAACTCGTCACCTGCACGATGATACCACATCCAAGCAGATCCGAGCTCTGCTTCAGTGAGGCACAGTATGAGATTTCCCCTGCACTGCCACTGTGTTGAAGAGGGGTCTGTGTCTGTCTGTCTGAGTGGGTACCTCATTCCTGCCTCCCTGCATCTCTAGAATATGCTCTGCTGGAAGAAATTGACCTGCTCTGCAGAGCTCTGTGTATGCCGTTTATGTGCGGGGTCCTGTGCACAATACTGCTGTGCAGGAAAGCATTTCCGTGCAGAGAATTCTGCAGGTGTTCTTTCTGCAGATTCCTGAACATATTGGTACTCTGCATAATGTTGCGCATATAACTGCACAGAATCTGGTGTGTGGTACCATGCAAAGTTCGATTCTCTAATCTCTAAATATATTCTCTCTGCAAAGATTCTTCCTAATTTAGCTAGTCTACTGTTCATATCACCTTTCTGTGGGATCTACTCTAAGTATGGTCCTGCAAAGACCTCTGCACACCACAACTATGCAGAGAATCACAATATACATCATAATCAGATGTATCTTCCAAAAAATAAACTATATGGGAAATCAATACTTAACTGGAATGACAAGATTACATTAACACCAATGATGCTTACACCATGGGAAGATTGTTAATCATTCAGTTATAGTTTTGTAATTGTTTTATTTAAAAGGAAATATCTGGTAACCCTACAGTATGTGCGTAACATTACTCTGCAGAGTCCTACATACATCCCTGCTCTGTATAGTCACATGTATGTTGCTATTCTTCACAGTGTATCAGTTTTGTGCCAAGCCGGACATCACTGCTGTGTAGGCTCTGTTAAGGATCAGAAGAGGACAATTCTCCTACACTCCTGTTCTAATTAATTCCCTGAGTTCAAGTGTGTATTACCAGATTTAAGAGGTTTCTGTATATCACTTCTGTGCAGAGTTCTGATATGTGCATTACTCTTATGACGTCTGTGGAAATCCTGTATAGATCTACGCAGCACAGCTGTAATTATATGTACTGTTGTACCAGTACCATCAATACATTGCAGAGAGATCTGCATATACACAATTCTCTCTTCATTTATCAACACTTCCCCTACTGATATGTCACTCTTTATGTAATATTGTCACACTCTGGGACGCAACATCCACACTGTTTTAACTGAGCTGAAATACAGGGCTAACGCAAATCGCCAATGTGTGAGTGTTGGACACACATTATTTTTTATAGCGCTGTATGAATAGAGTTCTATATATACTTTACAAGCACATTGTGTCCAGGGCTTACTGCATAATAGTGCATACAACAGATTTATGAAAGGGCTTCTCCGAGGACGTTAGCCCAGAGATTTCAATTCAGCTAGATGCATAAGTTTGTATAAGTGTACATCATAAAGCAGTACGTATGCCTTTTTCACAACAGGTGTACCAGAGATGGGCCTGGACATTGTAGTCTATCTGTATCAGAGCTGTTATTTTATTAGAAGTGCAATATATATACTCATCAGGAAGACAGTGTGCTGTATACGGACTCTGGCTCTATGTACTGAACCTAACTCATGAGATGTCATCATTCACTTGTCTCTGCAGTGATTTCTCCTATTAATCTGTCTCAATAAAATATCTTTTCCTGGACCATCTCTTGAGTGCATTTGTGGGGAATTTATGTAATGTTGCTTAATGTAACCCGTACTGGGGAAATCCCATCTGAAGTTTCTAAAACCTCAAAAGTGAAAAATAGATAGTGATTTACAGCCTCCTTCCCATCCAAGATGGTTTTTCATGCATTAAGTGGGCTTCAAGGAGAGACACAAGGACAAATATAGTGGGGGACATCAAAGATCCTGTGTGGGACTGACAGGTGGCTGGCTTTTGCTTTCTAAATAGGGAATAAGCAACTACATCAGGCCAATTAGTTCTTATTTGCCTTGAAAATGTACATTTGTAATCCTCTGTGTGAGACAGCAGAGGCTAGAATAACACATTGAAGCACAGCAATGGTAAAAACAGCAGATGGCAGCATGGCTTCAATTCAAGATTTGTGTATTCATGTGCTTATGCAAGCATATATGTGATTTAAAAGAGTGTCAAGATGTGCAGTTTGAATAGATATTAAAAACAATTCCCTTGAAGAATGCTGAATTTGAGCTGGAATGTTAGCATTCTGGTTGGAGAAGGCAGGTATTATGGAACATGTAGTTCAATACTTGGCAGCAATTCCATTCATCAAACAAGATAAATGGAACTGCTGCCTAAGCTGAAAGCACCGGCACTGTGGCTATTATCAGCTTATTGACAGTTTAGCATTCAGTCCTGGCTCAGGTTGCTTCCCATGAAGCAGAGAAAAAGCCATTTTAATCTAGATAGGTCTTGAAGAACAGGTACTCACCAAGGCGCACAAACCTTACAACTGTAGCAAGATATGAACATTTCTGTAGTTATAGAAACAGAACAGGGGATATAATTGCTATATATCCTCTGCAAATAGCAAACAATTTTATGATGCTTAGGGTACCCTTTGAGTTATTCAGAAAGTATTTTAACAGGAAGAATCTGATGAAATGACATGTAGTGGTAGCCTGATACTGTTATGGTCACCGTTCTCATTATAGAAATATATGAAACCCAGACGAGTAAGAAATATGGATTAATTGGCACTCTGTGTCTAAAACTGTAATTTGGAATTATCTTTATAATACAATAATATGCGTATTAACCATTTACACTGCATGCTGTCTTCCTATATAAAACTGCCTTTTCTACACTGTAAAATGTTATGAAAATGTGCGCAGAAGCTATCGTGGCTCTGCACGCCTGTTGTTAATCTGAGCACATGAAAAATAAAGATTTAAAAATATATATATATCAGTATACATGCAATCCCCAGAGGCAAAGTGTATGGATATAAAACACAAATAATACAACCAGGGGCATAACTAGAAATCACAGGGCCCCGGTGCAGGTATCATCGAAGGTCCCCCTTTAAGTTCTTACTGATAACACACACACACATACGCACTGTCAGACAAATACACTCACTGACAGACACACTCTCATTGATTTGACATATACTGACAGATTCACACACACTCACTGACAGACACACTCTCATTAATTTGACACCCATTGACATATACTCACTGACAAGCACTGACTCTTACTGATGTGACAAAGACTGACAGACACACTCTCATTGATTTGACACACACATACACACTGACAGACACATTTTTTTTTTTTTAAACCACCTAGAATCAAATACCTAGAGATCTTTCCCAGTATGTACATAGTGGCAGTACAGGGTATATTGGTTTAACAATAAAACACATGTGTATTCTGACCTGCAGTCTCCGGCTGGGACAACGCTCTTATTAGGATCATTCAGCAGCCGCATTCCACCAATCACTGCCTGCCATACCACATGGCCCTAGGTACCGCGAGGACAGGGGGGGAGATAGAACGCACACAATGCAGCTGCACGCAGGACAGTAGCCTGGATAGAATGAAGTCGGCAAGCTATGAATGGATGACGAGGGCAAAACGCAATAATCTACACCCCTAAAAAAAAACTCACAAAGAGGCATAGTCACTCGTTCAGCAGGCATTCCGCACCCATTGGGGAAATATATGAAGAAGGCATGGTAAGTTGCCAACAGGGCCGGCGCATCCTATAGGCGACTTAGGCAGTCACCTAGAGCACCCCTTAGAAAGGTGCGCCGCCAGGAGCGTTGGCTCATCAAATGCTGCAGCTGCCTGTGCGCTCTATAGAGAGCATCTGGTGGCTGCAGCACTGCCCAGGCCGGCGCGTCCATTAGAGTGCACTGGCCTGGGGGCGCAAGATATGAAGGATCAGCAGGGGGGAAGCGCACAGCACTCCCTCCTGCCAGTCCCTCTGTGTAGCGTAGCTGAGCTCTGCTCTGGTCCGCGGTACAGGAGCATCCGTTTCCTGTACCCGGCCGGACTGACAGGAAGTGCTCACTCAGTGAGCACTTTCTGTCAGTCCGGCCGGCTACAGGAAACAGAAGCTCCTGTACCCCGAACCGGAGCTTGGCCACGCTACTATAGAGGTAGGGGAGGGAGAGAGTCCACTAAGGGGGAGGGGGTGTGTAGGAGAGACCAATATCGTAGGGTGGGGGTGTAGAGAGACCACTAAGGGTGAGGGTTAAGGAGAGACCACTAAGGGAGGGGGTGGAGGAGAGACCAATGGGGGAGGTGGGGGGGAGGAGAGACCACTGAGGGAGGGGGAGTGGAGGGAGAGGAGAGACCTCTAAGGGAGGGAGGGGGTGGAGGAAGAGAGACCACTAAGGGATGGAGCAGAGAGGGGGTAGAGGAGGAGAGACCACTGGGGGGGGAGTTGAGAAGAGACCACTAAGGGTCGGGGAGAGGAGTGGCCATTATGGGAGGGGGGGCAGAGGAGAGACCACTAACTGGGAGGGGGGAGAGGAGAGACAACAAGGGGAGAGAGGAGAGACCACTAATAGAAAGGGGTGAGGAGGGGAGAGATCACTAATGGAAAGGGGGGAGAGGAGAGACCACTAAGGGAGGCGGGGGAGTAGAGACCACTAATCTGAGGGGGGGGAGAGGAGAGACCACTTAGGGACAGAGGAGGAGAGGAGAGACCACTAAGGGGCAGGGGAGAGCTCTAAAGGACAGGGGAGAGCTCTAAGGGACAGGAGGGGAGAGCTCTAAGAGACAGAAGGGGAGCGCACTACGGGAAAGGGGGCAGGGAGATCACTAGTGGACAGTGGGGCAGGGGAAAGCCCTAAAGGACTGGAGGGGAGAGCTATAAGGGACAGGAGGGGAGAGCACTAAGGGACAGGAGGGGAGAGAGGCTGAGGAAGAGGGGAAACAGAGTCCTAATCTTACCCCACAAACTCTCTCTTTCACACTACACACACAATGCTTCCCTATACATAAACAGAAACACACAATGCATCAGTACACACAGAAAAACACCATGCTTCCCTTACACACAGAGAAACACACAATGCATCCATTACACACACACACACACAATGCAACCCTTACACACAAACACAGTGCATCTCTTGCACACATACACAGAAACACACAATGCATCCCTTACACACACACACACACACACACACACACACACACACACACACTGCTTACCTTACACACACAGAAACAGAATGCATCTCTTACAACTCAATGCACCCCTTACACACACTCAATGCACCCTTTACAGACACACACACACTGCATTCCTTAAATACACAGAAACACACCTTGCATCCCTTGCACATACAAACACAAATTCACACAATGCATCCCTCACACACAACCAGAAAAACACTATACATCCCTTACACACAAACACACTGCTTTCTATCCCTTACACAAAAACACACTGCATCCACTACACACACACACACACACACACACAATTAAATAAGCACACACTTAAGATCCTCTACAACAGTGGTTCCCAACTTTTTTTCACTCGAGTACCCCTTGGCAGCCCATTTCCATAAATTGTACCCCTCGTATTAGCAAAATGTTTGTAGGGAACATAGTTGCTGTTATTTCAAATATATTTGTTTTTCTCTGCCATAGGCTCCCCTTGCTCTCTCTGCCCCTGCTTTATCCTCTGCCCCAGGCTCTCCCCCACTGCCCCAAGCTCTCCCTGCTCTCCCCCAAGCTCTCCCTGCTCTCCCCCTCTGCATCAGGCCCTCCCCATCTGCCCCAAGCTCTCCCTGCTCTCTCCCACTGTCCCAGGCTCTCCCTGCTCTCCCCCACTACCCCATGCTCTTCCCCCTCTGCTCCAGGCTCTCCCTGCTTTTCCCCAAGCTCTTCCCCACTGCCCCAAGCTCTCCCTGCTCCCCCCTCTGCCCCAGGCTCTCCATGTTCTTCCCCCTCTGCCCCAGGCTCTCCCCGCTCTGCCCCAGGCTCTCCCCACTCTCCCCCTCTGCCCCAGGCTCTCTCTACTCTGCCCCAGGCTGTCCCTGCTCCCCCCCCCCTCTGCCCCAGGCTCTCCCTGCTCTCCCCCTCTGCCATAGACAGTCCCTGCTCTGCCCCAGGCTCTCCCTCCTGATGTTTGTACATCTGCATGTGTGTCAGTGTGTGTATCAGTGTTTCTGTGCAACTGTATGTGTGTCTGTGCATCTGCATGTGGTTCAGTATGTGTATCAAACACTGCCATACATAAACAAAACATGCAGATACAGGCACACAGATACACATACTCACACATACAGATGTACAGACAAACAGATACACACACAAATACAGATACGCACTGATACACAGACTTACAGATACACACACACTGACACAAATACAGATGCTCAGACATACAGATACACACACTGACACACATACACCTGCATAGACATACAGATACACACAGACACACACAGACACATACATACACAGAGATACAGATACACACATTGACACATACACAGATACAGATACACCCACTGACACACATATACAGATACACAGACATGTAGATACACAGACTTACAGATTCAGACACTCACAATAACATACAGATTCAGACATTATTACATACATATTCAGTCACCCACACAGATCGAGACACTCACACATACATACAGATCCAGACACTCACACAGATTCAGACGCATACATACAGACATACATACAGATTCAGACACCCACACAGATTCAGACACTCACACAAACATACATACAGATTCAGACACTCACACAGATTCCGACACACATACACACAGATTCAGACACTCACACATACATACAGGTTCAGACACCCACACAGATTCAGACACTCACACAGACATACATACAGATTCAGACACTCACACAGATTCCGACACACATACACACAGATTCAGACACTCACACACACACATACATACAGATTCAGACACTCACACAGATATACAGATTCAGACACATACATACAGATTCAGACACTCACACAGACATACAGATTCAGGCACATACACAAACATACAGATTCAGACACAGACACATACATACATACATACAGATTCATACACAGACACATACATACAGATTCATACACATACATACAGATTCAGACACTCATACATACACATACAGGCTAAGATTTTAGCCACTCTCCAGGTCCTACCTTTTTGGAGCAGGAGGGGGACTTCCATGGCTGGAGGTGTTAGGAGTTGGGATTCCTCCCATAATCATCCTCATCTAGTTGTAAGTAGGCAATCTAGTATATTATTTGTGGCACTAATCTCTAATTTACCCCACATTAAAGGGACACTATAGTCCCCAGAACCACTGCAGCTTAATGAAGAGGTTCTGGTGTCTATAGCCGGTCCCTTCAGGCCTTTTAATGTAAACACACACTGTGTGCAGCACTTGTGTTGGTTCATATGACAGATCATATGGGTGGGGCATTGTGATGTCACATGGGGGGCAGGCGGCAAATTTTTCTTTTGCCTAGGGCGGCAGAAATCCTTGCACAGGCCCTGCTGCTGTGGTCTTTTGTAGCTCGAGAGTGCATTTCTTTAGTGTGTCTCTTCTGGTATCTGAATTCGGCTTGTTTCCCATTTATCCATTCTTCTGGTATCCTTGACCCTTGGCTTTGTTCTACGTTTATTATTCCGTCTCCAATCTTGACCTTGGCTTGTCTGACTATTCTATACTTTTCACTGTACTTATCATACGTTAAGTCCGGCCATTCTAAGGCCCGGTAATACGTCTGGCTTTGTGTATCCATTGAGCTACTAAGTTTGCGTGTTAGGGAGATTGATCTTGACAGCTAGATACTGAGCCAGGGGGAGCAGAAAAGAACTGTCAAAAGACCTGCGTAACAGGGTAATGGAATTTCATAAAGATGGAAAATTATATAAAAAGATATCCAAGCCTTGGAAATGCCAGTCAGTACTGTTTAATAATTTATTAAGAAGTGGAAAATTCAGGGATCTCTTGATACCAAGCTAAAGTCAGGTAGACCAAGATAGATTTCAGCCACAACTCCCAGAAGAATTATTCAGGATACGAAGAAAAACCCACAGGTAACCTCAGGAGAAATCAGGCTGCTCTGAAAAAAGATGGTGTAGTTGTTTCAAGGAGCACAATACGACGATACTTGAATAAAAATTAGCTGCATGGTCGAGTTGCCAGAAAGAAGACTTTACCAATGCCACAAAAAAGCCTGTTTACAATATGCCGACAACACCTTGACATGCCTTACAGCTTCTGTAATTTGGAGTGAGGAGACCAAAATAGAGCTTAGTGTTCACAACCACAAGCTCTATGATTGGAGAGGAGTCAATGAGGCCTATAGTGAAAAGAATACCATTCCCATTGTGAAGCATGGTGGTGGCCAGGGGTGGACTGACCGGTCGGGCACTTCAGACATGGTCCGAGGGCCCGGCCGAGGTAGGGGGCCCGCCACCCAGCCACTTTGTGTGTGTCTTTGACACACAACACAATTTGTGCCAACCACTTAAGTCAAACACCTCCCTCGGGCCCAGCAGTACTTACCAGAGGTGGAGCTAGGGTCATGGGAGCAGAGGAGTATGTCATCCCTGTGTGCGTGGGCGCACAATGTCGACGTCACACACGCCCATCGACATGCGCCGCCTGCACGGGCCATCCGTAATGATCAGGAGCCCTGTGTAATTCTGCGGTGCAGGGAGTTTCCCTCTCCCTGCTTACCAACAAGCCAAGAGAGGAGGGAGCCAGACTCCCATCACACTCAACCACCCTCCTGAACCAAAAAGGTATGTAAGCAGGGGGGTGGTTAAATATGTAATGTGATCTGTGTGTGCATGTTATCTGTATATATGTTAGTGTGTGTATAACTGTATGTGTGTTAGTGTGTGTCTGTATCTGTATGTATGTATGTTAGTGTGTGTATAACTGTATGTGTGTTAGTGTGTGTCTGTATCTGTATCTGTATGTATGTATGTTAGTGTGTGTATATCTGTATGTGTGTTAGTGTGTGTCTGTATCTGTATGTATGTATGTTAGTGTGTGTATAACTGTATGTGTGTTAGTGTGTGTCTGTATCTGTATTTGTATGTATGTATGTTAGTGTGTGTCTGTATCTGTATGTATGTATGTTAGTGTGTGTATATCTGTATGTGTGTTAGTGTGTGTCTGTATCTGTATGTATGTATGTATGTTAGTGTGTGTATATCTGTATGTGTGTTAGTGTGTGTTTGTATCTGTATCTGTATGTATGTATGTTAGTGTGTGTATATCTGTATGTGTGTTAGTGTGTGTCTGTATCTGTATGTATGTATGTTAGTGTGTGTATATCTGTATGTGTGTTAGTGTGTGTCTGTATCTGTATCTGTATGTATGTATGTTAGTGTGTGTATATCTGTATGTGTTAGTGTGTGTCTGTATCTGTATCTGTATGTATGTATGTTAGTGTGTGTATATCTGTATGTGTTAGTGTGTGTCTGTGTATCTGCATGTATGTTAGTGTGTGTATATCTATATGTGTTAGTGTGTCTGTGTATCTGCATGTATGTTAGTGTGTGTATATCTGTATGTGTGTTAGTGTGTGTCTGTATCTGTATGTATGTGTTAGTGTGTGTCTGTATCCGTATGTATGTATGTGTGTTAGTGTGTGTGTATCCGTATCAGTGTGTTTGTGTATCTGTATGTGTGTGGTTGTGTGTGTGTATCTTTATGCATGTTAGTGTGTCTGTGTATCTGTATATCTGTATGTGTGTTGGTGTATGTATGTATCTGTGAGTCTGCACCTGTGTATCTGTTCAAGCAAATACACCCCTGCATTTAAATATCAACAATACATACAGACACACCCCTATATTCTAAGGCAAACAGTACACACAAATACACCCCTACATTCACACACACATACTCCATTCAAAACATGCTTACAGTCAAACATACATACACTGCTCAAGGCAAGTTCAACCTTGCAAGGATGGGGAAATGGTAGATACCCATCTGGCAAAGTATTATGGTAGTTGTACGAAAGATGGGGATCTACCTTTTTTTCCATCCTTATGATAGGTGGACCGAAAAAAAATCTTGCACCAGCACCCACTCTAATTTAGGTCAAAAACGTGAATAAAATAACTTTTTTATGGGAGGAAAGGGGGGCTGGTGACCTAAAAACTACCCACTACAGCCCCTGTCCCCCACAAACACCCAACACTACAGTCTCTATCTGAAATTAGAACCCCTATACCCCCTCTACAGCACCCTTTTACCCATTAGAGCCCATGTTGCCCATTAGAGCCCTTATCTTCCCACTACAGCCCCAGTCCCACACACTACAACTCCTGTCCCCTACTGAAGCCTCCCTCCCCCCCCCTCCCCCCCACATTACAACTCTTTCTGTAACATATGCATGTGTGCGTGATGTATATTTGTGTCTCTTGCAAGTTGGTGGGTAGACGGGGGCCCCATGATCTCCTATTGCCCAGGGGCCCGATGAGTTGTCAGTCCGCCCCTGGTGGTGGCACACTGATGTTTTGGGGGTGAATGCAGCATGTTATCAAAAAATACTGGCAGACAATTTGCATTCTTCTGCACGAAGGCTGCACATGGGACGCTCTTAGACTTTCCAGCATGACAATGACCCTTAGCACAAGACCAAGTTGACCCTTTAGTGGTTACAGCAGAAAAAGGTGAAAGTTCTGGAGTGGTTATCACAGTCACCTGACTTTAATATCATCGAGCCACTCTGGGGAGATCTCAAACGTGCGGTTCATGCAAGACAACCAAAGACTTTGCATGACCTGGAGTCATGTTGCCAAGACGAATGGGCAGCTATACCACCTGCAAGAATTAGGGACCTCATGATGCTGTCATTGATGCTAAAGGGGGCAATATATAGTATTAAGAACTAACGGTATGCAGACTTTGGATCAGGGGTAATTTCATGTTTTTCTTTATTGCCATGTTTTGTTTTATGATTGTGCCATTCTGTTATAACCTACAATTGAATATGAATCCCATAAGAAATAAAACAAATGCGTTTTGCCTGCTCACTCATGTTTTCTTTAGAAATGGTACATTTATTACCAAATCTCCAAGGGTATACAAACATTTGAGCAAACTGTATATTCAACGTATTTAATGTATCTTAGGTACAAGTTACCCTAAACAGTAATCGTATAGCAAAAAGGGAATAATACCAATGTGCAAACTGCATATAATTGCTAATTATTACTGTGCAAAAACACTGGTGGATGTATTCCAAAAAATTCTAGACTGGTTCTTAACACATCAAGTAAACGTTAGCAGTCAACTGTCCATTAACAAAGTAAAATGTTTTATATAGACTTTTTAGCCAGATCAGATTCCCACACATACTGTAGTTATATTATGTGTCTCTGTAATTGTGTTTAGAGTGTTATGTGTAAAAATATTTAGAAAGAAGCCCTTGAAAAAAACAAATATAAAATATCTGTATATATGTGTGAGTGTCTGAATCTGTATGTATGTGTGAGTGTCTGAATCTGACCGGGCACCCTGAAAATCCCTCTCCATCGGGTGGCCCTAACCGCATGGGCCACCCGATGGACCCCTTGAACGGCGGTTTGACGCAAAACATGGCGGCTGGTACAGGGTCACAGGGGTCCGCAGGGTGGCAGGGCCCCCTAGAGTGACAAGCCCGGTCGCAGCTGTGACCCATGCGACCCCTAAATGTACGCTAGTGCACACAGACACACATATGCACACATGCACAAATACATACAGACATACACATATGCACACATACAGACACACACACAGATAGATGCACAGATACAAAGTCACATAATGACACACATGCAAATACACAAACACATACACATACAGACACACATTCAGTCAAAAGGTATATATTTAAAAAAAAAACTCCTGTATCTTACCTTTTGGTCTAGATGGCTGTCTCAGCCTGTTGGTTGCAGTGTGTGAGAGGGGTGCAGTGTGCGAGAGGAGTGCAGTGTGTGGGGGAGGGCAATGTATGTGTGTATGGGGGTCAATGTATGGAAGGGTGACAGTGTGGGAGAGGGTGACTATGTTTGTAGGGTGGGTACAGTGTTGGGGGCAGTGTGTGTGTGCGCATAAGGGGACATTATGTGGGAGGGTGACAGTGTAGAGAGGAGGGGAGGGTGAGTATGTGTGTGTGGGGGTTACAGTGTTGGGGGGCAGTGTGTGGGAGGCCTCTGTTTTAATAACCAGTCTCCACACATAGAAATACCTTTTAATTTATTGCCTGGTGGTCTGGTGGACACAGGGCCGGATTAACATAGGGGCTAATGGAGCTGCAAGTTTTTTGCGTTTTTTTTTGTATACACACTACTCTTAGGTTTGCCACCTGACTGGTATTTTACTGGTATTTGAGGCTACCTGGCCGTGCTGGTATTGCAGTATTGCAGTACTACCGGCAATACAAATGCAGATATTTTTCTCAGTATAAACAGAGATTACTCTGCAATACCAGCACCAGCCAGTAGTAATCACTGTGTGTGGAGAGAGGCAGGGATAGAAAGTTACAGCATATCCCTCCCTGCCTCTCTCTACTCACTAATCCATGAGGGAGCAGCTACACAACACAGAGAGTTCAGACAGCAGCTCCCAGCCTTCAGAGACAGACTTCAGCTCAGGGAAGTGAGGGATGAGGGGAAAGGCAGCAGAGAGACATGGGGACACTGAGACCCTAAGGGACACATGGGGACACAGACACTAGGGGACACTGGGAGACCTGGGGACACTGAGACACTAGGGGACACTAGGAAACATGGGGACACAGACACTAGGGGACACTGTGAGACATGGGGACGCTGAGACACATGGGGACGCTGTAAGACATAGGGACATTGGTATACACATTGGGACACGGAGACACTACGGACACAGTGTCCCCATGGCTCCCAGTGTCCCCATGTCTCTGGGCCCCTGGTGTCTGTGTGCCCATGTATCAAAGTGTCCCCAAATGTCTGTGTCCCCATGTCTCTCAGTGTCCACATATCTCCCAGCCAGTGTCCCTATTGTCTCACTGTCCCCATGACTACCAGTGTCTGTGTCCCTATGTCTCTCAGTGTCCCTAGTGTCCCCAAATGTCTGTGTTCACATGTCTCCTAGTGTCCCTATGTCTATGTCCACCAGTACTCCCATGTACACAGGGGGCACTGAGACATTTGGGGTCACTGCTCCCAGTGACCCCAAATGTCTCAGTGCCCCCATGCCTCCCAGCCAGTGCCCCTAGTGTCGGTGTCCCCATGTCTCCCAGTGTCTGTGTTCCCATGTCTCTCAGTGTCTCTAGTGTCCCCAAATGTCTCAGTCTCCCCATGTTTCCCAGTGTCTGTGTCCCCATGTCTCGGTGTCTCTAGTGTGTTTCCCATTTCTCCCAGTGTCCCCAAATGTGTCACTGTCCCCACGTCTATATCCACAAGTGCCCCCTTGTCTCCCACACCACTAGAGGTGAAAACCAGGAACTGTATTTAAAGGGACGGTAATAAACAGAAACGTCTTGCTTGTCATCATAGGAACCTGGCAGTGGGGCTGTCTGCCTGTGTGTGTGTGTGTGTGTGTGTGTGTGTGTGTGTGGCTGTCTGCCTGTAATTGTGTGTGAGTGTCTTTATCTGCCTGTAACTGTGTATGTGTTTTACTGCCTGTACATGTGTGTTTCTGCCTGTGTATATGTATAACTGTATGTGACTATCTGCCTGCATGTGATGGATTTGACAGTGTATATGTATAACTGTGTGCATCTGACTGTGGGACTGTGTGCACATAACTCTGCAAAAATATACACCTGCATTCACACATAGGCCTAAATGCATATTTTTATCTGAATTAAATACCCATCACACACAGCCAATAAACCCAGCACAAATATCACATAAAACCAATACACGCATATCAAACACAGTTAATACACCTATTACAAATATCACACACAGCCAACACATAGCATACATATAACACACAGTCATCACACCTATCACATACACAGACAACACAAACATCACATCATATTATAGTGAGATGTTTTACAGAGGAGCTCTGGTACATAAAATGCACATTACTCTGTATTTTATAGTTAGGGAGCTCGGTGATACACTAATAGACACATTACTTAGATTTGTATTGTTGTGTAGTGTATGATCTTGTCACAGAGCTCCACATTACTGGGAGTTTTATTGTTGTGATAAATGGAGAAGTAGCACATTACTACAAATGTTTATTCCAAAGAGGTCAAGGTTAATAAGTATAATCCAGAGCTCCAAAGCAAAACCACTCACAGTATTATGTGACATAGTCTGCTCCTCTGTAGTGTAGGGGAGGCAGTCTGGCCCTTTCTTGACTGTACTTCTGTTAGCTGCAGACCATAAGTAGCCTTTTTTTCTAGCTCGGGATAATCAGAGAGCTGCCGCAGATTACCAGAGGACACTGCAAGTCCCTGAGCTTGCGAGACAGTTACGCATGTTCTGCACCCAGTGGAGGGGCAGACCAGATTCAGATCAGCATGCCCATCTCCCAACTAGGTAACAACAGGAAAGGAGGAATGAATATTTGTTTTTAAATAATTAATGTAATAAATCCCCTATACAATCACTACACTCTTATATCAACACACACATTGATACATGGATGAGGGAGGGTGGTGGGGGGGGGCGCTGTGAAGATTTTGGTTTTGTGTTCAGAAAACAGCATGCAGGAGAGTTTATTCTACATCTCCACATACTACATTTAAATTGTGGTTGTGGCCTGTAAAACTGGTACAGTACTTTGAATGACACAATGATTTCTCAGTGGAAACAGTGATTTAAATCCCCCCCCCACCCCCCAAAAAAAACAACAACAACAAAAACTCTACACGATTACGGCACCATATTTTTTGCTATACACTATTTTGCTTTTTCGTTTATACTTGTTTGATGTGTTTTCTTTACCTTAGAACTTTTTCTACAAATAAAGTATATTTTATATATTTTTTTTTTTTTTTTAAATGTTGTTGCCTGTTTTGGACACACTGTCCAAGTTGCAACTAAATCCCATCCAGAACCATAATAACCTGCTCACTTCAGACATGTTACTGTTACATTATAATGATGATAGTCCATACTTTATATACTAATGCAGTTAATTATGGTTTTGTGTGGTCTGCATTAAACACAGTGTGTGTGTGTCTCCAATTTCCCTATCTCAGCTTACACTGGGACATTGGGGCTCAGCACTACCTGATGATCACTCCCAGACATTACTATATAGCCATCACTGCCAGCCATTATTCCCAGGCTAGCCAGAAGTTGGAGGACAGCTGAACTCCCACAATGCTTTGCCAGCAGCTGCTTGTGTGCCTTTTATTTGGACTACAACCCCTATCATCCAGGCTATGGCGGCAGTGGTAGCTCTGATATGATTGTATCTGCTCTCATTCTGTCATTATTCCTCCATGTCATCCTGTGGCTGGCCGAGGGTGACAGGAGATTTAGTCACCCAGCCCCGTGTTACACAATGCTCTCTCCATGTGACGGGTTTACAGTAGAAGCGTTTTTTTTTTTTTCCAGTTTCCTGCTTTGACTGCTCCCCTATTGCCCTGTATTGTCCTCCATGCCCTCCCGGCCTCTCTCACTGTCACTCACTCCCGCCATGGAGCCCGCACTCCGCTCATGGCGGCAAATCCTTTGTTCTGGAGGCGGGTAAAGTGTGACACTCCCTGCTAGCTGGCAGCCGGCCCGGGGACCAGACAAAGACACTGTCCCCTCTGTACACAGTGACAGAGAGAGAGAGAGACTGTCCCCTCTTACACAGTGACAAAGAGAGAGACTGTCCTCTCTGTACACAGTGACACAGAGAGACTGCCCCTCTTGCACGGTGACAAAGAGAGACTGTCCTCTCTGTACACAGTGACAGAGAGAGACTGCCCCTCTTACACGGTGACAGAGACTGTTCCCTCTTACACAGTGACAGAGACGGTCCCCTCTTACAAAGTGACAGGGAGAGAGAGACTGCCACCTTTTACACAGTGACAGAGACTGTCTGTCCCCTCTTACACAGTGACAGAGACGGTCCCCTCTTACAAAGTGACAGGGAGAGAGAGACTGCCACCTTTTACACAGTGACAGAGACTGTCTGTCCCCTCTTACACAGTGACAGAGACGGTCCCCTCTTACAAAGTGACAGGGAGAGAGAGACTGCCACCTTTTACACAGTGACAGAGACTGTCTGTCCCCTCTTACACAGTGACAGAGACGGTCCCCTCTTACAAAGTGACAGGGAGAGAGAGACTGCCACCTTTTACACAGTGACAGAGACTGTCTGTCCCCTCTTACACAGTGACAGAGAGAGAGAGACTGCCACCTCTTACACAGTGACAGAGATAGACTGTCCCCTCTTACAAAGTGACAGGGAGAGAGACTGTCCCCTCTGTAGAGTGACAGAGAGAGCACACTCTACATAACATGCTGTGTGACCACACACACACACACACACACACACACTCTCTCTCTTTCTTACTCTCAGAAAACCGGAAGGAAACAGACCTCTTTATAGTACATAGCATACTTCGTTTTGTTGTCTGTACTTTTCGAAAAGTAGAAACAATCTATTTTAGTATCTCTGCAAAAACTAGAGATTTACAGCTAGCACTGGAAATACAAACGTGGGTATTTTCTTGTATTTTGTATTTCTTGTATTTTAAAAGGGAGAGGGGAATCCTTAAAGCTGCGCTCGGTTAGCTATGCTTGCAGGTTCTGTAATCATAGAAGCTAGGAGGGAGTCTCTGTCAGGTAGGAGTTGTACGATGGTCATACCCCTGACAAGATGGTCACTGATTTTTCATATACTTAACCCCTTCAGGACGGAGTCAATAGTGCACGTTCTGATCAAAACAAAACGTAAACAAAAACTGGAATTTGCGCTATATGTCTGTTCACCCGTAGTTCCCCTCTTTCAAATTATGTGCACCCACACTTATTATATATCATTTTGTTCAGGAGAAACAGGGCTTTAATCTATCATTAACTATTCATATATGGAACATCATTTATTATGAATAAAAGTAAAAAAAAATTGAGAAAATAAGATTTTTTTTTAAATTTGCATTTCCGTCTGACATTTTAACTGTGAATGTCATAATACTGTTAGGTTTTACTGCAAAAAAAATGCACATATTTGTAATCAGCGATGTCTCACGAGTACAACAGTACCCCCCATTAACAGGTTTTATGTTGTTTTGGAAAGTTACAGGGTCAAATATAGAACATTACATTTTCAAATTGAAATTTGCCCGATTGGTAATGTTACCTTTGAGACGGTGTGGTAGCCCAGGAATGAGAATTACTCCCATAATGGCATACCATTTGAAAAAGTAGACAAGCCAAGGTATTGAAAGTGGAGTATGTTTAGTCTTTTTTAGTAGCCACTTAGTCACAAACACTGGCCAAAGTTAGCGTTAATATTTGTTTTTGTGTGAAAAAAGCAAAAAACGAATATTTGGCCAGTGTTTGTGACTAAGTGGCTACTAAGAAAGACTGGACATACCCCACTTGCAATACCTCGGGTTGTCTACTTTTGCAAATGGTATGCCATCATGGGGGTAATTCTCATTCCTGGGCTACCATACTCTCTCAAAGGCAACATAACCAATCTGGCAAATTTCAATGTGAAAAAAATGAAATGCAAGCCTTATATGTGACTCTCTAACTTTCCAAAACACCATAAAACCTGTACATGGGGGGTACTGTTATTCTCAGGAGACTTCGCTAAACACAAATATTAGTGTTTTAAAACAGTAAAACATATTACAACAATAATATAGACCATAAAAGTGCAGTTTGCTTGTAAAAAATGCAAAAAACGTCACTTTTACTTAAAATATCATTGTTGTAATACAATTTACCAGTTTGAAACATGAATATTTGAGTTCAGCGAAGTCTCCCGAGTAAAACAGTACCCCCTATGTACAGGTTTTATGGTGTCTTAGAGAGTTACAGGGTCAAATATAGTGCTTGCGAATTAAATTCTCTGCACTTTCTCCCTGTGTTGTCAGGCATGTCAATCAAATTTTAATTAATCAAATCACATAATTACGTTAAAAGATTATTTAAATATACATGTAGAATTTTAATATATATGCTTTTATAGGTATTTAAATTCTACGTGTATACTAATGTAATCTTTTATGTAATTATATGTATTAATCTATATATATATTTTTGCGGTTATTTGTATTTTATATATATATAGATATATATAGAATGTCATTCTAAGTGTATTTTGTTACCGATATATATATATTAATAACAAAATACAGTTAGAATGAAATTACATATGCATATATAATTTATATTAAATTTTGTTTCAATATTTTATTTATTTATTTTATTATTTTATTTATTTATTATTTTAATTATACGTATTTATATATAATATATATATGTACATCTATTATATATATAATATATATACATATTATATATATGTAACGTCATTCTAAGTGTATTTTAATATTAATATATATACTTATATTAATATTAAAATACACTTTGTATGACGTTACATATATATAATATGTATATATATTATATATATAATATTTATACATATTATATATATATAAAAATATATTTAATTTATTTTTACACTTGTCTTTTATTTATTTTTTATACTTCCCACCAGCAGGGGGACTGTCTGATATTTCAAACAGTCCCCCTGCTGGCAGATCCACAGCCAGCTATAGAGGGCCATGTGATCGCTCTTTGAGAGCGATCACATGGCCCCCGGGGGCCTGATTTGCCGTGGGAGGGCTGCCTGGGCTGTGAGGCAGTCCTCCCGAAGCGGATCGCGGCGGAGGTAAGTACATCTTACCTCCTGGGGCTGCAAGCCGTTACGGCGTGCTATGCCGTCATAACGGCTTTAAAGCCCACTTAACCCGTGACGGCATAGCACGCCGTAACGGCGTTAAGGGGTTAAGAGACTTTGACAATTCAGTGCAGCAATAATGAATGAGATTATTATAGAGTATAGACCATGGATAGGGACACCCAGGGCCGCCATCAGGGCATGACAACCATAACAGTTGTCATGGGCCCGGCGGTCCTGGGGGGCCCCGAGCCCCACATACTGCTACAGTAAGTAATGGCTGAGCTGGGGAGTTAAACAATCTCCCCAGCCAGCCTGCACTCAGCAAGGGGCCCGCACAGCCGTCCACGGGCCCCTGCTGCTAAAAATGTTCTCCCTCCGTGCAGGGCATACTGAGGGGCAGCTAAGGGGCCTCCCAAAGACCCCACTAGGCTGCCCCACAGTGTGCCTGTCTCCAAACACAGCCTCACTGAGCTGCCTGTAACACTGCTCAGGGCAGCTCCGTGAGGCTTGTTTTGCAGGAAGTGACATCACCAGTCACAGTGAGCTATGCGGAGCTGCCCTGAGCAGACTTACAAGAGGACCACCAGAGAGGTAAGGTTTGGGAGGGTTTTGGGAGCCACTACCCCCCCTTGCTCCCACTGCATCCCCTACCCCCCTGCTCCCACTGCATCCCCTACTCCCCCCTTGCTTCCACTGCATCCCCTACCCCCCTTGCTCCCACTGCACCCCTACCCCCCTTGCTCCCACTGCATCCCCTACCCCCCCTTGCTCCCACTGCTTCCCTACCCCCCTTGCTCCCACTGCATCCCCTACCCCCCTGCTCCCACTGCATCCCCTACCCCCCTGCTCCCACTGCATCCCCTACCCCCCTGCTCCCACTGCATCCCCTACCCCCCCTTGCTCCCACTGCATCCCCTACCCCCCCTTGCTCCCACTGCTTCCCTACCCCCCTTGCTCCCACTGCATCCCCTACCCCCCTGCTCCCACTGCATCCCCTACCCCCCTGCTCCCACTGCATCCCCTACCCCCCTGCTCCCACTGCATCCCCTACCCCCTGCTCCCACTGCATCCCCTACCCCCCTGCTCCCACTGCATCCCCTACCCCCCCTGCTCCCACTGCATCCTTAGCCCCCCTGCATCCCCTACCCCACCTGCATCCCCTACCCCCCCTGCTCCCACTGCAGCCCCTGCTCTCTCTGCAGCCCCTGCTCCCTCTGCAGCCACTACCCCCCTGCTCCCACTGCAGCCCCTACCCCACTGCATCCCCTGCTCCCTCTGCAGTCCCTACCCCCTGCTCCCTTTGCAGCCTCTAGCCCCTCTGCAGCCCCTACCCCCACTGCATCCCCTACCCCCACTGCATCCCCTACCCCCCTGCTCCCACTGCATCCCCTGCTCCCTCTGCAGCCCCTACCCCTCTGCTCCCTCTGCAGCACCTACCCCACGCTCCCACTGTATCCCCTCCTCCCTCTGCAGCCCAAACCCCCCTGCTCCCTCTGCAGCCCCCACCCCCTGCTCCCACTGCATCCCCACCCCCCTGCTCCCACTGCATCCCCTACGCCCCTGATCCCACTGCAGTCCATACCCCTTGCAGCTCCTACCCACTGCAGCCCATACCCCCTACAGCCCCTACCTCTCTGCTCCCTCTGCAGCCCCTACCCCCTGCGACCACTGCAGCCCATGCTCCCTCTGCAGCCCCTGCTCCCTCTGCAGCCCCTGCTCCCTCTGCAGCCCCTACCCCCTGCTCCCTCTGCAGCCCCTAGCCCATACCCCCTACAGCTTCTATCTCCCTGCTCCCTCTGCAACCCCTACCTAATTCAGCCCCTACCTCCCTGCTCCATCTGCAGCACCTACCCCTGCTCCCACTGCAGCCCCTACCTCCTGCAGCCCCTACCTCCCTGCTCCCACTGAATCCCCTACCCAACTGCTCCCACTGCAGCTCCTATTACCCTTTGCACCCACTACAGCCTCTATTCCCCCCTGTACCCTCTGCAGCCCCTTCCACTCACACCCTTTACAGCCCCTTCCTTTCGGCACCCTCTGCAGTCCCTTCCCCTATGCACACACAAACATAAAGGGACACTATATAGTTACCAGAACAACTACAGCTTAATTTATATTATACAGCTTAATGTAGTTGTTCTGGTGTTCAGAGAAAATGCAGTGTTTACATTGCTGCCTAGGAACACCTAGGCGCTTCCTGTGTCAGTGTTGCAAAATGTGCAGCACTGACATTCAACATCTCCATACTCTGCATGTCGACGCTGAACGCTTGTCATAGAGAAGCACATATATATATAGAGAGAGCGATTTTCGCTATATATATGTGCACAGAGGGCCCCCTGCTACCTGTACGATGAAGAGGGGGCCCAGCAGCACACTCTGTCCTCCTTTCCAGCTGCTCTCTGTCTAACTTTCTTGCACCCTGCGGCCGCCAGAGCGTTGCCACGGGTTACTATGGCAACGCTCCGCACAGCACACAGGCCTGTTTCGTGAGATTTAGTCAGAGAGGAGCTGGAAAGGAAGACAGTGTGTGCTGCTGGGCCCCCTCTTCAATGTACCGCGGCTGGCTCCCTCCACCATGCCACTGGATCAACAGGAAATGCGATCTCCCTCCTCCCTGGCACGGTAAGAACCAGGGAGGGGGGAATAAAATTGAAATATACACAAATAAATAAAAAAAATAATACTCCCCTTCCCCCCCTATTTTACACACACACTGAATCCTAACAAGCACACTCTGCACTACACACACACACTACATTCACTAAACACACTCTGCACTACACACACACTACATTCACTAACACACTCTGCACTACATTCACTAAACACACTGCACTACACACACACTACACTACACACACACTACATTCACTAAACACACTCTGCACTACACACACACACTACATTCACTAACACACACACACTACATTCACTAACACACTCTGCACTACATTCACTAAACACACTCTGCACTCACTACAAACACTACATTTACTAAACACACTCTGCACTACACACACACATATTACATTCACTAAACACACTTTGCGCTACAGACACACACTACATTCACTATACACATTGTGCTCTACACACACACACACACACACACACACACACTACATTCACTATACACATACACTACATTCACTAAACACACTCTGCACTACATTCACTATACACTCTCTGCACTCACTACAAACACTACATTCACTAAACACACTCTGCACTACACACGCACTACATTCACTAAACACACTTTGTACTACACACACACTACATTCACTAAACACACTTTGCACTACACACACACACTACATTCACTATACACACGTTTCACTCACTACAAACACACTACATTCACTACAAACACACTACATTCACTATACACACTACATCCACTACAAAACACACACTCTGCATGCACTATACACACACCTACATTCACTACACACACACTCTGCATCTAATGCATGCATACAAACATTACATACATTACACAAAACGTACAATCTGCATCCACTATACACACTGCATCCATGACACACATACTGCATCCACTATATACACTGCATCCATGACACACATACCGCCTCCACTATACACATTCTACATCCACTATACATACTGCATCCATGACATACATACCGCATCCACTATACATACACACACACACTTCATCCTTGTGGGCGGACTCGGGGCTGGCCCCGGGGGCCCAGATCTTGAGCTGTGTCAGGGGCCCTAAAATTTCTGATGGCAGCCCTGGGGACACCTTTAGCCATGACCTATACATGGAGAAATTGTGGTTGTATAACAATGTACCCTTAGCTCAGTGATTAATAATCGTTTTTTGTCAGGGACCACCCAAATTAGGTTTAAATTGGTGACTGATACTTCAGTTGTCATATATAAATTACAATAAGGGGCATGGAGATGGGGAGGAAATTAACAATAATCTGTTTGGGGGATATTATCAATATACATTCAGTAATGTACAATAAAATAAAGATACATTGACTGTGTTGGAATATTACTTAAATTCCAATACAGTCATATGATATACTGAGACAAAGTAGGGACTACTTGATCTTAGTATATTTCCTACGCTAGGCATTGTCTGTGAAGGATCCCGCAGTCTCCCAGGATCTTTCATAGACCTCAACATTGTACAATCGCGCGTGAGACACACCAACACTGACATGGGCAGATGAAGCACAGGAGCTGAAGAGGACAGGTGTTCTGTTAGAATTCTATATCCTATCCATCTATACCTGCGTCACCAGAAGTGATGCGAAATCAGCTGAGCACTAGCAGGCCCCTAGATATAGAATTCTGATGGAGGTTCCGTCTCCGATCAGCTGTGACAGTAATATGCGCATGCGCAGCACATCCATCAGATTTCTGTATCACGGCTTTCACTGTGCAGTACCATTCGCAGTGTAGGCTTATATGGTGTAAAATAGGGGAGATGCACGGTTATGGGGGTGGGTTAGTATGGTGCACCCAGTGACTTTTTCTAACAAAACAAAAACGGTATACACCCTCAGAGACACATACTAATTAAGTATTTTATTTACTTTCTCATATTCATATATTGAGATGGAAACTGTTGACATTGTGTCAGTTATTCTTTATATATTCTACACAATATGCATGTATGACTCAATTGTTCCTTATGCCCTTTTGTTGAATAAAGCATTTAAAAAAATTGTGCACACCCTTACTGGACACAAATTTAGTTTACTTATGAAAGATTCTCTTAATCTAACCGCTCATATCATTTTACTCATAACTACTAAGTTGTGGAACTATAAATACCATATAAAACTAATGCACAAAAACAGAGCATTGCATCATAGCAACTCCCATCTTATCAGTTTAAAAAGAACTATTAGTTCTTTGTTCTTGCTGTAAAATACAGCTACACTTGGCTGGGGATATAAACATTTTAAATGTAGAATATTTCTCCAAGAACAAGACAATCAACAAAAGGAGTTCTTGTGCCAATTTACAGTTAAAAGAAACACGAATGCATACGGTTTTATGGGATCAACATTGCCCAAGGTGCTTAAATACTTTCATTTAGGGATGTGCATGGGCAAAAAATTTGGTCCGGAAATTTAGGTAAGTAATACAAATTTGTCTGCTTCGGCAATTCGGACCAATTGCACTCGGTTCGGTACTATAAAACTTCGGAAGCATCTGAATTGCAAGAAAAAAGTTGCACATGTCTAGTAAGTGGTTGTGGTGGCAGTCCGGGCACTGGGAGCCCTATACATGTGTAAGTGGTTGTGGTGGCAATCATGGCACTGGGAGCCCTACAGATGTGTAAGTGGTTGTGGTGGCAGTCCAGGTACTGGGAGCCCCCCCTGCCCTTTAGTGCTTAACAAGCAAGATTTAAACCTACATCTGGCCTTTTACAATCCTGGTAGAAGAAAGTTGAAATGTTGCCAGTTCTAGATCCTTTCTTATTTCAACTGTTTAATGGCTGTTATTGGTTTTGATAGAACCACAGAATCTTTATTTTTAGTAAGTACTCCATTTGCATTCGGGGAATGGAAGACATCTTTTCCTGGACCATTAAAAGCAAGGTAAACAGAAAAACAAATGCCTTTTAATAAGTCTGTGCTCGCGCACTTCTTGTTCAAGCACCCACTCTCATGCTTGTTTAGGACACACCTTTTTATTTTTTTAACCCCTTAAGGACACATGACATGTGTGACATGTCATGATTCCCTTTTATTCCAGAAGCTTGGTCCTTAGGGGGTTAAACATTTGCCTTTTTAATCTCCACATTGATTTTTTTTCTTTTTAAATAAAGGTTTGTATCTAGTCAGGATTCTGGAGTGTTAGAAAATTATTTAGATTTCGAGTTCACTCTACTCCTCTAAATATTAGGTTACTTACCTTTAATCTACTAGTAAAAAGGTATTTTCGTTTCAACTTTGCTCACATGCACCGCAATTGCCATACTGCACCAGCACTGCTTCTCACTGAGAAGCATTTAATCCATTCTAATTCCAACTGAGACACCTCACTTCTACAACCCTGATTTATCTTCAAATTGGCACTTAAAAATTGAGAAATATGACACAGCAATCTGAGTGCTTTAAGTGCTTAAGGGTTTGGAGTGTTAATCTGATTCTGATAAAACAAAGTACATATTTTATTATTAATCATATCCATGATGAGATTGTGGGCAGTTGGGTGATGAGTTGGGATCACCAAGTACATCATTCTAGTAAACAGTAGAAGCTTCATTATTGAGATGGTTTGTGTGTATATTAAGTGTCCCCAGAGAATATGACATATTTATATGCAATAGCATTACATATCTCTAGAGAGATTAGAGAGTCTAATGAGCTACTTATGTTACAGTGCCCAGGATCCCTGGGACTGTCTGGCACTAATCATCATATAATTATTAAAAGCCACACTAAACTTATGTCAGCAGTACTATCTATAAGTGGCAACATTTGACATTTCTTTTTATTTATTTTGGAAAGTACATAAATTGTATAATACATATTATTTGTGTTACTTAAAGGGACACTATTCACCAGAACAACTACAGCTTAATGTATTTGTTCTGGTGAGTATAATAGCTCCCTTCAGTTTTTTGTTTTTTTTCCAGAGAAAAAGCAGGGTTTACATTGCCCCTAGGGACACCTCCAAGTGGCCACTCCTAAGATGGCCACTGAAGAGGCTTCCGGGGGCAGTGCTGCAGAAAAAGCAGCCCTGACATTCAGCGTCCTCACGCTCTGCATGGAGACGCTGAATTTTCCTCATAGAGATGCATTGATTCAATGCATCTCTATGAGGAGGTCCTGATTGGCCAAAACGGCATATGGCCCCGCCCCAATGCTTATTTTAGCCAAGCCAATGCTTTCCCTATGGGAAAGCATTAGATTGGCTAAAAATAGTCACTTTTGATGATGTCACAAAGGGGGAGGAGCCAGCACCGGCGTACCCGTGCGCCGCTGGAAAGAAGGTTAGTGTTATACTTTTACAAGGGGGCTGAGGGGGGGCAAGCCACCTAAATGGTGGGTTTAACACTATAGGGTCAGGAATACAGGTTTGTGTTCTTGACCCTATAGTGATCCTTTAATTATAAACATTCTACTGAGGTATTTTTTTTCACTAAACTGGGAATATCGAGGAATTGAAAAAAGAATTGCAAATTGCAGGCCAAAATAATGAAACTGCAAAAAGTTTTCAAATTCAGTTATTTTAGTATAACATTCCCTTTTGTTCTCTCCACAAGTCCTGATTTAGTAATTCAACCCCAGAGTATATACATTTTACTCTTGTTCAAATAATAAAATAATAAAACATTTTCCATATCATCTTGAAATTATACTTGTAGAGGAGATTGAGTTCCAAACGATAGAACTACTGTATCTAAAAGAAACTTCTTTGATATAGCATTGACAACATTTTTTGCTAATGTTTAACTACATTTATTGATGTTTAGTCCGTATTTCTAATGAGCTTCTACGAAATGTAAACAGTGAACTATAGATTCTGCAGTTGGTACTACGGTCATCCAATCAACCTCTTAAACATGTTTACCCAGGTTTCTTTCCCATTTTCCTGAAAATTACATTCTTTTATATTCTTATCTATATCCAACATATTGTGTATTCTGTATCATACATGGAGAAGAAGGATTCTTGTTGAGATTTTATTTGCTAAGTTTGAGGGCATCATCCCCACAATAGTGTGCTGGCAAGGACCAAGGACACAGTGGTTGCCCCAGCACCAACCCAACAAATACCTACCTGCTGAAGTTACATCCGTGCATTGCACCTGCCACAATGTAAAAAGGACACTTGGCAAGCCATTTCTCCCTATTTATCTCCCAAGCAATAATTCTTAAAATAAACAAAAACCTCTAGTTCATATGTGAACATTTTCCCTCACAATTCATCTCTCCAGTGCATCTTCCTATGCTCCACAGAACATCTTCTACATCCCTCCTCAGTATGTAAGCCCATATCTACAGTACATTTCTCGCAGTCATTTGCTTCCCCAGCTCTGTTCAGCCACATAACTTCATTAAATCATCTCCCTGTACCATATCCAGAATATCTGCAAAAACACATCTTTCTGTCACATCTCCAGTCCACCCCCCTCAAACTTTCCAAAACATTTAGTCAGTTCATCTACAAGCTTTATTACCCAAGTTGATCACCCAACCCAGTTAAACTCTTCACATCCATTCCCTCCAGCAGATTTAAAATTTCCCCTACCTCTATCCCAGTTCACCTCCCCACAATCAATCAGTATATCCCATATACAAATGTTCTCAAACACAATTATTTATACATACATATATATATATATATACACACACACACACACACACACACACACACACATATATATACACACACACACTTATACCCTGAAGCCCAGTGAGAGTGTGAGGAGGTGGTCATGGCTTAACCATTCCTACTGTAGGGTTGCGGGAGCTGGTGTTTGTACTAGATTCCACAGTACCACCAATGAGACGGGGGGGGGGGGGGGGGGAGAGGGTATGGGGGAAATAAAGCCCCCCTTTAAAAAGCCTGCAAGGGTACAATGTATGCAGATATACAAACACACACCATATATAGTATGGCAAGTATAAAATAACTGTTCCCAAAGCGCTACCATGTAATTGCATAGACACCTTCCTAACATGGTAAAATAATGGTGATAAGTGTTAAACAAAATTCTAAATTATTATAATAGTGTCACAGTCCAATAACAAATTATTTACTCTTCATCATGCAATGCGGTGACACAAATATGATATTTGTTCATTTTGGTTAACACCATTATTTTACGCTTTTTATGGAAAGGAAACATTTTGTTTGCTGAGGTGTATCGGGGATACACTGGGTGAAGGCCGGGTTTTGGAGTACCTTCTGAATGCTTACCATCCAAGCATGCAATGCACACACAGTAAGGCAAACGTGGTCCTGTAGCAGCAAAAGGTTTGAAGGTTTATTACATGGATTAAAAACAACTGCTGGAACATAAAAATAATTGTCCGGAGCTAGTCAGATAGATGAGCTGTGAATTTTTCAGAAGATGATAAGGCTTTTTGGAGTAATTGATGTTTTATGCTAATCCAATAATTCCAGGGCAAAAGACAAAGGGATTCCTGAACCAGCTCACTTTCAAACTTTGCATCAGCTGTCTCCCGTGATTGTAGTTTCACCCTGTGCTCTCTCTGTATTGTGGCTATAGATGCTTCCCTTCATGCTTAAATCCTGCTCTCTTTGTTTTAATAGTTGATGCTTGGTCTCTTGTTGTACATCCGCTGCTCCCTCATGGATAAATACTTTTTTCTTTTGCACTTCCACTGGTCCTTCCATATCCTTAATACATGACTGTTCACCATCTACTCCTTCTGCATAAGACATGCCCAGTCCTTCACTCTTCTGATCATTTGATAAAATATCTGTTCCTTCTAGTTTCCGCCTTTTTTTTGCATGGTAAAGATGTGATTTCGATTTTGTGTGAGCTGTTGCAGGTAAATGGAACATAATACAGACTTAAATCATAGACAATTGAGCTTTTTTTCTTTTTTTCCCCCACAGAGTGACTTTATATGAGTAAATGGTGACAACAAGAACAAGACTTAAGCATATGCTACTTACCAGCCCACTCTCGATCCCCAATGATGACTTTGTCACAGACATCACATTGGTGTCTACTACGCTTATTCTCGTTTTTGTCACATGCCATCTGCAGAGGATGAATTGCTGGAGTTTGACCCTGGTTATAGAAATAAGGCTGTGTTATACACAAACGGAAACTACATCATTGTAAAATTAACAGATCTGGTCCTAAGCACGTATCACTGTCAATGTCTATGCACAGAGAGGCCATTACAGGGTAGCCTCTAGCTGTTATAGAACTGCTATTAACATGCAAGTTGTTGCTCTAAAGCCGCTGGAATCACCTTGCTGGCTACCAGCAGACCCTAGTTCTGAAAATAAAAAATACAAATTCGAAACTTGTATAATTCTCTGAATAAATAAATATCTAAAATCTACTAACTAGATGGCTTTGACTCTAATCATCACGTCCAGTGTAAAACAAACTTGCATATCCTAAAATTTGACTTAACCCTTAAGGACACAACTTCTGGAATAAAAGGGAATCATGATGGAATATTTCTGTCATGTGTCCTTAAGGGGTTAAGTAACTAATGGCTCTAATACTAGAACACTGCTACCATACTAGTGCCATAGAAAGCTTCCTACTCAGGCACAGATAAACTTTAGTGTTACAACTAGGCAGTACTAAGAATGCATGTGGATAGGAAATCAGTCCATGTAACGAGGTAGATTAAATTCTACAATTAGCTGCAAGGGTGCAATGTAGGCTTACAGGGTACTTAGAAGTTCTATTTAAAATATGACAAACCTGCTTAAAACGATTTACAATCTCCAGAGCAGGTGCAAGAACACATTCATCCCAGGCAGATAAATCTGTAACATCCAGCTTATATACATGGGGAACATTTGGTCCAGGTCCTAAAACACATAGAAGAGGCACATTCCTATATGCATAAAGAGTAGTTAATTGCAGAATTTAACAAACCTAGACCCACCCTCTGTATTAACATGCTCCTTTCCACAAAGTTATGAGGAATATATCCTGCTTTGCAGCACTTTAGCTGTACAGCTTCTAAGATGCTTAGGCATGATGCTCAGACACCTGAGATCATGGAAAGAGCTCTGTCGGGATGTTTAGATTTTTCTGCCACAGTTTCAGTCTGATTCTGTGGATTTCTAAAAAAGTAAATCATTCTAATTGAAAAAAAGCTAATCAACGCTAGTTAGAGTGTCTCGCAGACACAGACTTCAGTAACACTGTATGAAGTGATATGGCAGGCCCAGCATTCCACCTGCTATGCAGTGAATGGGAGACTTGCTTCAGGCTGAGCACCTGTCTTAAGCGTTGCTATTCCTAAACATTCGAGTCCCAGCTGCAACTATTGGCTGCAGGCCAGGAGATGGGTAGGTTGGATGAACGCCAAAAGAGATTTTTCTGGATTATCAATTAGAGTGTGGAATTAGCATAATTTTAGGAAAAACGGATTGAGAAGAACAGCAGGCAATTCTTAATCTCAGTACTGGGCTATAGAGAGTAAAGGATATAATATATCCATTTTTTTTTTTATTAGAATTACCTTCCATAAACCTATACTACACACACAAAATCAGGGTTATTTCCATTTCCAGGAATTGCATAGTGAATATCACATGTAAGGCCAAAATAGTCAAACTGGAAACATTTTTAGTGTCAGGTATGCTTCCAGTTTGGCTATTTTAGACCTAACATTTTAATTCACTTCCTGACAGGTTTCAAGTTAGTGACTAACCCTGAATGTTACAAAAATAATAATACTACAATAAACTGCTACAATGTTCCAATACAGCAAGAAAACAGATTGTATAAATAGCTATTATTAAAGGAATACACAAGGCTGGAATTGAATAAATAAGAAAAATATAAAAGTGTTATGAAGGAATACAGTAAGCAGGAACAAGTGCAAGGTTAGTAATGCATTATAAAAAAATAAGTCAAATCCTTTTTTTTTTTTTTATTACGAATTAAAAAATAAATAAATAAAATCACCATTATAGATCTCCAAAGACCACTCATGGCACAATAACATTTTAATCTAAATTAAGTTGTTATGGTCTAAGGATTTCCCAGGTGTCTGCTTACCTGAAGGTAAAATCTTCAAGTCAACACCTGATTGCTCTGCTCCTGAACTCCTCCTCTATCCAATGCTTCAACCAGGAAGATCGGACTGAATGCTGCTGATAGGCTGAAAGTGCAGCTGACTTTTAGCTCCTCAGTAGCTCCCCATTGAGAAAAAACAATGAAAAAGAGAGTACCTTTTTTATTATCTTTTCTCCAGACAGTCTGGACTCTAATGAAGTTGTTATGGTGACTTAAAGTAGCTCTGTCACTGTGGGGCGGAGTCGAGACTCCAAGCTGAATGGTCGCATCTACCAAGAGCTCTGCACAGCTGGGGTCTGATATACCTCAAAAAAAGTGAGAAAACGCGATTGGCGATACTACAGGCACACCTAGAGGCCGGGAAACCAACATGGGTCGCAAGACCAAAAAACAAAAACCCCACAGGCCAAGGGTGGGCATGGATATTGGGTACCTCCTGAGGCAAGCACACGGCACAAATGGGCCAAAGATGGCCGCCCACCCTGAGGCCTATTCGTAGTTCTCGGACGAAATATCCGAGAAGGAGGAAATGGAGAACTTACCTGCCATACTTCCCACTCCACCGGTCTTGAAGGGTCCAGATGACTCACCGGTAACCACTGCGGTACTAAAGGGACTGCTGGCAGACCTACAGAGGAATATACTCACCGATATCCGCGCAGACTTACAAGGCCTGAGGGGACAGATGGGAGACCTGGAAACTACATCCAGTGCCTGCACCCAGCAAATCACCACTCTACACAGCAAGCTGTACAGGATCTGCAACATTCGCAATGTTGGAGGACAACAGGCGCAGGAATAACTTTAAGATCAGGGGCTCCCTGGAGGATGTAGCTGCAGCTGAGTTACCGCACTTACGACGACGCCTCCTACAGGCGCTTCTACCTCCAAAGGATGCTAAGGCAGTGGGGAGAGATGACTCCTTCAGATCCCCGAAGTCTCCCAGAGCCCCAGTATCCGTACCAAGGGACCTAGCGGTGCGTTTTCAAACCAGCAGATATAGAATGGCAAAACAGGCTGCAGTAAAGGAGCAAACCCCCTACAGGTTTGAAACGATGTCTCTCGTCTTCTATACCAACCTATCTGGCGGTACACTAGCATGGCGACGGTCCCTCCAACCTTTTACCACTCTCCTCCGGAAACATGATATCCATTTTAGATGGCGGTCGGAATGCACACTCCAAGTCACCAAAGGTGAACACAAGCACATGGTCACAGATCTACAGGTCTCTGCTACCTGCCCTGGGACTTCCTCAGGACTCACTTGCACAAACCAAACACTGAATGACAGCTCCGGCCACAAATACCACCTGAACACTTCATGCAGATAGCCCGTTTGTTTGGTCTTAGTTTAAGTTTGCCTGTTGTTTATATATTCTGTTGAGCCATATATCATGGTACACCATTCCCCCTCAGCTCGGACCAAATCTATAATACCCCCTCCCCCCGCCTCCTAGACACGTAGTGAGGTAAATGCTTAAACCCTACCGAGGCGTTGACCCTAACACAACTGCACAATACCCAGCACAGTCCTGCAGACCAGACAGAGTCGTTAAACTGTGTGGGTGTTGTCACTTCTGATCTAGCTATGTCAAGATACAGGGGGGAAAAAAATCATTTCACTGTACGAGACACTTTAATGCTACTTTTGTTACATTTATGTTGATAAATGTGTGCAGACTCTTATTTCGTGCTAATCTATTGTACAATTGTATACTGATGCATTGCCCCCCCCCCCCCCCCAAAAAAAAAAATATATATATATGGGTGTAGAAACAATCACACTCCTGGGACTTGGTTGAAATAGTAAAATTTAGCTTTTATTTATTCCATATATAAAAAACGTTTCAACTCCAATATGGAGCTTTCATCAGGACAGGTAACAAATGTGCAGACAAGAGAATATATACCCCAGATCCCTCCAAAACAAACTGAACAGTCCAATTAAATTAAATATGCACCACAGGAGTGTATTTACTGAATCAGTGTCCGGATATAGCACAGCTGGCCACAGCTGTCTGCCACTCTGCCCTTGTATTTGCATTATTGGGGTTCAGAGGGAAGGGGGGAGGGGAGTGTTTGTGTTCCAACCATTTGCCTGGCAATATCCAGTATGCATGGTTTGAGGTTACCATGGTTACAAACAGAACTTTAACTCTCATCATCCTTAGCCAGCGGTGTTGCCCGGGTACTTGATTCAGTAGTGTAAAAAAGCTTGTATAAAAAGAAAGTTACTAAGCAGTGAATTACTAAAAACAAATACCCGGGGGGCGGAGTCTGACCGCCGAGGCGAGCAGACGTGCAGGGACAGGGCTCCCCACGGGCAAGCGACAAAACGAGCAATACCGACAGTAGTATAGCCCACAGACCCCCCAAAGTGTGCTACCCACGTCGGGGACACACCAAGGAACCGGGGGATACCCTCCTGAAGCCGAACGGGGCATACAGCCCAATAATCTGTCTGCGGCCTGCGGGAGATGGAGTCGGGGGAGAGGCGGCCGCTCTCTCCGGAGCCAGAAAACCCAGCAATCACCACTAGCCACTGAACCCCCCCCCCTATGGACCGGTGGGGGTCATCCCGGTCCCCGCAAGGCAAGCGGACAAGCGACGGTGAACGAGTATGCTATAATGGCAGACATACAAGTCAAGCGAGGCGCGCCCAAAATGGCCGCCCAAGAAGGAACGCAGAGGAGACCCGTGAGCACCCATACACTGCCTTCCTCTTTGGAGGCCCTGGACTGGCTGTGCTCAACCTTCCATAAACTTCTGTGCGGCAGGGGTATACCCTATCTTCACGCAGCGCGGGCGGTGGCCGGGTGGATTCGACCGGTGACCCGCAGACGCTACTTTGGAGACCCACTGCAGGTATCCCGCTCGCAGACCATTCAAGCGGCTCCCGCAGGGGAGAGACACACACAGAAGAAACGCACTGGGCCCCACACATCGCCCCAACATAGGCTAAAGCAGCAGCAAAGCTACCGGCACACAAGACCTACCTCTGTCCATCACGGCGGTCTTCCGACACCCTTGTCTTCCACAGCCCGTGTACCTTGCCAGATCCACATCCCGAGCTTGAGGCCCAGAGGTTTGGAACACCTCTCTGACCTGCTGAACCGCGGGAAACGCCGCCACACGCCGGATACCTGGCACTCCGCCGCAAACAAGCTTCGGACACCCCCCTCACTAGCCTCTTGCTCCAGATCAGCAGCCACGGCCTCCAGAATGGGTATCGGCTAGGCACATAGGGACTACCTCATCTTCTGGCATCCAGCCGCTGCCCATATTCACACCATGTGGACTGTGCTTATGCCCGGACGCAATCCTGTATGGAAGCTGAACTTTGGAAGTACCCTTCAAATTTGGACTCCTATTTTATCGCACATTTAAGCGTGACCAAAATTGTCGTTTTCACTACTAGCCTAACATGCTTAATGTCATGTCGTTAATAGCATGATTTAATAGCCTGATTTAATAGCCTGATTTAATAGCCTGATTTAATAGCCTGATTTAATAGCCTGATTTAATAGCCTGATTTAATAGCCTGATTTAATAGCCTGATTTAATAGCCCGATTTAATAGCCTGATTTCATAGCTTGATTTCATATTTTCGATCTAATAGCCTGATTTAATAGCCTGTTTTAATAACTTGATTTAAAAGCCTGATTTCAACGCCTGTATTTAAATCCTGTTTTCTATGACTGATTTATGAACCTGTTTTCTCAACCTGATTTATTTAAAAAAAACGAAGCATCGCTATCCCAGAAATGTAATAGTTTAAAGCTGACAATGTTTAAACCCTCTACTGTAATCAAATTATGCGTTTCCCTCCTTCTCTTCTGTACCCCATCAAAAATGCTTCAATAAAAGAAAGATTGACAAAAAAAAAAACAAAAAAAAACAAATACCCGCAGGACAAGATGGTGAGTCACAAAGCTAACAAATTATTATTCACTTTCAAACAGATGTAATTTACCTTAAATAATTGTATCTCAATCTCTAAATTGAACTTTAAATCACATACAGGAGGCTCTTGCAGGCTCTAGCAAGCTATTAACATAGCAGGGGATAAGAAAATCCTAATTAAACAGAACTTGCAATAAAGAAAGCCTTAATAGGGCTCTCTTTACAGGAAGTGTGACTAGGGTTCATAAACAAAGGGATTTAACTCCTAAATGGCAGAGGATTGAGCAGTGAGGCTGCAGGGGCATGTTCTATACACCAAAACTGCTTCATTAAGCTAAAGTTGGCCACAGGGAGGTCAGCCTTATTGTCCCTATAGGCTATGCGGATATTAGAGCGATGGTTCCTTATGCGTTCTCTTAAGGGGAGATCTGTCTTTCCTATATAGGACAGTCCACAGGGACACAGCAGCTTGCAGATTACAAAATCTGTAGTGCAAGTGAGTCTATGTTTGATAGGGTATCTCTTCCCTAATTGAGGGTGAGTGAAGTATTTACCTGGTGACATGTGACTACAGGTGACACAGCCCAGACAGCGGTAGCAGCCCCAGTTAACAGATGTCTGTTCGTTGGTGTAACAGTGCACTGGATCCGTTTTGACCAGAAGATCCTTCAGGTTCCTCCCTCTTTTATAACACATCATGGGGGGATTGTGGAAGACCTCTGGTAGGCTCGGGTCACGTTCTAGGATGCGCCAGTTGGACCTTAGTGCATTTTGTAGACTGTTGGACGCTGTGTGGTACGTGGTTGGAAATACCAGGCGTGGATTATTTTTGGTATTCTGTCGTGCTGGCTCTTAATTTAACTCTTAACTTTCAATCAGTGCTTGTTGTAGGGTTGCTTCTTTATAGCCTCTATCTCTGAATTTGGTCCACATCTCTTTGATCTGTTTTTAGGTATTCACAGGATCAGAATTGTTGCGCATTACCCTCATAAATTGAGAGAGTGGTAGTGATTCCTTGAGTGGTTTCGGGTGGATACTGTCTGCTTTGAGTATTGTATTTCTATCTGTTGGTTTGGTATAGAGGGTGTATGCCAATTTGGACTGGTTCTTGTAGATGTGGACGTTGAGGAAGTCGACTTCTGTGGGGCTTGCTGTCATTGTGAGTTTGACCTGTGTGGGTGCTTCATTAATCGAATTTACCATAGATGTGATTGACTCCAAGTCCCCTCTCCATATTATAAACACATCATCGATGAATCAACGATAGAAGATTATATTTGCAGCAAAAGGTTGTAGGATGTGTAGGGACTCAAATACAAACATGTAGCTGTCGGCATACATCGGAGCCATGGCTGCCCCCATGGAAGTGCCTGATGTCTGTTGGTACCAGGTGTGTTCAAACCTGAAGTAGTTGGAAGTTAGAACGATCCTCAGGATTTCCAGTACAAATTCTATGGGCGGGGGGGGCTTTTTCCTGGCACTCTAGGTCCCTACAGTGCCCCTCTACCAGTGCTCCCCTTCCTTTGTAAAAGCCCATTAGTCACTTATCTGAATCCAGCGTCAATGTCCTTTGGTGCTGGGTCAGGCTCTGCCCATGCTCCTCCCCCACCGACGTTAGCCAGCAGCGAAAACCTAATGCGCATGGCTGCTCTCGCATTAGGATTTCCCGAAAGAAAAACATCAATGCTTTCCTATGGGGAAAAATCTGACGCTGGAGGTCCTCATGCAAAGCGTGAGGATGCCCAGCACCAGATAACAGACCAAAGGTCTGTTTTGATTCCAGAAGCCCTCTAGTGGCTGTCTGGTAGATGGTCACTGAGGGCAGACTTAGAGCTGCAATGTAGACATTGCAGTTTTCGGGAACTGCTATGTTTTACATTGCAGAAATAAGTGCAAAAGGGACACAGCACCCAGAGATCTTCAATGAGCTGAAGTAGTCTGGGTGCCTACAGTGTCCCTTTAACTTGTTAATGCTGCTCTCAAAGTTATATTTACCTCCTTCCAGTGTCTTCTCTTGCAAATACCTGCTAAGCAATGTACAACAAGATGTACTTGGGTTGAAGAAGACCCCGCATATGAAAAGGAAAAGGAGATAAATAACAGTATTTAAAAAACGGTGCTTCAAGGCCTCAGTAATGAATGGAGGGCAAAAAAAAAGGAAAAAAGTGTCAAAGCCTTAAATCTACAGCAATTGCACATAATGATGTGCTAATCAGATCACTCAGAAGTGTTGTTATAAAAGCTTAATGTATTATGGAATTATTAGTAACATACCCCTCCTATAAATCAGTACCTACCCTGTATGACATCTGCACAAAGCATCATATCATTTATGCATTTGCTAGGAGGAGCACTTAAAGTAGAAAACTAAACCTTGGCATTATTTTTCAGATGTAGCAATAAGTTGCAGGAAGATCAGATAAGAAAAGGAAGTGAGGTGGCAATATATGCAAATGAGAAAGGTGTGTAGCACTGGGAGCATATCAGCTAATCACCACGAGAAGGTTACAGAATACAAGATAAAAACAAACATACGTTTTAGGAATCTGTTCCGCACCCATTTATTTTGCTTTCGAGCATATCGCTGGGTTCTTTGTTTTAGAGCTTCAATACCTGGAAAATAAAATCCAATTAGTTATTGTTAACAGAAACCTGTTCTCTCTCTCCATTACAGTTCTGATTTTGGCTACCACCTGCTACTATCTACCTACTAAATCCAGCACAAACCTTTCTGCAGCAAGACCTCCTTTGTATGTGTTGCAGAGCCATCCTCAGTTACCAAGTAGTCATGGAACTCCTTGAAGCCAATAGTTTGGAAAATGCCATGTTGGTAATCCTGTCTGGAGCAGAAAGAATTTAGTATGAGATATAAAACTCAGGCGCTTGAGCTGTTCAGCCATGTGATGTAATTTCATGTTACACATACTACCAGATCACAGCTTCCATATTCTCAGTTATTCTACTTACTTATTCATATATTGCAACCTAATTTAACCCTTAGAGTATGCAGTAAATAGTTTTAAAAATTCTCTGCTTCTGTTATCTGAATTTTCTACAGATGTTTTCAAAGGTACTTCACTCACCCTGACTGTGAGATAAGTTTCTCGTTGTAACGCGTGTGAAAATCTTTTAACTCTTCAATCAGCCCGACAGCCAGCATCTCATCCACTCTTATTCGCAGTCTGGAGTCTAGAACTGTGACACAATATGAGATGAATGAGAAGCAGGAGCAGCACGAATTTTGTAAGGATTCATAAAACACATGTTTAATTGCCATACTCAAAACACGAATAGATGATGTATTTAGCACACACGCTGGCCAATAAGAACATCTTACCTTCCTGATCTGCATGTAGCCACAGGATACAAGGGTTGGGATACCTCAATGCTCCCCCTAATGGACTTCCACCATCCTCTTGCTGTTGTCTCAGATGCTCAGAGTGAGAGATTCCAGACTCTTCAAACACCTGTAGGCTCCTATATACAAATACACCATCACTGGGACTGTATGAAGTACTGCATGTAAAGTGGATCACAGAGAAAATCGTATCCTCAAAATATCACAGATTTCCCATTTAGCCAACAAAACAGACAGGGTGTGAACATGTTTCCCAGAAGCTCTGGGCAAGGGAGAGGTACAAACCACAGGGATTTCCAAAATGGGTTACAAGCGAGTCAGTGCTTGCTGCAAAACTATGTTACCAAACTGGCTCATCAACTGCAAACCGACAACATAAATAAACAGACATACAAGTAGCAAGTCCTGCTACAAATATAGTATTCATATAATAATACTCACTACCATACTATACATTATAATAATATCTAAACAAATAATAAAGAAGAAAAATGTACAGTATCAACAAAATATCTACTTTCACTGAAAAGAAAAAAAAAAAAAAAAAGATTAAGTAACTGAACCTAAAATTACACATGCTACTTTTGCTTTGTGTTTTTTTTACACTTTACAGTGTAGTGAATAAACCTGACCGGTCATTCAACTAAACTTTCACCTTGTCGGAAAGACTCGCTGAGCAATTTAATAATTCAAGACTTGTTCTCTTTTAACACGATGACAAATCTGTTATTTGTAGCAGACAAAGTGTAAAAACCTTCCAAATCTTTAAGGGCCGAACTATTAAAGATGGTTATGTCAGGATTTGAACTGGAAAGCTAGTAGAGGATTTTGTTTTATCACATAAATGTATAGATTTTCAAATTCTTATCAATAAAGAATGAAAATGATGCACTCTTTAAAATAAAAGCTTTAACCCATAGATAGTTTTTCCACATACATTACACTCAACATTCAGATTTATAGCTAACAACACATCAGTGAAACCAAATAATTTTTTTTTTTTTTTTAAAGTGAGTATATATACAACACAGAGTATACATGGTCATCAGACTGTGCAGAAGATCTGTATTACAACATTTCTTGTTTCATGAAGTTCTAGCAAATGTAATTTTACACATATATACAATATTTCTATTATAATTACATTTTTAAAAAACAATATATAATAAATTCAGTTTCAGAGACAATCAAATCATGTTGTGCATAGACAGGGAGAAGGGGCAGCAAAAATGTATGAAACACAGAATCCATAAACACATAAAAGTAGGCCTTCTATTCAATAAATACAGTTACCTGACAATAAGTAGACAATCTGTATTCTATAGGTCACTGCTAATGTAGTCTACATATATGCCTTGAAATATTCCTTGAGCTAATGCTTCTGTTGTCTAAAAACGTATTACTTCGTAAAGCATGTAGAATACTTTTTTTAATGGTCCCTCTAAATCATGGGTCGTCAACCTGGTCCCTACCGCCCACTAGTGGGCGTTTCAGGATTCCAGGTGGGCGGTAGGGATTTCCAGGTTGATCGGGCGGGGGACTGGGTACCGCCGTGACCATTTGCGGCTCCGGCCCGCAAAGTGTCCATCGGGTGGCCCATGCTGTCAGGGCCACCCGATGGATGCGGATTGTAAGAGGGCCCGGTCAGCGCTGGGCGCTTTAACAGCGCGACCGGGCCCCCTGTGATGACATCAGAGCTGTGAGGAAGTGATTCCCCGGTCACTACTCCCAACTAAAACTGAGAGCCGCGCGGGAGGAAGCAGAGGGAGTCAGAGTGGGAACTCTGACTCCCATCCACCTGAGCCACCATTGGACCCCAGGAAAAGTCACCCTCCTGCACCTTAAAGGTAGGAAACAGGAGGGTGACTTAAATATAATGTGTGTGTGTGTGTATGTCTTGTGTGTGTGTGTGTGTGTGTGTGTGTGTCTGTCTGTATGTGTCTTTGTATGTATGTCTTGTGTGTGTGTGTGTGTGTGTCTGTCTGTTTGTATGTATGTGTCTTGTGTGTGTGTGTGCATGTATGTGTGTCTGTATGTGTGTATGTGTGCCTGTCTGTGTTTGTATGTGTGTCTTGTGTGTGTGTGTGTGTGTGTGTGTCTGTCTGTATGTATGTGTGTCTTGTCTTTGTATGTATGTGTCATTGTATGTGTGTCTTGTGTGTCTGCATGTGTGTGTGTCTATGTATGTCTTATGTGTGTGTCTGCATGTGTGTGTGCCTGTCTGTTTGTGTCTGTTTGTATGTATGTATGTGTCTTGTGTGTGTGTGTATGTGTGCCTGTCTGTGTCTTTGTGTATGTATGTATGTGTGTCTGTATGTGTGTCTGTCTGTGTGTCTGTCTGTGTGTCTGTCTGTGTGTCTGTCTGTGTGTCTGTCTGTGTGTCTGTCTGTGTGTGTGTGTCTCTTGTGTGTCTGTATGTGTGTCTGTATGTGTCTTTGTGTGTGTGTCTTGTATGTGTGTCTGTCTGTGTGTGTGTGTCTCTTGTGTGTCTGTATGTGTGTCTGTATGTGTCTTTGTGTGTGTGTCTTGTATGTGTGTCTGTATGTGTGCCTGTCTGTTATAGTGGACTATAGTAAGTGGGCTACCTAGCTCAGCCTTCCTACTGGGCATTGCTATAAGGACGGTTAAAAAATAGAAAAAAGGGGAAAAAAAGGTGGGGAGGGGAATTGAGGAGGGAGAGGAGATGAGCTGACGTACAAATGAGAAATCATATTATGCGCAAACAGAGAAGTCGTCTGAATATCACTGAAAGAGACCTTCGTTTGTTCCTTACAACCTCAAGGATCTCATTAATCACTAGTAAAGGTAATTTCAATTTACTTTATTGTTTTCTCATTAAACTTTATAAAGTTAAAAACCTTATAAACCTGCATTAAGTAGAAATAAAAAGATAAATGTACGTACATTTTTTTTTTTTTTTTTAAAAACACCCTCCTTTCTTAAAAATATTCTGCATTTGCGCGAAAACTGGTGGGCGGTAAGGAATTTTTTTTCAACCAAAAAGATGCATTAGTGGGCGGTAGGTAGAAAAAGGTTGACTACCACTGCTCTAAATGATTCACCATCTCAACACCTCATTCATACTAGAGATTGCTGGCAGGGATAGGCTGAGAGCACTCACTGCCCATTACCCCTAGTAAAGCATGAATGAAAAGCAAGTTGTCAATCATAAGTATGTGATCCTTTATTAAGGTGCCAAGTAAGTGGGTGATGTTTTGGTCCCTAAAGGCCTTTATAAATTTTTTTCATAAAGGTCTTTAGGGGCCATAAAAGTCACCCACTTACTTGACGCCTTAATAAAGAATCATATATAATTATTGTTATCAACATTATTCAACTTATTCTGCAGTGTTTTATAAAATTATAAATGGAAAAAAATGTAACAATTAATGAGACAATTACAAAATGTTACAGGAATAATAGGTTGTCTAAAATGTTTGTTCCCCTCCCCCCCTCCCCTACAAACACATTACCACATTATACTCTCGAACCCCTGATCTAGAGGATATTTTGAAGGCTTGTGCTGGGCAACTTGCTTTTCATTATTACTTCTGGCTGAAGTAGATAGACAAAGGATCAACGTTTTCAAAAATACCAATGCTAGACATAAATCATATCTTAATGCTGCAATCACTGTACCCAAGGATACATCTGCGATTGTATAATGTAGGTAACTGAGTGGTTAAGAGTGTTGCTTTTTTTTTTCTTCTCTTTTTGACAATCTCAGTTCATTGAAAGTTTCTCAAAAGTATTACTACATGCAGTCATAGCAAACAGGTGGGAATCCGTTACAGAAGTAGGTCACTCCCTCCCACTGTGAGCCTTACTACTTCCCTGTGGTTCCCAATTTGGGTTTGCAAGAAGAGGTACAGGTCTACAGATATCATCGTACGTGTTCAAGGGCGTTGTTTACGCTTTTTTTCCCACTTACGTGTGTAACTGTCCTTGTGCACGGAACCTCCATGTATACTGCTAAAATCCTAGTCCCGTGCATGGCAACATCCGCCGTATTCATTTCCCTGCCCCGTGACCTGGTTCGCTATTGGGTCTAGGTCCCTGGGCATTGATGCTGTAGCCTAAGGCCCGGCGGTCGTAGAGCTACCTGCACACTCCGCGAGTTACCAACCTGTGCAGCCTGGTAAGTGAGCTCTTGTGAGGAACCACTTTAAGAGGGAGAGTAAAAATATAGTAGATGTCATGAATCAGAGAGGGAGGGTTGGGAGAAAAAGAACAAAGTGTGAGGGGATAGGGAGAAGTGGAAGGGAGGTGCATGTCCTGAATTGTTGCTCCAGTTCCACCTGCTCCCACCCCGCAGGGAGCCCCCACAGCCCCACAGTTCCCCGTAGCCTTTACAGGCACAACACATTGTCTGTGGCGGGTTTTATGCATCGTCTGTGCCCAAGTGGTAAATCCAGGTTCTCCAGATCTCCTCATGCTTCTCCAGTCTTTCTTTAGTTGCGGCAACCCCCTCCACCAGTTGGCGGATCTCTTCTCCTCTGCTGAGCCAGTCTTGGAATGTCGGAGTGTCCCTCCGTTTCCAGAAAGTAGGTATTAGACAGTGTGCTGCAGGTAGCAAGTGTCGGGAGAGGGATTTCTTAAATTTGGAGACAGAGAGTGGAGCGGTTAAGCAACATATCTACCAGGAGCCAATTCACGCCTTCATCCGCCACCTTGGACAATCCTTGAGCACTCCCGGAAAATGTGGAGGAGAGAACCTGGCCCACATCCGCATCGCCAGAATGTTTAAAGACTATCCGGGAAGAATGTGTCTAGTTTTTGCGGGGCATCATACCAGTGCGTGAGGATCTTATAGTTGGTTTCTCTGTAATTCGCACAGTTTGAACTGAGGTACGTATAGTGAGAGATCTTGTCCCATTTTTGGGTCATCAAAGTCATGCGAAGTGCTTCCTCCCATAAGGATTGAAACTTGGGGGGGGTTGTTTCTCCACATCCATCAGTAGTTGGTATAGCACGGATATACCAAGATACAAAGGTTCTGCCTTTCTTTAGATATTCTCCAATGGTGTCAGTGGTCTGTTCAGTTGTATCGTGCGAGATCTTGATGAAACGAAGTTGCTGAGTTGAAGTTATCGAAAAGATTCCATGGCCATTGGTAGTCTATCTGGAAGGAGATCGGCAAGGGGAATCAACACTGAATCGCAGCACATGTCTGAAAGGCGCAGAGCATAACGCTACCGCTGCCATATTATTTATGGTGGGCAGGGAGCAGGCTGTCAGGGAAACAGCATCTCTGCTAAACAATGGGTGAAATGTTTCAGACTGATGCGGGACCTGGCACCGTAACCACTTCAATCCGTTGAAGATGTTATAATGCCTACAGTGTACCTTAAATATTAAAGTATAATAATCCTGGTAGGGTGAGGACTGAGATGCTTCAACTTTAACATCTGCACATCTTCCCTGTTTAGAGTGCCAGCTATGCCTGTTCTGTACAGAGACACTTGCAAATGAACAAATGATCAAAATCAGTCTAACAGACACTCAGAAATATTCTAAAATTCATAAACAGTCACAGACGCAAACACTCTTATAAACATTTGACACACTCACACTGTCTAAAACACACACACACCGGTGTTAATTTTGGCGGCAAATTTCAGTTTAGTTTTAGTCACAGTCTTTTGCCTAAAAAGCCATTTTAGTTTTAGTCTTCTGTATTGTTTATTTTTAGTCTAATTTTAGTCGACTAAAATTGTTAGTCGACAAAATAACACTGCCACAAACTACATTAAAATAAACATACCATATGTTTCAGCTTTTCAAGCTATGGTGGTGGTGCCATATCAATGACAATTTGACTGGTTGTCAGAGAATGTCACACACCTACCAGAGCAGTCAACTAATGATAGAAAGAGAAGTAAACAAAAAAAGTTTACACATTGGAAAAAAAAAAACCTACTCAAATAAATTATACACTTAACAAACACACTTTATTATAAAAAGATAAATACCCACCTGCTTTTGGGTTAGTCATCTATTTCCTTTCCCTGCACTAAATAATAGAATAGGGAGAGAGCAGGCTAAGACTCCCAACCCTGCTCTACATAATTACACTGATTGGGCTGTGCAATGCTGTGCTGCTTTATCAGTCAGTCCGACACAAGAACACAAATTCCTTATTCTAACTTTCTACGTTTCCAACTCAGGACTGCACAGGCGGATGGCTTAGCCTTTTTGCAAAAAGTAAGAGACCCATATACACAATCACACACTACATTAAAATAAATAGACACCAGGCTTTTCATCCTTTCAAACTACGGTGGTAAGGGAGATTTTATAATTTCCCCAATAAGCCACAGCGTTCCCTGTCATGGCATAAATGGATTCACAACAGGGTAGAAAAACAGTGGGCAATAGGGTGGCTGTCTTTATCCTGTATTAAATAGCTTTGCTTGTGCATTTGAGAGTATGCTCTGACCCATCAGTCATTGATCAGTACAGTCACGTGACAGTTGACAATGCCTACCTTGCCACTTTCCGCTTGTCGTGTGGGTGTAACTTAGCAGCCATTTCTGGGTCCACTTGTCTGAGACGCGCATAAAGCTCATTGCTATCAAGCTGTTCCAGCTCTTCTTTTCGTTGGACTGCAGTCTTACAGGCTGTGCCATTCATTTCTTTTGTACCAGTTTGAGATACCTGCAATTCACAAATATGCTTATCAGGGAATATTAAAGGAACACTATAGTCACCTAAATTACTTTAGCTAAATAAAGCAGTTTTAGTGTATAGATCATTCCCCTGCAATTTCACTGCTCAATTCACTGTCATTTAGGAGTTAAATCACTTTGTTTCTGTTTATGCAGCCCTAGCCACACCTCCCCTGGCTATGATTGACAGAGCCTGCATGGAAAAAAAAAACTGGTTTCACTTTCAAACAGATGTAATTTACCTTAAATAATTGTATCTCAATCTCTAAATTGAATGTTAATCACATACAGGAGGCTCTTGCAGGGTCTAGCAAGCTATTAACATAGCAGGGGATAAGAAAATCTTAATTAAACAGAACTTGCAATAAAGAAAGCCTAAATAGGGCTCTCTTTACAGGAAGTTTTTATGGAAGGCTGTGCAAGTCACACGCAGGGAGGTGTGACTAGGGTTCATAAACAAAGGGATTTAACTCCTAAATGGCAGAGGATTGAGCAGTGAGGCTGCAGGGGCATGTCCTATACACCAAAACTGCTTCATTAAGCTAAAGTTGTTCAGGTGACTATAGTGTCCCTTTAAGGGAGTACAAGAGAATCAAACAAGTTAGACAATGCAGAATAAGGAAATGGAAGAGAGTTAAAATGTGTTTCAAAGACATTACCATTGAAACAGAATATACAATGAAAGAGACATAAATATCCTACTCTATAGTGTCCATGAATTTGTTTAAATAATGTTTAAAGTAAACCAGGAAATAAAGGTAATGAAAGCATAATAAAACACATGAGACTTACCAAAACTTTCCACAGCAGTGATTCTATATAGTAGTTTGTTCCTCCCACAACAATTGGGATTTTGTCACGAGAAAACATGTCTTCAATGTGTTCAATTAAGGAAGAAAATGATTGATTGTGGTGCTATAAAACAATCATAAAATGTAAAGGAGCAACTGCAGAGCTCATGCTTTTCCAGTTTAATTGAGATAATCATCAGACTGCGGAGTAGTTTAATTTTTTTTTAAATTCTTTATTTAGTGAATTTTAAAGGGATTTTATAGTGCCAGGAAAACAAAACCATTTTCCTGGCACTATAGGATTCTACAGCGCCCCCCTCCCTTGCATCCCCCCCTCCCACATTGCTAAATGGGTCAACCCCTTCAGTCACTTACCTGGGCCAAGCCAATCGTCACTGGGTCAGGCTCTCCCTCTGTCAAGGCCTCCCCGTGGTGTAGAAGGTGTAATTCCTTCTGTCACTTACCTGGGTCCAGCGCTGGCTTGGGTCTGCCTTCTAAGGAGCGTGCGAGACAATGGCCTCGCTCGCATTAGGATTTCCCCATAGGAAAGCATTAATCAATGCTTTCCTATGGGGATTCCAGTGATGCTGAAAGTCCTCATGCATATCGAGAGGACGTCCAGGGTCTTTTAGATGACCAAAATGTAACCCTGAAAATAAATTATTGCAGTTTCTCAGAAACTGCAATAATTACCACTGTAGGGTTAAGGGACATAGGACATTGCACCCAGGGTGCCTAAAGTGTCCCTTTAAAAGGCATTAAATTAAATTTAATGTGGATAAGTGCAAGATAATGCATCTTGGACGTAAAAACCCAAGGGCAGAGTACAGAATATTTGATAGAGTCCTAACCTCAACATCTGAGGAAAGGCATTTAGGGGTAATTATTTCTGATGACTTAAAGGTAGGCAGACAATGTAATAGAGCAGCTGGACATGCTAGCATAATGCTTGGTTGTATAGGGAGAGGTATTAGCAGTAGAAAGAGGGAAGTGCTCATGCCATTGTATGGAACACTGGTGAAACCTCATTTGGAGTATTGTACGCAGTACTGGAGACCGTATCTTCAGAAGGATATTGATACCTTAGAGAGAGTTCAGAGAAGGGCTACTAAACTGGTTCATGGATTGCAGGATAAAACTTACCAGGAAAGGTTAAAGGATCTTAACATGTATAGCTTGGAGGAAAGACGAGCCAGGGGGGATATGATAGAAATATTTAAATACATAAAGGGAATCAACACAGTAAAGGAGGAGACTATATTTAAAAGAAGAAAAAGTAGCACAACAAGAGGACATAGTCTTAAATTAGAGGGACAAAGGTTTAAAAATAATATCAGGAAGCATTACTTTACTGAGAGGGTAGTGGATGCATGGAATAGCCTTCCAGCTGAAGTGGTAGAGGTTAACACAGTAAAGGAGTTTAAGCATGCGTGGGATAGGCATAAGGCTATCCTAAATATAAGATAAGGCCAGGGACTAATGAAAGTATTTAGAAAACTGGGCAGACTAGATGGGCCGAATGGTTCTCATCTGCCGTCACATTCTATGTTTCTATTACAAACAATGTGATACGTTGCAGATACATTCAATAAGAGACAATTAAAGGGACACTATAGTCACCTGAACAACTTCAGCTTAATGAGGTTGTTGAGGTGAGAACTATAGCTCCCTGTAGCCTTTCTCATGTAAACACTGTATTTTCTGAGAAAGCTAGAAAGCTAGGAACACCTTCAGTTGCAGTCACTCAGAGTGAACCAGAGGGACTTCGGAGTTGATTGAGGCATAATATACCTCCATCCACTCAGATCTGCTGCCAGCAGAGCACAGGGCAGCACTGTGCACAGTATCATGTGGTTCAGTATCTCCTCCCTCTGCATGCAGACACTGAACTTTCCTCATAGAGATTCATTGATTCAATTCATCTCTATGAGGAGATGCTGATTGGCCAGGGCTGTGTTTGAATCATGCTGGCTCTGCCCCTGATCTGCCTCTTTGTCAGTCTCAGCCAATCCTATGGGGAAGCACTGTGATTGGACCAGGCTACCACATGTCAGCAGACTGCTTTTTTTGTGTGAGTCTAACAGCATGCAGATTTACAGCTTCAGGCTTAAGATTTTTACTATATTTATGGAGGCATGAGGGGCCCAGGGGGGCTAGATGGTGGTGTTAACAGTATAGGGTCAGGAACACATGTTTGTGTTCCTGACCCTATAGTGATCCTTTAAGCCAAGCATGTCAAACTTGTGGCCCGTGGGCCACATGGGGCCCACAAGGACCATCTTTTCGGCCAGGCGAGCCGCGAGTACATGCTGGTGTGAAAAGCAGAGTAGGCACCTGCTTTCCCCACATTGCAGGTGCCTTCTCTGCTAACACTTACCCGGCCGGGGAGGAAGCAGGGCGCCAGCGGTCTGCGAGGGAGCTCAGCCTTCCTGCTCCTCACTGCTCCCTCGCGCACGCTGACTGAAGTGAAGTGTGTTTGTCAGTGTGTCTCAGTGAGTATGTGTGTGTCCGTCTGTGAGTATGTGCGCGCGTCCGTCTGTGAGTATGTGCGCGCGTCCGTCTGTGAGTATGTGCGCGCGTCCGTCTGTGAGTATGTGCGCGCGTCCGTCTGTGAGTATGTGCGCGCGTCCGTCTGTGAGTATGTGCGCGCGTCCGTCTGTGAGTATGTGCGCGCGTCCGTCTGTGAGTATGTGCGCGCGTCCGTCTGTGAGTATGTGCGCGCGTCCGTCTGTGAGTATGTGCGCGCGTCCGTCTGTAAGTATGTGCGCGCGTCCGTCTGTCTGTGAGTATGTGCGCGCGTCCGTCTGTCTGTGAGTATGTGCGCGCGTCCGTCTGTCTGTGAGTATGTGCGCGCGTCCGTCTGTCTGTGAGAATGTGCGCGCGTCCGTCTGTCTGTGAGTATGTGCGCGCGTCCGTCTGTCTGTGAGTATGTGCGCGCGTCCGTCTGTCTGTGAGTGTGCGTGCGTCCGTCTGTCTGTGAGTGTGCGTGCGCCTGTCTGTGAGTGTGCGTGCGCCTGTCTGTGAGTGTGCGTGCGCCTGTCTGTGAGTGTGCGTGCGCCTGTCTGTGAGTGTGCGTGCGCCTGTCTGTGAGTGTGCGTGTCTGTGAGTGTGCGTGCGCCTGTCTGTGAGTGTGCGTGTCTGTGAGTGTGCGTGTCTGTCTGTGAGTATGCGTCTGTCTGTGACTATGTGTGTGTCTGTCAGCAAGTATGTGTGTGTGTCAGTGTGTGTGTGTCTGTCAGTGTGTGTGTGTGTGTCTGAGTAGGTCTGTCAATGAGTATGTGTGCGCGTCCGTCTGTCTGTGAGTATGTGCGCGCGTCCGTCTGTCTGTGAGTATGTGCGCGCGTCCGTCTGTCTGTGAGTATGTGCGCGCGTCCGTCTGTCTGTGAGTATGTGCGCGCGTCCGTCTGTCTGTGAGTGTGCGTGCGTCCGTCTGTCTGTGAGTGTGCGTGCGTCCGTCTGTCTGTGAGTGTGCGTGCGTCCGTCTGTCTGTGAGTGTGCGTGCGTCCGTCTGTCTGTGAGTGTGCGTGCGCCTGTCTGTGAGTGTGCGTGCGCCTGTCTGTGAGTGTGCGTGCGCCTGTCTGTGAGTGTGCGTGCGCCTGTCTGTGAGTGTGCGTGCGCCTGTCTGTGAGTGTGCGTGCGCCTGTCTGTGAGTGTGCGTGCGCCTGTCTGTGAGTGTGCGTGCGCCTGTCTGTGAGTGTGCGTGCGCCTGTCTGTGAGTGTGCGTGCGCCTGTCTGTGAGTGTGCGTGCGCCTGTCTGTGAGTGTGCGTGCGCCTGTCTGTGAGTGTGCGTGCGCCTGTCTGTGAGTGTGCGTGTCTGTCTGTGAGTATGCGTCTGTCTGTGACTATGTGTGTGTCTGTCAGCAAGTATGTGTGTGTGTCAGTGTGTGTGTGTCTGTCAGTGTGTGTGTGTGTGTCTGAGTAGGTCTGTCAATGAGTATGTGTGTGTCTGTCAGTGAATATGTGTGTGTGTCAGCGGGAGGATCAGATTTTGCACAGGGTGGTAGAGGGGGTGCTGTGGTTTAGTAGAGGGGGATGCTGTTTTTTTTTTTCTACAGTACTTTTTTAAAATAAACCTACGTTTCTATGAAAATTTAAAGGGTTTTTTTTTTGCGGCCCACATAAACTTAAACTTTGTTTATGTGGTCCGATCCAGACTTTGAGTTTGACATGCTTGCTTTAAGAATTTTCAAAAACAGTAGAATAACAGAATGGAGAAGCAAGAGAGTCAGGTTACATTGTGTTTGATGGCGGAGTACATTACATATGTGTAATAAAGGTTGGGTTGGGTTGGATTGTACTGGGTGTGCAGCGTTGGACAACCAGTGCAGGTGAGTTTAGAAGACTTGTTTAGGTATCAGTGTGTCCAAGTCAGTTTGCATGAAACCATTTCCAGAGATGTTTTCAAAAGGTCAAACAGATATGAGTCAAGGTGGAATAGTTAAACACAATAGGGATACATATCCAGTTACCCCAGTTGGCCACTGGATGCCTTCTGTATTCTTTATATTTCATACAGTGGGTGTGAGGATGGGTAGCTGAAGTTGGCCATGGGTGTCTGTTAGTCCAGGAGTGTGGCAGTGCTAGTGGTCCAATTCCTTAATTCCTGAAGATAGTCACCTTCCTTATGTCTTGGTTGGGTTGTGTTTGGATTCAATTTGCGGTGTGTAATTAATGTTTATGAATCAAGGGCATATATTTGTGGGTAGGGGGCATAGTGATGTAAAGGCACAGGAGAATTGTAATTTCTATCAGGACACCAGGTTTCTTCTAAACCCTCCCGTACTCTCCAGCACATGTGCCGCTTGCCCTTCAGAGGTACTGGATATAGGCGGGGCTTTCTGGGGTGTGTGGAGTCTTGATGGTGGGAGGAGGGGTAGGGAACTGGTGTGAGGATCAGGGTTTGTGGAGGTAAGAATGGGGTAGGACAAAACTGGGGGTATCAAAGGGGAGTGGTGTAGAGACAGCTGAGTATTTTGAGAGCTTTTTTTTTTTTAGAAAAACAAAAAACTGCTTGTGTTACTGTAGAGCAGTCTCACAATGCAAAATAAAAAGGATATTAGAGCTACTGCCTTGTCACGAAAATCCACAACTGTATAATTAGTCACAAGTGGGTCAACAAAGCTGAGCATATGATGTGGACACTGGTGCTGCTCCTCGACACTCACTTTGTTAGTCACAATGTCCAGACTCGTATATACCTAAAAAAATAAAAAATGTGCAGGAAATCAGAGATAGCTTATTTAAAAGTTGACTTACCACGACCATATTATCCTTCAAAGCAAAACAGTGTTTTAATAAAACAGTGTATTAGGTTTGAGCAGGGGTGCCCAAGAGGTAGATCCACAGATGTTTTAAAACTATATCTTCCATGATGCTTTATCATTCTAAAAGGTATGCAAAGCATCATGGGAGCTTTAGTTTTTCAACATCTGGGGAACTACCTTTAGGGCACCCTTGGGTTAGAGCATGCTTATTTCACTTGTACACTTTTGTTTACGATGACATCCTGCAAGTCTTGACACCAGGAGCAGGTATTGGGTCAAACTTTCTCTGACAGACTTGACGAAGTGGAGTTTGACGCTGTCAAGTTTTGTCAACTTTAAGTACCACCACAGGCACCCAGACCACTTCATCTCAGATTTTTCTTTAGAAAATGCTATGTTTACACTGCAGGATTAAATCCACCGTGCCTCCACTGCACTGACTTAGTAAAAAAGTGGTCACATAAAACGGAAGCTCATAGAAGAGAAGAGCATTTGATTAGATGCTTTCCTATGAAGCATTGGATGCATGCGTGGTGCTCCCAGTGCATGCACATTAGGTCCCTAATGCTGAACTGGACCATCGCTGGAAGAGTCCATGCTTCCTCTAAGATGCCACGGAAGGTAAAAGGTAAAAGGTGAATGCACAGATTTCCCCCCTCTCATTATTTTCAGGGCCGGTTATCCCGCCAGGAAACCCCAACATTTCTAGGTGGGCTGCTGCACGGGTAAAGATTTTATAAAATACATTTGATGGGGAGCTGTCAAAAGTGGCATAACTTAATTCCTCAGACTCTTATGTTTAATGACCCGGCCTAATAAACTTTGGTTTGATTTTTGGGTGTTTGTTGACCCTGTAACTTTCCAAAACCCCATAAAACCTGTCCATGGGGGTACTGTTGTGCTTGTTAGGCATGGTGAACAAAATATGAGTGCTTTAGAGCAGTAAAACATATGGCGCTGACATCATCAGTGAAAGCAGGTTTTTTGTTTGAAGAATGCAAAAAAACAAATATGAACACCAAGGTTTATGACTAAGTGGATACAAAAAAGACTGGACGTACCCATACATGTTAAAGGGAAACTCCAGTGCCAGAAAAACGATCCGTTTTTCTGGCACTGGAGGGTCCCTCTCCCTCCCACCCACCAATCCCCGGTTACTGAAGGGGTGAAAACCCCTTCAGTGACTTACCTGGGACAGCGTCTCCGCCTCCGCGACGCTCCTCCTAGTGATTACGTCGGCCGGTGGGCGAGACTGATCTCGCTCACCGGCCGAGGAGACCTAATGCGCATGCGCGGAAATTCCGCGCATGCGCATTACGTCTCCCCATAGGAAAGCATTGAAAAATCATTTCAATGCTTTCCTATGGGGTTTTGAGCGACGCTGGAGGTCCTCACACAGCGTGAGGACGTCCAGCGACGCTCTAGCACAGGAAACCTGTGCTAGAACCCAGGAAGTGACCTCTAGTGGCTGTCTAATAGACAGCCACTAGAGGTGGAGTTAACCCTGCAATGTAAATATTGCAGTTTATGAAAAACTGCAATAATTACACTTGCAGGGTTAAGGGTAGTGGGAGTTGGCACCCAGACCACTCCAATGAGCAGAAGTGGTCTGGGTGCCTACAGTGTCCCTTTAAATACCTTGGGTTGTCTATGATTGTAAATGGTATGCCAGATGGGGGTAATTTTCATTCTTGGGCTGCCATATGGTCTCAAAGGCAACGTAACCAACCTGGCAAATCTCAGTGTGTAAAAACTACAATGGGCAAGCCCTGTATTTGACCCTGTAAACTTTCCAAAACACCAAATAACCTATACATGGGGGTTACAGTTGTACTCGGGAGACATCGCTAAACAAAACTATGTGTTCTAGAGCAGTAAAATGTATAATGCTGATGATATCATTGGTGAAAAAGCAGGGTTATATAAATATACGAGCACTAGCTTTGGCCAGGATTTGTGACTAAGTGGTTACTAGAAAAGACTGGACATACCCCATTTTGAATACCCTGGATTGTCTATTTTTGCGAATAGTATGCCACGATGGGGGTAATTTTCATTCCAGTTAGAATGCCCTGCAGAACTAAGAAAATAACTATTTATTTTAGAATTTATTCATTTTAGATTATGGTTCATATCAAAATATTTGATGTGAAATTAAAGCCATATTTCTCCTTAACAAAACGACATAAAATGAGTGTGGGTGCAGTTACCGTATTTATTAGAGTATAACGTGCACACGTGTATAACGCGCACCCCTAATTTTCGATTAAAAATCGTTATAAAATTTTATACCGATTTTTTATCTAAAATTAGGGTGCTTGTTATACTCGAATAAATATGCTCCGATAATACCGACCGCCGGGCTCATTACAAGCTCGGCGGTCCTGGGGGGGGCGGGCAGCAAGCGTTTACTCACCTCCGTGCAGCTTCTCCAGCTTCCCAGTGTAAATCTCGCGAGACCCGCGGCCAGCTCTGACGTCAGAGCTGGCCGCGGGTCTCGCGAGATTTACACTGGGAAGCTGGAGGAGCTGCACGGAGGTGAGTAAACGCTTGCTGCCCGCCCCCCCAGGACCGCCGGGCTTGTAATGAGCCCGGCGGTCCTGGGAGGTATAATCGGAGCACCCACTCGAATATTTATTCGAGTATAACGCGCACCCCTAATTTTAAATTAAAAATCGGTACAAAATGTTGCGCGTTATACTCGAATAAATACGTAATAAACGAAAGAGGTAAATTAGGGTTGTCAGATTCCAGGTTCTGTTTACACTTTGTTTGGATCAGAACTTGTACAATTGCCTCCATCCTTTAGGAGTTAAACGGTGGACAATATTAACATATGTTCTATATAAATGTAACAGAGAGGATTCATAAGGTCTGCATTCCACCGTGAAGCATGATGGGAGCTACAGGAATCCCCCCGTGTGATGGAGATAGAGCCATGTGACACACACACAGCACACAGTGACATGTGCAGCGTTACCCCCTGTGCCCGCTACCTGCATGGAGTCGGCGCTGATGATCTCCCCTCCCAGGGCGCGGCCGATCTGAATGGCCAGTTTGGATTTCCCGGTGCCCGTGGCTCCCAGGACCACAACAAGCGGCAGGCAGCGGGTCAGACCGGGCGCCGCCATCTTCCTTTGCGTCACCTCTTGCTATGGCAACCGGCCGTAAGTGAAGCGCTCCTTAACTACCTGTAGGTCGTAAAACCGCTGCTGTGATGTAAAGTATCAGAGGGCCTAGCTGCACTGTGACTCCGGAGACAAATAAAGGACCGAGTGCTGGAACGGTAAGAGATGATGGAAATGGCGAATTGCAGCTTACACTGTGATCTATTGATGGGTTTAATCTGTAATATCTGCAATATGTGACACTATGTGTTCCTATTAAACACATACTGTCCTTTACAACCACCACAACAACAACATGCTCAGCCATGGGACACGGGGCCCTCAGCCCCTGGAGTGGCACTAGCCATAACCTAGACTGGCTGTGTCTGCTATTATCTAGATTGTGTTAACTGCTCAAAATAAGTGTAATGACTATGGGTGTGTAATGCAAACCGTACACCCCCTATTCATTTTACACACAGGGGTATTTATTCACTGGCACGGTGATTCAATCAGAATCTTACTGAAAATCAAAAAAATAATTTTCAAAGATGAGGCCAAAATAGCGTAGCTATGACGACTACAGCTGAGATAAAGAATTGTTGCAAATCTGCAAATTGTGGCCTAGATTTTGCCATTAACATTTTGATTTACTGCAGTTCAATATCAAATTGTATATCTGAACTGCAAAAGCTGATTTGTAAATATGGTTCAATTCAGGCATAGTCACAGTTTGGCTGTTTTTGTCTTGATTTTGAATTTCAGTTTCAGTACAATTCTGTGCTTGACTGATAAACCTGGGCATTCTGCTGCAGTTATAACGTGATATATGTACATATATCCCATACTTTCACCGCAAAGTGTTTGTTGTGGTTAATACAGACTTATCTTATTGGGTAGATGAATATACAGCTTACCGTGGGGATATATCCCAGAGAGTGTCCCCTTCCAGAATAACCAAAATACAAAACTTATGGGGGTTGCATCTGTGGGTCTACAAACGGAATATAAACATAGTGAAATACAGTATGTAACAAAAGGAACTGTGCTGATAGAAATTAACTCACAGATTATGTAATTAATATATTGCCTCTGGGTGCCTTCCCTTAGATGGGGCAATTCAATGTCTCCTTCACTCCTGGCTGCAGTCTCCACATCAGTAATGTACCAAAAAGCAGGACTCAGGGTAGGTTTCAACGAATTCCGATTTTATTGGTAGGAATAAAAGTATAACAATAATTGGTTTAATTCAATTGCTGGACGTCTTCCCAGACCCAAAGTGTAATAACAACATAAAAAATACAATAAACCAATTCCCAAAAGAAAATAGTAATAGTTATGAAGTAATGAATTGACAAGGAAATGGCAAGCAACAGAGATTAAGAATTGAACAATTTAACCTAAACCTTGTAATTTCTCCATAATTTCCAGTTTATTTATTGGGTGATATTCACAAAACACCCTGTATGAACTGAAATGCAGTTTGCTAAAATAGCAACAGAGTAGGATTTCTTTCCAGATCCTCTAATTTTGCATTTTTGACAATATTAAAGAATGTATTAATAATAGGGTTATTCACAAAAGTGAAAATTGTCAGTAATTCAAAGTGAATTAAATGTTAATTTCAAGATTAAGGCCCAAATAGTTCAACAAAAAAAATAAGCTATTTTGACCTTACATTGGAATTTCCCTTTGAACTCTTGACAATTCTAATTTTACTGACTGATCCTGTTAGAATTAGTGCTACATAGAAAATGGTAGAACAGATCTGGGGACAAGTGCATGAATGAAAGGAGTACTCGACCATTAGACATACTCTTGACTGTTTAGATTCTCTCTAGACACCACTGTAATAGTTAAATAAATACATTTTACTTGCCATTGCCCCACCCTTGACTGAGATCATCATTATTGATGATCACAGCCAATCTAATGCTTTCCCGTAGAATATCGATGTGCTGCACCAACCCACATTTCTATATAGAAATGCCCAATGACTCTCCCTGGGGTGCATTCAGTGTCTTCTGGAAGAGCGTGAAGATGCCAAACATTGGTCCTGCAAAGGTTGTAGGACTGCTGTAGGAAGCACCACTAGTGGCTGTCTAAGTGACAACCATTAGAGGTGTTCTTTGGGTGCAATGTTAACACTGCCTTTTTTTTTACAGAGAGAGTAGGGTTTACATTGCTGAGAATGCAGGGACAATATGTTTGCATCTAGGCCACAACATTAAGCTTTAATGGGTCAGGTGCTAAGAATGTCCCACACATAACATACCTTTATAGTATTAGGAGCTTGCTTTGTTTCTGATTGATTATATTGAGAAATAAACTGCTGAGAAAGGGGAGAGGAGAAGTGGGAACGCTAGGAAAAGAAGGAGGGAGACTGTGGGCTGAAGCCTAGATTCCGTTTGGCTAAGGTGAAAATGTGTTTTGGAGCTGATATTGGCAATATAAAAAATAGCCTGGTTGAGAAGGGACAATATGGCTATATTATTATAATTATTATTGGTATTTATATAGCGCCAGCTTATTCTGCAGTGCTTTACAATAGGGATCGACCGATTATCGTTTTTTCCGATATAATCGGCCGATATTCGGTATTTTTGGCAATATCGGTATCGGCCAATAGGGATACCGATATTGCCGATAATACCTCCCAGGACCGCCAGGCTCATTACAAGCCCGGCGGTCCTGGGGGGGCGGGCAGCAAGCGTTTACTCACCTCCCAGCAGCTCCTCCAGCTCCCCAGTGTAAATCTCGCGAGACCCGCGGCCAGCTCTGAGATTTACACTGGGGAGCTGGAGGAGCTGCTGGGAGGTGAGTAAACGCTTGCTGCCCACCCCACTTCCCTCCCCTCCCCCAGCTAAGCCAATGCCACTGGACCACCAGGGATTAACATATTCCCCCTCCCTGGCAAGGCAACAAGCAGGGAGGGGGGACAACAACAAATAAATGATAATTAAATATATAAAAAAAAAAATAATTGAATATAAAAAAAAAAAATGTTTTAATAAGAAATGCCCCCTCACACACACACTATTATTAAACACATACACTACACAAACACACTGTGTATATAATTCAGTGTGTTTGTATAGTGTGTGTGTATATATAATGCAGTGTGTTTGTATAGTGTGTGTATATATAATGCACACTACACAAACACACTGTATTATATACACACACACACTATACAAACACACACTGCATTATATACACACACTGCATTATATACACACACACACTATACAAACACACACTCAGGGCCGGACTGGGAATAAAAAGCAGCCCTGGAAAAATTTTATACCAGCCCCATCATAAATTGTGCCAGCTGTGACAGATATACAGTTACAATTATTTAACCAACAAGAAGGAGCGCACTCACAGGACTTAAAATAAACAAAAGAGCTGTTTTATTCTAATCAGATGTGCAACATCTTACTTCAACGTTTCATCCTTATAATTTTGAAAGGTCCAGTAATGGGAATGAAACATTGACTGAATGCTGCTGCACGTCTGATTTAAATTAATCTTATTTTGGTTAGTCCTCATTCCTATGAGTGCACTCTTCGTTGTATGTAGTTTGATACCAGGGAATGAACTACTGAGAGAAAGGCAGGGTTATCCACTAAACTAATATTTTTGTGAATGAAAATGTAAATTGCTAAATTTAGGCTACAATAGTCAAGCTGTCACTATACCCAAGTTAAAATTTTGTTTCAAATCTGCTATTTTGGTTTAAATTATGAAATTTAGATTTTCACTTTTTAAAATTAAAACTATTAGTAATAACCCTTTGGCAAATGTCAAACCCTTCATACATTATATATGTATATGTGTATATATATGTGTGTGTGTGTGTGTGTGTGTAATTTCCAAGTGTATTATGCATGAAAATATTATATATTATAAACATAATAATTATTAAAATTATGCTTGCGATTTATATACATACATACATATATATATAGTGATATAATACCATTTGTGCATATGTATCTATGCAGAATACTTTCACAAATAACATAGATAAAGCAAAGCTATATTTTATTTTTTTAATTCAACATGTAATTTAAAAAAAAACAACACAAGCATAAACACAGATTTTTGATTAATGGATACTCACTGGCACGTACTGATGCCCACACACTCACATACCATGGCGTACAATGATCCATACTCACACACATACAGTGATCCATACTGACACTAACACAGTAATCCATACTGATCCATACATTGATCCACACTGACACTCACACACAGTAATCCATACTGACACTCACACAAACATTGATCCATACACTGATCCATACTGACACATACATTGATCCATACTGACACTCACACAAACATTGATCTATACTGACACTCACACAAACATTGATCCATACATTGATCCATACTGACACTCACACAAACATTGATCCATACATTGATCCATACTGACACTCACACAAACATTGATCCATACTGACACTCACACAAACATTGATCCATACTGACACTCACACAAACATTGATCCATACTGACACATACATTGATCCATACTGACACTCACACAAACATTGATCCATACTGACACTCACACACACATTGATCCATACATTGACCCATACTGACACTCACACAAACATTGATCCATACATTGATCCATACTGACACTTACACATACATTGATCCATACTGACACTCACACAAACATTGATCCATACTTACACTCACACAAACATTGATCCATACACTGATCCATACATTAACCCATACTGACACTCACACAAACATTGATCCATACATTGACCCATACTGACACTCACACAAACATTGATCCATACATTGACCCATACTGACACTCACACAAACATTGATCCATACTGACACTCACACAAACATTGATCCATACATTGACCCATACTGCCACTCACACATACATTGATCCATACATTGACCCATACTGACACTCACACAAACATTGATCCATACATTGACCCATACTGACACTCACACAAACATTGATCCATACTGACACTCACACAAACATTGATCCATACACTGATCCATACTGACACATACATTGATCCATACTGACACTCACACATACATTGATCCATACACTGATCCATACTGACACATACATTGATCCATACTGACACTCACACATACATTGATCCATACACTGATCCATACTGACACATACATTGATCCATACTGACACTCACACAAACATTGATCCATACATTGACCCATACTGACACATACATTGATCCATACTGACACTCACACATACATTGATCCATACTGACACTCACACAAACATTGATCCATACATTGATCCATACACTGATCCATACTGACACATACATTGATCCATACTGACACTCATACATACATTGATCCATACACTGATCCATACTGACACTCACACAAACATTGATCCATACATTGACCCATACTGACACTCACACAAACATTGATCCATACTGACACTCACACAAACATTGATCCATACTGACACTCACACAAACATTGATCCATACATTGACCCATACTGACACTCACACGAACATTGATCCATACATTGATCCATACTGACACTCACACAAACATTGATCCATACATTGACCCATACTGACACTCACACAAACATTGATCCATACTGACACTCACACAAACATTGATCCATACACTGATCCATACTGACACATACATTGACCCATACTGACACTCACACATACATTGATCCATACATTGACCCATACTGACACTCACACATACATTGATCCATACATTGACCCATACTGACACTCACACATACATTGATCCATACATTGACCCATACTGACACTCACACATACATTGATCCATACATTGACCCATACTGACACTCACAGAAACATTGATCCATACCATGACCCATACTGACACTCACACATACATTGATCCACACATTGACCCATACTGACACTCACACAAACATTGATCCATACACTGATCCATACTGACACATACATTGATCCATACTGACACTCACACATACATTGACCCATACTGACACTCACACATACATTGATCCATACATTGACCCATACTGACACTCACACATACATTGACCCATACTGACACTCACACATTGATCCATACATTGACCCATACTGACACTCACACAAACATTGATCCATACATTGACCCATACTGACACTCACACAAACTTTGATCCATACATTGACCCATACTGACACTCACACATACATAACTCCATACTGACACTCACATAATATCTTCAAAAACACCTCCCACACAATATTACACACTCAAATATACACACACCCTATGAATCCTACCTTGCTCCGTGCTCGCTCAGCTCCTGGCTGAGAAGCAGCCTGCCTGCAGCTCTGTCTGGCCCCACTCCTCTCCCTGCCTGCCAGCACTTTACACACAGGAAGCAAAAGGCAGAGGACCCGCGTGGGCTGCCCTGCTCTGCCTGATTACCGGGTCACATGCTTCCTGTGTGTGAAGGCTGACAGGCAGGCACAGAACTGCCTCCCTCCCTGCTCCTTATCCTTCACTCCCGAGCAGCATTGACACTTCACTTTGGAGTGCCTGCTGCTCACTGTGTGTACTGTGTGGGGAGAGGAAGGGCTGCTGCACTGTGCGGCCCCAAGTGCACCGGCCCACCGGGAAATTTCCCGGTATCCCGGTGGGCCAGTCCGGCCCTGCACACACTGCATTATATATACACACACTATACAAACACACACTGCATCCACTACACACACACTGCATCCACTACACACACATACACAGCTCCCCTGTCTAAACACACTGCATCCACTACACGTGGCATGTATATTTTGTGCATTTACCTTTAGAAATAGTTTTTTATTTTCCAAAATGGTAAATGTACAGAATATCGGCTATCGGCCTGAAAGTTCACAGAATATCGGTATCGGCTCTAAAAAATCAATATCGGTCGATCCCTACTTTACAATAAAAGGGAATTTACCAAATGAGACAATAACAAAATGTAACAGGAACAATACGTAGTTGAGGACCCTGCTCAAACGAGCTTACAGTCTTTTAAAATTTTAGAACACAATTGAAAATGAAATGAATTAAATCTCAAAGTCCCTTGTGTTTTTTTGGTTTTGCACAGAATTTTGAAGTTCGCTTTGGTTCAATAACCTTTTAGTGAATAAACTTGCTAGATTTCTTACACTCTCTGCCTCGCTGTTGTTGAACAAGTGAGGCCCTTAAGACAGCTGTACGTCTGTCTAGCACGGCATTACAGATGCTTTCCACAAAGAACATATTATCTGTTTGTTTTTGTTTTTTAAATCTCTGTAGGATAGTTTAGGAATTAGCCTATTTAATACTTTTTAGGTCGAGCTATGAAGGCCTGTAATAGAAGAGGGCAAAGGCCCTTTAATTTATTGCTGCTGGTTAGTAATTTTGCCACGCTGGAAAAATGCAAGCAACTGTATTACTTTTGTGTACTCTATATCGGTCCAGCATTTAATTTCCAATGGCTTTTCAGTAGAATGCTTGCTGCGTGGTAATTCAAAACCCAGTTTAGCACAAGTGTGGCCATTTAATGAAGGACTATCATTCACTTTTATCTTCAACTATACTTTTTGCTATTTTTACTGCCCACTTTGCTGAGGATGTTGATAATGTTTATGAGTAAATTTAAATTTTAAAAGAAAAGGCTTCAGCTTATATCTCAGTTACATGTAAACTCCTTTGAGCGGGGCCCTCAGCACCTTCTTTTTCTGTACATTCATCTTTCTTACTGAAAATACTTGTTTGTTAGTCCACCTATTTGTTGGTGCTTTGTAAATAATTATAAGGACTAGGGATCGACTGATATTGATTTTTTTTAGAGCTAATACTGATGCCGATAATCTGTAAACTTTCAGGCCGATAGCCGATAGCTCGCCGATATTCTGTACATTTACCGTTTAAAAAAAATAAAAAAAAGTTTTTGCTAATTTTGTTTTAAGTGGTAAATGCACAAAATATACATGCCAGTCAGATTTTTTTTTATGTTTTCAAGAATATTTATATGTATGTGTAGTGTGTGTGTGGGAACTTCCCCTGCCATTCCACTTAATGTTCCTCTCCCTTAGTGCCACACCCCAGTGTTTTGCTTCCCTGTACCTTAGTGCGCTCTATTAATGTTCCTCTCTGTCCCCCCTAGTGTTTTCCTCCCCTCCCCCATAGTGTTCTTTTCCCCCCTAAACCATAGTGTTCTTTCCTTCCAACCCCTCCCCTGTCCCATAGTGTTCTCTCCTGCCTCCCCTGTCCCATAGTGTTCTTACCCCCCCTCCCCCTCTCCTTCCCCTGTCCCACTGTGTTTGTTTTTTCCTCCCCTTCTCCCTCACTAGCCTCTTCCAAAGTGTAACTTCCCCCTGTCTTGTCTCCCGCGGTACAGGAGATTTAGTCTCCTGTACCTGGCCGGACTGACAGGAAGTGCTCTTTTAAGACTGACCGGGTACAGGAAACACAAGTTCCTGTACCTCGGTGCGCACTGCTCCGCTCGACAACGCTACACAGAGTGCCTGGCAGGAGGGAGCACTGTGCGCCAATCTCTGCTGGTCACTCCAATCTAGAGCCCCCCTGGCTGTTGCGCACTAAGGTGGCCGCTTGTGCTGCTTTATGGACACGCCGGCCCACCTCATTAACGGTGATTATCGGTCGATACTGATTCTTACAAAAAATCGGAATATTGGTCGATATCGGCAAAACCAATAATTGCTCTATCCCTAATAAGGACTCAAACATTACACACTCTAGTTTTGAAACATTGTGAGATAATTGTTTGTCCCTGGAAACTCGTACAAGCCCCTACTCTGAACAACGCGTCTTAGCTCTGCAGTAAAGCAGAGAAATGCATGTAAAAATACTTGATGAGAAAAAAAAGAAACACACTGTTGGGTTAGCTAAGTAAATTAGTATGTCTAGCTGTATTCAGTCATGAAACCGCTCTGTGTCCCACAACATAGTGAGAAATAACAAATAGCTGTGCATACTGCTTATAAAATCCAATGGTAGATCTTAATATTCTTTTTATGTATTTACATGGGACAAGTGCTTCAAACAAGATTGCAGCTTAGAGTCCATTGTATGGAATGCTGCCTTTGGGAGATCACATTATTTTAATAGCTTACACACTCTTTAAAATGTGTGCTACAGAGTGGCTATAATTAGTGTGGTAAGCAATATGTCAACCTCATTCACATTTTTATTTTTTTTCACAGCTACTCAAATTATAAATGCATAGCATTTTATAGCTTTAATAGCTTGGTGACACATTCTTTATACTTCAAAAAAAAAAAAAGTCAAAAATGGGTCAAGGCTTTTGGTAAGTTAAAATCAAATGGGGCCATGTTTTGAGTCCCAACTATGGAGTTAAAAAGGAACTTCCACTTGTTTTGTTTTTGCTTACCACACTAATTATAGCCACTCTGTAGCACACATTTTAAAGAGTGTGTAAGCTATTAAAATAATGTGATCTCCCAAAGGCAGCATTCCATACAATGGACTCTAAGCTGCAATCTTGTTTGAAGCACTTGTCCCATGTAAATATATAAAAATAATATTAAGATCTACCATTGGATTTTATAAGCAGTATGCACAGCTATTTGTTATTTCTCACTATGTTGTGGGACACACAGCTGTTTTGTATATAGATATTAAATACGCTATAAATAATTTTAGCATATTTATAGCGTATTTGCTCAAATTAAAGTTACATTCACACCATAATAGAAACTTACGCTCATTGAATTTGTTATAAGGGCAAGAGTGTCTTACCTTCAGGTGTTAAACCATTCTCCAATGGTTTAAACCTGAAGTTGGTTCCTTGGCGCCCAGCAATGTGAGAGAAGTTTGTTTAGCAGCCAGTAATTAGTATATTATTTATAATGCGCCAATATTTTCTGCAGTACTGTACAAAAGGCTATATTGGTTATGATAATCAGAGCAATCCTTTAATTTAGATTAAACATGGTTCTCTAAGTCAGTGATAGAACTTCATATCTTGAATATATGAATATACTAACACACATATACTTAAAATTGGCTATATGTTTGTGAAAGTTGAATAAGAATTATTAAAGGAGCACTATAGGGTCAGGAACACAAACATGTATTCCTGATCCTATAGGGTTAAAACCACCATTTAGCCACCCTGGCCCCCTCATGCCTGCCTAAATATAGTAAAATCTTACTTGTATTCAAGTCTGCAACTGCTTATTTTGTCCCTGTTTCCTTTAGACCTGCCTGCTGACATCATCAGAAGTGGTAGCCTGATCCAATCTCAATGCTTTCCCACAGGATTAGCTGAGACTGACAAAGGGGCAGATCAGGGGCAGAGCCAGCACAATTCAAACACAGCCCTGGCCAATCAGCATCTCCTCATAGAGATACATTGAATCAATGAATCTCTATGAGGAAAGTTCAGTGTCTGCATGCAGAGGGAGGAGACACTGAATGTTTTGATGCATTTTAGGCACCCAGGAAGGATCTTTAACAGATATCTTAGGAGTGGCCAGTGACGTTATCACTAGGCTGTAATGTAAACACTGCACTTTCTCCGAAACAAGCAGTGTTTACAGCAAAAGGCCTGAAGGTAATGATTCTACTCACCAGAACAAATTCAATAAGCTGTAGTTGTTCTGGTGACTACAGTGTCCCATTAAGTGAAATATGTGTAGTTAGTAGAGCACTGACTACATGTCTGCTTCTCTATGGTGGATAAACTTTTTTTACATTGGGAAAGAATGGAACCAGATTCTGTAGAATATATATTTAAAATACTATAATTAATACATGATGTGTATAAATTTTATTGAATTTTGTTTCCAGTTAAAACCCAGTTATTAAGAAAATAATATAATTGGAATTTATTTTCTGATTTTTAAAATCTGTATAAATCAGTTTATAAATTACATTTCTTTAGAGAGTATAGCTGGTCCTGAGATTAGACTACCAAACTTGGGGCAAAATTATTTTGAGGAACCCAAAAAAAGAAATTGTTTTATAAATGTTATTTTCAAACAGATCTCCTTGCATCACAGACAAAACAATGATCTCACTATCCAAATTAATGTATGCAGTTTTCTTTATCCTCATAATAGCCCATAGCAACAGAGCTGAGCTAACCAGAAGCTTTATCCAGACAGATAGAAGCTGTTCCCTTGGTAACAGTGTGATAACTGGTCCTGCATCAGCACAATTTCCCATAGCAACAAAAGATGTGGCTGATGCCATAGAAACAGAAAAAGCAACAACTGTCCAATAGCAACCAAGAGTATCTCTGTTGGTCCACAGTAACTGTTTCCATAGAAACAGGCTGGCAAAGTGCAGTATGTGTGTATGTTTGTATCTGATGCAGGGACAAGGCAATTTCAGAACAAAGGCAACAAAAGAAAGGGATGTAGCATATAAAACATCTAGTGATGGAGATTTTAGCACCGTTACTGACATTGACAATGGAGGTGTTTCTATTCACTCTCTGCTCCAGTATAGAACAGCATGTTGATTTCTTTTTCTGGAATGGATGTACAACATTGTTACAGGAATAAGACTCGCAACCCCTTATTACTATAGCAACACAATTATCAGTGAAATATAGTTAATCGGTGTTGCATTTGTGGTTAATATGTTCCTTTGGCTTTTTCTCACCAATTTATTCCAGTTTTTTAGAGACACAATGAAACAATTGAATGATGTAATTTTTCTATTGATTTTTTTTTGTGTGTTATTTTCTATTGCTGCAGATTATATAGACTAGATGTTGATTTGTGAGACTAAGAAATAAAGGCAATTATTGGAAATCATTACAGAGAGTAGAAATGGTGGCTTGTAGCCATCTATAACAGTTGTACTGTTTACATTTAAAATAGATCAATATATCCCTCTAATCTTTTATAAACCTTCAGACCACTAAATGCATACACAACTAGTTCTGCTTTACAGGGAACAGTACACATTAGGAATACAAGCATGCTTTCTAACACTGTGTTCTACCAATTTAGATTCAATGCCCCCCTAAATCATTTTATTTTTAATTTTTTTAAAGGGTGGGGGAGGGGTTACTAGACCCTTACTCACTCCGTGCAGCCACCCACTCCACATCTGGTAATGTAGTCCTGCAGGGTTTTCCCATCTTTGTGTCCTTCTCCAATACATTGCTTCCCATAGAGAAGTATTGAGAATAAGAAGCCCATGCACGGCAAGTCCAATCAAATGCTTATCATATGGAGCCATTGAACCCAATGCTTTCCTATGATCGCATTTGATAACATTCACATAACAGAGTCAAGTTTGGTCGTACCAGCAGAAGCAGCCACTAGAGGTGTGTTTAGCCCTGCAATGAAAACATTGCCGTATCCACCCTGTATGCCTGCTCATAACCTCTCTTCTGCTGATGCAGGCTGCTTGTCTTGCAGCATTTTAGCTCACCTTATGTACACTGATAAGGAAGTTTCTTCTGGAGTGAGGGGGCATGGTGGAGGCGGGCTTATGGTGTGGCATTTTGCACGTGGCATGTTAAAGTTAGACTCTACAAGCGTCACAATAACCTGGAAAAAGTAGTTATGTAGAGTACAGATTTACACAAGAGCTGCAGTAGAATACCAATTAGTAAAATTTGAAGGAGGATCACCCACAAGGACTGTGAAATTAACTTAACTATACATATCGGAAAATTAAAAACAAAACAACACTAAATTCATCACACATTGGTGATAAAATAACCAAGTGAAAAAAGACTTAAAATGCCCCATATTAAAGGGACAGTCCAGACTGCAGCTTGCTTAAAAGTACCCCCCCTTCATTTTACTAAAAGTTCAGATTTCAATAGAAATTAGCACTTTTCTAAATTAACCTTGTTACACCCCCTGGCTGTAAATCAGACAACCAATCCTGTTACTTCCTTGTTTGTTTAGCTCAGTGTAGCTAAGCTCAAGAGGGAGGGGGGGAGGGGGGAGATTGTTGTTAAAATGTTAAACTTCGAGTGTCAGAGAATGCTCTTACTTAAATACCTTGAAGGATATCTATAAATGTATGGTGTGGTGGTTTTTTTTATTATGTAACTTTAAAAGTCAATTTCTTGCAATTTTTCCCAGATAAGTTTCTGCTATGGTCACTGCTGAATTTTCTGAAACAAATCTTCAGACTGTGAATAAGCCTTTTTCCTGGTAATAGTGCTTATTTGCTATATATTATGTGAAAATGGTAGAATCATTAGGGTGAATAATAAGGAAAAATAAATACAAGAGAAACAATTATGCACCACTATATTTAGATAAAGTCTAAAATCATTGCATCCGTGTACCCTGAAGACAGATACTTTGGCCTCAAATTTAAAAATCACTTTAAATTCTCACTTTAGTAAGTAACAGTACGTGAAAAATAGAGGATGCAATTTTCAAGTAAAAGAAATATATATTGCGGTCTCTAGGGGACACAGCAGGGAAAAAGATGTTTATCTGGACTTTAGTTGGTTGAGTTATTTTATATAGTGCCAACAAATTCCGCAGCAATGTAGAATGGGTGGAAGTTGCTTTACTTTTCCTGTATGGCCAGACAGAGTTGAATTCTGAAAATGGAACCATATTTTAACTGTATTAGTTTATCTTCATAAGATTTTTCTAAATGATAACTTCATTCTTACTAATGTTCTGCTTTGAAGCAAATTCTCCTCATATGTTAAACAAACCTGTATTCCTGACACTAGTGTTTAACTAGTTAGGTCTCTGGCACCTCTTAAATCGCAATAAAAAGGTGATTTTACTCACACTGTGCCAAGCTCTCTGTGTCTGGCCCCGCCTCCATAGCGGAGATAATTTGTTTTGCTGCACATATGTAAGGGCACCCAACGCATCAATCAGCATCTCCTCATGGAGGTGCATTGAATCCATGCATCTCTATGGTGAAGCCCCTTTAGTAGCTATTTGAGTGAATGTTACTAGTCAGCATTGAAAAAGCAGTGGTTACATCGCTCAGCCTGTAGGAACAGGGTATAGACACCAGAACCACTGCATTAAGTGGTAGTGGTTTTGGGGGACTATAATGCTCCTTTAACCTGGCTAATTTAGTTTTTTATTTCCTCGGAGTCAAATATTGAGACAAACATCCAACATTTGGAAAGATTTCCACATTGCAAATACGGTCAGAAAATGCATTTCCAGATTTGTGCTAAAAACGTTAGATACTTAAAGGGACACTCCTGACCCCATAAGCACATTTTGTGTATTCTCTTTTCCCCATTTTATAGAAATGACAATGTTGAAATTGTCACTTTTATAAGTTTCACCTTGTTATACCCCTTGGCTGTCAGGTAACCGGTCCTATTACTTCCTGGTTTGTTTAGCTCAGTGGCTCTAAACTCAAAAGGGAGCAGTAGGCCAGAGCTCCTGCCTTGCAAACACTCCTCATTGAGCTGCATTGGGAAGTCTAATTGGACAGCCACAGAAACTAGGTAAGCCCCCCTTCTAAACCTGCCCAAATGCTTCAGACAAAAGATCTGCAGTTTTTGCAAGCAGTTTCAGATATACCCAAAAAGAAAGTATGTATGATTAAATGCACATGTGTTTTAATTGGGGTATATCAACTAAACCTTTTTATTTGAGCAGTGGAGTGTCAATCTATTTAAAGCATGCTTCCCTGTGAGAAAAGTATAGTTTACTGAGAGTGTAAGCTCTCCTTGCCAGCCCGGAGGACATCCATCCTCTATCATATTTAGAATAGCCCCCCTGGTTACAGAGGTCCATTTTTGTGTTTAATATATGTGGAATTTGGAGCTCCAATTTGCAAGTAAAAAGTTATTTAAAAAAAAAAACCCTTACTGAAAAAGCTGTACATTTATACATATTGCATTTTAAGTTCCCAAAACATTAGCAGCCATCAGCATAATTTTGCCATTACTACTTCATCGAATTGTAAAGTTACTGTAGTGTGCAATATTTAAAGGGACACTAGTCACCAGAACTACAGCTCATTTTATTTGTTCTGGTGAGTATTATCATTCCCTTCAGGCTTTTTGCAGTAAACACTATTTTCAGAGAAAATGCAGTGTTTACATTACACCCTAGTGATACCTCCACTAGCCACTCATCAGATGGCTACAAGGAGTGCTTCCTGGGGCAGTGCTCTACACTCTATACTGCCATTCAGTGTCTCCATCCTCTGCATGGAAACATTGAACTTTCCTGATAGAGATGCACCGATTCAATTAATTTGAGGAGATGCGGATTGGCCAGGGCTGTGTTTGGCTTATGCTGGCTCTGCCTACTTGACAGTCTCAGCCAATCCTATGGAGAAGCATTGTGATTGGCTCACAATCACTTCCAATGTCAGGTGAGCAGGACAGTTAGGGGCAGAAGCAACAGACTTGAATACAAGTAAGATTTTACTAGATTGCATGGGAGGGGAGGGGGTAGTAGTAACAGTGTAGGATCAGGAATACATGTTTGTGTTACTGACCATATAATGTTCCTTTAGTTTCCTAGTCTACCTCACATCATGAAGGAATGGCAGCATGTGCAGAGAGAAGCACACATTGCTGCTGCTCACTGTACATTATTACCAGGTAAGGTGATAAATAGGGAGACATCTAGAGAAGTGTGCATGAGCAAACTATCATTGACTATGCATGGTAAATAGAGGAGAAGTTTAGGCGCTCTCTATATAACCAAAAAAAGTGTGACAGCAGTGAACCAGCAGGATTTCCCAATACCTGCTATTTGTGAACAGAAATACAAAAAATAAAGAATGTGGTAAACCTCGCCAATAGTGCTCAGAAGTGTAGAATAAATAAATGTTATACATACATCTCAATCTTGATTAGTACAATTCAGTATGAAGAACTCAAGAGAAACACAAATACAAACAATAGTGCAATATGCTATAATGAGTGGATACACATATGTGCAAAATATCCGATAAAAGGCAAACTCACTTTACAGAGTTCTTAGCAGCTGTGTAAAGTGTGAGTTTGCCTTTTATCGGATATTTTGCACATGTGTATCCACTCATAGCATATTGCACTATTGTTTGTATTCTTTGTGTTTCTCTTGAGGTCTTTATACTGAATTGTACTAATCAAGATTGAGATGTATGTATAAAATGTATTCTACACTTTTGAGCACTATTTTGGCGCGGTTTACCACATTTATTTTATTAACTATGCATGCAAGTAAATAGGTGTGAGTAGTTACCTTGCGTGCTAGAGGCAAGGTATCAGGAACTGACTGTTGAAAGACTTGGCTATCTAGATTTGTCCTTTGTCGACTGACAAAGGAATGCAAAAGCTAGAACATGCAGTCCAAGTACAGTGATGTGTACATTTGGTTCATGTGGCATAGAAAAAAATAAATCAAAACCCTCTTCACTCGACGACTTAGCCCTTGTCATGAACAAAAAGCCCAAGTCCAGGAGGTTGTGATATTTACATCACATTCTTAATGCAAATTCTTTTAACAAACCTTCATTCAGAAGTTAAAACTTTCCAGCCAGTTTCCCCATACATTCATCCTGTTTAATAGTTAACAGACTGCAGGGTGAATTAATGATGCAGAGTCATTAAAAGTCCACCTCTGCCACATTTTCCTGGAGCAGCACAAAACCAAAGTCTGAAGCAGTAGATGGTCTGTTAAAGGACCACTATAGTGCCAGGAAACTAAACTTTATTTCCTGGCACTATAGGGTCTTGGGGTCCCCCCACCCTCAGCTGCAGACTTTAAATTTTGCTATATTTAGGGAGGCATGAGGGGACCAGGGTGGCTAGATGGTGGTTTTAACCCTATAGGGTCAGGAATACATATGTGTTCCTGACCCTATGCTCAATGCTATCCTATGGACGTAAGCATCTTCTCACTGATTTTCACAGTGGGAAGCGCCTCTAGTGGCCGTCAATGAGAGCCACTAGATGCTGGATTAACCCTATTGTAAACATAGCAGTTTCCAGCTGCAGTGTTAACCCTAGATGGACCTGGCACCCAGACCACTTAATTGAGCTGAAGTGGTCTGGATGTCTATAGTAGTCTTTTAAAAGTATGTCAAATGTATATCCTGATGTCTGCATTTCAGTAATGTGTACAGAAACAAACCTCCTGCGGCTATTGTACTGCAACTCCCATGTAACCAAGCCCTCTGCTGCATGATGGCAGATGTTGATTGTGTGGCAGTCAGGCAATAGGTCTTCTGTGACTGCTTTGTATAGATCAGATATCTGTAGTTTTAAAGAGACTTTGCAGATTTGTAAATTCTGATTTAATAACCGTTTCCATACAGAAAGTTTATGAATATCAAAGTCAACCACACACTTTAATCAGTTTCAATTTACCAAAAGGATACAAAAATACAGTATAAACTTTGTTCGGTACAAAATTCCAGCAGTCAGCAGCAGGATCAGAAACGAGGAAAAAAAAAAAAAAAAATCAAAACAAAAAGTGTAAAGTGACAAGAGTGAGGTATAGATTGAGCTGTTCACACAAGACCCTCCCACAAAACAGTATTCTAGACCAGATCTATCTTAAAACCTTATCTCCTTGATACAAGGCAGGCATGAAACTGGCAACTAAGCATTTTAGGAAAAATTAAGTTTGCGTTGACACTCAGTTGAAGTCTAGGTGGGAAATAATCAATTATTGCATTCATTCCAGGTTAAATGTTAACTATGTGCAATTCCGTAATCCTTTTCCAGTAGGAGCTAAGGAAAGGTAGTTTAACAGGTAGACATCTATAGAACAGTCATTTGACTATACTAGTTACAATAATTAACTTAAATATTTCAAAACTTCATTTCTGCACCAGGGCAATGTAGTGGTTATTTTGTCTGGGCAGTAGGAAGTCAGCTAACTAAATCCATCTAAGCATTCTACAACCATACTGTGCAAGTCAAACATATTAAAGTACTAAATACCAAAGATCCAGACTATGCCATGAATGTGGAGAAGCAATCTGTGGAACCATGAATTCATAAATCACCTGAAGTAGGACACAGCCCCACTTCCTGTGTGCTCTACAAGATAAACAGTCTTTAAAGTAGTCTCACATGTGCATACAATACATATTTATCCTTCCCCATACCAAAAAATAAAGTGTGCAAATGTGCAAGGCAGTAAGTCTGCCCAGTGTCCTTTAGCGTCCTTTCAGTTTTGCCAGCCTACACATGAGCGTTTTGTGTCGAGCTCGGAGTCTCGCCTTTTCATTCACAAGTCTTTGCTCCTCAGTGATCAGACCTTTCAGATATTCAGTAGCCTTACCAAGAACCACTACTTTGGAGCTTTTGGATGAGCGAGACAGGCCTGGCACCTCTTCTCTCAGTTCTGCAAAACGAGAACGTAGATCATTCCGCCTTTTGCGTTCCATATAGTTGTGATTCTTTCGTTTTGCGATATCCTCACCATCAGAACTTCCAGAAGCAGGAGAGAAGGGTGTAGGTGGACTGCAGGGCTGAACAGAGAAGCAGCTCACCTCACCAGGCTCTTCTTTAATAGGGCTGTGTGGAGGAGACACTGGACTTTGCTCAGGAGGACGGGCAGCATAGTTGTGCTGCTGCTGATGGATGGAAATATGGAAAAGTTTTGTTGTCGTGTCCAGTGGATCTGCTCGCACAGTGATAGTCACTGGCTGCCTTCCACCATAGGATTTCCTCTTCTCCACAGTTACTACATCAATCTCATCGTCATCTATAAAAAAAAAAAAAAAAAAAAAAAAATATTAGAAATCTTTGAGTAGATTTTTTAATCTTCATCTGAGGTGCTGAAATGCATCAATATGATGCAAGATGCACTTTACTACACGTTTAAAATAAATAAAACCATTTGGTACCATAGTTCCCACACCTACCCAACAGGAAGGGACAAGCTAGCAGGAAACCAAGTGGACATTTTTGCAGTCTTACAGAAGTAAGAATGGATGAGCAGTGTTATTTTATATTTAGCATTTGTGCAGTTTCAGGATATGCTTATATGCATGTTGCAATAGCATTACTTTATTCATAACTGGGAATACAGTAAGCATTTGAATGGTTCCATACATCCTCTTGCATTCTGGATGCAGAATTCTAGGATTTTTATCTGGTGTGTAGCACCAATTTCTCTAATAAGGTTAATTAGTGGTTAACACATAACAGTGATGCAGGTTACCACTTCTGATGATGTCAGCAGTCAGTGGGCAGGTCTAAAGGAAACGGGGACAAAATAAGCAGCTGCAGACTTTAATTTTACTATATTTAGGGAGGCATGAGAGGACCAGGGTGGCTAGATAGTGGTTTTAACCCTATAGGGTCAGGGATACATGTTTGTGTTCCTGACCCTATAGTGCTCCTTTAAGAGATCACAACCACAGATGCCCCAACTCTGTATGGAAAGTGAATTCTATCCAAATAACGTAACAAAAATTGATACGTTAGATTAGAATTTTCCTCTTTGGATATATCAAAAAGAGGGATACACTGTGGTTACAGTTCAGAAGTTGACCATGTACAATGTGACTCTTCCATCATAACAGTGAGCATAGTGGTTATGGTGTCATCTAAGGTTTGTAGCAAGAGTGAAACTAGTTAATTCTGTAGTTTTGCAATACATGCTTTTGTATTTGTCTCTACATTTTAAATGGGCCAGGCATTCAAAAAGCACATATGACAAGTTCATGTTAAAGACAAACAGACATTTGTCATTTTGGAATGGAGGGCGACTGCAAATTGAGCCTTCCTGATGCAGAGGAATGAATGAGAGTGTGCCCGATAGGTATGCACAAGACATCAGAAGAATAAATCAGTGGGCACACCATATGGGTCTATTGTTTTTGCCTTTATAATCTATATTACGGTCATTGTATCTATAGAACACAACACTTATTTACCCTCAATTTAAAATGAGTGGACATATCCCATAGTTTGTAAGTTCTATAACCAGGCAATTTGTTAAAACACTGCCATAAAATATCCTCTTGCCATTAACTGCTGTCATTGTCACACCATATACAATATCACAAAGCCATTGGAAAAGGGTTATCCCTCCAATAGGCACTGCAGCTGTGCAGTGAAATAGTTAAGGAGAGCAGGCTACAAAGATCTGGCAGCAGGAGCATTGTACAGGAGCCTGTGTAAAACCGGGTGTGGTATGGGGGAGGGTGGATGTATGTATTCAAAACAAAGGGACAAAGTGAAAAGGGCTCCATGTGAATAGGATCATTTCCCCATTAATAAATCCTAGTCACCCACCCTGAAACAATCCAATTGGCTCAGTGCTCACATTTCAAACACCAGGTTTGCGCGGATTGGCTGGAAGCAGTTTGACCCTGACTGCAAGCTGTTGCTTTTTGTCTGGCCATGTGGCAGCAGTGTGCAGCTGTAAGCTCTTAAACACTGAGCAGCTTCTGTGCTGGAGGAGGGAGTCTAGTAAACATAATGCAACACTTCGTCTTACTGAGACCCGCTTTAAGTGCCATCCCACTTTCCAAGAATACACAATGCACACAACATTGTTAATACTTGGCTGCTGCCCACTTGTTATATCAGGACATGGTCCTAGTGCTTCATTTATAAATAAACTTAAACTACTATATCCAATGGCAAAAGGCCCATGTTCAAGATAGCAAGGCTTAAAGTTAGAAGCAATGGTAGGAAATTTATAGTTGGAAAACATTACCAGCCGTTTAGTCAATGTATACACACTATAAAGCAATACAAGGTGACAAATGTGCAACATTATCCAAAGCCATATGGCTACAGACTGGTTACAACTATGCCATAAATGCAGTCCACAAAACTAGTATTGGCATCTGTTTCACACCAGACAAGTTCCTGCAGGACCTTAATTGACCCCTTTAAAAAAAATACATTTATTAACCAGGAATATTACTGTTCCCATCCAAAGAGCTTTCATAACAGAGTCAGGAGCATTAATACAATGTGTGGGCTTCCCAGTGTAATTAGGACAAGAAACAATGTGCTTACACTAGATAAAGAAGCACATGTTCTGTAGAGCAGATAGAATTATTTTATACTACTAGGGAATAAGGAAACCTGAGTGAGGGCCTGATGGGATGAAGTTTTAGTTGTGTTTGTTACCAAATTGTTACTGGTTTTCAATCAATGATAGCCATGTGAAGTCTGGTGGGGGGGAGAGAGTGCAAACGTTTCTGGTTCAATGCACGCTCTTCCTCCCCTTCAACATTGACTAATAAGTCTGTAGCAGCAACACCTCTAACATCTGCGTTATATTGGCCATTAAAGAGCTGACATTTTATAATCAATTGGAATAGAACAGAATTTACAGCTTTCTAAAAAACAGGAATATGTGGACACGTTATATAGAAAACTATTGCTTCCATACACTAATGGAGTGTAGGAGTTTCTCATAATTCTTTGAGACAAGTTTAAATGATCAAAAACCACAACATCATTTCATAGACCATTTACTTATGTGATCGAAAAGTAAACAGATCCAGTGTTTAGATTATACCACTGAGAAAGCAGTCTTCTTCAGATGTGTTGGAAGACAAAGGAAAAAAGGTGTGGGGGGGACGACAAGACAGTATTTTGACATTTGTTTTGCAAGTTTATGCTTTTTTTTTTTTTTAAAGCCAATTATATCTTGCTGAACAGTTACTACATTGAGTTTTTCTCCCATAAGGTTTCTTCATGGTTATACATTGACGTATAAAAGGTACAGGTGTAATATTTAAACTTCTTTTCTCACAGTACACAGAATAGATGTCCTGCCAGAATGAAGTTAATCAGACTCCTACACCTGCTAAGAGCACTAGGTGTGTACCAAGTTCAGGTATCAACATGTTACAAAGCTGGGTACTGTACCACACACACACACACACACACACTATATAGTATGTATGAAGGAAGAGGGAGAAATATTGGTACGCATTTCAGCATAAAAAGCATGCTATATGCAAGACTAGGGTTTCCCCCTAAATTTATAGCATGCTCCTTCAGCTGTTTGAGATTCTCACTCAATTACCTCTTCATTCCCTTTATATATATTTTACCAATAGCTGCAACTCTCAACTTTTTAGCCATTACCTCAAAATTTCCCCTGCTACCTCTTGTCTTAAATCCTCACTGTATTCTTTAGATTGTAAGCTCATGGACTATCTAGCTAAGCACTTTGTATAAAATCGCTTAAATGGCTAGATATCAGCTTACAGGCAGGGGGGTCTCTACCGTTTATATATTGTACAGCACTGTGGAATATGTTGGAGCTTTATAAATACCAGTAATAAAGCTTGTATGCTCTACTACGCATATATAACTTAAGTCGGTACCATTGTCCTCATTTAGAGGAGTAAAAAAGTGCTATTTATGTAGGAGTGATCTTACCAGAGTCACTGGTACTTTCTGACCCAGAAGAATTTTGGACTTTTTCCGGAACTGGTGTAGGTACAAGAGGCTGTGGTGGTGCTGTGGCCTGTTCCAGTGCATCAAATCCAGTCTCCAGTGGTTCAATATCTGGAACTTGTTTGGAACCACAAGCAGTCCATGCATTTCCAGTTGATAGCCTCTCATTTATTACCTTTTCCAGGCGCTCCCGAGTAGAGAATCCACTCCACATACAGTCTCTTAGGAGGACTACAGAGCTGAGGCCAGACAGTTTCACAGGAGATTCCAATCCCAAATCCATAAGGTCTGCTCCGAAGTCTGTACCAATTCCACCCATGCATCCTCCAGCAGACGGCGAGCAACTAGGCAAAAGCTCAAACTTCTTCCAGATGTCCTCACTGGGAGCAATGCATCTGTAAAAGTCCTCCTTCAGGTCCACATCATAGAAATAGTGAGTGCTGTAGGAGCCAAGATCCATTGTCCTATAAAACATCAACAGTAACCATACAGGAAGGGCAGCAACAGCACAAGAGATTCTATTTCAAAATAGAACCCTGGCAGAAGGAAAGACAGGATTTAAAGGGGGTATGATTAAAGGGAGACAGACACCAGCATTGGTGGACGGGGAGCCCAGGCACCCCCAGCAAAGGAAGGGGACAGTATGGTGTGATTATATGCACGTGGGGTGATTATATGCACGTGGGGAACAAAGCAAACTTTATTTCCCACATATGTGAAGCAGTCTAAAATGAGTAGGGCGCTGCGGATCCCTGCCATATGGAATTACCGCTGAAATGCGTACAACCCACAAAACTGCATCTCATACATAACATCCTGGGTATAAAGAAAGGCTTAGCCGGCGCTCACTGGAAGTATATAAATGGCCTTAGCTGACAGACTTCCCTCCTGTATTTCCCTTCATTCTCATGTCCGAGCCCCAGTGTGAGCACATTGCAGCCCCCCATGCCGTTTGAGTCTCCTTTACCTCAGTGAATCGCTCCTCGCTCTCCGCACACGGCGAGTCTGGCAGCATTCATTGTTCCCGCACATGTTTATACCAGCTATTGGCTCCCCTCCCCCCGTGGGCGAGCCGTGGGAAGCACCTTCCATAGGGGCGGCGGCTGTGATATAACCGTGTGTGTACTGACACCTTTACTAAGGGGTTGCTGGGGCTTTGTCAATTACTTAACATTGGATTTATTTCTTGTCAGCTCGATGTCTGTATTATGGCAGCTTATGGAGAGTCCTAGCTCTAGCTAATAAGCATGCACCATCATAACAATCATATGTAATACACTATTTTTAGTTAGCTCACAGAAATGTGAATTGAAAACAAAATTGCCAATTTGTAACTATCAGGGCTATTCACTAATGCCAAATGATAGTGAAATAAAACCTGGACTATTTAAAGCAATGTAGGAAAGCTGTGACACTAGCTAGATCATTTTCTCTGATCAGCTGTCTTTGCACGAAATGTGACAGTTGTATTTTAATTAGCTTTAATTTAGAACTTTGTGGAAGACCCCATATAACACAGATGGGGAATTTTCATATCAACATTATTTTAATTTTATTTTTTTTAGGTACAAGTTGGCAATTTGATTTTCAATTCACGTTTTTTTTTTTGTTTTTTTTAATAACCTCCTGAATAAAGTGTGAATTGGCAGGAATTCCAAGAGAACTTTAAACCCTTAAGGACACATGACATGTGTGACATGTCATGATTCCCTTTTATTCCAGAAGTTTGGTCCTTAAGGGGTTAAATTTTAGTTTGAATTGAGTGAACTGACAATTTAGCTGGCTTGAAAAAAAATTGGCTGTTTTGACCTAATTTTTTTAATTTGCTATTAATTCCCAAACATGCACACTTTATTGATAAACGAGGTATTTGTGGCATATTTACATATTGATTAAAGAATTGAGAATCAAGATAATTGTAAAAATAGCAAAACTGGGAAAGTTCTCCTGCAATATGTTTCCCCCATATTATCTAATATGGCTAAAATTAATTACATACTCTCCACAATTCCCAGTTAAATATATACACCTTTATGATCTATTTCTGTAAATATATTAAAGGGGTGCTAAATAATCATAACAATGAACAACCAATTCCAAGCTAACTACTGGTGTATGTTCCTCCTCCTATAAAATAGAACTTCTAGTTGCTAGAAGGAGCTTGTGCCAGTTTTGCAGCACTGAAAGGGTGAATAACAAAAACAAATTAAAAATGGCTGCAGAGGTTTAGCTCTATTGGTTATGGTTCATGGTGTGTTACGTCAAAGTCAAAATATTGTATGAAATAATCCACTTTGTATATAGTCCATGATTTGCACCTTCCTGACTCATTCTTTCTAACTTTTCATATGCAGTGCCAGCATGCATTACAATATACAAGGACAACCAGAAACATAAGAAGTTGGACCTGTGAGTATCGTCACATATTGAATGTCTACCATCAGTATGAAGTTAAGTTCCTCTTGGATAATCATTGCATCTATTAGAAGTTGGAAGGGGGGGAAGGGGGATTTACTGTTTTTGTCTAGTGTGCATGACACCAGAGCAAAAACCTCAGAGGATGCTCTCATGTTACGAATTAAAGGAATTTAAATGGTCTTGGTGCAGTGTCTCTGTTCCCCTTACTCCTGCAATGTAGAACATTGCCTTTTTCCCCCAAAAAACTGCAGTGTTGACATTGCAGTACTAAGACAGCCTCTACCAGACAGCCACTAGAGGTGCTTTCAGGAGTTTACTGGACCATGAGTCCCTTAAACTATGCATGACATCCTCACGCTGCAGCATCCTTGAAATCCTCAGAGGAAAGCATTGGCTCAATGCTTTCCTATGGGGAGGGCCTAATGCACTTGCTAAGCATGTGCATTAGGTCTGCCCCATCAGATAACGTTGGAAGATATTTACTAAAGGCAAGAGAGTCCAAATGTACTATCAAACTTGTGTCTTAACCCCTGTATCACAACTCAACTTTGAAGCATTTCTGAGCAAGACGACACATAGAATTCAGACTTGAGAAAGGGAGATTCTCCCGAAAGTTTGTCATTAAAAAATTCTGTAAGTCCAATAAAAAAGGTATTAAATAATACAAATTTTATCTGTTTTTTCATATATATATATATATGTGTATATATATAAAAAACGAAGAAGAGATAGCACTCCCAGGACTTGTAAGTAAATATAAAACTTAACTTTTAATCAATCGGCAAGAGGTCGACGTTTCAGTCTGTTAATCACAGACTTTCATCAGGACTAAAGCACAACACCATAAAATGACATATATATACAATAAATGCACATTGGTAATCAACTTACCCGCCACCAAACCAATTACGTCTCCCTGTCAGCTCCGGCTGGGTTTGCCGCGGGTTCCGCCGACGTCAATGCGTGCGTCGCAATGACGTCATTGCACGGCGCCGGCGTCATTACACCACGTGACCACATGCCCGTCAGCATCATGGGGAGTGTTGTCATGGAAATAGACTCCATGGCAACCTCATAAAAACAATAATAAACGGCTGAAGCGGAAATCAGGCGAACATTTGAATTACATTACTTATTCCAAATGCATGAGTGTAACCACTATCCCCAATCGATCGGGGGATTATAAGGCTCACAATAATTACAGTCCATGGCAGGACAAAATCAAGATGAATTTTTAAGGGGGCAGAACATTCAAGGGATAAATTTCCTAGGGAATCCAAAGAAAATTAGACATTAAGCGAATGGGCTCATAATGTTAAATAACATGGAGTCTTACTTTCCGTAAGGTATTTACCCAATATATAAACACCGAGGTTTCAGGGCTTGCAATAGAATAGCCTAGCATATTGACTCCGCAATTATAGCGACTATAAGAACAATGGTGCTCAATCATGTTCAAAGAAATTGAACCAAGGAGTAAATATCTATATGGAGACTGAATCATGGGCCCATCTGTATACTGATCAAACCTCCAAAGTATGCCCACTAAGTGGCTTCCAGGAATAATTAACTAAGAAACAACAATCTGGAAAGAAATATATACAGATAGGTGATATCAATGAAAACCGCATATCAAGAACCCACTTCGTGGATTGGTCCCCATGTCTATGTATTCACTATATTGGTCAAAATAACCTACAGACACATAAAGAATGGAGGAATATGAAAAGTATGAAAGGGGTGGAGACAATGACCATCCTCAAAACTGGACAACCAGGGAGGTGGCTTAACCCCAAGGGCGGGCCCCCAACACCTATGCCAGTATACATCAGGTCATCCAAGATATTAAACTATAAGAACACAGACAACGAATATTTTTCATTTAGTCCAAGGGGATGGACTGTTTGTAGTGTCCTAATCCAGAACAATTCTCTTTGGAGGAGCATCTTTTTTCGATCACCCCCTCTCCTAGGTGCTGGGACATGATCTATAGCCATCAGCTTCATGGATGGCAAGTTATGGCCAAGTTCGAGAAAGTGCTTTGCTACCGGTAACTCCGACTTCTGGTCCCTGTATGCTGTTCTGATGCTAGACCTGTGGTTACGGATCCGTTCCCTCAAGGGCAAGTCCGTTTTCCCGATGTATGTTAAACCACACGGACACATGAGTTTGTATATCACGAAATCGCTGGTGCATGTTAGTCGATGTTGGATGCGGAAGCTGGTTCCCGTATGAGGATGTGTGAACGTTTTTCCGGGGATCATATGTCCACAAGTCACACATCCTAAACAGCGATAGCATCCCAGATTCTGTGGAGTACTGCTCTTCGTGTAGCAGTGAACTGGATCGGTGTTTACTAGCAGATCTCTCAGATTTTTGTTCCTCTTGTAGCAGAACATAGGAGGATTTTGGAATATTGGAGGCAGTGTCACATCATTGCTAAGTGTTCTCCAATTTGCCTCAATAATTTGTTTGAATTTAGGTGATGATGTAGTGAACGTGGTGGGGAAGACCAATCTGTCAGTTTTTTCCTTAAGTGCAGGAGTGTCAACTGTAGCCCGCCCTCGGTCAAGTGCCTTCTGTAAAATCTGGCATGTATATCCACGTTGTCGAAATTTTTCCCACATTAACCCTAACTGTTCTTGGGCTCTTATTGGATCTGAGTTGTTCCTCAGGACACGCAAGAACTGTGAGTAGGGTAGAGAGTTCTTTAATGAGCCAGGGTGGAAGCTATTAGCCTGAAGGATTGTATTTCGGTCCGTCGGCTTAGAGTATAAAGTATATGCCAGTCTCGACCCTTCTCGTAGTACTCTGATGTCCAGGAAGTCAACTGATGCCAAGTCCATCTCTGCTGTTAATTTGATGTTGCTGGTGCTTATATTGATGGACTGGACCATTTCTTTGGCCTCGGCTATGGAGCCAGTAACCAACATAAAGATATCGTCGATATACCTTGCATACTTCAGGATACGGTCATGATAGGGTTGCAGAATGTGTCTGGTTTCAAATTCAAACATGTAACCGTTGGCATACATGGGTGCCATAGCCGCACCCATGGATGTACCAGCAATTTGTCTGTACCACTCCGTCTCGAACCTGAAGTAATTCTGGGACAGGACTATTTCCAAAAGCTCCAGCGTATACTCTATGGGAGGTCCTATGTAGTGTGTAGATTGCGATAATATCGACCTCATAGCATCTATCCCCTCTTGATGGGGTATCACGGTGTACAAACTTGACACATCACACGTCAATAGAACAACCGGTTCAGAGGGTAATGTTGTCTCAGATAATAATCTTATGAAGCTTGGGGTGTCCTTTATGCAAGTGGGAAGATGTTCAATGGGTTCTTTAAACAAGAAATCCAGCCATTTTGCCAGCGGTTCCAGAACTCCCCCAATTGCCGACACTATGGGGCGGCCTGGAGGTTTATCCAAATTTTTATGGACTTTGGGCAATGAGTAAATCACCGGCGTCCTTGGTGAAGTTGCTTGGAGATATTGGTAAAGTTCCATCGAAATGTAGTTGGAACGGAGTCCTCTTGATAAGCATTCTTCAATTTGGTTAATGACCAGATCAGTAGGATCCTTGGATAGTTTGGCATATGTGTTGTGGTCCGACAATTGTGATAAAATTTCTGAGCGGTAGTCACAATAATTTTGGATGACAATGCCTCCCCCTTTGTCAGCCGGACGGATGATGATCTCCTTGTCGGCTGACAAGGATTTGATGATCGCTCGTTCACTCTTGGTACAGTTGGAATGATGAGGAAGCTTTTGTTTCAAATGATCCGATGACTCCTTCTGCACTGAGCGTAAGAAGGACTTAATAGATGTTTGGTTGGGCATAGGGTCGAATGTGCTCTTAGTTCTGAATCTGTTAGTCGTGTTCGTTGTATCCATGGTTTTGGTCTTGAAAAAATCTTTCAATCTTAGCGACCGACCAAATTTATAAAGTTCAACTTCCCAATCTAGGGGTTTAGCTCCAGACGTGGGAACAAATGATAAACCTTTACTAAGCATCCTTGTTTCTTCTGGTGTCAGAGCTCTGGAAGATAGATTGAAGATTGGGGCTATCTCTGTTGACGGGGTGGCCGCCCTCTTGCCCCAGAAGGTACGCCCCCTCTGGCCACGTCTTGTGATGTACCTCCGCCTGATGTTCCGTGTCTGCTCTGGTACCGTGTCCGTATAGATGTTTCCTCTGCTGATGCCCTGTCTAAAAAAGGTTGTGCAGTGCTGGATGAACTATCAGTTCTCCGTGCTGAAGAAGAATCGTGCGGTAATTCAGACTCGGAGGTAGATTCACCTGAAGTTCTATCTATGGTGAACTGTCTAGGTTTGCGGATGGGTCTGCGTTTCTTAATAAAATTCGGTGTATCTGACTTTCCGCTGAGCCATCTATATACACGATGTTCTTTATAGTCAGCTGTAACCCTCTCCTGTTTTTCTCTTTTAAACCTCACCAAATCAGTTTTGTAGTTCTTGATATTGTCCTCTAGTTTTAATAAGGTAGTTGCCGATTCAGGTGCTGATAGTAGTACCGCCTGTCGTGTTTCTAATTCAGAGATCCTTCTCCTAATTTGGATTAGATCTTCCCTGACGTCTTCAATAATAATGAGCATAAGGTCTAGTGAACATTTATTGAGGACGGAAATCCAGCGTTTGCAAACCTGTGGCTTTAATCTACCAATGGTAGGAATGTTTTTGACCCGAAAACCTCGTGGAATTTGTAGCTTGCGATGGTAATCTGACAGGAAAAGCCCATGTAGGTCCAAATCCGTCTCACGTTTTCTAAGTCTTAATAACTCGAAGTATATGTCCCTTAAGGACGTAGTATTGGGTAAATCAGATGTAGACGCTGCCCACCGTATCCTATCTGCATCATCCTCGCTGTACTGCCATGTTTCCGCCTGTTCAACTAAACCGCCAGCCAATGTAAAAAAATCTTCCATAGATGAAGAGATGTGGGATAATAGATTGAATCCAATATGTACAATTGTATACAAGTACTCACAAGGGTACAGAATTGTAATTTTCCAACAGAAGTAGTTGAATGTAGATTCAGGAGTGGTTCAAACTCCAAAGTCGGGGTGCATAGAAAGCTGGCTCCTGCCACTGAGCCATACATACAAGGAAACAAAATAATCCTGCACTCCACGATCCAAACTTAAATGCCCGGTGCTTGTCCAGCAAGATACAAAAAACGAAGAAGAGATAGCACTCCCAGGACTTGTAAGTAAATATAAAACTTAACTTTTAATCAATCGGCAAGAGGTCGACGTTTCAGTCTGTTAATCACAGACTTTCATCAGGACTAAAGCACAACACCATAAAATGACATATATATACAATAAATGCACATTGGTAATCAACTTACCCGCCACCAAACCAATTACGTCTCCCTGTCAGCTCCGGCTGGGTTTGCCGCGGGTTCCGCCGACGTCAATGCGTGCGTCGCAATGACGTCATTGCACGGCGCCGGCGTCATTACACCACGTGACCACATGCCCGTCAGCATCATGGGGAGTGTTGTCATGGAAATAGACTCCATGGCAACCTCATAAAAACAATAATAAACGGCTGAAGCGGAAATCAGGCGAACATTTGAATTACATTACTTATTCCAAATGCATGAGTGTAACCACTATCCCCAATCGATCGGGGGATTATAAGGCTCACAATAATTACAGTCCATGGCAGGACAAAATCAAGATGAATTTTTAAGGGGGCAGAACATTCAAGGGATAAATTTCCTAGGGAATCCAAAGAAAATTAGACATTAAGCGAATGGGCTCATAATGTTAAATAACATGGAGTCTTACTTTCCGTAAGGTATTTACCCAATATATAAACACCGAGGTTTCAGGGCTTGCAATAGAATAGCCTAGCATATTGACTCCGCAATTATAGCGACTATAAGAACAATGGTGCTCAATCATGTTCAAAGAAATTGAACCAAGGAGTAAATATCTATATGGAGACTGAATCATGGGCCCATCTGTATACTGATCAAACCTCCAAAGTATGCCCACTAAGTGGCTTCCAGGAATAATTAACTAAGAAACAACAATCTGGAAAGAAATATATACAGATAGGTGATATCAATGAAAACCGCATATCAAGAACCCACTTCGTGGATTGGTCCCCATGTCTATGTATTCACTATATTGGTCAAAATAACCTACAGACACATAAAGAATGGAGGAATATGAAAAGTATGAAAGGGGTGGAGACAATGACCATCCTCAAAACTGGACAACCAGGGAGGTGGCTTAACCCCAAGGGCGGGCCCCCAACACCTATGCCAGTATACATCAGGTCATCCAAGATATTAAACTATAAGAACACAGACAACGAATATTTTTCATTTAGTCCAAGGGGATGGACTGTTTGTAGTGTCCTAATCCAGAACAATTCTCTTTGGAGGAGCATCTTTTTTCGATCACCCCCTCTCCTAGGTGCTGGGACATGATCTATAGCCATCAGCTTCATGGATGGCAAGTTATGGCCAAGTTCGAGAAAGTGCTTTGCTACCGGTAACTCCGACTTCTGGTCCCTGTATGCTGTTCTGATGCTAGACCTGTGGTTACGGATCCGTTCCCTCAAGGGCAAGTCCGTTTTCCCGATGTATGTTAAACCACACGGACACATGAGTTTGTATATCACGAAATCGCTGGTGCATGTTAGTCGATGTTGGATGCGGAAGCTGGTTCCCGTATGAGGATGTGTGAACGTTTTTCCGGGGATCATATGTCCACAAGTCACACATCCTAAACAGCGATAGCATCCCAGATTCTGTGGAGTACTGCTCTTCGTGTAGCAGTGAACTGGATCGGTGTTTACTAGCAGATCTCTCAGATTTTTGTTCCTCTTGTAGCAGAACATAGGAGGATTTTGGAATATTGGAGGCAGTGTCACATCATTGCTAAGTGTTCTCCAATTTGCCTCAATAATTTGTTTGAATTTAGGTGATGATGTAGTCAACGTGGTGGGGAAGACCAATCTGTCAGTTTTTTCCTTAAGTGCAGGAGTGTCAACTGTAGCCCGCCCTCGGTCAAGTGCCTTCTGTAAAATCTGGCATGTATATCCACGTTGTCGAAATTTTTCCCACATTAACCCTAACTGTTCTTGGGCTCTTATTGGATCTGAGTTGTTCCTCAGGACACGCAAGAACTGTGAGTAGGGTAGAGAGTTCTTTAATGAGCCAGGGTGGAAGCTATTAGCCTGAAGGATTGTATTTCGGTCCGTCGGCTTAGAGTATAAAGTATATGCCAGTCTCGACCCTTCTCGTAGTACTCTGATGTCCAGGAAGTCAACTGATGCCAAGTCCATCTCTGCTGTTAATTTGATGTTGCTGGTGCTTATATTGATGGACTGGACCATTTCTTTGGCCTCGGCTATGGAGCCAGTAACCAACATAAAGATATCGTCGATATACCTTGCATACTTCAGGATACGGTCATGATAGGGTTGCAGAATGTGTCTGGTTTCAAATTCAAACATGTAACCGTTGGCATACATGGGTGCCATAGCCGCACCCATGGATGTACCAGCAATTTGTCTGTACCACTCCGTCTCGAACCTGAAGTAATTCTGGGACAGGACTATTTCCAAAAGCTCCAGCGTATACTCTATGGGAGGTCCTATGTAGTGTGTAGATTGCGATAATATCGACCTCATAGCATCTATCCCCTCTTGATGGGGTATCACGGTGTACAAACTTGACACATCACACGTCAATAGAACAACCGGTTCAGAGGGTAATGTTGTCTCAGATAATAATCTTATGAAGCTTGGGGTGTCCTTTATGCAAGTGGGAAGATGTTCAATGGGTTCTTTAAACAAGAAATCCAGCCATTTTGCCAGCGGTTCCAGAACTCCCCCAATTGCCGACACTATGGGGCGGCCTGGAGGTTTATCCAAATTTTTATGGACTTTGGGCAATGAGTAAATCACCGGCGTCCTTGGTGAAGTTGCTTGGAGATATTGGTAAAGTTCCATCGAAATGTAGTTGGAACGGAGTCCTCTTGATAAGCATTCTTCAATTTGGTTAATGACCAGATCAGTAGGATCCTTGGATAGTTTGGCATATGTGTTGTGGTCCGACAATTGTGATAAAATTTCTGAGCGGTAGTCACAATAATTTTGGATGACAATGCCTCCCCCTTTGTCAGCCGGACGGATGATGATCTCCTTGTCGGCTGACAAGGATTTGATGATCGCTCGTTCACTCTTGGTACAGTTGGAATGATGAGGAAGCTTTTGTTTCAAATGATCCGATGACTCCTTCTGCACTGAGCGTAAGAAGGACTTAATAGATGTTTGGTTGGGCATAGGGTCGAATGTGCTCTTAGTTCTGAATCTGTTAGTCGTGTTCGTTGTATCCATGGTTTTGGTCTTGAAAAAATCTTTCAATCTTAGCGACCGACCAAATTTATAAAGTTCAACTTCCCAATCTAGGGGTTTAGCTCCAGACGTGGGAACAAATGATAAACCTTTACTAAGCATCCTTGTTTCTTCTGGTGTCAGAGCTCTGGAAGATAGATTGAAGATTGGGGCTATCTCTGTTGACGGGGTGGCCGCCCTCTTGCCCCAGAAGGTACGCCCCCTCTGGCCACGTCTTGTGATGTACCTCCGCCTGATGTTCCGTGTCTGCTCTGGTACCGTGTCCGTATAGATGTTTCCTCTGCTGATGCCCTGTCTAAAAAAGGTTGTGCAGTGCTGGATGAACTATCAGTTCTCCGTGCTGAAGAAGAATCGTGCGGTAATTCAGACTCGGAGGTAGATTCACCTGAAGTTCTATCTATGGTGAACTGTCTAGGTTTGCGGATGGGTCTGCGTTTCTTAATAAAATTCGGTGTATCTGACTTTCCGCTGAGCCATCTATATACACGATGTTCTTTATAGTCAGCTGTAACCCTCTCCTGTTTTTCTCTTTTAAACCTCACCAAATCAGTTTTGTAGTTCTTGATATTGTCCTCTAGTTTTAATAAGGTAGTTGCCGATTCAGGTGCTGATAGTAGTACCGCCTGTCGTGTTTCTAATTCAGAGATCCTTCTCCTAATTTGGATTAGATCTTCCCTGACGTCTTCAATAATAATGAGCATAAGGTCTAGTGAACATTTATTGAGGACGGAAATCCAGCGTTTGCAAACCTGTGGCTTTAATCTACCAATGGTAGGAATGTTTTTGACCCGAAAACCTCGTGGAATTTGTAGCTTGCGATGGTAATCTGACAGGAAAAGCCCATGTAGGTCCAAATCCGTCTCACGTTTTCTAAGTCTTAATAACTCGAAGTATATGTCCCTTAAGGACGTAGTATTGGGTAAATCAGATGTAGACGCTGCCCACCGTATCCTATCTGCATCATCCTCGCTGTACTGCCATGTTTCCGCCTGTTCAACTAAACCGCCAGCCAATGTAAAAAAATCTTCCATAGATGAAGAGATGTGGGATAATAGATTGAATCCAATATGTACAATTGTATACAAGTACTCACAAGGGTACAGAATTGTAATTTTCCAACAGAAGTAGTTGAATGTAGATTCAGGAGTGGTTCAAACTCCAAAGTCGGGGTGCATAGAAAGCTGGCTCCTGCCACTGAGCCATACATACAAGGAAACAAAATAATCCTGCACTCCACGATCCAAACTTAAATGGTGGCGGGTAAGTTGATTACCAATGTGCATTTATTGTATATATATGTCATTTTATGGTGTTGTGCTTTAGTCCTGATGAAAGTCTGTGATTAACAGACTGAAACGTCGACCTCTTGCCGATTGATTAAAAGTTAAGTTTTATATTTACTTACAAGTCCTGGGAGTGCTATCTCTTCTTCGTTTTTTGTATCTTGCTGGACAAGCACCGGGCATTTAAGTTTGGATCGTGGAGTGCAGGATTATTTTGTTTCCTTGTATGTATGGCTCAGTGGCAGGAGCCAGCTTTCTATGCACCCCGACTTTGGAGTTTGAACCACTCCTGAATCTACATTCAACTACTTCTGTTGGAAAATTACAATTCTGTACCCTTGTGAGTACTTGTATACAATTGTACATATTGGATTCAATCTATTATCCCACATCTCTTCATCTATGGAAGATTTTTTTACATTGGCTGGCGGTTTAGTTGAACAGGCGGAAACATGGCAGTACAGCGAGGATGATGCAGATAGGATACGGTGGGCAGCGTCTACATCTGATTTACCCAATACTACGTCCTTAAGGGACATATACTTCGAGTTATTAAGACTTAGAAAACGTGAGACGGATTTGGACCTACATGGGCTTTTCCTGTCAGATTACCATCGCAAGCTACAAATTCCACGAGGTTTTCGGGTCAAAAACATTCCTACCATTGGTAGATTAAAGCCACAGGTTTGCAAACGCTGGATTTCCGTCCTCAATAAATGTTCACTAGACCTTATGCTCATTATTATTGAAGACGTCAGGGAAGATCTAATCCAAATTAGGAGAAGGATCTCTGAATTAGAAACACGACAGGCGGTACTACTATCAGCACCTGAATCGGCAACTACCTTATTAAAACTAGAGGACAATATCAAGAACTACAAAACTGATTTGGTGAGGTTTAAAAGAGAAAAACAGGAGAGGGTTACAGCTGACTATAAAGAACATCGTGTATATAGATGGCTCAGCGGAAAGTCAGATACACCGAATTTTATTAAGAAACGCAGACCCATCCGCAAACCTAGACAGTTCACCATAGATAGAACTTCAGGTGAATCTACCTCCGAGTCTGAATTACCGCACGATTCTTCTTCAGCACGGAGAACTGATAGTTCATCCAGCACTGCACAACCTTTTTTAGACAGGGCATCAGCAGAGGAAACATCTATACGGACACGGTACCAGAGCAGACACGGAACATCAGGCGGAGGTACATCACAAGACGTGGCCAGAGGGGGCGTACCTTCTGGGGCAAGAGGGCGGCCACCCCGTCAACAGAGATAGCCCCAATCTTCAATCTATCTTCCAGAGCTCTGACACCAGAAGAAACAAGGATGCTTAGTAAAGGTTTATCATTTGTTCCCACGTCTGGAGCTAAACCCCTAGATTGGGAAGTTGAACTTTATAAATTTGGTCGGTCGCTAAGATTGAAAGATTTTTTCAAGACCAAAACCATGGATACAACGAACACGACTAACAGATTCAGAACTAAGAGCACATTCGACCCTATGCCCAACCAAACATCTATTAAGTCCTTCTTACGCTCAGTGCAGAAGGAGTCATCGGATCATTTGAAACAAAAGCTTCCTCATCATTCCAACTGTACCAAGAGTGAACGAGCGATCATCAAATCCTTGTCAGCCGACAAGGAGATCATCATCCGTCCGGCTGACAAAGGGGGAGGCATTGTCATCCAAAATTATTGTGACTACCGCTCAGAAATTTTATCACAATTGTCGGACCACAACACATATGCCAAACTATCCAAGGATCCTACTGATCTGGTCATTAACCAAATTGAAGAATGCTTATCAAGAGGACTCCGTTCCAACTACATTTCGATGGAACTTTACCAATATCTCCAAGCAACTTCACCAAGGACGCCGGTGATTTACTCATTGCCCAAAGTCCATAAAAATTTGGATAAACCTCCAGGCCGCCCCATAGTGTCGGCAATTGGGGGAGTTCTGGAACCGCTGGCAAAATGGCTGGATTTCTTGTTTAAAGAACCCATTGAACATCTTCCCACTTGCATAAAGGACACCCCAAGCTTCATAAGATTATTATCTGAGACAACATTACCCTCTGAACCGGTTGTTCTATTGACGTGTGATGTGTCAAGTTTGTACACCGTGATACCCCATCAAGAGGGGATAGATGCTATGAGGTCGATATTATCGCAATCTACACACTACATAGGACCTCCCATAGAGTATACGCTGGAGCTTTTGGAAATAGTCCTGTCCCAGAATTACTTCAGGTTCGAGACGGAGTGGTACAGACAAATTGCTGGTACATCCATGGGTGCGGCTATGGCACCCATGTATGCCAACGGTTACATGTTTGAATTTGAAACCAGACACATTCTGCAACCCTATCATGACCGTATCCTGAAGTATGCAAGGTATATCGACGATATCTTTATGTTGGTTACTGGCTCCATAGCCGAGGCCAAAGAAATGGTCCAGTCCATCAATATAAGCACCAGCAACATCAAATTAACAGCAGAGATGGACTTGGCATCAGTTGACTTCCTGGACATCAGAGTACTACGAGAAGGGTCGAGACTGGCATATACTTTATACTCTAAGCCGACGGACCGAAATACAATCCTTCAGGCTAATAGCTTCCACCCTGGCTCATTAAAGAACTCTCTACCCTACTCACAGTTCTTGCGTGTCCTGAGGAACAACTCAGATCCAATAAGAGCCCAAGAACAGTTAGGGTTAATGTGGGAAAAATTTCGACAACGTGGATATACATGCCAGATTTTACAGAAGGCACTTGACCGAGGGCGGGCTACAGTTGACACTCCTGCACTTAAGGAAAAAACTGACAGATTGGTCTTCCCCACCACGTTCACTACATCATCACCTAAATTCAAACAAATTATTGAGGCAAATTGGAGAACACTTAGCAATGATGTGACACTGCCTCCAATATTCCAAAATCCTCCTATGTTCTGCTACAAGAGGAACAAAAATCTGAGAGATCTGCTAGTAAACACCGATCCAGTTCACTGCTACACGAAGAGCAGTACTCCACAGAATCTGGGATGCTATCGCTGTTTAGGATGTGTGACTTGTGGACATATGATCCCCGGAAAAACGTTCACACATCCTCATACGGGAACCAGCTTCCGCATCCAACATCGACTAACATGCACCAGCGATTTCGTGATATACAAACTCATGTGTCCGTGTGGTTTAACATACATCGGGAAAACGGACTTGCCCTTGAGGGAACGGATCCGTAACCACAGGTCTAGCATCAGAACAGCATACAGGGACCAGAAGTCGGAGTTACCGGTAGCAAAGCACTTTCTCGAACTTGGCCATAACTTGCCATCCATGAAGCTGATGGCTATAGATCATGTCCCAGCACCTAGGAGAGGGGGTGATCGAAAAAAGATGCTCCTCCAAAGAGAATTGTTCTGGATTAGGACACTACAAACAGTCCATCCCCTTGGACTAAATGAAAAATATTCGTTGTCTGTGTTCTTATAGTTTAATATCTTGGATGACCTGATGTATACTGGCATAGGTGTTGGGGGCCCGCCCTTGGGGTTAAGCCACCTCCCTGGTTGTCCAGTTTTGAGGATGGTCATTGTCTCCACCCCTTTCATACTTTTCATATTCCTCCATTCTTTATGTGTCTGTAGGTTATTTTGACCAATATAGTGAATACATAGACATGGGGACCAATCCACGAAGTGGGTTCTTGATATGCGGTTTTCATTGATATCACCTATCTGTATATATTTCTTTCCAGATTGTTGTTTCTTAGTTAATTATTCCTGGAAGCCACTTAGTGGGCATACTTTGGAGGTTTGATCAGTATACAGATGGGCCCATGATTCAGTCTCCATATAGATATTTACTCCTTGGTTCAATTTCTTTGAACATGATTGAGCACCATTGTTCTTATAGTCGCTATAATTGCGGAGTCAATATGCTAGGCTATTCTATTGCAAGCCCTGAAACCTCGGTGTTTATATATTGGGTAAATACCTTACGGAAAGTAAGACTCCATGTTATTTAACATTATGAGCCCATTCGCTTAATGTCTAATTTTCTTTGGATTCCCTAGGAAATTTATCCCTTGAATGTTCTGCCCCCTTAAAAATTCATCTTGATTTTGTCCTGCCATGGACTGTAATTATTGTGAGCCTTATAATCCCCCGATCGATTGGGGATAGTGGTTACACTCATGCATTTGGAATAAGTAATGTAATTCAAATGTTCGCCTGATTTCCGCTTCAGCCGTTTATTATTGTTTTTATGAGGTTGCCATGGAGTCTATTTCCATGACAACACTCCCCATGATGCTGACGGGCATGTGGTCACGTGGTGTAATGACGCCGGCGCCGTGCAATGACGTCATTGCGACGCACGCATTGACGTCGGCGGAACCCGCGGCAAACCCAGCCGGAGCTGACAGGGAGACGTAATTGGTTTGGTGGCGGGTAAGTTGATTACCAATGTGCATTTATTGTATATATATGTCATTTTATGGTGTTGTGCTTTAGTCCTGATGAAAGTCTGTGATTAACAGACTGAAACGTCGACCTCTTGCCGATTGATTAAAAGTTAAGTTTTATATTTACTTACAAGTCCTGGGAGTGCTATCTCTTCTTCGTTTTTTGTATCTTGCTGGACAAGCACCGGGCATTTAAGTTTGGATCGTGGAGTGCAGGATTATTTTGTTTCCTTTTCTGTGTATATATATATATATATATATATATATTATATCTCCACGAAGAAAGGCACACGCTGGGCTTTTTGAGGAAAACTATTTGTCTTTATTAATAACACATGGGTTACAGCAAATCGACGTTTCAGTCCATCACAGGACTTTCATCAGGATAACCCCATAGCTTCAAACACCATCTTTAAATAGCAAAAAAGTGTGGGAAACTTGTAACGGTGAAGTACCCTCCCCCTAGACAGCGAGTGTCCAACTCAGAGTTTGACATGCTCGTATTTTGAAATTGGAGTTCTAAGCCACACAGTGGTTGTGGTGTATAACAATTTAGGTGAGAAGACCCTTTTCTTTTTTTTTTTTCAATCTCTTTGTGATTTATAAGTTCTTATGTGATTCTTTATCATTTAACATGGGCTGGATATATTGAATTTTTGATTACTAAGTGAGGAAACGGTACTTTCCTGAAATACCTACATTTATTGAGAAATAATCAAAAGGTTATACGGTTACTAGCATTCTGTTTATACATCTCATTATCAATGTGTCTCTAGGTTTTTCATTTGTATTTTTATCTGGGATATATGGATCACAGTGCTCTTATTATTGTGTGCAATTAGTACTAATATATTATGTATATATACCATTCAAGTGTCCCTTTTAGTTTCACCATGGGTAAAATGATAAGATTCACATATCTTTCACATTTTTTCTTGTTTAATATTTATCTAATGTATCTTATACACTATGATACATGGATTGTATCTAGTTGTATTCATATTGACATGAAACACACTATTTAGTGGTCACCTGATGGTTTTTAAGTGAAGTTTTGTGGTCCACATGTGGCTCATCAATCTACAGTTTGCACTGTTTAGTCTGGATCTTTGATCACAGGTATTACCTTTGTCTAGGGGGGGGGGTACTTCACCTTTACAAGTTCCCTGCACTTTTTTTGCTATATAAAGATGGTGTTTGGAACTATAAGGTTATCCTGATGAAAGTTTTATGATGGACTGAAACGTCGATTTGCTGTAACCCGTGTGTTATTAATAGAGACGAATATATTTCTTCAAAAAGCCCAGTGTGTGCCTTTCATTGTGGAGATTTATGTTGATTTGGCTGAAAGAGCACTGTGGCATAGTGATGTCCCGAACAGTTCGCCAGCGAACATAGCGTGTTCGGTCCGCCCCCTATTCGTCATCATTGAGTAAACTTTGACACTGTACCTCACATAATAATTTCCTTTCCTTCTCAACACCTAACAACTATAACTTAGCAAATGCAGGGTACTAAACATTGCCCATATATCCTCATCTATTAATTCAAATAATCATCCTTAAAGGAATCTTCCCTCTCCCCCCCTCCTTTCCAGCGCTCCTCGGGTCTGCCGGTGCTGGCCCTGCCCCCGATCCGCCTTCTTGCTGACATCATCAGAATTTAATTATTTCGGCTATTCCAGTGTTTTCCTATAGGGAAATGGATTGGCTAATATCATCAAGGAGGCGGGACAGGGGCAGGGCCAAACGCCGGCTGAGCCAGTCAGCATCTCCTCGTAGAAATGCATTGAATCAAATCACACTGTGCAGCACTGCCCCAGGAAGCACCTTCAGTGACCATCTGAGGAGTGGCCACTGGAGGTGTCTCTGAAAAGGCAGTGTTTACATGAAAAAGCCTGCAGGGAATGATTATACTCACCAGAACAACTACATTAAACGGTAGTTGTTCTGGTGATTATAGTGTCCTTTTAAAGTAAGACTATATTGTCATAAATACAAACATGTATTCTTGACACTATAGAATCTGTGTAGCTCTTTAGGTCCCCGGCCCTTTTAGCCTCAGCCTCTGTGGATGAGATAATCAATTTTGATGATCTCAGTCAATCCAATGCTTTCCCATAGGAAAACACATGGAGGCTATTGCGCATGCATAGCAAAACGCCACGTTGCGCCAGTCAGCATCTACTCAAAGAGGTGCATTGAACCAATGCATTTCTTTGAGGAATGTTCAGCGCATTCATGCAGTGTGGAGACGCTGAATGCCAGTGCTGTGCACTGTGCAGACTGGACTAGGAAGCACCTCTAGTAGCCGTCTGAGTAACACTAAATGTGTTACTAGGCAGTAATGTAAACACTGCCTTTTCTAAGAAAAAGCAGTGTTTACATTAATAAGCCTACAGGGACAGGCTATAGACACCAGAACCACTACATTAAAGGGACACTGTAGGCACCCAGACCACTTCAGCTCATTGAAGTGGTGTGGGTGCAAACTCTCCTCACCTTTAACCCTGCAGTGGTATTTATTGCAGTTTTTATAAACTGCAATAATTACCTCTGAGGTAATTATTCAGACAGCCTCTAGAGGGAGTTCCGGAACTGAAACAGACTTTTGGTCCGTTAACTTGAATAATACTTTCCTGTGGGAAGATCCTAATTCGAGAGCAGCCATTGCCACACATGCGCATTAGGTCTCTCCACCTAGCGGGGGAGGAACGTGGGCGGAGCTGAGCCAGCGCCGAGGGACATCAGCACTGGACCCAGAGCTGAGCCAGCGCCAAGGGACATCGGCACTGGACCCAGGAAAGTGACTAATGTGGTTATTAACCCCTAGCGCCGCAGGGGGTGGCCTTGACAGAGGGGAAATCTATAGTGCCAGGAAAACAAGTTAGTTAGTTTCCCTTTAAGCTGTAATTGTTTTGGTGACTACAGTGTCCTTTAAAAATATAAATCTGATTCAACTAAAAAGAGAAAAGCTTACTAGAAAAAACATTAATTGGCTAAAACATAGTGGATTTATACCTCTGCACCGTAGTCCCAGTATGATTTGCTGGCAAATTTAAACCCCCTGTGTGTCATTAGTCTGAAAGAAATTAGTTAATGTGATTGACCCTCAAACTAAGGGATGGGGAAGCAGCTACAGACTCACCCATAATATTAACCTTTGTGCTGCTACTCATTGTGCGAGGAAATATAGTAGATCACAGTGCAAGGCTTCTCCTGAAAGGTGACACCCTGACTCAGTCAGTTTTCATTTTATCTTGTTACCTGCTGGTGCAGCTAAGTGACATCTTATTTGGTTAGTTTGGGATTAATTTAAAAATCAATCTGGACTTCCCTCCAGAGCAGTTTCTAAGCTAGGCCGTCCAATGTCAGGGTTTGTTTGACAGCATTTAAGACCTGATTCAAGTGAATTCAGATAGTTTCAACTTCACAGCATGGCGTGCTATTTAAGATTTCCTCAAATCTTTCACATTTTCTGTTTGGATGAAGCATCTAAAGTTTAGTAAATAATCCCAAATATTTTTTTTAAAGAAACATCTTATTTATATTTTTCCAGGGTGGCAATAGTTCCAATATCACCCATTTATTCACCAAGTGGTGAATTGTGGTGATATGAAAATAGAATTGCAAATTAGGTCAAAGTATTTTCCCAATTTTTCTAGTTTGTTTATTTTGGTTTGCTTTAAATTTTTTAAAACTTAGTGTTAGCCCAATGCAGAGCGCTTTGTAACACGTTGACCTATAATACAAGTGTGTAAATCACAAATAGAAGAATGTTTATCAGCATTCATTACTTTTTCTTTCCATTTTTGCATCCTGGAATACAGCATTAGCCCACTACAGTACTTACAAAGTCATGTGTAGCAAATTGGCTAGTTGTATAAATCTATACTGGTTTCTAAGACAAATCACAATAGGCTGGTACCCAAGCTGTCCTTATAAAGAACAACAGATTCCTCTACTAAACAGGACAGCTGTTCCCTCCCTTCCCCCCACAGAGCATATCCCTTTGAACATTCTACCCCCACCTCCAAATTCTCATCAAACAACAAAGGGTTAATGTCACTTAAGTTTTCACACAAAGCCCAGACTAACCCTGGGGGGGGTTGGGTTGTGGGCAGGGGGATTAACATTTTGATAATTGTATCTTCTGATTCTATTTCTTACATGTGCAAGGTGAGTGGATTAACATTAAAATGTTTGCCTTAATGAAAACTGTGCACAACAGGTCTACATTTTAAATTTCAAGGATGAGGGGGGATGAGGGGTAATGAGGGGGAATGAGGGGGGGAATGAGGGGGGAGGGGGGGGAATGTAGTGTTGGGCAACTGGTGAGACAATGCACATGGCAGGAGACTTTGCAATATGTTGTAGGTGACCTACCTAGACAGAGTGAATTGAGATACAATAATGCAGTAAGTGTGCCCCTGCACATAGAATCTTACAATCTAGCATTACAATATGTCTCATAAAATGTCTTTTACATAGCTGTCAACTATCATGTCACATGAGTTCTCTGAACATTATTGTTTCATTGTTTTATAATGTGAACATATACACGGGGGAGGGGCATGTAATAAGACATTATGATAAGTAAATACTGCACACATGGCTGTTACAACAGCATCACAATAGCAGATCCTACATACAGGTTTGTAGATTATAGTAGAATAAGCAATACTGACCCACCCCCCACTATAGCTAGTAAAATGCTTTTATTCAGAATGATTACGATTATTTATAAAGCACCAACATATTCCACAGTGCTGTACAATAGGAAACAAGACAAATATATTGAATTCTAACTAAACATGAATTACATATTGAATTGGAGATCTGACCCATTCAGTCTAGTGTTTAAATGAAAACGTGTTCACAAAATATCCAATTGCTTCAATAGCTAATTGGGGGTGGGGGTAATCTCTACAATAGTCTGTAGTCACACAGTTTGAATAATCTAGCCTGAATTTTGCAATTTGATATATCCAGTTCACAACATTTTGGTGTTTAGTGAATAAACTTGTTAGTCTGCTGGATAATTAATGATTTGTAAGCTCGTTTGAGCAGGACCCTCTTCACATTTGTCAACATTACTTGTATGTCAATACTTGTTACTTTTTATCCTCTCTGGATAGTTTTACATAATTTGAAGATATTGTCACTATATAGTGCTAATAATGATAATGGAGTCAATGTAAGTGATATTTTTAATACCAGACATAGGTGTCCTGATCTCATTTTGCCATTAATTAAATAACTTTTTTACTGGCACATCTTAGTCACTCTTGTGTTTATTTTGTTCTTTAATTGAGCACCGTGTATGTACGTATGTACATGTATAGAAATGTCTGCTGTGTTGTAATTGCGTTCCTTATGCCACAGCAATGCTTCTATGCACATTGACCATTTTTTCCTATTATTATTGTTATTACCCGGCACGCCTGCTGAACAATGATGCGCTAGACTCTTTGTGTGTGAACACAATGGGCGGTGTCTGTAGCAGGGGTAGGAAGTCAAGAAGGGTCGGACATGTATTATTATTGTTGTTGTTGTTGTTGATGGTGGGTGTAAAATTTTCTACAATGAATATTTGCTGTTAGTTTTTTACAAATTTTTGTGATTTAAATTTCATTTCTTTTTTAGAAAATACATTTTCTGTTGCTAGTACGGCTTTTGCACTGAATTTACATATTTAAGTGGATTGTACATTTAGTGGATCCAAACTCAGAAACACAACCACAGAGTTGTTTTATGTAAGCAATGCTTTCAAGTTTGTTTTTCTTATCAGGTAACATCAGACAGAATCACTTATATTGTAATCTCTGCAATTCTAATCCATGTTTATCTTTAATTGTACTTAGTGACTGCTAACAAAAGTAAAATCTATAAGTGAAGGTAGTAATTGTTCTTGTGAAACTTCAATTCCTTTTGGGACAGTGTAAATTATGTAAAGTGGTCTTTACTAGTACAAATTATTTCATTTAAATAAGAAAAATCCAACTATACATAGGTTTTTTATAAAACAAAACCATTCTACAAAATTGTCATGCCATGCGCATGTGTTACATTTTGTTACATTTGAATCCTCTTGAATAGATATGTGAATTATAGTAATTTAACCATTGTTCAACTGCTGTATTATTAGCAAATAAAAAAAAAATAATAGAGCATATGAGCATATTTTTTTTAACAATGCTTACTGATTTCTACTGGTCATATTTGGATTTTTGAACACTTTTTTTTTTCATTTACAGTAATTCTCTACACTCAAAATAAAATGTGTAATCTCTTCTGAATCAGTAAGTATATATGTTTTATAATGCTATATTTCATGTAACGTTTCATTGTGTGCCACTTTATTCCACTATGCTCTTGTAAATACAATTTAAGAAAATAAAAATGATACAATAACCAACAGTGCCTTTTCTGTGTGATTATTAATGTTTGATTGCAAAAAATAACATTCTACGTTTTCTATACTTAGACCTTGATATAATTTGTTTAAATATTCAGAGATATCATTTTTTATTTGTGGGGTAACAGCTTCTTGACCAAGGAGATATCTGACTGCCATTCTGGGGATGAGAAGAGGTTTTTTTTTTTTTTTAGTCTGTTGCAAAATTTAAAAGTGCTTCAGACTAGGTTTTTTGCCTTCTTTTGGATCAACAGCAAAAACAGATGAGAAAGGCTGAACTTGATGGCTGCACGTCTCTTTTCAGCTATGTAAGTAAATCCGCATCCAAAGTGATTCCAATCTGTTATAAATTTTTTTTTTTACAAAATTTCTATAGACTTTAAAGGAACACTATAGTGTCAGGAACACAAACATGTATTTCTGACCCTATGTGCTAAAACCACCATTTAGCCACCCTGGCCCCCTCATGCCTGCCTAAATATAGTAAAATCTTACTTGTATTCAAGTCTGCAACTGCTTATTTTGTCCCTGTTTCCTTTAGACCTGCCTGCTGACATCATCAGAAGTGGTAGCCTGATCCAATCTCAATGCTTTCCCATAGGATTAGCTGAGACTGACAAAGGGGCAGATCAGGGGCAGAGCCAGCACAATTCAAACACAGCCCTGGCCAATCAGCATCTCCTCATAGAGATACATTGAATCAATGAATCTCTATCGTGCATCAAAGAAACTCACTGTAATATGCAATGTATGGATATGAGCTCCACAGAAACAAACCTTACAAAAATGTGTTATGTGGACGAATGTGTCAAATATCTCCACGTAAACAACATGCACAATAATACATGCTTATTTTACAGTAAAAATCTGTTTGCTTGGCCTATTGAATTAAATTGGTCATGTTCCAAATGGTTTGCACAGTTTTTTTTTATAAAATAGCTGTCACTGTGTGATAAATTCCTTTAAAGAAAAGAAAAACTTTTGTCATGTGACTTTCAACAACCCCAAGAGAAAAGTGTTTCTCTTTTATATTATTTGAAATATTAGCAGATATTTTTGTGTTAAATCTGTTTTATTGGTGCATTTAATGAGCAGTCACCCCACGCAGGGGAGGCAAGCAAATCATCGAAAACGTACGTCAGAGGCTTTTACCACAAAGCGTATTATAAATCAAATTAAACCGGTCAATGCCTGGTTAGGCGAACATTTTTAAGTATATAAACATAGGTTGCGTACAATTAACGGTATTAGTAATTCGAATTATCTGCAAGCATTAAGCATTAAGCTTAATCTAAGAATTCAAATAAAGTTAACAGCAATATGTTGAACTTGGGATACACTTGCCCTCTAGCCCTTGTTTTAGAAAATATTATGATGGGCAGCATATATTTGTACTAGTGAGACAGCTCATTTGCATTGAAATTATACGTCAGAGGCATGTAACACTGGGCGTATTATTGATCAAATTAACACAGTCAATGCCTGGTAAGGCGGGAAGGTTACAGTATGTGAGCATAAATTGCGTATGCCCAATAATACAAATAATACAAATTGTCTGCTGGCTTGAATCTTAATCTGGAAGTTCAAATAATGTTGGCAGCAATATGTGGAAATTCGGATTACATTTGCCCTCTGGCCTAACATTATAGTGCAAGTTGAGAAATTATGTTGAACGTAAGACAAGACCTGAGTAGGCAGCGTGTATAACAGATAGGGCACCTCTATTCTAAGCATATTGATGGTTAATAGCTATCTACCAGGTTAGCTTAGTTAGAGGCTGGTAGGCAAAACCTGCAATTGTGTTATAACCGCAAGTTTAGGTCATTGTTGCATGGTCCAAGACTGTCAGTTTTAGCATGTAGAACTGTGTGAAAGGCTTATGAGGACACATGAAAATTTGGTAAAGTGAAAATAAGGCTAAGTAAGGTACATGCGTGGCGACCGTAGCTCGGGCCTTTATAATTGTCCGGTCCGGGTCATTCATGGCACGGCAACAATATCATCCCAGTGCGTCGGGTTGCTATTCGTCCTCCCCAGACAGTACATATTCCACCAGCAAGGCTTTCCGTGGCCCTGTGGGCACTCAGGGCCGGAGACCGTCCACATGACCCCCACACCTAAGGTCCGGGCACCCCCCGTCCCCTGCACCTCCCCAGCACCTTTCAAGCCTCCGTGGAGTGTAAGCCCCCGTCTCACCCGGTGCCAGCCACACACGATTCACGGCACCAGGGACTAGACTCCCCGAGGACCCCCACAGACTCAGTAAGTCCGGGCCGCCACTCCTTCGGTGGGTATGTAGTCGGGGAATTTATTTAGCCGCCAGCGACATCCTTGGCCACATGTGCCGCACTTGCCAGCCCTTCAGGAGCAGTTAATTGTCCCCTTTACGACTTCCTATCCATCGTAACGAGCTTGTACATAAAATGGTCAGGTAATGAGGTGCTGCCACGCCAAGGTTTTCGTCTCCCGCAAACTCCATGGTCTCCTGTGGTACTTCCATCCCTTCCTGGATGCTTTGTCTGTAAGGTGGACTTTTTCCATCGTGTCACCTCCTATGGCTGCTGGCCGGCCGTTCTACGTGTAGCCAATGCCAGTGTAGGTGATCGGCATGCAGACGGGGCCGGAGCTCCCGCCACGGCTGGGGCCATCACCATGCGGCCGGGATGACCCACACTGGCCAGGGGGGTGATCGCGGGGCCGTGCCCCGGGCCGTGTGTTGCTCCAGATTGGGGTGTCTTGTTTCTGTGGCGGCTCCCGCCTGGGTGTCTCGGCGGAGTGTTTCCCTGTGCCTCAAATGGCGGCCGCATGCATGCAGGTTCCCATCCGGTAAGCGATGGGTCTTATGAGGGTAGTCGGTGATAGCCGAAGTCCTACCCTGTTCACTAATGTTGGAGGATCTATTTTTCTAGCGGTGTGGATCGGTATTTTGTGTCTTTTTTACAGGCTCATAGCCGGAGCTCTTGCTGGTGGCCTCCGGTCGGCCCGGCGACCCGGCCACGCCCCCAGTAGATATTTTTGTACCAAGTTTAAAATGTACTCAAGTCTCCTGAGTATTACAGCCTAATCAAAAAAAATAAAAACTCATTACTGGGTTATTTTCTGAGCTGAGAATTGTAGGCAGTTAACCAGTGATTCTCAACATTTAGGCCAACGCAGACAAGCTGAAAACATTCCCAACTCTATTTTTCTGGCTCAGCTATTTTGCCTGACATTTTAAGTTCCCATGAACTATTCCTGATTTAACAAGTAACTGAAAATGCTAAGCCATATCAAATCCATTTGATATTTTTTATATCGTGGTGTTGTGTACACATGGGTACAATTTCTGTATTAAAAACACATTTCCACTTTCCACCAGTAAGGGAAATTTCCATACAAAGATCTAACATCTGCCTGTCTACAAATTATTTGGTAAGATAGTTGAAATCTGCAAAAACAAGTGGTAAATGGCAATGCAAAAAAATGTTAAATTTTTGAATGTGAAACATGCAACAATTGGCAATTTTGACTGTCATAGAAATGTAAAAGAAATCCATAGCTTAAATTCAGAGTAGCTGAATTAAAGCACAGCTGACTAAATATTTTTTCCAGTTTGGCTATTTTGACCTTAAATTTGACACACACACACACACACTATAGTTTTTCCACAAAGTTATATAAGGATTCTTGCCTGTTTTACAAAGGAAGGTAACACAGAAATCCATTAAAAAGACAGTCCACTGTCGAAATACATACATCACTGTTTGATGGATATACCCCAATGAAAACATGCATTTAATTATAGATTTTTTTCATTGAGATTACATATCTAAAAACAGCTTGCAAAAGCTGCAAAACTCTAGTCTGAAATCTTTCCAAGCCATCACTTTCTTCCCTAGGCAAACTTGGTGTCTGTCCAATTTCGATGTCTGTCCAATTGCTCTGGGCAATTGCTGCCTCTTGAGTTTAGCTCCACTGAGCTAAACAACAACAAGCTGGTTGTCTGATTGAAAGTCATGTGGCTGTATCGAGGTTAAGCTATGAAAGAAACAATTGAAATCAGCACTTTTTGCAAAATGAAAATAGAGGACACACTCTTCACACATAAAGGGGTATGGAGTATCCCTTTAAACTCCAACTTTTTACTTTTTTTTAGCAAATTCAATATTTTTACCTGAAACTTGAAATTCTTTTGTCAAATCTCAACATTGTCTGGGTTGCTGAATAAAAAGCCTGAAATTAAAACATAAATTACATTTAAATAGATTTTTAAGAGAAACTTGATTATTTACAAAATGTGCACAAATGCAGAACAACAATTCAGTAAATTCACAAATTCCACCCAGATTTGCATACATACTTTCAGAATAAAGTAACATTTGCATACAGCATACATACTTTAGGAAAGAAGACTAAGAGGAAAACAGGTATTTATGCACAGCCAAATGGCAAACTATTTTCTTTCTTTAAATTGCTGATCCTTCTTTTAAATCTGTATTTATACACTACGCAAAGCTGTCAATACACTTCTTGCAATACAATTTAACTCCAGAATGCAAATGACGCTGCACACTATAGCCAGGGAACGTGTTAGCATGGTATCTTATTAGGGGTGTCAGCGCATGGACAGCATTGTAAAAAAAAAATCATATAAGTGCTTTAAGGGTAAGCAAGCTTTATACTCTGCTTTTCTGTCCTGTTCACTGCGGTAAATGCCATTTACTCGGTTTAATGAAAACTGAGCAGTAACCAATTGCAAGCATCACAGTTCCAGATTATCATTACTCATTTTATTCAATGTTTTATTCATTTGGACCATTGAATAAAACATTGAAAGGCACCTTTTTTCCATGTTAAACTCCATTTAGTTTTGTTTTTTTAATATATTTTAAATATTTAGCAGTTAACATCACAGTCTAGTTTTGTCCTGGCACAGTATGACATTGGAGGAGAAAGAAAGAGTTATTCACTAAAGTGAGAATTCAAAGAGAATTTAAAACTTAAGGCCAAAGTAGCCGAACCAGAAAAAGTTATGTTTTTTTTTCCTTTCAGCTACTCTGGCCTTAAATGTTAAATTTGCTTTGAATTCTCACTTTAGTAAATAACCCAGTTGGTGTTATGTATAAAAAGTGTTCTGTACTGAAAAGTGTTGCAAAGTACTAACATTTGGACAATCACCATGGGAACCAGTGGAAACAGCAGGCACGTTCCTTTGGTGACTCCTCCCCTATTACATCTGCACCACCTTTTCTGAATGAGACAAATGTTTAACAAGGGATGCATGTCCCTTTAATTGAGAACTGTTGAATTTCCTATATTCTGGTATTGTGTGCAATGGCATTTTAGAGCCAATACAGTTTTTATTTTTATTAATATCTTAGACTTGCACATGCTTGAAAGAGTCAGTGATAGTTTTGACTGAAAATGTTGATTTAGTTTTAGTTATAGTTGTTTGCTGAAAATGTTATTAATTTTTGTTATAGTTTTTGTCACAATCGATTTATTGTTATTATAATATTGAAAACATGGTTTTGACAAAAAAAAAGAAAAATTTTCTTTGGCAAAATGAACGCTGGTGTGTAGGGCTGCCCTCTGGGGAAGTCTGTCATCCAGTCATACTTGTCTCTTACTAGCTATATCAGTTTTGTACAACTTTTGTCTCCAGTATCAGCTTGAATAGCATGTTAACACTAGATGCTTGGGTAGGCTGGCTGTGAATGGGTGAGTTAGACACAGTCAAGGTTTATTTACTAAAGTGAGAATGCAAAGTAAATTTCAAATTTAAGGCCAAACTAACAGAATTAGAAAAAAAAATCTGTCAGACTTGCTTCTAGTTCAGCTACTTGGCCTAAAATGTTAAAATATTTTTGAATTCTAACATTAGGTTTTGGTGTTTGACCTTTTCCCTTCCTAGATCCAGAGATCAGAGGAAACAAAAACACTAGCTACTCTTTTAGGAATTTATACCCCATCAATTTGAGGGTAACACGTTGCAAGTCCTTGCTGGACTACATCTCCTATTACACTCAATGATATTCTGTCTAGTGGGAGTTAAAAATTGCATCTCGTGTTATGTTTATAGCGAGGCAACTACTTTTTAAATGGTTTATGTGGAATATAACATTAATCATCCTCAGCAAGTGGTTGGACCAGTGGCCAATGCACTGTGGTCTCCAGGCTGAGGGGGGCAATGGGGTGACCCATGCACTTAGGGCCACCCAATGGGCATGTGTCAACAGAGGCTCGGTTGTGCGCTGTGGTAGTTTAACAGCGTGACCTGGCCCCTTTCTTATCAACAGCCAGTGCAGAGAGGAAGTAAGAGACAGTAACTTCATTTCAGCTGGAGACACTTAGCTGCACGGGAGGGAGAAAGCAGAGAGGTTGGGGTATGAACTGGGAGTGCCAGATCATGATCCAACATCCCCAGCCAGGAGAAGTCATCCTCCTGCACCGAAAAGGTAAGCGTCAGAAGAGTGGCTAATAAAAATGGTCAGTGTTTGTCTGTATGTGTAGCAGTGTGTGTATCTGCATGTGTATGTCTGCATTTGTGTCATGGTGTGTGTCTGGGTATCTGCATGAGTGTCTGCATGTGTATTATTGTATGTATCTGTGTTTCAGTGTGTGGGCATGTGTGTCAGTGTTTTGTAACGGTATATTTGCCTGTGTGTGTCAGTGTATGTGTATATGTACATGCATCTCGGCATTCAAATGCACACACTACACACAAATGAACCCCTGCATTCAAACATCAAGACTTCATACAAACACACATCTGTATTAAAACACCATCATTATATATAAAATTACCCCTGCATTTAAAAAACACTACACAAAAATTCACATCTGCATTCAAACGCCAACATTCACACACATGTACTCCATACAAGAACATGCTTACATTCAAACACACAAAGTCTGCTCAAATACAGTGCTAAATACAGCCCTGCACTATTGGGCAAATGGTAGATCCCCAGTTGGCAAAGCATTGTGGGACTTGTACGACAGATGGGGATGTACCTGTTGGCCACCCTTGTGTTAGAGGGGGGCCCAAACTAATTTTTGCACCAGGTCCCCCTCTACGTTAGTTCCGCTACTGGGTTTGACGAGTCTGGTAAGTATTTTATTAGACAAAAGCTTTATATAGAATATCACCATTTTAATTCACTGGAGTCCTTTTAATGATCCACTCCTGTGTGTAACATCTACATCTAACTCACATTCACTAAGCAGTAATTTAACATGTTGATTAGTAATTTGATGCCATTGGGGGCTGCAGAGTCTTGGAAAAAATCTGGCACAGGCACAATACTTGATCTCTGTCTGTTAGCTGACTTCTAATATTTGCTTAACCCTCTCTGAGTGTGCATGATGAGAGTTGTAACATAGCGTAGCATCTATCATTCAAAGTATTACCAGTCTTAGGTCATTGTTTCTTATTAATTGTCACTAATGAAGTATGGATATTGCAATAAAGTAAGTACAATAAACACACATCTGCCAGTTCTATGAAATAGCTCTTTCTATAGGAAGTAATGATCTCCTCCTAGTGGCAAAACAAGTAAACTGCATGTCTGCAATTTTTTTTTTTTTTTTTACTAGTGCTATAAAAAATGACTGATCGTAAAATATTCCCCCACGTGGCTGAAGAAGTAAACTACAATTCACTGATCCTAAGATGAGGTTTACAAATGTATAGGAATGCAACTAATAATTATATTCATAAACAATCAACCAATATTTTTTTCATTAATCAGATTCTAAAAATGTCAATATAATTTTTTGTATATTTAAAATAAAATTCACAAGCTACAAATATAAACTTCAGGATAAAACTTTACAGTATCACAACTGTTTGTCCAATTTTTTATTTTATTTTTTTAAATTCTTTATTTTTTGTTGTGCAGGTAGGCATACGACATTTCAACGCCACAACAGCGTACATAATATCCATATAGCTTAAGCAGTGGCATGAGTACGTGCACATTTTTTAAATACAAACAGTATAACAAGCTTGACATTGATGAATATTGATGAACATTTACTTCTGTGTAGTGTAGCATGTGGGTGAGGTAAAGTTGCTTAGTTGTACTCTAGTGCAGTGTAATAAGTACTGGGACATACAAGTCTGCACGGAAAACTAGGCTGACAAGCCAATCGAGGATATAGCAGACAGGTGAGTGTCTCGTTAAATGTATTAGGTAGGCAGAGAAATACGTGCTTATCGTTTTGAACGAGATTGTCTATGCAATGAACAGTGTGTTATCAGGGTAGATATGTGTATAGGATTATAGCGTTAAGTTGTGAGTGATTGCCACTCTGTGAGCCAGTGTAGCGAGTATTAAAGGCGGTAGGCCTCTTGTTAGTGTTAGCTGTCGCCTAGTGCATATATGTGACCTCAGGCATTAGGTTGTTAGGTATAAGGCGATGGCACGTCTAAATATGCATCTAGAGCAGTACAATTGCAAATTAATACTTGCAAATAAACATGTTATATAGTTGTTATGGGTAACGCTATGACATTTAACACACTTTCCCAATTCTAGTATTCAAAATTGTAGGTTGTAGGTAATTCACATAAGGCCTATGGTTCCTTCCTGGTATAGCATGCGGTTTAACATAGGGTGTTTACCACAAATTCCTTAAAAATCATAATTATGTCCCCAAACTGGTATGACTGCCACATGAATAAAGGAAAAAAAAAATAAAAAAAAAAAAGCATTCTAAGTCACAGCATGTCTCCATTAGAAGTAAGTTTGAACAGGAACGTGTATGATAAACTGAGTTATACGGGCTGATTGCTGTGTACAGAGTTCTTCGAAACATCCTGGGATATGTACTTCTACTTATTAGTCACAGCTGCTGCAGAACATAAACAAATTATAATAAATCATAAATTATATAAATGTACATTGTTTCTTGGGATAGGAATGTCCGCCGTTGCCTCTTACGAGTATACCAGGTCCAGTCCCGGATCAGCCGACCCCGCACATGGGTCATTTGGGATAGACAGTCTCTGCAGCTGGGGAGGGCCAGGGTTCCTCTCTGGCTTGACCGTGTTCGGCAGTAAGCTGTATCGTGGCTCGGTAGGTTGCTGTATACCTTGCTTGCAGAGTATAGGCTTGCTGGTCAAAGTTGCCATTTTGATTTTGAGGCTCAGGTCAGCGGCTTGTTTCGGCCCGCGGCCATGCCCCAGAGTGAGTCAGTCAGAAAGTTAAAGAAAGTTAAAGAGAGTTAGCCAGTGCCCTGGCTGGGCTTCTGTTGAACATACTTGTTTAGTCTTTTTCGGTGGTCCCTGTCGCTTGTTGAGAGCGAGGTTCTCCCCCCACCTCAGGCCCAGACAAGAGCCTGTGTCTTGTCGTCGGTCATGGGATTGCGGAGCTTGGAGGTTGCACCCTTCTGTTCCATCTATGTGGTAACTGAGGCGTAGGTAACCGGCGTGGTGCTCCGTGGCCTGAAAGGGGCAGTGTTCGCTGGATCCCAGTTGTGGCTCGGGGTGGCGGGGGCACCGGGTCCTGCTTGGGAAGGTAAGTCTTGTGGTAGGCCCAGGGTTCGGAGAAGGGCCGCTGCCTCCTGTATGCTGTGGATTTGGTGCGTCGTATCACCCTGTTGTATCAGGAGCGTGTGCGCGGATCGCCAGCGGTAAGGAACGTTGTTGCGCTGGAGTATGGAGGTGAGAGGCCGAAGAGACCTGCGCCAAGCCAGAGTTCCACTGGACAGGTCGGCATAGAAGGTTAGTTTGGTGTTTTCAAATTGTATGGGGGCTTTACCTCTGACGGCCGTGAGGACCTTCGATTTGTCAGTCCCATTTTTAAAGGCGAGTATGGTATCCCTTGTGGCTACCTCTGGGGCCCCAGCCGGTTTTGGGATCCGAAAGAGCTCTGTGGGTGTTATGGCGTTGGCTTGGCCTGTGGGCAGTATGGCGGTCAGCATGCGCTTGACCACGTGTGGTAGGTCCGTCTCCGGCAACCCCTCTGGGAGTCCCCTGACCTTGATATTAAGTCTCCGTCTTGCGTCTTCCTGGGTTGCGAAGCGCCGTTCATGTAGCATATTTTGTTCGCGTAGGTCCTGTAAGTCTCTCCGCAGTGAGGCGATGGTATGCTGCTGTTCTTGGGAAGAGGCTTCCAGTACTGTAATGCGGCTTGTCAGGCCCTGCAGCTCTCCCCTTAGTGCTGTGACATCCGCGAGGATGTTTTTTTGGAGGTCTGCTAGCAGGGTTTTTAACACCCCAGTGGTCACCAGGTCTGCGTCTGGGTCCTTCCGTGGTCCGCTGGGTTTTGCCTTTGGCTTTGGGTCCGGGGTTGGGAGGTATTCGTCACCATCCCCCTCGGAGTAATCATCAGAAAAATCTGAGCAGCCTCCGTGGAGCTCCGCCATCTTGGATCCGCTCGGGCCGCACGCTTGCCGCCACATTTCTGCTATCGTGAGTCCTGGGGCCGGTTTATTCGGCAATTGCTTCTTGTGTTTTCGTCCCATCAGGGCTGGAAGGTTCCTGTTTTAGGTTAATGGGTGTTGGGGGTATTTTCTGTCGGTTTTATGTGAAATTTCTGTCGTTTAGTTCGGAGCTCCTAAGATGTGCGTCTGCTTCTCTCCGCTGTTAGGCTCCGCCCCCCTGTTTGTCCAATTTTTAAGCAAAACTAATTTTTATAAGTAGGCAAAACAAAACCACAAACTATTTAAAAAGAGGTAAAACTTGACAGAGGTAAATTATTACTGTTTGGAACATTCTGTTATCCTCTCTTCGAAAATTTTTTACATTAAAAAGCCTGCATGCTCCTGGCTGTGGCTGGCTCTCCTGTTGAAAGCTATGTTGCCTACAGCAGAGAGGTGCTCTGATGGCGTTGAGGTGCCTGAGATGGATAAGTAGGATTTTGACAATTTTTTTATTAATAAAACAAAAAAAGAAAGCAATGAAAGGAGGCAGGAGTAAGCGCACAGCAGGCCTCTTTGCTTGAAATGTCCTTTAAACTTTTACAGTACACTAAGCCCATGTAAGCCCTGGTTTTCAATTCAAATAGTGTTTGACATATTATGACCATTGCAGAACGTGTAGCACCAGGTGCTACTTTGTTGCATTGTCTCCGGGGATGCTCCCATATATATTTAGTATGGAACACAGTACACAAATTAGCAAACTCTGTTCTTGAGAAGAGATTTCCCCTCACTGCCCAATGGGAATTTTTTTAAATGTTGGAGAATGGAACAAATGGTACTTAACGGTGTGCTAATGCTAATGGGGTGTGCTATAAGGCCTTACTGTTTAAATGTATGCAGGGGCAAACTGTCAACTCACAGGGCCCTCAGGCAATATAACATCAAGGGTCCTCCTTCATGGTACAAGATTTATTGGCTACTACTATTCTCCCCCCTTCTTTGTGCAGCTCTCACACAGTTATTATGTGCACTCTGCCCAGTCATGACTCGGCCAGTTTTACTTTTAACCCCTCAGTGACCAGACCGTTTTTTTAAATGTTCTTAACGTTAAGGACCAGGGCGGTTTTTAAATTTCTGCAGTGTTTGTGTTTAGCTGTATTTTTCCTCTTACTCATTTACTGTACCCACACATATTATATACAGTTTTTCTCGCCATTAAATGGTCTTTCTAAAGATACCATTATTTTCATCATATAATTTGCTATACATTTTTTTTATAAAATATGATGAAACTTTTTTAAAAATCACACCTTTTCTAACTTTACCCCCAAAATCTCTTGCGCATCTACAACCGCCAAAAAACAGCCCTGCTAAATAGTTTCCAAATTTTGTCATGAGTTTAGAAATACCCAGTGTGAGCATGATCTTAGCTTTTTTTTGCAAGTTATAGTGCTATAAGTAGCACTTTGCTGTTTCCAAACCATTTTTTTTTTTTCTAAATTAACGAACGTTACATTGTAACACTGATTTCTGTCAGGAATCCCTGAATAACCCTTCACGTGTATATATTCTTTAAAGGAGACAACCTAACGTATTAAACGTGGGGTATTTTGACTCTTTTCATGCAACCATTTTACCACCAATCTTTGCCACCAAACTGAGAACTTTAAGGATTACTGCCAAAGATACCAAACAGGTATCCTGTCCATGAGGCAAGTAACAATGTGTAAGTGATACAACGTCTCAGAAAGTGGAAAGTCACCTTCATGCTTTAATATCTCATTGTCTATGTGGTTCACCAATTGGACATATTAGACTGATTTCATGAAAGGATCACTATAGTGTCAGGAAAACAAAGCGGCCCCTCCCTTGGTGCTGAAGGGGTTAAAACCCCTTCAGCTACTTACCTTAATCCAGCACCAGGTTCCCTCGGCGCTGGTGACCTCTCCTCCCCGCCGATGTCAGCTCCCAAGTGGAGCAGAATGCGCAAGCACGGCAATGCTTTCCTATGGACGTTCTGCACGCTGGATGCGAATTTCGTACCCAGCGTCGCAGATGCGCCTCTAGCGGCAGTCAGGAAGACAGCCATTAGAAGTTGGATTAACCCTGCTATGTAAACATAGCAGTTTATCTGAAACTGCTATGTTTATATCTGAAGGGTTAAAACCTGAGGGACCTGGCACCCAGACCACTTAATTGAGCTGAAGTGGTCTGGGAGACTATAGTGTCCCTTTAACCCCTTAACCCCTTAAGGACACATGACATGTGTGACACGTCATGATTCCCTTTTATTCCAGAAGTTTGGTCCTTAAGGGGTTAAGGACACATGACATTTATGACATGTCATGATTCCCTTTTATTCCAGAAGTTTGGTCCTTAAGGTGTTAAATCTCCTCTTTATAGCCATAGCACAGGGAGGGGGTAAAATAACTGGCTGAATACTAGATATAAGGTTTAGCTAGTAGAGGTGAGTATCTCTGTCATGGTATGGGTAAGAATTCAAGAAATTATTGTATGTTTCATCCATATCTGTAGGTAATAGTATTAACTTAGTATTTCAGTAGTGATATTGCCATCTAGTAAAATAATCACTGGATGTAAAGAATAAGATCCATCCAGAGGGAGGTAACACAATTAAAGAGAGAGAGAAAGAAGAAAAGAACACTTCGGCTGTAATTGAGAATCACTGTCAGCCTACTATACCAGCCTTTCTCCCTTCTGGCTAAAAGAGGGGACAGGACACATAGTACAAAAAGGAATATTAATGTGAGTGGTGCATAATGTGCAACAAAGTGTCAAGGTGAGTGCCAGGCAGTAAGCGTCTGACACGCATTTCAAGCATTCTCAAGAGATGAGTGTCTTTTAGACATGTGCAATTCGTTTCGGGCCGAATATGTATTCGGACAAATTTCGGGCAATTCGGACATTCGGGTACTTCCGAATTGCCGAAGTTCCGAAGCACAGTATTGCCTAAGTACTAATATACTTACCCAGTGGAAGAAGAAGGTTACACTGTATACAATTTTAAATAAAAAGTATACAAACGTAGCCAGGATTCAGCTGTAAGCATTTGCAACACTTGCAACAATCAAGTAACACACATTCAAATAAATGTAAGTTACTTGGCCAGTCAATGTAATGACAGGTATGAATAAGTAGATAACTCCCTAATTCCCACGGTATTAGGGAGCTATCTACTAAAAGGCTGAAAGACCTAAATTGGTCTTTCAGCCAAATTTACTAATACTAAGTACAGATTACTTAGTATTAGTAAATTATGTCCCTACTCGCTATTCCGCGAGTAGGGGCATGTCTATTAAACAGTGAGCAGCCTGTGGCTGCTCGTTGTAAAAAAAAACCACGTCCCTCTTCCCCCTCCTAACCTGAAGGGGGGACCTATTGCCCCGGCCCACACCCCTGTACGGCGGGTGGGGTCCCTAAAGTAAAATAAGCGGGGGACCTATTGTCCTACCTCCGGCCCACACCCATGTGCGGTGGGTGGAGGCCCTAAAGTAAAGTAATAGGGGGGGGACCTTTTGTCCTCCCTCCCGTCCCCCACCCCTGAGTGGCGGGTGGGGGCCCTAAATCAAAATTAGGGGGGGGGACCTAATGTCCTCCCTCCTGGCCCCCACCCCTGAGCGGTGGGTGGGGGCCCTAAATTAGAATGGGGGGGACCTAATGTCCTCCCACCCCTGAGCGGAGGGTGGGGGCCCTAAATGTCCTCCCCCCTGGCCCCCTCCCCTGAGCGGTGGGTGGGGCCCTATTGGGGGGGGACCTAATGTCCTCCCCCCTGGCCCCCTCCCCTGAGCGGTGAGTGGGGCCCTAAATTAGAATGGGGGGGACCTAATGTCCTCCCCCCTGGCCTCCACCCCTGAGCGGTGGGTGGGGGCCCTAAATACTAATTGGGGGGGACCAGTGGCGTACATACCGGGGTCGCGGCTGCGACCGGGCCCGGCCCACCAGGGGGCCCGGCCGCACCTGCGACCCGGTATGTACCCACTGGGCCAGCCTCTTCTCCTGGGGGGCCCAGGAGCCGGCCACCTCAGGGCCCCCCGAGGCTGGCCCTGCTTACACCCGGCGGGCAGTCAGGCTGGCCGGTGCGCGAGGGAGCACTCTCCCCTGAGTGCTTCCTCTTCAGCTCCCTCGCGCACCGCACTGATACCGGAGCCGGAAGATGACGTCATCTTCCGGCGCCGGTATCAGTACGCGGCGCGCCTCTCAGCTCCGAATGCGCATGCACGGCAACAGCCGCTCACTCATTCAAACCGCCCATAGGAAAGCATTACTCAATGCTTTCCTATGGACGTTCAGTGTCTTAAAATGGTGGAAGCGCCTCTAGCGGCTGTCAGTGAGACAGCCACTAGAGGCTGGATTAACCCTCAGTGAAACATAACAGTTTCTCTGAAACTGCTATGCTTTCAGCTGCAGGGTTAAAACTAGAGGGACCTGACACCCAGACCACTTCATTGAGCTGATGTGATCTGGGTGTCTGTAGTGGTCCTTTAAGTGTGTGTGCACCTGCATGCACTGGCGTACATACCGCGGTCGCAGCCCTGCAACCCATGCGACCAGGTGCCCGCCGCCATGTGTTGCTGCCCCGGCCCGCGCAGAGTAAGCGCGAGGGGGGGGGGGCACGGATCAATTTTCGCACCGGGGCCCCATGGGTCATGTGTACGCCACTGGGGGGGACCTAATGTCCTCCCCCCTGGTCCCCACCCCTGAGCGGTGGGTCGGGCCATAAATTAAAATGAGGGGGGAGGACCTAATGTCCTCCCCCCTAGCCCCCACCCCTGAGCGGTGGGTGGGGGCCATAAAATACTAATTAGGGTGGGACCTAATGTCCTCCCCCTGGCCCCCACCCCTGAGCAGTGGGGGGGGCCCTAAAATACAAATTAGAGGGGGTCCTAATGTCCTCCCCCCTGGCCCCCACCCCTGAGCGATGGGTGGGGGCCCTAAATACTAATTAGGGGTGGGACCTAATTTACTAATACTAAGTACAGATTACTTAGTATTAGTAAATTATGTCCCTACTCGCTATTCCGCGAGTAGGGGCATGTCTATTAAACAGTGAGCAGCCTGTGGCTGCTCGTTGTAAAAAAAACCACGTCCCTCTTCCCCCTCCTAACCTGAAGGGGGGACCTATTGCCCAGGCCCACACCCCTGTACGGCGGGTGGGGTCCCTAAAGTAAAATAAGCGGGGGACCTATTGTCCTACCCCCGGCCCACACCCATGTGCGGTGGGTGGAGGCCCTAAAGTAAAGTAATAGGGGGGGGACCTTTTGTCCTCCCTCCCGTCCCCCACCCCTGAGTGGCGGGTGGGGGCCCTAAATCAAAATAAGGGGGGGGGGACCTAATGTCCTCCCTCCTGGCCCCCACCCCTGAGCGGTGGGTGGGGGCCCTAAATTAGAATGGGGGGGACCTAATGTCCTCCCACCCCTGAGCGGAGGGTGGGGGCCCTAAATGTCCTCCCCCCTGGCCCCCTCCCCTGAGCGGTGGGTGGGGCCCTATTGGGGGGGGACCTAATGTCCTCCCCCCTGGCCCCCTCCCCTGAGCGGTGAGTGGGGCCCTAAATTAGAATGGGGGGGACCTAATGTCCTCCCCCCTGGCCTCCACCCCTGAGCGGTGGGTGGGGGCCCTAAATACTAATTGGGGGGGACCAGTGGCGTACATACCAGGGTCGCAGGGGTCGCGGCTGCGACCGGGCCCGGCCGCACCTGCGACCCGGTATGTACCCACTGGGCCAGCCCCTTCTCCTGGGGGGCCCAGGAGCCGGCCACCTCAGGGCCCCCCGAGGCTGGCCCTGCTTACACCCGGCGGGCAGTCAGGCTGGCCGGTGCGCGAGGGAGCACTCTCCCCTGAGTGCTTCCTCTTCAGCTCCCTCGCGCACCGCACTGATACCGGAGCCGGAAGATGACGTCAGTACGCGGCGCGCGGGGAGCTGAAGAGGAAGCACTCAGGGGAGAGTGCTCCCTCGCGCACCGGCCAGCCTGACTGCCCGACGGGTGACCGGCCCCCCAGGAGCCCAACAGCACCACTGGACCCCAGGGAATCCCCTCAGCACTCCAAAAGGTAGGGAGGCTGGGGGGGATTAAATAAAAAAAAAAACATGTGTAAGTGTGTGTGAGTGTTAGTGTGTGTGTGTGTGTGTGTGTGTGTGAGTGTTAGTGTGTGTGAGTGAGTGTGTGTGTGAGTGTTAGTATATTATGGCTCTGTATATTATTACAGGTTGCATTATTATTAGAGCTCGTAGTATTATTATGGCACAGTATATTATTAGGGTTTGGATTATTATTACAGCTCATAGTATTATTATGGATCAGTATATTATTACTGTTCAGATTATTATTACAGCTTGAGTATTATTATGGCTCAGTATATTATTACTGTTCAGTTTATTATTACAGCTCAGAGTATTATTATGGCTCGGTATATTATTACAGTTTGGATTATTATTACAGCTCGTGGTATTATTATGGCTCGGTACAGTGGCATACATACCAGGGTCGCAGTGTTAGTGTGTGTGTGTGTGTGTGTGTGTGTGTTAGTGTGTGTTAGTGTGAGTGTGTGTGTCTGCTAGTGAGTGTCAGTGAGTGTGTTGCTGTGTGTGTCTGTTACTGAGTGTGTTTGTGTGTGTGTGTTAGTGAGTCTGTTTGATGTCTGTGTGTTTGTCAGTGAGAGTGTATGTTTTGTAAGTGAGTGTGTATGTATGTCTGCCGCTGAGTGTGTCTCTGTCAGTAAATGTGTGTTCGTGAGAGTGTGTGTGTGTGTCTTCAGCACTTACCTTTCTCCAGCGCCGGACTCCCATGGCGCTGGGGATCCCAACGCCTCTCAGCTCCGAATGCGCATGCACGGCAAGAGCCGCTCACTCATTCAAACCGCCCATAGGAAAGCATTACTCAATGCTTTCCTATGGACGTTCAGTGTCTTAAAATGGTGGAAGCGCCTCTAGCGGCTGTCAGTGAGACAGCCACTAGAGGCTGGATTAACCCTCAGTGAAACATAACAGTTTCTCTGAAACTGCTATGCTTTCAGCTGCAGGGTTAAAACTAGAGGGACCTGACACCCAGACCACTTCATTGAGCTGATGTGATCTGGGTGTCTGTAGTGGTCCTTTAAGTGTGTGTGCACCTGCATGCACTGGCGTACATACCGCGGTCGCAGCCCTGCAACCCCTGCGACCAGGTGCCCGCCGCCATGTGTTGCTGCCCCGGCCCGCGCAGAGTAAGCGCGAGGGGGGGGGGCCCACGGATCAATTTTCGCACCGGGGCCCCATGGGTCATGTGTACGCCACTGGGGGGGACCTAATGTCCTCCCCCCTGGTCCCCACCCCTGAGCGGTGGGTCGGGCCATAAATTAAAATGAGGGGGGAGGACCTAATGTCCTCCCCCCTAGCCCCCACCCCTGAGCGGTGGGTGGGGGCCATAAAATACTAATTAGGGTGGGACCTAATGTCCTCCCCCTGGCCCCCACCCCTGAGCAGTGGGGGGGCCCTAAAATACAAATTAGAGGGGGTCCTAATGTCCTCCCCCCTGGCCCCCACCCCTGAGCGATGGGTGGGGGCCCTAAATACTAATTAGGGGGTGGGACCTAATGTCCTCCCCCCTGGCCCCCACCCCTGAGCAGTAGGTGGGGGCCCTAAATACTAATTGGGGGAGAAACTAATGTCCTTCCCCCTGACCCCCACCCCTGAGCGGCGGGTGGGGGCCCTAAATAAAAAAAAATAACCCCCTCCCCTGGGCGACTAGGGGTCCCCATTCCCCTAGTCACCCCCCTCCCCAAAATAATTAACTCCTACCTAGCCCCCTCACCCTAAAAATAATGAGGGGGGACCATTTAACTAAGTATCTGAAAAAAATAAAATAAAACTTACCATTTGATGTTTTTTTTTCTTCTAAAATCTTCTTTTCTCAGCCCCAAAAAAGGCCAAATAAAAAGCCATAATAACCGACGCACATAAAAAAAAAAAACTAGCGCAAAATAATCCATCTTCACCCGCCGAGGGCTCCGCGCAGACTGAGCTCTGCAGGGCGGGGCATGGCTTATAAAGCCTTGCCCCGCCCTGCAATTAGGCTCAGAGCACTCTGATTGGTGGGTTTAAGCCATCCAATCAGAGTGCTCTGACAGGTAAATGAAGAGACTGACAGGTAAGTCTCTACATTTACCTGTCACAGCACTCTGATTGGTTGGTTTAAAATCCACCAATCAGAGTGCTTTGTGTCATTTTACACAGCGTGGGAAAGTTATTTGGAATTTTCCCACGCTGTGTAATTTTTTTATTTTTTATTTTTTTATTTATTTTTTAACTTTTTTATTTTTGCAGTGCAGGAAATACGTACAGGCAGGTCAGAGGTACCCCAACGGCATTCCCCTGGCTGTATACCTCGCTTAACAATGGGGTATTTGCTGAGAATGCACATTTTATGGTATGAAACGATAAGACTTGCAGTGTGCAGTAACAGTAGGTTAAAGTAAAATGAGTGAGACGGACTAGTAGAGTGTGTCTGATGTGCGAGGTGTGTGGATGAGACAAGAGTGGAGTGTCAGACAGCATTGGAGTGTGGACAGTGTGTTGTTAAAAGCTTAAAACAGAAGGCATATAACGCAAAACATAAAACATGGTTCAAGAGTCAGCATGTGGTTGCGGGGTAACCTCGGGCAGTCTCTGATAGGCACTCAACCCACTCCCGACCTCAGGATTTGCCGCGGCACAGCCAGCTGAACCTCCACATCCCAGCGATTCCATCTAGCACTGATGAAGCAGGATGGCTGCAGAAGTATGAGGCTGGGAGGTATGGGCAACTTGCTCGGGAGGTGATTCTGCTGGGCGCCCTGCCGAGGTGTGGATCGGTGCGTCGGGCCCCTGGTCCGGCATGTGGGCACAAACATCGGCCTCGAGGGTTTCAAGCTTGTCCCCTGGCTCCTTGTGGTCAGGTGTGATCTTGACTGTGCTCGTTGTGGGGCAGAGTACGGAGGAGGGTGCCCACGCAGGAGCCTGGGAGGATCAGCGTGTTGGGCTGCGGGGTTGCTTGCAATCATCAGTTTCGCCCGCTGCTTGCGTTTTATCCGCCGCCCCTCCGCTCCGGAGGCCCGTAGAGGTCGCTTCTGTTGCCGTTTTCGGTCATTTGGGCGGCCCCGGTTTGAAGTAGCTCGGTCGGCGGACCCGTGAGTGCTGGGGGTATCAAGCCTGGTTAGCCTGGCCCAGAAGGCGTCGAACAGGCGGTCTAGCCGCTCTACCAGAGGGGGCAGAAGTGCAGGATCCCATGCTTCATCCGCCATGTTGGAATATCCTTGTTTCTCGCGGCAAGTAGGCCTCTGTTGGGGCTTCACTCCAGTGTCACATACTATGCCGGGATATCCCTCACCGGCAGGGGGGTGGAGAGATTGTACTGGGGAGACCTCCGGTCCTTGGTGCTGCAATCGGCAGAGGGAGCGGCCGTCTCCCCCATGTCGTTCAGATAGGCCTCGTGCAGGCCGCAGATCTATCCCCAGGTCGTGGCGGTCAATACAGGCTGAGAGCTTGCTGGCGATTTGCTGTGTTTGTAGTCCCCCGTCGCTAGGGTCAGTGCACTAGCTTATTGGGGCTACTTGCTATGGTTCTTGGCAGAATTCAGGCTTATTGCAGAGTTTTTGGCACGGAGCTCGTCCGCCATGCGACCGCTCAGCTCGGCTGTTAGGCTCCGCCCCCCCACGCTGTGTAATTTGTCTCATAACTCTCTGATTGGTTACTTAATCCACCAATCAGAGAGTTATGAGTCAAATTACACAAAGTGTAATTAGGCACTGGCTGCTCACTGTTTAATAGACATGCCCCTACTCGTGGTATAGCGAATAGGGGCACAATTTACTAATACTAAGTAATTTTTACTAATACTACTACTACTCGCCGTATAGCGAATAGGGGCACAATTTACTATTACTAAGTAATTTTTTAATAAGTAATACCGTGGGAATTAGGGAGTTATCTACCAAGCGGCTGCAAGAGAAGTTCCGAAGTTGTCGAATTGCAGAGGTCCTGAAGTTCCGAAATTACCGAATTTCCAAAGTGTTGAAGTTCCGAAGTGCCGAATTGACGACGTCCCGAACTCCGGAATGCCGAACCGAACCGAATTTATTTTCCCATGCACATGTCTAGTGTATTTTTATGGAGGCTATCTATGGAGCACCCCACCAGACCCAGGACACGAAGCAGGTCCAGACCCAATTAGAAAAGTCACATGGTCAATATCTCTGCATACCAGTTGTACCCCTCAGAGGACCAGATTCCTAATAAGGGTTTATCCTTTGTCCCATTTCTTAACTTTGACAAATTTTGCTGGAAGAAGGATATTCACCTGTTTGTAAGAATACTAGGTCTGCTTAAATAATATTACATGAGAGACAAGAGAGCCAGTGCACTAGGGATGGACACTAATGACTACACACACTGGTAGATCTTTTAGAGAGCAATGAGATATCCGATTCCTTCCAATGCCCTTTCAGTGTAAAAAACTTCAAGTATATAGACTTATTTGTCGAGATGATTTGCAGAGACATTAGCAATACAGTGATCGATGTAAAACAGAAATAGTATAAAATAAGTGGCAGGGGGTAATCGACAAGGATTCCCAAAACTTTGTACAAAGATACAGTATTTGTCACAACATGTCACAAAATGGTTTATTCTCAGTCTAGTGCAGTACCTCACAGTGCCACTACCTATCTGTGGTGCTATTCTAGGCTGCTGCATCCAGACTGAGATCTCTCTATGTTCCCAGCTGGCCTTACTTTGTGATTAACTTCTCCTTATTTAGTAGAGCCTCAACATTTCTTGTTTGCCAGTTTGTTAAAGGGACACTCCAGGCACCCAGACCACTTCTGCTCATTGGAGTGGTCTGGATGCCAACTCCCACTACTTTTAACCCTGCAAGTGTAATTATTGCAGTTTTTCCATAAACTGCAATAATTACCTTGCAGGGTTAACTCCACCTCTAGTGGCTGTCTACTAGACAGCCACTAGAGGTCACTTCCTGGTCCATAGCACAGGAAACCTGTGCTAGAGCGTCACTGGACATCCTCACGCTGTGTGAGGACCTCCAGCGTCGCTCAAAACCCCATAGGAAAGCATTGGAATGATTTTTCAATGCTTTCCTATGGGGAGACGTAATGCGCATGCGCGGCATTGCCGCGCATGCGCATTAGGTCTCCTCGGCCGGTGGGCGGGATCAGTCTCACCCACCAGCCAACGCAATGGACAGGAGGAGCGTCGCAGAGGAGGAGGCAACGACGAGGGACATCGCCGCTGCCTCAGGTAAGTGACTGAAGGGGTTTTCACCCCTTCAGTAACCGGGGATTGGGGGGTGGGAGGGAGAGGGACCCTCCAGTGCCAGGAAAACGGATTGTTTTCCTGGCACTGGAGTTTCCCTTTAATGTTAATGTTATTGGTCTGGTCCTTTTATTCTGAGTTCCTGTGCTAGCTATCTGGCTGTCCCCCTGGGTTCCTGCCCTGGGTTCCCTGTATCCAGAGACCTTTCCTGTGTCCCTGTATACAGAGGCCCTTTTGTATTTTATTTAACTGCCTTCCTTAAAAATCGATACACTTATGTTTTGCCTTGATTTGTGTGTATATTGGTTTCTTTGCATTCTGGATTCCACCCTATAGAGGATGCTGCACTGGTCATTAAATATGGAACCTGCAAGGAAATCTCCTATACACACAATGACATGTTTCTCTGATAAAAATGATTCTGACTTACAATATATGTATTAAACTTAAATTTGCCAAAAAAAAAAAAAAATAGTTTCAAGTATGCCTAAAACTTGCTAAATACCTAAGCCTTTATTTAAGTTTGTCTTGACAAGCTCCCGAAGAAGTCGCCTAAGACGAAACGCATCGAGCTGAGCAGAGGAAAGGCGAAGTGGACAACCGAATCCAGAGGTCCAACGGTAGCAGTGAAGTTCTGGTTTTTGGGCCCAAAATAACATTTTATTTTGTGGACTAAGCTGCATCTAGAGGACTGGGTGAAACTTTCTGCCATTTGGCAGCATGCGCTTTTGCACACCATTTTTATTATGTGCTACTTCTCCTTGTGAGTGTGTATGTATATTTTAACACTAGTTTATTTTTATTAAAGGTTATGTTGTGTTTTTTTTTTGCCTTTTTTTTTTCTCTTTTCATAAGAATACTTCATTCAAGCTGTTAATTATAACTGTACAGTAGTGATTGTGGTGCTCTGGTTCCCTTGTTTCTCTTTTCTGTATTTCTTAAGGTTGGGGAGTGACCTTTTTACTCAGAGGTTATCTGCACTTTAACCTCCACTTACTAATTTTCTGCATATATATATTGTTCTACCTATCCTTTCATTCCTGATTCAACTGTAGTATCCTGAATTCATACCTACATTCCCTGAGCCTGAAGCTAAGAGGGGCATACCCAGCAAATATTGTAAAGCGCTGCGGATTGAGCTGGCGCTATATAAATACCAATAACAATAATAATAACCTATCTCTGAGGTCATACTTGCCCTTTCAGATGAGAAAACCTCTCTGGTCTCTGAACATATTATCCTGTCTGTCTCCGCATTCCCTGAAGCAAAGATGAACATATCCAGCATCTCTGTGCAAAATATCTCTTAGGCTATACCTCTCCATTCTGATGATAAAACATGTCTTGTTCCTGGGCATGTTATCTTACCTGTCCTCTCATTACCGAAGTCTGAAACCAAAGTGGGTACATGCACATTCTCTGTGCTACCCATCCCTAATGTCCTATATGTCCCTTCTACCTGTGAAAACGTGCCTTTGTTGTACTCCCTATACTTGCATTCCTAATTCTACTGTGGTTTGAAGAAGTTTTGCCTAAAGTTACAACTGAGACCAGTCCCAAATTGGGAATCTATGCCCCCATACCAAACACAACCCCTAAAATGTGCTTGTTTCTGAAGAGACATTCTTGAGAACATTTGTCAATGCTCCTGTATCTCAACTTCCATTTAAAGGTTCACACATTCCAGTATCCAAGAGAGACCTAGGATTTACGTGCATGTTATCTTTTCCCAATAGCTGCCCAATGCCATTAGAAAAACTGCTTGACTCCTTACCAAACCCCTGACACAATAGGTGATAAACCACGCCTGCTGGTGAAAATCAGTGATATGTTATGGAAATACAAGTATACATACTTTGGTTTTTCAACATATAACGTTCAATAAAAGATCCTAAAGAAAAAAACACAAATAGAACAGATAATAGTGCAATATGTTGTTATAAGTGTGTATCCCAAATATATATTTGAGTACTAACTTGCACTTTTCTGAGCTTTTTAGAGCTCTGCTGTTTATTGCTTGGTTGGTACAATCCCCATCTCAGGATTTGTGAAGATACTCTGGATCAGAGGTGTAACTAGAAACCACGGGGCCCCAATGGGAAAATTGCCCCCTCATACATCTCACTCCACCCCCACCCCCCCAGCCCCTCCATGTGTCACACTCATGCTCCTCAATGTGTCTCATTCATACAAACACACACTGACATACATACAAATACACACCATATAGCGCATACAGATACACAGACACACATACACACAGATAAATGCAGACACACAAACTAACACAAAGACACATATATACACATGCAAATACACAGACACACAGAATTACACACTTTGAGATACACAGAATAGCACAAATACAGACACACACTGACACACATGCGGATACATAGACACACAAACACTCAAGGACAGTAATTCAAATACACAGAATGACACACATACAGATACACAGGGTATACAGTGACATACAGATACGCAGACATACAGATACACATGCAGACAAACAGATTCACATACAGACACATACACACACATACATACAGAGACAAGCACATACCAACAGACACACATATACACACATACAGAGATACACAAATACATACAGAGACACGCACATACATTAAGACACACACACACACACATGCAAAATGTTTTAGTCACCCTCCTGTTTCCTACCTTTTAGGTGCAGGAGGGTGACTTCCCTGGGGTCCAGTGGCTCAGGCTGCCCTGTTGACTGCCCTGGTCACTCCTTCCGCGCGGGCTCTGTATAGGCTGGGAGGAGTGACCAGGGCAGACACACACAGACAGACTGCTGAGTACACACACACAGACTGCTGAGTACACACACACAGACTGCTGAGTACACACACACAGACTGCTGAGTACACACACACAGACTGCTGAGTACACACACACATACTACTGAGTTCACACAGACAGACTGCTGAATGCACACAGGCTTCTGAATACACACACACACATAAAGCGTTAATACACACAGTACACTGAATACACACACAAGCATACACAGAGACTACTGAACACAGACTGCTGAATACATACACGGCCTGCTGAATACACACAGACTGCTGAATACACATACAGAGACTGCTGAATACACACAGGTTATTTTATACACAGACTGCTGAATACACACAGACAGCAGTGAGGGGTGCAGTGTATGTGTTTTTGTTTAGAAGTGCAGTGTGTGTGTAGGGGTGTTGTGTGTGAAGGGTGCAGTGTGTGTGTGAGATGTGCAACATGTGTGAGAGGAGCAGTGTGTGTGTGTGAGGGTTGCAGTGTGTGAAGAGTGCTGTGTGTGTGACATGTGCTGTGTGTGTGTGAGGGGTGCAGTTTGTGTTGGGTGCTTTGTGTGTGTCTTGAGGGGTGCTGACTGTGTGTCAGAGGAGCTGTGTGTCAGGGGTGCTGTTTGTGTGTGTGTGTAAGGGGTGCTGTGTGTGAGAGAGGTGCTGTGTGTGTGTGAGGCTGCTGTGTGTGCTGGGGTGCTTTGTATAAGGGGCGCTGTGTGTGTGTGAGGGGTGCTGTGCCCTGGTGGTCTGGTGGTGGTGAGTTGTCACAAGCTCACTACAGACAAGCTCACTGACACACATACAAGCTCACTACAAACAAGCTCACTGACATACACACACACACACGCACAAGCTCACTACAAACAAGCTCACTGATACACACACAAGCCCCCTACAGACACGCTCACTGACACACACACAAGCTCACTACAAACAAGATCACAGAAACACACACACACAGTGTTAAGTGCAAAGCCCTTCCTACACAACAACTCACAGAAATAAAAATGTAAATTATCGATAATTATCGATAAATTTAAGCTTATATTTATTGGTACCTCCAATCAGGGCCACCACCAGAAATATTGGGGCCCCTAATTCAGCTCAGGGTCTGGGCCCCTGGGGCCTGCCTCCAAATACCGCCCACAGGGTCCGCCTCCAAATTCCGCCCACAGGAATACACACACAGACAAAAACACATACACTGATAAAAAAGGACACAGATACATACTGACAGACACACATACTGAAATAGAAATACACGCATACAGGCATACATACTGACACACACATAGTGAGACATACACACATATACAGACACACAGGCATACATAGTGACAGACAGACACATACTAACATACATACAGACACACATGCATGAGGACATAAAGACACATACATACAGACACCGACATACATACAGACATACATTCATAATGGCATACAGACAGACATGCATACATTCATTCAGACTGACATACATACACACATACAGACATACATTCATAATGGCATACAGACAGACATGCATACATTCAGACTGACATACATGCATACAGACATCCATACACACATACACACAGACATACGTTCATAATGATATGCAGACATACATTCATACAGACATACATATATACATACATAATTACATACATACATATATACATACATAATGACATACATACATACATTGGTACTGGCATACATATATACATACATACAGACAGACATACATACATAATGACATACAGACATACATTGATACTGGCAGACAAACATACAGATAGACATACAGACATATATACTTACATACTGACAGACATATAGACATACATACATAGACATAAATCCAGATATAGACATACATACAGACATGCATGCATACATACAGACATACATACATAAATACATACATAGACATACATACATACAGACAGACATAGATATACATACAGACATGCATGCATACATACATAGACATACAGACATACATAGAAATACACACACACACACACACACACACACACAGCTCATTTTCCAGCCACCCTCCTGTCTCTTACCTTGTCTCTGCAGGAAGGTGGCTGGGGCTGATGGTAGTAGTCGGTGTGGCTCTCCCTCTTAACTGCCGAGCACACGCTCCTCCCGTGCGGAGTTATGGTTGTCACCCCCTGATGGCGGCCCTGCCTCCAATACATACACATAGACTCCTGAGTAGACACGCACAGACTGCTGAGTACACACACACACACACAGACTGCCGAGTACACACAGACAGATTGCTGAGCAGGGCCGGATTAACAAAGGGGCTGATGGTGCGAAAGCTCCAGGCCCATGGAACGGGCCCATTTTTTTTTTTACACACTACTCTTAGGTTTGCCACCTGACTGGTATTTTAAGGCACAGCCAGTATTTCAGGCTGCCTGCCCGTGCCGGTATTGCAGTAATACCGGCAATACACATGCAGATATTTTTCTCAGTATAAACGTAGATTACTCTGCAATACCAGCACCGGCCAGTAGGGGTCACACTGTGTGGAGAGAGGCAGGCATAGGAAGTTACAGCATATCCCTCCCTGCCTCTCTTTACTCACTGATCCGTGGGGGAGCAGCTACACAGCCAGGGCCGTCTTTAATGTTGACTGGACCCTGGGCAAGCATTAGCTTGGGTCCCCTGGTCCCCTCCCGCCCACCTTCTAGCATGCAAACACACCTTCCACCCGAAGACACACACACAAAAAAAACCACACACATAGATCATAGACTTAGCCACACTTATTTTTTACCTGGTGAAAATACACACACAGACACACATGCAGATGCAAACACTGACACAAATGCAGAGTCACACATGCACAGGCTCAGACATACACAGGTACATACATCTAAATACACAGACATACAAAGACAGATACACAGGTGCATACACAGATACACACTGGCACACATACAGATATACAGATACTCACTGACAAACATGCAGACACACACTAAAACACAGATAAACAGACAAACACACCGTGACATATATGCAGATACACACAATAACACACATACAGATACATACACGGACACACATGCAGTTACACAAACACATACAGACACACATACTGACACATTCAGATACACAGGGGCACACACTGACACACATGCAGATACACAGACACACATACAGACACACTGGCACACATGCAGGTACACATACACAAATACGCATACAGAGACTCATACAGGCACACAGATACACATATAGACCAATACACACAGATACACAGACACATGCATATACACATAAAGACCGCTATAAACACAGAAACACACATACAGATACACAGATATACATACAGACAGATATACACACAGACACACAGACCCGCATGCATATTCACATACAGACAGATACACACACAAACATGCACAGACAGATATACACACAGAAACACACAGATACACATACAGTCAGATACACACACAGATATACACACAGACCCACATGCATATACACATACAGAAAGATACACACACAAACAGACACATGCACAGACAGATATACACACAGAAACACACAGATACACATACAGTCAGATACACACAGACTGATAAACATGCAGACAGATATACACACAGACCCACATGCATATACACATACAGACAGATACACACACACAAACACATGCACATGCAGACAGATATACACACAAACAGACATACATGGAAAATATACGACTTCAGTCACCTTCCTGTTTCCTACCTTTTGGCTGCAGGAGGGTGACTTACCTGTGGTCCAGTGGCTGTCTGAGGCTGTTGGGAGTTGAGCTCTCTCCCAGTCTGCGCTCCTCCTCTCTTCCTCCCTCCCGCGCGGCATTCTCTGTGTTAGCTATGAGGAAGTGACTGCACTTCCTCCTAGTGCTGACCTCATCACTGGGGGCTCGGACGCGCTGTTAAAGCGCTGCAGCACTGACCGGGCCCCTGCAGACTCATTGCCATCGGGTGGCCCTAAGAGCATGGGCCACCCGATGGGGCCCATCATCGTGCGGCCCGCAGTGGTCTGCCCGCACGTACCACAGCGACCGGCGGGCTCAAGGGGCAGCTGCTTTGGGCCCCCTAGGAATGACAGGGCCCGGGGCAGCTGCCCCTTTTGCCCGCGTTAAAGACGGCCCTGTACACAGCACAGAGAGTCCAGACAGCAGCTCTACAGCTCAGGTAAGTGAGGGATGGGGGGAAAGGCAGCAGGGAGACATGGGGACACTGAGACACTAGGGGACACATGGGGACACAGACAGTAGGGGACACTGGGAAACCTGGGGACACTGGAAAACATGGAAACACTGAGACACTAGGGGACACTGTGAGACATGAGGACGCTGAGACACATGGGGACGCTGTGAGACATAGGGACATTGGGAGACACTGAGACATTGGGACACGGAAACACTAGGGACACTGTCCCATGTCTCCCAGTGTCCCCATGTCTCCCAGCCAGTGTCCCCAAGCCTCCCAATGTCTATGCCCACATGTCTCCCAGTGTCCCCATGTCTATGTCCACAAGTGCCCCCATGTCTCCCAGTGTCCCTAGTGTCTCAGTGTCCCCTAGTCTCCCAGTGTCTGTGTTCCCATGTCTCTTAGTGTTCCTAGTGGCATAGTGTCCCCAAATGTTTCAGTGTCCCCGTGTCTCCTAGTGTCTATATCCCCATGTCTCCCAGTGTCCCCATGTCTATGTCCACAAGTGCCCCCATGTCTTCCAGTGTCCCCTAGTCTCCCAGTGTCTGTGTTCCCATGTCTCTTAGTGTCCCTAGTGTTGTAGTGTCCCCAAATGTTTCAATGTCAGCATGTCTACCAGTGTCCCCATGTCTATGTCCACAAGTGCCCCCATGTCTCCCAGTGTCCCTAGTGTCTCAGTGTCCCCTAGTCTCCCAGTGTCTGTGTTCTCATGTCTCTTAGTGTCCCTAGTGTCATAGTGTCCCCAAATGTTTCAGTGCCCCCGTGTCTCCCAGTGTCTGTGTCCTTAGTGTCTAAGTGTCCCCATTTCTCCCAGTGTCCTCAAATGTCTGTATCTCCATGTCTCCCAGTGTCCCCATGTCTGTATTCACAAGTGCCCCCATGTCTCCCAGTGTTCCCGGGTCTCTCACACTGAGACATGGGGACACTTGGAGAAATGGGGACATTAACCCCTTAAGGACCAAACTTCTGGAATAAAAGGGAATCATGACGTGTCAGGCACGTCATGTGTCCTTAAGGGGTTAAGGAGACTAGGGAACTGGGCGACATGGGGACACTGACACTGTGATACATGGGGACACACTGAGAAATGGGGAGACTTGCGAGACTGAGACACTGGGAGACAGGGAGACACTGGGAGCAATTTATCTATACAGCAGAATCAAACTGTGAGTAGTTTGTTGGTGATTTGACAGAATTTTCTCTTATGTCACTCCTTGTGATTTACATCATGTGATGTCACTCATAACTAATTATACAAAGGCTGGTATTTTTTTCCAAGAAAGTTGGCAACCCTAACTACACTTCACATACTCTTGCTTAAAGGAACACTATACGGTCAGGAATACAATCATGTATTTCTGACCCTATTATGTGAAAACCACCTTCTAGCCCCCCTGGCCCTCTCTTGCCTCCCTAAATATAGTAAAAAGTCTGCAGCTGCTGGCCCTGCCTCTGAGCTGACTCTGTCCTCTGACATAATCAGAAGTGGTGGTCTGAGCAAATTACAATGCTTCCCTATAGGATTGGCTGAGGCTGTCCACTAGGCAGATCAGGGGCAGAGCCAGCACAAGTCAAACAGCCCTTGCCAATCAGCATCTCCTGATAAAGATAAATTGAATCAATGCATCTCTATGAGGAAAGTTCAGTGTCTGCATGCAGCAGAGGGTGGATACACTGAATGGCAGTGCTGCACACTAGGCAGTACTGCCCCAGGAAGCACCTCTAGCAGCCATCTAAGGAGTGGCCAGTTGAGTTATTTTCTCTGAAAAGACAGTGTTTACTGCAAAAAGCCTGAAGGGAATGATTCTACTTACCAGAACAAATACAATAAGTGGTAGTTGTTCTGCAGACTATAGTGTCCCTTTAAGTTTGGAAGCTTAAGAGGGATGTATGGCAACAAAACCTGTGTGGACTGGCTGACAATAAAATTAGTTTAGGTAATGCAGACTTTGGTTTCTCTAACACTGTGGCATGTCCCCTTTCTTCTACACTCACTACATACACCTTTTCTCTGTCTCAGACTATATACCAGGAACTTCTGCCTGCTAGTAAGATGATAAGGAGAAAAGTGGACATCTGAGTGCTCGGGGACATACCTTAGAAAGCGTGGAGTAGGAGCATCATTTGATGCATTTATGTCAAGCTCAGGGTGCTGCCTGCACAGTATACCCTCAGTTAGACAGCCTATATGATTGGCAGGCAGCCTGACATGCATTCATGCCAGGCTGGCCTTCCAATTCTTTGGACAAACATGCCCCCTTTTTGGGCATGTTCATCCCTTTTGGCAGGTCTGGTCACGTGATTCGCATCAGTGGCACACCCTTTTACCCTGCCCATTGACTTCCTGCTTCACTGGACACTGCTGTCAGGGGGTATGGATTTACTTGAAAGATGAAAGCATAAATTAGAGAGAGTATGTGTTTTTCGTATAGCTGCATCCTTTCATAGAGTATTAGCATAGAGTATGTGTTTTCGTATAGCTGCATCCTTTCCCTCCAACACCATCTCCATCAGATACATGACGCTTGGGAGGTATGGTTGTTTCCGTGTTTTTGGTCGATAATTAGGCCCATCATAATTGTCAGCTCCAGGCCCCCTGGGCTCTTAATCTGGCCCTGCTGCTGAGTACACACAAACAGACTGCTGAGTACACACACAGACTGCTGAGTACACACACACAAACACACACACACACACACACACACATACTACTGAGTTCACACAGACAGACTGCTGAATGCACACAGGCTTCTGAATACACACACACATAAAGAGTTAATACACACAGTACGCTGAATACACACACAAGCATACACAGAGACTACTGAACACACACACACACACACAGAGACTGCTGAATAAACAGAATGCTGAATACATACACAGACTGCTGAATGCACACAGACTGCTGAATACACACACAGAGACTGCTGAATACACACAAGTTATTTTATACACACAGACTGCTGAATACACACAGACAGCAGTGAGGGGTGCAGTGTATGTGTTTTTGTTAAGGAGTGCTGTGTGTGTGTAGGGGTGCTGTGTGTGAAGGGTGTAGTGTGTGTGTGAGAGGTGCAGCATGTGTGAGAGGAGCAGTGTGTGTGTGTGTGTGTGTGTGTGAGGGTTGCAGTGTGTGAAGAGTGCTGTGTGTGTGACATGTGCTGTGTGTGTGTGAGGGGTGCAGTTTGTGACGGATGCAGCTTGTTTCGGGTGCTTTGTGTGTGTCTGTGAGGGGTGCTGACTGTGTGTGAGGGATGCTGTGTATGTGTGTCAGAGGAGCTGTGTGTGAGGGTGCTGTGTATGTGAGGGGAGCTTTGTGTCAGGGGTGCTGTGTGTGTTTGCGTGTGTATGTAAGGGGTGCTGTGTGTGAGAGAGGTGCTGTGTGTGTGTGTGAGGCTGCTGTGTGTTTGCTGGGGTGCTTTGTGTAAGGGGTGCTGTGTGTGTGTGTGAGGGGTGCTGTGCCCTGGTGGTGGTGAGTTGTCACAAGCTCACTACAGACAAGCTAACTGACACACATACAAGCTCACTACAAGCAAGCTCACTGACACACACACGCACAAGCTCACTACAAACAAGCTCACTAACACACATGCACACACAAGCTCACTACAAACAAGCTCACTAATACACACACACACAAGCCCCCTACAGACAAGTTCACTGACACACACCCACAAGCTCACTACAAACAAGCTCACAGAAACACACACAAGCTTTCTCACTAGCAGGCACACACACACACACACACACACTCACAAGGCTGAATATATCAAGCTTATCTGGCACTGGAGGCTGTTGCTGGGAGGTCAGGTAGCCACCTTCTGGCCTCTACCAACTGCAGCAAGGTCTCCTACTTAACAGTGGGGGCGGAGCTTGGTAACGGGAGGCAGGGCTTGCCATCGTGGGTGGAGTTTACATTGTGGGGGCGGAGCCTGCATCTGGAAGGCGGAGCAGGAGCCTGTGTGCCAGGGAAGCTGCTGGGAATTCGGAAGGGATACGGGCAGGGCTCCCTCCAGCCCCCAATGGAACCCCCAGCACCTCTTTATAGTCACCAGCACCTATCTACAACATCTCCTAGCAGTGAGCACCTCTCTCCTGAATTCCCTCGGACTGTAACAGGCTGTTACAGTCCGAGGGAAAATAATAAAAGCACATGGCCAACAAGTTGCCGGGACTGTCCCAGGAGAGTAAATTGCCCGGGACAGACTCCAGCTTGCCGGGACTGTCCGGGCAAAAACGGGACAGTTAGCAACTATGCGTCTAGTCTGCACAATTTTCTAAATATTTGTACTAGTCCCTGTCCTTATCTTATAGCTAGAGTAGCCTTTTCCAACGCATGCTTAAACTCCTTCACTGTGTTAACCTCCACCACTTCAGCTGGAAGGCTATTCCATGCATCCACTACCCTCTCAGTAAAGTAATACTTCCAGATATTATTTTTAAACCTTTGCCCCTCTAATTTCAGACTATGTCCTCTTGTTGTGGTAGTTTTCCTCCTTTACTGTGTTGATTCCCTTTATGTATTTAAATGTTTCTATCAAATGTTTCTGTCTCCTCCAAGCTATACATGTTAAGATCCTTTAACCTTTCCTGGTAAGTTTTATCCTGCAATCCATGAACTAGTTTAATAGCCCTTCTCTGAACTGTCTCTAAAGTATCAATATCCTTCTGAAGATACGGTCTCCAGTACTGCGTGCAATACTCGAAGTGAGGTCTCACCAGTGTTCTGTACAATGGCATGAGCACTTCCCTCTTTATCTACTGCTAATACCTTTCCCTATACAACCAAGCATTCTGCTAGCATTTCCTGCTGCTCCAGGATACAAAATTATAATGACATATTGCATCTGTTCTATTTGTGGTTTTTTTTCCTGAGGATCTTTTATTGAATATTGAACAATTGTAGGAACAAGCCAAAAAAAAAGTATGTAAAAAGCAAACAAATATTTGTATTTGCACACTACATTATTAAGACTATTTAATATCACATAACTGATTTTTACCTATTGTTGTGACATATAGTGACCAATTACCTAACCATGAAACCTAATATTAACTTTATCACACAAGAAGGTAAAGCTTTGAGAGATTTGTCAAATAAAAAAGTAAATCATTATTAAACCCTCCAAAAAGGTGATTATGGACCAAACCCAGTATGTGGACATGGCTAAAATAAAATCCTACAAGACCATTGAAACTACACTATACTGAATAGTGACCCTACCTCAATATATCTAAGTAAACTGAAACAAATTTTAGATGCTGCCAAAACAAAAAACCTTATTAGTAAGGAGGAAAACAACTATTTGTACCAACCAGCAGCGAGCAACTTTTACTCACTGTCTAAAATATATTGGATTTTAATGATCCATGATTTATGAAATTATATATATATATTTATATAGATAGATAAATGCAAAATCCTTGCACACAGGCTGTATAGAAAAATAGTAAGTGCCGGGTGCACACCCTGGGACTTTAGATATCCAAGTATAAGTAGAAAGGTAGCACTCACGGTCTTCAGGTTAAAAATCTTCTTTTATTATGCAAGTTTAAAACATGATGCCAGGATCAACGTTTCAGTCCTCTCTCAGGACTTTCATCAGGATCAAATCCTGATCCTGATGAAAGTCCTGAGAGAGGACTGAAACGTTGATCCTGGCATCATGTTTTAAACTTGCATAATAAAAGAAGATTTTTAACCTGAAGACCGTGAGTGCTACCTTTCTACTTATACATATATATATATATATATATATATATATATATATATATATATATATATAAATATAATATATATATATATAATATGATTACAATTATTTACATTCCTAGATTACCAATTTTCTACCATTTCTTTTTTGGATTAAGAATGTATTTGATTTATTTGTGCATTCTATAAGAACACACAGTCACATGAAGTTGCATTATTTTACCACTAGAGGTCATAACTATCATAGATCTCATAATATCAATAAAGGAACACTACAAGCACCATAACTACGACAGTACATTTAGTCTCAGCCAAACATCGGTACTTCTGTCCACCGCAGCCATAATTTTCCATTTGCAAGCTTTTCAGCAAATAGAGAGACAGGAGTGCAGAGAGATCCGGCACTGGAACACAGAATTTGGGGATAAATCGTTAATGAACAGTTTAACCCCTAAAGGTGAGCCTGTGCCAGGCATCTCCTGCCACCATAACAACTTAAATTTGATTATGTTGTCATAGTGTTCCTTTAAAAGCACCCCCTTTTTCTGTATTTGAGGCAGGGAGTAATCATACCAAGCTGAAACCCCATGACAACCATTGTTTTCATGTGGTGTTGAATAAGGGCTTCATTCCTTTTTGTACTGACTCCTGTGAATATTTGATTGTATTTTAGTTAATGAAAAGTTAATTAAGCAATCTGCAGCAATCCTTCCCTCTGCCCATCCTCCAGGATGACCCTCCTGCATCGAGGAAAAATGATGTCAACAGAGAAGTATCAATTTGCAGGGAGAAGTTGGCCTCGACCCAGGACCTAATGTAAGTTTTTCCATTAATTCTTTATTATTTTTTTTGGAGGGGCATGCCAATAAATGTATTATCATAACCAAGAATGTATTTATTTATTTATTTATGTATGTATGTATTAAACAGTCAGGGTTAGAGTCAGAGACCACCTACTTGCTCCACCCCCCCCCCCCCCCAAAAACAAAAATTGCAAACTTTGTGTGTCTCTTTTTTCCCACAGTCACTTTGCGTGTCTCTTTCTCCCCCAACTGCTTTTATTGTGTCTCTTTTTTCCAGTCTCCAGCCCCTGTGTGCAGCTTTTATCCCCATAGCACCTTTGTGGGTCTCTTTCTTACCCCCAAGCCCGTCAGTATGGCTCTTAGTCCCCCTAAAGCCCCTCTGTGTGTCTCTTTGTCCCAAAGCGATAATCACAAGTGTTATGTTGTTGCTGTAGCCCCAGTACCGTCTGTTGGAGTGAGGCAATTTGGTGTACACCATAGGCCTGCGCACGGGGTGTGCCGGGTGTGCCAAAGATCTCCCTCACCGGCCCACAGAAAGGGAGGGAGGCATGAGAGGACCTGGGGAGCTCTAGCCAGCAGCTCCGCCGGGTTACTCTCCCGCGGCAACGCTCAGATCTCGTGAGAGTGAACTCTAGGGATGGCAGCAGCATGGTCCCCCCCTCCCTCCTAGAAAATTGGGCAGACTAGATGGGCCGAATGGATCTTATCTGTCTATGTTTCTATGTTTCCCTACAAAAGGTAAGAAGGGAGGGGGCTATTTCCTAAAGGGTCCACCCTACCCCCACAGTCCCTCCAAACAAATACACACAAACAGCACCCTTACACATACACACACAACTCACACACTAACCTCACCCTCACACACACAGCACCCTCACACATACACAGCAACCTCACACACACTAACAGCACCCTCACACACAGCACCCTTACACACACACACACCACCCTCAGAAACACACACACACAGCACCCTCACACACAGCACCCTTACACACACAGCACCCTTACACACACTAACAGCACCCTCACACACACCACCCTCAGAAACACACACACACAGCACCCTCACACACACAGCACCCTTACACACACACCGTGCCCTCACACACACAGCGCCCACACACAGCACCCTCACACACACACACACACACACAGCAGTCTGGCCCCAAGGCACCCTTATGCAATAGGCTGCGCACGCCTATGGTCCCATGCTGCATGTGTGTGTCGACGTCATGACGCAGATGACATCATGACCTGCCAAAATTGGCAAAATAGAACTTTTTTGGGGGGTGGCTATAGAATTAAAATGCCAGATTATAAATAGTATGCTAGGCTTAGGTCCTTGTCCTGTTGGTTCTATTTTGGTTCCCAACAGCGCATTAACGTTTACTGACAATTCTAAGATCTATATTACTTGAATCGGCTCTTATATACCTTGCTATTCCTGATGTCTGGTTTCCCTGACTCTTGCTTGGTCTGTAAATTACACACAGTGTGTTGGTTCTTCCAGTATTCCTAACAGCATCCGTGCCCAGAGGTGCTGGTGCAGGAGTTGGCATGGCAGGTATATAATGTTTGGCCCCAAGGCACAAGTCATCCAAAAATTCAGAGTAGGCCTCTGGATAAGAGGCCATCTTGGGCCCAGTGGAGCCATGTGCTTGTCTCAGTAATTCTCCAATGTTCAAACCCATCCGTGGCTTGTCAGGCTTTAGTGTTTGGGTCTTGCGACCCATATTACTTCCACAAACCTAATCGTGTGCCACTAACTACCCAAATTGGGTTATAGCACCCAAAAGAGAAGAGAAATAAACTCTGTATTGTGGAAATCTCAGTCCAACCATACATCTCTATAGCTCAACTCTGCCCCCAAGGAGTTCCCTAACTTATTTTTTAGGCTGTGGCCTCTGCTCTAAGGTGAAATGTAGGATGCTTTTATTCTACATGCAATAATGTATGTCAGTCATTGCAGTTATAAAAACATAATTCGATGAGACAGCAGAGCAAAGATAATAGGTTATGGCACTTGGAATATCCCTTTATTCCCTTACCCCACACGTAGTGAGAACAATGAGCATTTGTTGGCTTTCTCTGGGACATAGGGAAGTCATAAGAAACCACATAAGTGAGTAGAAGGCCCAGAGGTACCTCATATGCAATGACTCTGTTAGATTTCCTAGTTTAGGCAAGTAATTCAAAAGCTGTCAGACTAAGTCTTCTCTAAAATTCTTTTCTTTGATGTTCCTCAAACAAAATCCTGAACTCAGCTATCCTTGTAAGGTGGCTCACTTGTCTACAGGTATGTCCATGAGGATAAAAAAGAGCTGAACATACTGAGACCATGTGATATCTCCATAGAGCTCCATATCAATGGCAAGGACACACAGAGGTCCTTTGGATGTTGTACTCTCATAGACCTTTCTTATAATGGCTAAAGTAGCGTTTTGGATAATGTTTGATATTGTTCCACCACTTAAAAAGGGTTTGCATAAAATAATTGAGTAATTATTCCTCTGAAGATACCTCTCATAAAAGGGCACTTCACTTATTAGTGTATTAAACTGTTTGAACATTAAACACTCAATTTGCAGTAACATTTGCCCTTTCTCAATACTGTGACGAAAGACACCGGCAATATCAGTATAATGAGTGCTAATCACACACAATCTCCTTCTTAGTGAAACGCACATGGGAAAAAGAAGCAAACAGTCTTTAAAAAACAAACTATATTATGCTGGTAAATCATAAAGAAGAATTGAACAGGAAAGGTGAACTATTGTAGAAAGCAGTATAACTTTAAGGATAGAATGGGAACGATGATATATATATATATTAGATGCCACATGGAATGTGCTCTGGGCCCTAAACAAAGTGATCTGAAATGTCATTAAACACATCTGCTTCTAAAAGTAAAGTTGAAGAAAGAAAGGTGTGTCTGTTATGAGTAAAAAGACTCTTACATTATCTTAATTATGTTTGAAATTAATATCACTAATTAAATATGATGCAAGCAAATTCGGTGTTAAATTGTTTGGAGTGTTGTGATCACATGCATGATTATATAGAAACCCTGTTATTTTTTCTTATTTTTTTTTTTTTTTTATTGAAGTGTGAATTGTTGGGAATTCAAAGTGAATTTACCATTTTAAGATAAAATAGTTGAGCTCAAAACAGAGAAGCTAGGGTTTTAAATTTAATGGCACGTTGGTTTAAGTGTTGCCTTAATGTTGGCATGAGAACTGGCACTTTGAAAGTTATACAGTGGTACTAAAATATCTGTTATTTAGGGATTCACTGAGATTGTGATAGTATGCAAAAAGTATGCGGTAAATCAATTTTGTATTGTGCCTTTAATCTCATAAACATTATGCAATATTATCTATGGTTTAGTACAACCTGAGTACCTGCCACGCACTGTTTCCTAAGTATGATTCATTATTGTATGACATACATTCTTCCAGTGCTACTCATGGTGGCTGGTTCACTATTTCCATGCAACAGATGAGAACATATGCAGACCTTAAAGAGACACTCTAAGTACCATAACTACTGCAGTCAGTTATAATGGTTGTGGTGCCAAGAGTGCCCTCATATCTTCCCAGAGTAAGTAGTCAAATTGATTAAATATGGTTTAACAACTTAATTAGGTCCACCCAGCATCCTACTGCCTCCCCTTCTGCAAGACGCTCTCTGCTGTGCAGGGCCATGCTTATTGATTGAGAGAGCTCATCTAACGCTCTGAGCCAATGGGCAGTGGAGCTAATGGAATTTTCCTGCAGGAGCCTTCAGCAGCATGGGAGGCGGTAATGGGCGCAGTTTGTAAACGGCTTGACTTATTACTCTACGAGGATGTTAGGGCACTACAGCAGGCTTGGAGTGTACCTTTAAGTTTAATGTCTCAATCAACAAGTTTTCAATCACAGCCATCCCTCACTGGACCCCATGGGAAGCCTAAGGTGTGGAAGGATGTTAGGTAAATTATGCGTGTGGGCCTTATTTTTATGTGTGTGTTTATCTGTATATTTCAGTGAGTACATCTGGGTATGTATGTGCATCTGAGTCTGTATGTGTAATGTGTGTGTGTGTGTGTGTATATGTGTATATGTGTATATATATTTGTGGTTGGAAACACAAGCCGAGGCATACAATAAGGATTAATTAGTAGCAAGTCAGCTGAGGTGTGCCGAAACCGACAAACAGGGTAGGGCCTGAAAAAGAGGGCCCACCTATTGAGGGAATATATATAAAAAGGGGAGAGGTGGGTGCGTTTCTAAAAATTTGATAGAACGTCAGGAGGAGTTAAGGAGGAGGGAGTAGATATAGGCAGGCAACAAACCCCTCCCACAACTCCATACATCCTGCCTTAAATTTGAGGTCGGGAACAAAAGCCGAGGCATACAATAAGGATTAATTATACAATTAGTAGCAAGTCGGTTGAGGTGTGCCAAAACTGATGAGCGGGGTAAGGCTAGGAATAAATAAATCTGTGTCAGTGTATGTGTTTTTATGAACACACTCCAGCATTTAAACATCAACTGAACACTACACCCATATACACAACCCACATTCAGCATTTAAATGCAACGCTACACACAAATACATCCTTGCATTTAAACACAACTCTGCACCCAATTAAACCCCTGCATTGAAACACTAACACTACATACAAATACAGACTTGCATTCGCAAAAATATCCTCCCTTCAAAAACACACCTACATTCAAGCACACGGACACTGCTCGGAAATACAACCATGCTTTGATGAGTAAATGGTAGTTCCCTATCTGACAAACCATCATGGGAGTTTTACATCATTGGAGGATCTTCTCTTTGGTCACCCGTGTTCTACAGGAGGCACTAACAAAATTCCATTACCCGGACCCTCTCTTCATTCGTTCCACCACTGCACCTAAATGGTAAACTCTATGAACAATATTGTAAAAAGAATTCTAAAGCTTGGATTATGCAAGACAAATATAGTAAAAAGAAAAATCAGCTTTACCCCTTGCTGAGTCTACATTCAATAGCTTTCTACAGTTTTTAACAGCTTAACATAGTTTTTCATTTAGCTGCACTTGCTACAATTGTTTGCTGCAGGTAGTAAACTAAATAAATATAACATTGTTTTACTTAATGAGATATTAGGTAGCATTTTTCCACATATAGATATATAGGTCACGTAATGATTACCATGGAAGTAGTGGATTTTAACCAGTTGGACAGTCAGCTATATGACGTGGCAGACAATACAGAGTTGGACTAAGGGACTAATGGTAATCAATTTTTTTCCCTTATACCTGTTGGTCTGTTTAGAATTGTACTAATTCTCTTTGGTAGTTTAGTGGGAGTAGCATATAGTCTGCACCTCCAGAGAGTGCAGATAACTGTAAACCAGTCCAGTGTTAATGAAATATATCAGAGCACTTTGATTAATTTAGAACTGATTCACATAGCTGCAAGAGTGTAACACTGATCTGCACGCACTGGAGGTGCAAGTCACATGCTTTTTAGCAATATGCTTTGGTGGTGCAGGGCTGAAGTTAATTTACCCTACATGCAAAGGGAAGCTATAGAGCCCAAGTGCTGTGCCCCTAGTTCACCCTGATTGGCTCGCTTCAAGCTCCATAAAATACTATGGAGTATATATGTTCTAATGCGAAAGAAAACAGAAAAAAAATATTTAGCTACAGAAAAAGACAAACAAATTAGAGCGGCATTGTCATCCCCTCTCCACACCAAAATATAACTATTTCATAAAGAAATACTTATTCTGACTGTGTTGGAATTTTACTGAAATTCCAACTCAGTCAAGACGTATACAGAGACAAAGCAGGAACTACTTTGTCTCTGTATTTCTCCTCCGCCTGACTTTCTTAGACTCAGGGCGGAGTCTAAGTGTCAATCCGGACAGCAATTATAGATGACAGCTGCAGGGAATTGGCTAGGTCTATCCTCCATGGACCTTAATATTGTACTCTCGCTCATGTGCGAGTTTACAGCAGTGTCGTTGGCTCTGAAGAGGACCCGCCTTATCAAGATGGCCATGTCCACTGGGGACAGGTACAGTTAAGTAAATCCTACCATTATTTGCCCAACCGGCCACCGGACCCCCAGCAGCAATGTCACTGTTGGGGGTCTTTGCGAATTCAGCAAAATCCCTAGACGACAGTGCCACTTTAAATTTATAAACCAAAGGCTTCTCATATTGCATTACCACAGATAAACATCCATTAATCTACTTTTGTACAACTTCTATAATTATCAGGGTTTAAAAAAGGAATTAAATGAAAGAGAATATTTTTTAAGAAGAGCATTAGATAATATTCTTTGTTGAGGCATCTTGGAATAATGCCCTGCACTTGTGATTCTAGTCATTTTGCCATTTTCTCTTCCATCTCAGTTTGCAGTCTTCATCAATTTTGTGGAATTTCAACTGTGCAATGTCGTGTCGGGCCAAAGTAAAATGTGCAGGTATTTTTTTTAAAGTTTTTATTGTTTGAATATTGAACTTGTATAAAAAAAAAAACATTTCACCTCTCCCCTTGTTATTTCTTCTCAACCATGTGATGGCAGCAAATTGCCACGTATGCTGCAAGGAACTACATGTATTTACAGTAAGCCCTGATTTTCCAGGTCCTGTGACCCTCGAAGGCCACTTGCTAGCTGGCCTTGATCACGGCAGCTCCAGTAACTCCCAATCGTACATTAGACTTCTGAATTATCTGGAAGACTAAAAAAATAACGCCAGTATTTTTACACTTGTTTATCCATTTAAAAAAAATAGTTGGCTATTCCCTAAGATGGACCAGATTTTATAAGAGGCATTATTTCCCAGAAAATCCAGATAAACAACTTTAATTCCAAGCCAATTATTATAAATAAATTTACTCATAGCACTCTGAAATAAGATAAAATTTAGCTAGTCTACCCATAAGTAGGTGGTGTAAGCACAAATAAATTCAGAGGGTCTTCCTTTTACTGTATATTCTGCAAGTAAAAAATGGATCCTGCATAAGCCAGGAATTACTGCTGTAAGAATGGCATGACAGGAGATATGTGGTTTATTTAAAAACATGCTTACATAATAGTAAACCTTCCAGTCTCTTGACACATTAAAAAAAAAAGTCTTAATCATAAGCATAGGTTACACATTTGTCTGTATTTTGCCAGTTAAACAGAACATTTGTTTATGCAAGTGAACAGACAAAATGTTGCCGGAATCTTTTTAGCATGAACCCGTAGGCCTTTAATGAAAAACTATTTTATGGAAAACATCTGTCTTTTTGACTTTCTGCATACAGTGCTTCTTAAAATGTTCTCTCCAATCCGTACTGTTGACATCTGTAATGACGTAGTGTCAAATCATCTCTACTAGAGAAAGTCTCTGATGGCATTGTGTATGCCAAGGTCTAGCCACCAGTTCAAGGCCTTCTTCCTTTTATGGAGCTCTGGCTTAGGAACTTGACATTAATAGTTGAGATTTTGCTCTCTGTTTTATGTGTCACATGGTGGAATGGACTAGGCACAACATTGTGAAACCCTGTATTGTGATTTGAAGCTCTAACACCTTGTCTTGTAGGGAGGTCCTACTGTCTTCTGGAAGATGCACTGTGCATTTCACTTCATCAAACAACAACCCATGAAAAACATAGAAACATAGAATGTGACGCCAGATAAGAACCATTCGGCCCATTTAGTCTGCCCAAATTTTCTAAATACTTTCATTAGTCTCTGGCCTTATCTTATAGTTAGGATAGCCTTATGCCTATCCCACGCATGCTTAAACTCCTTTACTGTGTTAACCTCTACCACTTCAGCTGGAAGGCTATTCCATGCATCCACTACCCTCTCAGTAAAGTAATACTTCCTGATATTATTTTTAAACCTTTGTCCCTCTAATTTAAGACTATGTCATCTTGTTGTGGTAGTTTTTCTTCTTTTCAATATAGTCTCCTCCTTTACTGTGTTGATTCCCTTTAAAAAGAATCTTATGTTTAGGCTGGAGGGAACTTTGTTTCACATGTCACCCTGTCATAGGTGTAGTAAGTACGGTGTGATGGTTATGGTGCCGTGTGTGCTCTGGTGCTCTCCTATGTATGTAGTCAAATGCTTCCTAGAGATTGTTGCAGACCACGTACATCCCTTCATGGCAGTGGTGTTCCCTTATGGCAGTGTACAGGGCAAAACAATGACTGTATCCGAAATGCTCTTATTTGTGCTTTTTGTATTTGCATTGCCCGGGACATTGTGCTTGTATGGGGGCAGGTAAATACAGCAACTGTGCAAAATGGGACATTGATTTTGGGACTGTCATAAACAAATTAGAAAGGTTGAGAGGTATACATTTCAGTGGTGAAGTTAAAATATTCAGCCCCTGAATTGTTTGGGGGAAAACCAACTACATCTCCAGTCTTCAATAAAGTGGAGAGTGAAAAATGTGGATGTAATCAGACTCTGCTGATATATACAGATATTATAGGCTCAAAATTATTGTTTTTGAAAAATAGCTTAGTTGCAGAATTCTTTTATTTTTAATTGAAATGCAAACAAGCATTGAGGAATTTATGCAAATCAAAAACTAGGCAGACTAACTGGCAGGTTTGGTTTTTATGCTGTCATAGTCTACATAACATATTTATATAACAAACATGAATACACTGCACGTACAGATATACTGCTCATTAAATGATAATAGATTTAGTGCAGTTGAGGGAGTGTGAGCAGATATAATTTCAGTTGAATGATAGGTTAAGAAATTGGATGGATTTAAGTCACTTGACATTGTAATTAAAAAATGAATGAAAAATGTTTGGATAATACAGGGTCAATGCTACATGGTATCTTGTATGGCCCGTATATGAACGTGTGTGTCAAAATGCTACACTATATAGCGCCAATTATTCTTTTACCTTTTTCACATTTTGTATGATGGCCCAGTGGAGACACAGTTCATGATAGCGTTGGTACTTATCGGATACCCCAAAGGGTAATTTGTCAATTGTATTGGCCAGAGCTCATCACAGGGTGTATGTGATATACAGCAATTCCTGCCTGTAAGTAGTTGAGAGAGACAAGGGATGAGTGGGGACTGTATTCTAAATGGTAGACTGAATTGGGGACTAGAATGGTATTGTTGGGTTGTGAATGGAAACGCACGATCATAATATCTTACACTCTTACAAATTTGCTTGATCAGTTTTAGAATCCTGGCGATAATTTTTATAAAAACTCGATCCCTGTATTAGATTCTCAAGGGGTGAAAGAAAAATAGATTTGGTTCTGATTGCGACCCAAAAAAGGGGGCTTTTCCGATATATTGGTAGATACACAAACAACTAATAATTTGAAAAACGTCATAAAGTTCATAAATCAAGGGCAGTGTGTCAATAGAATTTCTGATACAAAACTGGCTGACCCCTAGTGGTGGCTAGTGTTGTCGCGAACCCGAAATTTTCGGTTCGCGAACGGCGAACGCGAACTTCCGCAAATGTTCGCGAACCGGCGAACCACGTGAACCGCCATTGACTTCAATGGGCAGGCGAATTTTAAAACCAACAGGGACTCTTTCTGGCCACAAAAGTGATGGAAAAGTTGTTTCAAGGGGACTAACACCTGGACTGTGGCATGCCGGAGGGGGATCCATGGCAAAACTCCCATGGAAAATTACACAGTTGATGCAGAGTCTGCTTTTAATCCATAAAGGGCAGAAATCACCTAACATTCCTAAATCACAATGGATATGGATTGACACCTGACATATGACATATTGACACCTTGACCATGGGCGTAGGAACCCAAAAAAATCTGGGGGGGATAGCATTTTTACTCGCCGGGTATATTCTTATTCCGTAAACTAGGAGTTGTTTATCCCATTGTACAGCGCTACGGAATTTGCAGTCGCTATATAAATGATTAAATAATAATATTAAAGGGTCACCACAGGGAAGGGGTTTTACTTACCCGGATACAGCGCCGGGATCCTCCTGATTAGAACCACCCCTACCCTTCCCATGAATGTTAGAACCACCCCTACCCCTTCCATGCACAAAAGAACCCCACCTACCCCTTCCACGCATATTAACCCCCTACCCCTTCCATGCATATTAGTACCCCCCTAACCCCTTCCATGCATATTAGAACCCACCCTACCTCTTCCATTCATATTAGTACTCCCCTAACGCCTTCCAATAATTTTTCTACCTACCCCCTCCTCCCATCCATATTAGTAGCCCCCCTAAACCCTTCCAATTATTTTTCTACCTACCCCTCTCCCCTATCCTTATTAGTAGCCCCCCTAACCCTTTCCAATTATTTTTCTGCCATGTTAACTAACGCCAGTGCTGGAGTGCCTACATTAAAAGGCCTGCAGGGACAGGCTATAGACACCAGAACCACTACATTAAGCTGCAGTGTTTCTTTAATGTGAGGTCAATTAGAGATTAGTGCAACGAATAATATGCTAGATTGCCTACTTACAACCAGATGAGGATGATGATGGGCTCTAGCTGCAGTCTGGCTCCACTGGTCTGGTGTAGAACAGGCTCTCTGGAGGCTGTTTGTAACTGTGGTCACAAAAATCAATGTTCTGTGAGAACGGGAAGCAGCTCCATTTTTTGGGGGCCCTTTACACAGCTCAAGGTCTGGATCCCAGGGTCCACCTTCAGGGTCCACCTTCATGAGTTTGTTCACAGGGGGTGGAGTGTGTAGGGGATGTCCTGATATGTGTGTAAGGAATGCATTGTGTGAATCTGTGTTTGTATGTGTAAGGGCTGCAAGGTGTGATTCTGTGTATGTACGGGATGCAGTGTGTGCGTCTGTAAGGGGTGCATTGAGTGTATGTACGGGGTGCATTGAGTGTGTAAGGTTGCATGATTGTGTGATTGTGTGTGTGTGTGCACGGGGTGCGTTGAGTGTGTGTAAGGATGAATTGTGTGTTTCTTTGTGTGTAAGGGTGGTATGATTGTGTGTGTGTGTGTGTGTGTGGTGGATGTCAATCTCTCTCCCTCCCTTGTCACTCTTTCTCCCCCCCCCTCCCTCCCTCCCTGCTTCTTTCTCCCCCCCCTCCCTCCCTGCTTCTTTCTCCCCCCCCTCCCTCCCTGCTTCTTTCTCCCCCCCTCCCTGCTTCTTTCTCCCCCCTCCCTCCATGCTTCTTTCTCCCTCCTCCCTCCCTGCTTCTTTCTCCCCCCTCCCTGCTTCTTTCTCCCCCCCCCTGCTTCTTTCTCCCCCCCCCTCCCTGCTTCTTTCTCCTCTTTCTCCCCCCCCTGCTTCTTTCTGCCCCCCCTGCTTCTTTCTCCCCCCCCCCTCCCTGCTTCTTTCTCCCCCCCTCCCTGCTTCTTTCTCCCCCCCCTCCCTGCTTCTTTCTCCCCCCCCTCCCTGCTTCTTTCTCCCCCCCCTCCCTGCTTCTTTCTCCCCCCCCCCTGCTTCTTTCTCCCCCCCCTCCCTGCTTCTTTCTCCCCCCCCTCCCTGCTTCTTTCTCCCCCCCCTCCCTGCTTCTTTCTCCCCCCCCTCCCTGCTTCTTTCTCCCCCCCCTCCCTGCTTCTTTCTCCCCCCCTCCCTGCTTCTTTCTCCCCCCCTCCCTGCTTCTTTCTCCCCCCCCTCCCTGCTTCTTTCTCCCCCCCCTCCCTGCTTCTTTCTCCCCCCCCTCCCTGCTTCTTTCTCCCCCCCCTCCCTGCTTCTTTCTCCCCCCCCTCCCTGCTTCTTTCTCCCCCCCCTCCCTGCTTCTTTCTCCCCCCCTCCCTGCTTCTTTCTCCCCCCCCTCCCTGCTTCTTTCTCCCCCCCCTCCCTGCTTCTTTCTCCCCCCCTCCCTGCTTCTTTCTCCCCCCCCTCCCTGCTTCTTTCTCCCCCCCCTCCCTGCTTCTTTCTCCCCCCCCCCTGCTTCTTTCTCCCCCCCCCCTGCTTCTTTCTCCCCCTCCCTGCTTCTTTATTTCCCCTCCCTCCCTCCCTGTTTCTTTATTTCCCCCCCCTCCCTCCCTGTTTCTTTCTTTCCCCCCCCTCCCTGTTTCTTTATTTCCCCTCCCTCCCTGTTTCTTTATTCCCCCCCTCCCCCCTCCCTCCTTCCTGTTTCTTTCTGTCCCTCCCTCCCCTACCTATGATGTAGCGTGGCCGAGCGCTGTATATTCCGCCGGTACAGGGAGCTTTTGTTTCCTGTACCCGGCGGACTAACAGGAAGTGCACACTCAGTGTGCACTTCCTGTTAGTCCGGCCGGGTACAGGAGACAGATGCTCCCTGTACCGGCGGACTATACAGCGCTCGGCTACGCTACAGTGAGGGAGTGACAGGAGGGAGCGCTGAGCGCTTCCCTCCTGTCAGCTCCTCTCTTCATGCTGCGCCCGGGCGGTGCGCTCTCATGGACGCACCAGCCCGGGCAAAGCTGCAGCCGCCTGAGGCTCTCTGCAGACCGCTCGGGCGGCTGCAGCATCAGGGGGGGCCGGCGGAACTGGGGGGGATTTCCCCATACCTGTCCCCCCCGCATGATTTGCTGGGGGGGATGCGTCCCCCCATCCCCCCCGGTTCCTACGCCCATGACCTTGACATATGGATTGACACCTGTCCTCAGAGACCCTGATGCACACTGACACAGAGCAGAATAGAGACTGTTCACCCTACATAGGGTCACTTGGCAGATATGGATTGACACCTGTCCTCAGAGCCCCTGATACACACTGACACAGAGCAGAATAGAGACTGTTACCCCTACATAGGGTCACTTGGCAGATATGGCGGGGTCGTGGGAGGGGGAGGATGACTTTCACCTCTTCCCCTGTTAGATTCCCGTTGTGCTGTGACATCACCCTTATACGCTGTGTAAAGCATACTTTTTAATTTGATCAGCATGGCCACTTGAGTTTTTATAGTTTTCACGCTGCTTGTAGTTTATATATGGTTCACAAAAATCAAACAAACGATAAAGTAAACATGTAAGGATTCAGAATATTCTTTCAAACCCTTACACATTGTGTGTACGTATTTTTTGTCTTAAGTTTGTGGCTTTAAAGAGGTTCACGTTGTTTCTATGATGTGCATAGCATGTTCTTGTAAATGTTTGTTACATTTTTCCTGGAATTGTAATTTTTTAATCTGAATAAAGATAGTCAAATCCCTGATACACACTGACACAGAATAGCAGAATAGAGACTGTTCCCCCTACATAGGGTCACTTGGCAGATATGGATGGACACCTGTCCTCAAAACCCCTGATACACACTGACACAGAGCAGAATAGGGACTGTTCCCCCTACATAGGGTCACTTGGCAGATATGGATTGACACCTGTCCTCAAAACCCCTGATACACACTGACACAGAGCAGAATAGGGACTGTTCCCCCTACATAGGGTCACTTGGCAGATATGGATTGACACCTGTCCTCAAAACCCCTGATACACACTGACACAGAGCAGAATAGGGACTGTTCCCCCTACATAGGGTCACTTGGCAGATATGGATTGACACCTGTCCTCAAAACCCCTGATACACACTGACACAGAGCAGAATAGGGACTGTTCCCCCTACATAGGGTCACTTGGCAGATATGGATTGACACCTGTCCTCAAAACCCCTGATACACACTGACACAGAGCAGAATAGGGACTGTTCCCCCTACATAGGGTCACTTGGCAGATATGGATTGACACCTATCCTAATGATCCCTGATACACACTGACACAGAGCAGAATAGAGACTGTTCCCCCTACATAGGGTCACTTGGCAGATATGGATTGACACCTGTCCTCAAAACCCCTGATACAAACTGACACAGAGCAGAATAGGGACTGTTCCCCCTACATAGGGTCACTTGGCAGATATGGATTGACACCTGTCCTCAAAACCCCTGATACACACTGACACAGAGCAGAATAGGGACTGTTCCCCCTACATAGGGTCACTTGGCAGATATGGATTGACACCTATCCTAATGATTCCTGATACACACTGACACAAAGCATAATAGGGACTGTTCCCCCTACATAGGGTCACTTGGCAGATATGGATTGACACCTGTCCTCAAAACCCCTGATACACACTGACACAGAGCAGAATAGGGACTGTTCCTCCTACATAGGATCACTTGGCAGATATGGATTGACACCTGTCCTCAAAACCCCTGATACACACTGACACAGAGCAGAATAGAGACTGTTCCCCCTACATAGGGTCACTTGGCAGATATGGATTGACACCTGTCCTCAAAGCCCCTGATACACACTGACACAGAGCAGAATAGAGACTGTTCCCCGTCCACAGAGACCATGATGCACACTGACACAGAGCAGAATAGAGACTGTTCCCCCTACATAGGGTCACTTGGCAGGTATGGATTGACACCTGTCCTCAAAGCCCCTGATACACACTGACACAGAGCAGAATAGAGACTGTTCGCTGTCCACAGAGACCATGATACACACTGACACAGAGCAGAATAGAGACTGTTCCCCGTCCACAGAGACCATGATACACACTGACACAGAGCAGAATAGAGACTGTTCCCCCTACATAGGGTCACTTGGCAGGTATGGATTGACACCTGTCCTCAAAGCCCATGATACACACTGGGGGGAGCTACTGTCCTCCCCAACCCCTGCGCGGTGGGTGGGGGCCATAAATCACAATGGGGGGACCTACTGTCCTCCCCCTCTCGGCCCCCACCCCTGCGCGGTGGGTGGGGGCCATAAATCACAATGGGGGGGCCTACTTTCCTCCCCACGGGCCCCCATCCCTGCGCGGTGGGTGGGGGGCATAAATCACAATGGGACGGACCTACTGATAGGAGTGGAGTATTGTTCATATCAGTTTAATACCTTCCGCGTCTCCTATCAGTGGACGTGTAAATGGCAGCGATTTTTAATTGTTGAATCACCTCCCCTTTTTAGGCCAAGGTGGGAAGATGCTTAGACCACTGGTATAGTGGTGCCATCTTGGAGGATTTTTTTTGGTTTGGTTTTTGAAGCCACAGTGCTGCACCAGTGGGCCTAAAAATTAGGCATGTACACATGCCTGAAAAATTTGGCATTGTTGCAGCCGCTGCTGTAGCAGCGGCCAGAAAAATTGATGTTTGTTTCACAGGCAGAAAGTGCCCTAAAACATGGCGGCTTGAACCCTAGTTGGTGGCAGATAAGTCACGCAAGTCAAACGTCATTCAGAGCTAAAATACAGCAGCGTGGGGGGCGGAGCTTAACCAGCGAGCTAAACGGACGCCATCTCGACAAGCTCCCCAGTGAACAGGCACAATCTATTAAAAATCCAAACACCCCGGGGGGCGGAGCCTGACTGCCGAACGGAGCAGACGTGTGTCACAAGAGCTCCTGCACATGCTACCGTGAATCCGGGGATACCCCCGACCCTAACGACCCTATAAGCACAGCCTGGCGTTAATCTTGCAGAGGGGGTTTCGGTGATTCGGGAGACACCTCACTCGAGCATCCCCGCAACTGACTGCCCAAATCGAGGCCTTGAGGCCTACACACGAGGGAGCTAGGGAGAGGCGGCCGCTCTCCTGGCACCCCAGCTGGCTTCTAAGCAACGGAATTGTGCAATCCCCCCCCCCCTTTGGACCGGCGGGGGTTATCCCGGTCCCAATTAGACGACACAGCAAGGAAAATAATGGAAGACACCGTGGGAAATCCGCTGAACGGCGCCCCGCTGCCCTCTCTTGAAGAAAGGCTGGATAGCTTGTTTGCCGCCTTTTGGGCTAAAATTTACTCCCAGGGGGGCACCGGAGATGAAACCCCGCCAGCTACACCTCATGGAGAGACAGTGCTGAAACCCGCAGCTCCTAAACAGAGCACCGGCAAAGCTAGGTGGGCGGGAAGGAGGAGGCGGACGACCCGATACAACCCTCCAAACCGAAGACCCAGACAAGCGGCGAGTCGCCCTTCTCCCCAGCAGGGAATACCCCTATGCAGCTCCATCGCCCTCCCCAGGGCCAGCACTCACCAGGGGGAAAGTCCACTCAAGAAGTCACGGAGACACAAGGCAGATCCCTACTGCATGTCCACAGCACCCCTGAGCAAGCCTACCCAAGGGACTGCACTTACTCACAAACAGGCGACTAAGGCGGCTTCCAGTAGGACTTTCTCCCCAACCGCAACACCTCTATTCAAACGGGGCATCGGCTGAATCTACCATACCATCGAAGCACTGGCCCGCTGCCACGAGGTACAGGTCAGATGATTAGAACATCAGCCTCACACACTCGTCTATTGGGACTCTCACCTGCAGTTAACATTACAGCTTGTCTGATTACTGAATAACGCCTCCTGTGTCATGACCATTCCAGCATGTTATTCCATTCTGATTAACGCTTAAGCAGCCGGATTACTAGCAATGTTTTATCTATTTAGCCTGATCCTCACAAGTTTTGCTTATAATGCTCAAATGTAACTATATGGCATGCTTAGTTTGTTTATCACCTGCCATGCTTGTAATGATATGCATGCCGATACTCATGCTCCTTAACTCTACCTACGCCATATCGTTTACTAAGCTTTCAAAAAAAAAAAAAAGTGCTGTTAATGTTCGCCAAGATGTTGTATAATATGTATTATTTCATCTGCTTGTACCAGCTATCGTGGCGATACAAGCATGTTTGTCAAAATTTAAGCACTGCAAAAATAAAGAATTAAAAAAAAAAAAAAAAAAAATCCAAACACCCTCAGCCGATCCAACCTCCTCCAGCCCCCAGCTGGACTCCCTACCTACTCCCAAGCCGATCGATGCCCTTCTTTGCGGCTTCCACCCAGCAGAAGCGGAGACGGAAGGTTGGGGCCTACCCCACGCTCACAATCCCAGACCTGGAGAAACTACTCGGCGGCTACGGAGCGCAACAAGCGCGGGACGAAGCCTCCCTCCAAAGGTCAGACCATCCGGCACACACACCAGCCATGGGCCGCTGCTCACAGCGCCCACAAGCCATAGAACAAAACCGGGACATAGGGACCATGCTTCAAAGGCCTGCTCCGGCTAAAACTACTCCCACGGACACGCCGCGTACGGCGCCCCACTACCAACACACGGATCAACCGGAGGCAGAAACAACCTCAGAAGCCCACATAGGGCCACAACACCAACTAGACCCTCCAGCAGACATGACCCCAACCTCCAGGCATGATTTAAAAATCCTATTATCGGACTTCCATAAAATCCTGGCGGCAGAACTGGCCCCCATCAAAAAGGACATCACTGCCACTATAAATAGGGTACACACTAATGAAAAACACATTACAGACATGCAAACTCACCTAGCTGAGCTGCAAGAATCAATGCACCACCTTCAGGCGCAACAAAGAGCCATAATGGCACAGCAGACAACCATGGAGGAACGCCATCGGCGCACTAATATAAAAATTAGAGGCATCCCGGCAGCCATCTTGCCAGATGAACTACCGCACTACACAAGGCGCCTTCTGGCCACTATTCTGCCTCACACCACGGTCAAGAAGATGGTCACTGAGGAGATCTACCGCCTGCCTACGTCCTCAAAGGTACGCTCAAACACACCCAGAGATGTGATACTCAGGTGCCCAAATGTACACGACAAGATTCAGGTCATGTCTGCATTAAAAGGTAAAACACCCCTGATATTTGAGGGCGCTAGCCTAACCTTTTTCCAGGATCTTACAAAGTCTCCACTCATGTGGCGCAAAACCTTCAGCTCCCTCACCAACAGACTGAGGGCAGCAGACATCACCTATCGATGGGGGGCACACGGATCCCTGGTGATACCACAGAACCGATCCCAACTCACACTTGCCTCCATGGAAGAGGCACCCACAATAATACAGGCCTTGGGACTGGACCCACCGACCGCCAACTCACCCTCAAGACCCTCTACTACCAATTGGGACCCAGAGCGCACCGCAACGTTTGTACCGCGGAACAGAAGCCCTCGGTCCTCGGACCCAAGACAGCCTCAAGGGACTGGCTGACAATGAGGCACAGTAGGGACACCTTCCCAGCGCTCACCTTTACCTCAGGTCTAAAGACTGCAAAGTTATTTTCATTGAACGTTTAACATTTCTTATAGTACCCCATTGTTCTTGGGGGCAACAATATATATATATATATTTTTTTTTTTTTTTGTGAGCCCAATTTTGGTAACCAAGTGCCGTTTTGGAAACGTTACCATAATTCCTACAGTTCGTACACTCAATGCGAAAATCACAATTGTTTATTACCTTGTTCTTTCTCCTGAAGCCTGTTTTTGAGCCGGTGGCTGTCAGTTTGTAAGGTCTCCAAACATCTGATAGAGGTTAAAGCCAAGCTCAGTGTCCCATGACTAGGGGGCACTAAAATTTAATAAACACACCTCACTACTTTCAAGCTACAAAAACAAGATTAAATGGTCTGACAAAATGTATATATTGCTAAAGCCCATTAAATGCTGACCTTATATAGATGACTAATCTAGAATACTGAACAGTAGCCGGCCTTTAAGAGGGCAGCATAGTAAAGGTACAGGTTGTATACGACCCATTACCTACCGTCAAAGTGTCCATATGGCAACGTACATTATTCTGCAAAGATTAGGGTTTGTCCTGCACTCTTAGTGGGTGTAGAGCTTTAAGCTCGAGGGTTTGTGAAGTCTAAAACGAGTCAAGAATTGCATACAAAAGCATAGGTCAGGAGAAACCTATCTAACTTCACACCATACCTGAGTTACAAAAGGACGTTTAAACGGTTTATTGTTTATGTTGTTGCGATCCCTACTAGAAGACTGACACACGTACAACAATCGACAGGCCTAACCCTGACATGGACCGTACTTGACTGACACCACAGGCTCAACGGGACCCACTCTCGCACGACTGGTACACCTAAGACGGGGACATACCACAAACGCTTAATGGAGTGACTGCTACACTCTTACCATGACCACCCCCCCCCCCCCCCCCGCGACTCCCTAGGTTAGGAGTTTCGATCACGTGAGGCAGAGACCACACTCACGGCAGGAGGCAGCACTGGACAGCCCACACGCTTCAGAAGTCACTCACTAGTACACACCCATCAATATGCCCATGGGACACCATACCGACACATACAGGCACACCCAAGTGTCATAACCATGGAGGCACCACATACTCCATAACTACTTCACACACGGAACGCGGATACCAGCACCGAATATACGACTCAAACACACAAATAACACAGGTTAAACGGTTAATGACCCGGATCCGAGTTATTGCTTGTATTTTATAAAATTATATAATTGGTGCAGTCTCACAAGATGCAAGATAAATATGTTGATGCTATATACTGGAAATTCTGACTTGCAATGTACTGTTTTACTGTCATGCAAAGCACCGCAAAAATAAAGAATTAAAAAAAAAAAAAATACAGCAGCGTGTGGACCATTTTTAGCCCAAGGTAGCTCATCTCATCAGGCCTTTTTTAATCGAATGTATCGCCCAGTGTCAGTCCCTTCGGGATCCATCCCTCATTCATCTTAATAAAGGTGAGGTAATCTAGACTTTTTTGACCTAGGCGACTTCTCTTCTCAGTGACAATACCTCCTGCTGCACTGAAGGTCCTTTCACTTGAAGCGGGGCAGGCCAGAAGTTCTATCGCAAATTGGGATAGCTCAGGCCACAGGTCAAGCCTGCACACCCAGTAGTCAAGGGGTTCATCGCTCCTCAGAGTGTCGATATCTGCAGTTAAGGCGAGGTAGTCTGCTACCTGTCGGTCGAGTCGCTCTCTGAGGGTGGATCCCGAAGGGCTGTGGCGATGCGTAGGACTTAAAAAGGTCCGCATGTCCTCCATCAACAACACGTCTTTAAAGCGTCCTATCCTTGCCGGCGTGGTCGTGGGAGGAGGAGGATGACTTTCACCTCTCCCCCTGTTAGATTCCCGTTGTGCTGTGACATCACCCTTATACGCTGTGTAAAGCATACTTTTTAATTTAATTTGCAAATGCTGCATCCTTTCCGACTTGTTGTAATTCGGTAACATTTCCGCCACTTTCTGCTTATACCGGGGGTCTAGTAGCGTGGACACCCAGTACAGGTCGTTCTCCTTCAGCCTTTTTATACGAGGGTCCCTCAACAGGCAGGACAGCATGAAAGACCCCATTTGCACAAGGTTGGATGCCGAGCTACTCATTTCCCGTTCCTCCTCCTCACTGATGTCATTGAAGGTATGTTCTTCCCCCAAGCCACGTACAACACCACGGGTACCAGATAGGTGACAACGAGCACCCTGGGATGCCTGTTGTGTTTGGTCTTGCTCCTCCTCCTCCTCCTCCTCAAAGCTACATTCCTCCTCTGACTCCTCTTCCTCACAATCCTCTTCCAGCGTTGCCGCAGGTCCAGCAAGCGATGCTGATAAGGCTGTTTCTGGTGGTGATGGTGACCACAACTCTTCCTCTTCCTCTTCACGCTCATCTACGGCCTGATCCAGCACTCTTCGCAGGGCACGCTCCAGGAAGAAAACAAATGGTATGATGTCGCTGATGGTGCCTTCGTTGCGACTGACTAGGTTTGTCACCTCCTCAAAAGGACGCATGAGCCTACAGGCATTGCGCATGAGCGTCCAGTAACGTGGCAAAAAAATTCCCAGCTCCCCAGAGGCTGTCCTAGCACCGCGGTCATACAAATATTCATTAACAGCTTTTTCTTGTTGGAGCAGGCGGTCGAACATTAGGAGTGTTGAATTCCAACGTGTAGGGCTGTCGCAAATCAAGCACCTCACTGGCAAAGTGAGCCATGGCCGTGTAGGAACACCTGAAATGGCCACACACCTTCCTGGCCTGCTTCAGGACGTCCTGTAAGCCTGTGTACTTATGCACAAAGTGTTGTACGATCAGATTACACACATGTGCCATGCACGGCACATGTGTCAACTTGCCCAACTTCAATGCCGCTATCAAATTTTTTCCGTTGTCACACACCACTTTGCCGATATCCAGTTGCTGCGGAGTCAGCCACTTTTCCACCTGTGCGTTCAGGGCGGACAGGAGTGCTTGTCCGGTGTGACTCTCTGCTTTCAAGCAAGTCAAACCCAAGACGGCGTGACACTGCCGTATCCGGGATGTGGAATAGTACCTGGGGAGCTGGGGGGGTGCCGTTGATGTGGAGCAAGACGCAGCAGCACAAGAGGACTCAGCCGAGGAGGTTATGGAAGAGGATGGAGTAGGAGGAGTAGAGGAGGTGGCAGCAGGACTGCCTGCAAGTCGTGGCGGTGTCACCAACTCCTCTGCAATGCCACGCATTCCTTGCTTGTCAGCCGTCAGCAGGTTTACCCAATGCGCAGTGTAGGTGATATACCTGCCCTGACCATGCTTTGCAGACCAGGTATCAGTGGTCAGATGGACCCTTGCCCCAACACTGTGTGCCAGACATGCCATGACTTCCTTTTGCACAATCGAGTACAGGTTGGGGATTGCCTTTTGTGAAAAGAAATTCCGGCCGGGTACCTTCCACTGCGGTGTCCCAATAGCTACAAATTTTTTGAACGCCTCAGACTCAACCAGATTGTATGGTAAAAGCTGGCGGGCTAATAGTTCGGACAAGCCAGCTGTCAGACGCTGGGCAAGGGGGTGACTTGGTGACATTGGCTTCTTACGCTCAAACATGTCCTTGACAGACACATGACTGTGGGCAGATGAGCGGGAACTGCTCAAGGCGGGAGACGGAGTGGCGGATGGTTGAGAGGGGGCAAGGAGGACAGCAGTGGTTGACGTGGCTGAAGATGCTGGACCAGGAGGAGGATGGGGGCTTAGAGTAGGCGTGCTGCTTGTACTCATGTGTTGATCCCATAGGCGTTTGTGATGTGAGATCATGTGCCTACGCAAAGCAGTTGTACCTAGGTGGGTGTTGGACCTCCCACGAATCAGTTTCCTTTGGCACAGGTTGCAAATGGCATCGCTGTTGTCAGAGGCAGACACACAAAAAAAATGCCACACTGCTGAGCTCTGCAATGACGGCATTCTGGTGGTGGACACAGCATGCGTTGATTGGCGTGCTGTCGGGCTGACCCCGGGTGCCGATGCATGCTGTCTGACTGTGCCACTAGCTCCTTGCGACGACCCCCCCCTGCTTCCAACTCGTCTCCTCCTCCTCTCTGTCTCCCCATCTGAACTTTCCCCCTGTTCTTCTTCTTGCCGAGCGGGCACCCACGTGACATCCATGGACGCATCGTCATCATCAACAGCTTCGCTTGTATCTGACAACTCAGAAAAGGAAGCAGCAGCGGGTACAACATCATCATCATCACACCGTACCTCCATGTGTTTAATGCTGCCTGCCTGAGACATATCCCTGTTATCTACATCCTCTAGCAATAATGGTTGCGCATCACTCATTTCTTCAAACGGGTGTGTGAATAACTCCTCTGACATACCAAGTAAAGCGGCTTTGGTGCTAGTTTTGGTGGTGGCGGCAGGCGGGTGAGTGGTATCTTGAGAGGTGCCTGAAGCTAAGCTGGAGGAGGATGGTGCATCAAGGTTCCGAGCGGAGGCTGTACAAGATTGGGTGTCCTGTGTTAGCCAGTCAACTATGTCCTCAGAACTTTTCAAGTTCAGGGTACGTGGCTTCTGAAAACTGGGCATTATTCTAGGGCAAAAGGGAATCACAGCACCACGACCACGACGGCCCCTGCGGGGTGGCCTGCCTCTGCCTGTCATTTTTTGGGGGATTAGTGGTACTATGCGTGCAAGCTACTGTGAGACCAGATATGATTGGCAATGTGAACTGTAACAGTTCTGCAGAGCACACACTGTAGGCCTGACACACCCGCTTGAAGACAAGTAACTGCTATTCAATCTATAACAGTGAAAAACAAATTTTGGTTTTAAAAGCACGCTATAGAGACACCAGATATGATTGGCAATCTGCACTTGAACAGTTCTGGAGAGCACACACTGTAGGCCTGACAGAGCCGCTTGAAGGACACTGACTGGCTGCTATTAGCTTACACTGGAAACCTTTTTTCTTTGTAAAAGCACGCTAAAGAGACACCAGATATGAGTGGCAACTGTCAAAGTACGCTGGCACAGGTCTGCAGAGCACACGCTGAAGGAGCACTGACACCCAGACGCTTGCAGACAACTAACTGCTCTTCTATTACAGTGAAAAAAATTTATTTATTTTAAATCTAAAGCTTAAGCTATTGTAAAAACAGATATGAGTGGTGGCACTGGGCAAGAGGGCACAGTATCCACTGTGAACCTCACACAGAAGCTGGCAGGCAGGCAACTGCTCTTCTATTACAGTGGAAACAAAATTTTGGTTTTAAAAGCACTCTATAGAGACACCAGATATGATTGGCAATGTGCACTTGAACAGTTCTGGAGAGCACACACTGTAGGGCTGACAGAGCCGCTTGAAGGACACTGACTGGCTGCTATTAGCTTACACTGGAAACCTTTTTTCTTTGTAAAAGCACGCTAAAGAGACACCAGATATGATTGGCAACTGTCAAAGTACGCTGGCACAGGTCTGCAGAGCACACGCTGAAGGAGGCCTGACACCCAGACGCTTGCAGACAACTAACTGCTTTTCTATTACAGTGAAAAAAAATTATTTATTTTAAATCTAAAGCTTAAGCTATTGTAAAAACAGATATGAGTGGTGGCACTGGGCAAGAGGGCACAGTATCCACTGTGAACCTCACACAGAAGCTGGCAGGCAGGCAACTGCTCTTCTATTACAGCGGAAACAAAATTTTGGTTTTAAAAGCACGCTATAGAGACACCAGATATGATTGGCAATGTGCACTTGAACAGTTCTGGAGAGCACACACTGTAGGCCTGACAGAGCCGCTTGAAGGACACTGACTGGCTGCTATTAGCTTACACTGGAAACCTTTTTTCTTTGTAAAAGCACGCTAAAGAGACACCAGATATGATTGGCAACTTTCAAAGTACGCTGGCACAGGTCTGCAGAGCACACGCTGAAGGAGGCCTGACACCCAGACGCTTGCAGACAACTAACTGCTCTTCTATTACAGTGGAAAAAATTATTTATTTTAAATCTAAAGCTTAAGCTATTGTAAAAACAGATATGAGTGGTGGCACTGGGCAAGAGGGCACAGTATCCACTGTGAACCTCACACAGAAGCTGGCAGGCAGGCAACTGCTCTTCTATTACAGTGGAAACAACATTTTGGTTTTAAAAGCACGCTATAGAGACACCAGATATGATTGGCAATGTGCACTTGAACAGTTCTGGAGAGCACACACTGTAGGCCTGACAGAGCCGCTTGAAGGACACTGACTGGCTGCTATTAGCTTACACTGGAAACCTTTTTTCTTTGTAAAAGCACGCTAAAGAGACACCAGATATGATTGGCAACTGTCAAAGTACGCTGGCACAGGTCTGCAGAGCACACGCTGAAGGAGACCTGACACCCAGACGCTTGCAGACAACTAACTGCTCTTCTATTACAGTGAAAAAAAATTATTTATTTTAAATCTAAAGCTTAAGCTATTGTAAAAACAGATATGAGTGGTGGCACTGACTGTGCAAATGGGCAAGGCATCCAGCCTGACACAGAAGCTGGCAGGCAGGCAACTGCTCTTCTATTACAGTGAAAAAATATATATATTTTTTAATCTAAAGCTTAAGCTATTGTAAAAACAGATATGAGTGGTGGCACTGACTGTGCAAATGGGCAAGGCATCCAGCCTGACACAGAAGCTGGCAGGCAGGCAACTGCTCTTTTATTACAGTGAAATTTTTTTATTTATTTTAAATCTAAAGCTTAAGCTATTGTAAAAACAGATATGAGTGGTGGCACTGGGCAAGTGGGCACAGTATCCAAAGGTAAAAACAGCCACACACACAGAAACACTCATAGAGATATACGCACACAAAGACATAGATACACACTCCCTGCAGAATATAGACACAAACAGATACACACACAAATACAAACACACAATGACACACACACACACATACATAAATAAATATATATAAGTAGTCAACTTCCTGTTTCCAAAACTGCACCTTGGTGCAGTAGGATAGCTTACCTGGGGTCTAGTTAGAGCTGGCTGTGACAGGGGGAAGCAGGTTAGGGCTGGCTAAGGCTGATGGGAGTGGACTGGTGCATTTGCTCTCTCTCTCTTTCTCCCATGTATCCCCCATCCTCTTTATTATGCAGTGTGTAATCACTTCCTCCTACAACAACATCTCTGTTGGGGTAGAGCCATTTGACATGGGCTTAGCTTTTTGCGCTGGTATAAAATGGCTGCCTAGCCGGTAGTACTTCCTCTGGTCAGGGGTCGAGTAGATAGTGTTAAGTAGGCAGACACCAACAAGCCAGGGAGGAAAAGTAAACTTGTAAGGAGTCAAACTTTTAAACGTTTTACTTCTTACCTAGGGTCCACCAGGGCACTCCTGACACCACACCCACTACAGCATTCTGTAGTGTTTATAGTACTTAGAGTATTCTTTTAAAATAGGCTGCCATGTCTTTAAAGTGTTTGTTTAAAATGAGTTGCCGTGCCTCTTACAAATGTATAAATCCAAACATGATAGCACATTACTGATACTTGGTGCCTTCCTGGACCCCTTTGCCGCTTGCATTTGTCTGCAATACCTCATGCTATTAGTCCTCACAATGGTTTTTCTATATATTCTAGAATTTAATTTAAAATCCTACCACTAATCCCTCATTCCTCTGCAGCTCTACATGTATATCTCTGCACTAATCTTAAAGTACTCCTGTAATCACCTCTCATCTATATTCATTGTGTATAGCTTGGTAGGCAACTTGCAATTCTTCAGCCGTCTGTGCACTGCAAACTCAAATCCTCCCTCTAATGTTGGTAGAAGGTTCTGAGAACTATAGTTCACCAATAAACATTTGCTGAATTACTGTCCCTTCTGGAATCTTGCACAAATAATACATCTATATAAAACACTTTTTACTGAATTTTGTTGAACTATATGCTACATTAAATAGCTATTTTTATTGATTTTAAGTGGAGCATAGGGCCCTCTTGTTCCCTACAGGGTTCCCATACAGGGCCGGCCTTAGGGGTGTGCGAGCTGTGCGGCCGCACAGGGCGCCATGGAGCAAAAAAATCTATATGCGATAAAGTTAATAGGTCTTAGAAAAATAGAAAATGGTCATAAATGGATAAAAATGTAGACAAGCCAAATGGCTCACCTCCTGTCTTCAAAGCTCTTCAAAACATCTGCAGAACTCAGACACTGGACTTTAATATAGTCAAAAATGGTCCACGTCTGGGAAATATTATAGATGTGAAAGAGCCTTATTTTAAACTCATAATATCTAAACAGAGTCTAATATATTCAAATAAATTGCCCCCTCTTTATACATTAATCGTCTTCATAAAATGATTGGAGGTGGCAATATAGAGTGGAAACCAGGTAATTACCTATGGTAGTTTGAATCTGATTGATGTCTGCTACAAGTAATCTGAAAGGATTCAAATGTGTTTTGCAGTAGGAATGATATTGTAGCGAGTATGAATGTAAAAGATTTGCTCAGTCAGTAGCTAGTATTGTAGCTAGAATTGCATCTAATAACATATAGATACTCGCTAATATTGTAACATCTAACCCAATAGGTAACACAGGCCCAAACATGGCCGACTACGCCGATGACTACTCCGAAATGTCCGACGATCACAGAAGCGGGCCTGACCTACACTGCCCACCCATCTTCACAGCTCCAGCCCAAGCAAGCCCGCAAGCGGACAACTCACCCGTGACCACCGCGGTGATGAAGGAATTGCTGGCAGGGCTGCAACTCACCATACAGGCGGACATGGCCCAGATAAGCGGAGATCTGCAAGGCCTGACAGGTCGCCTAACCACGTTGGAAGCAGACACCCGCCGTAACACACGAGAAACAGCGCAGTTGAATAAAGCCATGCAGGACCTGCAACAACTGTCCCACACAACAGACCAACGATTTGCTGACCTTGAGGATCAGAGGAGAAGCCTGAACATTAAAATCAGGGGTCTCGGAGAGGATATCCCGGAGGCGGAGGTACCGCACTTCATGCGACGCCTGCTGGCTTCCCTGCTACCCGCCAAACAGGCCAAACAGGTAACACTGGGGGGGTTGTTCCGCCTCCCACGTCCACCTAAAGCCCCAGCTACAGCACCAAGAGACCTCCTGGTGCGCTTCCTGAACCACGGGGACAGAGCAGCGGTCCTCCAAGCGACCAGGACACAGTCACCATTCGTGTTCGATGGCAGACAGCTTGCATTTTACGCGGACCTCTCGAGTCGACACTGGCCTGGCGCCGCACCTTGAAACCCTTCACGGCCCTCCTCCACCTACAAAAAATCACCTACCAGTGGAGGTGACCCTGGGTGCTCCTGATCCAACACGGTGACACTTCATACAAGGTCCACGACCTACAAGGAGCCAGTGATCTTCTGACAACCCTGGGACTGCCACAGAACACCCTGGCCGGCGCGCCGGCGACGGGGTCGGCAACAAGAGACCCTCCGACAGCAACACCGCTCACCACACGACAGGCTGGAGCAGGCGCACCAACATCACCAATGAATAACCCCTGAGAAGCCCCGGGACTCAAAACTACCTAGTACTCACATCCTAACAGCCCCAGGCCCACATGGACACACTGTTCACAGTGAGCAGGACTCTTCCTTTCCTCACCCACTGAGCCTAACTATAAGTTCACTTCCCCCCCCCCCCCCCCCTCCACCTTTCCAACGGGAGCATGTAGCTCAAGAACCCACGCACCAGGTATAGCTCCCAAACGGCCCTAGCAGGAAAACGGTACTATACCTAAACTATTAAGTCATTTAGATAACAGCTTAACAGCCCCTAACATCGCCGGCCATACCGGCCTTATGACCAAGCCACTAGACCCCCAGGCTTACATGTTAACGCTGACACCCACTGCCCAAAATAAAATTCCCTCAGCTCATGGCCCTTGGTTATTTAACCCCACATGAATGTCACACATTGGTCAAGTTTAACGTTATGTATATGCTGTATTGTCTACACTGTTACCTTTCTTCTGTAAAACTCAACGGTCACACTGAATCCATGACCTGAGTCAAAAATAAAGAATTACAAAAAAAATAAAACATTAGAAATCCCTTAAAAGCAATTGGAACATAATGCACACAAGCAATGAAGGAAAAACAAACCAGCCATTATCTGCCTTGTTTCTCCCTCCTGTGTTTACAGGGACTCTCCAGTGCCAGGAAAACAAACCGTTTTACTGGCACTGCAGGTCCCCTCTCCCTCTCACCCCCCATCCCAAGTTCCTGAAGGGGTTAAAACCCTTTCAGTGACTTACCTGTGTCCAGCGCCGATGTCCCTCGGGGCTGGGTCAGGGTCCTAATGCGCTTGCGCAGCACGTACATTATAATGCGCATTGCCGCGTACGTACAATAGACCTCCCCATAGGAAAGCATTGAAAAATGCTTTCCTATGGGGATTTCAGCGATACTGGAGGTCCTCACATAGCGTGAGGATGTCCAGCATCGTTATAACACACTTTTCATGTGCTATAAACACAGAAGTGCCCTCTAGGGGCTGTAAAGTAGACAGCCAATAGAGGAGGAGTTAACCCTGCAAGGTAAGTATTGCAGTTTATGAAAACTGCAATAATTACACTTGCAGGGTAAAGGGTAGTGGGAGTTGGCACCCAGACCACTCCAATGGGCAGAAGTGGTCTGGGTGCCTGGAGTGTCCCTTTAAGCATGACTATTGTAAAATCTGTGCATAAAAATGTACTTCACCACCAGGTATCCAATGCTGGCATGGTCCCTGCCATGCAATCTTAAGCCTTTCCTCAGTCCCGGTCTCCATGACATCTCTTTCCCTGTGTTTTGGGGAGTGGTATCACAGAAGGACTGCAGGGGAAACCAGGACTAAACCTTGATCCAAGGTAATGTTTGTTTGTTTTTTATTTCATTTTTCCTCCCTTGTTTTGATTAAAATACTGTTTTTAGTTGGAATAACCCTTTAATTTGTGAAAATACACAGAAGTGAAAACTGCAAATTATTGGAAACATTTTATGAAATCCAGAATTAAAGATATTCAAGGTGATTGAACACTGTGATCTCTTGAGGTATGTGCTGCTAACACACAAAGCGAATACAAAATGAGGAACAAGAGACCTTTGTGTCACCAGATCTAGAGACAGGTAAAACATCTTTATGAAAGTTTAGCAGGAGATGTTAAAGTGGAGCTAACACTTCCCAGGATTTGTAATACTATGTTTATTTATCTACTACATTTAACAAATATTTATTTGTGAGGTGTAAAAGAAAATTAAATGTAGAAATCCACCTTTTTTCCTGCAACTGGGCACCTCAGTCTGGCTGCCAGGTCCTTTTCACCTGGCAGCTAGCATAAAGTGGAGAGAAAAGTCCAAAGTAACAAAGTTTTGGTTTCTCCTCTAGGCATGTGCATGGGGAAAATTTTCGGTCCGGTTCGGCATTCCGAAATTCGGGATTTTGAGCATTTAGGGACTTTGGCAATTCGGCACTTTGGCACTTCGGAAATTTGGCAACTTCGGCACTTCGGAAATTCGGAACTTCGGCACTTCGACACTTCGGAATTTCGGGACTTCGGCACCTCGGAACTTCTCTTGCAGCCGCTTGGTAGATAACTCCCTAATTCCCACGGTATTATGGAGTTATCTACCAAAAGGTCTTTCAGCCAAATTGACTAATACTAAGTATAAATTACTTAGTATTAGTAAATTTTGCCCCTACTCGCTATACTGCGAGTAGGGGCATGTCTAGTAAACAGTGAGCAGCCTGTGACTGCTCACTGTTTAAAAATAAAATAAAAATAGTGCCCCCCCTGTCCCCCACCCCTGAGCGGCGGGCGGGGGCCCCAAAGTAAAATAATGTGGGGGACCTATTGTCCTCCCCCCTGGCCCCCACCCTTGAGTGGCGGGTGGGGGCCCTAAATACTAATAAGGGGGGGACCTAATGTGCTCCCCCCTGGCCCCCACCCCTGAGCGGTGGGTGGGGGCCCTAAACAAGAATAAGGGGGGGGACCTAGTGTCCTCCCCCCTGGCCCCCACCCCTCAGCGGCGGGTGGGGGCCCTAAATACTAAAAAGGGGGGTGACCTAAGGTCCTCCCCCAGGACCCCACCCCTGAGCGGCGGGTGGGGGCCCTAAATACTAATAAGGGGGGACCTAATGTCCTCCCCCCTGGCCCCCACCCCTGAGCGGCGGGTGGGGGCCCTAAATACTAATAAGGGGTGGAGACTAATAACTCTCTGATTGGTTACTTAATCCACCAATCAGAGTTATGAGTCAAACTACACAGCGTGGGAAAATTCCAAAGAACTTTCCCACGCTGTGTAAAATGACACAGAGCACTCTGATTGGTGGATTTCAACCCAACCAATCAGAGTGCTGTGACAGGTATATGTAGAGACTTACCTGTCAGTCTCTTCATTTACCTGTCTGAGCACTCTGATTGGATGGCTTAAACCCACCAATCAGAGTGCTCTGAGACTAATTGCAGGGCGGGGCAAGGTTTTTTAAGCCTTCCCCAGCCCTGCAGAGCTCAGTCTGCGCGGAGCCCTCCATAGGTGAAGAAGGATTATTTTTTTTTGCACTCGTTTTTTTTTGCTTTTTTTTTAATAATTGCGTCGGTTATTATGTTTTTTTATTTGGCCTTTTTTGGGGCTGAAAAAAGAAGATTTTTGAAGAAAGAAAACATTGAATGGTAAGTTTTATTTTTTTTTACAGGTACTTAGTTAAAGGTCCCCCCCTCATTATTTTTAGGGTGAGGGGGGTAGGTAGGGGGATGATTTTTATTGGGGGGGGGAGAGGTGACTAGGGGTTTAGGGACCCCTAGTCACCTGGGGGGACGACATTGTTTTAAGGGCCCCCACCCGCCGCTCAGGGGTGGTGGCCAGGGGGAGGACCTTAGGTCCCCCCTTATTAGTATTTAGGGCCCCCACCCACCGCTCAGGGGTGGGGGCCACATTAGGCCCCCCCCCTTATTTTACTCTAGGGCTCCCACCCACCGCTCAGGGGTGGGGGCCAGGGGGGAGGACATTAGTTTCCCCCCCTTATTATAATTTAGGGCCCCCACCCACCGCTCACTGACTGGCCAAGTAACTCACATTTTATAAGAATGTATGTTACTTGATTGTTGTAAGTGTTGCAAATGCTTACAGCTGAATCCTGGCTATGTTTGTATACTTTTTATTTAAAATTGTTTACAATGTAATATTCTTCTTCTTTCACTGGGTAAGTATATTAGTACTTAAGCAATACTGTGCTTTGGAAGTTCGGCACTTTGACACTTCGGAAATTCAGTAATTTCGGAACTTTGGGACCTCGGCAATTCGTCACTTCGGACATTCGGAAGTACCCGAATGTCCGAATTGTCCGAATTCATATTCGGACCGAAACTAATTGCACATGTCTATTCTCCTCCTCATTTGTATTTTGCTTTTTTGGTCCTGGACTGAACTGGATTTTAAAACAAGTTATTAAATCTTTAATTAAAAAGAACACATAGCAAGTAAAACACCCCCCTCCCCACGGTTTTATTCTATAATTTCCAGAGATGTGACGGTACCCCTTTAAGCGTGCAATGGAGGGCCATGTTTCTATAACAGTCACAATTATTGTGAGATTTGGAACTATAGAGCTTATGGAATGATAATGTAAGCCTGTTTCAGAATGCATGCACATTCCAGAGAATATATGAAAAGAACAAAGCAGATTTGGAGACAGATTTTCAAATGTAGCTTGTGTTACACACCACATTTTTTTTTTTTTTAAATGGATGATGTTAGTTTGAGAGTAGGTAGGAATATTAGAGAGGCCAGAATAGTAGGCAGTGTGTGCCAGCTGGCAGAAAGGAAGGAGGTGGAGAGTACGGAAATGGAATTGGAATGTGTGTTTGGAGCCGAGTGGAACAAGTGAAACCAAGACGGATAGATTAAAGTCACTGACAAGAATGATAAGATGGTCGGTATGTGATGGTGTGCTGTAATGGAAACAAAGCACATTTTTTCCTGGCAGCTACTGTCTAAGGGAAATATGAACCCCGTGGCTAATCCATGTACCCCACATATTGTGCTTATCATTTAAAATAAAAAGGGTCTGTTGGCAGAGATGGTCCTACTGCACTGAAGAGATGCAATCGAACCCTAAATATAAACATTCTTGGCTCTCTGCCTTCTGATTCCTGTCTCGTTCTGGTGATATTGCTTGAGACAGCAGAAGGGGTGTGCCTCTGATGGTGCCTGTTTAAAAGACAGAGAGGTGCTGAGTTATGATGTCATATCCCTGCACCCTTACTAACCACAGGAGCTATCCCATACAAGAGTATGGAAAATAGATATTTACCAGCTCTCTCTATTCACCGTGAATATTAAGTAAATTTGAAGTGATTATCTATACACTATAGGCAACAACTATATACTATAGGCAACAACTTTGGCTTTAAAGAAGCAGTTTTGGTGTATAGATCATGTCCCTGCAGTCTCACGGCTCAATTCTCTGATAAAAAAGCGAAATCACTTATTTTTTAATAAAGCCCTAGTAACACCTCCCCTGCATGTGACTTGCACTACCTTCCTAAACACTCCATTAAAAGAGAGATTTAATGTTTACACTTAATTAATTGCATAGTGTCTTTCATTAGAATTTCTTATCTCCTGCTCTGTTTACAGCCTGTTAGAGCGTGCAAGAGCCTCCTGTGTGTCATTAAAGTACAATTTACAGAGGAGGAGATAAAATGTATTATAGCAAGTTAACATCTGATTGAAAATAAAACATTTTTTTTCATGCAGGCTGTGTGAGTCACCGCCAAAGGAGGTGTGGCTGCATGGAGAGAACAAAAGTGATTTAACTCCTAACTTGCAGAGAATTGTGCAGTGAGACTGCAGGTGCATGATTGATACACCAAGACTGCTCCATTAAACTAAAATTGTTTTGATGCCTATAGTTTCCCTTTAACCCCTTAAGGACACATGACATGTGTGACATGTCATGATTCCCTTTTATTCCAGAAGTTTGGTCCTTAAGGGGTTAAGGTCAACATATACAAAGTGAAAAAAATAGCAGCTGTGCTTTCAGTTTGGCTACTCTGACCTTAAATTTAAAATTCTCTTTAAATTCACTTTGAATTCTCACTTTAGTGGATAATCATCTTTGGGCTTATACCAGCTGAATTTAGTATATTTCACCATACTGATTTTCAATATTAGGGTTAGCATTCTGCTTGGATTAAGCAGTACACAAGTAGTCTAATCACCTACAGTGAATCGAGGTGGACTGGAAATGGAATTTGCAATGTTTAGGCCAAAATAGCTGAAACTAAAATCCATATGCTCAAATTAAATATTATTTCTTCTGCAGAAAAAAAAGCAAAACTAAAACTCACTTCTGTGTAAATGGGTGGCAGGTCAGTAAAACTAAAACCAAAAGCCAATGCTTAACACTTTCCTGTTACTTTAGAATGAAATATTTTAGCTACTCTTGCAGGTTCCATCAAGTCCTATCACAGGGGTGTATAAAAGAAAGAATGTATAGTAAATACAGGAATAGGTAAATACCTCACCAAAACCCTTGAATCAATGAAGAAGACTGCTAGACTACGAGATCAGGGTTAGATGTGTGAATAATTGGTTAATCACATTGAGGAGTTGGAGATTCTGCTGTCTGCCAACACCAGTGTATTTCTAATAGTGAGTAGAATTTCACTGTATGGAAAGAACTGGTCTAACTTTACAAGACATTGTTACTTTGAAGGTAGAATGCACTTGCAGCATGTACAAATAGTGAGCATAACATGTATATACTATATATAAAGTATAGTTAAAATCATCATCAAATAAAACTAACACAGTTTAATAATAATAGGGCAAATGTCTATATAATACAATTGATTGTTTTGTGAGACTGACACTCTCCTTGCTATGAAGTCAACAGTAGTGACGTCCCGAACGGTTCGCTGGCGAACATAGCGTGTTCGCGTTCGCCACGGACGGTGAACATATGCGATGTTCGGTCCGCCCCCTATTCGTCATCATTGAGTAAACTTTGACCCTGTACCTCACAGTCAGCAGACACATTCCAGCCAATCAGCAGCAGAACCTCCCTCCCAGACCCTCCCACCTCCTAGACAGCAAACAATTTAGATTAATTCTGAAGCTGCATACATTTTTTTTGTGTTTGTGTTTATATTATACATTATCCTCCATAGCCAGTAACCTGTGTTTATTATACATTATCCTCCATAGCCAGTAACCTGTGTTTATTATACATTATCCCCCCATAGCCAGTAACCTGTGTTTATTATACATTATCCTCCCATAGCCAGTAACATGTGTTTATTATACATTAATCCTCCCATAGCCAATAACCTGTGTTTATTATACATTATCCCCCCATAGCCAGTAACCTGTGTTTATTATACATTATCTGGTGTAACAGTAGTGTACATTAAAAAAAAAAAAATACAGGGGGTTGTCACCTTTCGGGGACCCTTGGTGTTGTACGTGGCTGGGTGGAGGAAGAGACCTTCAATGACATCAGTGAGGACAAGGAACGGGACATGGCTAGCTTGGTATCCAACCTTGTGCAAATGGGGAGTTTGCGGTTGTGCAAATGGACTGTTTGCCGTTGTTTGCGGTGCGTTAAACGGGGAGTTTGGTCTGTCACTGTGAAGCGGGCGTAACCCTTACACTACCTGATCGATACAACATCATACCTGATGTTTTAAAGCACGTTATTCCAAAAATTTAGGAATGTTAGGTGATTTATGCCCTTTATGGATTAAAACCAGACTCTGCATCAACTATGTAATTTTCCATGGGAGTTTTGCCATGGATCCCCCTACGGCATGCCACAGTCCAGGTGTTAGTCCCCTTGAAACAACTTTTCCATCACTATTGTGGCCAGAAAGAGTCCCTGTGGGTTTTAAAATTCGCCTGCCTATTGAAGTCTATGGCGGTTCGCCGGGTTCGCCCGTTCGCAAACATTTGCGGAAGTTCGTGTTCGCCATTCGCGAACGGAAAATTTAATGTTCGCAACATCACTAGTCAACAGTATTCTTTCAAAGCAGTGTATAACAAAACCATCTTGCAGACGTGTTGAGTCATCCTTGTTAGTATAACGATTTAGCCATAGAAACCTTGCTCTTACTTTCACCAGGCTTAACCCGCCGTTAAGTCAGCCTTGCCCATGACTGAGAAAACCTTCCCTTGCTTGAAGCACCTGTTATAACAATGGCAGCCGGAACACTTGTTTGAACTGTGCGTAGTTCTCCACTTGAACTGCCATTCAGTGAAGAGCCAGCAAAAGTGCTGCGTTGGCCCCTGCCTGAAAGGACGATGCCTTCAGTGCTATCATCAATTTCATCTAATGTAGCAATTCCATCTAGTGCTACCTCATGCCTGAATTGTGCGATGAACGTTGTTGTCCAAATTGCTCATTATGCAGCCACAAAGCTAAGCCCCAGTAGGTGCGATATGCACAAAATAACTGAACGCCTCTTAGGGGAGTTCTCCCCAAGTTCCTAGCAAGTATACAAAAAACACCCGTAACCAATTACCAAATGGCTTTGGTATCTTTCAATAGCATTTTTTCTAAAATTATTTTTATCTTTGTCTTTTAAATTTATATACCCCTCTAGTGGGAGAAGTAAAAATAGTTCTATGAATTCCCAATGCCAAATCTTTTCTTTAACGTACGGCTTCAGATTATAACCTAAATGACTCGCAAATGACACGTGTATGTTCTGCCTAGCAGCACCCAGAATACAATGTGACAATTCTACCCTCTCACTCACACCAATCTCCGATGCAACCGAAATCATTGACGCCGAAACAACGCCCGCCCCTTCACACCCTTCAACCTCTAGAATAACCATGGTACCTGACCCCAGCCCCATAGCCTGCAGATACACCACCCAGCATTCTGCCCCCTCAATGTACTGCAAGACTTAAGGAAAGATTTTTAAGCCCCCAAGTAGATCCCTTTAAGTGTGTTGTAAAATGGGTCCCACCATCCGAACTCGGGACTGTGGGAAACCTGCTCATTGTCCTGCAAAGAGATGGCAACCGGGGAAAACCATACAAAGAATTCCTAACCTGCCCCCGGAGCCTCTGACTGGTCTTGTCCCTGCCGTGTCTGACGTCCAGGCCCCTATGCCTGTGAGAAATTGCACAATTCATGTGAGCTTACTCTCCATGGATCTAATGCTACCATAAATGGTAGCCCTCCAACCAAAAAACAATATCCCCCTAGGTGAACCTACGCTGCGCTCCCAACCTATGGGATGCCCCTCCCTGCGCAACCTGCTCCCAGATGGAATTTGTTCTTGCTTCTTACAACTCTGATACTGGGTGACACACTAGATGACCTAATGGGGTGTGGCCCCCACCCTCTATATCCACCCATGGGAATCCTTGCCTAAAACACCCTGCGTATCGGTGTACCTACCTCCCTGGGCTTGAAAGGAGGGGCTCTTGTGTGCTGCCTTGAGACCAGTGGCCTCTCCATCCATTGCCAAGCCACAGCACTAAACTGACCCTGCCTGTACTTGTTATCCTTTCTTCCTCTGTAACCTTTGTTTTCCCTGCAGGAGGCAGGGATGCTGTGCCCTGCTCAGCCATGACTTATGTGGGCCTCCGCCATTCCCTAACTTTTTATAAATCAATATATTCTTGGCCACTGAGGGACGGCTCACCTGGTGCACCCCGGGCTGCCGTTCACATAGCTCCCAGTCCTGAAAGCGCTCCACGTGCCTTGGGAGCCTGACGACATTTTTTATACAGTGTATATGCTGGCTGCTGTGCGGTGTGGTGTTCCTTTTTGCCGGCCTCTGACTCAGCAACCTGGTCCATGTCTTAATCCACCGCAATTAAGCTCCCGCACACGAGCATCTCCTCCTGTGGCCCTCTGCCGGATGCATTACTCGATCCTGATGTACCCCTCCTCCGCTGTCGGGTGGAAAGGGGGTCAATCTTTCGGGGCGGCCTGGTTGTAAAATGTTGACTATTTTGCTGCAAAATATGACATTCCTGGTCAATTTCCAACAATTCCCACATTAAAGGAAAACTAAATGCTTTATGCTATGGGACTGTTCAGAGAGAGACAAACCTAACAGATGTTCTCTTCTCAGTGTCATTTTTATTAATGAATATCAATCGGGCAGTCCATCTGAGGAGTGGCCCTTGGAGGTGTCCCTAGGCTGTACTGTAAATGCTGCCTATACTCTGAAAAGACAGTGTTTACTGCAAAACGCTCGAAAGGACTGTTGTTCTGGTGACTATAGTGTCCCTTTAAACTTAAGTCAGATTTTTTTGTCCTTACCATCTTAAAACTCCTAGCATTAGAACTTTTGAGTAGGCTTGTATTGCAGATATGAAAAAAAATATATACCTATTTATACATTTCAACAAAATCTAACGAGGAAAGAAGAAAAATGCCTTAAAGGACATGAAATGAGACAAGAATATATTTATAAAGCTGTCCAATAATGGTGCCAAGTAGTTATTATGGATAAATCCTTTTATAATAATGAGATTTGTAAACAATTATCAGAAACAGATACAAATTGTAAATTAAGAAAAAATATATGGATATAAAGAAACAATTAGTTAAATTGTTAGATGAAGGATTTCAAAGAGGAAATTTACATAAGAACCAATATGTCATTGTCATCCCCACTGTCATTATATATATATATATATATATATATATATATATATATATATATATAAAATAAAAGTTATACCTTGCACACAAGCTGTCCTTGCTTAATGAGTCCAAACCGGGTGCATTACCAGGGCCAAGTATCCATAAATCCAATAACAGATGGCTGCACTCACGGAATTTTCAGTTTAAAATATAGCTTTTATTCCATATCCATAAAATCGACGTTTCAGTCCCTCTTGTGGACTTTCATCAGGATTAAAAGATCATCAGACAACATTTTACTTATATAGGGATACAATTATTGAAATAAATATGATAACTCACCCCAGGTGTATTCTTGGTGAAATTCGGCGTTCTGGCCGTTACACTGCGCATGTGCGAGATAGTGCCCGCCCCCTTGCGTGACGTCATCACGTAATGACGCTTCCGTTAGTGCTGAAATGCGGAAGTGTATCAAAACCGTCACCATGGCAACCCATTGCCGAGAAAAACCCAGTTAAAGTGCAAATGAATGATAGGCAGAGCAGTGCTGCATATTTTGATAAATTAAAGAATCTACCAATGTTGCAATGCCTAGTGTGCTTTAGTAATAGATATGAAGCAATGATTTGGTGTTATGCTGTATAGTAATCTATGTGTGTAGTATATTATTCTTCTAAATCACTATAATATAGAAAGTGCTTATGTGCAGACAAAGTGCATGGTTGCAAAAAGTGCAGAATAGGTAATAAAAGTATTTAAACTTTTAAAGTGACAAAACATTGTGCCAAGTGATTTAGTGAATTTTTAAGTGACTCCTATATATAATTATAATTGCTATTAATGTGCAATAATAACGTACCACTATACATATACAGTCTAAAATTATCACATAAAATAGTTAAAAAATCAAATAATATTACTGGTGGTCCACATATATTGCCGAATACTGGGAAAGGATCTCTACTATCCATATATATTTTATTCACATATATATATACACTCAATAGTTGTGCATACCTTTCCTGTACGTATTGACTATTACTTAGTCTCCATTATTGGCTGTAGTGTGGATAACCAGTATATTAAAATATTAGAGCACTTGCATTTAGCATAGTTCATCCTAATTATGCATACAGGGGCTAACGCAGATCGTATACTTTACAAAAACGAGTGAAGTGATAATGACTCATTCAGTCCCTTGGGGGAAACAGTGTCCAACTCGTGTATCCAGTATGCCTCTCTATTGAGTAGTACCTTCCCTCTATCGCCCCCTCTTCTTGATAACGGAATGTGGTCAATAGCCACAAATTTAAGTGCGATTAGAGGGTGTCCACGTTCCAGAAAGTGTTTGGCCACTGGCTTATCTGATTGACCATCTCTGTAAGCCAGCCTTATGCTGGACCTGTGTCCCCGGATGCGCTCACACACTGCCGTTTCAGTTTTTCCCACGTAGCAAAGTCCACACGGACAATTCAGTTTATATATCACGTGTGTTGTCTTACACGTTATTGTGTATTTGATGGTATACACCTTATTGTTGTGTGGATTGTTGAACTTCTTCGCCGGGATCATATGGCTGCATGTGACGCATCCCAGGCATCTAACAGACCCCCTTATTTGTTCTTTAGATGTGGCTCGATAGCTTCTGACCGGATCTGTGTGGACAATGAGGTCTCTTAGATTTCTGTTTCTTCTGAAGCAGATCATCGGTGCTTGTTTGAATACTTTTGGGAGTGTTTCATCACTCGTAAGTATCTTCCAATTCTTTTTGACTGATGCTGCTACTTGCGGGGATGCTGGTTGGTATAACATAGGAAAAACTAGTCCAGTAGATTTGTTCTTGTTCTCTGTGGCGCGTGCACTCTGTGCTTCTTGAAGCGCTCTATCCAGAATCTGGCCATCATAGCCTCTTTGTAAGAACTTGATTCGCATCTCTGTGATCTGTCTCTCCATAGTCACCATATCCGAGTTGTTCCTGATGACTCTTAGGAATTGTGCCTTTGGTAATGAGTCTCTCAATGCTTTAGGGTGATATATAACACTACCAGAGGAGGTTGCTGTACAATCAATACCCCGAGGTCTACGGTATACGCTAAACATAGGTTCCATAGTCACGTATATATTTTATTTCATTTGTTACATGTCGGTCTTTTTTAAGCAGTTTATTAAATTTAAACAACTTTATTATCTCGCATAAAGGTCGGTCGGCTTTAAATAGAATTCCTGTTTAGGTGCTAATATGTACAATCTTGAAAACACCTGACTGGTCTATTACAGCAGGGTACTAAATTCTGGTTTGATTTGATGCAAATGAAAGTTAATGGTGATCAGTAGTGATGTCACGAACGGCAAAAGGGAACTTCCGCAAACTTTCGCGAACCGGGCGAACCGCCATTGACTTCAATGGGGAGGCGAATTTTAAAACCCACAGGGACTCTTTCTGGCCACAAAAGTGATGGAAAAGTTGTTTCAAAGGGACTAACACCTGGACTGTGGCATGCCGGAGGGGGATCCATGGCAAAACTCCCATGGAAAATTACACAGTTGATGCAGAGTCTGGTTTTAATCCATAAAGGGCATAAATCACCTAACATTCTTAAATCACAATGGATATGGATTGACACCTGACATATGACATATTGACATTTTGACAAATGGATTGAAACCTATCCTCAGAGAACCTGATACACACTGACACAGAGCAGAATAGGGACTGTTCACCCTACATAGGGTCACTTGGCAGGTATGGATTTACACCTGTCCTCAGAGACCATGATACACACTGACACAGAGCAGAATAGAGACTGTTCCCCCTACATAGGGTCACTTGGCAGATATGGATTGACACCTGTCCTCAGAGCCCCTGATACACACTGACACAGAGCAGAATAGAGACTGTTCCCCCTACATAGGGTCACTTGGCAGATATGGATTGACACCTGTCCTCAGAGACCATGATACACACTGACACAGAGCAGAATAGAGACTGTTTCCCCTACATAGGGTCACTTGGCAGATATGGATTGACACCTGTCCTCAGAGATCATGATACACACTGACACAGAGCAAAACAGGGACTGTTCCCCCTACATAGGGTCACTTGGCAGATATGGATTGACACCTGTCCTCAGAGCCCCTGATACACACTGACACAGAGCAGAATAGAGACTGTTCCCCCTACATAGGGTCACTTGGCAGATATGGATTGACACCTGTCCTCAGAGACCATGATACACACTGACACAGAGCAGAATAGAGACTGTTCCCCGTACATAGGGTCACTTGGCAGATATGGATTGACACCTGTCCTCAGAGATCATGATACACACTGACACAGAGCAGAACAGGGACTGTTCCCCCTACATAGGGTCACTTGGCAGATATGGATTGACACCTGTCCTCAGAGACCATGATACACACTGACACAGAGCAGAATAGAGACTGTTTCCCCTACATAGGGTCACTTGGCAGATATGGATTGACACCTGTCCTCAGAGATCATGATACACACTGACACAGAGCAGAATAGAGACTGTTCACCCTACATAGGGTCACTTGGCAGATATGGATTGACACCTGTCCTCAGAGCCCCTGATACACACTGACACAGAGCAGAATAGGGACTGTTCCCCCTACATAGGGTCACTTGGCAGATATGGATTGACACCTGTCCTCAGAGACCTAATTGTGTAATAATGTTTATACTATTACCTATTATATAATATTGGCAGGGGCAAGGAAATTCCCTCTAAATAGATGGGATCCATAGAGAGTATGGAGACCGGAGTGATAAAGTGTCAATAAGGTGATATAAAGTTAAATGTATGACAGACACACAGCCACCCTTTCTCTTAGCTAGTTTCCAAAAATGCTGGATAGGTAGAAGGGCTATAAAGACTCAGAGAGGTCTAAGAAGAATCCTCTAAACTAGTCCTAATCTCCTTAACCCCTTAAGGACACATGACGTGCCTGACACGTCATGATTCCCTTTTATTCCAGAAGTTTGGTCCTTAAGGGGTTAAACACCTTCACGGGCGTTCTAAGCTAAAGCTCAATCTAAACGTTTAGATGACTGCCTGATTTCCCATCACAGATGCTGGCTAGGAATAACAGTGTGCAAGACAAAGAGTGGGTCTAAGTGCCCGTAGTGCAGTAAAGTGTCCCTAGTGAAGTGAAAAAGAGAATAACGAGCTGGCGCCCAAGAGAATAACGAGCTGGTGCCCTATCAGGGGACGTGTATATGGCATCGATTTTAGGAACCGGGGGATGGAAAAAGATGCTTGGTCGGTCCTCCTACTTCAAATTTGGGGCACTGCGCGTGCAATCTAATGTGCCACCAGATAGGAGTGGTGTGTTAAGTAGTACTATTCCTATCAGTTTAATCTCTGTTATGTGCCTTTTTTGTTTGTTTGGTTTTTGAAGCCACAGTGCAGCACCAGAGGGCAGAAACATTAGGAATGTACACATGCATGAAAAATTAGGTATTGTTGCAGCCGCTGCTGTGGCAGCGGCCATAAAAATCGATGTTTGTTTCAAAGGCAGAAAGGGCCTTAAAACATTGCGGCTTGAACCCTAGTTGGTGGCGGATAAGTCACGCAAGTCAACCGTCATTCAGAGCTAAAATACAGCAGCGTGTGGACCATTTTTAGCCCAAGGCAGCTCATCTCATCAGGCCTTTTTTAGTCGAATGTATCGCCCACTGTCAGTCCCTTCGGGATCCATCCCTCATTCATCTTAATAAAGGTGAGGTAATCGAGACTTTTTTGACCTAGGCGACTTCTCTTCTCAGTGACAATACCTCCTGCTGCACTGAAGGTCCTTTCTGACAGGACACTTGAAGCGGGGCAGGCCAGAAGTCCTATCCCAAATTGGGATAGCTCAGGCCACAGGTCAAGCCTGCACACCCAGTAGTCAAGGGGTTCATCGCTCCTCAGAGTGTCAATATCTGCAGTTAAGGCGAGGTAGTCTGCTACCTGTCGGTCGAGTCGTTCTCTGAGGGTGGATCCCGAAGGGCTGTGGCGATGCGTAGGACTTAAAAAGCTCCGCATGTCCTCCATCAACAACACGTCTTTAAAGCGTCCTGTCCTTGCCGGCGTGGTCGTGGGAGGAGGAGGATGACTTTCACCTCTTCCCCTGTTAGATTCCCGTTGTGCTGTGACATCAGCATACTTTTTTATTTATTTTGCAAATGCTGCATCCTTTCCGACTTGTTGTAATTCGGTAACATTTCCGCCACTTTCTGCTTATATCGGGGGTCTAGTAGCGTGTACAGGTCATTCTCCTTCAGCCTTTTTATACGAGGGTCCCTCAACAGGCACGACAGCATGAAAGACCCCATTTGCACAAGGTTGGATGCCGAGCTACTCATTTCCCGTTCCTCCTCCTCAGTGATGTCAATGTAATGAAAATACCTTTTCTTCCCCCCTAGCCACGTACAACACAGCGGGTACCAGATAGGTGACAACGAGCATGCCTGTTGTGGTTGGTCTTCCTCCTCCTCGTCAAAGCCACATTCCTCCTCTGACTCCTCTTCCTCACCATCCTCTTCCAGCGTTGCCGCAGGTCCAGCAAGCAATGCTGATAAGGCTGTTTCTGGTGGTGATGGTGACCACAACTCTTCCTCTTCACGCTCATCTACGGCCTGATCCAGCACTCTTCGCAGGGCACGCTCCAGGAAGAAAACAAATGGTATGATGTCGCTGATGGTGCCTTCGGTGCGACTGACTAGGTTTGTCACCTCCTCAAAAGGACGCATGAGCCAACAGGCATTGCGCATGAGCATCCAGTAACGTGGCAAAAAAATTCCCAGCTCCCCAGAGGCTGTCTTAGCACCCCAGTCATACAAATATTCATTAACGTCTTTTTCTAGTTGGAGCAGGCGGTCGAACATTAGCAGTGTTGAATTCCAACGTGTCGGGCTGTCGCAAATCAAGCGCCTCACTGGCATGTTGTTTCGCCGCTGGATATCTGCAAAGTGCGCCATGGCCGTGTAGGAACGCCTGAAATGGCGCTCTGCGCTTCCCTCCTACCGGTCACTCAAACCCGGCCGCCCTCCATGCAGCAGTGCTGCGCTGCCTGGGGCTTGTTAAAGCGCTCAGGCGGCGCAGCATGAGGAGGCGCAGCGGGGACAGGGATCCGGCACCCCCTGGTAAGTTGCGCCCTAGGCGGCTGCCTAGGTCGCCTTACAGGTGGCGCCGGCCCTGCGTGACACTGACGTATCCGGGATGTGGAATAGTACCTGGGGAGCTGGGGGGTTGCCGTTGATGTGGAGCAAGACGCAGCAGCAGAAGAGGACTTAGCCGAGGAGGTTATGGAAGAGGATGGAGTAGGAGGAGTAGAGGAGGTGGCAGCAGGCCTGCCTGCAAGTCGTGGCGGTGTCACCAACTCCTCTGCAGAGCCACGCATTCCATGCTTGGCAGCCGTCAGCAGGTTTACCCAATGCGCAGTGTAGGTGATATACATGCCCTGACCATGCTTTGCAGACCAGGTATCAGTGGTCAGATGGACCCTTGCCCCAACACTGTGTGCCAGATATGCCATTACTTCCTTTTGCACAATCGAGTACAGGTTGGGGATTGCCTTTTGTGCAAAGAAATTTCGTCCGGGTACCTTCCACTGCGGTATCCCAATAGCCACAAATGTTTTGAACGCCTCAGACTCCACCAGCTTGTATGGTAAAAGCTGGCGGGCCAATAGTTCAGACAAGCCAGCTGTCAGACGCTGGGCAAGGGGGTGACTTTCTGACATTGGCTTCTTACGCTCAAACATGTCCTTGACAGACACCTGACTGTGGGCAGATGAGCGGGAACTGCTCAAGGCGAGAGACGGAGTGGCGGATGGTTGAGAGGGGGCAAGGAGGACAGCAGTGGTTGACGTGGCTGAAGATGCTGGACCAGGAGGAGGATGGCGGCTTTGAGTTTGTGTGCTGCTTGTACTCATGTGTTGATCCCATAGGCGTTTGTGATGTGCGATCATGTGCAAAGCAGTTGTACCTAGGTGGGTGTTGGACTTCCCACGACTCAGTTTCTTTTGGCACAGGTTGCAAATGGCATCGCTGTTGTCAGAGGCAGACACACACAAAAAAATGCCACACTGCTGAGCTCTGCAATGATGGCATTCTGGTGGTGGACACAGCATGCGTTGATTGGCGTGCTGTTGGCTGACCCCGGGTGCCGATGCATGCTGTCTGACTGTGCCACTAGCTCCTTGCGACGACCTCCCCCTGCTTCCAACTCGTCTCCTCCTCCTCCTCTCTGTCTCCCCATCTGAACTTTCGCCCTGTTCTTCTTCTTGCCGAGCGGGCACCCACGTGACATCCATAGACGCATCATCATCATCAACCGCTTCACTTGTATCTGACAACTCAGCAAAGGAAGCAGCAGCGGGTACAACATCATCATCATCACACCGTACGTCCATGTGTGTAATGCTGCCTGCCTGAGACATATCCCTGTTATCTACATCGTCTGGCAATAATGGTTGTGCATCACTCATTTCTTCAAACGGATGTGTAAATAACTCCTCTCACATATCAAGTGAAGCGGCTGTAGTGCTAGTGTTGGCGGCAGGCGGGTGAGTGGTATCTTGATAGGTACCCGAAGCTAAGCTGGAGGAGGATGGTGCGTCAAGGTTCCGAGCGGAAGCTGTAGAAGATTGGATGTCCTGTGTTAGCCAGTCAACTATGTCCTCAGAACTTTTCAAGTTCAGGGTACGTGGCCTCTGAAAACGGGGCATTATTCTAGGGCCAAAGGGAATCACAGCAACACGACCACGATGGCCCCTGCGGGGTGGCCTGCCTCTGCCTGTCATTTTTTTTTGGATTAGTGGTACTATGCGTGCAAGCTACTGTGAGACCAGATATGAGTGGCAATGTGCACTGGCAGAGGTTGGCAGAGTACACGCTGTAGGCCTGACACCCGCTTGAAGACAACTAACTGCTATTCAATCTATAACAGTGAAAAACTTTTTTTCTTTTTAAATGCACGCTATAGTGACACCAGATATGAGTGGCAAAGTGCACTTGCAGAGGTTGGCAGAGTACACGCTGAAGGCCTGACGACACCCACTTGAAGGACACTGACTGCTATTAGCTTACAGTGAAAAACTTTTTTGCTTTTTAAAGGCACGCTATTGTGACACCAGATATGAGTGGCAAAGTGCACGCTGAAGGCCTGACACCCGCTTCAAGGACACTGACTGCTATTAGCTTACAGTGAAAAACTTTTTTGCTTTTTAAAGACATGCTATAGTGACACCAGATATGAGTGGCAAAGTGCACTTGCAGAGGTTGGCAGAGTACACGCTGAAGGCCTGGCACCCACTTGAGGTACACTGACTGCTATTAGCTTACAGTGAAAAACTTTTTTGCTTTTTGAAGGCACGCTATTGTGACACCAGATATGAGTGGCAAAGTGCACGCTGAAGGCCTGACACCCGCTTGAAGGACACTGACTGCTATTAGCTTACAGTGAAAAACTTTTTTGCTTTTTAAAGGCACACTATAGTGACACCAGATATGAGTGGCAAAGTGCACTTGCAGAGGTTGGCAGAGTACACGCTGAAGGCCTGACACCCACTTGAAGTACACTGACTGCTATTAGCTTACAGTGAAAAACTTTTTTGCTTTTTAAAGGCACGCTATTGTGACACCAGATATGAGTGGCAAAGTCCACGCTGAAGGCCTGACACCTGCTTGAAGGACACTGACTGCTATTAGCTTACAGTGAAAAACCTTTTTGCTTTTTAAAGGCACGCTATAGTGACACCAGATATGAGTGGCAAAGTGCACTTGCAGAGGTTGGCAGAGTACACGCTGAAGGCCTGACACCCACTTGAAGTACACAGACTGCTATTAGCTCACAGTGAAAAACTTTTTGCTTTTTAAAGGCACGCTATTGTAACACCAGATATAAGTGGCAAAGTGCACTTGCAGAGGTTGGCAGAGTACACGCTGAAGGCCTGACACCCAGACGCTTGCAGACAACTAACTGCTATTCAATCTATTACAGTGAAAAAAAAAATTGTTTTTAAATGCAAGCTTAAGCTATTGTGACACCAGATATGAGTGGTGGCACTGGGCAAGTGGGCACAGTATCCACTGTGAGCCTGACACAGAAGCTGGCAGACAACTAACTGCTATTCAATATATTACAGTGAAATTTTTTTTTTAAATGCAAGCTTAAGCTATTGTGACACCAGATATGAGTGGTGGTACTGGGCAAGTAGGCACAGTATCCACTGTGAGCCTGACACAGAAGCTGGCAGACAACTAACTGTCTTCAATATATTACAGTGAAATGTTTTTTTGGTTTTTAAATGCAAGCTTAAGCTATTGTGACACCAGATATGAGTGGTGGCACTGGGCAAGTAGGCACAGTATCCACTGTGAGCCTGAAACAGAAGCTGGCAGACAACTAACTGCTATTCAATCTATTACAGTGAAAAAATATTTTTTGTTTTTAAATGCAAGCTTAAGCTATTGTGACACCCGATATGAGTGGTGGCACTGGGCTAGTGGGCACAGTATCCACTGTGAGCCTGACACAGAAGCTGGCAGACAAGTAACTGCTATTCAATATATTACAGTGAATTTTTTGGGGGGGGTTTAAATGCAAGCTTAAGCTATTGTGACACCAGATATGAATGGTGGCACTGGGCAAGTGGGCACATTATCCACTGTGAGTCTGACACAGAAGCTGGCAGACAACTAACTGCTATTCAATCTATTACAGTGAAAAAAATATTTTTGTTTTTAAATGCAAGCTTAAGCTATTGTGACCCCAGATATGAATGGTGGCACTGGGCAAGTGAGCACATTATCCACTGTGAGCCTGACACAGAAGCTGGCAGACAACTAACTGCTATTCAATCTATGACAGTGAAAAACATGTCTTTGTTTTTAAATGCAATCTTAAGCTATTGTGACACCAGATATGAGTGGTGGCACTGGGCAAGTGGGCACAGTATCCACTGTGAGCCTGACACAGAAGCTGGCAGACAACTAACTGATATTCAATCTATTACAGTGAAAAAAATGTTTTTTGTTTATAAATGCAAGCTTAAGCTATTGTGACACCAGATATGAGTGGTGGCACTGGGCAAGTGGGCACAGTATCCCCTGTGAGCCTGACACAGAAGCTGGCAGACAACTAACTTCTATTCAATCTATTACAGTGAAATTTTTTTTGTTTTTAAATGCAAGCTTAAGCTATTGTGACACCAGATATGAGTGGTGGCACTGGGTATGTGGGCACAGTATCCACTGTGAGCCTGACACAGAAGCTGGCAGACAACTAACTGCTATTCAATCTATTACAGTGAAAACGTTTTTTGTTTTTAAATGCAAGCTTAAGCTATTGTGACACCATATATGAGTGGTGGCACTGGGCAAGTAGGCACAGTCTCCACTGTGAGCCTGACACAGAAGCTGGCAGACAACTAACTGCTATTCAATCTATTACAGTGAAAAAAAATATTTTTGTTTTTAAATGCAAGCTTAAGCTATTGTGACACCAGATATGAATGGTGGCACTGGGCAAGTGGGCACATTATCCACTGTGAACCTGACACAGAAGCTGGCAGACAACTAACTGCTATTCAATCTATGACAGTGAAAACATTTTTTGTTTTTTAATGCAATCTTAAGCTATTGTGACACCAGATATGATTGGTGGCACTGGGCAAGTGGGCACAGTATCCACTGTGAGCCTGACACAGAAGCTGTCAAACAACTAACTGCTATTCAATCTATTACAGTGAAAAAAAATGTTTTGTTTTTAAATGCAAGCTTAAGCTACTGTGACACCAGATATGAGTGGTGGCACTGGGCAAGTGGTCACAGTATCCACTGTGAGCCTGACACAGAAGCTGGCAGACAACTAACTGCTATTCAATCTATGACAGTGAAAAACATTTTTTTGTTTTTAAATGCAATCTTAAGCTATTGTGACACCAGATATGATTGGTGGCACTGGGCAAGTGGGCACAGTATCCACTGTGAGCCTGACACAGGAGCTGGAAACCAACTAACTGCTATTCAATCTATTACAGTGAAAAAAATGTTTTGTTTTTAAATGCAAGCTTAAGCTACTGTGACACCAGATATGAGTGGTGGCACTGGGCAAGTGGGCACAGTATCCACTGTGAGCCTGACACAGAAGCTGGCAGACAACTAACTGCTATTCAATCTATGACAGTGATAAAACATTTTTTGTTTTTAAATGCAAGCTTAAGCTATTGTGACACTAGATATGAGTGGTGGCACTGGGCAAGTGGGCACAGTATCCACTGTGAGCCTGACACAGAAGCTGGCAGACAACTAACTGCTATTCAATCTATTACAGTGAAAAAAATGTTTTTGTTTTTCAATGCAAGCTTAAGCTATTGTGACACCAGATATGAGTGGTGGCACTGGGCAAGTGGGCACAGTATCCACTGTGAGCCTGACACAGAAGCTGGCAGACAACTAACTGCTATTCAATCTATTACAGTGAAAACTATTTTTTTTTGTTTTTAAATGCAAGCTTAAGCTATTGTGACACCAGATATGACTGGTGGCACTGGGCAAGTGGGCACAGTATCCAATGTGAGCCTGACACAGAAGCTGGCAGGCAGGCAACTGCAATTACATTACACAGAAAAAAAAGAAAAAGCAGACTGATGTTCTAGCCCTAAAAAGGGCTTTTTGGGGTGCTGTCCTTACAGCAGAGATCAGATGAGTCCTTCAGGACTGTAGTGGACACTGAATACCCTAGCCTAGCTATCAATTTCCCTATCAAATGAGCAGCAGCTACACTTTCCCTCCTCTATCTAAGAATGCAGCTTCAGAATGAATCTAAAATGGATGCTGTACAGGAGGTGGGAGGGTCTGGAAGGGAGGGTCTGCTGCTAATTTGCTGGAATGTGTCTGCTGACCGTGAGGCACAGGGTCAAAGTTTACTCAATGATGACGAATAGGGGGCGGATCGAACCGCGCATGTGTTCGCCCGCCGTGGCGAATGCGAACACGCTATGTTCGTCGGGAACTATTCGCCGGCGAACAGTTCGGTACATCACTAGTTATCAGTAGATTTGCATAGAGTTTATAAGTATTCCATAGTAAGTATTCAATTATTTACTATCAAACTAATTGGAAATCTATGTAAACATGTTAATTTTATCTAATAATCTTAATCTGAAACATTTTATAAGAATCAATGTGTGTAAAAAAAAAAAAAGTTACTTATAAATTTGCAGAGTATGTTATATATTTTGTTTCTATATTGGTTTGGTACTTATATGTTAAATCTTTGTATTTATCTTGTGAAATTGTTCTCCTTCCATTTCCAGGAATAACCATTCGGAATATAAATATAAATTACGCTAAGTTACATAATTTACGGTTCGGTTAGTAAATACATAAAAATTTCTGATGTTTTCAGCTTTGCATAGACTACCTACATTTAAGACCTATCATAGCCTGATTACCTTGACCTATACGCCTCTGCTCAGACAAGCACATTGAGTCTAAACAAAGTGCATTAAGCTCGCACTCACGTTATCTGCCGTTCTGATAAGCAAGTCTTGGCGAAGGCGATTACGCGTGTTAACAGTAATATGAACAAGATCCGCATCTATATTGAAAGTAAAAATAAAGTTTAAAAAAAAAAAAAAACTTATGAGCCCCGAGGGCCATACACACATACATACATACACGCATTCTAGTTCATACGTACTGACCATATGGACCCGACGTGCTCACAGGGCACTCCAGTTACGGTCAGCCTTACGATTCTACTTCATTACCCCCCACGTTTTCGTCCCATGGTATGTCCTCTCTCTCACTAACGAACCTTCCCTCTTAGTTAGCAGTGGCTGGCTGTCAGGTTCCTAGGTGTCCACTAGTTATTATTCCCCCTGGCTTCTTCGCCTTAGGTTAGTGGTCCCGCGAGGCCAACACCCATCCTTATACTCGGAGGTACTACACCCCTCGGGCCAAATCATAGTTAGTCGCCTCACATTGTGGCATAGAGAGGGCCTCACCTGTCACTCCCATTCTATCTTATGTTTAACTGTCACCGAGAGGCCGACACCCTACCACAACGTTCATTGGCCACGTTATCCCCTTGCGCCAATGCATAGATAGAGCCTCTCAAGCCGCTTGGCAATTAGCAGGGCCTCACCTGTCACCAATCTAGAGTAATTGTTTCGCTGCATAGCGGCACTAGCTAGTCAGCCAGCACACACACACACGTAGTAAATTGGAGGACGGCACCTGCAGACCCCGTTATGCATACTCACTATGTTTCAGATCCGATAATCGGATCAGGTATCCTAGGGATTTATTTCCCGCCTCGTTATAGCTTTAGTTTTGATTGTGAGTTTATATACCCTTACAGTAATACAAACAGTATGTCAGAACTATCATACAAGGCTAATCCATGCTTTCAATACTTCAATCACTTACGGGCTAAGGGTCTACTAGATAATTAGATAAAGCAATACATAGGATGATACCCAAATATATATATTTCCCCAACTTGTCATTCACTTTGTGATCCTATTATACCACATACAGTAGGTGCCCATATCAATTTAGTAGAAACCAAGATCAGCGGCATTTTCATTCATTTTATTTCTTACATATATTTTCAGTTAAATAGGTATATTGGGCCTCACGCTGCCTTTTACGTTTACAGGTTGTAAATATTTAGGCCTTGTATCAGACCATCTTCAGGTCTTGACTGCTTCCCTTTCTGCACTCCCAGTGCTCCAAGCCAGCCTTGACTGCTTCCCTTTCTACACTCCCAGTGCTCCAAGCCAGCCTTGACTGCTTCCCTTTCTGCACTCCCAGTGCTTCAAGCCAGCCTTGACTCTCTCACTGGAGAGAACAGCCTCTCTCCTATCTGCTTCCAGGGAGGAAGCCAGCAATCCCCTTTTTACCTGCCTAGCAGGGAGGGGTTTATTCCCACTGCTACAGCTGATTATCTACAGCTGAGCAGTGGGTTGGAGACAGTCCAAAAAACCCTGGCCTGGATCTATGTCTTCCAAGAAAACCACTAAACTGTGTAGTGGAGCATTGGCCCACCCTTCTCTCCAAATGCTCCACCCCAGGGGCCCATAACTAAACATAGCTTTGTGTTGTGCAACACACAAACTACACGTACTTCCCCTGGGGTTAAAAGTCCTCTCTGCCTTCACTTTATCACAGGTTCTATCCAGTTACTCACACATGTAAGGTTATGTTAACGCTTATCCACAAGAAACAAGCCTGCCAAGGGTAAGAAGTTCTGAACTTAGTCAAATAAATTTGCACAAGGCCAACTACTCACCTCAACACGGAGGTTCCACCCAGCGGCCCAACTCTGAGTTAGTGCCTCGCATATTCTTCTGCAAAGTCTTGGGTAGGGCCTCACATGTCACGGCCACAAGTTTTGTCTCTTTTACCGCCACCAACAGGTTAACACCCCGCTGTGCGTAGTAGGTACAAGTCCACATGGCCCAAATCAAAGGTACGGCCTCTCTCAGCCATGGGGCAAATGGCAGGGCCTCACCTCTCACGGGATAGTAAATATCTTCGCCTATCAGTACTCGTTAGCAAGCAGCTCTACTACATGGGATATTTCAATTGGCATCAAAGTTTTGCATTGTTAAAATATATATATATATATATATATATATATATTTTTTTTTTTTTTTCCTCCCTCCTTGGAGCATGCTACAAGAAATAGCTCCAGGTTACGTTCTATCTTTAATAAACATTATAAACCTGTCATCCCAGGTCCCCCGCAGTATTCCCCGCCCTGGCCACTCCTAAAGTCCTGAAGTCGGGCCTTGTTTAAACGTAACGGTTGAGCTTAAAGAACATGCAGTCCAGAGATCCTCTGCAGTTCAAAAAGGTCTAATCAGGCCTTAAGTTAGAGTTTTTATGCAGGTAGATTTGTCTACTAATACTAAGCAAACGTACTCTACAGCTTACGATATGTGTAAGTATTATGTATGATTCAAGATAATAAATGCGTTCCAATTATAAATGGTTGCTTGCACAATTTTTGACACATCTCTTTGAAACTAGCCTACATACAATTGAAACTATACCTACAGGAATTTAACATTACATGTAGACAATATACCCCAACAGCTCCCATTTTCTCTTCTTATTCATTAAGGGCGCTGACAGGTGTCAGAGATCAAAACTCCACAAATCATCCAATTCACTCCCTATCAACAGTAAAATCTATGGGGGAGTTTTCAAATTAACCGTTAAGCCTCCCTTTAATAACCCTACTAACATAGTAATTTAAGTCAGCAGCTTACTTGGCTTTCTACGATTTCTTGAGGCCAAAAGAAAGAATCTTGCTGTCGGAAACATTCGACCTTCACCCATGCGTCAAGAATTCAGGAAATCAACAATCGTTACATTATCTACTCCTCATACCAAAACATATCAGTCGGGCATTTTAAATTGTGCCCAGTTCAAAATTTATACTCGTAATCAAAGACCAGGTTAACCAGGTCCCTTACTATCTTTAATAACTGTGATATTTGTTACTTTAATACTCCACCCAGGCCTTAATACTTCCTTCTACTCGGGCCACTCATTCCATGTCAATACAACAGCAGCCTCTAATGGGCGTGTTACGACACACATAAGTAGAAATATGGGAAGTTGGTTTACAATAGGAACATTCCTAACCCAGGATAGAAATCACACTGTCTTTTCGATAATGTGACTAAATGATTGCTAATTCTGAAATTAATCTTGTCTTATATTTTTGCCCTCTTTTGCAGACCTGACCTCTCGTTGGTTTCGGCACACCTCAACTGATTTTGGTCCTTATCGAACTACATACTTTTAATTGTACGTCCTTTAATTACCCCGTACACAAGTGGAAGGCATATGCCTGAATTTGTGGGAGGGGTTATTTTCCTATTAAAATCCCCAGTAACGAACCAAGGAAACAGCAGGAGAATAATGCATACAACTTAGGCAAGAAAATGTTAAAGGACGAGTAATTATTTAGATAAGGGGTTATACACCCTACACACCCTTTCTGCCTTCGCAATCCCTCACCTATTTTTCTTCTCTCTCTTTATCCTTCCCCCCCCTTACCTTGCTCCTTTAATCCAGGGTGCTCAAAGCTAGACCCCCCAGATACTGTAGAACTACAACTCTCATGATGCTTTGCATGCCTTTAGAATGTTATAGAATCATGGAAGTTGTAGTTTTAAAACACCTGAAGATGAGGGCGGGGCCTGACGGCCAAGATGGCCGGACGTGCTCAGTGAAGGCTCCCTTGCCAACGAGCACAAATCAAGATACCCAGAGAGATCTGACCATGTTAACGGCTCAAAATGCCCAGAACCAGGTGCAGGACCTCACGGGGCACACATCGATACCTGTCCCACGTCGGCAAGCGACGGGAGCACCCTTACCGGCCATGCGGCCTACACTGGAGCGGAGCCTGGGGCGAGGGGGAGGCGGCCGATCCCCCGGCACAGGTCCAGCTCACACGTCCCACTCGGAGGTTACCCCGCTGCCCCCCCTCTGGACCGGCGGAGGATATCCCGGTCCTCCCTGGGGACGGTAACCCCCACAATGCGAATCCACAAAGCGACGAAACTCCCGCAAGCACGGGAACACAGAGGCACAGACAAGATGGCGGCGAGAAGAAACGCTCTCCCCACACCGCCCAAATGCACCCTAACATTCTTCTACCGACTCCGCAACAACCTCTGGCTCCACACAAAAGGCTGACACCTTAAATGAGCACTGCAGAGTGTAATGGCGTGGATCCGCCCGGCTACCCGGCGCCTACTGAGTAGTGGCCCGTTCAGAGCCCCCAGACAACGCCTTCCCCAGAGACCCTCACAGCGGGAAAAGCTAACAGGCCTCACAAGCACCGGCCGTCGCCCTCCTGAGCACCAGGATGGGACCAAGCCTGCACACCTAACCTGCCACTCGGCTACGCCGGATTCCTCTGGCCAAAGAGACAAAACCCAGCACTCAAGCCTTCGAGAGAAAGACCGAGAGGCTTACTAGAAGGCATCTCAGCTTCCAACTGGCGACGGACCCGGGCGGGATACAGCGAGACAACACCCAGGGAGACGAAACCAGCGGAGAGCTCCTTCACGACCCACTGGGGACAAGAGTGGACCCCCATGTGTGCTCGAGACCCAGAAGAACTGCCTGACAGAGCGCCAGCGTTTCCCAGTATCAGGGGTCGGCTGAACTTTAACTGGACTTACCCGTTCGTGCCAGAATTTTGCAAACAGATATGTACTTATACCTATGGTTTACCCTGATTTATTACATGCTCAGAAGCCCTTGCTAGTAATCTTTAACTTGAATTTTATGTCAATCTACAGAATGTCTATCTATGTTTGTCCATGCATAACTTATCAGGCAAGCAACAACACTGCAAAAGTATCTTGCTAGTTAAAAATCTACTACTTAACTACTTAAAACAATCTCACCGAAGCCCAACGACTTCTTAACTACAAATCTTAGCATACTTAATACTCACTACGAGTGTCCTACTCATTACCTTACTAGTAGCATTTACCTAGATGAACGGCTAGCAAAGGCTTGTGTATCTTAAAAGGTCTCAAGGACCCACTGTTTAGCAATGTCTGACAATCCTGATGCATAACTTAACCTATCTTTCTAATTCTATTGTTATCTTGTTTCACGCGTTAAACATTCCTCTAAGCTACAGCGCATGCAGTTGACCTCTCATGTTAATATACTAAAAATGTGCAAAGTACCTAAATACCCCAATGCTATTAATGTCATTAAAACGTGTGTGGAATGCCGTCGGGGTACCACACACTCACTGTTATACCTTCATGCACTACAAAAATAAAGAATTAAAATCCCCAGTAACCCCAGCTTACCTATCGTCGCCGTTTGGAAGTTCCCCTCCCACCTCACCCTTTATTATTTACATCAATATACCAGGTGGGCCCTCTTTTGCAGGCCTGACCTCTCGTCGGTTTCAGCACACCTCAACCGACTTTGGTCCTTATCGAACTACATACTTTTAATTGTACGTCCTCTAATTACCCCGTACACACACACACACACACACATATATATATATATATATATATATACCCTGTTCCAAAATATCATGCAAATTATATTTTTCTCACTTACCGGTACCTAAATAATTGATGTAAATAACAGTCAGCATAATTCCCATGTTATCAACTATTAAGAGTACAATTCAAATTTTATTGAACAAACCTCCTAATGATAACAGTATTTTTTTGGAACATAAAAAAACTTACAATGCACTGTTCCAAATGATTACACACAGTAAGTTTCAAAACACTTTATAGGTTGTAAAGAACTGAAAATTTTAATTTGTTGTGTTTGCAGCATATTTACTGAAATCAAAAGCTATTTCAATCAAACTTATAACAACATTTTAACTTTTTAAACATTTTAACAGGTCACGTTACATTTTAACACAGGACCCCTTATTTGGTAGCAGCTTCACAAGTCTTGCATCCATTGAACTTGTGAGTTTTTGGACAGTTTCTGCTTGAATTTGTTTGCAAGATGTCAGAATAGCCTCCCAGAGCTGCTGTTTGGATGTAAACTGCCTCCCACCCTCATAGATCTTTTGCCTGAGGATGCTCCAAAGGTTCTCAATAGGATTGAGGTCAGGGGAGAATGGAGGCCACACCATGACATTCTCTCCTTTTATCCCCATAGCAGCCATTGATGCAGAGGTATTCTTTGCAGCATGAGATGGTGCATTGTCATGCATGAAGATGATTTTATTACGGAAAGCATAGTTCTTCCTTCTGTACCAGGGAAGAAAGTGGTCAGTCAGAAACTCCACATACTTTGCAGAGGTCATCTTTACACCTTCGGGGACCCTAAAGGGGCCGACCAGCTCTCTTCCCATGATTCCGGCCCTAAACATGACTCCACCACCGCCTTGCTGACGTCGCAGCCTTGTTGGAACAGGGTGGCCGTCCAGCAACCATCCACTGCTCCATCCATCAGGACCATCCAGGGTTGCACGGCACTCATCAGTGAACAGCACTGTTTGAAAATTAGTCTTCATGTATTTTTCTGCCCAATGCAGCCGTTTCTGCTTGTGAGCATTGGTTAGTGGTAGCCAAATTTATGCACAGTTGCAAGACTCTGGGGGACTCTACACCTTGATGTCTGTGGGACTGCAGAGGCACCAGCAGCTTCAAATATCTGTTTGCTGCTATGTGATGGTATTTTAGCAGCTGCTCTCTTGATCCGATGCATGGATCTGGCAGAAATCTTCCTCAATGCGCCTCTTTCTGCACGAACGCGTCTGTGCTCTGAATCAGCCACAAATCTCTTAATAGTGCGATGATCACGCTTAAGCTTTCGTAAAATATCAAGGCATTGAACTATTTCACTCTTTTCAGCAGCAGAGAGATCCTTTTTCTTCCCCATATTGCAAGAAAATGGTGCTCTGCTTAAAAATGTGGACTCTAATTATCACAAGTGTCCGAGATTGTTTTCAGTGATCAAAAGAGCCCTGAGACACAATTCCATCCATGAGTTAAACTGAAAAACAACATATTTAATCTTTGTGACACTTAAAGGACCACTATAGGCACCCAGACCACTTCAGCTTAATGAAGTGGTCTGGGTGCCAGGTCCAGCTAGGTTTAACCCTTTTTGCTTTAAACATAGCAGTTTCAGAGAAACTGCTATGTTTACTTTAGGGTTAATCCAGCCTCTAGTGGCTGTCTCATTGACAGCCATTAGAGGCGCTTCCGCGCTTCTCACTGTGCTTCTCACATGCGCATTCAGCCAGGGACGTCAGAAGAGGGAGGAGAGTCCCAGCGCCGAGGGAGCCCGGCGCTGGGAAAAAGGTAAGGGATTAACCCCTTCCTCCCCCGACAGCGCAGCGGGAGTGGGACCCTGAGGGTGGGGGCACCCTTAGGGCACTATAGTGCCAGGAAAACAAGTATGTTTTCCTGGCACTATAGTGGTCCTTTAAATAGATAGAGAAAACTACCTCAATAAAGAGATAGAAAGTGTTTCTTTACAGTGCCCAAAATGTAAAAGCTGCTCAACACTAAAAGTGGAATACCCCTTACCCACAATAAAAAACAAATATACAGAAATAAGGTATACAAATTATACCAAACAAGTGGAGCGCTCTAAACAGTAGAGGGGTTTACTCACCCCTTTGGTACAGTGACAGTCTTGAAAAACTTGAATGTACATATAAAAGGAAACAAAAACAAGAAAAACAAAAATATAGTGCAGATGTTCCAAAAATGGATAATTGGTAGTAAGTAATGACTGAAACCACTCACATGGACAGGAGCCTATATGGTATTGGCTCCGTAAAAGGATCCTTTATGCTTTTAGGGCAGCAACACACCCCTTTATCCCAGGTAGTGTCCCTCCAGGAGTATACAACGGGAAGAAAAGCAGAAAAACAACTGTGTAGAATTGCACATACTATAATGGTATTTTGAAATATAAATAGTTGTGCTCACCTTCTGCAGAGCCCTGAAATCCCGGCTCTGAGGTTGATAAACAATGTGCTACTTTAGAGGGGGAATAGCACTCTCCCCAATGGAGTTCCTGATGGCTAGAAAGGACTTTGGACTAAAGTATAAAACATTTATTGTTAATACATTAAAAACAAAATAAATGTGGGGGGGCGGGGCTAAGCGGCCGCGCTGAACGGTCGCACATGAAACGAGCTCCAGGCCAAAAAGCTCGAAAATAGCTAAAATCAGGGCAAAAACCCGACAAAAGACGAATAAACGACCTGGAGAAGGGAACCCTAAACTACAGAGCCAAGCACCAAGCATCCCGACCAAATTCAGAGGCTCCTACCCGGGGATCGACCTGAGGCCTACCAGAGGCCTACTCGGACACAGCAAGGGAGGCGGCCGACCCCTAAGCTGACCGCAGCCACTCACCTGGAGGTCTCCCCGGCACACTCCCCCCCCCCCTGTCGGTGAGGGTTATCCCGGCAACCACAGCTGGAGACACACACAGGAGCAAGACTATAGCGATGACTGGCAAACGAGCAACCACGACTACACAGCCAGCAGAGACACGGAGCAGCCAGAGTTCAGCCAAGATGGCCGCCAAGCTAAGGCCACAGAGAGGGAGCGCGGGCAGCCATTCACACACTCACTCCCTGAAGGCCCTTGACCGGCTCTGCGCGAGCCTATGCATGATACTGTGTGACGGCGGAATGCCATACCATCAAGCAGCCCGGGTAGTGGCTTCATGGATACGTCCTGTGACCCGCCGGCGCTACTATGGACTCCCTCTGCGGACCTTCAAGGCGGCCATTCAGCCACGCAAGCACCGACGACCGCAATGGCGGGACAGGGATCCAAGCAACCCGGGTGCTTGCACCCACTCCCACGCACACAGGAACAGGACCGCCGGGCAACCCCAAAGACCAAGCGATGTAACCAAATATAGAATCTCAGGCCTGAGTGTAACCACTCTGCACTCCAGGGCTACGGAGAACCGCCGGAAAACCAACGCCCCGACCCTCATCTTGACCTGGGGCAAACCGCATGGTAAGAAACAGAGGGGTCGTTACCTGCCGAGCACCACGCTGGACCACCCCCAGACGCACACCAGCGGCACCGGACTGACCAGCCACAAAGGAAAGGTCGAAGACGACAACGCCCGAGCTGAACCAACAAGGGGCATCGGATAGACTTGCTCTCTGCAACACACTGGTATTTATAGCACAGACTGCCCAGAACTTTTGCACCAGCTAAATACCCAATCTCAGTAGCCTAAGACCTACTCCACACGGACTATTCTGACTCCCTCTGCGCCTCTCATGCTGCCTGGTACACGGACTGACCTGAGACAAACCCCAAGTGAACCCTACCAGCATCGATCCAGCCTGTGGTTTATATTTGACACCTCATTACCTAGATCAGGGCCGCCATCAGGGCATGACAACCGAAACGGTTGTCATGGGCCCGGCGGTCCTGGGGGGCCCGGACTGCTCAGGTCGTCCGGGCCCCACATTCAGTGGGAACATACCGGGTCGCAGGGGGCCCTGCGACCCCGGTATGTTCCCACTGGGCCAGCCTCTTCTCCTGGGGGGCCCAGCAGCCGGTCACCTCAGGGCCCCCCAGAGGCTGGCCCTGCTGACACCCGGCGCCGGCGTCATCTTCCGGCTCCGGCATCAGTACGCGGCGTGCGAGGGAGCTGAAGAGGAAGCAATCAGAGGAGAGTGCTCCCTCGCGCGCCCGCCGGGTCACCGGGCGTCAGGAAATTTGAGTGGGTGGGGGTGGCGGGGGGGGATTTGAATGAGTGGGGGGGAGAGGGAAGGCAGGAAATTTGAGGGAGGGGGGAGGGGGGAGGGAGGAAATATGAATGAGTGGGGGGGAGAGGGAGGGAAGGGAGGAAATTTGAGGTAGTGGGGGGGGAGGGAGGAAATTTGAATGAGTGGGGGGAGAGGGAGGGAAGGGAGGAAATTTGAGGAGTGGGGGGGAGAGGGAGGGAGGAAATTTGGGGGGGAGAGGAAGGGAGTAAATTTGAGGGAGGGGGGGAGGGAGGAAATATGAATGAGTGGGGGGAGAGGGAGGGAAGGGAGGAAATTTGAGTGGGTGGGGGTGGGGGGGGAATTTGAATGAGTGGGGGGGAGAGGGAAGGCAGGAAATTTGAGGGAGGGGGGGAGGGAGGAAATATGAATGAGTGGGGGGGAGGGAGGAAATATGAATGAGTGGGGGGAGAGGGAGGGAAGGGAGGAAATTTGGGGGGGAGAGGAAGGAAATTTGAGGGAGGGGAGGGAGAGGTAGGAATTTGAGGGGGGAGAGGAAGGGAGGAAATTTGAGGGAGGGGGAGAGGAAGGGAGGAAATTTGAGGGAGGGGGGAGAGGAATGGAGGAAATTTGAGGGAGGGGGAGAGGAAGGGAGGAAATTTGAGGGAGGCGGAGAGGAAGGGAGGAAATTTGAGGGAGGGGGAGGAAGGAAATTTGAGGGAGGGGGGGAGAGGAAGGAAATTTGAGGGAGGGGGGGAGAGGAAGGAAATTTGAGGGAGGGGGGAGAGGAAGGAAATTTGAGGGGGGAGGGAGGAAGGAAATTGGAGGGGGGGAGAAGGAAGGAAATTGGAGGGGGGAGAAGGCAATGAGAGGGAGGGGGAGAAGAAGGAAATGAGAGGGAGGGGGAGAAGAAGGAAATGAGAGGGAGGGGGAGAAGAAGGAAATGAGAGGGAGGGGGGGAGAGGAAGGAAATTTGAGGGAGGGGGGGAGAGGAAGGAAATTTGAGGGAGGGGGGAGAGGAAGGAAATTTGAGGGGGGAGGGAGGAAGGAAATTGGAGGGGGGGAGAAGGAAGGAAATTGGAGGGGGGAGAAGGCAATGAGAGGGAGGGGGAGAAGAAGGAAATGAGAGGGAGGGGGAGAAGAAGGAAATGAGAGGGAGGGGGAGAAGAAGGAAATGAGAGGGAGGGGGAGAAGAAGGAAATGAGAGGGAGGGGAGAAGAAGGAAATGAGAGGGAGGGGGAGAAGAAGGAAATGAGAGGGAGGGGGAGAAGAAGGAAATTGACGGGGGTAGGGGGAGAGATTGACATCCATCACACACACACACACAATGCACCCCTTGCACACAGAAAAACACATTACACACAGACACACATACACAAGCAATGCATCCCTTACACACAGCAACACACAATGCACCCCTTCCACACACTCAGTGCATCCCTTACAGACACACACACTGCATCCCATACATACACAAACTCACCTTGCAGCCCTTACACATACAAACACAGATTCACACAATGCATTCCGTACACACATCAGGACATTCCCCCCCCCCACCACCCCTGTGAACAAACTCATTGGTGGAACATGAAGGTGGACCCTGGGACCCAGACCTTGAGCTGTGTAAAGGGCCCTCAAAAAATGGAGCTGCTTCTCGTTCTCCCAGAACATTGATTTTTGTGACCACAGTTACAAACCGCCTCCAGAGAGCCTGTTCTACACCAGACCAGTGGAGCCAGACGGCAGCTGAAGCCCATCATCATCCTCATCTGGTTGTAAGTAGGCAATCTAGTATATTATTCGTGGCACTAATCTTTAATTTACCTCACATTAAAGGGACACTATAGTCCACAGAACCACTGCAGCTTAATGTAGTGGTTCTGGTGTCTATAGCCTGTCCCTGCAGGCCTTTTATTGTAAACACTGCGGCACTGCAGCACTGTGTTAGTTAACATGGCAGATCATATGGGTGGGGCACTGTGATGTCACATGGGGGGTGGCAAACTTTACTTTTGCCTAGGGCGGCAAAAATCCTTGCACCGGCCCTGCAGACACTGCATCCCTGTGGGCGGACTCGCGGGGGGGGGGGGGGGACTCTGGTGCAGGCGCCGGGGGGCCCAGACCTTGAGCTGTGTCAGGGGCCCCAAAATTTCTGATGGCAGCCCTGACCTAGATAGCAATGTTAGCTTGTTAATTATCCTTTGTGTCCTAGGCCTCATTGCGTTGTTTAGCCCAGCATGTTAGTAGTTAAAAATTCCTGTTACACATAGCCTGCTGACAAACCATGCCAAAGTATACAGCAAAACAAGCCCAGTTACAAAACTAGCTTGTAAAAATATAGCAGCTCCATTGGAAGCTGGAGAAATAATTTAGATGGTAGATAATCTGATGTAAAGTGCTAGCTGCATTAGAATGACCAATTACGAGCACAAAACATAAAGCAACACCGAAAAGTAAGCAAACATTGCTAGGTGATAATCTCTTGTATTCTATTACTCAATTCCATACCTAGCGGTCCATCTATACATTGACTGTAGCTGTCATAATCTTGATCTAGAGAGATCTCTAAATAAGCTTGTTTATATTCCTGTTATTCCTATTTTAAAAAAAAATTGTGCATCTTAAACGTAATGCCTGTTTGCATGTAAACTATGTATCTTACACTCTTTCGTTCATTGCTATTGGGGCATGACAAGCCCTATGTTATTCTCTGCACTACAAAAATAAAGAATTAAAAAAAAAAAAAAATGTGTACTTAGAAAGTAAAAAGATCCAATAAAAGTCCAATAAAAAGTCCAGAATAATCAGCTAACTTAGAAAGTAAAAAGATCCAATAAAAGTCCAATAAAAAGTCCAGAATAATCAGCTACTTAGAAAGTAAAAAGATCCAATAAAAGTCCAATAAAAAGTCCAGAATAATCAGCTACTTAGAAAGTAAAAAGATCCAATAAAAGTCCAATAAAAAGTCCAGAATAATCAGCTAACTTAGAAAGTAAAAAGATCCAATAAAGTCCAATAAAAAGTCCAGAATAATCAGCTACTTAGAAAGTAAAAAGGTCCAATAAAAGTCCTTTAAATAGAATTTGCATAATAATTTGGAACAGGGTGTATATATATATATATATATATATATATATATATACATACATAGGCGTGCGCACGTGGGGCGCCGGGTGTGCCTGGGCACACCCTAATCCCCGTGGCACGCCTATGGATTGAGACCAGCAGGGGAGATCTCAGGATCTCCCCTGTCGGCTCATGCAGAGCCGGCGCTATCCGAGCACCAGCTCTGCTCTAAGCCTCCATGGGCCGGATGGGGAGATCTCCATCTCCGGCCCACAGCAGCAGGGAGGGAGGCAGGAGAGGACCTGGGGAGCTCTAGCCAGCAGCCCTGCCGGGTTCCTCTCGCGAGATTTGAGCGTTGCCACGGCAACGCTCAGATTTTGCAAGAGTGAACTCTAGCCCCACAGATTAGTGTTCACTCTCCACTGGACCACCAGGGATGGCAGATAACATTAAGGATCCCTCTCCCTACATGAGGTAAGAAGGGAGGTGGGATATTTACTAATCTGCCCCCACCCCCACAATCCCTCCAAACATACAGCACACACACGCATACAGCACCCTCACACATACAGCACCCTCACACACACAACACACAAACAGCACACTCACACACAAACAGCACCCACGCACACAAACAGCACACTCACACACAAACAGCACCCTCACACACAGCACAATAACAGCACCCTCACAAACACACGACACCCACACACAGCACACACACAGCACCCTCACACACACACAGCACACAGCACACAAACAGCACCCTCACATAGCACACTAACAGGACCCTAACAAACACACACACACAAACACCCTCATACACACACAGCACACTACCAGCACCCTCACACACAGCACACTAACAGCACCCTCACAAACACGTGACACCCACACACAACACACACACAGCACCCTCACTCACACACATCACACAAACAACACCCTCACACAGCACACTAAAAGGACCCTAACAAACACACACACACAAACACCCTCACACACCCACACAGCACACTACCAGCACCCTCACACACAGCACACTAACAGCACCCTCACACACAGCACACTAACAGCACCCTCACAAACACACACAAACACCCTCACCCACATAGCACACTAACAGCACCCTCACACACAGCACCCTCACACACAGCACGCGGCGTGTGTTTGTGCTTTAGGGTGCACACCCTAATGCAATAGGCTGCGCACGCCTATGTATACATACACCATGTTACAACACCTTGTTATTAAAGGGAAATCATATCTTGGATAATTATTAGTTTTCACTAAATGTTACATGATTTTAAGTGGGATAGAGACTGCAAATTAGTTATATGTGATGTGAGTAGTCTCTGTACCATTATACAACACCAAAGGGGAGTGAGATAGTTGTTTTAAAAGTAGAAAGAGAGCTTTTTTTTTTTTTTTTTTTAAAGATGATCAGATTAATTTTATAATAGATGGCATTTCTCTTATTTTACAGATTTATTTATTTTTGGTTTGAGTGTTTATCTGCAGAAGAGTGGCACAACTATGGGGACAAGGTTCACACCCAGTTATGACAATCTTTTTATGGCTTTTTGGGAACGATCTTATATTTTTACTTAAAAGAAATTGCAAAGATAAAAATATGTTTTTTAAGCAATCCCTTCTTTTAAAAGAACAATTTTATCATGAAGGCTAGAAAAAGGAGGAAGTGGAAAAGCAATTTCAAGAAATATGTCGGAAACCAGAAGATGAGCTATTAATATATAAAGAGAGAAGTAATACACCGTCAAATGAAAAAGTTGGTTTTATATGCAATTTTACCTCTCAAAGCCATATTATTAAAACGATTTTAAAGTAGCATGGGCATATTTTAAAACAAAATGAAGATCTGGACATGTATATCGGAGACAAACCAAAAATAATATATTGAGGAGCAAACAATTTAAAACAAGTTTTAACAAAAAGATGTATTGTAAAAGAAAATATGTGTGATAAAGACTTTTTTGGTAGAGGTGTTAATAATTGTGGGCAATGTAAAGCCTGTAGCGTCATGTGCATAAAATCTAAAAGGATAAAGACATTTTCCTCCAAAATTACCAATATGATATCAAATCATTTATTTAATGTAATACCAGTCATGTTATATATCTCTTAATGTGTAAACATAGTTTACAGTATTTTTGAAGCACCACAAGACCACTAAAGGGTTTTAAATCATTCTGTCTCAGTTCATTTTAGCCAAGTTCATAATGGAGATTTTAGTTCATTACATTTTATAGATGTACAAATAGTAGAAGGAGAAGGCATCAACGCCGCATGCCTGAACATCCGAAACACGACGGAAGGACACCAGATAAAGCAGAAATTTAAACTTGGCCAATGGCCTGTCATTAGTTGGCCAGTCCCATAGAAAACAGAGAACAATCTCCGAGTCCCATAAGTGTGTGTACTTGGGACCTGAAGGCTGTTGAAGGCAGATTCCTTGAAGCAAACTGCACACAATGGGATCCTTGCCCACCGGGAGTCCTCGGACAAGGGTGTGTGACGCCATGGCCGAATGTACCACATTAATGGATCGTTATGACTGACCCAATGAAAAAAACAATGATAGTAAATTCAGAACTGAGGAAACAAAGGCAGTAAATGGATCAAGGTTCCGTTCCAAACACCAACCTGTCAGGGTCTTACCTGAGGTGGGAGTCCGATAGGCAGAGATATATGCTCACCCATGCAAATAAACACAGGCCAAGGTGGTCAGGTAAGAGTCTGTGCACGGGGGCTGTGCAGGGATACACACCAAGTCGCAGTACAGGCAGTACTTGGGAGTTGCTTTCCTGGAGGCAAAACACTAAGAGTCCATTGCGGTTATGAATGACTCCCAGTTGTCAAGGACAGGACTCTTAGCCAGCATCATCTGGTGTGCCCATGTCTTGATACATCCTGACAGCAGGTTGATAGCCGCACGGACCTTGATAAAGTCATTCCAGAGTGTGTAGGGAACTGCACTCACTCCTATCAATCTGAGCCAGGGTGCCTAGCTGTACCAGAACCAAACACCAGATTCCCATAGACGTAGCATAATAAAGGAAAGAGGTCCAGGCACTCCTTGGTTCAAAAATAGGCCGTTTATTGGAACCACAGCAACGTTTCGACCTTCTCTGTCTTTTTCAAGCTCAAGCTGCAGCTCTGAAACAGTCTGGGCCAGGCTAGATAAGCAGTTAGCACATCTCTGCTGACTCCATGATGGTCAGTTCATTATGTCAGGGTCTTACCTGAGGTGAGAGTCCGGTAGGCAGAGATACATGCTCACGCAGGCCGAGATGGTCAGGTAAGAATTCAATTGGCCTGTGAGTCTTTGCAGGGGGGCTGTGCAGGGATATACTTCAAGTCACAGTACAGGCAAGGACAAGCAGAAGAGTAGTCTAGGAAAGCCGTAGTCAGGGGAACCAGAGGTCAGAGAAAACGATGAGAAGAGCCGAGGTCAGGAGCCAGGAACAAACTGGAGAACACACGATCTGAAAATTCAGAAACAGGAACCAAACAGCAGAACCAGAGTCAATGAACTGACACTGTCCTCAGGGAGAGGCAGTGTCTTATACCTGGCTAATGAGTGATAATCTACAGGTGGACCATGATTGACAGGAGCAGTCACAGGTTAAGTCCAGCCCCCAGTGCATGAGAAGCATTAGGTACGAAGGCAGGAGCAGGGGTTCTTAGCAGGACAGTCCCAGAAGGTCCAGGAACCAAGGCTGGCTCCGCCACAGAGGGGTGACCAAGGTCAGTGTCACTCGTTGAGCACTGAGGTGATGGAGAACTCTTGCAATCATTGCAAAAAAAGGAAATCGTACTGTCCCTGGGGAGGCCAAGTTTGCAGTGACACGTCCACCGTTGTGCACTCCGGATCCAGTAGCCAACTGAACGCCGGAGTCTGGTTGAATTTAATCGTAGGGTAAAAAGAAAGAAGGGGGTAAGGTAGTGGAAAAAACCACCGCCGCTGCCGCAAGGAGGTTACAGGAGGGATAGGGGGCTTAACCCCAAATAAATAGATTAGCAAAGAGAGTGAAATAGGTAATCCACCTGTCTAAAACAGGTAGATAATCCAGTCCACTGAATGATACCTCCAAAATTAAATAGTCACATACATGGGGTAGATAACCTTTAATAAAAAATATATAAAGAAATAAAGTGCACCAAAAAAAGGGTGTGTGAATCGTGTATAGTGATAGCCAGCACCAAAAGAACCTGGGCAGGCTAGGCTAATAGAATACCTATGCTGAGCATGAAATAAAGGTGGATAAGCAGTGAAGATAGTAGTAGTCAACAGAAAATCAAAACATAGATCACCAAAAAATACTCAGCATATAGGTAGTAAATTAGTATAGTCTTTACATGAAAAGGGATATTGAAGGTCTAGCAGTGGTTATGGTGCCGTCTGAAAAAAAAACAGACGGTAGAGACACATGGAGTAAAAACGGCATATAGCTGTGGTTCTATAGAGATTACAGCAAAAGGGTAACGGCTTCCCTATAGAGAACAAAAGAACCTAGTATGCCCTAAACTGACTGTATAAATGACAACTGCTAAACTGCTGCTTCATGGCAGCCTAATGTAATCCCTCAAAACTTCAGTGAAAGTCTAGGACGCATAAGAACCCAGGTGGTTAAATACACGAAAAGTAGAATTAGTAGATAGGCATAATACAGCTCAAAAAAACCTGGGCAGGCTAGCCTAATAGAATACTTATGCTGAGCATGAAATAAAGGTGGATAAGCAGTGAGGATAGTAGTAGTCAACAGACAATCATAACATAGATCACCAAAAAATACTCAGCATATAGGTAGTAAATTAGTATAGTCTTTACATGAAAAGGGATATTGAAGGTCTAGCAGTGGTTGTAATGCCGTCCGAGAATACAGACGGTAGAGACAAATGAAGTAAAAACGGCATATAGCTGTGGTTCTATAGAGATTACAGCAAAAGGGTAACGGCTTCCCTATAGAGAACAAAAGAACCTAGTATGCCCTAAACTGACTGTATAAATAACAACTGCTAAACTGCTGCTTCATGGCAGCCTAATGTAATCCCTCAAAACTTCAGTGAAAGTCTAGGACGCATGGATAGCGTCATAAGAACACAGGTGGTTAAATAAACGAAAAGTAGACTTAGTAGATAGGCATAGTGTCTGCTATAAACAGCTCAGCGTGCGTTTCGGCGTGTTAGATACGCCTTTGTCAAGAGCTACCGGCAAATGAAAAAGGAGCCGCTTATAAAGGAGTATTGTATATAAGGTAACATCAATGGTTACCCATATATAATCTTTTTCCCAATCTCTATTTTCCATTAATTCCAAAATATGGGAGGAGTCTCTTATATAGGAAGGTGCTTCTTGAGCAAATTTTTGCAAATGGTGATCTATAAATTCAGAAAGATGTGATGTTACTGAATTTATCCCACTTATAATTGGTCTTCCTGGGGGTTCTACAGGATTTTTATGCAACTTAAGCAAAAAAATAAAAAATGGGAATTACAGGATGTTCAATATAAAGATACTCAATATTTTCTTTAGATACCACATTTTTCTGAAATGCATGGTTTAAGAGTATTTTTAATTCTTGGTTGAATTTAATCGTAGGGTATTTCCGATGAAGCAGAAACATCTCTGTGCCCATTCCCGGATATCATGAACCCATTCCCGGACGCTGCTGGCATCAAAGGAGTCGTCCCTCAAGAACGTGTCATCCGCAAGGTACTTAATCCTTGAGAGGGGGCCCGATGAAGTCCAGCAATTTGTCTTGCATGTAGGTCTTCATCTGCTGATCAAACTCAGATGCCTGAGCCTTTATCTGGGAGTAAAGGGCATGGGTATTCGCACCACAAGCGGTTACGGACTTCTTTATCAAGAATCTTTCAAAGTCACAGGTGCATAAATTTGGCAAGGTATTTAGGAGGGGATCAGTCTCCGGAACGCGGGTGACGGATGTTGCCTGGGTCAAATAGCTTTTGACCAGTAGGATCCAGGATCACTTCTGTGTCCTCTTGGGCAGTAGTGTGTGAGGCACTGTCACGCTGGGGCTCACCCAGAAAAGACTTGCGCACAAATGCGGAGCCAGACTTGGATTCTGAACCCCAGTTGTCGTCATCAGATTTCAGCGCCTCTGCGCGCCATTCGTCTAGGATGGACAGAGAATGGGGCAGATCGCGGTCATCACTCGAGGAGAGGTCCATCCATGGGGTCAGGGCAACGTGCCAGAGTTGGCTTACTGCATGGGGTGGGGGCTTTGCCCTTAGAACACTGAGGTCTAGTGTGTTCGCCTCTCCAGTGGTGTTTGCCACGACGGGCTTTTCCCTTGGAACACTGAGGTCTAGTGTCTTCGCCTTTTCAGTGGTGTCTGGGACATGCAATCTTGTTAGCAAAGACAATTTGCCATCCATGTATTAAAGCAATACAGTAAACTACTGATATCCCAAAATTAGAAGTGGAGGTGTGGAAGTACTTCGTTAGACATCCCAGCACCCACGGAGGCTGGGCTCACAGCACGGAGTGAATGGTCACCCAGGCTCCTCCAAACCCAGGATGATTTGGGCTACAACAGGGTGCACTGAAGGCACATAACTGCTAAAGGCACATAACTGCTTAAGGCACATAACTCCATATTAGGGAAATTGTAGAGCCAGATGAGAAGTATAATAAAGTCACGCAACTGTGGTCAAATAATACTTGTGGTGATAAAGGATCCGGCTCCATCTGAAAAAGAGGGGGGCTGTGGCCCCAGGGTGGGCAGGGATAACAATGGAGTGGGGTGCAGGGATTGGCCAACCACTAAAGGTCATCGGTTGGAATAAAAGTGTACAGCATGCACCATGACCAGCCACCGGATGCCAGACCTTGTCCCCGTTGCCTTACTTTTTATGAAATAAAAAAGAAATTACAAAAGAGGGGTGTTTTGTCATCACCAATGGCAATCATGCCCCCTCTCAAAGTGAGCATGTTGGTTCAGTGCTCTTCCAGGGCAGACCCAGGAGCAGAGCTCTGCTGAAGATCTCTAGCATGAGAAAAAGGCCCTGTATTTGTTTTGCGCAGCGGAAGCATTTTTATTAACATGCTTGCGCTTTGTTGCTTGTACCTTGTCTCTGGTGTCTCCATAAGTGGGATACCAGGAGACAAAAGGGCCAGGAAAGAGTATGTGTTTGGAGCCTGCGTGTGGGATTGCGTGTGTGTAGAGTGAGCTGATTGTGGTGTGATGTAAATAGGTCGGTTTTAGTTGTGTTGTGTTTGTGAGGTAGGTTGCTGTAGAGAGTGAGAGAGTGTGTATAGGGAGCATAGTGTTTATAGAGGTTGTAGAATGTGTTTGTTTAGGGAATGTAGCATATGTTTGTTTACAAGGAATCTAGTGTGTGCATAGGGGATCCAGAGTTTGTATGTCAGGAATGTAATGTTTGTGTGAAGGGGATCTATTGTGTGTTTGAAGGACCTAGAGCGTAAATAAGAGATCTAGTGTGTGTTTGTGTGCATAGAGGATTCAGAGTGTATATAGGAATTTAGTGTGTGTAGATGATCCAGAGTTGTGAAAGGGATCTAGTACGTGTCTGGAATGTAATGTGTGTATGAGGGGTGCTCTGTGTGTGTATGAGGGATACAGTGTGCGAGGGTGTGGTTTGTGTGTGTGAGGGGGCGCTTTGTGTAAAGTTTCAGTATGTGTGTGAGGTGCTGCCTGTGAGGGGTGCTTTGTGTGTAAGGGTGCTGTATGTGTACGTGAGGGGTGCTGTGTCTGTGTATGGGAGGGGTTCAGTGTGTGAGGATGCTGTGTGTGTGTATGTGACGCGTGCAGTGTGTGAGGGTGCTGCATGTGTGTATGTGAGGGGTGCAGTGTGTAAAGGGGTGAAGTGTGTGTAGGTGAGGGGTGCTGTGTTTGCGAGAGAGGGTGCTGTGTGTGTGTATGTGAGGGGTGCAGTGTGTGAGGGTGCAGTGTGTGATGGTTGCTGTGTGTGAGAGAGAGGGTGCTGTGTGTGTGTGTGTGTGTGTGTGTGTATGTGAGGGCTGCAGTGTGTGGGGTGCAGTGTGTGAGGGGTGCTGTGTGCGAGGGGGTGCTGCGTGTGTGAGGATGCTGTGTGTGAGAGAGAGGGTGCTGTGTGGTAGAGAGAGGGTGCTGTGTGTGTGTGTGGTGCTGTGTGCGTATGAGAGAGGGTGCTGTGTGAGTGTGTGTGTGTGTGTGTGTGTGAGGGTGCTGTGTGTGTGTGTGTGAGAGAGTTATGTGTGTGTAAATATAATTGGAGATATTGTGTGGGGGGGGGGGGTGGGGAAGATAGATTAATGTAACTACTGTATTTATTTTTTTATTTTAATTAAAAAAGCACTGTATCCCCCCTCCCTTCTTACCTTTTGCCTGGGAGAGGGACCGTGCTGCCATCACTGGTTGTCCTAGTGGTGAGAGTGAACTCTAGCCTGCAGGGCTCCATTAGCCCAGCCCCTTCATTTCTGTTTTAGTTCAAGGTTTCGATCAGGATGGGTAGGACTGGGGAGTGCTGATAGACTGAGAGTGTCAGTTGCTGCTTTTAGCCTTTCATTAGCTCTACATTCACAAAACTAACTGAAAACTGTACATACCGTACAGCATATCAGTGGCGCCCTAAGATTGGAACTTCTGACTTAAATATAAGGAAATGGCCATTTCCCCCTAACATATCCTATCACCGTTGCCGGAGAAGGGACCACGACTATCCATTCCTAAACATAGGAGGTCAAAGTCCAAAGTCCATAACCAACGGGTCACTCCGCAATGACCAAGGTTTCATAATTCTGAGTTTGATATTAGTTCTAATTATTCTATTATGTTTTTATAAGTGAAGAAAAATGACACTAAATAGCAAGTACATTCAAACTGAAGATGTGATACAATTAGATGTAAAATGGAATATAACCTGTTTACAAACCGATGTCGATTAACGCCTATACCATGTAATGTACGCTCTATTACACCACTGTATTGCAATGTCATACCAAAAATAAAGTAAAAAAAATATATATAAGGAAATGGGCAAAGCTGATGGTCACTGGACTGAAGACTTTGGGGTTAAACTGCTTAATAACACTTTACCCCTTGAGTGTAAGCCGGCACCTGGGATTTCTTTGCACAGTGAAATAAGTTGTCATGGTTCCTGGAGTGTTCTTTCACTTTAGCTGTCATAGCATTTGGATGGCTGAGGTTGTGGCTTGTCAACCAGTATGTTAATCTTTCCCATTTGAACTTGGTGACAGTGGAAGAGAAATAGTGATAAAGTTGCTCAGAATCTGGAACCATAACATGCTCTATGACCTATTTTCACTATAAGTTTTTTTGTTGTGGCTCAAACATGGACTATGAGACTGACTATGATCATAATCGTATGTTCCAACATTGACATCACTTACAAAACCTGCTATCTGTTCTAACCTTAACCTTCAATCTCTTTTATGATAATACGTTCTGGTGAGGCTTAGCATTCTAATCATTATATATTTATATATAAGTTCAGGTCTCATAGACAAACATTGGGGATCTACTGTGTATGCGTGACAATTGTCACACTCCACCAGTTGGCAGCTTCTCAATGAAGCAAATGTTTCTCGAAGAATAGAGTTCAGCATTATCATGCTGGGAGAGATAACATCGAATGGGAAGATTTTCAATTGTCTTCCTGATTCATAGCCAATATAGCCAATAGAGGAATGTTCTCTGACGAATGTGAACATTACTGTTTCTCAGACACTCTTGCTTTTATATTGCTAGAGTAGTAGGTTTTGGTGCTTAGCGAGTCCTTTTAATGACTAAGGGACCTTCCACACTTATTGACTAATTAGCATTTTTTCCCCATTTTAAAAAAAAACTTGCTGCATCTTTTGAGAATTCCCTTCATTACAGTTGGTCCTGAATATGGGATAAAGTAAGCTATCCAAAACTATATTATACACACAAATGTAGATTTATAGGGTCCTCTACCTATTGTATTGGGCTGTTTTTTTGTTGTTTGTCTTTTTCCCAATTGTACAGCGCTGCAGAATATGTTGGTGCTTTATAAATGCCAGTAATAAATAAATAAATAGGACAGGGCAAAAGCAGCATATATGGATTAGATGGGTTTTTGAAAAGGAATTGTGTTTTTTCTAATACAGGACAGACCAAGTGACAAAGTTCATGTTATGAATGATAAACTGTTACTATGTATTTATAATTTATGACATACGATGCACGGATTTATTTACAAATTCAGATTACAAGAGACGGGTTTATGTAATCTTTTACCTGGAGATATCACACACTTCTGTAATGTTTCAAAGATCTCTAATGACTGATGATTTGGAGAAGGGAGTAAAAGGCCAATATATGTGCAATATTAATTTGTAAACCATTATGCAACAGAAACAAAACTGAGTGTTGGCAGAATTATAAAATATACTTTGTTATTGCAGATCAAGTCATATAAAACATGTATAATATGATGCTGCTTATAATATATCTATATATGTTTAAACAAATACGCAGATCATTAATTCTCGTGGTAGAAATAGTAGTTTTATTAAAAGGGACACTATAGGCACTATAACAATTTCATGTCATTGACATGGTTATAATACATGGAGTCTCCTGGTACTGTGCCTCCATTCACTGTTGAACCATCTTCCAGCAGTTTAACGCTCAATAAGTGTCCGTTTAATGCTGAATGAAAGGATGGCACCAGGGGTCTTCAGATACTATAACTACTTCAATGAGAAAAAGCAATTACAGTGCCTATAGTGTCCCTTAAAGCTTCCAAGGGAGACTTTGTTGTGAGCTAATACATTTACTAATTCATCTTAAAAGAATAGCTGATCATTTTTATTTGTCTGAATGCATCCGGCAGCCGTAGTTATCTAGCACATTGTGGCTTGTAGCTGAGAGATTCTAGGACAGGAAATATAAACCGCCACCTGTTTACTGCTAGAGTAGGTACAGAAATATTACTAGAAATCGTATCAGAACAGACATATTTATGTCCCTAAACCCTTTCAGTAATGTTAAGAAATATCAAAATGGTGAATTAAAGAAACACTCACACCCCATAACTAATTTCACTGAAGTTGTTCTAGCGGTAGGAGTATCTGGGCACACTTACGTTCAGAGGTTAAAATGCTATGGAATGGTTTAATCCCGAAGTTGGTCTTCTCTCTTCCTTCCTCCTGCTGCTGCAGGTATCAGGACATTTTCCCTGCTGGCTGATGATATGCTGATAGCTATAGCTCACCACCCAGTGAGAGTAATAGTACATACCGGGGGAACATTAAAAAAAAAGTTTTAACCCCTAAATGTAAGATAGTATAGGGTAGATGTGTTCCTGTAAAGGAACACTCCAAGCACCATAACCACTGCCCCCTGCTTTAGTGGTTTTAATGCCAGGGATGTCCTGGTGATATCTCATGGTAAGATGTCAAATGGCTAATTAATTACAAGAGGGTGAGCAGTGGCGTCTCTAGGATTCATTTTTAGGGGGGGCACATGGTGGGCCAGGGACAAAAGTAGGGGGGCACATTTAACCCCGCCCTCACCGCAGTTTGACCCCGCCCCTGCCGCATGTTAAGCCCCGCCCCCGACACAATGTGTTGGTTTTTTGTTAATAATCCCTGGTGGAGAATTCATTATTTTCCACCAAGGATTATTAAAAAACAAACACATTTCCCTTAATCCAGTCCATACACACACACAGACTGACGAGTCCATACACACATACAGACTGCCGAGTCCATACACCAGTGGCGTTGCTAGGGGGGGGCCAGAGGGGGCCATGGCCCCCCCTACATCATGCTGTGCCCCCCGTTGGGCCCCCCCAAATGTCAACAACTTGCTGGCCATGTGTTTAAATGATATTCCCTCGGGCTGTAACAGTCTGTGACAGCCCGAGGGAATGCAGGCGAGAGGAGCTGGAACGGTGCTGGGGGCTGTCTGTGGCCGTAGGAAGCACTGACATGCTCCCCGGCACAGGCCCCACCCCCAAACGAAGCCCCGCCTTCTGCAAATAAGCCCCGCCCCCGCCGTTAAGCAGCAGCCCATGCTACTGCTGCTGCTGCAAAGGCCAGAAGATGGCTGACTGACCCCCAGCAACAGATAGGCTTGATGTGCTCATGTATGTGTGTGTGTGTGTGTCTGGACTCAGCAGTCTATGTGTGTGTGTATGGACTCAGCAGCAGGGCCGCCATCAGGGCATGACAACCATAACGGTTGTCATGGTCCTGGGGGCCCGAGCCCCACATTCATTATGTGCACATATATATATATATATATATATATATATATATATATCGATTTTCGCTATATATATGTGCACAGAGGGCCCCTTGCTACCTGTACAATGAAGAGGGGGCCCAGCAGCACACTCTGTCCTCCTTTCCAGCTGCTCTCTGTCTAACATTCCTGCGCCCTGCGGCCGCCAGAGCTTTGCCACAGGTTACTATGGCAACGCACCGCACAGCATGCAGGCCTGTCTCACGAGAGTTAGTCAGAGAGGAGCTGGAAAGGAAGACTGTGTGATGCTGGGCCCCCTCTTCAATGTACCGTGGCTGGCTCCCTCCACCATGCCACTGGACCAACAGGGAATGCGATCTCCCCCCTCCCTGGCACGGTAAGAACCAGGGAGGGGGGAATAAAATTGAAATATACACAAATAAATAAAATAAAAAAAATACTCCCCTCCCCCCTATTTTACACACACACTGAATCCTTACAAGCACACACTCTGCACTACACACACACACACACACACACACTACATTCACTTAACACACTCTGCACTACACACACACTACATTCACTTAACACACTCTGCACTACACACACACTACATTTACTAAACACACTCTGCACTACACACACACACTACATTCACTAAACACACTCTGCACTACACATACTCACACTACATTCACTATACACTATCTGCACTCACTACCAACACTACATTCACTAAACACACTCTGCACTACACACATAGACTACATTCACTAAACACACTTTGCACTAAACACACACACACTACATTCACTAAACACACTTTGCTCTACACAAACACACTATACATTCACTATACACATGTTGCACTACACACACACTACATTCACTAAACACACACTACCCGGCCCTGACTACATTCACTAAACACACTCTGCACTAAACATACTCACACTATATTCACTAAACACACTCTGCACTCACTACAAACACTACATTCACTAAACACAATTTGCACTACACACACACACACTACATTCACTATACACACTTTGCACTACACACACACACACACACTACATTCACTAAACATACTCACACTACATTCACTATACACTCTCTGCACTCACTACAAACACTACATTCACTAAACACACTGCACTACACACACACACACACTACATTCACTAAACACACTTTGCACTACACACACACTACATTCACTATACACACGTTTCACTCACTACACACTATATTTACTAAACATGCTCTGCACTACACACACACACACTGCATTCACTATACACACATTGCACTCACTACAAACACACTACATTTTCTAAACACACTTTGCACTCACTACAAACACACTACATTCTCTATACACACTACATTCACTATACACACTACATCCACTACAAAAACACACACTCTGCATTCACTATACACACCTACATTCACTACACACACACTCTGCATCTAATGCATGCATACAAACATTACATACATTGCACAAAACGTACAATCTGCATCCACTATACACACTGCATCCATGACACACATACTGCATCCACTATACACACTGCATCCATGACACACATACCGTATCCACTACACACATTCTACAACAACTATACACACTGCATCCATGACACACATTCTACATCCACTATACACACACACACACACACTTCATCCTTGTGGGTGGACTCAGGGCTGGCCTTGATCTTGTTTCAGGGGCCCTAAAATTTCTGATGGCAGCCCTGTGTGTGTGTGTGTATGGACTCAGCAGTCTGTGTGTGTGTGTAAGGACTCAGCAGTCTGTGTGTGTGTGTGTGTGTGTGTGTGTATGGACTCAGCAGTCTGTGTGTCTGTATGGACTCAGCAGTCTGTGTTTGTGTGTGTATATGGACTCAGCAGTCTGTGTGTGCATGTGTGTGTGTGTATGAACTCAGCAGTCTGTATGTGTGTAAGGACTCAGCAGTCTGTGTGTCTGTGTGTGTGTATGGACTCAGCAGTCTGTGCGTGTGTATGGACTCAGCAGTCTGTGTGTGTGTGTGTGTGTGTGTGTATGGAATCAGCAGTATGTGTGTGTGTGTGTGTGTGTGTGTATGGGCTCAGCAGTCTGTGTGTGTGTCTGTGTGTGTATGTACTCAGCAGTTTGTGTGTGTGTATGGATTCAGCAGTCTGCGTGTATGTATGGACTCAGCAGTCTGTGTGTGTGTGTGTATGGACTCAGCAGTCTGTGTGTATGGATTTAGAAGTCTGTGTGCGTATATGGACTCAGCAGTCTGTGTGTGTGTCTGTGTGCGTGTATGGACTCAGCAGTCTGTATGTCTGTGTGTGTGTGTGTGCAATTACAGTCTGTGTGTACGTGTATAAATCAGCCTGTGTGCATTTAGCAACGCCTGAGTCTTTGTGCATTCAGAAATCTGTGTGTGTGTGTGTGTATGTATTCAGCAGTCTCTCAGTGTTCGTATTCGGTGTACTGTGTGTATGTACTCAGCAGTCTATCAATAATTAAAATTTTTATTCCTGTGAGTTGTTGTGTAGGAAGGGCCCCAGTGCACTGCTTTGCCCGGGGGCCCTTAACGCTGTTAAGATGGTACTGCTTGGTACTGCTTGTGTGTGTCAGTGAGCTTCTATTTAGTAAGCATGTGTGTGTCAGTGAGCTTGTCTTTAGTGAACTTGTGTGGGCCGGCCTTAGGTGTTCAGGTGCCTTGTGCGAGCCAATTTTGTGGCGCCCCCCCCCACCCGCCATCTTTGTTTGACCCCCTCTAGACAATTTCAGGCACATTCACAATCTTTTGTACAAATACAAAATTTCACCTCACTCTAACCTTAAACAACTCTTCTACAAAAACGTAAACCCCACTTGACAATTTGGTCCTCTAAACACCCTATGCTTGTATCTGACCCTTAAAGGACACTATAGCCACCCAGACCACTTCAGCTCATTGAAGTGGTCTAGGTGCAATGTCCCGATGATCGCCTTTAGTCCAGGCCATCCCCCAGAGCGAATAGGGAAGGGGGAGCATGACTCCCGCCCTGAGGGGTTGGCATAGCAACCAAATGGATACAGTTGGTTTTACAGCTGGTTGCAGGGAATTCTGGGAAAATTACCAGACTACTGGTGAACAATGCTGAGGGAGCCTGGCAGTGTCTTTCCCTATCCACCCTCCCCAACTGTTCTGTTCTGGAATTGTTGTTTTGTGTTGTGTTTTCTTTGTTTTTCATTTTGTCACAGCTGCGGGTTGTCTGCGCCAGCAAGTTTGGTAAATGGTAAATTAATAATGCCCAGACTCGCTAAAGAGGCTCTGGAAGAAGTTTAAAGTGTACCTGACTGCTGGGTAAAACCAGCAGCAGATTGTATTTGGTTGTGCTGGTTTAAATAAAGATGTGGCCGTTGCCCTTACCCACTTAACATGGTGTTGCGTTACTTATTGTGAATGGAAGGGTAACGGGATTTGGTGATCGAAGGAGTCAGCAGTCATGCAATGTAAAAACTCAGCTTCAATATTTACATTGCAGTACTAAAATTACTTCTAGTGGCTGTCTACCATACAGCCACTAGAGGAGCTTTCAGGATTCTATAGGACTACGAGTCCATTAACCCCTTAACCCCTTAAGGACCAAGCTTCTGGAATAAAAGGGAATCATGACATGTCACACACGTCGTGTGTCCACATGACATGTGTGACATGTCATGATTCCCTTTTATTCCAGAAGTTTGGTCCTTAAGGGGTTAAACAATGCTAGATATCCTCACCCTCTGCATGAGGACATCCAGCGTCAGTGAAATCCCCATAGGAAAGCCTAGATTTAATGCTTTCCTATGGGAAAGGCCTACGGCGCTCGCAGTACTCACCACGCATGTAGATTAGGTTCCCCCGTCGGATGACATCATGGAGGCGGAGTGCTGACCCAGTGCAGAGGGACATCGGGTGAGTAAACAAAGTGTTTTTAACCCCTTATGTTCTACAGGGGAGGCTGCGATGGAGGGGAGAATACAGATTTGTATTCCTAACAATATGGAATACCTTGAAACACCTCACTCCCTTACCCTAACCACTTCTAACATTATCTGCCTGCATTTACAATCAATGCATTTCTATGATAAAAGTTCAGTGTCTCCATGCAGAGGGTGGAGACGCTGAATGTCGGTGCTGCTCACTGTCCATCAATGCCCCAGGAAGCACCTCCAGTAGCCATATGAGGAGTGGCCACTAGAGGTATTCCTACACTGTAATGTAAACTACAGAACATTTTATCATACTTACCGCAATTTTCTAAAAGGTCCCTCCCCCTTCTGCCCCACAATCTAGTTTAAAAGCTGTAAAACAAAACAAGGGAGGGTTGCTGATGCTGCCATGAATAATAGCCAGGAAAAGAAAATTGCGGAAAGTATGATAACATTTTCTGTATTCCTGGCTAATCATGGCAGCATCACTTATGGGTAATACCCAAGCTCAACTATAGGGATGGGAAAAAATACTTCATACACCTGACGATGATGCAACAAATGTATTAGTGAGACACCACAGAGAATAGTACACCTCTACCAAAGGCCGGAGAAGGCGCAGCCAGATCCAATCGAAGCCATCTGAGAAATAATTATTACTAAGAATATAAACTAAAATCAGAATTAAAAAGTTATTAAAAGTTAATAAAAGTTGATAAATTACCTTTGGAAGAATTTAGACAGGATAAGGCAGCTTTTCTGGATAACCTCAGGAAATATTGATTAATTCCAAGACACAGGATGCTGAAAATGCTTTGAAGTACTGTTTAATTTAATTTTAGGTACAATATCACTTTAAGTGCGAGAGCTAGTTCGCACACGTGCATATTGAAAAATGGCCGCTGCCGCTACTGCCCTTCCTCGGGAAACCCGAGCACAGCCACCGTCAGGAACACAGTGAGGAGAGAGGTGCTGAGCTGTTGAAAACTCCCAGGTAAGAAAAAGAACTATATATAAGACATCAGTGATAAAAGAAGGGGGAAACAAGAAAAATAAAAGGGTAATACAATTATGACTTACCCTGGCTTCTCCAAAATTCCCTGCACCCAGTCGAGATCATGGGGGTATTGATGCCGCAAGGGGAATTTTTAAGGCAACAGCTGACCCCACATCCAATAGAAATATTATTAGCCCAAACTGTATAAAGGAAGTATCCAAATTCCCACAATGCAGTACAGATACTAATCTGTATCTAACTCAGTTAGTCCTGCCTGTGCAGGCTGATTACTGAGTTCTTCAGATGAAGAGAGGCTGAACTTCATCTGGAAGCCCATGGTACACATGTGAAGGTGGCCACAAAATAAAATATTCCTGTTTGTCCTAAAAGGACAGAAAAAAAAGACTGTGAGGTTGAAGGAGTTGGGATCTTTTATGCCTTCAGTCTTGTTCAGATTGGTTGAATTTTTCCTGTCCTGTTCCTGTTTTGGGGCGGACCTACCCATAAGTAATGCTGCCATGATTAGCCAGAAAACTGCCTTTTCTACAGTAAAAACCCACCTGGAAATAAGGTGAATTTTTACTATATTTAAGAGGGGCAGGGGGGGCCAAATAGTGTTTTTTAACACTATAATGTGAGGAATACATGTTTGTGTTCCTAACCCTACAGTGTTCCTTTAACACTAATGAAACAAAGAAATGGTGCCAAACAATGTAAGCTTGGTTACCTCATGTGCCTCACAAACCAAAACCTATTAAGAGTTTAACACTCATGAATGTTACAAACCAGATTTCTACCCTCACAATTTGGTGTGATCTAAAACAACACAAATGTATAATATAAATCAGTACAGATTAACAAAAAAAAAAAAAAAAGAAAAGAAACAATAGCAGTGTGAAAGTTCTACATGAACACATATCCAGTAGAGTGATATATGTTTGTACAATTTTACCCTCGGTATGTGATCACAGAATTCATTGTAGCTCTTGTTGTGCTTTGAGACCACATTGTTATTACTAACACGGACATATAACCTTGACAAGTTTAGCTTGTGTTGGTGCGTTGCCATTCAGATCAACAATTGACACATAGAAGTCTGAATTCAATAAGTGCAGTTTTGAATGAGTATCCATCCCCCTCCAGTTACTCCATGCTGTTACAGACACAGCCCTGCCTATTGATGTTTGGCGGAGCCGCTTATTCTTTCCATAAGGACAAGGCTTATGTTAGCATTTGCAGAGCACAGGCCAAGAAATCTTTTTAGTGTATGCAGTTTTACAGTTCAAAGAGTTCAGGAGTTATAGACAATGTACTGAAATGTACTGATTGCTAATGTGCACAGCAAAACAGTACACATCCCAAGTGTCCCTTTTTAGGAGGGACAGTCCCTATTTTAGGCCCAAATCCCTCTGTTCCTTTTTTTCCTTTTATCCTAGTGTCCTTCTTTGAGGAACTGCATATTGTTGGTGTGCCTGAATGTAAAACAGAGCTCAACAACAATACTCCCAGTAATGTGTCTTTATACCACAATAATTGTGTTTCGAAATCAGTCTCTGTAAATAGATTACGTTGTTCTTGTTATAAATGATCTTTTGGTTGCTTAAATTGCTATTAGTAAGTCACCTAATATATCTTGCCAGACCCCGACACACAACTCATTAAATTAAAGGGTTACTTCAACCACGATGATCCCATTAGAGATTTGAAATGGTCACAGTGGTTGGAGTCAGTATGTGCAGTGTGTCTGCCTGAAACGCTGGACATACTGAGATAGTTTTAATTTTGTGCTGGGGCTAGTTGCATCCTCAGCACACGTGAGACTGGCAGCCTAAAACTCTGTTTCGGGCTGCCAATGTCAATTCTGTGTATATTTTTCATCTGTCATCAACACGTAAAGCACACTGCCGACAAACGTGATCATCTTCTCCCTTGCAGGCAGACCACCTGCAAGGGAAACATTTCCTTTCACTTCCTTCCACCTACTGTGGGCTGCCTTCCACCTCCCTCCATTGCCTCAGTATATATATATATATATTTTTTGTTTGTTTTGTTTAAACTCTATCTTCGCTCGGAGCGCACACATCAGAAAAATGGACTAATCACAGCCTTCTTAATGGGAAGCCTGTGATTGAAGTGCCCAACGCACCTGTAATGTTGGAGGGTGCGTGGAAGATCAGCGCAGGGAGCGTCACCCATTACAGGATTCCACGTAAGTAAAAACTTTTATTTGCAGGTTAGTCTTCAAACTAAAAGAAATTGGTCTAGATGAATATTCTTGTTATTGGGTAGAACATTGGCTTAAGGATAGAGTACAACGAATTATCATTATTGGTACATTTTCAGGCTGGCCAAAAGTGGTAAGTGGTGTCTCTCAGGGTTCTGTTTTGGGACCGCTTCTATTTAACATATTTATAAATGATCTTGCAATAGGCATTGAAAGCCATGTATCAGTGTTTGCAGATGACACACAAATTTGTAAAGTAATAAAATGTGAGCAGGATATTGCTTTACTGCAGATGGATTTAGATAGATTGGAGGACTGGGCACTAAAATGGCAGGTGAAATTTAATGTAGAGAAATGCAAATACAAAGTTATGCACTTCGGGGTCAAAAATGCACAAGCAACTTACACCCTAAATGGTAGTGCATTAGGGATAACCACACACGAAAAGGATTTGGGAATTGTTACAGACAACAATTTAGACAGCAATATGCAATGTCAATCTGCAAGTTGCTAAGGCCAGTAAGGTTTTGTCATGTATAAATAGGAGCATAAATTCTCGGGATGAAATTTTGTTCATTTTGCACTGAGGAAGACTAGTTTTAGTCGAAACGCGTTTGCATCTTATTTGTTCCATAAGGACTTGAAGTATATTGCGGTAGTGTATGCTACTTGTTTTTTGCACACTGCTTATATGTCTTTTTTTATATTATTGTTTTTATATTTATACCAATAAATATTTTTTGTACCTGCTGTGGATCCACATTTGGAATTCTTTCGTAGTCAGTTATTGGCACCCCAACGCTGATTATATAGAGCCTGGCACAGCTCTACACTTATACTATGAGAGGAAGCTTGTTTAAACCACAAGACATGATTGTTGGGAAGTATAATTATATATATTATCTATAATTGTCACATTGGGTGTTTTATCGACGTGGTAGTGTTACCATTAACAGTACTGTTGTTTGTATCTTTAGGGTGACCGGGAACACCTGTAGTTATACACACCCTTTAAAAAGAATTTGAAACGCCTAGACATTTTTCAAACTCTTAGAGTTTTGTTTGTAAAAAATGTAAATCTCTTTAGTTTGGGGATATGATAACATTATACAAATATATTTGGGGCTAGTACAAACCATTATCTGGAAATCTATTCATAAACAGGGCTATACAAAGGACATGAGGTCACACACTTAGGCTGGAAGAAAGGAGATTTTATCAAAGTTTTTTTTTACAGCAAGAGCAATAAGGATATGAATTCTCTGCCTGAAGAGGTGGTTTTATCAGAGTCCATACGGATGTTTAAACAGCAATTGGATAAATACCGTATATACTCGAGTATAAGACGAGTTTTTCAGCACATTTTTTGTGCTGAAAAACCCCCACTCGTCTTATACTCGAGTCAATTGTCTGTATTATGGCGATTTACATTGCCATAATACAGACAAGGACCAGGGGCTTGCAGAGAGCTGTAACTTACCTTTCCTGCAGCTCCTGTCAGCTCCCTTCTCTCTCCTCTCCAAATCTTGCGAGAGCCGTGGGGTCAGAACGTTGCCACAGGTTACCATGGCAACGCTCCAGCGGGCCGCGAGACTTGCAGAGGGAGCTAACCTTGGAGCTGCACGGACCGGAGGAGAGAGAAGGGAGCTGACAGGAGCTGCTGTGAAGGTAAGTAAGAGCTCTCTGCCAGCCCCCCTCCTACAGCCCATCCACTGGACCACCAGGGAGTGAGAGCCCCCCTCCCTGGCCAGCTAACAAGCAGGGAGGGGGGACGAAAAAAAAAATTATCAAAAAATTCTAATATATATAATTAGAATATATATAATTTACCAGTAGCTGCTGCATTTCCCACCCTAGTCTTATACTCGAGTCAATAAGTTTACCCATTTTTTTGGGGTAAAATTAGGGGCCTCGGCTTATATTCGGGTCGGCTTATACTCGAGTATATACGGTACTTGCAAAAACATAACATACAGGGATATCATTTCTAATTAGTGGGGTAATAGCTGCTTGATCCAACCAGATATCTGACTGCTATTTTGGGGTCAAGAAGGAATTTTTTCCTAGTTTGTTGCAAAATTGGAAGCGCTTCAGACTGGATTTTTTGCCTTCTTTTGGATCAACAGCAAAAACATATGTGAGAAAGGCTGAACTTGATGGACGCAAGTCTCTTTTCAGCTATGTAACTATGTAATACTGGAAACGGAGAACGGGACCTCCTCCATAGTACCCAATATAGCATATTACACAAAAGGTTTGTAGTATCCATTTAAAGTGTCCCTCTTTGTCCTTTTGAAATGTTGGGAGATATGAAACATCATAAATAGTATTGATATCAAACTGATATTGTGAGCCAATAAGATGCTTTATATGTTTCGTCAGGATATATATTAACCACTGTTGATTAATTTCTTCCTTGTTAACTGCTGTTGAATCATCAAGTTTGATATAAAGATAGTGAACTATTTTGCTACAATCTACACTCACACATTTTGTCATATTACAGGTGAGTACTATAAATACAAGTTTAATGTGAGCATATCAGTGTGTGCAAGTTGGTATTAGTTTTACATTCTTTCTTTGTGTCCAGTGTTAGTGTGTCATTGTGCACGATGCCGGGTTTGTACTTCATTGCATATCAATTTTATAGGGTGTGTCCTACTTACCCTATGTAATGGTGGACCTGGTTATTAATGACTGTTAGTAGTGGTGAGGTGCTAGTAGAGGAAGCTTAATCTGGAATTTTATTGTAAAACTAATAATTAAACTATACTCAGAAAAGCTGACTTCCTTACATTTTGTTAATGTTTCTAGGCCAGGGATAAGCAACCTTTGGCACTTTTACACCTATAATGCTGGCAAAGCATCATGGGAGGTGTAGTCCCATCTGGAGTGCCGAAGGTTACCTATGCCTGCCCTAGGCCAATGGGAGAGGGCAGTGATTATGATTGCTGATCAGATGATGAACACACCAGCAGCACCTGGCAAATGGATATTTAAAAGATCATTGGGTTTTCCATCACACCGGCAAACCACTCCTTGTAAGTTTATTTCATGTAAGGAACCACAGGCTGATTTTGTGTGGACATTAGGGTAATTGCAATATTTTACCATATACAAAGCGCTATAATCTTTGCAGCGAAACTATGCATGCATATTGTATTATATGGAGCTTTAAATCTACACGCAGATTCTTAATTGTGAATACAAAACACTCCACATGAAGACATAATGTTAGATAACCTGTCAGCTCCAGTATCCCCCAGGATGAAGAGAGTTATTAGTATGACCTAATCATGTTTGCCTTTTAACCAACTAATACCTCTACATCTTGGAATGTGCAAACACTTAAACACTTTCACCTAAGAACCTACTGTTTCTCAATATTGCCAAACACAGTCTGAGATAGGCTGTCTGTCTGTAATATGTGTTAAGTGGCAGGACAGCAGAGCATTATTTGCAAAAAAGTGAAGAAATTCCAAATGTTCCCAAATGTATTCTGTATATGTAATTATACTTTGTTTCAGTAGATAGGCAGGGCAGACTGGCAACTTTTATCCAGAGGGCATGCTTAGCCAAGAGGTCTTGTAGACCGTTCCCAAAAAAAATTTGGCACATGGAAATCCATTTGTGTTGGTAAAAAAAAAAAAACAGGCAGCATCAAGCAAAACTATACCGAAAAGTATGTACATGTAATTGCTACCTGGGCGCGGCTATGGGAAGCCAGGGACTCTCATTCACTAATGATATATACAGCACCTGACAAACTGTCTGCCTCTGTTGGGGGCAGTGGTGTAACTAAAGCAGTGGCAGCTTGAACCGGGCCTGTCATTTCAGGGGACCGGCCACCCTGTCATCCCCTGTGACCAGGGTGTACACTTCAGGTGCACTGCGGTGTGCACTGTGCTGCTCCCCTCCTGCTAGTCTCTGTATGTAGCATGGCCGAGCGCACTGTGGTCTGACAAGAAGAGCTCACTGAGAGAGCACTTCCTGTCAGATCTTGTACCTCGGTGAGCAGGTACAGGAGGGGAGAAGGGAGAGACGCATGAAGGGGCTGGAAGGGAGGGAATGAGATACCTTAAAGGGGGAGAATGAGACAGCTGGAGGAGCTGGGGGGAGGGAATGAGTCACATAGAGGGCCTGGGGGACATAAGACACACTGAGGGGCTGGGAGGAGTGAGACACATTGAGGGTGGAGGGGTTCAGGTCGAGGATGAAGCACATGGAGGGGTGGCGGGGATGAGACGCATGGAGGGTTGGGGGAGGAATTAGTTACATTGAAGAGTGGGTAGAATAAGACACATAAAGGGGCTGGGGGAGGAACGAGACACATGGAGGGGCTAAAGGGATGTGACACATGGAGGGGCTCTGGGGAGGATGAGACACATGGAGAACTGGGGGGATGGAATGAGACACATGGAGGGGCTGGGGGAAGGGAATGAAACACATCCATGTTTCTCATCCCCCCAGCCCCTTCATGCGTCTCATTACACTCCCAGCTCCATGTGTCTCATACCCCCAGCACCTCCATGTGTCTCATCTCCATCCCAGCCCCTCCATGTGTCTTATCCCCCCAATCCCTCCATGAGTCTCATCCCCCAGCCCCTCCATGTGTCTCATCTCCCTCCCATTCCCTCCATGAGTCTCATCCCCCAGCCCCTCCATGTGTCTCATCTCCCTCCCATTCCCTCCATGTGTCTCATCCCCCCAGCCCCCTGTGTCTCATCCTCCCACTCCTCCATGTGTCTCATCCCCCCAGCCCTTTCATATGTCTCATCACACTCCCAGCCCCTCCATGTGTCTCATCCCCCCAGCACCTCCATGTGTCTCATCTTGTAACGTTTACATAGGTTGATATGGAGCACAACTGCAGATTTCTTAGGACTTAGATTGTTGATTAGGATACTTAGAGAATAGAATAGGAACTGTGTATTCAATAATGGAAAATACAGGTACTGTATCTTTAATTACTTCGCTGTTGGTTTAATTGAAGTAAGCAGCTTCCGATATACATGCAATCTAGCACATTGGTGTTTGCAAGTTTTAAGGAAATGGAGGAAGTTAGAAATTAAGTTGTAACAGGAGTGATTCGTTTTGGAGTTAGAGATAGCAGGCCTGGGAGCAGCTGCAGCCTGAATGCTTAACGGACTTGAGAGCAAACTATGGCAGGAATGCTTAGCGGGTTTGAGAGAAGGTAAGCTCTTATCACAGATATATTGACTTAGCTTCCAGAGGGTGAAAAATCAGGTTCCGGAGTTCTCCTCCGGGGAGGGTTGTTTCTCAGGCAGGATGAGGAAAGTCCAGATACTAGCCGTGGTCGAGGAGAGGAGAAGGAGGGTAAGTAGAATTCCAGTCCGGTTCGGTACACATGTAGAGGTCGCAGAGAAACTTTTAGCCGGGTTGATATCGCGGTAACGCTGTTCAATAATCCAGCGTCTTGTATCTGGCGCGGTCGCATTATGTAGCGTGGGGAGACCGCGTCAGAGAAGGGGTGTGGCTAAACTCCGTCAACCCGGAAAAGACAAGGAATTACCGGTAGTTGAGGCATGACACATCTCCATCCCAGCCCCTCCATGTGTCTTATCCCCACAGCCCCTCCATGTGTCTCATCTCCCTCCCATTCCCTCCATGTGTCTCATTCCCCCCAGCCCCCCGTGTCTCATCCTCCCACTCCTCCATGTGTCTCATCAACCCCCCCAGTCTCCCCACGTGTCCCATTCACCCCCGCAGCCTTTTCAAGAGTCTCAATCTACCACAGCCCCTCCATGTGCCTCATCCCTTATCACCTCCTTGTGTCTCATTTCCTCCCAGCTCCTCCATGTGTCACATACTCCCCACTTAACCCCGCCATGTTTCACATCCTTCCCCAGCTCCTTCGTGTGTCTTAAACCCCATGTGTCTCATCCTTCTTCCAGCTCCTCCATGTGTCACATTCACCCCATCATCTCCATGTGTCACATTATTCCCCAGCCCTTCCATGTGTCACATTCTTCCCCAGCTCCTCCATATGTCAGATTCTACCCCTAACCCCTCCATGTGTCACATTACCCCCCAGCCCCTCCATATGTCACATTATCCACCACAGCTCCTCCATATGTCACATTCTCTCTCAGCCTCTCCAAGTGTCTCATTATCCCCCTTGCCAGTCCATGTGTCACATCCCACCCCCCAACCCCTCCATGTGTCTCATTATCCCCTCCAGCACCTCCATGTGTCACATCCCACCCTCTAGCTATATGTGTCTCTCCGGTGGCACTATGTAGTGTGGCCGAGTGGACCGATGTAACCGGTTTAACAAGAAATTGCCAGCAGTCTGACCTCAGTCCGCTCAGCCCAGGGCCGGACTGGGGATATGAAGCAGCCCTGGAAAAAAATCTATGCCAGCCCCATAAGTCATTGTGCTATGTAGTGTGTGTTTTATTTATATATATATATATATACACACATACACATAAACACATATATATATATATATATATATATATATGTATTAAGGCCTTTTGGCCTGTAATTGTGGGAGGGGCGTATGACACACCTCTTCCCTACTTAAGGGACACCCCTTACCAGGCTCTATATCGTTCGAGGTCAGCGCTGCATCACCCTCCCACCCACTCCTCATTATTAACTCCTTTTCTCTTTACATTTCTTCTTGGTGGGCCCTCTTTATTTACAGGCCTACCTCATCGTCGGTTCCGGCACACCACAACCGACTTGCTCTTTTAATACCATCCTACACTTATCAGTGTTTGTATCTTCTGTACTATCATGAGCCCTTAACACAAATATATATATATATATATATATATATATATATATATATATTATTGGTATATTTATTTTTCTAATTCAAAATATTAATCCTTTCAGGGTAATTAAATTATACAGTAAAGCATACTCAAATACAGACACAGACAATCTTACTGATGCACACAAATAGGCTCATTGACAGACAATCTCAATGACACACACAGACAAGGTTACTGCTACACACACAAATTTAGTACAGACAAACTCTGATACACACACAAGCTTACTGCGGACAAGCTCACTGTCACACACACACGCTCACTACAGACAAACTCACTGATGCGCACACACTCTCCCTACAGACAAGCCCATTGACACACACATGCTCCCTACAGAAGGGCTCACTAACACACAGATTCACTACAGACAAGCTCACTGACACACACATGCTTTCTACAGATAAGCTCACTGACACACATATGGTCACTACAGACAAGCTCACGTTCACACACATGCTCACCACAGACAGGCTCAGACACACCCATGCTCCCTACAGACAAGCTCACTAACACACACACACACACATGATCCCTACAGACAAGCTCACTGACACACATACAAGCTCACTCACTAGCAGGCACACACACACACACACACACAAACTCACTTGCAGGCGCACGCACACAGAATCTCCCTCACTAGCAGATGCACACACACACAGAAGCGCACTCACTAGTAGATGTGCGCACACACACACACAGAAGCTCACTCACTCATTAGCAGATGCACACACACAAAGACAGCCACACACACAGAGACAGGCAGATAGCCACATAGTAAGTCGCACACACAGACAGCCACACACACACAGGCAGACAGTCACACACACACAGGCAGACAGTCACACACACACACACACAGGCAGACAGTCACACACACACAGGCAGACAGTTACACACACACACAGTCACACACACACAGGCAGACAGTCACATACACATACACACACACACACACACAGGCAGACAGTCACACACACAGGCAGACAGTCACACACACACACACACACAGGCAGACAGTCTCACACAAACACACACACACACACACACACACACAGGCAGTCACACACACACACTGACCTGCTTTTTACCTCCAGATCCCTTAGAGCTCCTGGAGACTGGTTGTTGGAGAAGCAGGGACTCCTTCCTGCTTCCCATGCTGCAGTTACCAGGGCCACACAGTAAGCTCTGCCCCCGCCACAATTTTTTTTTTTAATAATCCCTGATTAGTGATGAATGGGGCTATCAGCCCAGCACCAGGTGCCGCGGCCCACTGGGAAATTTCCCGGTGGGCCAGTCCGGCCCTGGCTCAGCCACACTGCATGCAGTGATTTGTGACTGCACGCTCAGGCTGGTGCGGTCCTGCACCGGCTATGAAGTTATGCCAGCTCATCGGCACAAGGGTCCACAGGGTTGCCAAGCCCCCTAGAGTGACGAGCTCGGTCGCAGCTGTGACCGCTATAGTTACACCCAGGGCCAGCGCTTCCTATAAGGCGAACTAGGCAGCCACCTAGGGCGCCATATAGGAGGGGGTGCCCTGCGCCCCCATCGCCGGCCCTTTAAATGTTGCAGCCGCCTGAGCGCTCTATAAAGAGCGCTCAGGCGGCTGCCGCACTGCCTCACCTCCCCTTCCCTGTAGCGTGGCCGAGCTCCTCTCCGGTCCGCGACCCGGCCGGACTGACAGGAAGTGCACACTGAGTGTGCACTTCCTGTCAGTCCGACCAGGTACAGGAAACACAAGCTCCTGTACCGCAGACCGGAGAGGAGCTCGGCCACGTTACAGGGTAGGTGAGGTTAGGAGGAGAACTGGGGAGGGGGAGGGTAAGGAGAACTGGGGGAGGGGGGGTAAGGAGAACTGGGGGGGGGTAAGAAGAACTGGGGGTAAGAAGAACGAGGGGAGGGGAGTAAGAAGAAGAGGGAGGGGGAGTAAGAAGAAGAGGGGTTGGGGGAGTAAGAAGAAAGGGGGAGGGGGAGTAGGAAGAAGAGGGGTGGGGGGAGTAAGAAGAAGAGGGGAGGGGGGAGTAAGAAGAAAGGGGGGAGTAAGAAGAAAGGGGGGGGAGTAAGAAGAAAGGGGGAGGGGGAGTAAAAAGAAGACAAGTGGAGGGGGAGTAAGAAGAAGAGGGGAGGGGGGAGTAAGAATAAGAGGGGAGGGGGGAGTAAGAAGAAGAGTGGAGGGGGGAATAGGAAGGAAGGGGGAGGGGGGAGTAAGAAGAAAGGGGGGAGTAAGAAGAAAGGGGGGTAAGAAGAAGAGGGGAGGAGGGAGTAAAAAGAACACAGGGGGAGTAAGAAGAACACAGGGAGAGGGGGTGAGGAGAGGGGGAGGTGAGAAGAACACAGGGAGGGGGGGTGAGAAGAACACAGGGGGGGTGAGGAGAGGGTGAGGTGAGAAGAACACAGGGAGGGGGAGTGAGAAGAACACAGGGAGAGGGGGTGAGGAGAAGGGGAGGTGAGGAGAACACGGGGGGAGGTGAGAAGACACGGGGGGCAGGTGAGAAGAACACAGGAGAGGGGGTGAGGAGAAGTGGAGATAAGGAGAGGGGGAGGTGAGGAAAACACAGGGAGGGTGGGTGGGTGTGAGAAGAGACCCCCAGGGGAGGGTGGGGGGAGACGAGAGACCACTAAGGGGCAGGGGATAGCTCTAAGGGATAGAAGGGAGAGCTCTTTCACACTACACGCACACACACAATGCATCCCTATACATACACAGAAACACACAATGCATCCCTTACACACACATGCAAACACACACACACACACTGCTTCTCTTACATACACACAGAAACAATGCATTTCTTACACACACTCAATGCACACACTTACAGACACACACCTTGCATCCCTTATGCATACAAACACAGATTCAAACACATAACACATGCCCTACACACTACACTCCCTGTGAGCGAATTTAATGGGTGGAACATATAGTTGGACTTATGGGTGGGCCTTATGGGCATACTCACCGTCAGGCCCTGGGGCCCAGACCTTGAGCTGTGTAAGGGGCCTCAAAAAAATGGAGCTGCTTCCTGTTCTCCCAGAACATTGAATTTTGTGACCTCCAGAGATCCGGTTCTACACCAGACCAGTGGAGCCAGACTGCAGCTAGAGCCCATCACCATCTTCATCTGGTTGTAAGATGGCAATCTAGTATATTATTAGTGACACTAATCTCTAATTAACCTCACATTAAAGGGACACTATAGTACCCAGAACCACTGCCGCTTAATGAAGTGGTTCCAGTGTCTATAGCCTGTCCCTGCAGGCTTTTTAATGTAAACACAGTGTGCAGCACTGGCGTTAGTTCATATGGAAGATCATATGGGTGGGGCATTGTGATGTCACATGGGGGGGGGGGGCGGCACATTTTTATTTTGCCTAGGGCGGCAAAAATCCTTGCACCGGCCCTGGTTACACCACTTCCTCCAACTGGGACTGAGAGAGTTTGTCAGGTGCTGCATATATCATTAGTGTATTTAAGCATCATATACCCAGCAGCCGCCCCACCAGTGAAAATGCCATCTTCAAAGCTGGAGGAGTCAAAGTCTTGCCTGAGGAAGTATAATACGAATTGTGGGCAGAGCATTCTTTGCAAACCACATCACATTCTTTCCTCAAGCTGCTAGTAATGCAACTCAGGTTAAATAATATTCAACCTTTCAAGCTTTGCATTCTTCCTTCTAGCCATACTGATTCATACCTGTAATGGGCACTGTGATAGGCTGAAAGCAGTCAGCTAACATTCTCAGCCAATCACAGCTACCAAATGCTGTTAATAATGGGGATTCTCATTTGGCATTAAAACATTAAAACTGTTTAACACTGAGTGGAAGTACGGCACCAGGAAACTTCAGATACCTTAACTTCAATGAAAAGATGAAGCAATCACAGTGTCTGCAGTGTCCCTCCAACATTATAAGTAAAATCCTCTATTATAAAACTGGAGTTTTTACAACACATTTTAGATTACAGTGCCTTAACCCCTTAAGGACCAAACTTCTGGAATAAAAGGGAATCATGACATGTCACACATGTCATGTGTCCAGGGGCGGACTGACCGATCGGGCACTTCGGACATGGTCCGAGGGCCCGGCCGGGAGGGGGGCCCACCATCAGGGGGCCCGCCCGCCCCTTTAAATGCTGCAGCCGCCTGAGCGCTCTCTTAAGAGCCTCAGGTGGCTGCAGCTTCTCACCTCCCCTCCCTTGTAGCGTGGCCGAGCTGCTGTGTGGTCCGCGGTGCCCGGTCGGAGTGATAGGAAGGTGCACACTGTGCACCTTCCTGTCAGTCCGGCCAGGAACAGTAAACAGAAACTCCTGTTCCGCGCGGAACAGGAGTTTCTGTTTCCTGTGCCCGGCCGGACTGACAGGAAGGTGCACACTCAGTGTGCACCTTCCTATCACTCCGGCCGGACACCAAGCCAAAGTTTTTTGCACCCCGCTGAGAAGATTAACTCCCCAAGCCCTAGCCTGATAGGCCCGGCCGACTGCTGGAGGGTGGCAAACCCTGAGGCCAGGGATTACACCTTCTATTCGGCTGTGCACCAACGCTACAGCCGAATCAACTACATCTTAATGGCACAAGAGGCCCTGCCACTGCTCCAACGAGCTAACATAGGGCTCATCGCAGATTCTGACCACGCACCAATTACAGTACAAATACAGTCCCCCTTGCACAAACCCGCTGAACGGCAATGGAAGTTAAACGAAAATCTACTGCTCGACCTAGCGGATAGGGAACAGGCCAGGCAAGCCCTGACACATTACTTTGATACTAATAACACTCCCGACACCCCCCCCCCTTACCACCTGGGAGGCGCATAAATGCGTCATCAGGGGCCACTATATCAAAGTATGCTCACAGCGCAAAAAGGAGCGCGCACAACAATTGACCGCCCTACACGCACAAATCGCCACTTTAGAACAGGCACACAAACAAAATCAGGGGGAGGACGAGTTCCACCAACTGACGGAGCTCAGGAGGCGGAGACGGGACATACTAGCCAAGGGACTCTTGCGCACCCTTAGAAAGACGGCTCGACACTTTTTCGAATACTCTAACAAAAGCGATAGGCTGTTGGCTCGCCAACTCCAAGACAGACGTAGGTCGAACCACATACACAAAATTAAAGCGAGGAACGGAACTGAAACAAGCCTACCAGACGGTATCCAACGTGCCTTTGTAGACTTTTACACTGACTTATACAACATCCCCCAGCCCACGACGGACGCCGCATATACCCAACGACGTAAACAAATATCTGAGTACTTAGACCAACACGTAGTACGACAACTTACCCCCGAGATGATAGGAGACTTGGAACGACCCCTCACGGTAGATGAGTTAGCAGCGGCACTAAAAGTCTCCAAATCCCACAGGGCACCCGGCCCAGATGGCCTCCCATTGGCATACTTGCGGACATTCCGCGACATCCTACTGCCGAACCTCCTACGGGGTCTTAGCTCACTACAAGACGGGGGGCGGTTTCCCGCCGACACACTAGCGGCCACAGTCACGGTAATACCCAAAGAAGGCAAAGACCCAACGAACTGCGCTAGCTATCGCCCCATATCCCTGCTCAACGCTGATCTCAAGCTGTTCGCCAAGACACTGGCCCTACGAATCGCGAAGCACCTGCCTCACCTAGTACACTCGGATCAGGTTGGGTTCATCCCTGAAAGGGAGGGTAGGGACAATACCATCAAAGCCCTCAACATTCTGCAGGTGGCTCGGTCGCAACGTCGGGAGCTACTCTTGCTCTCGACGGACGCCGAGAAGGCATTCGACCGAGTAGACTGGGTGTACCTGGAAGAAACGCTCACACATATGGGATTCGGCCCACATATGCGATCCTGGGTCCTTTCCCTGTACACGAGCCCGACGGCTCGGATACGGGTGAACGGAGCATTATCCGCCCCCTTCACCATACGGAACGGAACCCGCCAGGGCTGCCCGCTGTCCCCCCTCCTGTTTGCCCTCTCCCTGGAACCCTTCCTGGGGGCGGTCAGATGGGACGGGGGTATCATGGGATTCACTGTTGGTCATCGAGAATATCGGGTGGCCGCATACGCGGACGACATGTTGTTCTTTCTCACCTTACCGCGGGTTTCACTCCCTAATCTTCTGCCCGCATTCCAAAGGTTTGGCTCAATATCTAATCTTAAGCTTAACACAGATAAGTCAGAGGCTCTCCACCTGCCTAACCCACAGGACCCCCCCTCGACGCTACATACCCAATTTCGCTTTAAGTGGTGTCCCACTAAATTGAAATACCTGGGCATCTGGTTACCTAAAGACACAACCCAACTGTACTACCATAACTATCATCCACTGCTACAAACGTTACAGGCAGATATGAGAAAATGGGCCCCTCAATATATATCATGGTTTGGGCGTATTAACGCAGTCAAAATGAACCTACTACCCAGGCTGCTATACTTATTCCAGACTGTGCCGATCGCGGTCCCCAGAGCGTTCTTTAGCTCCCTGACGACTGCCATCCGCAGATTTGTCTGGAACTCGCGCCCAACGCGCACCAAGAGGTCGACACTGGAACTACCCAAACCGCTGGGGGGAACCGGACTGCCCTCAATAGAGACTTACTACCGAGCAGCACATTTACACAGGTTCATAGACTGGCATGCACAACATCCCACAAAACAATGGGTCACTTTGGAATTAGAACAGTCGGAGGGGCATATACCCCCCAAACTGTGGCTACACACGGCCACGTATGCAGCCCTACAAACTAACAATCCCCTAATTGACGCAACCATACGGGTCTGGATGGCATCCCGATACCGACTGCAACTCACCACCTCACCCAGCCCCTTGACCCCCCTCATATATAACCCGGACTTGGCAGATACGCTGACGCGCGGGGATCTAGCCGGGCTCCAGCCGACGGACTGGCCATATCTACACCAGTGGCTCAGTACCAGCGGCCTCAAAACACTTGGTGAGCTATGTTCCGATAGAACACCCTCATTTCTAGAACAATTCAGGTACTGCCAAATAAAATCGTATTATTCATCCCTGTCGGGTAGGGGGCACATACATAGACCCTTAACCGACTTCGAAACCCTTTGTGTACACCGCACACACATCGCTAGGGGTATTTCAACACTTTACACGTTACTCATGGCCCGGGCGACTAGGGACGTAGAGCTTAGGTTCAAGGATCATTGGGAAAGGGATGCGGGAGAGACACTCACTACCCAAGACTGGGAAAAGATTTTCACCCTCACGCACAAATGCTCCATTAGTTCAAAATCCTAGGAGCTAAACTATAAAGTGCTAACACGCTGGTATAGAACACCCGACACACTGCACCGCATGCTCGGTACCACATCAGATGTTTGCTGGAGATGCGGCACACAACCTGGCACGTATATCCACATGTGGTGGTCATGCCCGGTCATTGCCCCTTACTGGGATCAAATTAGGAGAGTGATCAACAACATCACAGGCTCCGATATACCCCTGGCTCCCTTACCGATGCTCTTGCATCACACCCGTAGCCCACTGAAAGCATATAAAAAATCCCTGGTGCTGCCCCTCCTCAACGCCGCCAAATCCCTCATCCCTAGGATGTGGAAACAGCCAAGTGCGCCCACCCTGAGGCAATGGGTGGCGGCGGTAGAGGACATACACTCGATGGAGACCCTGACGGCCGATTTACACGGTAGACCGGAGCAGTGTGCATTGACCTGGTATCCATGGACCACGTATGTGGCTGATAGAACAGTAACCCCCGCTCCAACTTAACTGAAATTCGCTGAACATCACAACACATATCCTGCCTCTCATGGACACAGACACCCCCACCCAATTCCACACTGACAACCGACGGTTCCCCCCACGAACAAGACTGACAACGAGACGACTTAACACTCACTTGGACTTCTGCCCACACCACTGAGACCTGGAGCAATCCAGGACTGATAACTTAAATCAGCCAATAGCTCAGAGCAGGTTTGTGAGACGGAATCACCTGGTTCCCGGTTAACAGCTGGACCCCAAAGCTCATGCGATTTGCCCCGAGCACTGCCCCTACAGTAGGTAGAATGCTACTAAGTGAAATGGAGGCCCTCCCCTGACTCTGAGAAGCACAGTCGACCTCCCATAAGACTAGCACAACACTTCACACCGTAATCTGCTGGGGGGAAGATACACCCTGGGACGACAGACACAAACTGGGGGGCACAGACAATCTGGCCCAAAGGTAAACCGGGCACCTCAGACAGCACTGGGTTCCCAGGAGATAGCCCTTAATGGCTTCTGGGGGAGCAGGGGCAGTGTCCCGGTGACAGCAAGCCGGCTGCGGACATCTGGAACCACGGCCTTCATCGGCTGGGGCCGATGCGGCTATTGCCGCACAGTCCTGAGACACTGGCCTGGCTTCGTACAGGGGCTGTAAAACGCAGGCTTTAGCCTAATTATCTAGATGGTCCAATGGAAAAGAACCTGTAGTCTGATTTGTGTATTGGCAAGAATTCACCCTTACATGTGTAATGTTGTCTACTCATACAAAATGTATTATCCCTGACTGACATATGTTGCCTTACCTTTTGAAAAATATCGATAAATAAAGATTGTCAAAAAAAAAAAAAAAAGAGGGAGGGGGTTAAGAAGAGAGAGCGAGGGGGGTAAGAAGAGAGAGGGAGGGGGTAAGAAGAGAGGGAGGGGGTAAAAAGAGAGAGAGGGGGAGTAAGAAGAGAGAGAGGGGGGTAAGAAGAGAGGAGGGGGGAGTAAGAAGAGAGGGGGGAGAGTAAGAGGGGGGAGTAAGAAGAGGGGGGAGGGGGGTAAGTAGTAGCCAGCCAGCCAGCCCACAGGCCACCAGTTAGGCTTTCAGCCAGCAAGCCCACAGCCTGCCAACCGCAGCCAGCAAGCCACAGCCTGCCAGCCAGCAAGCCACAGCCAGCAAGCCACAGCCTGCCAGCCGCAGCCAGCAAGCCAACAGCCTGCCAGCCGCAGCCAGCAAGCCCACAGCCTGCCGGCAGTAGCCAGCAAGCCCACAGCCTGCCAGCCACAGCCAGTAAGCCCACAGCCTTCCAGCAAGCCCACAGACTGCCAGCCAGCAACAGTAATTAAGGTAAGAGGAGCCAACTTGGCCTAGGTATCAGCGAGCTATGTTGTGTTGCTATATTGTGAATAGGAACCAGAGTGTTGGAGAGACCCCCCTCCAGGCCCCATTAGACTCCATTGTAGTCTCTAATGGGACCTGGAGGAAATTCTTTCTAACACACTCTCTAAAGGACACTGAGATAGCCTCTGCTAGAATGCTCCACCCCTCCATGGCCCATTTGCCCTCAATTGTAGTCTCTACTGGGGCCTGGAGGTGACTGTTTCCAGCAGGGACACAGAGATGGCCTCTGTTAGAAAGACCCCCTTCCAAGCCTATTAGACTCCATTGTAGTCTCTAATATGACCTGGAGGGGATTCTTTCTAACACACTCTCTAAAGGACACTGAGATAGCCTCGGCTAGAAAGACCCCCTCCATGACCCATTAGCCCTCAATTGTAGTCTCTACTGGGGCCTTGAAGGGATTATTGCACTTTTGTTCCTTGTGTCTAAAGATTGTGTAGGGTGTGGCTGGAGGCGGTGCATGGAGTGGCGCTTTCTGCGGAGTATGGGTGGGGCCTGTAAGGGGGCCCTTGATTTATTTTGCCCGGGGGCCCTGAGGGTTCTCAGTCCGCCCCTGCATGTGTCCTTAAGGGGTTAAAAGAGTTAACTTACCTCTAACCTAAATGCAGGTCAGCCCGTCCCCACACGTTCCCCATGCCTCTGAGAGATCATTACTATTGAAAATTTCCCAGCGAACCCAATGATTCTTTGATACATGGGAGAGTGCAATCTAGTGATTACATAAAAGTGCCACATTTTCTCGAAATTCAGCACATTTGTAGTGTGAAAACAAGCTGAAGTGCTTTAGGGGTTTGGAGTGTTCGTTTAATGTATGTGAACAAAATACTTTGTATGCAGTCACCTAATATGTTTATATGTTTATGTGATGTCCCATGTGTTTGTGCACATGTATTTTGTGTGGCTGTTTATGAAGCTTTTGGGTGTTCCTTGTATTTATTAGCAGGCATGAATAATGTGGAGCAGGTTTTGATGCACTTCGCTAACGTGGATTCTTTTTGGCAATAAATTGCCTGTGTTTAACAGCCACTGTTCTAGCAGCAGACACAGAATGAACCATTCTTTATTGTATTACATCAGATTTTATAACCGAGAGACTTAAGCAGTTTCTCATGCACATGATACCCTAGCAGTGCGATCTTTCTTCAAGACTCCTTTACTCGGTGCAAAACTGACAGAACTTTTATGCTGAGCTGAGGATAATTGCTTTTGTAAAGATTTTTATATGTTCTATTTCACAGACCATCTAGGATTAGAGCGGTTACTCAGCATGGTAGATGCTTGAGAGGCTTAGAAAAGGTTTTATTTTGCCTCTCTGTGTGGCCTTAATCACAATGGATCCTTTGTTATTTCTTGCATTTCGCTTTTTTTTTTTAACAGTTATCTGAAAAAGTTATTTCATATGTATTGATTCAAAATACCCTGCATCTTCATAGATTCATAGATCTTCATATTATCCCCTATCTTGCCCTTTTGTGTGGTGCATGTGCTAGCTAAAACGAATAGGATCTTATCTTATGGATTTCAGTCAAATAAGAGAAGCGTATGACAAAAAGATACACTGGTAACATTTTTTTTCTAGTATGTAAAATGTTTTGCAAGCTAGTAAATTTATAAATGAAAGGGATAATTTATATTGCAACATTTAAAAACAGCACAAATGTATACAATGATACATGGGTATGTTACATCGTTGTATAGCTTCTATATACTACCATTATTATATTGCAACATAACCCCTATAGACCAGGCGGAAGGGACATGCGCTCACCTGGATCCAAGATAAATTGTTAAACCCTTCTTTAACAGTTTTCCTTTAGCAATCAGCATGCTGCTTCTAGTGATCTGCAAAATAATGTTTGTTGCATGTGTGACGTTTGCACAGTCCATGAGTGAACTAAAAGTTAGCTTTAGTTATGTTAAAGATAACTGTGGGCTTTGCCATTTAACATAAATAAATAAACGTTGTATATGTTTGTAGTGTTTGACTTTTTATGCCTGGCTGTCCTTGCACAGCCGGGGGGCCGTTCACCACAGTGCAAGTGTGTGGAAGGTATCCCCAAGCACACATGCACTCAAATTGCATCTCTCTGCAGATATCCAAAGGCACAGTGTGTCACATGGAGTATAATGGGCACCCAGGGCTGAAAAAGTATAGGGGCTGATGGAAATAAGGGTCCAGGCTCATGCCCATAAAATAGGCCCCTTGATTAAAACAAAATAATTCTTTATATATATATATATATATATATATATATATGTAGTAAGGCCTTTTGGCCTGTGTTTGTGGGAGGGGCGTATGACACACCCCTTCCCTACTTAAGGGACACCCCTTACCTGGCTCCATACCTTCGAGGTCAGCGTTGCATGAGAATCCACTTCCGGTTCACGTGCGGCGCCATCTTGCTTTTCAAAAACCCGCGGTTTTCGTCCCGTGTAGCTGTGTCCAGGATTCCTTACAGGTTTTCCTCCCGTCCAGCTCCTCACGAATCCGGTCTTCGTCGCAGACTACGTCCTAGTGACTTCCAAATCGTAAGTTCGACGCCTGGATCATTCCCACGGCGTTGCGCTGTTAAACAGGCCTTACTTTACGGCCTAACACTTTACGGCCTAAACACTTTACGGCCAGCTACACTTGGCGGCTAATAATCTTTTCATTAGTTTCTTTACGAATGGTACTCATTCACCAGTACCCACTTCGTTTCAAGTCGTTGTCTCCTAGCATACGTACTCATTCGAACTAACTGTCTTTCGGTTTTCTGCATTTCTCATACACGTAACTTTCGCATATTTTCTGTATCAAACAGTTCTGGTCATTCAAGCGATATATGCTCACGGCAGTTTTGCTCATGTCATTCACATCGCTATTCCTTTCATAGCTTGATATACAGCACACAGCCTGTATACGTATATATAGATAAATATAGGTCGGTTATTTACCTGTTTTATGTACAATCCATAGGATATGTTATTTAAATCTAATTATGTGTTATGTTATCTTGACTTTATATAATAGTTCATGTTTCTCATTAAATTATATAGCAGGTATAGTACATAAATGTGATAAACTTTCTCTAAAGGTATTTCTGTATATTACGTTGTCACAACCATGTACACGCGATTACATGGCACGTACACTTCTGACCTTTCTGCATGTACTCAACGATATTGAGTATACAAGAACACGGTTCCAATATCACAAACTGTCGGGTTGAATCACACTTTTGGTTCAACCACTCATACGTCTACTTTTTCTGCATATGGTCAAGTTTCATATTTTCTACCTCACCCACATCTTTCAATTTATATCAAGGTTTATTTAATCCATACCAGATAAATCACATAAAACTCCCTGCACCAGGAATACTACAGTAGCATGGCCATATATATTTATAATTTTTGGTCACCATGTAGACACATTATACGCACCCACTACCAGGGTAAATCCCTGCGTTACGGTGTTACTCCATAATAAAACAGGCAGGTGACTACCATGCTCAAAATTTTCCCCTCCTACACATACGGTCAAATTCTACTACAGCATATCTAGTCTACATTAGTATCACAGGATCCAATTCTCATACCATCATTCCTATTTCTACCCATTTAGGTTTATCCAGGTTGTTCTTTACCTGACGCTTCCTATACGTATACATACTATCAGGTACGTAAGCCTGCTCACGTATCACATACATTCTCCCTACATAGCACTTAGAGTACTGGCAAATCAGGGGTATAGGCCCAAATAGGTATCTCCCCTCTTGGCATACTGCCTATAGTTTAGCGGTCCGTGAGGCCAACACCCCGCCTCAACGTTTCGGAGGCAAACGCCCCTCGAGCCACACGTGAGTTAGCCGCCTCGCATTATAGAGAGGGCGTCACCTGTCACTCCCTTCCCCTGTTTTCTTTTATTATCACCGAGAGGCCTACGTATTCCTGCCACTACGATGGATGGCCTCATTATCCCCTCGCGCCAACGCATAGATAGAGCCTCTCATAGCCACTTGGCAACTAGCAGGGCCTCACCTGTCACCAAAGAACAAGATTAATTTTTCGCCTTAACCGGCATAGTTAGCCCGCCAGTACATCCCCTGGGGTTTTCAACACACTAACGATATATTTTCTCATCTAGTATGTCTCAAGAAGGGTTAGAGGATTTCTCCATCCCGAGCACTCCGGTTAGACCAAATACCCCATCACCGGAAGAAGACATGGCTAGTCCTGCATCGTTCAGGTCATGGACAATCCCTCGCATTACCAGCGAACTCAGGAGGCGACACATTCCTTTCCCCGCTACTGCCAGGAAAGCGGAACTATACAAACTGTTGCACGCCTCAACTGATAACTCTGATGCAGGGGAAGGGACTAGCCAGTCTAACCCGACAGATATACACGGCATGCTAACATCCCTCATGCCATCCATGGGCAAGGTCAACTCCAGGCTGGAGAAACTGGAATCGGTCACCACAGCCCTTACCATGGCTGGGTCAGCCACTGTGACCCCTCCGCCACTGGTCGAGTTGCCACTAGTTTCTCCAGCCACCACCTCTGATGAGCAGGAGGTTAACCCTGCCCATATGATACCTGAGCACCTTAAGAAAGACATCCTGGAAGGTAAAGATGTCAACTTAGCTTCACTACTAATTGCCTCCCAGGATGTGGTGGAGCATAAAACTTATGCGTATGAGGATATTTCTGTGGTGGTCAAGTCCAGGGATGCACGCCTAAATAGGAAACTCACCATCCCGGAATTTGTGTTGGCTTTTGGCATCTACCGGGATGTCATATGTGCCGTTTACCCACACAGGCGTGAGGAATTTGACATGTATATGCACAGGCTGGTGGACCTGGGCAATAAATATGGTGGATCGGCATTCTACGATTACCATAGATCTTTTTCTGCGAAAGTGTCAGGTGCCTTCTCACAGTACGGGACAAGGTCCAACTGGAGCAAGATAGACACAGTAATTTTCTGCAGACACTTTGCAGGTCTAAGGACGCCGGCTTGTGCATACTGCTCCTCCATGTCTCATTCAGCAAATTTTTGTCCCACCACTGCTAACGAGCATACCCACTTGCAAGGACCTAGCTCCGCTGGTCCTATGGAGAAAATAGCTAAAGACAAACTGGGTAGACCTATCAAGTTTCTGGGCAAATCCCAGATATGTAATAACTTTAATGTTGGTACATGCAATTACAGCGGTTGTCGTTTATTGCATATATGCTCAAAATGTTTCAGGGCACATGCAAAAATCATGTGTCCCAATAAAATGTATCCCAAACAGTACCTAACGTCTATAAACATATCCCTACTTGCGACATTTCTGTCACAGCATCCATCTACACATTTAGTAGATTTCATAATCTCTTGTCTATCAGAAGGATTCCACACGGGTATCATACATATGCCTTCAGGAATCCTGGAATGTCCAAATCTACAATCCGCCCAACACAACCCTACAGCTGTTGACACACTCATAGCTAAAGAAGTGACAGAAGGTTTCTTATTGGGACCTTTTCAATCCCCTCCTTTCACTATATGGAGGACAAACCCTATCGGGGTTGTCACAGGGAAATCTTCCAACAAGCAGAGACTTATTATCGATTTGTCGGCACCACACACCTCTACCACTCCTAGCCTCAACTCCCTAATACCATCGGAGGAATTCTCCCTGCAATATTCCACTATAGATCACGCCATTACGGCTATCATACAGGCAGGAGTCGGTGCATGGCTCAGCAAGACCGACATAACAAATGCATTCAAACTACTACCAATCCACCCCACACTGTGGCACCTACATGGCATCAAGTGGACAGGGAACTACTACTTCTTCTCACGCCTAACTTTTGGTTCTAAAAGTAGTCCAGCCATATTTGACACATTTGCCGAAACCCTATGCTGGTTACTACTCAATATATCCAGATGCCCTACAGTCATACATTATCTGGACGATTTCCTACTGGTCGAGGAGAATTCTTCCCCTCCCAGTAGCCTCAAAGAAACCGTCAGCCTATTCAACCAGTTGGGGGTCCCAGTCTCCCCTACCAAGACCGAAGGCCCAGATACCATCATCACTTTCCTGGGCATCATGCTACACTCGGCCAACATGCAAGCTAGCCTACCACGCACTAAGGCAGAAAACATCCTGACAAGCATCAACCTCTATATACAACTACGCACTTGTAACCGCAAAGAATTACAATCTTTACTGGGGTCACTCAATTTTGCCATGCGTATTATACCTCAAGGCCGTGCTTTCATCTCACGTCTCCTCAGCATGTTCCCACTGTTTCTACATGATGCACACAGATTATCCCTAGATACCCAAGCCACGGCAGACCTTCTCATGTGGAGAAACTTTTTAACCACTTGGAATGGTAAAAGCATGTTCCTCCCTCAATTGTCTGACACCTCTCCTACTGTTTGGACAGACGCGGCGTCTACCACAGGTTTTGCAGCGATATTTGGGAACGAATGGCTTTGGGGCAGCTGGCCTTCAGAGGTTCAGGACCTGGAGCGTTTTTCCTATACCTCAGCTCTTTTTGAGATATATCCCATCGTGGCGGCTGCCGTGGCATGGGGACATCTATGGACAGGTTAATCAGTAAGGTGTTACTCCCAAGCAACCTGTTACATTATTAACAAAAGTCGCTCCAAATCCCTTACTATCATGAGATTTCTGAGGAAACTCACTTGGTTGGCAGCATGTCATAATTTCTTCTTGCATTGTGTTCATATTCCAGGTATATGTAACGAGGCAGCTGATAATTTGTCTCGTTTTAAATTCCAGGCCTTTCATCAACTTCTCCCATCAGCCGCGCTCACAGCCACGGCCACTCCACTGTTCCATCAGCTAGTAATGGACTAGACGTTATCATGCAACATTGCAGAACTTTGTCCCAACTAGCTCTATCTACAAATACCCGGAAAACCTACAACAGAGCTTTCAGTTTATTCAAAAGATTCCTTTTGGAACACAACATATTACAACCATTCATCATGACATCTTTTTTAGGTTTTGCCTCTTTTTGCCACATCAAACTCAAACTTTCTTACAACACAATCAAACTATATCTTACAGGCATCCAACATCACATGCTGACATTACAACCCAACAACTCAAGTTTCATGTCATCATACCAAATCAAGAACATCCTTAGGGGTATACAAAGATCCGAACCCCCGCATACAGCACAGAGGCTTCCTATAGATTTTCATATCTTTAAGGAATTATCACAACTACTAGATCTAAAACCCTTCTCCATAAACACAACTCTAGTCATCAAAACAGCAATTTACGTGGCTTTTTATGGGTTTCTGAGACCTAGAGAATTTACCGCCATCAATACAACACAATCCACTCACCTACTGCTCCATTCGCACTTAACCAAACATATGGACTATTATATCCTGACACTACCTCATTCCAAAAACAATCAACATGCTCCACCTGTAGAGGTTAAATACTATCCGACTCACAACAGATGGTGCCCCGTCCAAATACTGGACTCTTATATAGAGAGTCTCAAGGCACCGCCATCACAACCACTTTTTGTTCTACGAGGTTCAGTTCTCACTACTACCAACTTCATGACCCACGTCAGGTCGTTACTGACACAGCTGGGACTCAAGCCAGCTAACTATTCAGGCCACTCCTTCCGCATAGGAGCGGCCTCCACAGCCTCCAGTGTAAACATACCGGTTCATGTTATCAAGACACTGGGGCGCTGGAAACCATCCGCTTACACACAATACATTCCTAACCCTGTACAAGAAGTAAGAAATGCTTTTCAGAACATGTCTTGTTAAAAGTATGTATCTTGGTGGTTTGTATTAAATATTGAAATTTCTATTTTTGCCCTCTTTATTTTCAGGCCTACCTCATAGTCGGTTCCGGCACACCACAACCGACTTGCTACTTTTATACCATCCTACACTTATTAAGGTCTTATTACTCTTTACCATCATGAGCCCTTCACACAAGTAGTAAGGCCTTTTGGCCTGTGTTTGTGGGAGGGGCGTATGACACACCCCTTCCCTACTTAAGGGACACCCCTTACCTGGCTCCATACCTTCGAGGTCAGCGTTGCATCACCCTCCCACCCACTCCTCTTTATCAAACTCCTTTTTATTACAAAGAAAAGGAAAGAACAGAACGTTCTATGTCCCTGTGCAACCACCGTACACACCTCCCCAGGATCTCCCCAGAGGGGGTAGCGTTACCCGGTGTTGCACAGAGACCGAAGTACCAGTATGAGACTCCAGATGTCTCAAAGGGGCTTAACCCCAAATATCAACAAAACAATAAACAAGAAGGTATGCAGGCAGTTTCAGTATGTGAAGGTGCATTCCCTTAGCACCGAAACGTACGTTGGGCGTTTTTTTCTGCACTGGGCACTGGTGTTTGGAGCACCATGATCACTATTTAATTTAATTTAATTTTCTTCTTTTTTCTTTCCTATGCCTGTCTAGTTAGCTTTACAGGGAGAGAGGCTTTTTTACAATTTAATATATCAGTCTGATTTTGACTGAATTTATACTCTGATTTCAGTTTCTATCTCTCTCTGTCTGGAAATACGTATTTAGTCTTACAAGGACATTTCCCAGGGTGTATGGATTGTGGAGATTCAGTTATTTTATACTCCTATCCCTATAGCAGACCACAATAAAGCGTATTAATAGGGGGGAGCGAAGATATCTATTTAATTTAATTAGCTCCTTATCCTTACCACCCTGGGCTGGCATAGGACTGCAGGACTACTTGTATATACTTTATTTATTTGGGGTCTCTGACCATATTATTTTGATAGCCAGGTTCTATTTTTTGAAGCAACCACGCTATATATATATTTTTTCCAGACAATGCAGTAAGTTTCATTTCACATACTGAAACTGCCTGCATACCTTCTTGTTTATCCTTTTTATTACATCTCTTCCTGGTGGGCCCTCTTTATTTTCAGGCCTACCTCATCATCGGTTCCGGCACACCACAACCGACTTGCTAATTTTATACCATCCTACACTTATTAAGGTCTTATTACTCTTTACCATCATGAGCCCTTCACACAAATATATATATATATATATATATATATATATATATACACATACATATACATACACACATATATATATTACGACTCTACACATGCTCTTGCACTATAAAGGTATGCAGAGTGAATTAAATATGTAAACTTAGGATAGATACATGGATCAAAAAAATGTGTGGACTGGCTGACTATAAAATAGTTAATGTACACACTGTGCAAATGCTCTTGCTGCTGTCTCACTAACAGTGTGGCATGTCCCTTTGCTGCTACACTCGCTACATACACCTCTTTCTCTGTCGCAGACTGCATACTGATAGTAAGAAGGGAAGGAGATGAGTGAAAAAGTGAGTCCTGAGAAGAAAGAATTAAGAGTTTGTGAGCTGAGGGGTGTGGGGCATGCAGGATGGACAGATCGACTGGGTTTAGAGATGAAAGCGAGAGATTAGCATTAGGTATAGTTATTCTTATAAATGCATATTGTAAGCGTCTATCCAGCACCATACCCACCAAATACTAGACACTTGGGAGGTACGACTGGTGTACTGTTCTCTGTCTATAAGATTCTGCAATTAGGCTCATCCTACTTGTCATCACCAGGCCCACTACGCTGTTATTCCAGCCCTGTGGTGACATGATGTCAAGCTGGACACAAACGTTCTGATTGCTAAATGTTATATTTGCATATCTTCCCTGCTCTACTGACCACACTTTAAAGGCAGCAATAACATTTACTAAAAGCTAAGGAATATATAACTGTCACTTCCAAGGAAATGCCACTTCCTCTTTAAGGGACCTCCCTTTCAGCAGACTACAGGACTCTGATACACTGTTGATTCAAGGACTATAATGTCATTAACATGGAATTTTCCTGAATAATTCCTTTAACAAACCCAAAGCATAACCCTGTAGCCATAATATCTTTCCATTCCTAGCTAAGGGGCTTATTCACTAAAAAAGAGACTTGTGATGAGTTGACAGTCAACTTCAAATTTTTTGTCCTAAATAGACATGTTATAAAAGAAATAATAATCTCTATTTAGTTTTTTTTTTTTAACGCAGTCATTTTGGGTTATTTTATTTTTTTTTCTGATTGATATTGTTGATTCACTGTTAAAAAAAATAAACTCCCTAAATCTTGAATAAGAATGTAAAGTTTATATTTGCTTCTCATGACTTGCATACCAAACATCAGACTACAAACACAGACAGAGACTTTTTGGCTTTGCAATTTATTAAATTATTTTTGCCCTTTCCATTATTTATTTATTTTGATAAAAAGATAGATGTGTTGGATGTTGCAATTAATGGTCATGACCAAGTGTCTTTATCTGTCTGAATAGTTGCACTTTCTCCCCAGACACATCATCCTATTCAGTCAAAGGTTGTGTTTATTTTCTCATGCGCCACATGGACAGTCATGTACTTTGTGACCTGTGTCAATAGTAATGTGTTGGATGCTCCTTGTGCTGTGTGTGTAAATAGTCTGACTACTGTGCTGTGATCTGACAGGTCAGCTGACATATTTATATACAGCAGTGACTCTCAGCTGTGTCTCTCCCCTGCTGGTACTGCAAGTGTTTTATAGTTGTATGTGCATTGTGTATGGGGTAGAAAGGGGCTGACAGCTGTTATATGGGTTCAATTCTGCAGTCAGTAGAATTGTCCTCATTTGTTTCATCAGTACGGCTATCTGATGCTGTTAAATATGTTTTTGAATGAGTTTAACAACCTTACCAAATATCTTATGAACATGCCTCTATATTGCAATCTTTGAAAATAATGTCACAATTTGTTAGAAGTTGCCAAGGCTCTGCCTTAGTAAAGGGAAGTCCGATGCACATTTTGGAGCAATTTTGATACTGCTAAATATAAAAGTCAGACATTCAGACCTTTATCAAACACCAAATTGCATACACTGTTTAAATATGTACATTAGTTATTTGTTCAGAATTAATTCACGAATGACACAGGGATATATATATATATTTTAAATCATTCTTTATTTTTGAAGCAAGTAGTAGTACAAACGGGCTTGCAAAGCCACAACAGCTATTGCAAACTTTTATTAAGCTTGATAAATGCCTCTGTGTAGGCCGAAACATTGCATTTTTTTATTACCATAAAACTGCCTTCCTCCAGCAATCCTGGGTGCTTGGACCTAATTTATTTTATGTACTAAATTGGTGTAGTTGGGAGACTCGGTTTACGCAATAAGATGTACATAATAGAGAGGATAAGAAAAAACAAACAATAAGGAAAAAGCTTACTGGTTGTGCCTAAAGGCAGGCATTATGATTTTGCATTGGATTTCAGCAATACAAAGTGTACATTTTTATAAGGTAAAGTATCACATGCTCAGCTAATGCATTTGAAAAACATTTGCTCAGTAGGTAGAGTACATATGCTTAAAACAGGTTGTGTATATGCCTACAGCTGCTTTGGGGTAGTTAGTAGACACGGTTTATGCAAGATGTACATAATAGAGAGGATGAAATAGAAAGAGAAAAAAAAACAAAGAATACAGCTTACTGGGTGCACATAAAGGCAGGCATTATGATTTGTCATGGCATTTCAGCTATTCACAGTGTTTTTATACAGTAAAGTATCACGAGCTAAGCTGATGTATCTGAAAAATGTAGCTGATTGCGTATTAACCTGCAGCTTTCATGGAGAAGTTAGTAGACTCAGTTTATGCAATAAGGTGCCCCAAATAGAGAAGCTCAGGAAAGAAAGAAAGAAAGAAAAAAGACAAAATAAAATAAATAAATTAGGAAACGGCTTACTGGTTGCACATAAGAGGTAAGCATTAAGATTTGCGCGTATGGGTGGTTGGAGACAAATAAAGGCTCTGCAAGAGTATAGGGTAAATTGTGGTCAATATAGTTGGACCACAGCTTTGGTTGTGTGTTAAACTGTGGCAGAACAAAACCAGGCAGTTGTTTATACGACCAGTAACCTTAAGGGCCACAGGGGATTGGGGGGGGGGGGGGGGGGGGGAAGAGGTGAATACGTGGTATAAAATTGTGCACCTGTCAAAATTAGCAGAGCCAACTAGGTCTAGCCAAAGAGGTCTACAGGTTTAAAGAACACTGTAGGTTCCATCTATGAGTGCCTTGTTGGCATCTAGAGCTCACCATTGTTACAGGCAGTCCCAGTGTCTGGAGCAGATTGGGTGATTCCTCGGCTGTGGACAATCTGTGTGTCTTCTCATTTTGGATCACCAAAAGGGAGCTTGGCGATCTCCAGCAATATGCCACTCCCGCCGCTCTTAGTTGGCTTGTCAGTGGGATCTCCGCCATTGTAGGGTAAACCGAGAGAGATACTGGTAAGGCGGGAGGTCAGAGCCTTCTTGGGTAAGGCGACTTGTTTTGGAGTGCAGACAGGAGTGTTGTCTTGTCACTTGAAAGGGAGCAGCAGATTATAACATCCCTCATAGCAGATGTTGATGCTCTGGGCGATTTGGGGAGACAAAAGATTCCATCAAAGGAGAGTCTTTTCGCCTAAGCTGGGGGCAGTAGGGATGTGGCTAAAGTGCCTTATATAGTGTGGGAGTTCTTCAACAGGTAAGGTATCAGGTATGCCCTGTATCTTCAAGTTGTTGCATTGGGTGCGGTCATCTAACATAGCCAGGTGTGGGGAGAATGCGTGATGGGCAGTCTGAATAGACTGGGCGGAGTCCTTTATAACAGACACATCTCGTCTTACATCAAGGATATCTTCCTTTGATACACAGACTCTATCTGTATTCATCTGCATCTCAGCCCTAACTAGATCAACATTAGTTGCTAGTAGTTTTTTTTAATATCTGTGAGCAGATTTGCAATGTCTTGTTTGGTGGCCAGAGTTGCTACATCCACATTGCATGTAACTAATGGTTATGGTACTTGTGTTAACGGTTGTCAGGGAGGATCATTCTGCAAGAGGTTCTGTATTCCAGCAGGGGATGTGCTTTCATCTTGAGCTGCCATTTTGGACTAGGCCTTCCATTACAGCAGAGTCCCGATATCTCTTGAGTTCTTTGGAGTGCTTGGTGGGGTCTCTGATCTTCTCCCTATAGTGGTGGGCGAGTCAGCCGACATAGTGTAAGCGCATGGTTTCCTATTCGGAACATTCAGTGTTGATGGAACATTCAGTAACTGTTGCAGTCTGAGGTCTGCAGAAGGTTGGTAAGCCACAGGTCTCCGCTTCGATCCTTTCTGAACAACATAAATCAGTGTTGCCATTTGTCAGGAGGTGGATACCCAGTTGTTTCTGCTTGATTAGTAGGGTAGATCGAGATTTTAGCTAGATTAGGTTGGGCACCTCCGGAGCTGCAGAATATGGCATCTGCTCAGTCTCGAGGTTAAGCCCCGCTACCCGACACAGGGCTATTTTAACCCAACTAATTCATGAAAACCTGAGATAATTTGTTTACTTTATTTGATTGATAGGTTATTTAGCGATTTTCATCCAAATCTGTTTTTACAATTTGCTCTGACTAGTGCCAAATGATAAGTAAAATCACACATATTCACCTGGTCCAAATTAATATTTGCCAATGCTGGGAAGTATGTAGAATACATGCAGAGCATGCATCATTCATCCAGGCATAACAGCTAAGTGTCACGGGTTCAACTGGACAGTCCGGATTCCAGATCCAGTCCTGCCTTCCTGAACGGAGTTCCCTGCCATTCCACAAGGGAACTGTCCTCAGCAAGCATAGTGCAAGCACATCATTAGATTATCTGTACCAAGTGCATTATGGTCATAGTCCTTTAGATGCATGATGTGACCCTGTGGGAGCTAATCAGCAGCATGGCATACATTCATGCCAGGCTGACATGCTCCTTTTCTGGCAGACTCCATCTCATTTATGGGCATGTCCACCCCTTTGGGCATGAGCTGTGATGCAAGCTGCGTCACTGACATGCCACCTGAAGGCCTGCCCACCCCTATCCGAACCACATGCCTTTCAATGTCTGGAGGTATGATCTAGGGTTTATATCTATGTACTATAAATAACATATTTGTATAATATACAACTATGTTGTTTGTATCAGTCAAATTTCAAATGTATATCACAAGTTGTGAGGGGGAAACATTTGTTCACGTAGCAGCTGGAGCCTATTTCATATTTGTATCTAACTCTAATAGGCATTACACAACAGTGACCTGTCACCCTGCTCTGTTCATATCAGGACATGGTGACATTGGCAGATCAGAAAGCACACTAACAGATTTAAGAACATGTTACATTAACCCCAGCAGGACTAGCACACACACATGTTTAGAGTAGCACATTCTATCTATCTAACTATCTCTCTATCTACTTATATTAAACAAAAGAGGAATAAGAATGCAAGATCACAGGAACAATCAAAGCATCATAACAACTACAACCCACTTTAATAGCTATGGTGCCAGGAGTGCTTTGCCACCCATACTAAATAAGTATCCAAACTGAGAATAGTTTGACAGCTTACCTGCTGCCTCCTATGCACCCAGAAAGTTCTGCACTAAACTGAGCCTGTCAATGAAGAGAAGCTCTCAATGGCTGAGAGCGTCAGCTTAGTACTTTCAGCCAATGAGCTAGCACTGCACATTAAGTCTTAAAGGGACACAATGGTCACCAGAACAACTACAGCTTAATGTAGTTGTTCTGGTGTCTATAGCCTGTCCCTGCTAGATTTTTAATGTAACCACTGCCCTTTCAGAGGTGCTTCCACAGTATGCAGCACTGTCATTCAGCATCTCTATGCTCTGAATGGAGGAGCTAAATTGGATGATGATTGGCTCAGCTTGGCGATTGATGATATAAACCAAGGTGGTGGAACGGGGGCAGAGACAGTCATGAGGAGATCCGTGTGGCGCTGGAAAAAAGTAGGATAACTCACCTTTTACCTTGCTGACATGGGACACAGCGCCTACACATTTGTATTCCTGACACTATATAGTGTTCCTTTAACTTAGTGGAGCTAACAAAAATCTCTTTCACCGGCTTAATTTTCTAAACACCTACGTGATCCTTCTTAATAGGTGTTCGATTATGATTCTTACGTTTAAAAAACATTGTCTTAGTGTAATCACTGACTTCTCTAATACTCATAATATTTACTGTCTTATACCTGATAAATACTTCTATTGCTTGTATATATGCCCATCATTAAAATCATAGCTGAATATCAGATGCAATGCATATAGTCATTTTAAAATACTCGACATTATATATATATATATATATATATATATATATATTTTTTTTTTTATATTACTTATTCATAACTCCTAAAAATGGGAAGGAGGTGTGGGTGGCGAGGAGTAAAGGGTCTCCATAAAAGGGCATGTATGCAGGCCTAGACTGAGTGAGAGGCTCTGGCAGGCCCCACTCCGAGCTGTCAATGTGCAGAGTGCTCTTGAAGTGCACTGCCATAGGTTTAATGTCCTGCGCTTACTCTACTTGGAGTTAGCACATCTATTCATGCCCTCATGCAGTGCCGACAGGAAACAAACCTGGTTAATGAACAGCGACATTCCCAATTATCTATGGTTGTTGGAAGGTAGATTTATTCTATACGCATACATCCACATTCCACAAGATGACTCTCAAACATGCATGGACACATACAGACTCTCATACTACATGCCTACCTATAATCTGAATACCTCCTGCTGTGCTACGCTACAGCTCACATCATTCTCAGGCATCTAAATTCTGAGTGAGGGTGACAGGAGTTGTAAGAAGTAAAGTTAAAGCTAAAGAGAACTAGAGATTGACAGTTCAAAATCAAATATTTGTTTTGCTTAAATTTTGCAAACTGGTTTTCAATTCACTAAAATTCCATATTTAGTCTATAATCCATGGAGCATGTATATAAAATTGAGGGTGTGGCTGGATTGAGGGAGCATTTGCATATTAAAGGAACACTATGGCGTTATAGAGGAGCACTGGGGACTTAATGAGCATGCGCACCAAGAGCTGCATGAATCCAAGCTTCCCCTTAGCAATGAATTCAATGCTTTCCTATGGGTTTCTGCATTATGTGATCGAGTTTCACTTCGTCAGTGCAGCAGAAGTGCCTCTGTCAGGCTATAGCTGTCAGGAAGAGATGATGTAAACATTGCAGCTCCCCAAAAATAGAGTTAAAATGGCCACTGCATCCAGACTACTTCCTTGAGATTACTGTCACAATAAATTCCCTAGTAGATTAGTATTAGCATATAGTTCTCCCTCTTTGTCCTGACAATGTTATGGTACTCATTGAAGAGCAGGCGACTGATCTTATTGGCTAAAGAGCTCGTCATGCCACTATTTTCAGCAAATGGTTGCTGACAACTTATCTTCTGCTAGAGATGGTTTCATTGTTTCATCATTACACAAATTCATATTTCCTATTTTGACCACTACTTCTGTTTTTTTTCCTAGAGTAATTTCCTATTTCTTGACTATTAATATTGCAAGGTGCTGCTGGCAAACTCACCATCCAACTTTATTGCTCGTAAATGGAAGGATACCTGTCATGGTACCTGCAACTTATTCTCCTTGAAAGAGCATAAACTTTCATGTATACAGAATTGCTAGCAAATGGCTTGTGAGAGAAACTTTTTTTAAAATAGAACTTTCTCGGACCTGTCATTCAAATACCTTGACTAACAAGGGAGACCAGAAGAGACCTCCCACAGGTGGTCCTTCTGCTCCCCATGCATAGCAACCACATGCACTGTGACTACTGTGCAAACCCTGCTCTGTTAAAGGATCACTTCAAGCACCACAACCACTACAGCACGTTGTAGTCATTACAGTACCATCAGCAACCTGACATTTTAGACTTCCACTTCCACAATCAAGAACCACAAGCTCCTTCCATGAGCTTCCGTTAGCTCCCTGTCATTAATTCTAAACTAAGCAAATGAGCTAAACCCTATACCAGGCTTAGCTCAGGCAGATAGCTTATGGCTGCAGAGAGCCAGGGACAAGAGCCTGTGCCAATAGTGACATGGTGCTGCCCCAACATAAGTAGTAAGATCTGTTTGATTTGTAACCTGGTGCCTGCTATGTTCTGCCACTGGCCTCTATGCACCCAGAAGCTCTCTTGCTGAGCTAAGCTGGTATGTGCAGGACTTAACTCATTGTCTAAGTGCAATCAGTTGTTCTCAGCAACACGACATGGCTAAGCTCAGGACAACTCATGAAAGCTCAAAGCAGAGCTTCTGGATCTGCAAAGAGGAGTGGGACAAAATCCCTCCTGAGATGTGTGCAAACCTTGTGGCCAACTACAAGAAACATCTAACCTCTCTAATTGCCAAACAAGGGTTTTGCCACCAAGTACTAAGTCGAAGGGATCAAATACTTATTTCACTCATTGACATGCAAATCAATTTATAACTTTTTTGACATGCTTTAAATTTTTTTATTTTTTTTGTTATTCTGTCTCTCACTGTTAAAAGATACCTAGCATTAAAATTATAGACTGATCATTTCTTTATCAGAGGGCAAACGTTCAAAATCAGCAGGGAATCAAATACTTTTCCCCCTCACTGTAGATTTAGCGCTGATATTTCATATATCTATCTAAGCGTGTCTGGACAATTTAAGGTACGGTTATATAGCTTTCTACTATTCCTCTGGTTCGTTTGTTAGGTTGCTGACTTATATCTTGCGGAGTATCTTACCTGAATCCTGACAATAGTGTTGTAAACCAATCCTTTGCACCATCTCTCTTATGCCCTTTGGTGCCCAATGATAGATGGCTGAGGAAGCTGCTGGGATAGCTTTCATATTGTCAAATACTCCAAAACAGTTTGACAAAAATCTGTGGACAGCGTAGAGCGTCCCTTTAATATTTGCTACAAATTGTGTACATAGGGTATCCTAATCAATGAATGGCTGACATCACGGTTAGTTTGATGGGAAAATCTACGAATAGGTTTATTTGGTGAGAAAATGCCTTAGAATTCTTGGTGTAACATATTGGTGACATTCCAGGAATGCTGCCAATTTGAATGAATAAGACCTATTATACTGTTACATTAATAATACATCACATTTCTGTGCTACATTATTATACGAAGAAAAGTGTCTCAAAGTTGACATTTTTTTCTTCCTTTATTAAAAACATTAACCATTTTTGCACAGGATTACTGAAAAAAAATTATATTCAAACTACAAAATCCCTAATCTGCCCTCAAACATAAAATAATCTGGAACAATTTACAAAATACCTAATCTGTCCTCAAACAAAATAGTCTGTCACTACACTCTCCTCTAACTCTAGATACAGAAGTGTTTATCATAATATTTCATAGCCTAGCTTGCATAACCACTAGTTACCATAACATTTGCTGATCCCTGTAAGAGGAACAAAATAATGGACATTATGCTTCAGTTTTAAATTTAGACTATGATAACTGGTAGTCAGAACTTACATGGGTCCACCCAGGCATCTGGTCTTCTGTAGTTGGAGAAGCCGGATGTCAAAGCAGGGCCTCAGTAATTGACTGAGGGCATCAGCGAAACACTCACTGCCAATAACTGAAGCCGGGCATTGGTCCTGCTTTGCTCTAAACGGATATCCTGCTGGAAAAGACCGGATGAGACGGATGTTCTGTAGACACCTGGCAAGACCAAGCTTACTTGTGAAACCATGCTAAAAAGTTTTGACATCTTACCGTGTGGGTTGGCGTCAGTGTACTCCTGACATCATAACCACTACAGGGGGCTGTAGTGGTTATTATGCATGGAATGTTCCTTAATTTGGATTGATGTGGGTGATGAAGTCCTCCCTTTTGAAAGCTTTGTAGGCTACAAAAAAAATAGTATTTGATAACATGCAATCAAACTTTATCCACTACTAACTGAATTAAGGAATGGAATGGAAAACCAAGTTGCAAATGTGAGGCTAAAAGAGCTAAGCTGACAGTACAGGGAGTGCAGAATTATTAGGCAAGTTGTATTTTTGAGGATTAATTTTATTATTGAACAACAACCATGTTCTCAATGAACCCAAAAAACTCATTAATATCAAAGCTGAATATTTTTGGAAGTAGTTTTTAGTTTGTTTTTAGTTATAGTTATTTTAGGGGAATATCTGTGTGTGCAGGTGACTATTACTGTGCATAATTATTAGGCAACTTAACAAAAAACAAATATATACCCATTTCAATTATTTATTTTTACCAGTGAAACCAATATAACATCTCAACATTCACAAATATACATTTCTGACATTCAAAAACATAACAAAAACAAATCAGTGACCAATATAGCCACCTTTCTTTGCAAGGACACTCAAAAGCCTGCCATCCATGGATTCTGTCAGTGTTTTGATCTGTTCACCATCAACATTGCGTGCAGCAGCAACCACAGCCTCCCAGACACTGTTCAGAGAGTTGTACTGTTTTCCCTCCTTGTAAATCTCACATTTGATGATGGACCACAGGTTCTCAATGGGGTTCAGATCAGGTGAACAAGGAGGCCATGTCATTAGATTTTCTTCTTTTATACCCTTTCTTGCCAGCCACGCTGTGGAGTACTTGGACGCGTGTGATGGAGCATTGTCCTGCATGAAAATCATGTTTTTCTTGAAGGATGCAGACTTCTTCCTGTACCACTGCTTGAAGAAGGTGTCTTCCAGAAACTGTCAGTAGGACTGGGAGTTGAGCTTGACTCCATCCTCAACCGGAAAAGGCCCCACAAGCTCATCTTTGATGATACCAGCCCAAACCAGTACTCCACCTCCACCTTGCTGGCGTCTGAGTCGGACTGGAGCTCTCTGCCCTTTACAAATCCAGCCACGGGCCCATCCATCTGGCCCATCAAGACTCACTCTCATTTCATCAGTCCATAAAACCTTAGAAAAATCAGTCTTGAGATATTTCTTGGCCCAGTCTTGACGTTTCAGCTTGTGTGTCTTGTTCAGTGGTGGTCGTCTTTCAGCCTTTCTTACCTTGGCCATGTCTCTGAGTATTGCACACCTTGTGCTTTTGGGCACTCCAGTGATGTTGCAGCTCTGAAATTTGGCCAAACTGGTGGCAAGTGACTTTTCTCAGTTCCTGGGCAGTTATTTTGCGCCTTGGTTTCTCCACACGCTTCTTGCGACCCTGTTGACTATTTTGAATGAAACGCTTGATTGTTCGATGATCACGCTTCAGAAGCTTTGCAATTTAAGAGTGCTGCATCCCTCTGCAAGATATCTCACTATTTTTGACTTTTCTGAGCCTGTCAAGTCCTTCTTTTGACCCATTTTGCCAAAGGAAAGGAAGTTGCCTAATAATTATGCACACCTGATATAGGGTGTTGATGTCATTAGACCACACCCCTTCTCATTACAGAGATGCACATCACCTAATATGCTTAATTGGTAGTAGGCTTTCGAGCCTATACAGCTTGGAGTAAGACAACATGCATAAAGAGGATGATGTGGTCAAAATACTCATTTGCCTAATAATTCTGCACTCCCTGTATAGCTGTGTTAGAAAATGTAAAAATGCATTTTTTGAATTTGCAAATCGGTTTACAGTTCAACACAAGTCAGTGTTTAGTGAATAAACTTTTTGTTCTTTGTCTTGTATTAATTATGTAAAAAAAGCATACAAAATTTATACATTAACCTTGCTACACCCTCCTGTGTGTCAATCAGACAACTGGTCCTGTCACTTTCTGGTTTGTTTAGCTCAGTCAGTGCGGCTAAACTCAAGAGGCAGACAGTTGCCCAGAGCACCTGCCTTGCAAAGACTTCTCCTTGAGCTGTATTAGGAAGTTTGTGATTGGACAGCCACAGAAAGTATGGGGTAGTGAACGCTTTAGACAAAAGTAACCATTTTTCCATGTATAAGACTATGTTTTTTTCTTAAATGTTTTAGTCTAAAATTGGGGTTGTCTTAAACACGAATGTCACTGCAAGGGTTAAAAAAATAAAATAAACTTGTGAGGGGGGCCTGACAGCCAACCAAGCTAGTTACATGTGGCTGGAGCTCCTTCAAAAATCTAATTATTAAGCCAAATGATGGTACTTGTGCGCAATTTGGGCACAAAACTTGTTTCCTCGCTGACAGAACACTCAGCTGACTGTTGGATTCGCTATTGCCAGGTTCCTGCGGGCATGGGCTGTGTTGTACACCTTTGCGACCTGCTGACACACTTGAAGCAGAGGAGGCGATTCTCTGTGTATTTGATCAATTGTGTGCGCAGGTCTGGGAGATCTTGCGCAACCGCATGCTTCCTCGCATCACTCTGGACCATGCCTAGACCTCATGGTTCCGGACTACAGATAGACGCTGCAGGGTGAGGCCTTGGCCGGACATCCCCTGCAGGGTACCGTGGGCAGAGGGCATTCTTGTCGCCATGAGCAGGACTGCAGTCCAGAGAACCAGTATCCGTACCTCGGGTAGCGGCTAACTGGACGTCAGTGCAATAGTGCAATAGTGCTATATTTAAAATATGTATTTCTTAATTTGGTGTTAAAAAAATAGGGGTCGTCTTCTATATGGGGGCGTCTTATAAATTGAAAATGACGGTAGTTCTAACCCCAAATGTCTAACCTTCCGAATGTCCGAATTGCCGAGGTCCCGAAGTTCCGAAATTACAGAATTTCCGAAGTGTCGAAGTTCCGAAGTGCTGAAGTGCAGAAGTGCAGAAGTTCCGAAGTTGCCGAAGTTCCGAAGCACAGTATTGCCTAAGTACTAATATACTTACCCAGTGAAAGAAGAAGAATGTTACATTGTAAACAATTTTAAATAAAAAGTATACAAACATAGTCAGGATTCAGCTGTAAGCATTTGCAAAACTTAGAACAATCAAGTAACATACATTCATATAAAATGTAATTTACTTGGCCATGACAGGAATGAATAAGTAGATAACTCCCTAATGCCCGGTATTAGGGAGCTATCTACTAAAAGGCTGAAAGATCTGAATTGGTCTTTCAGCCAAATTTACTAATACTAAGTAAAGATTACTTAGTATTAGTAAATTATGCCCCTACTCGCTATACTGCGAGTAGGGGCATGTCTATTAAGCAGTGAGCAGCCTGTGCCTGTGGCCCCTCACTGTAAAAAAAAAAAATAAGGTCCCCCCGGCCCCCACCCCTGACGGCGGGTGGGGGCCCTAATGTAAAGTAATGAGGGGTGGGGACCTATTGTCCTCCCCCCGGGCCCCCACCCGCCGTCCTAAATCAGAATAAGGGGGGGACACCTAATGTCCTCCCCACTGGCCCCCACCCCTGAGCGGTGGGTGGGGGCTCTAAATTATAATAAGGGGGGCGACCTAATGTCGTCCCCCTGGCCCCCACCCCTGAGCGGTGGGTGGGTGCCCTAAATTATAATAAGGGGGGGGACCTAATGTCCTCCCCCCTGGCCCCCACCCCTGAGCGGTGGGTGGAGGTCCTACAGTAAAATAAGGGGGGGCCCTAAATACTAATGGGTGGGGGCCCTAAATACTAATAAGGGGGGGGCCTAATGTCCTCCCCCCTGAACCCCAACCCTGAGCGGTGGGTGGGGGCCCTAAATTGGAATAAGGGGGGGACCTAGTGTCCTCCCCCCTGGCCCCCACCCCTCAGCGGTTGGTGGGGGCCCTAAATACTAATAAGGGGGGGCCTAATGTCCTCCCCCCTGAACCCCAACCCTGAGCGGCGGGTGGGGGCCCTAAATTGGAATAAGGGGGGGGAACCTAGTGTCCTCCCCCCGGCCCCCACCCCTGAGCGGCGGGTGGGGGCCCTAAAAACAATGTCCCCCCCACCCAGGTGACTAGGGGTCCCCAAACCCCTAGTCACCTCTCCCCCCCAATAAAAATAATCCCCCAACCTACCCCTGTCACCCTAAATTAATGAGGGGGGGGACCTTTAACTAAGTACCTGTAAAAAAAAATAAAACTTACCATTCAATGTTTTCTTTCTTCTAAAATCTTATTTTTTCAGCCCAAAAAAAGGCCAAATAAAAAACCATAATAACCGACGCAATTATAAAAAAAAAAAAAACGAGCGCCAAAAAAAATAATCCTTCTTCACCCATGGAGGGCTCCATGCAGACTGAGCTCTGCAGGGCAGGGGAAGGCTTATAAAGCCTTGCCCCGCCCTGCAATTAGTCTCAGCGCACTCTGATTGGTGGGTTTAAGCCATCCAATCAGAGTGCTCTGACAGGTAAATGAAGAGACTGACAGGTAAGTCTCTACATTTACCTGTCACAGCACTCTGGTTGGTTTGAAATCCACCAAATCAGAGTGCTCTGTGTCATTTTACACAGCGTGGGAAAGTTCTTTGGAATTTTCCCACGCTGTGTAATTTGACTCATAACTCTCTGATTGGTGGGGGCAAGGGGGAGGACCTTAGGTCCCCCCCCCCCCTTATTAGTATTTAGGGCCCCCACCTGCCGCTGAGGGGTGGGGGCCAGGGGGGGCCCCCCCATCATTTTACTTTAGGGCCCCCACCCGCCGCTCAGGGGGGGGGCACTATTTTTTTTTTAAACAGTGAGCAGTCACAGGCTGCTCACTGTTTACTAGACATGCCCCTTTTTACTTAGTATTAGTAAATTTGGCTGAAAGACCAATTTAGGTATTTCAGCCTTTTGGTAGATAACTCCCTAATACCGTGGAAATTAGGGAGTTATCTACCAAGCGGCTGCAAGAGAAGTCCCGAGGTGCCGAAGTCCCGAAATGCCGAAGTTCCGAAATTCCGAAGTGTTGAAGTGCCGAAGTGCTGCAGTTTCCGAATTTCCGAAGTGTCGAAGTGCTGAAGTGCCGAAGTTCCGGAGTCTTGAAGTGCCGAATTGCTGAAATCCCGAATTGCGAAAATCCCGAATTACGGAATGCCGAACTGAAAATTTTCCCCATGCACATGCCTACTAAATATGATTCTACTAAAGATTGATTAAAGCCCCATCTTTTTTCACCTGCGGTTTCTACATAAAGAAAAGTAGACCCTATATGCCTTGTATAAAACTTAAAAAAACAAAACTTATTTTACAGAAAAAAAATCTGGGCTGCCGATGAGGACAAAATTAAACACTATACATGCAAGGAAAATTTGAAGTTCCCTTTGAATTCCAACAATTATAACTTTAGTGAAAAACGCAAGTTTAGGGTAGTGGATCAAATTTGACCACATGACAGGAGGCTTCATATTTGCATGACTCTCTTTACTGAAGATCATAAACAACCAATCAGAAAAAAGGAGGATGTTACACAAAAGGCCCTGTAATACCACACCCTTCCTCTTTTTTTGCTGCTCCAGCCAAGTGCACAGGTCAGAATAATTTGTTCTCCCTATGCTTTACTGATTCCACTGTGTAATTTTAGCGTTATTTTGGTTACTTACATTTATTTAGATTGATTCATTGCCTATCTGTCTCCCCACTTCTGTCCTTCTACTGATTTTGTACATTATTAGTTTTGTCTTTCCATTCTCCACTATCCTCTGTCTCCTCCCTTCAGGTCTGTTTTACGCTGTCCCTAGTCTTTACAGTTTTCGCTCATTCCGGCCACCATTGCCACAATCGCGCTCTATTTTCCTTCTGGGGATACTGCCTTTGGGGGCTGCTCTGGGTGGTGTGGTTCAGGGGAGACTGGTTCTCATTACTTGTGTTTTTTTTGGTGGACCCGTAGCCGCAAGGCCGGCGTACTGCTGCGTGCAAGCGGCGGCCATTTTGGATCTCGCGAATACCGCAAGATTCACGGAGGCCATCTTATTTCTGTCATTCCAGATCGGGAATCACTCGGTCTGGACTCTGAGGATACAGATTTCATGACCTGCTACCAAATATACCTACTGTGGATGCTATCAATGTACTGCTTACTAAAACTATTTGAATCTGCTTGTACAAAGGATTACTGCATGTTTATACTTTGAATTCATTTCACATGAGTGTTTTTTCTACATATGGCTGTCTTAAAGACAATACCAGGAAATTATTACAGACCTGTTCATCCACAGGGATTATTTTGTAATCTGCTAAATGTGTATTACTACTATGTAGGTGTCCTCTGGGACACCAGATTATTACGTATAACTCCGCCGGAGCAGACTTTACAAAGATATGGTACCTCACTTGCAATGTTAATATCTATGTGATTGGGCTGAATACTCTTGCTGACCAAGGAGGTACAGCTCTCGAATACAACGGGGGTGAGCCTCAATATAATTATACGCCTTCGAGCATCTGTTTAGAGGCTGAGCCCCTCTCAGGTACCAAACCCCATGGAGGGGTCTTATTGGGTGAATCCCAATTTTATAAGACTATTATGTCTCTCATATCACTCAAGGGACACATTTCCAGCTACCAGGGTTCTGGTTGAGCCCCAGTTGTACTAGGAGTCTGTTCATCTGCCACTTCTCCTACTGATTTCCTCAGAATCAGATCTTCATTCCTGATCGTGTTTCACTCGATCCGAACTTTAGGAGACCTCAGGACTAGGATTACCACTAACTGTCCCCATTCAAGTACTGTACTGTACTTCACATTGCAGGATTGTTTATACTGCCTGTTATTGGGAATGACAATGCTTTCTCCATTTCCTGTGGAGAGGACGAGCATTTCAGTTCAAATGTCTGCCTTTCAGTCTCAGTTCGGCTCTGTGGGGTTTCACGTAGCTATTGAAACCGTTGATGGCTCACATTTGATCCGCAGGCGTGTGGTGTCTCATGTACCTGGACGATTTGCTAATCTTCTGCGAATCCACATCCAGGCTACGATTGCAAACAGAATTTGTCGTCCACTTTCTGGAATCTTTGGGTTTTGTAGTGAACAGACAGATGTCGGCACTCTCCCCCTCGCAGACGGTCCAGTTCCTCGGTTTCGGAATCGACTCGCTGAACTGTGTACTGCGCCTTCCAGTCTCAAAGATTACATCTCTCTGGAAAGAGATCAGGCGGGTTCTTCGTATGGACACAATTCCACTCCGGATGCTCTCCCGTATAGTGGATCTTCTGTCGTACCCAATTCAGGCGATATTTCCTGGACCACTACAGGGTGATGCAATGCCTGACAGCGAATGGCCTATGTTCCAGACAGTCCTACGACCACTGACTTTCAACAGACGTGAGGACAGAGCTCCACTGGTGGCTCCTACACATGACAGCCTGTCATGGAAAAGCGGTCTTTGGCTCCTCTATCGATTTCTTAGTGGAATTGGACGCCAGCCTCTGGGGCTCACTGCACGGATTCCTCTATGGGGAATTTTGGCGGGACGAGGAGGCCAGCCTCCACATAAACTGCTTTTCATAAACCTCTCATCATGGATTCGAATTTAGACCTAGTGGCTTGGACGGTTTACGGGCATCCTGATCGGTCCTGGGCCTATCACAAGTGGCTAAGGACCTCTTATGGGACTCATGGGCCCCAGCACCAGGAAATGCTACATCTCAGCATTGTCCTCTTGAAGTCGCTGGTGTCTGGATAGGGATTCTGTCCCCTTACTGCACCTTTCTCAATCATCAAGTAGTTATCACAGCTTTTTTCCCAAGGGGGATCGCATCGCTCACTCAATGTGGTACGTTCAGCAATTTCTGCGGCACACATTCCCATACAAGGTATGTCGCTTGTTGCAGGGAGTTAAGCTATTCAGGCTTCCAGCTCTTACATATTCTTGTCTCTGAATTTAGAATTTAGAGGTAAGATTGGTTATCTAATGCAGTGTTTCCCAACCCAGTCCTCAAGGCACACCTACCAGTCCAGGATTTAAGGATTACCCAGTTTTGTTTAAGGTGTTTTTTCTTTTTTTTCTAAAAACACCTTAGACAAAACTGGGTAATCCTTAAATCCTGGACTGGTAGGTGTGCCTTGAGGACTGGGTTGGGAAACACTGATCTAATGAACCAACTTAAACGTAAAGCCTTAGCCTGGACAAATCTATTATGGGAGAGTAGTAGGAGTATTGCGTATAATTACCAGGAATTCCTTGCGGAATTCAAATTGACAGTTGAACCATTAGGCAGGGAGGATGACGCCTCTACTGCCCTAATGCATATAAAACAAGGGAGCCGGTCTATCTCAGATTAGGACATAGAATTTCGCACCTTGGCTTCTGAGGTAGACTGGACAAATAGTTAATCTCTGCATTTAAAAAAGGATTATCCAAGGCAATTCTAGATGAGATTGCTGCCAAAGAACTACCCAAAAAACTAAATGAGTTTATCACATTTGTCATGCAAATTGATATTAGACTAAGAACCAGAGAAAATACCAGAAAATACGACCAGACGTATGGCTATGCCTTTAGCACCCCGTTTCTTCAGACCTACTGTTCCTGATCTCCCAGTACAATACGAACCCGAACCCATGCAGTTGGGGGTCCCTAGACTGTCAGAGGCAGAAAGACAATATAGGAGAAAAGAGGGTTTATTCCTATACTGTGGTAAAAAACGGACATATGAGGAGTACCTGTCCCATTTGTCTGGAAAACTTCCGCACCTAAGTACCTTAAGAGCACAGGTAATGGATATGTCCTCTGGCAATAACCAAAGTAGGTTTCTTCTTGATGTTATGGTCTTGTGTAACACTAACAACTTTTCATGCAAAGCCCTGATGGATTCTGGTGCGGCTGGGAATTTCATTGACATCCAGTTTGTTAGAAAACACTTGATACCTAGCAAGGAGAGATCATCACCTCTGGCTGTAGAGGCTCTTGATGGGAGACCTCTATCTCAACCTTTAATTACCCACTAAACCTTGCCCATTACCATGTCCATTGGGGCCTTACACAGGGAGGACATAATGTTCCAAATAATTTCTTCTTCTTGTCCTATCATATTAGGGTTTTCTTGGCTTAGTAAGCACAATCCTCATATCATCTGGGCAAAGGGAGAAATATTGGAATGGGGCAAGGACTGTATTGGGAGATGTATGTTGTACATAACCAAAAAAGTGGGCATCGTTACCTTACCTACCACTACACCTCACGCCCCCGATATTCCCATACAATATCAGGAGATTAAGGGAAGTATTAAGCAAGAGTCAGTCCAATATCTTACCTCCTCATAAGTCATATGACTGTTCCATAAATCTGTTACCCAGCGCTATGCCACCTAAAGGAGCAGTATATGCCTTATCGCCACAGGAGAGTAAAATAATGGAGTAATGTATCAAAGACTCACTAAATAAGGGCCACATACCTGGTGCAGGCTTCTTTTTTGTAGAGAAGAAAGATGGAGAGTTATGTCCATGCATTGACTACAGAGCATTAAATAAGATTACCGTTAAGAATGCCTATACCATGCCCCTCATTTCTGAATTGTTTGATAGACTCCAGGGTACTAAGATCTTTACTAAACTTGATCTCACGAGTTCATACAATTTGGTAAGGATCAAGGAAAATCAGGCCTTTTCAATTTTTGCTGTTTCTAAGGTCCCCCAAAAGCTTCCTTGTGGGTTGTTGCAGCCACTTCCTGTTCATGGGCCTGTGTTCCATGGTCTCACTTGTCAATGGATTTCATCGTGGAACTTCCAAGTTCCAATGGCTATACCACCATTCTTATGGTGGTTGACCGCTTCTCCAAGATGGCTCATTTTATTCCACTTAAAAAATTGCCATCCTCTCAAGACCTGGTTCTTATATTTATACGTGAGATTGTTCAATTGCATGGCATTCCTCACAATATTGTATCTGACAGGGGCTCTCAGTTTGTGTCTCGGTTTTGGAGGGCATTCAAAAACAGTTGGACATTGAATTGCCTTTTTCTTCCGCTTACCATCCTCAAACTAACGGCATGGCTGCGAGGGCTAATCAGTCATTAGAGTTATATCTGCGTTGCTTTGTTAATAGCACTGAGGATAATTGGTCTGAATTGCTACCCTGGGCCGAGTTTGCTAGGAACAATGCTACACATGACTTTTCTGGTCACATCCCATTCTTTGTTATTAACGGTCGTCATTATACTATTCTGCTGGCTGTTTTCTCTGATAGAGCTATCCCTGCTTTGGATGATCACCTGGCTTCTATTCGTAATACTTGGACCAAAGTTCATTCCTCTGTCAAAACTGCGGCTGATTGTTTCAAGTTCTATGCTGATAAACGGCGGGGAGCCAACCCTGTTTACCAAGTGGGAGACAGGGTGTGGTTATCATCGCGCAACATCAAATTAAGAGTACCTAGTATGAAGTTTCCCCCAGATTCCTTGGCCCATTTCGTATCCTTTGGAGAATTAACCCTGTGTCATATTCTCTGGCTCTCCCGACCTCCTTACGTATTCCTAATACCTTTCATGTGTCTTTGCTCAAACCACTTATTTGCAACCTCCCCCGTTGGTTGTTTCTTGACAGGAAGAGTATGAGGTCTCTTCCATAATCAATTACAGGTTTTCTTGTGGTTCATTACAGTATTTGATTGATTGGAAGGGGTTTGGGCCTGCCGAACGTTCTTGGGTTCCGGCTTCCGATATTCATGCTTGTCGCAAGATTCGTTATTTTCACACCAAGTTTCCCCTCAAGCCTGGTCCTACCCGCCCAGTGGGCGGTCTTCAGGTGGGGGGTACTGTCACATGTTCAGCCTCACCTGGTGGTGCCGACAGTGACGAATGCCTAACTGGCCTTAATGAAGGTACTGCTCTGCACCCCAAATCCGACTCCTGTGGCATATTGAAGGACGCCGGCCGCTGCGGACCAGTTCCAAATTATAATCCCACGTCAGCCCACGGTAATGATGACGTTGACGTGTGTGTGACGTAACGCAAAGGATGCACACGCATGTCAAAGGCAGGTTACGGCCAACTGGATCCACAAGAGGGTTATATAAGCTTACCAGCTCATTGCCCTGTCGTGGTTTCCCTAGTGTTTGTCCGAGAGTGTATTCCTGAGCGATTTATTCTGGTTATTGACTTTGGTTTCGTTTGACTTCCCTGTATTCTGGTATACCTAACTTTTGGCTTTCCCTCATCGTTGTGTCTCTTTCTGTATCCCTGTATGGTTGCCAATTCAGTCCTCATGGCACACTAATGGTCCAATTTTTTCCGAATACCTACTGAAAAGTAATAGAGAAATGCCTAAATCCTGGACTGTTGGTGTGCCTTGACTAGGTTTGGAACAAATGGGAAACTGAACTCCCAGAGCAGAATGGGACACAAGCAGTGCCAGATTAATGTAGGGACTAAAGCTCTTTGCAACAGCCGCAAACTGTCTTGAATTTTTTTTATTTATTTTTATTTATACTACCTCGAAATGCTGGGTGACAGATATATTCATTGGACTGGCTGAGCATCATGGGAAACATAAAACCTAAATTGCCATATATATATATATATATATATATATATATATATATACATATATCTTTGGCACTGTACATATATATATCATGATTTGTGTATAATTTTAAAGTAACACTAAAGTGACACGAATACAAACATATATTCCTGTCACTATAGCTGTGAAAGCACAGTTTATGCTTCCGTAAACAATTTAAAGGATGATTTTACTCACCTCTAGTCCAGCGCAGCGTGGGTTCGTTGAAACTGGCTCCGCCCCCTTTGCTAGGATAATCAAAATTGATGGTCTCATCCAAATCCAATACTTTCCCATAGGAAAGCATTGTGAGGCGATTGTCCATGAACAGCAATCTGTGGGGAATGTTAAGTGCCTTCATACAGAGCGTGGAGACACTGAACGTCAGTGCTACACATTAAGCAGTACTGACCCAGGAAGCACCTCTAGTAGCCATCTGAGTGATGGCCACTAGAAGTTTTACTAGACAGCAATGTAAACACGGTGTTTTCTCTTAATTTTCTGCTCCAAGTCTATGGAAGCTCTAATCAAGAAGGGAATATAATCAGCTTATTAAAGCAGTTTTTTGTGTATAGATTATGTCTCTGCAGTCTCACTGCTCAAATCTCAACCATTTAGGAGTTAAATAACTTCTGTTTCTGTCCATGCAGCCCTAGGCACACCTCCCTGGGCTGTGACTCACACAGTCTGCATAAAAAAATGGTTTCATTTTCAATCAGATGTTAAAGGAACACTACACTTTCAGGAATACGAACATGAATTCCTAACATGTACTCCTATCCACCAAAATTACCGTTCAGGTTACCGGCCCCCTCTCTGTGCACTAAGCAGGTGCACGCAATCTATTAGGGCTGTAATAGAATTTCTAATTAACTTTTTTTGCACTGCAAATATTCTTCTCTGCAAAGGCTGTGTTTACAATGAAAAGCCTGCAGGGACAGGCTATAGACACCAGAGCTAATGCATTAAACTGTAGTGGTACTGGTGACTACAGTCCTTTAACAAACTTTAGAAGTTTTTATCTCCTGCTCTGTAAATTGAACTTTAATTACACACAGGAGGCTCTTGCAAGGTCTAGCAAGCTATTAACAGTGCAGGAGATACAAAAAATTCTAAATTAAACAGAATTTGCCATAAAGGAAGTTTATACATTATATCTCTCTTTACAGGAAGTGTGTAAGATGGCTGTGCACGTTACATGCAGGGAGGTGTGACTAGGGCTGCATAAACAAAGTAATTTAACTCCTAAATGACGGAAAGGGGGAATCAGCTGTTTTTTAACTTTCTCACAGTGTTGCTTTTGTCATTGAATCGGAAACCCCCCTGTGTCTGCAAATCTGCCAAAGTAAGAAGCAGCTGCAATGAATTTTGAACTCACAATACTGACGTAGAGATTTACATTGATTCCAGGTGAGACAGTGAATATAAAAGAAAAAAAAGAAGAAAATGTAACACATCAGCTCAGAAGGCAGACAGTGAAATATCCAACAAACAATCAACAAAGCAGGAAGAAAAATGGAAAGGAAGGGCGTATACCCTAGCTTGCTAGGCTGGGGGATCGCCCAAGGAGGAGAGTTCTGCAGCTGTAGTACTGCTTGAATAATGGTCTAAAATATTTTAATCGTGGGTATCATCAAAAATATGATCCCTAAAGAAAACAAAACAAATAAACCTTAATGTACCACCACCATCCTAAACACACTGGGGTGGGTCTTGTCCTCGCTATCAATAGTATACAGTAAACCAGGTGCTACAAAAGGGATGAACCAGTAAGTTGTACATTGGAAAACTTCCTAGAAGGGCACTGGTCAGTAGTCACTGGCCGAGTCCCTTACATGGGCCATGGACAACACGGTATCCCTATTGCACTCTGCACTGTACATAGACCTATGTAAAATAGCCACGTGTCCCTGTGTAACTACAGGAGCATAAAGTAACCGTCTGACCTGCTGGAGATACAGTGTATAAACCCAGCGTCAGGACACACTGAATGATTACTCTGCTTGTTCCAATAGTCTGTGCGGGATCAAAGAGCCTGCTGTAAAAAGGCAGCATAAAAATTCAACTGATAACAGCCTAATACTGACCAAGACTGACTAGGGTGACTTAATGCAGTACTCGCCCCTAAGCTTGTAGGAGCTGTGATGAAACCGCTGTGGGGAGACAAGGAGACTTATTCTGCATTGTCCATAGTTAAGGAGTCTGCTGCAGAAAGTGACCCGTTCGCCTCACTAATAACAGCCTAATCCCATCAGAGGCTGACTACAGTAGCTTGCTGGCGTATTGGTCCCTATAGCAGTAGGAGCTTGTGATGAAGCCGCTGTGAAGAGAAAAAGATTCTACACTATACTCTGTACACTTGTCCAAAACTGCTAACAAGAACGTAACCCGCATAGGTTGAGCGAAACAGCGACCCACTACCCTCACCCAGTGATCACATCAAACGTGCTGGTGATCTAAAAGCAAAAGTAATGACCTAACGTCCGTTTCGGCGCTATTAGAGCGCCTTTATCAAAGGTGAACCGGTATGAGTGCCTGGCTGGGTTTAAATACCCCGCCCGATAGTGTAAGTGACCAATTGCGGCGCTGGGCGTGTCTCGCCTCTTCGCGCCGTATAGCCGTGTAGCCCGTCATTGGTCCGTGAGATCGCCCACGTGGGTGTCTGTGGGGCGGGTCTATGGACAGGGGGAGGGTGTCACTATCCCACTGACTGGAAGAGGACTCCTCCCCTTTGAAAAAGAGCGATGGCTAATACGGTTAACCCTTCGTACCCTGTCCACGTACTGGTATGAAACCCTTGTTACACGGTAATCCGGGTTAAAACCCATAGTCCGTTGAAGCTTAAGTGCTGGAAGGGTTTGACATGTGCCGATTGTTACAAGGTTGGTATTGGGGAATACAGAGCTGTAGGGACCCTTTCAGGGCACATTGTAGGACATAATAGGATAACTTCATTTGCATCCCATACGCTAGAGGGCACCTCTGCCTGCAACCTAATAGCTGCAGGTATAAGGTCCGTCAATACGCTTTATGGGGTTCAGATATCCTCAGGACCATTCTAATATCAGTGTCTCCCCCTTCATAAATTGATTATGGATGTGGGAGACATTCCCTACCTTGTCCCCAAACTGCAACAGGATCCCTGTTGCTTATGCACAAGGGTTAGTAGTGTCCTCATGCCCTGAAAGGGTCCCTACAGCTCTGTATTCCCCAATACCAACCTTGTAACAATCGGCACATGTCAAACCCTTCCAGCACTTAAGCTTCAACGGACTATGGGTTTTAACCCGGATTACCGTGTAACAAGGGTTTCATACCAGTACGTGGACAGGGTACGAAGGGTTAACCGTATTAGCCATCGCTCTTTTTCAAAGGGGAGGAGTCCTCTTCCAGTCAGTGGGATAGTGACACCCTCCCCCTGTCCATAGACCCGCCCCACAGACACCCACGTGGGCGATCTCACGGACCAATGACGGGCTACACGGCTATACGGCGCGAAGAGGCGAGACACGCCCAGCGCCGCAATTGGTCACTTACACTATCGGGCGGGGTATTTAAACCCAGCCAGGCACTCATACCGGTTCACCTTTGATAAAGGCGCTCTAATAGCGCCGAAACGGACGTTAGGTCATTACTTTTGCTTTTAGATCACCAGCACGTTTGATGTGATCACTGGGTGAGGGTAGTGGGTCGCTGTTTCGCTCAACCTATGCGGTTTACGTTCTTGTTAGCAGTTTTGGACAAGTGTACAGAGTATAGTGTAGAATCTTTTTCTCTTCACAGCGGCTTCATCACAAGCTCCTACTGCTATAGGGACCAATACGCCAGCAAGCTACTGTAGTCAGCCTCTGATGGGATTAGGCTGTTATTAGTGAGGCGAACGGGTCACTTTCTGCAGCAGACTCCTTAACTATGGACAATGCAGAATAAGTCTCCTTGTCTCCCCACAGCGGTTTCATCACAGCTCCTACAAGCTTAGGGGCGAGTACTGCATTAAGTCACCCTAGTCAGTCTTGGTCAGTATTAGGCTGTTATCAGTTGAATTTTTATGCTGCCTTTTTACAGCAGGCTCTTTGATCCCGCACAGACTATTGGAACAAGCAGAGTAATCATTCAGTGTGTCCTGACGCTGGGTTTATACACTGTATCTCCAGCAGGTCAGACGGTTACTTTATGCTCCTGTAGTTACACAGGGACACGTGGCTATTTTACATAGGTCTATGTACAGTGCAGAGTGCAATAGGGATACCGTGTTGTCCATGGCCCATGTAAGGGACTCGGCCAGTGACTACTGACCAGTGCCCTTCTAGGAAGTTTTCCAATGTACAACTTACTGGTTCATCCCTTTTGTAGCACCTGGTTTACTGTATACTATTGATAGCGAGGACAAGACCCACCCCAGTGTGTTTAGGATGGTGGTGGTACATTAAGGTTTATTTGTTTTGTTTTCTTTAGGGATCATATTTTTGATGATACCCACGATTAAAATATTTTAGACCATTATTCAAGCAGTACTACAGCTGCAGAACTCTCCTCCTTGGGCGATCCCCCAGCCTAGCAAGCTAGGGTATACGCCCTTCCTTTCCATTTTTGTACATATACCAGGGTTACCCCCTACTGAGTTCTACAGACACACTCCAGTTCCCTCATTCGGGAACCCAGCACTTCGGTGCCACTTTGTTTCTAAAGCAGGAAGAAAGCAACAGAATCAAAAACTACTTTCGCCAGGTAGGCAGGAAACACTTACTACACTAATTACAGGGGTTTCTATTAAAAACTATTCTGTTTAGATAACGTGTGCACCCTAGCAATGTTGACTAGAATATTCTCAAATGCCACTAACCACTATTGGTTTAATCACGATATAGAGCAGATGTAATTTTGCCATCGTTATACTTTTTCTTCCCATTAGTTAAATCTGGTAAATTTTGACTCCTTTTAAAATATCTCAGAGTACATTCCAATTTAGTATTGACTAATAGATTATAGATCAATGACATTCTGTGTAAATGTGTACTTTGCAGGAAAATCGTCTAGCACAGTAATTTCAAGAATAATTTCAAAATGAGATTTTATGATTAAGCTACACTATAATATTAATATAATATTTTCCAAGACAAAAGACTCTGTGGACTGTGTTGATGTCACTTTCACTGAAGGCAGGTTGTAGACAATAGCTAATCAGGTTTTTGTGGGACATGGGTGACCAAAAGGTAAATCCCTGCTGAGATAGAGGTACAAATTTCATGATTCTTTGGCAACTTTAAAGCTTTGTAATGCTATAAAAGCTTGGAGTCATCGTTTAAACTTGTATACTGGCCACATTCCGTTTGTGCAGCACGTTTATTTCAGCATCTTGTTAATGGTGAATTGTGCTTCCCATTATTGTTAATTAGTATTCACCTACATACATTTTGGCATAGGTTAGGATTATTGCTTGAAATCAGTAACACTAAGCGGAGGTGTTACGTGGGATAAAATTGCTTGGAACAAAGTGTACGCATTTTTTTTTTAAAGAGCAGCAATAATTAGACTTGTGCATGGCAAAAACATATGATTAGTCCTGTCAATGTAAGTATACCCAAATGTAAAAAACTTGGTTTAACTAACAGAATATATGTATTACTGGACCTTAGAGTGACCGGGCTTAACGTGTGAAAGAGAGAAATCATGGGTCAGTAGACAAGCCAAGGTCAGAGTTACATATAAACACATAATCCGAGGTACTAGCCTGGTCAGGATTACGGAAAATCAAAATAATGTATGCACTAGCCGAGTCAGGGTAACAGAGCTTCTCAGAATGCAAAAACAAGTCAAGGTCAGAAATACATATAATTGAATAAAGAACGTGCTTATCAGGTACCACTACAGACATCATGATGGGACGAAGGACTGGGGGTAGAAACAACTTATATGTGGCTAGAAGGGCATTGATTGGCCCACGTCACTCCTGTGACCTCCAAATGAGCGTGAACGAGGTAGCTGTAGTGACTCAACCAATCATGGACCAGAAGTGATGCTGGGCAGTGTCCATGTTACTGTACGGGAGAGGACAGCATGTGGGATGTACCTGATCAACGCAAACAGCCTGCAAGGTTAGCTCAGCAAGCTGTGCAGACTGGATAAGTCCCGTTACATGTGTGAATAGATTAATCACAAAAAAATGTTTTAGTTAGGATGGACTTAATTTCGTCTATGGGGCGCTTCGGTTGGGATAAATGTTGTCCATACATTGATTTCAGGAAGAACAGTTTGGACAAACAGAAATAGTGGTAAAATGCACCTTTTAGTGAACTGCAAAATATATACATAACATAAATATTATACACTGCTCAAAAAAATAAAGGGAACACTTAAACAACACAATGTAACTCCAAGTCAATCACACTTCTGTAAAATCAAACTGTCCACTTAGGAAGCAACACTGAGTGACAATCAATTTCACATGCTGTTGTGCAATAGGATAGACAACAGGTGGAAATTATAGGCAATTAGCAAGACACCCCCAATAAAGGAGTGGTTCTGCAGATGGGGACCACAGACCACTTCTCAGTTCCTATGCTTCCTGGCTGATGTTTTGGTCACTTTTGAATGCTGGCGGAGCTTTCACTCTAGTGGTAGCATGAGACGGAGTCTACAACCCACACATGTGGCTCAGGTAGTGCAGCTCATCCAGGATGGCACATCAATGTGAGCTATGGCAAGAAGGTTTGCTGTGTCTGTCAACGTAGTCTGCTCAAACGGTCAGAAACAGACTCCATGAGGGTGGTATGAGGGCCCGACGTCCACAGGTGGGGGTTGTGCTTACAGCCCAACACCGTGCAGGACGTTTGGCATTTGCCAGAGAACACCAAGATTGGCAAATTCGCCACTGGCGCCCTGTGCTTTTCACAGATGAAAGCAGGTTCACATTGAGCACATGTGACAGACGTGACAGAGTATGGAGACGCCGTGGAGAACGTTCTGCTGCCTGCAACATCCTCCAGCATGACCGGTTTGGCAGTGGGTCAGTATTTTGGCATTTCTTTGGGGGGCCTCACAGCCCTCCATGTACCAGAGGTAGACTGACTGCCATTAAGTACCGAGATGAGATCCTCAGACCCCTTGTGAGACCATATGCTGGTGCGGTTGGCAATGGGTTCGTCCTAATGCAAGACAATGGTAGACCTCATGTGGCTGGAGTGTGTCAGCAGTTCCTGCAAGACGAAGGCATTGATGCTATGGACTGGCCCGCCCGTTCCCCAGACCTGAATCCAATTGAGCACATCTGGGACATCATGTCTTGCTCCATCCACCAACGTCACGTTGCACCACAGACTGTCCAGGAGTTGGCAGATGCTTTAGTCCAGGTCTGGGAGGAGATCCCTCAGGAGACCATCCGCCACCTCATCAGGAGCATGCACAGGCATCGTAGGGAGGTCATACAGGCACGTGGAGGCCACACACACTACTGAGCCTCATTTTGACTTGTTTTAAGGACATTACATCAAAGTTGGATCACCCTGTAGTATGCTTTTCCACTTTAATTTTGAGTGCGACTCCAAATCCAGACCTCCATGGGTTGAAAAATTTCCATTTTTTTATTTTTGTGTGATTTTGTTGTCAGCACATTCAACTATGTAAAGAACAAAGTATTTCAGAAGAATATTTAATTCATGCAGCTCTAGGATGTGTTATTTTTGTGTTCCCTTTATTTTTTTGAGCAGTATATATATATATATATATATATATATATATGAAAAAAATCTGTATCTTGGCACTCACCCTTTCCAAATAAAATGGTTTAAATGCCTAGGTGCTATCCCACGTTGAAAAATATATAGGAAGAAATAAGAGATGCACTCTCAGGTCTTGATAAGTAATAATGAATCGGTACTTTATTTTCCAGACAAGGTTTACATTATCCGATCGACGTTTCGACCCCTTAGGGTCTTCCTCAGGATCAATGTACCCCCACAAATATAACAAATATATAGAGAATGGAAATAATGTACTCACCAATCGTGATACAGTTCCCTCACCTCCGTGGTGTATACCCGGAAGTGTACTCACGATCATGTGACATAACCGGGATTCGTGCGTGCTGACGTGTCAAGCCGTTGCTAAGAAACCAGTGCAACAATTGATTGACTAGCGAGTGCATTTCTCCCAGGGCATAGGGGAGAAATATGAATATGTGTAGGCAGTATGTGCAATACAAAATATCTGTAGCAGTATCCAAAGCTATACAAGGCTATATAAAATAATCTACTAGGTGATCAGTGCGTGCTATATACAATCATGTGGAAAAGTGTGTGAACACAAAATAAGTGAACCAAAACTGAACCCGGTAAATAGGTGAAAAAATGGTGCTGATCTCCTCCAAAAGATGTGTGCACAATCCTGTGTATAAAATAAACCTTATAAATTATGAAAAGTAAAAAACACATACAATATTTCTAAAAATACAATGAAAGACAGGCATGGTTCCAACTCAGTTGTTGATGGTTGGGGGTGGTCGTTGGACTCCCTCTATATTGGGATTTATCTTTATTTATTTGGATTATTGTATTACTTTTATAGTCCCAAAACTTTTTGCCACATAATAATGCCATTTATAGTCGTCTTTGCATACAGAATGTTGGAACCATGAAAAAAACAAAGTAATAGGTCGCGCTATACAGAAATAGTACAATTGAAGGATACAATGAGAGATAAAGGATAAAATGTACTCACATATAAATACACAATAAAATAAATATAAATATGAGCGTAATAGTCCCAATATGTAGTGGATTCCAATAGACTGATGAAAACTTGATACTGTAGTCAAATAAAACGCTGGATCTTCTATGGTATAGAAGATCCCGTAGTGTCAAGTCAGTTTTCCCCACGTATGACAGGCCACATGGACAAGTAATCATGTATATAACATGATCAGTGGTACATGTAATGTAATGGGGTATTTTGATTTTTAAGCCACTCTGAGGATGGGCAAAGGTTGTACCACTGATCATGTGGCCACAGGTTACACAGCCAGTGCATTTATAGCACCCTTTCTTAAAGATCTGTTTGGTTTTGCGGTAACTTGCTACTGGGTCATTCTTCACCAGAAGGTCCTTCAATTTTTTATTTCTTTTGTAGCTTATAATCGGGGTGTCTTGAAACATCTTGGGTAATGTTTTATCCGACCGCAGCATTACCCAAGATGTTTCAAGACACCCCGATTATAAGCTACAAAAGAAATAAAAATTTGAAGGACCTTCTGGTGAAGAATGACCCAGTAGCAAGTAGCCAGTAGTCACTTTTGCTCTTTGAACTTTTGCTCTTTGAACTGTGTACATAACCTTGTGCTCGATAGGGGTAGATCCCTTTTTGCATAGAGTTTAAATTACGTCTCTTTAGTCAGTACCTATATTATAGGCAGTCTAATTATAAATATATCCTGTCGGGGATGGACAACCTCTATCTTATATTTTTATATTTTTCTATTTGTATATTTTTTCTATTTTTTCTATTTATATTCTATTTTTCAGGTTCGGGACGGATGCTTGTCCCTGATGTTTCTGTTTGTCTTCTGTTTGGTTTCTGTTCTTTCTTCTGCTTCCGTTTACTGCATCTTTTTTTACCGATGTCTATCCAGTCACTATGGAGACCCTGATTTGTTTTATGCCTCCTTACCGGTTGGCGTATGGGATAATGTATCCATTTAATAATTTGAGGATTTAGCTTATGTATATACATTCAGAGTCTACTTTTTAGACTTAGCCTTTATAGATCGATAGGGATACTCAGTTGTTGATGGTTGGGGGTGGTCGTTGGACTCCCTCTATATTGGGATTTATCTTTATTTATTTGGATTATTGTATTACTTTTATAGTCCCAAAACTTTTTGCCACATAATAATGCCATTTATAGTCGTCTTTGCATACAGAATGTTGGAACCATGCCTGTCTTTCATTGTATTTTTAGAAATATTGTATGTGTTTTTTACTTTTCATAATTTATAAGGTTTATTTTATACACAGGATTGTGCACACATCTTTTGGAGGAGATCAGCACCATTTTTTCACCTATTTACCGGGTTCAGTTTTGGTTCACTTATTTTGTGTTCACACACTTTTCCACATGATTGTATATAGCACGCACTGATCACCTAGTAGATTATTTTATATAGCCGTGTATAGCTTTGGATACTGCTACAGATATTTTGTATTGCACATACTGCCTACACATATTCATATTTCTCCCCTATGCCCTGGGAGAAATGCACTCGCTATTCAATCAATTGTTGCACTGGTTTCTTAGCAACGGCTTGACACGTCAGCACGCACGAATCACGGCCAATTACGTTATGTCACATGATCGCGAGTACACTTCCGGGTATACACGACGGAGGTGAGGGAACTGTATCACGATTGGTGAGTACATTATTTACATTCTCTATATATTTGTTATATTTGTGGGGGTACATTGATCCTGAGGAAGACCCTAAGGGGTCGAAACGTCGATCGGATAATGTAAACCTTGTCTGGAAAATAAAGTACCGATTCATTATTACTTATCAACACCTGAGAGTGCATCTCTTATTTCTTCATATATATATATATATATATATATATATATATATATATATATATAGCAGTCCAGACTCTGGCACTCAACCTCAAAAAAATATATTGAATGTAAGTATATTACCAGGGTGCCTCCAGGCCAATAGATATGAAGGTAGAAACAGGAGCACTCACTTGGATTTTTCAAACGTGTATTAACAGTCTTAACACAAATCTACATCAACGTTGCGACCCTTCAGGGTCTTTATCAAGATCTTGATAAAGACCCTGAAGGGTCGAAACGTTGATGTAGATTTGTGTTAAGACTGTTAATACACGTTTGAAAAATCCAAGTGAGTGTTCCTGTTTCTACCTTCATATATACATATATATATATATATATATATTGCAGCGCACTAATAGGATAATTTTCATGCAATTTAATTCACAGATCAAGAGAGAAGAATTGATGAATAGAGGGACATATAGGAGGAGCAAAAAAACAACCACCATAGTTATATATTTCTTAAATATATAATATATAAATATAGATTTTTTTCCCCCATTAAACTTTTCCTTGTTTCTCCCTCTATAGATCACTTCTGAATTGATCTGTGAATAAAGTCAACATTTAGTAGCTGCCTCCTAAACCCCTTCTGGCTTAAACCGTCACAAAGTCAGGGTGGGATTTTCCGATAAGAAATGTAAATGCTTGCCTAGGGGAACATAACCGCAGTTGGAATTTTTTGAGTTTAATGTTATGTACTGGAAATTATCCTGTGATGAATCAAGAACAAGTAGGACCCTGGATAACAATGTAACAGTCCAATATGTTAAACAAGACTGAATGACTCTCAATGACATCCTGGTATACCATGAGTTAAAATTATACTACACAGCAATGTATGTCACTTTCTACAGCTATATTCCTCCCAACATTTCAAATGAACAAGGAGGGAAACTTTAATTTTAGGGGTGTAAGTGGGGGTGCAGCCAGGGGCTGTTCTGGGAAATTAAAAAGGGACAATTGTGAGGTATGCTGTTTGTGATGGACCACCTGGCACCCCGACCGGGTGCCTCCACCAATTGCTGCTTCCTATTAATCCTTGAGTACTATAAGCACCGCATCGGTCACCATAACCACCGTAAACCCCACAGCCAGCGTTACAGCTTGGTTGGGGTCTTACTGTCCTCCACCCACCCTGAACCCAAGACCAGGATCCAGCTTCCAGTGGTTAGACCTCTCCTAGCCCAGAGAGTAAAGCAGGCTGCTCTTACAAGAGCAAGTGTTGTAATTCAAGGGAGTATAGTGATTATAGCAATCCCCAGAGTGAATATAGCTGCCCCCTCCACACGTGAGACAAGGCTCTATGTTGAGGGTGAAGAGGAACTGTTTAATGGCAGCCGCAACTGGCTTTATATGCAAGACCCCATGCAAGGGGTTATTTAATATTTTTTTATTTTTGTCGTGCATAGTTTTTTTTTTGTTTTTTTTTTTAATTCTTTATTTTTCTTGTGCATGAAAAGACAGTGAACATTTTCTTGCAATGCCACAACAGCAATAGCAGGCAGGGTAGTAGCAATGAATTTGGTATGGCATACGATTAAACAGCATTTTTATATGAAAGACAGGCAAAAAAAGAGTTATGTCAAGAGAAGAGATATGATTTTATGCTAAAGTTTCTGATAATTCAAACATATGCATATGTAAGGTAAGTCTAAACGTTCGTAGTGTCGCTTGCCCCAAAGGTGTTTCCTGCAGCGCTTAATGATTACAGTGAGGTACACGGTGGGATACAGATATGGTATTTATGCATCTGTGCTAATGCAGATGGGGTGGTTGCATAATGTAAAGGATGTCATTGGGTTCTTTAGTGAGGCTCGCTAGGGAGGCGGACCACAACGGTCCCATACATTTACGGTCTTGGGCCAATTAAGGAGACCTGCTTAGGGTGACCGAGGTAACCCAGTAAGTGTGGTGGGTAGGGGTACTTAGAACAGGCTCACTATAGTTTTAGCAGGCTCTTGTGTATATCCCCGTTGGGCCGTTTCTATGGGTTATCGCGCCCACATGTGAGTCATCCGAGCAGAGCATAAAACAAGCAATGAGAGTTAAACTAAACATAGGTCACAGTGACCATGTACCAACTAATACACTATAACATTGGCAAAAGTCTCCCCTTGCCAGATACAAGAGAGTTCAGTGATGCATGGGTTACCAACCCGACAAGGTATGAGGGTATTCCGGCAGCGGCTGGGACAGCTGAGGAGTGTGCCCACACGGATCAGTTCAAGATCTGTCAGCTGTGGGGCAGGGTGAAAAGCATTTCAGTCGATGCCCATTGTGGGAATGTCTCGATTGCCGGCACGGCTGGCCCCGTCGGACAAGATCCTTGGCCCGATTCCAGCTCTTGCAGTTGTCAGCGAGGTTGTCTCTTGTGCGGACTCTTGGTGCGCAGCGTGATCCTGCAGCTGGTGCTTCGTGCTGCGCTGGTCAGACGGTCTTAGTTTTGGCGAATTGCGAGCAGGCAGGTTCTGCTTGGCGTACTTGTGGGTCGATGCCCTCTCCCCCATGGGCCGCGGAGGAGCACTCCACCCGTGTCTCTTGCCGACATCCAGCCCCCCTGCCTCCCGATCTGCGGTGCTGCCGGTATTGTGAGTGTCCAAACGAGGGGTTGGGCCCTGCCGGGTGATGGCAGTTGGGGCCACTGAGGTGCCGGCGGGTCGGGCATATTTGCAGGATCCCCTCCGAGGCGTAGGAGCACCAATGCTGGTGCCCAGGATACCTGGCATTGTTTCCCTCTGTGCTGGTCTCCAGCTCTGCTGGTGGGCCGCTCTGGGGATAGGAGGGGGATTTCCGCCTAAGTGGCGCCGGATTGCCGGGCGGATCCACGCCGCCACTTCTCTGATTGCCATCATGTAGGGCCGTCTCTGAGCCTGGAGCTGTATTCAAAGGCTGGCGCAGATCTGGTCGTAGAACTCCCGCTTGATTAGAGTGCGTTTAGTGGTAGGCTGTGTCAGAGCCGCCATCTTGTGTGGGCCTGGATATGCCCGTGCTGCTTTGGGTTTAGTCGCTTGGTCAGACGTTGGTGTGGGGGTGATCGTCCCCAGCAAGGACCGGGATATCCCCCGCTGGTCCAGGGGGGGTAGCAGGGTTGTGCTGAGTTCACGTATGTGAGTGGGTCCCGTGCCGGGAGATCGTCCGTCTCCCCCACACCTCAGGCTCCGCTCCATTGTAGGCTGCATGGTCGGTATAGGTTGTTCCACCATGCATCATAGTTACATAGTTACATAGTTACATAGCTGAAAAGAGACTTGCACCCATCAAGTTCAGCCTTCCTCACATATGCTTTTGCTGTTGATCCAAAAGAAGGCAAAAAACCCAGTCTGAAGCGCTTCCAATTTTGCAACAAACTAGGAAAAAATTCCTTCTTGACCCCAAAATAGCAGTCAGATGTCTCCTTGGATCAAGCCGCTATTACCCCACTAATTAGAAATTATATCCCTGTATGTTATGTTTTTGCAAGTATTTATCCAATTGCAGTTTAAACATCTGTATAGACTCTGACAAAACCACCTCTTCAGGCAATGAAATCCATATCCTTATTGCTCTTACTGTAAAAAATCATTTTCTTTGCCTTAGATGAAATCTCCTTTCTTCAAGCCTAAATGTGTGACCTCGTGTCCTATGTATAGCCCTGTTTATGAATAGATTTACAGATAATGGTTTTTACTGGCCCCGAATATATTTGTATAATGTTATCATATCCCCTCTAAGGCGCCGTTTTTCCAAACTGAAGAGATTTTAATTTTTTGTCAATCTTTGTTTTATTGAGGGAAGTTTACAATGTTGACATTTTCACTCAATACGTTGTGATAAGGCAAAAACCATTTAACGTGAACTTGTACAATCATACAACATTTTCAGGCCTCTTACTTTTTTTTTCTTCTCGTGTGTGTGTCCAGTAGATGTGGGAGTCGTGTGACTTGAATGTTGATGGCGTTTGAAAGTGGTACCTCAGGGTTGGGTGTTGATTGTGGCCCGTGTATCGTCCGGTCTAGTCAGGAAGTGTCTCGGCTCGGGAGTATATTGCACATGTAGGTCGTGTGTGTGTGAGTCAGGAGGGTCGACACAGGGGTAGGTACCTGCGGTGCTACTGGTACGATGGTGTCCCCTAACCTCGGGGGACTGTGGGGGGGGGGGGTGTGGGGTCTGCTCGGTAGTCCGGTCTCTTTTGCGGCCGCATTGTGTCCAGTGGTGTATCCTGGTTTTGTGCTGCCCTAGGCAGGACAAAACTCAGGCGCCCCCCCCCCCCACCCAACCTTTACCCCGCCCCGCATTCTAAATACACACACACACACATTCACTGACAGATACGCATACACTAGCTAACAGAAACACACACTCGCTAACAGAAACACACACACACACTAACAGACACACTCACACTCAGTAACAGACAAACACACTCACTAACAGACACACACTAACAGACACACACTCACTCACTAGCAGACACACACTCACTAACAGACACACACTCACTCACTAGCAGACACACACTCACTAACAGACACACTCACACTCACTAACAGACACACACACTCACTAACAGACACACACACACTCACTAACAGACACACACACTCACACTAACAGACACACACACTCACACTCACTAACAGACACACACACTCACACTCACTAACAGACACACTCACACTCAGTAACAGACAAACACACTCACTAACAGACACACACTCACTCACTAGCAGACACAAACTAGCAGACACACACTCACTAACAGACACACTCACACTCACTGACACACACACTCACACTAACAGACACACACACTCTCACACTCACTAACAGACACACACACACTCACACTCACTAACAGACACACACACTCACTAACAGACACACTAACAGACACTCACACTCACTAACAGACACTCACACTCAGTAACAGACACACACACACTCACTCACATTAACACTTTTTTTTTACTTTAACCCCCCCAGCCTCCTTACCTTTGGGAATGCTGGGGGGGCAGTCATCTATCTCCCTGGTGGTCCAGTGGCTGCTGGGCGGTCGGTCAGTCGAGCAGGCGGGCGGGCGGGCGGCGAGGGAGCACTTCCTCTGAGCTGTCTGCTCAGCTCCCTCGCGCGCCGCACAGTGAGGCTGGGAGGCGGAGCCGGAATATGACGTCATATTCCGGCTCCCAGCCTCACTCTGCGGCACGCGAGGGAGCTGAGCAGACAGCTCAGAGGAAGTGCTCCCTCGCCGGCCGCACACCAGCGCCGCCCGAACGCCCAGCAGCCCAGCATGTCTGTTAGCCGCAAGGCTAACAAGACATTTGCCTTGGGCATTTGGGGGGCGGCTTTTTTTGCCGCCCCCTGGAAAATGCCGCCCAAGGCAAATGCCTTGTTTGCCTCGCGGCTAATACGCCCCTGATTGTGTCGTGACTGTCAGGGTAAGCGTGGCTATTGTGGGTTTGTGTCGTGTAGAGGCATGAGTAAGAACATTCTCTTAACAATTATAAAAAGGGGACAATAGCAAAGTAAACGGTTGCAGAAATGTGCTTGGCTGGTGTTTAGGTTGCGTTCGCTGCCCACGAATTTTCTTTTCCTCCTGACGTGGAAGATCTCGCTCGGCTCAGGTCTCCTGGTTGGGTGTCAGGGGAGGCGGTGGGTGCCTCTGAGTGTGGGTTTAGTCCCAGAGTTTGTAGGAACACTGCCGCGTCAGTTATAGTGGTGAGTCTCAGCTCCCTTCCGTCGGCCGTTTTGGCTGTGAGTGCTCGCGGTAGGGTCCACCGATATTCGACTCGGTGTTCCCGTAGTCTGCTTGTGATCGAACCCAAGGACCTCCGCCAGTGCAGTGTGTTCCTGGTGAGATCTTGAAAAAACTTTAGTTTAGAATTTTCAAAGCCCTGGGGAGTTTTGCCCCGTACTGCTGCTAGGATGCGATTCCTGTCCGCCACAGACTGGTAGCGTATAATTATGTCTCGGCTGGCATTGGAGGGGGCCTGTTGTGACATGTTTATCCTATAGCACCCTTCCATCTGAATTTTCTTGGCTTGCGAATGTGGTAGGAGTGAGCCCATAAGCCGTCTGAGGTAGTGTGGCAGTTCTGCCTGATCTATGGTGTCTGGCACTCCTCTAAGTTTAATGTTGGCACGTCGCTTGCGGTCCTCCGCTAAATCTACTCTCAGTGTCAGGGAAGTGTGTGAGTACAGCAGGTTGTGCATTTGGTCTTTCACCTCTTGCACCTCTCGCTTGAGGTCTTGGACCTCGGTTTCTGTGGTCTGCGTGCTTGCACTAACCGCCTGTATCTCGGTGCGGACTGCGTCCAGGTCTGCTGCTGTCATTTGACTGAGTTCCCGCAGGAAGTTGGCTATATCCTGCTTGGTGGCCGGAGCTTGTGGGTCTTGGTCTGCCATTGCCTCTAGGGGTGTCATGGCAGGTGACAGGTTGGGTGAGTCCCCAAGGGTAGTTGTACCTGGTCGGGGATCTGTTCTGTGTTCACCAGCCTCTGGCCTGGTCGCCATCTTGGAGTTCGGACGCTGCAGCATCTCCCCGATACCGTGGGATTCCTTGCTGGGGCCAGGCTGTGATTTCTGAGTTTTGCGGCCCATGTCTGTTGTGGGCTTTGGGAGATGGTCGGGTGGCCAATCAGTGCAATAAATTTCAGCCAGCTCAGCGTCTAGTTCCCTTGGGGCGGTTCGCATGGCTGTGCAGCCCAGGTAGGCCCGAGATGTGCGTCTGGCTTTCTGACCCGTTTCCGTGTATAAGAAAGGCATGGGGCTGTTGCTACCCCTCTCCGGAGTCAGTGGGGCGTCGTGTGTGGGTCCGCTTGTCGCGGGTTACCCCCAAATTTTGTCGGTTATTCGTGGTTTTCCTCGGAGCCGCGGGAAAGTGCGTGCGGTCGGCTACGGCGCTAAGCTCCGCCCCCCGAGATTTACATTTTTTAACCTTACTTCATAACTAAAATGCTCCACTCCTTTTATCAATTTTGTAGCTCATCTCTGCACTTTTTCTAGTGCCATGATATCTTTCTTTAGAACAGGTGCCCAAAATTGCACAGCATATTCAAGGTGTGGTCTTACCAGCGATTTATAAAGAGACAAAATTATATTTTCATCTCGAGAATTTATGCCCCTATTTATACATGACAAAACCTTACTGGCCTTAGCAACGGCAGATTGACATTGCATATTGCTACCTAATTTGTTGTCTATAACAATTCCCAAATCCTTCTCGTGTGTGGTTATCCATAGTTCACTACCATTTAGGGTGTAAATTGCTTGTGCATTCTTAACCCCGAAGTGCATAACTTTGCATTTTTCTACGTTAAATTTCATCTGCCATTTTAGTGCCCAGTCCCCCAATCTATCCAAATCCCTCTGCAGCAAGGCAATATCCTGCTCACATTTTATTACTTTACAAAGTTTTGTGTCATCTGCAAACACTGATACATGGCTTTCAATGCCCATTTCAAGATCATTTATAAATATGTTAAATAGAAGCGGTCCCAAAACAGAACCCTGAGGGACACCACTTACCACTTTTGTCCAGCTTGAAAATTTACCATTTATGACAACTCGCTGTACTCTATCCTTAAGCCAATGTTCTACCCAAGAACAAGAATATTCATCTAGACCAATTTCTTTTAGTTTGGAGACTAACCTATTGTGAGGAACCGTATCAAATGCCTTGGCAAAATCCAAGTAGATCACATCCACTGCAACACCCTGATCTATATTTCTACTTACTTCTTCGTAGAATGCAATTAGGTTAGTTTGACATGACCTATGTTTCATAAAACCATGCTGATTATTGCTAATAACACAGTTCTTCCCAATGAATTCCTGAATATTATCCCTTAATAGCCGTTCAAATAATTTCCCAGTCACAGAAGTTAAGCTCACAGGTCTATAATTTCCAGGCAAGGATTTTGAACCCTTTTTAAATATTGGAACAACATCTGCCTTCCTCCAATCCTCCGGTATAATACCTAAAACAAAAGAATCTTGAAAAATTAAATACAGAGGTTCACTTATTTCCCCACTTAGCTCCTTAAGTACTCGTGGGTGGATACCGTCAGGCCCCCAAGCTTTATTTACATTAATTTTCTTTAATAGCTGTAGCACCTTGTCTCGAGTTATCCAATCACAAGTTATCTGCAAGTTTGTTGCAGCAATCATATGCATATCTCTTGCCATAGGATCCTCATTAATATATACTGAATAAAAATAGTTATTTAAAATGTCTGCCTTTTCCTGGTCTTCATTGACTAACAGACCCATCACTGTTTTCAGTGTACCTACACTTTCATTTTTTGTTTTTTTAGAATTAATGTACTTGAAAAAAATGTTGGGGTTGGTTTTGCATTCTTTGGCTATCAATTTCTCATTTTCTAGTTTAGCCACTTTAATTGCCTTTTTGCAAGTATTATTGGCTTCCTTATATCTTATATAGGATGCCTCTGGTTTGTCCAATTTAAATGCTTTAAAAGCCCTTTTCTTTTTTTGATCTCTTGTTTTACTTCTCTACTAAGCCACATTGGTTTTAATTTGTTTCTTTTATATTTATTACCCAGTGGTACATACTGTGCAATGTACCTTTCTAATATTTGTTTGAATAGTTTCCATTTTTCCTCAGTGTTTTTATCACTAAGGAGTTTATGCCAGTCGATATGTTGTAGAGCTGCCCTAATCTTATTAAAATTGGCTTTTTTAAAATTATACGTTTTAATATACCCCACATGCTTTTGCTTTTTTGAGTTTATTTCAAAAGTTACCATATTGTGATCACTATTTCCCAAATGCTCCCCTACTTGAATGTTGGTTAAAAGATTAACATTGTTTGTTATAACGAGATCCAGACAAGCATCCTTTCTAGCTGGTCCTTGTACCCAGGGGCGTATTAGCCGCGAGGCAAACAAGGCATTTGCCTTGGGCGGCATTTTCCAGGGGGCGGCAAAAAACGCTGCCCCCAAATGCCCAGGGCAAATGCCTTGTTAGCCTTGCGGCTAACTGACAAGCCCTCTGGGCGGGCGATCTGCTGGGCGGTGCTGGCGGGCGGCTGGCGAGGGAGCACTTCCTCTGAGCTGTCTGCTCAGCTCCCTCGCGTGCCGCAGAGTGAGGCTGGGAGCCGGAATATGACGTCATATTCCGGCTCTCAGCCTCACTCTGCGGCGCGCGAGGGAGCTCAGCAGACAGCTCAGAGGAAGTGCTCCCTCGCCAGCCACCTGCCAGCCACTGGACCACCAGGGAGAGAGGGACCCCCCCCCCCAGCATTCCCTAGGGCAGCACAAAACCAGGATACACCACTGCTTGTACCAGTTGTGACATCAATAAATAATATAATAATAAAGGTGTCATTTAACACATTCAAAAAACGGATTCCCCTAGCTGAAGTACTAGTCCCTCTATCCCAATTTATGTCCGGGTAATTAAAATCTCCAATAATTAACGTGTTACCCCGATTTGCAGCTTTACCAATTTGCTCTAACAGCAGTTCTTCCTCATTAATATTTACATTTGGTGGTTTATAAAATATCCCAACCAATAACGTATTTCCCTTTGTTTGCTCCAAGAAGATATCTACCCATAAAGCTTCCACATTTTCCTCGTCACACTCCACATGCCTAAGATTTGACTTGAACTCATGGCTGACATACAAACCTACCCCACCACCCTTCTTGTTTTTCCTATCCCTCCTAAATAACGTGTACCCATTTAAGTTAACTGCCCAGTCATGTGTCTCATCCCACCATGTTTCTGTTATGCCTATTATATCGTATTGTTTAGTGCAGTGGTAGTCAACCTTTTTCTAACTACCGCCCACTAATGCATCTTTTTGGTTGAAAAAATTTCCTTACCGCCCACCAGTTTTCGCGCAAGTGCGGAATATTTTTTTCGAAAGGAGGGTGTTTTAAAAAAAATAAATGTACGTACATTTATCTTTTTATTTGCAATTAATGCATGTTTATAATGTTTTTAACTTTATAAAAAGTTTAATGAGAAAACAATAAAGTAAATTGAAATTACCTTTACTAGTGATTAATGAGATCCTTGAGGTTGTAAGGAACAAACGAAGGTCTCCTCTTTCGGTGATATTCAGACGACTTCTCTGTTTGCGCATAATATGATTTCTCATCTGTGCGTCAGCTCCCCTCTTCTCCCTCCTCAATTCCCCTCCCCACCTTTTTTCCCCCTTTTTTTTAACCTTCCTTATAGCAATGCCCAGTAGGAAGGCTGAGCTAGGTATCCCACTATAACAGACTGGCACACATACATACAGACACACATACAGACAGACAGGCACACACACACACACACACACAAAGACATACATACAAAGACACATACACATACAGACAGACACAAGAAACAGACACACATACATACACACATATATACAGACAGACACACACACGACACATACATACACACATATATACAGACAGACACACACACACGACACATACAAAGACATACATACAAAGACACACACACACAAAGACATACATATAAAGACACACACACACACAAGACATACATACAAAGACACACACAAACAAGACATACATACAAAGACACACACACACACACAAGACATACATACAAAGACACACACACACACACAAAACATACATACAAACACACACACACACACAAAACATACATACAAACACACACACACACAAGACATGCATACAAAGACACACACACACAACATACATACAAAGACAAGACACACATATATACAGACATACACACAGACACAAACAAGACATACATACAAAGACAAGACACATGTATACAGACATACACACACACACACACACACAAGACACATACATAAGACACACACAGGACATACATACAAAGACAAGACACACATATATACAGACATACACACACACACAAGACACATACATAAGACACACATACAGACACACACACAAGACATACATACAAACACAAGACACATGTATACAGACATACACACAAGACACATACATAAGACACACACAAGACATACATACAGAGACAAGACACACATATATACAGACATACACACACACATAAGACACACACAAGACATACATACAAAGACAAGACACATGTATACAGACATACACACACAAGACACTTACATAAGACACACACAAGACATACATACAAAGACACATACACAAACAAACACACATTATATTTAAGTCACCCTCCTGTTTCCTACCTTTAAGGTGCAGGAGGGTGACTTTCCCTGGGGTCCAGTGGTGGCTCAGGTGCATGGGAGTCAGAGTTCCAACTCTGACTCCCTCCTCCTCCTTCCTCCCGCGCGGCTCTCTGTATGCTGGGAGGAGTGACCGGGGAATCACTTCCTCCCAGCAGATTTGATGTCATCACAGGGGGCCCGGTCGCGCTGTTAAAGCGCCCAGCGCTGACCGGGCCCCCTCACAATCCACATCCATCGGGTGGCCCTGACAGCATGGGCCACCCGATGGACCCCTCCATATGCGGCCCCGGCGGTTTGCCGCCGGGGCCGCAAGTGGTGATGGCGGTACCCAGTCACAGTGGTACCGCCGGCTCGCGCCCGCCCGCCTGCCCAATTTATAAAAAAAAAAATTGAAAATCCCTACCGCCCACCTGGAATCCTGAAACGCCCACTAGTGGGCGGTAGGGACCAGGTTGACGACCCATGGTTTAGTGTATGCTATTGCCTCTAGTTCCCCCATTTTGTTATATAGGCTCCTTGCATTAGTAAGCATACATTTAATATTACCATGAGTCATTTGTACTTTTTGTGAATTATCAATATTACATACCTCCTCTGTTCTGAGCTTCCCCCTCCCCCATCTCCACCCCCTTTGTTCTGAGCTAAAGCCCATCTCATTTCTATCCTATCTCCATTTTCTAGATTGCTTTGACCCTCCCCCCCTACTACTAGTTTAAAATCCCCTCCAACCTTCTAGCCATCCTATCCATCGGTGCCGGACTGGTACCGTTCTGTCACTCATGATGTCGTGAGTGGATCCCTGGGCACCGTGAGTCGTTAGCGTTAAAGGGTCGATCTGTGGTAGCTTGTTTGTGCTCTGTATTGCAGGAGCTCTTAGAGTGTGAAAGGAGCTCTTAGAGTGTGAAAGGTAAGTTTAAAATCTCAGTGTGGGAGAAAAGGTAAGTTTAAAATCTTTTTGGAGCCACCTGTTAGGAATACATGTTGTAAGTCTTGCAAAACTATTTTAAAATCACCTACCTTAGCAACCATATTTTATCTTAGCAAACAAATACTGTATGCAGCATCCAGGGCCAATCCTGAATGGGTGCAAGGGGTGCACCGCGCCCAGGCGCGAAGAGGTGAGGGGCGCCGCGCGGAGCAGGCTCTGTCACAGGGAGCCCAGCAGGTGGCCAGCTGGCCACCTAAGGGGAGCCCCTGAAACGGCGATTATGTAGCAAGGCAGAGTAGGCACCTGTTTATCCCAGGTGTCAGGTGCCCACTCTGCAGCAATATACCGGCCGGGTGAGGAAGGAGGCAAGCGGCGGCGAGGGAGCACTGCCTGTGTTGGTTATCTTCCTGCTGCCTCGCGCACCCTCTATGGTGATGCTGGGAGCCGGAATATAAAGTCATTCCAGCCCCGCATTACTAAACAGTGCGAGAGAGGAGAGGGCAGGAAGATCATGAAAGCCACTGGACCCTGGGGAGAGGACCCAGAAGACTCCTAAAGGTAGGAGCAACAAACAATACAATTAATTTGTGAGTGTGTGTGCAAAACTGTGTAAATGTGTATGTGTCTATCAGTAAGTGTGTGTGTCTGTCAGTGAGTGTGTGTGTGTCAGTGAGTGTGTGTGTGTCAGCGAGTGTGTGTGTGTCAGCGAGTGTGTGTGTGTCAGCGAGTGTGTGTCTGTCAGCGAGTGTGTGTCTGTCAGTGAGTGTGTGTGTGTTTTTGTCAGTAAATGTATCTGTCAGTAAGTTTGTCTGTCAGTGTGATTGTCAGTGTGTGTGTCTTTCAGTAAGTGTGTGTGTGTGTGAGGGTATGTGTCTGTCAGTGTTTGTGTGTGTCAGCGAGTGTGTCTATCAGTAAGTGTGTCTGTCAGTAAGTGTGTCTGTCAGTGAGTGTGTGTGTTTGTCAGTAAATGTAACTGTCAGTGTATGTGTCTGTCAGTGTGTGTGTGTGTGTGTTTGTCAGTAAATGTATCTGTCAGTGAGTGTGTGTGTGTGTGTGTGTTTGTCAGTTAATGTATCTGTCAGTTAGTGTGTGTCTGTCAGTAAGAGTAACTGTCAGTGTGTGTGTCTGTCACTAGGTGTGTGTGAGTGTATGTGTCTGTCACTAGGTGTGTGTGTGTCTGTCAAGTAAGTGGTTGTCTGTCAGTGAGTGTGTGTGTGTCCGTCAGTGAGTGTGTGTGTGTTTCTGTCAGTGTTTGTGTGTGTCAGGGATTATGTGTGTGTGTCATTGAGAGTGAGTGCCACTGTGTCTGTCAGCAGGACCAGCTTTTGGGATGTGCAAGCTGTGCAGTCACGCAGGGCGCCATGACAACAGAGGCGCCCGGCAGCCAATACAGCTCGTAAGTTGGGGACAACAGCATATTACATTTAAACGATTCCCTGGTGGCCCACTGGTGCTCACCGGCAGTAGGTGCATTTAGATAATATCCTCTCCCTCGTGGTTCCGGCGCTCAGTTAGTGAGTCAGAGAACAGACTCAGAGATTCTCAGCCTGTGCTCTGACAACATTGAAAGCAGGAGCCCTGTGCGCTTCCTGCTATTCACCACCCTACTGCCAGGGAACGGATATAGGATACCACTGGACCACCAGTGTCATTTGAGGGGGCATTTGTGACCAAGCACTAGAATGAGGGGTGTGCTGCAGGGAAGAGTGTCACAGCCTGGAACACGGTAGGACTCAGGAGAGTGAGTGGCTGCTTTAGAATGCAGCCTTGAAAACCTCCCAACCCTAAACACCCCCCCCCCCCCCAGTATGTAGCTGGCAAAGAAACTGCTGAGTGTAGGTGGTGTTACATCAGCAATACTTTGCTGAGTAACTATCCACCTACCCTGTCACATAACACACCTGAACACCGATTCAAATAACCTACAAACTATACATAAGCCTATGTCTATGTGACTAATTGTTGTGTGTCTATGTATGGGATTTTGTGTGTTTAATGTATGTGCCTCTGTGTTTTTATGAATGTTTGTAACTGTGTTAATGCATGTATGTCTGTTAGTGTGGTTTGGTGTGTCTGTGATGATTGTGATGGTGTGTGTTAATTCATGTCTGACAAGGTTATTCACTAAAACAATTGTCAGGAATACAATGCTTCCAGTTTGACTATTCTGTCATCCACTTTGAAATGCACTAGGAATTCCTGACAATTCTTATTTTTGTAAATAACCCGGTATGTATGTATGTATGTGATTGTGTATATTGGTATGTGCCTCTGTATGTGAAAGACAGTGTGTGTCTGTGTATGTATGTTAGTGTGCACATGTCTATGTATGTATGAGATATGATTTGTTGATTAAAAAAACCAAACAACAATTTGACATTTTTGGCATTGTTGTCAAGGCAAAACAAGTAATATAATTCAGGTGTAGACCAATGCAAGTATAACATTTCAGCGGTAACATCATATACATTTTAAGTGTTATCCCAAGCAAATAGAGCAGTCTATATCAACATTTCTTGTTATAGATATGTCTTATAGACTGAGCTGCTGTTAAACCTTTTTCGTTAGAGCTGTGAGTGGTGTATGTGCCGAAACGCTTGCAGGGGTTTAGCAAGGGTTTTTTTTTATAATTCTTTCTTTTTTTTTTCATCTTGGCAGACAAAGTGATAGCTCAGTAGCATCTTGGCTTGCGCAGAAGCCAGGTAACATGTCATGCATTTGAGTAGTGTTATATACTAATCAACCATAGACACTGCACATTCATTGTACGTTATATCTTCATCTCCGTCCACCAAGGAGTTTCGAATTAACTCTTAAAGAAAAGAGGGGGGAGTAAAGGAAAGAGAGGGAAGGGAAGGGAAGGGGATCCTCTGACGGAGATCGGAGTTTCATCTGGATTACACTGGCTTACACTCGGGGCAGGCCAGGGATGGTAATGCCTCCTGTTCTAGTCTCAGTCTTCTCTATCAGTGGCCTTCCAGGGTTCTCAAACCTTTTAGCAAGGGTTTTTGTTGTTCTGTGCATCAAGCCTGCATGTGTCTACCTCCGAGTTTGTTTACTGCGTGGTGCCTAGGCATGGGGCACCGCAGTGGTGCGTCATGATATTGTTGATTTATATGTGTATTAATTTGTGTTTGGGGTGCGTACATCACTGTACATATACAGCAAGCATGTCAAACTCGCCGCCCACAAGGACCATCTTTGCGGCCCGGCGAGCCGCGAGTACATGCCTAATGTTCCAAGCAGAGTAGGCATCTGCTTTCCCCATATTGCAGGTGCCTACTCTGCTAACATTTACCCGGCAGGGGAGGAGAGGTCTCTGATGGCAGCGAGGGAGCTCAGAGTTCTGCTCCTCACTGCTCCCTCGCGCGCCGACAGAATTGAAGCCGGTTGCCGGAATATGACGTCATATTCCGGCACCCGGCATCACTAAACAGCGCGCGGGAACAGTGAGGAGCAGGAAGGACCCAAGGGAGATACCCCCCATCGGCTCAATTAGGTAAAGAGCGATAACGAAAAGTATGTGTGTGTAAGTGTGTGAGTCTGTCAGCAAGTATGTGTATGTCTGTCAGTCAGTGAGTGTGTGTGTGTCTGTCAGTGAATATGTGTGTGTGTCTGTCTGTGTGTGTGTCAGCAAGTATGTGTGTCTGTCTAACAGTAAGTATGTGTGTCTGTCAGTCAGTGAGTGTGTGTGTGTCTGTCAGCAAGTTTGTGTGTCTGTCAGCGAGTATGTGTGTCTGTCAGCGAGTATGTGTGTGTGTCTGTCAGTGAGTATGTGTGTGTGTGTGTCAGCAAGTATGTTTGTCTGTCAGTGAGTGTGTGTGTCTGCAAGTATGTGTGTGTCTGTCAGTGAGTATGTGTGTGGCTGTCAGTGAGTGTGTGTGTGTGTGTGTGTGTCTGTCTAACAGTGAGTATGTGTGTCTATCAGTGAGTATGTGTGTGTGTGTCTGTCTGTGAGTATGTGTGTGTGTGTGTCTGTCTGAGTATGTGTGTGTCTGTCTGTGAGTATGTGTGTCTGTCTGTGAGTGTGTCTGTCAGTGTGTTTGTCTGTGAGTATGTGTGTGTGTCAGTGTGTGTGTGTGTGTGTGTGTGTCTGTCAGTGTGTCTGTCTGAGTATGTGTGTATGTGTGTGTCTGTCAGTGAGTATGTGTATGTGTGTCAGTGTGTGTGTGTGTCTGTCTGTGAGTATGTGTGTGTGTGTCTGTCTGTGAGTGTGTGTCTGTCTGTCAGTGAGTATGTGTATGTGTCTGTCAGTGAGTGAGTGTGTGTGTTTGCGGCCCAGAACTTCTGGTCTTTGCTCCCTCAACTGTTACTACTCCCGTGTCTCTCTCCCTCCAAGTCAACGGCGCTGCCATCACCTCTACCTTGCAGGCTTGCTGCCTGGGTGTTCTTTTTGACTCCAACCTCTCATTTACCCCCCATATCCAATCAATTGCCAAATCCTGTTGCTTCCATCTCAAAAACATAGCGCAGATCCGAACCTACTTAACCCCAGATGCAGCTACGGTGCTGGTCCATGCTCTTGTTCTCTCTCGCCTGGACTACTGCAATACTCTTCTCAGTGGTCTTACGTGTTCCCAGATTGCAACGTTGCAATCTATAATGAATGCAGTGGCAAGGCTCATTTTCCTGTCCGCTCGCACCTCCCACGCCTCCCCGCTCTGTCAGTTCCTGCATTGGCTTCCAGTTAGATATAGAGCTCAATTTAAAATTCTGGTGCTCGCTTACAAGTCCTTACATAATGCTGCACCAACCTACCTATCCTCCCTAATACACAAGTATGTCCTTTTGAGGCCCCTACGCTCTGCCAAAGACCTATGTATATCCTCTGCCTGTACTTCCACCTCTAGTGCTCGCCTTCAAGATTTCTCCAGGGCTGCACCTCTTCTGTGGAACTCCATTCCCTTCTCCGTAAGACTTTCACCCAGTCTCCACTCATTCAAAAAATCATTGAAAACTCACTTCTTCAAGAAAGCATATCATTTAAACTGTTAGCAGGTTTTTATCCCCCCACCCCACATGACTCCTCTCCTACAACTGTCAAAAATGACCTACTAAGTCCTCAATGAATACTTCTCTAACAACCTACTTTGTACCCCTACTTTACCATTTGTGTCACTATACCCACTCCCTCTAGAATGTAAGCTCATTGAGCAGGGCCCTCAACCCCTCTGTTTCTGTGCGTCCATTCGTCTGGTTACAATTACATGTTTGTTAGTCCACCCATTGTACAGCGCTACGGAATCTGATGGCGCTATATAAATAATAAAATAATAATAATAATGGTTGTCACCACCTGATGGCATGTGTGTGACTGTCAGTGTGTGTTTAGATGGAGTCGTTGCAAAGGGGAGAGGTTAGAATGATGACCACGCCCACCTGAGGCAGCCAAAAAAAATCTGCCCTCAATCGCCTGTGACCCTAAGATCGGCCTTGGCAGCATCCATAAATTGCTGTTCAGAACAATGAAATAATTTAAGATGGAGGTGGCAGAGGAATTGGCATTATTTGATAAGTTGCTTTTCTTCCTACAGCGTTATATATAGTTCATTGCCAATTGGCATTGAAGAAGCTATAGGTATGGAAGAGGACATGATTGTTTTGGCAGCCCTCGCTATAGAACTTTAGTAATTAGAACCTTATAGAATTCTAGTATTCTAACACGAACTACTGGGAATGATAAGAAGGAAGAAAAAAAACTAATGAAGAAAAAATAAAAATGGGGCGTCACCCCCCTCCTCCTTCCCCCCACACACAACGTGCCAAAAAAGAAACTAAAGCCATGTGCAGATAGAGGCGCACCCACTGGGCACACCCTTTGCATATTTTGGGGTTGTGGCCCTTTCTGCCTATAGGTTTATCAATAACATAACTCCCTGTCTGGTTCTGAGAAATGTACATGGAGAAAAAAAAAAGGTATTAACATTACATATTATTACACGATGCCACCAGCAGGACCACTGCCTATGTTTTAATACCTTTTTAGACGCGCCTCAAGTTCTGCTGTATTTTATGTTTTCTTTTCCATTTTTTTTTTTTTTTTATTACATTCAGTGATGAAGAAGCGCTTTTGTTCACCCCTCTGGCACTGCAGCGTTGTTTGAAAGGGGCATACTCTCAATAACCCACACACTGTCAGGGAATTCCTTGGAAAGGGTAGAGAGACAGACGGTGTCCGGGGATGGGTAGATGTTATCAAAATAAGGGGCTGGAACTGATCATTAACAAATAGTGACCCAGTGCAGTGCACTCACAGCACGTCTAGCTCCCGCCCCGGGCAAGCAGGGGAATCTCTCATTCATTTGATGTGCTAATTCCCCTTTAAGGAGGCGGGTCCCATTCATTCATTGTGAGAGTTGGAGGCCAGAGGAGGGGGGGCTGATACGTGGATACAGAGCGCACACCCCTACCGGCACATCTCTCATACATACAGACTGCAGTACTGACTGACGGTGTGCTCTGAGAGCCGGGGAGATGGAGAATCAGTCTGAGAAAGCCTCGAGTACCGGGCTACTGGACCCAAACCAGGAACCGAGCAAGGTCAGCTCTATAACCTTCCTCTAACTCACCCTGTGCATACTAGCACTAATTATCAGAATTATCATTGGATCATTCATTGAGACCAAGTGCACGCACAGTATACTCATGATAGGATGTCAGTGTGCCTTCTGTCTGCACATCATGTTCTCTGTGCTGATAGACCGTGGAGGCGTTCTGTATGCCCGTTTTACACATTAATCATGTATCATTGCACTGCCATACATGGAACGTGTGTGTACTGTGTAAATATTATGGGTTTTTGACATGTTTGTGTGTAGTGAAATGTATGTTGATATTCGTGAGTGATTATTTTAAAAAGCGCCAGCAAATTCCGTAGCGCTGTACTATAGGGTTTATTTACTAAACTCTGAATGGCAGCGACTGAAAATCCGAATGGCAAAATTTAGACCAAATTGGCATATCTGGAAAAATTCTTAAACTGAAATATAGTGACAGTTTAGCTATTTTGACATCAAAGACATATGTGAAATATATTTATCATAAATGCTGGCAGAGCCTCTTGGGGAATATAGTTCAGGGAATTTGGAGTGCCCAGGTAAGCAATCACCTGTGTCCAGAAGAGCTATCTATGTATGGGTGTGTTTCAGTGTCAGGTAGTTCAAGTTCTCTTTCAAAGTCAGTGTAGTATTAAGTTAAGGTTGCTTTGTCAAACTCATTGTGTTCTTTCCTGTGACTTTTTTTTTTTCTTTTTTTTTTCTGCTTGCTACACCAGGAGCCAGCAGGATGTGTCCTAATACTGTATGTCATTGATTCCCTCATCTCCTCATGATTCAATTTCCATGTCCTGTGACAGATTTATACACTAATTACGCACACACTGTAGGGTGCAATGTTTTTGTATGCCCATTTTTGCGTACACATTATATTTTGTGCCCTCTTTATAAACAATCCACTAACAGTTCTCCTAAATCCTTCATGTGAACTTCCTTGTAATAAGTCAGAACATGTGGTCATAGTTTCCACCCGGTGGAGATCTACTGTCGTCTTTGGAAAAAATTAACGTTAATTATTCCACAATCAAAATATCTCGTGACTTTGAATATCTTACATAATTTGAGCATTGACATCACGATATACCAATGTGTGTTTAAATATTAAAGCTTAAAAAGGCATTGATATGGGAGATCTCCACCATGTGTGTTATACCAGGGTTATGCACTAAAGTAAGGGCAAGACTTTAGAGTTTTCAGTAAATTTTCATAGAATAACTGAGTATGTAAAGCCAATTCTTTCACTGGAGGAAATGCTTCCTAATCTGTCACACCTTAGTAAATATAAGTCATGTCATGACTTTTAAAAACCACGTACACCGTGCATACGTATTTGGGTATATTTCCCGGTTTGGAAACTCTATTCTTTGGAAATTCCGTGTAATTTTTAGATGTAGCCATCCTGATATTCCATCAATTAGTGTATTGTACTTTCAGTGCACATGCATACATAAGACCGCATGTTTAACCCCTAAAAGACCAAATGTTCTGCTTTTGCCATCCTTCCTGTTAGTTACCAATCTACCTTGTGCCAGCATGGAATGTCCTGCTTATTTTTCAATTGCAGCACTGCAGTCATTCCTTGAGTTGGTCATTTAATTTTATAAGATCTGTATAGAACGCAACATAAACTGTCATTGTCCCTTAAGGTGTTAAAGTTGTCCATGTCCCTGCGTTGGTGTTTCTTTTACCTCCTGCTCACTGTAATCTGCTGAATGTGTGCATGGCACACGCTGTACTGACTTTTTGCCTTGGCACAGTGGGAGTGTGGCCCTTTGACATTCCTATTCATGCTTTGGCACTCAGAATTTTCCCCTTCTTCATGCTTCACCGACCCATGTGACTTGCTCTAAATATTGCTTTGACTGCTATAACCTTGCATAGTGTGTTACATTACAGTGGTTTTATAGAATTGTGTGCATCTAAAATTTCGCCTTTCAATAAAAGGTACAATATATGAAGTGCTCCAGAGAGTTTTGGGTGCTAACCCAGCCATACATAAAATATGCTCCAAATCTTTTGCTCATGTTCTTCATTCCTATTTTGTAGTATTTATATATTTGTTTATGTTTATAGGGTCGGTCAGGAAAGCACAAGCTTTCAGTGTGCAGTAAGATATGCTACGCTGTTGGAGGGGCACCCTATCAAATCACTGGCACTGCACTGGGATTCTTTCTGCAGATATTCTTACTTGACGTGGTGCAGGTAACGTAGTAACCAAAATGAAGTCTGTCACTTTCATCCAGGCCCCTTATTTCCCCCCATATTGTACATATTCCCAGGTCATTCCCTCTCTTCAGGCCGGTTATTTGTACCTTTCTGCAGATGGCGCCTTTCCATGCATCCATCATCCTGTTTGCTGGCCGGGTTTGGGATGCCATCACGGACCCCTTGATTGGATTCTTCGTTAGTAAAAGCAAATGGACGGCAATGGGACGCCTCATGCCATGGTAGGTTAAACCAATGGTTTATGTTTCTGAGGGTTGCAGCATACAGTTTAGTTTGTGGTGTCATTTTGGGAACGTTTGCTGTGATCATAAAAATGCTGCACTTTATCAGTGATACTGCAGGCGTTGGTAAACTGTATATAGCGAGTTCTACATAGAGCGCAAACCTGGAACAAGGTTTTAAAAGTGCAGGGTTCAGTAGGAACCAGAGCTTCCCATCCGTTTCCATGGTGACTACTTTACACCCAGAACCATTCCCCATTAATTAGTTTTTCTATTTCTTTTATTTTGTCGTCATGCTACCCCGGCGCACACACACATCTCTTCATATTGTTTTGCTGGGATGTTATTTCAGTTTATTATATATAACTTTTAATATCCCTGCCCCCCCCCCCTCACCAATGAGATGGTTGTGCTGACTAATATTGGGTAGTGGGAGTATTTAAAGCGAGCAAGAACTGGATAATGGAATTGCAGAGGCTAAATGTGAGGTGGGCTGATGGTCCGCATTCCTAGCAAAGTAATCATTCCAGCATAGGACTGTCAAAAAGTTGCTGTGTATAAAGAATGCATTGGAAGTTTTGTAGAATGATTGACTGATTAATTCTAGGGCCAAGTTATAAATGTAGAAATGTAGTGCAATCCACTTGAAGGTCAATAGAAGATCACTGCTTATTTTGCCAATTTTATCCCCAAATTTTTCTTTATATTTAACCCTTCTTAGTCAGTATGTGGGAATACGTTAACTATGCTGGGTGTCTGGCGTTCAGGAGGTCACTAGTTATATGGCTACAAACCTCATTCGTCCACAAAAGGCACGTCAGACATGGAATAGGATGTGGACGAAAGCTAGGCAGTAGTATCAACACTGTACGAAGCTTGAACTGTATATTTTCTCTTATCTTAAGTACGGAGGTTAATTCAGGATACAGGTATGCTTTGAGTGTTCATTATCTCAGCACAAACACTAACCATGATTGGCTAGACTTATATCTGAAGTGTGTTTTAAATAGAAATTATGCAAGAATGAATAATGTAGTCTATACTACTACTGTTTTGGTGAGGAAAGGTACAGTATCTGCTAAATTGACTGGAGCAAGAAAACCTTTTGTAACATTTCCTTCAATGATTTGGCTTGATGTAACTATTTGTTTTAGTCAGAAGTATATGTGTCAAAATGGGGAGGGAGAGGGGATATTTGGCAGAGTTAGAGCTGTTCAACATGGTAAAGGAAATAAGACCGTTCCTCTTTTTGGATAATAAATACAATATAAATAGTAAGTTGTCTCTTTTATCCCGAATTATATCTGTCATTTGTGCTGGTTCATAAGATTTGGTATTACTTGTAGATGGGCTTTGTCTTGAAATTTGAAGGTGTCAGAAGGATTAAAGATTAAAATGAAGATACTCTTGATATATTTAAAGATCTAGTGTGGCAGATGTTAGTGTATAATGTGTGTTTTTTGATTACAATGCAGGGCGATTTTAAACAGTTTCTTTTTTTTTTTTTTAAATATATTGCAAAGCTCAAGTAACACTGATGTCTTTTGTTAAAAATGACGTGGACTCTCCTGCTCTGTCAGGCTGGGAGAGGAAGTAGTTTAAAAAAAAAAAAAAAAGCATGCCTCCCCTTTCCTAATTTTATACAACACACCACCAAAACAGCCAATCAGAGCACTGGGTGTGTCTAACGGTTACCCAGTCAGAGCTGTGTGTGTGTCATTAAACCACAGCTGAGTCTGGGTTACTAGAGGTCAAAGCAGCTTCAGACAGTAGTGTGTGTATATTGAGGTGACTACAAGCTGACATTTATGTCAAAATATTCAAGTATTGTGGGGTTTTATGCAGAGCTTTTTTTGCTTTTTCCTTCATGTTATAGAATACAAAGGTGTTGTCATTTCAATGTCAAATATGTAAGCGGATTAAAATAGGCAAGTGTGTGTATATACTTGATTTTATAAAATGGGTAAATGTGTCCCCTTGTTGCATGTTCCTTCCAAACGACCCATTATAACTGTATACATAAAAAACCTTAAATAAGCTGTTTTTTTTTTTTTTTTTTAATTTTTAAAATTATAGTATTTTAAAGATGGCTATTTTTTGCCTAAAACTTGCTAATTTTATTTCAATCCACACTATATGAGGTTTGTGAATAAACCCCCAAATCTAATCTCTAGGGCAGGGATCCTCAAACTCCGGCCCTCCAGATGTTGCTGAACTACAACTCCCATGATTCTTTGAATTACATAGATAGCCAGAGAATCATGGGAGTTGTAGTTCAGCAACATCTGGGGGGCCGGAGTTTGAGGACCCCTGCTCTAGGGGATGATATGTTAAAAGTGCATTAGGGTTTCATGTTTGCTAAACTGGTTAGCTAGGAAATCAGTCCCCCACTTGTGGCTTTGCAGACAATAGTTTCTGAGATGAATCATGTGTGTCTGACGAAGCTAAAAGACTAACAAATGCAGATTTCATTTAGTAGAAACTAGGTTCAGTATCTATATTTAGAAAGACTTTTTCAACATGACTTGGTGAGACTAGAAAGGAAGTATTATAATGCAGCTTTTCGGAAACACTCTGATGCTCGCCGTCAAGACTTCTCGAGGGCTGCACCGTTCCTGTGGAACTCCCTTCCCTCCTCCGTTAGATGCTCACCCAGTCTCCACTCCTTAAAAAAATCATTAAAAACCCACTTCTTCATAAAATCATATCAATTGAACTGTTGATAGCTCCCGACTGATTCCTCTCTTGTAACTGTCACTAGTCTAATACTATCCTTAACTTTTTGTGTCATTTTACCCCACTCCCTCTAGCATGTAAGCTCCTTGACCAGGGCCCTCAACCCCTCTGTTCCTGTGTGTCCAACTTGTCTGGTTACAACTACATGTCTGTTCGTCCACCTGCTGTAAAGTTCTGCGGAATTTGTTGGCGCTACATAAATAATAATAATTTGGCCTGATTTTCAGAACTGATAAGAGTCTCAAGGGCAATATAAATTGTAATTCTTTTATATCTTTGCCCATTGCTAATATTTCTTACAGCAATATATGTACAATACGTGGATGGACAAATCTGCATTGTTATAAAATGGAGAAGTAAAATAGGAATGTGATTATATCACACCTTTTCTACTGTGACTTTCTTTTTCAATATTAACCACCCAGTCTGCCTATTCTATGTGCCTTATCCATTTGACACACAGAGTTTTAAATACGTGTTTCAAATCATGAATAGACCTTCAGAAAGGCAAAAACAAAAATGTCATGAAACAACTCCTAAACATATGATCCCTTTAGAGGTTATGTGTTGAAGCATGACATTTCATGTTAAACTATTAGTCACTTGTTCTTAGCATTCTTCTCAGGGGAATATTTTCTCTTTTTCAAGTTGGTCCCTGAGGGTTTTGCGCTAGATTAAGTTTTATTCTATTTCTTCTGTCTATGAAGAAAATCTTACCATAGTAGAGATGGATGTCTGACTTGTAAGTGGTTGGTTTATTAACCCCTTCAGGATGGAATGATTCTATTGTTTTATTAAACATCCTGTATCAAAAAAGAATGTCTCAGTTCTTTAGTGACAGTAGGTCTTTATAGAGATGTGAACGAAGCATAGGATGATCATTGTGATTCTAGCATGACATGGCATTTGGCTAGGGGTTAATGGGTGTGTGAGTTTTTATTCATAAACTAAAACAAGCACCACCAAGCTTAAATGCACCTGCATGATTTAATTTGCATGCAAAAATAGAAAAAGCCGCTTTCTTTGATCTTTATGGGTGCAGTAAAGACGTAATCGTTTTGCCTTCATATACTTATTCACTTAGTTTTTTGGACTGTATTTAAAAAGCCGAAAGGCAAATGTTGGTCATTGCTCGTCCAGATTGTGCTATTCTTGCTCAAAGAACCAGAGTTGGGGCCTGCACAGAACACTTTAAGAGCTTTCTCATGATCCCCAGATATTCTTAATTATTCATAGTGCTGCAGACAGTATTATCTGCACTGGATATTGGTGAAGATCACAATGCTCCCTTACCACACCCTTCACCAGCCTACCAGGGATCCAATTCAGAGTGTCCTCCAATGGACCACCAGGGAAATCTGGTCCCCTTCCTGCCAGAAGTTGAGCAGGAGAGTGCAAAAGAACAATTCTCCACACACAACAATACAGCCTTCAGATTTCTCTCACACAGTCTGTGTCCCCCCTTAAACATACAACATTGAGCCACCACAGAACAGGTTTCTAGGACGCTGCCTCAATCTGGCATTCTGCCCAGAGCAACAGTAAAGAACCACTTCTTCTCAACGTAGTGGTTTGTTTGTGTGCCATGTCCTCCCGTTTTTAGCCATGCAGTGTAAACCATTGTCATTCAGGCTGGAATACTGACAGCCACTAGAGACCCTACTGCAGACCAAAAGTCGCCTAACAACTGGGAAGTCCCTCTAGCCACCTGAGGTGGAGTCAACCCTCAAATGAAGTTATTGCAGCTGATTCAAAACGGCAATAATTACAACTGCAGGGTTAAGGGACCTGGGACACTACACCCAGACCACTTCAACATGCTGAAGTTGTCTGGATACCTATAGTGTCCCTTTAAATTGTCTAAGATGGTTTTTCTCTGCCACCGAGAGAGCAGCAGTGTTTTGGCAACAAGGTGGCATAACCTAAACCCTGACTAGTACAGACTTGTATTCCTAACTCTCTAGTGTTCTTTTCATCCAGCTCTGGATATTCCATGTACATAAGCTGAAATACGAAATACTTCCTTCTTTGTCATGTATAGCTTTATCACTAGGATTTCAGAAAAATTCTTCCTTCTATTTTCAGATTTAATGCTGGGATATTTTTTTGTAGTGTGTTGTCAGATACAAACTTTTGTACTATATTCACCTGTGTCCCCAATTACTTTCATTGAGTATTTAAATGTGAACTGTAGTGGTTAATGTTATGCTAACTTATTCTAACAACTATGTGTTTATGTGTTAAGTATTAAAATTTAAATGTAGAAATCCATACTATTGCTTCTGCAATATTAGCTCAATCAGTTATTGTTATAAACTCTGTCCTTTGCACCTGACAGTCAGTATAGAAATATAGAATACCTACAGGAGACATGAATTTTTTTTTAGATTTCTTCTCTTCATTTGCAATGTTTGCCCTCGCTTTGCTTTGTCTGAACTGGATTGTGCTGTAATTTGCTAAATATTTGTTATAACTTACAAAAAAAAAAAGAAGAAAAATTAATCATAATAAAGTTAAAACCAAACATTTTATGAAAAAAATATTCAGTATTCTATTTAGGGGTGTCAGTTTCAGAGCAGTGATCGTTTCTCTTTAAGCAGTGTTCAGGTGTTTTATTTAATGTTTGTATCTCTATACCCTGATTTGATTTTTAAATAGACATGAATTTTATTGCAATACTGTTCATTAATGTAATGCTATTTCTTTGTTGCCCCTTTTTATGATCGTCAGTAAGCAAGGACCATTGCAAAAGTAGCTTTGTTCAGCCATATTTTTTATATATTGTTTTTACCTATTGTGTCTTCATTATTTGGTTTTAGGATTCTTTCTGCTATCCGTAATGTTGCTAAATGCGTTCACCAGTACTCCTTCTGTTCAAAGACTCGCCTTTAGTCGTCACTTTTTCTTTATCTTTCCTCCTTTTTACAGGATCATTTTCTCCACTCCCCTAGCTGTGCTCACTTACTTCCTCACTTGGTATGTGCCTGACATAGCCAATGGCCAGATCTTGTGGTACCTGGTCTTTTACTGTTTTTTCCAGACACTAGTGACGGTGAGTAGATGGTGGGATGTAGCATTATAAAATGGGAGCAGGGATGGGCTAGAAAACTGATGCAGTTAGAATATTACTCACTGATCTTTGGCATTCTATTTGTCTTAGTGTTTCCATGTTCCATATTCTGCACTTACCATGTTCATCAGTAAAGAGCAGAGCGACCGGGATTCTGCCACTGGATACCGTAAGTACATTGCTTCTCTTACCTTCTGTACATAGGTCACAACCTTCTAAATCTTCTCTCACCATTTAGGAAAGCAAAATAATGAACAACCTCTAGCTAACGATACTTCTTAACACTTTTTTATTTTTTTTCCCACTTAACAAAAATATGTGACAATAGGTTCCATTTATCGTGGCAAGCCTTTTGGAATGTGTGGCCTGTAACCTAGCATAACAAGCAGGCCTGCTTAATCTATTGTAACTGTGCTGTGTTGCATAATTAGTATGGTCTGATGATTCTGATAGTATGAAATTTAATTCAATTAAAAAAAAACTTTAGTTTCAATTTGTTTTTCGGACTTTGCTAAAGCCAATGTTGTATGCTGTGAATAAGACCGCTTAAATGAACTCCCCCCCCCCCTCCTTCAACCAACCTTTTTAACTGAGTGTTCCTTTTAAGAATGTTTGTCATTATTCTGGTTTTACTATTTGTGACTACACTCAGAATTTATTGTGACTGCGCCACTCACATCCTTCTCAGACACAACAAACAGGATATTGTGGTTACCCGGTTACCCATTTCTTCTTCCCATCCTCTGCCCCACTGCTCTTCTTACCTGCCATGGTTTAAATATGATAACTTTTTTTGCAACCGAATATAATCTCCATGCCTTCTATTTCTACAATCAATATTACACCACCTAGAGGTTCCCCAATTATAATGGATATTCTGTCTCTCTCAGGTATGACAGTGGAGGTCTTGGGCACTGTTTTGGGTACTGCCATCCAGGGCCAGATTGTGGGGAGAGTGGATGCACATTGCCTACCAAGCCAACTCCTGGGCCAATTAGAAAATTCCTCTGTAACTGTGGAAGATGTTAACAGCACCCACGACAACCATTCTCTTAAGGGCACTGTAAGTTTAAGCATTGGTTTATATTTCTGCTACCCATAAATGTCCTAGTATGTGATGCACTTTTGTTACAAACAAACCTGACAACGCTGTAAAACACAAAGATTACTAAAATTAAGATGATTTTCTTTTCGTTTAATTGTGTGTCTCCACAATATACACAACGTGTATATTGCATAAAAGTCTGTGTGGTTTTAGGGGAATATATATATATATATATATATATATTTATATATAATTTATTTTGTCACAGAATAACCACATAAAGGCACCATATAAGATCCTGATGATATTGGGAAAAATATATCCAGAATCTATTAATCGTTTGTTTTTTTTATTAAGAAAAAACGGTCTATCTTCAAATGTCTGTATATTTTAATTTACTGTGTTGGCACATTTAAACTGGATTTATTTTATTTTTTGTGCTGAAAATTAAATTCAGTTATATTTTAAATCTTCAGTAGTGCCTAGAAATCAACAAAGTGACACCTCCCAATTAGAGCATGGATGTGTTAGAGAGGTGACCATCTTTTGAGTAGGTGACATTTCTGTATTCACTCACCCAAGTCCATGCTAAGGTAGTATTTACTGGTGTGAGGAGTGCAGCAGATGTCTGTATAAAATAAACTGCTTCTTCAGCATTTCCAGGTATTTGTGTTAGTGTAAATCTGTTAAAATAAATAAAATATTGGGTGGGGAGAAAGCACACCGGAAAGCTAAGATCCTGTTTACAGATAGAACATTTGACGGTTATGCATTTACTGCAGTAATGAGCTCTGCACTTTAGAAACACCAGACAAACATTTAATATTTCTTTCTATATTGATTTTGAGCCAAGCTTATGTGTATTTGTTTTTCACTGTTCTGACACAGCACTGTATTGATGCTATAAAAGTTGCATCTAAGGTGTAGGCAGGTAGGAACAATTTGAGAAGCTGCTTGAAGGGTCTCCATATGTTTAAATTGACGTGATGGTATATTGGTATACTAGCCCTGTGAAGCTCCACCATTGTGTTACACAGGTCCTTTGACCTACCCCCCTGGCCTTCCTCTTGTCTCCAACCTATTGTTGGCCCTCTTGCTCATGCTCAGAAATCTATTCATAAGATCACCTTAGCAGCTTTCTGATCTTTAGCCGCCGCATTTTCTTTAAAGGTTGAGGTCCCACCTATGCAGCAGCTTCAAGCAAAAATATAGGACAGTAAATTGATTAACTTTACGGCCCTGATCTTTAATACTCTCGAGTTGTTTACTAAAGTTTGGGAGTCCTGGGAAACGTATGCATCTTAAGACTATACAAAAGGTGTCTTCTGTTATAGCTCACGGTGATTTTATTTGTTTATATTTATTATTTGGGGCTCTGGATTACAGTACTCCCTGGTTCATAGATATCTATAATACTCTGCTGCTGCTTACATTCTCTGGAATTCTACAAATTTTGGGCACATTACATTTATGCATGTTGCTTGGACATCTTTTTCTTCAGTCTTGATTTTCTTTCAAAACAATCCATCTTCTTACCTGGCTAATCTCTAATCTCTGTTTCTACAGAGGGATGCTTATATGATTGCTGCTGGAGTGATAGCTGGCATTTATGTGCTCTGCGCTATCATACTGTCAATGGGAGTACGAGAAAAAAGAGGTGAGTATCTTCACTTCGACACCTTTCACTCTATCCTCCATTCTCAATACTAATGTTTGTTTGTTTGCTCATATTTTCTTCTGTTTTTCCTACAGATTCCAGTAAGCTTCTGAATGACCAGCCAGTTTCCTTTTTTCGTGGACTGAAATTGGTTATGAGCCATGGACCTTACGTTAAACTTGTTACTGCTTTCCTCTTCACCTCAATGGCCTTCATGGTAAGACTCCTAAACCTGCAGTGTAATCGTACAAAGACTTTGTCTGCAGAATCTGTATTCATGCACTAGTTTTTCATGTTTGTGTTTCTTTGTATGTTTATCAATTTATGTCTTTCTATGGCTTGCCATACCAATGCTCTGTCACGGATTTTTATGTAATTTAAAAACCAGTCTCAGTTTGGTGCCACTATTTGGTTAATTTCTGATATAAAAAGCACACAACCTTTTCATTATCATTATATTTGCTGCCTGGGGAGATTTGAGTTTAGCTCAGTCTTACCACAGTCATTCTATATCCAGCTACTGAAACTTACACCCTCTCAACTGGAAAGATATTCAGTGCATGCCAATTATACCACTTCTTTAACTTCAAGGGATGGATTGGATCATCAAGACTGATTTCAGCCATGAATGTAGGGCCAGCCGCGGCATGACCTGCACGGTGTAGTAGAAAAGCTGAGTAAAATCACCTTTACTGCAGAAATGGGGCTGGTCAACTAAACAGCCACTTGAGCACTATAGTGTTAGGAATACATGTTAAAATATGATAAAAATTAAAATATGATAAAAAACAATTTTTTTCGTGCAGACTATGTCAGTCGCAGCCAGAGGAGGTGAGGCTAAGGCTGCATAAACAGAGTGATTTAACTCCTAAATGGCAGAGAATTGAGCAGTGAGACTGCAGGGGCAGTAACTACACACCAAAACTGCTTCCTTAAGCCAAAGTTGTTTTGATGCCTATAGTGTCCCTTTAAATTTATAAACTGTCTTGGTACCATCATAACTACAGCCTGCTGTAATGGGTATGGTGGCTGCCTGTCCCTGGCCCTGACCTTGTTTCATTCAGCTGATTTGCACATAACTGATATTGCTAATGTGGCAGTATACATTTCAGTATGTACACCTCTCTTTATAAAGTTTATACTGATTGGCATGTGTTCCCATATCTGAATGCGGTTTTATTTATCTCTTCTCAGCAGAAATGATTTACCCAACACGTTTCATAAATGCTCTAATTCTTCATATTACAGATGGTAGAAGGAAACTTTGCACTGTTCTTGAAATATGCCCTGGGATTCCGCAATGACTTCCAGAATATCTTGCTGGCTGTAATGGTGAGTCTGTGACCCATATTTCTAGCTGGGCTTTTAACTGCTTCGTGAAACTTATACAGTGGTCATCTTGACTTGGCTTACATGTGACTATATAAATATGCTATACTTCCCACAGTCAGGATCCATAATTCAGACTGTCAGTCTGGCAGATAAATGACGCACACTGAATGCTCATTAGGCTTTGAGCATGCACACATGTACCATATGTTCTATATTTTTCACATGAACAGGTATGAGGCTTTGTGAGTTTGGGTTTAATTGCCGCACCATAAAATCACATCCATGATTTCATGCTCATGTAAACATACAGTGCTTAATGGAGAGCTATGAAGACCTGCTTACCTGTTAATCTGTAGAAATGTATGTTGTGCTTCATTATGCTTTTAATCTGTAAAAATAAATAAATGGGCAGGAGGGATGCCTATCTATGGAGGATATTTATGATTCCCACCATAAACCGTTAATATCGTCCACACACAGTTGCCTTTGTTATGTTAGCATTACTGGAATCTATTGTGTGCCCACACTGCCATACCTTGGAATGTCCAGTCCCTTCTATTTCATGCTCCGTTAGGTTGGAGAACAATTGACTCTCAGTTGTGTAAATATCCAATTAATTGATAAAATTCTGTTCTGTGAGTCAGCTATACGTTCAATTTGGCTATTTTAGTTTACATTTCTCACTAAGCCTGTTAGTGCTATGCAAAATTTAATGTAATTTTCCCTTTTCTGATGAACAGTTTTTTTTTTTTGTTTTTTTTTTCCCACCCAGCTCTCTGCCACCCTGGCTGTTCCATTCTGGCAGTGGTTTCTGACCCGTTTTGGAAAGAAAACTGCTGTCTATTTTGGGATCTCGGTGAGTAAATCAAGATGCAATTTAATCCTACTGCCAGCAGTGCTATGTGCAAAGGAAACTGTAAGCAGAACATTGGCATAATAGTGATCTGGTACATTGTAGTTGTGTGCTGCCCTCAAGTGTTAATCTGTAAATCAATACATTGGAATGAGGAATCCTTTTCACCACCAGAAATTGAGGTGCATACTGCGCCTTCCTAAGCCGCACCTTCTCAGATTTCTATTGTTACTCATGATATCCTTACCACACCTATGATTATGAATATGTTCAATATAGATTCCTGCAGTTCTTTGTGCCAAATGGCCCAAGGAAGTATTTTAAACGAATTACATTCCTATCAAGGGTTTTATATTTGACAGATTAACTATTCTGTTTGGTTTTGTTTTTTCATTTATTTTACATGTGAAATGGCTTCTTAATTCAACAAGATCATGTCATGTTCTAACACTGCCATTTTTTTTGTTTTTTTTGTTTTCTGGATAATATAATGCAAGCTTGGACTGCAAAAGCTACAGAGTAATTTAGAAATTTTTCCCCCAATGGGCGTTTATGTAAGACCCTGCTTTGAGTTTTATGTTTACATTGTGTGCGTGTGTTTCTTGCAGTCTAGTATCCCTTTCCTTCTGCTGGCTGTCCTAATGAAGAGTAATCTTGTCCTTGGCTACGTTGTAGCAGTGGGTGCTGGACTGAGTGTGGCGTCGGCGTTCCTTCTACCGTGGTGAGTAATATCTTTATATCATTCTCCCCTTCTGCTTCCTATTTCTCTTTTCTATATCACATCTTTATTAAACTGATTTTAAAATTGGTTATCCAGTCATTTATTTCTTTTTATTCCCCCTTTTCCTCCAAAGGTCCATGTTACCTGATGTTATTGATGATTTTGTCCTAAAGAATCCCGATTCCCAAGGCCATGAAGCCATTTTCTTCTCTTTTTATGTGTTTTTCACCAAATTCGCATCTGGGATCTCACTTGGGGTCTCCACACTTGGCCTAGAGTGAGTATTAAAGGTTAATGATTGTTTGATGGGTTTGGATACGGATGGATGGGAAAGTTTTAAGGTTCCTTAACAAGAGAGATTAAAGTACATTACAAGTTAAAGGGACACTATAGGCACCAAAATATTTATTTATTTTTTGGTGTATAGATCATGCCTCTGAAGTTTCGCTGCTCAATTCCCTGCCATTTAGGAGTTAAATCGCTTTGTTTGTTTATGTTTATGCTACCCTAACCACACCTCCCCTGCCTGAATTACACAGCCTGCATTAAAACAAAATGGTTTCATTTTCAATCAAATGTAACTTCCTTTAAAGGTTTTTCATCTCCTGCTCTGTAAATTGAACTTTAATCACACACAGGAAGCACCTGCAGGGACTAGCAAGCTATTAACAAAGCAGGAGATAAGAGATTCTAAATTTAAATATACGTAATTTGCAATAAAGGAAGTGTAAACATTAGATAACTCTTTACATGAAGTGTTTAGGAAGGCTGTACAAGTCACATGCAGGAAGGTGTGTTTAGGGCTGCATAAACAAGGTGATTGAACTTCTTCTAAATGGCAGAGAATTGAGCAGTGAGACTGCAGGTGCATGATCTATCCACAAAAACTGCTTTATCAAGCTAAAGTTGTTTTTGTGACAATATAGTGTCCCTCTAAGGCTTCTAGAGAAATTTTGGAAGGTGTGTCCATTGCAAAAACGCTAAATTTTACCTCCATTCTTTTAGCTTTGCTGGCTACCAGACTGCAGGTTGCGATCAGCCAGAGCAGGTGACCGTGACACTGAAGCTGTTGGTTTGTGCGGTTCCCTTTTTACTGATACTCGTGGGACTTTTCCTCTTTAAATTATATCCTATTAATGAAGAGAGGAGGAGAGCAAACAAGAAGGCACTCCAGTAAGTAGAATGGTTTTTGAAGACCATTGAATGTTTGAAGATGGTGAAAAATAAAAGTGGGTGAGAGAAAAGTGTTAAGTCCCCAACATCTATCAATTTATCACCAGAGTCTGATATGGAAGGGATAGTGGTTGGTTGGTCTTTTGAGAGCTATATAGGGAAGAATGTTATTTACTATTAAAAGGTGGAAAAATGCTAAATCTAGGTTAAAATGGTCAGTTTGGAAAGAAGTTAGGTTGGAAAATTTGTTCAGTTTGGTTAGTTGGTTTTAATTACCTTGTCAGTTCTCCATAATTTACAGCTTAGTTACAAAAAGATTACAACAGTTTGAAAAGAGGCATGTATATGAAATGGTGTGCGCAAAGAGGGAACAAAGATAAGAGTAAGGAAGCTTGGAAACTAGAGATGAAGTACATACTAGAAAAAATGATCCTTATTAATATCACTGTGTACAAAGCAATAGCCAACCAGCAGTCATTAGCCATGTTGTCTTCCTTGTTAACTATATTAAGCCCACATTTTCTGCTATTTATCGGTATCCATTTTCTGCTCCATTCCATGCATCTAAAGCCACCTCCCTTGACCTGCATATGTCACATCCCCTCACTGCAACATTTTCCCATAATAAGCAATATTCTTCATAACCTTTCAGAATAAGTCAGGCAGTGGCAGTCATACAATAGAAAGGACTAAAGTCGTGGTCAATTTGTGCAAAGTTAGTGACTGGTTAGTGTCAAACGAATACTATAGACACCCAGACCACGTCATCTGCAATTGCAATGGTCTGGGTGCAATGTCTCTGTCCCACTTAATCCTGCAATGTTTATATTGCAGCACTAAGCCTCTAGTGGCTGAATACCAAACAGCCACTAGAGGTGCTTTCACAAGGCAGGGGCGGATCCAGAACCTAATCTCAGGAGGGGCACTGGTAGATTATTTAACCCCTTAAGGACCAAACTTCTGGAATAAAAGAGAATCACGACATGTCACAACAATCCAGGCACAATAACTACTACAGCTCTATGGGGGCAGTGTGAGTGTGTGTATGGAGGCGTAGTGTGTGTGTGTGGGGGGGGGGCAGTGTGTGTGTGTGTGTATTTAGGGAGGGTTTCTGTATATTGGTAGTCAGTTTGTGTGTGAGAGGTGCAGTGTGTGTGTGTATTGGGGGGCAGTGTTGTGTGTGTGTGTGTGTGTGTGTGTGATGGGACCGCTGCCTGTTCGTGAAATGCTATGTGTTATTTCCGTGTTTTCCCCTTTATTGTGTTCTATTCCTGTGTTTTACCTGCTCCCCGTTCCGAAAGGCCAATATGAACAAATTCAGTTCGCCTCCTGAACGGAACCACCACGTAACCTCATTTAGAATGTTGTCTTAGAACGTTCACACCTCGTAACGAGGTGTCAAAACCACAAACCACAAGGGAAGCCTCGGCGCGTGGCGGCCCGTTAGTTAGACAAACGCCATCTAGGGGGAGCATTCATGGATTGCTTCCCACCTCGTTTGGTTCAGGCCAATCCATTAGAAGGTTGGCAACTTGCAACATAAGTGTGAAACCACAAGGGAAGTAATTAATAAGTGCTTCCCTGGGCAGCCAGGGGGAACATTTGTGTCCTGAAAGGAGACGCTTCCCTTGCCTGGTTTCACCCAGGGACCCCACGAGCGGAGTCGGTCACCTGAGATTGGCGGGGACACTTTCTTGGGGACAATAGAGGTTTGGCGAGCTTTCTGTAGCTGATAGTCAGAGGCGGAAACTTTCCCGCTCTAGGACTCCCAGGTACAGAGGCTCATGGGTTAATGATTCCCTGGTCACCAGAGGTGGGAAACCCTGGGGATAGGTGGCAGGAACTTGGGACAAAGGGACTGGAGTTCCTGTCACACGTGCAGGCCCCTGGAAGGGGGAGGACCCTGGGAGGGGACATTGTCATTGTGTGTGAGATCCACCCCTTGCATGAAAAAAGTATAAAGCAGAGTATGGCCAATAAAGTTGTGTTGTATCCCCAGGGCTGTGTCGTCCGGTTACTGGGTGGGAAATGGGTCTCTCTGTGTTATAGCCGATTCCCTTCCCTACAAGATGTCGCTGAGCAAGGGCAACCAGTCAGGTTGTCGGCAGGTCCGCTACATTGTGTGTGTGTGTGTGTGTGTGTGTGTGTATTGTGGAGAATTATTGGGAGTTGGAGGGCAGATAAATATATACTTTATTTTTTTTAAATACTTTTATTAAAATAAATTTTGTTTTATATCCCCCCTCCCTTCTTACCTTTGCTGAGGGGGGGGGGGGGAGATTCTCCCTGGTGGTCGAGTGGAGAATCCCTGCAGCTCAGGCTAGAGTTAACTCTTGCGAGAACCAGAGCATTGCCTTTGTAACCGCGGCAACGCTCTGTGCTCGCGAGAGGAGGACCCAGAGGAGCTTTGCTCCTGGGTCCTCTCTCCTCCCCTGCCGGCAAAGTGCCTGAGGACCGATGAGTGAGATCTGGTAGGGGAGAACAAGTCACTGTTGTTTCTCTGTGGGGTCCCCAAGATCTGCCAGTGCCGCATGGTTACCAGACTCTAGGTTGCCTAAATGAAGCTGGCCGTCCTCATCCTCTACATGAGGACATTTAGTGCCAGTGAAAACACAATAGGAAAGCTTTCATTCAATGCTTTCCTATGGGGAGGGCCTAAGGTGCTTGCACTATAGTGTTAGTAATACAGCTGGAACTCTTGAGCGGCTGCTGTCTCAGAAAGGCGGTGGGGATAGACCTTTGCTCGCTGCCCACTACATTAGTTACATGCGTGAGTCATAGACTTGGTGTGTTTAAGAAAGCCATTGGCTCTTTTGGGCTTAGATTAAAAGAGCACTGCAGGCACCATAACCACTTGATCTGAATCATAAGTTCTTATAGTGCCAGGAGGCCCCAATGCACACTCTTACCTCAAGGGCTTACACCTTTCTCGAACTTTTGAACCCTAAAGTTGCCTCCAGCGCTGATCTTAACTCACCCCAGGCTGCATAAGACTTCTGAATTTTCAGTAAGTGTGAAATGCTGCTGGGCAGGAGCGTTGCTTTTATATATGAGAACGGTGCGCTGATTATCTCAGCCAATCATAACTCCCCGTTCACAGAACTGGCTTGAAAAGAAAAATCTATTCTTGAAGCCAGTTTTGTGAATGGGGAGTCAAAGAAGTGTATATTTTTTATAAATGTTGTATGTAATATACAGTTATTGGTAACAAAACTAGAACTGAGCAGTAATTGTTAAAACAGTGATGGTGTTAACATCACTAAATACATTAATGTTTATATTCAATATGTCACATTCTCAGTCCCTCCTCCCTCACCCCACCCCACTTGCCTTTTTATGGATTTGCTTGAGTTTGGTATTTGGTGTATTAACACCTTAATGGATGGTGTACCTGTATTGACAACACCTTCTATTTTTTTTCTTTATGTTCCACAGAGAAAGTGACCAAGATTCAAGTTCAGACTCCTTGGAATTGGCAAGCAACGTATGACCCCAATTGAGCACTTAATGAACGTCTACAAGAACACTCTGTAGAGAGTACAGTTGTCTTAAAGGGCTAAGTACTGGCCATAACTCTCTGTACTGTACATTTGGGACCAGGATCCCTCCAGGGGCTTGAGGTGCTCCCACTGGTGCTATGTGTTTCTGGCACAAACTGAATGCTGCAATTCTACTGAATGGTGAACTAACATAGGGCTATTGTATTAATGTAACTGTAAATTTCTCTAGTGGTTTTGAACATGAGAATTTCTTCCCACGATATGGGGAGCTTAGTTGTCAACACAGTGTGTAGTTTACTTCTGAGAATGCATTTATTTTATTTATTATTATTATTAATTTTTTTTCTTTTTTTAATGAAACTAGTTTTGTGTCAAATGGTTGTTTATTATTATTGCTAAATGCTGACTTCCAGCTGTATGTATGTAAAATTGGTTTGTAATACATGTGTATGTGTTTATACACAAGCTGTATTTGTGCATGTAGCACATTAAAAGAATTGTGCAAAATGCAAATAATATTTGCATGCACACAAACACGTACATGTGCCTTTGTTAAATAATACACAAATACAGGGTTCACTAAAATTTCAAAGTGAATTTCACATTTTAGGCCGTAGTAGCTGTACTGAAAATCTAGTTGACTTTATTTTTCAAGTTCAGATGTCTTGACCCAAAATTTTACGTTCCAGTCCGTTCTAAATGTAGTGAATATCCCTGACCGTGATTTATGCATTAATATGTTGTGCAAAAAATGTAAAATACAAATTTCAAAACCATAATAATAATAGAAATGCAAATTCATGCTCAAATTGTATGGGAAAAAATGGTACAAAATATCTATCTATCTAGTTAAATGGCACAAAAACAGACCAGTTTAGAATAACTAGTGTAGAATATTTTTGTTGCAGTACTTTAAAACGTAGGGGGTCTGAAAACAAATAGCATGTTGAAAGTTATTAAATGCCAAGTTATGTGTTGTAAGCCAAAGCATTGATATTGCAATTGTGACTTTTTCCCAACTTTGCTATTTTTACCTAGATGTTATGAGTTTTTTTTTTAAACTTTTCACAACTCTGTTTGATGAACATACCCCTCACTAGTGATACTCTGCATCAGAGGTAAAGTTCTGATTTCTTTAAAAAAGAATATACAGCACTTAAAGCATTGATATATGGTCAGAAAACACCCTGGTCTCACAATGTGTCTTTCAGCTTAGAAGCCAGTGATACACTATTTAAGAAATAAGCATGCGTTTTAACATCTTGCCATACGACCAACAATGGCAGGTTGTGAATTATAGAGTTTTGATGATGTCCGCTACGTGTGGTCCATCCTTTTTTGCAGATTGTGAATTAAGTTTACATTGACCGAGTAGGATAATAAATTAATGGAGGTTGTGAGCCTGCAGATAAAATAAAGTGCACATAATTAAAGAACATTATCATGAAACTACAGTGTTTTTGCTTTGTGTATGTAACTGTGTTGCATAGAATAGTGTAATATTGCAAAACACAATTGTGGATGTGTTCTGCTTATAGTATAATCTGTTTGTCTGCAGCATGATCATGACCTTTGTTTATTCCTTGCTTAAAATGCAATATTGCAACTTCTGAAAGACAGAATCTGGAGCGATTTTCTTACACTACAATTCTTCTCATTAGACCTGGGTCTTCTACTGTTCAACGGAGGAAAGTAACATATTCAGAAGTTGCATTGTTATGAATTCTGACCTTCTTATTGATGTAAAATGTATTTACCAGCAACGTAGGCTGTGCTTGATGTTAAATTAGAGAACACATTTTTTTGAGAAGTGTCCATTAAGCAACCTAATGTGTAGCTTAAATAATACATTTTATTTAAAAAAAAATAACACCGCACAGTTTTGGATTTATTCCCATAGACTATCAATTATGGAAAATTTACCCAATTGTGTTTTTTTGGGGTATTTTTTTCCATACACTGCAATTTGTTTAGTGAATATCCCTAGGTCAATTCCTTTATCTTTGAATCTGTGAATATATAGTGGCTGATGAAATATTTTAAATTGTTACTTTATGACAAACAATGCTTGTGTATATGTAATACAACTGGATTTCCATGTCTGACTATTTTAATATGTATATCGGTTTCATGTGCCATATTTATTGAACATCAAACGAAAATTGTATATATTTTTAGAGCATTATTCATGCTCACAAATAAAACCTTTTGACACACTTTCTTGTGTCTGTGTCTGCATGATGACTAAATAAAGGCTACTATTTTTGTCTTCCATCACATATGCTGCACAGTGAAATTAATGCTTTCAGTGCCATAGTAGAAGCGGTATGGAATTTTAAAAGGGGAAAAAAATAAATCTACTTGACTGAATTGGTAGCCCAGTCTTCTGGTTCGTCATGACAATCTACTTGTCCTGACACAAAATAACATCAATTACAAAGATTGGGACTTCTGCCAAGAGCCGTGGACATTGACAGGGCTATTTGTTAAACTCTTTTTCACAAATTAAATCTGAATGGGAAAAATGGAGGAAAAAACAGCAGATCTGGAAATATCCTTTAACTTTGCTATAGCTAAAATAAGAGTATTTTTGCTTCAGCTTTGCCATTTTCATCTATTTAGCAAAAACGTGTTATTAGTGATTTACCCCGAGTCTAGTCTCTCTCTTTGCTATAATGTGTGTGTTGTGTGCCCTGGCTGTGTGTGTGTGTGTGTGTGTGTATATATGTCCTTCCTCCATGCACTCTGTGGATGTGACATGCTCCAGTATGGGACATCATGCAGTATCCCAGCGACCATCAGCTCTGAGCACCGTGGCTGCTGCTCCCCAACACCTTCCCATGCCTGGTGGTCTACTGCGACCCCTACTGCAACCCTCCCTTCCGCTTGCACGGTTGCACTGACCAGGGCTAAAGCAATAGTTAAAATGTAGACTATACACCATTTGAGAGAGAAGAACTCTCACCGAAGTTGCGATGGTTGTAGGATAGAAAAGGGCATAACCCAGGGAGAAGAAGCAGAACCGAAGTCAGTCCTACTACCGTAATTTGTAATCGTTCGAGTAGAATGTAGGCATAAAGTGCCCTAACTCTAAAATCACGAAAAAAATATAGAATAAAATAAATAAATAACGGGGGGCGTGGCCTGACCGGGCATGGAGTAGGTCGCATCTAACCGCAGCTCCGAGGCCCCAGCTCACTACAGCACCAATCCACAAGCCGGAATTGACCCAGGATGGGCAAAACTAAAAGGCTACACACCCCGGGCCCCTCGCAATCGTGCTCGCCGGGTCGTACCGCGGGACCCATGGACGGGTACCTCGGAACACCGAGAGACACGCGGGCGCACCAGGCCGCGGCCAAAATGGCGCCGGCCTCACCAGACGCGCGCAGTATGACAGCCTCACAATCAGCCCAGCCAGGGAGGAATCCCTCACCCAAATTGCAGCAGACTTGGCTACAATCTCTGCTAACATGATGTCCCGGACGGACAAAACGGAATTACTGGCTGAAATAAGAACGGCAATCAGAGAAGAGGTCATGTAGGTGAGACCTGACAGCCCTGGAACGCAGGGTGGAAGAGCTGGAGGCAGACAGAACCCAAAATATACAACACCACCAAGCCACTGAAACAGCCACTACTAGACAGGGCAATGTCTTGCTGGAACTAAGGAGGCACCTGGAGGACCTGGATAACTGCGGACGCAGAAACAACATCCGCATACGGGGGCTCCCTGAGTCCGCTGGGAAGACACTACCAGAACTCCTACAAGGCCTGTTCACCTGCATACTGGGAGACAGGGCCCCGGCAGACTTTGGCATAGAGCGCGCACACAGAGCTCTACGCCCCGCGTCCACAGAAGGCCCGCCAAGAGATATAATCTGCTACCTGCTCTCCTACTCATTAAAGGATGAAATCATGAGAGAAGCAAGGAGTCGGCAAAACCTCACCTACATGGATGCCCAGATATCCCTGTATCAAGATCTCTCAGTGCTCACGCTGGAAGCAAGAAGGGCGCTGCGCCCGCTAACCACCATGCTCAGAGACCGGCGGATACAATACAAATGGGGATTCCCCTTCAGCTTGCAGGCTAAGGTGGGCAACACATGGCATATCATACGCTGGCCAGCAGACGTCCCACGCTTCCTACGGGCCGCAGGCCTCCCAGCAGTGACAGTCTCAAATTGGATCCTTGAGAGACAACCACCACGTCCAAACACGCCAAGCGAAAGGCCGGGTACCGGCCTCACAGGGGCTGGATTCCGCCGGGGCGGCCCGGACAGCCATGAGGAATGACTCGCCTTGGATCCCTGGGCATAGCCGTGTGAGGCGCCCGCTAACGGCCCGGCTCCCCTGTTCTGCACCCACGACTTGGCCTAGAAACACCAACGCACCGAGACTGACAGCCTTGCCCCCCCCCCCCCGGGGCTGCCCCGAGTGACAACCTACCTAAGCAGCAGCTGACCGCCTCGGAGAAGCCACCACTCCACTGGGTATGTACATGTCCCCCTACCTCGGGCCCCTACCGTTTGGGATCTGGCTAGAATAGCAGGACACTAAGACGGTGGGGGGCCACACAACTGGGGCGGGGGGCTTTGGAGGGAACGTGGGATACCTTGCATGACTCAGGCTCAATACCCGCTGGATCCCCTTTTGAGTGGTTGGGATAGAGGAGCGGCTTCAGCGGACATCAACGGCCATCAGCCCGGGACGATCCCCATGTTAACTCCGAGATAACCCCTTCCACACCTGGGGGAACCTCGCCCCAAACCTTGCCTAATCCCATGAGGGTTAGCGTGTTCGCTGGCAATATAGCCCAACACATGGCCCGATGGAAGCCGGGGGAGTGGGAGGGATACGGCCCCTGGGGAGGGGGGAGAAGGGAAAGTTAACTGTTGTGGACTGCCTTGTACTGCTTTAATGTTATTACTGTTTATGATGTTTATAAGTTTCACGCCACACTTGGCTGTACACACACCTACACAAGGGGGTAAGATACTCATCTACTCCCACAGGTTGGGGGAGGATGGGCCGGGGTGGAACCAGGTCCTTGCGGGGGCTACAGGGCCTAAATGTCAACCAGTCACACACTAAAGGGACCTTTAGGCCCGGAGAGGCAATTGGACGGTGAACAGGTCACACCCTCACACATCATCCCCGTACTGATAGGGACAATTCCGAATAACCTAGACAAGTGGGCTGGGAGCCATGTGAGCAGGGTGACACATACAACGGTTGACCGCCGAACGGACGTCCCACGTACCCCAAGTGACTGACTCGCATTGTACAAACACTCGGAGGCTACTCTGGTGACACACCCCGAGGGGACTAGACACCGGGGGGCGACTGACTCTCCCCCCCTGACATTGACCTGACCACACTCCCCTCCCTCCCCAAATCCTAACCCCTCCGAACGTTGATATACCTATTCCCCACCCCACATGCAGAAAGAGATGGGTTCCAAATATGAACCGGCACCACTTACTATATGGTCAAACAACGTTAGAGGCTTGAACGTACCCGAGAAACGATCCCAAATACTCCGCACCCTATGGTCGGAGCGTGTCTCGGTTGCGTTTTTGCAGGAAACGCATCTTAAAGGTGCGGAGGCTCCCACCCTGAAAAACGGGAGATACCCCACAGGATACTACTCAAACCACCCAGACGAAAAAAAAGCTGGTGTGGCGATCCTCTTCTCACATAATATCCCGTTCATATGCACTGAGCAACGACCTGACCCAGGAGGTAGATACCTATTTCTCAAAGGGACAATAGCGCAACACCCTTACACATTCGCATGCCTATATGCCCCGAACCGCAACCAACATGTCTTCCTGAACAAAACACTCAAGCTGCTAAATAAGTTCAGGGAGGGACTTTTAATTATGGCAGGGGATCTTAACACACCGCTAGACACTAGACTGGACACCTCTAGAGGGGAAAGCTCAATACCAGGTCATTGCATACGCGCTGCCGGGAGAGCACTGACAAGGTGTGGACTAGTAGACTTCTGGAGGGCGGCAAACCAAGATGGTAGGGACTACTCTTATTACTCGGCTGTGCACCGGCGATACAGCCGGATTGATTATGTCTTTATGGCACAAGAAGCCCTACCACTACTCCGCAAGGCAAGCATAGGCCTGATAGCAGGGTCAGATCACGCCCCGATCACAGTCCAGATCCAATCCCCATTATACAAACCAGCGGAAAGGCACTGGAAGCTAAATGAGTACATGCTCCTACACCTTGGGGACACGGACCCAGTCAGACAAACATTGACACAATATTTCGACACAAACACAACCCCAGACGTACAGCCGCTGACGGTGTGGGAAGCACACAAATGTGTCGTGCTGGGGCATTACATTAAGGTCTGTACGCAACGGAAAAAAGAAAACACGCGACAACTAACCACGCTGAACGCGCAAATTGCCAACTTGGAGCAAACGCATAAGCAGAATCAGGACGAGGACACGTTCCTCTGACTGACGGTGCTCCCGCGACAGAGAAGGGACATACTAGCCCAGGGACTCCTACGCACCATTAGAAAATCGGCCCGGTTCTTTTTTGAACACTCTGATAAGAGCGGGAGGCTGCTGGCCCGCCAGCTCCGAGACCGAAGGATAGCGAGCCACATCCATAAAATTAAACCCAGAGACAGGGCTGAAACCCGTTTGCCAGACGGAATTCAGCGAGCGTTCGTAGAATACTACACGGAATTGTACAACATCCCCCAAACCACATCAGACGCTGCCCGAGCACGGCGGTCCCGACGAATCACTGAGTTCTTAGAACAAAACATAGATAAAAAGCTAACCGCTGAAATGCGGGATGACCTGGAACAACCCCTTACAACGGAGGAGCTAGCAGCGGCCCTGAAACTCTCCAAAGCCCATAAAGCCCCAGGCCCAGACGGCCTACCTCAGCTGTACTTACGTACGTTCAGGGATATCTTACTACCGAACCTTTTACTCGGCCTCAACTCCATATTGGAGGGGGGCCGTTTCCCCACTGACACATTAGCGGCCATAGTCACCGTGATACCTAAAGAGGGAAAGGACCCGGCGAACTGCGCGAGTTACCGCCCTATATCACTCCTGAATGCAGACTTGAAGCTGTTCGCAAAAGCCATAGCTCTGACACCTCCCCCACCTCGTACACTCAAATCAGGTTGGATTTATCGCGGGCAGGGAAGGGAGGGACAACACGATTAACGCACTGAACATTCTACACATAGCACGGATGCACCGTGGGGAACTCCTACTACTATCGACGGATGCCGAAAAGGCCTTTGACCGGGTGGACTGGTCGTACCTGGGGAGCACCCTCACACACATGGGTTTTGGCCCCAACATGCTGTCCTGGATGCTCTCCCTGTACACTAGTCCCACGGCGAGGATCCGTATTAACGGGGCACTGTCCGCCCCTTTTCAAATCAGGAACGGCACCCGCCAGGGATGCCCGCTCTCCCCCCTCCTGTTTGCCCTCTCCCTGGAACCATTCCTGGGGGCGGTCAGACGGAATGGGGGAATCTCCGGTTTTCGCCACGGTCGCCACGAATACAGAGTAGCAGCATATGCAGATGATATGCTGTTCTTTCTTACTCAACCGTTAATCTCGCTGCCAAACCTTCTTACAGCATTTCGGGAGTTCGGAGCAATCTCTAACCTTAAGCTCAATACAGAAAAATCAGAGGCCCTCCACCTCCCGCCCCCCACAGGCCCCCCACCTCTCCTGTACTCCCAATACCGATTCAAATGGTGCGACACCAAACTAAAATACTTTAGGAATTTGGCTGCCCAAAGACCCGTCCCAACTATACCACCATAACTATCACCCACTCCTACACTCGTTGCTGGCAGACTTTAGGAAATGGTCCCCATACTATATCTCCTGGTTTGGGCGAATCAATGCGGTTAAAATGAACGTGTTGCCCAGGTTACTTTACCTATTCCAAACAGTGCCGATCACCGTGCCCAGAGCCTTTTTTAGCTCCATATCGACCGCCATACGCCAATTCGTTTGGAAATCCCACATGGCCCGGACAAAAAAATCCACCCTAGAACTGCCAAAGCGGATGGGAGGCACAGGTTTGCCCTCCGTAGAGACATATTACCGCGCCTCACATCTACATAGACTGACGGACTGGCACGTACAACACCCCTTAAAGCAATGGGTGACTCTGGAGCTGGAACAAACAGACAGGAAAATACCCTCCAGACTATGGTTACATACCGCCACATACGCTGACCTACACACCAAAAATCCCCTAATCAACGCCACGATCAGAGTGTGGATAGCTGTACGCTACAGACTTAGGCTCACCACCTCCCCAAGCCCCTTAACGCTCATCACTCATAACCCGGACTTGGCTGACGCCTTATCCCAACAAGACCTGTCCGGTCTCCGGCAGGCAGATTGGATGTACCTACACCAATGGATCAGCATGCGAGGACTTAAACCACTCACTGAACTATGCCCTGATAGAACACCAACGTTACTCGAACAATTCAGATACCACCAAATAAAGACGTACTTCCTGTCCTTGCCTGGCCGAGGGCATCTGATCAGACCCCTCACCAGCTTTGAACACATATGCGCACACCGAATACACGTACACAGGGGTATCTCTACCCTATACACCATACTCATGGCCCAGACCAGTGGGGACGTGGTGCTCAAATTTAAGGACCACTGGGAGACAGATACAGGGGAAGCTCTCACCCCACAGGACTGGGACAAAATCTACACCCTCACTCATAAATGCTCTATCAGTTCAAAGTAAAAAGACCTAAATTACAAAATTCTAACCCGCTGGTATAGAACCCCGGACATACTACACCGCATGAACGACAGTATTCCGGACACCTGTTGGAGATGCGGCACACACAGAGGCACATTCCACCACATATGGTGGGCGTGTCCCACAATCACCACATACTGGGAGAGGGTCAGGGAGGAGATAAACAGAATCACAGGAGCAGGGATTCTCCTAGATCCTCTAACGATGCTGTTACACCACACCCCCGCACCCATTAAGATTTATAAGAAGTCCCTAACGTTGCCACTACTAAACGCGGCTAAGGCCCTTATCCCGGCATTGTGGAAGCAGAGGGGGGCGCCTACCCCCCAGCAATGGGTGACCAAGGTGGAGGAAATCCACTCAATGGAATCCCTAACGGCAGACCTATATGGTAGACAGGAGCAGTGTGCACTGACCTGGTATCCCTGGGAAACATACCTAGCCAACAGATCCACCAATCCTAATGGGACACCCCAGAGGATCACAGAAAGCCGTCTCGTACAAAGCTAACCTTACCAAATATCCACCTCCCCAACGCCTCCCACCCCACACCCCCTCCAGGACTGGACGACGGACGATATCCCCAATGACTAACGCGGACAGGCCTGTAATAGGGACACATTTACCTGTACACACATGATATAAGATGTAAAATGCCACGTAGGGCACTGAGATCAGATAACGCGAGGTCACCTGTACAGCAAAGCACCACCTGACTACCTAGACCGGTACCCAACGGGTTCACGCTTCTGATTGACAGTATAGTACAACAGGCAAACATTTCTCCAGACAAATGCTTACCCACAGTAATTGTTAACCGTTTCTGCATCAGCACACCTGGTTCTTACCCATGCAATCAGATGGCCTGCCTGGGAAATAACTGTTGACCATTAGTGCTATATACCCGAGAAGTGTTCCCTGCTATGGCTGCTATGACATGTGCACGATAATATTTAGGTCAAAGGATACAAAGAAGATAAGGAAAATCCAGCAATCATGCAGGGTAAACAGGGAGACAATGCACGACAGGTATAGATATGCATAGAAGGGTAAACACACACAACCGTGTCTCTAAATTGCCTAAAAGACATCAGACATCCCCGACTGTAACCCGGTAGGTTCACACAGGTGACGAGACACATTCCTGCACCTCCCATCATAGCAACACATATTGTTTTACCTTCAAGAATTATTGACACTGTTTGAATTAACATATTATTTTTTTTGTTTATAACCAATTGTTTACTGATAGTTGAGATGTACTATTGTAAGCATGTTCCTCGACTTTACTGTTCTGTACCCTGCTCTTTACTATATATGTAAAACGTAAAATGGAAAATAAAGATTGTCAAAAAAATAAATAAAAATAAATAACTTTATTTCTAAATAAGGTACACACATAAGGTACACACATCTCAAACACAACACCAAAGTGAAAAATTTGTGAGAAAAAATAGTGGATCAAAAAATACCTAAAAAAAAAAAAAAATAGGACCAACTTCTGAAGCTGAATAGTACAGGTTGTAAAAGTCCTGTTACAAAGTAGCCAGTAGGGGGTACTGTTCTGTACTGAACTTAGAAAAAGTATCCTCAGAAGGGACTATGTTATGTCCTGCGAGTTGATACTCAGGCAAACACTATTGGTACAGAGAACCAATTGGCATGAAAGTATTGGTAGCCTAAGGTAGATAACATTGCCTGTATTACTCTAGATATGGGATGTAGGAAGGAGAGAATACTTGGGGAAATCCAAAGTATATCCCAGACAAACTAGTATAGAGGTCGGTAAAATAATGATGGAAAGATTGCAATAGGTTCCCTATTGTAGTATCCTCTATTTCACCTAGATATTAGATTTAGCATGTGCCTTAGAAAGAATATTCCCCTAATAGTCATAAAGGGTGAGTATCTATGTATAGCAGCAACATGTCATCTTAAATAAAATAGGTGAAGAACGAAATAGTGTATTAGAATTACATCTCAAGAGCAAAGTAACTCCTATTAGATAAGAGCCGTAAAGACAGTGGGGTATAGGAGATAGTATACAAAAGGGTAACCTAGACAAATGAGCAAATCACTTGCAACTCAATAAGTCTAGCGGCTATACAAACAGATATCAATGTCCTGGTCTAATGATAGTATAAATATTGGGCTCAAAAGAGAAAATGCCTAAATCGTAGCCTACCCGTTACTACAGTCTACAGTCTAGTGCTGATATAGTAAGAGTCCGTAATATGCTGGAAAACCTCAGTGCTAGCTACGAAGCTATCCTATCACGAATAGCAAAAATTATCGCTCGGAGCTGCATGTTCCAGGGGTCAGGGGATATGAATTCCACATTCCTGCAGCAGACTGCATCTCAATGCACTCATCCCTTCAGTGTTGCTGAAAGTGAAATGAAATATGTTGGTTAATTAAAAACCACACTATTAAGCCGGGGGTGAATGGCCACTCCTCTTTTACCATGGCTATTTTCAGCCACACATGCATGGCCAAGCACTAGATTTACTGCGACCAGGGAACTGGGCATTCCAAATTAAATAGTGCTAGTGCTAAATGAACTAAAGCAGGAATGCCCAAAAGGTAAATCCCCAGATCTTTTAAAACTACAACTTCCATGATGTGTTCTCATTCTAAACACATGCAAAGCATCATAGGAGTTGTAGTTATTCCATATCTGGGAATCTACCTTTTGGGCACTCCTGCATTCAAGTGTTTATAAGAGCTTTGTGAATACATCTAGACATGCAAACTTAATGTGATAAACACTTTTAAAAATGTTTACAAATTGTGTCAGGGGGCAGAGCTTGATAACCTAACAGAGCAGATGCCATATCTGATAGCTCCTCTAAAATCTACTAAATTGCATCAAATATCTCTCTTACCGAAACCCATCTGACATTATAAACCCTCCAGCTGATCTCCCTGATCAGATCCGCATCGATAAATGCCTTTCTTTCACATGCCAAAGCAATCTAAGTCACAGCGCAAGACTGCGGCCTACTACGCGCTGACAATCCTGGGTCTGGAGCCTCTCCTATGTGGCAACGCCACACTGACTCAACATCTATACACCATTGATTGGGTTCTTTAAGTTGAGACAAAAAGTTTGCCATATTAGGAGTATAAATTTGTCCTGTACTAAAGTATATATGTTGACACTACAATCTAATGTAGTCTAGAACTCCATGAACTTATTTCAATCTATCTCCCCTCCCCTCTATAAAAAGGCTATTTGATCAGTATCACATTTACCTTTGACAAAGATGCTTGAGTAGCGCCGAAACGTGCGTTAGGTCTCATGCTTTTTTATTTTTATTTTAATCACTGCACTGTTTTTTGTGCTCACTGTGAGAGGGCAGATTGATTGAGAGAAGTTCATGGAGTTCTAGACTACATTAGATTGTAGCAAGATTCAAGCAGTAGAGTTAGCTTATTGTTTTGTTCAACTGGTGGATACATTCTAACCACCTAGGGCTGTTTATTTATTGATACTTTTTGGAGACTCTAGTAAGGAACACTCTTCTAAGTGTATCAACCTATTTGCCAAGATACCTATATATACAAATATTAGGTTTAAGCTATACTATACAACGTTGTAGGGTGATTTCAATTTATTATCTTAAGCTTTTGGTTCAATTGTGCCAGTATAGAGAAGTAATGTCATTACTGCAATTAAGCACATCAGTTTACTACTATTTATCTCTAAACATATTTTCTTATCTGCATACTCCTACTCGTATACAAGACCAGGGTCTCCCCTGTGTGTTTTATTAGATGTGATAGACTTTATATAAGTTTCCTTTTTTTACTTGGGGAATTTATACCCTATAATAAAGATGTTTTTTTTATTTTAATACATATGTGCAATGCCCAGAGAACCCTTTTTTGGTGCTCCCAGGCTTTTCTTTGCTAGGGATCACCTTCAGTTTAAGTATTTGCTATATATCCAAGGGTTACCCCCTATATAGGGTTCTGTGGACACACTATAGATCCCGTTAATCGGGAATCTTGCAATTTTGTGTCTGTTCCCACACTATATCCGCAGGCTACTGGCAACCATATTACTCCACACAACTAATCGAACCAAATAAGTGTCCCCGGTGGAACACACCACCAAAACGTTTACTTAGTGGAGCGCTATAACAGTAGACGGTTTGGTTGTGTGTTCCAGCGGGGTCACTTGTTTGGTTCGATTACTTGTGTGTCATTTTTGGGGTATTTACACGAGTGTTGGGCTGCTATCCATCCACATATATATCTACTCTGTTTTTTTTTTTTTTATTCTTTATTTTAGTGTGCAATAAAAGAATAACAGACAGGCTTGCATAGCCACGACAGCGTTCGCAAGCTTATAATGGACAAACTTTAACATACAGTGCCATGACATATGAAACAGTTGCACTTTTTTTTTTTTTTTTTAGTTTAAGGGAACAGGCTGAATCCTAGATTGTATTGTAAGACTTATGACATTACAGGCTAGAGATCATATGTTAGGAAAAAGTAGATTATGCAAGCTTAATACAGTTATTGATTTACAGGCTTGTGTGAGTAAATGTCGGGTGCAGAATTCTCCACACTGCTTAAGATTGACCACCAGGGGGCAGCGAGTCACTGAGCTCGCCAGATTTAGCTTCCATGAAAGTTTAAGCATTTTTAGATGATATATATCTATACAGGTTAGCATTAATACTGTCAACTGTATTAAAGTCAAGGATCAAGTATAGTAATATAAGGGGTATGCTAGGCTGAATTATATTCAGTGCTCTGCTAAGGTTTGGTTACACACATATTTATATGTAAATTCAGTTGCTTAGTTACTCCTGCAGGTACACTGAGCCATCATCAAGTCCCTTATATTTCCCGCTGGTTGCTTGAGTGCTTCAGTACTTGCTAGCCAGGGGTGCGTTCACTTTTATTCTTCTGCCAGCATCAGCCTTGGGTGCAAAATACAGCCTGCTTACTGTGGCCGCTGTTCTTCTTTATATCGGCAGAGTGAGAGTCCAGATAAAGTCCCCTAGGGTCTGCCAGTGGCGCTGGGAGTTGCAGCTTTCAATTATGTAGATGGGAGCTCTTTCTCCGTCTGGTGTTGTCACGTTTAAACATTTGTTATGAAGGATTTGGAAGTTGAAGGATAGGAGCTGTTGTAAACTTTCTCTTTAATTCACCAATGATTGTAGGAGGAGGAGACTCCAGTTCGGTGTCAGAACAACATGAGGTTTTAGCTAGTTCTTTCGTAGACTGAAGAATTGGAATACGTTGCAAGCATGTTTTCTTGCAATAATCAGAATCAAATGCAAGAGAGAAGGGAAACCATGAGATTTGAGGGTTGTGGTTCCTTAACCAGTTGATCCCCAATATAATAGGAAAAAATGGTGATGAGATGACATCAAATATAAGACTTTCCGTATGAGTATGATTGATGGTTACTTTTAGAGGGATGGATTCATGAAGTATTGGTCCCGATGAGATGAGGGACCCGTCAATCACTTTAACAGGTACAGAAGTTCTTTTACGAACACAAGGAATTTTATTCTTTGTTACAAAGGCTGAGTCGATGAATACTCCATTTGCACCGGAATCGATAACAGCCTTGGTTATGATTCTTTTATTGTCCCACTGTAATACAAGAACGATAGGGGACATTTGAGTATTTGCTGTAGAGGGAAGTACACTTAGGATGGAAGAGGCATGAGACTGCCTTCTGCCTTTTGTCCGTTTCAATGAAGGACAATCAGAGACTGAATGAACTTGAGAGGCACAATACATGCAGAGGTTTAACATACGTCTTCGATTTTTCTCTTCAGGAGTGAGGGGACTTCTTATTATCCCTATTTCCATAGGTTCGATTGGTTCAGATGGGTTGTCAGGAGGCTTTGGAGCCCCTAGTTCCATAGGTTCACTTGTTAAGGAAGTCTTTTCTGGAGCTTTTGAGGGAGTGAAAGGTTTGCGGTCTTTTGAAAGAAAAAGAGACTTTTCGGCCTTTCTTTCTCTTAATCTTCTGTCAATGCTGATTGATAGGCGAATTAGAGCGTTCAAATTAGTAGGGAGTTCTGTTCTAGATAATTCATCTTTTACAGCTTCCGATAAACCAATTCGAAACTGGTTGCGCAATGTGATGTCATTCCATTGCGTTTCTATAGCCCATCTTTTGAATTCAGCAATGTAATCTTCAACGGGTCTATTTCTTTGCTGTAGTGTTCTGATTGTTAAATCAGCTGTAGCTTGTTTGTTAGGATCTTCATAGAGAAGAGACATGGCTTCAAAAAATTCATCCAGTGAATCTAAGATGGGGTCATCGTTTTCCAGAAAGGAATGAGCCCATGACATAGGTTCACCTCTTAGAAAGGAAATAACCGAACAAACTTTAGTTCTTTCTGTAGGGTAGGATCGAGGTTTCAAAGCAATTAACAATTTGCAAGAGTTGAGGAACTCCCTGTATCTGGAACGATCTCCATAGAACTTTTCAGGGTTACACACAGCAGGATCACTAGCCGAGTGCAGAGTAGTATGAGGAGTATGAGTTTGTAAATCTCTGATATAAGTGAGAAGTCTTTCGTTAGTAACTTGCAGGTCTTGCACACTTTGGGCTAGTGCATTAACTCTTTGATTCAACGTAGTTATAGTAGAATCGAAATCTGCTGGATCCATTACAATGGCTGGATTATTCTGTCACGTTTAAACATTTGTTATGAAGGATTTGGAAGTTGAAGGATAGGAGCTGTTGTAAACTTTCTCTTTAATTCACCAATGATTGTAGGAGGAGGAGACTCCAGTTCGGTGTCAGAACAACATGAGGTTTTAGCTAGTTCTTTCGTAGACTGAAGAATTATTGAACTACGTTCCTTACTCACAACCCGGCTACAACTTCATGGTGAAAGCCTCTGCTACCAGACCGGACTGAAAGACTCTGCAAGTTCCCTTCGCCTCTCCTCATCCACGGCTAAAGCTGAACTCTATCCATGCAGGATAATCTGCCTCTGAGGAATCTCGGGAACCAGTGTTCTATAAGCCGGAAGCTAAGTAAAACTTCTCTGATAAACGTTGCATCTAAAGCTGTTATTTCCTGTCTCCAAAGTCCTTCGTTAAAGCCAACCGTTACAGCTAACTTCAACACATACTTGTCTCAGTTAGCTGCATCTATCTTTCTTCAGTTAAAGTCTATGGAACAGCTATTGTAACTTCTTATCATCTAATTAACTAATACTACTAAAGGACTCTTGCTGCTTCAGTTCCGTTTACTCCTTAAAGCTACAGTGCATGTAACTGTGGACTTCATTTATCATTTATTACTTAATGCTACAGTACCTGTATATTGGAATTAAAGTCAATACCAATTACTTCTAATAAATATTCGAACTATAAGAAATCTGCAGTTGTGTTCCTTCATATGAAATGTTTAAACGTGACAGGTGTAGGGCGAGGCGGCCATCTTGGCTTTTGCCATGCGGTCTGAGTTGTAACATGTCGCCGCTCAGGTGAAGAACGCGGTCGCTGCCCCTCCGGTGGGGTCCGGGATAACCCCCCCGGCCCACAGAGGGGGGTAAACGGGGCCCTCAGTGAGCGTGTGAGAGGTCCTGCCGGACCAAGCTCGGGAGATCGTCCGTTTCTCCCGCCAGGGCCTCACGGCAGGCCTCAATCCCAGCCGCCCAGCAGTCCGCCGCGCCAGCGGTACGAGAGCCGATTTTGACTTCCCCAGTGGGTGCTCGAGTTCCTTTTGCCTGCATATCGCTGTTGAATATTAAATTCGAGGAAAAAGGTTAGTTTTTCCCTGGATTTGTGGGTTTCATTGTGGAGCCGAGGTGCCCCACGTCCGTCCGGCTCGGCGGTCAGGCCCCGCCCCCCTATATCTACTCTGTTAAAACCACAAAGCACCTTCAATTGCACAGAGCACTTTCTTCCATTTTGTACCCCACACAACTTCCAAAAAGGATGGAGTACATCGCATCGATAGCACTGCCAAATTATTGCCTGGAGTTGCACAGGACGTCATCCTCAGATGCTTAACCTTCAAAGACAAAAAACAAATCATGACAGCATTGAGAAACAAAACTCCTCTGGCCTTTGAGGGATCCTCCTTGACCTTTTTTCAAGACCTCACCAAAAGCACACTACTCTAGCGTGAATCAATGGGGACTGTCACCTCACAACTTTGAAACGTGACCATGGCCTACCGCTGGGGAGCTCCGGGGGACCTTGATAGTAACCCACAATGGAAATAACCACACACTAACCTCAATTGAAGGGGCACCAGCCTTACTGAAAGCACTGGGACTGGCAGAGCAGAACAAGGATCCACAACCGGACACCCTCGTGGAAAACTGCAACCGTGCCCACGTCACCCCTTTTGTCCCGAGAAATGGCAACTCGCAAGCCACTAACACCTGAACACACTCAGAGACTATTCTGACCCACCAGGCTACGAGCTTGAAGAAATGTCCATGGGCAAAATGAACAAACCTGTTGAGATGTTGTTTTACTTTGTTTCTCAATTATACTCTTTTCATTTCTATTCTTTTTCATCTAAAAATGTTTCTGTTGACTATACAGCAATAAGAGATGGCTATTACTGAACCAAAATGAGGTTTGATGTGTCCTAATCCCTCTCTCCTCCCACTTTTTCCCCCGCCTCCCCCCCTCCGCAGCCCCCTAGGTTAGGGGTAACTCATTGATATTTAGGTATAACCCCACATGTTGGGAGGCCTAATACCAAACACTTCTCACCTGTCTAACCTGGCAATCTATATCATGCATTCCGGGAAAATACCTACATACCTCCACGAGCTAAAATACGCTGAAACCCTTCCACCTTCAAGACATAGACCCTCAAGCATATTAAAAATCCAATGCATGGGAGCACTTGGCCTGAGAGCATTTCCTCATCTAACAGTCCCCTTATCTTGAAGCACCTCTCAGATACACCCCGAATGGTGAATTTTGTTTTATTATAAAACAAAAAGGTGCTGTGTTATAGCAATGTCAATGTACAATCTTTTTACCTGCATTTGACACAATTGTTCTATACCAACCATGTCTTTGCAATGCGCCACCAAAATAAAGAATTATACTTTTTTTTTTTTTAAACAGTGTCAAAACGAAACAATTAAAGTGATAGTGCTTTGATGTTTACACTCCCAATTCACATCATAGATCTGCTCTATGTGAAATAAAAGTAACATTGCTATTCAAAACCTCCTCAAATGTAGACTTTCCGGTGGCCCCCTCCAAAGGTTCAGCAACTCCAAAGGAATCTGGTCTGGACTACAAACATACTGGGATAGCTGATTTTCAGTAGCCTTGTAAATATTAAAACAGTATTTTTATGTGTGCGCTGTTCCTTAATCTGTATTTAATATAAATAGTGTGCATATATTTTGTAGTACATGGATAGGTGCATTTTCCTGCCATTTGGTTCAAAGAAAGGAGGAAAAAGTAACCAATTGAGTGAAAATATAAAAATATATAAATATAGATGTATTTTTGTTTGTTTTTTACTGATCTGCCGCCTTCTCTATTGGTCGCTTCTTACTTGATTTGTGAATAAAGTAAATATTTAGTGTCTGTCCCTTAACCATTAATTATTTTTCTTCCCATCAATCATTTCTCTGCTTGGGTTGTTTGTTTATATCTCTATAATTCAGAGAACCCGCTGATCAGCCTAAATTCAAATGAATTGCAAGTAATGAATAGTAATGAATTCTCTTTAGTGGCTAGTATAGAAGCTAGGCATGCAATTTGTCCCATAGCTTAATCACTTTGGGACAGGTCTGGTAATATGAGACTTGACCAGGAGGTCAGTGAATAGCAGAGATGAGATGTAACAAATATAAACTATAGTAAAATATTATACTTTATTACATCAAAACAATAAAATCAATATGAGAAATAAAATACACTTAACACGTTTCACTACGGCCAGTTCTAAAAGGCAGTGTAAAACATAAAGTTGTAGTTTATATGGATGATGTAATCAATGATTACCCTCCCAAATCTCATAAAACTGATCTTGGAATGTAGAGCCTTTGCGAACTTGAAATTGAACCTTGACAAGTGTGAAACACTGAACATCACAGTTCCCTCAGCAGAGGCGAATAGGCTGAAGGCTCGCCTCCCATTTAAATAGTGCCCAGGGGTTTCAAGTATTTGGGCATTTAGATTCACAGGGACTCTACTCAACTGTACCCTAGTAACTTTCTGCCCTTACTACGGAGAATCCAGTCCGATTTGAAGATATTGTCAGGATTACAGAATGATCCAGCACGTAGAATTGTGTAACACAAAGGACTGATAGGTAACGTATACCGGACCTTAGAATGTCAGTTCAGTTCATGTTCCTCTTCCAACCACCAAATAACAAATGTACCATTTTGGTCTTATGTTTTTAGGTAACAAAGTGTTCGCAAGTATTAGAATTTTCCTTTCCCACATTACAAACTTGCTCAATTCAAATTCCATAGAATACAAGCCCAGTTAACAGTGTACTGTTTGTTCACTAGGTGGCACTATGACACTAAAGGATTAAATATATTATTATTAATATTATTATTATTATTACTATTAGCAGCAGCAGCAGCAGCAGCATTGATATAGTGACAAAATATTCCACACAACTTTACAGAAAGAACATAAATGACAAGTATTGACATACATAGTAATGTTAATAGAAACAAAAGGAGGAGGGGTCCTTAAGCAAATAAGTTTACAATCTAAGAGTATATAACAGTGATTATCATTTCTATAGAGCCAACGCAGTCAGCAGCACTTTATAAATATATACATATAATAGCAAGTAATTGACAAACACAAGCAGTGAAGAGGGCCCTGCTCAAACAACTTCAGGCTCAACCAAATATTTAAAATAATAGGAATTCTTTCATAAAGAAATGTAATGGAAGCACAAATCACTAAGAACATTCAACAAAAAACACAGTACCTCAGAACAATGTTGTCATCCCCATCCAAATAAGTAAAGAAAAAACAAGATAAAAAGAGTAATCAATTTGGTATCTGCATGTGGAACATTTCAGTGTCATTATAGTTAGACCAATAATAGGAAAACTGGGGGGGGGGGGGGGAAATAAATCTTGGCGTTTTAGTGGCTTTTAAAAAAATGCTGATGTTTTGCTTTGATTTGGAAGTTAAACCTTGATTTAATATTTTTGGATAAGCTTTTGAAATTATTTAATATTTCCAGATAAATGTTTAGAATATTTTTTTTCAAAATATTCATATTACGAAAAAAAAAAAAAAAAAAAAGAATATATATATATATATATATATATATGTGTGTAAATCTAATTTATAGGTGCGCAATCGAAATTTAAACCCAACAGTGTTTCAGCCAGGATCTCTCTTCACTGCATCAGCCAGGATATCTCCGACTCCAGCACAATGTGTCTCCAGGTATACCTTTTTGTTCTGGGAAGACACATTGTGGTGGAGTCGGAGAAATCCTGGCTGATGCAGTGAAGAGAGACCGCACTCGGAAGGCATCATACAGAGCCAGAGACTATATACACCACAGTTCTGAGAGCCTACCTTCCATGTTTTTACATTTTTATACATTTGGAATAAAGTATCGATTTATCGTTCAGTTCAGCTGGTCGTGAGTCCAGATATTTTTTATCATTTTGATCCAGCGCACACCATGGTCTGATCAACTCTAGGCTCAATAGTTTGGAGTAGTACTTCAACCACTCCACATTTGTGAGTTTATTTTCAACAGGGTTTTATCTATAATTTCTCTCTGTTTTTATGTATTTTAGACCATTAAGATCATATCAATCTCTGTGCAAGTATATTTTAAACTACTCACTATATAACAGTGTGTTTTGTGAAACTCATGGGTAGCATGATTGTTTCCTTTTTAGTTGGACCATTATACGTATTGGCTTTTAATCTACACGCACACTGTTAGGTTTAAATTTCGACTGCGCACCTATATATTAGATTTACTTTATATTAGATTTACTTGTTGTTGGACATTTTTATATCAGGGTTCAATATAGTTGCTGCATGTGTCTATAAGTTAACACTTTGTTTGGGTGTTGTTACTTGCACTTTTTAAGTTATTAACTAAAATATCTTGCGCCATTTTTAATTCATTCTAAGATTATTGTTACATATATATATATGTATATTATGTTTTTCAAAAAATAGTAAATCATTGTAATCCCTTCAAGATTGAGGAAATACAAGTTGTACAAGTTCTGACCAAAACAAAATCTAGAATTTGTGCAATAAGTTTTGTTCAACCATAATTTACCTCTCTCATATTAAATGCACCCAGCGGCGGAACTACCTTTTTTTTTTTAATTCTTTATTTTTGTGTGCAGAGTAATACAAATTGCTTTGCAAGGCCACAATAGCATTAGCAAGCATACAATAAGACATGCATAACAGATTCATGGTCTCGATAAGTAAGCACATTTTTGTTAATAAGATGATTGCTACAGGCTAGATAGCATATGTCCAGATTGCTATATTGCAGTAAATTCTCAATTTTGTTTACCAACTGGACTGTGAGAGTAGATTAAGGAACTGTATAATACAACTATTATCAAAGAGAAATGGTCCTCAGTGCACATAGATTGGGTGGTCCTACCATGCTATCAGGTGTATGTCACGTAGAGTATAGGCTGGCTAGAGGACACATAAATCAGGCTTAACTCGCTGAGCAGGGTGGGTGCCATTTAAGTGGGACTGTCATATATGCGTGAAAACCTGTCATTTTTGCCAGTAGGCAAGTTACACTGAGGTTATTGATTGGAGACACATGTTAAGACTACACACAGGGGTCAAGTCCTGGGGAATAAAGTGTGGGAACTCACTCGAGTTCCCCCGTCACCCCACCACCAGAAAAAAAAAAAACTTGCATGCATATATAAACACGTACACACACACTCAGGTGCACACATACACTCACAGACACACACACACTCACAGACAGACACACATACTCACAGACACACACACACATACGTACATACATACACTCACACTCACATACACTCACAGACACACACTCCCAGACACATACACTCACTCCCAGACACACACACACAAACACACCCAGACATACACACACACTCCCAGACACATACACAGACACACACACATCCACTCACAGACACAGACACACACACACTCACAGACACACACACACTCACAGACACATACACACACACACACAGACACACACACATACACTCACCGACACACACACATACACTCACCGACACATACACACACTCACAGACACACACACACTCCCAGACACATACACACACACACTCACAGACACATACACACACACACACTCCCAGACACATACACACACACTCACTCACAGACACACACACACACACTCACAGACACACACACACACACTCACAGACACACACACACATACACACACACTCACATACACAAAAATAATTTGTATATTTTGTAAAAAAATTTAAAAATGTCCACCCAGCCTCCCTACCTGGAGAGCTGGCGTGGACCTGTCCCTGGGGTCCAGTGGGGCTTCAGTGCGGCCGGCTCTTGTCTCTCTCTGTCAGACGCGGCGAGGGAGCTGTGTCCTCTTTGCTCCCTCTCGCCGCGCGGGCTGTCTGCTGATGCCGGGAGCCGGAAATGACGTCATATTCCGGCTCCCAGCATCAGCAAACGGCGCGGCGAGAGGGAGCAGAGCGGACACAGCTCCCTCGCCGCGTCTGACAGAGAGAGACAAGAACAGGTGTTCTGTCAGATTACTATACCTCGTCAGATTTCTATACCGGAAGTGACGCGGCCGCACCGGATGTGACGCAGCCGCACCGGACATGACGTTTCGGAGCAGGAGAAGGAGGAGCAGAGCGCCGCGCAGGCGCAGAAGAACAGGTAGGATTAATTTTCTACCACGGTACTGAGTGGAGGACTCGTACTGCGCATGCGCGAACAACACACTGCGCCTGCGCTTGGAGCCACAAGGGGGGGGGGAGGTAGGGGATCTAATGGGCCAGTGCGCACGCGCGCCTAAGTACTCCCGACGGGCACAGACAGCGCGCGTGCGCACCAGCGGGCAGGGAGATCGATTCTGCCGAATATTCATTCGATCTCCCTGCCCCACACTGCGCACGCGCCAACCCAGCCAGGACAGCCTCGGACACCGCGCATGCGCACTGAGGGGGTATAAAAATCTGATGGCCATATCTTCTGCTAAGAAATCTCCTACCCCCGAGTGCGCATGCGCGGTGTCTGCATTCTGACATCTCTCAGGTAAGCCTCGCTCCCAACACTCTCAGCCATCAGGGGGGACTGTGCTGTATTGGGGGTAACTTGCAGTATGGGGGGGGGGTTCTGGACAGTATTGGGGGGAACTTTGCTGTATTGGGGGGACTGTACAGTATTGGGGGGGCTGTGCTGTATTGGGGGGGCCTGTGCTGTATTGGGGGGGACTGTACTGTATTGGGGGGGCTGTGCTGTATTGGGGGGGCTGTGCTGTATTGGGGGGGACTGGACAGTATTGGGGGGGTCTGGACAGTATTGGGGGGGTCTGGACAGTATGGGGGGGACTGTGCCGTATTGGGGGGGACTGTACAGTATTGGGGGGCTGTGCTGTATTGGGGGGGCTGTGCTGTATTGGGGGGACTGGACAGTATTGGGGGGGTCTGGACAGTATTGGGGGGGTCTGGACAGTATGGGGGGGACTGTGCAGTATTGGGGGGGTCTGGACAGTATTGGGGGGAACTTTGCTGTATTGGGGGGACTGTACAGTATTGGGGGGGGTCTGGACAGTATGGGGGGACTGTGCAGTATTGGGGGACTGTACAGTATTGGGGGGCTGTGCTGTATTGGGGGGGACTGGACAGTATTGGGGGGTCTGGACAGTATTGGGGGGGGTCTGGACAGTATGGGGGGGACTGTGCAGTATTGGGGGGGTCTGGACAGTATTGGGGGAACTTTGCTGTATTGGGGGGACTGTACAGTATTGGGGGACTGTACAGTATTGGGGGGCTGTGCTGTATTGGGGGGGCTGTGCTGTATTGGGGGGGGACTGTACAGTATTGGGGGGGACTGTACAGTATTGGGGGGGCTGTGCTGTATTGGGGGGGCTGTGCTGTATTGGGGGGACTGGACAGTATTGGGGGGTCTGGACAGTATTGGGGGGTCTGGACAGTATTGAGGGGGGGTCTGGACAGTATGGGGGGGACTGGACAGTATTGGGGGGTCTGGACAGTATTGGGGGGGTCTGGACAGTATGGGGGGGTATGTGCAGTATGGGGGGGTCTGTGCAGTATGGGGCGGTCTGTGCTGTATATTGGGGCTGTCTGTGTTGTGTATTAGGGGGCTGTGCGTTAGATGTGGGGGATTGTGCGTTAGATGTGGGGGCTGTGCAGTTTGTGGGGCCTGTGTGTTATATGTGTACAGCCCTGGTTTGACTACAAATCATTTTGTTTCAGAAATCTCAGACGCCATGGCCTGCTTTTTGCTAAGAAAGCCCAGCTATCTAGTCACTCACCAGGGGTGGATGAGAAACTGCACCCCAGCCAGAGGGACTGCCCCACATCTGCAACCAAAACTGTCTGTCACTGAATTCTGTAATCTCCGTGACATTGTGCATTGTGTATGTATGGTACTCCCAATTCTTATATTTAATACGGTGTGTCTCTCACAATCTTTGTGTCTGTCTGCTGTAAATATGTGGCACGCAAGTCTGCATGCACGGTGTCTGTTATGCCATTTTACTCTAACCATTATATTTTTGTGTGTGTCACAACTCTGCCAAGCATGTTCTCCTATGGGGCACGAAGTACATAAAGAGGAATGAAGAAGTCCGCGTTTGAGGCTCGCGTCCAGGGTGGAATATTGAAGTGCCATCTGACACGTTTCTCCTGTTTGCACGGCGACTTCAACATTGTGTACTGTGATCAGAGGTAGGTAACCTTAGGCAGTCCACATGCTGTGAATTACATCTTTGCCAGCATTATGGGAGGTGTAGTCCAAAACATCTGGAATACCGAATGTGTATGAATGAAAAGTATGGTGTGTGTGTGAATGGTCAGTAACACGGGTTGAAGCCTTGACGTGGCGTTACTGCTCACATGTGTATTCATGTGCCAATTCAACCAGAGTGAGTCACTGTAATACTTATAAGGTAACCAAAAGTACTGTGATTGTGGAGAATGAAACGCCTGTATCACCTACACACCGCTTACACTGTGACCTTATCTCCTAAACACTGCTTACACTGTGACCGCATCTCCTAAACACGGCTTACACTGTGACCGTATCTCCTATACACTGCTTACACTGTGACCGTATCTCCTATACACTGCTTACACTGTGACCGTATCCTATACACTGCTTACACTGTGACCGTATCTCCTATACACTGCTTACACTGTGACCGTATCACCTAAACACTGCTTACACTGTGACCGTATCTCCTATACACTGCTTATACTGTGACCGTATCGCCTATACACTGTGACCGTATCCCATAAACACTGCTTACACTGTGACCATATCTCCTATACACTGCTTATACTGTGACCGTATCTCCTGTACACTGCTTATACTGTGACCGTATCCCATAAACACTGCTTACACTGTGACTGTATCTCCTATACACTGCTTACACTGTGACCGTATCCCATAAACACTGCTTACACTGTGAATGTTATTTTTTCAAGTTAGTTTTAGTGTTTGCGGTTTTATTGATTTGTTAACCACTCTCCTCAATCTTCTGTTCTGTGTTTTCTTACATTTGTGGGACGAACAAAGTGATCCTCTCCATTTTACATTCCTTTACTGATGGTTCCAGTGCCAGAGACAAACCCACCACCATTAACCTCGACCTGCTCAAACAGAAGAGATTACCTTCTTCTATAGAAAACTTCCATATGGCTGCTTCGGAACGCATGCTGCAGACATGATGCAACCTTCATTTTCCAGTGATTAAGAATCGTGGACCGTCCAGGGAAAGAGACCATTATATTATTAGGATACTGCCTTCCTAATGCCATACAGCCTTTCTTTACATGTGATTGAACTTTCTCCTTCTTGGATACCACAGTGTGACTTTTCTTAACCAGTTTCCAAATTTGACTTTTATATGTTTTCCACTATACATATAAAGTGTAAACTGCATATTAACTTTGAAGAAATAAAGTATTTTGCTGACACCTTAACCCCTTCACGACGGGTGACGGACGAGGTCCGTCATCCAGGGGATACCCTTAACGACGGATGACGGACCTCGTCCGTCACGCGGTAAAATTAACCCCAGATCGCCGCAATCGCGGCGATCGTGGGGTTAATGGTGCTCCGGTCTGCCTCTGTATTAGAGGCAGACCGGGAGCACCGGATCGGGCTGTCCCAGTACATGTGCCCGCTCTGACAGCATGCCAGAGCGGTCACATGTGCTCTGTATACTTACCTTCCGCCTCCCTGCACTTCCGGGTTCAGTGTGAAGTGCAGGGAGACGGATCAGTGCTGATCCTGCCCCCTGGTGGAAAAAAAAATAAAGTTTATTTAAAATCCCACCCCCCTTTACCCCCCCTTTACCATTTTAATAAAAAAATTAACCCCTTCCCTGCCAATTGATCACTGACTACAGTGATCAATTGGCAGGGATTACATTTTAATATGATCTGATTTTTTTTTTTTAACCCCTGAGGGTTAATTCTTTTTTTTTTTTTTAACCCTCAGGGGTTAAATTTATTTTATTAATTAATTTAAATATTTTAAAATTATAAATTTAGCTAGCTGGGGAGGGTGGAAGTTAGTGGGGAATTGGGGGATTTAGTGTTAGGCTAACTAGGGGTTAACGTTAAAAAAAGTTGTAAAATAAGCTTTAAAAATTTAAAAAATTAAGTTAAAAAAAGTTTTAATAACGTTTAAGTAAAAAATTAAAAAAAATAAACCCTTTACCCAGTCCAAATAAAAATTAACCCCTTCCCTGCCAGTCTATCACTGCCTACAGTGATCAAAATACAGATCACAGTATTATACTGTGATCTAATTTTTTTTTTAACCCCTGACGATTAACTTTTATTTATTTTTTAACCCTCAGGGGTTAAATTAATTTAATTAACTAATTTAAATATTGTATAATTAAATATTTTGCTAGCTGGGGTGGGTGGGAGTTATGGGAAAATGGGGAATTTACTGTTAGTGCTGCTTACTGCTAGTTAGGGGTTAACGGTAAAAGAAAAAGCTTAGAAAAATGTTAAATCTGTAAAAAAAAGTTTTACAAAAGTTTAGGAAACTTTAAAAAAATGAATAAGCAAAACAAAAGTTTAAAAAATAGTTTTAAAAAGTAAAAAAGTTTTAAAAAGTTAAAAAATTAATTTAATAACGCTCATTACCACTACACCTGGTACAAGCTAGCGGAAAAATGATCCCACGCTAAGGTTCAAAATATGCCTTTTGAAATACCCTGGGATGTCTTCTTTAAGAAATGGTATGGCTTTATGGGGTATTTGGATTATATAGCCTGGTAAAATACTCTAAAATGGGACATGGGCACAGCGTAAAAATTTAAAGTTTGAAAAAAAATGGAATGGCTGTGTCCCAAATGTGCCCCTCCGATGTCCACATATACCTGGCAAAGGTACATACGGGGGTATTTTTGTACTCAGCCGACATAGCTGAGCAACATATAAAGTATTATAGAGTGGTGGTACACATAAGGTTTGCAAAATATACTGTGCAAACTCACTTTGTGTGTCAAAAAGGCAGAAAAAACGCTTATTACCACTACACCTGGTACAAGCTAGCGGAAAAATGATCCCACACTAAGGTTCAAAATATGCCTTTTGAAATACCCTGGGATGTCTTCTTTAAGAAATGGTATGGCTTTATGGGGTAGTTTGAATTATATAGCCTGGTAAAATACTCTAAAATGGGACATGGGCACAGCGTAAAAATTTAAAGTTTGAAAAAAACTGGAATGACTATGTCCCAAATGTGCCCCTCTGATGTCCACATATACCTGGCAAAGGTACATACGGGGGTATTTTTATACTCAGCTGACATAGCTGAGCAACATATGAAGTATTATACAGTCGTAGCACACATAAGGTTTGCAAAATATACTGTGCAAACTCACTTTGTGTGTCAAAAAGGCAGAAAAAACGCTCATTACCACTACACCTGGTACAAGCTAGCGGAAAAATTATCCCACGCTAAGGTTCAAAATATGCCTTTTGAAATACCCTGGGGTGTCTACTTTAAGAAATGGTAGGCCTTTGTGGGGTAGTTTGAATTTAAAACTTACGAAGATGCTTGGAAATTGCACATAGGCCCAGCGTCAAAATTCAAAGTTCTGTAAAAACTGATATGGCTTGGTCTCCAATATGCCACTGTAGCTTCACAAAATAGTGCCAAAGACATTCATTGGGGATGTCTTTTTACTCAGAAGACTTAGCTGAGCATAATTTGGAGGTTTTGAACTTAGTGGCACATATGAAATATACAAAATGCCCAGCAAAAATGCAATCCGTATGTCAAAAAATGCACAAAATTATTTTTTACCACATACTTTGGCATATATTGGTGAAAAAATGGGGGCATGCTAAGGCACAATATGCACCTTATGATATACCCTGGAGTGTCTACTTTTACAAATGGTAGGCCTTTGTGGTTTTTTTTTGAACATTCAAACTGTTATAATACCCCAAATGGAAGCATAGGCTCATTAAATCCGTCTCTCAAAATTCTACTGTGAATACTGAAAAGGACAGGTCTCCTGTATGGCACTGTAGCTTCACGAAATAGTGCCATAGACATACAATGGGGGTGTCCTTTTACTCAGAAGACTTAGCTGAGCATAATTTGGGGGGTTTGAACTTAGTGGCACATATGAAATATACAAAATGCCCAGCAAAAATGCAATCCGTATGTAAAAAATGCACACAATTATTTTTTACCACATACTTTGGCATGTAATGGTAAAAAAATGGGGGCATGTTAAGGCACAATATGCACCTTATGAGATACCCTGGAGTGTCTACTTTTACAAATGGTAGGCCTTTGTGGGGGTTTTTGAACAGTCAAACTGTTATAATACCCCAAATGGAAGCATAGGCTCATTAAATCCGTCTCTCAAAATTCTACTGTGAATACTGAAAAGGACAGGTCTCCTGTATGGCACGGTAGCTTCACGAAATAGTGCCATAGACATACAATGGGGGTGTCCTTTTACTCAGAAGACTTAGCTGAGCATAATTTGGGGGGTTTGAACTTAGTGGCACATATGAAATATACAAAATGCCCAGCAAAAATGCAATCCGTATGTAAAAAATGCACAAAATTATTTTTTACCACATACTTTGGCATGTAATGGTAAAAAAATGGGGGCATGTTAAGGCACAATATGCACCTTATGAGATACCCTGGAGTGTCTACTTTTACAAATGGTAGGCCTTTGTGGGGGTTTTTGAACAGTCAAACTGTTATAATACCCCAAATGGAAGCATAGGCTCATTAAATCCGTCTCTCAAAATTCTACTGTGAATACTGAAAAGGACAGGTCTCCTATATGGCACTGTAGCTTCACAAAATAGTGCCAAAGACATACAATGGGGGTACCGTTGTACTCAGCAGAAGTAACTGAACACATAATAAAACTTTGTACAGGAATAGCACACACCAACTTTACAAAATACACATGGGAAGTTCTTTGTTATACGTTTGTGTGCGAAAACCCCCCAAAAACACAATTTTACTCCAATATTTAGCAGAGGTTGGCGGTAAAATGGCTACGTAGAAAGTGTCAAAACAACCTTAGGTAAATAGCCTGTGATGTCTACTTTATATAAATATATACTTTTGTGTGGCAATTTTGTTTTATTTTATGGCTATTAGGCTTACAAGACAAACATACCAAATTCTAAAATCGCTCCACATTAAAATTTTATTTTACTCCTTGTGCTTTGTGACCTGTAACTACAAAAAAAAACTGAAAATCCCAGACACATTATATATTCTGTAAATCAGAACAACTAAATTAATTTATTTTTAATCACTTTCCTTAACCTGCACTAATTATGCACACATTATGATTGCAAAAACTGTAAAAAAAAAACAATATTTTTCTTTTTTTTGCATTTTTCTGTATTTTTTTTATAATAAGTAAGCATTTATATATATATGTGTTATATCAAATTAAAGCCCTTTCTGTCCTTTAAAAAACAGTATATAATATGTGTCGGTGCAATAAATGAGAGAGATGCAAATTGCAGTTGAACGCAAACAGCAAGAAAATGCAAAAATTGCTTGTGTCATTAAGCGTAAGTCAAGCTTCTGAAGCTCTGTCCTTAAGGGGTTAACATGCAATTTGTGTTACTTAGCTACTTAGCTCCATTGTAGGTTTCTCAGAAACTGCAATATTTAACATTGCAGGGTTAAGGGGACATTGGCACTGCACCCAAACCATTTAACCCCTGAAGGACACATGACATGTGTGACATGTCATGATTCCCTTTTATTCCAGAAGTTTGGTCCTTAAGGGGTTAAACGAGATGACGTGGGATTTTAACCCCTTAATGACACAACTTCTGGAATAAAAGGGAATCATGACGGAATATATCCGTCGTCTGTCCTTAAGGGGTTAAAGAGCAATTTCTTACTAGGCTTATTGCTATCTTTTGAAAGTCATCACATTTATAAGCAAAACTATGCATAGGCACAGTGACAAGAGGAGCTATATGCACCATAAATTATCAAATGTTGTTGCAAAGCCATATTTCCTAACAGTCCTGGATCGTTTGGTAGAGTCCCAGTTTGGGTTTTCTCTCCACTGTCCCACAATAATTAACAGGTTAACGTTATAACAGACAAATTACTGTAGATTTAAAAATTAAGAGTTTTAATCTTTTTAAAAGTGGCAATATAAAAAAGTCAAACAATATTTAATTTCTAATTTAACAAAATTGAAAAAGTATGTTGTCCATTATTTACATAATAATTGCACATGTGGCCTAATATCAGATATTGTTATTGTCACCCCCCTCTTACTCTGTCATCCCCCTGTCACCCCCCTCTCACCCTGTCAGCCCCCCACACCCTGTCACCCCTCCCTTACTGTCATCTCACCTCATCACCCCTTGTCACCCCCCTCTTACGGTCACCTCACCATCACCCCCTCCCTCTGTCACCCTCCACACACTATGTCACCCACCCTTACTGTCACCCATACTCTCATATTACATCACCCCCCCTCTTACTCTGTAATTTCCCCCCTCATCTCATCACCCTCACCCTCACACTATGTCACCCTCCCCACACGGCCACCACTCCCCGTACACACGAGCACCACTCTCCACACTCTGGCACCTCCCTCCATACACACTGTCAACCCTCAACACGCTGGCACCCTCCTGCTCTTTTACACTCACCCTGCCACAGTTACCCCTTTACTCACCCTGTCACCCCCCAAAGGCAATCATCATACACACCGTCATAAAACATAGCTTCGCCATAAACTCAGTGCCAAAGGCCAGTCAGTACACAAACATACACATGCTCAGAGAAACATACATACAGATACAAGGATACTCACTGTCAGACACACACTCAGGTAGACAATGAAACGATGTATACAGAGACTAGCTCTGTGTATCCAGTGCTGAAAGCTCCCCCATCAATATATCTACAGCTTCTTATACACAAAGTCAACTGCTATTTATTCTTCAATAATGGTGTTCTTCGTGGGGTCTCATGTATGACTTTCGCCTAAGGCCTCGCCAAGTCTAGAGCAGACACTGCAGTACAGCCCTTCAGTATCCAATAGTCTCTTGTGCAGGGACTCCTCAAAGCGGTTTGCTCCTTCCCTCTGGAACTGTAAAAATAAAAAATATAGTTACAACTCACCAAATCGTAACCAGAAAGCATATTACTTATTTTGTATTATTACAAACGACAATTTCAATGTTGGAGATTGGAGGCGTAGAATAGAAAGAATGGTCGAGCGCTTTCAATTTTTAATAAAAGCATGTCTGTGCTTACAGTATGAGCAGTGTTTAGGAGATACGGTCACAGTATAAGTAGTGTATAGGAGATACGGTCACAGTGTAAGCAGTGTTTATGGGATACGGTCACAGTGTAAGCAGTGTATAGGAGATACGGTCACAGTGTAAGCAGTGTATAGGAGATACGGTCACAGTATGAGCAGTGTTTAGGAGATGCGGTCAAACTGTAAGCAGTGTATAGGATACGGTCACAGTATGAGCAGTGTTTATGTGGTGGAATCTCGGTAAAAATAAATTTAGTAGGCCGAGATTACCACGTGGCATGTGTACGTGCATATGCTGACGTATCGATCAGTTGGTTGCACGAGGCAAGATACGATCAGTAGTGTAGGGAGCATGTGCAAGAATACAGGATGTAGTATTCCCCTCCTCCATTGTGCTGGACAGGCCATGCGGTCAAGCAGGAAGTTAATTCTTATTTGTATTGATTGGTCAAGAGAATGTGCGGGTGGAGCTTAATATGGGAGGAGTTATGTGCCTATATAAGGAGCCTGCACTATTGTCCGGGGCTCAGAACTTGCTGTATTTTGGTGACGTTAGTCCCTCTGAGTCCCGATCGGTGATCCAATAAAGAATCTCTTCCTTCCTGAAGAAACCTGTGTCCATCTCTCTGTGCTTCGCTTCCGTCAGTTTCTCCGGTATCATTTGGTGCATTGGCCGGGAAGCTCATCGTTCAACGGTAGCTGAGAGGCAGAGGCGTGAGATGGTCTATCTTTGCCCACGTTCTCTACGGCTGCACCCCTGAACTTCTGCGTGGACCTCCCTTCGTCTCGGCGCCACTGGTCTGTTGTCCAGGAGATCATCGGCCTCTACGTAAGAAGTGCTGGGGTGTCCCCGTCGATGAGTGTGAACTCAGGTTCAGGAACGAGGAGGTAAGACAACTGCTGTTTTAGACGGCAGACCCACTAGGGGTATACCGATTGTGCGGTAGGCCCATAAGGGGTTATTTGTGTATGGAATCTGCCCCCTCTGTCGGAGGGAAGGAGCGAAGGCGCACCGCTCAATCGAACGCTCTTTAGTCAGACCGTTTGATTTGGTTAGTCAGGCGGGGTCCTGTGTAAATAGCCCTAGCCGGACACCGGTGTCTTGTCTAGACTAGCGTTCTAGGGTGTATATTACGTTCGCTAGGTCGGAGGGACCGGGAGACTAAGCGGCGCCTGTGTAAATTCGGTTCGCTAGCTCTCAACCTATCTTGGCTAAGTGGGAAGGCGTGTAAATTTGGAACCCACTAGATTTTTGATAGTAATCGACTAAGAGGCGCCTGTGTAAATTCGGTCCTCTAGCTCGCTATATGTGGTGCTTGGGCAGTGTGGCTAACCAAAACGGGTGTACATAGTTTTAGGTAGTCCATTCAAGGTACTGGCCAATAGTTTAGTTGGGAATTGTAAATGTGTTAAAGATTGTTTAGTAAAGTGTATATCTTGTTAGATAGCGCGAGCTCAGCCGTCTAGCGAGAGTGTTAATAGTGTGTTGCTGTATCATAGTGCACGGTACCATAACCCTGTATATTTACTGACACTGTATATAAGTACTAATCATTGTCGTCTATTGCATGTTTAACACCATAACCACTAATAATTGTATTGTGACCTTAAATTGTGCTTTGACCTATGCTAACCGTACTGTAACCGCTATTTGTAAAAGACGATGTTACTGGGGTGTGTTATAGACGGGTAATTCGTATATAGAGAATTATAGCGTGGGTGACTGTATAGTTTCGCCAAAGGGCATAATATTGATTATCTAGTGACTGGTGTAACAGCTGTGTGTGTACGGGAATTCCCTGAGTGTTTATTGTGTTATTGTGTACGTTTCACTTGGTAACTGTACCACGTGGTGCTGTTGCCAGAGGAAACGGGTGTGACTGTTGAATAGAACGCGTGCATAGTATTCGTTGTCAACGACGTTCCATTGATAAGTATGGGCGCGTCGCAGTCAACGATTCCGGATCCCTTAGGTTGAATGGTGAAGAATTTTAAAAAGGGATTCAAAACGTGATTTTGGGGTTAAAATGTCTCCTGTACGTTTGGTCACTTTGTGTACTAGGGAGTGGCCTACTTTGGTTGCGGCATGGCCGCCACGTGGCAGTTTGGATCCAACTCTGGTACAGCGCTTACACGTGGCTGTATCGGGTAGGCCTGAACTTTACGGGCAGTTTCCTTATATTGATTGTTGGAGACAGGCCGTAAATGACTCGCCAAAATGGATTCAGACATGCCACGAGGAGCAATGTCGCCTCATGGTGGCTAGGACTTGTTTGTCCACTAGGACTGGTGTTAGGCCCATTTTGGACACGCCCCCGAGTCCGAGATCCCTTTGCCGCCCCCTTACTTTCCTTTAAGAGGAAGTGACGCAAATGCAGGAAGTCCTGCACCCCTTCCCTCATTGCCCTCATCCACTTCCGCTTCATCCTCCAGCACAGAATCCACCCCCTCTCGTACTAAATCTCCCCTTCCGGAACCAGAACCAACCCCCATTAGATCTGAATATCCTGATTTGGCGCCACTTCAGACTTCCGGTCCAGCTTCTTCTAGCTCGGCTCGAAGTGTTTTATTTACTAATTTTTCCCAAAACCAAGCTCCCACATCCTCATGTTTTATTACCCCCCGACCGGAACCTCTAACTGACGCCCCTCCACGTAGCCCCATACTAACCCGACAACTGACCGGTACCCAACAATTAAAACATTATCAGATGCCTCTTCGTCTGAATCCCGGGTCAGCCTATATCGATGCCGCAGGTCAAATGGCACATGCTGACCCAGTCTTCGTATATGTCCCGTTCACGACAACCGATCTCTTGAATTGGAAGACCCACAATTCCTCGTATACTGAGAAACCACAAGCTATGACTGATCTGTTCACCTCGATAGTTCAGACACATAACCCGACATGGGCTGATTGCCAGCAGTTATTAATGACTTTGTTTAACAATGAGGAAAGGACAAGGATTAACCAAGCGGCCATTAAAGCGCTAGAGGATAAATCCCGTGCTTTGAATCAAGCCAATCCATCAGCATGGGCCGCAACACATTATCCTAACACCGATCCCGACTGGAATGTTAATGGCGCAGATATGGTCCAACTTAAAGCCTATAGAGACGCTATAATTGCTGGCATGAAAGCTGGAGGAAAGAAAGCCATTAATATGTCGAAGACAGTTGAGGTGATTCAGAAAAGTGATGAAGCGCCCAGTGTCTTTTATGACCGATTATTGGAGGCATACCGCTTGTATACCCCCTTTAATCCGGAAGACGCAGATAATTCCCGAATGGTGAACTCCGCCTTTGTCAGCCAAGCTTACGGAGATATTAAGCGCAAGCTACAGAAGTTAGAAGGGTTTGCAGGTATGTCCATCACCCAACTAATGGAGGTAGCGAATAAAGTATACATGAACAGGGAAACAGAAAGTAAGAAAGAGGAAGAGCGCAAGATGCGTAGAAAGGCAGATATGCTAGCGGTAGCAATCGCAGGCGTAGATAGACGGGGCCCAGATAGAGGCGATAGTAGATGGAATAGGGAGCCTTTGAATAGGAATCAGTGCGCGTATTGCAAGGAAGAAGGGCATTGGAGGAACGAGTGTCCACAAAGAGAGCAGTACGAGAGAGACCAACCCAGGGCAGGTTATGGAAACTTTAGAGGCAGAGCGAGAGGTAGAGGAGGCCCCGGAGGGAGTAATGGTAATAGAGGGAGCAATGGGAACAGAGGAAGTGTTAGGGAAGATAGGTATTTCCCAGCAGCGCAAAGGTCCCGCGATAGAGAAGGTAGGGACTTTGTAGGATTGGCTGGCACGGTCATGGAGGACTATTGATACCGACCGGGCTCCATCCCCCTTGGTCGAGCGGAGCCTATGGTCGATGTATCAATAGGGGGAAAAAGGAGTGCGTTCATGATCGACACTGGTGCTGAACATTCAGTGGTGACTAATCTAGTTGCTCCTCCATCTGGAAGGACTATTACTGTAATAGGAGCAACTGGAAGAAGTGCTGAAAAACCGGTTCTTAAAAGTCGACTCTGTACATTGGGAGGCCACGTAGTAAAACATCAATTCCTTTATATGCCTGAATGTCCAGTCCAATTGCTGGGACGTGATATGCTATCTAAATTACAAGCGCAGATTACGTTCCTACCAAATGGAACAACATCCTTAAAGTTTAATGGACCTTCAGGTATTATGACATTATCCGTACCAAAGGAAGAAGAGTGGCGACTTTATACAGCGTTGACTAGCCAAAACCCTAGGAGTGATGAGTCCTTATTCAACATACCAGGAGTTTGGGCAGAGAACAACCCACCAGGACTGGCCCGCAATATTCCACCTATTAAAATTGAACTAAAACTTGGGGTTTATCCAGTGAGCCTAAGACAATATCACATCCCGCAGAAGGCTAAGAAGAACATACAATCTTATCTGGATAAGTTCATACGGTATGGTATCCTAAAATTCTGTACTTCCCCCTGGAACACCCCATTGCTGCCTGTTCAAAAGCCCGGTACAGATGAGTATCGACCTGTGCAGGACTTGAGAGCAGTCAATGATGCGGTTGTTAGTATACATCCAGTTGTACCCAATCCATATAACCTGCTTGCTTTAATTCCGGGCGGGGCTACTTACTTTACAGTCTTAGACCTCAAAGATGCCTTCTTTTGCCTCCGAATTGCCGCAGAAAGTCAATGTATTTTCGCTTTCCAATGGGAAAATGCTGTAACGGGCTCAAAATGCCAAATGACCTGGACAAGACTGCCCCAAGGGTTTAAAAAATCACCTACCCTATTTGGTTCAGCTCTAAGTCAAGATCTACTGGATTTCGAGTCCATCCCAGGAGAGTGTGTATTGTTACAATATGTAGATGACTTGTTGATAGCAGCAGTTACAAAGGAAATATGTCAGCAAGCAACGCACGATCTACTACACATTCTCTGGAAGGCAGGATACAAGGTGTCTAGAAAGAAGGCTCAGTTGTGTTTGCCAACTGTCAAATATCTGGGATTCCATATCTCTGAAGGTCAAAGAATTATGGGGCCAGAGAGAAAAGAAGCTGTGTGCCAAATACCGATACCCAAGAATAGAAGACAAGTGCGAGAATTCTTGGGGGCAGCAGGCTTCTGTAGGATATGGATTCCCAGCTACGCGATACTGGCAAAACCTCTGTATGCAGCTATCAAAGGTACAGAGCACGACCCCTTCTTATGGACTCAAGAACAGCAAACGGCATTTGAAGATGTGAAGAAGGCTTTGATGAGTGCCCCAGCATTAGGTCTACCTGATCACACACGACCATTCTACCTGTATGTACATGAGCAAAGAAGAATGGCTGTGGGAGTATTGACACAGTACTTGGGATCATGGCAAAGACCTGTTGCCTACATGTCTAAGCAATTGGATGCAGTGGCCAGCGGACTTCCACCTTGTCTAAGAGCCGTAGCTGCAGCCGCCCTGCTAGTAGCTGAAGCCGATAAACTCACTCTGGGTCAAGAACTTTATGTACGAGTCCCACATGCAGTACAGACGTTGTTGGATTACAAAGGAAATCATTGGTTTAGTAACAGCCGTATGACCAAGTATCAAGCAATGTTGTGTGAAAACCCAAGAGTGCATTTAGAGACTGTAAACACCTTAAATCCAGCTACCCTTTTGCCACAACCTACTGAAAGTCAACATGATTGTTTGGAAGTAATGGATGAAGTATTTTCAAGTAGATCAGATCTTCGTGATTTTCCCATCCAGAACCCCGATGTTCAATATTATACCGACGGCAGTAGTTATGTGAAAGAAGGGATCCGCTATGCAGGATATGCAGTAACAACAATAGACAAGGTGATAGAAGCACGGCCACTGGCGAAAGGAACATCAGCACAAAAGGCAGAATTGATAGCACTGACACGAGCGTTACAATTGGCTGAAGGTTTAAGAGTGAACATCTACACGGACTCCAAATATGCGTTTTTAACCACTCATGCCCACGGAGCTTTGTATAAAGAAAGAGGACTATTGAATTCAGAAGGCAAAGAAATCAAGTACGCAGCTGAAATCCTACAACTATTGGAAGCAGTGTGGGAGCCGAAAGAAGTCGGTATCATACATTGTCGAGCGCATCTGAGAGGAGATGGTGATGTAACTAAAGGAAATCGGATGGCAGACAGTACAGCTAAGCGTGCCGCTGAATCGGGAAGGCAGGAATATGTGGGGCATATAGCTGCCCTTATACCAACTCCACTGTCTCAATGGACTCCAGTTTATACAACTCAAGAAGAGGAGTGGTTAAAGACTGAACCTGGAAAGTATTTGGAGAACAAATGGTATCAGTTAGAAGATGGAAGAATAGTCATTCCAGCATCACTAGCGGTAGAAATTGTCCAAAACTATCACAACGGGACACATTCTGGGAGAGACAGCACAGAAGAATCTCTCAGAAAACATTTCTACATACCAAGATTGTCCAACTTGACTCAGGCCATTGTACGAAGATGTGTAACGTGTGCTAAAAATAATGCAAGACAAGGACCAGTAAAGCCACCAGGAGTCCAGTTTATGGGGGGACTCCCCATGTCCGATTTACAAATTGACTATACAGTGATGCCTAAATCGGGTGGACATCGTTACCTGTTGGTAATTGTGTGCACCTATTCAGGCTGGGTAGAAGCATGTCCTACTCGTACAGAGAAAGCAGGAGAAGTTGTGAGATTCCTGCTACGAGAAATAATACCCCGATATGGACTACCCTGCTCTATAGGATCGGACAATGGTCCAGCTTTTGTTCATCAGTGCCTACAACAACTGACTCATATGCTTGGTATAAAGTGGAGGCTTCATACGGCATATAGACCCCAGAGTTCTGGTAAGGTAGAGAGAATGAATAGAACTATTAAGAATCAGTTGGCTAAAATGTGTCAGGAAACCCAACTTAAATGGAACGTTCTCTTACCCATAGCTCTATTGCGAATCCGCAGTACCCCTACCAGAAGGATGGGCCTCTCTCCTTTTGAAATCATGTATGGGCGACCACCTCCCGTACTTGGTAACTTAAGGGGGGACTTGAGTCAGTTGGGAGAAGGAGTTACCCGGCAGCAGGTTGTAGAGTTGGGTAAGACTATGGAGGAGGTACAGAAATGGGTACAAGATAGATTACCTGTGAATATTTATACCCCAGTTCATAGTTACCATCCAGGAGACCAAGTGTGGATTAAAGAGTGGAATAATGTACCGTTAGGGCCCAAGTGGAGAGGTCCTTATGTTGTTCTTTTGTCTACCCCTACAGCGATAAAAGTAGCCGAAGTGACTCCGTGGATACATCACTCCAGGGTTAAACCAGCAGCAGTCGATTCTTGGCAAGTTACAGCAGATCCAGAGAATCCCTGCAAGATCCGGTTAAAACGCACAACTCAGTCGGAGTGATGAGGAACTTTGTGGATTACAAAATTTTATTGTTTCAGGGATTTGGTGCGTGAGTGAGAGGGCCATAATAAAGCCTGTCCGCCCACCGACGTATAGTATATAAGCCAGGGAAAGTCTCGAAGGGACTCCTGTGAAGACGAGCAGAACTCCATTCCCTGCAGCCCTTACATCCTGGAAGCTGAGGTGCCTTCGCACGGACGAAGACTGCGGATGACGGCGAAAGATGTGTTCTTGATAATGTTTATTTATGTGTATTTTTATATTCAGGAAGGTAGAGGTGCCGACACTCCTAGCTGTGAGGTATGCATTAAGACTACAAGAACAGGTAACCATATTTCCCAAACCCTAATTTGGCATTCACAATACGAGTGTAAAGGAGATGTATCAAGATGTAGATACCTAAATATAGAATATAGTGTGTGCCATTTAGGAGTAGGAGAACCTAAGTGCTTCAGTCCAGAGTATCAACCCCGTACAATTTGGTTGACTCTCAGGAATGGAGATCCTCAGGGGACCCTAATTAACAAGACAGTATTAGAATCCGTATATTCTTCGGGTGTTCTGCTATTTGATGCATGTAAGGCGATATCAAGTGGTAGAAAGCCGTGGAATGTATGTGGGGATCTTAGATGGGAGAGGACGTATGGGTCTAACGATAAATATATTTGTCCCAGTAGTAAAAATAAAAATGTGAGTCCTAGATGCCCAAATAGAGATTATAACTTTTGCCCATATTGGTCTTGTGTGGGGTGGGCAACTTGGGGACAGACAGTAGACAAGGACATGATAGTGACTAAGTTGCCTACCAGCCCATATTGTAAGTCTATGGAATGCAATCCAGTCCATATACTTATAAATAACCCCGACAAGTTCTTAGACAAGTATGGTAATTTATTTGGGTTTCAAATATATGGGACGGGTTTAGATCCTGGGACAGTATTGTTTATAGGGATAGAGACTGATACGGTATCCTCCCAGACTCATCAAGTATACCATTCCTTTTATGAAGAGATGAGTATAGATAATAAGATCCCCCATAATGCTAAAAACCTGTTCATTGATTTAGCCGAAAGTATTGCCGGTAGTCTTAATGTTACCAACTGCTATGTGTGTGGAGGTACTAACATGGGAGACCAATGGCCTTGGGAAGCAAAGGAGGTAATGTCCGGTTCTGAGGCAGTTGACCAATTAATATCTACACAAGCCGATTATCATATGAGTGTTAGAGGTAAATCTGAGTGGAGATTAAAGACCTCCATCATAGGTTATGTTTGCATAGCAAGGAAAGGAATGATGTATAATACTTCTGTAGGAGAATTAACTTGTCTAGGGCAAAAAGCTTATGATGATGATACAAAGAATACAACTTGGTGGTCGGCTTCAAATGTCTCAGAACCATCTAACCCGTTTGCTAGATACGCCAATTTAAACGATGTGTGGTTTGATCTATCCATCACATCTACCTGGAGAGCCCCAGCAAATTTGTACTGGATCTGTGGTAAGAAAGCCTATTCGGAGTTGCCACAGGACTGGGAAGGGGCATGTGTGTTGGGTATGCTCAAACCATCCTTCTTCTTGTTACCTATTGAAACAGGTGAGACATTAGGTGTTAAAGTGTATGATGTGAATCATAGGAAGAAAAGGGGACCCATAGAGATAGGCGCCTGGGAAGATAATGAATGGCCTCCCCAGCGTATTATAGATTATTATGGGCCAGCCACGTGGGCAGAAGATGGTACCTTTGGTTATAGAACCCCTATTTATATGCTCAACCGTATTATAAGATTACAGGCGGTGGTTGAGATTATTACTAACGAGACATCACAAGCGCTCAATCTTCTAGCGAAGCATAATACCAGGATGAGGACAGCAGTCTACCAAAATAGATTAGCCTTGGATTACCTTTTGGCAGTAGAGGGAGGTGTATGGGGGAAGTTTAACCTGAGCAATTGCTGTCTTCAAATAGATGACGAAGGGCAAGCAATAGCTGAGCTTACTAGCCATATGGTTAAACTAGCGCATGTGCCTACTCAGGTATGGAAAGGGTATAATCCAAGTAGTTGGTTTGGTAGCTGGTATGAGTGGTTTGGAGGGCTTAAGGCAGTGGTAGGTGGAGTCCTACTGATTTTTTTTTTTTTTTTTTTTGACAATCTTTATTTTCCTTTTTCATGTAACATATGTACGGTATAGCACAACAATGTCGAATAAACCTTTTTGCATTGTTACATCTCGACTGTCAGTATACAAATATTCAAACGAAAAACATAGGAAAAAGAAACTTTGTCAGAGGCCGGGTGTGTTAATACAATTGAGCAGTAAGCAATTATGTGTGTTCAGGCCTTCAGAGCGCTTGGGCAAAAGCCAAGCGTGCCCATGCAGATACTGTTTTTCTCTACCTTGGGTGTGTAGAAGTCAGAGGAGATGTTGACATGCTTATCTGTATATCTAGACATATGTGAGGGTACGCTGGGTACCAGTCAAGGTTGTCAGGTGGTACGCAATAGTGTTGGCGTCAACATTTTATAAGGTCTCAGTTTCCTGAGTGATCTATTAATATGCTTACTACCACTGTGTAGATAAATGTGCCCCTATTCCGGGCACGTCTGGGTCAGTCGTCCGGGGTTCGTCCGTCGTCCAGTCGTGGAGGGGGGTGGGAGGTAGGGGACAGAGGGGGGGGGGGCTGATAGAGAGATTAGCTCTGTATACGCCGGCTTCCCGCGGGCCCCTGCGGTGCCACACTCAGGTATGCTGCTCTGGTGGCTAGGTACGTTTCCCAAGGGTACCAGGTCCGTGCACATTGCTCCTGTCTATCATGGAGGTCTGCAGTTAGGGATTCCATTGAGTGGATGTCTTCCACCTTTGTCACCCATTGCTGGAGAGTAGGCACACCCTTCTGTTTCCACATTACCGGGATAAGGGCCTTAGCTGCGTTGAGCAGTGGCAACGTAAGGGATTTCTTATATGCTTTAGTGGGTGTGGGGGTGTGGTGTAATAACATCGTTAAGGGTTCTAGGGGCATCTCTGCTCCTGTGATTCTGTTTATCTCTACCCTAATCTTCTCCCAGTATGTGGTGATCATGGGGCATGTCCACCAAATGTGGTAGTACGTGCCTATGTGTGCGCTGCATCTCCAGCAGGTGTCTGGGGTACTCTCATTCATGCGATTAAGTATGTCAGGTGTTCTGTACCAACGGGTTAATATTTTATAATTCAGCTCCTGGAACTTTGAGCTGATAGAGCTTTTATGTGTGAGGGTGTAGATCTTGTCCCAGTCCTGTGAGGTAAGGATTTCCCCTGAGTCTCTCTCCCAGTGGTCCTTAAATTTGAGCACCACGTCCCTACTGGTTTGGGTTTTGAGCATGGTGTACAGGGTGGAGATACCTCTGTGTACGTGTGTTCGGTGTACGCACAGGTGTTCAAAGTAGGTGAGGGGTCTAGTCAGATGCCCTCGTCCAGGTAGGGATAGGAAGTACGTCTTTATTTGGTGGTATCTAAATTGTTCAAGTAACGTCGGTAATCTGTCGGGGCACAGGTTCGCTAGTGGTTTAAGGCCCTGCGTGTCGAGCCATTGGTGTAGGTACATCCAGTCTGCCTGCTGGAGGCCTGCTAGGTCTTGTGGGGTTAGAGCGTCGGCCAGGTCCGGGTTATGCGTGATGGGTGTTAAGGGGCTAGGAGAACTGGTGAGTTGCAGTCGGTAGCGTATAGTCATCCACACACGGAGCGTGGCGTCGATTAGGGGGTTCTTGGTGTGTAGGTCAGTGTATGTGGCTGTATGTAACCATAGCCTGGAAGGTAGTTTCCTGTCCGTTTGTTCCAGTTCCAGGGTCACCCATTGTTTTAGTGGGAGTAGTGCGTGCCAGTCCGTCAGTCTATGCAGGTGTGCGGCGCGGTAATACATCTCTATGGAGGGCAGTCCCGTGCCCCCCATCTGTTTCGGTAGTTCCAGTGTTGATTTTTTTGTACGGGTTGGGCGGGAGTTCCAGACGAATCTGCGTATGGCAGTTGTCAAGGAGCTAAAAAAGGCCCTGGGCACGGTAATTGCCACCGTTTGGAATAGGTAGAGTATCCTGGGTAACACGTTCATTTTAACCGCATTGATGCGTCCGAACCAAGAGACGTAGTATGGGGTCCATTTCTTAAGGTCTGTTTGAAGTGAGTGTAGGAGTGGGTGGTAATTATAGTGGTATAGTTGGGACGGATCCTTGGTCAGCCATATGCCCAGGTATTTTAATTTGGTATCGCACCATTTGAACCGATATTGGGAGTAAAGGTGTGTTGGGGGACCTGTAGGGGGCAGGAGGTGAAGGGCCTCGGACTTATCTGTATTGAGTTTAAGATTAGAGATAGCCCCAAACTCCCGAAAAGATGCCAGGAGGTTGGGCAGCGAAATCAGTGGCTGAGTAAGAAAGAACAGCATGTCGTCCGCATATGCGGCTACTCGGTATTCCTGGCGACCGAGGCGGAATCCAGAGATTCCCCCATTCCGTCTGACCGCCCCCAGGAATGGTTCCAGGGAGAGGGCAAACAGGAGGGGGGAGAGCGGGCATCCCTGGCGGGTGCCGTTCCTGATTGTGAAGGGGGCAGACAGTGCCCCATTAATGCGGATCCTCGCCGTGGGGCTCGTGTACAGGGAGAGCACCCAGGACAACATGTTGGGACCGAATCCCATGTGAGTGAGGGTGCTCCCCAGATACGACCAGTCCACCCGGTCGAAAGCCTTTTCGGCGTCAGTTGAAAGTAGTAGTAGTTCCCTACGGCGTGTCCGTGCTATGTGTAGGATGTTCAGTGCCTTGATCGTGTTGTCCCTCCCTTCTCTGCCCGGGATAAACCCTACCTGATCTGAGTGTACCAGGTGGGGGAGGTGTTTTGCAACTCTCAGGGCAATGGCTTTTGCGAATAGTTTCAGATCTGCATTTAGTAGTGATATGGGGCGGTAGCTCGCTGTAATGGTCACTTATTGACAATATGGATCACAACTGTAGATAACTGAAATTGTTTATTAAATTGTTATAATTGAAATAAAGTAAAATTCAAGTTGAGCTGTCTCTTTAATTCCTTGTCAGAAAATTAAGCAGCAGCAGGATTTGCAGAGAAGATTAGGTTGAGGCAATTATTAGTCTGAACAGAGATGAGATTCCAATGTAGAATTGTTAAATGGCAGCAGAACAATTAGTTAGGTTGAAGCAAAAGAAGGTAAGCAGAGATGCAGGATAACAATACTCCTGTTTAGGCAGATGAGTTCTACTTAGCTTTGTAGGGGTGGTAATCCGGTTTGATGAGAGATGTTTCTCAGAGAGGATTAAAGTTGCTGCAGACAAAAGAGTATCCAATGGCAAGTCCGTGGTCGAGGAGAGGAGAAGGCAGGAAAACGATAAACAGTCCGGGTCCGATACACAGTAGAGGTAAACACAGATACACTTAGCTTTGAAGTTTTCGCGGGAGGCTTTCAAATTGATCCAGCACTGATGTGTTGCCGCGGTCTCCCTTTGTATCCTGGGAGTGACCGCGTCAGAGGAGGGGGAGTGGCCGCGCTCCGTCTACCCGGAAGTCCCCGGAGTACGGATGCCGGAAGGTCTGACAGAACCCCCCCCATAAGAAGCAGCCACCGGATGCTGTCAACGAGGTCTGGAAGGGTAGCGAGCATGGAACGCGTTGATGAGTCGACGAGCATGCACCGCGGAGGACGACACCCAGGAATCCTCGTCAACTCCGTAGCCTTTCCACCGGATAAGATACTGTAAGGAACCACGATGGATTCGCGAATCCAGGATCCTCTGGACCTCGTACTCTTCCTCACCTTGTACAAGAAGGGGATCAGGAGTGGTAAGAGCATCCCTTAGAAAAGGGTCGGAGCGGTGTGGTTTAAGCAGAGACACATGGAAGACAGGATGAAGTTTCATGGTAGGTGGAAGTTTCAATCTGACCACGTTTTCGTTGATAAGAGACAATATACGAAAAGGGCCAAGGAAGAGAGAACTCAGTTTCTTTGAGGGACGGTTTGTGACAATGTTCTTTGAAGAGAGCCATACGAGATCACCAACGTTGTAAGCAGGGGAAGGTCGTCTGCCAGTATCGAAAAACTTTTTCTGAGCAGATGATGCATTTTTGAGGTTATCACGCAACTTGAGGAAGAGGGCAGACATGAAAGCGTTGTGGTTGGAGACGTATGGATTAGAAGAAGGGAGTCCCTGATCAGGAATCGAAGAGGGATGGAATCCGTAATTTGAAAAGAATGGAGTCATTTTACTGCTAGCGTGTACAGAGTTGTTATATGAGAATTCTGCCATTGGTAACCATGTGATCCAATCGTCTTGTAAGTGAGAGCAATAACACCTCAAGTACTGTTCAACACACTGGTTAACTCTCTCTGTTTGTCCGTTGGTTTGGGGATGATAGGCTGAAGACAATTTACGTTGAATACTGAGAGAGGAACACATCTCATTCCAGAACTTGGAGGTGAACTGTGTTCCCCTGTCTGAAATGATTTCCTCAGGAAGTCCATGGAGTTTCACTATGTTGTCGATGAATATTTTTGCAAGCTCAGATGAAGAGGGTAATTTCCTTAAAGGAATAAAATGAGACATTTTGGTGAAACGGTCTACCACTACTAGAATGGTGTTATGATGTTGCGAAGGAGGGAGTTCCACCAAGAAATCCATTGAAATGGACTGCCAAGGTCTTTCTGGGATCGGTAGGCTTAATAGTTGACCGAATGGTGGATGATGGTCAGATTTTGATCTCAGACAGGTTGGACAGGTTTTGACATAAGATTCTATGGTTCTGTCCTGGCGAGGCCACCAGTAATATCTTTTAGACAGTTCCAGTGTTTTCCTTGTACCGGGATGACCAGCCAGAGGGGAATCATGTATTAAGGTGAGAATTTTATTCCTAAACAAGGGAGGAATGTATAACCTGTTTTTGAAGTAGTAGAGACCGTCCTTTTTTGATAGTTTCTTTTGTTTGGGAAGCTCAAGATCTTCTTCTTTAAGATGTTTAATATCATCTATTAATGACGAAATGATACCTATGATTTTAGGAGGGGGAGTTTCAATCACAGGAAGATCTTGTTGAATCCTGGACAGAGCATCTGCTTTTTTGTTTCTGGATCCAGGTCTGTAAATAATTTGAAAATTGAATCGGGCAAAGAAAAGATTCCATCTTACTTGTCTGGCAGAGAGAGTTTTGTTCGAATGAAGATATTCAAGGTTCCTGTGGTCAGTGTAAACAATTACAGGAGTGCGTGAGTCTTCAAGTATGTGTCGCCAGTTTTCGAATGCTGCTTTAATACTTAACAATTCTTTTTCTCCTATAGGATAATTTCGTTCAGCAGGAGACATAGATCGTGAGAAAAAAGCCACTGGATGGAGAGGATCTTGAGGCGATCGTTGCTGAGAAAGGACAGCCCCGATAGCTGCGTCAGAAGCATCTGTTTCCATGACGTAGAGAAAATCAGGATTAGGGAGTTGGAGAATGGGAGCACTTGTAAATCTCCGTTTTAATTCATCAAAGGCTGCTTGAGCCTCTTCGTTCCAAGCAAAGGAACGTTTACTGCTATTGAGCAGGTTAAGCGGATGAGCTACATTGGAGTAATTTTTAATGAACTTCCTGTAGAAGTTGGCAAATCCCAAAAAACGTTGTAAGTCCTTAATATTAGCAGGAGTAGACCAATTGACAATACAATCTATTTTTGAGGTATCCATACTTATGGAATGAGGGGAGATAACGTATCCCAAAAAAGTGATTTCATTGACTTCAAAAATACATTTTTCTGGTTTTGCATATAATTTGTGTGTTCTTAATCTGGATAATACCCATCTCACATGTTTTCTGTGTTCCTCAAGGTTGTTGGAGTAGATGAGAATATCATCTAAGTAGATGATGACACAAACATCTAGGAGATCTCTGAAGATATCGTTTATGAAATGCTGAAAGGTTGCAGGGGCGTTACAGAGCCCGAAGGGCATGACAAGATATTCGTAAAGGCCATATCGGGTCCTGAACGCCGTTTTCCATTCATCATTGGCCTTGATTCTAACAAGGTTATATGCCCCACGAAGGTCGAGTTTAGTGTAGATGGTAGCTGTTCTTAATCTTTCGATCAACTCATTGATCAGGGGAAGAGGGTAACGATTCTTGATAGTTATTTTATTTAATGACCTGTAGTCGATGATTGGGCGTATAGTCTGATCCTTGTTCCTTACGAAAAACATGCTGGAAGCGGCTGGTGAACAGGAAGGTCTAATGAACCCTTTACGGAGGTTCTCATCCAGGTATTCTTTGAGGGTTTTTAACTCTGATTCAGAGAGAGGGTAAATGTGTCCAAAAGGGATAGGAGCACCAGGAACAAGGTCAATCGGACAATCATAAGGTCGATGAGGAGGAAGTGTCTCCGCTTCCTTTTTACTGAATACATCGGCGAACTCAGAATAGATGGAAGGTATGGGGGTTTCTTTAGTAGCTTGTAGAATGGGGATGTGTTGTAGACATGTTCCCTTACAATATGCAGAGTTAAAGGTGAGAGAGAAAGGAGCCCATGTAATATATGGGTTGTGAGTCCGCAACCAGTCGATTCCTAATATAATTGGATAAAGAGGAGAATTTATAACATCAAAAACAAGAAATTCAGAATGGATATGATTGGTAGTAGTTCTTAAAGGGATAGTTTCAGAACGAATGGGCCCCGAGGATATTAAGGAGCCATCAATAACTCTGACAGAGACGGAATTACGTTTTTGAACACAAGGAATTTTATTTTTTGTAACAAAGGATGAGTCCAGGAAAACCCCATTAGCACCGGAATCGATAATGGCATCAGTGGTAATCCTTTCTTTGTCCCACTGTAATATGAGAGAAACAGAGGAGAGATGAGAGGTAGTTTTAGGAGGAAGTACACTCATTACATTCGTAGTAGAACCATGCTTACCGCCTCTAGGACGTTTCAATAGGGGACATTCTGGGACCACATGTTCTTGTGAAGCACAGTACATGCAGAGGTTCATTCGTCTTCTTCTGGTTCTCTCTTCTGGAGTAAGAGGACTTCTCAAAACCCCTATTTCCATAGGTTCTGTGGGAATTACAGGTTTCTCTGGTGCTCGTGAAGAAGTGAAGGGTTTTTTCCATAGGGAGCTAGTGAGTGACTTCTCAGCTTTTCTTTCCCTAAGTCGTCTGTCAATGCTGATTGACAATTGGATAAGAGTATTCAGTGTAGTAGGTAGTTCTGTCCTGGAGAGCTCATCCTTGACAGCTTCAGATAACCCAATACGGAACTGGTTACGTAGAGTTATGTCATTCCACTGAGTTTCTGGTGCCCATCGTTTGAATTCAGCAATATAATCTTCGACAGGCCTGTTTCTTTGCTGCAGTGTTCTAATGGTTAAGTCTGCAGTTGCTTGTTTATTAGGGTCCTCGTAAAGGAGAGACATGGCTTCGAAGAATTCATCCAGGGAATCCAATATGGGGTCATCATTCTCCAGGAAGGAATGAGCCCAGGCCATGGGTTCGCCTCTTAAAAATGAAATAACAGAACAAACCTTAGATCTTTCGGTGGGATATGATCTAGGTTTCAAGGCAATCAACAATTTGCAAGAATTGATAAATTCTCGGTATTGGGACCTGTCTCCAGAAAACTTTTCGGGGTTGGAAACAGCAGGATCACTAGCCGAGTGTGTAACGGTATGAGGAGTGTGTGTTTGTAAGTCCCTTACATAAGTAAGGATTCGTTCATTGGTGACCTGTAGATCTTGCATGCCTTGAGTAAGCGTATCCACTCTTTGGTTCAATCTTGTGATTTCAGAAGTGAGATCTACTGGATCCATTAAGAGGGCTGGATCAATCTGTAATGGTCACTTATTGACAATATGGATCACAACTGTAGATAACTGAAATTGTTTATTAAATTGTTATAATTGAAATAAAGTAAAATTCAAGTTGAGCTGTCTCTTTAATTCCTTGTCAGAAAATTAAGCAGCAGCAGGATTTGCAGAGAAGATTAGGTTGAGGCAATTATTAGTCTGAACAGAGATGAGATTCCAATGTAGAATTGTTAAATGGCAGCAGAACAATTAGTTAGGTTGAAGCAAAAGAAGGTAAGCAGAGATGCAGGATAACAATACTCCTGTTTAGGCAGATGAGTTCTACTTAGCTTTGTAGGGGTGGTAATCCGGTTTGATGAGAGATGTTTCTCAGAGAGGATTAAAGTTGCTGCAGACAAAAGAGTATCCAATGGCAAGTCCGTGGTCGAGGAGAGGAGAAGGCAGGAAAACGATAAACAGTCCGGGTCCGATACACAGTAGAGGTAAACACAGATACACTTAGCTTTGAAGTTTTCGCGGGAGGCTTTCAAATTGATCCAGCACTGATGTGTTGCCGCGGTCTCCCTTTGTATCCTGGGAGTGACCGCGTCAGAGGAGGGGGAGTGGCCGCGCTCCGTCTACCCGGAAGTCCCCGGAGTACGGATGCCGGAAGGTCTGACACTCGCACAGTTTGTCGGGTCTTTGCCCTCTTTAGGTATTACAGTAACTATGGCTGCTAAAGTGTCCGTGGGGAAGCGGCCCCCCTCCAGTATGGAGTTGAGGCCTTTTAAGAGATTCGGTAGTAAGATATCCCTGAACGTACGCAAGTACATCAGAGGCAGGCCGTCTGGCCCTGGGGCTTTGTGGGCTTTGGAGTGTTTCAGGGCCGCCGCTAGCTCCTCTACCGAGAGGGGTCGGTCCAGGTCGTCTCGCATTTCGGCAGTCAATTTCTTATCGATATTCTGTTCCAGGAATTCCGTGAATTGGTGTGTACGTCGTGCACGGGCTGTGTCAGTATTGGGTTGAGGGATGTTGTATAAGTCTGTGTAGTAGTCTACGAACGCTCGCTGAATTCCGTCCGGCAGCCGCGTTTCAGCCTTATCTCTAGGTTTAATTTTGTGAATGTGGCTCGCCATCCGTCGGTCTCGGAGCTGACGGGCTAGCAGCCTGCCGCTTTTGTCCGAGTGTTCGAAAAAGAACCGCGCTGATTTTCTAAGGGTGCGCAATAGTCCCTGGGCTAATATGTCCCTTCTCTGCCTTCGGAGCGCTGTTAGTCGGAGGAACGTGCCCTCGTCTTGACTCTGCTTGTGAACTTGCTCCAGGTTGGCAATTTGTGTGTTTAACGTTGTTAGCTGTCGTGTGTGCTCTTTTTTCCGTTGTGAACAGACCTTAATATAGTGTCCCCGTACGACACATTTATGTGCTTCCCACACCGTCAGGGGCGATATGTCAGGGGTCATGTTAGTGTCGAAGTATTGTGTCAGTGTTTGCCTGACTGGGTCCGTGTCTCCTAGGTTAAGTAACATGTTCTCATTCAGCTTCCACTGCCTTTCCGCTGGTTTGTGTAATGGGGATTGGATCTGGACTGAGATCGGGGCGTGATCTGACTCCGCGATCAGGCCTATGCTTGCCTTGCGGAGTAGTGGCAGGGCTTCCTGCGCCATGAAGATATAGTCTATCCGACTGTATCGCTGATGCACCGCCGAGAAATAGGAATAATCCCTACCATCTGGGTGTGCCGCCCTCCAGCAATCCACTAATCCACTCCTTGTCAGCGCTCTCCCCACAGCGCGTATGCAGTGACCTGGTATAGAGCTTTCCCCCCTAGAGGTGTCCAGTCTAGCGTCTAGCGGTGTGTTAAGGTCTCCTGCCATAATTAATAGGTCCTCTTTGAATTTATTTAGCTGCGTGAGCGTTTTATTCAGAAAAACATGTTGGTTACGGTTTGGGGAGTACAGGCAGGCGAATGTGTAAGGGTGTTGCGCTATGGTCCCTTTGATAAATAGGTATCTACCTCCCGGGTCCGTTCGTTGCTCTGTGCATATGAACGGGACATTATGTGAAAAGAGGATCGCCACCCCAGCTCTTTTTTCGTCAGTGTGGTTCGAGTAATATCCTGTGGGGTACCTCCCGTTGTTCAGGGTGGGGGCCTCCGCCCCTTTAAGATGCGTTTCCTGCAAGAACGCCACCGAGATGCGTTCCGCCCATAGGGTACGGAGTAACTGAGACCGCTTCTCGGGTACGTTCAGGCCTCTAACGTTGTTCGACCACAGGGTAAGCGGCACCGGTACATATCCAGAGCCCATCCCTGTATGCGCGTGGGGTGGTAAATGGGTGTGTCAAATTATCACAGGGGTAAAGTTGGGGGAAGGAGAGGAGGGAAGTCGGGTCAATGTCAGGGAAGGAGCGTCGGTCTGGGTAGTAGGTAACAATGACTCGCCTCGGAGTCAGTCGCCACCCGGTGTCTAGTCCCTTCGGGGTGTGTCACCGGAGTAGCCTCCGTGGATCTGTACAGTGTGAGTCAGTCACTTGGGGTACGTGGGTCGTCCGTTCTGGGGTGAACCGTCGTATGAGTCGCGCCGCTCTCGCGGCACCCAGCCCACTAGTCTTGTCTAATTGGAATTGTCCCTGTGGGTATGGGTATGATGTATGTGGGAGCCACCACCTCACCATCCATTTGCCTCGCTGTGCCTACGGGTCCGTGTAATGCGTGCCTAGTTGGTAATTAGGCCCCGCTGCTACTGTAAGGGCCCTGCCTCCCTGAGTGCACCCCCGTTGGCTAAGCCATCCCGGTTCCATGGGCTCAGGTGTGATTCCCTCCCCCTTGTGCAGGTGTGTGAATATCGAAGTGTGGTGCGAAATTTGTGAACTTCATCAACATAAACAACAATAACGACAGTATAAACCAGTCCGCTACCGTTAACATGCCCCTAATCCCCCCTCCCCAAGGGGCTCATCCCACCCCCGTTCCCGGTCTCCACCGGGGCTTGTGTCGGCCTATACTGCCGGCTGGTTTGTTAACCCCTTTCGGCACTGGGCGAGGCATGGTTCGTGGGTCACCCTGGGTGAGTATGGATCTGTCCAGGCTTTGTCTTGGGTGTCAGCTCGGGAAGTTGGTGTCTGCCAATGCCTCCCTTATACCCCAAAGACCCAGAAGGGGGCATGCGGTGGGCGTTGTGCCCGAGATCTCCCAAACCCAGGGTATCCCTCTTTTAATCTTCTCCGAGAGTCACCTGTACCCATCAAATCCCACCATCCCAAGCATGTGGCACCACAGAGTCTCAAATCCCGGCAACTTTGGCGTATTGTTAAGTGCTAAGGGTCCGGGGCAGGGGTTCAAGTACATACCCAGCGGTGTGTTGGCTTCTCCGAGGTTGGGTGATTCTCGCTGTATAGGGAGGGTGTCTCTTTGGGTAGCCCCTGGGGAGGTGTTCAAGCTGTCCATCTCACTGTGATGCGGTTCCTGGGTCAAACTGTGGGTGGAAAATTGGGGAGGTCAGCCGTCGGTGAGTGCATCGGGTGGTGCCTGCTAGGGCTCCGAAGACCATTATTCCTCGTGGCTGTCCGGGCCGCCTTGGCGGAATCCTGCCCCTGTGAGGCCCGTACCCGGAGTATTTGGGCGTTGTGGCTGTCTCTCTAGGACCCAATTTGAAATTGTCACGGCCGGGAGGCTGGCGGCTCGTAAAAAGCGCGGGACGTCTGCTGGCCAGCGTATGATATGCCATATATTGCCCACCTTAGCCTGCAAGCTAAAGGGGAATCCCCACTTATATTGTATTCGCCGGTCTCTGAGCAGTGTGGTGAGCGGTCGTAAAGCTCTTCTCGCTTCCAAAGTGAGCACGGAGAGATCCTGATACAGGGAAATCGGGGCATCCAAGTAAGTGAGCTTTTGCCGACTTCTTGCTTCTCTCATGATTTCGTCTTTAAGCGAGTAGGAGAGCAGGTAGCAGATTATATCTCTTGGCGGCCCCCCAGCGGTCGCAGGGCGCAGGGCTCTGTGTGCACGTTCAATTCCAAAGTCTGCCGGGGCCCTGTCCCCTAGTATGTGGGTGAACAGGCCCGACAGGAGCTCAGGTAGTGTCTCTCCTGCGGTTTCAGGTAGTCCCCTTATGCGGATGTTGTTCCTCCGCCCGCGGTTGTCCAGATCTTCCAGATGTCTCCTTAGCTCCAGCAAGACATTGCCTTGTCTGGTAGTGGCTGTTTCAGCGGCCTGGTGATGTTGCATGTTTTGGGCTCGTTCTGCCTCCAACTCCTCCACCCTGCGTTCCAGTGCTGTCAGGTCTCTCCTCACCTCCATGACCTCTTCTCTGATAGCTGTTCTTATTTCCGCCAGCATTTCTGTTTTGTCCGCGCGGGACATCATGTTAGCTGATATTGCAGCCAAGTCTGCTGCAATTTGGGTCAGTGACTCCTCTCTGGCTGGGCCTGATGCAGGGCTGTCTGTGCTGTGCGTGTCAGGTGAGGCCGGCGCCATCTTGGCCGCGGCCTGATGCGCCCGTGTGTCTCGCGGCGTTCCGAGGTACCCGTCCATGGGTCCTGCTGTTCGACCCGGTGAGCCCGTTTGTGAGGGGCCAGGGGTGAGTAGCCTTTTGGTTTTACCCATCCTGGGTCAGTTCGTGCCGGTGAATCGGTGCGGTAGTGAGCTGGGGCCTAGGAGCTGCAGAGAGATGCGTCTCACTCCATACCCGGTCAGGCCACGCCCCCCCGTCCTACTGATTTTAATGTTGTGTCTACTCCTGCCGTGTCTTATACCCTTAGTAGTTAGGTCTGTGCAAAGCCTGATAGAAAATATAGCAGAGAGGAAGGCTGCTGCACAGATAATGGCAATTTATAAATATGAGGCTCTAGATCAGGGAGAACCAATGCAGGAAGATGAGTGTTGAAGATTCACATCATAAGTTAAGTCTGGTCTGGTTCAAGGTAACTTGCGGTGTATGCAAACTAAGGTTAAGTAATGCCTCAAGTAATTGTGAAATATCAAGAGGCATCAAAGGGGGGAATGTGGTGGAATCTCGGTAAAAATAAATTTAGTAGGCCGAGATTACCACGTGGCATGTGTACGTGCATATGCTGACGTATCGATCAGTTGGTTGCACGAGGCAAGATACGATCAGTAGTGTACGGAGCATGTGCAAGAATACAGGATGTAGTATTCCCCTCCTCCATTGTGCTGGACAGGCCATGCGGTCAAGCAGGAAGTTAATTCTTATTTGTATTGATTGGTCAAGAGAATGTGTGGGTGGAGCTTAATATGGGAGGAGTTATGTGCCTATATAAGGAGCCTGCACTATTGTCCGGGGCTCAGAACTTGCTGTATTTTGGTGACGTTAGTCCCTCTGAGTCCCGATCGGTGATCCAATAAAGAATCTCTTCCTTCCTGAAGAAACCTGTGTCCATCTCTCTGTGCTTCGCTTCCGTCAGTTTCTCCGGTATCATTTAGGAGATACGGTCACAGTATAAGCAGTGTATAGGCGATACGGTCACAGTATAAGTAGTGTATAGGAGATACGGTCACAGTGTAAGCAGTGTTTATGAGATACGGTCACAGTGTAAGCAGTGTATAGGAGATACGGTCACAGTGTAAGCAGTGTATAGGAGATACGGTCACAGTATGAGCAGTGTTTAGGAGATACGGTCACAGTGTAAGCAGTGTTTAGGTGATACGGTCACAGTGTAAGCAGTGTTTAGGAGATACGGTCACAGTGTAATCAGTGTTTATGAGATACGTTCACAGTGTAAGCAGTGTTTAGGTGATACGGTCACAGTGTAAGCAGTGTTTAGGTGATACGGTCACAGTGTAAGCAGTGTTTATGGGATACGGTCACAGTGTAAACAGTGTATAGGCGATAGGGCAGAGGCGTACGTACCGCGGTCGCAGGGGTCGCAGCTGCGACCGGGCCCGGCACTCCAGGGGGCCCGGCCGCCCAGCGGCCCCCCCGCGACCGGGTAGCAGCTGCCACGCTTTGCGGCCCCGGCCCGTGCGGCAAACCGCCGGGGCCGCATGTCAAGGGGTCCATCGGGTGGCCCATGCTGTCAGGGCCACCCGATGGACATGGATTGTAAGGGGGCCCGGTCTGCGCTGGGCGCTTTAAGAGCGCGACCGGGCCCCCTGTGATGACATCACACGCTGGGAGGAAGTGACCGCACGTCACTCCTCCCAGCATACTGACAGCCCGCGCGGGAGGAAACTGAAAGGAGGAGGGAGTCAGAGTGGGAACTCTGACTCCCATCAGGCTGAGCCATCACTGGACCCACACATGGTAGGAAACATTTTGTGTATATGTGTCTGTGTGTATTTATGTCTGTGTCTCTGTGTGTGTATCCATATGTGTGTCTGTGTCTCTGTGTGTATGTCTGTCTGTGTGTGTGTGTGTGTGTATCTGTATGCATGTCTGTGTATGTATGATTGTGTGTCTGTGTCTCTGTGTGTGTGTGTGTGTGTGTGTGTGTGTGTTTCTGTATGTCTGTGTATGTGTGTGTGTCTATGTATGTGTCTGCGTGTGTGTCTCTGTATGTATGTGTCTGCATGTGTGTATGTATGTATGTGTCTCTGAGTGTGTGTATCCATATGTGTGTCTGTGTCTCTGTGTGTATGTCTGTCTGTCTCTGTGTGTGTGTGTGTATCTGTATGTATGTCTGTGTATGTATGATTGTGTGTCTGTCTCTGTGTGTGTGTGTCTGTTTCTGTATGTCTGTGTATGTGTGTGTGTCTATGTATGTGTCTGCGTGTGTGTCTCTGTATGTATGTGTCTGCATGTGTGTATGTATGTATGTGTCTGTCGGGGGTATGTGTTTGTGTCTGTATGTATGTTTCGGGGGGGAGGGGCCCACAGTCAGGGGGGAGAGGTTCACGGTAGGGGGGGGCCCACGGATCAGTTTCGCACCGGGGCCCCATAGAGTGTGTGTACGCCACTGCGATAGGGTCACAGTATAAGCAGTGTATAGGAGATACGGTCACAGTGTAAGCAGTGTTTAGGTGATACGGTCACAGTGTAAGCAGTGTATAGGAGATACGGTCACAGTGTAAGCAGTGTATAGGAGATACGGTCACAGTGTAAGCCGTGTTTAGGAGATACGGTCACAGTGTAAGCAGTGTGTAGGTGATACAGGCGTTTCATTCTCCACAATCACAGTACTTTTGGTTACCTTATAAGTATTACAGTGACTCACTCTGGTTGAATTGGCACATGAATACACATGTGAGCAGTAACGCCACGTCAAGGCTTCAACCCTTGTTACTGACCATTCACACACACACCATACTTTTCATTCATACACATTCGGTATTCCAGATGTTTTGGACTACACTACCCATAATGCTGGCAAAGATGTAATTCACAGCATGTGGACTGCCTAAGGTTACCTACCTCTGATCACAGTACACAATGTTGAAGTCGCCGTGCAAACAGGAGAAACGTGTCAGATGGCCCTTCAATATTCCACCCTGGACGCGAGCCTCAAACGTGGACTTCTTCATTCCTCTTTATGTACTTCGTGCCCCATAGGAGAACATGCTTGGCAGAGTTGTGACACACACAAAAATATAATGGTTAGAGTAAAATGGCATAACAGACACCGTGCATGCAGACTTGCATGCCACATATTTACAGCAGACAGACACAAAGATTGTGAGAGACACACCGTATTAAATATAAGAATTGGGAGTACCATACATACACAATGCACAATGTCACGGAGATTACAGAATTCAGTGACAGACAGTTTTGGTTGCAGATGTGGGTCAGTCCCTCTGGCTGGGGTGCAGTTTCTCATCCACCCCTGGTGAGTGACTAGATAGCTGGGCTTTCTTAGCAAAAAGCAGGCCATGGTGATACCGGAGAAACTGACGGAAGCCAAGCACAGAGAGATGGACACAGGTTTCTTCAGGAAGGAAGAGATTCTTTATTGGATCACCGATCGGGACTCAGAGGGACTAATGTCACCAAAATACAGCAAGATCTGAGCCCCGGACAATAGTGCAGGCTCCTTATATAGGCACATAACTCCTCCCATATTAAGCTCCACCCGCACATTCTCTTGACCAATCAATACAAATAAGAATTAACTTCCTGCTTGACCGCATGGCCTGTCCAGCACAATGGAGGAGGGGAATACTACATCCTGTATTCTTGCACATGCTCCCTACACTACTGATCGTATCTTGCCTCGTGCAACCAACTGATCGATACGTCAGCATATGCACGTACACATGCCACGTGGTAATCTCGGCCTACTAAATTTATTTTTACCGAGATTCCACCACAATGGCGTCTGAGATTTCTGAAACAAAATGATTTGTAGTCAAACCAGGGCTGTACACATATAACACACAGGCCCCACAAACTGCACAGCCCCCCCCCCCCCCACATCTAACGCACAACCCCCCACATCTAACGCACAGCCCCCTAATACACAGCACAGACAGCCCCAATATACAGCACAGACCGCCCCATACTGCACAGACCCCCCCCATACTGCACATACCCACCCCATACTGTCCAGACCCCCCCAATACTGTCCAGACCCCCTATACTGTCCAGTCCCCCCCATACTGTCCAGACCCCCCCTCAATACTGTCCAGACCCCCCAATACTGTCCAGACCCCCCCAATACTGTCCAGTCCCCCCCAATAAAGCACAGCCCCCCCAATACAGCACAGCCCCCCCAATACTGTACAGTCCCCCCCAATACTGTACAGTCCCCCCCAATACAGCAAAGTTCCCCCAATACTGTCCAGACCCCCCAATACTGCACAGTCCCCCCCATACTGTCCAGACCCCCCCAATACTGTCCAGACCCCCCAATACTGTCCAGTCCCCCCCAATACAGCACAGCCCCCCAATACTGTACAGTCCCCCCAATACTGCACAGTCCCCCCATACTGTCCAGACCCCCCCAATACTGTACAGTCCCCCCCAATACAGCAAAGTTCCCCCAATACTGTCCAGACCCCCCAATACTGCACAGTCCCCCCATACTGTCCAGACCCCCCCAATACTGTCCAGACCCCCCCAATACTGTCCAGTCCCCCCAATACAGCACAGCCTCCCCAATACAGCACAGCCCTCCCAATACTGTACAGTCCCCCCCAATACTGCACAGTACCCCCCCATACTGTCCAGACCCCCCCAATACTGTACAGTCCCCCCCAATACAGCAAAGTTCCCCCCAATACTGTCCAGACCCCCCCAATACTGTCCAGACCCCCCCAATACTGTCCAGTCCCCCCAATACAGCACAGCCCCCCCAATACAGCACAGCCCCCCCAATACTGTACAGTCCCCCCAATACTGTCCAGACCCCCCCCCAATACTGTCCAGACCCCCCCCCAATACTGTCCAGACCCCCCAATACTGTCCAGCCCCCCCAATACTGTCCAGTCCCCCCAATACTGTCCAGTCCCCCCCAATACAGCACAGCCGCCCCAATACAGCACAGTCCCCCCCAATACTGTACAGTCCCCCCCAATACAGCACAGGCCCCCCCAATACAGCACAGCCCCCCCAATACTGTACAGTCCCCCCCAATACTGTACAGTCCCCCCCAATACAGCAAAGTTCCCCCCAATACTGTCCAGAACCCCCCCCCATACTGCAAGTTACCCCCAATACAGCACAGTCCCCCCTGATGGCTGAGAGTGTTGGGAGCGAGGCTTACCTGAGAGATGGCAGAATGCAGACACCGCGCATGCGCACTCGGGGGTAGGAGATTTCTTAGCAGAAGATAGGGCCATCAGATTTCTATACCCCCTCAGTGCGCATGCGCGGTGTCCGAGGCTGTCCTGGCTGGGTTGGCGCGTGCGCAGTGTGGGGCAGGGAGATCGAATGAATATTCGGCAGAATCGATCTCCCTGCCCGCTGGTGCGCACGCGCGCTGTCTGTGCCCGTCGGGAGTACTTAGGCGCGCGTGCGCACTGGCCCATTAGATCCCCTACCTCCCCCCCCCCTTGTGGCTCCAAGCGCAGGCGCAGTGTGTTGTTCGCGCATGCGCAGTACGAGTCCTCCACTCAGTACCGTGGTAGAAAATTAATGGTTGCGACTAGTTCCTATCCAGTAGAAGGACCCTGTCCTTTCTGAGGATAGGAAACAGCTTGCTCAGTGTGAGAGAGCTAGTTCCTATCCTTCTAAGGGACCTTTTCGCCCCCTACTGGTCAGGTCCTGTATAGGGATAGGAACTAGACGGTTCACAGTGAGTTAGCTAGTTCCTATCCTGCTAAAGGACCTTTTTGCCCCTAGTGGTCAAGTCCTGTATAGGGATAGGAACTAGACGGTTCACACTGAGAGAGCTAGTTCCTATCCTGCTAAAGGACCTATTGCTCCATAGTGTTCGGGTCCTCTTAAAGGATAGGAACTAGACAGCTCACAGTGAGAAATCTAGTTCCTATCCAGCAGAAGGACCTTTATAGCTCCAGCTCACACAGGTCCCTTACAGGGATAGGAACTAGACAGCTCACAGTGAGAAATCTAGTTCCTATCCAGCAGAAGGACCTTTATAGCTCCAGTTTACACAGGTCCCTTACAGGGATAGGAACTAGACGGTTCACTGTGAGAAATCTAGTTCCTATCCAGCAGAAGGACCTTTATAGCTCCAGCTCACACAGGTCCCTTACAGGGATAGGAACTAGACGGTTCACTGTGAGAAATCTAGTTCCTATCCGGTAGAAGGACCTTTATAGCTCCAGCTCACACAGGTCCCTTACAGGGATAGGAACTAGACGGTTCACTGTGAGAAATCTAGTTCCTATCCGGCAGAAGGACCTTTATAGCTCCAGCTCACACAGGTCCCTTACATAGTTTTTATACTGCTAATGGACTGTAAACCTTAAGCTAATAGTGATCCTTTACAAGGATAAGAATTCCTAGTTTTTATACTGCTAATGAACATTTATTGATTGCAAACTTCTCAGCTAGAGGGAATGATTTTAACTTATGTGGAGCACAAGACAGCACGTACTGAGATCTGAGTTTGTTACACGCAAAGACCTGCTACAGCCCTTGCGGCTCATAATAACTGGATGCTGCAGGCCGGTAGGGAGACTGAGTTGCTCCCAACTTAGTAAAGCTGTAGCAGTGTGGAAAGTGGGGGACAGTGCTTATGTGGGTGCAGGTCAATTTGAAAGTAAAGGGATGCAATTGCTAGCAATGGAGAAATTGAAGTTGGCAGTATATAGACCCACGCAAGGTGGGAGAGGATATATGGCACTGTGATTAGATACAACACCCATATTCATGTCATTGCTTTGAAATAAAATTCACATAAACACACTGAACTGTTAATGCTGAGATTTTCTTTTCTTCTTTTGACTTCCGCAGTGTCATTATATACCTATATTTATTGTTTAGTTTATGGGTACTGGTCTGGTTCGTTTCTGACTCCAACATTTTTTCATTTGTCGTGGACTCATAGAGAGTGATTTTGTCCATGGAGCGGCAGCCGCAAGTGTCAGGAAAGTGAGGTGCTTTGGCTGTTGTATTTATAAAATCCATTGCACTGGTTTTATACTTCACACAGCACATTTGGCTTCTGAAATTGAGACTCTGCCACGCACAGTTTGGTGGAGATTATTAGAGGAATTCTAGGCAAATAGCACCAGAGCAATCCCTACTTTTATCATGACTTCATGCTGGAAATTGGAGCACACTAAGATTGTGCCACTATTGGGCACCATTTCTTTCAGCACCACCTATAAAAATCCTGACACATTGCCCTTTAACTTTACACCAGTGTGGTCTTTCTATTAACTCACAATCAATCTTCATCTGAGCTGCAGAAACTCCCGGCTGTCTTTAAAAATTTTGAAGAACATTTGTAAAACTTGGTGTACCCCAGTTGTTGCAGAAAATGGCACTATCTCCTACTCAAGTATTAACTTTTTCCTAGTCAACCATATGTTTTACAGATTAAATAAGGTTTTATATATTTAAAAAAAAAATAAAAAAAAATCTTATTTTGCAATGGTTTGCAATTTACAGGCTGGTGTAGGCCATTTTGTTGCTTATTTTGAAAGGGATGTGGCAGCTTGTTGTCAGTTGGCTGTAGTTACTTGTGGTTTTTTTAATGGGTATTTTTATACACTTTGATAATGACATGTTAGCCGAAGATTGTGAAAAATAAAGAAAACTGGTTTATTTTATCTGACACTTTGTAAAGCGGAATGGGTATATGGTACTGTGTTTACTACTCACATCTGCTTGCCATGATTTGAAAGGCTAGAAATATCATAGAAAAATTGTTAATTATTTCTTTTCATTTTATTTATTCAATATTCTTCCATCTACCCTGGACTCACTGTGCCCTTCCACCTTAAACTGTGTGGTCTTTAAAAATCTAGCAGGAGAAAAATGCAGTTATTGACCATATATTATACCTTGCTTTTAGGACAATACACAGCTGTGCTAGTTCACATCACCTTTGTACATGTCCACTACACAATACTTTGAAGGCAGCAACTTATGCCTGGGCTCCTATTTCACAAACCACACCTGCTACTATGTGGACTTAATCCGCGTTTAGTTAGGAGTCAGGTTGTTGTTTTTTTCTAAAACTAACAAATGCTATTGATACCGGAGAAACTGACGGAAGCCAAGCACAGAGAGATGGACACAGGTTTCTTCAGGAAGGAAGAGATTCTTTATTCGATTCACCAACCGGGACTCAGAGGGACTAATGTCACCAAAATACAACAAGATCTGAGCCCCGAACAATAGTGTAGGCTCCTTATATAGGCATGTAACTCCTCCCATAGTAAGCTCCACCCACACATACTCTTACCCAATCAATCAAACAAGAACTAACTTCCTGTTTGACCACATGGCTTGCCCAGCACAATGGAGGAGGTGAATACTACATCCGGTATTCTCGCACATGCTCCGTACACTACTGATTGTATCTTTGCCACGTGCAACCAACCAACCGATACACCAGTATATGCACGTACACATGCCACGTGGTAATCTTGGCCTACTAAATTTATTTTTACCGAGATTCCACCACACTATATTTTCAACAACAAAAATATAATTCTTAAAGGGACACTGTAGGCCCCAGAACCACTACAGCTTAATGAAGTGGTTAATTTCTGTTCAGCTGAATCATAAGAGTAACAACATGTACATTGAAAGGACGTCACATACGTAGTATGGCACATGCCCATCTTTGTTCCCCCTCTTCTAGTAAGACCCTATCGGTACACCCTCCTATTCTAAGAACACCCTGCCTAGTAATGCCCCCTAGATAAACATAGAATCAATTTGTTGCATATTTTATGCTGCTGTTAGTTAATAGTTGTCAATATTTGATTGATAATTAATGATACTCCCACTAGACCCCCCCCCCTTATTGCATAAGATTTATAAGCAGTGTTGTGTTTAATACATTTTGGACATTTTCTGAATCAGACTCCTTTGTATGGTCTCTCAAGAGTGTCTCCAAATACTTGAGGTCGTGGTACAGTTTGGTTAGAACTATAAGACCATGGCAGGTAATTCTGCTGATCATCAAGGACAGGACATGTTCCAACACTTAATATCGTGATTCTGGTGCCTATAGCTTGTCCCTGCAGGGTTTTCAATGTAAACACTGCCTTTTGAGAGAAAATGCATCTCTATGAGTAGATGCTGATTGGCGCAGTGAGGCATTTTTGCCACGCATGCGCAGTAGTCTCCTAATGCTATCCTATGGGAAGCAATGGACTGGTTCAGATCATCAAGAATGAATATTAGCCATTGAGGCAGGGCCAGCCACTGCGAGCCAACACAGCGTGGGAAAAAAGGTGAGGGCGCCAGTCATACTCACTGACAGACACACACACTCAGTGACTGACAGACACACACTCACTAATTTGACACTCACTGACAGACACACACCTATCGTACTGTGCTGCGGAATTTGTTGGGGATTTATAAATACTAATAATAATACTGGCACACACACACACACACACACACACTCTCACACTCACAAATTATTAGTTTTTTAATTTAATGGCACCCAGCCTCACTACGTTCCTTTCCCTCGGGTCCAGTGTGGGGTTGCTCTGCCTCTTCGTGGGCCGGCTTCCGGCATCACAGCAGAGCAACAAGATCACAGCTCCTTCAATGCCGCCTCCATTCTCCCTCAGCCCCCTGAACGCACTGACAAATACCCAAGCGCCAAGAGAAAATTCCTAGTCGCCATGGCGATCTGGCGCCTGGGATTTGTTGTCTTGATTTAATCTATTAGATTAATATACCCATGTGACTAAAAAGTTATTGTTTGGTTGTGGGAGACTGTTCCTGTCCGTGAATTGCTATGTGCTATTCTCATTTTTTGCCCTGTATTCATATGCTTTGCCTGCTCCCCTTTCGGGAGCGCCATATGAACGGGTTCCATTCACCTCCTTAACGGGGACCACCACGAAACCCCATTTAGAATGTTGTTGTAGAACGTTCAAAACGCGTTACGAGGTGTCAAAACCACAGACCGCAAGGGAAGCCTCGGCGCGTGCCGACCCTGGGTGACAGCCCGTTCATTAGACGAACGTCATCCAGGGGGAGCATTTGCAGATTCCAATGCTCCCTGGCATGCTCACACCAATCAATTAGAACGTTGGCAACTCGCAACATAAGTGTGAAACCGCAAGGGAAGTAATTAATGAGTGCTTCCCTGGGTGGCCGCCGTTCGTATAGACGAACGGCATCCAGGGGGAGCATTTGTGTGGCCAGAGGTAGAGGTTAACACAGTAAAGGAGTTTAAGCATGCGTGGGATAGGCATAAGACTATCCTAACTATAAGATAAGGCCAGGGACTAATGAAAGTATTTAGAAAATTGGGCAGACTAGATGGGCCGACACATTCTATGATTCTATGTTTCTAATGCTTGCATTTAACTAGGTGGATTGGGCTGTGGAGCCCTTACAGCGCCACCTGTTGGTTGCAAGGATCTAGCAACCGCTGTATGCACTGCCTGAATAGCAAGGATTGCTAATTTGCATATTCAGGTGGATTTGCATATTGCTAATTCTGCAGGCAGGAGAGATATGTTCTGTTAATTAATGTCTTCCCCATCCTTGTATAAATATGTTATTATGCTATAATAATATCCTGTATATTTTGTGGCATGTTTTGGTTATTTGAATTTTATTATGTTGTATTATGTAATGAACATATGGGCTAGTCCCAAGTAAAATAAAGTATCGTATGTTAGTTCCACTTAGAACGGTGTCCTGTGTGGATTTTTTGGGATCCCAGCCATAGAGTTGTTGTACCTGTTGGCTGGTTGCATGATCCCTCTAACCCTGGGATAAATCAAGAGAGCTAGGCCTGAGGCACCTAAAGCACGTGCCTTTGTAAAAGCAATAGAAATCAAATTGCAGTCAAAAGGGGTGTCTGGAAGAAGAGCTGCAGTGGAATAGGCAGAAGGGACGATACCTGCCTGGAAGAAGAGCTGCAGCGGAATAGGCAGAGGGGACGATACCTGCCTGGAAGGAGAGCTGCAGCCTGGTCGGGTGGAAAAAGCGGGACCCCAGTCAAGCTACGGCGACTGGGGCAGAAGAGTGCCAGTTTTGCTCAGTTCCAGCTATGAAGCGATCCTGGGCAGAGGTACCCAGCCAGGGTACAGGGAGCTCCGCTACAGGCGTACTGGTGTTATTGGCATCCAAATGAGGTAATTAGTTTGCCAAGAAAGGCAGTATAAAGAGAAAATAGAAGGGGACCAAGAACAGAGCCTTGGGCGACTCCAACTGAGATAGGATGAAGGAAGGAGGTATCATAAGACAAGGAGACACTAAATAAACGTTCATTATTTCATTTGATAATGGGACACTCTGAGCACAGTATCCACTACAGTTTGTTGTCCCCTGTTGTACAGAGTTTGGACTTATCCGTCTCTCCCGCTCTCTTATTGCTAAAGCAGATATAGCCTGGAAACAGACCTACAAACAAACAGACAGGCTGGAAGGGTTAAAGTGTATTTAGTGGTCTTTCATAAGGCTAAAGCCAGCTCTGACCAGTTTATTGCTATGCAAGCTTTGTAAATAAGAAAAGAAAAACGTGCAGTTTGTCACCTACATCGAACTTTCTAGAAGTAAAAAAAAGCAATGCCCCTCATTATGATAATAAACCTTTTTTTTCTGAAATATGATTGCACAAAATGAGTTAACCTGTTTGCTTATTTATGTTAAATCGTTTTTTATTGAAGTCATCACAATAAACAGTTTTTCCACGCAGGGGATAAGGCGTAAACAGTGCATACTGTATGGATAAACATATATAGTTTGGTATTGTTTCTACCTCTTTTTTGTTAATTTCCATTTCTCTCTCTCTCTTCCCCACCTTCCCCCCCCTTTTTTCTCCCCTCTTTCTATGCTATGTGAGGACGCCGAAATCCCCATAAGAAAGCATGCCATTGCCTTGCATGCACATTAGGTCTCACCCGCCGACGTCAGCCTTATAAAGCCTTCCCACACCCTGCAATTAGGCTCAGAGCACTCTGATTGGTTGGTTTAAGCTAACCAATCAGAGTGCCTGACAGGTAAATGAAGAGAATGACAGGTAAGTCACTACATTTACCTTTCACAGCACTCTGATTGGTTGCCTTGAAATCCAACCAATCAAAGTGTTCTGTGTTATTTTACACAGCGTGGAAAAGTTCTTTGGAATTTTCCCACACTATGTAATTTGACTCATAACACTGATTGGTTGCTTTCAATTTGAAATCCATCCAATCAGAGTGCTCTGTGTCATTTTACAAAGGGTTTATTATAATTTTTTGGGTAGGGGGTGACTAGGGGCTTGGGGACCCCTAGTCACCTTTGGGCGGGGGTAACATTTTCATTTAGGTCCCCCCCTGATTGTTATTTAGGTGTCAGGGTACCTGAGGTCTCTACCTCTAAAAGAGGTAGAGACTTAGTAGTTTATCCGTCCAAACGAGCTGTTTCCTTCGTTCCTCGCGGTTCATCCAGTCACTTAAACACCGACCGCGAGGAATCCACGTCCTTTTCTAGCGGTACGCTCAATACGTGACGTCATGACGCTATCACGAGCGACCTGCCACTCAAGTGTCCGATATCCAATCGGTACTTGTCAGAGGCGTGTCTACCATCCGGAGCCAGGGTATTTAAGCTTACTTCTCACTTCAGCTCATTGCCCTGTCGTGGTTCTAGCTTGTCTAGTCACTCAGTGCTCTGGTATTCTAGTTTGCTCTATTGGTTTTGACTCGGCTTGTTGTACTACCCTGCTTATCTCTGTTATCCCTTGACCCGGCTTGTCTCTCGCTTATCTGTCTTCTCGTTCCCTCGACCTCGGCTTGTCTCTGACTATTCTCTATTACTCTCGGTACGTTAGTCCGGCCATTCTAAGGCCCGGTATACGTACCTTTCCACTCTTTGTACTCTGCGTGTTGGATCCCTGTCCCGATCCTGACATTACGACAGGGCCAATGGATCCTGCAGGTACAAACAGTCAGCTTGGTTCTTCTGATCCCAGGTTTGACGCCATGGAGCATAGGATGGATCAGATGGCTCTAGCACTACAGGCACTTTTGTCTCGTGCTAGTAACCCACCTGAGGAGACACGTACTCCTTCTATTTCTCCTGCAGTCTCAGGTCTAGAGGTAGCCACTGTAGGTGCTTCTTCCCGTATTACCCCACCAGTACGTTATGGCGGGTCACCGGAGAAGTGTCGTGGCTTTCTGAACCAGATTAGCATCCATTTCGAATTACAACCCCGCTCTTATCCTACAGATAGAGCGAAGGTGGGATTTGTTATTACTTTACTCATTGAGAAAGCTCTGAGATGGGCCAATCCTTTATGGGAGAATGATAATCCACTAGTCTATAATTATAATGCCTTTGTAGCTGCGTTTAGAAGAACTTTTGACCCTCCTGGTAGAAAGGTCAATGCAGCTAGATTACTGTTGCGCCTTAGACAGGACGATCGAACACTAGTGGATTATGCACTAGAGTTCAGGTCCTTGGCGGCAGAAGTTAAGTGGAACGAACAGGCTTATATAGATGTGTTTCTGAATGGGTTATCAGATGTAATTCTTGACGAGGTTGCTACTAGAGAACTCCCTGAGAATTTGGAGGATTTAATTTCCTTTATATCTCGTATTGATGAACGCCTAAGAGAGAGGCAGAACACTCGAGATAGGACCCGTAGACCCTCCTTTAAACTAGCGCCTACCTTTCAAAATTCTGAGTTCGAGGACTTACGTATTTCTGAACCTATGCAGATAGGCAGTACTCATCTCACAGAGAGGGAGAGACAGTACAGAAGAAGGGAGGGTTTATGTATGTATTGTGGAGTCAGAGGTCATTTACGCCTAAATTGTCCTAATCGTTCGGGAAACGCTCGCACCTAAGTTTCTCTAGAGGACAGGCCTTGGGTGTTTCTACTTTGTCCTCTATTCACAACTACAAAGAGTTCAGGCTTCTGTTACCCGTTTCTTTAAAATGGGAAAAGGGAGTAGTCAAGACTATGGCACTAATCGATTCTGGAGCTGCTGAGAGCTTTATAGATCAGGGTTTTGCTGCCAAGCATGCTATTCCATCCCAGTTAAAAGAGACACCACTGGCTGTTGAGGCCATCGATGGTAGACCGTTACTTGAGCCTGTCATTTTCCGTGAGACCATACCGATTAACTTAACTGCTGGCATCCTACATAGAGAGGACATATCCTTACTGCTCATTTCTTCTCCGTCTATTCCCATAGTCCTGGGGTACTCCTGGTTGAGGAGACATAACCCTATTATTAATTGGGAGTCAGGGGAGATAGTTTCATGGGGACAGAATTGTCAAGAGAAATGCTTGCGGAGGGTCTCACCTCTCTGCTTAACCAACACCTCGACTAACTCTGACAATCCTACAGAGACACAAATTCCGTCTCAGTATCTAGATTTAAAGGCAGTGTTTGACAAAAAGAAAGCCGATACCTTACCCCCACACAGGTCCTTTGATTGCAAAATTAACCTACTCCCTGGTACCATGCCGCCCAGAGGTCATGTATACCCGTTATCTACGAAAGAGAACTCAGTTCTAGAGGAGTATATTCACGAAAATTTAGACAAGGGATTCATTAGGAGGTCCTCCTCTCCTGCCGGGGCTGGATTTTTTTTTGTTAAAAAGAAGGATGGTTCTTTAAGACCTTGTATTGATTATCGAGGCCTAAATAAGATAACCATTAAAAATGCCTACCCGATTCCCTTGATCACCGAACTCTTCGATCGTTTGAAGGGCTCTACAATTTTCACCAAATTGGATCTCAGAGGGGCATATAACTTGGTGAGAATCCAGCAGGGACATGAGTGGATGACGGCATTCAATACTCGATATGGCCACTATGAATATACAGTCATGCCTTTTGGGTTATGCAATGCACCAGCTGTATTCCAGGATCTGATAAATGAGGTTCTTAGGGAATTTCAGCAAGATTGCGTCATTGTATACCTAGATGATATACTCATACATTCTAGTGAGATTGAGACTCATCACAAGCAAGTCAGGAGGGTTTTGCACAAGCTTCTTCAACATGGCTTGTACTGCAAGTTGGAGAAATGTAGCTTTGATCAAACCCAGGTAACCTTTCTCGGCTATGTGATCTCGGGGGAGGGATTTAAGATGGATCCGGATAAGCTCCAGTCCATTCTAGAGTGGCCTTTACCCAAAGGTCTTAAAGCCATACAGAGATTTATTGGTTTTTTTAATTATTATAGGCGCTTTATTAAGGGTTATTCTTCAATTATCGCACCCATCACCAATATGACCAAACAGGGGGCTGATACTAAGAATTGGACTACTGAAGCCCTTCTTGCGTTCAAAACTCTCAAGGAGCTTTTCGCTTCCGCTCCAATTTTAGTTCACCCCGACACTTCCCTGCCTTTTCTACTTGAGGTAGACGCATCAGAGACTGGTTTAGGTGCTGTCCTATCTCAAAGGTTGGGTGTTGATAAACCATTACATCCATGTGGATTTTTCTCTAAAAAATTGTCTGGTACAGAGAGCAGATATGACATTGGTGACAGAGAATTACTAGCGGTTATCAAGGCTTTGAAAGAGTGGAGACATTTATTGGAAGGTACATTACATCCTGTTACCATTCTAACGGACCACAAAAATTTGTCTTATATCGGAGAGGCCAAGCGTTTGTCCTCCAGGCAGGCTCGTTGGTCGTTATTTCTTACCCATTTCAATTACGTTCTGACTTACAGACCTGGGTCAAAAAATTCTAAAGCCGATGCGCTATCTCGCCAATATGAGCCGTCTGCTTCAGTTGAACCACTTTTGTCCTCCATTGTACCCAAAGGCAATATTATTGCTAATACCAGTCTCAAGATCCATTCTCCGCTACTTGACCAGATCTTGAAGTCACAACATCTGGCACCCGGAAACACTCCTGAGGGAAGAAACTTTGTCCCTCCTGAACTCCAACTGGAACTCTTACAATGTTTTCACGAAAGTAAAGTAGCTGGACATCCTGGTATTCGCAAGACATACTCTCTGATATCCAAAGATTTCTGGTGGCCTTCACTACGAAAAGATATTGAGGAGTTCGTCGCAGCTTGTGAGACTTGTGCCAAGACTAAGCAACCTCATACATCCCCTTGTGGCCTGTTACACCCCTTGGACATTCCTGAGAAACCTTGGTCCTGTTTGTCCATAGACTTTATCGTAGATTTACCTGCTTCCAAGAGACAGACTGTTATTCTCACGGTGGTGGATAGATTTACAAAGATGGCCCATTTCGTGCCATTACCTAAACTTCCGACTTCTCCTGAATTGGCAGAGATTTTTGCGAGAGAAGTTTTTCGCCTACATGGGATTCCTTCGGAGATTGTTTCTGATAGAGGTTCTCAATTTATCTCACGTTTCTGGAGATCCTTTTGTTCTCAAATGGGAATCAAATTGAACTTCTCCTCTGCCTATCACCCTCAGTCTAACGGAGCTGCTGAACGCACCAATCAAAAGATCGAGCAGTATCTACGTTGCTTTGTTTCCGAACACCAGGACGATTGGGTCGGTTTGATCCCTTGGGCGGAGTTCGCACACAATAACCTTGTTTGTGATTCAACTCGCTCTAGCCCTTTCTTCATGAACTATGGCTTTCATCCTTCAATTTTTCCTTCGGTTTCCTCTTCTCAGGGGATACCGTCGGTTGATGATCATGTCGCCAACCTGAAGAAATTATGGGATCAGACTCGGCAAATTCTGTTACATAATTCCTCGTTGTTCAAGAGACACGCTGACAAGCATAGAAGAGCGGCTCCGGTCTTCGTTCCTGGGGATAGGGTGTGGCTGAGCACTAAGAATATTCGCCTATAAGTTCCATCTATGAAATTTGCTCCTCGCTACATAGGTCCTTACAGGGTTCTCACTCGTATCAACCCGGTTGCGTATCGCCTTGCTCTGCCACCTGCCTTACGCATTCCTAACTCTTTTCATGTCTCCTTGTTGAAACCTCTTATTTGCAACAAATTCTCCTCTAAGGTTTCCTCACCTCGTCCTGTTCAGGTGGAGGGTCGGGAGGAGTACGAGGTCAGCTCCATCATTGATTCCAGAATTTCAAGGGGAAAATTGCAATATCTGGTCAACTGGAGGGGATATGGTCCTGAGGAGAGGAGTTGGGTACCTCAGGAGGACGTTCATGCTTCTCGCCTTCGCAGAGCATTTCACCTCCGCTTTCCATCTCGTCCCGGTTCCTTCCGCCCGGTGGGCGTATCTGAGAGGGGGGGTACTGTCAGGGTACCTGAGGTCTCTACCTCTAAAAGAGGTAGAGACTTAGTAGTTTATCCGTCCAAACGAGCTGTTTCCTTCGTTCCTCGCGGTTCATCCAGTCACTTAAACACCGACCGCGAGGAATCCACGTCCTTTTCTAGCGGTACGCTCAATACGTGACGTCATGACGCTATCACGAGCGACCTGCCACTCAAGTGTCCGATATCCAATCGGTACTTGTCAGAGGCGTGTCTACCATCCGGAGCCAGGGTATTTAAGCTTACTTCTCACTTCAGCTCATTGCCCTGTCGTGGTTCTAGCTTGTCTAGTCACTCAGTGCTCTGGTATTCTAGTTTGCTCTATTGGTTTTGACTCGGCTTGTTGTACTACCCTGCTTATCTCTGTTATCCCTTGACCCGGCTTGTCTCTCGCTTATCTGTCTTCTCGTTCCCTCGACCTCGGCTTGTCTCTGACTATTCTCTATTACTCTCGGTACGTTAGTCCGGCCATTCTAAGGCCCGGTATACGTACCTTTCCACTCTTTGTACTCTGCGTGTTGGATCCCTGTCCCGATCCTGACATTAGGGCCCCCACCCGCCGCTCTTCCGCTGCTCAGGGGTGGGGGCCGGGAACGTAGGACAATAGGTCTCTCTTTCACTGTATGTTTCTTGGCTGTTGGATCTTTTCTTCCAATTCTTTCATTTGTTTAATTACAAGACAGTTAATGCATTAATAACATTTACAATATCTTTTTTCTGCCTTCAACTCTCTCAGTTCCAAAGCTGCTCTCCTTAATAATTAGTTATTATGTTTTCCCTAATCATGTTAGTGCTATTTTTTGTTATAATTACAAGAATGGAGTAAAAGTCTCCTTGTTTATACTGTAATAGAGAAACCAGATAAAAAAAATTGTTGGGAGCCTTTTTTTTTTTTTTTAAATTCTTTATTTTATTGTGCACGAAAGAAATACAAAGAGACAAGCAATGCCACAACAGCTATTGCCAGCTTTTAAATCAACATGTTAAGACGTGTTTGGCATATTAGAACATTGCACTTTTTATGTATAATTATGTAGTTTCATCAAGGATTAGGTCAATAGGTCAGTTATAAGAGAAGGCAGACCAAATACTGTTTCAGGTTATCAAACTGACTTTTGTAAAGAGTAGAGGATCACAAGCTTAGCTAAGATCGAAACCAAATAAAACAAAAATGAGAAATACAATAGAACTAGACATGAGTTATTCAGGCCAGGTACCTGCTGTTTGAAAACAATGTAAATGCATATTTGAGACAGGAGTCCACCAAATCTAACCGGGTCAGTAAAGTCCACTGTGTTAGTGTCAGCCCTGCAAAGTGCCAACGGACAGCCTCTGTCTTCCAGCCCCCTCACCCAATGCCCAGTCTGTGGGGAGATCGTTGGTCTCTCAGCAGTAGGTATATGTCGTGCAGATGTACCCCTTTGGGAAGAGTGTGAGGCTGTGCTGTTGCAGAGTGGTAGTTGGTGTCCCTGCTATCCTGTGGGGCTGAGTATTGCAGGTGCAACCCTGGACGCTTGCTGGGGTGTGGGTAGGCTGCTGTTTCTCCAGACTCTCTTGCCGGTGCATTGCGGGTCCCTCCTGTGTGGGAGCGCAGGCTCTTCTCGGCATTCGCCGTGGGACGTTCTGTAGTTGCGTGCTTTGGAGCAGCTTGCCTTGTCATGTGCCGGGTGGTAGTTGCTTTCAGGCTCCGCCATGTGTGTGCCCTCGCCCGCCGGAGAGAGCATCTTCTTCGACGCCATCTTTGTTTGGCGCGTGTTGCATTGCCGGGCGGATAGACCGGACGGGAGCGGCGTGATGGTGCCGAAGGTGGGTCCGAGACCCGAGCAGTAGAAGTGCTTAGTCTGTCCTCTAGCTTTGCCCAGAAAGCAGCAAAAGTGGCGTTTAGTCGCGCCAGAATATCGGTCTCTTGTGTGGGGCCCAGTGTCCCGCTTGTAGTTTCCGCCATATTGTTTGCAGCTTGAGTCTGGTGGGGCTGCTGCCTCGGCTTCTGGGGTGGGTCGCCTGGGACCGGGATGACCCCCGCCGGTCCATAGGGGGGGGTAAGGGCCCACTTGCTCGCTTGTAGCTGTTGGAGGCATTAGGGGAGCGGCCGTCTCCCCCGCGCCGACCATGCTGGTAGGCCTTGAGGTGTACCTCGATGGATTCCTCGAGTTGTGCCACAAAAGTGGTATCGGTGGGTAGCCCCCGGTTTCGCCCTGCCATTAGTCGCTCTTGTGAGATGTTTAGGGTATGTTGTGGGCTTGTAACCAGGGGATTTAGTCCAGAGGAGCAGGAGCAGCTCTTTTCTGCGTCCACTCGGTTCTGAGGTCAGGCCCCGCCCCCCGGGAGTCTTTTATATAAAGAAAAGACTGTTTGGTTATTTTCTATAAATAAAATACATACATACAGGGCCGGCCTTAGGGGTGTGCGAGCTGTGTGGCCGCACAGGGCGCCATGGTGCAGGTATGCGCCCGGCAGGGGCGTATTAGCCGCAAGTCTAACAAGGCATTTGCCTTGGGCGGCATTTTCCAGGGGGCGGAAAAAAAAAACGCCCCCAAATGCCCAAGGCAAATGTCTTGCTCAGTCCATTGCATTCATTTGGATTTCCCGCTTTGCTGCTTCCTGTAGCTCTCTGTACCATGTGACCAAGCAGTCACATGGTCTAGTGATGTCACCAGGGTCCTTCCACTGGATAGGAACTAGCCGCTACCGTTCAGGGATTGCAGGATAAAACTTACCAGGAAAGGTTAAAGGATCTTAACATGTATAGCTTGGAGGAAAGACGAGACAGGGGGGATATGATAGAAACATTTAAATACATAAAGGGAATCAACACAATAAAGGAGGAGACTATATTTAAAAGAAGAAAAACTACCACAACAAGAGGACATTGTCTTAAATTAGAGGGACAAGGTTTAAAAATAATATCAGGAAGTATTACTTTACTGAGAGGGTAGTGGATGCATGGAATAGCCTTTCAGCTGAAGTGGTAGAGGTTAACACAGTAAAGGAGTTTAAGCATGCGTGGGATAGGCATAAGACTATCCTAACTATAAGATAAGGCCAGGGACTAATGAAAGTATTTAGAAAATTGGGCAGACTAGATGGGCCGACACATTCTATGATTCTATGTTTCTAATGCTTGCATTTAACTAGGTGGATTGGGCTGTGGAGCCCTTACAGCGCCACCTGTTGGTTGCAAGGATCTAGCAACCGCTGTATGCACTGCCTGAATAGCAAGGATTGCTAATTTGCATATTCAGGTGGATTTGCATATTGCTAATTCTGCAGGCAGGAGAGATATGTTCTGTTAATTAATGTCTTCCCCATCCTTGTATAAATATGTTATTATGCTATAATAATATCCTGTATATTTTGTGGCATGTTTTGGTTATTTGAATTTTATTATGTTGTATTATGTAATGAACATATGGGCTAGTCCCAAGTAAAATAAAGTATCGTATGTTAGTTCCACTTAGAACGGTGTCCTGTGTGGATTTTTTGGGATCCCAGCCATAGAGTTGTTGTACCTGTTGGCTGGTTGCATGATCCCTCTAACCCTGGGATAAATCAAGAGAGCTAGGCCTGAGGCACCTAAAGCACGTGCCTTTGTAAAAGCAATAGAAATCAAATTGCAGTCAAAAGGGGTGTCTGGAAGAAGAGCTGCAGTGGAATAGGCAGAAGGGACGATACCTGCCTGGAAGAAGAGCTGCAGCGGAATAGGCAGAGGGGACGATACCTGCCTGGAAGGAGAGCTGCAGCCTGGTCGGGTGGAAAAAGCGGGACCCCAGTCAAGCTACGGCGACTGGGGCAGAAGAGTGCCAGTTTTGCTCAGTTCCAGCTATGAAGCGATCCTGGGCAGAGGTACCCAGCCAGGGTACAGGGAGCTCCGCTACAGGCGTACTGGTGTTATTGGCATCCAAATGAGGTAATTAGTTTGCCAAGAAAGGCAGTATAAAGAGAAAATAGAAGGGGACCAAGAACAGAGCCTTGGGCGACTCCAACTGAGATAGGATGAAGGAAGGAGGTATCATAAGACAAGGAGACACTAAATAAACGTTCATTATTTCATTTGATAATGGGACACTCTGAGCACAGTATCCACTACAGTTTGTTGTCCCCTGTTGTACAGAGTTTGGACTTATCCGTCTCTCCCGCTCTCTTATTGCTAAAGCAGATATAGCCTGGAAACAGACCTACAAACAAACAGACAGGCTGGAAGGGTTAAAGTGTATTTAGTGGTCTTTCATAAGGCTAAAGCCAGCTCTGACCAGTTTATTGCTATGCAAGCTTTGTAAATAAGAAAAGAAAAACGTGCAGTTTGTCACCTACATCGAACTTTCTAGAAGTAAAAAAAAGCAATGCCCCTCATTATGATAATAAACCTTTTTTTTCTGAAATATGATTGCACAAAATGAGTTAACCTGTTTGCTTATTTATGTTAAATCGTTTTTTATTGAAGTCATCACAATAAACAGTTTTTCCACGCAGGGGATAAGGCATAAACAGTGCATACTGTATGGATAAACATATATAGTTTGTTATTGTTTCTACCTCTTTTTTGTTAATTTCCATTTCTCTCTCTCTCTTCCCCACCTTCCCCCCCCTTTTTTCTCCCCTCTTTCTATGCTATGTGAGGACGCCGAAATCCCCATAAGAAAGCATGCCATTGCCTTGCATGCACATTAGGTCTCACCCGCCGACGTCAGCCTTATAAAGCCTTCCCACACCCTGCAATTAGGCTCAGAGCACTCTGATTGGTTGGTTTAAGCTAACCAATCAGAGTGCCTGACAGGTAAATGAAGAGAATGACAGGTAAGTCACTACATTTACCTTTCACAGCACTCTGATTGGTTGCCTTGAAATCCAACCAATCAAAGTGTTCTGTGTTATTTTACACAGCGTGGAAAAGTTCTTTGGAATTTTCCCACACTATGTAATTTGACTCATAACACTGATTGGTTGCTTTCAATTTGAAATCCATCCAATCAGAGTGCTCTGTGTCATTTTACAAAGGGTTTATTGTAATTTTTTGGGTAGGGGGTGACTAGGGGCTTGGGGACCCCTAGTCACCTTTGGGCGGGGGTAACATTTTCATTTAGGTCCCCCCCTGATTGTTATTTAGGGCCCCCACCCGCCGCTCTTCCGCTGCTCAGGGGTGGGGGCCGGGAACGTAGGACAATAGGTCTCTCTTTCACTGTATGTTTCTTGGCTGTTGGATCTTTTCTTCCAATTCTTTCATTTGTTTAATTACAAGACAGTTAATGCATTAATAACATTTACAATATCTTTTTTCTGCCTTCAACTCTCTCAGTTCCAAAGCTGCTCTCCTTAATAATTAGTTATTATGTTTTCCCTAATCATGTTAGTGCTATTTTTTGTTATAATTACAAGAATGGAGTAAAAGTCTCCTTGTTTATACTGTAATAGAGAAACCAGATAAAAAAAATTGTTGGGAGCCTTTTATATAAAGAAAAGACTGTTTGGTTATTTTCTATAAATAAAATACATACATACAGGGCCGGCCTTAGGGGTGTGCGAGCTGTGTGGCCGCACAGGGCGCCATGGTGCAGGTATGCGCCGGCAGGGGCGTATTAGCCGCAAGTCTAACAAGGCATTTGCCTTGGGCGGCATTTTCCAGGGGGCGGAAAAAAAAACCGCCCCCAAATGCCCAAGGCAAATGTCTTGTTAGCCTTGCGGCTAACAGACATGCTGGGCTGCTGCGCTGCGCTGGTGGGCGGCTGGCGAGGGAGCACTTCTTCTGAGCTGTCTGCTCAGCTCCCTCGCACGCCGCACAGTGAGGCTGTGAGGCGGAGCCGGAATATGACGTCATATTCCGGCTCCCAGCCTCACTCTGAGGCGGGCGAGGGAGCTGAGCAGAGAGCTCAGAGGAAGTGCTCCCTCGCCAGCCCGCCCACCAGTGCCGCTCGCCCAGCAGCCACTGGACCACCAGGGAGGAAGAGACACCCCCCTCCAGCATTCCCAAAGGTAAGCAGGCTGAGGGGGGGGGGGGGGTGTTTAAATAAATTTTAAAAAAATGTGTTAATGTGGGTGAGTGTGTGTGTGTGTGTCTGTTAGTGTGTGTCTGTTAGTGTGTGTCTGTTAGTGTGTTTCTGTTAGTGTGTGTGTCTGACTGTGTGTGGCTGTCTGCCTGTGTGTGTGTGACTGTTTGCCTATGTGTGTGTGTGTGTGACTGTCTGCGTGTGTGTGACTGTCTGCCAGTGTGTGTGTGTGTGTCTGCCTGTCTGTGTGTGTGTGACTGTGTGTGTGTGGCTGTCTGCCTGTGTGTGTGTGGCTGTCTGCCAGTGTGTGTTTGACTGTTTGTCTGTGTGTGTTTGACTGTTTGTCTGTGTGTGTGACTGTCTGTGTGTGTGACTGTGTGTGTGTGGCTGTTTGCCTCTGTGTGTTTGGCTGTCTGCCTGTGTGTTTGTGTGTGGCTGTCTGTGTGTGACTGCCAGCCTGTGTGTGTGGCTGTCTGCCTGTGTGTGTGTGTGTTTGTGTGCGAGCTGTGAGGCCGCACAGGGCGCCATGGTGCAGGTATGCGCCCGGCAGGGGCGTATTAGCCGCAAGTCTAACAAGGCATTTGCCTTGGGCGGCATTTTCCAGGGGGCGGAAAAAAAAAAACGCCCCCAAATGCCCAAGGCAAATGTCTTGTTAGCCTTGCGGCTAACAGACATGCTGGGCTGCTGCGCTGCGCTGGTGGGCGGCTGGCGAGGGAGCACTTCCTCTGAGCTGTCTGCTCAGCTCCCTCGCACGCCGCACAGTGAGGCTGTGAGGCGGAGCCGGAATATGACGTCATATTCCGGCTCCCAGCCTCACTCTGAGGCGGGCGAGGGAGCTGAGCAGAGAGCTCAGAGGAAGTGCTCCCTCGCCAGCCCGCCCACCAGTGCCGCTCGCCCAGCAGCCACTGGACCACCAGGGAGGAAGAGACACCCCCCTCCAGCATTCCCAAAGGTAAGCAGGCTGAGGGGGGGGGGGGTGTTTAAATAAATTTTAAAAAAATGTGTCTGTTAGTGTGTGTCTGTGTCTGTTAGTGTGTGTCTGTTAGTGTGTGTGTCTGACTGTGTGTGGCTGTCTGCCTGTGTGTGTGTGACTGTTTGCCTATGTGTGTGTGTGTGTGACTGTCTGCGTGTGTGTGACTGTCTGCCAGTGTGTGTGTGTGTGTCTGCCTGTCTGTGTGTGTGTGACTGTGTGTGTGTGGCTGTCTGCCTGTGTGTGTGTGGCTGTCTGCCAGTGTGTGTTTGACTGTTTGTCTGTGTGTGTTTGACTGTTTGTCTGTGTGTGTGACTGTCTGTGTGTGTGACTGTGTGTGTGTGGCTGTTTGCCTCTGTGTGTTTGGCTGTCTGCCTGTGTGTTTGTGTGTGGCTGTCTGTGTGTGACTGCCAGCCTGTGTGTGTGGCTGTCTGCCTGTGTGTGTGTGTGTTTGTGTGCGTGACTGCCTATGTGTGACTGTCTGGGCAGACTAGATGGGCCGAATGGTTCTTATATGCCGTAACATTCTATGTCTGTGTGTGTGTGTGTGGCTGTCTGTGTATGACTGCCTGAGTGTGTTTGTGTGTGTGTATGGCTGTCTGCCTGTGTGTGTGTGTGACAGGGTGTGTGGGAAGGGGGAAGGAGTGGGGGAGGGGGGGAGCTGTGAAGATTTTTCGCACAGGGCGCCCAAATGCCTAAGGCCGGCCCTGCATACATAGACTGTACAGCGAGAATAATGTCACACTCCCACCTATATATACACAGAATATATGACTCTCTCAATAAGCAAAATGTCCCTCTTTATATACATGCAGTCTATATGGCTCTCTCAATATGTAAAAGGCCCCAATCTATATACATACAGTCTATATGGCTGTGTATAATGTCACACTCGTACCTAAATACACACAGACTATATGTCTCTCTCAATAAGCAAAAAAAAGCGCCATCTCTCCCAGCATGAGGCTTACTCGGTGGGAAGGGGGGCTTGAGCGTCATTTTGGGCAGTTAGTGATGTCAGACTCGTGGTCAGGTGCAGGGTTCTTTTATGAATAGAACATTTCATTAGGCCTGCTTCACATGGCCTTGGCTCTGGCCTGTGTTATACTTTTGTTGCATGTTACAGGAGATTCAATAATTCCGGAGTCAGCTATGTCTTTATAGAAAATACAGTCTCTATTCATTACACTAAATGTTGCTGGGAAATTCTGTCATGTAATGTAGTTTAAAATGGAGGATCTGTCAGGTAATGTGGGTTAAAATGGAGTTAGTGCAAACATTCAACACAGGTTCAATAAAGATTTTTCAATAATTCTACATCACCCCTACAATCAAACGCAAACATTACACACAAACACACCACTGTATTAAAACACTAAAACTATGTACAAGCACCCCTTCAAACACCAACACTACACATTCAATTAGAGTGCCAGTATATGCCGCAGCGCTGTACAGGTATACAACCTAGAAATTTTGAAAGAAAAATATTGAAATATTAAGGGCGTCTAAAAAGTTTGGGAACCAAAGTTTGGGAACCACTGTCGTAGATTCCTTAATTATTGGTTAACCTGCACACTAATGGGCCCTTTTTAACTTTCAGAATAGCAGCCAATCAGAATATAGGTTTGATTTAAAAGTTTTTTGCTAGTTTTGGATCTTTTTTTTTTCTCTATATTTGCCATTACACACTTTTGTAAAATAAAAAGTAATAAATATTACTGCAGTCCAATACAGAGAAGCTGCAATTAATGTTTCAGTGTACGTACAAACATATCTCTGTGCACTTTATTATATCAAATACGACTATATCCTGGTACTACTGGCTCATCAGAACATCTGGATGCTTTCAGTCACCTGACCATGCATGGCCATTGTCCTCTAGCTCACAGCTGCCGTTGCCTAGCAACAGTGGTAACAATCAGACCAAGTGGGGATATGATGTAAAATGATGATGTATCTGGGGTTCATTATCTGTTAGTCCAGAGTCGAGTAGACAGCGATTAACAGTTACTCCAGTCATATATTGGATCAATTTGGAAGATATCCAGTTCATAAAATGGAGACAAACCTAGATACATCTGAATCTGAGGAGTACGAGGATGACTTGCTGTAGGTTTATTTAAAATAGTTTGTTTTCTATATTAGTAATGACATAATCATTAAGTTAGAAGGTAAATCCCTAGGTAACTACTTCTATGGCCGTCCATATATATATATATATATATATATATATATATATATATATATATATATATATATATATATAAATACAATTTAACAGGTTAGGATTTTTGGGTGATATTTTGTTTATCATTTCAATGTTCAATATTTAACTTATGACCCTTGACATTATAACCTCAACCATACTGGATACTACCAGAACTATAATAATGATGTTATTCCTAGTCTCTTAAATTATTTTTAAGATTAGGAATAAAAAAATTAGTTTAACAATTATCCAATGTTTAAAACAAACAGTGTACAAGGTCTATTCTGTAAAGTCTAGAATGTTTGCCTATTTTAGAAAAATGATTAAAATAATTTACAAAGTGTAGGGTGGGGATGAGGGGGGGGGGGGGAATTTATGTTGGAAAATTGATTATGATAGTAATTAGCCATTTATTCAAAAATACACGACTATTTCCAACAATCGAAGCAGGAGCACGGAATGATTCAATACGTATACAATGTGTCTCCATGCACTATGTTATATAAAATATATTTAATTATAAAAGTATCATTGGTCATCAGAACCGCTGGATGCTTGCAGCTAGCTGACCATAATTGTACATTGCACTCTACCTACAGCTACAGACCAAACAACCTGATACAAAGTGTGATTATGATACAAAATATCATGTATCTGGGTTTATTATCTGGTATATGAAGTGCTGAATAGTCAGTGATTAAAGGGACACTATAGTCACCTGAACAACTTTAGCTTAATGAAGCAGTTTTGGTGTATAGAACATGCCCCTGCAGCCTCACTGCTCAATCCTCTGCCATTTAGGAGCTAAATCCCTTTGTTTATGAACCCTAGTCACACCTCCCTGCATGTGACTTGTAAAGCCTTCCATAAACACTTCCTGTAAAGAGAGCCCTATTTAGGCTTTCTTTATTGCAAGTTCTGTTTAATTAAGATTTTCTTATCCCCCGCTATGTTAATAGCTTGCTAGACCCTGCAAGAGCCTCCTGTATGTGATTAAAGTTCAATTTAGAGATTGAGATACAATTATTTAAGGTAAATTACATCTGTTTGAAAGTGAAACCAGTTTTTTTTTTATGCAGGCTCTGTCAATCATAGCCAGGGGAGGTGTGGCTAGGGCTGCATAAACAGAAACAAAGTGATTTAACTCCTAAATGACAGTGAATTGAGCAGTGAAATTGCAGGGGAATGATCTATACCAGGGGTAGGCAACCTTTTAGCAGCACTGTGCCGATATAGGATTGTGATGTCCCGTAGCGTGCCGGTCCTATTTTTTTTTATAAATCGAGGTGTGCATGCTGCCGTATTCTGCTTGTTATTTTTACTGTAATTGCTTTGTATCGTTGTATTTGTGCGTATATATGCAGGGCTGTCTTTAATAATGACTGGACCCTGGACAAAGCATTTGTTTAGGGCCCCCTGGACCCTGTCCCCCCTTCCCAGGCATGCAATCACTTCCTCCACCTCAACACAGTGGCGGACCTAAAGTAGAGAGGTGCAAGAATTCTTGGCGGTCTCCCTGTTGCACGGGTGATTAAAAGGTAGATCCCCATCTGTCGTGCAACTCCAGAAATGCATTGACAGCTGGAGCTCTACCATTTACTCATGTTTGCAGGTCTGTATTTAGCACTAAGCTGTTTTTGTGTGTTTTTGTGGAATATGTTTGTATGTGGTGTTGGCGTGATTGCAAGCACACACACACACACACAGATATACTGACACACACAGAGACATACTGACATACACACAGACATGCTGTCATACAAACATACTGACACACACACAGATATACTGACACACACATAGACATGCTGACATACAAACATACTGACACACACACAGATATACTGATGCAGATATACTGACTCACACACACACATACTGACACACACAAAGACATACTGACACAGACATGCTGACACACAAAGACATACTGACACACACAAACATACTGACACACACAAACATACTGACACACACACACACTGACAGACATACTGACACAGACATACACTTTAAAACTCACCCTCCAGTTTCCTACCTTTCCTGCTGGTGGCTGAAGGCGTTGGGAGTTGGGGTCTAGAGCTCTTGGCCAGCCCCCCTCCAATCTGCCTACTCTTCTTTCCTGCGCGCTCCTCTCTTTGTGGGAGGAAGTGATACGTGGCCGTCACTTCCTCCCAGCCTGCTGCCGAAAAGCAAGGGGCCCGCTCACGCTGTTAAAGCACCTCAGCGTGTGACCGGGTCCCTGCTGACAGAAGCCCAGCGGGTGGTCCTTTGTGCATGGGCCACCCGGTGGGCCTCCTTAGTGTGCAGATTACCAGCCAGAGGGTTAGAAATAGTTGAGGCCAGCAGGGCTCACGGTGCAGCTGCCCAGTTTGCCCCGCGTTAAAGAAGGCCCTGCGTATATGAGCTATTATATTGTTTATGTTCATGAGTAGTTTATGGTATTGTGTATGATACATATGAATGTAAGCTGTGTATGGGTGCTGCTTGTGGAATTGTGTGTGTGTGGATGGATATGTCAAAGTGTGTGTTTGGTAGTGTGTGGGGGCTGTTTGGGGTATTGCATGTGGGGTTGTGTGCATGTATGTGGATTGTTAGTGATGTTTCGTTTGTGCGGATTGTGTGTATGTTTGTGTGTGGGCTGTCCGTATTATTTGTATGAGGGGAGGGTTATTCTGCATTTCTGTGTATATCTAGCAGTGTGGGTGGCTTCCCTGGAGTGCAGTGTTGACCAAGCTGGCCAGGTACATGTCAAGGACAGGAGCTGCAACAGCAACTGCGAGCTGCTCTACTACAGAGTGGCTTCCTATTCACAAGTGCTGGGAGGCAGTGCTCTGAGATCACTACCTCTACGTGCTGCAATGCATAAATTGAGGATTGTCCTTCACCACCTTTTCGGATTAGCAGATATCTGAAGTTTTACTGGGACTCCTGATAGGCCAGAGCCTGTTTGACTCTAGCAGCCTTGAGTGCCGTGCAAAGACACCTCGAGTGCCGTGCATGGCACTAGTGCCGTAGGTTGCCTACCCCTGATCTATACACTAAAACTGCTTTATTTAGCTAAAGTAATTTAGGTGACTATAGTGTTCCTTTAAACGTTATTACAGTATTAACCAGATTTGAAAATAAATGTCCTCCATATGAAATGGAGGAAAACTCTGAATTATGTAAACCTGGGAAGCAACTAAATGATTTGCTGTACGTTTATAGAAAAATATTTAATTTTATATATTATTAATGTAATGATATTGTTAGAACTTAAATCCCCTTTTAACTAGACACGGTTAATTTAAAGAAACAAGTAAATGACTCTGCAGGTGTGCATCCAATTCTATAGATTAACAGGCGATAATTTGTAAGGTTGGTTTCTTTTCAATGACCACATCGGAGGACACGATTAGAGCTTTGTTTATTATGTTAAAACTAATTTTATTAACTGAAAGACTCCTCTCCAATCAGTTATATCAGTCTGGTGGAAGTTGTATGGTAAAGCTAGAAATAGATTGTAGTTCATTTTTTAGGTGACTAATTTTTAACACAGATGAGGTTAAACAGTCTATGTCTTTGATCCCATATTTTTTAAAAACAACTGGAAAATGTAATAAACATTTTCAACGATGCTGAATGGTAAGAAGGTGACAGGTCCACTATAAAATGTAAATATCAGGGAATTTTTCTGACAGACAACTTAAGGGACCGAGAGTTTATTGAAGTTAACAGACAAAACAAATTAAACTTCACAAATATCAGATGTACAAATGTAGACACTAAGCGCTAAGTACATGTTATTGCATTATTAACCTTCTCGTTAAATAGTCAAATAATCCTGATTTCGATGGTTTCATGTTGTGACTGAATTTTAGCAATGTGTTAAATTTAAACTATTTCCTTTTTTTCTCCTGTCAGTAAATTGGAGCAGGGTGACATCCTGTGCTCTAGCACTAACGATTACATAGTGCAGGAATTGTTGGGCAGCGGCTCCTTTGGAAACGTTGTGAAGGGTGTTATAAGAGCAACCAACGAAAATGTGGCAATCAAAATCTTGAAGGACCACCCACGTGTTGTTAAATATGCTAAGGCTGAGGTGGAAATCCTCTCCCAGCTGAACAAGGAAAACCCAGACAAATTTAACGTTGTTAAGCACTATGAGTATTTCCAACACAACGATAACATCTGCCTTGTGTTCGAGATGTTAGATATCAGCCTATACGACTTTATTAAGAAACGCAACAATAGGCCGCTTCCTGTGAGACACATACGCCCTATTGTGCAGCAGGTGGGCAATGCACTGGATAAACTAAAGAGTCTACAGATAATTCATACCGACTTGAAGCCAGAAAATATCATGTTGGTAAACACGTCCAAATACCCATTCAAGATCAAGGTCATAGACTTTGGTTGTGCCATCCATACATCCAAGGTTCGAGTTCCAAGTTACATCCAAACAAGATACTATAGGTAAGGGACATTTATTAGTCATAATTCACATTTCAAATAAAGTATAGATATCCTTTGCATTTATGAAATGAGTATAAAGAATAATGTTAACTAGGTCTGGTTAATTATTTTGTTAACTTTTTTTTATTATCCAAAAAGAATAAAGTGCGCTGTACCTTTTAAAACACTTAATATGTGTAAAACCTAATATTCCATTATATATAGTATACCAATATTTTAAAGTGCATGTGCAATATCAAACTTGTGAAAATATAAATCCAAAGGAGGAGATACACACTTACAGATAATAGCTGTAGGACGCAGCAATGGCGCTGATTACCCTTCGGGGTGATATACAAAGCAAACACAAGGAAAAAAAAACATAGGGTAGCATGCAATAAATATGCGCCACATAGCGCCTTTTTTTGCTTGTAATTATTATTTTTCTATTGTACTTTTTCTATAGCCACATAGCGCCTTTTTTTGCTTGTAATTATTATTTTTCTATTGAACTTTTTTTATTGAATATTAGGAGATATTAGTGATATTTATGGCATCTGATGGAGTGTAGCAGTCAGCTAGCTCTACACATGCACACAGGACTCTTAGGTGGACATTGATTTATCAGAATTTGCCCAAGTGACATGGCTGCTTGTTACAAAGCTCTCCGAGGGAGAAGGGAAGTAGTCAAAATATTCCCCCATTTTTCTCCTTCAAAGCTTTGCATATCAAGCTGTTAGAAGACATGTCACTGGTATATTCTTGGTAGAAAAGATTACAAAATATAGCTTCATGGGATCTCTGCCGAAATTCTCATATGTGCACAGAGTGATATGAAGGGCTTTGAGAAGCTGTGTAAATCTGCGGAATATGATAGAATATCAATTACATTCCAAAGCACCATTTAGGCAGTATTCCTCTATTATTCTCATTTTATAAAAACTGATCACCATTAAAGTAATTGGAAATGATTGCAGACTGTCCATGGTCTCTCTAAGCTAGGGGAAATGGGAGTTGGGTTTTGCTGAGCGCTCTGTTAGCTGATATGTACTTGTGCTGAGAGTTTTAGGAGTCGGGGGAAAACACTTCCACTGATAACTCTCAGGCAGCCAGATGAAACAGATTAAAGATTAAATTAATAGAAATAGTAACTATTTCAGTGATTTACATCTAATTTAAGTGATTTAAGCACTAACGGGTAAATTATTCATCTAACCTTCTGACTTCTCTCCTTTTAATAAAATTCAGGTCCCCAGAAATAATATTAGCATTACCGTTCTCGGAGGCTATCGACATGTGGTCTGTGGGGTGTATCATCGCAGAGCTTTTTACAGGATATCCATTGTATCCTGGATCATCTGAGTATGATCAGGTGAGTTCAAATTTAATAGATATCTATGTCTAATTATATATTAAGGTCTCAGTCAGGAATCCAGAATTGGTTCACATAGAAAGGTATCACATAGCTGTTTTATTTGCTTATACAGACTGGAGTCAAAGTGCAAAGTTAAAATGGTCAATTTTGTTTAAACTGAGTGAGAAAGAATTGTAGTGAATCAAAGATAGAAATTTGAAAAATTTAAGCAAAAGTGCAAATTTTGAAGAGCTCTTCAACTCAACTGCTGTCATACCTTTTACCCTAAAGTTTGGGATACGGTTATTAACTCACCTCAATCCAGTGTTTAGTAAATGAATGCCTTACGGATAGAGGCAATTGTACACATTCTGATCAAAACAAAACCGTGGAATTTAACTCTATGTCTGTTCAACCATAATTTACTTTTTTCATATGAAGGGCACCTCAACTTATTATAAATCATTTTATTCAGGAGAAACAGGGCTCTTATTTCACATCAGATATTCATATATGAAACACATTTTTAAAGCATGCACGTTAGCATACTCACACCAATGTTTATTTGGTAGTTTAGGTAACTTTCTATAGAAACATATAGCTGTATAATTAATGTATTTATTAAATCCAAACATTTCTATTATAAGAAGTAATTGCACTCCAACTTTTAAATTTGATAATATTTGTATTTTAACTAGTTTTTAAACAAAATGAAGAATGGGTATCCCTGTGGCAAATAGAATTCTAAGCCTTTTAATAAAAATGTGTCCGGCATTAGAATGTGGAGACAAACAGATTACTTTATATACTTAGAATCACTGTTTGTAACGTTAAGTAATTTATATATTATTTCACAATGCTAGTTTCCATTCATTTACTTAATTTTTCAAGTTATAACCACAGAAAATGTTAGTTGTTGATAAGTTGTGGAAATGCAGTAAATCAGACAGATTTGAAGCAGGTGATTGTGGGTAATGATTGATTACGGGTACGTTTACAGTTTTACTAGAAGCTGACGGTACTGGCATGAAAAGTTGTGACCTCTTGTTTCCTCCCTGCAGATCCGCTACATCACTGAGACCCAGGGTTTGCCCCCTGATAACATGCTCAATTTGGGAGCAAAGACCGAGGATTACTTTAGAAACGACAGCGAATGTGAGGTTTTATTATGGAGTTTAAAGGTGCGTCCTTATATATCAACCATAGCCATGTTTATATAAAATAAAATGATATGTAACTCCTTCAGGATGTGGGGTTTAGCAAATCCTATGATATCATGACAGTCCCAGTAAATGACCTGCCATGAACTGGTTAAAGCAACATTTCGGGATTTGTATTTAATTTATTTTATTAAGTCAGATTATGTTTTACACACTAACATTCAGCTATTTGGAAGTTCCGATGTGATAAAATGTCAATAATAGTTCCTCCTTAAAGTGTTTTACCTAGTTCCCCCTTTCTCAGTCAGCTTTGCAGCCATTTCATAAATAAAATTTCACAACCACACGGCAAATAAAAAAACTAAACTGTTTAGACTCAGGGAAAGCTGCTGGGTCAGGTAATGGTAAGACGTGTTTATCGGTTCCATTCTAACATTAGCAGGAAACTAACTGACACACTGTAGAATGTTACACTGAGTGATGTTCTCATTCCAGAACCTAATGGACAATCTTGTTTTTCCTCTTCTCTAGAGTGAAAACTACTACGAATATGAGACTGGTATTAGTCCAGTGGAAACAAGGAGATATGTCTTCAGCTCTCTTGATGATATGAGGAAGGTACTGTATTCCTGGGGCACTCACATTAATCCAAAATCTTATGGCATCTTTCTCTCACCTCTTTGGCTCAGCAGAAAAAAAAAATACTTAAAGGAAAACGATAGGGTCAGGAACGCAAACATTTATTCCTTACCCTATAGTGTTACAACCACCACCCAGCCCCCCTGGGCCCCTCTTGCCTCCCTAAATATAGTACAATCTTACTTGTATTCAAGTCTGAAGCTGCTGGTTTTGCCCCTGTTTGTCTTTGCAGATCGGGGGCAGAGCCAGCACAAGTAAAACACAGACCTGGCCAATCAGCATCTCCTAATAGAGATGAATTGAATCAATGCATCTCTATGAGAAAAGTTCAGTGTCTGTATGCAGAGGGAGGAGAGACTGAATGTTGTGATGCTTACTTTGCAGCACTCAACCAGGAAGCACCTCTGGCAGCCATCTGAGGAGTGGCCAGCGAAGTTATCACTAGGCTGTAATGTAAACACTGCATTTTCTCTGAAAAGACAATGTTTACAACAAAAAGCCTGAAGGGAATGATTCAACTCACCAAACCAAATACAATATTCTGGTGTTGTTCTGGTGACTATAGTGTCCCTTTAAAAATTGTCTAGTTGGTCAAGCACAGAAGAGGTGGTGGAGCAATCTCTTTGTGCTGAACTTTGGATGTGAGGAGCAACAGCTTGGGGGCAAAGAAATTGTATGTGCATTGTTCGTACGGCAAGACCTTAAACATTTTGCCCCTCTACATAAACACTTTTCTTAATTTTGTTGTAACGTATGTGTTACATTTTCCATTTGTAATATGTGTTTTTTTACATGCAGCATTTTAAAAAATATATATATTATTAAAGTATAAAACAGGAACCTATTTCTTGATTTTCGCACCCCTGCCTTATCTTCAGTTACCGATCTTGTTACAAGAATCTGACGATCTGCCTAGAACCCCTACTAGTGTCATCAGTAACATTGTGGCTATTTAGTCCAGATCCTACCAAACCAAGTTGTGAGGTTGGTAGGGAATACTGAAAAGCAGCCAAATCACCTACTGAAGTTACTGAATAATGTTGGCCCTATGCCACTAAAAAAAAATATTGCTTTGTATATTTTTTCATGAATACTAACCTCACTAAAACAAATAATCTTCTTATTGACTGTTTCTTTCTCTTCAGGTAATTTTACCATTAAAGTTGGTGAGCAGTGACACGCTGGTGGAGATGGGAGACGTATGGCAGTTTATTGATCTGCTGAAGGAAATTCTTACTATGGACCCAGACAAGAGAATAACTCCGATAGGCCTTCTCAGCCATCCCTTCATAACCATGGCACATCTCCAGCACTTTGCACGGAGTTCATAGTACGTGATCTTCCTTGTGCACTGGGAAGGTTGCTTGGAAATGTTGGGAAAATTGGTATCAATGTGGGAGTAGGAGGATCAATCATATTCAGAAATAATATAGGAAGCTTAATATATCTACTAGAATATGTAGAATTATATAAATTGTATGAGTAACCTCCAGCACTCTAGCTTTTTGCTGCCTCTTGTGATGGTTCATAATATAACGGAACCCTTTAGGCATACTGTTCTGGCGCCCCCTCTGTTACAAGAAGTCAAACAGCTCACCACCTACTCTGCAGCCATGAGAGGTGAACGCTTAGCTCAGAGAAAGAGAGCTTCCTGCTCTGTGAAGGGTGTAGTGGAGGCAGGGAGCAGTGAAGTCAAACTGTCCGAAAAAGGTTTGATCACTTACATTGAAGGGTGTCAGGGCAATCCAAGCACCATAACCACTGCAGTGCACTGATCGGTTAGGGTGCCTGGAGTTTTCCTATTACAAATATTGTAAGAGTATTTTTTAACTTTAACAGCAGCTAAAATTATGTTTACTTCAGGTCTGGGAAGGAATGTTGTATTCAACGAGTCGTCCTTTGTGTTTTCTTGCTCATATAATTCCCTGTTTATTCAATTATTTTATTACTTTTTTGTCTATTACTTATCATTTGTTTTCATTTTTCCATAACTTTTTACTCGTTAATTTCTTCACAATGTTTATCACGTCCTTGTTTTCAGTGACATTCTTGTTTTTTATATAATTTAATCTCACTGTCTTTGTCTCTCTTTTCCCAGCGTAAATCATTGCTTCCAGGCCATGGAGATAAACAAAGAACAGGTGAGTATAGTGATAGTCCTCATTATGATCCCATTAAAAAACGGAGGGGAACTGTTAGGGGTGTCCAGTAGACAGCAATGTGCAGCTGAAGATGTAATGGTTTCTCCAGCTTGTGGGATGGGGATCATTATTCATAACTCTAATTATAACGTGAACACAGACATAGAACAGGTAAAGGGATGATATTCTATTTTTACTAAATAAACTCTTAGTATTTATAAGAAAAATGTCAATTTAATTTGTGTTAACGCAGAGCAGCACATTTCGGGATTTATTTTCTCTCTTTATTTTCTATGCTATCATACAACAGGAGGTGTGTCCCGAGTCAGAGTCATCGAATGAAGAGGAAAAAGCGAAGGATTACAACGAGAGACTTCTGGAACTTGTGAGTGCCTCCATGGGTGTAACTGGGTGCAAGAATCAAAGAATCTCAGTCCCCTCTAAGCAATGCATCTGAGTGAGATGATGGGATGAGTCTGACTGTGTGTTTAATTGGATGATTGTATGTAACCTTAAAGGGATACTCTGGGTACCATAACAACTTCATCAATTGAAGTTGTTATGGTGCCAGGAAGTCCTATGTGCCTTCCTATCATAAAGGTTTAACCCTTTATGACAGCAATGTGCAGCTGAAGATGTAATGGTTTCTCCAGCTTGTGGGATGGGGATCATTATTCATAACTCTAATTATAACGTGAACACAGACATAGAACAGGTAAAGGGATGATATTCTATTTTTACTAAATAAACTCTTAGTATTTATAAGAAAAATGCCAATTTAATTTGTGTTAACGCAGAGCAGCACATTTCGGGATTTATTTTCTCACTTTATTTCTATGCTATCATACAACAGGAGGTGTGGCCTGATCCTCCAGAAATGGAGACAGAGTCATCGAATGAAGAGGAAAAAGAGAAGGATTACAACGGGAGACTTCTGGAACTTGTGAGTGCTTCCATGGGTGTAACTGGGTGCAAGAATCAAAGAATCTCAGTCCCCCCTAAGCAATGCATCTGAGTGAGATGATGGGATGAGTCTGACTGTGTGTTTAATTGGATGATTGTATGTAACCTTAAAGGGATACTCTGGGTACCATAACAACTTCATCAATTGAAGTTGTTATGGTGCCAGGAAGTCCTATGTGCCTTCCTATCATAAAGGTTTAACCCTTTATGACAGCAATGTGCAGCTGAAGATGTAATGGTTTCTCCAGCTTGTGGGATGGGGATCATTATTCATAACTCTAATTATAACGTGAACACAGACATAGAACAGGTAAAGGGATGATATTCTATTTTTACTAAATAAACTCTTAGTATTTATAAGAAAAATTTCAATTTAATTTGTGTTAACGCAGAGCAGCACATTTCGGGATTTATTTTCTCTCTTTATTTCTATGCTATCATACAACAATAGGTGTGTTTCGAGTCTCCAGAAATGGAGACAGAGTCATCGAATGAAGAGGAAAAAGAGAAGGATTACAACGGGAGACTTCTGGAACTTGTGAGTGCTTCCATGGGTGTAACTGGGTGCAAGAATCAAAGAATCTCAGTCCCCCCTAAGCAATGCATCTGAGTGAGATGATGGGATGAGTCTGACTGTGTGTTTAATTGGATGATTGTATGTAACCTTAAAGGGATACTCTGGGTACCATAACAACTTCATCAATTGAAGTTGTTATGGTGCCAGGAAGTCCTATGTGCCTTCCTATCATAAAGCGTTAAACCAAACCGTCTATGAAGGGTTTAACCCTGTCTGCTCTGCAGACAGGGTTAAACCCTTCATAGACGGTTTAACCCTTTATGACAGCAATGTGCAGCTGAAGATGTAATGGTTTCTCCAGCTTGTGGTATGGGGATCATTATTCATAACTCTAATTATAACGTGAACACAGACATAGAACAGGTAAAGGGATGATATTCTATTTTTACTAAATAAACTCTTAGTATTTATAAGAAAAATGTCAATTTAATTTGTGTTAACGCAGAGCAGCACATTTCGGGATTTATTTTCTCACTTTATTTCTATGCTATCATACAACAGGAGGTGTGGCCTGATCCTCCAGAAATGGAGACAGAGTCATCGAATGAAGAGGAAAAAGAGAAGGATTACAACGGGAGACTTCTGGAACTTGTGAGTGCTTCCATGGGTGTAACTGGGTGCAAGAATCAAAGAATCTCAGTCCCCCCTAAGCAATGCATCTGAGTGAGATGATGGGATGAGTCTGACTGTGTGTTTAATTGGATGATTGTATGTAACCTTAAAGGGATACTCTGGGTACCATAACAACTTCATCAATTGAAGTTGTTATGGTGCCAGGAAGTCCTATGTGCCTTCCTATCATAAAGGTTTAACCCTTTATGACAGCAATGTGCAGCTGAAGATGTAATGGTTTCTCCAGCTTGTGGGATGGGGATCATTATTCATAACTCTAATTATAACGTGAACACAGACATAGAACAGGTAAAGGGATGATATTCTATTTTTACTAAATAAACTCTTAGTATTTATAAGAAAAATGTCAATTTAATTTGTGTTAACGCAGAGCAGCACATTTCGGGATTTATTTTCTCTCTTTATTTCTATGCTATCATACAACAATAGGTGTGTTTCGAGTCTCCAGAAATGGAGACAGAGTCATCGAATGAAGAGGAAAAAGAGAAGGATTACAACGGGAGACTTCTGGAACTTGTGAGTGCTTCCATGGGTGTAACTGGGTGCAAGAATCAAAGAATCTCAGTCCCCCCTAAGCAATGCATCTGAGTGAGATGATGGGATGAGTCTGACTGTGTGTTTAATTGGATGATTGTATGTAACCTTAAAGGGATACTCTGGGTACCATAACAACTTCATCAATTGAAGTTGTTATGGTGCCAGGAAGTCCTATGTGCCTTCCTATCATAAAGGTTTAACCCTTTATGACAGCAATGTGCAGCTGAAGATGTAATGGTTTCTCCAGCTTGTGGGATGGGGATCATTATTCATAACTCTAATTATAACGTGAACACAGACATAGAACAGGTAAAGGGATGATATTCTATTTTTACTAAATAAACTCTTAGTATTTATAAGAAAAATGCCAATTTAATTTGTGTTAACGCAGAGCAGCACATTTCGGGATTTATTTTCTCTCTTTATTTCTATGCTATCATACAACAATAGGTGTGTTTCGAGTCTCCAGAAATGGAGACAGAGTCATCGAATGAAGAGGAAAAAGAGAAGGATTACAACGAGAGACTTCTGGAACTTGTGAGTGCTTCCATGGGTGTAACTGGGTGCAAGAATCAAAGAATCTCAGTCCCCCCTAAGCAATGCATCTGAGTGAGATGATGGGATGAGTCTGACTGTATGTTTAAAGGACCACTCTAGTGCCAGGAAAGCCTCAGGGCACCCCCTCCCGCCCGGCTCTGGAAAGAGGAAAAGGGGTAAAACTTACCTTTTTCCAGCGCTGGGCGGGGAGCTCTCCTCCTCCTCTCCGCCTCCGTTCCTCCCCGTCGGCTGAATGTGCACGCGCGGCATGAGCTGCGCGCGCATTCAGCCGGTCACATAGGAAAGCATTCATAATGCTTTCCTATGGACGCTTGCGTGCTCTCACTGTGATTTTCACAGTGAGAATCACGCAAGCGCCTCTAGCGGCTGTCAGTGACACAGCCACTAGAGGAAATAGGGGAAGGCTTAACTAATTGATAAACATAGCAGTTTCTCTGAAACTGCTATGTTTATAAAACAATTAGTTAACCCTAGCTGGACCTGGCACCCAGACCACTTCATTAAGCTGAAGTGGTCTGGGTGCCTAGAGTGGTCCTTTAATTGGATGATTATATGTAACCTTAAAGGGATACTCTGGGTACCATAACAACTTCAACAATTGAAGTTTTATGGTGCCAGGAAGTCCTATGTGCCTTCCTATCATAAAGCGTTAAACCGTCTATGAAGGGTTTAACCCTGTCTGCTCTGCAGACAGGGTTAAACCCTTCATAGACGGTTTAACCCTTTATGACAGCAATGTGCAGCTGAAGATGTAATGGTTTCTCCAGCTTGTGGGATGGGGATCATTATTCATAACTCTAATTATAACGTGAACACAGACATAGAACAGGTAAAGGGATGATATTCTATTTTTACTAAATAAACTCTTAGTATTTATAAGAAAAATGTCAATTTAATTTGTGTTAACGCAGAGCAGCACATTTCGGGATTTATTTTCTCTCTTTATTTTCTATGCTATCATACAACAGGAGGTGTGTCCCGAGTCTCCAGAAATGGAGACAGAGTCATCGAATGAAGAGGACAAGAAGGAACAGCTGATAGAAGAAGATTCTGGGAAGAAAGAAAAGGAAAAAAAGAATGATCGCAGCGAGAGACATCTGGAACTTGTGAGTACTTCCATTGGTGTAACTGGGTGCAAGAATCAAAGAATCTCAGTCCCCCCTAAGCAATGCATCTGAGTGAGATGATGGGATGAGTCTGACTGTGTGTTTAATTGGATGATTGTATGTAACCTTAAAGGGATACTCTGGGTACCATAACAACTTCATCAATTGAAGTTGTTATGGTGCCAGGAAGTCCTATGTGCCTTCCTATCATAAAGGGTTAAACCGTCTATGAAGGGTTTAGCCCTGTCTGCTCTGCACAGTGCCTTCAACCGATTCTGCATTAAATCCGGAGGCCTCGGACTTGGTACCACTGACTTGTTCCCTATTCATAAAACTGAGTGCAAAATGAACATTTTATGAATGGGTTGTGTTTATAATCAGTGTGCTGTGAATTCAGGTTTGTATCAGTGTGAGGTTCCCATAAATGTCAATGTAGGGTATATCTGGAAAGATATGTCAATGTTTATATGGAAAAGCAAGGTGTGTTTGTGTGTCGGGTTTGTGTGCAAGTGAATATGTGTGTATTTGTGTGTTGCTTTTTTTTTCCATTTTCTTTCTTGATCGGAGGAATTCCAGGGCCCAGTCGCAATTATTTGTGCTGTTTTTATTTTGTATCTCTGTGTATAAAATATAATTCATAGTGTCACACATATTACTATGAAAGTTGATACATGACATTGTCCAAGGGATACATTAACGAATAAATTCTGATTCTGTTTTTCTTTTGATTTGTAGCATACAAATTCTATCGCACTTGCAAAGCAAATAGCTAGCCAAACTGAGGCTGAGCCCCTGGGAGCATGTGAGAGTTCCCCATCAGCACAGATCGAGATCCAAGACCAGGTAAGGATGTACGCAATATGGCAGATTAGTCCTTAAGGTTTTGGGGCACTAGATATTGACTGGAGGTAGAGACTTTACCTCTCCGAACTTTGTTATACACAGAAAAAAAAAAGATGACAATACTCTCTACATTGCAGAAAGGAAGATCTTAGATCTATATTTATCGCTATGGTTCTAGGGATAATTTATTTATTTAGAACACATTGCTTATTCTGCTTACAGTTTGATAATTGTAGTACTGAGTGTGTGTGATTTATCACCTTCCCATGTGTGTCACTGTGATACACTATACACCAGTGGGAGGCAAACTTTGGCAGTCCAGATGTTCTGAACTACATCTCCCCTGATGCTTTGCCAGAATTATGGCTGTCAGAGCATTTTGGGAGATGGTTGTGTAACCCTGCTATACTCACTCTAACCTCGTGGCACGTAGCACAGCATAGCGCATTGTGTTGACTTGTTATATCCTGTGTGCTTTCTATTTTATTCCACTCTTTACAGAGAAATCGATATATATATATATATATATATATACATATATATATACACACACACACACATACATACAACATACATATACACACACACACACACACATATACATACACACATACATACACACACACACACACACACACACACACACACACCTAATGGATCAAAGTTAATGAATAGCAATGCCCAATTGACGCCTTCAATGAATACATTCTGATGGTTTTCTTTTCCTTTCGTGGCTAGCATGCTCAAGAAGGACCTTTACTGGAAGAGTCAAGCGAAGCAGAAGAGAGCTGTGAAGTAGTTGCGGAGGATATGGAACCTGACACCCAGGAAAGACCACCTCAGTGCGGGAAGGATACATCGGATGAAAACGAAATCGAAATCCTGAGTGAGTTTGATGAAGGCGACAAAGTAGAGGAGGAGAGAAAAAAGAAAAAGAGGGGATCCCGCATGAGACGGTTGCTACGAGCCTTGTGCTGCTGCTTCCACAGAAAACCAAAGAAATTGAAGGTGAACACACCTGAGACCTCAGATGTCATCATATATCAAGTCCATGGACTTTGCAATTCGAGCAGAGAAAGCAGCACAGAGAGCGAAGCCGCAGCTTCCACCCACTCCTCCCTGCCATCAGAGCACAGTGCAGGTATGCTGCGGAAATGGAAATGTGTCAACGACCTGTCTAAAATAGGAATGTGAAAACAAAAAACCTCTTCATAAACATCAATAAAATATCAAGAATGTGGAAAACCTTCCCGCTGCCTGTATGGATGAAATCAACATGTAACATGCACGGCACCTCAAAATGCATAACACATTGGGAATCCAACTGAAAATTGATAATGAGGTGGCCACAAGACTGGGATAATATTTACCCTACAAGTTCTGACCTCAACTCAGCACCTTTTTTTTTTCGCATTTTCTGGGACTTTTCTCTTTAGGGGGGAGATGAGGAGAGGGGGCGTGATTGTGAGAGGGAGGGGGGTGATGAGGAGAGGGGTGGTGATTGTGAGAGGGGGGGTGATTGTCAGAGGGAGGGGGTGATGAGGAGGGGGGGGTGATAGTGAAAGGGAGGGGGGCGATGAGGAGAGGGGGGTGATTGTGAGAGGGAGGGGGGTGATGAGGAGAGTGGGGGTGATTGTGAGGGGGGTGATTGTGAGAGGGAGGGGAGATGAGAAGAGGGGGGGTGATTGTGAGAGGGAGGGGGTGATGAGGAGAGGGGGGTGATTGTGAGAGGGGGTGATTGTGAGAGGGGGGTGATGAGGAGAGGGGGCGTGATTGTGTGAGGGAGGGGGTGATGAGGAGAGGGGTGGTGATTGTGAGGGGGGAGTGATTGTCAGAGGGAGGGGGTGATGAGGAGGGGGGGGTGATTGTGAAAGGGAGGGGGGCGATGAGGAGAGGGGGGTGATTGTGAGAGGGAGGGGGGTGATGAGGAGAGGGGGGGTGATTGTAAGAGGGAGGGGGTGATTGTGAGAGGGAGGGGGGTGATGAGGAGAGGGGGGGTGATTGTAAGAGGGAGGGGGTGATTGTGAGAGGGAGGGTGGTGATGAGGAGAGGGGGGGTGATTGTGAGAGGGGGGTGATTGTCAGAGGGAGGGGGGTGATTGTGAGAGGGAGGGGGGCGATGAGGTCAGGGGGTGATTGTGAGAGGGGGGGTGATTGTGAGAGGGAGGGGGTGATGAGAAGAGGGGGGTGTAGCGTTACTCACCTTTCCCAGGGGCCGGCCGCGGTCCTCTCTTCAAGCCACGCGCGGTCCTGCGGCTGCACAAGCCGCGCGCGGCTCATCCGACGCTTCAGACAGGAAGGCGGGCAGTGACTGCGAGATGCGGTCACATGTCCCGCCTGAATCTAAGAGCGTGCCGCGAGTCTCGGGCGCGCTCTTAAAGAGACAGTGGGAGCCTAAATTGCCAAAAGGCTCCCATTGGCCCCTGTCATCCCACACACCCCATACACTTACCTTTTGGGGGTGTGGAAGTGACAGGAGCCAATCACATTAGTTTTGAATCTATTTATACTTACCCTTTTCCCTTAGTTCCTTGCCCTATCGTGGTTTCTGCTACAGTTCCCTTTAGCGCTTGTTGTGTTCAGTTGTGTTCCTCCGTATTTGACCTTGGCTTTGTATTCTGACTTCGTTTTCGCTTTATCCTTGTCTGTTCTGTTTGCCGGCTTGCTGATTCCTGTGTACCAGACCCCGGCTAATTCTCGTTTACGCTGTCTCTTTGTGCCCTTGACCTCGGATCGTTCCTGACTCTGTACTTCTCCTATATACGTCGAGTCCGGCCACTCTAAGGTCTGGTAGACGTATCTCTCCTCTGTGCTGTCTTCTGTTTAGCTGGATCCTGCGTGTAGGGGTATATTCTCGTTACATTACGATAGGGCCATGGACCCCGCAGATTTAGCTCAACAGATGGCGTCCCATGAGGCTAGATTTGTAGAGCAGGATCACCGTATGGATGAGATAGCTCAGGCTCTCCAGACGCTCTTAGCTAGAACCATTCCAGCAACCAACTACTTTGCCTAATACTTCGGCCCATTTAACGCCTCCTCCTAGGTATGGAGGGGATTCTAAGACATGCAGAGGGTTCATTAACCAAATAGAGTTTCACTTTGAGATGTATCCACGTTCATTTCCCACAGAGAGATCCAAAGTTGGGTTCTTTATGCACCAACTTACCGACAAAGCACTTGAGTGGGCAAATCCTATTTGGGAAGCTAATGGACCTATGGTGCATGACTTTCACAGTTTTCTTACAGCTTTTCGCAGAACTTTTGACACTATGAAAAGGTCTAAGAATGCCGCAAGAGCATTAATGAGAGTTAAACAGGGTTCTAGATCTGTGGCTGATTTCGCTATTCAGTTTCGTACCCTTGCCTCACAGGTAGATTGGACCAACAATGGGTTAACTACTGCCTTCATGGAAGGCTTATCAGACTCTATATTGGATGAGGTAGCAGCTAAGGAGCTTCCTGTTGCCTTAGAGGACCTTATTGACTACCTCATTGATATAGATAATAGGATTCGTGACAGGCTCTATACCAAGAACAGGAATAGACGTTTTGTTACACCTATTCACCCCAGAGTTAATACACCGGAGAGTGTTAAAGTATCTGAAGAGGAACCTATGCAATTAGGGGTTGCCAAACTCTCTGATAATGAAAAATTACATAGGAGAAGGGAGGGACTCTGCCTATATTGTGGTAGGAGAGACCATATGGTAAAGGAATGTCCTTTGCTCCCGGAAAACTCTCGCACCTAAGACCTTATAGGGGACTGGCCTTGGGTGTGATTTCTAAGTCTCCTACATTGCCTCCTAACCGACTGCTTCTCCCTGTTTCTTTACACATGGGAGAGAGTTGTATAGTTGAAAATATATTCGCCCTGGTTGACTCTGGGGCAGCTGAGAATTTTATAGACTCTGGTTTTGTAAAGAAAAACAACATTCCCATCAGGGAGAAGGAGATACCCTTGGCCGTTGAGGCCATAGATGGTAGACCATTGATATCTCCAGTTGTTACTCATGAGACTGCACCGCTACACATGTACACAGGGGTTTTACACTATGAAACCATTCGGTTCCAGGTGATCACCTCTCCCTCTTCACAGTTAGTGTTAGGGTATCCATGGTTACGTGCCCACAATCCCATTTTTGACTGGGAGACAGGGCAGATAAAATCATGGAGTGAAGCCTGCCATGAGTCTTGTACTATTGAAGTCACGCCTGTGAATACTATTAATGTTCCTACCATTCCTCCTTTGTCTACGACTATACCCTCTCAGTATTTATCTCTAAAGACTGTCTTTGATAAAAGAGAGGCTGACAAATTACTGCCTGACAGACCCTACGATTGTGCTATTGACTTGTTGCCTGGCACTATACCCCCAAAGGGCAGGGTGTACCCTCTATCGGTTCAAGAAAACCGTGTCATGGAGGAATACATCAAAGAATCATTAGACAAGGGATTTATTAGGAGATCCTCTTCTCCGGCTGGAGCGGGGTTCTTCTTTGTATCAAAAAAAAGAAGGTTAATTACACGATGTTTCCCCTTGTTCCACATTACACCTTTTAAAAAATTGTGCAAGTTTTATCTGTCATCCACTACCTATGTCAACTATGTACTAAACTGCTTGTGTCAACAGCTGTCGTGGCATGACATAATTGTTTGTTCACCTTTGCGCAACAAAAATAAAGAATTTAAAAAAAAAAAAAAAAAAAAAAAAAAGAAGGTGATTTAAGACCTTGCATTGATTATAGAGGTCTTAATAAAATCACCATCAAAAATGCTTACCCTATACCATTAATAACAGAATTGTTTGACAGGCTCAAACATGCTACGGTATTCACCAAATTAGATCTTAGAGGAGCATACAATTTGATACGTATAAAAAAGGACCACGAATGGAAGACAGCCTTCAACACTAGGTCAGGTCATTATGAGTATACCGTCATGCCATTTGGGCTTTGCAATGCCCCAGCAGTATTCCAAGAATGTATTAATGGTGTCTTAAGAGACTTTATTCACTCATTTGTTATTGTGTACTTGGATGACATTTTAATATATTCTACAGACTTACACACTCATCACAGACATGTTACGACAGTTCTGAAGACCCTTCTTGCTAATGGTCTTTATTGTAAACTAGAAAAATGTCTATTCGACCAATCCGAAGTCCAGTTTTTGGGGTATTTGATTTCCGCTAAGGGTTTTCGTATGGATCCCCGGAAGCTCGCTGCTGTCATAGAATGGCCTCTGCCGCAAGGTCTAAAAGCCATCCAGCGTTTTCTGGGTTTCTCTAATTATTATAGACATTTTATCAAAGGTTTTTCGTCTATTGTAGCACCTATTACTCGTATGACAAAAAAGGATGGCAATACTCGTGTCTGGTCTACCGAGGCACTTCAAGCTTTTGACTTTCTTAAGAATACGTTCGCCTCTGCACCTATTTTACAGCATCCTGTCCCCTCATTGCCCTATATACTTGAAGTTGATGCTTCGGATATCGGGGTAGGTGCTGTCTTATCTCAAAGAGAGTCTCCTGAAAAGCCATTGCATCCTTGTGGCTTCTTTTCTAAACAAATGTCCAAAGCAGAGAAGCATTATGATGTGGGTAATCGCGAACTCCTTGCTATCATTTTAGCACTCAAAGAATGGAGACATTTGTTAGAAGGCACTAAGGATCCCATCCTCATATTTACGGATCATAAGAACCTGTCCTACCTTAGCGAAGCTAAAAGATTGTCTTCCAGGCAGGCTAGGTGGTCACTGTTCTTGTCCCATTTCAATTATATAATCACCTATAGGCCAGGTGATCGGAACACTAAAGCGGACGCTCTGTCCAGACAGTTTGAAACTATTGACAAACAGGAGATTGATGTTACTCCTGTCATTCCCCTAGACAGGATAATAGCAACTACTGTATTGTCTATTTCCTCGTCCCTCTTGCAGGCCATACAAGCTAAACAAAGCATGGCACCTAGCGAGAGGCCTAATGATAAATTGTTCGTTGACGTTCCCGAGAGACGGGATATTCTGTCACTATATCATGATACTAAGACTGCTGGACATCCTGGTATTTCCAAAACAGTGTCAGCTGTTTCTCGGTATTTTTTGGGGGTTTACTTACAAAAGGATGTCACTGACTATATAAGTGCTTGTACTACTTGTGCCTGTATGAAATCCTCTCGTAGAGTTCCTTGTGGGCTGTTGCATCCGTTACCCGTTCCCGAGAGACCTTGGTCCAACCTATCTATGGATTTTATTGTTGAATTACCCCCTTCGAATGGTAACACAGTCATCCTGATGATAGTTGACCGGTTTTCCAAAATGGCTCACTTTGTGTCTCTTCGCAAGTTGCCCACATCCAAGGAACTGGCCATTATCTTCGCTAGAGAAGTATTTCGGTTACATGGCATTCTCTTATCTATTGTGTCCGATAGGGGTAGCCAATTTATTTCCAGGTTCTGGAAAGCCTTTTGTACAGAAATGGGTATTTCTCTCTCGTTTTCTTCCGCTTACCATCCCCAGTCTAATGGAGCTGCTGAACGTGCCAACCAGTCTCTGGAGCAGTACCTCCGTTGTTTTGTGTCTCACCATCAGGACAATTGGTCTGACCTGCTTCCTTGGGCTGAATTTGCTCGGAATAACGGCACTCATGATTCTTCCGGCAAAAGCCCTTTTTACGTCGTCTATGGCCAGCATCCCGTTGTTCTCCCGGCTGCATTCTCCTCACAGGGCATGCTAGTTCTGGATGAGCATTTGGCTGGTTTGCGTAATACTTGGGAGCAGGTTCAGCGTTCTTTGGTTGACTCTGCTGCTCGCCAGAAGGCTCAGGCTGACAAGCATCGCAGAGCGGCTCCTTCCTATGTTGTGGGGGACAGAGTTTTGCTTTCCACGCGGAATATTCGCCTCCGGGTGCCTTCTATGAAATTGGCTCCCCGCTTCATTGGTCCTTATCGTATTATACATAAGGTTAATCCCGTTTCTTATGCCTTGGGTCTGCCTAAGAATCTGCGCATACCTAATGTTTTTCACACCTCGTTGTTGAAGCCTTACGTGCGCAACCGCTATACCCGGCATGCTCCTCCTCCCCCTCCTGTCTCTGTGGAGGGTCATGAGGAATTCGAGGTGTCTGCTGTTCTTGACTCTCGTTTCCTTAGGGGTCGGCTTCAGTACTTGGTACATTGGAAGGGTTATGGGCCTGAGGAGCGCAGTTGGATTTCTGCTGATGCTGTTCATGCTCCCCGCCTTGTGCGTTCTTTCCATTCACGTTTTCCTACCCGACCTAGTCCTGCCCGCCCGGAGGGCGTGTCCTCAGGGGGGGGTACTGTAGCGTTACTCACCTTTCCCAGTGGCTGGCCGCGGTCCTCTCTTGAAGCCGCGCGCGGTCCTGCGGCTGCACAAGCCGCGCGCGGCTCATCCGACGCTTCAGACAGGAAGGCGGGCAGTGACCGCGAGATGCGGTCACATGTCCCGCCTGAATCTAAGAGCGCGCCGCGAGTCTCGGGCGCGCTCTTAAAGAGGCAGTGGGAGCCTAAATTGCCAAAAGGCTCCCATTGGCCCCTGTCATCCCACACACCCCATACACTTACCTTTTGGGGGTGTGGAAGTGACAGGAGCCAATCACATTAGTTTTGAACCTATTTATACTTACCCTTTTCCCTTAGTTCCTTGCCTATCGTGGTTTCTGCTACAGTTCCCTTTAGCGCTTGTTGTGTTCAATTGTGTTCCTCCGTATTTGATCCTTGTCTGTTCTGTTTGCCGGCTTGCTGATTCCTGTGTACCAGACCCCGGCTAGTTCTCGTTTACGCTGTCTCTTTGTGCCCTTGACCTCGGATCGTTCCTGACTCTGTACTTCTCCTATATACGTCGAGTCCGGCCACTCTAAGGTCCGGTAGACGTATCTCTCCTCTGTGCTGTCTTCTGTTTAGCTGGATCCTGCGTGTAGGGGTATATTCTCGTTACAGGGGGGTGATTGTGAGAGGGAGAGGGGTGATGAGGAGAGGGGGGTGATGAGGAGAGGGGGGTGATTGTGAGAAGGGGGTGATTTCAGATGGAAGGGGGTGATGAGGAGACGGGGGTGATTGTGAGAGGGAGGGGGCGATGAGGAGAGGGGGGTAATTGTGAGAGGGGGTGATTGTGAGAGGGAGGGGGTGATGAGAAGAGGGGGGGTGATTGTGAGAGGGGTGATGAGGAGACGGGGGTGATTGTGAGAGGGAGGGGGTGATGAGGAAGGGGGGTGATTGTGAGAGGGAGGGGGTGATGAGGAGTGGGGGGTAATTGTGAGAGGGAGGGGGTGATGAGGAGAGAAGGGTGATGAGGAGAGGGGGGTGATTGTGAGAGGGGGGTGATTGTGAGAGGGGGGGTGATGAGGAGGGGGGGTGATTGTGAGAGGGAGGGGGTGATGAGGAGAGGGGGGTGATTGTGAGAGGGAGGGGGTGATGAGGAGAGGGGGGTGATTGTGAGAGGGGGGGTGATAAGGAGAGGAAAGGGGGTGATAAGGAGAGGGAAGGGGGTGATAAGGAGAGGGGGCTGATTGTGAGAGGGAGGGGGGTGATTGTGAGAGGGGGTGATGTAAGAGGTAGGGGGGTGACAGGAGGGTCATTGCAGTCTGCCCCAGGCACCCTCCTAGTAAGTGGCACCCGGGGCAGACCGCCCCCCTTAGTACGCCACTGGGCATATCATATGCGTAGAATTTCTCCTTATTTTCAGTTCAGTGTTTTAGTGTTCACTGTTTTTAGAATAGTGTAATTTTAATTTTGCTAAAAATTTGAATGTAGGCCCCTATTGATCTTGAGGCTCTAGGCTGAAGCCTAGTTAGCCTATAGGAAAATCCAGCCCTGCCTGAATCACACATACAATACTTACATGACGTCAATGACCTCTAAAACCTATATTACGTTTGATATGATGTATAATTTACTGAGGGACTTTTGAACTTTTATGTTATACTTTATGTTTTATTTTATGTTTGTAATATTGATTGCTATTGTCATGTAATATCAACCAAATTGAAAAAAAAATCTCAATAAAATGTATACATTTAAAAATAAATAAATGAATGGAGTAATTCGTTATTAGTTAACAGTCCCTTTAGTTACACATAAAAGTGTTTGTGGTGGTGAGGAGATTCTTATCACATTTTGGTGAGTTAAGATTTATGATAAAGACTTGAATCCTGTCTTAGATCTGAGATTCCCTTTCCAGATGTTGCCAGCACTTGGCAATAAGACAGGAGATATAATCCAAAGCTGGTCATTTCCCACCAGTCGCAGAGAGAGTAAGGAACGTTTGATGCAGCCTCATATTTTACAGATGGCGTTAATCAAGGAAGTTTTTGTGATTTGCCGAATCAGCCCACATCGACCTCATAACCCTCTTTGCTATGGGACACTTGGAGGTGCGTCATAGCATAAAAATGTACCTCGGCACACTATTAGAAAAATACTGCTTTGTAATTCACTTACTTACTGCAGTAAGCTGTATTTACACCGACTCTCTTTCTTAGGTCCACAATAAAGTAACAACATAAGTCTTTTGCCTCTTTTTATTTCATGGGAGAACGTTCTTGCATTTGGATATTTACGTTTTATCGAAATGTTCCAACGTACTAGTTTATAGATTATTTTCCCTGGTAATTGCATGAGTTTATTTTCTGTTCTCCCACAGTGAATGTCCTAAATCTGAGAAACAAAAAGAAGGGTGGTGGTGGTCAGTTTTTCATTAGTTATTCAGAGTTATTCATTAAAGGAACACTATAGGGTCAGGGGCACAAACATGTGTTCCTGATCCTATAGTGTTAAAACCACCATTTATGTGGCCTGATTTAGCCCGTTAGAAGGGGTTAAAACTCACCTTATTTCCACCGGCACTTGTCTGCCGGCACTGGCCCCGCCCCCGCCCCCGATCTGCCTCCTTGGTGACATCATCAAACTGTAAGATTTTTAGCCAATCCAATGCTTTCCCATAGAAAAATTGGCTGGAATCGGCAAGTTGGCGGAATGAGAGCAGTGCCAAACACCATTTTGGTCAATCAGAACCTCCTCATTGAGTCAATGTATCTCTATGAGGAGAATTCTACGTCTCCATACAGAGCGTCTGTGGAGTGGCCACTTGGAGGTGTCCCTAGGGGGCAATGTAAACCCTGCCTTTTCTCTGAAAAAAAATGCAAATATATTTTCTTGGACAATGTAAAACAATTCTGAGAAATGGCAATGCTTACATTTGGATGAAAGCATGTAACCAATGTTCCAGAGTCTTCATATTTGGCATGATCTTGCACAGTATGGTAACACCGAATACGGCTAATAATTCTTTGTATTACTACTCATGGTTCCATAGGTCTGCTTCTGTATGAAAAGCTATGTGGCAGCATTTTATTGTCCCCAGAATTGGCCAAATAGTCCCATTTGTTGCAATGGGAAGGATGTTTTAAACTTTATTGCTTGTAAACCTCTTTTGCTGCCCATTCACACAGGGGACAATTTAGTCCCTTTAAAAGTTGGGAAACAAGCAAGCACAGGCTCAAAATCTCCTTTGATTGCACCTTGTTGAATGGGGCCCTTGATGGGTTGAGATAAATGGTTAATCGGATAATTACAACATTTTAAATTATTGGGAATTCAAAAGGAATTTCAAATTTAAGGCCAAAATATCTGAGCTGGTTGATTTGGCTTTAAATTTGAAATTCACTTTGAATTCACTTTGCATTCTTCACAATTCTTGCTTTAGTGAATAAGTCTGAATGTGTGTATTGTGTTTTTATGAAATTAAAAGATAGTGAGTTGGACACCAGCATGTGTTACGTATTTTGACAGGAGGAGCCCAGGCAGCAGGAATAAGCCAAAGCGGGGTATCAAAAGGAATAAGCAGAAGTGTAGTCAGAAAGGACAAAGTTAAATCCTAAAGGTACATTTTAACAAAATGGAGGCTCTTTAGTTTTATTCCAATGGCCATTTGTTTAAATGTACATAAGGATTTAGGCCAGAGCGACGGTAACGTTCTCTTTGTTTTTACTATGTATTTTGAACTCTTGGATACTAAGCTACTGCTGCTGTAAACGCGGTGCTTTGTGTTTGTATAGGAATTGAAGAAGGCTCACTTGGGATGGACAAAAATTGTTAAGAAATACATTTCTATTGAGTGACTGTTGGCTGTGGTGGGAGAGGATACAATGAATTTATAGTCAACTGAATCTTTGGTCTTCATCTCTACAAACCACATTATCCACAGCCAGCCTAACGTCTAGCTGAGGATAATGGGAGGATCATGGTTTAGCATAGACTATCTGCCCAGTTGCTTTTCTTTTATGACAGCAAGCAGCAAGTGGCTGCTCGCTGTTTAGTAGATGGCATGGCAGGTGGGGGCATTAGGGAGGTTTAAAACTAATGACAACTGAGCAAAGTTAATATAAGCCATTGGAGGATTTTGAGAAAGAAGCATTGTGGCGCTCTGCTCCCCTCCCCTCCAATTCCCTTTTCAACCCCTCAGTCGCAGGTAATATGTGAAAAGTAAAAAATGTATTTGGTTGGTCAAAATTTAGCTTGGAACGTAAATGCAAACTAAATTCAGATGGACCAAACCAAACCATGGACAAAATTTAGTTCAGTAGATCAGGTTTTATTTTCTGATGGAAAAGGGACGAAACAAATTTAGGTCCATGCCCAAGTCTTGTTTAGAGCATCTGCTCTGCCAGAGATTGCCTACCCCTGTGTAACGGAACCGCTGGCACCCCGACCGGGTACCCTCCGCTGACGGATGCTCCTAGTGCTTTCCGAGGTCTCCAAGCACTCCACCAGACACCATAACCACTGTAGACTCCCACGAACCGCCGCAGCTTGGTTGGGGTCTCGCCACGCTACCCACTCTGGACCCAAGACCAGGGTCTAGCTTCCAGTAGATGAACCTCTCCGAATTCCAGAGAGCAGGCACAGGAACAGCTCTTAGCAGAGCTCAGCGATAATACCCTGGGGAGTATAGTGATTATAGCAATCCCCAGAGTGTAGTTCTCCAATCCCCCAAACATGAGCCGAAACTTCATGAAGGTACAAGATGATCTCAGGTGCTAGCACACCCAGTCTGGCTTTTATTTCCATCTTACACATATAAGACCGCCCACAGGGAGGGACAAAACAACCAATAGCATAATGGTTGCAACCCACAGGTTCCCTCCCCTCAGATAACCGGTTAACATAATTATTACAGCCAGGAAAAATACAGTTTTTATACATGTGCTATAACTTTAAATCCATACATCAAATCTTCATAACAATTACATATTTGGAATCAGCACACTTTAAACATAAACACTTCCAAAAATCAGACAAATCCCTCCAGTGGATCAAAAGTTAGCTGGAGGTCCCTTTATGACCGACCGCAAGCACATTTTCCTGCCCAAAACAGTTCCATAGATTTGGGCTGTGCGGTCGGTCAATTTCATGCCGAAAAACGACTAAGTCCCATTTCGAACGGGACTTAGTCTCTGGAGCTGAAAAACGAAGTGTAGGAGAAGGTAAGGGTCAGCGGTGTTCAGCAAAATGTGTAGCCGATTTCAGTTCCACAGAATCTTTAGCATACACCGCTGACCGCGTTCGACTGAACAAAGATGGCCGCCGCCACGTGCAATTAACCTGCAGTAACCTCACAGCCTGGGAGGTAAATTGCCTGCACACTTTAACTCCTGGGTGGTCCGCCTGTGTGGTACTTGGTTCAGTAAGCCCTATTTACTGAACCAAGTGGGAGAAAGCCAGGGGCAAGTTATTTTACAGGTCTGGGGACATAGTCTTAAAGGGGCATTGTTCACCACAGTTATAAGATGTCCCCAGACGGTTCTTAAAGGGCCATACACACACAATAAAAGTTCATACTTTTCAGGGGCCATAGTCTTAAAGGGTATTGTTACCCAAAGTCTCAATATGTCCCCAGACAGTTCTTAAAGGGCCAGCAGCAGTACAATAAAATACCATTCACTGTGCTTAAAGGGCCAGCAGTCGCACAATAAAATACAATATGCCCAAATATAGTTCTCTAAACGTACCAATTTTCAAGGGGCCATAGTCAGCAGGTAGGAGGCGGGCAAACAGGCTTCTCCAATGCCCAGTGGCGAGGTTGGTTTCGTCACACCCTGCTGTTAAGAAAATAAACTACAGGTTTCCCATTTGTGTGCTGTTCATGCCAGCTACGTCTTACCAGCTCATTCAGCCTAAAAGGCCAACACATTAATGAGCACTCTGCATTGACCTTTTAATAGCAATTGTCTGTCCCCGAGCTAATCAGCATTTTAATTATGGTGTAACGAGATGTTTACAGTGAAGCTGCGGGTGAGAATTATCAATGCATGACTCTAGAGCAGTGTTCCCCAACCCCCGGGCCGCGGACCGGTACCGGTCCGTGGATCAAACGGTACCGGGCCGCCCAGGGGTGTGGGGTGTGCGAGCCTGCCGGCTAATGCAGGGCTGGCATTGCCCAAGTGCCAGCCCTGCAATGTGCCTGCGGACCGGCGGGGAGATCAGAGATCTCCCTCCCCGGTCTGCAGGCACATTGCTGACAGCCGGCAGGGGAGGGAGTGAGAGAGGACCCGGGAGCTCTTACCTGCAGCTCCTCCGGGTCCTCCTCTCGCGAGATTTGGAGCGTTGCCGCGGTAACCACGGCAACGCTCCAAATCTCGCGAGAGTGAACTCTAGCCCTGTAACTGGGCTAGAGTTCCCCTCACCACCAGGGAATCCCCACCGGACCACCAGGGACTAAGAAATGTCCCCCCTCCTCCCAGTAAAGGTAAGAAGGGAGGGGGGACATGAATATATTAATTTTAATTAAATAAATTTTAAAAAATTTACCCCCTTACCCCCCATACACACACTGCCCCATACACACACTACACACACTGCCCCCACACACACACTACACACACTGCCCCACAAACACTGCCCCATACACACTACAAACACTGCCCCATGCACACACTACACACTGCCCCATACACACACTACACACATTGCCCCACAAACACTCCCCCCATGCACACACTGCCCCACAAACACTGCCCCCATGCACACACTACACACACTGCCCCACAAACACTGCCCCATGCACACACTACACACACTGCCCCATACACACACTACACACATTGCCCCACAAACACTGCCCCATACACACTACACACATTGCCCCACAAACACTGCCCCCATGCACACACTACACACACTGCCCCACAAACACTGCCCCATACACACACTACACACATTGCCCCATACACACACTACACACACTGCCCCACAAACACTGTCCCCATACACACACTGCCCCACAAACACTGCCCCATACACACACTACACACATTGCCCCATACACACACTACAAACACTGCCCCACAAACACTGCCCCATACACAGACTGCACACACTGCCCCACAAACACTGCCCCATAAACACACTACACACATTGCCCCATACACACACTGCCCCATACACACACTACACACACTGCCCCATACACACACTACACACACTGCCCCATACACACACTACACACACTGCCCTACAAACACTGCCCCCATACACACACTGCACACACTGCCCCACAAACATTTCCCCCATACACACACTACACACACTGCCCCACAAACACTGCCCCCCACACACACACTGCAACTCTCACACACACTCCCACCCTCACATACACACTGCACCGCTCACACACACATACACACAATTTTGAGTCTATGTCTTTATGTGACTGTGTTTGTGATTTTCTGACTATGTATGTGTCTGCGTGTTTTTTTTAATATATGTGACTGTTTGGTTTTTTTTTTTTGTCTTATTAAATCAAAACAAGCGGGCCACGGAAAAATTATCAAACGTTTACCGGTCCGCGGCGATAAAAAGGTTGGGGAGCACTGCTCTAGAGGAAGAGAAAACTTAAACGGCCACTTCAGGGTGGAAATGGATAATGTACCCGGGAAGATAATTAATATTTATGTAATACTAGCTTTTGTGTCTAATGAACAGTGTGAGCCGTAATTCAAGCTGCTCCAAACACATGCAGGAGACCAGGATTGACTCTATACAGATTAAACAAAAGGTTAAGGAATATCACAACCAAAAGAAAAATGCAGTAACCAGCACTATAAGAGCATTTTAAAAAAGGGAATCAATTTTTTTAGCCAGAGCAAATCAGGACGCAAGACCACAGAGAAATACAAGGAGCAAATCTACACGAGGCTTCCAACGGAGGAAAGCCTACTGACCTCAGAGAGCCAAATTATTAATCTTTCCTCCTATCAGCTCACCACCTCAGAAATACAGGGACTGTCCTTTGTCCCCACACCCAAATTTGATAAATTTGGGTGGACAAAGGACATTCATCTATTTGCCAGAAAACTCGCTCTCCATAAGTATCACTGTATCCAGAAAACCAAGCAAGCAACAAGATTGGGCCTAGAAGCCAGGGACATGAATTTGTTAGATAATTTAGTGGAACTACTCAACAGCAACGATCCATCCAACACTCAAGTAGCTCCATTTACTAACTTGAAACCAAAAAGTAAATTCACCCCACATATACCCGAATATAAATACATTGACTTATTCGTAGAGTTATCCTGCAAAGAAATAGAAGCTATGGAAACTAACCCACAGTCCAGACTCCATCTGAACAACCTGAGCACACAAGAAAATAGAGCACTAGCTAAGCTAAAAGGCAATGGGACAATTATCATTAAGCCATCGGACAAAGGTGGGAACCTGGTAATATTAGACAGGACCAAGTATGTCCAAATGGTGCTTAGAACACTGGACGATAGGGACACCTATGCAGCACTCCCTGCAGACCCTACAAATAGATTCCTGTTGGAATTGAAAAATATTCTGGATCAGGCACTCCAAAATAAATTAATTAGCGTTGATGAATTTAAATTTATGTTCAATAAAAAACCCACTATTGCTACCTTCTACTCGTTGCCAAAGATACACAAGCAGCAGAAAATACTAACTGGGAGACCCATAGTATCAGGGAACAACAACCTTACCCAAAACTGCAGCATTTATGTAGAACGCATCCTGAGTGGTTTAGTTAAGACCCTTCCCTCATACTTGAGGGACACAAAGCAAACCCTAAAAGCATTGAATGACTTGACATTACCTACTGGGGCTAAACTATGCAGTCTTGATGTGGAAGGATTGTACAGCTCCATTCCCCACACAATTGGCATAAATAACATAAAATGGTTTCTTCAAACACGGGACATATCCCTCAACGACCACAACCAGCTTGTACTGCAACTCTTACAATTCATTCTAACACACAACTACTTCCTTTTTGAGGGTACCCACTACCACCAGGTGAGAGGGACTGCTATGGGGACGACTTGTGCCCCCTCATATGCAAACCTCCACCTGGGGTGGTGGGAACAAAACATTGTGTTCAGTCCAAAATTTGCAGACTACCATGACTTCATCAGACTCTGGAAGCGTTACATAGATGACGTATTGATTGTCTGGACAGGCTCAAATGAACAGTTTGAGGAATTTGTCAAGGCACTAAACATAAACGACTTGAACCTTAAACTGACCTATGAAGTGGGCGGCAACAAAATCAACTTTCTGGATTTGACCCTACAAACCACAGAAGACAAGCATCATATCTCTACCACCCTATTCAGGAAACCTACAGCCACCAACAATCTCTTGAACTGGCAAAGTTATCCTCCCAATTCTCTAAAGAATGGGATACCGGTAGGCCAATACCTTTGTGTAAGAAGAAACTGCTCCACTATCGAGGAATTCAAAATCAAAGCTAAGTCGCTAAGATCACAGTTCAAGACTAAGGGATACTCAAATGGATGTCTCAAATCAGCCTACCTAAGAGCACTAGTGACCGAGCGAGAAACTTTACTTGAGGACAATCCTCGAAAGGATAAGTCCCCAAGCTTGATTAGATGTATCGGCACTTTCGACTCGGGGTGGGACCCAGTCAAACATATCCTGGATAGATACTGGCCCCTCATCTATCAAGATCAGCACCTCAAGGAAGTCCTGACACCGCATGTGTCACTCACGGCCAGAAGAGGGCGCAACCTAAAAGATCTACTGGTACCAAGTCACCTCTCCCTACCAAAAGTTGAAAATACATGGCTAAGAACTCCAGCAGTCGGCACATTTCAATGTGGCCGCTGTAAGGCATGTAGATATATCCGGAAAAAAACAAAAATGTTCTCGGATTCCTCAAATACACAGACACATGAGGTTAATACTTTCTTCAATTGCCAAACGTCAGGTCTGGTTTACCTTCTAACCTGTAGTTGTAACCTCATGTATGTTGGAAAGACCTTTAGACCTTTTAAAAAACGAATTCTCGAATATGTGAATTCAGTGAACCCCTCCAGACACATCGATACGGTCATCTCTAGACACCTCCAATTGAGACATGATGGCTCAGCACATGGCCTACGCTTTAATGGTATTGAAAAAATTTAACTAGGCCCTAGAAAGGGAGACATTGACAGTAAATTACTCCAAAGAGAGAGTTACTGGATCTTTACATTAAAAACCCTCTCCCCATTTGGTCTAAATGAAGGATTCTCATATACCTCCTTTATATGAACACACTGAATATCACTTTTCTACCAACTAGAGCTGAGTGGCTATTCTTTCTCAATAGACACTCTGTGTCTGTTACGTATTTGCATCCAAGACAAATTCTGAGTGTATTCACAACTACAATCACTACGATCTGGGCTATATTTTCCTCTAGGTTAGCCTTTGTCGTACGACTCCACACATGTTCAAGCAAGCTGTATCAACAATATATTAAAGCATTACGTGTAATCTGTACATTTTGTAAATATGTATATATAATAATTCTTTCTAATTTTTGAAAAACCGTATCTGTTTGGGTCCAATGGCCATCTGTCCCAATACATAGCGTTCCCTTCACCCCCCATTTAAACCACAACTTGACTATGCTATGAATATTTATATATGTTATTCATGCTCTAGTTACTATATGAGCTAAATTATAGCTATGCTAATGCGGGGTATCAGAAGTTCGGCTTGAGTCACTATCCCTATATCGATCATGCACTGCAATATAGAAGTGATTCTCATCACCTCGATCAGTACTAGAAGATCGACAATTAAATCTCTATTCATATATATACGTAAATCCCATGGAATGTTTATTGCCTAACTGGAAACCTTGAATAGATATATATCAATCGGGATAACCCGTAAACCCCTGGAAAGCCGTGGCTGTTATGGAACTAATACTGGGTACATTATTCCTAGTGACAGTAGCTTTATCAAGCTTTCACAGCTAACGCTATATCCAACGACGTGCTTGGGAACGAACTCGATCCCTCCCAGCACTCAGCTGGTTAAGAAAAGCCGTGACTGCCTTGAATCTATTGGATACATTGTCCCTAGTGACAGCAGCTATGCTAAGCTTCCACAGCTAACAATGTATCCGACGACGTGCACGGGAGCGAACTCTCTCAGCACTCAGCTAGTTAAACAGCTCCCAGAGACACGTCACAGCACCAACACTATGATTGGTTGCCACAATTAGCATAATGACCACAGGGCGTTCTGGCGCCGGAATGCGCATGACATTAGCTTCATGATTGGACAGAGCTCGAGATACCGGGACCTAAATTCATTTAAAAGGAGACTGGGATTCAGTCTCCAGTTAGCCCCTGACGAAGGTGCATCACAGCACCGAAACGCGCGTCGGGCTCATCTGGGCTCATTTTCCTCACTCTTTTTCTCACTAGGGCTATCTATCACTATGTGCAGGTAACCAACATCCTAAGTATGGTTCTGCACATAGAGGCACCTTAATCTTCATTTTTCACCTCTCTCTTTCGCCCAGGTGGTCACAATTGGTTTGCCTGTTTAGGGCAATTTCCTTTGACCATATATGGGACTTAATCATGCATGATGAATAGTGCCTGTATTGATAATATGTAACTTATATATAACTAGAGTTACAACTATCTAGCACCAGATTGGAGAGGGATCTATCAATCCTCTACAGTTGCTAGATATTTAACCCACAGACTATTCACATGCTGTCCCTCAATGTTGGTCTGGGTAATTTACTGTGATGTAGTCTGAATTATATACAGGCCACAAATCACGCTAGTGCTACCAGTAGCCACAAGGCATTCCCTAAACCATTCAGGGCACATATAGTGACCACATCCTGGATACCCGTGTCAGCTGTATGACATTTACCTACCGAATATGTTCACAAGCCACTGGACTTGACCACTCATATAGTCCAAATAAAGTCACTAGCCAGTCGCATGTGCTGTACACAATAGGAATAAGGGTATCTATAGGCATATATAGAGGTGAGCCACTAAGGCAAGATTGCACTTTGTGTTAGATGTGATTCTATTATTTATTATTATTATCCTTTTTTTTTTTTTTAATTCTTTATTTTGAAGTGCATATGGATAAAGCATTTACATGTGAGATCATCATGCCCCAAGAGCATATGTTCCCAATTTAACAGTAAACAGCGATTTACCAAGACATGGCATGATAACGCAATGCACATTTTTAAAGTATGCGATATATGAGAATACAAAGTTGTATATGTTAAGGTGGACATGCAAGAGACATCTCAATGAGTCTAATCCGTTACTTGTCTTTAGGTAAAATATAATGAAATAGTAAAATAACATAAGGAAATAAGAAAAATCTGCCCATTTATATCTGCCTGTAGATCAGGATGTCTGTTAAGTTATATAAGCTATGCCTGAGTGAGCAGTAGGCAATTACGTGTGTGATAAAGTACAGTGTGTGTACATATGCTTAGCTCGTTTTCAGCGAGGTGTGTGAGTGTCATTAGGTGAGGCTAAGCTGAGTGACTATTCATGTCAGTGATCCCTGTGGGGTGAATAGCAACACCTTGGCTTTAGCAGAACTGGTAGAGTCAGCATCGACCCATTGATAGGGCTTGTTAGAGTCACTTTTGGGGAAAGTTCAACAGAACCAAAAAGGAAAAATAAAAGGTAACAAGAATAGAAAAATCAACATGCGGTTTCGGTAGCTGGAGAACTTGTATTGTCCCGGTTAAACCTCTGTGCCTTCCTGCGGCCTTGCGGGGCTCCGGAGCCTCGGTAAAGCGTGGGTCGTGTGGGCCAGAGAGTCTCTTTATGTGGGGTCCTCCCTCCCTTTCAGGTGTGTGTCTCTCGCGGTTCGGCTTCCCCGGTTCTGCTTCGCGTTGGTGTTCGCCGAGTTCTGGACCCCTGTGGTGGGCTGCTCCGAGGGGGTCGGTGCTTGCATAAGGAGTCCGTTTAGGAACTTCGTGTGGTCTTCAGTGGCCGACAGGGTGTGGATTGCATCCCCCTGCGATACCACCAGTGTTCCCGACAGCCCCCAGCGGTATTTGATGCCCTGATCTCGGAGGGCCCGGGTGATGGGCGCGAACTTGCGCCGTTCGAGAAGAACCGCGAAAGGCAGGTCATCGTAAATCGATATCCTATTGTTGGCGATCACCAGGTTTGGGCTTTGTCTTGATCGTGCCATGACAGCTGTTTTCACAGTGATGTCTCTCGAGACCACTATAATGTCGCGGGGTGCGTCCGCGGGAGCTGTGGGGGCCTTCCTGACCCTGAAGGCCGACGTCAGTGGTGGCCGTTCGCCTTCTATCCGGACTCCCAGTGTTTGCAGGACTCCAGTGGCAAACCCCAGCAGGGCTTCTTGTCCTACTGTTTCTGGGGCCCCTCGGATTCTGAAATTTTTTCTTCGGTGGCGCGTTTCTAGGGAGGTCACCGTGCGAGAAAGGTGTTGCACTTGGTGGGAAAGAGCAGTGATCCGAGAGTCGGTGTCATCGACCTTTTTCCCCCTCTCCTCTTCTCGGGCCTCTATTGCGCTCATGCGGCGGTTAAGGCCTCCTATTTCCACTTGGACCCCTGCGAGGTCCGCCTTCCACACTGCTCTTAGATCCCGCAGGAGATTCTTTATGTCTCCCTTAGTGGATGGAGATTGATCTGAGTCCGAGTCCGCTCTCTGGTGCACTCCGCTGTGGGTCTTGTGTGAGTGAGTTGCCTCATCCTCCCCCGAAAGCTCTGAGTCACTCGAGCCGCATGGCTCCGCAGGCGCCATGTCTGTTTGGGTTTGCCGTGGCAGCCTACAAAAGGACAGCCTGATGTCAGTGTGTTTCTGACCCTCCGCTTGGGTCGCTTTTCGGTGCTTTCTGCCCATTTCACTCTGAGGGGTGTTCCGAGTGTGTAGGAGGTAAGTATTTGAGCCCTTTTGCGGTATTAAAAGTCTAATGTTAGGTCTCTGGAGCGGGAGCTCTGCAAGTATGCGACCGCTCAGTAGCTCAGCTATTATTATCCTTTTTTGATTACACAGCTAGTATATTTATTTTTCTTCTATTTTCCAGCAATATACTCAACCAGTCTGGTTCATTCCAGCTCTTTGAGCATTCTGTTTGTTCTTTCCCTATATAGGGGTTAAGCCCCAGGACATCTCTGGAGTGTCCATTAAGGTGTATTTCCACCAACGAGACGGTTCCAAACTCTGGACCCATTCTCACGGGTGGAAATTTCTTTTGTTACATTAGTAACCAGCACTATAAAACCTGGTTTGTTGGCATAAGACTGCTATCAAGTCTGCCTAAAACACGGCTATTCACTACAGTAGAAAGTCAAAGTAAAGTGAATTTTAACTTTAAGACCAAGATTCCCAAACTGAAAATGTAGACAACTTTAAGAATGTTTCCTATTAGTTTATATTGGATTAGAATTTTAAATTCACTTTGAATTTAATATAAAATGTGGATGATCCATGTTTTAATGAAAAGTCCTGTAAGTGTTAGCAATAACAGGTTTTACAATTTTACTATTTTACTATTCATAAATCGGTCTCTCATTGGGTATTACAATTGCATTAGAACATGGGTCCTCAAACTCCGGCCCCCCAGATGTTGCTGAACTACAACTCCCATGATTCTTTGAATTACATAGATAGCCAGAGAATCATGGGAGTTGTAGTTCAGCAACATCTGGGGGGCCGGAGTTTGAGGACCCATGCATTAGAATGTGTTGCCAGATAAAGCTATCGAGGGTGATGTATACCTATCAAGTGTCTCATTTTAGGTGGGACAGTCCTGATTTTGGGTTGTGATTCCTAAATCTCTCTTTCCTGCCCCAAAGTCTCATTTTTTACCAGTAAACAGTGTTTGAAACACTTTTCAATCTCTTAACTGAATGATTCTGAGTATCATTCATGCCGACTTCCGAGCAATGCTTTATTCAGTGGGGCAATATTCATTTTATGAATCTTATCCAGTCTAAAATCTGGGTTGACTGGCTTCTGGGTACTCCAGATGAAAGTTTAACCTCCTCCACACTAGATAAGCACTCTAGGGCATTTCAGCTTCAGCATGTGCAATTACTTGGTTAATTCCTGACAAGTCATGGTTTACATCTTTATTTATTGAATTGTCAATTATCATGAATTCAAAGTGAAATTAATTTTTTATTCCCCCCAAAAGAGCCAAACCGGATACATTCTCAAAGTCAGTTATGTTTTATCAGTTCGGCTATTTTTGGCCTTTTTTCGTGTTTGTGAATAACCCAAGTCAAACTACAAAACATTTCTTCAGTTCAGCTATTTTTTTTATCTCCAATATATCATCCTAAAATGTGCAATTTGTGACAATTCCTGGTTATATTCTTGCTTTCTAGATTGTTACATAAAGAATGGTTATTCACTGCCAACTCTATCAAATTAACATCAAACATTTAGGCTAACAAAGCCAACTGTGACTATTGTCGAATTGTAGAATTCTCCCAAATCCACTGTTGTTGTCTGTATCTTGCCATTTGGATTTAATTTCCCTACAATACAGAATTTATTGAATAGCACTGGCAGTGTATAGTATTTGGGGACCCATCCGCACACATTAAAAGAAAATAATAACTCTAATTATAATTTGGACTATAACACTTAACACTGGGTCTCTGTTTTCCATTATATTTTCTAGATAGATATATGCTGTGCAATTCACCATTTTTGTGTGTTGTTGACCACTTTGTTAATTACTGTGTACAACGAAATATTGGTGTAATATAAATAAAAGCTGGAAAACAATTAACCAGACGGATTCACACCTGTGTTTGATTCACTTTTCTAATACGACAATTTTTTTTTTCTCTAGAGAAATAAAGCAGGATACTGTGACTTTTCAGTAATTCTGCCAATCTTCTGGCTGACTCAGTCTTGAAAATGAGTTTTATGTTTGTAACCTGCTGATTAATTGAGTCTCTGCCTTGTATGTCTGTCTGCGGTTGTGTTTTTCACGAGGAATCGATTAGGTCGGTATTAAACATGCCCGTTCCTACTAGTAGAAACAGAAATAAGTTAATTTCCCTTTTAAATGAATGTTTTCATTCGAAATGGTCAGAGAATAATTTCAATAAATTTTTTTTTCCCAACTATAAAAAAAAGTGCTTATGCCCTATCTGCAAACCATCTGTTAATATATTATTCAATTAATTCCCAAAGTATAATATGCAGAGGAGTGCGCATGGGGAGTGCCACATGTGACCATGTGGGTATTCTTTGGTTTTTTTTTGGTTTTGCCCGTACCCTAAATAAATTCAAATCTCTATTTATGTGGCAGTTTTAATTGTTTGTAATCTTTGCTTTTGACTTTAATATATACACCAGGCTACCGCTAAATTGGTAATTTAGTCCACGTGGTTTACATTTTCTATTTATGTACAGTTTAGCACTCGATTCCAGTAAGTATCGATTCACAAACCGGACTTTACATAGGACACAAGGTCATGCGTTTAGACTGGAAGAAAGAAGATTTTGTCTAAGGCAAAGGAAAGTTTTTTTTTACTGTAAGAACAATAAGGATGTGGAATTCTCTGCCTGAAGAAGTGGTTTTGTCAGAATCCATACAGATGTTCAAACAACAACTAGATGCATACTTGCAAAAACAGAATATTCAAGGATATAATTTTTCCATGCAGGTAATGGCTTCTTGATCCAAGGATAAATCTGAGTGCCATTCTGAGGTCAAGAAGGAATTTTTTCCTAGTTTGTTGCAAAATTGGAAGTGCTTCAAACTGGGATTTTTGCCTTCTTTTGGATCAACAGAAAAAAAACAAATGTGAGGAAGGCTGAACTTGATGGACTCAAGTCTCTTTTCAGCTGTGTAACTATGTAACAATGTAATAAGTATTTAAAGGAACACTGTAGGGTTAGGAATACAAACATGTATTGCCAAGCTATAGTGTTCTATTCTCTATTCAGGTGCCCCACCTCACCTTTGTGAGTGTTTAAAATAGTTTGAAAGCTGAGATTTTAAAGTTTACTTACATTATATCCCACAACATGCTAGTCTTGATGCGTCTGCTCCAGCACCATAGATGAGATCATCAATCTTGATGATCTCACCCAATCCAATGCCCTCCCATCAGGGCGTATGTGAGGTAAATTGCTGTGCTGAGCCAATCAAATGCTCTCTATGAAAAGAGAATGCTCTCTATTGAATAATGAAGTCTGGCTTATCCTGGGCACTGCACCCAGACTCCTTCATTTAAATTAATTGGTCTGGGTGTCCCTTTAAGTTTTAGTGTGTATACAGCATTAGAGAAACTGAGAAAATATAGACAAAAATGTTTAGATGTCTCCAATAACAGAGAAATAATTAAAAATAACTAAATAATTGTTTTAATTACAATAACTAAATACATTTAAATAACTATATATATATATATAACCTTGCCTAATAAAAAGGTGAAATAAAAATATCTTTACACCCCTTAAAATTGCTAGAAACATAATACGAACAAGATCCTTATTAACACACTTGTGCTTGGCTATATTGCACTATTGGTTGTTTTCTTGATCTATTTTAGATTTTTGCTGCTGATTTCAAACACAGATACCTCGATATCTACTTGTACACAGTGGCGTACTAAGGGGGGGTAGGGGGGGGGCGGCCCGCCCCGGGTGCCACTGACTAGGGGGGTGCCATGACGTCCAGTGTCATGTGTCACCCCCCCATCATTACGCTGCGGCGACTGCGCACAGCCGCAGCACCTTTGCACCCGGCGGGACTTAATTCAAGGAGAAGGGGGAGGAGTGTTGCGGGCCGCGACGTAGCGCAACATGATGACGTCGTGCGCAGCGCCGTCAGCCCGCCTTCACGGATATTCAGGCGGTCAAGGCATCATCAAAATGTGAGTAGTCATTTTATGTGATGGGGCTAAATTAATTAAAGGGGGGGTGGATAATGGATTAATTAAAGAAGGAGAGGGAGGTTTAATTAAAGGGGTGAGGATTAATTAAGGGGGGTGTAAATATAAAGGAACTGACAGTGAGGGTGGGGGTAAATAAATCGACCCAATAAGATCAATAAAAATAGGGCTGCATCACATACAGGAGAGCGACTTGTGTGATTGAACTAGAAAAGTATATATCTGGTATGTGAGCGCTCCAATAAAGATAAACAATTAAAAATAATAATGACCACTATAGCTAGCAACACCAAAATAACCACCAAAATGGTAAAAAAACAAATAGAGGAACAGGCATATACACCGGGTACATCTATCTAAACAAATATACTGTGAACATATATACAGTATGTAAAAAACTTGATTTATTGTATAAAAAACAAAACGTAATAATAATAAACAACACCTCAAATGTCCAGATCAAATCTCTACAAAGTGGATAGTATGGGGCCCCCTGTTCGTTGTTATTTTCCACAAATAAGCTGACGCTGAGGACTGGAGATGTGCACATAAAAAATAGTTAATAAATTCAGATGTACAAAATGTATTCCACAGAAAAAATTATGAAATTAGAGATAGTACCCAAATGGATGCACCGTCTCAAGTGGAGGGAGCTCGTAAACCAACCAAAATACCGGGTCAGGACTAAGGGGGTTGCGATTAGGATGTCCCCAAATGTGAAATCATATCCACACGATATAGAACACTATGGGGATTCACCAAGGCAACTTACCCTGTTCGTCCAACCTTCGGATAAGGTAACGGGAGCACACCAACTCCAAACAGTGGGAGGTGCAAACGATGCCGTTTCCGCCAGGCCAATCGCCGAAAATCAATGTCCGATCGTGAATGAAGGACCGGATGGGAAAACCAAGTCAATCGGCGGTGTGGTGAAGCAGCAGACAGCACGTCTTAGGGGGGTGTATTAATTAATTAAGGGGGGTGTATTAATTAATGGGGGTGAGTATTAATTAAGGGGGTGTGGATTAATTAAGGGGGGTGTGAGGATTAATTAAGGGGGTGTATTAATTAAGGGGAGTGTGGATTAATTAAGGGGGCTGTATTAAGGGGGGTGTATTAATTAAGGGGGGTGTGGATTAATTAAGGGGGTGTATTAATTAATGGGGGTGAATATTAATTAAGGGGGTGTATTAAGGGTGTGTGGATTAATTAAGGGGGGTGTGAGGATTAATTAAGGGGATGTATTAAGGGGGGTGTGGATTAACCCCTTAAGGACACATGACATGTCTGACATGTCATGATTCCCTTTTATTCCAGAAGTTTGGTCCTTAAGGGGTTAATTAAGGGGGCTGTATTAATTAAGGGGGGAGTGAGGATTAATTAAGGGGGGTGTATTAATTAATGGGGGTGAGTATTAATTAAGGGAGTGTATTAAGGGTGTGTGGATTAATTAAGGGGGGTGTGAGGATTAATTAAGGGGGTGAATTAATTAAGGGGTGTGTGGACTAATTAAGGGGGTGTATTAATTAAGGGGGAGTGAGGATTAATTAAGGGGGGTGTATTAATTAATGGGGGTGAGTATTAATTAAGGGTGTGTGGATTAATTAAGGGGGGTGTGAGGATTAATTAAGGGGGTGTGGATTAATTAAGGGGTGTGTGGATTAATTAAGGGGGTGGATTAATTAAGGGGGGTGTGGATTAATTAAGGAATGTGTATTAATTTAGGGGGTGTATTAATTAAGGGGAGTGAGGATTAATTAAGGGGGTGTATTAATTAAGGGGGAGTGAGGATTAATTAAGGGGGGTGTATTAATTAATGGGGTGAGTATTAATTAAGGGGGTGTATTAAGGGTGTGTGGATTAATTAAGGGGGTGTGAGGATTAATTAAGGGGGTGGATTAATTAAGGGGCAGTGAGGATTAATTAAGGGGGTGTATTAATTAAGGGGGGTGTGGATTAATTAAGGGGGGGTGTATTAATTAAGGGGAGTGTATTAATTAAGGGAAAGTGAGGATTAATTAAGGGTGTATTAATTAAGGGGAGTGAGGATTAATTAAAGGGGTGTATTAATTAATGGGGTGTATTAATTAAGGGGGTGTATTAATTAAGGGGGGTGTATTAATTAAGGGGGGTGTATTAATTAAGGAGCAGTGAGGATTAATCAAGGGGTGTGTGTATTAATTGAGGGGGGTGTATTAATTAAGGGGGTGTGGATTAATTAAGGGGGGGTGTATTAATTAAGGGGCAGTGAGGATTAATCAAGGGGTGTGTGTATTAATTGAGGGGGGTGTATTAATTAAGGGGGGTGTATTAATTAAGGGGGGTGTATTAATTAAGGGGCAGTGAGGATTAATCAAGGGGTGTGTGTATTAATTGAGGGGGGTGTATTAATTAAGGGGGGTGTATTAAGGGGTGTGTGGATTAATTAAGGGTGTGTGGATTAATTAAGGGGGGTGTATTAATTAAGGGGGTGTGGATTAATTAAAGGGGGCTGTGGATTAAAGAATTAAAGGGGGAGGTTTAAATAATGGGGGTGCAGGTTTTTTTTTATTAAGGGGGTTGCAGTATTCTATTTATTAAGGGAGGATGTGCACTGCAGATTTTTGTTTTTTTGTTAAGGGGGTGTGCAGGGTTTTTATAAGGGGGGTGTGCAGGTTTTTTGTTATTAAGAGGGGTTGTGCACATTTTTGTTTTTTATTAAGGGGGTGTGCAGGGTTTTTTATTAAGGGGGTGTGCAGGATTTTTATGTGTAGGGAGTGAATGAAAAATATGTGATTGGGGTGCAGGGTTTTTATGTGTAGGGAGTGTATGACATTTATGTGATCGGGGTGCAGGGTTTTTATATGAAGGGCGAGACAAGGGGCTTTGTAGAAAGGGGCAGGGCAGGAGTTTTCTAGAAGGTTCTCACCAGCCCCTTTCTACAAAAGCACTGGTCTTCCCCCTTCTACAAAACAAATTTTACAAGCAGTTTACAAATGTGTGCAATAAATATTATTGAAAACATTGAAAAAAATGTGGGTGTTTTCTTACATTTTTATTATGGGGGGGGGGGGGGGGGGGGGGAGGGGGGGTGCTACACTCAGGGTCCGCCCCGGGTGCCAAATGCTCTAGGTACGCCCCTGCTTGTACATATTGTGTTTCTATCACTGTTAATGGGTGTTAAGATATTTTTAATTCACCTTTTTATTGAGCACGATTTTCTTTATTTATTGCTGTGTGTTTTACTCTCTGTAAGGTTTTGGGACACCTTTTTTAGACCACTGCCACCTCTCTATTATAGTGAGCGTCTACTTCTGTTTGTTTTTTTCATTAAAAGATTGATGTGTATTTATGTGCGATTGTGTGTCAGAAATATTGTGTCTGTGCATTTCTAGATTTACACCAATAAATGCAAAACATTTTTTAATCTATCTTTTAGGCACCCAGCATGTCCAATGAATTAGACCAGTGGTAGATTCCCAGATGTTGCAAAACAAATGCTACCATGATCAGTGGCGTCTCTAGGATTCATTTTTAGGGGGGGCACATGGTGGGCCAGGGACAAAAGTAGGGGGGCACATTTAACCCCGCCCTCGCCGCAGTTTGACCCCGCCCCTGCCGCATGTTAAGCCCCGCCCCCGACACAATGTGTTTGTTTTTTTTGTTTTTGTTTTTTATAATCCCTGGTGGAGGATTCATTATTTTCCACCAGGGATTATTAAAAAAAAAAAAAAAACATTTCCCTTGATATAGTGCCATAGTTGCCAACATTTGAGAAATTGGGACATTCAGCGCTCCCTGTACAGTGCTGCTCTCTGTATAATACATGGCTGTGTGTATAATATCCTGGGACAGTCAGTGCTCCCTGTATAGTGTTGCTCTCTGTATAATACATGGCTGTGTGTATAATATCCTGGGAAAGTCAGTGCTCCCTGTATAGTGTTGCTCTCTGTATAATACATGGCTGTGTGTATAATATCCTGGGACAGTCAGTGCTCCCTGTATAGTGCTGCTCTCTGTAAATACAGATCTGTTTGTGTATAATATCCCAAGACAGAGAGCAGCACTATACAGGGAACAATGATTGTCCCAGGATATTATACAGACACAGACCTGTATTATACAGAGAACAGCACTATAGTATTATACAGATAGCTGAGCATATACCCCATGTCCCAATCTCTAGACTACAAGTACCTGTCAACAGCAGCTCCCAGATGCGTGTAATAGGGCTAAAGTGTGCAGCAGCTCACACAGATGATTCAGCGGTAAAGCGCACTGGCTGGCAGAGCCAAACTGGAAAGCAGCCCTGGAAAAAAAATGTATGCCATTCCTACAGGTCAATATATATATATATATAGTACAGTGAGCACACAAGCTCACTGACATGCGCAAATAGGCTCACTGACAGACAAAAAACTCTGACTCGCACACAGGCTTACTACAGACAAACTCACTTGTATAAACACAAGGCTCACTACAAAGAAGTTCAGGGACACACACATGCTCAATAAATAGAAGCTCACTGACACACACAAGCAGTACCATCTTAACAGTGTTAAGGGCCCCCGGGCAAAGCAGTGCACTGGGGCCCTTCCTACACAACAACTCACAGGAATAAAAATTGTAATTATTGATAGACTGCTGAGTACATACACACAGTACACAAATACGAACACCGAGAAACTTCTAAATACACACACACACAGACGTTGCTGAATGCACACAGACGTTGCTAAATGCACACAGGCTGATTTTTACACTTACACACAGACTGCTGAATCCAACACACACACACAGCTGAGTCCATACACACACACACACACACACACACAGATATACAGACTGCTGAGTCCATACACACACAGACTGCTGAGTCCATACACACACACACACACACAGACTGCTGAGTCCATATACACACAGACAGACACACAGACTGCTGAGTCCATACACACACAGACTGCTGAGTCCTAGATACAGACACACACAGACTGCTGAGTCCATACAGACACACAGATTGCTGAGTCCATACACACATACAGACTGCTGAGTCCATACACACACAGACTGATGAGTCCATACACACACAGACTGCTGAATCCATACACACACAGACTGCTGAGTCCATACACACACACAGACACAGAAACAGACTGCTGAGTCCATACACACACAGACTGCTGAGCAGAGGCGGCTCTAGACTTTATGAGGCCTTAGGCGTAACTCAAACATGAGGCCCCACTAACAAGTTTACCTGTGTATGTGCCTGAGAGTGTGTCTGACAGAGAGTATCCTTGTGTGTGAGAATGTATGTCTCTGTGAGCATGTTAGCGTTTTTGTCTGAGACTGAAGTGTGTTGTGTGTACGGCGGGGGATGGTGTGAGGGGGTGATGGTGAGAGGGAAAGGGGGTGATGGTGAGAGGGAAAGGGGGGTGATGGTGAGAGGGAGAGCGGGGTGATGGTGAGAGTGAGCGGGGGTGATGTGAGAAGGAAGGGGGGTGATGTGAGAAGGAGGGGGGTGATGTGAGAAGGAGGGGGGATGATGTGAAATGGAGGGGTGTGATGTGAGAGTGGAGGGGGGTGATGTGAGAGTGGAGGGGGGGTGATGTGAGAGTGGAGGGGGGGTGATGTGAGAGTGGAGGGGGGTGATGTGAGAGTGGAGGGGGGTGATGTGAGAGTGAGCGGGGGTTGATGTGAGAGTGAGCGGGGGTTGATGTGAGAGTGAGCGGGGGTTGATGTGAGAGTGAGCGGGGGTTGATGTGAGAGTGAGCGGGGGTTGATGTGAGAGTGAGGGGGGTTGATGTGAGAGTGAGGGGGGGTTGATGTGAGAGTGAGGGGGGGTGATGTGATGTGAGAAGGAGGGGGTGATGTGAGAAGGAGGGGGGTGATGTGAGAAGGAGGGGGGTGATGTGAGAAGGAGGGGGTGATGTGAGAAGGAGGGGGGTGATGTGATGTGAGAAGGAGGGTGGTGAGGCTGAGGGGGGTGGGGGGTGAGGCTGAGGGTGGTGAGGAGTGAGGCTGCGGGGGTGGGGGGTGATTCTGAGGATGGCGAGGGGGTGATGCTGCGGGTGGTTGGGGTGGGGGGGTGATGCTGAGGATGGTGAGGGGGGTTATGCTGAGGATGGTGAGGTGGTGATGCTGAGGGTGGTGGGGTGGTGAGGCTGAGGGTGGTGGGGGGTGCTGAGGCTGAGGGTGGTGGGGGGTGCTGAGGCTGAGGGTGGTGAGGGGGTGCTGAGGCTGAGGGTGGTGGGGAGGGTGGTGAGGCTGAGGGTATTGGGGAGGGTGGGGAGGCTGAGGGTATTGGGGAGGGTGGGGAGGCTGAGGGTGGTGGGGAGTGCTGAGGCTGAGGGTGGTGTAGGGTGCTGAGGGTTGTGGGGTGGTGGGGGTGGTGAGGCTGAGGGTGGTGGGGAGGCTGAAGGTGGTGGGGAGGGTGGTGAGGCTGAAGTTGGTAGGGAGGCTGAGAGTGGTGGGGCTGAGGGTGGTAGGGAGGGTGAGGAGGCTGGCTGAGGGTGGTGGGGAGGGTGGTAGGGAGGCTGAGTCCGTCCATACATACATACAGACACACACTAAGCCTACCTGTCACTGTTGCTGGGTGTCAGGCAGCCATCTTCCATGCTTTGCAGCAGCAGCATGGGCTGCTGCTTAACGGCGGGGGCGGGGCTTGTTTGGGGGCGGGGCCTGTTCCGGGGAGCCTGTCAGTGCTCCCTCCAGCCCCAGACAGCCCCCTGCATGTTCCAGCTCCTCTCTCCTGCATTCCCTCGGGCTGTAACAGGCTATTACAGCCCGAGGGAATATAATTTAAACCCATGGCCCGCAGGTTGCTGGCATTTGGGGGGGCACAGCATGATGTAGGGGGGGCCATGCCCCCCCCCAATAGCGACGCCATTGACCATGATGCTTTGCCCGAATTCAGAGTGATAAAGCATCATGGAAGTTGTAGTTGTTGTGGAGACTGACCTTTTGAACACCAGAAATGAGACACCAGGAAGGAAGCTCAGGATGTTGGGACAAGAGCCCCAAATCAGGACTGCCCTGTCAAATGTAGGACTGTTGGGAGGAATCATATAGTGTGAAGGCATATGCAGTTTATCAGGAAAACCTATGGAGCCTATGAGTTATTTTTTGCAGGGGACACTGTGGTGGAATCTCGGTAAAAATAAATTTAGTAGGCCGAGATTACCACGTGGCATGTGTACGTGCATATGCTGACGTATCGATCAGTTGGTTGCACGAGGCAAGATACGATCAGTAGTGTACGCAGGGGCGTATTAGCCGCAAGGCAAACAAGGCATTTGCCTTGGGCGGCATTTTCCAGGGGGCGGCAAAAAACGCCGCCCCCAAATGCCCAGGGCAAATGTCTTGTTAGCCTTGCGGCTAACAGACATGCTGGGCTGGTTGCTGGGCGGGCGGGCAGGCTGGGTGGCCGGCGAGGGAGCTCTTCCCCTGAGCTCTCTGCTCAGCTCCCTCGCGCGCCGCCCGCAGAGTGAGACTGGGAGCCGGAATATGACGTCATATTCCGGCTCCGCCTCCCAGCCTCACTCTGCGGGCGGCGCGCCAGGGAGCTGAGCAGAGAGCTCAGGGGAAGAGCTCCCTCGCCGGCCACCCAGCCTGCCCGCCCTGCAGCCACTGGACCACCAGGGAATGGGAGAACCCCCCCACCCCCAGCATTCCCAAAGGTAAGGAGACTGGGGGGGGGGGGGGAGTAAAAAAAAAAAGGGTTAATGTGTGTGTGTGTGTGTGTCTGATAGTGTGTGTGTGTGTCAGTGTGTGTGTGTCTGTTAGTGTGTGTGTCTGACTGTGTGTGTCTGACTGTGTGTGTCTGTTAGTGTGTGTGTGTGTGTCTGACTGTGTGTTTGTGTGTGTCTGTTACTGTGTGTGTTAGTGTGTGTGTGTGTGTGTGTGTGTCTGTTAGTGTGTGTCTGTTAGTGTGTGTGTGTGTGTGTGTGACTGTGTGTTTGTGTGTGTCTGTTACTGTGTGTGTGTGTGTGTGTGTGTCTGTTAGTGTGTGTGTGTCTGTTAGTGTGTGTCTGACTGTGTGTGTCTGTTAGTGTGTGTCCGACAGTGTGTGTCTGTTAGTGTGTGTGTCTCACTGTGTGTGTCTGTTAGTGTGTGTGTGTCCGACTGTGTGTGTTTGTTAGTGTGTGTGTCCGACTGTGTGTGTTTGTTAGTGTGTGTGTGTGTCCGACTGTGTGTGTCTGTTAGCTAGTGTATGCGTATCTGTCAGTGAATGTGTGTGTATTTAGAAGACGGGGGAAGGGTTGGGTGGGGGTGGCGCGCGCGCGGGGGGGGGGTGTCTGAGTTTTGTCCTGCCTAGGGCAGCACAAAACCAAGATACACCACTGAGTGTACGGAGCATGTGCAAGAATACAGGATGTAGTATTCCCCTCCTCCATTGTGCTGGACAGGCCATGCGGTCAAGCAGGAAGTTAATTCTTATTTGTATTGATTGGTCAAGAGAATGTGCGGGTGGAGCTTAATATGGGAGGAGTTATGTGCCTATATAAGGAGCCTGCACTATTGTCCGGGGCTCAGAACTTGTTGTATTTTGGTGACGTTAGTCCCTCTGAGTCCCGATCGGTGATCCAATAAAGAATCTCTTCCTTCCTGAAGAAACCTGTGTCCATCTCTCTGTGCTTCGCTTCCGTCAGTTTCTCCGGTATCATTTGGTGCATTGGCCGGGAAGCTCATCGTTCAACGGTAGCTGAGAGGCAGAGGCGTGAGACGGTCTATCTTTGCCCACGTTCTCTACGGCTGCACCCCTGAACTTCTGCGTGGACCTCCCTTCGTCTCGGCGCCACTGGTCTGTTGTCCAGGAGATCATCGGCCTCTACGTAAGAAGTGCTGGGGTGTCCCCGTCGATGAGTGTGAACTCAGGTTCAGGAACGAGGAGGTAAGACAACTGCTGTTTTAGACGGCAGACCCACTAGGGGTATACCGATTGTGCGGTAGGCCCATAAGGGGTTATTTGTGTATGGAATCTGCCCCCTCTGTCGGAGGGAAGGAGCGAAGGCGCACCGCTCGATCGAACGCTCTTTAGTCAGACCGTTTGATTTTGTTAGTCAGGCGGGGCTCTGGTGTAAATAGCCCTAGCCGGACACCGGTATCTTGTCTAGACTAGCGTTCTAGAGTGTATATTTTGTTCGCTAGGTCGGAGGGACCGGGAGACTAAGCGGCGTCTGTGTAAATTCGGTTCGCTAGCTCTCAACCTATCTTGGCTAAGTGGGAAGGCGTGTAAATTTGGAACCCACTAGATTTTTGATAGTAATCGACTAAGAGGCGTCTGTGTAAATTCGGTCCTCTAGCTCGCTATATGTGGTGCTTGGGCAGTGTGGCTAACCAAAACGTATGTAGATAGTTTTTGGTAGTCCATTCAAGGTACTGGCCAATAGTTTAGTTGGGAATTGTAAATGTGATAAAGATTGTTTAGTAAAGTGTATATCTTGTTAGATAGCGCGAGCTCAGCCGTCTAGCGAGAGTGTTAATAGTGTGTTGCTGTATTATAGTGCACGGTACCATAACCCTGTATATTTACTGACACTGTATATAAGTACTAATCATTGTCGTCTATTGCATGTTTAACACCATAACCACTAATAATTGTATTGTGACCTTAAATTGTGCTTTGACCTATGCTAACCGTACTGTAACCGCTATTTGTAAAAGACGATGTTACTGGGGTGTGTTATAGACGGGTAATTCGTATATAGAGAATTATAGCGTGGGTGACTGTATAGTTTCGCCAAAGGGCATAATATTGATTATCTAGTGACTGGTGTAACAGCTGTGTGTGTACGGGAATTCCCTGAGTGTTTATTGTGTCATTGTGTACGCTTCACTTGGTAACTGTACCACGTGGTGCTGTTGCCAGAGGAAACGGGTGTGATTGTTGAATAGTACGCGTGCATAGTATTCGTTGTCAACGACGTTCCATTGATAAGTATGGGCGCGTCGCAGTCAACGATTCCGGATCCCTTAGGTTGTATGGTGAAGAATTTTAAAAAGGGATTCAAAACTTGTGATTTTGGAGTTAAAATGTCTCCTGTACGTTTGGTCACTTTGTGTACTAGGGAGTGGCCTACTTTGGTTGCGGCATGGCCGCCACGTGGCAGTTTGGATCCAACTCTGGTACAGCGCTTACACGTGGCTGTATCGGGTAGGCCTGAACTTTACGGGCAGTTTCCTTATATTGATTGTTGGAGACAGGCCGTAAATGACTCGCCAAAATGGATTCAGACATGCCACGAGGAGCAATGTCGCCTCATGGTGGCTAGGACTTGTTTGTCCACTAGGACTGGTGTTAGGCCCATTTTGGACACGCCCCCTGAGTCCGAGATCGCTTTGCCGCCCCCTTACTTTCCGTTAAGAGGAAGTGACGCAAATGCAGGAAGTCCTGCACCCCTTCCCCCATTGCCCCCATCCACTTCCGCTTCCTCCTCCAGTACAGAATCTACCCACTCTCGTACTAAATCTCCCCTTCCGGAACCAGAGCCAACCCCCATTAGATCCGAATATCCTGATTTGGCACCACTTCAGACTTCCGGTCAAGCTTCTTCTAGCTCGGCTCGAAGTTTTTTATTTACTACCTTTTCCCAAAACCAAGCTCCCACATCCTCATGTTTTATTACCCCCCGACCGGAACCTCTAACTGACGCCCCTCCACGTAGCCCCATACTAACCCGACAACTGACTGGTACCCAACAATTAAAACATTATCAGATGCCTCTTCGTCTGAATCCCGGGTCAGCCTATATCGATGCCGCAGGTCAAATGGCACATGCTGACCCAGTCTTCGTATATGTCCCGTTCACGACAACCGATCTCTTGAATTGGAAGACCCACAATTCCTCGTATACTGAGAAACCACAAGCTATGACCGATCTGTTCACCTCAATAGTACAGACACATAACCCGACATGAGCTGATTGCCAGCAGTTATTAATGACTTTGTTTAACAATGAGGAAAGGACAAGAATTAATCAAGCGGCCATTAAAGCGCTAGAGGATAAAGCCCGTACTTTGAATCAAGCCAATCCATCAGCATGGGCCGCAACACATTATCCTAACACCGATCCCGACTGGAATGTAAATGGTGCTGATATGGTTCAACTCAGAGCCTATAGAGACGCTATAATTGCTGGCATGAAAGCCGGAGGAAAGAAAGCCATTAATATGTCGAAGACAGTTGAGGTGATTCAGAAAAGTGATGAAGCGCCCAGTGTCTTTTATGACCGATTATTGGAGGCATACCGCTTGTATACCCCCTTTAATCCGGAAGACGCAGATAATTCCCGAATGGTGAACTCCGCCTTTGTCAGCCAAGCATACGGAGATATTAAGCGCAAGCTACAGAAGTTAGAAGGGTTTGCAGGTATGTCTATCACCCAACTAATGGAGGTAGCGAATAAAGTATACATGAACAGGGAAACAGAAAGTAAGAAAGAGGAAGAGCGCAAGATGCGTAGAAAGGCAGACATGCTAGCGGTAGCGATCGCAGGCGTAGATAGACGGGGCCCAGATAGAGGCGATAGTAAGTGGAATGAGGAACCTCTAAGTAGAAATCAGTGCGCATACTGTAGGGAAGAAGGGCATTGGAGAAATGAGTGTCCTCGAAGAGAACAGTGTGAGAGAGACAGACCTAGGACAGGTTATGGAAACTTTAGAGGCAGAGCGAGAGGTAGAGGAGGCCCCGGAGGGAGCAATGGTAATAGAGGGAGCAATGGGAACAGAGGAAGTGTTAGGGAAGATAGGTATTTCCCAGCAGCGCAAAGGTCCCGCGATAGAGAAGGTAGGGACTTTGTAGGATTGGCTGACACGGTCATGGAGGACTATTGATACCGACCGGGCTCCATCCCCCTTGGTCGAGCGGAGCCTATGGTCGATGTATCAATAGGGGGAAAAAGGAGTGCGTTCATGATCGACACTGGTGCTGAACATTCGGTGGTGACTAATCTAGTTGCTCCTCCATCTGGAAGGACTATTACTGTAATAGGAGCAACTGGAAGAAGTGCTGAAAAACCGGTTCTTAAAAGTCGACTCTGTACATTGGGAGGCCACGTAGTAAAACATCAATTCCTTTATATGCCTGAATGTCCAGTCCAATTGCTGGGACGTGATATGCTATCTAAGTTACAAGCGCAGATTACGTTCCTACCAAATGGAACAACATCCTTAAAGTTTAATGGACCTTCAGGTATTATGACATTATCCGTACCAAAGGAAGAAGAGTGGCGACTTTATACAGCGTTGACTAGCCAAAACCCTAGGAGTGATGAGTCCTTATTCAACATACCAGGAGTTTGGGCAGAGAACAACCCACCAGGACTGGCCCGCAATATTCCACCTATTAAAATTGAACTAAAACTTGGGGTTTATCCAGTAAGCCTAAGACAATATCACATCCCGCAGAAGGCTAAGAAGAACATCCAATATTATCTGGATAAGTTCATACGGTATGGTATCCTAAAATTCTGTACTTCCCCCTGGAACACCCCATTGCTGCCTGTTCAAAAGCCCGGTACAGATGAGTATCGACCTGTGCAGGACTTGAGAGCAGTCAATGATGCGGTTGTTAGTATACATCCAGTTGTACCCAATCCATATAACCTGCTTGCTTTAATTCCGGGCGGGGCTACTTACTTTACAGTCTTAGACCTCAAAGATGCCTTCTTTTGCCTCCGAATTGCCGCAGAAAGTCAATGTACTTTCGCTTTCCAATGGGAAAATGCTGTAACGGGCTCAAAACGCCAAATGACCTGGACAAGACTGCCCCAAGGGTTTAAAAATTCACCTACCCTATTTGGTTCAGCTCTAAGTCAAGATCTACTGGATTTCGAGTCCATCCCAGGAGAGTGTGTATTGTTACAATATGTAGATGACTTGTTGATAGCAGCAGTTACAAAGGAAATCTGTCAGCAAGCAACGCACGATCTACTACACATTCTCTGGAAGGCAGGATACAAGGTGTCTAGAAAGAAGGCTCAGTTGTGTTTGCCAACTGTCAAATATCTGTGATTCCATATCTCTGAAGGTCAAAGAATTATGGGGCCAGAGAGAAAAGAAGCTGTGTGCCAAATACCGATACCCAAGAATAGAAGACAAGTGCGAGAATTCTTGGGGGCAGCAGGCTTCTGTAGGATATGGATTCCCAGCTACGCGATACTGGCAAAACCTCTGTATGCAGCTATCAAAGGTACAGAGCACGACCCCTTCTTATGGACTCAAGAACAGCAAACGGCATTTGAAGATGTGAAGAAGGCTTTGATGAGTGCCCCAGCATTAGGTCTACCTGATCACACACGACCATTCTACCTGTATGTACATGAGCAAAGAAGAATGGCTGTGGGAGTATTGACACAGTACTTGGGATCATGGCAAAGACCTGTTGCCTACATGTCTAAGCAATTGGATGCAGTGGCCAGCGGACTTCCACCTTGTCTAAGAGCCGTAGCTGCAGCCGCCCTGCTAGTAGCTGAAGCCGATAAACTCACTCTGGGTCAAGAACTTTATGTACGAGTCCCACATGCAGTACAGACGTTGTTGGATTACAAAGGAAATCATTGGTTTAGTAACAGCCGTATGACCAAGTATCAAGCAATGTTGTGTGAAAACCCAAGAGTGCATTTAGAGACTGTAAACACCTTAAATCCAGCTACCCTTTTGCCACAACCTACTGAAAGTCAACATGATTGTTTGGAAGTAATGGATGAAGTATTCTCAAGTAGACCAGATCTTCGTGATTTTCCCATCCAGAACCCCGATGTTCAATATTATACCGACGGCAGTAGTTATGTGAAAGAAGGGATCCGCTATGCAGGATATGCAGTAACAACAATAGACAAGGTGATAGAAGCTCGGCCACTGGCGAAAGGAACATCAGCACAAAAGGCAGAATTGATAGCACTGACACGAGCGTTACAATTGGCTGAAGGTTTAAGAGTGAACATCTACACGGACTCCAAATATGCGTTTTTAACCACTCATGCCCACGGAGCTTGGTATAAAGAAAGAGGACTATTGAATTCAGAAGGCAAAGAAATCAAGTACGCAGCTGAAATCCTACAACTATTGGAAGCAGTGTGGGAGCCGAAAGAAGTCGGTATCATACATTGTCGAGCGCATCTGAGAGGAGATGGTGATGTAACCAAGGGAAATCGGATGGCAGATAGTGCAGCTAAGCGTGCCGCTGAATCGGGAAGACAGGAATATGTGGGGCATATAGCTGCTCTTATACCAACTCCACTGTCTCAATGGACTCCAGTTTATACAGCTCAAGAAGAGGAGTGGTTAAAGACTGAACCTGGAAAGTATTTGGAGAACAAATGGTATCAGTTAGAAGATGGAAGAATAGTCATTCCAGCATCACTAGCGGTAGAAATTGTCCAAAATTATCACAACGGGACACATTCTGGGAGAGACAGCACAGAAGAATCTCTCAGAAAACATTTCTACATACCAAGATTGTCCAACTTGACTCAGGCCATTGTACGAAGATGTGTAACATGTGCTAAAAATAATGCAAGACAAGGACCAGTAAAGCCACCAGGAGTCCAGTTTATGGGGGGACTCCCCATGTCCGATTTACAAATTGACTATACAGTGATGCCTAAATCGGGTGGACATCGTTACCTGCTGGTAATTGTGTGCACCTATTCAGGCTGGGTAGAAGCATGTCCTACTCGTACAGAGAAAGCAGGAGAAGTTGTGAGATTCCTGTTACGAGAAATAATACCCCGATATGGACTACCCTGCTCTATAGGATCGGACAATGGTCCAGCTTTTGTTCATCAGTGCCTACAACAACTGACTCATATGCTTGGTATAAAGTGGAGGCTTCATACAGGAAATATAGACCCCAGAGTTCTGGTAAGGTAGAGAGAATGAATAGAACTATTAAGAATCAGTTGGCTAAAATGTGTCAGGAAACCCAACTTAAATGGAACGTTCTCTTACCCATAGCTCTATTGCGAATCCGCAGTACCCCTACCAGAAGGATAGGCCTCTCTCCTTTTGAAATCATGTATGGGCGACCACCTCCCGTACTTGGTAACTTAAGGGGGGACTTGAGTCAGTTGGGAGAAGGAATTACCCGGCAGCAGGTTGTAGAGTTGGGTAAGACTATGGAGGAGGTACAGAAATGGGTACAAGATAGATTACCTGTGAATATTTATCCCCCTGTTCATAGTTACCATCCAGGAGACCAAGTGTGGATTAAAGAGTGGAATAATGTACCGTTAGGGCCCAAGTGGAGAGGTCCTTATGTTGTTCTTTTGTCTACCCCTACAGCGATAAAAGTAGCCGAAGTGACTCCGTGGATACATCACTCCAGGGTTAAACCAGCAGCAGTCGATTCTTGGCAAGTTACAGCAGATCCAGAGAATCCCTGCAAGATCCGGTTGAAACGCACAACTCAGTCGGAGTAACGAGGAACTTTGTGGATTACAAAATTTTATTGTTTCAGGGATTTGGTGCGTGAGTGAGAAGGCCATAATAAAGCCTGTCCGCCCACCGACGTATAGTATATAAGCCAGGGAAAGTCTCGAAGGGACTCCTGTGAAGACGAGCAGAACTCCATTCCCTGCAGCCCTTACATCCTGGAAGCTGAGGTGCCTTCGCATGGACGAAGACTGAGGATGACGGCGAAAGATGTGTTCTTGATAATGTTTATTTATGTGTATTTTTATATTCAGGAAGGTAGAGGTACCGACACTCCTAGCTGTGAGGTATGCATTAAGACTACAAGAACAGGTAACCATATTTCCCAAACCCTAATTTGGCATTCACAATACGAGTGTAAAGGAGATGTATCAAGATGTAGATACCTTAATATAGAATATAGTGTGTGCCATTTAGGAGTAGGAGAACCTAAGTGCTTCAGTCCAGAGTATCAACCCCGTACAATTTGGTTGACTCTCAGGAATGGAGATCCTCAGGGGACCCTAATTAATAAGACGGTGTTAGAATCCGTACATTCTTCGGGTGTTCTGCTATTTGATGCGTGTAAGGCGATATCAAGTGGTAGAAAGCCGTGGAATGTATGTGGGGATCTTAGATGGGAGAGGACGTATGGGTCTAACGATAAATATATTTGTCCCAGTAGTAAAAATAAATATGTGAGTCCTAGATGCCCAAATAGAGATTATAACTTTTGCCCATATTGGTCTTGTGTGGGGTGGGCAACTTGGGGACAGACAGTAGACAAGGACATGATAGTGACTAAGTTGCCTACCAGCCCATATTGTAAGTCTATGGAATGCAATCCAGTCCATATACTTATAAATAACCCCGACAAGTTCTTAGACAAATATGGTAATTTATTTGGGTTTCAAATATATGGGACGGGTTTAGATCCTGGGACAGTATTGTTTATAGGGATAGAGACTGATACGGTATCCTCCCAAACTCATCAAGTATACCATTCCTTTTATGAAGAGATGAGTATAGATAATAAGATCCCCCATAATGCTAAAAACCTGTTCATTGATTTAGCCGAAAGTATTGCCGGTAGTCTTAATGTTACCAACTGCTATGTGTGTGGAGGTACTAACATGGGAGACCAATGGCCTTGGGAAGCAAAGGAGGTAATGTCCGGTTCTGAGGCAGTTGACCAATTAATATCTACACAAGCCGATTATCATATGAGTGTTAGAGGTAAATCTGAGTGGAGATTAAAGACCTCCATCATAGGTTATGTTTGCATAGCAAGGAAAGGAATAATGTATAATACTTCTGTAGGAGAATTAACTTGTCTAGGGCAAAAAGCTTATGATGATGATACAAAGAATACAACTTGGTGGTCGGCTTCAAATGTCTCAGAACCATCTAACCCGTTTGCTAGATACGCCAATTTAAAGGATGTGTGGTTTGATTTATCCATCACATCTACCTGGAGAGCCCCAGCAAATTTGTACTGGATCTGTGGTAAGAAAGCCTATTCGGAGTTGCCACAGGACTGGGAAGGGGCATGTGTGTTGGGTATGCTCAAACCATCCTTCTTCTTGTTACCTATTGAAACAGGTGAGACTTTAGGTGTTAAAGTATATGATGTGAATCATAGGAAGAAAAGGGGACCCATAGAGATAGGCGCCTGGGAAGATAATGAATGGCCTCCCCAGCGTATTATAGATTATTATGGGCCAGCCACGTGGGCAGAAGATGGTACCTTTGGTTATAGAACCCCTATTTATATGCTCAACCGTATTATAAGATTACAGGCGGTGGTTGAGATTATTACTAACGAGACATCACAAGCGCTCAATCTTCTAGCGAAGCATAATACCAGGATGAGGACAGCAGTCTACCAAAATAGATTAGCCTTGGATTACCTTTTGGCAGTAGAGGGAGGTGTATGTGGGAAGTTTAACCTGAGTAATTGCTGTCTTCAAATAGATGACGAAGGGCAAGCAATAGCTGAGCTTACTAGCCATATGGTTAAACTAGCGCATGTGCCTACTCAGGTATGGAAAGGGTATAATCCAAGTAGTTGGTTTGGTAGCTGGTATGAGTGGTTTGGAGGGCTTAAGGCAGTGGTAGGTGGAGTCCTGCTGATTTTAATGTTGTGTCTACTCCTGCCGTGTCTTATACCCTTAGTAGTTAGGTCTGTGCAAAGCCTGATAGAAAATATAGCAGAGAGGAAGGCTGCTGCACAGATAATGGCAATTTATAAATATGAGGCTCTAGATCAGGGAGAACCAATGCAGGAAGATGAGTGTTGAAGATTCACATCATAAGATAAGTCTGGTTTGGTTCAAGGTAACTTGCGGTGTATGCAAACCAAGGTTAAGTGATGCCTCAAGTAATTGTGAAATATCAAGAGGCATCAAAGGGGGGAATGTGGTGGAATCTCGGTAAAAATAAATTTAGTAGGCCGAGATTACCACGTGGCATGTGTACGTGCATATGCTGACGTATCGATCAGTTGGTTGCACGAGGCAAGATACGATCAGTAGTGTACGGAGCATGTGCAAGAATACAGGATGTAGTATTCCCCTCCTCCATTGTGCTGGACAGGCCATGCGGTCAAGCAGGAAGTTAATTCTTATTTGTATTGATTGGTCAAGAGAATGTGCGGGTGGAGCTTAATATGGGAGGAGTTATGTGCCTATATAAGGAGCCTGCACTATTGTCCGGGGCTCAGAACTTGTATTTTGGTGACGTTAGTCCCTCTGAGTCCCGATCGGTGATCCAATAAAGAATCTCTTCCTTCCTGAAGAAACCTGTGTCCATCTCTCTGTGCTTCGCTTCCGTCAGTTTCTCCGGTATCAACACCATCAAAGATGTAATACACCTGTGCATGCAATGTGCAATTATGAAACACATTCTGAGATAATCCATTGGAATGTATGAAAATAGGATAGCACGTACTGCTGAACTCACCATAGTTATTGATGTGTAGAATGTGACGTCTATTTACATACATGAATCCTTTTAAATAAACTGATCCTGACACTCCTCAAAATACAGTAGTCAGCTTATCCGGTGATTTATTATCTCTCTACTTAATTATTCAGACAATTTACATTCCGTTTCATAATAGTGCTAATGCTTTGAAAAAGGTGGATTACCAAAGACTAAATGCAGAGAATCAATCTCCGTTAGTGAATGGTCCTCATTCCTTCCATCAATGGACAAGTTTAAGAGATATCAGTTATCTGTCAAAATTGATTATCCGCCAGCCGTACTATGCCCTTGATTAATAACTGATGATCTGCTATCCTAACCCTTCAGTAACCACATCTAATGCTTCCATAGAAACTCAATAAATGGTGGTGACTATGGAACTGATATAAGCTTGCCAGATCCACCATATCTTCACATACGGTAGACAATATCACTTTTTCATGCAACACATGAAGCATAGAGCCTTGTAGAATGTTTACTTGAAAAGAACACGATAGTGTTAGGAATACAAACATGTGACCTGATCATTGTTTAAGGTCCCAGTCCCCCTCCAATCACATCATCGTGGTGGTCTCCACTCTGCTACCCTTCTTCCTTAGCTGAGATGACCAGTCTTGATGATCTTAGCCAATCCAATGATTTTCCACAGGAAAGCATTGAGAGGATAGGGTGCATGCACAAACACTGCGCCAATCAGCATTTCTTTATAGAGATGCATTGAAGTAATGCAGAGCATGATGATGCTGAATGTAGGTCCTGCAAAGATTGCATGACCTAACCGAGGAACTCCCTCTAGTGGCTGTCTGAGTGATAACCTCTAGAGGTGTTACACGGCAGCTTTTTAAACACTGCCTTTTCTCTGAGAAGCTAATATTTCAAATGCTAGGCCTGCATGGACATGCTATAGACACCAGACCAAATACAAGGAACCAAAAGTGTATAAGTGCTGTAGAGGTGATGAGGTACTCAGTTCAGCTGCACTGTACCACCGTGACACAAAAATGTATACACAGATAATAATATTACCACAAAAAGCTTGCTTGAACTGATGACAAAATTAATCTATAGATAACAGAAAAAACACAATATAGTGAAGACAATCTGGAGAGTGTAATGTATAATTTGGAGTTTTTTTAGACATTATATTTCTATTGATATACTGTGTTTAGGCGATATGCCCTTGTTTTTACTCCATGTAATTTTGATTGCCTTTTCTTTTATTGGTGCTTTTCATGTCTTCATCTGTTCTCTATAATTCCGCCTTCTATGCCATGTGGACTTATACTTTGGAGGTAGACACACCTTCGATTGATTAGAGAAGGTATAAAACACACGCCCAACTGAACTCACTTATGCTTGAGAAAGCCCCGAGAGGCGGGGCGAAACATGTAGCACGCCGAACCCAGAAGTCATTACATGTGGATGGAGAGTCTGTTATCAGCTGGAATACACAGTGTAATAGGACTTGTATGGTTTATTCACTGATACCCAGGACTATATTTGATGTACTCCTACATCACTTTTTTAATTATTTGATATATTTGTTTATTTGACAATTAAATAAATATTTGTGTATACTTCAACTATTCGGCTGAGAGTGAGTTCATCAAGCACACTGCACTTGGATCCTACGTTCTCCAGGGGCTGATCCTCCCAGAGCCTGATAGTTTGGAGTGGTACTTCAACCACTCCACAATTGTGAGTTTTATATTTTTACATATACCCTGCAAAAGACTGTTTTACAATATTGCACTAGGTTCTTGTTTTTATGTATTTTAGATTAAGCTGTTCCTATGTACAAGTACAAGTGCAAGTATACATTTGCTGTTCACATTATATTGTATATATTTTGCCTGACCACTTGGTGTTTTATGCATGCTTCAGCTGCTCACTGATCTTGTTTTTATTTCTGTATATACGTGTGTGTATATATTGGTATATTTCTCATACTATCTGTTCAAGTATATTTCTCTGGTTGCTATTTTTCCAAATAAAATTGCGCACACCTGCAACTTTTGGATTTTTAATGTACACAAAGGGGTAATGGGGAGAAATCACACGGACCAGAGCCCCATAACCCCTGGCTCTGGGTTTGAAAAGCTCCATGGGAGAGGGAAGTATCCCACACTGTGCTGACATGATCTGGATGGTAAGCACCCAGTGAACAGATGATTCTTTGCAATACAGGACAGAGAGAGGCAGAAACCCCTTATTGAATAGTATCTTTCTTAATTTATTATAAAAAAAAAAAGGTTAAAAACTCTTCCTTTGTAATTGGTGGGTATGCCAGTAAAGAATACCCACATACAAGCATGTAAGGACAGAGTAAAACAGCTTTCTCCATTCAATACCCAGGACATACTTGAAAACAAGATAAATATCAATTTATCAATCCTGGTAAAACATTGCTGAGCTGGAAACTAAACTGGCATGAAGAATATGTCTAGTTTGGCTGTTTATCCCTTTAATTTGTAGAATTCAAGTGAATTTTCAACAATTCACATTTTGGTCTCTAACTTCTATTGAGTGTTAAATTCTCTACTTAAGAAGAGCAGTTGTACTAAGGATGCAGCAGATGGTGCTGTTCCCACATTTTTTTTTTTTTAATTCTTCCTCCATCGTATTTTGCAGAACATACAAATATTCCCTGAGGATCTTTGTATATTAAAGTGGTACAAAACTTGGGTAAATAATTGCAATGTGCTTGTTGATAAAAAAAATAAAAATAAAAAAATACATAAATCTGTTTGCTCTAACAGTGCTTTATTCCTTGGAGTTTGATAATGGAAATACTTCACACACAATGGATTTAGCATGTCCTAAAAAGTGGTCCAAAGTACTAAAAGTGATACAATCTCCATGGAAACCAGTGGGATATGCAGAGGGACATTCTATCGGAGACTCCTCCCCTTTTACATTTACATTTAAATCAGAAACATTTTTATACTTGAAAATTATTCACAAAAGGTTAGGGTGTGCCTATGTTGTCAGACTTGATAATCTGCATCAGGCGTCCTCAAACTCCGGCCCCCCAGATGTTGCTGAACTACAACTCACATGATTTTTTGAATTAGATAGATAGCCAGAGAATCACGGGAGTTGTAGTTGAGCAGCATCTGGGGGGCCTGAGTTTGAGGACCCCTGATCTGCACGTTTATACACAGATCAGTGAGTAGTCCTTTCATTTATTTGAATGGGAAGATGAAAAATAATACTCTTAGGAAGATAGATAAGGAATGGGAGTCATCAGGGCTGGTACATCCATAAGACGGCACAAGCGTCTGCCTTAGGGCGCACCGTCCCGGGGGATGCTAGATCAGAGTGACCGGCAGGAGGTGGGTGCACAGCACTCCCTCCTGCCAGGCACTCTGTGTAGCGTGGCCGAGAAGAGCAGCACGCACCGCGGTACAGGAACTTATGTTTTCTGTAACCGGCCGGACTGAAAGGAAGTGCTCACTGAGAGAGCACTTCCTGTCAGTCCAGCCGGGTACAGGAAACCACTAAAGGAGAAGGGAGAGGAACATTAAAGGGAATGGGGGGTCACTAAGAGACAGGTAAAAAGAGGGAAGAGGAACACTAATGGACATGGAGGGGAGGGGAGGAGAGAGGAACACTTGGAGGGGGCGGGGGGCTGAGTGGGGAGAAAGACACACAGATGGGCCTGGGTGTGAGAAAGGTCACAGAGGGGTTGGGGATGAAAGCACCACACAGAAGGGCCTGGGTGTGGATATACAAAGGGGCTGGGGGTGAAAGATACACAGAGGGGCTGGGGAAGAGGAAAAAAAGACACAGAGGGGCTGGTGATCAAAGAGAACACACACAGAAGCTGGTAAGAGTAAAAGACACAAAGGGGCTGGGAGAGAAGGAGACACTATGGGACAGAGGAGGGGGGAAACGAACACTATGGGACAGGGGAGGGGGGAAAAGAACACTATGGGATGGGGGGGTGGAGAAACAAACACTATGGGACAGGGGAGGAGGGAAAAGAACACTATGAGATGGGGGGCAAAGAACACTATGGGGGGAAGAACACTAAAAAAGAGGGAGGGGAGAGGAACATTAAGGGGGCGCACTAAAGTACAGGGGAAGGAAGGGAAAAGGAACACAGGTGGGGGGGACAACTAAAAGAGAAGGGAGAGGAACATTAAGGGGAATGGTGGGTCACTAAGAGACAAGTAAGGGGGGGAGAGGAACACTAATGGACATGGACGGAAGGAAAGAGGAACACGGGGGGGGGCTGTGTGGGGAGAAAGATACACAGAGGGACATGAGGGGGGAGAAAGACACACAGATGGGCCTGGGGGTGAGAAAGTTCACAGAGGGGCTGGGGTTGAAAGCGCCACACAAAATGGCCTGGATGTGGAAATACAAAGGGGCTGGTGGTGAAAGAGACACAGAGGGGCTGGAGAAGAGGAAAAAGATACACAGAGGGGCTGGTGTTGAAAAACACACACACACAGGAGCTGGTAAGAGTAAAAGACACAAAGGGGAGAGAGAAGGAAACACACAAAGGGGATGGGGGGGTGTAAAACATACAAAGGGGGGTTGTAAGAAATACACAAGGGAGGTGTAAGAGACACAATGGAGAAAAATAGGGGATAAGATGCACAAAAGGAGAAATAGATTTAAAAAAGGGGATAAGAAACAAAAGGTAGGTTAAGGGGCACACAGGTGAAGATGCTTTTGGGTGGGTGGGTGACAAAATCCTATTTGGCTGTGTACCCGAAAATCCTTGCACTGGTCCTTGGAGTCGTTAAAATATATTTTTGCTGAGCGAGCAGCAGTCCTTCCAATCTGGCCTGTATAACTCCCATCATCCTCTGCTAACCATAGTATAAAACTGTCCTCTATACGTGCATTCCCTGGCAGGCTGCTACTCACTGGCCAATGTTTGAAGCTGGCTACATTTATTTACTTGTTTGATGTAAGGTGGGTATAGTTAATTTATTTGGCTTGCTTGTTTCTTGGAAAGAGGCGGGTGTCCTGTTGACCTCGTTAGTTGCCCCTCTAACACTGTGTGTATAACCTTCGACCTTAGTTATTGTTGTGTGATGGTTTCTGAGCTGTATTACCCCCTGGAAATGTAAACGGGCTGATCCCAACTCTGCAGCTTGAATTGCTCTGTTTTATCAGAGGTAATCACCTCACGCATAAATATTCTGTAAATAAACACTTGCCATCAGGCTCGGCAAGTCTGCCTCCTGCTGTTTGAAAATAATTTAAATGTTAAGCATAGCACTTACTGTAAGAACATCACATTCTACAGGAAACATCATCATTTTAACAAGTTTCCATTTCTATAAAGGACATAGCACATTTTTTGTCTTGAACATTATCTGTATAATTGTAGATTATGCTAGCTTTAGTGTACCTATAATCTTAATTTTATTAATGACAGGAGGCGAGTATTTGCTTAAGTCTCTCTTTACTAGAACTCCACAGCAGCACAGAAAACAACCAATCAGAAAAAAGTTAGGTACTATAAAACTCCCCTCCCCATGCATCATTTCCTCTTTCAAGCTGCGACAAAACAGAATAAAAGGCAGAGAAACATCATGGGGAAGAAACGAAGTCCTAGATATGATGAAAATAACGATGTCCATCATCCGAGAGTAACCGTCCTACTAGATAGTGTTGATGGACTGTAAACTGAAACGAGAGAAAAAACAGAATCGAACAGGTTGATTATCCAATGAAATGTACTCTGAATAAACATGTAGGTACCCAATGCAGCAACCAAAATTAACCTTAATATGTAGATATCCCAACCCTACTTATGAAAAAAACACAGACATAAGGAATAAGCGACAGGTAGAAGAGACAACAAACAGAGTTGCATACGTACCTGATAATCTAAACTAAAACATTAAACAAGGGAGGGACAAGAATGGGTGGGAAATACTCGCCTCCTGTCATTAATAAAATTAAGATTATAGGTACACTAAAGCTAGCATAATCTACAATTTTCTAACATGACAGGAGGCTTCGTATTTGCTGTTTCAACGCTCAGTTCACCAATCCAACGCTGTTTGTGTCGCTGGTATCTATTCCAGGAAATTTCAGGGTAATCCTAATCGGACATTCCAAGAACGATAAATGACAGCAGACGGATCAAAGAAGATGCCAGTCGACGAAGCATCTCCAATACAGAAAAAAAAACACCATCCGCTGGTAAATCCATTGTACGCGGTGTTGCGACCTGTTTCCTAGCAGTTGGTCCATGAGCTGGCAAGCTGACTTATTAGCCATATTCCTGTATTTGCATAATATAGAAGGTCAAGCTCGGACACACGATCCGTAAGGCGGCTCCTCCGATCGTGCCAGGGTCCCTCGGCGATGCGGCCTTGCAGGTAGATCTCCAATCTCGAGGAATGCGAGGAAAGTCCCCCACCAAAATCGCAACAGAAAACCAGAGGAAGATCTTCCGTTCCTTCCTGTCCTACCCGGCGGGATGTCTCATCCGAGGATAAAAACATAACGCAGGCAAGAGTGTGGCCAAACCAGCCCTACTCCAAGTGATACCAATATTCCAAATGGACTGTGAAAACCTCGGACGTAGTAGAGAAAAGACTCCAAAGGACGTCCATTCAGGGTTCCGAACTGAACTTGTGTGGAGGAAACGGTGGTCGACTACTCCGGGAATAGTGAATCCCAGAAATCTTCTATGAATGGGAAAAACAAACTGGAACGCAGATTTCCATCCAGAAATGCCCTCGTCCAAGAGTGAAAGATGTCTGTGTAGGAGTCGGGGCACACCAGGAACCTCCATGAAATCTCGTAGGTCTCCTTGACGGTAGTTGAAAAGTAGGTTAGCGCGAATCCAACAAAATGGCTCTCGTGAGGGATAAATAGAGCATAGACGGAGGGTCCTCCTCCGAGGAGACGAGGCAGTCCAGCCGTCTTATCCCAAGGTCATAAAGACCGGGAACTCAAGACAACCGGGGTTTCCGGTCTTACCCTGCGATCCATACGTACTGTTATACCTTCAGGCCGGGAAATAGGCCTTCCATAATCATGTTATCCGAGCAAGGCAGTGCCCGTTTGCTCCATGAAGGTCTCCACATCTCCTGACATCTTGACATGGGAGAAACTGTCTGCGCAGTTTGTTCGTAATGGTCTGGATATCCAAACAGAAGGCAATCTCTGTATTACATGGTGCAGAATATGCCAAAAAACCTGCACACTCCTAGTACCGGAGGGCCATCCGTTAGCCGTACCATCTCCAGGAGTGTGTGCAAATAAGTGGGAGACTCCCCCCATTATACCTCTGAGTATTTCTTGCATGACCAGGCGGACCTCTAGAACGAAGTCAGTAGCGTGGATGTCAGCTCTAATTGAATGCAGGAGGGACGCCCCGCTATGTAGTCATCGATGTTTGCACAGGTACCAGCCTGTGTGATTAACAAATGACCGGTACAGTAGAGCGACGAGTGTATGAGAGAGCCGCGCTCTCTACTACCGTGATCGCATACCGTGAGAGCGTCCGGCTGCTAGCCTGAGCGGGCCACACCCGTTAGTAACCAACAGCAGAGTCTACATCCGTGACCGGTTCTCTCTATGCAAGTGGGTCCTCCCAACCTGTCCTCTGAATCCAGCCCAGTATCTGGTTGAGAACGAGAGAGGGGTTGCGCCCTCTAATAACAAATCAGTATCCGGTTCTGTATGAGAGGGATCGCCCTCCGTTCCTGAAAGTAAATATACTCGGATCGAGGTGATGGAGGGCCGCACCCTCCCGTGGTGCAAATTAGAGTCCCTAGAGATTCAGGGTGACCAAACTTTAGGGCGCACCAATTATTAATGTCAGCATAAAGCTGAGGGTAATCTTCGGAAACAACGATGGAAAAAACTATCAACCGACTATCCGGATCTCGTGCGTGCGCGCGGGGTCCAGGTAATCCGTTGGTAGTCTGAGGAAAGCTGGAGACGTTCTCCTGCGATCCACGGGTGCCTGGGAGGTCGGAGGAGGTCAAGTCGACCTCACGACGACCCAAGCGAAAAGGAAAGGAAGTCAAGAAAAAACAAAAAAAGCAACAATTAACGTAGATAAGAAAAAATACGCCAATTCTATCTCAGGTAGAAGGTAAACAGCAGGTCGGAAGGTAGGAAAAGGAAGTCCCTCTGGACAGGGCCAGGAGCTAACCTAACGCAGGAAAAAACTACTGAACCTATATGGATTCCGAGAGGCAGATACGGAGTAGCTGGTAAAGACAAGGAAAAACACCACTTACTCCTGTAGGAGTCTGAGTACCGGTCCTTGCTTGTGCGAAGTTCTCCTTGGAGATGTGCCGACGCCGGTTTGGAGTAACCGTGGATGAGTCCGGGGTCTTCATAAGAAAACCTTGCCCTTCAGGCAGGAGGTTTAGGGCCGTCACCCTTCCCACCGTATTCAGATGGCCGTATACTGTCGTATTCTTGAACACTATAGCAATGGTGTTTGTCTGGACACCTGCCTATCTCCCTGTCAGTGGTGGGCACTGGGTTTTCCTCCATAATATTACCCCAGTCCTGCGGCCAAAAGAGGCTCGGTACCAATAATGTAGGCCCGCCAGTAGGGCACAGGCCCAGCAGGCCAAACGAATGGACACAGAAAGGATAGCCAAGCAAATAGTCACAGACATAGCAGGCCATACAAGCAGGCACCGACATAGCAGGCTATTCAATGGGCACAGACATAGCAGGCCAATCAATGGGGCACAGAAATAGCAGGCCGTTTTAACGGGCACAGACATAGCAGGCCGTTCTTATGGACACAGACATAGCAGGCCAATCTTATGGGCACAGACATAGCAGGCCAATCTTATGGGCACAGACATAGCAGGCCAATCTTATGGGCACAGACATAGCAGGCCAATCTTATGGGCACAGACATAGCAGGCCAATCTTATGGGCACAGATATAGCAGGCCAATCTTATGGGCACAGACATAGCAGGCCAATCTTATGGGCACAGACATAGCAGGCCAACCTTATGGGCACAGACATAGCAGGCCAATCTTATGGGCACAGACATAGCAGGCCAATCTTATGGGCACAGACATAGCAGGCCAATCTTATGGGCACAGACATAGCAGGCCAATCTTATGGGCACAGACATAGCAGGCCAATCAATGGGGCACAGACATAGCAGGCCAATCAATGGGTTGTGTATTGCCATAATGTTATTAATAACATGTATTTATATATAGCGCTTTCCAATTCCGTAGCGCTTTACAGTGGGTATCGAATGAGAAACGAGGACCTCTGAGTTCGGGTAGAGGTCCCTAAAATGGTAGATCCACAGGGCACCTTGTGACATAGGACCTTTAGCCAATCAACCCTTTTTAGACAGCGTAATGCTGCGTGAGTAACTTGAAACCGGGACCGGCAGTCCCTAAATGCCCAGCAGGTAAATAGTGGTATTCCATCTGTATTGGGTACAAGGGGAAGTTGCTCCAGAGACTATCACGTCCATGAATGTAAGATACACTAGCGATACTGTCCTTGAACTGCGAATAGGTATGCATATGTTCACACATATCTGTTTGAAATTTCTCAGTAATCTATAGATACCATCATCATACCGCTTGAAGGGTATTGTAGCCATGGACTCTTCCCGGAGTAGGGCTAGACCATAGCCCTCAATGAATACCCCCAATGACCCGATAAGATTGCACAGTACCAGCGCAGACTGGTCTCTCATATCAGATTGAGTCTGAGCCAGGTCTGTTAGCTTATACATACGCCATGGACAGATAATGCAGCTCAGGGTAGTCCCATCTGAGGCCTCAAAGCAGGACCAGAAAAATATATACTGAGAGGCATATGAAGCCTGGAGTTAACTGACACAGCATACACCCCGTACAGAGCCTGTATAACTGAGTTCATATAAACCTGTAACACATAGAAACTGTGATGTACCCTGACAGAGAACGCACAGTAGTCAGCAATATGCACTGCCCGCAAAACTCTCAGCAAACTCACATGTCAGTAAAACTCACAGTAGTCTGTGATATACACTGTCAGTAGAGCACACAGTAAAAGTGTAAACTTAGGCTGTGATATACACTGTCAGAAAAAACCAACAGCAGTCTGTGAAATACACTGTCAGCATAGAACCCATAGATCTGTGATACCCCTTGTCAGCAAGGTTCACAGCAATAGGAATATAAAGTCAATAAAACTCACAGCAGTCTATATGAAGTCTGCTATCTAAAGGGCAAAGATAAGCTATATATGTAAGATCACACAAAGCATATAAAAATGTGGACTATAGGAACATAAAGATAGAAACACAAGTCCTAATGTGGAACGGCAGTACAGTAAACGTTTCCCATAATAACTAAAAATGCCCGTGTGGTTAGCAGACTCTGCCATATAGGGGAAGACTATGTAAGCTGATCTGCGCTCAAATCAGCATTGACACGTGGCAGAAGGTGCATGGGAATAGAATTTGCCAGTGCGACCTGTATGCTACTGTGCCTTTAACTATAGTCTGCTATATACACACTGAATTAAAAAACAATAATCACATAGGGAAAGTGAAGGCAAACCTGGCAGCACTCCGCCGGCCAGCAGGGCGACAAATCCGAGAACCGACCACCGTGGGACGGAGGAGGGGCCGCAGGTAGGCGCACTCTCCTCCACCCGGTCGGCTGCCCGCGGCTCTGAGAGGGAGCTTCGTGCGGCGGCGGCCACATGGCGCGCGGGGCGGCCACGTGGGAGAGCGGAGCGGTCGCCGATAGAAACAAAGGGTTTCGGGGAAATTAGGAGACAGCCAGAGGCTAGTCTCCTGAAACCCCGACACAGTACACACAGCCCGCGGATAGGAGAGGCGGGAGAAAGAGAGTGGGGTAGTGAGGGGGGGGGGGGGAGGAAGGAGATGGGAAGGAATCCCCAATAAAACCCCTCAAACCCACTACAGAAAAGGAAAAATGGTCTCCCCAAAGAGACAGGGGGAGCAACAATCTGAAGGAAAGGATTTCAAATAAAATCTAAATATCTACCTACTATACAACCTACAAGCAGGAAGAAGTAAACATATATCAGAAATAAATATAACTAAACACAAAAAATATATAGCATAAATATACAGAAGAAGAAGATAAATTATGTCAAATATTAATTAGGAACAGTATAACAAAAACGTAAATACACTAGGATAGCAAATATGAATCCCAATAAATCTAAATAAAACCCAAAGCCACCAACTATAAGCAGGAGGCAGTGGTACTCTGACCTGTACTGATGCGGAGCAGCAAAGAAAGAGGAAATGATGCATGGGGAGGGGAGTTTTATAGTACCTAACTTTTTTCTGATTGGTTGTTTTCTGTGCTGCTGTGGAGTTCTAGTAAAGAGAGACTTAAGCAAATACGAAGCCTCCTGTCATTAATAAAATTGGATGTCCAACAGTCCACAGAAGTGCAATGGTGGTAAGCCTACCTTCTCTGCATTATTCACAACAGAAATTGCAACAGCATTTTCTGGGTTGGGGCAACAAGGCCCTGTCCGTGCTCTGGAGGTGACAATTGCTCTTTAAAGATTAACCCATGTAAAAACACTTCAGTCGTAGCTGGAATAAAGGAATTTGCCAAACACCGTAATCTCTACAGTGCCCCAAATGTAGAGATTCAAAATATTTTGGAATAGTTAGACTTCATAACTATGTCCATCAGGCACCGCTCCCACCTCCACGGCTGCTTAGTGAGAGCTGGATGCTTTTTTGAATTTTCCTCATTGCTTGAGAGCATCAGTTTGGGTTATAATAGCCCACCTTAAATATTATAACAAGAGCACCCACCCTCTGCCTATGCTGATTTGGCCACATTAGCCCCCTATTTATATTATAATAGAGACCACCTATGACAATGGGTGTGGGATGGGGGGATACTAAGTGCCCCCCTGTTTCATGAGTAGCCCAGAGGGGACAGAGCAGACAGTAGAATGACTCCTGTTATTTTATAAATTAGCCATCATCCGCTGGCAATAGGTGGGGGTAAAGGGGTGGACAGTCCTACCCCAATTTATTAACTTAAAGTCCACCACACAATGCCCATGGATGGGTGCATGGGCAGATTGGGACACAGGGCGGTTAAAAACATCCTTTATATTAATGCGGGGGTCATATAGGCTTCATTTATTTATTGATTTGCTTTGGTGTGATTTTTTTGTGTGGCCTTGTTAGCATGATCTGGCCAGCTGATACAGGCCCTGGGCTCACCACCGCCATATTGAAGAAGAAGGCTGAGAAAACTGCAGTGAAACACAATGCAGTAGCAGAACATGTAAATTCCATTACAGCTAGACTAGAAGTGGTGGAGCCTACCTAAGTGGACCTAGCCAATTGGACCCGAAGAAATTACTTGCGACTCAGGGGCTTGCCGGAGAAAACAAGGGAAGGATTGTTAGTGGATACTGTGAAGGCCATCTTGAGAACTATGCTGCCCGACATCAAGGAACCATATTGACAATAGATAAAGCACATAGGGTGCTTCGGGTTCGAGGAGCGGATGCGGTAATGCAAGAGATATCATCATCCAATTTCACTATTATCAAACACAGTAGGGGAGGGTCCATTATCTACCAAGGAAAATAAATAACCATCTACCAAAATTTATCACCGGTGACATTACAACAACGCAGGGAATGGAAGCCTATTGCAGACATCCTGCGCACCAACAATGTACGATTCGCATTGAGGTATCACTTTAAGCTAATGGCCTTCAAAGATGGCAGGCCACACATGTTACATCCTAGAGCAGATCCGGACCAGTTTCTGTGCACTTTTGGTCACAAACCATGGAAAAGGTGTCTTTGCTGAGTGGCTCCACTACTCTCTAACGCTACCCAGGGACTGGTTTAAGGTGAGTGAGTGAACAGCTGAGGGATGCACCTACCTCTCATTTTTCCATGTTACAGTGATATTAGTGAAGGCTGGAATCCCTCCTTCAACTTCCACTTATCCACACATTGAGAAAGGGGCCAACAGAGTGGGGCTCAGGGAGGAGGAGGCTTGCTCGTGGACCACAGGGTCTTTATCACCTGCGTCTTCGACACTGAGACATATAGCTCAGGGGGACACAACCACCAGAAACTATATAGGGCAAGTGAGACACAGACGAATATCACAGCTGCCACACAGGGATCCCAGGAGAACCACACTCCACACAAGCTTTTTTGGGAGGAGAGTTGGCGGGTTTGCGGGCCAGGAATACTACATATTCTTCCAGTCAAACGTGCTATGGGGGACTCCACTGCCCCACGAGAGGAGAAAATATGTGGTCGAGGCAGTGCCGGTTGAGGCCTTGCGGTGGCGATAAATCTTTTTCTGTTTGTGTTCGGGATGTATTTACTTACCTTATGCAATGTATAATTTTTCAGTTGTGGTCCATCGGCTGGTGCTACACCAGGGGTATTCTTAGTTGCTGACAGAAACCTCTGTTGGGCGATTTGGGAGAGTAACTTATGACTAATGAACCATATGGCATTAGCTATGCTTAACGTATTGATATGCAATATGGCCGGGAGGCTCTACTTCCATGAACCTCCCAGGGGTAACTGGGGCCTATGACATAACCAGGGCATGTCTTGTCACCAGACACCTTACCCGTAATGGCCAGTGAAGAGGTATGCTTAGGCTTCGGGTATAGGGGGGCCACGTATGATAACATTGTTGGAAGGAGAAGGGACTCTGGGACTCACATGGTTCTGATGAGTGCTAAAAAAAGGCTAGAGTTTCTAAAACAGCTAGATGCTAACTAGCTCTCCTAGATGGGCTGGCACGTGCTACAGCCCAGTTTGATTTTAGTCGTGGCACTGTGTTTTAGGCCATTCGGCTATCAGTGTTCTGGTGCTGACTTCTTGGCCAGGGGTATATTCAGTACACACGTTCACTAAGCCGTGTGGCAGTCCAGAGGCGGAGGCAGTTTATAAATAGGGGGAGATAAACACCAGCGGTTCCATGGGCACAGAGCTGCTAATAAACATGGAATTACTATACACACATTTGTTTGTTCCTGCCTGGCTACTTAACTGGTAGATTAGATAGCCGACTTTGGGGGGCTGCAGGGCGGCGGGGGGGAAGACGACAATGAGAGCGGGAGTCACTCGGTAGGTGTGGGAGCAGAGGTTGGTGATTCCGATGCATCGTGGAGCTGAAATTGTTTTTTATTCCTTTTTTCTCTAATATACTTTCTTTCTTTTATTATAATATCATCTCTTTCCTTCAGTTTAATTACTGAATTATATACCTTAAGACTTTAGCCGAGATTTGGTTGGGGTCAACGTTTTCCACTATATTGGCTCATTTAAGGCTGACTACATGACAAACAGTATAGTAAAATAAAGATTAACAAAAAAAAAATGCCAAAGCCCTTATCTTTCCATTCCAAGAAAGTTTGTTAGATTGAAATAAAGAAAAGCATGCTGCAAGAGAAACTCAACGCACTGAAGCATAAAAAAGGCTCAACCTTGGTCTATAGATTGTGCAATGTCTCCCTCTGGTGGATAGAAAGAGTCATTTCATGATAGGTATACAGTTCGGTGGCCTTTAAAGGGAAACTCCAGTGCCAGGAAAACAATCCGTTTTCCTGGCACTGGAGGGTCCCTCTCCCTCCCACCCCCCAATCCCCAGTTGCTGAAGGGGTGAAAACCCCTTCAGTCACTTACCAGGGGCAGCGACAGGTCCCACGTCGCTGCTTCCTCCTCCCCCGCCGCTCCTCCTTCTGGTTACGTCGGCCGGTGGGCGAGACTGATCTCGCCCGCCGGCCGAGGAGACCTAATGCGCATGCGCGGCAATGCCGCGCATGCGCATTAGCGCACCCCATAGGAAAGCATTGAAAATTAATTTCAATGCTTCCCTATGGGGAATAGAGCGACGCTGGAGGTCCTCACACAGCGTGAGGACGTCCAGCGACGCTCTAGCACAGAAAACCTGTGCTATGAAGCAGGAAGTCCCTCTAGTGGCTGTCTAATAGACAGCCACTAGGGGAGGACTTAACCCTGCAAGGTAAATATTGCAGTTTTAAAAAAACTGCAATAATTACACTTGCAGGGTTAAGGGTAGTGGGAGTTGGCACCCAGACCACTCCAATGAGCTGAAGTGGTCTGGGTGCCTGGAGTGTCCCTTTAAGTTTGGTTTGCTTTTTTATCCAATTAAATTTATTGAATTTTACAACATTTTCAAAAATAAGAAGATCAAATAGTAATAGGTTCCAAAAAGAGTATAACATTAACATTTGCAATTGGAAACAACTAATGAAAGTGAATGGGAATTTGGGAAGACTTGATTCGCTTTTAACCTGCAAGAGGTATGAACGTTGTATGAAAGTAGCCAGCTGAGATGAAGGACCAAAAGGTGAGGAACACTTGACAGGTGGTGGGTGCAACTGGCTTATTTGTAAAGACGTTATATATGGATAATCTTTTGTCCAAACTCTGACTGCAGAGCTGTCTACTAGAATTTTGTGGGTCTTCGCAATCTGCAAGTTGTGGATCTGGTGAGTAAATTATTGTTTACGGCGTGGTCTGATCTGAGCTGTTGTAAAAAGTAATAATACTAATGACAAAGTTACTGGCATATAGGGGGTTCTAAAATGTAAAATAACGCAAATGTAAGGGCAGAATGGGGGATAGGTGACATGGTGGGCAGTAGCAGGACTGGAGGTGAGAGTGAAGTGGATTGTGGACCCACTAGTTAAATTGAGAAGGTAAAAGATAGGCTTCAGAAGTGACTGTTACCATGAGAGGCCATGGGCTACTCTGAAGAGATGTGTTTTAAGGGACTTCTTAAGGATTGAAGAGTACAGGGGAGTCTGATGGTAGAATGCCGGCTGTTCCATAGGAAGAGAGCTGCCCACGAGAAGTCCTGTAAGTGCAAGTTAGCAGTACGGGTATAGGCAGTGGACAGTGGTAACCCGCGGCAACGCTCTGACAGGCGGGAGATCGCGAGACACTTCAGTCTGCAGCTCACTCACGGCGGAACTGCAGACAGGAGGCTGGCTCTCTCCCGGGCAGACTGACTGGAGGGGCCTTGCACCCGGCGGCATTATGGGCAAGCCACCGTGCCCCCCTCCTGTGCCGGGTCCTCGGTCCCGACATGGTAGTCTGCCCTGCGGCGATTTAGGTGGCCGCAAGGCCCCCATCAACGCGAGGCCTTAGGCGGCCGCCTAAATCGCCTAATTAGAGAGCCACTTCTGACCTTTACACAGCAGCACAACAATCTTCATCCTGTAACATCAAACAGCTTGAAAACTACTCGGGACGCCGAGAACGAGTATCAGGTCTGAGTCGCAGGATTTCTCTGTATCTATTCTAAGGTGCAACAGAATAACTTTGTACTGGAAACTTGTAGCGGTACTTACCCTTTCCAGGGGCCGGCCGGGGTCCTCTGTTCAAGCCGCGTGCGTCCCTGCTGCTGCACGAGCTGCACGCAGCTCATCCGACGGCTGCAACAGGGAGGCGGGCAGTGACCGCGAGAAGCGGTCACGTGTCCCGCATGACTCTAAGAGCGTGCCGCGGGTCTCGGGCGCGCTCTTAAAGGGACAGTGGGAGCCTAAATTGGCAAAGGCCTCCCATTGGTCCCTGTCATGCCACACTCCCCATACACTTACCTTTTGGGGGCGTGGATGTGACAGGGACCAATCAAAATAGATGTTAAGATATATATACTCACCTTTTTCCCTTAGTTCCTTGCCCTATCGTGGTTTCTGTTTCAGTTCCCTTTAGCGCTTGTTGTATTCAGTTGTGTTCCTTCGTACTTGACCTTGGCTTTGTTTTCTGACTACGTTATCTCTTTATCCTTATCCTTATCTGTTTGCCGGCTTGCTGTTTAAGGGTGTACCAGACCCCGGCTAGTCCTAGTTTATGCTGTCTCTTTGTGCCCTTGACCTCGGATCGCTCCTGACTCTGTACTTCTCCTATATGCGTCGAGTCCGGCCACTCTAAGGTCCGGTAGACGTATCTCCCCTCTGTGTTGTCTTCTGTTTAGTTGAATCCTGCGTGTTGGGGTATATTTTCATTACAAAACTATTTATTACAACGCACTCATTGTGTGTATCGTTGTAACAGAACGATGGGCACCCCGACTTGGTACCTCCGTTGAACGATGCTCCTAGCGCTTCCTGAGGACTCCAAGCACTGAAGCAGACACCACAACCACCGAACCGGAGAAGCATACAAATGCTCTCAAGCTGATTGAATGCAATTGTAACGGACCAATTTGCTCACCAGAGGTTAAAAACCGTTTAGGTGATATTCCCCTTTCCAGATACACCAACAGCTACTGTAAGCACCAATCTCCCCAACTGAAAACACATGAACCCTGGAAATATCTGAACAGGAAAACCATACGAAAGGATTACACTCCTGGCAGTCAGCATACAATCCAATTCCCCCAATAATGAGACGATACTTCGTTTTGAGGGTTAAGCAGAATCTGTCTGTACTGGCACATACAGTCTCTTTTATTCCCAATCCACAAACATAGTACAGCCCACAGGGTTTTACAGAACAACCAATCAATCCGTACAATACACACAGACACTCCCACACAAAATCCTCCCCTCTGCCTGTAATATGATTACTTAACACAATGGGTAATCTCATTATCACAGGCAGAGGAATAGAGTATTTACACAATATTTATAACTTCTAAAATATACATGCCACAAACATAAAGCATACATCTTCATAATCAGCATGTGGGAAATAAACACATACTCAAAAATCAGGGCAATCGGTTCAGGGGTTAAAAAGTTATATGGAAGTCCTTTATGACCGACCGCAAGCACATTTTTATGCCCAAAACAGTTCCATAGATTTTGGCTGTGCAGTCGGTCTATTTCAGGCTGAAAAACGACGTGTGTTCAAATCTTCGAACGGGACTTAGTCTCTGCGGCTGCAAAATCACCGTTGGTCGCGGAACTGTGTAGCCGATTTCAGTTCCATGAATTTGGCTACACATACCGCTGACCGCATGGAATGAACCAAGATTGCCGCCGCCACGTGTTTGTTTTTCGAATGGCGGCCACTTCGACTACTTCGGCGGCATTCGAAGTGCCAATTTTAAAGTACAAACCCTTTCTCTGGGAGTTAAAGGGCCAGCAGCAGCACACCAAAAATCAATTATGCCCAAATCTTGTAATTAAAGGGCCACATCTTCCCGGGCCATAGTCAGAAGGCAAGAAGCGGGCAAGCAGCCCCCTCCAAGGACACGTGGCAAGGTCGGTTTCGCCACAATCGTAACCAGAAAGACTGAAAGCACTATATCTCTATTATATATTTTTTCTTTTCCTTTTTTTTTTTTTTACCCGATAAAGTATTGTATTTTTAACTAGAACTTATAGTTATAAGCTTACATACTTTTAAAACATTTTCAGTGCTCTTATCAAATTCTGCAGTTTGGTGAAGTAGTGTGCCTAACAGCTGTGACCATATAAGGCTGGATGTAGGATGGACATTTAATGATCATTTTTACTTTGAGTATATTACCAAAGAGATTTTCTTATATTTTTATATTTTTACTCATATATTTTTATTTTTTATGTTGTGATATACCACCAATTTTGTTACTCATGAGACAGTTGTTACTTGACAGGGAGAGAGTATTTTCTAATCTCTAATATTTACCATTTAAAGGTTAATAGGTTTCCTATTTTCTCTCTACCCCACATCTTTACTGCATTGATAAGTAAACTGTCTCACCATTTTTTTTCTATTTTTGATCCACTTAGCTCCCATTTTTGTCTTTCTGATATTGTCTAACAGGAAGTGATGCATATTGAGATAGATTTGCATATTGCTAATTCTGCAGGCAGGAGAGATATTTTCTGTTAATTATTGTCTTCCCCATCCCTATATAAATATGTCATTGTGTACAGCACATTCCCTCCGACCTTGTTACTAGAGTATTAGTGTAGTAGGGTTTATAGTAAATAGAGAGAAACTCAAGGGGATTGATAGGTACTGAGAGACTCAGGGCAGTGGTGTAACTATCATGGCCACAAGGGCGGCAGCTGTGACTGGGCACGTTACTCTAGAGGGCCCGGCCTCCCTTTCAACCTCTGCGACCGTGGGCCGGCATAACTTTAGGACTGGTGCATGACTGCTCCGGCCCGGGGCACACGGTCCCTGGGTAACTGGCAGGAGGTAAGCACACAGCACAAGGCTACTCATGCCAGTCCTTGTATGTAGCATGACCACTGACTCACTGATAGAGCACTGACTGTCAGACTGGGTACTGTGGTCCACTTGGCAATAGAGGCGAACAGGTACAGGAGAAATGGAGGATGGGGGAGAGACACATGGAAGGGCTGGAAGGTGAAACACATGGTGGACTGAGGAGGAGAATGAGACACATGGAGGAACTGATGGGGAGAATCAGGCACATATAAGGGCTAGGGGGAATGAGAGATGTAGAGGGGCTGGGGAGATGAGACACATGGAGGGTCTGAGGGGGGAATAAAACACATGGAGGGGCTAAGGTCGAGAAATCAAACACATGGAGGGGCTGGGGTTTGGGGGGGTGAAAGAGACAAGAGAGAGACACAGGGTTTTATAGTAAATGAGGGGAGAGACAGAGGGTTTTATATTAAATGGGGGGAGAGACAGGGTTTTTATAGTAAATGGGAGGAGAGACACAGGGTTTTTATAGTAAATGGGAGAGACACAGGGTTTTTATAGTAAATGGGAGAGACACAGGGTTTTTATAGTAAATGGGAGAGACACAGGGTTTTTATAGTAAATGAGGGGAGAGACAGAGGGTTTTAATAGTAAATGAGGGGAGAGACAGAGGGTTTTTATATTAAATGGGGGGAGAGACAGGGTTTTTATAGTAAATGGGAGGAGAGACACAGGGTTTTAATAGTAAATGGGGGGAGAGACACAGGGTTTTTATAGTAAATGAGGGGAGAGACAGAGGGTTTTAATAGTAAATGAGGGGAGAGACAGAGGGTTTTAATAGTAAATGGGGGGAGAGACAGGGTTTTTATAGTAAATGGGAGGAGAGACACAGGGTTTTTATAGTAAATGGGAGGAGAGACACAGGCTTTTTATAGTAAATGAGGGGAGAGACACAGGGTTTTTATAGTAAATGGGGGGAGAGACACAGGGTTTTTATAGTAAATGGGAGAGACACAGGGTTTTATAGTAAATGAGGGGAGAGACAGAGGGTTTTAATAGTAAATGAGGGGAGAGACAGAGGGTTTTAATAGTAAATGGGAGGAGAGACACAGGGTTTTTATATTAAATGGGGGGAGAGACAGGGTTTTTATAGTAAATGGGAGGAGAGACACAGGGTTTTTATAGTAAATGAGGGGAGAGACAGAGGGTTTTAATAGTAAATGAGGGGAGAGACAGAGGGTTTTAATAGTAAATGGGAGGAGAGACACAGGGTTTTTATAGTAAATGGGAGGAGAGACACATGGTTTTTATAGTAAATGGGAGAGACACAGGGTTTTTATAGTAAATGAGGGGAGAGACACAGGGTTTTTATAGTAAATGAGGGGAGAGACAGGGTTTTTATAGTAAATGGGAGGAGAGACAGGGTTTTTATAGTAAATGGGAGGAGAGACACAGGGTTTTTATAGAAGATGGGAAGGGAGAAACAGAGTTTCATAGAAGACAAGGAGTGAATGACAAACAAGATTGGTTAGATAGGGAAACACACAAGGGAGCTAGAGGAGCTAAAGACCCAAGAGGCATTAGGTAGATGAAAAAAAAAAAGACACACAAGGTTCTTATGAGAGACTGGAGGATAAAGTGACAGAGACATCTTAGAAATAAGATTAATGATAAAGAGAGACACTAAAGGTGGATAAATATAGATTGCATTAAAGGGACACTGTAGCTTAATGTAATTGTTTTGGTAGTTCTTTTCCTTTTTTCTCCACTACAGCACTTTTCACACCACCACAGCCTGCCACCAGTGTCCCTCCTGATATTTGGTTCTGGATCCGCCCCTGTCTCCAGTCGCCACTCCGCAGATGGCTACTAGAGGTGCTTCCTGGGGGAGTGCTGCACAATGTGCAAAACTGACATTCATTCCATGCATCTCTATGAGGAGATGCTGATTGACCAGGATGCCGTTTTGCTCTGCCCCCTGCCCCACCTCCTTGGAAATCTCAGCTAATCCAATACTTTCCTATGGAAAAGCATTGTGATTGGCTCAAGGACAGAGCGAACAGCAGCAGACTGGAATAAAGGTAAGATTTTACTATATTTAGGGGGGAAAGGAAGAACCAGGAGGAAGCCAGATAGTGATTTTAACACTATAGGGTCAGGAATACATGTTTGTGTTCCTGACCCTACAGTGTTTCTTTGAGTGTGAGGTATACACGGGGTTAAAAGGAGTGTCACCCCCTCAATTGCTATCCACTAACCATTCAATTTGTGCAAGTCCTGAGCAGATGCTGTCTGTGCACAATTGCTGTCTCTGGAAATTCTGAGCACAGCCACTAAAACCAGTGGCGTACACACAACCCATGGGGCCCCGGTGCGAAAACTGATCTGTGGGCCCCCCCCCCGCTTACTCTGCGCGGGCTGGGGCCGCAACACATTGCGGGCGGGCACCTGGTCGCAGGGCTGCGACCCGTGCGACCGCGGTATGTACGCCAGTGCATGCATAAACACATACACTTAAAGGACCACTACAGACACCCAGATCAAATCAGCTCAATGAAGTGGTCTGGGTGCCAGGTCTCTCTAGTTTTAACCCTGCAGCTGAAAACAGCAGTTTCAGAGAAACTGCTATGTTTCACTGAGGGTTAATCCATCTCTAGTGGCTGTCTCATTGACAGCCGCTAGAGGATTTTCTGCGATTCTCACTGTGAAAATCACAGTGAGAAGACGCTGAACGTCCATAGGAAAGCATTGAGTAATGCTTTCCTATATGGGCGGTTTGAATGCGCGCGTGGCTCTTGCCACGCATGTGCATTCGGAGCTGAGAGGCGGATCGGGACGGAGAGATCCCCAGCGCCAAGGGAGCCCGGCGCTGGAGAAAGGTAAGTGCTTTAGACACACACACACACACTCTCATGAACAGACGCACACATTTACTGACAGACACACACTCAGTGACAGACGCACACAAACATACTCAGTAACAGACACACACACTAACACTAACACACTCTAAAACTAACACACTCACTAACACAATCACTCACACACACTCACTCACTAAAAATAAGAAAAGGGCATTTAAAGCATTTAAATCAGACAAATCAGATGCACCTTATAAAAGATATAAGAAAGCAAATAATGCGTGCAAAAAGGCAATTAAACTTGCTAAACTTCAAAATGAAAGAATGATAGCTAAAGAGAGCAAAACAAACCCCAAAGCATTTTTTAAGTACATAAATTCCAAAAAACCCAAAAATGAAAGTATAGGTACACTTAAAACTGAAACGGGGGTGTTAGTTAATGAAGACCAAGAAAAGGCAGGAATTCTAAATAACTATTTCTCCTCCGTATATATTAAAGAAGAACCCATGGCAATAGATGTGCAAATGATTGCTACTAAAAACTTGCAGAATAATTGTAATTGGTTAACTCAAGACAATGTGCTGCAGCAACTAAAGAAAGTTAATATAAACAAAGCTCCAGGGCCTGACGGTATCCATCCACGTGTACTTAAGGAACTAAGTGTAGAAATAAGTGAACCTCTGTTTTTAATCTTTCAAGATTCTTTTCTTTCAGGAAGTGTTCCGGAGGATTGGAGGAAGGCAGATGTGGTTCCTATATTCAAAAAGGGTTCAAAATCCTTGCCTGGAAATTATAGACCTGTGAGCTTAACTTCTGTGGCTGGTAAAATATTTGAAAGGTTATTAAGGGATAATATTCAAGAATTCCTTGAGAAGAATATGGTTATCAGCAAAAATCAGCATGGTTTTATGAAGCACAGGTCATGTCAAACTAACTTGATTGCGTTCTACGAAGAAGTAAGTAGAAGTATAGATCAGGGTGTTGCAGTGGATGTGATCTATTTGGATTTTGCCAAGGCATTTGATACAGTTCCACACAAAAGATTAGTGTTCAAACTCAAGGAAATCGGTCTCGATGAAAATGCTTGTTCTTGGGTAGAACATTGGCTTAAAAACAGAATACAAAGAGTTGTCGTTAATGGTAAATTTTCAAGCTGGACAGAGGTGGCAAGTGGTGTCCCTCAGGGGTCTGTTCTGGGACCCCTTCTATTTAACATTTTTATAAATGATCTTGAAGACAGCATTGAAAGTCATGTTTCAGTGTTTGCAGATGACACAAAACTTTGTAAAATAATACAATGTGAGCAAGATATTACTTTGCTGCAGAAGGATTTAGATAGACTGGAGGACTGGGCACTCAAATGGCAGATGAAATTTAATGTTGAAAAATGCAAAGTTATGCACTTCGGCGTAAAGAATACACAAGCAACGTATACCCTTAATGGAAGTGAATTAGGGATAACAACACACGAAAAGGACTTGGGAATTGTTATAGACAACAAACTATGCAACAATGTGCAATGTCAATCAGCAGTGGCCAAGGCCAGTAAGGTATTGTCATGCATGAAAAAGGGCATTCATTCTCGGGACGAGAATATAATTTTGCTTCTCTATAAATCACTGGTAAGACCACATATTGAATATGCTGTGCAATTTTGGTCACCTGTTCTAAAAAAGGATATTATGGCACTAGAAAAAGTGCAGAGGCGGGCTACAAAATTAATAAAAGGAATGGAACATATCAGCTATGAAGAAAGGTTAACAAATTTAAACCTATTTAGTTTACAAAAACGTCGCCTGAGAGGGGATATGATAACATTATACAAATATATTCGGGGCCAATACAAACCATTGTGTGGAAATCTATTCACAAACCGGACTTTACATAGGACACGAGGCCATGCGTTTAGACTGGAAGAAAGAAGATTTCGTCTAAGGCAAAGGAAAGGTTTTTTTACTGTAAGAACAATCAGGATGTGGAATTCTCTGCCTGAAGAAGTGGTTTTATCAGAGTCCATACAGATGTTCAAACAGCTACTAGATGCATACTTGCAAAGACAGAATATTCAAGGATATAATCTTTCAATGTAGGGTAATAACTGCTTGATTCAAGGATAAATCTGACTGCCATTCTGGGGTCAAGAAGGAATTTTTTGTCCTAGCTTGTTGCAAAATTGTGCTTCAAACTGGGTTTTTTTTTTTTGTTTTTTTTTGCCTTTTGGATCAACAGCAAAAAACAGGTGTGAGGAAGGCTGAACTTGATGGACGCAAGTCTCTTTTCAGCTATCTAACTATGTAACTATGTAACTATGTAACACACTCACTCACTAACACACTCACTCACTAACACACACACACACAAACTAACTAACACAAACTAACACTAACACACTCACTAACACACACTAACACACTCACTAACACTAACACACTCACTAACACACTCACTAACACACTCACTAACACGCTCACTAACACGCTCACTAACACACTCACTAACACACTCACTAACACACTCACACTAACACACTCACACTAACACACTCACACTAACACACTCACACTAACACACTCACACTAACACACTCACACTCACTAACACACTCTCTCACTAACACACACTAACACTAACACACTCACTAACACACTCACTAACACTAACACACTCACTAACACTAACACACTCACATTAACACACTCACTAACACACTCACATTAACACACTCACTAACACACTCACTAACACTAACACACTCACTAACACACTCACATTAACACTAACACACACACACACACACACTAACACAAACTAACACTAACACACTCACTAACACTAACACACTCACATTAACACACTCACTAACACTCACATTAACACACTCACTAACACACTCACTAACACTAACACACTCACTAACACACTCACATTAACACTAACACACACACACACACTAACACAAACTAACACTAACACACTCACTAACACTAACACACTCACATTAACACACTCACTAACACACACACTCACTAACACACTCACTCACTAACACACTCACTCACACTCTCACTAACACACTCACTAACACACTCACTAACACTAACACGCTCACATTAACACACTCACTAACACACTCTCTCACTAACACACACACACACTAACACAAACTAACACTAACACACTCACTAACACTAACACACTCACTAACACACTCACTCACACTCTCACTAACACACTCACTAACACTAACACACTCACTAACACTAACACACTCACATTAACACACTCACTAACACACTCACTCACTACCACTCTCACTAACACACACACACTCACTAACACTAACACACTCACATTAACACACTCACACACACTCACTAACACACTCACTAAACACACACACACACACGTTTTTTCTGTTTTTTTTTTAATTTAATCCCCCCAGCCTCCTTACCTGTGTGAGAGCTGGGGGGATTCCCTGGGGTCCAGTGGTGTTGCTGGTCACCCGGCTGGCGGGCGCGCGAGGGAGCACTGTCCCCTGGGTGCTCCCTCTTCAGCTCCCTCACGCGCCGCGTACTGATACCGGAGCCGGAAGATGACGTCATCTTCCGGCTCCGGTTTCAGTGCGGTGCGCGAGGGAGCTGAAGAGGGAGCACCCAGGGGACAGTGCTCCCTCGCGCGCCCGCCAGCCGGGTGACAGCAGGGCCAGCCTCGGGGGGCCCGGAGGTGGCCGGCTCCTGGGCCCCCCAGCAGAAGAGGCTGGCCCTGTGGGTACATACCGGGTCGCAGGGGCGGCCGGGCCCCCTGGTGGGCCGGGCCCGGTCGCAGCCGCGACCCCTGCGACCCTGGTATGTACGCCACTGACTAAAACAAACATGTGAATGAGGCTGTAAATGAACTGATAGCAGTCACAATATGATTGTTATCAGCATATTGGTCACTTACACTAATCAGATCTGACAAATATAACTGTGGCTGGGAGCTGAACTAAAGCCCTGCTGGCCTGGGATTAATGGGATGTAATCAGACGACCTAACTCAAAATGAGCGGTGGTGCCCCTTCCTGGTCTGAAACTGAAACGTGACCAACTTTTTGTTTGGTATCTTTTTCATTTTATAGTTTTAAAACGTCCATGGTGCATTCAAACTGGAGGCACGTCCAACCCAGGAGACCATTTACTGGTTAACGAGCTCTGTTCGCTTTGGAATACAAAGCAAAATTTTCTAGCATTTTTCTACTGGTGAGAAAAGTTCCAATTCTCCATAGAAATTAGACCACATTTGTTATATTTGTACGGAAATCAGAAAGTGCCCAGAAGCTATTCCGTAAGTACATTTACATTGAGATTCCAAAGCAAACAGCGAGTCTAGCTTCAAATGAAATCTGAGCTGTATTTATTTGATAGAAATAAGAAAATCATATTTTTGGGTACAAATTTATCTGACGGTAATGGAAATGTCTTTCAGAATCAGAAAGTAGAAGAAAAACCCATCAGGTTTGGGTAACCTCTAGAACTTTAACTGGAAACATCGGGACACCCATTATTTAACCAGCCTTGGAGTTATATTTGATAGAAGATGGAATGCCGGGGAGTTATGACAGCAAGCTGCAAATCTACTGGTTCTTATCGACAATTACACAATTACTTAGTTCCTGAAGTTGAAAATACCGAAGTCCATCAATTTTGACATTTGCCGGAGCTATAAAAGTATGCAGAGCAGAGAAAAAAGAAATAAAATGTACTTTAAAAGCTTAATGTTTTCCATCTTAGGTTCTTTTCCATTTGTATTAATAAAAAAACTAAACAACGATTTCTGCATTTTTGAGTCTTTAGAATTTTTTCAACTTCTATTACATTTAATCTGATTGTCCTTTTGCTTATTTTTATGACATTACTCACCGTTTTAAAATAATCACTCTTTCACGTTTTCTTTTTTCCCCCTGTGTATATTTATTCAGTAACATGAAATACAGTTTATTTCTTATGTATTTTTTTTTCTTTAACGAAAACGACTCTTTTCTTGCAAAATTTCGGCAATAATTGTTTTAGCATTTGTTCAGCTGTCAAGGATTTGTTGAGTCTAAAATGGCAAAATAGGGGGTTTAGGTTTATTTACTAAACAACGAATTGTGGGTTAACCGACAGTGGAATTGCAAATGTTAGGCTGCATTAGCTAAACTGGAACAAAATATCTCATACTTAAAGGGTTACTCCAACCACCAGGATCACTTCAGTGATTTGAAGTTGTGATGGTGGTAGGAATCTGTACGTGCATCGTTTCTGCTTAAAATGTTGCACACACAAAGCAATCTGCATTTTTGTGCTAGAGGTTAGTAACACCCTCAGCACACGTGACTTTTGCAGCCCAGAACTGTGCACGTTGACAATGCATGTATTGGATGCTTGCAAAGAGAAGCATGTTCTCCTCCTACCTCTCTCCCTCCTTTACTTAGTTGAGCCTTCCCCACCTTCCGATCCCCTCAAGAGAACTTGTTGTGACAGTACTAGTCACCATCGCCTGGGGTTTCATACAGACATTTTATGTAGGACCCTGGACTATTCCTATGTTTAAGTCACCCTGTGTCCATTGTGGGTGCAGGGTGTGTGTGTGTATAATGTGATTGTTTGGGGTTACATGTTAGTGTTTTTTGTACTGTCTTGCTTGACTTAAAGGTAAGTCAAGCAAGTCAAGACAATGTAATAGAACAGCAGGAAATGCTAGCAGAATGCTTGGTTGTATAGGGAGAGGTATTAGCAGTAGAAAGTGGGAAGTGCTCATGCCATTGTACAGAACACTGGTGAGACCTCACTTGGAGTATTGTACACAATACTGGAGACCATATCTTCAGAAGGATATTGATACCTTGGAGAGAGTTCAGAGAAGGGCTACTAAACTGGTTCATGCAGGGCCGGCGCTTCCTGTAAGGCGAACTAGGCAGCCGCCTAGGGCGCCATATAGGAGGGGGCGCCCTGCGCCCCCATCGCCGGCCCTTTAAATACTGCAGCCGCCTGAGCGCTCTATAAAGAGCGCTCAGGCGGCTGCCGCACTGCCTCACCTCCCCTTCCTGTAGCGTGGCCGAGCTCCTCTCCGGTCCGCGCCCCGGCCGGACTGACAGGAAGTGCACACTCAGTGTGCACTTCCTGTCAGTCCGGCCGGGTACAGGAAACACAAGCTCCTGTACCACGGACCGGAGAGGAGCTCGGCCACGCTACAGGAAGGGGAGGTGAGGAAAGGTAGGGGGGAGGTGAGGAGAAGGGGGGGGGTTGGGTAGGAGAAAATTACAAGAAGGGAGGGGGGGAGGAGAAAATTACAAGAAGGGAGGAGAAAATTACAAGAAGGGGGGGAGGGGAGGAGAAAATTACAAGGAGGGAGGAGAAAATGACAAGGAGGGAGGGGGGAAGGAGAAAATGACAAGGAGGGAGGGGGGAGGAGAAAATTACAAGGAGGGAGGGGGGAGAAAATTACAAGGAGGGGGGGAGGAGAAAATTACAAGGAGGGAGGGGGGGAGGAGGAGAAAATTACAGGGGGGGGGAGAAGCGAAAATTACAAGGAGGGAGGAGGGAGAAGCGAAAATTACAAGGAGGGAGGAGGGAGAAGAGAAAATTACAAGGAGGGGGAGAAGAGAAAACTACAAGGAGGGGGGAGAAGAGAAAACTACAAGGAGGGAGAGGGGGGGAGAAGAGAAAACTACAAGGAGGGAAAGGGGGGAGAAGAGAAAATTACAAGGATGGGGGAGAAGAGAAAATTACAAGGAGGGAGGGGGGGGAGAAGAAAAAATTACAAGGAGGGGGGAGAAGAGAAAATTACAAGGAGGGTTGGAGAAGAGAAGATTACAGGGAGGGGAGAAGAGGAGAAGGGGAGCAGAGCACGCGGGGGAGATAAGAACACAGGGGGAGTTGAGGAGAACGTGGGGGAAGGAGAGACCACTAAAGGAGAGGGGGTTAAGGAGAACGTGGGGAGGGAGAGACCACTAAAGGAGGGGGGGGGGTTGAGGAGAACGTGGGGAGGGAGAGACCACTAAAGGAGGGGGGTGTTGAGAAGAACGTGGGGGAGGGAGAGACCACTAAAGGAGGGGGGTGTTGAGAAGAATGTGGGGGAGGGAGAGACCACTAAAGGAGGGTGGGGGGAGAGGAGAACGTGGAGGAGGGAGAGACCACTAAAGGAGGGAGGGGGTGGTGGAGAGACCACTAGGGGAGGGGGTGAGGAGAGACTGATAAGGGAGGGTGGGGGAGAGCAGAGACCACTAAGGGAGGGGGGGGGTGGAGGATAGACCACTAAGAGTGGGGGGGAGACCACTAATGGAAAGGGGAGAAAAGAAGACCACTAAGGGAGGTGGGGAGGAGGAGAGACCACTAAGGGGCAGGGGAGATCTCTAAGGGACGGAAGGGAGAGCTCTATAGGACACTGGGCAGGACAGGGAGCTCTTTCACACTACGCACACACACACAATGCATCCCTACACATACTCAGAAACACACAATGCATCCCTACACACACAGAAACACAACATGCTTCCCTTACACACAGAGAAACACACAATGCATCCATTACACACACAATGCAACCCTTACACATAAAGACAATGCATCCTTTGCACACATACACAGAAACACACAATGCATCACTTACACACACATGCAAACACACATTGCTTCTCTTACACACACACAGAAACACAATGCATCTCTTACACACACAAAAACACACGTTGCATCCCTTGTGCATACAAACACAGATTCACACAATGCATCCCTTACACACAACAAGAAACACACAATACATCCATGGGCGTCCGCAGGAATTTTTCCAGGGGGGGGGCATAATTGTAATGACATCCATGCTTGGCCCCTTTTTAACAGTGTCATGAAAGGGAAGGAGCATAGTCATTTTCACATAAAGCCAGGGTGAATAGCTTTTTTACAACTATGATGTCAGGAATATATGTTTGTCTTCCTGACACTATAGTGTTCCTTTAATCAAATTAAAGGAACATTCTGGTCACCATAACAACTAAATGAAAATGCTATGATGCAAGGAGGCCCCTGGGCGCTCTCTTTCCTTTAAGGGGTGAAACCACTCTCAAATGGTTTACCCCCAAAGGCTTCCTCCAGGTCCAGATCTCCAGGTCCCTCAGTGGTATTCAGCTTCTTAAACGCAGTGTCAGGAAGTGCAGATTGACGTCAGGCATGGGTGCAGCTGATTGGCTAGAATGGTCAGCTGACGCTCTAAGCCAATCGCTGGTTCCCGATTCATAAACATTTTTACGTTTTCATGAATGGGGAGCTACTGATTGGCTAAGAGTGCCAGCTGACCCTCTAACTAAATCAGCGGCACCCCCTACCCAGCGGCCCTCTGTGTTTCCTGACACTCAGTAAATTAAAGTGAACACATTAACACTGATATTTTTTTTTTACCTGGGGAGATGAGAAGGTCCAAAGTTTCCCTGTCAGGCCCAGGTACCAAAGTCTTATGATGTGCTGTCCAGAATGAAGTGCTCCAATCTCATTTTCTTCTCCTTCATTTGACACAGTCTTCTTTTTCTTCTGAGGCTCCTTCTGCAGAGGCGGCTCTAGACTTTATGAAGCCTTAGGTGAAACTCAAATGAGGCCCCACTAACAAAAAAGTGAAAAAAATTGCAATACATGCACACTGTCACATATACACATTGAGTTTACCTGTGTATGTGCCTGAGAGTGTGTCTGACAGAGAGTATCCTTGTGTGTGTGTGTGTATGTATGTCTCTGTGAGCATGTTTGCGTTTTTGTCTGGTACCCTATGTGTATGGGGTAGCTGCTTGAAGTGTGTTGTGTGATGGTGAGAGGGAGGAGGGTGATTGGAGAGGGATGATGGGGAGAGGGATGATGGGGAGAGGGATGATGGGGAGAGGGATGATGGGGAGAGGGATGATGGGGACAGGGATGATGGGGACAGGGATGATGGGGACAGGGATGATGGGGAGAGGGATGATGGGGAGAGGGATGATGGGGAGAGGGATGATGGGGAGAGGGATGATGGGGAGAGGGTGATGGTGAGGGAGGTGATGCTGAGGGTGGTGGGGGGGTGATGCTGAGGGTGGTGAGGGGGATGATAGTGAGGCGGTGGTGCTGAGGGAGGGGGGGTGCTGAGGGTGGTGAGGGGGGTGATAGTGAGGGGGGGTGATGCTGAGTGAGGGGGTAATGCTGAGGGTGGTGAGGGGGGTGATAGTGAGGGGGGTAATGCTGAGGGTGGGGAGGGGGGGTGATAGTGAGGGGCGGTAATGCTGAGGGTGGTAATAGTGATTGGGTGATGCTGAGGGTGGTGAGGGGGGTGATAGTGAGGGGGGGTAATGCTGAGGGTGTTGAGGGGGGTAATAGTGAGTGGGTGATGCTGAGGGTGGTGGGGGGGGTGATAGTGAGGGGGTGATGCTGAGGGTAGTGTGGGGGGTGATGCTGAGTGAGGGTGTAATGGTGAGGGTGGGTGATAGTGAAGGGGGGTAATGCTGAGGGTGGTGAGGGTGGTTGATAGTGAGGGGGTGATGCTGAGGGTGGTGAGGGTGGTGATGCTGAGTGAGGGGTAATGCTGAGGGTGTGAGGGGGGTGATAGTGAAGGGGGGTGATAGTGAAGGGGGGTAATGCTGAGGGTGGTGAGGGGGGTGATCGTGAGGGTGGTGATGCTGAGTGAGGGGGTAATGCTGAGGGTGTGAGGGTGGTGAGGGGGGTGATAGTGAAGGGGGGTAATGCTGAGGGTGGAGAGGGGGTGATAGTGAGGGGGTGATGCTGAGTGAGGGGGTAATGCTGAGGGTGTGAGGGTGATGAGGGGGGTGATAGTGAAGGGGGGGGTAATGCTGAGGGTGGTGAGGGGGGTGATACTGAGTGAGGGGGTAATGCTGAGGGGGGTGAGGGGGGTAATAGTGAGGGGGGTAATGCTGAGGGTGGGGAGGGGGGTAATAGTGAGTGGGTGATGCTGAGGGTGTGAGGGTGGTGAGGTGGGGTGATAGTGAAGGGGGGTAATGCTGAGTGAGGGGGTAATGCTGAGGGTGGTGATGCTGAGTGAGGGGATAATGAGGTGTGAGGGGGGTGATGCTGAGGGGGGGTGATAGTGAAGGGGGGGTGGTGGTTTAGGGGTAATAGTGCCCCCCCCCTCCCCCCTCCCCCTCCCCCTCCCCCTCCCCATCCCTCACTTACCTGCTCTGTAGGCTGCCTCTGTGCTGCTCCCCTGCGGTTTCAGTGATGAGAGAGGCAGGGATAAGCTGTAGCTTCCTGCCTTTCAACATTCACAGCGCCACCTACTGGCCGGTGCCGGTATTGCAGTGTATTCTCACACAAATAGCAGCACAAGCTGAACAAAACTGGTTTATTTTATCTGACACTTTGTAAAGCGGAATGGGTATATGGTACTGTGTTTACTACTCACATCTGCTTGCCATGATTTGAAAGGCTAGAAATATCATAGACAAATTGTTAATTATTTATTTTCATTTTATTTATTCAATATTCTTCCATCTACCCTGGACTCACTGTGCCCTTCCACCTTAAACTGTGTGGTCTTTAAAAATCTAGCAGGAGAAAAATGCAGTTATTGACCATATATTATACCTTGCTTTTAGGACAATACACAGCTGTGCTAGTTCACATCACCTTTGTACATGTCCACTACACAATACTTTGAAGGCAGCATCTTATGCCTGGGCTCCTATTTCACAAACCACACCTGCTACTATGTGGACTTAATCCGTGGTTAGTTAGGAGTCAGGTTGTTGTTTTTTTCTAAAACTAACAAATGCTATTGATACCGGAGAAACTGACGGAAGCCAAGCACAGAGAGATGGACACAGGTTTCTTCAGGAAGGAAGAGATTCTTTATTCGATTCACCGACCGGGACTCAGAGGGACTAATGTCACCAAAATACAACAAGATCTGAGCCCCGAACAATAGTGTAGGCTCCTTATATAGGCATGTAACTCCTCCCATAGTAAGCTCCACCCACACATACTCTTACCCAATCAATCAAACAAGAACTAACTTCCTGTTTGACCACATGGCTTGCCCAGCACAATGGAGGAGGTGAATACTACATCCGGTATTCTCGCACATGCTCCGTACACTACTGATTGTATCTTTGCCACGTGCAACCAACCAACCGATACACCAGTATACGCACGTACACATGCCACGTGGTAATCTCGGCCTACTAAATTTATTTTTACCGAGATTCCACCACACTATATTTTCAACAACAAAAATATAATTCTTAAAGGGACACTGTAGGCCCCAGAACCACTACAGCTTAATGAAGTGGTTAATTTCTGTTCAGCTGAATCATAAGAGTAACAACATGTACATTGAAAGGACGTCACATACGTAGTATGGCACATGCCCATCTTTGTTCCCCCTCTTCTAGTAAGACCCTATCGGTACACCCTCCTATTCTAAGAACACCCTGCCTAGTAATGCCCCCTAGATAAACATAGAATCAATTTGTTGCATATTTTATGCTGCTGTTAGTTAATAGTTGTCAATATTTGATTGATAATTAATGATACTCCCACTAGACCCCCCCCTTATTGCATAAGATTTATAAGCAGTGTTCTGTTTAATACATTTTGGACATTTTCTGAATCAGACTCCTTTGTATGGTCTCTCAAGAGTGTCTCCAAATACTTGAGGTCGTGGTACAGTTTGGTTAGAACTATAAGACCATGGCAGGTAATTCTGCTGATCATCAAGGACAGGACATGTTCCAACACTTAATATCGTGATTGTGGTGTCTATAGCTTGTCCCTGCAGGGTTGAAGGGAACTGGCTGATAGACACTTGAAACCTTCTACGTTTACCCTACACCGCAAGGACTTACTGCATGGTATATTATTATCCAGGTGGTAGTGTCACTATCACCAGCCAGACTATAGCGATCTCATATATTTACAGGTCTTTCACTTACATGTACCCCCATTGTTTTACCTTTACCCTGTCTTCAGCTACCTGACGGGCACAGCTCCTACTTAGAGGCTACTCAGAGAGCATAATATCAGATACTCGCATAATGTCATTCCAGGTGGCTGAACAAGCATAACTAGTTAAGCATACGATAATAAGCTACTGACATGTCATATTCGTAACGCATAAGCCATGATTCCCCTGACAAATAACTGCCTTAATCTAACTGATGTTTCGCCTATGGTTCTTCATGCTATTATTTTAATTACTTTTCATAACTAGACTAGTAACGACAAGCGCAGATGGTTGTTCATTTGTTTTATATTTGTTTAATTCATTTGACTCTTGATGATGCAATCGCTTAGTGAAAACTACCTGTATAACTGTTACTTTATACGTGCTATTAACCTATTGAAAAGCTTGCTTAATATAAAATATAAAATGAGGCTGTCATTCGAAGGAGATGTACTACTGTGTTAAAGCGATCCCACTCTGTACAAATACTGTGCATCCCCTCTTCTTTATTTTGTACCCCATTTAACTCCTGCCTCAATAAAAGAAAGATTGACATAACTCGCCTCTTAAAGGGGCAGATAGTTTTCCCCACATATCTAAGACCACATACACATGTCAGCAAATATATAATCCCCTTCGTGTTGCAATTGAAAAATTGTTTAACATGACACACTGATTTGTCAATCAAGTCTGGAAGGACTTTTGAATCTTTCATCATGTATTGACAGGCCACGCACCTGCCACATTGGTAGGTGCCCTGCATGGAAAGCCAATTTGTAATGGCACATTTGGTGGACAGATGACTGGGAACCAAAACTTATTTTAAATTTCTACCTCTTCGTGCAGTGAGGGAAACAAATGGAGTCACAACTCCCTTAAGTTGGGGATCTTGAGAAATCAGAGGCTAGAACCTGCCTAGTATCCGTTTGGTCTGATCCCATCCAGAGTCAAACGTGGCTATACAGCGAATAGGTTCTTGTTTTGTTGGTGCCTCCTTGTCTTTTAGAAGGTCCCCTCTATCACTCAATAATGCTCTCTGATATGCATTCTTGAGGCAGTGATTGGGGTATCCCCTCTCCTTAAACCTAGTTCTGAGGAGTTTTGCTTGGTCGATGAATTCTTCCATGGTTGAGCAATTTCTCCTCAGACGTAGGTACTGGCCAACTGGAATCCCTTTTTTAAGGGTGGTGGGGTGAGGCATTTTTGCCACGCATGCGCAGTAGTCTCCTAATGCTATCCTATGGGAAGCAATGGACTGGTTCAGATCATCAAGAATGAATATTAGCCATTGAGGCAGGGCCAGCCACTGCGAGCCAACACAGCGTGGGAAAAAAGGTGAGGGCGCCAGTCATACTCACTGACAGACACACACACTCAGTGACTGACAGACACACACTCACTAATTTGACACTCACTGACAGACACACACCTATCGTACTGTGCTGCGGAATTTGTTGGGGATTTATAAATACTAATAATAATACTGGCACACACACACACACACACACATTCTCTCACACTCACAAATTATTAGTTTAGTTTTTTTAGTTTTTTAATTTAATGGCACCCAGCCTCACTACGTTCCTTTCCCTCGGGTCCAGTGTGGGGTTGCTCTGCCTCTTCGTGGGCCGGCTTCCGGCATCACAGCAGAGCAACAAGATCACAGCTCCTTCAACGCCGCCTCCATTCTCCCTCAGCCCCCTGAACGCACTGACAAATACCCAAGCGCCAAGAGAAAATTCCTAGTCGCCATGGCGATCTGGCGCCTGGGATTTGTTGAGTCTTGATTTAATCTATTAGATTAATATACCCATGTGACTAAAAAGTTATTGTTTGGTTGTGGGAGACTATTCCTGTCCGTGAATTGCTATGTGCTATTCTCATGTTTTGCCCTGTATTCATATGCTTTGCCTGCTCCCCTTTCGGGAGCGCAATATGAACGGGTTCCATTCACCTCCTTAACGGGGACCACCACGAAACCCCATTTAGAATGTTGTTGTAGAACGTTCAAACCGCGTTACGAGGTGTCAAAACCACAGACCGCAAGGGAAGCCTCGGCGCGTGCCGACCCTGGGTGACAGCCCGTTCATTAGACGAACGTCATCCAGGGGGAGCATTTGCAGATTCCAATGCTCCCTGGCATGCTCAGACCAATCAATTACAACGTTGGCAACTCGCAACATAAGTGTGAAACCGCAAGGGAAGTAATTAATGAGTGCTTCCCTGGGTGGCCGCCGTTCGTATAGACGAACGGCATCCAGGGGGAGCATTTGTGTGGCCAAATAAAGTGGTTGTTGTACCCCTGGAACAGTGTGTCGTCCAGTTACTAGGGGAAAATGTGTCTCTTCATTCTGCACTAGCTGATGTAACCAGTCGGGTTACCCTCGGCCCGCTACAGAGACTAACATGGTTTCCCACATGAGAAGAAAAACAGTATAAGCATATAGGTAAAAGAAAACAAACAGATTTTAATTTAAATTTATTTTTTATTAAAAGTAAACAGGAATAAAGTTTAACATTGTGAAACATGTACAGTTGTTGCTTTATTCTATTCTATTCCCATAAACATATTAAAAGGATAACTCCAGAATGAATGAACACTGATATAAATAATACAAGTTAAATTAAAAATATATATTTATATTACAGAAAATCTAACTAATTATGTTAAAAATGTTTTCATCAAGTTTCAACATGCAGTAGTAAAAAACATTTCATTTTTAAAATACTTACTTTAAAAAAAAAAAATGTATTATTGAGCTTCTCAAGGGAGGTATACTCCTATTTTGAGTCCCCCTGAGAGAATTTTATTGGACAGTTTTGGTGATACATTGAGCACATGCACTTTGCACAAAGTGGATTGACCTGCAGATGGGAGTAGCAACGCACACTCCCAGGCAGTCCGCAAAGAATGGGCGCTCACACATACGATAGGTGGGTGGTAAAGACATATACACAAATACATAAAAATACAACACTCAATGATGAGTGGACATTAGATTAGGGTAAACATTTATTTTTTTAATAAGGGATATTTTTCATAAATATAGAGTTAAAATTATACAATTTATTTGTTAACAGAGTTTGAGAGCAAGCTTAGAAGATCAAGTTGCTAGGTCCCTTACTCGGGGCATAAGTGCCCCTGAATAAAACAGTGATGTGGTCTGTGGGTGACACTCACACTGAGGCAGGGCTGGTGCTAGACTATTTTCCACCCTAGACAAGACCAGATACTTGCACCACCCCCAAAAAACAAAAATCGCCAGCTTTGTGTGTCTCTCTATCCCTCTTAGCCCTGTGTCTCTTTGCCTCTCTGTGTGTCTTTTTATCCTCCAAGCTCCTGTATGTGTGTCTTTTTCTCTCTAAGCCCTTCTGTGTCTGACACCCCAGCCCTTCTGTGTGCCTCTTTGCCCCCCTTAGCCCCTCTGTGTGTCTGTTCCCCCAAGTTTGTCTCTTTGCCCCTGCGTGTCTTTGTCCCCCCAAAGCCCCACTGTGTCTCTTTGCCCCCCCCCCCCGCAGCTCCCTTTGTATGTCTTTGTCCTTCCATGTGTCTCTTTGCCCCTCTGTGTATCTCTTTGTTCCTCCAGCCCTGTGTGTCTTTATATCCCCCCCCAACTCTTCTGTGTGCCTCTTTGTTTAGCCAAGTCCCTCTAAGTATGCTCCTCCTTGTCTCTTTGTCCCCGCCAAACCCTCTGTTTGTGTCTTTGCCACCCAAAGCCTCTTTGTGTGTCACTTTGCCCCCTGTGTATCTCTTTGCCACCCCTGCCCCACTCTGTGTTTTTTTGTCCACCCTCAGTCCCCTATGTGTCTCTTTGTCCGTCCGCTCTTTTTACTGTCTTCCTCCTTCTGCAGTGCCAGCTTACCTACTTGTAGCGTGGTCGAGTGAACTGTGGTGGAGAATCTCTGTATCCACTATTCTGTCTGGGAGCACTTCCGGTTAGACTGGGTAGAGGATACAGAAGATTCTCTACTGCGGTGCCTTGGCCATGCTACATGAAATGATTGGCAGGAAGGGAATGCGTGGGACAGAGACACACTGGCTGTGCGTGGCTGGGAGAGAGACACGCTGGCTGTGCGTGGGTAGGGGAGAGAGAGCGACACACACACACACACCGGCTGTGCGTGGCTGGCAGAGAGAGCGACACACACACACCGGCTGTGCATGGCTGGGAGAGAGAGCGACACACACACACACACAGGCTGTGCGTGGGAGAGAGAGAGAGACACGCTGGCTGTGCGTGGGAGAGAGAGAGAGACGCTGGCTGTGCGTGGGAGAGAGAGAAAGAGAGAGACACGCTGGCTGTGCGTGGGAGAGAGAGAGAGAGACACGCTGGCTGTGCGTGGGAGAGAGAGAGAGAGACACGCTGGCTGTGCGAGGGAGAGAGAGAGAGACACACTGGCTGTGCGTGGGAGAGAGAGAGAGACACGCTGGCTCTGCGTGGGTGAGACAGACACACTGGCTGTGCGTGAGTGGGACAGAGAGACACACACGCTGGCTGTGCGTGGGTGGGAGAGACACACGCTGGCTGTGCGTGCGTGGGTGGGAGAGACACACGCTGGCTGTGCGTGCGTGGGTGGGAGAGACACACGCTGGCTGTGCGTGCGTGGGTGGGAGAGACACACGCTGGCTGTGCGTGCGTGGGTGGGAGAGACACACGCTGGCTGTGCGTGCGTGGGTGGGAGAGACACACGCTGGCTGTGCGTGCGTGGGTGGGAGAGACACACGCTGGCTGTGCGTGCGTGGGTGGGAGAGACACACGATGGCTGTGCGTGCGTGGGTGGGAGAGACACACGATGGCTGTGCGTGCGTGGGTGGGAGAGACACACGATGGCTGTTCGTGCGTGGGTGGGAGAGACACACGATGGCTGTGCGTGCGTGGGTGGGAGAGACACACGATGGCTGTGCGTGTGTGGGTGGGAGAGACACACGATGGCTGTGCGTGGGTGGGAGAGAGAGACACGCTGGCTGTGCGTGGGTGGGAGAGACACACGCTGGCTGTGCGTGGGTGGGAGAGACACACGCTGGCTGTGCGTGGGTGGGAGAGACACACGCTGGCTGTGCGTGGGTGGGAGAGAGAGAGGACACTGGCTGTGTGTGGGTGGGACAGAGAGAGACACGCTGGCTGTGTGTGGGTGGGACAGAGAGAGACACGCTGGCTGTGTGTGGGTGGGACAGAGAGAAACACGCTGGCTGTGTGTGGGTGGGTGGGAGAGAGCGAGACACGCTGGCTGTGCGTGGGTGGGAGAGACACACACGCTGGCTGTGCGTGGGTGGGAGAGACACACGCTGGCTGTGCGTGGGTGGGAGAGACACACGCTGGCTGTGCGTGGGTGGAAGAGACACTCGCTGGCTGTGCGTGGGTTTGGAGAGAGAGAGGACACTGGCTGTGTGTGGGTGGGACAGAGAGAGACACGCTGGCTGTGTGTGGGTGGGACAGAGAGAGACACGCTGGCTGTGTGTGGGTGGGACAGAGAGAGACACGCTGGCTGTGTGTGGGTGGGTGGGAGAGAGCGAGACACGCTGGCTGTGCGTGGGAGAGAGAGAGAGACACGCTGGCTGTGTGTGGGTGGGAGAGAGAGACACGCTGGCTGTGCGTGGGTGGGAGAGACACACGCTGGCTGTGCGTGGGTGGGAGAGACACACGCTGGCTGTGCGTGCGTGGGTGGGAGAGACACATGCTGGCTGTGCGTGCGTGGGTGGGAGAGACACACGCTGGCTGTGCGTGCGTGGGTGGGAGAGACACACGATGGCTGTGCGTGCGTGGGTGGGAGAGACACACGATGGCTGTGCGTGCGTGGGTGGGAGAGACACACGATGGCTGTGCGTGCGTGGGTGGGAGAGACACACGATGGCTGTGCGTGCGTGGGTGGGAGAGACACACGATGGCTGTGCGTGGGTGGGAGAGAGAGACACGCTGGCTGTGCGTGGGTGGGAGAGACACTGCAGGACTCGAGCCGTGACTACACAGAATACCAAGAACCAGTCTCAAATAAAAGGGAGAGTTCTAACAGATTAGTGTAGCAGGGAAAAGTTAGGGTAAAGTAGGGTAAAGTAAGGGTGGAAAGAATGGAAATGCTGGGGTCCCCAAAACAACATGGAACTTTCAACAGCTGAAATACACAAGCCAAGATACAAATATCCCATAGCCAGTCAGTTTCAGCCCACACCAACCCGATAGAGGTTAGGTGAGAGTTCCAGAGTCCCCAGCAAGGCATCCCTCCTGTCCCAGACCGCGTCTCTAGACTTGCAGCTTGGACCTCGCTACCTTCCCGGGTAGGAGCCTGCATGTTTGAGTTGAGTTGCTCTGGGGGCGCTGAAGCCTCTTCTGCATGGTCTCGGGATCCGGCTGAAGTTGTGAGGCAGGCACTTAGGGGTGGCCCGGTCGGGTTGTAGTAGGTTTGTTGTTGCGTTTACCGCCTTTCTCGGGCTGGCTGTGTTCCGATGGGCAGCTTGTGAGCGTCGCGGGCAGGGTCGTGTGGTACGCCGTTTTCGGGTTCTCCGCACCTTAGGCAGCAAGGTTTTGCCGCTGGATCGCGAGGGTGTCTTGAGAGGTAAGTTTTCTGTCTTGTCTAGTGTCTGAGCCCGTTGCCGCCTGATTTCTAGCTTCTCCCAAAAAGCTGTAAACAGGTTGTTCAGTTTAACTTCGAGGTCCCAGCACATGGCGGCTGCCATGTTGCCTAGCTTCGTGTTTTACAGCTGCTCACTGATGTTTGTCTCCGGGGCTCTCGCAGGGAGGTTGCCTCTCCGGGTTGGACCGGGATAACCCCCGCCGGTCATGTGGGGGGAGCAGGGCTTCGGTCAGATCGCACCTCCAGTGCATGGGCGAGGAGAGCGGCCGCCTCTCCCCGCTTCCATCATCCACAGGCCGCGGCCTTCCACCGTGGGTCCCCCGATATTCCAGGCTCTCGGTGCTGGTATCAGGCTTATCACCAGGCACCCCTGGTGTAGGTGGCGGATCCCGGTATGTTTTTATCACGTTTTCTGAGAGTTGCTATCGAAGTAATAAACGTTTAATAAGTATAGCGGGAGCCCAGTATATGTGCGGCTTCTCAGCTTACTGGCTTGGCCCCGCCCCCCCGGAACTACCTTTTAAGAGTACGACCGGGCTTGTGTAGTATGTGCTGGCAGGGAGGAAGTGAGAGCCAATCACTGCAGACACCTCAGACATCAACCTCAGCCAGCAGTACCCCAAGAAAGTCACCATCCTTCAGAAAACCAGGAGGGTGATTGGAGATATCAAAAATTATGATGTGTGCATGTATTTAGTATTTAGGGCCACCACCCACCGCTCAAGAGTGGGGGCCAGGGGGGAGGACATTAGGTCCCCCCCTTATTAGTATTTAGGGCCCCCACCCACCGCTCAGGGGTGGGGGCCAGGGCGGAGGACATTAGGTCCCCCCCCTTATTCTAATTTAGAGCTCCCACCCACCAATCAAGGGTGGGGGCCAGTTTTAGGACATTAGGTCCCCCCCCCCCTTATTAGTATTTAGGGCCCCCACCCACCGCTCAGGGGTGGGGGCCTGGGGGGAGGACATTAGGTCCCCCCCTTATTAGTATTTAGGGCCACCACCCATTGCTCAAGGGTGAGTTCAGAGGGGAGGAGATTAGGTGCCCCCTTATTTTACTGTAAGGCCCCCACCCACCGCTCAAGGGTGGGGGCCAGGGGGGAGGACATTAGGTCCCCCCCTTATTAGTATTTAGGGCCCCCACCCACCGCTCAGGGGTGGGGGCCAGGGGGAGGACATTAGGTCCCCCCCTTATTCGAATTTAGGGCTCCCACCCACCACTCAGGGGTGGGGGCAGGGGGAGGACATTAGGTCCCCCCTCTTATTCTAATTTAGAGCTCCCACCCACCACTCAAGGGTGGGGGCCAGGTTTAGGACATTAGGTCCCCCCCCCTTATTAGTATTTAGGGCCCCCACCCACCGCTCAGGGGTGGGGGCCTGGGGGGAGGACATTAGGTCCCCCCCTTATTAGTATTTAGGGCCACCACCCATTGCTCAAGGGTGAGTTCAGAGGGGAGGAGATTAGGTGCCCCCTTATTTTACTGTAAGGCCCCCACCCACTGCTCAAGGGTGGGGGCCAGGGGGGAGGACATTAGGTCCCCCCCTTATTAGTATTTAGGGCCCCCACCCACCGCTCAGGGGTGGGGGCCAGGGGGGAGGACATTAGGTCCCCCCCTTATTCGAATTTAGGGCTCCCACCCACCACTCAGGGGTGGGGGCAGGGGGAGGACATTAGGTCCCCCCTTATTAGTATTTAGGGCTCCCATCCACCGCTCAGGGGTGGGGGCCAGGGGGGAGGACATTAGGTCCCCCCTTATTAGTATTTAGGGCCACCACCCACCACTGAAGGGTGGGGGTCAGAGGGGAGGAGATTAGGTCCCCCCTTATTAGTATTTAGGGCCCCCACCCTCCGCTCAGGGGTGGGGGCCAGGGGGGGAGGACATTAGGTTCCCCCCCTTATTAGTATTTAGGGCCCCCACCCACCGCTCAGGGGTGGGGACCAGGGGGGAGGACATTAGGTCCCCCCCCTTATTAGTATTTAGGGCCCCCACCCACCACTCAGGGTTGGGGGCCAGGGGGGAGGCCATTAGGTCCCCCCCCTTATTAGTATTTAGGGCCCCCACCCACCACTCAAGGGTGGGGGCCAGGTTGAGGACATTAGGTCCCCCCCCTTATTAGTATTTAGGGCCCCCACCCACCGCTCAGGGGTGGGGGCCTGGGGGGAGGACATTAGGTCCCCCCTTATTAGTATTTAGGGCCCCCACCCACCGCTCAGGGGTGGGGCCAGGGGGGAGGCCATTTGGTCCCCCCCTTATTCTAATTTAGGGCTCCCACCCACCACTCAAGGGTGGGGGCCAGGTTGAGGACATTAGGTCCCCTCCCCTTATTAGTATTTAGGGCCCCCACCCACCGCTCAGGGGTGGGGGCCTGGGGGGAGGACATTAGGTCCCCCCTTATTAGTATTTAGGGCCACCACCCACCGCTCAAGGGTGAGGGTCAGAGGGGAGGAGATTAGGTCCCCCCTTATTTTACTGTAAGGCCCCCACCCACCGCTCAAGGGTGGGGGCCAGGGGGAGGACATTAGGTCCCCCCTTATTAGTATTTAGGGCCCCCACCCACCGCTCAGGGGTGGGGGCCAGGGGGGAGGACATTAGGTCCCCCCCTTATTCGAATTTAGGGCTCCCACCCACCACTCAGGGGTGGGGGCAGGGGGAGGACATTAGGTCCCCCCCTTATTCGAATTTAGGGCTCCCACCCACCACTCAGGGGTGGGGGCAGGGGGAGGACATTAGGTCCCCCCGTATTAGTATTTAGGGCCACCACCCACCACTGAAGGGTGGGGGTCAGAGGGGAGGAGATTTTGTCCCCCCTTTATTAGTATTTAGGGCCCCCACCCTCCGCTCAGGGGTGGGGGCCAGGGGGTAGGACATTAGATCCCCCCCTTATTCTAATTTAGGGCTCCCACCAACTGCTCAGGGGTGGGGACCAGGGGGAGGACATTAGGTCCCCCCCTTATTAGTATTTAGGTTCCCCACTTACCGCTCAGGGGTGGGGGCCAGGGGGGAGGACATTAGATCCCCCCTTATTCTAATTTAGGGCTCCCACCAACCGCTCAGGGGTGGGGACAAGGGGGGAGGACATTAGGTCCCCCCCCTTATTAGTATTTAGGGCCCCCACCCACCGCTCAGGGGTGGGGGCCAGGGGGGAGGACATTAGATCCCCCTTATTCTAATTTAGGGCTCCCACCAACCGCTCAGGGGTGGGGACCAGGGGGGAGGACATTAGGTCCCCCCCCTTATTAGTATTTAGGGCCCCCACCCACCGCTCAGGGGTGGGGGCCAGGGGGGAGGACATAAGATCCCCCCTTATTCTAATTTAGGGCTCCCACCAACCGCTCAGGGGTGGGGGCCAGGGGGGAGGACATTAGGTCCCCCCTTATTAGTATTTAGGGCCACCACCCACCACTCAAGGGTGGGGGTCAGAGGGGAGGAGATTAGGTCCCCCCCTTATTTTACTGTAGGGCCCCCACCCACCGCTCAGTGGTGGGGCCCAGGGGGGAGGACATTAGGTCCCCCCTTATTAGTATTTAGGGCCCCCACCCTCCGCTCAGGGGTGGGGGCCAGGGGGGAGGACATTAGATCCCCCCTTATTCTAATTTAGGGCTCCCACCAACCGCTCAGGGGTGGGGACCAGGGGGAGGACATTAGGTCCCCCCCTTATTAGTTTTTATGGCCCCCACCCTCCGCTCACGGGTGGGGGCCAGGGGGGAGGACATTAGATCCCCCCCTTATTCTAATTTAGGGCTCCCACCAACCGCTCAGGGGTGGGGGCCAGGGGGGAGGACATTAGATCCCCCCTTATTCTAATTTAGGGCTCCCACCAACCGCTCAGGGGTGGGGGCCAGGGGGGAGGACATTAGGTCCCCCCTTATTAGTATTTAGGGCCCCCACCCACTGCTCAGGGGTGGGGCCCAGGGGGGAGGACATTAGGTCCCCCCTTTTAGTATTTAGGGCCCCCACCCACCACTCAGGGGTGGGGCCCAGGGGGAGGACATTAGGTCCCCCCCTTATTAGTATTTAGGTTCCCCACTTACCGCTCAGGGGTGGGGGCCAGGGGGGAGGACATTAGGTCCCCCCCCTTATTTTACTGTAGGGCCCCCACCCGCCGTTCATGGGTGGGGGCCGGGGGGGAGGACATTAGATTCCCCCCTTATTCTAATTTAGGGCTCCCACCAACCGCTCAGCTGTGGGGGCCAGGGGGGAGGACATTAGATCCCCCTTATTCTAATTTAGGGCTCCCACCAACCGCTCAGGGGTGGGGGCCAGGGGGGAGGACATTAGGTCCCCCCTTATTAGTATTTAGGGCCCCCACCCACTGCTCAGGGGTGGGGCCCAGGGGGGAGGACATTAGGTCCCCCCTTTTAGTATTTAGGGCCCCCACCCACCACTCAGGGGTGGGGCCCAGGGGGGAGGACATTAGGTCCCCCCTTTTAGTATTTAGGGCCCCCACCCACCACTCAGGGGTGGGGCCCAGGGGGGAGGACATTAGGTCCCCCCCTTATTAGTATTTAGGTTCCCCACTTACCGCTCAGGGGTGGGGGCCAGGGGGGAGGACATTAGGTCCCCCCCCTTATTTTACTGTAGGGCCCCCACCCGCCGTTCATGGGTGGGGGCCGGGGGGGGGGCAATAGGTTGTTTTTTTTTTTTTTTTAAAGTGAGCAACCATAGACTTGTCAGGCTTCAAGGTCAAACCGGCACCCCTAATTCTATCTAACACTGTCCCTATGTGCTCGACGTGGGCCTCCTAGGTGTCGCTATAAGTAGCGATGTTGTTCAGGTATGCACAAGCATAGTCCTGGAGACCATCTAAGAGGCGGTCCACCATCCTTTGGAAGGTGGCGGGAGTATTCTTCATCCTGAATGGCATAACTCGAAATTGGTATAGGCCAATGACCCCCCGACGACTTGACTAAAAAGAAACTGCCCCGACAGGTCCTGTGGTCCCCGGAGTGTGAGGTGGCTTTCCAAGCTCTAAAACAAGCTCTTGTTAACGCACCTGTTTTGGCTGCCCCAGATCCTAACAAACTCTTTATCACTTTATCGTCCATACAGATGCTTCCATGTTTGTACTGGGGGCAGTTTTGAACCAAATCAGAGAAGACGGTGGGGAGCACCTGGTGGCCTATCTGAGACCACAACCCCGTAGTCTGGATCAACCGGGTCGCTGGAGATAATGCCCGTCTGCTATGGTGGAGTCTTGCTCTACAGCCTTACGACTTCACCATTCCTGTCCCACTGTCCCAACTTAGTACCCTGGTGTCCCGCTTTTGGAGACACAAAGGAACTGTTCCCAACAATCATAGTGTGAGTGCATCATAAGACCACGATCTATGTTCAGGGCACTAGGACTCTGCAGGGAGCACTGTTTCAGTCTACCTTCAGTGGGCTGGCTAAAATGAATGACAAGCAGTCTGATGTGTATTCACATCAGGTTGACCTGCCAGTAATGTGGGCAGACATGCTCAAAAACCAGGTGGGTCCACTCCCATTTTGTGCTTTTCTCCTTCCTTTCATGCAGGTTCACTGGTCCACCTTCATTAGCCACCGCCCAACGGCTGCCTGATTCTGGGATGGCTTATGTTGGGAGGTATGCACATGTATTAATATTGTCTATAGTGGAAGGAGAGACTGTCGTTATTGACAGTCTCTTAGAGGTTTAGCCAGTGGTGGAACTACCGCCCGTGCAGCTGCACCAGAGCCCATACACTAAGGAGGCCCATCAAGTGGCCGATGCACTAAAAGCCACCCAGTGGATATGTGTCCGCAGGTTCCCGGTCAGGTGCTATAGCCCTTTACCAGCTTGACCTGGCCCCTTTAACGTCAGCAGTCTGGGAGGAAGTGAGAGGACGTTACTTCCTCTGAGCTTAAAGAGACTTAGAGCCGCGCGGGAGAGAGGAGGAGAAGGCAGATAAGAGGGAGCACAGACTCGGAGAGCTAGCCTCTAAATCCCAACAGCCTCAACCCAGCCAGACCCAAATACCCATAATTAGCGCATAGCACGCTGGTGACCCTGACAGCGGTATAATGAGTACGGGCATAATTTACTAATACTAAGTAATCTTTACTTAGTATTAGTAAATTTGGCTGAAAGACCAATTTAGGTCTTTCAGCCTTTTAGTAGATAACTCTCTAATACCGTGGTAATTAGGGAGTTATCTACTTATTCATTCCTGTCATTACATTGACTGGCTAAGTAACTTACATTTTATATGAATGTATGTTACTTGATTGTTGTAAGTGTTGCGAATGCTTACATCTGAATCCTAGCTATGTTTGTATACTTTTATTTAAAATTGTATACAGTGTAACATTCTTCTTCTTCCACTGGGTAAGTATATTAGTACTTAGGCAATACTGTGCTTCAGAAATTCGGCACTTTGACACTTCGGAACTTCGGCAACTTCAGAACTTCGGCACTTCAGCACTTTGGCACTTCGGCACTTCGACACTTCGACACTTCGGAAATTCGGTAATTTCGGAACTTCGGGACCTAGGCAATTCAGCACTTCGGAAATTCGGCACTTCGGCTATTTGGACATTTGGAAGTACCCGAATGTCCGAATTGCCCGAAATTCGTCCAAATTCATATTTGGACCGAAACTAATTGCACATGTCTAGAAGATATCAATGTATAACTTATATATCATTGTGAAAGCAAAAATGTATTGATTGCTAAAACACACCTGTGTAGTCATGACTATAAATTCAAGTATCTATTCAATATCCGTTAGACACGGATGTCTATATGGAGTGTATATACAAACTCTTAAAGTGCCCATGAAATGTGCTAAAGTGACTATATCATAATTGTTAAAGTGAATATGTGCAAAAAATATTAGAATATTAATTCTCACAAAAGTGCATAGTGCCTTATCATCACAAAGTGCTAAATCTTTATGGAAATAAAAGTGCTCAATTTCTATCTATTGAATGCTTATTAAAAAAAATATGAAAAATGTTGATTCTATGTATCCCAGCTTCTTAACTTGGTTCAGGGGGTAAAAGGACTGACCTGTAGCTTATCGGAGGAATACATTGTATCCACATACTGTATGTTCATATTACGGCAGAAAATACAGTGTTTATCATTATAAGAATAAAATATAACTAAATTACTATAATAACTACATAGTCTAATGCTACTTAGGAATAGCAATACACTAACTATCACACACAATGTTTTCCGATGTCAAATAAGCACTAAAAAATATATTCATTCAAAATTATCAGACCGATAATCTAATTCAATACTGAATTTAACATTTAGACTATCGATCGGTATAATTCATATTAAAATAAAAAAAATTATAAATCAAAATCAAAAATGAGGATTCTGATCCTATGCATCCGAATATCAAATGGTAAGATTTTGATCACTAAACAAATGGCATAAATGCAATTTTTTCAATAAGCCCAAGTGGTGCGATGGTATTTAGTTCCCATATCCAGAATGTTTCTCTTTGCAATAATAGGGTGGCTCGATTCCCTCCCCTTCTTGATATTGGAATATGATCTATTGCACTGCATTTTAGGGCTGTTAATGGATGCTTGTGTTCCAAAAAATGTCTTTCCACCGGCTTATCTGTGTTACCATCTCGAATCGCTGTCCTAATACTTGATCTATGTCCTCTTATTATTTCACACAACACCGTTTAAGTCTTCCCGACTTAGCTTAAACCGCACGGGCAAGAAAACTTGTAGATCACATGATCTGTTCTACAACTTATCCTATGATTAATTTAGTACTTTTTTTCTTGTGATTTGGTGGGAACAAGATGTCCGATTGTCACACACCCTAGGCATCTGACCCACCCAGGGTTAAGGATTTTTTTCTGAGCCGGCAAATAGCTTTGTTCCAGGTCAGTGCGGACCAATAGGTCTTGCAGGTTCTTTTCTTTTTTGTAACACATCATCGGTTTCTGAAAAAAAGTTTTGGGTAAGGTTGGATCTCTAGTCACCACCTTGGATAATTTGGTACTTGCCAAGTTATATTTAATTGGGAAATTTAATCTATGTATTTCTTTCTATTTATTTCGTAATTCAGATCCCTCTTGTGTTACTTGTCATGCCTTTTTTAACACTCCATCAAGTATAAAAAGGTTATAACCTCGTGACCAGAATTTTTCGTAAATTGCTTCCAATAGAGTTTCAATATATTCAGACATGGAGTTATTCTGAAATACTCTTAAAAATTGGGTGAACGGAAGAGATTTTTTTAGATGTTCCGGGTGTGCACTTTCAAAATGGAGGATGGTGTTTCAGTCAGTGGGTTTCGAATAGAGTTGATGTTCTAATCTACCATTTTGGAAGAATATTTCAAGATTCAAATATTGTACGATAGCTTCATCAATATGTGCTGTGATCTTAATTGGACTGGGTAAGTTATTGATGTCTTAAATACATTTTTTAGCTTCCTCTACCTCTACTGTACCCCTCCATAAAATTAGGATATCATCAATGAAACGTCTGTATTTGACAATCTTTTCTGAATATTGTCGTAGAATAAATTTTTCTTCGATGAATGAAAGGACTTTCATTTATTCCCACAACACAACCTAATAAATTTCAATGGGAAGTTGGGATTCGGTCACAGTGTAAGCAGTGTATAGGAGATACGGTCACAGTGTAAGCAGTGTATAGGAGATACGGTCACAGTGTAAGCAGTGTATAGGAGATACGGTCACAGTGTAAGCAGTGTGTAGGTGATACAGGCGTTTCATTCTCCACAATCACAGTACTTTTGGTTACCTTATAAGTATTACAGTGACTCACATTGGTTGAATTGGCACATGAATACACATGTGAGCAGTAACGCCACGTCAAGGCTTCAACCCGTGTTACTGACCATTCACACACACCATACTTTTCATTCATACACATTCGGTATTCCAGATGTTTTGGACTACACCTCCCATAATGCTGGCAAAGATGTAATTCACAGCATCTGAACTGCCTAAGGTCACCTACCTCTGATCACAGTACACAATGTTGAAGTCGCTGTGCAAACAGGAGAAACTTGTCACGTGTCAGATGGCACTTCAATAATCCACCCTGGACGCGAGCCTCAAACGTGGACTTCTTCATTCCTCTTTATGTACTTCGTGCCCCATAGGAGAACAAGCTTGGCAGAGTTGTGACACACACAAAAATATAATGGTTAGAGTAAAATGGCATAACAGACACCGTGCATGCAGACTTGCGTGCCACATATTTACAGCAGACAGACACAAAGATTGTGAGAGACACACCGTATTAAATATAAGAATTGGGAGTACCATACATACACAATGCACAATGTCACGGAGATTACAGAATTCAGTGACAGACGGTTTTGGTTGCAGATGTGGGGCAGTCCCTCTGGCTGGGGTGCAGTTTCTCATCCACCCCTGGTGAGTGACTAGATGGCTGGGCTTTCGTAGCAAAAAGCAGGCCATGGCGTCTGAGATCTCTGAAACAAAATGTTTTGTAGTCAAACCAGGGCTGTACACATCTAACGCACAGCCCCCCCAATACTGTCCAGACCCCCCAATACTGTACAGTCCCCCCCATACTGTCCAGACCCCCCCATACTGTACAGACCCCCAATACTGTCCAGACCCCCACACACACTGTACAGACCCCCCATACCTTCCAGACCCCCCATACAGTACAGAACCCCCCCATACATTCCAGACCCCCCCATACTGTACAGACCCAATACTGTCAAGACCCCCCACACTGTACAGACCCCCCCATACCCTCCAGACCCCCCATACAGTACAGAACCCCCCAATACTGTACAGTCCCCCCATACTGTCCAGACCCCCCCATACAGTACATAACCCCCCAATACTGTACAGTCCCCCCATACTGTCCAGACCCCACCCCCCAATACTGTACAGACCCCCCCATACCCTCCAGACCCCCCCCATACAGTACAGAACCCCCCCAATACTGTACAGACCCCCCCTCCATACAGCACAGTCCCCCCTGATGGCTGAGAGTGTTGGGAGCGATGCTTACCTGGGAGATGTCAGGATGCAGACACCGCGCATGCGCACTCGGGGGTAGGAGATTTCTTAGCAGAAGATATGTCCATCAGATTTCTATACCCCTCAGTGCGCATGCGCGGCGCCCGAGGCTGTCCTGGCTGGGTAAGCGCGTGCGCAGTGTGGGGCAGGGAGATCGGATGAATGTTCGGCTGAATAGATCTCCCTGCCAGCTGGTGCGCACGCGCGCTGTCTGTGCCCGACGGGAGTACTTAGGCGCGCGTGCGCACTGGCCCATTAGATCCCCTACCTCCCCCCATGGCTGCTGGCGTAGTGTGGGTTTCGCGCATGCGCATTAGGTAGCCAGCGCTCCCGAACTGTCTCAAATTTTCACCAACCTGTTATTCTGCGCCTGCGCAGCGCTGCGCTCCTCCTCCTCCAGCTGTGTCCGGTGCGGCCGCGTCACTTCCGGTGCGGCCGCGTCACTTCCGGTATAGTATTCTGACAAGGTATAGAGATCTGATAGAACACCGGCTGAATTAGCTTTCTAAGGTTTATTAAAAAAATGTTTACAGCTTTTCATCTATGTAGTCGCCAAGATGCTCAGGACTACATGTACACAGTATGCATTTTTATTTTCTCCTCCGTATTTATTTTAAATCTGCTTGGAATCTTTTTTCAAACAGTTTGGCCGTTTCTAGGCAACACAGGGTGATTTCACCATACGTCACTTTACGGCAATACACACAACGGTCCGCGATTTGCGGCTCTATTCACATGGCAGATTGGACACACAGGGAGCACTTGGTGATTGGGTAAGTTTAACACTGGTTAATGTATTTATTTGATGATTTTACATGTCACAGCATCTTGATAAAGACCGCTAGACAGTCGAAACGTTGATTTATATGCGTGTTATTTAATATATTTTTTTTGATTTACTAAATCCATGGAGTGCTCTCATTTTTTGTTCTGTTTATACTTTTGCACAGAGAAGCACCTGGTAGTTGCTAGTTAGATTTATTTTGTTTGGGAAGAGTGCCAGAAATTGCGTTGTTTCTATATATATATATATATATATATATGATCTAGTGTGTATGTGAAGGGTGCAAGTATGTGTGTGTAATGGATGCTGTTTATGATGTGTGTGAGGGTGCTGTGTGTAAGGGTGCTGTGTGTGATGGGTGTGAGGGTGCTGTGTGTAATGGGTGTGAGAGTGCGGTGTGTGAGAGTGCTGTGTGTGATGGGTGTGTGAGTGCAATGTGTGATGGGTGTGAGAGTGCTGTGTGTGAGACTGCTGTGTGTGATGGGTGTGAGAGTGCTGGGTGTGAGAGTGCTGTGTGTGATGGGTGTGAGAGTGCTGTGTGTGAGTACTTTGTGTGATAGGTAGTGAGAGTGCTGTGTGTGAGTGCTGTGTGTGAGAGTGCTGTGTGTGATGGGTGTGAGAGTGCTGTGTGAGAGTGCTGTGTGTGATGGGTGTGAGAGTGCTGTGTGTGAGAGTGCTGTGTGTGATGGGTGTGAGAGTGCTGTGTGTGAGAGTGATGTGTGTGATGGGTGTCAGAGTGCTGTGTGTGAGAGTGCTGTGTGTGATGGGTGTGAGTGTGCTGTTTGTGAGAGTGCTGTGTGTGATGGGTGTGAGAGTGCTGTGTGTGAGATCACTGTGTGTGATGGGTGTGAGAGTGCTGTGTGTGAGAGTGCTGTGTGTGATGGGTGTGAGAGTGCTGTGTGTGATGGGTGTAAGAGTGCTGTGTGTGATGGGTGTGAGAGTGCTGTGTGTGAATGTTAGAAGGGATTATGTGTGTGGGGGGTAAAAAAATAAATAAGCAGGCATTATGTCCCCCCCACCCTTCTTACCTTTAGCCTGGGAGGGGGGGACCAGCACGGTGGTATCTGGGAGGGGGCGGCACTCTGACACCATCCCTGGTGGTCCTAGTGCAGTGATGGCGAACCTTTTTGAGCCAGAGTGCCCAAACCGCAATACATGCCAACTTTTTTTTTCCTTAAAGTGCCAACACGGCAATTGCGTGTGTGTGTGGGGGGGTGCATGTGTGTGTGGGGGTGCTGTGTGTGTGTGTGTGTGTAAGTGTGTGGGGGGTGCTGTGTAAGTGTGTGGGGGGTGCTGTGTAAGTGTGTGTGGGGTGCTGTGTAAGTGTGTGGGGGGGTGCTGTGTGTGTGGGGGGGTGCTGTGTGTGTGTGGGGGGGTGCTGTGTGTGTGTGGGGGGGTGCTGTGTGTGTGGGGGGGTGCTGTGTGTGTGGGGGGGGTGCTGTGTGTGTGTGGGGGGGTGCTGTGTGTGTGGGGGGGTACTGTGGGGGTGATGTGTGTGTGGGGGGGTGCTGTGTGTGTGTGTGACAAGGGTGCTCTATGTGTGTGTGTATGAGGGGTAATGTGTGTGTGAGAGGGGTGCTGTGTGGGGGGTAGGGGTGCTGTGTGGAGGGAAGGGGTAAGGGTGCTGTGGTAAGGGTGCAGATCCCTCCCCGTGCCTCCCGACCTGGAAGCAGAGTAGGCGCCTGCCGTTTCGGGCAGGTGCCTACTCTGCATTGATGGTGAACCTATGGCCGCGTGCCCACAGAGAAGGCCCGGCGTGCCACCTGTGGCACGCGTGCCATAGGTTCGCCATCACTGTCCTAGTGGGTGAGTGAACTCTAGCCTGCGGGCTAGAGTTCACACTCGCGAGATCGGGGGCGTTGCCATGGCAACGCTCCGGATCTCGCGAGGGGAATCCGGCAGAGCTGCCAGATAGAGCTCCGCCGGGTCCTCCTCTCCCTCTCCAGCCGCAGGTCTATTTAAGTGGCCGGTGAGGGAGATCTTTGATCTCCCCACCGGCCCATCGTGGCAAGCAGCAGGGCCGGCGCTCGGATAGTGCCGGCCCTGCATAGACCGGCAGGGGATGTCCTGTTACCTCCCCTGCCGGTCTCGGCCCATGGCTAACGGGCATCTGCCTGTAGTGAAGCACTAGTCCTGACAAGGACTTTTCATCCCCTGAATCTGTGAAGACAGGAACTCTGTGAAGTGAATAGCTCTATCCCCCCAGTAACTGGACAACACATAGTTCTGGGAGTACAACTGATTTATTCAGCACAAACCCAGCCTTTTATGCACAGACCCCCAACATGGGGTCTCCATTCAAAACTACACAAGCCCCTCCCAGACATTCCTGTAGCTGGGAGATAAGTGAGTCAAAACTCAGTAACTCAATTATCTCTTAGTCAGTCACAGGAAACTACATGAAATATACACAAAACACTCCAAAAACATATTTATAATCCCTGAATAGCCCGGATCTTAGCGCCCAATTTGTCCAAATAGCGATCAGATCCATTCTTTAAAACGAAACTGCCATTTGGGTAAAGTTCTGACTGGCCAGCCACGAGGTGATTGCCCAAAAAAGTTCCAGAGAAAAGGGGGCAATGGCTGGTCTACTTTCGGGGGTTCCTGTGCGAACACCAATGAATGCTCCCCCCTTGCCTGGGTTCATGTGGCCGAAAAGAGTTCCAGATGTTTGACGACCAAGTACCGCTGGCCGAAAAGAGTTCCAGGTGTTTGACGACTAAGTACCGCTGCCTGTGTTCGGGAGACAAAATGGACGCCATTCACTGGAACACATGCGTTCTGTCATATGAATGATGGCTGCCCAGGGAAAGTACTCAACTTAATTGCTTATTTGTGGTAAACAGCCAGGAGTGGTCGGTGTTCGATGAGTTCAGGACATGAACAATGGGGTACAGACAACCGAACACAAAGGGAAGGAGTCTGCTACACCCCCAATTCTTGACAAGAGGTTAGTGGATATTGAGAATGACATTCTTCTATCTGATATGTTGCCTTAATTCTTCTGGCTCCCAAAAAAGGTATGCATCGCACCTTTTCCCCAGTTCCCCCATCTCTAACGCTTATTGCACATATGGAACTCTACTTCACTATAGTTTGCTACCCACTAATGCCTCTATATAGGAAACTCCCTTTATGCAACCCAAAACTATTCAATTTAGATCAAGCAGACATCTCATGCATAGGACACCTGGTCACAGAAGGCTGAATGAAAACTGACTCAGAATTAAAATGCCAAATCACTCTTACTAGCCATGATTATTTCAGATACTTACAAATGAAAAGTTTTCTTCAACAATTCGAAATATTAGAGGATGCTATCAAGAGACTCACCTGATTTGGAAAACTGTCTTCAGGGACTGTCCAATGAATGATCCATTTCTCTCCAGTATGCCTACATCAAGTGTAAGTCACAACATCAAACAGGTGCTGAAGGGGATGTGGCCAGGCTGGGACATACTACCATTAATGGTGGAAGTGTAGTGGATGCAGGTCTGTGTGTAGTGCAGGGCTGCCCAACAGGTAGATCACCAGATGTTGTAGAACTCCCATGATTCTTTGCATGCCTTTAGAATGCATTTAGAATGACAAAGCATCATGGGAGTTGTAGTTCTACAACATCTGGGGATCTACCTGTTGGGTAACCCTGGTGTAGTGCATTTAGTGGATACAGTGTCTGTGTGTAGTGCATGTAGTGGATCCGGGTATGGAAGCTGGTACTTCCCAAACCAGAGTCTCTTCTATCTGGCAGTAATTAGGTATAGGTGAAACTCGTCCTCAAACTCGTATGGTGGTAAGTATGGAAAAGTTTATATCTCCTTGGTGGGGAGGAAACCACCTACGCTACACAGGATTGAGCAAAAACCTAATTTTTGCTCTCCTTTTGTGAGTATACCTCCTTTTATTTTGCTTTTATAACAACAAAACAGAGCATTATTTTTCTGTTTTTATTCTCATTTTATGTACTTGGTGAATATCTGTGACACTCCAATTTGGAGGGAAATACCCGTGAACGCTCGACACTCTGATGCTTGATTCTGACCTACCATCTACAAGGAACCAAGCTGTACGACATATCCACAGGTGGGGATCATACCGCCCAGGCTGGAGCTGAACATAAGCTCCAGAAAATTGTAAGTGGTATTTTTCTTATTTTACCTCACCACAAATAGAATATACTACACTATATTCTGTTTTTTTTGTCCTCATATTTTCCATGCTTACCACCATACGAGTTTGAGGACACCCAGAAGGTCGGTTCTTTCCTGTACCCTTTCCTGAAAGATATGGGTAAATGATTGTGGAACAGGGTACCCAATAATACAGCACTTACTGCGTCTTTGCATATTTTGTGGGGACAAAGTGGTGGAGGTCTTTGGACAGGCCCACATTTATGAATTCACTTGAATGTGCTATGGAACAGATGCTATTTAAGAATTTTTTTAACAGGACGCAGTGCTTTGCCCGCCAAGCACATTTAATTAGATTTTTGAGAGGTTTAGGATGTTTCGTACGTTTGTAAGGACAGCTTTATCGGTGGAAGTTCCAAAAGATAATGTATTTTCCACCTTGTCTAAATCTTGCTAATGCACCCATAAAATTTAGTTTTTTTATGTGTGGGTATTCTTGTTTCAGTACATGTTGCAGTGGAATAAACCAAGATATAGTTTTCACTGATATACTAAACTCTAAATAAGCCAAAACCAACACTGTTTTTTATTTTTAACCGTTATACAGAACAGAATTAGGCCCATTTATGGAGAAAATGTGTTTCCTTTTAGCAGCAACTCTGTGGTTTTTTTTTTTTTTTAACCCAAACCTAGCTATTTTTGCAGTCTTCAGCTGTAATATGAGCTATATACAAGAGAAAATGAATTATTCTTTAGTCATGAACAATACTACAAAGCATGACTTGCACCTGCAAATTGTATTGTAAGGACTACTATACTTGATCTGCCTTTGTAAAAGGTTAGCTTTACAAACCAAACCATATACAGGCACCCAGCTCTCTAAACACACACATGCAAACAATCATATTATAAAACCAAATAAACCTTAATAAACACAAAGATTAACAGTGTGAAGAATTTCCTAGGGGTTAGAATCGACTCTTCCCACTTAGCATGAGAGACTTATACATGTTTCTTTTAAATTCTTCAACAAAGCTGAACTACATTAAGTGACAATTTTTATTTATTTATTTTTTTAAGAGGAACCAAATGCATAGAGTAATGATTTCCTCTTCGACTGTACACAGCTTCTGAAATTTACCAGCATGTCTCATTTCCCCATTCTATACATTTTAAAAGACAGGTTAGAGTGCTACTGGTTAAATATCTCACACAGTCTTGGTTCATTAATGACTAGAGCACAGTAGTGTAGTGGTTATGGTGTCAGGAGTCCCTTGGGTGTCTGTCAGGATACACTAAGTGCCCAATTCAGAACTTATGTAATAATGAAATAAAATAAAGAAACCCTAAAACGTATTACTGGACCTTAGAATGACTGGATTTAATGTTACAAAAGAATAGCACAAGACAGGCTGATGTCAGGAAAACAAGTCTACGTAAATGATAAGCAAGCCAAAGGTCAAGGGATGTAGAAGTCAGAATAGTCAAATAACAAGCCAAATGTCACGGGATATAGAAGTCAGAATAGTCAAATAACAAGCCAAAGGTCAAGGGATACAGGAGTCAGAAAAGTCAATTAACAAGCTAAGGTCATTATACACAAGAAACAACACCATAATTGCACTCTCGGATAACCAAAGTGGAAACCACAACAGAGCACTGAGAACTGTTCAAAAACGCCTTAAATAGTCTAAGAGTCTCTATGATTGGCTGCTGAGGAACATGTGACTTTGGAACGTGCGTGACGTCACATACACTTTCCCAAGCATCGATACAGAGGGGTAAATTTGGAGCCATAAAAGGCTCTCATTTGCATCTTTAATAATTCCAGACACGGACCCTGTGGGGGGCATGATGCGCACCCGTCAGAACAGAGATCAGGCTCGGAGTGGGACCGAAAGGTTTCCGCTCGAGCAAGGTAAGTATGAGACTGCGGCATTCCCATCTCCATGTGGGTACCCGCCGCAATGAGGTGCGCCTGCCGAGTGCAAGGTTGCTCTCTGATAGGTATTGTTTCTAAATTTAATGAAAAACAAAAAACGGGTATCAGTGCCTCAGTAGAGAGACAAAAGGGGTAGGAAAATGGATATGAGAAAAGACACTGCCTGCATACTCTTCTAATGATGCCAAAATTCTTAATTCTGCATTAGTGATGTAAAATAGGTTTGCTTGGAAATAATTGTCTGAGAGTGTCAGCTTTGGTTCTCAGCCAAAGCATTCCATCTTAAAAAGGATGAAATTGATAAATCGATTGTAAAAAGGGAACATTCACTCTAGATATATTGAAGAGGAAGCCTGACTAGAGGTGCCTGGTGGACCAAGGTATGTGTCAAACTGGATACATCCAGAGACTCCTGGCACCATAAAAACTATGTTTCTAGTGCTGGTAACTGCTCCTATGATAAATTGCAAGTTGTTTGGTCCAGATCTTGGACAGCTAGCCAGGGCTAAACAATATTGATTATCTAATCACCAAGGGATTCATCCACAAAACATTCCACAGTTCTTAGGTATAATTTGTGATGACTGGCAGGACATGAGATCCAGATCTCTTAGTAGACATACACTAAGCAGTGTCACTCAATACACTAGATGTAACCCTCATTTAAAACCTGCATTAAACAGACAGTTGCACCACATGGTGAAGTACAGGAAATAAATGTTTCTCCACTACCAATTAGAACACATGTTGCCCAATATGCAGTGAATATAATGGGTTCTGAATCTCTCCAGCAAAAGTGATGGGTGAGGCCTCACATGGAAAGAGAACGTTTGTAAATAGATGCTCTGGGTATCATTGAGGAAACAGGTCAAGGTCACCTCCCCAATTTATGGGAATGTGTTCCCATCCATGCGGCAGCCAGGGCTTTCCTCGCAGTTAATGTTATCTCATTGAAGGGTTTCTGGGCTCTCCTCCGGAAGGCCTGCAGAGATCATGATAATAGAAACAGCCTAGAGTCTAGAGTAAAGGGTCTATGGAAGACTGCTGCTAGTAGGTCCCCCACCTCTTCCCAGAAGGAAACCATTATTAGATACATCCACCACATGTGGAGGTAAGTACCTCAGTGGCCACATAGGCTCCAGAAAGTATCAGTAAACTCTGCCAATATGGGGAAGCTGGACTAAAGTGTTATGCCATCTAAATGGACATTTAAACATCAGCTCTTGGGATATGACACTTATAGATATCCCCCAGCTGCTTCCCATATATCCTCCCATAAGTCTCCCTCCAACAATTTGCTAAAGTCCTGTTTCCATTTAACTACATAGCATAATGAGCCCAAAATTAACGTGCTGCTGCAGATAGAAGTGTATATTATAGAGATAAGGCTCCATGGGAGTCCCTTGCATGCACATGCTTGCATAAAAAGTTAACTGTGAACTCGCAACCTTTTTGACTTCCTCTTTTTGTGCTAAATCCCTTATTTGTATTTATCTAAAGTGGCCTTGGCTATTCAGGGTATGTGCCCTGTGCAACGTCTGGTAAGTAATCACATTAGAATTGTTCCATAAGTGTATATAGAGCTGAATACCTGCCTCCTCTAGGTTGCTGAAGTTTCTGGGGCACGTCCCTGGGGGGAAATCTGTTTCTTAGAAACAGGATTCGAGGTGATGAGTTTGAGGTCAAATTAAACTTCTGTCCAACTCTATCTCAAATGTTATGTGAGGTAAAGATAGCCAGACAGGCTGTGCAAAGGAATATGTCATTCAGGCCCATCCATCACTAAACATTGTGAAAGGGAGCAGTGAGGAACTGGATTACAGGAGCCACTTGACCCAAGGAAGAAATCCCCATTGGACGCCATGGAAAATATCCCCATTGGACTGGAGGGAGAAGACCCAAAGGCAGGGAGGCTGGATGGGCCTAAAAAAATAAAACCATAAAATGAATTTGTGAGTGTGTGTGTGTAAGAATGCGTAAATGTGTGAGTGTATCTGTCAGTGTATGTGTGTGTCTGTCAGTGAGCGTGTCTGCCAGTGTGTATGTGTGTGTCTGTCAGCGAGTATTTCAAATCACAAATCAGTGAGAGTGTATGTTTGTCATTGAGAGAGTGTCTGTCAGTGTGTATATGTGTTTGTGAATGAGTCAGTTTGTATTTGTGTCTGTCAGTGTGTGTATCTGCATTTGCTTCAGTGTGTATGTGCGAGGCAGTGCATGTGCACCCAGCAATCAAGCACCTACAAATACATTCAACACAAACACTAAATACAAGAACACCAGTGGTTTCAAATAGCAGCAGTACATACAAACATATAAATGCATTCAAATGCCAACACTAAATACAAAACATGCTTAAAGGAACACATTGAATTGGTCTGGGTGCAGTGTCCCAGTCCCACTTAGTCCTACAATGTAAATCGTTACAGTTTTTGAGAAACTGCATATGATTACTTTGCAGCACTAAAAGTGCCTCTAAGGGCTGCCAATCAGACAGCCACTAGAGGCACATCCTGATGGCTATGTGACTTTTGGTCATATAACTCACGCTGGATGTCCTTATGCTCTGGATGAGAACATACAGCATCAGTAAAATCCCCACAGTAAAGCATTGAAACATTGTTTTCCTATGGGGAGGGCCTAAGGTTTTTTTTAAAACCTTTTCTGAGCCGGAGAGGCGCAAGGAAGGGAGGGAACCAAAGTGCTCTATAGTGTAAGCAATACAACTTTATATTCCTTACACTATAGAATTCCTTTAAATTCATCACCAGATATTTTTTTCTACTGTATCTACAAGTGTTTTATTCGTACAAATTGTAATGCACTTTAGCAACAAATACTTTAGACTTTACATGTGTTGAATTAGCCTTACACCCAGAGGGACAGGGTGGATGGGGGTTGGGCGAGTGGTACATAGAGGGACGCAAAAAAAAATTCTGATGCAGGCTACTGTAACTCTGGTTACTCCACAGGTGGCAACATTTTTATACCAGGTCTTTGTTTTTTGGTGAACCAGATATGGCTAAATACACTTTTCAGCCAAATCTACTTTACCCATATGCTTGATGTATTAAAAAATGTACTTTGGCTTCTCAGTTTGTGCATTGCTTCTGCAGGCTGACATTGGCACTGTGCTCTCATCATGAAGTGTGGACACTTTCTGTCCGTGTACCTAAGGGCCAGCATCTCATCATGGCACAAAGCAATTGTTGTACCTTTGAGGTTTTTGCCAGCAGTCAGCTTCTTGGGTATCAAAATAAAATAAATGTTTTAATAAATCTATGCCAGTATATAAATGATCTAGCCATAGATGACACATAGTATTCATTAATTGGAGAAAGAGATACCGTACAAGTTTGCCAGAATAAGGGCAGACTGGTGAATCTAGTTGACCGTCTTTTCCTGCATAAATGCAAAATGCCCAAGTATACCCAGTGTGGCATTTGCATAACTTATAAAATGTATCCCATAGCAAGCCTGATTTAATGGAATGTACTGTTTGAAAAGCAGTCTTACCTTGAACTTTAAAAGGGACTCGTCTATGCAGACATCTCGTCAGGCGTGTGATTTTCTGAAAATGTTTTTGACAAGTGACCAATTAGGGACTTCATTTTGCATAGACGGTCACACTGAAGGTCATTTCTAGGGGGGCACTGGGTGTCATCACTATAATGGAGGATACGGAGAAGCTCATTATACCTATGCCTCTTCATAATCCCTGGAAGAAGAGGGGTAGCTAGGATGGGGTGCTTATGCCAGTAACTCCAAGTACTCTTTTTTTTCCACAATCCATATTATTAGCAAGAGTGCCCAAAAGATAAGATGCTCTAACACAATAGAGTGATCAGAGCACAAGTTAACAAAAGCTATAAAGGGTTCTAAACATATTTTAATAAAAATCAAATCTGCCCTCCTCCTCCAAAAATCAAAGTACTAGTGTACTGAGCACAGTATTAGAATTGTGATTAGCAGTAAAAGGTTTAAAACAAATGATCTTTTTTTTATTTTTAAAGATACACTAACACTTGGAAAACTGCCAGCAATGATCTGCTTCTTTCACCTTAGATCAAAGTGAGGGCAGAGCTAGGCAGAATACAATATAACAGCCCAAGATACAAATTATTGTCTGTGACATTGTATCAGTGATTGCGGTGGCAGCGATCACATGACTTCAGTCGCAACTGATTGGCTGCTGAGGATCTTCCCGGGTTGTCAGGCAGTTCTGCCAAACGGATCCATTGAGTTAAGTATCATTAGGGGGAAGGCTTCACATGTTAGGACATGTCATTATGCCCTAACGTTGTTAACGCTCATGCAGTTCAGGATGTAATGACATGTCTTAACAATGGGTTAGACACATTACTTTGAAGCTTTGTTTTACACCCAGACACACCAACAATATGGAGCTCCTAGAAAAGAGGAACGGATGGATTTTGGCTCAAAATAAAGAATGTCCCTCCTAAATAGGGACACTTGTCATGGTATGAAATAGTAATTTTATTTTTATTTGGGCAGTGGAGTGTCCTTTTTTTTTTTTTTTTTTTTTTTTTTAGAAGCTGGTTGTGTGCAATTAGTGTCATGTGGGTTTCAAAATGAATAAAAACATTTCAGAAAGGCTCTGGAGTAAATTGGAGAGAATACCTAAATAAATAGCATCATGGAGACCAAGGAGCTATCAAAACAAGTCCAGCATAATGTTCTAGAGAAGCAAAAATCATAGTTGAGTTATAAAAATGAAAAAATCCCATACATTATCCTAATGATCCTAATGATCACATGTGGTGATAGCATCATGTCATGGAGATCCCTTCCCCCTCATAAAAATCTTTATTGATTGTTATAAAATAATATGTGGTTAACATGCAGTGTATGCAAACGTAACATGGGCATTAATATTTATAAGAAATAATAAGGAGGAAAAACAAGAAATGATAGGATGTGAAAATGAAAGTGCTGCAGTATATGCATTGTATAGAGCAGCATTTTTTAATTGGTGTTTCGCGGAACCCTGGGGTTATTAATATTTTGTAAAAACTGTATTTCTCTGCCTGTGATAATTATATTACCCATTGTGTTCAGTAATCATATCACAGGCAGAGGGGAGGATTTTGTGTGGGAGTGTCTGTGTGTATTGTACGGATTGATTGGTTGTATTTCAAAACCCTGTGGGCAGTACTATATTTGTGGATTCTGAATAAAAGAGGCTGTATGTGCCAGTAGAGTCAGTTCTGCTTGACCTCAAAACGAAGTGTGGTTTCGTTATTGGGGGAATTGGATTGTATGCTGATTGCCAGGAGTGTAAGCTGATTGTATGCTTTTCCTGTTCAGCGGTTTACTGCATTCATATGCTTGAGAGCATTTGTATGCTTCTCCGGTTCGGTGGTTGTGGTGTCTGCTGCAGTGCTTGGAGCCCTCAGGAAGCGCTAGGAGCATCCATCGACGGAGGTACCCAGTCGGGGTGCCCATCGATCCGTTACAATGGGTTTACCTTTTACTTAGCAGTTTAAGAGAACTGTATTATTCACCAAAGCTGTGATATCTTCTGACAAATTATCACCTCCTCCTTAAAACGTAGGTGGCACTGCATCAAAAAGTAAAGAGATCATTATAACATTTTGTTATGGTATCTTTTGGGTATCCACTACAATGCAGTGTGGGTACATGCTTCCTGGGAAACACCAGAAATGCTTTTATGATGGCATTTTATGAATGTATTTGCCTTTATTGCTGCTTTCCCATACATGCCTTGTTGTTCAAATATATATAGTGGTATATAGATGTATATCGTTTTATTGCTTGTATACATATATGCATTTTTCATATGCAGTTTATATGAATGTATATATACAGTATCTCACAAAAGTGAGTACACCCCTCACATTTATGTAAATATTTTACTATAACTTTTTATTTGACAACACTGAAGAAATTACACTCTGCTACAATGTAAAGTAGTAAGTGTACTACCTGTATAACAGTGTGAATTGGCTGTCCCCTCAAAATAACTCAACACACAGCCATTAAAGTTTAAACCATTGGCAACAAAAGTGCGTACATCCCTAAGTGGAAACGTCAAAATTGAGCCCAATTAGCCATTTTCCCTCCCAGGTTTCATGTGACTTGTTAGTGTTACAAGGTCTCAGGTGTGAATGGGGAGCAGGTGTGTTAAATTTGGTGTTATCGCTCTCACACTCTCTCATACTGGTCACTGGAAATTCAACATGGCACCTTATGGCAAAGAACTCGCTGAGGATCTGAAAATAAGAATTGTTGCTCTACATAAAGATGGCCTAGACTATAAGAAGATTGCCAAGACCCTGTAACTCAGCTGCAGCATGGTGGGCATGGGCAAGACCATACAGCGGTTTCACAGGACAGGTTCCACTCAGAACAGGCCTCGCCATGGTCGACCAAAGAAGTTGAGTGCACATCCTCAGCGTCATATCCAGAGGTTGTCTTTGGGAAATAGACGTATGTGGTCTGATGAAACCAAGATAAACTTATTTGGTTCAGATGGTGTCAAGCATGTGTGGCGGTAACCAGGTGAGGAGTACAAAAACAAGTGTGTTTTGCCTACAGTCAAGCATGGTGGTGGGAGTGTCATGGTCTGGGCCTGCATGTGTGCTGCAGGCACTGGGGAGCTACAGTTCATTGAGGGAACCATGAATGCCAACATGTACTGTGACATACTGAAGCAGAGCATAATCCTCTCCCTTCAAAGACTGGGCCGCAGGGCAGTATTCCAACATAACAACACCAAACGCACCTCCAAGACAACCATTGCCTTTCTAAAGAAGCTGAAGGTAAAGGTGATGGAGTGGCAAAGCATGTCTCCAGACCTAAACCCTATTAAGCATCTGTGGGGCATCCTCAAATGGAAGGTGGGGGAGTGCAAGGTCTCTAACTTCCACCAGCTCTGTGATGTCGTCATGGAAAAGGACTCCAGTGGCAACCTGTGAAGCTCTGATGAACTCCATGCCCATGAGGGTTAAGGCAGTACTGGAAAAAAATGGTGGCCACACAAAATATTGACACTTTGGGCCCAATTTGGACATTTCCACTTAGGGGTGTACTCACATTTGTTGCCAACGGTTTTTACATTAATGGCTGTGTGTTGTTATTTTGAGGGGACAGCAATTTGACACATTTATACAGGCTGTACACTTACTACTTTACATTGTAGCAGAGTGTCATTTATTCAGTGTTGTCACATGAAAAGATAAAATATTTACAAAAATGTGAGAGGTGTACTCACTTTTGTAATATACTGTATATACTGATATTTTGTCCACACTTATTTTACTTCCTTCTTCCATTAGTCCAATAAAAAGGTGTTAAACAATAACAAAAATCTCTATTATGTGTGTATATATAAAAAAAATTAAAACACGATCTGCCCATTGAAATAATGGTCAGATCATATAATATTTATATTTGTTTGAAACAGCATACAGCATTGGGGGTTAATGCCACTGAGCAGTCCACAGCCTTTAATTTCAGTGTATTAGCAGGAAACAAATTTCTGACCCTAGCTCTAATAATAGGAATCCTAACCAGGAATCCTAAGATGTTACCCTAACCATAACCCTAAAGTATAATATAATATGGTCAAACTAATAAGGGAGAATTATTCCATTGCAGAGAGTCAACATTTGGACTCATGGTTCCAAAACATCACCAGTACCAAAAGCAAGCCACCCTCCTGGACACACAAGGTAGGTGTGGAGGGTGGCTCTAATATAAGTCATTTTGTGTGTATCTGTGTGTCAAGGTTTGTGTATGTGCCAGTGCATATCAGTGCCTGTGTGTGTGTATATGACAATGTGTGTATGTGCCAGTGTGAATCTGTGGGTGCAAGTGTGTGTATCTGAGTATGTGTGTATTTGTGAGTCAAGATGTTTGTATGTGTCACTGTGTGCATCTGAGTGTTTGTATCTGTGTATCCGATACACACACTGGCACATACAAACACAGATGCATACACCGCACATACAAAAACACATAGGGGGGGACTATGTCAAAGGGTTCCACAGGAAAAATGAATTGGAAACCCCTTGTATAGAGATTTGTATAAGGACCTTAATACACACACAGATTTACACTTGGATGTTCAGTTTCTTGGATTTAACCCCTTAAGACCGCAGGACGTACTATGCCGTCCTTATTTTGGTGGCTCTAAACGCCGCAGGACGGCATAGTACGTCCTGGGCGGTCTTCAGCCCCACGTGGCCGGCGGAACATGGCCGCTGCAGATCGCGGTCGGGGGGCATGCCTGGCCCCCCAGGCAGCCCCCCTGTGCCTGGGGACCGCGGTCTGCAGCTTCCGATCGCAGTGACAGGCTGTCACTGCGATCGGTATTTACCATGTGTCAGCCGATTTGAAATCGGCTGACACATGGAGCCGGCCGCATTCTTCTGCAGCAGATCGCGGTCGGGGGACATGCCTGGCCCCCCAGGCAGCCCCCCTGGGGTCAGTGACCGCGATCTGAACTGTCAGGCTGCAGTCTGATCACACTGACAGGCTGCCATAGCCTGTCAGTGCGATCAGTGTTACTATGTGTCAGCCCATTGGCTGACACATGTAACTGCAGCCATTAGCCCCCTACAGATCGCGGTGGGGGCATGCCTGTACCTCCCAGGCATCCCCCTGTGGCCAATTACCGCGATCTGTAGGAGGTGATCACAGTGACAGCCAGTCACTGTGATCACTGTTAGTATGTGTCAGCCAATGATCTCAGATCACTGGCTGACACATTGTCTCTGCCCCTCTCCTCACCTCACTTCGATCTGAGAGAGAGAGGCAGAGAGATCGTGGTTTTTGCAGCTCCTGTGGAAAAAGAAAGTTTAAATTTTTTTTCAAAGTTTTAAAATTTATATTTTATTTAACCCTTTCAGTGCTGATCACAGCATATTACTGTGATCAACCTGATTAGGGTATTTATTTATTATTATTTTTTTGGATCAAAAAAAAAATATTTCTAATTTTTTTTGATCCTTTGTGTCAGTCGCAGCAACCCAAATCTCCATTACCCTTTCCCCGCTGCCGTGATCACTATACTGTACAGTATATCTGCTGTACAGTACTGTATCAGTGATCACTGTGATCAGAGGGCTCTCTGATCAGACTGACCTTTTTTAGGGTTATTTTTACATATCAAAAAATAACCCTTTCAGTTTTAAAAACTTTTTTGGGTCAAAAAAATTATTTCTAATTTTTTTTTACCCTTTGTGTCAGTCGCAGCAACCCAAATCTCCATTACCCTTTCCCCGCTGCCGTGATCACTATACTGTACAGTATATCTGCTGTACAGTACTGTATCAGTGATCACTGTGATCAGAGGGCTCTCTGATCAGACTGACCTTTTTTAGGGTTATTTTTACATATCAAAAAATAACCCTTTCAGTTTTAAAAACTTTTTTGGGTCAAAAAAATTATTTCTAATTTTTTTTGACCCTTTGTGTCAGTCGCAGCAACCCAAATCTCCCTTAACCCTTTCCCCGCTGCCGTGATCACTAAACTGTACAGTTTATCTGCTGTACAGTACTGTATCAGTGATCACTGTGATCAGAGGGCTCTCTGATCAGACTGACTTTTTTTTAGGGTTATTTTTATAGATCTGAAAATAACCCTTTCAGTGTACTGATTGCAGCTGCCTATACTGTGATCAGTACATTTATATTATTTTTTGAGGGCGGGTAGTAGGTGTTAGGCAGGTAGATAATTAATTACCCACTTTAGTATATAAATTAATTAATTTGTCCCCCTAGAATGGCACGTCGCTACTCAGCCGAGGAGGCGTATGCCATTCTGGCAGGCAGTGATAGTGACACTCTGCAAGACAGTGACACTATCACTGCCTCTGACATTGAGCCTCTGAGTGAGACCTCAAGTGATGGTGCCCCACCACCACTCACAAGAGGACGCTCAGCAAGCCCAATGCCAGGCGGAGACTGGGTGCCTCCAAATATGATGGCCCCAGAAATACCGCCGTTCACTGTTACACCTGGCATCACTGTAACAGTGGACGACTGCGAGCCAATTCGTTTTTTTGAGCTCTTTATGTCAGACGATATATTTGAGCTCATGGCTCAGCAAACGAATTTGTTTGCTATGCAGTATCTCTCTGCACATCCGGGGTCCCATCATGGTCGCAGGAATATGTGGAGACCCACGGATGTCGCAGAGATGAAGCGGTTTTGGGCTTTAACCCTAATGATGGGTATTGTAAAAAAGCCCAGTATCAGGTCCTACTGGAGCAAGCAACGTATCCTGGCTACACCTCTTTTCCCTGAGGTTATGTTGAGGGATCGCTACCTGCAACTGCTGCGATTCCTTCATTTTAATGATAACTCGCTGTGTCCCCCTAGAAACGACCCACTGTTTGACAGGCTATATAAAATTCGGCCCTTTATTCAACTCCTGTCAGACAAATTTTCTGAAAATTATGTCCCCGATAAAGATATTTCAATTGACGAGTCCCTTATGAAATTTAAAGGTCGACTGCTATTTAAGCAATATATTCCATCGAAGCGGTCCCGATATGGCGTTAAATTTTATAAATTATGTGAATCCTGTACTGGTTACACATGGGCGTTTCGCATTTACCAGGGGAAGGATAGCCATCTTGACCCACCAGGATGCCCTGATTCTGTGGGTACAAGTGGCAAGATTGTTTGGGATCTAATCCTTCCCTTGTTGAATAAGGGATATAGGCTATGGGTTGACAATTATTATACCAGTATAGAATTATTTAAAAATTTATATTGTTTTGAAACCCTAGCCTGTGGCACAGTGAGGAAGAATCGCAGGGGTTTCCCCCAAGCCCTGGCAAGTGGCAGAAGCAGTAGAGGTTCCTCTTCAGCTCTCCGCCAGGATGAGTTGCTTGCTCTTCGCTTCAGAGATAGGAAAGATGTATACATGCTGTCTACGATGCATGACGAAAGTACAGTGCCAGTGTCTGTGAGAGGTAGCACTGAGCATCTGGAAAAGCCGAAGTGCATTGTAGACTACAGCAAGTTTATGGGGGGAGTAGACTTGGCTGACCAATGCATACAGCCCTATCTGGTGAACCGAAAAACTAGGACCTGGTACAAGAAAATTGCAATCTACGTGAGCCAGATTGCAATTTTCAATGCCTATGTCCTCTATACAAAAGAGGTCATAGGTAGGCCCTGCCCTTTCCTCGAATTCACATTAAGCATTTTGTCCCGTATGTTATTTACCCAGCCCCCCAATCCCACTTTGGAATCAGGAGATCTCCAAAGACTTTGTGGCAAACACTTCCCTTCCCGAATCCCACCCACCCCTAGTAAAAAAGCTCCCCAAAAAAAGTGCCGTGTTTGCTACAAGAAAGGAGTCCGAAAGGACTCCAGTTTTTATTGTCCAACCTGCCCATCTCTACCCGCCCTCTGCATAACAGACTGTTTCAAAGTCTACCATACAGAGCTGAATTTCTGAATCACTCTGTATGGGACTTTGGCAGTTTGTTTGCTTGATTTACCTGGATTTCTGACCTCGGCTTGTCCTGACTACGCTTTGTTAGCTGCCTGTACCGACCCATTGGCTTGTTTTACCGACTACTCTGAATTCTGGATTCCCCTGACCTTGGCCTGTCCCTGTTTACGCTAGCCATTCTAAAGTGGCTACACCAAACAACTCAAAATACTACATTTGTAGTACTTGAAATGTGACTTCCCAATAAAAAACTGATCACAGGGTTAATGCTGTGATTAGCACTGAAAGGGTTACAAAAAATAGTTTTTTTTTCTCTTTTTTTTTACTTCTCAAACTTTTCGCACAGTGACTCTCTATGTGATATCAAAGATCTATCTGCCTCTCTCTGCCTTCAGATCAAAGTGTATGTGGGGTACTGTTCTATTCATGTGATATAATAAAAACCTGGAAACATGGTACATGTAGGTACTGTTATATTCAAAAGACAGTGTTAAATCAAAATACTAAGTCTCTAGTGCACTAACTAATATCAGGATTATGACATTTCCAGTGAAAATGCTATTTATCTGATTAAAAAGACAAAAATCAAAGTAGAAATCACTACATGGGCCCAGCATTTCTGTTAAAATGGCTAGACCTAACATCTCAAATTATGCCATTTGTTATACTCTGGGGTGCCTACTTTTGAAAATGGTTTGCCATAACGGTGGGAATGTTATTACCCAGGCTGCCATACTCTCTGAAAAGCTACATAGGCCCAGAAAATAATATTGGCAAACTTACAAGCTGAAAGGGCATCTAATATATTTCGCCCTGTGACTTATCAGTAAAATCTGAAATAATAGTACGTGGGGGTACCGTTATATTCAGAAGACAGTGTTAAATCAAAATACCAAGTCTCTAGTGCACTAACTAATATCTGTATTATGACATTTCCAGTGAAAATGCTATTTATCTGATTAAAAAGACAAAAATCAAAGTAGAAATCACTACATGGGCCCAGCATTTCTGTTAAAATGGCTAGACCTAACATCTCAAATTATGCCATTTGTTATACTCTGGGGTGCCTACTTTTGAAAATGGTTTGCCATAACGGTGGGAATGTTATTACCCAGGCTGCCATACTCTCTGAAAAGCTACATAGGCCCAGAAAATAATATTGGCAAACTTACAAGCTGAAAGGGCATCTAATATATTTCGCCCTGTGACTTATCAGTAAAATCTGAAATAATAGTACGTGGGGGTACCGTTATATTCAGAAGACAGTGTTAAATCAAAATACCAAGTCTCTAGTGCACTAACTAATATCTGTATTATGACATTTCCAGTGAAAATGCTATTTATCTGATTAAAAAGACAAAAATCAAAGTAGAAATCGCTACATGGGCCCAGCATTTCTGTTAAAATGGCTAGACCTAACATCTCAAATTATGCCATTTGTTATACTCTGGGGTGCCTACTTTTGAAAATGGTTTGCCATAACGGTGGGAATGTTATTACCCAGGCTGCCATGCTCTCTCAAAGGCGAGAGAGACCCAGAAAATCACTTTGTTAAATTGCCAACTTTGAAAAGGACATCTAATATTTTTGTCCCCATGACTTCCCCCCCCAAAACAGAGAATCTAGTACATGGGGGTACTGTTACATTCAGGAGACAATGTTAAATACAAATAGTGAGGCTTTGTTGCAATAACTCATATCAGGAATATGAAATGTCCTGTGAAAATGGAGTTCATGTGCGTGAAAAAGCACAAATAAAGCTATAACCCCTATGTGGGCCCTTCATTTCTGATAAAGTGGTTAGACCAAACATCTTGCAATGCACCATTTCTTATACTCTGGGTTGCCTACTTTTGAAAATGGTATGCCATAATAGTGGAAATGTTATTACCCAGGCTGCCATGCTCTCTCAAATGCGATATAGGCCCAGAAAATCACTTTGCCAAATTTCAATGTAATAAAGCCTAAATGGATAAGCCGTATATATGACCGTGTAACTTTCCAAAACACCATAAAACCTATACATGGGGGGTACCATGGCGCTCGTGAGACCTCACTGAGCAGAACTAGGAGTGTTTCAGGGCAGTAAACTATATACTAACAATAATATTATCAGTGAAAGTACAGATTTTATGTGAAAAATGCAAAAAAAACAAACAAACACTAAATTTGGCTAGGGTTTGTGCCCAAGTGGCTACTACAAAAGACTGGGCATACCCCATTTTGAATACCCTGGGATGTCTACTTTTTCAAATGGTATGCCATGATGGGGGTAATTTTCATTTCTTGGCTGCCATACGGTCTCAAAGGCAGCCTGGACACTGCAAACTAATCTGACAAATTTCAAGGTGAAAAAGCATAAATGGATAAGCCGTATATATGACCCTGAAACTTTCCAAAACCCCATAAAACCTATACATGGGGGGTACCATGGCGCTCGTGAGACCTCACTGAGCAGAACTAGGAGTGTTTCAGGGCAGTAAACTATATACTAACAATAATATTATCAGTGAAAGTACAGATTTTATGTGAAAAATGCAAAAAAAACAAACAAACACTAAATTTGGCTAGGGTTTGTGCCCAAGTGGCTACTAGAAAAGACTGGGCATACCCCATTTTGAATACCCTGGGATGTCTACTTTTTCAAATGGTATGCCATGATGGGGGTAATTTTCATTTCTTGGCTGCCATACGGTCTCAAAGGCAGCCTGGACACTGCAAACTAATCTGACAAATTTCAAGGTGAAAAAGCATAAATGGATAAGCCGTATATATGACCCTGAAACTTTCCAAAACCCCATAAAACCTATACATGGGGGGTACCATGGCGCTCGTGAGACCTCACTGAGCAGAACTAGGAGTGTTTCAGGGCAGTAAACTATATACTAACAATAATATTATCAGTGAAAGTACAGATTTTATGTGAAAAATGCAAAAAAAACAAACAAACACTAAATTTGGCTAGGGTTTGTGCCCAAGTGACTACTAGAAAAGACTGGGCATACCCCATTTTGAATACCCTGGGATGTCTACTTTTTCAAATGGTATGCCATGATGGGGGTAATTTTCATTTCTTGGCTGCCATACGGTCTCAAAGGCAGCCTGGACACTGCAAACTAATCTGACAAATTTCAAGGTGAAAAAGCATAAATGGATAAGCCGTATATATGACCCTGAAACTTTCCAAAACCCCATAAAACCTATACATGGGGGGTACCATGGCGCTCGTGAGACCTCACTGAGCAGAACTAGGAGTGTTTCAGGGCAGTAAACTATATACTAACAATAATATTATCAGTGAAAGTACAGATTTTATGTGAAAAATGCAAAAAAAACAAACAAACACTAAATTTGGCTAGGGTTTGTGCCCAAGTGACTACTAGAAAAGACTGGGCATACCCCATTTTGAATACCCTGGGATGTCTACTTTTTCAAATGGTATGCCATGATGGGGGTAATTTTCATTTCTTGGCTGCCATACGGTCTCAAAGGCAGCCTGGACACTGCAAACTAATCTGACAAATTTCAAGGTGAAAAAGCATAAATGGATAAGCCGTATATATGACCCTGAAACTTTTCAAAACCCCATAAAACCTATACATGGGGGGTACCATGGCGCTCGTGAGACCTCACTGAGCAGAACTAGGAGTGTTTCAGGGCAGTAAACTATATACTAACAATAATATTATCAGTGAAAGTACAGATTTTATGTGAAAAATGCAAAAAAAACAAACAAACACTAAATTTGGCTAGGGTTTGTGCCCAAGTGGCTACTAGAAAAGACTGGGCATACCCCATTTTGAATACCCTGGGATGTCTACTTTTTCAAATGGTATGCCATGATGGGGGTAATTTTCATTTCTTGGCTGCCATACGGTCTCAAAGGCAGCCTGGACACTGCAAACTAATCTGACAAATTTCAAGGTGAAAAAGCATAAATGGATAAGCCGTATATATGACCCTGAAACTTTCCAAAACCCCATAAAACCTATACATGGGGGGTACCATGGCGCTCGTGAGACCTCACTGAGCAGAACTAGGAGTGTTTCAGGGCAGTAAACTATATACTAACAATAATATTATCAGTGAAAGTACAGATTTTATGTGAAAAATGCAAAAAAAAAAACCAAACACTAAATTTGGCTAGGGTTTGTGCTCAAGTGGCTACTACAAAAGACTGGGCATACCCCATTTTGAATACCCTGGGATGTCTACTTTTTCAAATGGTATGCCATGATGGGGGTAATTTTCATTTCTTGGCTGCCATACGGTCTCAAAGGCAGCCTGGACACTGCAAACTAATCTGACAAATTTCAAGGTGAAAAAGCATAAATGGATAAGCCGTATATATGACCCTGAAACTTTCCAAAACCCCATAAAACCTATACATGGGGGGTACCATGGCGCTCGTGAGACATCACTGAGCAGAACTAGGAGTGTTTCAGGGCAGTAAACTATATACTAACAATAATATTATCAGTGAAAGTACAGATTTTATGTAAAAAAAAGAAAACACAAAAAAAAACGCTAACTTTGGCTAGGGTTTGTGCCCAAGTGGCTACTACAAAAGACTGGCCATACCCCATTTTGAATACCCTGGGATGTCTACTTTTTCAAATGGTATGCCATGATGGGGGTAATTTTCATTTCTGGGCTGCCATACGGTCTAAAAGGCAACCTAGGTCACTCAAACCAATCTGTCAAATTTCTATGCAGAAAATAAAATAATGGACAAGTCGTATATTTGACCCTGTAACTTTCCAAAACCCCATAAAACCTATACATGGGGGGTACTGTTTTACTCGTGAGACATTTCTGAATACAAATATGTATGTTTTATTGCAGGAAAACCGAATAGTATTCTGACATTAACAGTTAAATTGCCATGCTGAAATTGAAAAATAACAAGATTTCATAATTTTTTCAAGTTTTTTAGATTTTATTCATATAAAATGGAGTTCCATACATGAATGTTTGATATTAAATGAAAGCCCTGTTTCCCCTGAACAAAATGATATATAATAAGTGTGGGTGCACTTAGTATGAAAGAGGTAAATTATTGTTGAACAGACATATAGTAAAATTCTGTGGTTTGTTTACATTTTTTTTGGATCACAACTTGTACATTTGGCTGCGGTCTTAAGGGGTTAAACAACACACATAGAAGCCCAGCACTCAGGCCTGTTGGGAATCTGTAAAAAAAAAAAAAAAAGACACCAATGTAACCTCAGAGAGCTTGTGCTATTTTATTTATTTATAAAATATTTTACCAGGAAAGATACATTGAGATTTCTCTCGTTTTCAAGTATGTCCTGGGTCCACAAACCATTGCATTGATACATTATGGTACAATAAAATACAAAAACAATATTAATACACAATATATACAAAATTTAACATAGAACAGGTAGGAAATATATAATCAATCATGACATGTGCATTCTGTTTTGAGGTATGTAGAGAGGGATCTCTTAAAGGACTTTAGGCTTGGGGAAGATTTGAAATTGTGCGGGAGGTCGTTCCACAATTGCGGCGCTCTGTAGGAGAAGGAGGATCGAGCTGCTTTCTTTTTGTATTGCGGTATGCTAAATATCGTGCTAGTACTGGATCGGATGATATAGGAGGTGGGAACAGCCGAGGAGAGCATTCTGCTCAGGTAGGGAGGGGGCTTCCCAGAAAAGCTCTTTAAACACAAGGCTGGAAAGATGAAGGGTGCGTCTGGATTAGTAAATTATCAAGATTAGTAAAGTGCAAACAAGACCCAGATGTGCAAAGGTTGAATATTTATGCAAGGCACTACATTTATGTATACACTTTACCTGAAGGCCATGTGTGCAGTCATACCTCCCTACACCTGTCTATTTTTAGATCCTGGATCAAACAAACCAACTGTTATTAATGTGCAAGCTGAACAAAAATATATATTAATTTTCTTATGTAATGTGAAGTTTCGGCTCATTGAAATGTTCTTCACAAAACCATTGTGAGAGGTATACAGTATAACGGTAGAATGCCTGTGAAGCAGTGGGTGTCTATAGGTTGCATGGTATTGATTATCACCAGCTGGAAACACTGTGTTCCACATTCTAATCTTGCGCCACGTCAATTCCCCTCCAACACCTTGATGTCACTCTTATCTATTGGTCAGATCTAGGCTAGCCCCGCCCCTCTCTTCTCTGGCCGCTCTGTGACCATCTTTGGTAACACTTGGAGAAATGAGACCGGGTGATGTCATCCAACCATATCACGTGCCTCCCCCTCCCTTCACTCAACTCGGTGACAGCGATGAGCCCGATTCTTCCTTCCTGTATGGGTGTGCGGCCATCTTTACTGCTGGCAGAATGTATGGCATTCCCACAGATTTGGGCTCCGTACGGAGAGTTTTATGACACCTGGTTTAAGGGTCTAAGTTGGGACTCTAGTTTAGCTCCCACTGGAAAGCGCAGGGGTCGCAGTGCGTTTCTATTGCGGACTTCGCGCCAGAAACACATATGAAGGCGCACCGTTAATTACTGTGTGCTGCCAGAGCCCGCCTGGGGCTGATAGGGGATAGTGAGGCAGGAATTTAAAAAAGAGAAGTGAACCGCAAACGCCCTATATCCGCCCCATCCCTGGGCTGGGTGTCACCCTCCCCCTGTTATTGTCAGGAAGAGGTTCGGCGCGGTGCATGCTGGGGAGCGGCAGCACACCGGAAGTGGGGCAGTGAGTGAGTGAGCAGCAGCGGAGGTGAGCAGGGCGGGGCTGCTGGAAGGTACAGCGAGAGGAGAATAGCGGGCAGGTGTGAGTGTGCTCGGGGTGTCAGTGAGTATGGCAGCCTGTATGGGGGATAATATGGTACAGTATAGCCTGTATGGGGGTGTACGGGCATCCTACGGTGTTATAGCAGAAGCCAAGTTTGGGCATACACTACAGATTGCATGTATTCCATGTGTCAGCACTCATATTCTATGTACTTACAAGTTCTGCATAATGTCCATGTTTCATTATCGTACTAAGTCAGAAATCTAAGGTTTCCACACTAAACAGGATTGGGAAATATTGGTAGTGGTGCCCAAGAGCTGACACTCTAGTATATATAAATGGTCAGACAGGTGGTCTTGTGGTGGCCATCAGCACACTCCGTGTAGAAGGTCTGGGTGGGATCGGAAATAAGACTTTCCTTTCAGCACAGCATGTACTAATAAGTGCACAGTAATGACTTCCTGTGTTGAGAAGATACTTTTCACAAAGTGCGCTCTGCATTCTAGACATGACAATCGTTTTACTGTTTCAGTTTATTCATTGCCTTCGAGAAGATTTGTATGTGCAGTATGAACTAGTTTGTGTTTACCATGTTTTTTTTTTTTTTTTGGCTCTTTTACTCTTTCCTCCTGAAAGAACCACTACGTTTTGATTTTACATTACTAAAGGTAGTATTGTATAGGCAAAGTAATGCAATTTTTCTTTGTTTAAAAAAATAAAATAAAAATTCTCGAGTGAGGAATGTGCAGGTTCTGCGCTCAGACATGTCAGTTCCTTAGCTGGCTTTGTTTTAACTTGGTTGTGTAACACGAAGGGGGAGCTGATAACTGAAACTTTACTGTTGGTGGGTAAACTTCCCTTTCCTGATGTCTAAAACAGTTTTTCACAAATAGATTTGCATATATGCAACATTTTGACTGCTTGTAAATGCAAAAATTACTATATATATATATATATGTATGTGTGTGTGTGTGTGTGTGTGTGTATATTATTGTAATGCACTAAGAAGATATGCAAAACAACCCATCGACAATTAAATACATTTTTTAAAGATCCATATTTTGAGCACATAATTCACTGCCCTTGATTTGCCTGCTCCAGGAAGTAGGCCTCTCGTTCTGGTCTATGGGGAAAAATCATATATATATATATATATATATATATATATATATATATATATATATATATATATATATATATATATATATATATATATATATATATATAATTTCTCGTTTTACTGCTTTAGTTTATTCATTGCCTTCGAGAAAATTTGTATGTGCCATATGAGCACTACTTCTGCTAGTTATATATATTGATCCCAATGAAAGTCCTGGACATAGGACTGAAACATTGATTTTTATTTTTTTTAACTCCGTGAGTGCTGCTACCTTTTTGGATTTGTGGATACTAGAGCCCTGGTTATTTAGCACCTGGCAATTAAGGGAAATGTAAGCGTGAATGCAAGAGACTTTCTTCTTTTGTGTGTGTGTATATATATATATATATATATATATATATATATATATATATATATATATATATATTCTCCTAGCATTATAAGGGATATGCATTATAAAGAGATGCTCAGTAGTAGTTTTCAAACTTTTATAATTTCTTCAAAGAGATTGGTGTCCTTTTCTAAATTACATTAAAAAAAATTTGACTTTCATTTTGTGTCCTAAAAACAAATGCTTCTTATTCCTCCTTCAAAGTTTTAAAACATGGCCGACATGCAGAGTCTGGTTACTCGTCTGGAGAAAGCTGTGGTGAAACTTGAAAGCCTTGCTGCAGGATCAGGTGGTGCAGTTGAATCTGCAGGTGAGCATAAACGAGCTTTCATTGCACATTTAAAAGTGTCTTATATTCTTTATTACACTTTTAAGCACAGTCCTAAACTTATCTGTAGATGCAGCCAAGTATGTCCAGGCATACGATTCCCTAATTAATGGACCTGTGGGAGAATTCCTAAAATACAGCAGTGATATTGGAGGAGATGTAAAGACACAGGTAAGTGTCAAGTTAGATATTATGCTAATGAACTGTGACCCCTCAATTAATTAGGTATTTAAACACAAGTATGAGCATTTTTGTTGCCTAAAGTGACTGGATATGATGTGTCAAAATCTTGAGTTACCCGTGGCTTGATCCATAAGAAGATTGGTGGGCCATAAAGGAGTAGTGAGAAATATATCAACATCGGTATTGTTGGTGGGTGACTGATGTTTATGCATTTTTGCAAAGCATGTATGATGACTGATGGAAGACTGGTATGTCTTTATTGATCAGAAAGGCATATAGCATCAGTGGTGTGGGTGCAATATTAATAAACTTTTAAAGGAACACTATAGGGTCAGGACCACAAACCTGTATTCCTGACCCTATTGTGTAAACACCACCATGCCCCTCCCTCCTTTCCCACTAAATATAATATCTTACTTTTATTCCAGTCTGAGTCTGCTGGCTCTCCCCGGATCTGTCTGCTTGGCTGAAATAATCAGAAGTGATTTCCTTGAGCCAGTCATAATGTTTTTCCATAGGATTGGTTGAGACTGTCAAGGAGGCAGATCAGGGGCAGAACCAGCACAAGCTAAACACAACCCTGGTCAATCTGTATATTCTCATAGAAATGTATTATATTCATGCATATCTGATGAATGTTCAGTGTCTCAATGCAGAGGGTGGATACACTCAATGGTAGTGCTGCAGCCATATGAGTGGCCAGTGGATGTGTCCCTGAGCTCTAGTGTAAACACTGCATTTTCTCTGAAAAGACCGTATTTACTGCAAAAGGGAATGATTATACTCCCCAGAACAAATACAATAAGCTGTAGTTGCTCTGGTGAATAGTGTGTCCCTTCAAGAATGAAAACATTTGTAGAGCGAACAGAATGTGTGGTTTATATAGCTGGCAGGGCATTCAGTAATTGCTCTGTTTGTGCTTTTTGTTTTTTCTTTTAGGCTGAGATGGTCCTCACTGGTATTAATTTGCAGCGGGAAGTTCTGGTAAAAGCATCTCAGTGTCAACAGCCAGCAGATGTAAGTGGTTAGGTTCTGTGCTTGTTGGCTGTATCTTGTGTGGGTTTCCCCCCCATATTCTCCAACTGTACCATCTAAAATGTTTTTTTTTTTTTTTCCTCTATCATAGAAGGATCTGGCTACTTTTCTTGCACCTCTGTCTAGCAAGATTCAGGAAATCCAAAATTTTCGAGAGAAGAATCGAGGAAGTAAACTGTTTAACCATCTGTCAGCAGTTAGCGAGAGTATTCCAGCCCTAGGCTGGGTGGCAATGGTGAGTGATGCAAAGAAGTAGTCTAAAAGGACATTCCACTGCCCAAATGTAATCATTAAAAACCAAAAAAAAAAATCACTCTTTGTAGATAAACTCCAAATGAAAACATGAATGCTTTTTGTGTGTGTGTGTGTGTGTGTGTGTATATATGTATATGTGTATATATGTATGTATGTATGTATATATGTCTATATATGTATGTATGTATATATATATATATATATATACACACACACACACACACATTTTCTCTTTGTATGAAATTTTATTTTATTTTTTCTTCAAAAAAAAAAACTTGCAAAAGCTGCAGATCTCTTGTCTCCTGCAAGCTCTCCCCTTTTTACCCCGCCCAGACTTTTTGTGTCTGTTCAATCAGACTTCATAATGCAGCTCAATGAGAAGTCTTTGCAAGGCAGGTGACCAGGCCAGTTGACTGCCTCTTGAGTTTAACATTGGTGCACTGGTCAGGGTTGACTAAAATGACGGACAAATGAGGAATATATTGCATTCTTGACGATCTCCAAAGTAATGAATAGAGATAATCCTTGTAGTTGATTATTGTATAAAAAGTTAAAGGGACATTAATCACCAAAACAACTTTAGCTTTACTGAAGCAGGTTTTGTGTATAGATCATGCCTCTGAAGTCTCACTACTCAATTCCAAGCCATTTAGGAGTTAAATCACTTGTTCGTTGACTGGCTGTGACTGACACAGCATGCATGAAAACAAAGTGGTTACATTTTCAGTTAGATGTAACTTATTTTAAACGTTTTTATCTCTTGCTCTGTAATTTGAATTTTAAAGAAACACAAACGTGTATTCCTGACCCTATAGTGCAAAACCCACAATTTAGGTGGCTTGCCCCCTCAGAATGGGTTAAAACTCTCCTTATTTTCAACTCTCCATGGGTCCGTCCGCGCTGGTCCCATCCCCTTGGTGACATCATCAGAATTGATTATTTTTAGCCAATCCAATGCTTCCCTTCAGCAAGGGGGCAGGGCCAAACACTGTTTAGGCCAATCAACACCACCTCATAGAGATGCATATTGAGGAAAATTCAGCGTCCCCATGCAGAGCGTGGAGACTCTGAACGGCAGTGCTTCCTACTGTGCGGCGCTAAGACAGAAATCACCTCCTACTTGAGGAGTGGCCACTTGGAGGTGTCTCTAGGGACAATGTAAACACTGCCTTTTCTCTTTGTATGAAAATGCCTGAAGGCAATGATTATACTTACCAGAACAACTACATTAAGCTGTAGTTGTTCTGGTGACTAGTGTCCCTTTAATTACATACAGGAGGCTCCTGCAGGGTCTACAAGTAGGAGGTAAGAAATTCTAAATTAAATATAATTTGCAATAAAGGAAGTGTAAACATTAACTGACTATTTACAGGAAATGTTCAGGAAGGCTATGTGAGTCACATGCAGGGAGGTGTGATAAGGGATGCATAAACAAGTGATTTAACTCCTAAATAGCATTTAATTGAGCGGTGAGACTTAGGGGTGCAATCTACACATCAAAACTGCTACATTAAGATGACGTTGTTATAGTGACTATAGGGTCACTTTTAACCCCTTCGCAGGGCATGATGGAAATTTTCAGTCATTCATGTCCTACCGTTAAGGACGCATGATGGAAAATTTCCGCCATATACTAAAGTTAACCCCAGATTGCCTCAATCGCTGGGTTAACGCTGCTTCAGTCTGCTTTCTTTATATAAGGCAGACGAGCAGCACTCGATTGCGCCGTCCCTGCAGCTGTGATTGCTGTGGGAATCCTAGTCTGCCTCCCTGCACTTCACACTGAACACAAGTGCAGGGAGGTGGATCAGTGCTGATCCTTTCTCTGCAAACAAAAAACAAAGTTAGTTTAGCCACCCCTTTTACCCTGCTTAAATAAACATTTATCTATTCGTTGCCATTTGATCACGGACTGCAGTGATCAAAATTCAGATCACAGTATTTTAACCTTCGGGTTAAATTTATTTAATTAAACATTTTAAAATTATATATTCAGTGTGGTGGGTGGGAAATTGTTTACGGTTAGGGGTTAACAGTAAAAAAAAACAAAGTGGGGGGAAAAAAATACATTAAACAATACTCCATTACCACTATATCTGGAACAAATTAGTGAAAAAATGATCCCACGCGAACGTTCAAAATAGGCCTTTTTAAGAAATGGCATGCCTTTATGGTCTAGTTTGAATATGTAGCATGCTACAGTGCTCCAAAATGGAACATGGACCCATCAAAACAATCTATGAAAATTCACATTAAAAAAACTGAACTTGTCATGTCTCTCTTTTTACAGCACTGTAACTTCACAAAATAGTGTCTAGGTCAGGCATAGGCAACCTTCAACACTCCAGGTGTTTTGGACTACACGTCCCATGATGCTTTGCTAGCATTATCAGTGTAAGTCCCATTGTACAGTGCTACTGAATCTGATGGTGCTATATAAATAAAATCATAATAAAGAGCATTATGGGAGATGTAGTCCATAACATCTGTGCCGAAGGTTGCCTTTCCCTGGTCTAGGTCATACATTGGGCATATTGATATTGTTTTACTCAGAAGAGGTAACTGAGCATAATTTGGGTGATTTTATGGCCGTGGCACATATCAAGTGTAAGAAATACCCAGCAAAAATGTATGTAAAAATCTATTTATGTATTCTTTTCCCCTCACCACAAACAGTGACCTAAATTAGTGAAAAAATTGTAACCAGTCAAGGCACAATATATGCCATATAAGATGCACTGGAGTGTCTGCTTTGTCAAAAGAAGCCCTTTGTAATGTTATTTGAACAGTGAAACTGCTATAATGCCCCAAAATGAGACATAGGATTTTCATAGATGGATTTGAAGGGCCTAACTATATAGAAATGTATCTCTTGTCTCTTATATGGCAGTGTAGCTTCACAGAATAGTGCCAAAGGCATACAACGGAGATATCATTGTACTCAGCAGATGTAGCTGAACACAATATGTGGTTCTGTACAGGAATAACACACACACGCTTTACGATATACACATTAAAAAAAAATTATAATTGTGTATACACCAAAATACAGAAAAAACACAATTTTACTCCAATATTTAGCAGAGACTGGTAATGAAGTGGCTACATAAAGTGTAAAAATCTTGGTTAAGTGGCCTGTGATGTCTACTTTATATAAATATATACTTTTGTGTGGCAACTTTGTTTTTTGTGATGGCTACTAAACTTAGAAGATAAACTTACCAACTTCTAAAATATTTCACATTTTAATTTTATTTAGTCCTTGTATTTTGTGACCTGTAACTTTCAACGTAAGCTGAATTCCTATACATATTTTCCTAAGCGGGACCTATTACACACGTTATTGCCAAAACTGGGGGGGTTGTTTTAACCTCTCCTATTTTTTTTTTTTTTTTATGATTTATATGTGATATCAAATTAAAGCCCTTTTTGCCCTCTCTTTAGAAGACTAAAAGGGCTTTAATTTGATGTGTTGGTGCAATAAGTGTGAGATGTGCAAATTGCGGTTGAACACAAACAGCAAAAATTGCTTGTGTCCTTAAGGGTAAGTCAAGCTTCTAAAGCTGTGACCTTAAGGGGTTAATAGAAATACACCAGGCAGTACGTAAAATAATGTACAAGGAAAATAAACCCAAATACTGACAAAACTATTAGTGGAACACCACTAGGCAAGAAAGTATGCATTTCACATCTTACAGGATGCACTTTAGCAGTCTGCATATTTAATTATTTTGCTCCTTAATTTAGTTTTTCCCTGCGACATTGGGGAAGCGGCAATTTTACAATTTTACATTGCTTTAGATTGAGCAGGGTTTATTAAAAGTGATATAGCTGTGTGTTCACTTAGTTAAAGGTGGTTCTATACCTCTTATTCAATTTTCTCTTCAAGGCTCCCAAGCCAGGACCTTTTGTGAAAGAAATGATGGACGCTGCCACATTTTATACAAACAGAGTGCTGAAGGAATACAAAGATGTGTAAGTAGCACTTTTGACAGTGTAAATGAACACATTAAAGGAACACTGTAGGGTCAGGAACACAAACCTGTATTCCTGACCCTATTGTGTTAAAGCAATCATCTGGCCCTCCCTAAATTATACAAACATCTTACCTGTATTCAAGTCTGCAGTTGCTGACTCTGTCCCTATCTGCTGACATTAGCAGAAGTGGTGGTCTGAGCCAATCACAATGCATTGGCTGAGACGGTTAAGGAGGCAGATCAGGGGCAGAGCCAGCACAAGTCAAACACAGCCAATCAGCATCTTCTCATAGAGATTAATCGAATCAATGCATCTCTATGAGGAAAGTTCAGTGTCTGCATGCAGAGGGTGGAGACGCTGAATGGTAGTAGCCATCTGACGAGTGGCCAGTGGAGTTACCACACTTCCACACATTTGAACTGGATAGAAAGACACATTAAAATGAAACCAATCCTAGTGTGAATCTTTCTTACACCCTTTTGATCCATGTAAAGATCAGTGGCCAGCAAGTACTGCAGTGTGCTGGTGTACTAGTAATGTCCATGCTGCACCAGAAACTCGGCCATTTCATTCCACTGGAAAGTCTATAAAGTGTGTGTATGTATATGTATGTATGTATGTGTATATATATGTGTTCCAGTGTACATGTCCTGTACACATTTTAGAGATTGTCTCTTTATTTTACTTACGATTTTAGAATTTAGTATTCCTTTAAACACAAATTATAGTAGTGCTAGCTAGCTTAATATGTATCATATATCATGGCAGGAGTAAGAATCATGTGGACTGGGTTCGGGCATATTTGAACATTTGGACAGAGCTGCAGGCCTATATAAAAGAGCATCACACAACTGGCCTGAGCTGGAGCAAGACTGTGAGTATAGTGGTTAAAAACATACCATTTTCAAAACTGGCCACGTGTATCCCTGATTGTTTGTGGTATGATCTTCCTGATCTTTCTTAAATATAGGGACCAAAAGCTGGAAGTGCCCCTTTAGCACCATCTGCTCCTTCAGCTCCAAAAGTGGGACCAGGACCTCCACCTCCTCCACCAGGTGGCCCACCACCTCCTCCTCCTCCTCCTCCACCATCATCTGCTCCTTCGCAAGCTGATGACACTGTGACTCGCTCCCAGCTATTTGCAGAACTCAACAAAGGAGAGGACATCACCAAAGGTAAGACAAATTATTCTAGTTTCCAATGGTAAGCTTACCTTGGAGAGGTGTTAGAGGGCATGGATTTGGACAATATCTGTGAAATCATTTGTAAAGTCTTCCATCTGTGTTAATCTTTAGGAGTAATCAAATGTTTTCAGGCGGGCAGGTTTTTTAAATCCATGTAACACTATGCAGTTTGTATGCTTGTTATTTAAGTAAAGAATACAAAAAAAATAAATCTGGTTCCTAGTATGGACCACATACTATGAACCATACTTGTGAACCACATACTATGAAAACTGTATATGAACCACAATTATGGAAGAGTTTGACTCGAATGTTGTACACATTTATTTATTTTTCCCTTTTCTACTTTGCTTCCCCCACCTTTCAGCACTCAAACATGTTCCAGATACCATGAAGACTCATAAGAACCCTCTTCTAAAGAAATTGGGAGGACCCAAACCTTTTACTACTCCGAAGCCTTCTGTTTTCACTCCTTCAGGCAAACCAGTTGCAAAGAAGAAGGAACCAACTGTTTTGGAGCTGGAGGGCAAGAAATGGAGAGTGGTAAGTGGTTACTATGTACAGGCATTTTTACATGGGGTATGTAGTTAAATTTGGAGGCGTAGGTTGGGTAGATTCCATAGTTACAGGACCACTAAAGCCACCCACACCACGTCACCTCAATAAAGTGGTCTGGGTGCAGTGGTCCAATCATTTTAACTCTGCAATGTAAAACATTACAATTTTGTAAACTGCAATGTTTACATTATGGGTGAAAGACAGTGTCTTGCTTTCTGACAGACACTGTAGCTGCTTCTACTGCACTAACATAGTAAAAAAATTGGTCAAGTGCCGCTGTAGCTCATAGGGACGTATTGGATGCACACAAGGTATGAGGTATTCTCCATGTAAGCCTCAGGTCCCCAATGCTCCTCTATAGGGAGCGTTGGATTGCCACATGTGGAGGAAGAAAACCTTCATTTTTAGGGCAGTGGTTGATTTGAAATAGGGACAAGTTTGCTATAGTGTTCCTCTAACAGGGACATAAAGACAAGTGTGTGTGTATCTCCACACTCCATTCCTTTAAACAATATGGAATGTAGCCTTAATTAGTCTTTGAACATGGTGTATGTTCACTTATTTCCAAAAACTTTACGTCTTTGCTGTCAATGTTTCAACCCACCATGGGTCTTTTTATCAAGACATTTCTATAATTTAGAGGTTTGGTATGCTACTGTTGCCAAGTACTGTGAATTGTGCATGGCTGTATTGAGCAACTAGATTCAAATTTCATGTCAGTTGTGTCCCTCCCAAGTGTTAGACTAGGTTTAGTATCAGATGACGAATTTTTTTATTTTTTACCAATAACACGTGTTTTATTTTAGTGGGTTAATATGGCTGGGAATCATTTTTTCCAGTCGTCTGCAAACATTTTTTTTGCAGTTGTACTTGATGTATTTGTTTTTAAATGTATTTATTTTTTACTGCAAAAAGTAACCTAATCTGAAGTTTTATACTAACCCATAGTAAATGGGGCTCCTAAGAAAAAAGTTGATGGTTCATTAAAATGAGAAAATTGAGACAAGACGGTCCATGAAGAGAAACTAAGCAAAAAAATGGCCTGATATTGGCTGTATAAACAGTTCCTTATTTTCAAAAGCTACTATTGTCTTCTGACTTAAATGCCAACCAAAATTTGAGGGGTTGGGAGGATTAAAGAATATGGTGCAGGCGTCAAGATATTAGGTGAAAATAACACGTGTCTTTATATTTGTATTTTTTTTTTTTTTTCAGGCTGCAAAGCCCTTCAACATGGGCATATATTCGTATAGGACACTTTTGAGATAATTATAAAAAATGTAGGGTAATGGTTAACAAGCCACTTAGAAAACTACTAGTTCTACATTGTTGAGATTTGTAAAAAAAAAAAAAGTAATTAATTTACCTATTTACACACAAATACTGCACCTACACTCTGCTCTATTTATTTACAGGAGAACTATGAGAATGCTACTAATTTAGAAATCACGGATACTGAGCTGAAGCAAGTGGTTTACATTTATAAGTGTGTAAACAGTACTATAAAAGTGAAAGGGAAGATAAACTCCATCACTGTTGGTAAGATATATAATGGGATGTAAACAGAATTTCTAAGGTAGTGGAAATTCAACAAAGTGGATTGGCTGCACACTGATATGATAAAGGAGATTGATAGTCAATTGGTGGTCTTTCTTTAGATAACTGCAAGAAGCTTGGCCTGGTATTTGAAGATGCTGTCGGAATTGTAGAGATCATCAACTCAAAGGATGTGAAGCTGCAGGTGAGAAATACTCTGAATTTAGGTGAGAGTTCTGATAGATATCTAATCATAGTAAATGTCTTGCAACCATTAAAGGAACACTCAATGCGTGTAAAAAAAATAAAAATAATAATTATACCCATGTCCTTCAGGCCTTTTAATGTAAACACTGCCAAGGAACCTCTCTTGTTGCAGTCACTTGGGTCAGTGCACTGACGTTCAGCGTCTCCACCCTCTGCATGGAGATGCTAAACGCTTCTCATTGATTCAGTGCATCTTTATGAGGAGATGCTGATTGGTGCATGAGCAATAGCCTCCTAATGCTTTCCTATGGGAAAGTATTTGACTGAGATGATCAAATTTGATCACCGCCAAGGGGGCGAGGCCATCCACGAGGAGACTCGCCCAGCATTGGAAAAAGGGTGAATAAAATCTCCTTTTTAGCCAGTGACAAGTGGGTGCATAAACTAATATTTTAAATTTATAGTATTAGAAATACATGTTTGTACTCTTGACACTATAGTGTTCATTTCAAGAATTACCAGATTTGAGTCTTCTTGCTGACTATATCAGTGTAAAGTACATGATTCATTTATCTTAAAGTATGTTTTAGTTTCTGGTATTTCCCTTTAAATTTAGGCATATGAATTTAGTGTTCTCCTCTTAAAGTCTGGGCCAAATAAGTACCTTCTAGTACCTATAATGGTGTACCATTATAGCTAGGTTTTACAAGTTAATGAATGAACCACCACTGTCTTCATAATGTAAGCCTTTTTATTTCTGTTCTCACTTTCTAATTTATGTACGGTTTTAATAAAATAAAAATCCTTAAAGATTTGTGAATAAAGTACCAAGGCCACTTGCTTCTTCCAGTAAATGATGGGTATCATTCTATACTGGTGAAGTAGGTCCTATACGTCTCATACTGTCCTATGCTTACTGTGTTTTTAAGAGATGCCTCTCATCTGTAAAGATAATAAAGTTCTAAATATCCCCCCCCCAATAAACTTTTGTGGCATTTTGGCAGGTATTGGGTAAAGTGCCAACAGTATCTATCAACAAGACTGACGGTTGCCATGTTTACTTGAGTAAAGACAGTCTAAAATGTGAGATAATCAGCGCCACATCATCAGAGATGAATATTCTAGTCCCGGGCAGTGATGGAGAGTTTGTGAGTAATTTTTCCCAGCAGAGCCTCTGTACTTTCTTTCTTTCTCTTGCTCTCATGTTTTTCTAATGAATTCATTGTAATCGGTCTCCACAGAGCGAGTTTCCAGTGCCTGAACAGTTCAAGACGGTCTACAATGGCCAGAAGTTGGTGACTACAGTGACAGAGATTGCAGGATAAATGTGGCATGTGTTGGATGTGTCCTCCATGGCCTTTCTTGTTTTCTCTGCTGCTTCTCTCTTTTGAGGATTACTCTAGCTGTAAGGTAGAAACATCATGCTCCCAGCTCTCTGCTGAATAATGTCCTGCTGTACCACACTTAATTAGTGCCAGAAGCCCACGGAGACTTGCCCTTGCTAATCTCTTGTTCATTCTCCTTGTGCCAGTTTAAAAAGGGGTTTGGGATTTCTACTTTCGCCAGAATTGGGTGGATGATCAATAAATGGTTAGTTGGACCAAAGTAACAAATGGGGGTATTGAGCACTTTGTTGGTGGGTTTAATACATTTCTTGGTCTCAGACTGCACACTGGGCCTGTTTAGAACCTCTACCCTCTTGAATCAGTCTTGGCCATTCATATGAGCACTTCCAGAGTTAACTCTTTTTGTATTCTACAAAAAACCTTCCGAAATATGCAACTTTTTTTTTCCTGTAATCATTTTTTTTTTTTTGCTGATCTCTCTTCTGTACTGATGCAGAAACCAATGTAATGCCAATGTGTACTGAACATTTCCAATGTGGTAAGCGGGTTTTGCTCTGATATTAAAGGAAAACAGGAGCAGCTCCCACACAGACTGTGGAATAGAAATTGAGTTTACAAATCAAGCATTTTATTAAAGATTCAAAGTTAAGCAAAACTTTTGACGTGATCTTGAGTTGTCTAAACTTTTATCCTTGACTACGGTCTTGTCTACTTCACACTGTATATGCTTGGTACTAATGCTTAAGTTTCAGGTTTTTTTTTTTTTTTTTTTTTAATTCTTTATTTATGCGTGCTTGGTTTAACAAGTTAACAGAATCACACAGATACAATGGTATGACAATTTGAGCGGAACAGTGAAATGGTGTTAACATATATGACAAGGTAGGAAGCACATTTTTATATTGCAAGCAAGCTGGATGACATACCCGGGGTCTACAAGGTTGTGACAGGCATAGTGACACGTACGTTAATCCCCAGGTGTACTACAAGTGTGAGAGTGTGAGTATGCTCCTTAGTTCGGGTTCTTGTGTGTCGGTGTGTGTGGGAGCAGGTGTATGTGTGTTGCAGGTATGTTCAGATGCGTGGGTTCGGATGCCCTTGTGTACTCGCCTGTGGGGCACCGAGTTGTTCCATGCTGATTGGGCTGACATATGTTGGGTGCTCCGGTGGGCGTCGTACCCTGTGTGGCATCTCTACCCCCTATCCCTGGGGGTGGCGGGGGTGGGCGGAGTGGTGTTAAACCAGAGTGGGTGCCAGTGTTCTATTGTGCGTGGGGGGCCGTCTGTCGTTCCTGGGAAAGCGGAGGCGCCAAGGCTGTGGTTGCGTTTAAGAAAAGAGGGGGAAAAGAGAGAGAGAGAGAGAGAGAGAGAGGGAGAGGGGCACAGAGACAGATGTGCAATGCAATGTGTGATGAGTGAGTTGCAGCAGTACAACTAAACAATAAAAGGTAAAACATTGGAGATGGTTGACTCTGGAACTGCTCTCATCACGGGGGGGTCTGGGTCTTCTCTTAGGCGGTTGTGACCGTGCCTTGCGTAATGTCTCTGGGCTCAGTCCTTGTGCAAGGTCAAGTGGGCAAAGGTTGTGGGTTATGTAGTGATTGTCCTGGATTGGAGCTGTCCTCTGGGTCCCAGCTCTCCGGTTGGCTTACTGCCGTGGAAGGTTGTAGTCCCAGTGCCCTCAGGAAGGTGGGAGTCCCGGCTGGGGATGCAAGGTGGTGTGCAGTCCCATTGTGATGGACAAGCAGTGCGCCCGTGTTCCCCCACCTGTAGACTATGCCTGCCTTGCGCAGCGCTGCCGTCACGGTTCCGAAGGTCTTTCTCCTCAGCAATGTGGCTCTAGTAACGTCCTGGAAAAAAAAGAGCCGAGCGCCCTCAAATGTCAGCGGTGTGATGCCTTTTATGGCGGTCATTATCAGTATTTTGTCAGATACTGTTAGTAAGCGCAGGATAACATCTCTGGGCGTGTTGGGTGGTAGGTGTGGGGTGCTCGTCACTCTGTAAATCCCATCCAGAGTTAATTTCTTTGCGGCTGTCTGTGGAAGGATTGTTGTGAGCAGCCTCCGTGTGTAGTGCGGTAGCTCCTCAGTCGTGACCGCGGCTGGAACACCTCTGATTTTTATATGCGTTCGACGTTGTTTGTCCTCCAGGGATGCCATCTGCCCAGCCAGTACATGTTGCTCTGCTTGGAGTCGGAGGACCGAGTCCTGGAGGGTGGACACTGTGTCCTGTACGTTGGTGAGGTCAGCCTCTACATTTCCAACCCTCTCCTTTACGGTTTGTATGTCAGCCTTGACCATCGCGACATCCGCTGCTAGCAATTTTTGGATGTTGCTCAGAAGGGCCTTTAGGTCCCCTTTAGTAGTGGGGGCTGAGTCGTCTTGGGAGTCAGGTGGCAGCGGGTGTTCCGCCGGGAGGGCCGTTGGCGTGGCTGGCTCACCTTGGTCGGGTTCGGGTGCCCGGCTGGCGGTCGGCTGGGGGTCGCAGGCCGAAGCCACATCTCCCCAATATCTCTGCCTTGTGTGTTGGGGCCAGCTGTGGCTTTGTGTGAGCGGCGGCCCATGGTAGTGGTACCCGTGTCCGGGTTGGATGCGTAGTGCTCTAGGAGGCTTCCGCCGAGGTAGGCCTCAAGGCCTTGAGTTGGTGATGCGCGGTAGGCCGCGGATTTGCGCCTCGGCCTGAGCTGCTTGGGTGCCTGGAAAAAAGGCATCAATCTGTGCGGTATGTATCCCTGATCAGTACCGGATACCCGCCGAGGCTCGATGGGGCTTTGTTTGGGGGATTTTTGGCAGATTATCTCCGGGTTCGGGAGAGCAGGTTTAGATGGCGTCTGTACAGGATGGCTGCCAGGCTCCGCCCCCCAAGTTTCAGGTTTTTAACTACTTGCTGTTTAATAGTACACTTAAAAAAAAAACATTATTACTTACTGTAAATTTAATTTTCCAGAGTCAGTGGCAGACATCACAGGGTCGGTGCCCTTTACTGTCACAGGAGATAGCATAAAAAAAAAAAACCTAAATGCAGTCTCCTCCCCTCCTAACCTTGTAAAGGGCAACTACATCCTGAGCTCCCCAGTAAATAAGCTAAATGGGATGTTTTATTTTTGATCCATAACAGGCAGGGTGGGAAGTCTTGGCTGCTGCTTGCACTATAGAAAATAAAATTTGCGTAAAAAATGTAGGGGTTATTTATTTTCCCCTCCCACAAATTTCACCTAGAGAACACCTCAAACTTGAGCCTGTGGATTATGGCTTCTGAATCACAAATTATATCATGATGGTACTGCTAACTGAATTCTGGAATACCACAGGTATTAACCCCTTAAGGACCAAACTTCTGGAATAAAAGGGAATAATGACATGTCACACATGTCATGTGTCCTTAAGGGGTTAAACAATCTTAATACCTGATTTGCATTTGTGGGGTTGAGAAAAGACAGTATTTGTAATGAGCTTTTCCAGAACTCAGAATTCAAATGTGAAATACAACATATTCATATAAATGAAAATAGGCACTTATACAGACATAAATTCAAGAATTGTAGGAAACTAATGTGAGCACAGCAGGTCTCTCCTGCTGGCTGATGTCAACAGAGCTTGAGCCAAGGTACATCGGCACTGCATTCTGAGTAACAGGGTTTGTTTTTTGGGTTTTGGATTTTACCCCTTCTGCACTACAGGGAGCTATAGTGCCAGGTACTGGAAGCATCCCATTTCAGAACTGGGGGGGAGGGAAACTGACCGTATAACAGTGGCTTTTGAGCTGATTTCAATGCACAGACCTGGCCACCTGATAGCATAGCATCCATGTTAATCTAGCCTTGCTAGCATATCCAATAGACTGTGGTTTGAGACAAGATCTATAGCTTGGTTGCTGCTTCTAAGTGTGTGCTTGGAGATATTCTGGAGAGTTTTGCAGATTCTTCAACTGTCTTGAGATTTTGCTAAGTTTTCTTTTTACTGTTACAGGTAAGATTCATCTATAGGAAAAGGTTACTGATTGCACAAGATTTGATTTCCTGTCGGTAATTGGTAAGGCATTTAATTAGCTAGGTGTTTGCTATTGATTGGCTATTGTTTGCAAGTGAGCATAGGCCTACCCAGGTGTGAAACATCCCTAGTGGGTGGTGGATTTAGGAGTTAAAGAAGGGTTGTGGTCATTAGCTTGGCAAATATAGCTTGGTTGCTGCTTTAAAGTGTGTGCCTCGAGTTATTCTGGAGGTAATAGGAGGTTAAAAAAAAAATTGGGATTTGTCTGATTTAAATGACTCACCTACTTAAAATGGCAGACTTGGTTCAGTGTAATAGTTATGCATTTGTTTCTATAGTGGTCTTGTGAGAAGTCTTCCCGGAGCTCCTGCTCACAGAGACAGGAGCCGTATTTGTAATATTGTTAAGCGAGCAAAGCAGAAAGGGGAATTGGATGTACTTGTCCATCTAGGGACAAATGACCTGGCTTGCAATGAGGTTTCAGAGGTTAAGGAAGTTTTTAGTGTTTTTGCCAATTATATACGGCAGGTTGCTTCCACACTGTCATTCTCTGAAGTTCTGCCTGTGCATAACACTCAGAACGACAGGCGGATGGGTATTGGGGACTTTAACTTGTGGCTTAATGAATGGGAGGGAGGATTTGGCTTTATTTCTAATGGTAGCTCTGTTTGGAATGGAAAACTCTACAATAAAGATGGTTTGCATCTTTCTCAAAAGGGAACAAATGTTCTCAGTGAGCAGTTCCGAGGTAAAACATCAATCCAATTCCCCCCCCCAAAACAAGGACCGAAGGTGCCTGTAGCAAGTGTGTTAAAAAATAAGTTTAGTCATGTCTACAAATGTTTGCAATTTATTTATAAAATATTTTACCAGGAAAGATACATTGTGATCTCTCTCGTTTTCAAGTATGTCCTGGGTCAATTTAGGGAATAAGATCCATGAACTTATGGCAATAATGGCAACTGATAATGTAGATTTAGTCTCTTTTACGGAGACATGGTATAATGAGAGAAATAACTGGGACATGGCAATACCAGGGTACTCTTTTTATATAGAAACAGGGAGGGGTCGCCCTGCATGTGAAGAATAGCATAAAATCTAGCCTTATAAAAATTTGTGAGGCGAACAGAGTCCATCTGGGTTACGTTAGAATTTGGTAATCACACAGTAACTCGTGTAAGTGTGATCTATAGGCCCCCAAGACAAATAGTTAATCTACTAGTTGAGGAAATGGTGACAATGAAGGGGGAAGTTATCATAAATGACTTTAAAGGAACACTATAGTCACCTAAATGACTTTAGCTAAATAAAGCAGTTTTAGTGTATAGATCATTCCCCTGCAATTTCACCGCTCAATTCACTGTCATTTAGGAGTTAAATCACTTTGTTTCTGCTTATGCAGCCCTAGCCACACCTCCCCTGGCTATGATTGACAGAGCATGCATGGAAAAAAAAACTGGTTTCACTTTCAAACAGATGCAATTTACCTTAAATAATTGTATCTCAATCTCTAAATTGAACTTTAATCACATACAGGAGGCTCTTGCAGGGTCTAGCAAGCTATTAACATAGCAGGGGATAAGAAAATCTTAATTAAACAGAACTTGCAATAAAGAAAGCCTAAATAGGGCTCTCTTTACAGGAAGTGTTTATGGCAGGCTGTGCAAGTCACATGCAGGGAGGTGTGACTAGGGTTCATAAACAAAGGGATTGAACTCCTAAATGGCAGAGGATTGAGCAGTGAGGCTGCAGGGGCATGTTCGATACACCAAAACTGCTTCATTAAGCTAAAGTTGTTCAGGTGACTATAGTGTCCCTTTAATCTTCCTGATGTGAACTGGAAAATCAAAATAGCTGCTTGTTCCAGGAGCACACATATTCTAAACTCCCTACTGGGATTGTCTCTGAGACAAGTCATTGAGGAACCAACTCGTAAAGAGGCCATACTAGATTTAGTGTTTACAAATGGAGATTTGGTATCAGATATTACTGAAGGTGGAAATTTAGGATCCAGTGATCATCAGTAAGTGTGGTTTAATATCAGAACAGCGACTAAGTCACACCACACAAACAAGTTTTAGGTGTTTAAAAAAAAAAAAAAAGACTTTTCTGGTCAGGAGGTGTAGGACGCTAAGGGCAACGCGACAGCGGGTGTATGCACGAAGGTATCACCTGATTTCCTAAACTGTGTTCACCTTTATGAAGCTGAATCCTCTGAGAGCAGTCAATCAAGAGTGCAGGACTATCAGATAAGAGGGCACTACTTGAAAGTATATCTGGCCAAGGGTCACTACATTTGACATGGATAGTCCTGCTGTCAATTACACAGGGGCTTATCAACTTTACCCCAGGCATTGCAGCGATAACAATTGGAGGTCCCTGCTTCTAATTCCTGGTCGCAGCGGTGGGACCATCATCTGGAAAGCAACATAACAGGTAGATTCTGGCAACAAAGGTGCAATTTCAACCTATGAGAGGAAACCGATTGGAATCTAAAGTGCCAAATTGTAAAGAGACCTATTCGGTAGATAAGGTGGATATTTGCTATAAAATTAATAGCAGTGAGCCCTTAGTCTCCTTGTTAAAGTAATTGCTACATTAAATCAACTATTTAAGGACTGAGCCAAATGTACACGTAGTGATCAAAACAAAACCTGGAATTTGACTCTGTTTAACCGTAATTTACCTCTTTTATATTAAGTGCACTCACACTTAAATATCATCTTATTCAGGGGTAACAGGGCTTTAATTTAACATAATTTTTTTTGCTATGAAACATAATTAAATCTGAATAAAATATAAAAAGGGAGAAAATACATTTTATTTTAGTTCTGCATGACATGTTAACTGTGCTTTTGCAGCAATAAATGCAATGTCTCACATGTAAAACAGTACCCCCTATGTACAGGTTTTATGGTGTTTTGAGAAGTTACAGGGTCAAATATAGCATGTTACATTTTTCAGTATATACATGTTTTTTTTTTTGTTTTTTTTTATACACATTGGTTATGTTGCCTGTGAGACCATTTGGTAGCCAGGAATGAAAATCACCCCCATGATGACATACCATCAGGGCCAGATTAAGAGCCCAGTGGGCCTGGTGCTGACAATTATGATGGGCCTAATTACAGAAGCTTATCGACCAAAACCACTAACACAGTCCTACCTCCCAAGCGTCATGTAACTGATGGAGATGGTGCTGGAGGGAAACTCAGGATGCAGCTATGAGAAAATACATACCCATGCTTTCATCTTTCAAGTAAATCCATACCCACTAACTGCAGTATCCAGTAAAGCAGGAAGTCTATGGACAGTGTAAAAGGGTGGGCCACTGACGCAAATCACATAACGAGAACTGCTGAAATGGGCGAACATGACACAAGCAAACATTGGGACACAGACATTTGGGGACACGGACACTGAGAAACACTAGGAGACATGGGGCACTGAGACACTGTGATACATAGGGGACACTGGAGACTTGATAAAGACCTGGGTACAAGTCGAAACGTTGCGGTGTCCAATAAACCTGCTTACAGCTATCACAGCGAGTGCCTGAGAATTTTTCTTTTAAACTAGGGGACACAGACATTGGAACACAGACACTAGGGACACTGACACACTACGGAGACTCGGAGACATGGGAAAACAGAGATACTAGGGATACTGGGAGTGCCCCATGTCTCCCAGGTCTTAAAGTCGCCCAGTGTCCCCTAGAGATTAGAGGGCTCTGGGAGACATGGGGCCACTGTGTCTGTGTCACCAAGTGTCCCCAAGTCTCTCAACGTCCCCATTTCTGTTTCCCCTAGTGTTTGTGTTCCCAAGTGTAACGAAAAAAGGGGGAAGTGTAGACTTCAGACAGAATGTCTCAGAGAACACTTGTGAGATATAGAACTGAATTGTCTGCCACTGAAGTAATGAAAATAAAAAATATATTTAATCGGTATACGGAACCATGAACAATAAAACGAACAAACAAAAAAAGGTGAGTGAAAAATATAAATAAACCCACTCAAAAAACAGGGGGGAGGATAGATAAATAGCTCGGGGAGCAAGGGAGAGGCTTAAATGGACGGTATGTATAGTGCTTAAATAGGTGCACACAAACAGTGGCTATCTAGAAGCTAGCTCCTAAAACCCATATAGCATAGGGGACCCCGCCAAAAAATACTGAGACCAAATGAATACTCAGTAGGGAGGTATATGCTAAAGGTAAGGAGACATACTCGTCACAGTTGAAACGGCTATACTGGAGGATACAGTGACTCAGAGATTACAAAGTAGCTAAATACTGTCTGTTAATAATGAGGTACATCCATAGTAGTGATAGTCGTTGTGAGCAGAGCAAAAGCTCTTAAAATGCCTAAATAGATGCACACAAACGATGGCTCTATAGAGGGTCCCTCTTCAACCACCATGTAGCACAGAAAACCCCCACCGTATGCTGAGATCGAATCAAACCTCTTTGGGGAGATGAAAACTACAGGTGGAGAGGCATCCCAATTCAGACGGCTACACTAGAGGATAAAGTTTACTCAGTATAACACAGTAGCTAAATGTAATCTACTAGTAATGAGGTGCATCCTCAGTAAGGATAGTCGATTAAATTAATAAAAGCTCTCAATTCCCTACATAACGCTCCAATCAGGCTAACAATCTTCCCCCCTCAATAGCACACCCCAAACCATGTGAAGTGAATACAGTGCTGTGGAATTAAAAAGTCATAATCTGCCTAACGCGTTTCGGCGCTATAAAGAGCGCCTTTCTCAAAGGCTATCAACGTGGAACTGTCCACGGACTAGTGTTAAATATGTTCTGCAGCCGAGTATTAGCCAATGAACGGTGAGTAGAGGCGGCGTTTATCTAAATGACGTGATCGTTTCTGATTGGTGAATGATCCGTCAATCTTGTATGAGTGCACCACTGACAAAAGGGGAGGGTACAGAGGCGGAGCCAAGTGCCGATCAGGACCGCAAGTGTATTGCGTTGCCAAGGACACTGGCTACAATGATAAACCCAATAACCAATTGTTCGTAAATGCCCAAAAGATGATCCTCCGTAGGATCAATCTTAGATGGAATGCCCTCATGCTCCCCATGGTTCCCAGATGATTAGGGGGATAGTGCAATAATACTGTATGCTTATTACTTAAAGAAATATTGTCAAATTCTTTCAAATGTGACCTGATAGTCCCCTATAAGTATTTAGGACCTGAGGGTAGGATTTGGACAGGGCAGTGATGCTACAACCTAAACAAGAATAAACGCTACAATGGCTGTCTATAGGTTCCTAAGGTAATAAGAATTAAATAGTGATCAAATAATGATAATTGTATAAATTATAAGGTGACAAACAAAAATATATATAACCATAGGAAGGATTATCATGATGCAATAAAGGGGGTGAATGTGAATCCTTCGTTAAGGCCATTGGGGGATAGGGTGTCTAACGTCTGAATCCAATAGCATTCACGCTTTTTTAGGATCAGGTCCAGATCACCTCCTCTTTTCCCCACAGTGACCTTTTCAACCCCTGCAAATTTAAAGCATCTAGATGTGTCGTCATGGTGTGTCCTGGCATGTCTAGCCACAGGGGTGTCCCTGTCAGATGAAACAGAATGAATATGTTCCATCATTCGTCTTTTTAGGGGGCGTATTGTTTTCCCCACATATTTTTTACCGCATTTACAGGTTAGGAGATAAACTACACCCATTGAATTACAATTGAAAAATTGTTTTATTGGAATTCTAACTGTTCCAGAGGAGTCGGTTATGGACTTGGAGTCTCTATCTATGTAGCGACAGGCTACGCAGCGTCCACACTGATAGGTACCGTATACATTAAGCCAGCATTGTTTGTTTGCATTTCTTTTTGAAAGATGACTTGGTACCAACATGTCCTTTATATTTTTACCTCTTTTAGCTGTTAATGAGACACGTGGGGGGATCACATCTTTCAAATGCTTGTCTTGGGTAAGTAATGGCCAGAACCTAGCCAGGATCTTTTTAGCTGTGTCCCACCCTGCATCAAAATTTGCCACACACCTAATAGTTTTAGGGGTGCATGGTTTAGGACTATTATCAAGGAGGACCTCACGTTCGCTTAAGAGTGCCCTTTGGTATGCCTGTTTCAGACATCTGTTCGGGTAGCCCTTAGCTTTAAATCTTGCTCTTAATAAGGCTGCCTTCTCTATAAAATCATCCATAGAGGAGCAATTCCTTTTCAATCGCAAGTACTGTCCCACTGGAATACCCCTCTTAAGGGGGTTGGGGTGGTAACTCCGCCAATTAAGCATGTTGTTAGTTGACGTGGGTTTTCGATATAGGGAGGTCTTAATCTCGAGTTGGTCCGTGATGGTGAAAGTGCAGTCTAAAAAGTTCAAAGAGGAGGTACCAATTTCCATCGTTAAACGTAGATTCAGGTCATTTTGATTCAAAATCCCCACAAATTCAATGAATAGTTGTTTGGTACCTGTCCATATCACCAGGATATCGTCTATATAGCGTTTCCAAAGATGGACAAACGCCATGTAATGCTTTAAACGTTCCGAATAGACGACGTGTTGTTCCCACCAACCCAGGTGCAGGTTCGCATAAGAGGGCGCACAAGACGTCCCCATCGCAGTCCCCTGCACCTGGTGGTAGAATTTGTTGTTGAACAGGAAAAAGTTATGGGTCAAAATTAACTTTAGAAGGTCAAGGACGAAGGTTGTGTGACATGAATGACTAGAGCCTCTTGTTTCGAGGAACGATCCTATGTGTTGTATACCCCCCGTATGAGGTATCGAGGAGTATAGTGCCTCCACATCGAGGCTACACAGGATGGCCCCCTCTGGTACTCTGATTGCCGTGATGCAACTTAGAGTGTCTTTGGTGTCCCTAAGGTAGGACGGCAATTTCTCAACATATGGGCGCAGAATTTTGTCCACGTAGACGCTACCTCTACATGTTAAATTATTTGTGCCTGACACAATTGGTCTTGCTGTCAACGGTTCATAACCCTTGTGTACTTTTGGAAGGCAATAGAAAGTTGATATAACAGGATTTTGAACAAAAATACTCATATGTTCTTCCTTAGTCAGTACACCTTGATCAAATGCTCTGTCAAGTAAAGTTTTGAATTCAGAGAGGAATTTTGATGTGGGGTTAGATGGCAGGACTTTGTATGTGTTAGCATCTCCGAGGATCTTTTCGGCCAGCTGAATGTAATGTGTTCTATTTAAAATGACAATGTTGCCCCCCTTGTCTGCTGGTTTAATGATAACATGTTCATTGTCCCTTAAGTCCGTCAAGGCTTTCCATTCAGTTCTTGTAAGATTATCTCTGGGTTTAGCCTTAAAAGTGTCAATGTCTAGATGTTTGATCATATTGGTAGTGGACTCAACGAACATGTCAATATTTTTAAATTCGCGGAAGTTAGGGGTGAATCTGCTTTTTGGGCGCAAATCTGTATATGGTGGGGGGGAGGCATTGTCATTTGATTCTAGAAGGGACACCAGATCAAGAAGGCATTGATATTCTTTTGTATCAAAGCCTAATTCTTTAGCTTTTTTCTCATCTCTTATTTTAAAGAATTTATGAAGTGCCAACTTCCTCCCGAACAAGTTAATGTCCTTTATCCATTCGAATTTACAGAATGGTGGAGTGGGGACAAAAGATAGGCCTTTCATAATTACTTGTTTCTGTGTGTCAGTGAGAGGAGTATCTGAAATATTAATTATTCTGGTGTCTACTTCTAGTAGCGTCTGCGAGTCCTTCCCCGGTTGCGAGTCTGTCTGTACTGCATTTGGTGTTCCCCCTCCCGCAGGGGTTGCCCTAAAAAAGACACCCCTTTTTTGAGGATTCCTTTACCCCTCTGAGTGGTTTGTCTCGTTTGGGGTGCTACTGTCTGTTCGCCATCCGTGTCTGAGGTCTCATACTCGGATGTAGTACAGTAATCGGAGTCTACTTTTGAAATTTTCTTGAAGTGTCTGTAAATTCTACCTGATCTGTAGTCTTCATTATCTCTAACGAATTTCTTATGTTTACGTGATTTTATCACATTCTGGTATTTATTTAAATTCTCTTGTAGTCTCTGTTCTTGTGTTTGGAAGGAAGGGTCGCTAGTACATTTTTGGATTTCTTCAATGGCCGTGTTCACTTTTACATCAATTTGTTTTAGTCTATCGGATTCAAATTTAACTAAGATTTCCATATATTTTTTTGAGCATATATTGGATGCGTCTTCCCATTCCTTAAGTAAGCCAGGGTCGTCCATTTGTGTATTTGGTGTGGTTTGTATTCTCAACCCCCTTGGGATCATGGACTTGCCCAGATAGTTTTTTAAGGATGTGATTTCCCACCCAACTCTAATCTGTTGTTTGCATAAATTGCTTAACGTCCTAAATTTATAATTGATGTTGTCATTTTCAGTTAGCAGAGTAGGATTGCTATCTGAAAAGACCGATTCGGCATCTATGCACCAGGAATTAGGTTCTTTTAATTGGGATAGAAAGTTCGCCATGACGAATGTAGGATAGATACCTACTAATGGAAATATACTGACACACTAATAGGTATTAAAACCTCTATATACTAGATATACTAAGAAAAAGGAAGAAAAAATCCCTAGAACAGGGATAGATTCAGTGTGTCCAGTTTATATCTCGAAAGGGGATAACCCTTATAATGTTTAACGAAAAAAGGGGGAAGTGTAGACTTCAGACAGAATGTCTCAGAGAACACTTGTGAGATATAGAACTGAATTGTCTGCCACTGAAGTAATGAAAATAAAAAATATATTTAATCGGTATACGGAACCATGAACAATAAAACGAACAAACAAAAAAAGGTGAGTGAAAAATATAAATAAACCCACTCAAAAAACAGGGGGGAGGATAGATAAATAGCTCGGGGAGCAAGGGAGAGGCTTAAATGGACGGTATGTATAGTGCTTAAATAGGTGCACACAAACAGTGGCTATCTAGAAGCTAGCTCCTAAAACCCATATAGCATAGGGGACCCCGCCAAAAAATACTGAGACCAAATGAATACTCAGTAGGGAGGTATATGCTAAAGGTAAGGAGACATACTCGTCACAGTTGAAACGGCTATACTGGAGGATACAGTGACTCAGAGATTACAAAGTAGCTAAATACTGTCTGTTAATAATGAGGTACATCCATAGTAGTGATAGTCGTTGTGAGCAGAGCAAAAGCTCTTAAAATGCCTAAATAGATGCACACAAACGATGGCTCTATAGAGGGTCCCTCTTCAACCACCATGTAGCACAGAAAACCCCCACCGTATGCTGAGATCGAATCAAACCTCTTTGGGGAGATGAAAACTACAGGTGGAGAGGCATCCCAATTCAGACGGCTACACTAGAGGATAAAGTTTACTCAGTATAACACAGTAGCTAAATGTAATCTACTAGTAATGAGGTGCATCCTCAGTAAGGATAGTCGATTAAATTAATAAAAGCTCTCAATTCCCTACATAACGCTCCAATCAGGCTAACAATCTTCCCCCCTCAATAGCACACCCCAAACCATGTGAAGTGAATACAGTGCTGTGGAATTAAAAAGTCATAATCTGCCTAACGCGTTTCGGCGCTATAAAGAGCGCCTTTCTCAAAGGCTATCAACGTGGAACTGTCCACGGACTAGTGTTAAATATGTTCTGCAGCCGAGTATTAGCCAATGAACGGTGAGTAGAGGCGGCGTTTATCTAAATGACGTGATCGTTTCTGATTGGTGAATGATCCGTCAATCTTGTATGAGTGCACCACTGACAAAAGGGGAGGGTACAGAGGCGGAGCCAAGTGCCGATCAGGACCGCAAGTGTATTGCGTTGCCAAGGACACTGGCTACAATGATAAACCCAATAACCAATTGTTCGTAAATGCCCAAAAGATGATCCTCCGTAGGATCAATCTTAGATGGAATGCCCTCATGCTCCCCATGGTTCCCAGATGATTAGGGGGATAGTGCAATAATACTGTATGCTTATTACTTAAAGAAATATTGTCAAATTCTTTCAAATGTGACCTGATAGTCCCCTATAAGTATTTAGGACCTGAGGGTAGGATTTGGACAGGGCAGTGATGCTACAACCTAAACAAGAATAAACGCTACAATGGCTGTCTATAGGTTCCTAAGGTAATAAGAATTAAATAGTGATCAAATAATGATAATTGTATAAATTATAAGGTGACAAACAAAAATATATATAACCATAGGAAGGATTATCATGATGCAATAAAGGGGGTGAATGTGAATCCTTCGTTAAGGCCATTGGGGGATAGGGTGTCTAACGTCTGAATCCAATAGCATTCACGCTTTTTTAGGATCAGGTCCAGATCACCTCCTCTTTTCCCCACAGTGACCTTTTCAACCCCTGCAAATTTAAAGCATCTAGATGTGTCGTCATGGTGTGTCCTGGCATGTCTAGCCACAGGGGTGTCCCTGTCAGATGAAACAGAATGAATATGTTCCATCATTCGTCTTTTTAGGGGGCGTATTGTTTTCCCCACATATTTTTTACCGCATTTACAGGTTAGGAGATAAACTACACCCATTGAATTACAATTGAAAAATTGTTTTATTGGAATTCTAACTGTTCCAGAGGAGTCGGTTATGGACTTGGAGTCTCTATCTATGTAGCGACAGGCTACGCAGCGTCCACACTGATAGGTACCGTATACATTAAGCCAGCATTGTTTGTTTGCATTTCTTTTTGAAAGATGACTTGGTACCAACATGTCCTTTATATTTTTACCTCTTTTAGCTGTTAATGAGACACGTGGGGGGATCACATCTTTCAAATGCTTGTCTTGGGTAAGTAATGGCCAGAACCTAGCCAGGATCTTTTTAGCTGTGTCCCACCCTGCATCAAAATTTGCCACACACCTAATAGTTTTAGGGGTGCATGGTTTAGGACTATTATCAAGGAGGACCTCACGTTCGCTTAAGAGTGCCCTTTGGTATGCCTGTTTCAGACATCTGTTCGGGTAGCCCTTAGCTTTAAATCTTGCTCTTAATAAGGCTGCCTTCTCTATAAAATCATCCATAGAGGAGCAATTCCTTTTCAATCGCAAGTACTGTCCCACTGGAATACCCCTCTTAAGGGGGTTGGGGTGGTAACTCCGCCAATTAAGCATGTTGTTAGTTGACGTGGGTTTTCGATATAGGGAGGTCTTAATCTCGAGTTGGTCCGTGATGGTGAAAGTGCAGTCTAAAAAGTTCAAAGAGGAGGTACCAATTTCCATCGTTAAACGTAGATTCAGGTCATTTTGATTCAAAATCCCCACAAATTCAATGAATAGTTGTTTGGTACCTGTCCATATCACCAGGATATCGTCTATATAGCGTTTCCAAAGATGGACAAACGCCATGTAATGCTTTAAACGTTCCGAATAGACGACGTGTTGTTCCCACCAACCCAGGTGCAGGTTCGCATAAGAGGGCGCACAAGACGTCCCCATCGCAGTCCCCTGCACCTGGTGGTAGAATTTGTTGTTGAACAGGAAAAAGTTATGGGTCAAAATTAACTTTAGAAGGTCAAGGACGAAGGTTGTGTGACATGAATGACTAGAGCCTCTTGTTTCGAGGAACGATCCTATGTGTTGTATACCCCCCGTATGAGGTATCGAGGAGTATAGTGCCTCCACATCGAGGCTACACAGGATGGCCCCCTCTGGTACTCTGATTGCCGTGATGCAACTTAGAGTGTCTTTGGTGTCCCTAAGGTAGGACGGCAATTTCTCAACATATGGGCGCAGAATTTTGTCCACGTAGACGCTACCTCTACATGTTAAATTATTTGTGCCTGACACAATTGGTCTTGCTGTCAACGGTTCATAACCCTTGTGTACTTTTGGAAGGCAATAGAAAGTTGATATAACAGGATTTTGAACAAAAATACTCATATGTTCTTCCTTAGTCAGTACACCTTGATCAAATGCTCTGTCAAGTAAAGTTTTGAATTCAGAGAGGAATTTTGATGTGGGGTTAGATGGCAGGACTTTGTATGTGTTAGCATCTCCGAGGATCTTTTCGGCCAGCTGAATGTAATGTGTTCTATTTAAAATGACAATGTTGCCCCCCTTGTCTGCTGGTTTAATGATAACATGTTCATTGTCCCTTAAGTCCGTCAAGGCTTTCCATTCAGTTCTTGTAAGATTATCTCTGGGTTTAGCCTTAAAAGTGTCAATGTCTAGATGTTTGATCATATTGGTAGTGGACTCAACGAACATGTCAATATTTTTAAATTCGCGGAAGTTAGGGGTGAATCTGCTTTTTGGGCGCAAATCTGTATATGGTGGGGGGGAGGCATTGTCATTTGATTCTAGAAGGGACACCAGATCAAGAAGGCATTGATATTCTTTTGTATCAAAGCCTAATTCTTTAGCTTTTTTCTCATCTCTTATTTTAAAGAATTTATGAAGTGCCAACTTCCTCCCGAACAAGTTAATGTCCTTTATCCATTCGAATTTACAGAATGGTGGAGTGGGGACAAAAGATAGGCCTTTCATAATTACTTGTTTCTGTGTGTCAGTGAGAGGAGTATCTGAAATATTAATTATTCTGGTGTCTACTTCTAGTAGCGTCTGCGAGTCCTTCCCCGGTTGCGAGTCTGTCTGTACTGCATTTGGTGTTCCCCCTCCCGCAGGGGTTGCCCTAAAAAAGACACCCCTTTTTTGAGGATTCCTTTACCCCTCTGAGTGGTTTGTCTCGTTTGGGGTGCTACTGTCTGTTCGCCATCCGTGTCTGAGGTCTCATACTCGGATGTAGTACAGTAATCGGAGTCTACTTTTGAAATTTTCTTGAAGTGTCTGTAAATTCTACCTGATCTGTAGTCTTCATTATCTCTAACGAATTTCTTATGTTTACGTGATTTTATCACATTCTGGTATTTATTTAAATTCTCTTGTAGTCTCTGTTCTTGTGTTTGGAAGGAAGGGTCGCTAGTACATTTTTGGATTTCTTCAATGGCCGTGTTCACTTTTACATCAATTTGTTTTAGTCTATCGGATTCAAATTTAACTAAGATTTCCATATATTTTTTTGAGCATATATTGGATGCGTCTTCCCATTCCTTAAGTAAGCCAGGGTCGTCCATTTGTGTATTTGGTGTGGTTTGTATTCTCAACCCCCTTGGGATCATGGACTTGCCCAGATAGTTTTTTAAGGATGTGATTTCCCACCCAACTCTAATCTGTTGTTTGCATAAATTGCTTAACGTCCTAAATTTATAATTGATGTTGTCATTTTCAGTTAGCAGAGTAGGATTGCTATCTGAAAAGACCGATTCGGCATCTATGCACCAGGAATTAGGTTCTTTTAATTGGGATAGAAAGTTCGCCATGACGAATGTAGGATAGATACCTACTAATGGAAATATACTGACACACTAATAGGTATTAAAACCTCTATATACTAGATATACTAAGAAAAAGGAAGAAAAAATCCCTAGAACAGGGATAGATTCAGTGTGTCCAGTTTATATCTCGAAAGGGGATAACCCTTATAATGTTTAACGAAAAAAGGGGGAAGTGTAGACTTCAGACAGAATGTCTCAGAGAACACTTGTGAGATATAGAACTGAATTGTCTGCCACTGAAGTAATGAAAATAAAAAATATATTTAATCGGTATACGGAACCATGAACAATAAAACGAACAAACAAAAAAAGGTGAGTGAAAAATATAAATAAACCCACTCAAAAAACAGGGGGGAGGATAGATAAATAGCTCGGGGAGCAAGGGAGAGGCTTAAATGGACGGTATGTATAGTGCTTAAATAGGTGCACACAAACAGTGGCTATCTAGAAGCTAGCTCCTAAAACCCATATAGCATAGGGGACCCCGCCAAAAAATACTGAGACCAAATGAATACTCAGTAGGGAGGTATATGCTAAAGGTAAGGAGACATACTCGTCACAGTTGAAACGGCTATACTGGAGGATACAGTGACTCAGAGATTACAAAGTAGCTAAATACTGTCTGTTAATAATGAGGTACATCCATAGTAGTGATAGTCGTTGTGAGCAGAGCAAAAGCTCTTAAAATGCCTAAATAGATGCACACAAACGATGGCTCTATAGAGGGTCCCTCTTCAACCACCATGTAGCACAGAAAACCCCCACCGTATGCTGAGATCGAATCAAACCTCTTTGGGGAGATGAAAACTACAGGTGGAGAGGCATCCCAATTCAGACGGCTACACTAGAGGATAAAGTTTACTCAGTATAACACAGTAGCTAAATGTAATCTACTAGTAATGAGGTGCATCCTCAGTAAGGATAGTCGATTAAATTAATAAAAGCTCTCAATTCCCTACATAACGCTCCAATCAGGCTAACAATCTTCCCCCCTCAATAGCACACCCCAAACCATGTGAAGTGAATACAGTGCTGTGGAATTAAAAAGTCATAATCTGCCTAACGCGTTTCGGCGCTATAAAGAGCGCCTTTCTCAAAGGCTATCAACGTGGAACTGTCCACGGACTAGTGTTAAATATGTTCTGCAGCCGAGTATTAGCCAATGAACGGTGAGTAGAGGCGGCGTTTATCTAAATGACGTGATCGTTTCTGATTGGTGAATGATCCGTCAATCTTGTATGAGTGCACCACTGACAAAAGGGGAGGGTACAGAGGCGGAGCCAAGTGCCGATCAGGACCGCAAGTGTATTGCGTTGCCAAGGACACTGGCTACAATGATAAACCCAATAACCAATTGTTCGTAAATGCCCAAAAGATGATCCTCCGTAGGATCAATCTTAGATGGAATGCCCTCATGCTCCCCATGGTTCCCAGATGATTAGGGGGATAGTGCAATAATACTGTATGCTTATTACTTAAAGAAATATTGTCAAATTCTTTCAAATGTGACCTGATAGTCCCCTATAAGTATTTAGGACCTGAGGGTAGGATTTGGACAGGGCAGTGATGCTACAACCTAAACAAGAATAAACGCTACAATGGCTGTCTATAGGTTCCTAAGGTAATAAGAATTAAATAGTGATCAAATAATGATAATTGTATAAATTATAAGGTGACAAACAAAAATATATATAACCATAGGAAGGATTATCATGATGCAATAAAGGGGGTGAATGTGAATCCTTCGTTAAGGCCATTGGGGGATAGGGTGTCTAACGTCTGAATCCAATAGCATTCACGCTTTTTTAGGATCAGGTCCAGATCACCTCCTCTTTTCCCCACAGTGACCTTTTCAACCCCTGCAAATTTAAAGCATCTAGATGTGTCGTCATGGTGTGTCCTGGCATGTCTAGCCACAGGGGTGTCCCTGTCAGATGAAACAGAATGAATATGTTCCATCATTCGTCTTTTTAGGGGGCGTATTGTTTTCCCCACATATTTTTTACCGCATTTACAGGTTAGGAGATAAACTACACCCATTGAATTACAATTGAAAAATTGTTTTATTGGAATTCTAACTGTTCCAGAGGAGTCGGTTATGGACTTGGAGTCTCTATCTATGTAGCGACAGGCTACGCAGCGTCCACACTGATAGGTACCGTATACATTAAGCCAGCATTGTTTGTTTGCATTTCTTTTTGAAAGATGACTTGGTACCAACATGTCCTTTATATTTTTACCTCTTTTAGCTGTTAATGAGACACGTGGGGGGATCACATCTTTCAAATGCTTGTCTTGGGTAAGTAATGGCCAGAACCTAGCCAGGATCTTTTTAGCTGTGTCCCACCCTGCATCAAAATTTGCCACACACCTAATAGTTTTAGGGGTGCATGGTTTAGGACTATTATCAAGGAGGACCTCACGTTCGCTTAAGAGTGCCCTTTGGTATGCCTGTTTCAGACATCTGTTCGGGTAGCCCTTAGCTTTAAATCTTGCTCTTAATAAGGCTGCCTTCTCTATAAAATCATCCATAGAGGAGCAATTCCTTTTCAATCGCAAGTACTGTCCCACTGGAATACCCCTCTTAAGGGGGTTGGGGTGGTAACTCCGCCAATTAAGCATGTTGTTAGTTGACGTGGGTTTTCGATATAGGGAGGTCTTAATCTCGAGTTGGTCCGTGATGGTGAAAGTGCAGTCTAAAAAGTTCAAAGAGGAGGTACCAATTTCCATCGTTAAACGTAGATTCAGGTCATTTTGATTCAAAATCCCCACAAATTCAATGAATAGTTGTTTGGTACCTGTCCATATCACCAGGATATCGTCTATATAGCGTTTCCAAAGATGGACAAACGCCATGTAATGCTTTAAACGTTCCGAATAGACGACGTGTTGTTCCCACCAACCCAGGTGCAGGTTCGCATAAGAGGGCGCACAAGACGTCCCCATCGCAGTCCCCTGCACCTGGTGGTAGAATTTGTTGTTGAACAGGAAAAAGTTATGGGTCAAAATTAACTTTAGAAGGTCAAGGACGAAGGTTGTGTGACATGAATGACTAGAGCCTCTTGTTTCGAGGAACGATCCTATGTGTTGTATACCCCCCGTATGAGGTATCGAGGAGTATAGTGCCTCCACATCGAGGCTACACAGGATGGCCCCCTCTGGTACTCTGATTGCCGTGATGCAACTTAGAGTGTCTTTGGTGTCCCTAAGGTAGGACGGCAATTTCTCAACATATGGGCGCAGAATTTTGTCCACGTAGACGCTACCTCTACATGTTAAATTATTTGTGCCTGACACAATTGGTCTTGCTGTCAACGGTTCATAACCCTTGTGTACTTTTGGAAGGCAATAGAAAGTTGATATAACAGGATTTTGAACAAAAATACTCATATGTTCTTCCTTAGTCAGTACACCTTGATCAAATGCTCTGTCAAGTAAAGTTTTGAATTCAGAGAGGAATTTTGATGTGGGGTTAGATGGCAGGACTTTGTATGTGTTAGCATCTCCGAGGATCTTTTCGGCCAGCTGAATGTAATGTGTTCTATTTAAAATGACAATGTTGCCCCCCTTGTCTGCTGGTTTAATGATAACATGTTCATTGTCCCTTAAGTCCGTCAAGGCTTTCCATTCAGTTCTTGTAAGATTATCTCTGGGTTTAGCCTTAAAAGTGTCAATGTCTAGATGTTTGATCATATTGGTAGTGGACTCAACGAACATGTCAATATTTTTAAATTCGCGGAAGTTAGGGGTGAATCTGCTTTTTGGGCGCAAATCTGTATATGGTGGGGGGGAGGCATTGTCATTTGATTCTAGAAGGGACACCAGATCAAGAAGGCATTGATATTCTTTTGTATCAAAGCCTAATTCTTTAGCTTTTTTCTCATCTCTTATTTTAAAGAATTTATGAAGTGCCAACTTCCTCCCGAACAAGTTAATGTCCTTTATCCATTCGAATTTACAGAATGGTGGAGTGGGGACAAAAGATAGGCCTTTCATAATTACTTGTTTCTGTGTGTCAGTGAGAGGAGTATCTGAAATATTAATTATTCTGGTGTCTACTTCTAGTAGCGTCTGCGAGTCCTTCCCCGGTTGCGAGTCTGTCTGTACTGCATTTGGTGTTCCCCCTCCCGCAGGGGTTGCCCTAAAAAAGACACCCCTTTTTTGAGGATTCCTTTACCCCTCTGAGTGGTTTGTCTCGTTTGGGGTGCTACTGTCTGTTCGCCATCCGTGTCTGAGGTCTCATACTCGGATGTAGTACAGTAATCGGAGTCTACTTTTGAAATTTTCTTGAAGTGTCTGTAAATTCTACCTGATCTGTAGTCTTCATTATCTCTAACGAATTTCTTATGTTTACGTGATTTTATCACATTCTGGTATTTATTTAAATTCTCTTGTAGTCTCTGTTCTTGTGTTTGGAAGGAAGGGTCGCTAGTACATTTTTGGATTTCTTCAATGGCCGTGTTCACTTTTACATCAATTTGTTTTAGTCTATCGGATTCAAATTTAACTAAGATTTCCATATATTTTTTTGAGCATATATTGGATGCGTCTTCCCATTCCTTAAGTAAGCAAACATTGGGACACAGACATTTGGGGACACGGACACTGAGAAACACTAGGAGACATGGGGCACTGAGACACTGTGATACATAGGGGACACTGGAGACTTGATAAAGACCTGGGTACAAGTCGAAACGTTGCGGTGTCCAATAAACCTGCTTACAGCTATCACAGCGAGTGCCTGAGAATTTTTCTTTTAAACTAGGGGACACAGACATTGGAACACAGACACTAGGGACACTGACACACTACGGAGACTCGGAGACATGGGAAAACAGAGATACTAGGGATACTGGGAGTGCCCCATGTCTCCCAGGTCTTAAAGTCGCCCAGTGTCCCCTAGAGATTAGAGGGCTCTGGGAGACATGGGGCCACTGTGTCTGTGTCACCAAGTGTCCCCAAGTCTCTCAACGTCCCCATTTCTGTTTCCCCTAGTGTTTGTGTTCCCAAGTGTCCCTATGTCTCAGTGTCACCTATTGTCTGTGTCCCCATGTCTCACAGTGCCCCCTAGTGTCTGTGTCCCCATGTCTCACTGCAGCTTTTCCCCCCATCCTGAGCTGTTAGCTGTCTCTGCATGCTCGGAGCTGTTGTCTGGACTCTCTGTGCAGAGATGCTCCCCTGCGGATCATTGAGTAGAGAGAGGCAGGGAGGGAGATGCTGTAACTTCTTATCCCTGCTTCTCTCTCCACACACCACTGGCCAGCACTAGTATTGCAGAATGTCTGTTCATACTGAGACTGACATTTGTATTGCTGGTATTACTGTAATACCGGCACCGGGTAGGCAGGCTCAAATACCTGAGAAATACCAGGCAACCCTAAGAGTGGGTAAAAAAATAAAAAAAATATATATATATATATATATATTTTTTTTTTTTAAATCAATGGGCCTATTCCATGGGCTTGGGCCTGGAGCTGCAGCTCCATCAGCCCCTATGTTAATCCAGCCCTGGCCCCAGCACCCCGCACTTACCCCAACAATTAGATTGCACTCACAGGAGTTGTTGAGGCGAACGCCGAAGTCAGGGGCCCAACACAACTTCCGAGGGTAAATCTTTCATTACGCCCACTTGAACATTACCAGCTCCCGCACCCCCGTCCAGGTGTACTTGTGCAGTAGGAATGCGATACACTGCCCTCCCTGCCACTCTCACAGCAATGGTTTTCCCCGGCTTCTCCGATGCGTTAATGAGATGTCGTTGTACTAGCGTGATGGTCGCACCACTGTCTCTTAATCCCCGTGCTGTCTTACCGTTAACCATAACCAGTTGGCAATGGTGTTTCCGATTGTCTGTGACGGTGGATTGCACCAGGAGGGCTTCGTAAAGGGTGCCCAATGGTTCTTCCTGACCCAGCTCCTTGGGATCCCAAGTTGAATCTACACAATGGGCTGCGGCTGGTGTCTGCTGGTGGCTGCTGGTACCCAGGTCGAGACCAATTTGACCTGGTGTGGTTGTCCATGGGGCAATTCTGTCGGATGTGACCCAGTTGTTGGCACCGGAAGCAACGGAGCTCACTGACATCCTGTCGTGGGTAGCGAGAGTTAGAATTCCCCGGTCAGTGAGGGGGTTGGTATCGGGCTGCTGGTGGGTGTGATGGCACTGAAGGTTTTGGAGGCTGTACCCATGGTGCGACTGGGTTATTTTTGCGAGTATCCTCATACTCATCCGCCAACTTGGCGTCCTCTGGTAGAGACAGGGGCCTGCGGTCTCTCACCCAATCTTTGACATCCGCCTGGATATGGCTGTAAAACTGTTCCAGGAGTATTAGTTGCAAAATCTCCTCCGCGGTGGTTGCCTGGCTACTGTTAATCCAGTTCGAGGCCGACAGGGATAACTGGCATGTCCATTCCACATAGGAATCTTTAGCGGTTTTGCGTGAGTCCCTGAACTTCTGTCGGTAGGACTCTGGGGTTACTGCATAACGGGCCTGGAGCGCTTCCTTAACCCTGGCGTAGCTATGGATCTCCTGTTCTGGGACAGCCCGGAAAGCATCAGAGGCTTTGCCTGACAGCTTCCCTGACAATATTGACAATTCCTCCTTAGCTACCCGATGTAGGTTACATTGCCGTTCAAAATCTGCTAAATAGTTATCAATCTCACAGTCTTTTTCGTCAAAAGCTTTAAAAGCGCCAAACGGAATTTTATTTGTATCCACTGTTTTGTACTCACTGTTTGGGGACTGTGCTGCTGCCTGCTGGACCGCTGCCAGCTTTAATTGTAGCTCTGCTCTCTTTTTTGTTTAGTCTCCTCCGCTAAAAGGCTCATAACTTTCAGGATAACGTCAGCCGTTGGGTTCGGACCGAACCATGCTAGTTTCTCCCTCATTTCTTTGTTGGCTGGTGATTCCTCCTCCTGAATCACTGGTGTCTCCATCTCTTGTACAGCTGGCATTGCTGCAACCAAGTTCTCTCGGTCTAGCTCCATTAACTCTGCTATAATGACCCGCTTGGTTTTGTTGCTAGCAATCCTTCCACGAGCTTCCAGTAGCTCTTTCAGTGTATTTCTTTTAAGCAGGGTGTACCAGCCTTCCATTCACTGTTCCCAGTGTCTGCTTGGAATCCTGGTGTACAGAAGTAGAAGGGAAAATCCCGCCGCTGCCAACCAGTTGTGACGGTACAATCCGTTCCTCCGTCAATTATTCCCTTCTTCCCATAAAAGAAAATCACCCAATATTCCACGAGTAGAAATATCCCTGGAATCGCCGAATAATCCACACATGAGCCAAAGCTTAATGCTGGAACAAGACTGATTTACTGGCACAAAGAACTCACAATTTATGCAACATAAAACTCCTCCTCTGGGCCAGGCTAGATAATTGAGTTCTTACAATACACACAGCTCAATTATCTGCTGGCCAGAACATTTACAGTTTTTAACAATTTCAGAAAAGTACGTTTTATACAACATACAAACATAATTTCAACATCCCTGGGTAGCTGAGGATACTGGTGGTCATATATCCAAATTTCACGAATTTCCGTTCGGTAGTTTCCGTGTCGCATCGTGTGGAAGTTTGACCGGCTTGCCATGTGGAGGTATCCGATCTAGAGTTCCATAGAATCAGTAGCAAGAGCCGTTCTCCGTTCGCATCTAACTACACGAAAACCACAGTTCGTATGGTGTAGCTGGTTACATGTGAATGTTCCCCTCATTCGGTAGATTCTATCTACCGAACGCCAGTTTGATTCGTGGAGGGGAACGTATTCATCCAGGACTTCTGTGGGGACCGGGCGTTCGCATGGTTGCCGTGCCGAAATTAGTTCCAGGCAATCCCTGCATAAGTCCCGCTGACCGCATTCGTGAGTTCTAAGATGGCCGCCATCCTTTGTTCTCGCCACGTGTTCGTATGCAGAATGGCGGCCACCTAGTAGCAGTTAAGTTGCGGTTTCTCTGTTCTAATGTTGATTGCTACCCAGGGTGTGTGGTCTCTGTTCGGTAAACTAATACGTTTCTTTCATACATTTTAAACCGAACAGATACAGGTATTAAAACAGCAGGGAGAGGGTTTAACTGAGGGCCCACAGGCAAGTACATGGAAGATCCTTCACAACCTTCAATACACCTATACTTGGAATTTTGAAATTACTTTAAATGTCCGTCTTTGGTTATGCATACTCTTTAACCAAAGACAGGTTGGTTATATATAGCATTATATAATATATATAATTTATCCATCTAATCTGTCTTAATTGATAAATATTATTTATCTATATAAAAATCAAATGACAGTGTGTGTGTACATATATATATATATATATATATATATATATATATATATAGATAACTTCTTTTACCCCTATATCAATTGATAGCCTCTACACATTACTGTAGCAATTACATATTTTAGGGTACATCATGCATGGTCCCAGTATATTTAATAAAGTTATATTCCTTTTAATATGGAAGTAAGCTTTCTGTAAGACCTCAGCCTTCTGTTCTTTGCTGGCTAGCAAACATTAACCTGAATGTTCACATGACAACAACTGCATTGCACCCTTTTTAAGTTCTGTGGATTTGAGGATCTTAGATTGTAAAGTGCAGCTGGAGATTTATTTACCCATCCATCACTCTTGTTCTAAGTCTCTACAAATATATCTCAGGGAAGTAACATACCAACGAGTTGTGGTGGGGAAAAAAAGTGTGGATGAAAACCCTTCCAGCTGAAGTAAGTGGATAGTTAATACATTGCTAAACACAAATACACACACACCAGTCAAGCCATAAGACTTGCTTTCCCCACAGAAATCTTACTTTGAAGTGAGATTCTTACTTACCATGAAAGGAAAGAGTGTCTTCATATAAGCTATCCAAGCGCCAGCCTTGCTGGGTGTGCCATCACAGATGGGAGGGGAGGTCTGTGATCTCCCTTCCCAGGCCCGCAGGAACTCTGCTGGCAGCTGGCAGAGGAGGGAGGGAGACAGGACCCTGGGGGGAGGTCTTACCTGTAGCTCCCCCAGGATCCCCTCTCGCGAGCATGGATCGGGAAAAAAGGTCAAAAAAGAACTGGAAACAAGGGTTTACTCCTCAAGTCTGCAAGCCTTGTTAAATTTTACTGGTTTATCAATGACCCATGCATTGATATAATCACTGAGCATTGGGAAAACAGCTGCTAATTGGAATGTGAATAGCAGCAGTGATCACCCAGAAGTGTGTGTTCCAACCAGGGACGTTTTAGCCGCGAGGCTAACAAGGCATTTGCCTTGGGCGGCATTTTCCAGGGGGCGGCAAAAAACGCCGCCCCCAAATGCCTTGTTAGCCTTGCGGCTAACCGACATGCTGGGCTGGCAGGCTGGCTGGCGAGGGAGCACTTCCTCTGAGCTCTCTGCTCAGCTCCCTCGCGCGCCGCAGAGTGAGGCTGGGAGCCGGAATATTGGGAGCCGGAAGCATTCCCAAAGGTAAGGTGGCTGGGGGGGAGGTTAAATAAAAAAAAAAGAAAGTGTTAGTGTGTGTGCCTCTGACTGTGTGTGTTTGCCTGTTAGTGTGAGTGTGTGTGTGTCTCTGTGTGTGTGTGTGTGTGTCTGTTAGTGTGTGTGTCTGACTGTGTGTGTGTGTTTGCCTGTTAGTGTGAGTGTGTGTGTCTGTTAGTGAGTGTGTGTCTGTAAGTGTGTTTGCCTGTGAGTGTGTGTTTTTGTTAGCTGGTGTATGCATCTCTGTCAGTGAATGTGTGTGTATTTAGAAGGCGGGGCGGGGGGAAGAGTTGGGTGAGGGTGGCGCGGGGGGGCAGAGGGGGGCTGCCTGAGTTTTGTCCTGCCTAGGGCAGCACAAAACCAGGATACACCACTGGTTCCAACACTAAAACGGGTGTTTGTTGGGTTCCCCTGATACTACATAAGACTGCTTAGCCAACTGGGAGTGAGAGAAATCAAGTAATGTTTGGTTTGGCTGTATCTATAAAGAGGGATTATAAGGCAATAAGTGCAAAACCTGGAGCAATTATCAGGGGCATTTCGTTGATTTCTATTGGGATTGTTTCACTTTGGGGTTATTCGCTAAACTGAATTAAAGGCATACTCTATGCACCTCATACACACACATTTCCCCCCACACACACACAAACTGCCCCCATATACACACACTGCCCCCTGAGGAATAAAGTGTGGGAACTCACACCCAAGATTACTACCCCCCAATCTCCCCCCCCTCATATATATATATATATATATATATATATATATATATATATATATATATATATATATATATATATATATATACACACACACACACATACGTATATATATATACACACACACACACAGGGCTGCCATCAGAAATTTTGGGCCCCTGACAAAGTTCTAGGTCTGGGCCCCCAGAGGCCACTCACGAGTCCGCCCACAGGGCCGTCCTTGAATCTGCCCACAAGGATGCAGTATGTGTGTAGAGTGAATGCAGAGTCTCTCTGTGTGTGTAGTCACTGCAAAATGTGTGTTTAGTGGCCAAATGTAGATCTGAATCTGTTGTAAGTCCCAGAATGCTTTGCTAGCTGGGGATCTACAATTTGCAGGGCTGTATTTAGCACTCAACAGTGTATGTGAGTTTGAATATAAACACAATGGAGCATGTGTGTATTTGAATGTTGGTGTTTGAATGCAGGCGTGCATTTGTCTGTAGTGTACACACACACACACACACACACTGTGACTTACATGCAAATACACAGACACAGTTACACATAGTTACACACACATACACTCAGGTGCACACTGACACTGATACACATACATGCACACACATAGGAGATACAGGCACATGCATTGACATACATGGAAATATACAGACGCAGTTACACACACACTGACACCCAGATACAGACACAAAGATACACACACAGGTGCAATCTGGCACCAATATATACACAGACACACACATAGATACACAAGCATGCACTCGGGTGCACACACTGACACTCTGATACACATACACACATAGGAGACATACAGACACACACTGACATACATGTAAATACACAGATATACACACTGAAAGATACTGAGAGACACACACACTCAGGTGCACATTGACACAGATACATACAGACACGCATAAACAGGTACACATAAAAACAAAATATAAATAATGTATGTGTAAAAATGTAGAGAAACAATAAAGTAATGTATTCACACCAAATAAACACAGCTTTAGTTGAAAATCTCAGAAAACAAAAAGCGTGAGCGCTCCAGCAATATATATATATAGAAATAATTTATTGCACTAATTAAAGAACACACTAAAAAATAAATGCAAAGGACAGAAAATGGGCCATGCATGTACATAATGAAATATAAGACAGGCTGTGCAAGATAAAAACTTACACAAAATGGGCAGTCTGTATGTACAGATCAAAAAGCCAGGACAGGCAGCAGCAAATAGAAAAGATATACATTAGTACAAAGTTACCAAAACAAACAGTAACAATCTGATTAAACATTTAAATAGAACCCCAACTAAAACTGAAATAAATGGGGCATATCAACTAAGTAGTGAAAATTATTGTGGACAAAAAGTGTACATAACAATCAAAAGCAGAGACACTAGAAAACCATGAACATAAAAGCTGCAGCACTGCTATAAAAAAATCAAAGAACAAAACAATAACAAAAACATACACTCAGTTGCACACTGCCAACCAGATACAAACAAACACATAGATACACACACTGATAGATACAGACAGACAGACACACACACACACACACTCAGGTAGTGAGCTCACTTCCTCCCAGCACTGCCAGGATCCTTAAAGGGGCCCAGACTAGCTATTAAAAAACCACAGCACTGATCGGGGCCCTTTTGTCCCTAAGGCCCCCTCAGGTAGTTCTGCCACTGCCAAAACACATATATATAGCAATAACCGCTCTATATATGTATGCACATTGAAAATGGGGGGCCTGGGTGCCCGGGCCCCCCAGGCCCATGACAACAGTCATGGTTGTCACCCCCTGATGGCGGCCCTACATACATACATACATACATACATACATACATATATATATATATATATGCGTGCACACACACACACACTCTCACACACACTCACAGACACAAATACACACACACATACAAATGATTATTTTTTTTTTAAATTAAAAAATGTCCACCCAGCCTCCCTACCTGGAGAGCTGGTGTGGACCTGTCCCTGGGGTCCAATAGGGCGGGCGCCTGTCTCCATATCAGACGCGGCGAGGGAGCTGTGTTCTCTCTGCTCCCTCTCGCCACGCAGGCTGTCTACTGATGCCGGAATATGACGTCATATACCAGCTCCCGTCATCAGCAAACGCCGCGCGGTGAGAGGGAGCAGAGAGAACACAGCTTCCTCGCCACGTCGGATATGTAAACATGCGCCCACCTGGGGACTCCTCCATCAGCAGGAGCACCATTCCCGCTGTTCCTCGAGCCCTGACTGTCCCCCATACACACAAATAATGCCCCTAGTACACGCAAGAGGCCCCCCCATACACACATACTGCACCCCTCATACAAACAATGCCCCTCATACACACAATCTGCACCCCTCACACAAACAATGCCCCTCATACACACAATCTGCACCCCTCACACAAACAATGCCCCTCATATACATACACACACACACACACACACTGCCCCTCCCATACACACATACAATGCCCATCATACACACGGCACCCCTTACCCAGGGGAGGGGGGAATTAAATGAAAATTATTATTATTATTTTTTTAAATGTAATAATTATATAAAATGCTTTTCTTTATAAAATAAATATATAAAATCCACAGATTCCTACCCCACATATTTACATACAAACACACTGCTTCCACTACACAAACGCACACACACACACACACACACACACATATATTCTTGAAAACATAAAAACTTATGACTGGCATGTATATTTTGTGCATTTACCTTAAAATAAAAAAAAGATTTGCAAAAAAAAAAAATAATAATAATAATGTTCAGTTAACAGTAGATTTGTGTAGAAATTGTTTCTTTTTCAAAACAGTAAATGTACAGAATATCGGTAAGTTATCGGCTATCGGCCTGAAAGTTCACAGATTATCGGTATCAGCTCTACAAAACAAACAAACATTGGTCGATCCCTAGTTTGCAGAGGCTTATACACCTGGAAAGACTTTTTTACAGTTTCAGCTCCAGATCATTTCAGGGATTTTGTGCCGTGATACACCTGCTCTCTGGGCGTTGATGGGAGAGAGCAGAGTTGAGGCTACCCACTTTATTTTTACTGCGGCAAAGCAGAATCCTCAAAGTAGATGCAGAGTCTGTTTCAAGAGGGGGCAGATAAAGGACACCGTCTATTACTGTTCTGATTGCCCTGGCCAGCCTGGACTCTGCATTGGGAACTGCTTCAAGCGATACCACACACGGTTCCATTTTTTTCTATTTGCCGTTCAGTTTTTTTTTTTGGTTACGTTTAGTGTTCCTGAGGTTTTAGTTTTTACTTTTGCTGTGCCAGACTATTTTTATGATCAAGTTCAACCTATGCATGGGGGCATGAGTGTAATCAGGAGGCCTTGCAGAAAACAACCTGGAGTGTTTTCTTGCAATAACCAACATCTGGCTCCCCTAAATCCCACACAAATGTGAAGTGTGTAAAAATGAAAATTGAAGAACCACTACACACTTTCTCCAATTTTTTGGGCTAAAACGGTTGCCTCAAAGGCATCAAAACACTCCATATACAATACCTTGGGGTGTCAACTTTTCAAATATATGCATGTTCATGGCAAGAAAATAAATTGGGATATGTAAAAGGGCCCCCAAAAAGAAGATAGTCAAAGAAGAAATGTCAAATTTGAAAAACATATGTCAGAAGTTCGGCATTGCATCCCCAAACAACCCAACAAACCTATGCATGGGTGGCATCACTATACTCAGGAGATGTTGCTGAACACATATTGGGGTGTTCTTTGGCAGTAATACATAACAGGATCTGAGAATCCATGCCTAAAGTAGAATGTGTGTGAAAAGTAACACAAATAAATGACTACCCAAAGGTTGACAAAGACTGGTGGTAGAATTAATGCATGGAAGGTGCCATCATTTGAAATACCCTAGGGTGCCTACTTTTCAAAAATATATGGTTTGATGGGGATAAATTACATTGACCGACTTCAAAAATGTCCCAAATAGGACATGGGTGCATGATGACCAAATGTGAAAATTCCAAGTTGGAAAACTGGAATGCGCACCCTCCAAATAAGGTCTTTTAGCCCCCAGAGAACCCGACACACACATACATGGGTGGTCTAATGTACTCAGGAGATGTTGCTGAACACTCGTTTTCCTGGCACTATAGTGCACTGAGGGTACCCCCATCCTCAGGGTCCCACTCCCGCCAGGCTGAAGTTGGAGGAAGGGGTTAAATCACTTACCTTTCTCCAGCGCCGGGCTCCCTCGGCGCTGGGGACTCTCCTCCTCCTTCGGTCGTCATCGGCTGAATGCGCATGCACGGCAAGAGCATTCAGCCAGTCCATAGGAAAGCATTCTCAATGCTTTCCTATGGACGCTGGCGACTTCTCACTGTGAAAATCACAGTGAGAAGCGCGGAAGCGCCTCTAGCGGCTATCAATGAGACGGCCACTAGAGGCTGGATTAACCCCAAAGTAAACATAGCAGTTTCTCCGAAACTGCTATGTTTACAGCAGGCAGGGTTAATCCTAGATGGACCTGGTACCCAGACCACTTCATTGAGCTGAAGTGGTCTGGGTGCCTATAGTGGTCCTTTAATGTTTGAGTCTCCAGTGCTCGAATTTCAGGTTCCCAAAAGAAAACTTTTTATTCCAATGTAGGTACATTTCTGTTCAGCCGGCAGAATAAAAGAAAATTGAATATCATGAAAAGACATTAACCTGGAATATTTTAAGATATTTTAATTAAAAAAACAAGCAAAAAAAAAAAAAAAACAAACATTAAACTTGGAAGGGTGTTGCTTTTATAGACTATATGCGGTCTTGAGAGGAATTCCCTCTCATCAGTGCTATGCATTTTGATATGCAGAAAAATGGTCTCTTTGAAAAAATAAAAATCTTTAAAAATGATGCAGTTACTGAAACGCAGTCAACTTCTACCTAAAGTTCTGTTAGGACAGTGTTATAGGGAGAAATAAAGAATGCATAGGGCTCCTGGCTCCTTCCAGCGAGGATCATCACAATATCAACAAAGTGGTTGATTCAGCAGTTTGTGACAATGGTACAGTTTCAAGGGTACTCAGTGCAGGAATGGTAAGATGTTCTCATTAAACCATTCATCTGTGAAGCTCAGGTGGTCACCCTCCACACCAAGGAACACCAGCTTCCCAGCTTTGTCCATTTCTCTTAATCCCAAACGATCCTGTAGGGACAGAGATAATTGCTTTGTGAAGTACATTTTAAAAACGTAATGCTATTCCATGGTAAAACAAATGTGTCTACCACAAAGTTTAAACAATAAAACCCTCTTTGCTTCCTCCTCTACAACCATAACATTATGCACAATTAGACTCACATTGTCTCTTAGCCTCCTACCATTGGAACAAATTGCCTCTTTACATCCAATAAGTGAAATCCTGTGAAATGCAGCACCAATTCTAGAAACCACCTATTCAAACATTTTGCTACACTATACTACTAGACAGGCCAAAAAGTTACTTCCTACTGTAAGTCTGGAGCGTCCAAGGCACACTCACCAGGACTCAATTTTCATTTGCCTCGGTTAACATCATAACTCCTACAGGCGACATAGCATATAATAATTGGGGGATTTATTCACTATGGTCCAAATGTAACCTAGTGAAAATGAATAATTTTGAGCAGAATGCTATAAAATCGGTTCCAAATTTGCAGCTGGTCAGCTCTATATTTAATGTAATTAAAGCATCATTGACAAAAAACAATAGATATGCAGCTGCACAAAGGGACAGATATAAGAGGGCTAACAATATATAAAGGGAGTAGTGGCTATATGGGGGAGGGAATGGTAAATAAAATAAGGGGGGGGGGAGAAAAGGGTCACTTGGGGAGCAATACTTATGGTTACATGAAAATATTAAAGATAAAGGAAAAACAACAATAGAGTCCAATATTGGAACTCTAATACATATATCTCTATCTATCACAGTTAGGATGACATACAATATGTACAATACAATATGTAAATGCATAAATGAAAACGGTTTTGATAAAACAAAGTATGATAAGATCAGTGTATACGTTAATATATAAATTAAAATTAAAGGAAAACTTACATATGTTAAAAGGCACATATTTATAAGAAGTTAAAAAGATCAAAATCTACATTTAATCCATTAGGGACAAGGTCGACCCAGTGCATTTCTTTTTGACCTATGATCTTTTTAAAATCACCATCTCTCCAAGGGATTTTGCATTTTTGGATACCTATACATTTTAGATGTTCAAGGTTCTTATCGTGGATTATAAAGTGTTTGGACACGGAGTGTTTTCGGTATCCTTTGATAATATTGCGACAGTGTTCCATTAGTCTTGTTTTTAAGCACCAGGTTGTCATCCCAACGTACTGGAGGCCACGCAGGCACTCCAGTAGGTATATTACATTCTTAGTATTGCAGCAAGGTCTGCTTTATTGGTGATATTTGAGGTGAAATGTGTAGTTTTAAATTTGATACTTTGCTCTGTAGTTTTGCAGACTAGACATCTACTGCATTTAAAAAAAGCATTTTGATTGGGATAAAACGGATAAGGATTGATTAGTGGTAGATTTAGTGTAATTTTTAGTTAAAATAGATATAAAACTAGGAGCACCTCTAAAAACTGCATTTGGTTTTTCTGGGATAAATTCTTTAAGAGTGTCATCTTGTGCCAATGTTTAATAATTTTTTTTCACTTGGTAACGGTTCTTATTGAAATTAAAAGTTATTGGCATAAAAAAGGAGTCTGTCATTTTTTTGTTTTGTATTCTAAGAGATCTGATCTTTCTTTGACTGCTTTAAGGGATTTATCAAGATTATCTGGGGAATAGTTTTTATCAATTCATTTCTCTTTGAGAGTATGGGCTTGTTCATTAAAACCTTTGTTACGAGAGCAGTTTCTACGTAAACGTAATAATTTACTTTTGGGTAAATACGCTAACCATGGTTTGTGGTGGCAGCTGGATTGATAAATAATAGTGTTTGTATAGACTTTAAAAAAAAAAAAAGTTTTAGTGTTGACTATACCGTTATGAATAAAAATGTGTAGATCTAAAAAAATGGGCCCGCATAAATCATGCCTCTATAAATATAGCAAAATCTTAATGTATTCAAGCCTGAAGCTGTAGATCTGCATGCTGTTTGCCTCAGAAAATCAAGCAGTCGCTAACATCATCAGAAGTGGTAGCTTGATCCAATCACAATGCTTCCCCATAGGATTGGCTGAGACTGACAAGGAGGCAAATCAGGGGCAGAGCCAGCAGAATTCAAACACAGCCCTGGCCAATCAGCATCTCCTCATGGAGATGAATTGAATCAATGAATCTCTATGAGGAAAGTTTAGTGTCTGCATGCAGAGGGAGGAGATACTGAATGTTTGGATGTATTTTAGGCAGCCATGACCCAGGAAGGATCTCTAACAGCCATCTGAGGAGTGGCCAGTGAAGTTATCACTAGGCTGTAATGTAAACACTGCATTTTCATTGAAAAGACAGTGTTTACAGCAAAAAACCTGAATGTAATGCCTGAATGTAAAGCCTGAATTCTATTAACCAGAACAAATTCAATAAGTTGTAGTTGTTCTGGTGACTATAGTGTCCCTTTAATACAACTGCTACTGAATTATGAGGTTAAAATTATACTTTAGTTGAGCATAGCACAGAGTATATCAACAGCTACATGTTTAACTGTCGCTCATGAAACAGCAAATGTGCCAGTCTGTCATGTAACCAGAAGCACTGTCTAACACGCCTTATCCTGGATTAGGCTTGCCCACATGTGAATTTACAATTTATCTTCTGCAAAATAAAGAATTGGGGGGGGGGGGGGGGGGGGAGGAGGGGGGGTTATGGAACACTGGTAGGAATAAAGAGATTTGCACCTCATGTTAGTAACAGATATTGGAGATGTGAACCTCAAAAGGGTGGATATTTTACTTTTTTTGTTGCCCAATAATTACCCCTTTTTGGGGGTAGCACTCGTTTGTTATTAGGTTATTAATTTTGCCAAAACTTTAATAGTGAGCTCATGGAAAAAAATGTCCATTAATAGGGGTATGGATGAGTTAAGTGAATGAATTTAGGAATATTAAACCTATATTGCAAAAAGTCGATTTAATAGAGGAACAAAAAGGGGAAACGTGGGATATACTAGTAAAATCCTCTAGTGATGTTAAAGGAAAAGATGGTTAATTTAATTTGTGGATACTGGATTTTTTTTTCTTCCTTTTTTTGTGTGTGGAGGTTCGGCTTAAGGTTGAGGACAGCCCCCCTGTCCTCCACCTTAAACCAAACCTACACACACACACACACACACAAAAAGAAAAAAAATCCAGTATCTACTAATTAAATTAGCCATCTTTTCCTTTAACATCACTAGAGGATTTTAGAGGAGGGGGGAGAGAGTGAAAGAAGGGGAGAGAGATAGCGGGTGATGGTGTTCCTGTTCCCCTGTTTCCCTTTTTTTTGTTTTATGCATGTTATTGTTAAAGTTATTTTGTGCAACTGTGCAAAAAAAAAAAAAAAAAAAGTTTGATATATTACTGGTCTCCACTAGGGGTACCCAAAGTAGGGCTTGAAATAACAACTCACTGTAATTAATTCAACAGTTTCCTTATAAAATAAATTTAGATTAGTAAAATCCCCAGTCAACCAGCAATAAGTTAATAGAGAAGTAACTTAATCTCCAAAGTTACTCCGTTATGATTAGCATCAAGTAGAGAAAGATGTCTACTGTTCTCAATTAGTGTTATTATATAAACATTATATATTTTTTATTTTCTATATAAATTCTCTACCTACACACAATACACAGTAACATGTAGTTCACAGGCTAAGGATAGAGTTACAAAGCAACAGCTGAATTAACAAAAAGTATCAAGGATATGAATCACATTCACTTAGCGAATTGTATAACCAACTCGATTGTCAGTAAGCCTCAATGTTGTAAAAGGACACTGTAGGCACTGTGTCTGCTTCTTCTCATTAAACTGGTTATTGTGTCCGGAGTCCCCTGGTACCGTCATTTCCTTCAGCATTAAACAGTTTTTAAATGTTTTAATGGTAAACGAGAGTCCCCGGCATCCCCGTCCCCTCTGTATTGCTTTGGCTAATGAGGAAGTATTAGCCGGAGCAGCAATGGAGCAGCTGTGATTGGCTGAATGCTTCAAGTCTATCAGAGTTCCAAGTGGCGGTATGAATGGGTATGTCAAGGAAGTGTGCTGGACTGTGGGTGGCCAGGGACCCTTATTTAGTGCTTAACAGCTCAAACATGGTTTAACACTGAATGGAGGAACAGTGCCAGGGAACTCTATGCACTATGACCAATTCAAAGAGATGAAATAGTTATAGTGACTACAGTGTCCCTTTTAAAGGGGAGTAACAGTTGGGTGATTAGGGGGTGGCTCTATATAAATATTGCATCTTTACATAAATATCAGGGTGAATCTAACATACATACAAGGACATGGGGTGAAGTGGTTTAAGAATGCTCCACATAGAATACTTTGTCATGAATAAAACAGACCCATACTCTTATAATCCTTAATAGAGTATCTTCTCCAAGTATCAATCCCAAATATTTAGGCATATTTGCCCTCAAATTCCCATCACAATATGTTATCAGTGGAAAAAATAAATAAGTATGCGGATGCACGTTTTGGCCCTTGCATGCGTCTTCAAAAGAGGACCCAAAAAACGAAAGCGGCAGAGCATCAAAACCAAGATGAAATCCCAAGGAGGGATAATCTCTTTGATGATGGGTACCAGATTAGAGACTGCTCTGATGAAATGAAGCAAGGGCACTAGTGTATTGGAAGTCAGATAGTGGTATAAAAACGAAAAGCTGAAACCTGCACTTTGAGGGAGGAAGCTATTTCTCTGTGCTACAATGCTCTCCTCTACTAAAGCATTATCCACTTTTGGCCAACTTAATTTGTAGAAACCCGAGAATGCAATGAAAGAGAAGATCAATATTGATGCCTCGGCACCTGGTAACATATTCTGGAATAGGATTCTGGATGATTCCATCTTTGTGGCTACCAGTATGTCTACCACTTTGGAAGTCAGACCTCTGGATGCAGAGTCTGCCACTCAGAGACCAGGCTGTCAGTTCGAAAGTCTTCAAAGTTTGTAGGGACCCGCAATTCCACTTTGAAAGAGCCTCCATGGAGTTAAACTTTTGCAAGGCCAAAATTGGATGATTACTATAGCTCTGGCTTTGTCCTGAATGAGGTGTTGCAGAACTCACAGAATCAGAATGATGAGAGGAAAAATGTAAGCCCGCCCAAAGTGCCATTTTATTGCCAATGCATCTAGGAAATGGCTGGTCTGTTCTGTTGATGAAAGCAAATCGTTGAACTTTTGTTTTTATTTCTGAAGCCATGAGTTTCACTTCTGGGCTGCCAAACCTCTTCGCTCCTGAAAAACAAGGACCTAGAGACCAATTCCCATGATGTGATTTCTGCGTAAGGTATCTACTACTACCTTGACATCTGCCTTGATGTAGACAGCCAAATTAGAAGGAAGATAAATCTCAGTCCACAACTATTTATTTTAGCATAGAAGAGCTAGGGCTGATGAACATGTTTCACCTTGTCTGTTGAGATCAGCCACTGTCATAAGATTGTCTGATCTTATCTCGATGTGCGGAAACTGGACAGAACCACAGATTGCTTTGATTCCTCCCGTGATAGGAGTGTAACTAACTTATTACCCCAGAGGAAGTTCGGACCCATACCAGACGAAACGCGTAGGGTTTAGACATTTAAAGGGAACTTTTTCATAATTTTTTTTTTTTTTATGTTTGTTAATAAAGATTTGTGTGCTTAAACTGATTGAAGAGTGGTGATCAACAGGAAAGACCAAGACCTAAACTGGGTGGAAAGAACATCTATTTAATTTGATGTGCCTGTATCCTACAGTAATCCTGTAAGGGTTTCTCATATTAAAGCGCAGCTTTTCTAGTATCATACGTTTTGCACCATTTCTTTATTTTTGTTCCCATATGTCTGTCCATCTGTGCTGAAGATTTCAGCACCATTTGATATGCCTTCAATCAATTTGTTTGGGAGTGCAATATACACCGTTTTATCTTATGGTGTTTATACAATATTACTATGAGCATTGTGTTTCCTTTTTCCACTGTAGATATTGTGTGTTTGTATATAATATTTTATTGTGTCTTCTAGTAGCCTGTCTGTCCTATAGAAGAAAGGTGGAAATCCCCATGTGGTCATGTACTACCACTAAGCTGCCTGTATGTGGGGAGGATACTTTTCATTTTTTAATTGATTTCCTTTTAGTAAAATGTCTCAATTGCAAATCCAAGGATTTTCACTGAATTCACAAGCATTCAGGTTTTGACACTGACTGAATCAAGACAGAAATAACCAGAGATATACTCCTCAGTGTGTCAAGGATTTATTATCAAAAGACAAAACACCTAGCATCAGAACCACTTGATAATCAAGCTCCCCAGTCCTGCATCTAGGTTCTCCACTCAGATAAGTTAGATGCCACAAGTTATTGTAGATTGTTTTACTTGTTTACTCTAGAATAGTCTGTATAGCAGTTAAGGACTGGACACAATAACATCATTTATAGCTACCAGGTACCTTCATTAATGTATTTTCTTGAATTATGCTGCTGGACTTTAAGTCATAATCCCTGCCCAGGAAAGGTTTATGAAATATGCATAGAGCTCCTATATACAAGCTACAGCTTTGTTAAATAAAAAACAAACTTTTTTTAATTGAATGTGTAGATGTATTTTCTTACCTCAATATACAGGGTGCTGTTCTGTAATGGGACAATATCTATACTTTGTCCTGGTTTGTAGAATGCAAACCACTGTGAAGAAGAAAAAGTACAAAAACACTTTAGATTTTATCAGAAATAATTGGTCCAAACATAGCTGGTTTTATGGTCTTTCCACTACTACCAGTGGACCAGTTCAAAACACGACTTAAATGCAGACTGCCTACCTGCGGTAAGGTGCCCGCTCTATTTGACACTCCTTCCCCCACCCATCAGACAGCTACTCCACTGCCTCTAAATAGATCTCTCTCTTCTGGTTAGATCTAGGTTTATTCACTAACCTCTGAATCTGGTGGAACAACCATGGTATCTTTAAGGAATTTCACCATGACAAATTTCTGCAGCTTCTGGAGATTGTGCTTGTAGCTTTCATTTACACTCTAAAGAAAACAAAAAACAAAAACAACACCAAAACATAACAACAGTTTATTTGCATGTTAAGAACATGTTATAGACAACAAACTAGGGAACAATGTGAAATGTCAATCAGTTGCTAAGGCAAATAATTTATTATATATAAATAGGGGCATTAATTCTCTGGATGAAAATATAATTTAGCCTTTTCAAAAAATTACTGGTAAGACCACACCTTGAATATGTTGTGCAGTTTTGGGCAGCTGTTCTAAAGAAAGATATTATGGAACCAGCGCCTGCAGCCCTGGTCAGAACCCTCACAAGAACCCCCATGGAAAAACTTGCAGTTGGGCAACAGTCTAAAAACCCAGAAATTGGGTTATATGGAACCTCTCTCTCCGCTCCAAACATCACATTTGAATAACAGCAATGGCTCCCAAAGATGTAGTAAGATCTGAGCCATGAGACAAGTATTTAAAACTTTATTTTACAAACATGTGTACAAACATGTGTAAGTTTTTTGTCGCAATTTTTTTTTCTCTTTTGTTTGTATACTTGTCGTGAACTTACCCGTTATTGGAACCCACGACGCTCCCCTTCTCGGGCCACACAGGCAGAACGCACCGCGTGGCCTGAATAGACAGTAATTCCCTTCGGTCCCGCGAACCAGCAGAGGGAACTGTTCGTGGGATCGGAGGGAAGTTCTATCTATGCCGTCCCTATAAATAAAATATTTTGCCAGAGCGTCATGAGCTTAAAGGGACCACGTCATCTAGGCTTGTTTTAGCCTTCATTCATTACCCTATTGTGGTTTCTGTATAGATCTTTGCTTTGTGCTCCTGTGTTTGATCTCGGCTTCGTAATTTCCGGGTAACCAGACTCTGCTTCTTATTGACCTTGTGATTTTGTGATTTCTGGTAGCCTGACCCAGCTTTGTCTTGACTGAGTGTTTCAGCAATCCGGACCTTGATTTATCTTGACCCTGTTTCTTGTTGTAATAATACGTTAAGTCCGGCTATTCTAAGGCTCTGTAATAAGTCTTTCGGATCCACTTTTTTAACCCTATATGGTCAGGAATACATGTTTGTGTTCCTGCCCCTATAGTGCTCCTTTAAAATTATATTATACTGCATAACAAATAATGGATTATCCTCCAAAGAGACTATTGTATGGTAGAAAACAACCACAAATTAAATGTTAAAAAGGTGTGACGGCAGGTAAGAACCATTCAGCACATGTAATCTGCTCAATTTTCTAAATACATTTATTAGTCCCTGGCCTTATCTTATAGCTAGGATAGCCTTATGCCTATCCCATGCATGCTTAAACTCCCTGTGTTAACATCTACCACTTCAGCTGGAAGGCTATTTCATGCATCCACTACCCTCTCAGTAAAGTAATACTTCCTGATATTAGTTTTAAACCTTTGCCCTTCTAATTTAAGACTATGTCCTTGTTGTGGTAGTTTCTTATTTTAAATATAGTCTCCTTGTTTACAGTGTTGATTCCCTTTATGTAGTTAAATGTTTCTTTCATATCCCCCCGTCTTGTCTTTCCTCCAAGCTATACAGGTCAAGATCCTTTAACCTTTCCTGGTAAGTTTTATCCTGCAATCCATGAACCAGTTTAGTAGCCCTTCTTTGAACTCTATCTAAGGTATCAATATCCTTCTGGAGATACGGTCTCCAGTACTGCGTACAATACTCCAAGTGAGGTTTCACCAGTGTTGTGTACAATGGCATGAGCACTTCCCTCTTTCTACTGCAAATACCTCTCCCTATACAACCAAGCATTCTGCTAGCATTTCCTGCTGCTCTATTACATTGTCTGCCTACCTTTAAGTCATCAGAAATAATCACCCCAAATCCCTTTCTTCAGATGTTGAGGTTAGGACTCTATCAAATATGCTGTACTCTGCCCTTGGGTTTTTACATCCAAGATGCATTATCTTGCACTTATCCACATTAAGTATTAACAGTGTATCCTACTATTGATGCTCCATACATATGTATTGAACATATGAGGGATTATAGAGATTCTTGCGCAGGGTACATTTTATTATTGGTTTTTATTTTATTTTTATCTTTCTATACTGGTGATGGATCCTTAGGTTTAGGCACATAAATGATATGCTTACATATGTATCTTTCAATTCTGTTTTAACTTTTTGGCTTATCAAATCTCTGCAAGACATAGGCATTATTGCCCATATAAAAGTAATTAAAATTGTATTTTTTGAGTGCTGTAACATCAGGTTTTTTTTCCTATTGTATCGTAGGGCAGGTAACATCAATAACAGCACTTATAGCCTGTTGAGTGCCAATATTTATGTATTGTTTTTTTATAAATGAAATAAAACCATTTTTTATGTTAGCCGTGTGAGTCACAGTCAGGAGAGATGTGGTTAGGGCTGTATAAACAGAAACAAAAGTGATTACCTCCTAAATTGCAGCGAATTGATAAGCAAGACTGCGGGTGAATGTTCTATACACCAAAACTGCTTCACAAAACTAAGGTTGTTTTGGTGCTTAGAATGTCTTTATAGCCTAAAAGGGACACTATAAGCACTAAAACAACTTAGGCTTGATGTAGTGGTCTTTGTGTATAGATCATTGCCCTGAAGTCTAACGACTCAATTCTATGGCATTCTATGGCATATAGGACTTAATCACTTTGTTTATGCAGTCCTAACTACACTTCCTCTACAGGTTACCCACACAGTCTCTCTAACATTTAAAGGGAAACTAGAGTGCCAGGAAAACTTTCCTTCCCTCATTCCCCTCCCACAGTGGGGCATAAAGGATAAAAAAACCCTTCTGTCACTTACCTCAGTCCAGCGCCAATATTCCTTGGCACTGACTCGACTCCGCCTTTGCTTCTCCCCCACAGACATCATCTGGCAGGGGAGTCCTAATGCATATGCGGTGCAATGGCCACACTCCCATTAGGATTTCTCCATAGGAAACCATTATACAATGCTTACCTATGTGGTTTTGGGTGACACTGGACGTCCCCATGCATAGCGTGAGGATGTCCAGCATCAGTTATGCGACTAAAAGTCGCCTAACGGCCCAGAAGTCCTTCTAGTGGCTGTTTGGTAGACAGCCGTTAGTGGTGGAGTTAACCCACCAATCGAATTATTGCAGTTTCTTAAAAACTGCAATAATTAGCATTGCGGGGTTCCAGGACACAGCACTTCAATTAGTTGAAGTGATCTGGGTGCCTATAGTGTCCCTTTAAAACTTTCTTTTTTGCACAATCGGTTTAATTTATCTCCTGTTAAAAGCCTGCAGGAGCCTCTTGTGCATGCTAAAAGTTCAATTAACAGAGCAGAAGATAAAAACTACCAAAAAGTTAGCACATTGTGCTGTAAGATCTATATTGAAAATGAAACTATTATTTTTCCATGCAGGTTCAGGGTGAGTCACGCCAAGGGTGATGTGGCTATGGCTGCATAAAAGAGAAATAAAAGTGATTTATCTAATTGGCAGAGAATTGAGAAGTGAGCCTGCATGGGGCATTGTCAATACACACACAACTTTTTTTTTTTTTTTTAAATAAATAAAAATGGGTGAGATTACTATACATGCCTCAGCAGTTTTCAAAGGAATGCATTGGAATCTACGGTGTACACGTGTTAATGTCATCATACGTCACTAGCAGGATCTGCATGCATTTACGTGTATTCTCAGTACTACTTTAAACATACGAAGGTCCGCAAGCAACATCCTTGATGCAGAGTAAGCAACAAGGAGGGTATGCAAAGTGGCTAGTTTGTTCAGTTTTTGTTTGGTTTTTTATACATTTATATTTAAATACATAATCAAAAACCTTCATTAAGTGTCGCTTTAAAATACATTTGCATCCCTCTACTGACAAGTTTTTTACTCCAGCGAGTCTGGTTTGCTTAAAACCAGACAGGTATGTCAGTGTTTGTTTCACACAAATGAGCCCTATATTTTCATTCATGATCAATATATGTGACTAAAACTTGATATCCCATGTTGATCTGGAATGAAACCAATGCGTTTGTGACTGCAGGAAGAGAGAGAGAGAGAGAAGATTTCTTGCTGTCTGGGGACTCTTAGATTGAGTTCACCATCATAATGAGGATTTCTGTAAATAAATATCTGTTATTTTTAGTGAGTTTAAGGTCTTAAACATTAACATATTGTGATATTTTACATAAATGGATCACTCACTCTCTCCTGATTGATATCGGCAAGGAAAATGCTGTTCTTTTGGTAGGCCTCTTCATTGAGCGGATCATGCCAATATTCTGCTTGCACCAGACTGTATTGAAAGGCACACAGAGGTTTTGTGTTAAAATAGAGACTTTGCACCTCTGTTCCTCAACATAGAAAGTATTCCTACGAATACTCACTGTTCCTGTACGGGTTTTGTGTAGGCTCCAGAATTCAGCAGCTTTCTTATCCAGTCACATATGTGGGACACTTCTCCAGGACAATGGGGGAGGCCATATACACCTAGACACATGGTACACAGACAGACAATTATTTGTGTGTGTGTGAGGAATGTGCGGATCTGTCAGTATCAGCATGTGTGTCTGTGAGTGTGTGTGTCTGCCAGTATCAGTAGGTGTCTAATTTTTGGTGTTGACAAGCTGGCGATCATAGGACCAGTGTCATCTAAACATTAGGGGCCCCTGGTTAAAGCAGTGAACTGGTTCCCTGCCTACACACAACTCACAGGAATAAAAATTTAAATTATAGATAAAATTTAGCTTATATTTATTAGTATCTCCATCAAATGCACTACATACACCAACTGCAGAATACACACGCACACACAGACTGCTGAGTATGTACAGTCCGCTGAATACACACACACACAATGCTGAATACATGCGCACATGCGCACACACACACTGCATTGAGGGGTGCACTGTGTGTAGGGTGCAGGTAGCAAAGAAGTTTTGTTTTTTAATAATCCTATACATTAATAAAATCTTCATTTCCCCCCTCCCTTCTTACCTTTGGTAAAGAAGCGGGGGACTCAGCCAGCCAGCCCTGGTGGTCCATTGATGGTAAGTTCTATGCAGTCTGCAGCTCGTCTGGCTGCAGGCTCTCCTGTCCTCCCGCGCGCAGAAGGCTGTGTGGAGCATTGTCATGGTAACGCCTGCTTGCGGGAGATGCGATCTGCTTCCCAGGACCCTCCCTCTGCCTCCGGGTCCTCCCACCCCGATCGAAAGGGCCTTGGGCCGTTGAGAGAGATCTCTTATCTCCTCACCGGCCAGAGAGGGCCCACAGCCATTAAACAGGGCCGGGGGCCCCCAGGCAACTGCCCAGGGAGGCAGTAAAGGTCGTATGGAATTACAATGATACGGAGCAAAGAATTGAGGACCACTGCTCTATTTTATCTCTGCACAAAGTGCGTACAAGTATAAAAATAAGGTATGCAACGCAACCAAAAGTGTAAGGGCATATGACAGGTCCTTTCACAACCAAAGCATTTCACCCCTGTACTCAGGGCCAGATTAAGAGCCCAGTGGGCCTGGTGCTGACAATTATGATGGGGCCTAATTACAGAATCTTAGCGACCAAAAACACAAAAACAGTCATACCTCCCAAGCATCATGTATCTGATGGAGATGGTGTTGGAGGGAAACTCAAAGGATGTTTCAGCTATAAGAAAACACATACTCTATGCTAATCGCTCTCTAATTTATGCTTTAATCTTTCAAGTAAATCCATACCCCCTAACAGCAGTGTCCAGTGAAGCAGGAAGTCAATGGGCGGGGTAAGTGGGTGGGCCACTGACGTGAATCACGTGACCAGAACTGCCAAAAGGGACGAACATGCCAAAAAAGGGGGCATGTCTGTCCAAAGAATTGGAAGGCCATCCTGGCATCAGTGTCCCTATGTATCACAGTGTCAGTGTACCCATGTCGCCCAGTCCCCTAGTGTCTCAGTGTCCCCATGTCTCAGTGTTTCCCGTGTCACTAGGATACTAGGGGACACAGAGTCATGTGGACACAGTGAAACACCAGGGGACACGGAGACACCAGGGGACACTTGTGGATACATACATGGGGACACAGACACATGGGGACACTGGGAAACATGGGGCACTTGTGGAAATACATGGGTACACTGGGAGACATGGGGACACTGAAAAATTTGGGGACACAGACACTAGCAGACAGATATTTGGGGACACAGACACTGGGAGCTGTGGGGACACTGAGACACTAGGGACATTGGCTGGGAGACATGGGGACACTATGTCCCCTAGTGTCTCAGCGTCCCCATGTTTCCCTGCTGCCTTTCTCCCCATCCTTCACTTCCCTGAGCTGTAGGCTGTCTCTGCAGACTGGGAGCTGCGGTCTGAACTCTCTGTGCTGTGTAGCTGCTCCCCTGCGGATCAGTGAGTAGAGAGAGAGGCAGGGAGGGATATGCTGTAACTTCCTATCCCTGCCTCTCTCCACACACAGTGACCCCTACTGACTGGTGCTGGTATTGCAGAGTAATCTCCATTTATACTGAGAACAATATCTGCATTTGTATTGCCGGTATTACTGCAATACCGGCACGGCCAGGCAGCCTCAAATACCAGCTGTGCTGGTAAAATACCAGTCGTGCTGGTAAAATACCAGTCAGGTGGCAAACCCAAGAGGGGTGTGTATTCCATGGGCCTGGGCATGCAGCTCCATCAGCCCCTATGTTAATCCGGCCCTGCCTGTACTCCGAGAATTAGGACAGCTATAACCAATACACAAAGAGAGGAAGGTGCTCCATTTGCAACACTAGCAGATTGTGAACTACCATTACTGTGTCTGTCGCAAAGTTCTGCAGTATTTGCTTTATTTTCTAGAATCCTGTAGCAATGTGGACCCCACATGCCATAATACAAATATCATCATATACCATGAGTTTTAAGTACATTTTAAATTGAGCATTTTTCCCATACATATTTCCTGTATCACAACTGAACATGTGGGAGTAAAAAGGGTTGAAATTATTTTCTCCAAATTTAGCCTTTTATGCTTATGCAAATTTCTGGTGTTCTAAATTACTAATGAAAACATTGTTAAATACAAATTTAGCACGTTTTTCTGTTCCAATTCTGGCAATACCTTGATGTTGGCCACCAATGGAAATCAAGTTATGCATGGGAGGAGAGGGACATCTCTGGGCCACAGCTCTCCTGAGCAAACATAATGAGACAAGGGTTAGCATAGTTTTGTTTTTGTTTTTTTGTTTTTAAATCCTACTCCACTGTTATAACACTCCACAAAATGACACTTACAGGAATTGACCCCCTTGTGAGAATCCCATGCTGTTGTAGCCCTGCTGTAGCTTGGGATCTTTTGCTAGCTGCTCACAAACTCTAGCCACCTGCTCATTCACATTGAGAAAGAAACTATTTTCCATGTCCTATAAGAAAATAAGATTAAGTTCTGCTGGACATCACACAATATGGCAAAGCAGGCAACATACTGAAATCCTCCCCTCCATAGTGTGCCCTGTCATACCTGAGTAATACTGTTCCCAATCTCCAGAGAAAGCACATAAATCCCAGAAATCTGCCTTTCTACCATTTTCTTAATGGCTCCCATACTGAAGGGATTACAGCAAGAGTCACCTGGTAAAGTACACATTATCATAATAATAATAATAATACAAAGAGAAACGTAGCTACAAAATCCGTTTACAAAAAAATAAAAATAATGGAAGACGTATCTCCCCTAGGGTAAAATGCAGTAAAGTATTAGAAGACCTGCAAACTAATAAATAAGCTTAGTGGACATGAAGAAGGCTTTGTTGCTTACCCATTCCGTGCCATATAACAAGCGGTACCGGTTCCCCATCGCTTTTCTGAACGGGACTCCCCTGCACTAAAAGCAGGCAGATAGAGAGCACCCAGACAGCGAACACAGACATCTTAGCCAGATTAACAATGTCTCATGACAAGACACACTTCCGGGTTCCATCACATGACTCTGTCAGGTGATCTCTAACTTGTAAATAGTCTGTCATTTAAATTCATATATATGGCCTCAAGCACATATATTGATATTCCATAGAGCGTTTATTGTATATACTTGTATACGTTTCTCGTACATATTACATAAATTCAAGGTTATGGAAACCACGAGTCTTATTAGTTCCGTGTCTGACCACTAGAGGGCATGTGGCATGCAAGTGCCCTGTATAATGTTCAAATGGAAAAACGAAGATGAAAATGTTCTCCAACTTATCTTGTACTATTACTACATATAACCGCAACTTTATCTAGTCTCATACCAAAGAGCATTGCCCTCTTACAGTTACAAAGTACTGGAGACCTATGTGTGTTATGGACATAGAAACGTATTAGATTCACTAGATGTTTATAAATATTTTGACCCATCAAAGGCATTATTTACCTGTCATATAATTCATGTTCTCTATTATATATTCACTATTTCAACAGGAGTGTAGAATAAGAGGATATAGCCCAAATGACCAAGAGTGATGTCCAGGTATAGTCTGGTGAAGGCTAAAGCGATAAAAGAATATAAAACTCTCCAAGCTGAAGGCAATAAAGGTTGGTGAAAGGAATACTCTGGAGTGGACACTGTAACAACTTAGTTGCCATGGTGCCAGCAAGTTCCTTGCTCCAACTTACCTTCAGTGGTTAAACCCAGGGCCGCCATCAGGGGGTGATAACCATAACGGTTGTCACGGGCACGCCGGCCCGGGCCCCACGTGTAGCGGCGCCCACATGCCACTCACTTAGGGCCATTCACTTAGGGCCACCCAATGGGCCTTATATCCGCTGTGGCTGTGTTATAGCGCGACCGGGCCCCTTTAAAAAAAAAAATGATGCCGCCGCAGCGCAAGTGCTGCTCGGAGGAAGTGGTCACTTCCTCCCAGCTCACTCCGTGCGGGAGGAGCGCGCACCCGGCAGTGAAGAGGGAGAGCCAGCCGACTCCCAGTCCCATCAGCCCCAGCCACCCTCCTGCAAAGACAAGGTAAGAGACAGGAGGGTGGCTGGGAAATGAGCTCTGTATGTATGTCTGTCTGTATGTTTATGTCTGTCTGTATGTCTGCATGCATGTCTGTATGTCTGTCTATATGCATGTCTGTCTGTATGTCTATGTATGTCTGTCTGTATGCATGTCTGTCTGTCTGTATGTCTGTCTGTATGTCTATGTCTGTCTGTATGTATGCATGTCTGTATGTCTGTCTGTATGTCTATGTCTGTATGTCTATGTATGTCTGCCTGTATGCATGTCTGTATGTCTGTCTGTATGTCTATGTATGTCTGTCTGTATGCCTGTCTGTATGCATGCCTGTATGTCTATCTGTATGTCTGTATGCATGTCTGTATGTCTGTCTGTATGTTTATGTCTGTCTGTATGTCTATGTATGTCTGTCTGTATGCATGTCTGTATGTCTGTCTGTATGTCTATGTCTGTCTGTATATCTATCTGTATGTCTATGTATGTCTGTCTGTCTGCATGTCTGCATGTCTGTCTGTATGTCTATGTATGTATGTCTGTATGCATGTCTGTATGTCTATCTGTATGTCTATGTATGTCTGTCTGTATGCATGTCTGTATGTCTGTCTGTATGTCTATGTCTGTCTATCTCTGTCTGTATGTCTATGTATGTCTGTCTGTATGTCTGTCTGTATGTCTATGTATGTCTGTCTGTATGCATGTCTATATGTCTATGTCTGTCTGTGTCTGTATGTCTGTCTGTCTGTCTATGTCTGTCTGTATGTCTATGTCTGTCTGTCTGTCTGTCTGTCTATGTATGTCTATGTCTGTCTGTATGTCTATGTATGTGTGTATGTGTATGAATGTATATGTATGTCTGTCTGTATGTATGTCTATGTATGTCTGTATGTATGCATGTCTGAATGTATGTATGCATGTATGTCTGTCTGTATGTATGTCTATGTATGTTGGTATGTATGCATGTCTGAATGTATGTATGTATGTATGTCTGTGTATGTATGTGTGTATAGATGTCAGTGTCTGTATGCCACTATGAATGTATGTCTGTCTGTCTGTATGTCATCATGAATGTGTCTGTGTATGTATGTCCTTATGCATGTGGGTCTGTATGTATGTTAGTATGTGTCTGTCACTATGTAAGCCTGTGTGTCTGTATATGTGTGTATGGCTCAGTATGTGTGTGTCAGTATGTATGCCTATATGCGTATCAGTATGTGTGTCTGTTAGTATGTATCAGTGTGTGTGTGTGTGTGTGTGTGTGTGTGTATGTGTGTCCTTTTGTATCAGTGAATGTGATTGTGTCTGTGTGTGTATTCCTGTGGGCGTGATTTGGAGGCGGTCTCTGTGGGCGGTTTTGGAGGCGGGCCCCCGGGTGCCCAGACCCTGAGCTCAGTTAGGGGCCCCAAAATTTCTGGTGGCGGCCCTGGTTAAACCATTATCAAATGCAGGGCTCAACAAATCCCTAGCCCAAGGTCCAGGGCCGGTGCAAGGATTTTTGGCTACACAGGCGAAGATGCATTTTGCTGCCCCCCAAACAAAAAAATGCATCTTCACCTTTGAGTCTCGTAGCCCCTTTTTGAGTTTCTTACCCTCTTAAGTGCTTCATATCCCCTCTCTTTAATGTCTTGCCCTTTTGTTTCTTACACCCCCTTTAGTGTGTCTCTTATAACCCCTCTTGTTTATTTCTTACTTCCCCACCAGCCACATTCTATGTCTATTTCTTCCCCCAGCCCCTTTTTGTCTCTTTCTCCCATACAAACATAGATAAATGGGCAAAAATACATATATGCACAAAGACACAAAAATAGAAACACACAATCATACAGGCATACAGACCGTTATTTAGGCACTCAGTGACAAAGATATACAGACACACAATCAAACAAACAAATGCATACAGACAGTCAAACAATCTACACTTACAGGTAAACTCATATAAATGCAGACATAGTCATACAGAGACATACAGACACAGTCATACAGAGACATACAGACACAGACATACAGTCATAGAGAGACATAAAGACACAAGCAGTCACACATGCAGTCACATGTACATATTTACATCTCAGGCCAGCGTTTATGTATTTGAATGTAAGCATGTTTTTGTATACAGTATGGAGTATGTTTATGTGAATGTAGGGGTGTGTTGTGTTGACGTTTGAATGCAGGGGTGTCTTTGTATGTAGTGTTGGCGTTTTACTGCTGAGATGTATGCACATTTACACAAACATTGCCACAAACACTGCGATACACATACACACATTCATATATATATATATATATATATATATATATATATATATATATATATACTGGTACATATACAGATACACAGATTGACAACATACACACACACACACTGACACACACAGACACAGTGACAGACATGCACACTGACATACAGATACAAACACCTACACACAGAGACATACAGATGCACATACTGACAGACATACAGATACACACACAGTCACACACTGACAGACATACAGATACACACACACACACATTCACACACTGACAGACATACAGACACACACACAGTCACACACTGACAGACATACAGATACACACACAGATACACACACACATACATATGCTAATCATATATACTTTTATAGCCACCCTCCTGTTTCCTACCTTTTGGGTGCAGGAGGGTGGCTTACCTGGAATCCAGTGTGAAGATGTGGCTGAGGTAGTTGGGAGTTATGGGCTGATCTCCTCTCCCAGCCCCTCCTCTCTGCTCTCCCACGCAGCTCCAACCATGCAGATCCGGAGGGGGTGGTATTTCCGGCTCCTGCAAGGAGCCAGCCGGGCTGTGTGCTACGCGGGGAGCAGGGATATGACGTGTTCATATCCCCTCCACACAGTCCGCGGCATGATGCAGGAAGAAAGGCTGGTCTGTAGGGATGCTGCCGCCGCCGCTCGGTCACGCTACAAGAAGTGACCGGCAGGAGAGGAGTGCTGTGTGCTTCTCTCCTGCCGGTCACCCGGACATTTGCGCCCCTGGGCCGGAGCGCCCTAAGGCGGCCGCCTGTGCCGCCTTATGGTAGCGCCGGCCCTGCCAAGGTCGCCATGGTTCTGGTGCCTTGGTGTTTGTCAGCCCGTTCAGCGGACACGACCGGCCGAGGGAGCATGGATCTGTAATCTTCCTGTAGTTCTTGCTCTGCTCCCTTGTGCGCTGTGTGTGTCTGTCAATGTGTGTCAGTCAGTGAGTATGTGTGTCTGTCTGTCAGTGAGTGTATGTGTCTGTCAGTGGGTGTTTAATATTATTATTTTATTATTTATATAGCGCCATCAGATTCCGTACAATTAATAGTTATCAGGCCCTCTGTGATCGCATGTGAAAGGTGTTTTTACTCACCTTTTATGCCCTCGCTGTGCTGATCTCGCTGTGGCTGGCCCTGCCTCCATGGCTGGGATAATCTTGATGATTTCAGCCAAACCAATGCTTAGGAAGTTTTACACATGCACAGCAAAACAAAATATCATAGATATGCATTGAATCAATGCATCTCTCCTGGTAACATTCAGTGCCTCCGTGCAGAGAGTGGAGACAGTGAACGTAGATGCTGCACAATGTGCTGCACTGGACTAGGAATCACATCTAGTGACTGTCACTAGAGGTGCTAATAGGCAGCAATGTAAACACTGCCTTTTTTCTGAAAAGGCAGCTTTTATAGTGTTCAGCCTCCGGGGACAGGATATAAACACCAGAACAACTTATTTAAGCGGTAGCGGTTCTGGTGACTATAGTGACCCTTTAAGAATTCTATTTTTATCATTGAAAATGAAACCTTGTTAGTTTAAAAAAACAACCTGTCTTCTAACTTTTTTTTAGCTGGCTCCTAGGTTTCAAGCAAATTTCTAAATCCCCGATCAAATGGTTTATCCAAAGTCTTAAAGGAGCACTGCCAGGAAAACAAACTTGTTTTCCTGGCACTATAGGGTTATTAGGTTCCCCCCCCCCCCTCTATCTTAGGTGCCCCCTCCCGCTGGGCTGAAGGGGTTAAAACCCCTTCCGCCACTTACCTTAATCCAGCGCGGGCCGAAGTCAGCTCCGAATGGGCATGCGCGGCCAGAGGCGCGCACGCATTCAAATGGCCCATAGAAAAGCATTACTTAATGTTTTCCTATGGACGTCCAGCGTCTTCTCACTGTGATTTTCACAGTGAGAATCGTGGAAGCGGCTTCTAGTGGCTGTCAGGGAGACAGCCACTAGAGGCTGGATTAACCCTCAATGTAAACATAGCAGCTTCTCTGAAACTGCTATGTTTACAGCTGCATGGTTAAAACTAGGGGGACCTGGCACCCAGACCACTTCGTTGAGCTGAAGTGGTCTGGTTGCCTATAATGGTCCTTTAATTTTGATGCCATTAGGTCTGCCCCAGAACTTCAATTGCAGTCAATGACTTCAATCAGGAAACCAGGAATCAGCTGATATTCACAGCCTATTAGTAGCTCCCCATTCACAAAATGGATATTTTTCTCACTCCATTTTTTCAATGGGGAGCTAGTGACAGGCTGAAAGCTCAGGAAGTCTCACACTGTGGCCAGACTGAAGACTTGATTAAAGGGATACTATAGTGCCAGGAAAACAAAGCCCCTCTCACCCAGCGCTTAATGGGGTTTAAATCCCTTCAATCGCTTAGCTGAATCTAGCGCTGGGTCAGGCTCCGCCAATGCTCCTCCCCCGCTCAGCGCTTGCATTAGGATTCCCTATAGGAAAGCATTGTTTCATTGCTTTCCTATGGGTATTTGATTTAAGCTGGATGTCCTCATGCACACCGGAAATCCCTCTAGTGGCTGCCTGGTAGACAGCCACTAGGGATGGAGTGAACACTTAGAGGTAATTACTAGTTTTCCTTTAAATTGTTAAGGTGTCTGGAGTGTCCTTTTAATATATATACTTAGTTATTTAAATAATATATAGAATCATAAAACATGCTGCAGACCACCTTTTACAATACAAGTCAGTGTTGAGTAAACTGTGTTTCACATACCGCCCAACATTTTGAATAGTCATAGAATGACACTTTAAAGGGACACTTTAGCTTTGAATGAGACAGTTGCCTCACTCTGCAGACTAAAAAAGGCAGGTAACTATTATTAGTATTATTTTCATATTTACCTGCTCCTTCTTTCTTATGCTTTCAACATCCACTCCTATGGGTTACACTGATCTAACCGATTAGTGTCCTATCTCTAGGAATTCTGGAAAAGTCCATTAGGCATGACTGATAGAATCACACATACACCTGGAAGATCTCATCAGCTTATAGCATCTTGACAGGGAGAAGAGAGGGGAACGCCATTTAAAGCATGGGCACACTGGGCAGATAGATTTGCCAAGTTTTCAGTATATTATTCTGCGAGATTACTATCCAGGCTCAGCAGAAGCCTAATAAGGCTTGTATTTAATTATGTACACTTTCGATCTCTCTTTTTTTCTTGTTACGTTTGTATGATTGTATCTACCAATTTGTCATTATAAATAAATACTGTTTCTATTTCCAGGTAGCATCCTTTCACATTTTTTGAGAGGTGTGAGCTTTTTTCTTTCTTTTAATACTATTTAGGGTTAAGCCTCGAGACACCACTAGAGTGTCTCACTGGTGTAGAGATTCTGTGGACAGAGAATAACCATTTTGTGTGTCTTTCTCCATGGATTCTGCTTCTGTGCTTTGTTCTTTTTTGTTTCTAGTATAAGTATAATGCGCCCTGACAAACTGCACATATTGTTCAGGGATTGTTTAAGGAACATGACAAAGAGTTCAGGATGATACCTTGGCCTCCAAATTCCCCAGATCTTAATCTAATTGAGCATCTGTGGGATGTGCTGGAAGAACAAATCTAATCCATGGAGGGCCCCACCTCTCAACTTGCAGGACTTAAATGATCTGCTGGTAATGTCTTTGTGCCAGATAACACTTGCTTCGGAGGTCTTGTGGAGTCCATGACTTGATGCATCAGAGCTGTTTTGGAGGACCTACATAATATTAAGCGGTTGGTTTTAATGTTGTGGCTGATCAGTGCAGTTGCAAGCATTCCTGAAATAGAAGACAAAAATTTACAGAAGTAGTGGCTGAGTCAAGGTTGGTATTCTGCTCAAGGAAGTGTCTGCTCAAGTAACTGTCCTGTTGAAACATTGAAACAATGTCAAACAATGTCAAATCTATTTTTCAATACCAAAGGAACTGTGCATGTGTGAAAACGTCTACATTTTTATAAAATATGTGAGTGCTGTTTAATTTTAAGGAAAACAAAACAGCTTTTTCACTCGACCTTCAGGTCCGGGGAAAAAGAATTAGAGGGGATAGTACCAGTCTATCCTGGGCATGAACCCTGTATAAATTAGACAACTACAAAATGGTGGAACACTAGGTTCCAAAAACTGGTAAATGTTGTATAGAGCATAAAATAAAGTGTCAAATAATGTACAGGGTTAGCTAAGGGAGGGCTAAGACTAAAATCAGTAAATGTGTATCTAATCAGGCTTTATTGAGTTGTGCCTCAGATACACTAACTAAAATGGACAAAATAAGAAATAGGAGATAAGGGGGAAGGAATCTCAGAGAACGGTAGTAATGGGGAAACTGGTTCTAATATTGCGGGAAGTAATTATATGGCGGTAGCGAACAAGGTACTAGGGTTACACTGCATTTCACATTAAAGGTTTGGATGATAATCTAGAGGTCTTAACAGGTTACCTTTAACCTTTCCACAAAATGGCTCACTAAAGGGGGGTTATCAAGGAGAGTCTGCAGATGCTACTTCTGTGATTCTAGAAGCAAAATAAAATAAACAACTGTCCTATAAAGGAAAAGCTGAGTCCGTGAAGATTGCATTCTTATGAAACCTTCGTTATTTAATTAATATGCTTTAATAAAGAATAAAAAAAACTCTGTTTCCCAACACTATAACATGAACATTAAAAGACCGACTCAGCAAGGGTCTTCAATATAGAGATAAATGCTGTTGACAGTTATCTTTAGTTTGTTTTTGTGTTTCATTTCTTTTACTATACGTGATTGCGTGTATGGATGCAAATTGTTATTTACCTAGGGATCTGCAAAATCTAAATTGTTATGATTTTGGAAAACTATGAATAAAACAGAAATAAAAAAAACTTGGCTTCCTCTGAGGGATTCTGTTTTTTTTTTTTTTCATTTTCTCTGTTTCTCAATCTAGTTGTATATTTTAATGGTATTGGGAAAAAAAGAACAAGTTTAATTCGGACCAATCAAGGTTTCTTTTACCCATATCTCATCCATTTATGAAAGATAATTCCTGATTACAGGCAGCATTCCTCACCAGAGATCTAATTTTCGAAGCATAGCTCCTCTTTTTCCATCTCAAGATCTCTAATCCCATCACAGGAACCATTACAAATTTTGCGTGCCCATCAGGTATGCTCTGTAGCAGGAGGTCCACGATGCAGACTATGCAGGGCACATAAAGATATAAATCCAACCACCTTGTAAATTATTATAAGGAGATAAATTGGCATTAGTGGAACTCTGGGTGGTCCATAAGGCCATGACTGATGCATCATGTCAATCATCCATCCCTGTACCAAATTGTGAGATGGCTCCCCTTGTTTTAAAGAGTGACAATTTACCTTACCCATAGAAAGAGTGCCCTGGGTCACTGACCATCCAATATTCCCAGTTTACTAAGCAGAGTTCAGAAGGACCCCAACATAATTGAACGTACAATCCTGGATCAGCCTCAATCACATAAGTAACAGCCTTGGAGAGTCCCAATAGATAATACGGTTCACCATGTGGAGCTAACTGGCCATAAAGTGCGGAGCCGTTGTTCCAGAGTTTAGTTTGTAAAACATATTAGGGGCGACCAACAAACATATCATGAAAATATCTTTCTATTATGTAATGAAATGGTTTTGTTACATGGCTTTGAAAAATAACTCCTGAAATAGGAAGCATGTGTGTGAAGGCTAATGTGGTATGAGGAGGAAAGTACCTCTGATCACATTATTGTGATATGCAGAGGAAAGTACCACTGATTTAAAAATAAAAATGTAATTTTATTACATGACAGGAGGCTTCCTATTTTGCATAACTTTCTTTACTTATGCCTCCAGCAGCACAAGTCAATCAATCAAAAAACTTTAACCAATCCTAGGCCAACATAGCCTGCATATAAGTCTTTGGTGGGCGTGTCTATTCCTCTTTCTTTGCTGCTTCCAGAAGGCACAGGTCAGAGTACTACCTTCAGAGCTTATTTATTTTATATTCATTTCATATTGCTAGGATAATATTCATTGTTTTCCATTATCTAAATGTTTATCTGTATATGTTTATTTTACTAGTCCTTTATTTTTCTCCCCCCTCTGCCCTTACCTCTCCTCTCACCCTTTACTGTCTCCTACCCGCGGCGTTTTTTCCGCGACCGCGCTTTTTTCTGGGGTATGGAGCTCGCTTAGGGACCCTTTGGGAGGTGGGTGTGGGGTTGGAGGGGCATTCCGCTTATTTGTGCGGCATTTAGAGGCTTGACGGCGGACCGCGCTCACGATCGCGGACCACACTGTCATTTTGGCGCGAACGGCGGCCATCTTGGATCTCGCTTCCGCGAGACCCACGACGGCCATTAACACTCCTAACGGTCGTGATTCAAACGACCCGTCCTTTTTTCTCCTCACAGGTTTATGTCAATATGTCAATTTGGTTTACCTACACTGTGTATATTTTGTGGTATCAGTACCCTAAGACTTCCCCTTGCTAAGACATATTAAAGGCTCAGTGCATGCAGGCTCATCCCCTGCTGCATATCTTACAGACACAGTTTAAGCAGGCTCATCCCCTGCTATACTTTTAAAGGCACAGTACAGACAAACTCACCCCCTGCTGTACATCTTATAGGCACAGTTTAAACAGGCTCATCCCCTGCTTTACTTTAAAGGCACAGTACAGACAGGCTCATCCCCTGCTGTACATCTTAAAGGCACAGTTTTAGCAGGCTCATCCCCTGCTATACTTTTAAAGGCACAGTACAGACAGGCTCATCCCCTGCTGTATTTCTCAAAGTCACAGCTCAAGCAGGCTCATTCCCTGCATTACACCTAGAGTCACTAGTGCAACAGGCTCACCCTGTTATACACAGAAGAGTCAAAGAGTCACTATATAAACAGACCCTTCATCTGTTTTAAATAAGTGCCAGTGCCAGCAGGCTCATCCCCTGCTATAATCAAGTGACATAGTGCCAGCAGGCTCATCCCCTGCTACATATATATATATAAGTGCCTAGCTGCAAACAGCCTCAGACAAGTGACAGCAGGCTCATCCCCTGCTATATATATATTAACTGAGCCGATACAAGCAGACTTACCCCTGCTATTAAATCTAGTGACTCAATAACAGCAGGCTCGTTCCCTGCCATACTATCATATATATATGTGACTCTATACATGAACTGTATCATACGGCACTCCACGCATTTCAGTTCCTAACACTTTCCTGTCTTCCACAGACAGACCCAACACACAAGATGAGTGATTCACCACAGTTACCACCATCAGATTGGCAGGCGCTCATTAACTCTGCGGTAGCCGCCTCCGTGGAGAAGGCTATCGACAAACTGCTTATGCAGAACCCAAAACCGGACACGGCTATTGAACAACCCACGGTTTTTACTGACGATGCCCTTCTCGGAGATTACCCCGCTACAAAACGGCAACGGAAGGGCACCATATCGAACACCCAAGGAAAGAGAGGAAAAACACCGCTGAAGAAGAGCCGCCAGGCAATGAAGAGAGGAACTTCCCCTCCATATTCTCCGTCCTCGGAGGACGATGATCACAACCCCCCACCATCACTTGACATCATGGATGAATGGAAGGCGGGAGATTCACACTCGGAAGACGAGGAATGGCTAGACCTCCAGGGAAACGACAGAGACCATGATCAAGACACATACCTTGAACAGGAATTCCCTCAGGAAGAGGGCACCTTCATAGACCCCCAAGGAGCAACCATGTTCGACCCCCGCACGATCCGACATCCAAGATCAACGGAATGGGGATTGCCAGAACACCTGACTCAGTTCGTCCATTTCTGGCTGAGAAAGCCAATGGACAAAGAAGTAAGGGCGAGACTACGGGCAGAATGCCCAAGACCCACACTACCAGATAAAATCGCACTGACCCCGGAATTTGATACTACCGTATCCCTGTTCATGTCCCGCGCAGGTCGGGATCCGCGAAAAGGGATAGAGAAGGGCCTTAGGGAATCCCAAGACAAACTCTTAGACATCCTGGGCCCTCTAGCAAAAATGCTATACTTGGCCGACTTAGCCCTATACCAGGGCACCACACTGGATGCCCACACTATACGTGAATGGGCGCAACGGGCCATCTGTATGCTGGGTAACACCAACGCGGCAATGTGCGCAGAACGCCGCAGAACTGCATTACTCAAGATGGACCCAAAACTGATGGAGCTGGGTAAAAAAGAAATGGGACCGCTGGCGAAGGTCAACTTTTCGGTGACTCTTTCATAACTGAACTCAAGAAACATGTAATAATCTTCACCACTCTGAATAAGGCTCAGACCTCCATCAGGCAAGTTTTTCGCACCACCACACCACGCCGTGGAGTTTTTGGCAGGGCTGGTCGCCAAAGGGGCCGAGCCACCAGCCGTTTCTGGCCTACAGGCCCCAGATACCAGTCATCTCAAGCCTTCTTCCCAACCTCAAGAACCAACTTCCAGCGAGGATCTTTCCGTTCCAGAGGCACCCGCACCCGCGGACGCGGACGTTTCAATACAGGTGAGCATTCCCGACACACCCTGTCTTTTTTCCCACATGACTGCAGGCAGACTGTCTCTCTTTTCACAGGAATGGGAGAAGATATCTTCGGACAGCTGGATCCTCAATACGGTAACCGGCTACGAGATCGAGTTCTCAGACACCCCGGTACAAGACCGACGCCCACCTCCAATAAGAGCGTCGGCAACACTCACAGGAATCATAGACAAGGAGATTCAAACCCTCTTCGACAAAGGGGCGGTGGAGGTCGCACCGGACGATACGGGTTTCTTCAGCAACATCTTCGTAGTCCAAAAGAAAACAGGAGACTACAGACCAGTCATCAACCTACGGCAACTGAACGTTTTCGTCACATACAGGCATTTCAAAATGGAAGGAATCCACCTTCTATGAGACCTACTATTGCAACACGACTGGTTCACTCGACTAGACTTAAAGGACGCCTACCTATCGGTACCGATAGCCTGCGTCAGCCGTCCTTTCCTCCGCTTCACATGGAACCACCTTTCCTACCAATTCACCTGTCTCCCATTCGGCCTCAGCTCAGCACCATGGTGCTTTACGAAACTCATGAAGCCGGTAATGGCTTACCTAAGGGAGAAAGGCATCCGCTGCCTAATATACCTGGACGATATTTTGATTTTCTGCGAATCAGCGCCCAGGCTTCACTCTCAAACGAGATTCATAGTGCTCTTGCTGGAATCTTTGGGCTTCATCATAAACAGAGAAAAATCTTCTCTACAACCTGCCAAGGTGGTTCAGTTCCTGGGATTCGAAATAGACTCCGGGACATGTACCCTCCGTTTACCCACTGCGAAGATTGCGGCAATACGGAAAGAGATACGCCGGGTACTTCGAAAAGACTCAATACCGCTTCGCCTCCTAGCCCGAATGGTAGGCCTTTTATCGTCCTCCATACAAGCGATCTTCCCGGGACCGCTACACTACCGGGCCATGCAACGGGCGAAGGCATATCACTTGAGACAAGGTCAGACATACGACCACTGGATCCCAGTGTCAGCAGAAATACGGACGGAACTCAGATGGTGGCTCCTGCACATGGAAGCCTGGAACGGCAGAGCCATATTCGGTCCGAACCCGGACTTTGTCTTGGAGTCAGACGCCAGCCTATGGGGCTGGGGAGCCCACTGCACACAGGCGTCCACCGGAGGGCCATGGTCGGAAGAAGAAAAACTCCTACACATCAACTGCCTGGAGTTGATAGCGGGCTCCTTCGCGATCCGGAGTTTGGCCAAGAACATGTCCAATTGCTGCATACTCCTGCGCATGGACAACATTTCGGCAGTCCAGTACATAAACCACCTGGGCGGAGCCAGATCACGGGCCCTGACGGAAGCGACGAGGGACATCTATCGATTCTGCCTACCCCGCAACATCACGATCAAGGCAGAATATCTACCGGGTGTCAACAACCTCACTGCAGACTGGTTCTCTCGACACTGGAGAGACAGCAGCGACTGGCGCCTGGACACCACCATCTTCCGCAGGATAAGGCAGATACGAGGTCCGCTACACATAGACCTCTTCGCATCACGGACGAACACTCAACTACCGAGATATTACAGTTGGCTCCCGGACCCTCAAAGCGAAGCAGTGGATGCGTTCCTGCAACAATGGCCACAGTCAGGAGCTTACGCATTCCCACCTTTCTCGATGCTGGCGAGAGTCCTCCACCACCTACGCAGAGCGGGGACCTCTCTGATTCTGATCACACCGTTATGGAAGAGCCAAGCATGGTTCCCGGACCTACTAGCTCTATCACAGGACCATCCGCTACTCTTACCAGTGTTCCCATTCCTCCTGGTGAACCCAGACGGGGAACCTCATCCGTTGATTACACAAGACCGGCTGGAACTGGTAGCCTGGAGTCTTTCCGGGGATCCTGGAACGTCTCAGGCCTATCGCAGACGACTAGAGACCTGTTATGGGACTCCTGGGCACCGGGCACTAGACGTAGCTACCTATCCGCATGGAACACATGGAACCGCTGGTGCATGGAAAGGGACCTTGATCCCTTTACAGCACCTATTCCCTGCATTCTAAATTTCCTGTCAAACCTGTTCTCAGAAGGCAGAGCATTCCGCTCAATTAATATCACCAGATCCGCCATCTCGGCGGCCCACACCCCGATAGACGGTACACCAGTGGGTCAGAACACTCTGGTATGCCGTCTACTGCGGGGCATCAGACTAGCCAGACCTCCGGTACCGAAGTATAACACTCTTTGGGACGTTGATATAGTTATCCGATTCCTTAGGAACTGGCCTGACAACGAGACCTTGTCACTGAGACAACTATCAGCCAAACTAACTCTCCTCCTATGTTTAGTTTCGTTCCGTAGGGTCGCAGACGTTAGGGCTTTTGACATAGATGGTTTCACTATTACACCAGTAGGGGTTACCTTCTCGGTATCTCGCAGGACTAAGACGGACTCCACATCCGTGTCTTACCCATTTTTTCCGACGGTTCCGCGGCTATGCGTCGTGACCACTTTGCTTCGGTACGTAGAAGTTACCGAACCACTCCGTTTTTACCGATCAGGTCAACTTCTGGTATCTTACACCAAACCATACAAACCAGTAACTACCACTACGTTGGCCAGATGGGTACGATGGCTCTTATCCCTTGCAGGGGTAGAACCGAATTTCGGGGCCCACTCGGTACGCGGGGTGGCGGCTTCGCGTGCATACTCGGCGGGAGCTTCTCTCACGGACATCCTGCGCTCGGCAGATTGGACTAGAGAAAACACCTTCCGAGTTTTCTACTTTCGACAGACATCTCACGCATCTTTTTCGTTGTTACCGCAGCGTTAAAAATGCAAAATAGGAAGCCTCCTGTCATGTAATAAAATTGCAGATTATGTTAACGTAGTGTACGTATAATCTTAATTTTAATAATGACAGGAGGCGAGTATTTTCCCCCCCATAGATCTTGAGATTGTTCCCCCCCTTGATACTCGCTGTTTATAGCATTTTACAGACAGTTGTGACATCATGACAGACTGTTACATTCCTAGCATAAACCTCACGTAAACAGTATAGAATTTACTAGTTAACTACTCATAGTACTGTCAATACTATTACCTATACTTAGTCATGTTTAGTAACTGAATCAGGTCTAGGTTGCATGCGGACAATAGTTCACTTCCACATCTTTCACCTATTTCCGTTTTTTTCCAGCATAAGATGACTTGGGAGCCGGACAACAATATCCATCAAGCTCCAATCCAAGCTACGTTCGTTCAAGTTACAGAGTTCCAGTTTAAAAGATACCTCACAACCTGACGTTACAGGACTTCTCACATCAAAGAAAGAGGAATAGACACGCCCACCAAAGACTTATATGCAGGCTATGTTGGCCTAGGATTGGTTAAAGTTTTTTGATTGATTGACTTGTGCTGCTGGAGGCATAAGTAAAGAAAGTTATGCAAAATACTCGCCTCCTGTCATTATTAAAATTAAGATTATACGTACACTACGTTAACATAATCTGCAATTCACTTTCATTTTCCGTTTGTAAGCTCCGTAAACATGAAATTCGTCATCGTTTTAAAGAGACACTCTATTGCATTTTTTAAAATAAAATACATCTAAAAAGTCACTATTTACATGGTGGAATTTAAATGCAAATCACTTGACTGAAAAGGTATGCAACATTCCACTATCCTCCAATAACTAAACTCCAATAAAATCAGACAAATTAGAATGTGCTAAAAGCATTAGCCCCAGATTTATTGAACAAACCAGCAAATATTTAACAATTAAAAATGTTCTGTAAAGCCATATTTATCATGTTTTAATCTGTCCCTCTTCTCTTCCTAACTCTTAAAGGACCACTATAGGCACCCAGACCACATCAGCTCAGTGAAGTGGTCTTGGTGCTAGGTCCCCCTAGTTTTAAGAGAAACTGCTATGTTTACATTGCAGGGTTAATCCAGCCTCTAGTGGCTGTCTCCCTGACACTGAGTAAATCGCACTTATTTAACACTGGACGTCCTCACGGACATCCAGTGTCAAAAAAGATCCCCATAGGAAAGCATTGAGTTTGAATGGACGGGTTTGAATGCCCGTGCCCCTCTAGCCGAGCATGCGCATTCGCCTCCACTCGGGAGCTGACGTTGATGGGGGAGAAGAGGTCACCAGTTCTGAGGTAGCCCGGCGCTGGATTAAGGTAAGCAAATAAATGGTTAATTAACCATTTATTCGCCATAGAACTGGGCCCTAGTCACCATTTAGGTGACTAGGGCTCTATAGCAATAGGAATACATATTGACACATAACGTATAAACCAAATGGCATGCTTACCAATACATAACAAACCATAGGGGTATACTGTGACACCCCTACACCCCTCGGTTCGGAGCCCCCAAAGTTATAAAACCTACCAAACCACTGTAAACCCCGTGAGTATTTGCCACTCAAGATAACCCAGCAAGTTCTTAACTCACTCCCACCACAGCTCAGGTCTTGACCCCCTCAAGTCACCTGAGCACCCCCACCCCTCAAAAATAAGGCCTTGCTCATACCCTCCTGAAACCCAAGATTAAGTATATCATAACCAACGTCTGAGAGATGCACCCCATCTGGCCGATAAGCATTCCTTCCAGTTCCCGATGCCTCACCACTACTCAACCTGTCCATCGCATGAAAACAGACATAATTTTATTATCCTTTCCCCTGCACGAGCCACCGCGGCAAGGTCCCTAGCATCCCTCCAATGCTGCCGAGGAATCATCTCGGACCACACCACAACCACGTCTGGAACCAGTTCCCGTATCCGGTCCACATTCCTCTTCATAAGCCTCACTAATTCCCTCTTGGGAATAAGCCCTAAATCATTTCCCCCAGCATGAATTAATATAATGTCTGGGGATGGACCTACCCCCAAATGTTTGAAAATCTCTTTGCTCACACCTAACCTGCTGCAACCCCGAAAACCCGTCCTTCATAAAGAAACCAAGGCTCATAAGAAACCCAGCTGCATTCACTGTTTTCAAACAGCGGCTCTCCAGTGCGCCCAATACATGAAGGTGTGGCTGATCAACCATGCCACCAAACCTGAAACCAGAACAAGAAAGGTAAATGTAGCGGACCCTGGGTAACCCGACTTGTTACCTCCACTATTAATAAGAACAAGACCCATTTTCCCCCCAGTAACTGGACGACACATAGTTCCAGGGGTAGATCAACACTTTATTGGCCACACCCGGCTTTTATACTCTCCCCATGCAAGGGGTAGATCACAGGTATAAACAATGTCCCCTTCCAGGGTCCTACCCCTCCCAAGGGTCGCATAACGGAACCTGGTACTCCAGTCCCTTTGTTCCCTGTTCATACCACTCAGTGTCCCCTTCCAATGTCCTCCCCCTCCCAGGGACTTCCTCATGGGAATGGAACTTCAGTCCCTTTTGTCCCCTGTTCCTGCCACTTAATATTCCCTCCCAGAGGTCTCTGTACCTGGGGTCATAGCACGGGACACTTCCCGCCTCTTTGTCTCACAGTGACAGAGAGCCCGCCAACCTCTGCCATTGTCCCCACAGGATGTCCCCACCAATCTTAGGGACCCCCAGAACGTTAACTGCCACAAACCGCCACCAGCACGGAAAGCATCTCCTTTAGGGACATGAATGCTCCTCCTGGTCGTCGTTCGTCTATACGATGGGCAGCCACCCAGAAAAGCATTCATGAATTACTTCCCTTGCGGTTTGACACTATGTTGCGAGTTGCCAATGTTCTAATTGATTGGTGTGAACATTCTAATGGGAGCCAGGGAGGCCCTCGTTCGGGAACCGAACGAGGTGAGAAGCAATCCGCGAATGCTCCCCCTGGATGACATTCTAAATGGGATTTCGTGGTGGTCCCCGTTCGGAAGGTAAATGAAGTCCCGTTTTTGGCGGTACTCTCGAACAGAGAGCAGGTAGCTTCACAAACATAACGAATAAAACACGGGGTCACGATAGGGAAAACACACGAAAGGGATGTCAGGACAGTAACACACATTGCAGGGTAACCTGGGCAGTTCACAGTTTAGCAGGGGTTCCGCTACACAGCTTCCCCTTAACCACTGGTTGGCATCTGCAGGCAGGTCCCAACGGATTCGTCTGCTGATGTCCGGGGGAAGCACCCACAGATTACTTGTCCAGGGTGGTCTGCCTGGACAGCCCGTCTGCATTGCTATTTTGCGTACCAGGTCTGTAGTGGATGGTAAAGTCATACGGTTGTAGGACCAGGCTCCCCCATAACAAACCGGCATTGTCCCCAGAGACCCGGTTAAGTCACACCAACGGGTTGTGATCCGTGGGTAGGATAAATTGTTGTCCATACAAATAGGGCTGTAGCCTTTTGAGAACCCACACCATTGCCAGGCACTCCTTCTCGATGGCAGCGTAGCTTACCTCCCTGAGTAATAGCTTCCTGCTGAGGTAAGCTACGGGGTGTTCTCTGTCATCGTCCCTGACTTGACCCAGTATGGCTCCCAATCCAAACATGGAGGCATCTGTGTGAACGAGAAAACGTTTCCTGGGGTTTAGGAGCAGCCAGAACAGGGGCATTTACCAGGAAGGCCTGCTCACTCTCTGGGGTCTAGGCTACCTGTCGGGGTAGGTTTTTGTGGGTCAGGTCAGTGAGAGGTTTAGCTAGGGTGCTGTAGTTAGGGAAAAATGTCCTGTAATATCCTGCAGTTCCCAAGAAGGCCAGCACCTGGATTTTGGTTCGGGGACAAGGCCAACAAGCTACTGCCTCTACCTTGGCTGGTTCAGGTTTATGTGCCCCACACCCCACCCTGTGCCTTAGGTACTGCACCATTCCGAGGTGACACTTGCTCAATTTCCGCATCAGCCCTGCCTCCATGATCCTATCCAGCAGAGCTCCTACGTGGGCTAGATGTTCCTCCCAGGAACATCTAGGTAGGCACAGGCATCCTCTGGAAGGTGGCTGGGGCGTTCTTCATTTCAAATGGCATTACCCAAAACTGGTACAGGCCAAATGGGGTGACGAAGGCCGACTTGGGGATATCCTCCGCAGCTAGGGGTATCTGCCAATACCCTTTGCACAGATCTATGGTGGTGAGGTATCTGCCCCGCGCCATTTTGTCTAACAGCTCGTCAATGCGAGGCATGGGGTAGGCATCTGAGACCATCTTGTCATTGAGCCTCCAGTAGTCTACACAAAACCAGGTGGTCCCGTCTCACTTGGGGACTAGCACTACCGGGGATGCCCAAGGGCTCTTTGATGGTTCAATGACCCATAGGTGGATCATCTCCTGGATCTCCCTTCTCATGTTCTCTGTACTGCCTCTGGGATTCGTTATGGGCTTTGCCGCAAGGGTTGCTGGTCTGAGATCTCCACCCTGTGCGTGGCCAGGGTGGTCATCCCAGAGAGGTTGGAGAACGTCTCCCGCTTCCTCTTGGGTTAGCCGGTCCCCTAAGTGGACCTCCTCTATGGACCCTGCCTGAGCTCCATCTTCCAGGAGGTCGGGCAGGGGAAGAGTTTCGGAATCTTCAGTGACTGGGGCGCATATAGAAGCCACATCCGCTGCATAGGTTGGTAGGCCGCAATCCCGTATCTGCCCCAGGTCGCTTCTCCGAGCTCGGCAATCCGGCAAATTGAGTCTCGGGGGTCACCCCACTACTCTGCTGCTTCGTTGTGGAAGGTTTGGTGTGGTAGTTTTGGGGGAAAGTCGCTTGTTAGCCGGTATTCGCACGGAGCTCTGGTTGAGTGCGACCAGTCTGCTCGGCAGTCAGGCCCCGCGCCCCCATATTGGGATTTTTAATTATGTAATCATGATTCATTTTATTCTTTAAGTGTGCTCTTGTGTTTCGAGCACAATTGAATGTTTGACTTCACTGGAAACGGTATCCTACTTGTTTGAGAAACTTTTAATTTATGAGTTTCTGACTCATCAAGTTGATTTTTTTCTGATAAGTTTGCCCTCCTCTTTAAAATGTTTAGAAATCTGGTTAAGAAATCAGGTTAAAAAACTGCACTGTCAAAAATCCCATGTGCTCACACTGAAAAGGTTTTTTTACTAAAGTGAAAATTCAAGATAAATTCAAAGTGAATTTCAAATTTGGATCAGAGTAGCTACACTCTAGACAAGTATAACTGATGTTCTAGCTTAGCTTTTTTGTGTTAAATTTTCTTTATTGTTTTTTTTTATTGAAAGCAGAGTAAGATTGAAACGGTACACATTATTGTTAACAGTACTTCCATAGGCGATTAAGAAATCGCAATCTATAATAAAGAACTTAGACAGAATGACAGTATAGTTACTAAATAATGAATGCAAATATCCTATCATTTCACATTTAAATTAGGGCTTGCGATTATTAGGCTGATCCTACCTAGACATGACTTAGGTGCTAGGTGCGTTGAATACAACTCATTAAATGATCACCATTGGCAAGAGCAGCGTTTAGCCGCCTAAAATCCGTTATCCCACTGTCGATAGATGGCATGTTATATGTCAAAGGAAGCTACGCATATAAGTCATTTGTCAAGTATCATAAGGCAAAGCAGGCAAATACTACTGACTGCACTGAATTAGTTTGGTCTAAGTAAGTTGGTTAACGACAATTTAAAAACAAAAATCAATAACTAATATGCTCTTTAAACTCGTTGGGGAAATGAAAAACTTTTTGTAAAATATGTAACAGGGTTGATGCTCCAGGAGGGATAAGCCAAATGGCAAATGATTTAGGTAAACTAGAAAAATGGTCAGAGCTGTGCCAACTGACATTTAATGTGGATAAGTGCAAGATAATGCATCTTGGAAGTAAAAACGCAAAGGCAGAGTATAGAATATTTGATAAGATTCCTAACCTCAACATCTGAGGAAAGCGATAATAATAATTAGTGATGTCCCGAACGGTTCGCTGGCGAATAGTTCCTGGCGAACATAGCGTGTTCGCGTTCACCACAGATGGCGAACATATGCGATGTTCGGTCCGCCCCCTATTCGTCATCATTGAGTAAACTTTGACCCTGTACCTCACAGTCAGCAGACACATTCCAGCCAATCAGCAGCAGACCCTCCCACCTCCTAGACAGCATACAATTTAGATTAATTCTGAAGCTGCATTCATTTATTTATTTTTTATGATTATTTTTTTGTTTTGTTTATTATACATTAACCTCCATAGCCAGTAACCTGTGTTTATTATACATTATCCCCCATAGCCAGTAACCTGTGTTTATTATGCATTATCCCCCCATAGCCAGTAACCTGTGTTTATTATACATTATCCTCCCATAGCTAGTAACCTGTGTTTATTATACATTATCCCCCCACAACCAGTAACCTGTGTTTATTATACATTATCCCCCCCATAGCCAGTAACCTGTGTTTATTATACATTATCCCCCCCATAGCCAGTAACCTGTGTTTATTATACATTATCCTCCCCATAGCCAGCAACCTGTGTTTATTATACATTATCACTCCATAGCCAGTAACCTGTGTTTATTATACATTATCCCCCCATAGCCAGTAACCTGTGTTTATTATACATTATACCCCCCATAGCCAGTAACCTGTGTTTATTATACATTATTTCAGTATATTTCAGTGGCCGGCAGGAGGGAAGCTCTCCCTCCTGCCGGCCACCATCTGGACCCCCGCGCGGCAGTGCTGTGATGTGATAAGGCGCAGCGAGGGAGCTCTAATCTCACTGCTCTGCTCCCTCACGCGCTGTCTGCTGATGCCGAGGGAGCCGGAATATGACGTCATATTCTGGCTCCCGCGGTATCAGCAGACAGCCCGCGAGGGAGCAGAACGGTGAGATTAGAGCTCCCTCGCCGCGCCTGATCACACCACTGCCGCACGCCGCCCAGCAGCCCCACTGGACCACAGGGAATGATCCATCATCCACACCAGCTCTCCAGGTAGGGAGGCTGGGTGGAAAATTTTTATTTATTAAAATAATTAGTGAATGTATGTCATGTGTCTGTGTGTGAGTGTCTGTGAGTGACAGTGTGTGTGTCTGTGAGTGACAGTGTGTGTCTGTGAGTAACAGCGTTTGTCTGTGAGTGACAGCGTGTGTGTCTGTGAGTGACAGCGTGTGTCTGTGTGTGAGTGTCTGTCTGTAAGTGACAGCGTGTGTCTGTGAGTGACAGCGTGTGTGTCTGTGAGTGACAGCGTGTGTCTGTGTGTGAGTGTCTGTCTGTGAGTGACAGTGTGTGTGTCTGTGTCTGTGAGTGACAGAGTGTGTGTCTGTGAGTGACAGAGTCTGTCTGTGAGTGACAGCGTGTGTGTCTGTGAGTGACAGCATCTGTCTGTGAGAGACAGCGTCTGTCTGTGAGTGACTGAGTGTGTGTGTGTGAGTGAGTGCGTCTGTGTGTATGTGAGTGATTGTATGAGTGTGTGTGAATGTGAGTGTATGAGTGTGTCTGTCAGTGTATGATGAGTGTGTGTCTGTCAAATCAGTGAGAGTATGTTTGTCATTGAGTCTGTGTGTGACTATCAGTGTGTCTGTCAATGAGTGTCAATCAGTGTGGGTCTGTCAGTGTCAATGAATGAGTCTGTGTCTGTCAGTGAAGTCTGTGTGTTTGTCATTGAGTGTGTGACTGTCAGTGTGTACAGAGTGTAGCGGAGCAGAGCGCGGTACAGGAGCTTCTGTTTCCTGTACATGGCCAGACTGACAGGAGGTGCTCACAGAAAGAGCACTCCCTGTCAGTTCGGCCGGGTACAGAAAACTGAAGCTCCTTTAGGGGATCTGCTCCGCTCGGCAATGCAACAATAGAGGTAGGAGGCACACCAGGAAGGGAAGTGTGACCACTAAAGGGGTGTGGGGTGCACCAAGGGACAGGGAGGGAATGGGAGAGAAACACCAAGAGACAGGGAAAAGATGGGGGAGGGGAGAAGAACACTAAGGGACAGGGAAGGGACCACTAATGGTCGGGGAGGGGAGAGGGGCTGGTTAAGAGGCACATAGGTGAAGATTTTATTTTGGGGGAGGGGGAGGGCGGAAAAATGCATCTTCGCCTATGTACCTAAAAATCCAAGCACCGGCCCTGGTTGGACCTAGGCAGCATGATGTCTTAGGCCGGCCCAGAGAGTGAGTGAGTGAGTGAGTGAATAATATAATATATATGTTCAGAAACATATTAGTAATATATTTAAATCGGGTTCATGCAAAGAGGGTGAAAAGGTATTAAAGAAAAACACACTTATTGCATCAAATTTACAATGCCAAACTTTTAAAAGCTTTCCTCATTTCTTTCTCGGGATGAGGAATATATCGGTTGTAGACCATCTGCCCAATCTTTTAATAATATGCACTGGAGTGTCAGTGTTGAAGGAGAACGAAGCTGCCCCTATTCTAAATGAAAGACCCGAGACATGGATACAACCCAATCTTAGGAGTAGTGTTCTGATGTAGAAGATGAATTTAGCCGTAGTCAGAGGGATTCAGTGAGAGTAGTGGTGAAATGTGTGTGGCATGACTGAGTGTGGGTAAGTAAGAGTCAAGTATTTTAACTGGGCACTAGTTCTAGGTGGGATAAAGTGGTATAGCGGATGGATGAGTAGTTTGGTTCGTTTTAGAGGTTTGTAGAGAAAGTATATAGTGATCAAGATTTTTAGCGATATCCAATATTTTTAAGGTGTTCCCAGTGCCACCACTAATATCTGGTGTCACAATAGCTTGCATTTAAAAAAAACAAAAACTTTTTTGACTGTAATATAATAGCAGTCAGTTTCCTTCACACGTGTGCGTTTCAGGGCCTGCCAGGGCACAGTGTCACACCAGTGCAACTCATATCTGGTGTAACAGTAGTGTACATTAAAAAAAAAACTAGAAATTTGACTGTGAAATAATAGCAGTCAGTTTCCTTCACATGTGTGCGTTTCAGGGCCTGCCAGAGCACAGTGTCACACCAGTGCAACTCATATCTGGTGTAACAGTAGTGTACATTTAAAAAAAAAATACAGGGGGCTTGTTGTCACCTTTCGGGGACCCTTGGCGTTGTACGTTGCTGGGTGGAGGAAGAGACCTTCAATGACATCAGTGAGGACAAGGAATGGGACATGGCTAGCTTGGTATCCAACCTTGTGCAAATGGACTGTTTGCGGTTGTTTGCGGTGCGTTAAACGGGTGTAACCCTTACACTACCTGATCGATACAACATCATACCTGATGTTTTAAAGCACGTTATTCCAAACAATTTAGGAATGTTAGGTGATTTATGCCCTTTATGGATTAAAACCAGACTCTGCATCAACTATGTAATTTTCCATGGGAGTTTTGCCATGGATCCCCCTCCGGCATGCCACAGTCCAGGTGTTAGTCCCCTTGAAACAACTTTTCCATCACTATTGTGGCCAGAAAGATCCCTGTGGGTTTTAAAATTCGCCTGCCTTTTGAAGTCTATGGCAGTTCGCCGGGTTCGCCCGTTCGCGAACATTTGCGGAAATTCGCGTTCGCCATTCGCGAACGGAAAATTTTATGTTCGCGACATCACTAGTAATAATTTTAGATAACTTAAAAGTAGGCAGACAATGTAATAGAGCAGCAGGAAATGCTAGCATAATGCTTCGTTGTATAGGGAGAGGTATTGGCAGTAGAAAGATGGAAGTACTCATGCCATAACACTGGTGAGAACTCACTTGGAGTATTGTACGAAGTACTGGAGACCGTATCTCCAGAAAGATATTGATACTTTGGAGAGAGTTCAAAGAAGGGCTACTAAACTGGCTAATGGACTACAGGATAAAACTTCCTTTACAGAGAGAGTAGTGGATGCATGGAATAGACTTCCAGCTGAAGTGGTAGAGGTTTACACAGTATGGTAGAGGTTTACACAGTATAAGATAAGTTATAGTTAGGCTATCCTAACTATAACTTATCTTATAGTAAGGATAGCCTTATGTAAGCCTTATGCTTACATAAGGCTATCCTACCTATAAGATAAGGCCAGGGACTAATGAAAGTATTTAGAAAATTGGGCAGACTAGATGGGCCGAATGGTTCTTACCTACTGTCACATTCTATGTTTCTACAAATGTGTTCATGCATTTACAGTGTTTTGTGTGGGTTCTATTGATGTGGATATATTTTATGAACACATATTCACTAAATATTACATCACTGAGGCGCACCGTGTTAACACACATATATACACACATGATTATTCAGTATTGGAGCATACTGTAATCTGAGTTCTGAAATTAATGCTAAATAAAATATTCAAGTTATGACTATAGATGAATCTCTCAAAATTAGCTAAATTTGCTTTAATTTGGCAATTCGTTTTTTCGATATGCTAGAATTTAAAGTGTAATTAATAGGACACTCCACTGCCCAAATAAAAAAATGTTTAGTAAATATGCCCCTAATGAAAACATGCATGAATTTATTATGCATTTTTTTCAGCACTGCATGCAACTCATCAAAACGTCTGTGGCTACTAACAATGGCTCCAGCTAACTGAGGTGAATCTCCAGGTATCTATTGGTTACTGGGTTTCCTGCTGTGAGCTGTAACCCTGCTCACACCACAATCTAGCTAAAGACATTGAAATACCATTACAAGGAGCTGCATGCCATGCTGGCTTTCAGCACTGCATGCAAATCATCCAAAAATCTGCGACTGATACTTGAGAATATATAGATATGTATGTATACATTTGTGATCGGGAACCATAGGCTGATAGTACACAGAGAAATGTGTGTAACTAGATACCTAAAAGTCAGTTGTGGTGTGCCAAGATGGAGGAGTGGTTAGTGCTGAAAAAGAAGAGGGCCCACCTAGGCGTGAGTTTGTTATAGAAAGAGGGAGGAGAGTGGGCAACAATGCTGCATCAACAGCACGTAAGGGGAGGGGCTCCAGGTTATAACAGTTGGATAACCCTTCCCAGAACTACAAACCTTTTTATTTGTTGTTGGGAAATATAGGTCAATAGTGCAGAAAGAATTGTGCGTAATAAAAAACATAAACATTGATTGGTTAGGCCTATAAAAAAGAGGGAAAATGCAATACTTTATTTAATTCTCATGTAGACAAATTGCAGTGCAATGGTATTAAATGCATGTCTGAATTAGAATTCTGATATTTGGTATGTACAATGAATTTTTGTGTAGTGGGAGGGTTTCCATGCAACAATTGTAATGGAGAATAGAGGAGTTTAACAGCAAATGTTTTGATGAGATCATCAAGTAACTTTACTGCACACGAATAGGTATTTGATGGGTAAAAAGGACTTTCTACCGGGGGTCCTATTTGACTGGTCTTGGTATGTTTTAGTGATAAGATATAATAATAGTTTGTCTTAATTTAATCTTGTATCTTTAGGCAATTAGCATTATCTGAATAATTAGCGACTCTGAACTCTTTAGGTCTATGAAACCCATAAAAAACAAGTAAATAGCGGCTTTTAAGATCAGATTGGTAGGTTGCTCAAAAGGAGCGGTGTCCAGTAGGTTTTGTGAAATGCTCAATAACGTAAAACACAGGTTCCATACAAGAGTTGAATACGCAGATTCCTTTATTGCTTGTGCACAAGGAGAGTGTCAAAGAAGACTGCCCACCTCTATGTGAAAAACACATACCTTATATACAATTTAAGGTATGATAGAAGATGGCTGCTGGGGAGCTAAGGCACTTGTTCATCATTTACAGTCCTCCCTGAATCAATTAATAAATTATTCCGTGACCAGATGGAGTTTGTTGCATGGTGATCCATGTGTTCATTAATTTCTGTTCATGTGAATGATCATAGCAGATACCAGACCAGTCACCGGTTTTGCTCCAAGTGAACCCAGCAATCTTTCAAGATTTATTGGATCCCATTTATCAATAACCTGGCGTCATTTATTCTGAAATTCTCCAATTTTATCTAAGTCCGTTTTTACGTCTCCACTTCTATCTTTAAAAAATACACAGCATTGCTCCTTAATTAAAGCACACACTCCTCCTTTTGATGCTACAAAAGGAGGCCATTTTGTTCTGTAAGAACATCATTCTAATGTGGATTTGTTTGACATTTAATTTGGAGATAGCATCATTGGAATAATTCAAGGCATTATCTAATACTTCGGCTAATTGATTTATCTTAGTTAAAGCCAATCCCACTCCTACCTGGGGAAATATAGATAGGACCTTTTCAGTTGTACTGGTTTTAATAGTAACAACATTTCTTCGATTTCTCAGTCTTCCCTTAGGTAGATTAGGCAATACTCGCCCTAGATAACAACTTCCTTTCCAGTTGTAGGGTAATACTCTATAAACTCACTTACCAATAGATACTGCGGGTCAAGCTGTGATTTCTACTATTATCCTTATATGGGGCCATACGGCTTTTTCTGTAACATTTAGCGCATTAGAGTCGTTGGTGCAAAACTATCGTTCTGACTCATACTCTGTAAAATTATATCTTGGTTCAGTGAATTAAGCTTCTATCACAACCAGAATAATGCCATTCAATTAGCCGAACAAAATGCCGAACAACCAACCACCCTGCATGTGAAGTGTGCTGCTTGTTTACCTCCCAGAAGCTGTGGTCGAACGGCCAGCAGTGTTTTGCCGTTGAACGCATTGAAATTATTTTTGGACACTAGTTCGCAAGAACACTGTTGGTACTTCCAGACTGCCAGCAATTCATCTCTTTTCATACAAATGCAGCGGCGTTGGGTACATTTAAACACACAAACCAGGGAAAAACATAGACTATGGCCATTCACCTGTTCATTCAGTAATTTGAACAGTATTTGAACTATTGGAAATAGACCAGCCGCACAGCCTAATTCTCTGGAACTATTTTGGGCATGAAGCCATGCTTGTGTCTGTCAAATATGACTTCCAGGAATTTCATGAACCCCTGCTCTGATCTGGGTGATATTCGGATATGTTGCTCACCCAGATCCTGGCTATCAGGGGATATGTGGTGTTTTGGGGTGTTTTCTGTACTTTGTGAAAAATGTGGTGTTTCTGCTTGGGAATAATTGAGTTAATTACAGTATCTTACTCAATTATCTCCCAAGCAGAGGGGAGGGTTTGTGTACATTATCTGGGAGTGTCTTACTGTACAAACTGTTTTGCTTGGCTTTGTGACTTTGTGTCCTGTGCCACACAAGGTCCACCTGGACGGTAACCTTGTGGGGAAAACTGTATAAAAGACCAGTGTGTGCCATTAAACCTAGAGTTCCTGTTTTACCCTCAACAGTCTCTGTCTCATGTGTGGGGGAAAAGGCTGCATGTACACTGGGGATTGCTATACTCCGTATACTCCCCTGGGCTATAATCACAAACCTATTTTAAGAGCTGTTCCTGCTTGACTCTCTGGAGGAAGAGAGGTTCACCCACTGGAGCCTGGAGCCTTGTCATAGGTCCAGGGTGGGTAGGAGATGGCGAGTTCCCAGCCAAGCTGTAACGCTGGACGTGGGGACTGCGGTGCTGATGGTGTCTGGTGGAGTGATTGGAGTCCTTGGTGAGCACTAGGAGCCTCTGTCGACGGAGGTACCAACCGGGGTACAAGAAGCTCTGCTACAACTCGTAATTTCTGGTATTCTGACTCGACTTTGTCTAGACTCTGAGTATTTGAGTATTTCTGTAATCCTGAACTTGATATATCTTGACCCTGTTTCTTGATGTATTAATACATTAAGTCTGGCAATTCTAAGACTTGGTAATACTTGTGGGTTTCCTCTTAACTGCGTGTCCTGAATCCTTGCCAAGCTAAATTTAAGGAAATGGACCATAGAATGGACCAATTCGTTCAGGCCTTCCAGACCTTGTTAGCCAGAACTGCCCACCTCTCTCCTTAAAACCTTCCACCTATGCCTTCCCAGCCTACGCCTGTGGTGATTGAAGCTTCTTGTCAGAACAGTATGACGATTAACCTGACACCACCACTTCTAGATACGGTGGCGATCCTAAAACCTGTTGAGGGTTTATAAACTAAATAGAGTTTCACTTTGAAACATCTCCCAGGTCTTTTCCCACTGAAAGGTCCAAGGTCGGGTACTTTATGCACCAGTTAACCGACAAGGCCTTGGAATAGGCTAATCCTTTTTGGGAGGCAATCAAGGACTACAAGACCTTTGTAAGAGCCCAAGATTAGATCCACCTGGCAGAGAGAGGAGTGCCGCTAAATCTCTTATGAGGATTAAGCAGGCAAATAGATCTATAGCGGAATATATTATTAGTTTCCGCACTTTTGCCTCTGAGATGGATTGGACCAATAGTGGTTCAGTAAATGCATTCATGGAGGGGGTTAATGATAACATACTGGATGTGGTGGCAGCCAGAGACCTTCCAGTCCTTCTAGAGGACATTATCGATTATCTTATTGACATTGATAACCGGTTAAGGGAGAGAGCCCAACAGAGGAATCATGTCTGAATCAACGTCCTACATTTGCTATAACTCCTAGGGCCTCAGTACCTGATGTTTCTTCATCTACAGATACTGAGCCCATGCAACTGTGGATGACCAAACTGTTTGAGGTGGCGAAACAATATAGGAGAAAATAGGGGCACTGGTTATATTGTGGCCAGAAGGGGCATCTCAGATTGACTTGTCTGGTGCGTCCGGAAAACTGTCGCACCTAAGGACGCTTATGGGACCGGCCTTGGGTGTGACATCTGAATCCCCTATACTGCTTCATAAACGTTTACTCCTCCCTATCAAATTAACTTGGGGAGAAAAGTCTATAGATGTTCTAGCGCTCATAGATTCTGGAGCAGCTTATAACTTTATAGACATGGGTTTTGTCAGTACCCACTTACCAATCCTAAGAAAGAAAGAGACGCCCTTGGCTGTTGAGGCCATAGATGGTAGACCTTTAGTGTTTCCTTAAATCACCCATGAGACAGAACAGTTGACTATGCGTTCTGGTCTGTTACACACAAACGATTTGTGTTTTCAGGTGATCACCTCCCCTTCTTCATCAATCATACTGGGTTATCCTTGGTTATGTCTACACAAGACCAGTATTGATTGTAGACAGGGTGATATCATCTCATGGAGTTATACGTGTCAGGAGAAGTGTATAAAAAAAGGTCACTTCTGTTCATCTCATTAATGTTCCTACTGCCCCACAGTTATCTACAGACATACCCTCTTCTTACGTACACCTGAAAGCAGTGCTCGATAAGAAGGAGGCAGACAGGTTACCACCTCATAGGCCTTATGATTGTGCCATAGAACTCCTATCTGGTATGATGCCACCCAAAGGAGGAGTTTATCCTTTGACCTTTCAAGAGAATGCTATCATGGAGGAGTTTATTAGTGAATCCTTAGCAAAGGACTTTATACGTAGATCTTCCTCTCCAGCAGTGGGAGTGAGCAAGCTTGCCCATTTGATTTTGGAGCGAGGTGCATCAAACGTGGGAACCAAAGAGCCGGGGTATTCCAGTGGGCTCTTGCGCTGTTTTCTCTGCAGCACCCATCCGGAACCCTTCGGAGAATCTCTCTCAAGCCATGCCAACCATCAGGATAGCCCTCGGGGCCACAATTCGGCATGAAGGGTTGGAGGCAAGTCCCCCTGCATAAGATGATGCCTGAGCCCGTTCCTCCAACACTGCCCAGAAGCACTGAAAAGGTTGCTTAAGCCTCATCAGGCAACTTTCAATGGTGCCAGACTGATGTGGGGTCAGGTTGCGGGGTCTTGGCAAGAGTCCCTTGGTTGCGAGGGTAAACTGAAGCTCTCTGTGAGCCACACTACACGCATGCAAATTAACCCAATGGAGACCATGATATCCCCCACTAGTCCAGAGGGGTGGGAACAAGGCTGCAGAAGGACGCTGTGTGGGGCCGTGGTGTACGGAGCAGGAAAGCGGCCACCTCTCCTGCCCACGCTTTCACCAGGCCTCCTCCAGAGTTTTAGGGAAAAGCACACAGTCAACGCTGCATAGATTTGTCCAGGACAACCCGCTGGATTTGGGAAGCAGTTATGTCTCGAAGGGGGTTAATGCAGAGTGCCCTTGATCAGAAAACAAGCACGATTCAGTCAATAGCTGAGGAGCACTCTCGAGATGCATCCTGCGGCCATTAAACATAGAAACATAGAATGTGGCGGCAGATAAGAACCATTTGGCCCATCTCGTCTTCCCAATATTTCAAAATACTTTTAATTAGCCTTATCTTATAGTTAGGATGGCCTTATGCCTATCCCACGCATGCTTAAACTCCTTTATGAAGCTCAGGCCCCTCCCTCAAAATAGAGTTTAATAATGTTATGAGCCCATTTGAGCAAAAGGTAGCAAAATGTGGTGAATGCAACCAAAGTTTGGTTGTTAAATATCTTAAATGCTTTATTGTGCAATTTTTATGTATTGTCCAACAGTCCTGCTTGTGTGAGACAATAATGCATTCAGTCCATGATTAGATCCTGGGCTTCTGTGGCACACATATACACAGACATATATTCACAAATACACAGTTACACATATACACACAAACTGTTACACATATAGACACACACACTGTTACACAGATACAAATACTATTGCATATATACACACTCCGAGGTACACACAAACTGTTGCACATACTTACAGATACACACACTATTACGCATATACATACTCACAGATACACACACTTATATACATACACAATATGTGATACAAATACACACTGTTATACAGACAGACACACACATGCAATAAACAAAAAAAACAAAACTAACAAAGCCCAAACCATTTGTCCATAAGAAGTTATCCTTAGAAGTGGTTACCTTTATATATTGTTGCCCATATGGGGTTAATCCCTACATATGCATTGGACTCAGAGAAACCCAATTTCCTGGTTTAGAAGGAGTTAACCCTAGAAGAGGTTAACTCCTTAATATATACCAGGGGTCAGGGTATGTCCAGTCCTCTGGCCCTGAAATGGGTAATATTATGTTCAAAATATTAGTAAAGTGTAACCTTGATAACGTGCAGAAGTCCTGCCCTGCCAGAGAGTCTTCCCATAGCTCTGTTTAGTGTAAGGTACACACCAAAAGGGAGGTTTAGCCTGTCCCCTTATGAGATTTTGTTTGGTTCAGCCCCTAGGCTTAGCTGCTACTTTTCCCAGCAGCTCCAACTCCAGTCTGATATATTGGTTGATTATGTAACTGCTCTTTCTTGGGCTTTGACAAAAATCCATGTGCAAGTGTTTTCTTCCATTCCAGATCCAGAGTCTGATACAGGCACCCACAAGCTGCTTCCGGGTGATTGGGTTATGGTTAAGAGATCCAAGATATGACGGTCCTTTCCAAGTCCTCCTAACCAGGCCCATCGCTACCGGGCAGGCAAACCAAGCAATTGCTTGGGACCCCGAGCTGGCCTGGGGCCCCAAGCAGGGCCGGCGCTTCCTATAAGGCTGCAGCCGCCTGAGCGCTCTATAGAGAGCCTCAGGCGGCTGCAGCACTCCTCTCTCATCACCTCCCCTTCCCTGGCTGTAGCGTGGCCGAGCTTCTCTTCCTCCTGGCTGTCAGTCCGGCCAGGTACCGCGCGGTACAGGAGATTCAGTTTCCTGTTCCCGGCCGGACTGACAGGAAGTGCACACTGAGTGCTTACTTCCACGCTACAGCCAGGGAAGTGGAGGTGAAAAGAAAATAGGGACAGAGGGAGGAGGGGGAGTAAAAAGAACATAGGGAGGGGGCAGTAAAAAAAACATGGGGAGGGGGAGGGGGAGTAAAAAAAACATGGGGAGGGGGAGTAAAAAAACATGGGGAGAGTAAAAAAAAACATGGGAAGGGGAGTAAAAAAAACATTGGGGGGAGTAAAAAAAAAACATAGGGAGGGGGGAGGGGTGTAAGAAGGACACAGGGAGGGGGAGAGGAAAGTAAGAAGGACACGGGGGAGGGGAGGGGCAGTAAGAAGGACACAGGGAGGGGGAGTAAGAAGGACACAGGGAGGGTGGGAAGGGAGGAAGAAGAACATAGGGAGAGGGAAGTAGTAAGAAGCTGACAATATCACAATAATCAAATGAAAAGGTGGCTACATGTGTATTAGATGAGTTGTACCAAAATGTGTAAACATGATTATCTTTAGTAATAGTAACTTGTTGGGCCTCTATTAGGCCTAGCAGCAGAAAAGGGCACAGGAAACTCATGACGTGGGAAGGTCTACTTCCTCTGGAGCTGGAACCTTCTTGCAGTGAGAGGCGTGTATCCACATATTCTTCCCAGACAATTTCACTGAGGTAGATGTGGTTAGGAGCAGGGCCGTTTGAAGGAATTTGGGGGACCCAAGCAAAATGGACATGGAGGCACCCCCAACCCCCAACCACGCAAAGCCTACAGGAACCACAGCATAGCCATACAGTTTAAGTTCACTCATACTATAAATAAAAAAAGGTTTACAGTGCAAATATTGCTTAGAGCTCTGCCCTGCCCCTTAGTGGTCTTTCCTCTCCCCCCACCCTCCCCTACCAGTCTCTTCTCACCCCCCTCCCTGTATTCCCCTCACCTCCCTTACCTGTGTTCTCCTCATCTCCGCTTCTCCTCACCCCCCTCCCTGTGTTCTCTTCATCTCCGCTTCTCCTCACCCCCTCCCTGTGTTCTCCTCATCTCCGCTTCTCCTCACCTCCCCATCCCTGTTTTTTCCTCATCTCCTCACCCCTCCATGTGTTCTTCTTACTTCTTACCCCCTCCCTATGTTCTTCTTACTACGTTCTTCTTACTCCGACCCCCCTCCCTACGTACCTCCATGTCCATTTTGCTTGGGGCCCCCAAATTCCTTCAAACGGCCCTGCTCCTAACCACATCTACCTCAGTGAAATTGGCCGGGAAGAATATGTGGGTACACGCCTCTCACTGTAAGAAGGTTCCAGCTCCAGAGGAAGTAGACCTTCCCACTTCATGAGTTTCCTGTGCCTTTTTCTGCTGCTAGGCCTAATAAAGGCCCAACAAGTTGCTATTACTAAAGATAATCATGTTTACACATTTTGGTACAACTCATCTAATACACATGTAGCCACCTTTTCATTTGATTATTGTGATATTGTCAGCTGTACATTCCCACAGTCATTGCTAACAGTATACAAAGACATACCCAACGTAAATGACCCATACAAATGTGTGACAGATGACTACTGGGGATATGACTGTAGCTCCTGGAGAGCGGCGGGCTGGAACACAGGGCCAGCCGGGGGCTACAAACCTCAAAGTGCCTTATACAGATTAGACAGAAGTGGGGAATCCCTACTGCGTAGAATGATTTTACGGAAACCAGGGGGGGGGGGGGGGGGGCAACTCCCATGAAACTAACTCTGAATATAGAACACCCTAGCCCTGGAGATGCTGGTGAGTACGTAATGGGAATGTACTGGAAAGGAGGAGGTTCATATAATAAACAAGAAACCTTCTATCTACAAGACATGTATCAATCACCCGAGTGGGTAGATTCCCAACACATAACCACTAATCCCCTCAAACCTCACATTAAGACTCTTAAAGACATGGTAGCCATAGCCAACCCCACTTTTGAAGATACTATGGCTGTAGAGAAAGGTTTCTCTGATACTAACCTATTACATTGAGCCAATTTGGATGGCTCTGGGTTTGTGAGTACCCCACTTTCATTCTATTATTTACAAGGTATCCACCTAAGGTATTGCACTATATATGTTCTATATCCTAGATTGAGAACAAGAAGAAGAAGGTTTAAAAGAAGGGAGAGGATCGCCTCTATGGACCCTAAAAAACGCAAGAACTGAGCTAAAATCTTTTGGCTCTATACATTGTGAGTGGGAATAATCTCTTGCACCTTTCTCATATCTGTATTTTACAGTTTTACACTATGATATGGTTTCTGTGCTTATGTTTTTAAGGAACTATACACTATTTACTAAGATTTCAAGATCAGAAAAATATTAAAGGTATATACAAAGATATTGATTTATCCCACTATAACACTGAATATCTCCATTTTCATTACCATTATTTTTATATAGCGCTTTCACCATCATTTTGGGTTTTAGTTCATATGACAGATCATATGGGTGGAGAATTGTGATGTCACATGGGGGGGGCGGCAAATTTTTATTTTGCCTAGGGCGGCAAAAATCCTTGCACCGGCCCTGTATGTCAGTATGTATGTCAGTATGTATGTATGTGTGTCTATGTATTTCAGTATGTCAGTATGTATGTATGTGTCTCTATGTATGTCAGTATATATATGTGTCTCTATGTATGTATGCGTGTGTATGTATTTATGTATGTATGTGTCTGTCTGTATGTGTGTGTGTGTGTGTATGTGTCTGTGTGTCACTATGTATGTCTATGTGTCTGTATATCCGTGTATGTCTGTTTCACTATGTGTGCCTGTTAGTATGTGTGTGTGTCAGTATGTGTGTATCATTGTGTGTGTGTATGTGTGTCCTTTTGCATCAGTACGTAATAATCCATACAAATATATGCTTTCATTCAAACACAAATTATGTATATATATATATTTATATATATATATATACACACACACAATATATACACACAGTGCATCCACTGCACACACATTGCACCCTCTACAAATGCACTAACACTAAACACACCCTGTATCCACTCTACACTGCTTCGTTGTGGGCAAATTTGAAAACGGGTCCTGTGGACGGGATTTGGAGGCGGGCCCCCATTGGCCCAGACCTTAAGCTGTGTTAGGGGCCCAAAATTTCTGATGGCGGCCCTGAATACCGCACCTGGGCTGGAGGACCATTCGGAACTTCCTCTACACCACCAACTGCCTATCCGGAGAGAAGCCCAAAAGCCTGTGGAGGAAAGATGAGACAGGGGGGATATGATAGAAACATTTAAATACATAAAGGGAATCAACACAGTAAAAGAGGAGACTATATTTAAAAGAAGGAGAACTACCACAACAAGGACATAGTTTTAAATTAGAGGGACAAAGGTTTAAAATAATATCAGGAAGTATTGCTTTACTGCACTTTTTTTGGAGCAGGAACGCCGTTCCCGTTTGTGGTCCTGCAGGCACTCAGGGGGCGGCAAAAAATGCCGCCCCCAAATGCCCCTGTGTTCCCCCTGTCATGGGGGGCCCAAGAGGTGGCCTAATGGCCACCTGAAGGACCCCCCCGGCCGGCTCTTGTATCGCTGTCAGATGCGGCGAGGGAGCTGTGTTCTCTCTGCTCCCTCTCGCCGCGCGCCGTTTGCTGATGCTGGGAGCCGGAATATGACGTCATTTCCGGCTCCCGGCATCAGTAGACAGCCCGCGCGGCGAGAGGGAGCAGAGAGAACACAGCTCCCTCGCCGCGTCTGACAGTGAGACAAGAGCCGACCGCATTGAAGCCCCACTGGACCCCAGGGACGGGTCCACGCCAGCTCTCCAGGTAGGGAGGCTGGGCGGACATTTTTTAATTTAAAAAAAATATACAAATAATTATTGTGTATATGTGTGTGTGTTGTGTGTCTGGGAGTGTATGTGTGTGTATGTGTCTGGGAGTGTGTGTGTCTGGGAGTGTGTGTGTCTGGGAGTGTGTGTGTCTGTGAGTGTATGTATGTGTGTATGTGTCTGGGAGTGTGTGTGTCTGTGAGTGTGTGTCTGTGAGTGTATGTGTGTGTGTGTGTGTGTATGTGTCTGAGAGTGTGTGTGTCTGTGAGTGTATGTATGTGTGTACGTGTCTGGGAGTGTGTGTGTCTGTGAGTGTATGTATGTGTGTGTATGTGTCTGAGAGTGCGTGTGTCTGTGAGTGTGTGTCTGTGAGTGTATGTATGTGTGTGTGTGTGTATGTGTCTGGGAGTGTATGTATGTGTCTGGGATTGTATGTGTGTGTGTGTATGTGTCTGGGAGTGTGTGTGTCCGTGTATGTGTCTGTGAGTGTGTGTGTGTATGTGTCTGAGAGTGTGTGTGTCTGGGAGTGTATGTATGTGTGTGTATGTGTCTGGGAGTGTGTGTGCCTGTGAGTGTATGTGTGTCCGTGTATGTGTCTGGGAGTGTGTGTGTCCGTGTATGTGTCTGGGAGTGTATGTGTGTGTGTGTCTGTGAGTGTGTGTGTGTGTGTCTGTGAGTGTGTGTGTGTGTGTGTGTGTCTGTGTGTGTGTGTGTGTGTGTCTGTGAGTGTGTGTGTTGGTGTCTGTGTGTGTGTGTGTGTCTGTGAGTGTATGTATGTGTATGTGTCTGGGAGTGTGTGTGTATGTGTCTGGGAGTGTGTGTGTGTGTGTGTATGTGTGTGTCTGTGTATATGTGTGTGTCTGTGAGTGTGTGTCTGTGAGTGTGTCTGTGAGTGTGTGTGTCTGTGAGTGTATGTATGTGTATTTGTGTGTCTGTGAGTGTATGTGTGTGTTGGTGTCTGTGTGTCTGTGAGTGTATGTATGTGTATGTGTCTGGGTGTGTGTGTGTCTGTGAGTGTATGTATGTGTATGTGTCTGGGAGTGTGTGTGTCTGGGAGTGTATGTATGTGTGTGTGTGCCTGTGAGTGTATGTGTGTCCGTGTATGTGTCCGTGTATGTGTCTGGGAGTGTATGTGTGTGTGTGTCTGTGAGTGTGTGTCTGGGAGTGAGTGTGTGTGTCTGTGAGTGTATGTATGTGTATTTGTGTGTGTGTTGGTGTCTGTGTGTGTGTCTGGGTGTGTGTGTGTCTGTGAGTGTATGTATGTGTATGTGTCTGGGAGTGTGTGTGTATGTGTCTGGGAGTGTGTGTGTGTATGTGTGTGTCTGTGTGTATGTGTGTGTCTGTGTGTATGTATGTGTGTGTCTGTGAGTGTGTGTCTGTGAGTGTGTGTGTGTGTCTGAGTGTGTGTGTGTCTGTGAGTGTGTGTGTGTGTCTGAGTGTGTGTGTGTGTCTGTGAGTGTGTGTGTGTGTGTCTGTGAGTGTGTGTGTGTGTGTCTGTGAGTGTGTGTGTGTCTGTGAGAGTATGTGTGTCTATCTGTGAATTTGTGTCTGTGTGTGTCTGTGTTTGTGTGTCTGAGTGTACGTGTGTGTCTGTAAGTGTATGTGTGCACCTGAGTGTGTGTGTACGTGTTTATATATGCATACAAGTTTTTTTTGTTTTTTTGGTGGTGGGGTGGGGGTGGAACTTGAGTGAGTTCCCACACTTTATTCCCCAGGACTTGACCCCTGGCCAAATGGTTCTTATCTGCCGTCACATTCTATGTTTCTATGCTGACAGGAAGAAGGGAGAATACTGCTAACATACAAGTGGACTCGTGGATGTGGCCAGCCTGTGGAGTCTGGTGAATGAGATTGGCAACAGCATTTCACATTTATGGCACAATAGAGGCATATCTAGCAAATATGAGCTTTCATGTCTTGTTTCTCTCTCTTTTTTTTTTTTTTTTGTTTCTTTTCTCTATTACCAATTTATACCCAGTGGTTTCCTTATTATAGTGTACTAGGCTCAGACACAGCATGTTAATGTCTACATGTCTACATAGGCAGCTTGTACTAACTATAGTTAACCTAGTTTTCCTTAATATCCCTAGCATTAAAAGTCACAGGATGTATAGTGTGTGAATGTATCACAGATCTACACAGTGATTTCAACAACAACAAAAAAAACTCCCAGTAATGAATGTATCAGTTGGTCAGAGAACTCCTCAACAATATATCCCATAGTAATGTACAATGTGAATGGGTGTATCACAAACCTCCCCCACAATAAAACCTTCAGTAATGTGCATAGCAGGTTATTACACAGCTAAATTGAGAATAAAGTGCATTTTGTATAAACCGATCATGCAATGTGCATTGTGCATTTTGTATTAACCGTATGCAATGTGTGGTTGCTGTGTTTGGTCTGGTGTCTATTCACTGACTATATGAATGAGCATCGGAACAGTAAAGGAGCAAGTATACTAATCTGCTTTGGCTCCAGTCCATGTGCTCTACCAACGGACCCTCAGTCATTTATTTTTATTTAAAGGGACACTAAAGTCACCAGAACAACTACAGATTATTGTAGTTGTTCTGATGAGTATAGCCTGTCCCTGCTGGCCTTTTGCAGTAAAGCAGTGTTTACATTGCTCCCTAGTAATACCTCCAGTGGCCACTCCTCTGATGGCTAGTAGAGGTGCTTCCAGGGGTAGTGCTGCACAGTGTCACTCTGCATGGAGATGTTGAACCTTCCCAATAAAGATGCATTGATTTAATTGTGATGATGTCAGCCAAGGAGGCAGATCAGGGCAGGACAAGTGGAAATGAGGTAAGTTTTCTTACCTTTTAAGAAACCACCTAAATGGTGGTTTTAACACTATAGGGTCAGGAAGACACATTTGTGTTCCTGACTCTATAGTGTTCCTTTAATATATTCCGGATCTTGCAATATATAATTAAAGGGCCACTCCATACCCCAAAGAATACGCTAGTTAAAACCCAGTTTATAAAAAGTGTTTTATAAATTAACTAGGGAACTCCGCTCTGGCTGTCAATCAAACATTCAAGAGGGATTTCTTCCTACTGCTCAGGGGAGCTAACAGAAGTATCAGACATGCTCTACTTGATTGTACATGCTTCTACCTCCCTCACAGACCTCAGACCAGCTCCTCAGAAGTGTGTGTGCACATTTGTCAGCACTTGCATGCACGTGGGCACTCAATGAGAAGCCTCTGATTGGTTATTTACCTGTGAAGAGATTGAAAGCCTCTTCCAGGAAAAAGGGTCAGGGCTTGCTAAGGCTGCAGTCATAAGCGCATTTAGGATATACCCCCAATGAGTACATGCATGAAAAATGCATGTATGTATTCACTAATTCACTAGAGATACACTGCCTGGCCCAAAAAAAAGTCCCCACCAAAAAAAAAAAGGTCACACACTATAATATTTTGTTGGACCGCCTTTAGCTTTGATTATGGCATGCATTCGCTGTGGCATTGTTTCAATAAGCTTCTGCAATGTCACAAGATTTATTTCTGTCAAGTGTTATATTAATTTTTCACCAAGATCTTGTATTAAAGGGACACTCCTGTGCCAGGAAAACAAATAGTTTTCCTGGCACTGCAGGTCCCCTCTCCCTCCCACCCCCATCCCATGTTGCTGAAGGGGTGAAAACCCCTTCAGTGACTTACCTGAGACTATCGGTGATGTCCCTCGGCACTGGTTTAGGGTCCGCCCTCGGCGCTGGTTTAGGGACCGATTGCGCATGCGCGGCCGCTGGCACGCGCATTAGTCCTCCCCGTAGGAAAGCATTGAAAATGCTTTCAATGCTTTCCTATGGGGATTTTAGCGACGCTGCGACAGAGCGTGAGGACGTCCAGCGACGCTATAGCACAGAAAACCTGTGCTATAGACCAGGAAGTGCCCTTTAGTGGCTGTCTAGTAGACAGCCACTAGAGAAGGAGTTAACCCTGCAATGTAAATATTGCAGTTTATGAAAACTGCAATATTTACAGTTGCAGGGTTAAGTGTAGTGGGAGTTGGCACCCAGACCACTCCAATGGGCAGAAGTGGTTTGGGTGCCTGGAGTGTCCTTTTAATGATGGGAGAGTCGGACCACTGCGCAAAGCACATCCAAAAGATTCTCAATGGGGTTAAGGTCTGGACTCTGTGGTGGCCAATCCATGTTTGACAATGATGTTTCATGCTCCCTGAACCACTCTTTCACAATTTGAGCCCGATGAATCCTGGCATTGTCATCTTGGAATATGTCTGTGCCATCAGGGAAGAAAAAAAACATTGATGGATTAACCTGGTCATTCAGTATATTCAGGTAGTCAGCTGGGGCACAGCTGGGGCACATTCTTGGGGCACATAATGTTGCTGAACCTAGACCTGACCAACTGCAGCAACCCCGGATCATAGCACTGGCTTGTACAGTAGGCACTAGGCATGGCTTGTACATAGCACAGGCTTGTACAGTAGGCACTAGGCATGGCTTGTACATAGCACAGGCTTGTACAGTAGGCACTAGGCATGGCTTGTACATAGCACAGGCTTGTACAGTAGGCACTAGGCATGATGGGTACATCACTTCGTTTGCCTCTCTTCTTCCCCTGATGCGCCCATCGCTCTGGAACAGGGCATATCTGGACTCATCAGACCACATGACCTTCTTCCATTGCTCCAGAGTCCAATCTTTATGCTCCCTAGCAAATTGTAGCCTTTTTGTCCCGATTAGCCTCACTGATTAGTGGTTTTCTTATGGCTAGACAGCTGTTCAGTCCCAATCCCTTGACTTCCCTTCACATTGTGCGTGGGGAAATGCTCTTACTTTCACTAATAAACATAGCCCTGAGTTCTAATATTGTTTTTCTACGATTTGATTTGACCAAACGTTTAAGTGATCGCTTATCACGATCAATCAGGATATTTTTCCGACCACATTTCTTCCTTGAAGACGATGGTTCCCCACTATCCTTCCAGTTTTTAATAAAGCGTTGGACAGTTCTTAACCCAATTTTAGTAGTTTCTGCAATCTCCTTAGATATTTTCTCTGCTTGATGCATGCCAATGATTTGACCCCTCTCAAACAGACTAACATCTTTTCCACGTCCACAGGATGTGTCTTAGTTTGCTTAGTTAAATCCAGGTGGCGACTTTTTTTGGGCCAGGCAGTGTATATCTACTAAATAGTACGTTTTTACATTTTTATTTTTACTATGTGGCAGTGGAGTGCTTCTTTAATACATATAGCATTGCATATTTTATGGGTAGCCGGCAGTGTCGTCAGATACAGCCCCGTCCTGTGGAGAGCATTAAGGTCTGTGCAACCTTACGGTATTGCCGACCCTCTATGGGAGACACAGTGACAATGGACTAGAGAGACAGTGGATTGGGGTGACGGGATGAGACAGCACCAGCGCTCACAGATTTGTGGATGTCGATATGGGTACATTCTTTAATTTTAATGCCACCACTATTAATATAGAATGCAATAGAAGTGTTCACTACCAAAGCCAAAGCAGCTGACATACTGGAATTGTGGTGACCATGCCAGGATGTGGGCAGCTGCATTAACAAGTTCATATTCCTAATGCTATAGTATCCTTCTGCCTAAAGCTAAAGGTGAACTCCCCCACCCCCCACCCCAACACGTTTTTTAACCCAAACTAGTTGCATATGTGAATGGCCAGGTACAATGACAAAACAACTTACCTTGGGGCAGTATTGAGGGAAAACCAAGCCCTGTCTACATTGTGAATAACAAAGCCCTGTGTTAGTAAGTACCTGGGCATTCCTGAAATACTAGTGCACGCCTTTGATTTGGTTTTTAGTTTGCTCAATTTGTATGATAGTAAAGGTGATTTTCATGTGAATAGAGTTCTGTTCAGAGGTTCAAAGTTTTATATTGTTATTTAGCTTATTTCTCACTTGAACCTGGAGTAATGTCATTGAATATGTAAATCACAAAGGATAATTGTAAACAGATTTGCATTTAATGAATAGCTGAATTCGAGATTTTCTGTTTAGTTCAATTACTGGTTCTAAATCCTGGCAATTTGGATTATAATTAGGATTTGTAGTAACAACACGTACATGATTATTTACCAAAGTGAAAATGTAAAGTTAATTTTAAAGTTAAGGCCAGAGTAGCCTACCTGAAAGCATAGCAGCTTTAGAGAAATTTCCAGTTTGGATAATTTAATCCTAAATATAAAATAGAGTGAGAGCGCTCCTAAATAAAAAATAATAAATGAAATCAGTACAATTAATTTAACCTTAAATGCACAATGAGCACTTCAGTGATATGAAGTGGTCATGGTGTCTGTTGTCTGTTTAGGAGGTATTTTGCTTTGAAATGCTGCAGATACAAAGTTACAAAGTTACAAAGTTACATAGCTGAAGTTTAACCTTTCTGCTTCCGGAGGTGTAACTCCACCTCGTGCCGTATCATGAGGGTATCATTAGCCAGCCTAAAAAAAAGAGTTCTGATCCGACCAGATTTTGAAAATAAAACAACTGGGAAACCAATTAGCAATACAAAAATCGCTAAAAACAAAAAACAGAGAAATACATACAGACTAGAAGTTTTTAACCTACTACTGGCCAGAAGTGACTGTGACAGCTCATCCCCTTCCTAGAACTCAAATGAGTGTCTTTTCATTTACATTTTGTAGGAGCATGATCAGAGCACACACATACTCTAGACCAGGGCCATCTTAACAGCATCATGGGCCCCCAGGCAAATCAATGCACCAGGGCCCTTCCAACGCAACCACTCACAGGAATAAAAATATAAATTATCGATCAAATTAAACTTATATTTATTGGTACTTCCAACAAATACAATACATACACCCAGACTGCTGAGTAAAAACTTACACACAGACAGACTGCTGAATACACACACACAGACACTGCAGAATGCGTACACACAAACAGACTCCTGAATACACATACACACATTTAGACTGCTGAATACATACACAAAGGCTACTGAATACACACACAGACAGACTGCTAAATACAAACACAAAGATAGACAGACTGCTGAATACATACACACAGGCTGCTGAATACATACACAGAAAGAATGCAGAATACACACACACAGAATGTTAAATACACATACACAGAGACTGCTAAATACATACACACAGAGACTGCTAAATACATACACACAGAGACTGCAGAATACACACACAGACTGCTGAATACACACACTAGCAGTCTGTGTGTTTATTCAGCAGTCTGTGAAACACACACACAGATTGCGGAGCACACACACACAAAGACAGACTGCATTGAGGGGTGCAGTGTGTGTGTGGTTTGCAGTGAGTGTGTAGAGAGTGCAGTATGTGTGTGCAGGGGTGCAGTGTGTGTAGGGGTTCTGTTTGTGCAGGGGTGCTGTGTGTGTGTGTGAAGGGTGCAGAGTGTGTGTATGGAGGGTTGCAGTGTGTGTAGGGGTTTACGGTGCGTGTTAGAGGTGCTGTGTGTTTTGGGGGTTCAGTGTGTGTTAGGGGTTCATTGTGTGGATGGGTAAAGTGTGTGTGGACGGGTACAGTGTGAGTGGAGGGGTGCAGTGTGTGTAGGGGTTCAGTGTGTGGAGGTGCTGTGTGTGTAGGAATTCAGTGTTCACTGCCTAGGTGTTCTCTTTGGCTCCAACCTCTCCTTCACCCCTCATGTCCTGTCAATCACCAAATCCTGCAGCTTCCATCTCAATAACATAGCACGTATCCGCCCCTATTTAACGCCAGAAGCGGCTAAGGTGCTGGTCCATGCCGTTGTTCTTTCTCACCTTAACTACTGCAATCCCCTGCTCAGTGGTCTTACATGTTCTCAGCTTGCACCGTTGCAATTAATGCAGCGGCGAGGCTCGTCTTCCTGTCGGCCCGCACCTCCCACGCCTCCACACTATCACAGTCCCTACATTGGCTTCCGGTCAGATATAGGGCTCAATTTAAGATTCTGGTGCTTGCTTACAAGTCAGAATGCTGCTCCAACCTACCTATCCTCCCTAATACACAAGTATGTCCCGTCTAGGCCCCTGTGCTCTGCCGAAGATCTACGTCTATCCTCTGTCCGTACTCCCCCTAGCATGTAAGCTTATTGAGCAAGTACCCTACACCCCTCTGTTTCTGTGTGTCCAGCTTGTCTGGTTACATTTACGTGTCTGTTAGGCCACCTATTGTACAGCGCTACTGAATTTGCTGGCGCTATATAAATAATAAAAATAATAATCAACTCAGTAAAGGAGGAGACTATATTTAAAAGAAGAAAAAACACAACAAGGGGACATATTAGAGGGGCAAAGGTTTAAAAATAATTTCATGAAGTGTTACTTTACAGAGAGGGTAGTGGATGCATGGAATAGCCTTCCAGCTGAAGTGGTAGAAGTTAACACAGTGAGGGAATTTAAGCATGCGTGGGATAGACATAAGGCTATCCTAGACTTAAAATAAGGCCAGGGACTAATGAAAGTATTTGGAATATTGGGCAAACTACATGGGCCAAACGGTTCTTATCTGCTTACATTCTGTGTAAAAGGGTATTGATGCAAAAGTAGATAGTAGAATTTCACATAAATCATTATAATATAGAACTTTACTAGCATTTAAGTCATAGCCAAACCAGTGTCTGATGTTACTATTGCCATACTTTATCACAACACTCTCAGAAGCACGAGAGGATTATTAAAAAAAAAAAAGCGAGAATCCAAAGTGTATTTCCAATATTTTAGATTGTGAGCTTATTTGGAAAGGGCTCTTTTTTACCATTCCTGTATATAATAGAGGTCCTGTTAAAATGAAATGTATCACTGTTATTCACTAAAGTGAATATTTATGGTGAATTTAAAGTGAATTTCAGATTTAGGGTCAAATCACCTGAACTGGAAAAAAATCTCTAAATCAGCTATGCTTTCAGTACAAATACAGTACATTTGAAATTCACTTTGAATTCTTACTTTATTAAATAACCCTGTATGTCTTTTTGGCTATTGCAGTGTGCGCTGCAGAATATGTTGGCGCTATATAAATAATTGTGATTGTACTGTAAGGCCGACTTAGAGAATTTTTCCAGTTTGGCTAGTGTGACCATAAATTTGAAATTCATATTGAGCTCACTTTGAATTATCACTTTAGTAAATACTTTGGGAGTAAGCAATGCTTTGAAGCAAGTCTTATACCTTGAAGCAAGTCTCAACAATGAGGACATCTGTTTCAACTATATGAGATTAAAACAATTTAAAAAAAACCTCTGAAAAAAAAAAGACATTGAAACTCAATGACATTCCAATGCAAAAAGGGTATATCATGCTGATTTATATTATGATATACACAGATCATGAAATGAAGTAAAAGTTTTAATTAAGTAACGCTAACATTTCCTACCATTTCATAGTATAGTAGAACGTTTTAATAAAATTGCAAATTCAGTCCAAAATAGCTGCACTGGAAATATTTTAACATTCATCTATTTTTCCAGATCGGGTACTTTGGCCTAAATGTTGCAATGAATTTGTATATATTCTGCAACATTCCAACCCGTGAAAAAAAAAATAAAAAAAAAAATACATATATTTTTATTCTCCTACCCTTGAAAACCATTTTTCCTCAAATAATAGTACCTCCTTTTTGCTTTTATGTCCAGTGCTGAACTATTATTAGGAATAAAATCAAACATACAATAAATATCTCGGTAAAATCCTGATCAGGATTTACCACTTGCACGTGTTCTTTTTTCTCTGGGCGTGGCCGCCAGGTGAAACAAGAACCAATCATCGAAGAGCAGAGTACTCAACCGCGATTCTGATTGGATAAAGTCCCGGAGGCAGCGCCCTCCTGATAATTCCACGCCCACTTTTGGACCTTTAAATCCCACGTGCATGCCTCTAGACGCTCTGCATCTTCCCTCGCTCGTCTTGTCTGCCGATCTGAGGCCACCGAGTTACCGCTGCAATGGGGAAAGAGAAGATCCACATCAATATCGTGGTTATTGGCCATGTCGACTCTGGAAAATCCACCACCACAGGCCATCTGATCTACAAATGTGGGGGGATCGATAAAAGGACCATCGAAAAATTCGAGAAAGAAGCTGCCGAGGTGAGGAGAAACTTTCAATAGATAGGTTTTATGCAAAACAAACGTGTAATTATCTTCTGTGGGAGTATTTCAGTAACCGCGTTAATCTAGGAAACATCACACCGTCTTGGGTAGTGTGCAGTTACACTCAAATTTAAAATGCATTGTTTTGCTGCTTCATGTCCACGCTGCATCGAGTTTCCCCGTAAACGTATCTCTCCCCCTTGTTTAACTGATAACATATATTCCTGACTTGCTGAATAGGCAACAGTTGAGTGATTTTGCTATTTTGTTATTGAAGTAACTCATTTTGTGCAACTGAAACTTGTCCCAGCTAAACTTTATTTCTTTAAATGTATACATCTGGTGTACACAATTATTGGCTCCTCGCTGAGAGTCCTATGTTGGTCTAGAAGCACGTGGCTTCTCCTCCCCCCCCCCTAGTTTCGGTAACTTGCTTTAGTAATCCTGGTGAGTGGGAATAACAGCGTGTAGTAGGGGACATACTGGGCTAAACTCTTAACATTTTAATTGCATAGCTTTCTAACCTGTTTAACTGCTACTCCCATTCAACATTCTTGCTCACCTTGAATTGGCCTGCATAAGTCACACCAGCCTTCCCTGACACAGCCCTGGGGCGTTATTGGCATATATATATATATATATATATATATATATAAAAAATTTTTAATAATAGGAGGCAACACAATTTACACAGTAACTATTCTCACTTTTCATTAAGTGTTTTAGGAAGGCTGTACCTTGCTTGCGGGGAGATGTGACTAGGGTTGTAAAAACAAAGCATTTTAACTAAATACTGGCAAATGGCAGAATTGAGCAGTGAGACTGCAGTGGCGTGGTCTATACAAAAACTAATTCAAGCTGAAGTTCTTCGGAGGGGGGGGATTTTTTTTTTTTATATATTGTATCTCAATCTCCAAATTGAACTTTAATGACATACAGGAGGCTCTTGCAGGGTCTAGCAAGCTATTAACATAGCAGGGGATAAGAAAATCTTAATTAAACAGAACTTGCAATAAAGAGAGCCTAAATAGGGCTCTCTTTACAGGAAGTGTTTATGGAAGGCTGTGCAAGTCACATGCAGGGAGGTGTAACAAGGAGATTTAACTCCTAAATGGCAGGGGCATGTTCTATACACCAAAACTGCTTCATTAAGCTAAAGTTGTTCAGGTGACTAGTGTCCCTTTAATGGCTTAACCCCTAAGTTGTCTTCAGTGTCAGTCTCAACTCTCCACCCCCAGCTGGCAACTTGCTTTAGAAACCTCAATTTCTGAGTGCAGGGGTGCTGCTGATTGGCTGGCTGCTCTCAGCCAATCAGTGACTCCCCATTCACAAAACTGTCTTGCAAAGAAACACACATTTCCAACTCAGTTTTGGGAATGGGGAGTCACTGTACATTAGGTGACAGATTTCAGCTAATCAACAGTGCTCCAGCGCAGCAGCACTCCACACTTCCTGAAAACAAAATTTCAGAAGCCAAATGCTTTCAAGACTAATTTAACACCGTAAGGGTGAACATGGTACCTGCTGGCATCGTAACTTCATTTCAGGTGACGTGTTTCTTTTTAGAAGGGACACTCCACTGTCAAAGTTAACCTGACAAAAGTTTTGTAACTTGCTAATTTTTTTATTTTTTTTAAATGGCCGTTTCACTGCAACATATTGGATCATTAACTTTTCATGAGTAACCAGACTAACCACAATCTTGCTTTCTCTTCTAGATGGGCAAAGGGTCCTTCAAGTATGCTTGGGTCTTGGACAAACTGAAGGCAGAGAGGGAACGTGGAATAACTATTGATATTTCTCTGTGGAAATTTGAGACTGGTAAATATTACATCACAATCATTGATGCTCCTGGACATCGGGACTTCATCAAGAACATGATCACTGGCACTTCTCAGGTATGATTACTGCACTGTCTCCAGTTTAACTTTCTCTAGTTGAGCAAGAAACCGCCTTATGGCCAACTTTACATTGTATCTCATGTGACATTCTTGTCCTGCAGGCAGACTGTGCTGTACTTGTTGTGGCTGGAGGTGTAGGTGAGTTTGAAGCTGGTATCTCAAAGAATGGACAAACTCGGGAGCATGCCCTCCTTGCTTATACCCTGGGTGTAAAGCAACTTATAATTGGTGTCAACAAGATGGATTCCACTGAACCTCCATATAGCCAGAAGAGATTCCAGGAGATTACCAAGGAAGTCAGTACCTACATCAAGAAAATAGGATATGATCCTCGTGCTGTAGCATTTGTCCCAATTTCAGGATGGCATGGAGACAACATGCTGGAGCCTAGCAGCAATGTAAGTATGTTCTCTGTATTTAGCAAGTAGCAGCAAATGTGCCATGAGCATTAAGCTATAAAACCACAGTAGCACTTTGAGTCTTGACATGTGGTTAAGAGACTAATCTCAATTGTCTACTCCAACTAAACATTTACTAGTTTAATTAGATTGTAATCTAATGTCAAACTTGATAGGTGTAAAATTGCCTCATAAGTGTATTCAGATTTAGAACTAAACAAACTATCTTGTCAGATGACCTGGTTCAAAGGCTGGAAGGTAGAAAGAAAAGAAGACGGGTCTACCACTGGAATTACTCTTCTTGAAGCTCTTGACTGTATTCTACCTCCCACAAGACCTACAAACAAACCCCTTCGTCTTCCTCTGCAGGATGTATACAAGATTGGAGGTAAGTGCATTACATTTTTTTTAATTTCAGTAATCCATTTCAAATGATGGCCAAAGTAGCTGAATGGAAAGCATATGCTAATTTGACATCAAAACTTAAATTCACTTAGAATGTACACTTTAGTGAAATATATGGATTAAACAATGATGCCTTTATGTTCCCCTAGGTATTGGTACTGTACCTGTTGGACGAGTAGAAACTGGTGTCTTGAAGCCAGGTATGGTGGTGACATTTGCCCCTGCCGGCATCACAACAGAAGTAAAGTCTGTGGAAATGCACCATGAAGCTCTGACCGAGGCTATGCCTGGTGACAATGTTGGCTTTAACGTGAAGAATATATCTGTGAAAGACATCAGGAGAGGGAATGTGGCTGGTGATAGCAAGAATGATCCTCCAATGCAGGCTGGCAGCTTCACAGCTCAGGTATAGTATGGAAGCATATAATCTTTTTTCCTGCCATGTGGGTCTCCTAAACTGTCATGGGGCACTGTACACTGCAAACAGGTCTAATCCTAAGCAACTAGACAAGTAAAACCTTCAAGGCAGTCTTCTCAAACAAAATTCCTTCAGATGCCGCAGAGCTTGATTTCCTATGACTGGGGATAAGCAACCTTCAGCACTCCAGATGTTGTGGACTACATCCCCATAATTCTCCCAAAGGATTATGGGAGGTGTAATCAAACATCTGGAGTGCCAAAGGTTGCCTATGATTCTATAGCAGGGATAGGGAACCTCTGGCACTAATGCTGGGGACTAAATGGTCCCTAGGATCTGAGATTCAGAACAAATACTGCTATCTCAAGTTCAAAACTGACAAGTTAAACTATCAAGGAAAAACAAGTTACCTGCACTCTCCTTAATCACTGTAGTTTTAAACAAATGGTTTTGTTACCTCCAATGGCAATGAGAGGGTAAATCCACCTGCATACATAGGGATTAAGGAGAGGGTGCAGGTAACTTGTTTATCTTTGGTTTTTACTATATATTGGGGCTGATGTACTGTAGTCATTGCTGCCGCCCAGTAGTGATGGGAGTGAGCACAGGACTTGGTTTAACTTGCAAAAATATATCAGTTTGGGTACTTTTTATGGTGCTGGGAATATTCATTAAACTGCGAAATGCCAGCACTTTGAGGGGATGCTAAATATGCTTGCCTGGTACTCTGGGCTATTGCAGCTCAGAAACCTCTCTAAAACCACAATATAGAACCAAACCGCCACATGCCTTATGTGCATATCCTCGAAGTCACATGTGATCTCTTCTGATTCAGGAGTGACTTCATGCAAAATGTCACTAGTTGAGATGCTAAATCCACCAGCTCTATTTTCCCCACAGGTGATCGTCCTTAATCACCCCGGACAGATTGGTAATGGCTATGCTCCAGTCCTGGATTGCCACACAGCCCACATAGCCTGTAAGTTTGCCAAATTGATCGAAAAGATAGACCGCAGGTCTGGCAAAGTATTGGAGGCTGAACCCAAGTTCCTAAAATCTGGTGATGCTGCAATTATTGAGATGATTCCGGGGAAACCAATGTGTGTAGAGACCTTCTCCAACTATCCTCCTCTTGGTAAGTAACAAAACACTACTAAGCTGTCGTCAGACTTGCAAGGGACTCGCACTAATATCTCTTCTCAACACAGGTCGATTTGCTGTCCGTGATATGAGGCAAACGGTTGCAGTGGGTGTTATCAAAGGTGTGGACAAGAAGGCTCCAACTGCAGGGAAAGTGACAAAATCTGCTGTCAAAGCTACAAAGAAGTAAAAGATCCACTGTGTGGAAACATGATTCTCTGAATGCTTCCTAATGTGAAATGTACCTTTAATAAAATGCAACAACCTGATTTCAAGTGCCTTCTCTTAATTCAGGTGAATCTTTGCTTGTGTGAACTGAATAATTGGAGAGTAAGTTAAAGGAGCACTCTAGTGACACTAATACAAATGTGCCCTGTCAGTGTTAATCTAGTTTTGGCTCCAGTCCATTGGCAGTCTTTTCAAAAATACTTCCAGTGCTGCGCTGGTTTGCTGCAGCTGGCTCATCTCTGGATGAGATCAGAATTGACTATGGGCCATTCAATGCTTTCCCATAGGAACGCATTGGAAGCTTTTGCAAATGTGCAGTAAAACTCTATGCTGTGCCAATTGGTCTTATGGTAGAGATGCATTACTAGCTTTCAGGCATTGTGCAGCACTAACCTAAGAAGCACCTCTAGTGGCCAAAGGTGATACTAGGCAGTAATGTAAAACACCAAGAAAAGGCAGACTTTTAATTTAAAATCCTGCAAGGAGCAACCCCACTAAGCTGTAGTGGCTATGGTTGCCTTAAGCTTGGTACAACATCTACTAAATTATTAAAATGTGGTCCTGCATGTGTATACGAACTAGCAATCACAAGGTTTCTGCCTGGTGTAATTACACAATTTAACCTCCCTCAAAATAACCCCTACCATCTCCTTCCCCATGTACTTACTGATTGCCAATTTGTGTGGTTAAAAAAAGCACAACTTTGGCAAGCATTTGTGGCTAGTACAAAAGACTGGACAAACCCCATTTTTAGTACCATGGGATGTCTTTTATAATTGGTATGCCATGATGGGCTAACTTTTATTCCTGACATCCTATAGTCTCAGACACCATAGGCCCAGCAAAGCAATCTGGCAAATTTCAATGTGCAAACATGGAAATTTGGGAAATGGGAAATTTTCCCCTGTAAGTTTGCTGAAACCTATACACTGGGGTCACTGTTAGGAGATGTTGCTGAACACATATTTGGGTGTTCTCTGTCTAACTCAAGAGGAACTGAGTCCATGCCTAAAGTAGACTGTTTGGGGACAAATAACACAAACTAACCAAAGGGTTGAAAGACAGGTGGTAGAATTGGGGAATGTAAAGTGTTAACCCCTTAACGCCGTTACAATGTACCATGCCGTCACGCATTAAATGGGCTTTAAAGCCGTTGCGACAGCATGGTACGCCAGAACAGCTTAAGCCCCCAAATAGAGGTGTACTTGCCTCTGCCGCGATCCTCTTCTTGGGGGCTGCATGAGAGCCCAGGCAGCCCCCCTCCGGCAAATGAGGCCCCCGGGGGCCATGTGATCACTCTCAAAGAGCAATCACATAGCCCCTATAGCTGGCTATGGATCTGCCAGCAGGAGGACTGTTTGAAATATCAGACAGTCCCCCTGCTGGTAGGTAGTGTAAAAAAATAAACCTGTTTAAAAATCAAGTATATTTTTATATAGTGTGTATATATACATATTGTATATAACGTCATACAAAGTATTTTAATAATATAAATATTAAAATAAACTTAGAATGTTATATGTATATTATATAATGTATATATAAATACATATAATTAAAATTAAATAAAATTAACTAAATAAAATATTGAAACAAAATTTAATATAAAATATATGCATATGTAATTTCATTCTAACTATTGTTATTAATATATAATTATATCGGTAACAATACACTTAGACATTCTATATATATATAAATACATATAAGTACATAAAAAAAATTACATTGGTATACACGTAGAATTTATATACCTATAAATGCATATATTAAAATTCTACGTGTATCTTTAAATCTTTTAATGTAATTATGTGATTTGAGTGATTAAAATTTGATTGACATGCCTGACAACACAGGGAGAAAGTGCAGAGAATTTAATTTGCAAGCACTATATTTGACCCTGTAACTCTCCAAGACACCATAAAACCTGTACATAGGGGGTACTGTTTTACTCGGGAGACTTCGCTGAACTCAAATATTAGTGTTTCAAACTGGTAAATTGTATTACAACGATGATATTTTAAGTAAAATACTTTTTTCACATTTTATATGGTCTATATTATTGTAATATGTTTTAAAACACTATTTGTTTAGTGAAGTCTCCCGAGAATAACATGTACAGGTTTTATGGTGTTTTGGAAAGTTAGAGTCACATATAAGGCTTGCATTTCATTTTTTTTTTACATTGAAATTTGCCAGATTGGTTATGTTGCCTTTGAGAGCGTATGGTAGCCCAGGAATGAGAATTACCCCATGATGGCATACCATTTGCAAAAGTAGACAACCTGAGGTATTGCAAGTGGGGTATGTCCAGTCTTTCTTAGTAGCCACTTGGTCACAAACACTGGCCAAATATTAGTTTTTTGCTTTTTTTCACACACAAACAAATATGAACGCTAACTTTGGCCAGTGTTTGTGACTAAGTGGCTACGAAAAAAGACTAAACATACCCCACGTTCAATACCTTGGCTTGTTTCCTTTTTCAAATGCTATGCCATTATGGGGGTACTGCTCATTCCTGGGCTACCACACCGTCTCAAAGGTAACATAACTAAACTGGAAAATTTCTATTTGAAAATGGAACGTTCTATATTTGACCCTGTAACTTTCCAAAACAACATAAAACCTGTTAATGGGGGGTACTGTTGTACTCGTGAGACATCGCTGATTACAAATATGTGCTTTTTTTTTTTTTAATTCTTTATTTTGAGGTGCAAATAGTTAATACAAGCTCTTGCCATGCCCCGACAGCAGGTACAAGATTGGTAAAATACATACATGAACAGGTATAAGGCATAGAAGGTCATTGCACACATTTTTTTTAAGTTAAGTAGCTAGTTCACTGAGTAGTCAAACATGTCTAAAGTGTTTAGCAAAACATAAGATGAGGTCTAAATGAGTTACATAGACATGTGCGTGGGTATGTGAAAATGAGTTTCAAAGCAAGCTGGTGAGACATGACTATTAAATGTTAAGAAAGGAAAATAATAAACTGGTAGAGTATTAGGCAAACATATGTGTCAGAGTGAGGGTAGGTTTACAGCCTATTCGAAAACATGCCTAGTGGTTGCAATAAGAAAGTAGAAAAACCTAAGATTTAAAAAAAAAAAAAAAAAAAGACAGGCACACTGGCTAGATACATACAAATGCTGTGTCTATATGAACATAGTGCTTTCTGCAGAGACCCCTTCATGGCGTTCCACTGAGTTACACAAATTGTGAGGTTTAGAGAAGCTTGACGTGTCATAGACTGTATCAGGTATTAAGGTAAAATATAGGACAAATAGACATGCAAGCAGAATGCAATTTGTACAGTTAGGGTAGCTTAATCAGTGATCTGTAAGATACCTACATGATCTCTATTTATCAAGAGTGTGTGCCGTGTAAAAAATAAAAGAGAAGCCAAATTGGCTAAAATGAGGGATAAAGAAAATAAAATTATAAAAATAAAAAGTAAAATAATAATAATAATAATCATAGTAATTAAAATATAAAATGAGGAACTAGTAAAAAGTACAAAGCATGCTTATCAGCAGAGAGGCCATTAAGACCTTCATGTGGTGGGATGACTGTGTCCACCCAGACTGCGGCCCAGGGCCCGAAAGAGTCCATGCAGTCAGCCCACACCTTTCACCGGTTCAGCAGGGACCCACAGAGTAGTCTGAGGTCTTCGTGTATCTCGCCCGTGCACCTGAGGGTCATCCTGGCTCTTCACCCAAGGCTTCCCCCGACTGAGCTGTCTGTACAAGGAGTGTCCTGGTTTCATGCTTTGCGCCAAACGCACTGATGTGCTGTTTGATCCGGGTAGGTCGAGTAGAGTGTTGCTTTCGAGGTTTGCGGAGTAGCCGAGGAGAAGGGACACCCTCCTTGCCTCCATTAAGCCTTCGCTTTGATGTTTGGCCCACTGCTGGCTTTGCTGGCTCGACCTCCCGCGCATCTCCTTTGTCTCGTGGTCGCTGGGGTATGTCAGCGGGTATCTGCTCTTGCGTGGCACTGGGTAATCTGTGGGCCAACTTGGCCCGGAAAGCCGTAAAGATGCGATCAAGCTCCGACATGCTGTGGGATAGTGGGCCCGATGCACTTAAGGTGGCCGCTATCTTAGATGGGACTATGCGCCTTTTATTTGTGCTTCCAGTACTTGCTGCAGCAAGTCCCAAGGGTGCATGTATGGTCAGTCCTGCTGTAGGAGTACCTTGCATGGCGGCAGGTTTGGTAGTCGCCGGCGGGGGTAATTGCTGTGCGATGTCCCGTGTCTCCAGCCCCACAGCCACTAATGGTCCGGTTTGGTTTCCGTCGCTGATCACCGTTGACTTGGCTTGCGTCGTGGACCGGTAAGAGATCGCCTGCAGGGCTGCGGTGTGGGGTGGGGAAGCCACGGACTCATCAGTCCTCCTGGGCATCACGCTGATTGTTGAGAGCTCGGTGGAAGAGCAGTACTCTCCGCTGATTCCGGAGCACATGGCATCCGCCATCTTATGTGCTGCGTCCGGGCACTCGAGGGTGGTGGTGGTGTTGTTGGGCCTTGGACTCATTGCCTCTGGGTGAGGACCGGGATCACCCCCACCGGTCCATAGGGGGGGGGAACGGGGCCGGGTCCCCCCGGGTCTGGGTCTCAGGCTGGGCACCGTTAGGCAGGATAGAGGGGCAGCGGCCGTCCACCCCTCTCACCGCCGGAGTAGGCCTCAACTGGGTAGTCGAAGGTCTCACCTCCAGGGGACTGAAGCTCGAGGAGCCAGCCTCACCCTGGATCCAGTGACCCCTCAGCACCGAGGTCCAATGCTGTCGGTCTGTATTTAGGTAAATTTTCATGTTTTTCATGCTTAAAAGATTATAAGTTGCAGGAGCTGGTCTCTCTTGCGACCGCTCAGCTCGGCGGTTCGGCCCCGCCCCATGTGCATTTTTTTGCAGTAAAAACAGTAACAGTGTTATGACATTCACAGCTAAAATGTCAGGCGGAAATGCAAATTTTAAAAAAAAATCTTTTCTTTTTTTTTTTAATTTTCTTCATAATAAATTATGTTCCATATATGAATAGTTAATGATAGATTAAAGCCCTGTTTCTCCTGAACACAATGATATATAATAAGTGTGGGTGCATATAATTTGAAAGAGGGGAACTACGGGTGAACAGACATATTGCGCAAATTCCAGTTTTTGTTATGTTTTGATCAGAACGTGCACTATTGACTCTGTCCTGAAGGGGTTAAAATACCACCATTTGCAATACCCTAGGGTGTCTAAATTTTTTTTAAACATTGTTTGGGGAAAAATTACATTGGACAGCTTCAAAAATGTCCCAAATAGGACATGGGTGCATGATGACCAAATGTGAAAATTCCAAGTTGTAAAACTGGAATGCGCACCCTCCAAAAAGTATTTTAGCCCCCAGAGAACCCGACACACATACACATGGGTGGTATCACTGTATTCAGGAGATGTTGCTGAACACTTATTGGGGTGTTCTTTGGCGGTAACACTTAAAGTACTCTACATGTATTCTTAAATTGCTGTGTGTCAAATTTTCTTTTTAATTTGGCATAAATCGGTAATAGTTGCATGAAGAGTCAAAATACCAAAGTTTAATACCTTGGATTGTCTTTACATATATACATGTGAAGGGTTGTTCAGGGATTCCTGACAGATCAGTGTTACAATATAACTAGTTAACTTTGAAGAAATTGTTTGGAAATGGCACTGCTACTTGTACTTATTGCCCTATAACTTGCAAAAAAACTAAACATGTTAACATTGGGTATTTCTAAACTCAGGACAACTTGGATATTATCTAGCGCGTTTTTGTTTTTGGAGGTTGGAGATGCATACTTTTTTGCAGGTCAAAGCTATTTTTTACACTTAATTTTTGTAGTAAATTATGAAATGAGAATTTTCTTTAGAAAGATCATTTAATGGTGAAATGGTATATAATGTGTGGGTACAGTAAATGAGAGGAAAATTACTGCTAAATACACATCACAGAAATGTAAAGAGCCCTGGTCACGAAGGGGTTAAACTGAACATAACTTTGCATACAATGTAGCTACATCTAAATCCACAACTTGGATTTGGACTGCCACTTAGTGACTTTTTTTAAATTAGGCTAGTGTAGAAACCCACATCTCTATATCCTGATCCTTGATGCCACCATTTGGTTCTGTCTACATAAGGTCAGTCTCCAGACCTGGTAGCATGGATGCATATGTAAGTTTTGCATAGGAAAACCAGATAAAAGGAAACTTCAAATGTAAGGCCAAAATAATGGAACTAGAAATTCTTGATATGCTACTCTGGCCTTAAATGTGAAATACACTTTGTATCATTTAAAAACCCAACTGTAAGGGGATATTGCAGGGTTAAACATCTAAAGGGCTCATACTAATTGACAAAGGAAGTCTTGTGAAATAGTGGTCCTGAGAACATTAAATACAATGCTTTCCTACAGCGAAGCTTCAATGCATGCATTAGTTCTGAAATGTCTCTGCGCCCTCGCAGGAGGCCCTGTCTCTGCGCCCTCGCAGGAGGCCCTGTCTCTGCAGAATAGTTGCAATACATGCGCACATACAAAGGTAAACAGTGCATCAATGTGTATGTTCCTGAGCACGTGTGTGTCTTTGAGCATGTTTTTATCTGCGACTGTGTATGGGGTAGCTGCTTGAAGTGTTATGTATGGTTGTCTGCCTGGGTGATACTGTGAGGGAGGGGGGACTAAATACCTTTTGTCATTCCCTGGTGCTCCAGTGGTGATATCGGTCTGCAGCTCCACAGTGTGCAGAGCTGCAGACCATGTGTCTTGCGAGACCCGGTCAGCGCGTTGCCGTGGTAACCAGCGGCAACACTCTGATTGGCCAGATCTTGCGAGACACAAGATCTGCACCTCTGCACACTGCCGAGCTGCAGATCATTGGCATACTGAGTAAGCCGCGGTGGCCCGCTCCTGGTGTCTGATCCTCTGTTACTGACCGAGGACCAAACACAGTCTGCCCTTAGGCGGCTCTTTAAACCGCCTAATTAGAGAGCCGCCTCTGAATGTAAACGTTGCAGTTCCAGAGAAACTGCAATGCTTACATTGCAGCACTAAGTCTGTCCACAATGGCGGTCTACCAGACAGCCACTAGAGGGCTTCCTGGTTTGAAACAGACCTTTGGTCTGATATCTGATACTGGACATCCTCACGCTTTGCATGAGGACCTCCAGCATCAGATTTTTTTTTTCCCTCCTAAAGCATTGATTCAATGCTTTCCTATGGGGAGTTCTTTAGACGTGACATTTGCCACCCATGCGCATTGGAACCCGCTCATTGCAGGACAGAGGAGGATCATCAACCTAGTGCCGAGGGACATCAGTGCTGGGATCAGGTAAGGGTTTTTAACCATTATTTCACTGGGAAGGGACGAGGTAGGGGGAGCGATTAGTGCCAGGAATAAATCTCTGTATTCCTGGCACTAAAGTATCACTTAAGCTTTCCTTTAGAGAAACCACTCTTAAATTGTGGTGGAACAAACACATGGGAGAAATTGCTTTAGAAGACTAACAATTGGCTTTATAACTAGTTAAACACTAGACGTGCGCAAATGGATTTTTATCTGTTGAGAACGCTTAAAAGGTTTGTTTTATACATAACCCTTGAGGATTATGGCATATTCCCTTGAGGATTTGGCATAATCCCTTGAGGACAGCAGCAAATGTAACCGTTCTCACTAAAACAAAACCTAAAATTTGAGCTATAGGTTTCATCTTGCTTACACTTATTTTTGGTCATTTCACATAAAATATTTATATATGGAACACAATTTAATAGTAATAAAATCTAAATGTAAAAAGTTGGCAATTTTATTTTCAAAGCCCTGTATGGTATTTAATTTGAGTCATGATACTGTTTTACTTTAATGTAATACACATTTGTATGCTGTGGTGTTCCACGAGTGTGATGCCCCCCTTGTACAGGTTTGATGGTGTTTTGGAAAGTTACATTGTCAAATAAGGAGCTTGCCCATTTCAGTTCTACACCTTTACTAGATTGGTTCGCTGGTCCCATGTTGCCTGTGAGACTGTGGCAGCCCAGAAATGTTACCCCTCACCTGAGTGAGTGAGTGTGGGTGGATGACTGAGTGTTATTGTGTGGGTGGGAGGCTGTGGGTTTGTGACTGACTGAGTGTGGGTGGGTGACTGAGTGTGACAGGGATTGGTTGAGTGTGGGTGAGTGGGTGAGTGAGTGAGAGATGTATCCATCACTTTCTATATCTAACTCTCCATCCATCCCTCTCTATCCATCCATCCATCCCTCTCTATCCATCCCTATCCATCTGATGGATGGATAGATATGGATGGATGGAGAGTGTGTGTATGTTTGTAATTTTTACTATTTGTATACAAACACTATTTATAGAGAGATCTCTATGCAAACACACAAAGTTTGGGCTTATGAGGGTTGCTGTAGGCGGGGGCGGGTATAGAAAGCAAGCTGAGCTGTCAGCTCAGCTTGCGAACGCGCATACCGCGCACAGCAAGCTTGACAAAGGCCCTAAGGGTTAGAAACGTTGCTGTTTGGTTCCTTGTTCCAATAAAGATTGCCTATATTTTGGAATTCGTTGGAGTACCTGAATTATTTTCTATATTCAACTTAAGAAAGCTGGGCCTGAGAGCTACAAGTACCTTTGTAAAGGCAGCTGTTGGAGACTATGTATTCAGAGGTGTTGATACCTGCCTGGGAACAGAATGGGCAAAAGCAGAGGGGACAGTACATACCTGGAAAAAGAGAGCTGTAGCCTGGTCCGGTGAAAAAGATCCTCAGTGACTGGGTCTGAAGAGCTTCAGAGTCCCTGCTAGCAGAGAAGATGCTGACCTGGCGGGGTACAGGAGCTCCATCACAGTCACTAAGGGGTTAAACACTGAACTTCTATCAGTGGTATAAGTAAAAAAAAAAAAAGTAGAACAATTACCATAGAGCCAGCACAGACAATGATGGTGTTACGATGTTTGGCTCAAATGGCTACAATAAGACTCTCAAACAGGATTACCTATTGGCTGAAATTAAAGGGGACACTCCAAAGCCCAAAATAAAAATTTCTATTTAGTAGGCCTCCCAACTGTCCTGTTTTAGTTCCCTGGTATCCAACATCATTAGACATACACTGTGCAGCGGTCACTAGGAACCTACGAGAGCGCATAAGCAGCAGTTTCTCAGAGGGAGTGGGAGGACCTGCCTGTTAGGTGCATTGCTAATTATGTAAGTTGGGACACCATCCCGATTTTCCCACAGCACAAAGCTGGCTGGTACGGTAGATATACTCCCAATGAAAATGTGTGCATATAATGTGTTTTTCTATTGAGAGTATATCTGAAAACAGCTTGCAAAAGCTGCAGTTCTCTTGTCTTTAGCCTTTGCAAGCCCTGTCCTTCTAAGCCCGCTAAGACAATCTGTGGCTGTCCGATAACAGACTTCACAATGCAGCTCAATGAGAAGTCTTTGCAAGGTTGGTGCTCTTAGCTGTTGCTGTCTCTTAAGTTCAGCTGCACTGAACAAAGCAACCAGAAAGTAAAAGAACAGGTTGTCTGGCAGCTAGGGAGTGTAACAAAGTTAATTTATAAAAGTGCCAATTTCTATTGAAATCTGCACTTTTTGTAAAATGAAAAAGAGGACACGCTTCACCTAAAGCAAGCAGAAGTGCTTTAGGGGTCTGAAGTGTCTCTTTAAGTTTTGCTGGCATTCATATGTCTTTGACATGTCGTGCTATATTGAACTGGGACTTTTTTACTGAAGTGAGTACTGCGGTGGTTTTGTGATTGCAGGAATTATAATGTGAACTCTTATTCCTTGTTTTCTGACATGACAAACAGTGGTGAACCACAGTATATATTAGTGACACTAATCATTGTATTAAAGGAAACAAAGGCTCCATTAATAAAAAGTGTTAAACAACATAACATATCATCCAATGAGAATGCTCCTTGCACAATAAACCTCCATATGACCATAAGCCACTCCTCTTTCTTTGCGGCTACCTCAGCTAAGTACAAGGCTTGCCACTTACAGGGGATCCATTCCTGCAATGAACCCACCAATTTCGCAACTGCGCGTTGTGGCAGTCATCTTGTGTTGAGCAACCTGTTCTGCCCCTGTTTGGTGCAGCTTTAATTACTGTTTTGTGATCATGCAGTGCCAGGTGGATTTAGAAGTTACCACAACAGATTCCTCTGACAGTGCCAATGAGCACCTTTTGCCCCAAGATACACCCAGATCCTTTATCCGTTCCGGAGATTATGAAACATCATTGGAGAAGATGAACTCTGAGGAGTTTCATCCCCTCTTTGACGCTACTATGGCCAAGTCTGTGACACAGGCTATTTATACCGCTATGGAGGTCATGAGGGACAACCTGTCCCACTCCAGTACACAGGCCATAATGTCCACTCAGCAGACATCTACTGAACCTTCTCCACCTAACCCCCGAAGAATAAGCCTGTGGCTCTCTTCGGGTGTAAACCCACCAAGAAATAACATCACGCAGACGCCTCCAAAACTTTACAGACGGACAGGGCACAGATGATGTGGTTGCGTCACAGAAAAGAGCCACCCACCTGACAAAATTGGCGAGGAGTTGGAAGAGGGAAAAGCCCTGACTGAGTGTTGACTCAAGGGAAGAGGGAAAAGCCCTGACTGATCCTGAGTCGGAAATAGAAGAGGCGTGAGCAAGTTTGATATTCAATCTATAACAGTGAAAAAAGTTTTTTGGTTTTAAATGCACGCTATTGTGACACCAGATATGAGTGGCAATGTGCACTTGCAGAGGTTGGCAGAGTACACGCTGTAGGCCTGACACCCGCTTGCAGACAAGTAACTGCTATTCAATCTATAACAGTGAAAAAAGATTTTGGGTTTTAAATGCACGCTATTGTGACACCAGATATGAGTGGCACTGTGCACTTGCAGAGGTTGGCAGAGTACACGCTGTAGGCCTGACACCCACTTGCAGACAAGTAACTGCTATTCAATCTATAACAGTGAAAAAAGTTTTTTGGTTTTAAATGCACGCTATTGTGACACCAGATATGAGTGGCAATGTGCACTTGCAGAGGTTGGCAGAGTACACGCTGTAGGCCTGACACCCGCTTGCAGACAAGTAACTGCTATTCAATCTATAACAGTGAAAAAAGATTTTGGGTTTTAAATGCACGCTATTGTGACACCAGATATGAGTGGTGGCACTGGGCAAGTGGGCACAGTATCCACTGTGAGCCTGACACAGAAGCTGGCAGGCAGGCAGGCAGGCAACTGCAATTAGATTACACCAAAAAAAAAAAAAGCAGACTGATGTTCTAGCCCTAAAAAGGGCTTTTTGGGGTGCTTTCCTTACAGCAGAGATCAGACGAGTCCTTCAGGACTGTATTGGACACTGAATACACTAGCCTAGCTATACATTTCCCTATCAAATGAGCAGCAGCTACACTTTCCCTCCTCTATCTAAGAATGCAGCTTCACAATGAATCTAAAATGGATGCTGTACAGGAGGTGGGAGGGTCTGGAAGGGAGGGTCTGTTGCTGATTGGCTGGAATGTGTCTGCTGACTGTGAGGCACAGGGTCAAAGTTTAGTCAATGATGACGAATAGGGGGCGGATCAAACCGCGCATGTTTTCGCCCGCCGTGGCGAACGCGAACACGCTATGTTCACCAGGAACTATTCGCCAGCGAACAGTTCGGTACATCACTAATGACAACAGACTATTACTTACAGGAGTCATCCAATATTTTAAATGACAAAAAACCTATATCACACTTAAAAAGGATCCAACAGCACAATTTAACTTAAAAACCATACTGGAGGGGGGCGGAGCCTGACACCGGACCGGAGCGGACATGCGGTCGCAGAGCTCCGGCTGAAAGTACAGCAATCCGCATCAATCCGAGGCATCCGGGACTAACCCCGGGCCACAAGTACCGCCACAGAGCCCAGCAGACCCCACTGATACCGCCGATGCCATTTTTTCAGACGCCCGGCTCCAAAAATAAACGCAGAGGGGGCAAGGCCTACCGGGCAGGAGTGAGGCCTCAGACCACAGCTGGGGATTACTGGCCCTGGAACCTCACAGACCTGGAGGACTGGTACCCCAGCGCACTGAACTCAGGTGAGATGGGGCGCAGGTCCAAAAAAACACCCCAAAGCACCCCGAAACCACAGCGTGACATAGGCCAAATGTTACTGGCCCCAAGCGCAGGGAAGACCCCCCGCGAAGAATCCCTGCTGCCCTCAGAAGAGGGGGAACCGCAGGACAGCCCATACCCCAGTCCCCAACATCCCACACAAGCAGAGAGGTCAGAAGCCACTGCACCGGCCTCAAAACAAGACATACAGGCAATGCTGACAGGCCTGCAACAGAACTTGAGACAAATGTGGGAAGCAGATCTGGCAGTCCTAAAGCTAGATGTACACGCAGTGTCCTCACGCACCCAGGCGATTGAGGAGGAGGTCAAGGGACTGAGGGAGAACTATCAAATAATGGGGGAGAAGCTGCACAACCTACAATCCACACAAGCGGCAATGTCCAGACAAGTCAATCTACTAGACGACAGAGGGCGCCGCAAAAATATCAAGATCAGGGGAGTACCTGAGACGGTGCCGCTGCAGGAGCTACCGCACTTTACCAGGCGCCTTGCGCCCGCACTCCTCCCAGCCAAGCACGCTAAAACCTTCCACTTCGACGGGGTTTACAGGATAGCCAAATCCTCACAGGCACCCACCACAGCTCCACGAGACATAATACTAAGATGTCAATCTATGTCTGACAAACTTGGACTAATGGCAGCTATGCAAGGCAACACCTCATTTGAGTTCGAGGAAAGCAAACTATCCTTCTTTCAGGATCTAAGCAGAGCCACACTGATGTGGTGCAAGAGCCTGCACCCAATCACCAAACAACTCCAAGCAGCAGGAATGGTGGTCGACACCAGGGACACTCTGGATCACCAAAGACGACAAGCACTACAAAGCTACTGACCACACAGAGGGACCAGCGTTTATGGCCGCCCTGGGACTCCTGAACCCTGCACAGGTCCCAACAATGAGGCTTGCACACCGACCAGGGATAACAGGCGCAGATCTACACATGACACCTGGACCAAGCCGGGGCACTAAAACCTGAACGAACTCTATCTGCATACAGCCTTATAGGCCTTAGTTTAAACAGTTTAAAAGTTTTATGTTTCATAACTTTACAAACAGTCTGTCATACCCCAACGGTTATTGTAATGGGCAAAAAGGCCCAAGGGAGCTGACAAACACTGCCACGGTGAAACCACCTCTCCCCCCCCCCTCTCCCTGGGGTTAAAATGACAGCAGCGCACACACTTCTAGCCTCTTGCCCCACGGGCACAGTTCAACCCAGACGCAACACAGCGTAACACGCAACCACTCCTAGGACTACATAGCACTCTATGACTCCCAGAATACCGCGCACGCTGAAGTACACTAATGACCACGATCAGATGAGACACGAGACGGGACCTAGACATGATAGGGGGCAACACAAAGTAAATCCACAACTATCACCACACAAGCCCCAACCACTCACACCGAGGCCAGGAGACACATAGCTCACCCACGGCAAGTGAGACGCGACAGGGGAACAGAATAGCTATCAGACATAGTCGTCACTACCCACGCCCCTCCACCAACGGCCCCGCAGTACTCTTTAGAAGGGTGCCTTTAACCCTAACAGTTCTACACCTCAATTCACTCGTTATAACATTGAGACCGTATATACTTAGAAAAATGTGTGCCTAGAATCTTGCAAAATGCTTATGATAATGTCTGTCGTATGGAGGCTATTGTGGCCCTGCACATGTACTCTTCATTGCACACGAAAACTAAAGAATTAAAAAAAAAATAAAAAAACATATTGGATAATGCTAAGGCTAATAATATCATTTCACAACCTAATTAAAATATTTTATTCAAAAGAATCCGATTTTTCACATTTTTTATTTTCTTCCAAAGACTCACAAATGTATTTTCAATCCTCCAGGCCGCCCTATCATTAGTGGGGTTGATCCGTTACTGCCAATCTATCGGCCTCTGCAGATGCGTATCTTCAGAAATACGCACAAGGAGCTCCATCGTATGTAAAGGACACTAAGTCCTTTTTACAGGAAATTGAAAACATCGAATGGAACCTTGACTAAAGTTGGGCGACATTAGATGTGACCTCACTATATACGGTCATTAGACACGATCTGGGCTTAGAGGCCATTGATCATTATATGGCCCTAGACCCGGACTTAAAGCGGCACTGTCATGCCGAACTTACCTTTCCCCAATCAATTCCTCTTCTCTCCCTCTCTCAGGATCTGTTCTTCATTTCTTCCTATCTGCTCTAGTTTTTATTAAAACTTAAGAAAAAGTAGGGACTATTTCTCTTATGGAGGTTTCCCTATGCCGTGACCAGCGGAGGAGCAAAGTGTGCTTCGTTTCCGGTGGTCACAGCAATTTTCCCACAATCCTTACCTTTCCATTCTGTTCCCGAGATGCTTCCTGTCGGTATTGCCGAACGTCCTGTCACTTAGACAGATGCCTGCAAAACTGCCGAATTGCGATTTAACAGTTTCTCCATTCGTGTTAGAACGCAATTCGGGACTTTGTTCGGATCGGAATTTCATTCGAATGAATGAAACTCTGATCCTATTCATTGTCGCGGCTGCATCTTGCATCCGCTTAGTAGATAACTCCCTAATTCCCATGGTATTAGGGAGCTATCTACTAAAAGGCTGAAAGACCATAATTGGGGGCCATAAATTACAATGGGGGGGACCTACTGTCTTCCCCCCAGCCCCCACCCCTGCGCGGTGGGTGGGGGCCATAAATTACAATGGGTGGTACCTACTGTCCTCCCCCCCGGCCATAAAGATAATGAGGGGAGGGACCTACTGTCCTCCCCCCCGGCCCCCACCCCTGCGCTGTGGGTGGGGGCCATAAATTACAATGGGGGGGACCTACTGTCCTCCCCCCCCCCCGGCCCCCACCCTTGAGTGATGGGTGGGGGCCATAAAGATAATGAGGGGGGTATCTACTTTCCTCCCCCCCCCGCCCCTGGGCAGCAGTGGGTGGGGGCCCTAAGACAAATCCCCCCCCCTAACAAAGGTGACTAGGGGTCCCTAAGCCCCTAGTCACCTACCCCCCCACCCAAATAAAAAGTTACCCCCTACCTACCCCCCTCACCCTAAAAAAATAGTGAGGGGGGAATAAAATAACTAACCTGTAAAGTTATCAGTTATTATTATTTGGAGAGGGTCTTCTATTTTGTTTCAGGACTTTGTTAATTTTTTAAATAGTAACCAATATAATCCTAAAATTTATCCCTATGTGGAATAAGGATGAAATACATTTTCTTGATATAACTCTTTTTTGTGATATGGCCAGATAAAAACCAAATGCTTTTTGCCATTGCCAACCGTGGCTCCAAATCTGCATTTATGTCCCAATATAATCTGGATCATGGAAGAATAAAAAACAGCTTACAAAACCATTGGTCTGTATTACTGCAGAACCCAGTCTTGGAACCCACCTACCAGATCAACCTACACTCATATATAAATAAAATCGTAATCTCAAAAACATGTTAGCTCCCAGTTACGCAATAAAAATTGATGTTGGGAACACCATGGGGCTCTCTGGTACCTTTGCAGGATGTCATTCTTGTAAAGCTTGTTCCACTATGTCTTTGGATAGAGTAAATCAATTCTCCAGTTTTACAACGGGATAAATTTTTAAGATCAAGTCTGAGGTTGGATGCCACACAGACTTTGTAGTTTATTTGCTGCAGTGCCCGTGTGGCAATCAGTATGTCGGACATACTAAAAGAATCCTAAGGTCGGGGTTTTAGAACATATAAATAATATAAAGAAGGGCCTCATGACACATTCGGTCCCAGTTCATTGCAAGTCTTGTCCCTATTTTTCATTTAAACATTTTAAATGTATAGGTATTGAAAGGGGGACATCGTATTGGCGTGGTGATGACAGGGTAAAGAAACTTGTTGTTACATTAGATTATGTTAATTTATTTCAATAATTATTGTTTAGGACATGAGAGAACAATTGACCTTCATCAAATATTGCACATATTCACTTTAATATATTCACTGTCACTTTAACCCCTAAAGGACACGTGACATGTGTGACATGTCATGCTTCCCTTTTATTCCAGAAGTTTGGTCCTTAAGGAGTTAAATAATTAATCTTTGATTTAATGATGTAAAAAAAGAAAACTAGAGATATAATTAATAAAAGAAAAATAATTATTTATGCTATGCAATAATCACATGATATAAGTTAATTTCCTTGCACTTTAATTCATATTGAGGGTTCTGATTAATGATCATCCATGGTATTAACAACCCTTCTCTTTAGCAGATCAAATACTTGCTGTTTCGTTTTACTAATACCATTGTTAAATCTTGCAATATCTTTGGCGACCACTAAAGGTCGCACACTACATCTGTGAACTCTACGGCACATATACAGCCGTCTTGATCTCTGTGGCTCACATCACTCAGCAAATGGAACGCGGAAGTGTTCAATGGAACGCACTTCCGGTTCTGGTTTTCGGCAGATGTCTAATTACCAGCCGAGACATGGGAGATAATTCTTTGAAGATCTACAGGTGATCCAGTGCAAGAAGGGAACCAGTAGGACCACGGAGGAGAAACAACGTCCTCTGAACCACCAATGAACTCAGGGATTAGCCCTATTTAAAGGGACCCTGGGGTGGGAATTGTTAGGCTTTTATCTTTGTATAACCATCTGTAATTTACCTTGATTTTATGGTCTCTGAGGAAGTTCCAAGTGTGGGACGAAACTCATAAGACCGCAACTACTGCTGTTTCACCAATTTTATTTGATTTAAAATAAAAGCCGCTATATTATACTACCATACGCAGTCCAGATTTCCTGCTATCCTACAGACAGCAGAGAGGGATCCATAGCCCCCCAATTATATCAGGGGAGGCACCCTTTAAGGCATAATAGGTCTACATCTTGTGAGTGCATTTTTGTACAGCGCACATTATTTGTTAAATTTGTATTACACTATGTTTTGTCTATCTTCTTTTTAGATTCCACAGCAGTATCCCATATGTGCTTTGCTTGTATTGTGGTCTAAAGATCACTACCTGGGAAGTGATCTTTGGGAGGCTGTCCACTTGTTGTGTGTGTGAGGGTGCTGTGAGTGTCAGGGGTGCAGTGTGTGTGTGTGAGAGGGTGCTGTGAGTGTCAGGCAGGGCCGGACTGGGGATACAAAGCAGCCCTGGAAAAAAAAATCTATGCCAGCCCCATAAGTCATTGCGCCATATATTGTCGCATGTAATATGTAGAGCTATGTCTTGCCACCCCAGATGATTGAGTAATATATATATATATATATATATATATATTGCTTTTTCTAATATAAAATATTGGTCCTGTCAGAGTAAAACATTTAATTATACAGTAAGCATACTCACATGCAGACACAGACAATCTCACTGACACACACAAGCTCATTGATACACAGCCTCATAGACAAACAATTTCACTAATATACATAAGCTCATTGACATAAAAACACAAGCTCACTCACTAGCAGGCACACACACACATGCAAGCAAGCTCACTCACTAGCAGGCGCACACACACACAGCTTAATGTAGTGGTTCTGGTGTCTATAGCCTGCCCCTGCAGGCTTTTGAATGTAAACACTGACTTTTCAGAGAAAAGGCAGTGTTTACATTGCTTCCTAGTGACACCTCTAGTGACAGACACTCAGATGGTCACTAGAGGCGCTTCCTGTGTCAGTGCAGATTGGCTGAGATCATCAAGCTTGATGATCTCAGTCATAGAGGCAGAGACCAGCACGACGTTGGAAAAAAAAAAAGGTGAGTAAAACACTATTTTTTAAAAAGACACAAAGACACCATGACTGACACACGCAGACACCACGACTGACACACACACCACAACTGACACACACACACACCACGACTGACACACACACACCATGACACACACCATGACACAGACCATGACACACACCATGACACAGACAGACACACACACACCATGACAGACACGCACACACACACACACACGCCGTGACACAGACAGACACACACACCATGATACAGACACACCGTGACACAGACACACATACACATGATACGGACACACACACCATGACACAGACACACACCATGACACAGACAGACACACACACACCATCAGACAGACAGACAGACACACACACACCATGACAGACAGACACACACAGCATGACACAGACAGACACACACACACCATGACACAGACAGACACACACACCATGACACACACAGCATGACACAGACAGACACACACAGAATGACACACACAGCATGACACAGACAGACACACACACAGCATGACACACACACAGCATGACACAGACACACACACAAACAGCATGACACACACACACATTCTCACTGACATACATACTTGTTGTTATTTGTGTGGGTGGGTGGGCAGACTGATAGGTGTCCTGCGGCCGCATGGAGAGCTTGGATGGCGGCCGCAGGGGAAGCTCTTCTTGCGGCCGCTGGGGGAGCAGGCTGTTCTGTCTCTGCTCCCCCTCCCTCCCTCCCACATGTCTCCCCGGCCCCAGGTGCCGACGGCCCACCGGGAAATTTTCCGGTATCCCAGTGGGCCAGTCTGGCCCTGGTGTCAGGGGTGCAGTGTGTGTGTGAGGGTGCTGTGAGTATCAGGGGTGCAGTGTGTGTGTGTTAGGGTGATGTGTGTGTGTGTTAGGGGTGTAGTGTGTGTGCAAGAGGAGTACAGTGTGTGTGTGAGTGAGGATGCTTTGAGTGTCAAGAGTGCAGTGTGTGTGTGTGGGTGCTGTGAGTGTCAGGGGGGCAGTGAGTGTGTGTGAGTGAGTGAGGGTGCTGTGAGTGTCAGGGGTGCGGTGTGTGTGTGAATGAGGTTGCTGTGAGTGTCAGGGGTGCAGGGTGTGTGTGTGTGTGAGGGTGCTGTGAGTGTCAGAGGTGCTGTGAGTGTCAGAGGTGCAGTGTGTGTGTGAGTGAGGGTGCTGTGAGTGTCAGGGGTGAAGTGTGTGTGTGAGTAAGGGTGCTGTGAGTGTCAGGGGTGCAGTGTGCGTGAGTGAGGGTGCTGTTAGTGTCAGGGGTGCAGGGTGTGTATGTGTGTGTGTGTGTGTGTTTGTTTGAGTGAGTGAGGGTGCTGTGAGTGTCATGGGTGCTGTGAGTGAGGGTGCTGTTAGTGAGGGTCCTGCAAGTTAGAGCTCCTCCAAGTTCCTCTCCTGTCTCCCTCCCTCTCTCCCCCGCCGGCAGCCGCAATATACTACATGTGGGTGTCACGTATTCATCCGCTTATAAAAATGTGATTAATGGAATTTACTGTTCAGACAAGAAAGGTTGTGCCCAACAATATTACTGTTCTGACAGGAAAAGTTGTGCCGAGCAGCAATGAAATCCACAGGAGGGTTTGTGCTGAGCAGCAATTATGCAAATGGGAACCTGGTAACTGCCTTTGGAGTCAAAGGCCGATTACAGCCTATCAAATCCAGAGGAGGGGTATTTAGGCCCAGTTCTCATCCTGCTCAGTGCCCTGTCGTGGTTTCCCTTGTGGTTGTCCGAGAGCGTTATTAATTCTTGTAATTCTGGTTATTTGACTTTGGCATTGTTTTTGACTGTTTTCTGGCATCCCTGACCCCTGGATTTTCCTTATCATTGTGTCTCTTTCTGTATCCCTTTACCTCGGCTATTCCTGACTATTCTTTGGTACGTTAGTCCGGCCATTCTAAGGTCCGGTATACGTTACCTATCAGTCCTCTGTGGTATACAATTCTACGTGCTGGATCATACTGTTATCCTGACAGTGGGCCGGTGAGGGAGAACTTTGATCTCCCCAATGGCCCATCATGGAATGCAGCAGGGCCGGCACTCTGATAGTGCCGGCCCTGCACAGACCGGCAGGGGAGATCCTGTGATCTCCCCTGCCGGCCTCGGCTCATGGCAACCGCAGTCCACCGGGAATTTGCCTATAGACCTGGTTACCACAACACCAAAGCAGATGCTCTCTGTCTTAGGCAGTTTGAAACAACTGATAAACAAGAATTTGATCTCAACCCTGTTATACCGCCTGACAGGATAATCGCTTCTAATCTTCTCTCTATTTCTTTGTCTATCCTACAAATTATACAAACCAAACAAAACGAGGCACCAAGAGAAAAACCTGCTGATAAGTTATATGTTTCTCTCACTGAAAGACAGCACATTATGTCACTCTATCATTATACTAAGACAGCCGGGCATCCTGGTATCTTTAAAACTTTAATTGCAGTTTCACAGAACTTTCGATGGCCCTCTATGCGCAAGGGTTACGGATTACGTACAAAAATGTGTCCTCCCATAGGGTTCCTTGTGGGTTATTATAACCTTTACCTATACTGAGAGCCCTTGATTTAACCTGTCCATGGATTTTATTGTTGACCTTACTCCTTCCAATGGTAAAACGGTCATCCAAATAATCGTTGATAGATTCTCTAAGGTGGCTCATTTTGTGTCACTTGTCAAGTTACCTTTTTCCAAAGATTTGGCTGCTATATTCACCAGGGAGGTGTTTAGATTACATGGCATACCTGATTCTATAGTGTCTGATAAGGGTAGTCAGTTTATTTCCTGGTTCTGGAGAGCCTTTTGTTTGGAGATGGGTATTGCTCTATCCTTTTCCTCTGCCTACCATTACCAGACTAATGGAGTTGCTGAACGTGCCAACCAGTCCTTAAAGCAATATCTTTGCTGTTTTGTTTCCCACCATCAGAATGATTGGGCTGACCTGCTCCCTTGGGCTGAATTTGCTCGTAATAATGCTGCCAACGAGTCCTGTTGTTCTCCCATCTGCATTCTCTTCACGGCGTAAGACTGTTCTGGATGAACATTTGGCTGGTTTGCATAAAACTTGGGAAAAGGTTCAGCGTTCCCTGGTGGATTCTGCTGCTTGTCAAAAGGTACAGGCATTATAATATCCGTCTCCGAGTTCCTTCTGTGAAGTTGGCTCCCTGCTATATCAGTCCTTTCCACATCTTGCGCACGGTTAATCCCGTTTCTTATGCCTTGGATTTTCCAAGGAACATGCATGTGCCCAATGTGTTCCACACCTCCTTGTTGAAACCTCTTCTTTGTAACCTGTTCACCAGGCCTTGCTCTCCCCCTCCCCTGTCTCTGTTGAGGGCCAAGATGAGTATGAGGTGACTGCTGTGCATGATTCCTGACTCCTTAGGGGCCGACTCCAGTACTTGGTCCAGTGGAGCGCAGTTGGGTTTGTTCATGCCCCTCGCCTTCTATGTTCATTCCATTTACGTTTTCCTTTCAAGCCTTGTCCTTCCCGCGTGGTGGGCGTGCCTTCGTGAGGGGGTACTGTGGCAATACCTTACCTTAACCGGAGGCCGGCCGGGGTCCTCAGCCCTCCTGCCTTCACCCGAGCTACGTACACTGACCACAGTGAGTGATCACGCGGCCCGTCTAGCGTCATGAGGGCGCTCTTAAAGGGGCAGTGGGAACCACAAGTGGGTTCCGGCTCCCTATGGCCCATGTCATTCCGACACCCCCACACACGCATGTTTTTCAGGTGTAGGCATGATGTGGGTAATCAAATGTTAATTAAAGAATATTTAAACTTCCCTAGCCCTATCCACTTTGCCCTATCGTGGTTTCTGCTTCAGTACCCTTTAGTGCGTTCCTTGATCTATTTTTTCTGGTATTGACCTTGGCTTTGAGTTTATCTTTAACCCTTTCCTGTCTTGTTATTCCATCTGACTGATTACTGTGTACCTGACTTTGGCTAGTTCTAGTTTCGTCTCGTCTCTGATTATGCCTTATCTCTGTCTGACGTTTAGTCTGGCCAATTTAAGGCCCGGTAATATGTTATATCCTAGTCTTGTCCCTTGCTATCCTAAACTCTGTGTGTTGGGGTATTACACCATGACAATATCTCCATTATGGATAGCACAGCCATGGTTCCCTACACTCATTGAAATATCTATAGATTGTCCGTGATTACTCCCTACCTCCTCCGACCTTTTGCTGGGCCCCAACGGGAACTCCAGTGACATCTTCTGGTGGGAACTTGGGCTCCAGGGACAAGAAAATCATACCTTCACGTCTGGGATAGTTAGTGCATTAAACAACACGTGGATCCTGTATTTGCATCTGTGAGTCATATTTTGAAGTTCCTTACATACTTTTTAGGTAGGCAATCTTTTAGTAGTCCTGCACCAAAAAAAGTCCCTTGGCATTCCGGTCCTATTGTTTTAAAATTGAGGTGGATATGTTGCCATATTTTGCTTGTGTTATTTATGGGTACTGCAGTTGCTTTGTAATTTTGTATTTGTGTGTATGTGGGTTGTTATACTGTATATGTTCATGAGTAGTTTGTAGTAATGATACATTTGTATGTAGAAACATAGAAACATAGAATGTGACGGCAGATAAGAACCATTCGGCCCATCTAGTCTGCCCAGTTTTCTAAATACTTTCATTAGTCCCTGGCCTTATCTTATAGTTAGGATAGCCTTATGCCTATCCCACGCATGCTTAAACTCCTTTACTGTGTTAACCTCTACCACTTCAGCTGGAAGGCTATTCCATGCATCCACTACCCTCTCAGTAAAGTAATACTTCCTGATATTATTTTTAAACCTTTGTCCCTCTAATTTAAGACTATGCCCTCTTGTTGTGGTAGTTTTTCTTCTTTTAAATATAGTCTCCTCCTTTACTGTGTTGATTCCCTTTATGTATTTGAATGTTTCTATCATATCCCCCCTGTCTCGTCTTTCCTCCATGCTATACATGTTAAGATCCTTTAACCTTTCCTGGTAAGTTTTATCCTGCAATCCATGAACCAGTTTAGTAGCCCTTCTTTGAACTCTCTCTAAGGTATCAATATCCTTCTGAAGATAGGGTCTCCAGTACTGTGTACAGTACTCCAAGTGAGGTCTCACCAGTGTTCTGTACAATGGCATGAGCACTTCCCTCTTTCTACTGCTAATACCTCTCCCTATACAACCAAGCATTCTGCTAGCATTTCCTGCTGCTCTATTACATTGTCTGCCTACCTTTAAGTCATCAGAAATAATCACCCCTAAATCCCTTTCCTCAGATGTTGAGGTTAGGACTCTATCAAATATTCTGTACTCTGCCCTTGGGTTTTTACGTCCAAGATGCATTATCTTGCACTTATCCACATTAAATGTCAGTTGCCACAACTCTGACCATTTTTCTAGTCTACCTAAATCATTTTCCATTTGGCTTATCCCTCCTGGAACATCAACCCTGTTACATATCTTAGTATCATCCGCAAAAAGACACACCTTACCATCAAGACCTTCTGCAATATCACTAATAAAAATATTAAAGAGAATGGGTCCAAGTACAGATCCCTGAGGTACCCCACTGGTGACAAGCCCAAGCTTCGAATATACTCCATTGACTACAACCCTCTGTTGCCTGTCACTCAGCCACTGCCTTACCCATTCAACAATATTGGAATCCAAACTCAAAGATTGTAGTTTGTTGATAAGCCTTCTATGTGCAACAGTGTCAAAAGCATGTGGGCTGTATAGTGGAGCTGCTTGTGAAATTGTGCATCTGGATGATATGTCACATTGTGTTTTTGTTGATGTGTGTATGCTTGTGGTATTGCATGTGATAGGCTTCTTGTGTGGTTTTGTGCATGTGTCTGAATGCATGCATTGCACACGTGTCATAGGTTGCTGACCCCTGGCCTAGGCATAGCACATTAACCCCTTAAGGACACATGACATGTGTGGCATGTCATATTCCCTTTTATTCCAGAAGTTTGGTCCTTAAGGGGATACATTTATATCAGTTGGCTATTTCTCCAGGTCATCATGGTTTGGACAACTTTCCAGCAGGAATGAGGAACTTTCACTAACGCAACTCTCAGTGAAACTGATTGTCTGATCTCCTGTAAACGTGTGTCATGTGTTCGTACACTGGATCTTACTGCAGTTCCTTTACCCATGACGGTGTTTCGCTTGATATTTCTAGACGTCCGAAAACATCCATTACGTAATTTTTTATCCTTCCTTTCCTGATAACTGCAATCTATGTCCAGTTGCCTGTCTCAAGGAGTATGAATCTTGGACTTTTGTCAGTTTGTGATCCAACATATCCCGATTTGTTGTTGGCACTTCAACATTCATATCATCTTGTTTCTACAGTTACATTGTCTCATTGGGTTAAGTGGATTATGGCATCGGCTGACATTGACACTTTGGCTTACAGAGAGCACTCTGCTAGAGGTGCCATGGTGTCTAAGGCTTTCTCTCTGTGCTGCTGATTGGTTGCGTGAATCTACTTTTCATGAATTCTCTTTTCATTCAGCTTCTCATTTTTCCTCTACGGTTATTTCACAGCTTTGAACTAGCATAATATAAGCCTCTGTGTCCTTTAATAAATTTACCAGCTTTTATTATTTCCATGACATAAAGTAATGATTTTATTAAGATCATGGAGTTGAGTATTATCCATTCCTATACTAGGATGTTTGCGCCCTCTCGCATGGTTTTCAGTATAAGTATTTGTACTTTCTTCATGTTACTAGTGGTATTTTTGCTTATTTAAACTATTGTGTCATGGTACTGCAACAGGTTATTTTGCTGACCCCCATATACCCATGGGGTCCCTCACCTCTTTGCACTTGATAGACCGATCCTGAGCAATCACAAAATGCAGGAATTTATAATAACAGAATTAGATATTTATAAATTGGTGGGGAAGACAATAATTAACACAAACCATCCGTCCTGTCTGCAGAATGAGCAATATGCAAATCTACCTGAATATGCAAATTAACAAGCCTTGCTATTCAGGTAGTGCATACAGCTGTTGCTACCAAAAGAGGGCAGTCTACAGTCTCTATAGTCAAATCAACCTAGTTGGTAGCAAGCATCAGCAGGAAAGGAGAGCAGACAAAACAATTACCAAAACACAAATAAATTATACACACCCTGCACCTGTAATTTGCACAGGATGACTTTGACATAGAAGTAGTCCACAGTCCTACATAAAATGTTTGTCTGAAACTCCTGGTGATGATGACTACCGTCACACCCACCTCCCACCTCTGGTCCATCTCGTTGCGCAATCTTCTTTGATTTGCCCTGTCTGCGAATACTTCCCCAACAGAGACTCATTGCCAGCATGTCGGAGTCTGAACATTAGTCTCTATGCTCCCTAGCCTGTGCTAGCAGAGTTGGTTAGGGAGTCTCCATAGCAACCAAAGTACATGTGCTGTGGTTGCTGTGTTTGGGAGAGCAGAAGGAACTACTATGGGAAGTCTTTTCTGCTATCCCTTGTCAGTCAATTCCTCAGGATAGAGTCTGTACCAGAGATTTGATTGTGAAATGGACAAAAAAATATTTTTATGCAGGTTTTCTCCCAAACTATACATTTGCCAGCAACACTGTATATGCATGCATAGCTAGAGGCGTATCTTGGTCACTTGTCACCTGGGGCAGAAATTAGGGATTATTCTAGCTTTAGTGAACGAATAATCTAAATTTTATTATGACAGGAGGCAAATATTTGCTTATCTTTCTTAACTGAACCTCTCAGCAGCAAAGAAATAGTTAACAATGATGTAAAAAAGTTTAACCAATCAGAGTGTATAACAATATCATATAGTATCATCAAGCACCTCCCAATTCCTCATTCTTGCTGTAGCTGAGATCGACCATGTAAACAGTATAACTCCCTGAACAAAGGATGAAACTGAAGGTCCTGTGCTTGGTCAACCCTGTAAACCGAAGACTGAGTTGCATACTCCACTTTGTAAGAACCGTAGAAGGGTCTTCACACTAAAAGGAAACAGAGAGAATTCCGTGAAAGTATAGGCTTTCTTACCAGAGAAAAAACAGGTTTATGGAACACATATAGTGAATATAGTGAACAGGAATACTTGGCATAGTTTCTATTAAATATTGGTGAAGGAGTGATAAATTTATGAACATAATACTAGAGTGTAAACCTATGGCAGATGGTGCATAGATACAACGTTGGAATGTGTATACACCCTTAACTTAACAAATAACTTACCTTAAGGGGTGGGAATAAACTATATGAAAAAGGGGGGTGGGGGAAATATTTGCCTACTGTCGTTAATAAAATTTAGATTATTTGTTCACTAAAGCTAGAATAATCCCTAATTTTATGGCAAGACAGGAGGCTTCATATTTGTTGTTTTACCGCTCTTATATGATAGAAGATACAGCATGCGACATAGGTTTAAAATAGAAGGTACGAAAGGTTGACTCTCTGGACCAATCCGCAGAGGATAGGATGTCTGAGAGGGAACTCCCTGCACCAAAGGCAGAGGATGCGGCTGCTCCTCTGACTGAGTGTGCTCCAAAGTAAGGGTCAGTCCCTGCTTGGACAAGGATGCATCTGATCCATCATGCGACAGTGCGAATGGAGACCGGTTTGTGCGACCTGACGTAAGAAAACAGAAGGGGCCCCGTAGGGGAACGTAGTGTGGCCGTGGTATCTATATAATGCTGAACACAACGCGCCATGCAGAGGGATGGTCTGTTCAGAAAATAAGGATAGAAAACTGAGAGGGAATTAGTCTGTGTACGTCTGGTGATAGGAAATGTAACTCCCTCAGGTGTGAAAACTACAGCATGGTAGTCAAACGCCCAAATATCGGAAACCCTATGGAAGAATACTAAACATAGAAGCAATGCCAACTTGGCAGAAAGTTGGCGTAACAACAAAGTTTCGCTGGAAGGGTGTTTTCCTATTGTCAATAGAGTTGTGGGTCGCAGAGATGGCGGATCGACCTGTAGGATTTGCCTCGATCGAAAATGGTGGATAGAAAATTTAGAATGGCTGAAGGAGGTGCTGAAAAGGGATCGATATCCCTTTCCTAACACCAGCTGACCCATGTCTGCCATGCAGAGAGGTAGGCGCATCTAGTACCTGTGGCCCAGGAGTCCCATAGGAAAACCTGAACTGCTTTCAAAAGCCCCAAGACATTCCCCTGAAACGGTCCAAGCTACAAGCTGGAGCCGTTCCTGAAGAGCGAGTGGGTGGCAGTCCCCTGCTGGATTCCTGAGGATGTCGGGGAATTGAGGCAATAAAATTGGGTCATTCACTGATAGTTCTAGAAGAGTTGGTAACCAAGTCTGGGCCCTCCACAAAGGTGTCACAAGGACTATCGTTACTACTAGAGCTTTGACCCGATAAAGGGTGTGTTGAATCATGGAAAACGGCGGGAATGCATAAGCTCCTGTCTCTGGCCAAGGATGTAGAAATGCATCGACTGCCCAGGATTGGGGATCTGGGAGCCAGCTGAAAAAGGCCTCCGTCTGGCGGTTCAACCGAGACGCAAAGAGGTCTAGTGTGAGGGGTCCGCGAAGACAATGAATTTGATGAAACAAAAGGGAATCTAATTGCCAATTGCTGACGTTCCTCCAGTGTCGGGAGAACCAATCTGCGACTTGATGGTCCGTGCCCGGAAGATATTCCACCCGGATGGATAGATTTCTCTCTAGGCAGAATTGGTAGAGGTCCTTTGTAAGATCAGACAGCAATTTGGATCGGGATCTTCCCAACAAATTCACATAACGCACTGCCGAGACATTGTCCATGCACAATACCAGGGAACAATAGAGAAAATGTTTTGCAAAACTGTGGACCGCAAAGGATCCTGAGATTAATTCCAGGCAGTTGATGTGTAGAGCCTGCTCCGAGGGGGACCATAGTCCCCCGGTGGACGTTTCCGAACACATTGCGCCCCACCCCAGGAGGCTGACATCGGATTCTAGGACGAAGTCTGGCTGCGATCCGAATATGGCTTTGCCATTCCAGGCTTCCATGTTGTGAAGCCGCCAGTAGAGTTCTATACAGACTTCGTCCACTACGTAAATCAACTGATCGTATGAAGTGGATCGGTGAAGGTAATATGTTTTGAGCCACTGCATAGCTCGGTAGTGTAAGGGTCCCGGATATATGGCCTGGATAGAGGCTGACAGGAGACCTATAGTATGTGCCAGGTCGCATAGGTGAATCTGTTGAGCTGACAGCAATTTCTGAATGTCTCTCTTGATAGATTTGATCTTTGTGGATGGTAATTGTAAAATCGCCTGTATCGAATCTATTAGAAATCCGAGGAACTGGACCGTCTGAGAAGGTTCCAGATCCGATTTCTGAAAATTTATGATAAAATCTAGATTTTGTAGTAAGACAATTGTCATGGCCGTATGTTGACAGAGAAGATTTGGATTCTGAACCATAATCAGAATGTCGTCCAAATATACAATGGAACAAATCCCCTGCGATCGGAGCAGTGCCATAATTGATTTTATTAATTTTGTGAAGCACCATGGTGCTGAGCAAAGACCGAAGGGATGGCATGTGAACTGCCAAATCTTCCCTTGCCATAGGAATTGAAGGAAAGTCAGATGATTGCGAGCAACAGGGACTGTGAGGTATGCGTCCTTAAGGTTTAATCTGTAGAACCAGTCTCCCACGCAAAGGAGGTCCTTGAGATGATGGATTCCCTCCATCTTGAAATGGCGATATCTGACATGTCGATTCAGATTTTTCAAATTGATAATTGGATGACAATCTCCCATCTTTTTATGACCAGGAATATGTTGCTGAGAAAAGTATGTGGAAAAGGTGATCTGTTGATCGCTCCTTTTTCCACCAGTTTGTGCAACTCTGTTTGTAATGCTAGATTGTCTGTTGTAGGCATCCGTAACGATGGAAAGGAAATCTATTCTGAAACCTTTGACTGTGTGTAGGATTTATAGATCTTGTGAAAGCAATTCCCACTGTTGGAAAAAATGGGTTAGTCGATCTGCTATAGGTACATTGAAAAAAGGAAGGTTTATTACCTGGAGCAGTGCATGCGTGTAAGGAAGCAGATTCACGTTCCCAAATGGATCCCCCGTTGATGAATAACTGTCAGTGGTATGGTCGGGGAGGTCCCGAGTTCCAGTAGCCTGTAGCTCTGCTGTTCATTCGGCCTCTATAATGTCCAACTCTCCCAGAAAAACTGTGTGACTGGGAATGAAATACCCTGCATAGGGAGGATTGGGCCTTATTTAAGGTAGTAAATATTGCTACATTTTTAGACAGATCTCTCATAAAAGAGAATTGTTCAATGATTTATAGGTATGGGTTAGAACTTTGAATTAACTCCTATTGGATACAGGAAGCCAATGTAAGGACTGACAGACGGGTGAGGTGTGAGAGGACCGACTAGAGAGAAAAATAAGTCTGGCGATTACAGACTGTAGAGGAGCAATACGGCTTTTGGGAAGACCAATTAGGAGAGGGTTACAATAAGCCATGTGTGAAATTACTAGAGCATGGACAAGCTTCTTAGTAGCATCTTGTGTAAGAAAGGGCCAGATGCGGGCTATGTTTTTTAGATGGAATCTACAGGATTTGGTAACATACTGGATGTGAGGCTCAAAGACGAGGCCAGAATCAAGAATGATGCCAAGACAGCGCGCTTGCAAGGATGGACTGATGTGGATACCACTAACTTGAAGGAAGAGCGAAAGAGGAGGATCAGTATTAGGAAAAAGGAAAAACAAGGAGCTCAGTTTTAGAGAGATTGAGTTTCAGAAAGCGGGAGGACATCCAGTCAGAGATGGAAGAAGAGCAAGCAGCGACAGTTGCAGGATGGCAGGGGAGAGGTCCAGGGAGGAGAGGTATTTCTGAGTGTCATCAGCGGACAGGTGGTAGTAGAATTCAAATGAGGTAATACGTTTGCCAAGAGAGGCAGTACTAGAAGGGAAACAAGGACAGAGCCTTGGGGGACTCCAACTGACACACACACGAAGGGAGAAGGTATCATTAAATAAGGAGACACCGAATGAGCGTTGGTAGAGAGGACAGAGTCACAGAGACCGAGTGATTGAAAAGTTTAACCCCTTAAGGACCAAACTTCTGGAAAAAAAAGTGAATCATGACATGTCACATATGTCATGTGTCCTTAAGGGGTTAAAGAAGGAGAGCATGATCAACGGTGTTAAAGGCAGCAGAGAGAATGTATCTGTATGTGTTATATTATACAAATGGAGAGGCGGGGGATGGGGGAAGATGCATGGGGGGGGACCTCAGGGCAGTTTTGCACATGGGCCCTGTTTTGCACATGGGCCCAGGTATAGGCAACCTTCAGCACTCCAGATGTTGTGGACTACATCCCCCATAATGCTCTTACACCCATAATGCTGACAAAGCATCATGGGAGGTGTAGTCCAAAACATCTGGAGTGCCGAAGGTTGCCTATGCCTGCCCTAGGCCAATGGGAGAGGGAGTTCCAATGGTTGCCTATGCCTGCACTAGACACACAGTGAAATGCACTGCCACACAAACTCACAATATACACACACTGACACACACATTCCAACACAGTATGCACACTGTTATACACACACTTAGACAATGACACCTTCCTATACGCACACTACTATACACACATTCAGACAGTATACACACACTACTATGTGTACACAATGCTACACACGCAGTCAGACATATTATACACATTGTAAGCAGTTTATTAGTAAATTACAGAATTTTCCCATCTTAAATGTTTTTTTCCCTTTTATGTCACTCCTTGAGATGTTACATAACATGATCGGTATTTTTTCCCAATAAAGCTGACAACTCTATTCTCTACTCCTTAAGGGAGCACAGGCCACATTCCATCTGTGTGCCACTGTCCATCAAGTGCCAACTACCAATAAGTGCCCTGAATCATAGGAGTTTACTAAGGGAGTTCACCAAGGAGGACACAATGACAGTGCTTCAATCAACATCATTATTATCCACACGGTGTTGTGCATGCTACATATATGTTTGTGTTCTATACCTAGCCATGTGTTTAGTGTAAGTGCTACTCCCTCACCATATATGCATTATTTTTAATTTATTTTTTATTGTTTTTCCACCCCTCCTGAAACATACCTCTAACATGATTTAAAATGTGACCATATTCATATTCTTTTTTAACCTTTTCACACTCCAATCATGTTCCTAACACTACACCTTTAAGCACCACTCACCACAAACTGAAAAACAAATTCTTATACATCATGACCTGCTCTGTTGCTGCAACGTATCTGCTGAGTGCTGTTGGAGAGTGTTAAACACTATAGTCACCAGAACAACTACAGCTTATTGAATTTGTTCTGGTGACTAGAATCATTACCTTCAGGATTTTTTATGTAAACACTGACTTTTCAGAGAAAATGCATTGTTTACATGACAGCCTAGTGATAACTTCACTGGCCACTCCTTAGATTGATACCGGAGAAACTGACGGAAGCCAAGCACAGAGAGATGGACACAGGTTTCTTCAGGAAGGAAGAGATTCTTTATTCGGTTCACCGATCGGGACTCAGAGGGACTAATGTCACCAAAATACAGCAAGTTCTGAGCCCCGGACAATAGTGCAGGCTCTTTATATAGGCATATAACTCCTCCCATATTAAGCTCCACCCGCACATTCTCTTAACCAATCAATACAAATAAGAATTAACTTCCTGTTTGACCGCATGGCCTGTCCAGCACAATGGAGGAGGGGAATACTACATCCTGTATTCTTGCACATGCTCCGTACACTACTGATCGTATCTTGCCACGTGCAACTAACTGATCGATACGTCAGCATATGCACGTACACATGCCACGTGGTAATCTCGGCCTACTAAATTTATTTTTACCGAGATTCCACCACATTCCCCCCTTTGATGCCTCTTGATATTTCACAATTACTTGAGGTATCACTTAACCTTGGTTTGCATACACCGCAAGTTACCATGAACCAGACCAGACTTTTCCCATGATGTGAATCCCTCAACACTCCTCTTCCTGCATTGGTTCTCCCTGATCTAGAGCCTCATATTTATATATGGCCATTATCTGTTCTGCAGCCTTCCTTTCTGCTATATTTTCTATCAGGCTTTGCACAGACCTAACTACTAAGGGGATAAGACATGGTAGGAGTAGACACAACATTAAAATCAGTAGGACTCCGCCTACCAATGCCTTAAGCCCTCCAAACTGCTCATACCAGCTACCAAACCAACTACTTGGATTGTACCCTTTCCATACCTGAGTAGGCACATGTGCCAGTTTAACCATATGGCTAGTAAGCTCAGCTATTGCTTGCCCTTCGTCATCTATTTGAAGACAGCAATTGCTCAGGTTAAACTTCCCACATACACCTCCCTCTACTGCCAATAGGTAATCCAAGGCTAATCTATTTTGGTACACTGCTGTCCTCATCTTGGTATTATGTTTCGCTAGAAGATTGAGCGCTTGTGAGGTCTCATTAGTGATAATCTCAACCACCGCCTGTAACCTTATAATACGGTTGAGCATATAAATTGGGGTTCTATATCCGAAAGTACCATCCTCTGCCCACGTGGCTGGCCCATAATAATCTATAATACGCTGGGGAGGCCATTCATTATCTTCCCAGGCGCCTATCTCTATGGGTCCCCTTTTCTTCCTATGATTCACATCATACACTTTAACACCTAAAGTCTCACCTGTTTCAATGGGTAACAAGAAGAAGGATGGTTTGAGCATACCCAACACACATGCCCCTTCCCAGTCCTGTGGCAACTCCGAATAGGCTTTCTTACCACAGATCCAGTACAAATTTGCTGGGGCTCTCCAACTAGATGTGATGGATAAATCAAACCATACGTCCTTTAAATTGGCATATCTTGCAAACGGGTTAGATGGTTCTGAGACATTTGAAGCCGACCACCAAGTTGTATTCTTTGTATCATCATCATAAGCTTTTTGCCCTAGACAAGTTAACTCTCCTACAGAAGTATTATACATCATTCCTTTCCTTGCTATGCAAACATAACCTATGATGGAGGTCTTTAATCTCCACTCAGATTTACCTCTAACACTCATCTGATAATCGGCTTGTGAGGATATTAATTGGTCAACTGCCTCAGAACCGGACATTACCTCCTTTGCTTCCCAAGGCCATTGGTCTCCCATGTTAGTACCTCCACACACATAGCAGTTGGTAACATTAAGACTACCGGCAATACTTTCAGCTAAATCAATGAACAGGTTTTTAGCGTTATTGGGGATCTTATTATCTATACTCATTTCTTCATAGAAGGAATGGTATACCTGATGAGTCTGGGAGGTTACCGTATCAGTCTCTATCCCTATAAACAATACTGTCCCAGGGTCTAAACCCGTCCCGTATATTTGAAACCCAAATAAATTACCATATCTATCTAAGAATTGGTCAGGATTATTTATAAGAATATGGACTGGATTGCATTCCATAGACTTACAGTATGGATTGGTAGGCAACTTAGTCACAATCATGTCCTTGTCTGCTGTCTGTCCCCAAGTTGCCCACCCCACACAAGACCAATATGGGCAAAAATTATATTCTCTATTTGGGCATCTAGGACTCACATACTTATTTTTGCTGCTGGGACAAATATATTTATCATTAGACCCATACGTTCTCTCCCATCTAAGATCCCCACATACATTCCACGGCCTTACATGCATCAAATAGCAGAACACCCGAAGAATGTACGGATTCTAACACTGTTTTATTAATTAGGGTTCCCTGAGGATCTCCATTCCTGAGAGTCAACCAAATTGTACGGGGTTGATACTCTGGACTGAAGCACTTAGGTTCTCCTACTCCTAAATGGCACACACTATATTCTATATTTAAGTATCTACATCTTGATACATCTCCTTTACACTCGTATTGCGAATGCCAAATTAGGGTCTGGGAAATATGGTTACCTGTTCTTGTAGTCTTAATGCATACCTCACAGCTAGGAGTGTCGGTACCTCTACCTTCCTGAATATAAAAATACATATATAAAAACATTATCAGAAACACATCTTTCGTCGGCATCCTCAGTCTTCGTCCGTGCGATGGCACCTCAGCTTCCAGGTTGTAAGGGCTGCAGGGAATGTTCATAATTCTTTGACCTTCAGAGATATGGAATCCCAGATATTTGACAGTTGGCAAACACAACTGAGCCTTCTTTCTAGACACCTTATATCCTGCCTTCCAGAGAATGTGGAGTAGATCATGTGTTGCTTGCTGACATATTTCCTTTGTAACTGCTGCTATCAACAAGTCATCTACATATTGTAATAATACACACTCTCCTGGGATGGACTCGAAATCCAGTAGATCTTGACTTAGAGCTGAACCAAATAGGGTAGGTGAATTTTTAAACCCTTGGGGCAGTCTTGTCCAAGTCATTTGGCGTTTTGAGCCCGTTACAGCATTTTCCCATTGGAAAGCGAAGATACATTGGCTTTCTGCGGCAATTCGGAGGCAAAAGAAGGCATCTTTGAGGTCTAAGACTGTAAAATAGGTTGCCCCGCCCGGAATTAAAGCAAGCAGGTTATATGGATTGGGTACAACTGGATGTATACTAACAACCGCATCATTGACTGCTCTCAAGTCCTGCACAGGTCGATACTCATCTGTACCGGGCTTTTGAACAGGCAGCAATGGGGTGTTCCAGGGGGAAGTACAGAATTTTAGGATACCATACCGTATGAACTTATCCAGATAAGATTGAATGTTCTTCTTAGCCTTCTGCGGAATGTGATATTGTCGTAGGCTCACTGGATAAACCCCAAGTTTTAGTTCGATCTTAATAGGTGGAATATTGCGGGCCAGTCCTGGTGGGTTGTTCTCTGCCCAAACTCCTGGTATGTTGAATAAGGATTCATCACTCCTAGGGTTTTGGTTAGTCAACGCTGTATAAAGTCGCCACTCTTCTTCCTTTGGTATGGATAATGTCATAATACCTGAAGGTCCATTAAACTTTAAGGATGTTGTTCCGTTTGGTAGGAACGTAATCTGCGCTTGTAATTTGGATAGCATATCACGTCCCAGCAATTGGACTGGACATTCAGGCATGTAAAGGAATTGATGTTTTACTACGTGGCCTCCCAATGTACAGAGTCGACTTTTAAGAACCGGTTTTGCAGCACTTCTTCCAGTTGCTCCTATTACGGTAATAGTTCTTCCAGATGGAGGAGCAACTAGGTTAGTCACCACCGAATGTTCAGCACCAGTGTCGATCATGAACGCACTCCTTTTTCCCCCTATTGATACATCGACCATAGGCTCCGCTCGACCAAGGGGGATGGAGCCCGGTCGGTATCAATAGTCCTCCATGACCGTGTCAGCCAATCCTACAAAGTCCCTACCTTCTCTATCGCGGGACCGTTGCGCTGCTGGATAGTACCTGTCTTCTCTTACACTTCCTCTGTTTCCATTACTTCCTCTATTACCATTACTCCCTCCGGGACCTCCTCTACCTCTCGCTCTGCCTCTAAAGTTTCCATAACCTGCCCTGGGTGGATCTCTCTCGTACTGCTCTCTTTTTGGACACTCGCTTCTCCAATGCCCTTCTTCTCTGCAATACGCGCAGTGATTCCTACTCAAGGGCTCCCTATTCCACCTACTATCGCCTCTATCTGGGCCCCGTCTATCTACGCCTGCGATCGCTACCGCTAGCATATCCGCCTTTTTACGCATCTTGCGCTCTTCCTCTTTCTTACTTTCTGATTCCCTATTCATGTACACCTTATTTGCTACCTCCATTAGTTGGGTGATGGACATTCCTGCAAACCCTTCTAACTTTTGTAGCTTGCACTTAATATCTCCGTAAGCTTGGCTGACAAAGGCAGAGTTTACCATTCGGGAATTATCAGCGTCTTCCGGATTAAAGGGGGTATACAAGCGGTATGCCTCCAATAATCGGTCATAAAAGACACTGGGCGCTTCATCACTTTTCTGAATCACCTCAACTGTCTTCGACATGTTTATGGCTTTCTTCCCTCCTGCTTTCATGCCAGCAATTATAGCATCTCTATAGGCTTTTAGGTGACGCATGTCTGCGCCATTAACGTTCCATTCGGGATCGGTATTAGGATAATGCGTTGCGGCCCATGCTGCTGGATTGGCTTGATTTAAAGTACGGGCTTCTTCCTCTAGTGCTTTAATGGCCGCTTGGTTAATCCTAGTCCTTTCCTCATTATTGAACAATGTCATTAATAACTGCTGGCAATCAGCCCATGTCGGATTATGTGTCTGAACTATCGAGGTGAACAGATCAGTCATAGCTTGTGGTTTCTCAGTGTACGAGGAATTGTGGGTCTTCCAATTCAAGAGATCGGTAGTCGTGAACGGGACATATACGAAGACTGGGTCAGCATACACCATTTGACCTGTGGCATCGAGATAGGCTGACCCAGGATTCAAACGAAGAGGCATCTGATAATGTTTGGGTTGTTGGGTACCGGTCAGTTGTCGGGTTAGTATAGGGCTACCTGGAGGGGCGTCGGTTATGGGTTCCGGTCGGGGGGTAGTAAGACGTGGGGATGTAGAGGCTCTATTGTGGGGAAGGCCGGTGAATAAAATATTCCGAGCCGAGCTAGAAGAAGCTTGACCGGAAACTTGAAGTGGCGCCAAATCAGGATAATTGGATCTAACGGGGGTTGGTTCCGGAAGGGGAGGTTTAGTACGGCGGGGGGTGGATTCGGAACTGGAGGAGGAAGCGGAAGCGGATGGGGACAATGGACGAGTGGGTGTGGAACTTCCTGTACTTGTATCACTTCCCTCTACAGGGAAGTAAGGGGGCGGCATAGGGATCTCGGACTCATGGGGCGTGTCCAAAATGGGCTTAATCGTAGTCCTAGTGGACAAACAAGTCCTGGCCACCATGAGGCGACATTGCTCCTCGTGGCATATCCGAATCCATCTTGGCGAGTCGTTTACGGCCTGTCTCCAACAATCAATATATGGAAACTGTCCGTAAAGTTCAGGCCTACCTGATACAGCCACGTGTACACGCTGTACCAGATTTGGATCCAAACTGCCACGTGGCGGCCATGCCGCAACCAAAGTGGGCCACTCCCTAGTGCACACAGTGACCAAACGTACAGGAGACATTTTAACCCCAAAATCACATGTTGTAAATCCCTTTTTAAAATTCTTTACCATACAACCTAAGGGATCCAAAATCGTCGACTCCGACGCACCCATACTTATCAATGGAGCGTCGTTGACAACGAATACTATACACACGTTCTATTCAACAGTCACACCCGTTTCTTCCGGCAACAGCACCACGTGGTACAGTTACCAAGTGAAACGTACACAATAACACGATAAAAACACTCAGGGAATTCCTGTACACACACAGCTGTTACACCAGTCACTAAGTAATCGATATTATGCCCTTTGGCGAAACTATACAGTCACCCACGCTATAATTCTCTATATATGAATTACCCCTCTATAACACACCACAGTAACATCGTCTTTTACAAACAGCGGTTACAGTACGGTTAGCATAGGTCAAAGCACAATTTAAGGTCACAATACAATTATTAGTGGTTATGGTGTTAAACATGCAATAGACGACAATGATTAGTACTTATATACAGTGTCAGTAAATATACAGGGTTATGGTACCGTGCACTATGATACAGCAACACACTATTAACACTCTCGCTAGACGGCTGAGCTCGCGCTATCTAACAAGATATACACTTTACTAACAATGTTTAACACATATACAATCCCAACTAAACTATTGGCCAGTACCTTGATGGACTACCTAAAACTATCTACATCCGTTTTGGTTAGCCACACTGCCCAAGCACCACATATAGCGAACTAGAGGGCGGAATTTACAACAGAACCCTTTTAGTCTTTCTACTCTATCAAAGGTCTAGTGGGTTCCAAAATTACACGCCTTCCCACTTAGCCAAGATAGGTTGAGATCTAGCAAACGATAATGTACATCAGAGTCTGCTTAGTCTCCCGGTCCCTCCGACCTAGCGAACAAATTGTACACCCTAGAACGCTAGTCTAGACAAGACACCGGTGTCCGGCTAGGGCTATTTACACAGAACCCCGCCTGACTCCAAACCAAATCAAACGGTCTTACTAAAGAGCGTTCGATTGAGCGGTGCGCCTTCGCTCCTTCCCTCCGACAGAGGGGACAGATTCCATACACAGATTTAACCCCTTATGGGCCTACCGCACAATCGGTATACCCCTAGTGGGTCCGCCGTCTAAAACAGCGGTCGTCTTACCTCCTCGTTCCTGAACCTGAGTTCACACTCATCGATGGGGACACCCCAGCACTTACTACGTAGAGGCCGATGATCTCCTGGACAACAGACCAGTGGCGCCGAGACGAAGGGAGGTCCACGCAGAAGTTCAGGGGTGCAGCCGTAGAGAACGTGGGCAAAGATAGACCGTCTCACGCCTCTGCTTCTCAGCTACCGTTGAACGATGAGCTTCCCGGCCAATGCACCAAATGATACCGGAGAAACTGACGGAAGCCAAGCACAGAGAGATGGACACAGGTTTCTTCAGGAAGGAAGAGATTCTTTATTCGGTTCACCGATCGGGACTCAGAGGGACTAATGTCACCAAAATACAGCAAGTTCTGAGCCCCGGACAATAGTGCAGGCTCCTTATATAGGCATATAACTCCTCCCATATTAAGCTCCACCCGCACATTCTCTTAACCAATCAATACAAATAAGAATTAACTTCCTGTTTGACCGCATGGCCTGTCCAGCACAATGGAGGAGTTGAATACTACATCCTGTATTCTTGCACATGCTCCGTACACTACTGATCGTATCTTGCCACGTGCAACTAACTGATCGATACGTCAGCATATGCACGTACACATGCCACGTGGTAATCTCGGCCTACTAAATTTATTTTTACCGAGATTCCACCACAAGATGGCTGTTAGAGATCCTTCCCGGGTCATGGCTGCCTAAAATGCATCCAAACATTCAGTGTCTCCTCCCTCTGCAGACAGGGCCGAACTGGAGATTCAAAGCAGCCCTGGAAAAAAATCTATGCCAGCCCCATAAGTCATTGCGCCATATATTGCCGTATGTAATATGTAAGGCAATGTCTTGCCACCCCAGATGGTTGAGTAATATATATATATATATATATATAAAAAAAAAATTGCTCCTGCACTCACGCTTAAATGTCCTTTAGGGGCCGGGTGCCAACCAAAAAAATAGCTTCAATATCCAGGGAATTCAAAGAGATAGTTGCACTCACGTAGTTAAAAGTCCAAAGTTTAATGACACATAATTAAAATATCCAGGATCAACGTTTCAGTCCATGCAGACTTTCATCAGGATCATGAAATTAATGAGACATACATACACTTTATATATACCCTATACAATTAATCCAATTAAGCAGATGCAATAAATAAACATAAATTAGTAACAATCAATGAATAAGCTTACCCTTAGTGAAATTGCCGTGCTGCCGGCGTCCCCCAGTGCACAATGCGCCTGCGCGAACAGGCTCCACCCCTCTAGTGACGTCATCACAGTGTGACGTGCGCCGTTTGTCGCCATAGCGTCCGCTATGCTAATGCGTCGCTATGGAAATAAAAGACAGAACGGACGGCAGTGAACCATAATACACCAACGTGTACAGTGGGGTTAAGTTGGTAATGCCCAAAACAGTGAATTATGTGCTTGTATTATAATAGTGTGTAGGATGAGCCTTGCAGCATTACAGGCTCAAATATGGAAATAGTTATGTATATACAATACCTTGCTAGGAGTGCATATCGAAATAAAGTGCCTATTTTAAAGTGCCTATTAGGTGATACCCTAATAGAACTTACTTGAAAAAAAATACCTAAGTAGTCTTGACTGTGGGACCACTGGTTTTAAAGTGCAAAAAAATTATTTTCAATTATTTTGATATTCAAAGTGCCAATAGTGTCAAAAAGTGCTATGTGCAAAAATATACACATAAATAACATCACAAGTGAATTAATATAGTGCAAAACAATCTGCTTAACCCAGACATATTCCTAACACTAAAAATGATTTTTACTGTAAAAAGACTAATTCCATATATAAACAACACTAACACACCAGACATACATGGTAAAGTTCAATAGTATCGACACACATATATAACATTACTTGAGGCTACAAATAATGGTGAAGAAAAAAACCTTTTCTGATTGACCATTATACTGACTCCACCACCATGTTGAGACCTGGTTACTGGCATAGCTAGTATAATTATAATCAGTAACACCAAGTATACTAATTGAACTTAAAAAGAACACATAATTAAAAACATAATTCAAGCTGGAGTTTAACACCTCCATTGCTAGTAGGTGTCTAGAACAGCGGGGAGCGATATAAACCAAATAAACCAAATAAATCAAGACTTAATGGGCTTAGTATATTGTCACTTTATACTAGTTCCTAATCCAATAGATAGTGGATTGGTGAGAGACCTTTATCGTGGAAGTTAAAGCGAAAAGACCCACCGTTAAAATGGGTGTCATACCATGACTATTGGTGCCTTGTACATTCTGTGTTATAGAAAGGAATGGAAAGAGATCTGTTCATTTAAACCCCTTGGGGATACTGTGTCCAAATGGTAGATCCAGTAAGTCTCTCTATTCAGTAACGCTTTACCTCTATCCCCCGCCCTGTTGGACAACGGGATATGGTCAATCGCCACAAACTTTAGGGAAGATAACGGATGTCCAAGTTCCAAAAAATGTTTGGCCACCGGTTTGTCCGAAGCCCCATCCCTGTACGCCAATCTAATACTTGAGCGATGACCCCGAATTCGCTCGCACAATGCTGTCTCGGTCTTACCAATGTACGCTAAGCCACACGGACATGTCAACTTGTATATAACATGCGGCGGTTTGCATGTTATTGTCCTCCTGATGGAATATTGCTTATTCGTGTGAGGATGAGAAAAGGTTTTTGATGGCGTCATGTGGCCACACGTGACGCACCCTAGGCAACGAACACAGCCTCGAACTTGAACAGTTTTTTTGTCCGTATAGCTTGCAACTGGATCAGTGTGGACTAGGAGGTCTTTCAAGTTTTTGTTACGTTTATAACAAATGAGCGTTTTTTCACGAAAGACCTTAGGGAGCGTGTCGTCCGCAGCTAAAATTCTCCAATTCTTCCTAATAGTTGAGGAGATAGTCTTGGTAGATTGGTGGTACGTGGTGGGGAAGACCAATTTTTGAGTTGTTACATCATTTGACTCTATATCTTCAGGTACTCCTGATTTTCTTGCTTCATCTAAAGCCTTATTCAAGATTGAACGTTCGTAACCGCGTTGCAAGAATCTGAAGATCTTAACAAACTATCAACACCAATTAGATTCACGGCTCAAATTAGTCCCGAGAAAGTCCAGTATCTGGATGTGGAGTTGTCAGTTGGGGTTGATAGGCTGGAATACAGCCTCTACACCAAAACAACGGACCGCAATACACTATTGCATGCACAGAGTGCCCATCCACAAGCACTCATTAAATCTCTCCCAAAGGCCCAATATCTAAGGGTAATGCGCAACAACTCCAACGATCTCAATAAGGAGAGACAACTATTGGAAATGACTGAGAGATTCTTGCAACTTTACCACTTTACTTATACTATTGAACTTTACCATGTATGTCTGGTGTGTTAGTGTTGTTTATATATGGAATTAGTCTTTTTACAGTAAAAATAATTTTTAGTGTTAGGAATATGTCTGGGTTAAGCAGATTGTTTTGCACTATATTAATTCACTTGTGATGTTATTTATGTGTATGCACATAGCACTTTTTGACACTATTGGGTGGGGGTGGGGGCCAGTGGGGAGGACATTAGGTTCCCCCCCCTTATTATTATTTAGGGCCCCCACCCACCGCTCAGGGGTGGGGGCCAGGGGCAGGACATTAGGTCCCTCCCCCCTTATTAGTATTTAGGGCCCCCACCCACCGCTCAGGGGTGGGGGCCGGGGGGAAGGACAATAGGTTCCCTTCCATCATTTTACTTTAGGGCCCCTGTCACGGAAAGGGTGTATAATTTATTATTACACTATGGAATATCATCCTTTAATGTAATTTGTGTAGTAAATGGCACAAATTACAGAGATGCTATTGCTGAGGTCAACAGGGGTTACATCTTTTGAAGCTGGGAACCCCACAGAGGTCAGATGACAGAAGGGGTTGTATGAATGGCATAGGAATGTGAAAAGGATTTTACTATATGGATGTGAAGTAATCAAGGCTCTGCAAGGTGTGAGGTTCTTCACTTGGAAAAAGTCTGAATGTCTCTTCATCCATTTGGCATGTACCTTGTAAAGGATAGTTCAATCCTTTGATATGGTAACGGAATAAGTTTCATGAAGATCCTTGTGTTCCAGTATCTTATCCAAGTGAAACATTAATACTTAACCACAGGTTAATAATTAAGCCTAATTTTTATTATATTTGGAATGGGACAAGCCCAATCTCTTAATTAAGCCTAAACATGAGTTGCACAACTTAAACCGTGTGGCAGGAGTTGTGATGTCTGTCCTATTGGATCGTGGGCGGGGCGTGCAACATGTCTATGGAATGGAAAAACAATAACAAATTCATAGAGGCAATTATTATTTCGGTGGCAAGTACAGTAGAGGAGATAAAAGCAAAAGTTTATATTTGGCTTGTTGTTTTCTGGAATAAAGGAGGTGGTCACTTAGTATCTCTATAGGTACGCCTTGGCTCCACCCCTGGGTGAGGCGTGATAATCCACAGGGTATATCTCCTGTGATCCTGAAGGGTGGCAGTGTACTTGCTTGGGACCAAGATCTAATTTTGAGTGAGTCACCATCTTTCCTTGCCAGAGACCCCCTGGACAGAAGTTGTACTTTGAAAAACCTAAGTGAGTAATTAGGACTTCTGTATTTTATCCTTTTTGTTTTTATCTGTTGTTGCTGTAAATAATGTGTTTATCATATATTGTTATATGCACTGTGACTATTTTTTGCTCATAATAAACATTCATTTATTAAGTTCTGCCTTTGTCTGGTTAAGAATCACGTTACCTGAAGAGACCAGCTAGTATTTTTGCAATTCCTTAAGTATTGTATTAAGTAATATTTGGTGGGTTTTATTGTTGATTTACCTGGGGGACCAAGGCACCCCATTTATAAATTGTCTTGGTGGTGGCAGCGTTAAAATAGTAATAGTTATATTATTATGTTTAAGTGTTGGTGGTGCTAAAGGGGGATTTTGTCATTATTTCTGGTCTAGTGCAGACAAATAGTGAACTTTAACCCTTTCACAACCACAATTACGTCACGCAGACTCTTGGAGTAGGGTGCATTCGTGACAGCCCCACCTGCCGCTCAGGGGTGGGGGCTCGGGAGGGAGGACCCTATTTTTTTTTTTTAACAGTGAGATCCGAAGTGTCGAAGTGCCGAAGTTCCGAAGTTGCCGAAGTCCCGAATTGTTGAAGTGCCGAACTGCCGAAGTCCCAAATTGTGAAAGTCCCGAATTTCGGGAATGCAGAACCGAAAATGTTCCCCATGCACATGCCTACATTGTATAACTTATTCTGTTTTGTGCTACAATGTAATTACATGACCTACCGTTTTGTCATGTTAAAAGAGCTAAACTGTCTGTCACTGGAATCCAGACCCACCTTTCAACTTTCCAGCCTTGTGGTTAAGAGCTACCTTTGCAATATTATGGGGGAGAATTATCAATGTTATGTTCTAATAAATTGTGTCAAATACAAGAAGTTACACCACTTGTCAGAACAAAACACTTTGATAAATTTCCCCTACTGATTTAAACTGCAATTCAGTGATTGTGATCCATCCATAACTAAGACTTTATGCTCACATTGACAGCTAGTGAGATGGAGTTAAACAGTTTGGCAAAACTAGGAGTATTAACAACTTAAATCTTACTTTCCATATGCATAAAGTCCACAAAATAATGGGATAGCTAATCAGCTGAGGAAGCAGTTTCTTCAGCTTTTTTATTTTTTAAATAAATCTATATTTTTATAGTGCAGAGTTGTACAGACATATTAATAACGACATGATACCATAAGTGGGTAGAACAATAGTCTTAAGTGAGAATGCTCATAAAGTGTCATGAGTGCTGCACTATTATAATGGGTAATTGTCATGCTTAATAGTCAGGTCTGAGTGTATGACAGTGTATGAATGTCAAAACTAATGGTAACAGGCAGACATGAAGATTACTTGCTTTGCCACATAAACAGTAAGATAGTCATAAAGAGTACCATTGGCTCAACCAGGGCCGGCCTTAGGCCTTTAGACGCCCTGTGCGAAAAATCTTCAGAGCGCCCCCCCTCCCCCCCCTGTCATCCATGTATGATGTAATGTTTATGTTGTCTGTGTATGTGATAGTAGGTGTGATGACTGTGTGTTATATGTATGCTATGTGTTGACTGTGTGTGATATTTGTAATGGGTGTATTAACAGTGTGTGATATGCGTGTATTGGTTGTATGTGATACACACACACACACACAGAGTCAGACGGCCATACACACACAGGAAGACATCCACACACACAGAGGCAGACAGTCACACACACAGAGGCAGACAGTCACACACACAGAGGCAGACAGTCACACACACAGGTAGGCAGTCATGCACGCACGCACACACAAGCAGACAGTCATGCACACACAGACACATATACACACACACACAGGCAGACAGTCACACACACAGGCATACAGACACACACACAGGCATACAGACACACACAGGCATACAGACACACACATACACACAGGCAGACAGTCACACACACAGACACACACACAAGCAGACAGTCATACACACACAGACACACACAGGCAGTTATGCACACACAGACACACACACAGGCAGACAGTCACACACAGACACAGACACACACACACACACACACACACAGGCAGACAATCACACACACACAGGCAGACAGTCAAACACACACACACACACACACAGGCAGACAGTCACACACATACACACAGGCAGACAGACACACACACACACACACACACAGGCAGACAGTCCCACACACACAGGCAGGCAGACACACACACACACACACACACAGGCAGACAGTCACACACACACACACACACACACACACACAGGCAGACAGTCATCCACACAGACACACAGACAGAGGCAGACAGTCACACACAAACAGGCAGACAGTCACACACACAGACACACACAGGCAGACAGTCACACACACAGACAGAGGCAGACAGTCACACGCAGACACACACACATGCAGACAGTCATACACACACACATACACACACAGGCAGTCATGCACACACAGACACACACACAGGCAGTCACACACACAGACACACACACAGGCAGTCACACACACAGACACACACACAGGCAGTCACACACACAGATACACACAGGCAGACAGTCACACACACACACACACAGACAGTCTCACACACACACACACACACACACACACACAGGCAGACAGTCATCCACACAGACAGAGGCAGACAGTCACACACACAGACAGAGGCAGACAGTCACACTCACACTGACAATCACACAGTTACCTGTGGAGTTCATTGTGGAGGCAGTGCAGCTCCTGGAGACTGTTTGGTGGGGAAGCATGGACTCCTTCCTGCTTCCCCTGCAGCAGTTTTCCGGCGCTTTTAGCTCCGCCCCACCGCACAGTAAGCTCCGCCCCCGCCGCAATTATTATTTTTTTATTCTGGCCGGCCATGTGTGTGCTGTGCGTCCGCAGGGCGCCCCCTGCTCCATGGCGCCCTGTGCGGCCGCACAGCTCGCACACCCCTAAGGCCAGCCCTAGGCACAACTAAGTTATGTAGCCCGAGGACCCCTATCCATAGAAGAGGTAAGTAATGCCCCATATTGATTATAAACGCAGGGCCGGCGCATCTTAAAGGCAACTTAGGCAGTTGCCTAGGGCGCACCGCACAGCGCTCCCTCCTGCCAGTCACTCAGTGTAGCGTGGCTGGGCGGCGTGGATCGATGTACAGTGAGCACTTCCTGTCAGTTCACCGGCGGGCGGTACAGGATACAGAAGTTCCTGTACCGCGGTCCGCGATGCCCACGCTACATAGGTAGGAGGCACAACAGGGAAGGAGGACCACTAAGGGGGGATGGGGGGAGAGGGAGGAGTTCATGGCAGATCATATGGGTCAGGCATTGTGATGTCACATGGTGGGCAGACTATATGGTGGGGCGGCAAATTTTTGTTTGCCTAGGGCGGCAGAAATCCTTGCACCAGCCCTGTATACACGCAAGGCTAGGAAAAGTTATAACAGAGAAAGAAAAAATAAATTAAAGCGTAATCCTTTGGAACAGGGACATGGTGTTGGCATAGGTAATAACTGGCTCTGAGTCAACATGAGTCAACTGACATGAGTCAACTGACTCCCTCCATATACACAGGACAATCCTGAACTGGTCTGATTACTTGTGTGGCCTGCGGAACCAATGTCCATGCTCCGTGGCTATTCATGCTTGGGAAAGGTAGTGGCATCTCCTCCGTAAGCCAGTCTTCTGGTCCTCTGCCTGGGCAGAAATACGTGGGTCTCGGCCCTCCGGCATGTGAGTCACCGCATCTGCCTCCACAGGTTGCTCCAATTGCTGCCCTCTGTCACGGACCCGATACTCCGCACTTGAACCGGGGCAGTGATTTCTGAGGAGGGTATTCGGTCCCCAGTTGCTCCAGTTTATACCAGAAGTCGGAGGAGATATTTTCCAGTCTGCACGTCAGCACAGCCAGGTCTATTGCAGTGCGCAGCCTGACATGAGGAGTCCGCCTTCTTAGAAAGAGGCTCTCTGATCTGCACAACAAACCAACAGTGACTCCGAGTTGCAGGAGGGCACTCCAAGACAAGGACTGGGATGACCCCCACCTGTCCAAAGGGGGGGAATGAGGCCAGTACCCTATGGTTTTAGAGATCCTGGTACTATCCACAGTCCAGGATAGCAGGGTGGCGGCCATCCACCCCACCACCTGAGTAGACCTCAGTAACCACAATGTCGAAGCACCCTTTAGAGGGGTCAGAATGTGCATAGAAAGTGTTGCTTCGGAACCAGGACCTGCATGATGTACATTCAGGACAGCCACTTCCAGGCTTCAGATGGGCAAGTTGATCTCTGTTTTTAAACATTAATAGCCAAGACATTCGAGTGGAAGCATATTACATCACGTTATTCGACATGAGATTTAACTTGGTATAATGAGTGGGAAAGTTCCCCAGCATAGGAGACAGTGTGTCGAGGTTCAGTATCTCCAAATAGTGGTGAGATTACTACCCGCGTTGCGAGGCTGGTATTGTGGGGAGTGGTAGACAGAAGCTGAGGAGCCTATCTTTCCATTGGTGGGGGGAGAGGGGGTTGGCCCTTGCTAAATTTTGGTGTTGGGCCTTTTTTAATTGGGTCTTGAGAGAATAGGGAGAGTATAAGGAGACTAGAAAAGGATGTCCAATCTTCGGTGTTTGACACCTGAAATCACTGTGCTGGTTTGGTGGCCATCTATTGCCCTGGTCTGATTTTGCATGAAATAATGCATGTCATAAGTTGCCAAGCAGGTATTGCCATACCTTCGGATTCCCAGGGCTCCTCTGTGCTGCTCCAGAGTGGTCTCTTACACCATACGCTCCCCATGTGCATCTAATTATTCACCTGAATGACACGTCCACAGACATCTATTCGGCATGTGCTAATGACTTTGTGCATTAGCAAATTCTATTTTTTTTCCGGCACTCTCCGATGATGTGGCTCAATAGTAATAAAGCATCCACTACTTAAATCCTCAATTTACATATCCCAATCACCCCGTTGTGGATTTTGTTTAGCCCAATAGCACATTTATTTAAATTCTGACTCTCTGATATTGGTTTTCACTTGCTGTTTGATTATTCTGTTTTCTGTACTCCTGATTTTTGTCTTGTCTACCATACATTATTTTAATCTTATCATTGAAATTGGTTATCCCTGTGACCATTCTTATGTTAAACCCGGACACACTAAGGACTTGTAATATAGGTTGTAAATCTCTCTGTTGTGAAATCGGCTATGTGTATTTGAGGTTCCTTCTATATCATGACAGTTATGCATCCACAGGGCCAGACTGGGGATACAAAGCAGCCCTGGAAAAAAAAAATGATGCCAGCCCCATAAGTCACTGCGCCATATATTGTTGCATGTAATATGTAAGTCTATGCTTTGCCACCCCAGATGACAGATGATTGAGTAATATATATATTGCTTTTTCTAATATAAAATATTGGTCCTTTCAGAGTAAAACGTTTAATTATACGGTAAGCATACTCACATGCAGACACAGACAATCTCACTGACATCTCAATGACACACACAAGCTCATTGATACACAGCCTCATAGACAAACAATCTCACTGATATACATCAGCTCATTGACATAAAAACACAAGCTCACTCACTAGCTGGCACACACATGCAAGCAAGCTCATTCACTAGCAGACGCGCACACACACACACACACAGAGCTTAATGTAGTGGTACTGGTGTCTATAGCATACCCCTACAGGCTTTTCAACGTAAACACTGACTTTTCAGAGAAAAGGCAGTGTTTACATTGCTTCAAAATGACACCGCTAGTGACATTCCTGTGTCAGTGCAAAAGCTGCGCCAGACAAATAAAAAAAAAATAAAGATAATAAAATAAATAAATTAGTCCAAATAAGAGAAGTCCAAATAGAATAAAGTAAAAGTCAGTCTTAGCTGGATGAATCTTCTTTAAATAAGATAAGTTCTACAATGGTGGTATCCTCGTAGTCCTTCCTCAGATAAATCCAATAATATGAAAAGATAAAACAGATATCCAAAATAGTGTAATATGTTCTCTAAAATATAATATATAAAAAGAGAATGATATAGCACTCACATTTGATAGAGCTATAACCCGCTCTAGTGTAGAAAGCGTACAGCGGTATAAATCCCGCTTATGGGATACAATGCGATTTCCTTTTCTTCAGGGGTAAGTGCCACTCAAAGAGAAAATAAAAAAAACAATAGTGTTCTCTGTATAAAAGCAGTAGGAAAAAAACAATAGTGTTCTCTGTATAAAAGCAGTAGGAAAATAAAATAAATAAATGAAATGGTACTCACAAAGGTGGAGCAGGCTGACTGCTCCTTGATAGCGTAGGTGGAAAAATCCCCACTAAGGATTACTTGGAGTCCAGAAGTATAAAATGCCAGGTGATAAAGTGTATATAAAGATTCTTGGCACAAGCAAAATAGTGACCAAAAAAAATCTTTAATATATAAAATAAACAATATAAATGTCCATAAACGCGTTTCGCCTATAATGGCTTTATCAATATGGAATAAAACATATAACCTGGCATGGTGACTTTAAATAGGGGTACAGATGTTTAGAAATGTCACCTAAAACAGAGGTTAGCCAATCAAATTGCAGAAAATTCAAATAAAAATAAAACACTTATAAATATACTTTAAATACATATGTACTGTTAGTATACAATAATAAATATTAATGGCACTTTAATATGAATATCAGACATTAAAAACGAGCATTATTATACTTAAAAAATAATTGTTATATGCGGTCACGTGATCGGCTGACCGCAATGGGTTATGGGGATTGTAGTTAATGCAATCGCATGCGCGCATGTGCACATACGTGCGTGCGCGCGTGCGCACTAACGCACGTGCGCGCATGCGCATTGGTGGCCGGCTGATATTAAAAAAAAGTGTATAATGCAGATGCCGACCGCCAATAGGAAGAGGGTGGGCGGGTAGTATGTAAATAGAATCTCGGCACGCACGGTAATTGCGGCCGATAGGGAAATTAAAAATAAAAAGGGAAAGAAGAAGTATACATAAATAAGAATAATAAATAATATAATGGCAGATAGGTGATGAAAAGGGGAGTTAAAAACTAAATAAAATAGAAATAAATATAAGTGGAATAATAAAACAGAAGATAAAAGATACTGATAATACATATGTGTATACATATAAAACATGAAATAAAACAAATATAAGGAAACATAAGAATTAATAATACCTGCAGAATTAAAGACACAGAACATCAAATAAAGTTAAATAAAATTGAACAAATCAAAATCTGAATTTAAACCTTGGGGTATCAGGGTCTTTAACTCATATACCCACTTCATTTCTATTCGCCCCAGGATATTTTTTATATCTCCTCCTCTCCAAGGGACAGAACATTTCTTAATACCCATACATTTTAGCATTTTAGGATTTTTATTGTGTATAAGAAAATGTTTGGACACTGAATGATTCAGATATCCATTTTTGATGTTTCTGCAGTGTTCACTTATTCTTGTTTTGAGGCACCTTGTGGTCATTCCAACATACTGGAGGCCACAAGGGCATTCAAGCAGATAAATTAAATTTTTTGTAGTACAATTGATAAAATCGTACATTTTATAAACCTTATTTGTTACTTTAGAGGTAAATTCAGTTATTTTAGATGGTAGTAATGAATCAGTAGTTCTACCGACTATACATGTTTTACATATACAAAAACCTTTGATTTTAGGAAATAAAGATAAAGCTGGTTTGGTTTTGGTTTCTCTAGTAAAATTTTTTAGTCAAAATAGATTTAAAATTAGGAGCTCCTCTGAATATTATATTAGGATGTTCTGGTAGAATTTTGTTGAGGGTATCATCTTGTTTTAAAATATGCCAATGTTTCTTTACAATCTTTTTTATATTGCCACTTTTATTGTTAAAATAAAAAATAATAAGAAGGGGCATAGGTTCATCTGTATCTTTAGTTTTGTATGTTTAAAGTTCATCTCTATCTTTATGTTGAATATTATTAATTGTGTCTGTTAAAATTGATTCAGAATATTTTTTTCAATAAACTTATTTTTTTTTAAAATCTGCTTGTTCGTTAAAATCTATCAATTCTGAACAGTTTCTGCGTAATCTTAAGATTTGGCTCTTAGGAGCACTATCCGGCCATGGTTGGTAGTGACAGCTGGATTTCTCAATTGCGGTGTTTACACAAACTTTTGTAAAAAATGTTTTGGTGTGTATTTGTCCATTATTAATAAAAATATTGAGATCCAGAAAATTAATTTGTTCTTTGCTATATTCATACGTTAAAATAATGCCTCTATTGTTAATGTTAAGATAATTGATAAAAGAAATAAGACAGTCTTCTGGGCCTTCCCAGATAAAAAAAGAGGTCATCGATATATCTAAAATAAGAGACCAGGTTTGCCCTCCATGCATGGTCACCAAAAATGGCTTCAGACTCCCTATGTGCCATGAATAGATTTGCATAGCTGGGGGCAAACCTAGTCCCCATAGCTGTTCCCCTTTTTTGAAGATAAAAAGAATTAAGAAACCAAAAATAATTATTCTTTAAAATAATATTAATACCTTCAAGGATAAAATCTATTTGGATATCAGCTATCTTCCCTTCTGCTGTTAAAATCTCTTTAATTGCTTGACAACCTATATCATGAGGTATAATAGTATAGAGAGATTGGACATCACATGTAACAAGGATAAAATTGGGTTTCCATTTAAAAATTAAAAAAAAAAGAGTTAGTAATGACATGGAATCTTGTAGATAAGATGGCATTCTTTTTACAGAGGGTTGGAGGAGGGTGTCAGGACCGGTGCTAGGATTTTTAGTTACACAGGCGAAGATGCATTTTGGTGCCCCTCACCTTCGTTTAAAATAAGGGTCATACAAACACAGAAATAATCATACAGAGACATACAGACACAGACACATACAGACACACAGGCAGAGACATACATGCATACAGAGACATGCAGGCATATAAAGACATACATACAGAGGCAGTGCATGCAGATGCACACACACTTAAAGGACCACTACAGACACCCAGATCACATCAGCTCAATGAAGTGGTCTGGGGTCAGGCCCCTCTAGTTTTAACCCTGCAGCTGAAAACATAGCAGTTTCAGAGAAACTGCTATGTTTCACCGAGGGTTAATCCAGCCTCCAGTGGCTGTCTCACTGACAGCCGCTAGAGGAGCTTCTGTCAGGATCGGGACAGGGATCCAACACGCAGAGTACAAAGAGTGGAAAGGTACGTATACCGGGCCTTAGAATGGCCGGACTAACGTACCGAGAGTAATAGAGAATAGTCAGAGACAAGCCGAGGTCGAGGGAACGAGAAGACAGATAAGCGAGAGACAAGCCGGGTCAAGGGATAACAGAGAAGCAGGGTAGTACAACGAGCCGAGTCAAAACCAATAGAGCAAACTAGAATACCAGAGCACTGAGTGACTAGACAAGCTAGAACCACGACAGGGCAATGAGCTGAAGTGAGAAGTAAGCTTAAATACCCTGGCTCTGGATGGTAATCACGCCTCTGACAAGTACCGATTGGATATCGGACACTTGAGTGACAGGTCGCTCGTGATAGCGTCATGACGTCACGTATTGAGCGTCCTGCTAGAAAAGGACGTGGATTCCTCGCGGCCGGTGTTTAAGTGACTGGATGAACCGCGAGGAACGGAGGAAACAGCTCGCCTGGACGGATAAACCACCAAGTCTCTACCTCCCTTAGAGGTAGAGGCCTCAGGTACCCTGACAGTACCCCCCCTCTCAGATACGCCCACCGGGCGGAATGAACCGGGGCGAGATGGGAAGCGGAGGTGAAATGCTCTGCGAAGGCGAGAAGCATGAACGTCCTCCTGAGGTACCCAACTCCTCTCCTCAGGACCATATCCCCTCCAGTTGACCAGATATTGCAATTTTCCCCTTGAAATTCTGGAGTCAATGATGGAGCTGACCTCGTACTCCTCCCGACCCTCCACCTGAACAGGACGAGGCGAGGAGACCTTAGAGGAGAATTTGTTGCAAATAAGAGGTTTCAACAAGGAGACATGAAAAGAGTTAGGAATGCGTAAGGCAGGTGGCAGAGCAAGGCGATACGCAACCGGATTGATACGAGTGAGAACCCTGTAAGGACCTATGTAGCGAGGAGCAAATTTCATAGATGGAACTTTTAGGCGAATATTCTTAGTACTCAACCATACCCTATCCCCAGGAACAAAAACAGGAGCCGCTCTTCTATGCTTGTCAGCGTGTTTCTTGAACAGCGAGGAACTATGTAATAGAATTTGCCGAGTCTGATCCCATAATTTCTTCAGGTTGGCGACATGATCATCAACCGACGGTATCCCCTGAGAAGAGGAAACCGAAGGAAAAATCGAAGGATGAAAGCCATAGTTCATGAAGAAAGGGCTAGAGCGAGTTGAATCGCAAACAAGGTTATTGTGTGCGAACTCCGCCCAAGGAATCAGACCGACCCAATCGTCCTGGTGTTCGGAAACAAAGCAACGCAGATACTGTTCGATCTTTTGATTAGTACGTTCAGCAGCTCCGTTAGACTGAGGGTGATAGGCAGAGGAGAAGTTCAATTTGATGCCCATTTGAGAACAAAAGGATCTCCAGAAACGTGAGACAAATTGAGAACCTCTATCAGAAACAATCTCCGAAGGAATCCCATGTAGGCGAAAAACCTCTCTCGCAAAAATCTCCGCCAATTCAGGAGAAGTCGGAAGTTTAGGTAATGGCACGAAATGGGCCATCTTAGTAAATCTATCCACCACCGTGAGAATAACAGTCTGTCTCTTGGAAGCAGGCAAATCAACGATAAAGTCTATGGACAAACAGGACCAAGGTTTCTCAGGAATGTCCAAGGGGTGTAACAGGCCACATGGAGATGCATGAGGTAGTTTAGTCTTGGCACAAGTCTCACAAGCTGCGACGAACTCCTCAATATCTTTTCGAAGTGAAGGCCACCAGAAATCCTTGGATATCAGAGAGTATGTCTTGCGAATACCAGGATGACCAGCTATTTTACTTTCGTGAAAACATTGTAAGAGCTCCAGTTGAAGTTCAGGAGGAACAAAGTTTCTTCCCTCAGGAGTGTTTCCGGGAGCTAGATGTTGTGACTTCAAGATCTGGTCAAGTAGCGGAGAATGAATTTTGAGACTGGTATTAGCAATAATATTGCATTTGGGTACAATGGAGGACAAAAGTGGTTCAACTGAAGCAGAGGGCTCATATTGGCGAGATAGCGCATCGGCTTTAGAATTCTTTGACCCAGGTCTGTAAGTCAGAACGTAATTGAAATGGGTAAGAAACAACGACCAACGAGCCTGCCTGGAGGACAGACGCTTGGCCTCTCCGATATAAGACAAGTTTTTGTGGTCTGTCAGAATGGTAACAGGATGTAATGTACCTTCCAATAAATGTCTCCACTCTTTCAAAGCCTTGATAACCGCTAGTAATTCTCTGTCACCAATGTCATACCTGCTTTCAGTACCGGTCAATTTTTTAGAGAAAAATCCACATGGATGTAATGGTTTATCAACACCCAACCTTTGAGATAGGACAGCACCTAAACCAGTCTCTGATGCGTCTACCTCAAGTAAAAAAGGCAGAGAAGTGTCGGGGTGAACTAAAATTGGAGCGGAAGCGAAAAGCTCCTTGAGAGTTTTGAACGCAAGGAGAGCTTCAGTAGTCCAATTCTTAGTATCAGCCCCCTGTTTGGTCATGTTAGTGATAGGTGCGATAATGGAAGAATAGCCCTTAATAAAGCGCCTATAATAATTAGAAAAACCAATAAATCTCTGTACGGCTTTAAGACCTTTGGGTACAGGCCACTCTAGAATGGATTGGAGCTTATCCGGATCCATCTTAAATCCCTCCCCAGAGATCACATAGCCGAGAAAGGTTACCTGGGTTTGATCAAAGCTACATTTCTCCAACTTGCAGTACAAGCCATGCTGGAGAAGCTTGTGCAAAACCCTCCTGACTTGCTTGTGATGAATCTCAATCTCACTAGAATGAATGAGTATATCATCTAGGTATACAATGACGCAATCTTGCTGAAATTCCCTAAGAACCTCATTTATCAGATCCTGGAATACAGCTGGTGCATTGCATAACCCAAAAGGCATAACAGTATATTCATAGTGACCATATCGAGTATTGAATGCCGTCATCCACTCATGTCCCTGCTGGATTCTCACCAAGTTATATGCCCCTCTGAGGTCTAACTTGGTGAAAATTGTAGAACCCTTCAAACGATCGAAGAGTTCGGTAATCAAGGGAATCGGGTAGGCATTTTTAATGGTTATCTTATTTAGGCCTCGATAATCAATACAAGGTCTCAAAGAACCATCCTTCTTTTTAACAAAAAAAAATCCAGCCCCGGCAGGAGAGGAGGACCTTCTAATGAATCCCTTGTCTAAATTTTCGTGAATATACTCCTCTAGAACTGAGTTCTCTTTCGTAGATAACGGGTATACATGACCTCTGGGCGGCATGGTACCAGGGAGTAGGTTAATTTTGCAATCAAAGGACCTGTGTGGGGGTAAGGTATCGGCTTTCTTTTTGTCAAATACAGCCTTTAAATCTAGATACTGAGACGGAATTTGTGTCTCTGTAGGATTGTCAGAGTTAGCCGATGTGTTGGTTAAGCCGAGGGGTGAGACCTTCCGCAAGCATTTCTCTTGACAATTCTGTCCCCACGAAACTATCTCCCCTGACTCCCAATTAATAATAGGGTTATGTCTCCTCAACCAGGAGTACCCCAGAACTATGGGAATAGACGGAGAAGAAATAAGCAGTAAGGATATGTCTTCTCTATGTAGGATGCCAACAGTTAAGTTAATCGGTATGGTCTCATGGAAAATAACAGGCTCAAGTAACGGTCTACCATCGATGGCCTCAACAGCCAGTGGTGTCTCTTTTAACTGGGATGGAATAGCATGCTTGGCAGCAAAACCCTGATCTATAAAGCTCTCAGCAGCTCCAGAATCGATTAGTGCCATAGTCTTAACTACTCCCTTCTCCCACTTTAAAGAAACGGGTAACAGAAGCCTGAGCTCTTTGTAGTTGTGAATAGAGGACAAAGTAGAAACACCCAAGGCCTGTCCTCTAGAGGAACTTAGGTGCGAGCGTTTCCCGAACGATTGGGACAATTTAGGCGTAAATGACCCCTGACTCCACAATACATACATAAACCCTCCCTTCTCCTGTACTGTCTCTCTCTCTCTGTGAGATGCGTACTGCCTATCTGCATAGGTTCAGGAATACGTAAGTCCTCGAACTCAGAAATTTGAAAGGTAGGCGCTAGTTTAAAGGAGGGTCTACGGGTCCTATCTCGAGTGTTCTGCCTCTCTCTTAAGCGTTCATCAATACGAGATATAAAAGAAATTAAATCCTCCAAATTTTCAGGGAGTTCTCTAGTAGCGACCTCGTCAAGAATTACATCTGATAACCCATTCAGAAACACATCTATATAAGCCTGTTCGTTCCACTTAATTTCTGCCGCCAAGGACCTGAACTCTAGTGCATAATCCACAAGTGTTCGATTGTCCTGTCTAAGGCGCAACAGTAATCTAGCTGCATTGACCTTTCTACCAGGGGGGTCAAAAGTTCTTCTAAACGCAGCTACAAAGGCATTATAATTATAGACTAGTGGATTATCATTCTCCCATAAAGGATTGGCCCATCTCAAAGCTTTCTCAATGAGTAGAGTAATAATAAATCCAACCTTCGCTCTATCTGTAGGATAAGAGCGGGGTTGTAATTCGAAATGGATGCTAATCTGGTTTAGAAAACCACGACACTTCTCCGGTGACCCGCCATAACGTACTGGTGGGGTAATACGGGAAGAAGCACCTACAGTGGCTACCTCTAGACCTGAGACTGCAGGAGAAATAGAAGGAGTACGTGTCTCCTCAGGTGGATTACTAGCACGAGACAAAAGTGCCTGTAGTGCCAAAGCCATCTGATCCATCCTATGCTCCATGGCGTCAAACCTGGGATCCGAAGAACCAAGCTGACTGTTTGTACCTGCAGGATCCATTGGCCCTGTCGTAATGTCAGGATCGGGACAGGGATCCAACACGCAGAGTACAAAGAGTGGAAAGGTACGTATACCGGGCCTTAGAATGGCCGGACTAACGTACCGAGAGTAATAGAGAATAGTCAGAGACAAGCCGAGGTCGAGGGAACGAGAAGACAGATAAGCGAGAGACAAGCCGGGTCAAGGGATAACAGAGAAGCAGGGTAGTACAACGAGCCGAGTCAAAACCAATAGAGCAAACTAGAATACCAGAGCACTGAGTGACTAGACAAGCTAGAACCACGACAGGGCAATGAGCTGAAGTGAGAAGTAAGCTTAAATACCCTGGCTCTGGATGGTAATCACGCCTCTGACAAGTACCGATTGGATATCGGACACTTGAGTGACAGGTCGCTCGTGATAGCGTCATGACGTCACGTATTGAGCGTCCTGCTAGAAAAGGACGTGGATTCCTCGCGGCCGGTGTTTAAGTGACTGGATGAACCGCGAGGAACGGAGGAAACAGCTCGCCTGGACGGATAAACCACCAAGTCTCTACCTCCCTTAGAGGTAGAGGCCTCAGGTACCCTGACAGCTTCCACTGAACGTCCATAGGAAAGCATTGAGTAATGCTTTCCTATGGGCGGTTTGAATGCGTGCGCGGCAAGAGCATTCGGAGCTGAGAGGCGGAGGGATCCCCAGCGCCAAGGGAGTCCGGCGCTGGAGAAAGGTAAGTGCAGAAGACACACACACACACACTCTCACAAACAGATGCATACACACCAGCTAACAGACACACACCTTTACTGACAGACACACTCAGTGACAGACATACATACGCACTCACTTACAAAACATACACTCACTGACAAACACACACTCACTAACAGACATCAAACAGACTCACACAGTAACACACTCACTGACACTCACTAGCACCCCATGACACAGACAGACACACACACACACACACCATGAGACAGACATACACACACACAATGACAGACAGACACACACACAGACACACACACACACACACACCATGACAGACAGACACACACACATCATGACAGTCAGAAACATACACACCATGACAGACACACACACCATGACACAGACAGACACACACTCCATGACACAGACAGACACACACCCCATGACAGACAGACACACACACCATGACGGACAGACACACACACACACACACCATGACGGACAGACAGACACACCATGACAGACACACACACATACCCACACCATGACAGACAGACACACACACCATACAGACACACACACCATACAGACACACACACATACCATGAAAGGCAGACACACACCATAACACAGACAGACAGACACACCATGACACAGACAGACAAACTCACACTGACACACATTACTACTACCTGCCAGGGGGTCGTGCAATGCTGCTGGCCGCTGGGGGACTTGGTCTGGCGGCCGCTGGGGGAGCTGCACTGGTTCTGCTCTCCCGCCCTCGTGCGCTGCTGAATGAGGCCGCAGCCACAATATGACATCATATGCTGGCTGCGGTCTCATTAAGCTGCGCGCTGGGGAGCAGAGCCAGTGCAGCTCCCCCAGCGGCCGCCAGACCAAGTCCCCCAGCGGCTGCCAGACCAAGTTCCTCAGCACACCCAGCTGTTTGCCCGGCCCCTGGTGCCGACGGCCCACCGGGAAATTTCCCGGTATCCCGGTGGGCCAGTCCGGCCCTGTGCATCCAATTATGTTAGTGGGGTTGCTTGCTACACCACTTGCTTTGCATTAAGGGAACAGGTATATTGCAGCCAGACCACTTCAATGAGACGAAGTCTTGATGCCTATAGTGTCACAATAGGGCATTTTACCCCTTAAGGACTGAGCCAAATGAACAAGTTGTGAACAGAACAAAACGTAAACAAAACCTGGCATTTGCGCTATATGTCTGTCCAACCGTAATTCACCTCTTTCCTTTTATATATCATTTATATATCATTTTATTCAGGGGAAACAGGGCTTTCATTTAATATCAAATATTTAGCTATGAAACATAATTTGATATGAAAAAAATGGGAGAAAATAAGAAATGTTGTTATTTTTTTAGTTCTACATGACATTTTAACTGTCAATGTCATAATACTGTTTGCTTTTACTGCAATAAAATACACATATTTGTATTCAGCAAAGTCTCACGTGTAAAACAGTGCCCCCTATGTACAGGTTTTATGGTGTTTTGGGAAGTTACAGGGTCAAATATAGCGTGTTACATTTGAAATTGAAATTCGCCAGATTGGTTACGTTGCCTTTGAGACTGTATAGTAGCCCAGGAAATAAATTTACACCCATAATGGCATACCATTTGCAATAGTAGACAACCCAGGGTATGGCAAATGGGATATGTCCAGTCTTTTTTAGTAGCCATTTGGTCACAAACACTGCCCAAAGTTAGCGTTAGTATTTGTTTGTGTGTGAAAAATGCAAAAAACCGCCTATTTTGGCCAGTGTTTGTGACTAAGTGGCTACTAAAAAAGACTGGACATACCCCATTTGCAATACCTTGGGTTGTCTACTATTGCAAATGGTATGCCATCATAGGGTTAATTTTCATTCTTGGGCTACCATAGGGTCACAAAGGCAACGTAAGCAATCTGGCAAATTTTAATGTGAAAAAAATGAAACACAAGCCTTATATTTGACGCTGTAACTTTTGAAAACACCATAAAACCTGTACATGAGGGGTACTGTTGTACTCGGGAGACTTCGCTGAACACAAATATTTGTGTTTCAAGACAGTAAAAAGTATCACAGCAATAATATCGTCCGTGTAAGTGCTGTTTGTGCGTGAAAAAATGCAAAAAACTTCACTTTTACTGGCGATATCATCGTTGTTATACATTTTACTGTTTTGAAACACTAATATTTGTGTTCAGTGAAGTCTCCCGAGTACAACAGTACCCCCCCATGTACAGGTTTTATGGTGTCTTGGAAAGTTATAGGGTTAAATATAGTGCTAGCAAATTAAATTCCCTATACTTTCGGCATGGGTTGTCAGGCAGGTCCCGCTAATTGTAATTAATTAAGATACCTAATTATGTAAAAATATTACATAAATATATGTGTAGAATTAATATATGTATATATATATACGTATGTTTATATATATATATATATAATTTTTTACAAATATTTTTATTTATATATAGGTATATATATAGTGATATATACGTGTATATTTATGTATATAGATATATATATTATTTCGTTCTACGTGTATTTTGATATTAATATATATATATATTAATAGTAAAATACACCTAGACAGTGTATGTGTGTGTTTGTATATGTGTATATATATAATTAGATCATATATATATGATATATATATATGATCTAAGTATATAATTATTATTTTTTACACTGATTAATTTATTTTATTTCCAGCCAGCAGGGAGACTAACTGTCATTACAGTTAGTCCCCCTGCTGGCAATGCCTCAGCCAGCTAACCCGGCCATGTGATTGTGAGGTCCTTGCAAGGACCTCACTCTCACATGGCCAGGGCCCCCAGGACTTCGGATGTGCCGCGGGGGGCACCCTGGGAGTCCCCCCAACCGCGATCACTGGCGTGGGATCGCCGGCGACCGGGTAAGTAAGAAAAGACCGGAGGGCGTACAATTACGCCCGGCGGCGTTTAGAGCCGCTTAAAATAGGGCGTAATTGTACGCCCTCCGGTTTTAAAGGGTTAAATAGAGCCCTCTCTAAAAATGGGTTGAAGTAACCCTTTAACCCCTTAAGGACCAAACTTCTGGAATAAAAGGGAATCTTGACATGTCAGACATGTCATGTGTCCTTAAGGGGTTAAAGGGATACTACAGTGTCAGAAATACATAACTGTATTCCTGGCATCATAGCTCCCTCTGCCATCCACCCGGGTCAATTAAGGGTTAAAAACACTTTATTTACTCACCTTTTCCCAGCGCCGATGTCCCTGGTCGCTGGGTCCTGGCTCCGCACCCTCCAACGGCACGTGACGAGCAGATGCTGCACACATTAGACCTCTCCATAGGAGAGCACTAAATCAATGCTTTCCTATAATGAAAAATCTGACGGTGGAGGTCCTCATGCAGAACGCGAGGACGTCCAACGTCAGATACCGGACCAAAGGTCTGTTTAAATCCAGGAAGCCCTCTAGTGGGTGTCTGATAGACAGCCACTGTGGGCAGACTTAGAGCTGCAATGTAAACATATATATATGTTGAGAATTCGTTTACTTGTAGCAAAATTAAATCAAGTAGGCAAACTGTGAGCTAAAATAGACAAATTATGACTATAGCTATGATTTATTATTATTTTTCAGTTTAGCTATATTTGCCCAAGTGTTGCCATTTCCATTGGCTACAAGTGGCAGCGGACTGGACACATTCCCACGGAGTTCTATTAGCCATGCGCGCCCTGCGTTCCAGCACACTCGGGGTTAAACCGAAGTCGTGCGCGAGATCCCACGTCTTCTCGCGGTGACATCATCTCACCTCTCGCACTATAAAAGGCGATCTCTGAGATCTCGCGATCTCTTCCCTACTCCCAACATGGCGGTGAGTATCTGTGGGAGACAGCGGCTCTGTTCGCTACAATCCACTGCCATCCTCCTTTCTCTGCTAAACACGCTTTGCTCTGCCCTCTGACCCTGCTAGACGCATGTCCTGCGTGTCCGTTGGCCCCGGTATTATGTGTCTCCGAGCTTTCCCCGGGGTGGAAGGCAGCTTGTCTGGACTAGTGCCTCTCAACGGGTGCTCCGCCTGGGTGTCCATAGCTGGGAGTACTGGGAGCGGGCAGCCTGCTCTATACACGTATTGAGTGCTGTAAGGGGGGCTGTCAGTGTGCTCACTGTACGGCGTATACGGGGTCGGTGTACTCAGTGCTCGCACTGTATAGGAGGCGGTCTGTCCGGTTTCCTGTCTCTGTACAGCGCTGTCTGGGTGACCGTTGGGCCCAGTCAGTGCTGGAGCAATGTGTGCTTTAATAACAAGGCCCATTCCTTGGCCTGACGCTAATATATGTTAACCATGTCCGTGTGGGCTATTCACTGTCCCAAGTCTTGTCTCTTTGTATAGAGACCTTGTTTGTTAGCAGTCCCCTATGGCTTTTAGAGTCACTGTAAGAATTGCGTTTTTTTTTTTTTCTTCTTTGTTCATTTAAACTGCATGCTGGTTTTCTGAAAAATATCAGCTGGAGCATATTTTAACCCCTCTCGAAAGCCCATGGTATACTGGCTGATTTTGCTCTTGATAAGCTAATTGTTAATTAACTAGATTTGGTTGAACGTTATAACACTTAGAACAAGGTACTGACTTAACATTCTACTAATACAAAGTTTGCTAGAGGTTGTGCCTGTTAAGCTGACTTTAGTTAAAGGATCACTATAGTGTCAGGGAAAACTAGTTTTCCAGACACTTTATAACCCCTGGGTGCCCTCCTCCCTTGGTGCTGAAGGAGTTAAAATCTCCTCCGTTACTATAATCCAGCGCCGGGCCCCCTTGGCGCTTGTGATCTCGCCTGCCTGCCGGGTGGTGCATAATGCGCATGCACGGCAGCAGCCGTGCGCATTCAAACAGTCCATAGGAAAGCATCTCTCAATGCTTTCCTATGGACGCTCTGAATGCGATTGTCGCGGAAGCACCTCTAGCGGCTGTCAGAAAGACAGCTGCTAAAGGCTGGATTAACCCTGCAATGTAAACATAGCAGTATCTCTGAAGGGTTAAAACCTGGGGGACGTGGCACCCAGACCACTTGATTGCGCCGAAGTGGTCTGGGTGTCTATAGTGTCACTCTTAACTACATTACTAACCAAACTGGTTAGTAACTAACCAAGTCTGTTCACACTTGGAGAGCTAGGCTAAATGTAAAGCATGAATGCCACTGTTATCCATTGTGGTTCCACATTTGCTCCAATAAAGTTTTAGTCCCATTAATCAGCTGGACATATACACTGCAATTCACTCTTATTTACAAATCAAAAAGTACTACTTGGACAACGAAACCATGCCAGTGTGATGGCTCAGTGGGTTAATGCATTATCAGTAGAACCTGTACAACGCTTGTCAGGTTTATTTAGTGGCAGGATTGACTCAGCACTTCATCCTTCCATGGTAGATAAAATGAGTATCATTAAATTGGTTATGGTAACATACCAAGGACGCACTTGGAAAGCAGGGTAATCTGAATGTACTTCTGGTTAAATAGGTTATACTTTAAAGCATTCTTGCAGCAAACCCATGCTCTAACTCATTTGGGTCATGTACTGATAAAGACTTCCATCCCGTCCTGGTTCTAAGATTTGTATGTTGACTGTAAACCAGCACGACTGCAAATTCATCAGCAGTGTCCTCTTTACATAAACAATCTTCTTGTACCTGCTAATGTAAAGAGGGCACTAGTCACTAGAATAACTACAGCTTAATGTAGGGGTTCTAGTGTCTATAGCCTGTCCCTGCAAACATTTTAATGTAAACACTGTCTTTTCAGAGAAAAGGTCGGGTTTACATTGCTGCCTACTAAGGACTTGTAAAATGGGTTGTAAATCTCTGTTGTGAAATCGGGTATGTGTATTTGAGGTTGCTTCTAGATCATTCTTTGGCCACTAGAGATGCATCCTTGGTCGTTGCATCCCTGATCAGGTTCTTCATGCTCTGCATGGTGGTGCTGAACGTTCCCATAGAACTACATTGATTCAATACAGATCTGAGATGCTGATTGGCATGGGGTTTTGCTGTGCATGCGCAAGAGTGTCACAATGTCTTCCTATGGGAAAGTATTAGATTGGCAGAGCTTGATCTCAGCCAAGGGGGGCAGAGCCAGCTGCCATGGGATAGCAGAGCACCTGAAAAAGTGAGTAAAATCGCTTAACTTTTCACAGGTGATGTAAACTGTTATTTTAGAACTATATTGTCAGTGATACATGTTTGTATTCTTTTAATGAATAGCTTAAGTAAATACTGCATACATTAACATTCCAGTCTGACACTGCATGCTGTTATAGGTAACTTGCACCTGAAATGTCACTCTAAGTGCATAATTATGTGCTTTTGATGGTGGCAAAGCTGGGAAGTTCTGATACCAGTTGTCTTCAAAAACACATTGGCTTGCAGTAAACTACAATAATACATAAACTACATAATACAAAAGGTGCCTGTTGTGCTTTTGAACACTTCATTCAGTGACTGCCACATTACATGTGAAGACTTGACATGAAATTGAACATGAATCTCTCTAACATGCAAATTGCTAGTTACATTGTCTTTATATTTTCTATAGGAAAAATCAGAGAAAGAAAACCCAATGCGCGAGCTGAGGATCCGCAAGCTCTGCCTGAACATCTGTGTTGGTGAGAGTGGTGACAGACTGACCCGGGCAGCCAAAGTGCTGGAGCAGCTCACCGGTCAGACTCCTGTTTTCTCCAAAGGTGAGTTGCCATTTTTATGTAACAAGTGTAACAACCGTTTCTGAAGGCTTACAAGACACACAATCGAAATGTGCACCATAGTTGTCAGCTTGTATGGACATGCTCAAAGCTGTACTCTGCTGCTATTGTATGTAGTGATGTGGGTGACAAACATTTAATAACTTTTTACAGCGCGTTACACTGTCAGATCCTTTGGTATCAGGAGGAATGAAAAGATTGCTGTTCATTGCACAGTGCGTGGAGCCAAAGCTGAGGAGATCCTGGAGAAAGGACTAAAGGTATGGACATAAGTTTGCTTTGCACAAGCATGATGTAGGCAAAATGCCCAATATGTAAACATAATGAAATTATTAGAGTACAAATATAGTAATGAATAGGAATTAAAAAAGGCATTATCAAAATGTTTATTCCTATGGAGGGTGAAAAGCCTGTATCCCCAAAGCTTCAGCTAATGGTCTTTCTCAAATACCGTTTGAATGTTTACATTTTTTTTTTAACTGCAATAATTCATCACTACAGAAATGTTTCTTTCCTCCCTCAGTTCATAACCCCAGAGCTCACTGAATATTGTCTTTGAATAAGTGCATTGATGCAGGACTCAAAATATCATCTTGCCCATAGACTTGGCAAGTGAAAGTTTAGCCCTGTCAAACAATTTCCACTGTAATCCATACTATACACTCCAGGAGGAATCCAACTTTTTAAGGCCTGGCTAGTAGCCTAGGACTAATTTGAAGCCCTGTTTAGTAGTTGTGGTCTGTCCATGTTCCTCTACTTCCTGCAAGGCTTCAGTGACTGTAGCACTCTATCTCCTGATTACCCAAACATCAGTAGAGACTTTATAAAGGTTACAAAGCTGGTTTTATGAAGCCTGGTTATATACATGACCCCTAGCATGGGGTCCCTATTCCTGACACTGTATACCTGCCCAGGCATCTGTCTTGGACTCTGCCTTTGCTTAAACCAGTTATTTCCTGGACACACTGCATATGTGTAAACATACTGAAAACCAGTCACAGCCCCCACATGTATCCCCGGATATCCCTGATCTGAGCACCCAAGTTGTCCAAATAGTGTTCAGATCTATGCTGTGTAGCCAGATCACTACAAGGGCAATATTTTGACCGACCACACACGGGCAATGCCAAAAATAGTTCCACAGGAATTTTACTTGTCTGTCAATTGTCAGGAGCTCCTGTGTCTAGGAGAAATATAGCTTATTTGAGCAAAGTGTAAAAGTTAACTTGGGAATGTTGTTCATAGCAGCTATGTCAGTCTTCTGGCACTCTATTTGGCATTGCATCGAATGTAAAGGCACCCCCTCCCAATGGTACTGAAAGGGCTTACTCTGGTCACTTATCCAAGTCCAGTGCCAATGTCCCCGTTGCTTGCTCTAGTTCCGCCTCCACTTCTTCCCGGCTGGTATTGGAGACCTAATACTCATGAAGTGCAATGGTCGTGCTTGCGTATGCTTTCCAAGACGCTAGATGTATGCATGATGTCCAGCATCAAGTGAACAAATGTCACATAACGACCCAGAAGTCCCTCTAGTGTCTAGTAGATAACCCCTTGAGGTGGAGTTAACCCTCAAAGGTAATTATTGCAGTTTTATACTTAAGGAATTACCTCTGTAAGGTTAAGGTCACCTGGGACTATGCGCCCAGACCACTTCAATGAGCTGACATGTTCTGGATGCCTTGTGTTCCCATTAAAAGCAGATGATTCCTATGCATTGGCATATACCCTCTGTATCCTCTCAGCCAACTAATGGTGTCAAAAGTTTGTATGCTAAAGTTATTAACATTTCGTGGACTGAAAGGACCATGGTTCATGTCGGAGGTTGGTGTGAAACCATTTATAAAATGCTTATTGTAGAATTATGCCAAACTACTGGTGCTATATATGGGGGTTTGTAAACTGCCATTATGCCTTACTTGGAAACCTATTCATCTTTAAGCAAAATGTTCTTTCCAAAATTTCACCCTAGTATCAGAAAGTGTAGTTATGGTAAAATGTGACTGGTCTTGCAGTCTTATGGAGTACATTGCGCCATTGATAAAGCTGCCTTTGCATCCTAGAAGTCTTCTAAACATTACTGTTGCCTATTTAAACAGAGCTTTAGGATACTATCCCTGCTTTCTTACTAAATTTATTTTTAAGGAAGTAAGCCTGGACAGTAGCAGAGCACCTTAAGTATTTCAGTGCGCTGAAGTGGTTACTGCATTCCTTGACCCCCTGTCTTGTCTAGACCTAATCATGAAGTTGAAAACAAATTAACTCCCTTCCCTCTACTAAAGGGCTTGGGTGTAACTTGGCAGACCCAAATTGTGTGCTTTAAAGATTCAATGTGAACCCCAGTAGGCGGATACTTGTTCATTACAGTGCCCGTGCTACAGATGCATTTGTATTAGCCATCCTTAATGTGTGGCCACATTATGTGAAGTCCTTCATTCCCTAAAAGTCAACAGAGTACATTGAATGAACACTTAAGAATGTTAAAACAAATCTCACCCCTGACTTAAACTAATAGCTTTATTTCTCTAAATGTTAACTGCAATGAAAATAACACGACATTACCATTATCAGGTCAGAGAATACGAATTGAGGAAGAATAACTTCTCTGACACCGGAAACTTTGGGTTTGGAATCCAGGAACACATTGATCTGGGAATTAAATATGACCCAAGCATTGGAATCTATGGACTGGATTTCTATGTGGTATGTTGCATTGTTTATCAAACCTTTCAGCATTTTTCTAGTCTCAATAAACAGATTGGTGTGCACTGGTAACACTTCTATAGTTTTAAATGGTTACTCTAAGCATTTCTGTTTAACACACAGAATAACTGCTAGTAAGCATGTGAGTAACATGCTTTGCATTCTGGTGACATCAAATGTCTTGATCTGGAAGGCAAATTGTGTTTTTTTTTTTTTTGTCAGATTTGTTTACTGAATGACATGGCACAGGCTAGGTCAGACTTTAACAGCAGGTTTCTCTCCTAAACTGCTCCATTGTTAACAATAGCCTGCTCAAACTAATAGTGCAGTAGCCACTACATTGAGCTATAGGTTTATGGTGCCTATTGGGGAGGGGGGAGAGAAGGGGGGGGGGGGAGGGGGGAGAGAAGGGGGGGGCTAGATCCCCCTTTTAACAAATATTTTTTCTAAAATGGAATTTTAGTATGCCATATTGCTGTATCTGGCACTAATTGGAAACATATCTAGTTTTTTTTATGCAATGATTTGACTGCACAACTAAACTGTGCGGTTATTCATTAAATTCTTAATATACACTTAAAATAACAGATCAGGACATGGCACTTATAAGGGTTTACGTTAAACCTGAAGCCTATTGTATATTTAAGCATTAAATTGTCATAAATGTAATTAAAGTAAACTTGCTTGGTGAATCTGTTTGCAGCTGCAGTCAGACCACTCACACTAGGACAAAGCTACATTAAAGGCATATCATCTGGTCTGAAGACTGATCCTATTGTCCTGCTGACCAGGAGATTATGGAGTATTGACTTAATACTTATGCAATCATAGGATTGCAACTACACTACACAACATAACTATACTATGGCTGCCATCCGATTAAAAACAGCCTAGTGAACTGTGCTTTTTTTTTTTTTTAACTGGTACACTAAATGGGGGGCAACAGATGTTTCTGAAAGTTAGTCCTTGTGGGACTTTTTTGACAAATTCACCCAGGAATTGGTGCTCAGTGATGCACTGTTAGTTTTCTGAAGTTTTCAGTATCTTGTTCAATGTGAGATGTAAATGTTTGTCTGGGATTTTTTTTTTCAACATTAAATATCTGGAAAGGTCATTATTTACATCTTATACCTACTTACAGGTCTTGGGCCGGCCTGGTTTCAGCATTGCTGATAAGAAGCGAAAAACTGGTGTCATTGGCGCAAAGCACAGAATTGGCAAAGAGGAGGCAATGCGTTGGTTTCAGCAAAAGGTAAACATTTTTCCATAGAAAAGTGTGCATTTACAACTTGTGGAGTAAGATTTTTGCAGTACTCTTAAAGAACACTTGGTCCAAAACTAGTGGACTTAGTCCAAATTTAAAAAAAGTTAATGGATATACCCATTAGAAACATGCAGACTTTTTTCTTGTTTGGGGTATAGTGTAAAATGGCTTGCAAAACTGCATATCTCTTGTTTGCAGTATTTGCAAGACCACCAGTCTTTCAGACTAGTCACTATTTCAGCAAGTGCATGGGCACTGCTGATTGTCTGAGCAGTCAGCTGACAAATCTTGTACATATCTTTTCAAGCTAGTTTTGTGAATGGTAAGTCACTGGCTGAGGGTGGCAGCTGACTGCTCTCAGCTAATGAGTGGTTCCCTTGCTCGGCAGCATACCTGAGACTTCAAAAAACCGGATGCTGTTATAGTTGAGATCAGCATTGGAGGCTCACTTTGTGGCTAAACCATACTAAAACGTATAACTGTTGAAAATAAAAGCACCCAGTGGCCTCCTGGCACCATATAAACTTCTTTTTAGATGACGTTATGGTGATCAGTGTTTCTTTAAGATGGCATAGAAAATGTAAGGAAGTTGCACACTATCTATGCTAATGCACTCCATAAAGAATCCTACAATGGAGTGACGAAGATTAAATTAAATGTTCCAGCATTCATTATGAGTCTAGTAAGATGAGCCTAATGTGGAGTCATGAGGGTGCATTGAATGTGAAATCTGGGATACTTGCCAGTGGATGAAGTGGACTGTGCAGTTCTCTCATTTGATCAAAATTTAACATGTTGCTCTTTAGGCACCCTTCAGACATCATTAACAGACTAAAGTTTTGTATTGAAGGGCACTTTTCTAGTACCCGATTTTGCATATTGCATGGACATTGTTGAAAAGGTGGACTTTGCTTGGTGGAATACCAACAAAGTCATGTTGTTCATGTAGAATCCCCTAAGGAATGTGCATAGGTGTAAAGTGATCTTATTGCCAATACTATGTGTAGATTAAGTTATTTTACCTTAAACTTGCTGAATTGGTGCAGATATAAACGTAGGTTTTTTTACTACTTTGACAATATAATTGCCATGTTGCTAATAGTGGTAGGGTAATAGTCAGAAAACCGGGTAAGACATTCCCTGTTGTAGGGGACTACTGCATTATTTGAAATGATGGTTTTACATGTAATTTTACTAGACTTCTTAGAAATTATCTAGGACCACTTACATAACTCTTGTTTGTATGGCACATGCATGTTAATGGAAACAGTATTGTTTCCTGACCTAATAGACTGAATTTGTGTGCCAAATATTCTTCTTTAGAAGAATTACATTAACTGCCACTTCACTTGTGGCATGTATGTGTTTTCAGGATCAGGCACAGAATATAATTCTCTAACTATACAGACCTAAGTGAATATACTGTAAGCTACAGGTTAGCCTTCTAGTCAGATTTGACAGGCGTGAATGCCAAATGTAAATTTGGTTTAATGGCCTCTAACTGGGGGAAAACCAAGCTTTCAGTGATGGTGGGTGTGTTCTGATATTACAATTGTTGCTAGAATCATGGGGTGGCCATGGCTGACCCTGCAAATCCATTGTTGGTTCACTACCTGCTAGAATAAAGAGTGGAGTGCAGCAAATAAGTTGTATGTACTGGAGTTTGTATTCTTGCTAGCTAAAGAATGTATTGAAGCAGTCTCTGTAGTTCTGCCACAGTTTGGCACTTTACTAGCAAACAAATATTAAGGGTTTTTTGATCAGCCAAAATTACTTTTTGGTTTCCTACTAATATAGATCTGTAGTACACTGGCATTTGCTACAATCTGCTTCATTTTACATGTACTAGTCAGTGTTGGAATACTTGGCTTCTTACTACTCATAGTACACAAAGGTGGAAAATCCTGTGCAGACTGCAATAATGGTAGTTTGCTTTTTCAGTACCTTTCCACTCAGAGCAGACCATGAGGAATTGTCACAATGCAATGGCTAACTATTAAGCTAAACCATTTTGAAGATGGTAGTGGCAATGTTTGCTGCGCAGGTAAATGTTTCCACTGCCCTAATATCCCTTAGTGTTCCTTCACAAGAACTCACTGCATCAAAATTTGTAGGAGTGCTAGACTGGAATCCTTCTCCGCAATCCTAATGAGGGCCAGAGGACTAAAGTCCATCAAGGAGATGTGTATTTAAACGGTTACTACTAGGCATCATGGCTACCACTTGCTGTAAAGGTTATGATGCCAGGGCTAAGAGTACCCTGGCACCATTTCCTGGTAACAGGGCAAAAAGACTACTTTGCCCTCTTACCAGAGTCTCCACCAGGTGCCCTCTATGACTGACAAATAAAATGTTACTTTAAAAAAAATCTGGCTTTTGCAGACCTGCAGATACCATTCATTGGGTGAGCATTAGTTGACAGTCGTCAACAAATGCTACTCTGCATAGACATGCACAAAATAAACTGTTAGTCTGGTTAACACCCATTGAAGCTGCCACAGGCAACTGCTGGCAACAGAGGTTTAACTCTAGAACTGTGCAGTTTCCCTATAAAATGGCACTCAAACCATGACCACTTGAAATAACTTGAGTGGTCTTGGTGTTTGAAGTAACCCTTAACCCCTTAAGGACCAAACTTCTGGAATAAAAGGGAATCTTGACATGTCACACATGTCATGTGTCCTTAAGGGGTTAAAGCACCAAAATATTGGTTACAAATTCTACTTTGCAATATATTGTGGAGGGGGTTTACACCGCATGCATACTCTTAAAGTCCTGTCTTTCTGTATGTATGAGCTGACAAATGAGGATACAGAAATGCAGCTGCTGATGACAGTATAAGTTTTATTTAAGTTGTCTTGAAACACCATTCAATCTAAAAAAAATGTATACACTATATAAGCTACAGTTCAATGTTTTTCATTAAAGTGTGTTAATTCTGATTTCTCTTTTCTTTCTCACAGTACGATGGAATCATACTCCCTGGAAAGTGAGCTGCTTCTGTCTTCAAAACTCAATAAAAATTTCTGATAAAACTTTACTGCATCTTGACTTTTATTTGCAACTTAAAATTTGTAAACCTGTATTTGCCAAAGTTACTATGCTGTCTTGACCTTGTCACATGTATCTAGACAAAGCTGCACACGTATGTTCACTACTGGGTATAGCTTTATAGCAAAGATGAGCTATAGGGGTACTAAATTCAGTAGTATGGCTTACTGACCTGTTCAACCAACTCTTAACCTATGAAGATGAATGACTACTGTACTGTATTGGAAAGTTAGGCAACCTTTGGCACTCCTATGTAGTGGACATCTCCTCTGATGCTTTTCCAGCATTATGGGAGATGTAGTTCAACACAGCTGGAGTGCCAAAGGTTGTGTAACTCTGGTATAGGAAATCAAATGCAATGTATTTTGTGTATATGCACTGCATCACTGACTGATTGTGGAGATGAAAAAGTATAGCTGGACAGATCTATTCTGTAATCACTGATACAACTTATTCAACGATGTTGACATCATATTGCTGAAATAAAGCATCTTGATTTAAGATACTCCATACAAGACTCCAAAACAACTACTAAATATAGGTTAGTGAAGAATAATTATAGTGTGCATGACATGGTAACACACCCTGCTCAGATGGTCGGTCCTTGGTGAGACGTAATTGTTTTGGCTGTTCCCTATAGCCTTTTCTTTATTCTTCCCCCTGTGAATACAGTAGTTTCTGAGCTTAACCAATATACCACTACCGTTCTTGGAAGATTGAATGAGATCATGGTGTTATCAACGGGCTGCTGCACACAATTATTATTGCCATTTATATAGTGCCAACAGATTCCGTAGCGCTTTAAAGGGTACCGTATAAATGTGCCTTGCCCTAAAATAACTATAATCAGATAGCACTGCACTGGTGTAGTAACCTGCAAGCTGAAACTGCTCAGTCACCGACATGTATGGTGATATCGGCACCCTGAGCTCTTAATTAAGTAACTTTAACCCCTTAAGGACACGTGACAAATGATTCACTTTTATTCCAGAAGTTTGGTCCTTAAGGGGTTAAATGTGCACCTCTTCTCCTAGAAAGGAGTCTCTTAGTTTCAGCGTCTCAGTCCTTGTTCAGAATCCTTGCCTCAATCTGTTGCTGCTGGACTGTGCCCCAAAAAATGGACTGCTGACTTTCCAGTAATGACAACTGAACTATGCTGTCGTCTGTTACGAGGTGCTCGGGCTCAGCGGAGAGACAAGTTCGCAGCCCTGGATATAACTAGTGGTAGAGGTGTACGCAGGGACTAGTTAACGCGCATGTCAACCGACGTCGTGACGGGAGGGGTCACGTGATGACTTGCCAGCAACAAACATGGCGGCCTCTGGTAAACTCCATACCTCACAGTACACGCAAGAAGCATACACATCCGGTTGCGCGCTCCCGGAAAAAACATGGTGGCCTGCGCTGCAGCAAAAGTGCAATATGAGAGCTTCCGGTTTCAGGTGCCAGTTGTAAAGATGGCGGACTCCGTGCTAGAAGTTGTAGGGAAGCTGCAATCGCGGCTCTCTCTCAATGCAGAGCCCAAAAAGGTAAATATGTACATGATGATATCGCTAAGCGTGCTTTTACACGGTGCGTTATGGGCAGGGGAGGTATGTTTGGGGGGTTACAATGGAAATGATACCCCGAGCCGCAATGTGTTGGGTAGATAGTGAGGGTACGTGGAGCCTGGCAGCATGTCTTACTATGGTATCAAGAGGTTATGTATAGCGGCTGACACCAGGGGAAGTGGATCTGCTATAAGAGTATCTGTGTATTGCAGCAATATGGGACTTCGTGTGTATGGAACTTTAATTCATACACGTTCTGTTCTAGATGTATCGAGGAATACACTGCATTCTAGAATGCAATACTTTCATATGCACCTACCGATCTGTGGCTGCAGTCCAAATACTACTTTAGAAATTCTGCCCCAACTCCCATCAGGTGGAAGTTTTGTCTGATCCCATCGAGTACTATCGTATCGATCACTCTGCTTTTGGGTAAAACTGTCTGTTTTGCAGTTTTGGCCTGTGATATGTAGATCATTGTAATTCAGCTTATCGAACTATACTGGAACAAACTTCTAAAACCTTGTTCCAATGGTGCAATTGTGTCTATTGGCAATCGAGTTTAGCGCTCATCTTGGTTGCTAGAGAGAGAAAATAATCCATTTAAAGTTTATAGTTCACAATAACGATCTGTTAAACCAATCAACAAATATGGGATACAATGTGACACCCAAGTGTTACATGAATTCTTAAGATAGTGTTTTCCAGGTCACCTAATAATGTTGAAGGGACACTCCTGGCATGCTTCCAGTTTGGTGAGATGCTTGCAGTTTATGTTCATTTGGAATGAGTTTCATTTCATTAATATCGGTTTTATGAGGGGGGGAATCACGCAGGTGTATGCTTTCCATATTCAGATAAACCCATGGTGGGTTCCATGAGAACTGTTAGTTTCATTGGAACTAGTTTATATCTTCACCTTGGAAACATGGAATTTTGTGAAAAGGTATTTAAATGCACATGCATTTTTTGCAAGAGAAAAATAATGCAAACCATGTCATTAAGTGACTGTTTTAGCATGTTAAACAGAACCTTATCTATTATAATTGTTCAATGATGTGTGGAAAATTAGCATTTGCCAGAGTTATCTTCCAATCTAGACAAAATAAATTGAGCCTTGTTATTGATATGCTAAAAATGCATTCTTGGTGTTGGAGAAATTGGGCCTGTATATCCCTGTCCCCTTAAAGTGCAAACATTTGCATGTTCCTTAGTATTGAAAGGCAAATGTATGCTTTTATTATGTAGAGATTAAACACAGATTACTGTGCATTTACGTTTGTTTTCTATGCTGTAGTCAAAAATATTGCACAATCTCTTGGTAGATTGAAAGCCATAAAACTTTCCTGTGCTTACATCCATGCTAAGCTCCCTGTAATGTCTGTCTTTTGTATATTTTCATGATGTCTCTGAAGATATCTCTGTTGTGAACCTATTCAGTTTAAAGGGACACTGTAGTCAACTAAACAACTTTAGCTCAATGAAGTGGCCTGGGTGCCAGGTCCATCAAGGGTTAACACTGCAGCTGTAAACTGATCAGTTTCAGAGAAACTGCTATGTTTACAATAGGGTTAATCCAGCCTCTAGTGGCTGTCTCATTGACTGCTGCTAGAGGCGCTTCTCACAGTGAGAAGACGCTGAGAATGCTTTCCTATGGACTGATTGAATGCACGCACGGTACTTGCCGAGCATGAGCATTTAGCGCTGATGTCGGAAGAGGGAGATTTCCCCGGCGCTGGAGAATGTGTGAGGATTTATTTTTTTAAAAGTTACACTGCTATGCTCACACAATATTAAATCAACCTGTCAGAGTATACTGCGACTCAACTTTCTGGCATAGTTTGCAGTTACACAGGCTTATTCACAAACGTCCAAATGGTCCCAAACTGAATGTGGCAAAACCATCCTGCCTCATTTGGAGCCATTTAGACTGCAAAAACCAGACCAGAATAGTACTAAATTCAATCTGGATTTTTGCTAAGCCGCCAACTCTGCCGGACAGCTGAAATGCAGACTGAATTAATTTAACCCGGGCTGGAGGCTTCATCTGAGCCTGGATTTAAAAAAATAAAATAAAAAAATTTAAACTGCCTGTTGGCAGCACTAGCAGTAAGTGATTAACCCCCTTCCTCCCGGCAGGAGTGGGTCCCTGAGGATGAGGGGACCTAAAGACCCTATAGTGCCAGGAAAATTAGTTTTCCTGGCACTATAGTGGTCATTTAATGAAGCTGTTTTAGTGTATAGGTCATGCTTCTCAGGTTTCAGTGCTCAATTCACTGCCATTTAGGAGTTAAATCACTTTGTTTCCTTTTATACAGCCCTTGTCACACCTCCCTTGACTCTGACACAGCCTTCATGGAAAAAAAACTGGTTTCACTTTCAATCAGATGTAATTTACCATAAAAAAATTGTTTCTCTTTCTCTGTAAATTGAATTTTAATCGCATACAGGAGGCTCTTGCAGAGTCTAGCAAGCTATTTACATAGCAGGGGATAAGAAAATCTGAATTAAACAGAACTTGCAATAAAGGAAGGATAAAATTTAGATGGCTCTTTATAGGAAGTGTTTAGGAAGGCTATGCAAGTCACATGCAGGGAGGTGTGACTAGGGTTCATAAACAAAGTGGCAAATAATTGAGCAGTGAAACTGCAGGGATATGATCTATACCAGGGCTGGACAAATTTGCTTTTAATCAAGGAGCCAGCTAAAAAAATTAGGAGCCAGTTTTTTTTCAGCGTCAAAAATACAATTCTTAAGGGGACCCTCTAGTCACCAGAAACACTACGGCTTAGTTTAGTGACTCTGGTGTCTATAACCTGTCCCTGTAGGTTTTTCCTATGTAAGCTCTGCTTTTTCAGAGAAAAGTCAGAGTTTACCTTATTGCCTAGTAACACCACTAGTGGCAGTCATTCCACCAGCCACTAAAGTGTCTCCTATCTCAGTGCTGCACAATATGCAGCACCTACATTCAGCATGGAGGCAGCGCTGAATGTTCCCCATAGAGATGCATTGCTTTAATGCTTCACTATGAGGAGTTGTTGATTGGTAATTGATAATCTCAGTTATGGAGGCTGGCTAGCTGCAGCGAGACTGTCACAGCGTTGGAAAACAGGTGAGTAAAAATACCATTCCCATGTGACCTAAACATACACATTTACTGACAGACTAACAGACACACACACACACACACACAGAGATACAGATAGACAGACACACACACACACACAAATAGAGACAGACAGACACACAGACACCCCGATAGAGACAGACACACACACACAGACAGACACAAGACGATTTTGGCAAGTGTCTTGCTAGCTTTGCCAGGTGCCTTGCTGTGCAGCCTCCGCGCTGGGAGAAAGTAAGTACAGCTCACTTACTCCCAGTACAGCGGCGCACAGAGCGCTACACAGGGATTGAGATAGGAGGGAACGGGCTGAACAATCCCAGGAGCCAGGGCAACATTCAAAGTCGACCTGGCGCCTGGGATTTGTTGAGCCCTGATCTTTACACCAAAACTGCTTTGTTAAGCTAAAGTTGTTTTGGTGACTATAGTGTCCCTTTAAAATGAAAAACATTATTCAACAATAACCTACTCAGAGAATACATTGATATGTTTGTAGTGTTTTTATAAATGTGAGGTATGCTGTGTTTTAGTTTGCAGAGGGGCTTCTATTTCCAGATTAAGCAATGCTTACACATTCTAATTATGGGATATTTAATGATTAAACGCTAATTGTATGATACCTTGACAAATCAGCAGATAACTTAAAAAGAAAATGGCGCTGGATATCTTAATTGATATTATTTACATTTATATAGCGCTAAAATATTCAGCAGCGTTATACGGTTATAGAATGGGATATTTGACAATGATTAATTGACATGCAAAATATTAACACAGACAAGAGATGAAGGCCCTGCTCAAATAAGCTTAGACATTCAAGAAAGTAAAAAACAAAACCTGAAATATTACCAGGTGTGTATTTATCATTGGAAAATACTAAATTATTTTTTAAAATTTCTGTCCAACAAAAAAAAAAAGTTAAAACACAGCTGGCTTTTGACCATCTTTCCAATTGAATAAATATGGCCTAAAATTTTAAAATAACCCTGTATATTGAAGGATAGATGTTTCTTGAGATAAATTACTACCAACCCTATTATCAGTATATTTAAAGGGCAGGGCAGTGGGAGACACAATTCTTAATGAAGGGCCCACCTAATGGTAAAACGTAACTTATTCTTTACACTTAATACTCACTTCAGGCTGTTCCACCCAAAAGCTTAGTTCAGGGATTTTCTATTTTCTTCTTTTTATTTATTATTCTTTTTTTTTCAGAGCGTGTGAAGAATTGTATATAAAATACATTATTAAAGAGCCATAATATTTCTGTAGATTTGTTTGGTAAAGTGAGATTTTACATCCCTAAAGTGAGACCAGGAATTCAAAGTCATTTTTTTTTTTTAATTCTTTATTTTTGAGTGCAGAAGGAGAAAACAGTTACAGAAGCGTGTGCCATGCCCCAATAGCATGTACACCTGGTATAACAATAAACGACATTGTATTAAGGCATGGCATGGTAACAAATTGCACATTTTTTATAAGGTAGTGAATTGCAAGAAATAAGTATACTAGCCGGTCTGCATTTCGCGCATACCACTCATGTTTAAGTGAAGCATTGTGGGAGACCTGTGAGTCCAAGCTATCTGGGCAGTGAGACGCAGTGCGCAACCATATGCGAGATTAGCTTACTAGGGTGAACTGTATTTCTATAATTTTGAGCAGTAGGTGCAGTTAACGTTTGTATGTAGGTCCATGGGTTGTCTCTAATAAGCATGAAGGAAATCAGGTTATGCAAGCTGATGGTATGACAATTAAAGTAGGGTCAGTGAAGGGAGTATGTTAGCTACGCGTCTGATTTCTGCCATTTTGACAGGTATTCATTTCTAGATAAAGCTTAAACATAAAGACAGGTCTGTCTTGGGTATTGTAAAATGTAGCTGGCTAGACAGTGGTTTAACTGTGAGTTAATTATACTTGACATGCTGCTTATATCTAAACAGACTGACCCTCACATGGGTAACTGCCCAATAACGCTGGGATGGATTTCTTAGTAAAGCACGTCTATGCAGCAAACACTGCAGTCTGGGATGTAGGAGTTTCGACTTGCGGGCAAACTGAGGAGTCATTAAAAGAAAAAAGATAAACTTTGGACGATCTGCAAAGGGCAGAGGGTCAGTACCCAGCAGCCAGAGAAACATACTCAGAGTTCAGTGGCCTCCACGCGTCTCACCCCTCACCGGCCACTCCTCCAGGGCGAGGAGCATCCAGCTCCGCAGCTACCGGTCTGCCGCAGGTCCAGAAACCCGCCCCCAGCAGGGCTCACAGTGATGGGGACTCTCCAGGCCCCCCTCTAAACCAAGAGGTAGAGGCTCCTTACAGGCAGCAGGTGAGCAGCTCGTGGGTACCGGCGGCGATCCGATAGCCCTCCAGGGCTTCTAAGCGTTGGGGGAGTATGTCTCCGACAGTGATGGGGACCCCCATGCCCCGTCATCCAAAATGTTGGGTAACAGCATCAGGAGCAATCTGGGGGCTAACTGCTTTGTCTGGTGCACGATCAGGGTTGGGAACTGTAACAGTGCAGCCGCCAGGATAACCCCCACCGGTGGGGGGGGGGGAGCGGGGCCGCTGCCGGAGCTTGTTCAGATATTCATGTATTGATTCCCCTCCGTTGGAGCCAAAAGTTGTCTGCCGTGGTATATCACTTCTCCAGGATCAGGCATTAGGCTTGTAGTTTTCCTCGTAGGCCCCGCTGAGGTCCTCGGTCCAAAAGCTTGCCGAGCCACATAAGTGGCTTCAAAGGGTATCTAACGGGAGCTGGGAATGTCCTCCCCCCAACTCCGGTAAGAAAGTGTGCTGATAAGCGCTTGGTGAGAGGCATTTTGGCATATTTCAGGGCCTCATAACCGGAGCTATGCAAGATGGCCTGCATGCAGCTCGACGGCTCGGCCCCGCCCCCATTCAAAGTAAATTTTAATGCCAAAGTAGCCAAAACAGAAACAGAATAGACTTGGAGAATTTCTCAAATTTAGCCTAAATTTTAAAATTCACGTTGAATACCCAACGATTCTCACTTTAGTAAGTAAAAGAAATTCCGACTGCATTGGCAATTCATTTAAGCCAAATGCAGTCAGGATTCGGTCGTTCCAATTCTGTAACACTCGTTTGGAAAATCATGAATATCCGCCGAAACAATTCACAACAATGTAATCTGAGATTTATCAACGACTGCATGGCAGCCGATAAACGCAATGCATCGGGCAGGATGAATGTTTGCAAAATTATCATTCACATGTTTTTTTGCACGTCAATTGATCATTTGAATAACAGTTTCTTCACTCACAAAGTGTGTGAAAATTTCCAATGCTTTGTACTATGACCAAGAGTGTTCTGAATTTGTTTACTAGGTATCCATCAGCATTCTTGGTCATATTGCAAAGCCTGGTATATTTTACTACGCTTTGTGATAGCTATCATAGCATGGGAAAGCCTATGAAAGGGTTTTGCTTCTAGGAGCGTTCATTCTTCAGCAAGCCTTCCATGGGTGAAGATGGATTATATTTGTTGCAGTGTTTTTTATTTTTCTGGTCTTTATTTTATTTTTATTTTTTTGAGACTTTTTTTTTTTTTTTTTTTGTGGCGTTGGGAATTATGTTTTTTTAATTGCCCTTTTTTGGGGGGGTAGAAGAGAGAAGACTTGATGTTAAATATAATGTGTTTTTTTTTTTTGTTTTTTTTTTTAGCAGTTTTAGGGGTTTTTTTTGGACCGCTCCTCACTATTCGGGTGAACGGGGGATGGATTTTGTCTTAGGAGGTGACCAGGGGGTTGGGGATAGCCAGCGGCATATCCACCCCCTTATTTTATAATTAATTATGGCCAACACTCTGCAGACATGGGTGTTATCTCGGGGAGTGGGCACTAGGTGTCCCCCCTATATTGTTAGCACTGTGGTCCCCAGTGAGGGTACCTGGAGCCTTGCAGCATGTCTTACTATGATATTGGTGGATAGAAATAACTCTCCTCTTCATTTTTTTTTAAATATTAGGGCCCCACCAGCAGGCCTCCTCCCCCCTTGCCTATTTTATGAATCTTGGCAATATGGTCCTTCCCCTGGCTCTCACCCATGTCCCCCAGACTATGCCCCTCCACCCCCTATTATTTCAAATTCGCCATTCCCATGGGATAAGACCTTTTCTAGTGATAGGGCATCTCTGGCTGCCTAGTTGCTCATTTTTTAGTAAATAGATGCCCCAACCGTATTTACCCACATAGAATTATTTGTTTCTGTTTATTTATTTAATTTTTTTTAACTTTAATAATGTGGCGGCTGGCTAGCAAGCGCTGCTGAGAGCTTTTAACTATTTGCCCGCTTGCTGCTAGTGCTGCCAACAGGCAGTTTAAATTATTTTTTATTTTTTTAAATCCAGGCTCAGATGAAGCCTCCAGCCCGGGTTAAATTAATTCAGTCTGCATTTCAGCTGTCCGGCAGAGTTGGCTTAGCAAAAATCCAGATTGAATTTAGTACTATTCTGGTCTGGTTTTTGCAGTCTAAATGGCTCCAAATGAGGCAGGATGGTTTTGCCACATTCAGTTTGGGACCATTTGGACGTTTGTGAATAAGCCTGTGTAACTGCAAACTATGCCAGAAAGTTGAGTCGCAGTATACTCTGACAGGTTGATTTAATATTGTGTGAGCATAGCAGCGTAACTTTTAAAAAATAAATCCTCACACATATTTTGAAGGATCCAGGCAATTTACAAAGAAAAAAAAAAGCTATTAAAAGCACCATGGAATATTTCATGTACCTTTAACTTTAAATAGTTTTTTTGTGTGTTTATTTTTTTCTTTTCTTTTCTACAGCTTCATAAGACCCTGAAGAGACTTGCTGAACTGCCAATTACTGTTGATATCTTGGTGGTAAGATTTGTGCAATTATGCCCTCCCATAGCTGTTTTCTTTACACTAAATATACTACATGGAGATATTTTCCAGCAATACAAGATACTTCTCATTTGAGCTTTTACTGCAGTGTTGGTGCCTGGAGCACTGTAAACACAGAGGGCTGGGCACTCTTACTTATCTCTGTCATGGACCAAATTAGATTTTCGTGTCCCAGACTGTGGTCATTTAAGTTAGACTTAACCAAGTATTCATTCTCCACGTACTGCATGATTCTAACTAATCACATCAGGCCAGGTCCCGTTAGGGCTTTGTGCATCTTGTCTGACGTCATCTATGTTCTTCTGTTCCTGTGAAGAAATTGCTTTCATAATCTACTGCTTTTATTAAAAGACTTGAGGTTTACATTATTAAAAAAAAAAAAAAAAAAGATTTATGTAACCAAGACTCACTATTTCATTATGTAGGAGACCGGGGTTGGCAAGACAGTGAACGGTCTACGGAAGCACGAAATAGTTGGGGATTTTGCAAAGAACTTGGTTGCTCAGTGGAAGAAACTTGTCCCACAAGATGCTCCAAGGTAAGGCTACAAATATTTTAAAGTGTTTACCTTGTTATGGATTTCATTATATAATGCACAATAATACAAATACTGACCAACATAAAAACAGCATCTCACTAAAAGATTGCAATTTACCCCAAAAAATTCAACATATACAGACAGATAATCCATCTAAGAACTTTCATCCACACACTCATCTTTCTGAGATGAAAACTGTGCCAGTTTTACCAGTTTGCTTCCAGGCATGCACTATGTAGAGCGAAGTTGTGCTCTGGGTATTGTGAGTAGGCAGTTTGCCTATTTACACCTCTATAATATACATACATTGTATTGATTTTAGCAGTCTGCACTATTGTCTGTTTGTATTTGCTTACTATTGGGTGCATTAGAATCTTGTGAAAAGATGTAGTATTTATGGTAAGTATTATTTTCAGAGTTTGAATTGCTGCTACTTTTGTGCGTGCCTTTAAGTTACATTTTTGGTTGTTGTTTTTTTCATACTGAGAAGATCTATTCAAATTATGCAATATTTAAAATGTTGTTCTTTTTTAAAAAACTTAAATTCTGTGTAGAGCGGCAGAACCTGAGGAACGAGAGTCCAGCAAATGCAGTGCCAGGAAGCGACCAAGATCTCCGTCTCCATCTCCAAGAGAGGATTATGACGAAGAAGAAATTGAAAATGAAGAAGAACTTCAGTCATATCACCAAAGGGACGAAAGGCATAGGACAATGAGTGGTTCCCATAGCAATTTCAGGAAGGAAGAGGGTAGTTGTCAAAGGTATTCTGAGCAGGAGGAATCAGATGATGGGCAGAGCTACTCCCCAGAACCTTCACATAGTCCTGTAAATTTATACAAAGAGAAAACACATCACAAACCAGGAAAACAACAAAAATCATCACATAGAGATAAGCACCAACAAGAAGCCAAGAATGTAGAACCAGAGAGGAAGAAAGAGAAATCCTCTTCAAAGGAGGCACATCGAGACCATTCATCCTTTGCAGGAAGCAGCAGAGATAAATTGACTCATGAAAGTAGAGAGCAGTCTGGTAAGAAGGAGAAGAGTAAACATAGTGGGTCCAGGAGTCAGGGTGATGATCAAATGGAAGTTAAAAAGCAAAAACACCTAGACAAATCAAAATCTGAGAAACCAAAGTTGTCTGTGGATATACAACCTGTAGAAAAATCTAAGAAATTAATGGAAAGAGATGAAGATTATTCAGGCAGAGAGAAGATAGATAAGAACAAGGTCAAATCTAAAACTGTTGAGCAGGTACCGCAGGAAAAGAAATCCATAAAAATCTCTCTGCCAAGCACAGATCAAGACTTGGAAGATGAATTCGAAAAGCCACAAATGTCTTTTGAATCATATTTGAGTTATGACCAACCTCAGAAAAAGAAGAAGAAACCAGTAGTGAAGCCCTCAGCCACCACACCAAACAAAAACAGCAAGAAGCCAAGTGAGAGCCGAGCAGAGAGCACGAGCAAGGGCGTCTCAAAACCTAAATCCGAGCCAGCTGTAGCCAAGAAGGACAAGACCTCTCAAAAGCCAGTCACAAGCAACAAGGTCAGACATGCAATTATTTTGTGTGGGATTTTTAGATTTTATTTTGTGTGAAGCTTCATTAGTGATAATTTATTTTGTTCTATGGAGGATGTATATCTTGCCTTGCTCTTCAAAAATCTGTGTGGCTGCTAAAGAGGTCTCTCTGTCTCCTGAATGCCCCACACATTTTCCAGTCTGTGGCCTAGAATAGATATTTATTATTAATATAAATGAATACATTCTCTGTGTGCAATAGAATAAACCTGCAAGTACAAACACCAACAATTATTGCATGCATTTCTTTTGCAATAAGTTAGAGAGATGAAGCACATATATCGCTTTCTTTCTTGGACTCTATGCATTAACGAGGATTTTGTCTCTTATAGGCAAATGGTATCTGATACTTAAAGGACCACTGTAGTGCCAGGAAAACAAACTCGTTTTCCTGGCACTATGTAGTCCTTAGATCCCCCCCCCCACTCTCATGGCTCCCCTTCCGCTGCTCTGAAGGGGTTAAAACCCTTTCAGCTAATTACCTTTCTCCAGTGCCGGGCTCCTTTGGCGCTGGGGGATCTCTCCTCCTCCTGCCGACGTCAGCGGCTAATGCGCATGTGCCGCAAGAGCCCGCGCGCATTCAAACCGCCAATAGGAAAGCATTACTCAATGCTTCCCTATGGACGTCAGCGTCTTCTCACTGTGATTTTCACAGTGAGATTTGAGGAAGGCTGGATTAACCCTCAGTGTAAACATAGCAGTTTCTCTGAAACTGCTTTGTTTTCAGCTGCAGGGTTAAAACTAGAGGGACCTGGCACCCAGACCACTTCATTGAGCTGAAGTGGTCTTTTAACCCCTTAAGGACCAAACTTCTGGAATAAAAGGGAATCATGACATGTCAGACATGTCATGTGTCCTTAAGGGGTTAAGGACTTGTTGCCCAAAAATACTTTCAATTCAATAGACGTGGATGTATAAGATAACACAAGTTATGTTAATTTGATGTAAACAACACTGATAAAATGTTTCAGAGGATTTCATTGCCTCTGATTTTGAATAATTGAAATCACAAGGCTCCCCCTACACATTTTATTTATGAGAACATTTGGATGTGCCACACTACTAAATGTGGAAATTCACAATTATGTTAAAAGTTAAACATCAATAGCAGAGTTTCTTTAAATATATTTAGGACTATATTCAGTTGTTGGTTGTTTTAGATGCATGATACCATATAACTTGTTAAAGTTTTAAGTTTATGATAACAGTTTTAGCATTTATTTTGAGTGACTTGGACTAGATTCAGCCCGAGTTCTATTACCATGAATAGTAATGTACTTCTTCTCATTCTGTGTAGATTGACCAAGTTCCTGTATTACCTGATATAGCATTGCCTCTCATACAGCCAAATTATCGTCCTCTTCCTTCTATTGAACCTGTAGTATATGCACCCACTAAGCGGAAAGGTGAGTATTGAAAAGAAAATGTGTGTTTAGATACATTTGTGTGTATTTGGGATACATATGTGGATACAACTGTACCAACGCTTTTATTTTTCATTCTATTCTACAGCGATTTCTGTCCTGGATGATGATGAGTCCTCTGGATTCACTGGGAAGAGATTAAACTCCAAAATGCAAGTGTACTCTGGATCGAAAACTGCCTACCTGCCTAAAATGATGTCACTCTACCAGCAGTGCATCCGTGTCCTAGCCAACAATATAGACTGTAAGTAGTGATAATTACTGGAATTTCATTAGAACTAGATTTGTGATGGGCACAACTAATATCAGGGCATGGGCGCTTTGCACTTAAGGTGGCATTGTCAATTTGTGTTTTTCATAATAGTAGACTCTTTATGGTGAAACAAAAACCCCTCAAATTGACTGTATTGAATTTTCGTTAAAAGTCCTATGCATTTAAAAGAGGTTAAAAAAAACAAACTACAGAATAGTCATTTTTTACCAGGACATGCCACCCTGGGCTTCTTTGCAAAACTTGCGTTTTGTTGTATGTGAATAAATTGCTTTAAATCTGACCTATCAATTGAATATTTTTTACGCAAATCCTTTAAAAACTATCCACATATAAATATTTTATTTATATGTATCCATCTAATCTAACCAAACTGTTGTAAATGTATGTGTAATGACCACTTGATGTTCTAGTATTTTGTCATTGGGATGTGTAACGGAATGCAGTATATTAGTCCACGATATCCGTTGGTATTCTCAGGAAATCCACAGTCAGAGCAGAAAGCACGGCAATATTCCCCATCCTCCCAATAACCGGACGAAACACAGTTTGGGAGTCAACTAACTTGCTTTATTCACAGACTTCCATATTTATGCAGTTCCCCTTGCAAGGGGTTTCCTTACAGCTGTTACAGGGGATTTCTCCCATCAGGCATTGTAATTATCCCAACAGGCATTGCTACACGAGAGGGATACTCCCACTAAAATGGACGATTAAGTGGATTATCCCCTCGTGGAGCAAAACCGACAATTTATACAGAAATCCATATTTTATACATTTTTGCTCGCTTTTAGACGAACGACCGTTCGGTAGATAGCTGGGGTCGGCGGGCACATTTAGTGAGAATACCGCTCTGATCCCAGCTAAACTAACCGAACGCCGCACAAAATACATTAAAACATTGAGTTCGGTTTAAAAGTACCGAACATCTATGGGGAACAGAATGTGCCGAACGCGGAACTCCCGAACGCTCTGGAAGTCCAGCGGTGTTCGGATCATTGAGTAGCCGTTTTCAGTTCCAGGCTCTCGACGACCGAACACCGCTGCAGAGACAAAGGATCCAAGATGGCCGACCGCCGCATGGTCGGTAGCCGAACGGCGGCCACCTAGGAGAGCCCTTAATTACCGATTGCAACATTGTTGCAATCGGTTAATTGGTGCCACACGACTTGTGAATGTGTGGTCTACCTGGGGAGCCCGCATTCGTACGGCGAACGGCTGGGATAGCCGTGTTTCGTCTAACGAATACTTTGTATGCTGGCAGCGTATGGCTGCCAGCATGCGAACGGCCATAACACAGCACTTATACAGGTAAGGACATACAGTATACATTCAGCCTATGGACAACCTGCAATACATATAGTCCAGAAGTGGCTAGGTTTGCCACAGGATGGCAACCTAATTTTCAGTTGATTTAACATATTTAAAACATAGTTATTGATTTATTTATTTTTAAACTACGGCTGTAAGCATACAGTGTCAGCAATCAGTGGGATAACCTTTAGTAAAGCCATGGACTTGCTATTCCCAGACCAAAAAAGCTGAACTGGTAAAATTCTCAAATTCTGTTATAGGTCCAGCTTTGGCATTTTTCTCCAAAAAGGAAGTCCTCATTAGCTTTTATATACCCATTCAACATCAATGAATAATAATTAAACTGATTTCAAAAATATCAGCAGATTTAGAATAAGATGGGCAAGTATCCCTTTAAATCCAAAGGAATGGGGGTGTTGAAATGTGTTAACAGGTTCTGTGCATCCTCATTGGTTGAGGAGATATTTGTAAGTGAATTTGTCTTATATTGAAGTAGAGAAGATCATGGTTCAGTTAGGAGGGGAAGTTAATCTTACTGTCCACTCATGGCCCATATATTTTTTACTTCCTTATCCTTTTGTGGCGAGTCTTAGTGTGTCAAATGTTGCATTCCTAAACTAGGCTCTCTTTTCAGCTATATATGAAGTTGGGGGTGTCCCTTATTCAGTGCTGGAGCCAGTCCTAGAGAAATGCACCCCAGAACAGCTGTATCGTATTGAAGAGCATAATCATGTGAGTGTGTAATAATTTTGTTTTTTTTCTGTAATCTGTCATATTGGTATTTTTTCAAAAACAGTGCCAGTCTTTTTCTCTTGAGTGTGGATGTCAGGAGTTGCCATTTGTATGGATATTCCGTCTACAAGCAAGATTATTTTTTTAAATAGTTTTTCTCTCCGATTGTGTCAATGAGTATTTATTTAGAGATAGCAGAAACTCACCCACATAGTATGATTGTGGAACTGATGCACATCGTTATGATGTAGAATCCTGTGTGCTCTATCCAAGATCTTCCATGGGTGGGGAGGCTGGACAGCAAATACAGACTCCCTACACACAATCTACCCCCTGACAATCATAGTCAGCACCCTGCACACTCACCCTACACACAGTCACCATGTCATACTGTCCCACTCATGCCACACACAGTCACTTTGTCATATTTAACCCCCCACATTCACCATGCCACATTCATCATCATACATAGGCACCCCACCAAAACATGGTAACCCACAAACACAAACTCAGTCGCTCCTCATTCACACACACAAGTCACTGTCTTGCTATAAACACAATGCAAACATCAAGACCACAAGCAGTGCTGTCATAAACACAACATACTGCAAGCAGCTCCCACACACACATACTCTCCCAGACACACTCCAGACAGTTATACAAGCACACAGATATACACTCACTTATGCATAAGGATACTTGCTACAAGACACACTCCTAGACACAGACACTGTTACATGTATACAGATACTTGGGTTTAATTATTTTGAACTATAATTATTAACTGTCATATCTAAATTATTAGTAAAGACTGTGTTTTTGTGCAGGTGCTGACTGAAGATACGGATCGCCTCTGGATGAATCACTGTCAGAGAGACTTCAAGAAAGATAATCCAGAGGAGTTTGAGTCTTGGAGAGAGTTGTATCTTCGTCTTCATGAAGCTCGGGAGGAACGGTTGCGATTGTTGACCCAGAACATCCGTTCTGCTCATGCCAATAAGCCTAGAGGTAAGAGAAAATAGCGAAGGGTCATACAGCTGGGCAACTCATCACCTGTAACAATTTGAATTAATCAGAGGATTGTAAACTTTTTTCTGTGCGTTTTTTTTGTTTGTTTTTATTCTTTATTTTTGAGTGCAGAGTAAATTACAGGCGTAAGCAGTGACTTGTTCAGTACAATTGGCATAGGTAGTCAAGAAATGCTGCACTTTTTTTTGTTTGTTAAGCTGTATGAAGTTGAGCGCGGCTGCCATTTTAGCCGTGCTTGCGTTGGCTCGAATGTGTAGCAGGTTAGCAGTGTGTTGCCAGCTGGGTCGGATGGAGCGTGGCAGGGGAGACCGGGATGAGCCCCACCAGTCCAGAGGGAGGGTGGGGGGTTGGAAGCCTGTCGCCAGACTCACTCTGCCAGGTAAAGGACTCGGAGAGCGGCCGTCTCTCTGGAGCCCACGCTTGTGTAGGCCACAAGCCTCAGTGTCAGCGTTTCGGTAGGTGAGGTGACAGTTTGGTGTCGCTGGTTGCGCCGTTGTTCCCTTTACTAGGACAGCTTCGGCACCGGTTCAGATGAGCAAGCGGCCCGGCTTTATCGTCGAATTTCTGACCCGGTTTGTGGAGCTCAGGCAATGCACGTCTTGTCAGCTCTGCATCCAGGCCCCGCCCCCGTGCTTTAAAAATTTTTTAACATCTTCATGGCAGATTACTTAACAGTTCAATTATGTTATTAAAGGATTTGCCCGACCCCTTGTCAAGAAGTAATTAAGGCGGGCTCTTCGCTAGGTTACAATACCTTGTATTAATCACCAACACATACTTCTTGGCAGTCAGTAATTGCTTGTATTGTTTGGATCTAAATTGTCTCCTGATTTAAACCATAACTTGACCTTCAAAAGAAGAAAGGGTATTTGAGGAGTAATTTAGTGCTATGTAATTTCTTCAAAAAATTGCTGATCTCCATTCTCTCTAGAGAAACAGTGTCAATTATTTTTACACTCCCAAAATACTACCTGCTGCCATTTTAATGATAATGTATAATGAAATATCTGCTGCCTGAGACTATAATTCCCACTAATCTGAGACAGCAATGGCACATGTATGCCCCAGTGCTGCTTTTACAGTAAAGTCCTTCCCTTAACCACTACAATACATTACACAACCCTTACATTAACTTTACACCATACCCTACACATGAACCTCTACTGTACCATAACAAACTATGCTATCACTAAACTTTAACTCCTGTACTACATTAACAGTGCACATGAACATCTACACTAACGGTAAACATTAACCTGTATAGTACCCTGAAAAACTACAAAAATACAAAAATCTACTTTTGTAAAATACCACCTCATAACATCAGGAGTCCTCCATAATGCATTGTGGGTGAGATCAGACCAATGACTTTGCATAGGACATTTTTTTTTCTTTCAATATACAGCATTTTCTCTCTTTTTTTTTAGTTTTTCTTATGATTTTTGTATTTTTGGTTTGTTGGAGTATATGCTTGGTTTTGACAAGTTTGCAGGACTACAAGAGAGTATTCCATAAACTTTGCTTGATAGATTCTTCATTTCTTTGTGCCCTCTGATAATTATAACATTTATCCTAGTGCATAGAAAAACAGACAGGCAGTATTTTATATTGTATATGTATGTGTTAATGCACTTTATATTATGTGTACAGGTTTACGGTTATTATGGTGGTTTGGCACTTAGCACTTTATAATCTTCAATGCACTTTCTCTTTGGACAGGATATTGAGCTGTCTTGTCTGTATATTAGTTATTTTTTGATTAATAGGTTTACTTTGGACTCTACCTATAGTGGCTATGTTATACTAATAAACTTTATACTTTGCGCATTATCTCAAACTTTGAGTGTTGTATCATTTGGTATTTGATATAGTGTAGTTTGGGGTCTTTGGAGGTGACCCGGATATCTGCACCTATGTTGTGATTGAGTGCAAGCACACTTTGGATCTTTTTCGTTTTTCAAAATAGTCCAGTCTAAGGATTGAAAGATTGATGTTTGTACTCCTTCAGCACCCCAAATATGACGGAGTGTTAGGAAAGATAATTTATTTGATACAGACTGGGTTTTGCTTTGGATTTATAAATACACTTTGTGTTTGGATGCGAAGGGGCTTAAAGTGGCTTTGTCACCAACATGTTTTATGTTTCTGGAGGCTTCTGCGATCTTGTGGGATTTTCCCTAAACATCAGCATTGTACTGTTGCCCATACACTAGAGTACAGCACTGACGTAGGTGCCTGGTGGATTAGCACAATTAGTAAAAGAAAGAACATGGTGCTCGTGGATGTTTGCAAAGATGGTAGCCGCTTCAGATATTGAATGTACACATTATCATAGATTTTCTAATGCAACACAAAGTAAAATATGCACAGGTACAGTGTTCTATTGACACATACCTACTTCTAGTTTATCTTGTTTTCTCATTGGCAGGTCGACAAGCTAAAATGGCATTTGTGGATTCAGCTGTAAAACCACCACGAGACGTACGCCGAAGGCAGGAAAAATTTGGGACAGGAGCTGCTGCTGTGCCAGAGAAGATGAGGTATGGGGGAGGTCATTGTACTTCAGATTAGGGAGTTTTGTGTCTTTTTGAAACAGGACAGAACTTCAAGGCAAAATAATTGGAGATATTAAATTTTCTTTGTTTTATTAGATTAGCCTACAGCTATGGCAGGGTTGCATTCCTATGGAACCACAAATGACACCCCTGCTTTATATTGGGTTTGATGTGTGGGGTTCACATTGCCTTTTTTAATAAACTGTTCAATGTAGGTCCGTGTGTGGGTGCTTTAATATTAATGGTAATTAAATCTTGAGAACATCTACATTAAAGGACAACTTTACAGTGGGACACCCAGTTATATCAATGTGTGGCTGTAAAGTTTTGTTTTTTGTCCCTCTTTTGTAGGTTTAAGCCTTTCACACCCGTCACTAGTAGCAGCAGTGGAGGGAACAGCAGTAGTAGCAATCAGGTATCTGCAGAGGATTCTCGATCATTTGAAGGACCAAGCACCAGTAGCACATCATCAACGCCTAGCAGTGTTCAGCATGGACACAACCCTCGGAAACCACAAGTCAAGAGTAGGTTTAACTTATTTTCATATTGCTGTTTGTTGGATTACAAAGAAATCTGGAATTTAAATGGATGTTTTATACACTAAAGTTACCTGTGTTCTTTGGTTGAATTGTGCTATTCAGTAAATTGTCTAGAACTGCCCAGAACTCTTGCTTAAAATATTAGGAGGACCAGGATTGTCTGAGGAATATCAACCCCTTTCCTTATTCCTTTTATGAAAAGAGCCATCAGAGAGGTAAGTATTGTGGGAAAATTTATTTGACCACAGGAAATGGAGCAGACTTAAGCTCCTCATTTAGTCAAAGAAGGTAAAGCGTGCTATAAATACATAAGACAAAATAGTCCCTACTTTGTCTTATGTTTTAAAGAAAACTAGATCAGATAGAAAGAAAAGAAGAACAGATCCTGTCATCAGTGTTACCATGTGTCAGCCTATGTGTAACTGCAGGCATGATCCCCCTGCAGATCGCGGTGGGGGGCATGCATTGCCACCAAGGCACTCCCCCTGTGGCCAATTACCACGATCTGCAGGAGGTGATCACAGTGACAGCCAGTCACTGTGATCACTGTTCCTATGTGTCAGCCAATGATCTGAAATCACTGGCTGACACTGTCTCTGCCCCTCTCTTCCCCTCTTAACCCCTTTAGGTTAAAAATACAATATACTTAGATCATTTATATATATTATATGATCTAAGTGTGTGTGTGTGTGTGTGTATGTGTGTATGTGTATATATATATATATATATATATATATATATACACACACATACACACAAATACACTAAGTATATTTTTATATTAATAGAAATATATATAATTATATATATTAATGTCAAAATACACGTAGAATGATATTGATTAAATATATATATAATATAGAAGAAAAAAATATGTAAATACGTTAAAAAATAAATAATTAAAAATATATGTGTGTAATTTCGTTCTAACTGTATTTTGACATTAATATATATTGATATCAAAATACACGTAGAGCGAAATAATTTATATATATATATATATATGTATATACATAAGAATAAACGTATATATCACTACATGTATACCTATGAATAAAAATCATGTAAAAAAAAAATAAATATATATATATATATATACACACATAAATACATATGTATATATACACACACGTGTGTGTATATATAATAATTTTACATATATTTATGTAATAATTTTACATAATTAGGTCATTTTTATTAATTACAATTAGCGGGACCTGCCTGACAACCCATGCCGAAAGTATAGGGAATTTATTTTGCTAGCACTATGTTTAGCCCTGTAACTTTCTAAGACACCATAAAACCTGTACATGGGGGGTACTGTTTTACTCGGGAGACTTCGCTGAACACAAATATTAGTGTTTCAAAACAGTGAAATGTATTACAACAACGATATCGTCCGTGAAAGTGATGTTTTTTGCTTTTTTCACACACAAACGGCACTTACACTGACGATATTATTGCTGTAATACTTTTTACTGTTTTGAAACACAAATATATGTGTTCAGCAAAGTCTCCCGAGTATAACAGTACCCCCCATGTACAGGTTTTATGGTGTTTTCAAAAGTTACAGAGTCAAATATAAGGCTTGCGTTTCAGTTTTTTCATATTGAAATTCGCCAGATTGGTTACTTTGCCTTTGAGACCGTATGGTAGCCCAGGAATGAAAATTACCCCCATGATGGCATGCCATTTGCAATAGTAGACAACCCAAGGTATTGCAAATGGGATATGTCCAATCTTTTTTAGTAGCTACTTAGTCACAAACACTGGCCAAAATTGGTGTTCAAATTAGTTTTTTGCATTTTTCACACACAAACAAATATTAACGTTAACTTTGGCTAGTGTTTGTGACCAAGTGGCTACTAAAAAAGATTGGACATACCCCATTTGCAGTACCTTGGGTTGTCTACTATTGCAAATGGTATGCCATCATGGGGGTAATTCTCATTCCTGGGCTACCATACGGCCTCAAAGGCAACGTAACCAATCTGGCGAATTGCAATGTAAAAAAACTGAAAAATGTATATGTGACCCTGTAACTTGCCAAAACACCATAAAACCTGTACAAATGGGGGGTACTGTTTTACACGTGAAACGTGAATAGAAATATGTGTATTTTATTGCAGTAAAAGCAAATAGTATTATATGACATTCACATTAGAATGTCACGTAGAACTAAAAGATTTTTTTTTTTAAATCTTATTTTCTCCCATTTTTTAATATGTAATTCATTTTAAATTGTTTCATGCCTAAATATTTGATGGTAAATGAAAGCCATGGTTTCCCCTGAATAAAATGATATATAATAAGTGTGGGTGCATTTAATATGAAAGAGGTGAATTATGGTTGGACCGACATATAGCGCAAATGCCAGGTTTTGTTTACGTTTTGTTTTGATCACAACTTGTACATTTGGCTCGGTCCTTGAGGGGTTAAAGGGACACTCCAGGCCCCCAGACCACTTCTGCCCATTGGACTGGTCTGGGTGCCAACTCCCACTACTCTTAACTATGCAAGTGTAATTATTGCAGTTTTTTTTATAATCTGCAATAATTACCTTGCAGGGTTAACTCCACCTCTAGTGGCTGTCTACTAGACAGCCACTAGAAGGAACTTCCTGATTTATAGCAAAGATTTTCTTTGCTATAGCGTCGCTGGACATCCTCACGCTGTGTGAGGACCTCCAGCGTCGCTCAATTCCCCACAGGAAAGCATTGAAAATCTTTTTTCAATGCTTTACTATGGGGAGCGCTAATGCACATGCGCATTAGTTCTCCCCCGCCGCTGGGCGGGATCAGTCTCGCTCACCGGCCGACAGAGTCAGTTGGAGGAGCGGCGCGGAGTAGGAGGCAGCGACGAGGGACATCGTCGCTGCCTCAGGTAAGTAACTGAAGGGTTTTTTTTCAACCCTTCAGCAACCGGGGATTGGGGGGTGGGAGGGAGAGGGAACCTGCAGTGCCAGGAAAACTGATTGTTTTCCTGGCACTGGAGTTTCCCTTTAAGGTAAATGCACAAAATATACATGCCAGTCAGAATTTACTTTTTCAAGAATATATGTGTGAGTAGTGGATGCTGTGAGAGTATTTGATTAGTGAATGCAGTGTATGTTTGTGTAGTGGATGCAGTGTGTGTGTTTGTGTAGTATGTATGTAGTGGATGCAGTGTGTGTGTTTGTGTAATGTGTGTATATAGTGGATGTAGTGTGTGTATATAATGAATGCAAAGTATGTGTATAGTGAATGCAGTGTGTGTGTGTGTATAATGATTGCAGACTGTGTGTGTTTGTGTAGGTATGTAATGTGTTGAAAATGGGGGGGCAAATTATTTTTTTTTTTTTTTTTTTTAATTACATTTTTTTACATTTAGTTTTAGTCCCTGCTCCCTGCTTCTTACCTGGCCCTTGAGGGGGGATATGGCATTCCCTGGGGGGCCAGAACACTTTTACTTCCCTTCCCAGGCTCCCCTGTCTAACTCTCGCGGTCAGCGTGCCGCGCGGAGCATTGTCATGCTAACCCGTGGCAACACTCTGACGGCCACGGGACTCGCAAGAGTTAGACAGGGGAGCTGAAGGGAGCTGCTAGGAAGGTAAGTGTGTGCTGGGCCCCCCAGGACCCTGATGGTGGCCCTGGTTGGCAATATCTGTATCTTTATTGGCCAATACCGATATTGCTGAAAATACAGAATATTGGCTGATCCCTACTGCACTTTATAATAAAGCTGCCTGCTGAAGAAACCACCAGGTGTGTCCTGATCTACGTTGTTCCACTTCATCTCATTGTGCAGTGTCCCTGTTCCCTTAAACCAGCAATGTAAAACAATACTGATTTAGAGAAACCACAATGTTTACTGTGGCGGTCTGCCAAAGAATCACCGCCACGGAACCCTTTTACCAATACAAGAACCCAAAATAATCCCCAAGCTAAAATAGCACCGATTTTCCATAACCCCCCACAGATGAGCCAAGGCTTAATGCTGGGAGAAGACTGGTTTAATGGCAGTACAGGCATCAAATTTATACAGTCAATAAACTCCTAAGATAATTCAGAGAGCTAATTCAGTCAGGAACTGTACTAAACTCTATTATCTCCAGGCACAGAAAAATGTACAATTTTACAAAACTCCAAAAGTACCCCAAACATACATGGAAACCCCAGAAAAGTCACATCTCTGGATAGCATGGATCTAGGGTCGAACAATATATCCAAAAATCATCCAGATCTGTTTGGTTTTGTATCGCCATCGCAGGGAAGTTCTGACCGATCTGCCACGAGGTAGAAGCCCAAAATAGTTCCAGGGAATTGGTGGCAAGAGACGGTCTCCGTTCGTGGGGTATAGTACGAAAACCACATAAGTTAGTTGAAAGCTGGTTCGTGTGGAATTCTCCTTGTGTTCGGTAGTCTGTAATTCCCTAACGCCGTTCGTGTATGTGAAATAGAACTGGAACGGGCAGCAGGTCCATGATGACCGGTGTTCGCAGGAGTGCCTGGCTGAAAAGAGTTCCAGGCACTTGACGACCAAGTCCTGCTGCCAGTGTTCGGAAGTCAAGAACCACGTGCGATCGCATGCACAAAATGGTGGCCACCTAGTGGAGCATTCTATTAACAAGTTCCTTTGTGGTTTTCGTACAGATACTTAACATTCCATGGTTTAATGGGTCTCTGGGGTGGTCTCAGTTTGGGAACCGAACAGAATAAACTAAATAAAACTGGGGGACATGAATCCAGACAAACAGTTGAACGTGATGGAGTGCTCCTTCACATTTACGTTGCAGAGCTAAGACTGCACTAGTAAGGCACTTCCTGCAGTTTCACAGAGTAAATGAGGTCCTCCAGTGTCAAGCAAATTCCCTATGAGGAAAGCCTATTGCACATGTGGCGCATTAGGTCTCTCTTCTCTCCCTTCCCCCAAATCAGCTAGGAATTATTGTATTCCTATGCTAATGTGTTCCTCTAAAGCCTTTTATTTAAAAGAAAATCTGATCAGTTATATAACTGTGGGTGGAGAATATAACTTTTTTTTTTTTTAATCTGTTGCATTCTGTATCTCTGTTGCATATCTTTGCATTCTTTTTTCATTAAATTATCCTTCACTATTTTCAGAAGTTGCTCCGATGATGGCCAAGACTATACAAGCTTTCAAGAACAGGTTTTCTAGAAGATAAAGCAAAAAGAAACCAACAACAAAAAAAAGAACTGTGTTGCTTTTGTGAATTTAAGTGGGGAGCAAGAAAATACCCTCTATGAATTTGCATCAGAGGTTCTACCAGCTCCAAACAGACCCATCTTCCTCTGGACCCAAACTCTCATTTGATGCCATTTGCAAAACATGCAACGTCTTGTTTATTTAAACGGTTTTAATATATTCTCCTCCTCCTATTTATGGTCCCGCTGGATTCTATTTTATTTCTTTGACCTGATGTTGGTAGACTTGTACTTACTACTTCCTCTTACTGTGATATTTTAACTGTACCCAGTTCTGGTCCAGTTCTGGCAACATTGGACCAGGTCTTTACTGTAGACTAAAATTATGTAACTAAAACACAGTATTTGTGAGCCACCTGCCTACAAGGTGGAATGTTATACTTTAAACTAGTCATATGAATGTCCATTGGAATTAGTTAATATTCTAGAAAAAACAATGGGATTATTTGTAAAACATTAGATGTCTAAACCACTTCTTAATTTTATTTTACAGCATTGGGTGCAGTATACCTCCATTTTTCCCGGAAATTACTCTCCCATTTTAGGACAAACCTAGTGTTACACGCAGTTCCTGTATTTTTTATCTTTTTTTTTATGCTTTGTTTTTTGTTTTGTTTTGTTTCTAACAAGGTCTGGTGTTTTTGTAGCAGTCTGTCATTGATCTGATATTTTGGTGTTGCAGTGTCATGTAATGTTGATTGTGGCATTTTAATTTTGCGCAGATGTACTTTGGTCTTTTACCAACAATCAATATGTGTTTACACACACCCTGCGAAATGTTGGATCAAGTAGGATGGAAGATAAATTCTACATCTAAAAGTATCAGTTTTAGGTACTCTTGGAATCCTCTAAACTAGTATTGCCATATTTATTTATTTTCATTTTCTTTCTTATTGAAAATGAATGAGAAGTATTGCACCAGTTGCCTAGAGGTGAAGTACATGCTGACCCTGCTTGCAATACCTCTACATTCGTTTTTAAGAATGTTTTATGAGGCAGTATAAACTATTATTACACTCACTAAAACCCATTGTGATAATGGTGGCCGGCATTTGTTCCACTCTTGCAAAGATATGTCCTGATTTTAATTCTGTACACTGGCCAAGCACTACTGCCTGACGTCCTATCACATCCCAACACAGTGGTTCTTAACCTTTTTGGTATATAAATTGTATTGGCCTAGAAACCCCTTCTTTGTTTTTAATAAAATAGATACTGAAATAAATTCTAAAAAAAAACGTATTCGACCTTTTCTAGTTTTAAATGGTTTAAAATGGTCGCCCATTTTCTAGGGATGGCCATGCTGCTATTGTAAACAGTTTATGGTCTAACATATATATGATCATGTTTTAAATAAAATGGGGCCTATGAATTATTGCATAGAACTCTTATTAGGGTTGCTGCATTGCTATATTTACATAGGATGCTTATCAGTACTGCAGACTGTAGGCAGGGTTTAAAGTATTTCCAACAATGGGAGTTATAGGGGAACCTGTCAAAAAGGGTATCTTTAAGTGCAGAGCATACATGTCATGCTGGCCTTCCCTCTCAGGTTTGCCCATGCGCATCACACTGGTGAAACACTCTGTATAGAAAACAAACTGAGGACAGGGCAGGAGCCAAAAAGGGACGGTCTCATTGAATCTAAGGCTCTTAGGGGGATAAATTCATATATGCCTAGTGTGATGTTAGTAATTACTGCTATCCTGTCCCAAACACAACTGGATTAACAATATCTCACAATCTACCAGCGTCCTTAAAGAAACACTGGCAGGATCCATTCTTTTTCCACCTGCTTACTGCTATTTAAGGAACATGTGTTTCAGAACCCGCACTTGCTGGCCGAAATTAATGCTACTTTGCCCTATTGGTCATTCATTGTGACATGGCTTTGGTTGGGTAAGTGCCTATGCCTGACCAATGGTTACCTAAATGACAGCATTCAGGTGACAAAAGAACCTGACAAGTGTTTCTATAAACAAGGATTAAGAACCACTGATGTGACATGACCTGAGCCATGCCTGGGAATTTTCCTTCTGGAAACCTAGCCTGTCAATGCAGTTGTAAGCCTAAAATCAGCAGCAGGTCCCTGGGTTTCATGCGGAATTATTTTACTTTTTTTTTTGTAAATAATATTTTTGTGGTTTCAAGGAGATTGAATATTTTAATTAGACTGATATATGCAAATTGATTTATTTGGATCTTAATAAAAATGTGAACAGTGGAGATATAGTCTGTATCATTTAACATACTAAAGGGGACATCATTGGAAGATTAAAAGAAAGCACGGCATTGCTAAAGGGTTATCGAATACAATTGGCAGATATCAACGGAGTTGAAGCTTAGAATGAGACACGCGTTTTGTGCACTAACAAGCACGTATGTGGCTGCTGGGAGTAGTAAGATGGCGGCGGCATGTCACGTTGTGAGAGTACCAAGATGGCGGAGGCAGTGTTGACGGAAGTGCGGACATGGCGCACGGGCACAGTCATGGTGGCGGCTGTTCTTGCGGTGCTGAACGGAGCGATGCCCCTGAGAGAGGCCTGGAATACGGGCTCTTCCGAAAAATCGACCTCGATAAACTGGAATGTTTAAATGAGAAGAGTGAGGGCAGCGGGAAGAGCGTATTCCGAGCGTGGGAGGATCGCGGAGACCGGAGCCGGGTGAATAGCTATTAACATGCAGTTACCAAAACTGTCTGACAGCCCCTCATGTGTCCATCAGCAACACCCTCACTAATTTGTGGGTAGCGTCTGTCTGTCAATCAGGCCTGTGTTTCGGTCACTGTGACAGGTCTGGCCACACGTGTTCTCATGGGGGGAGATGTCAGTACCCTGCAGTAATGGGGGTCTGTGTACATGATGTAAAAAGATTCACAAAGTACTCAGACTTTATAATTCGGTCATCTAATGTAACATACAGGGTACAGAAAGTCCAAAGGGACAATGTACATGTGGCTATTGAAAGATACATTATTTTTCATATAGAGGAACCTATCCATTTACACTTTTAAAACAAATTAATATAATAGGGTTTTCACATTTTACTCAAGTAGTGAGAAATATGATTTACGTCCTGGTGTAAAATTGTAGTGTTGCATCTACAGGGAGGGATTTGGGTATAGCTGACTGATAAACCTTTTAAAGGGATACTATAGTGCCAGGAATACAAATCTGGCTTCCTAGCACTATACTTCCCTCTGCCCCCCTCCCCTGGCACTGTAAGGGTTAATAAACCTTTACTGTATTTACCTGATTCCAGCGCCAATCTCCCCCGGCACTGGGTAGGCAGGCGCTCAGTCTTCTCCAACATCAATAGGAAAGCATTCTACATCTATAGGGTTTTTACTGTGAAGATGACCAGCGTCAGACAAGCAGGAAGTCTTAGTCCTGCAGTGTAATTATTGCAGTTTCTCAGAGACATTGCACCCAAGCTACTTCAATGAGCTGAATTGAACTGGGTGCCTATATTGGACAGCGCTACGGAATTTGTTGGCGCTATATAAATAATATAATAATAATATAGTGTCCCCTTAAGTTTGGTAAGCCTTGCCCTTTCAACTAGATATTTATTTTCATCTCAGTGAAGTGGTCTGGGTACAGTGTACAGTGGTCTTATCATTTTAACCTTTACACTAGAGGCACTTCCACTTCACTGACAGAATAGAACTTGGCCACGTGACCGGCCACTCATAGAAAGCATTTAATTTGATGCTTTCCTATGACAAGCAAAGGATGCGCTCGCTGCATCAAGTCATCCTAGGGGAGGAGGCAATGCTTTCTCTATTACATTCCGGGAGTCAATCACTGCTGAGGGAGCCTGGCGCTGGAAAAAAGTACTTAAAACCTTTATTAGAGACAAGGGTACTATAGCTACTTTAATGGAAAAATCACAGCGCACACATTAGCCAGCCCGGAACTGGGTCTGGTCCTTGGAGTAACCCATTAATGAAACACTAAAACTATAGGAATACATTCCTGTATTTCTAATGCTATAGTGTCCTTGTCCCTAATAAAGTTGTCTCTGACTCCTTTTACTGTGTAAAAGACTGTAAAATAAGGTTTTTACTTTCCTTTTCCAGCGCTGAGACTCTCTCGGCAGTGCCAATCGATCTTTATCCTGCGACATTTAAAGAAGATGTGACTTCCTCGTCACTGGTCCAGTCCAGTGCTCCTCATGTAGGAGCTTTGGAGACCTGATGCGCATGCTTTCCTATGAGCGGCATTTGATGATGTTCGATGTCCTCCTGGCTTTTGAAGATCATGTGACAGAGTCAAACTTTGTTGTTAGTACAGCTGAAGTAACTCTAGTAGCTGTCAGTATGACAGCTACTGAAGGAATGTTTAACCCTTGAAGGTAAACATTTCTGTTTCTGGGTTAAAACTGTAGAACCACTGCACCTAGGCCATTAAAGAGAGATTAAGTAGTCTGCATGACTTTAGTGGCCCTTTAAGCAGGCTGATATGTTTTAGGGTCTTGGAGTTGTTTTTTTTTAATCTCTTCTCATGTCAATTCCCTTACGTGAAGCATGTCACACTCGTGGTCCGCAATCAATTTCTTTGCGGCCTAGCCCATCAGGGGGAAGCAAAAATCATTTGTCAGACTGATAAGTGATTTTTGCACTTGCCGCTCGCCGGAAGCGTGCGGCTCCATTAAGAAACTGCATTCACAGTACACTGGGAGAGGGAGCGCCGGGAGTCTCGTGACTACCCGGCGCTAAGTCTGACGCCGTGCACCACTGGAAAGTGAGAGGCTCCCCTCCCCTGCTATTTCAGTTGTGAAACAGCAGGGAGGGGGACCTTCTATCTATAGGGCAGAGCAGTATCTTAGGTGCCAGCTCTGTGAGGGGAAACTGCCTACCAGAGAAGGAGGAGGGAGGTATGAATGGAAGGGAGACCTGATTGGGGAAGTTCGGAATGGAAGATATGAATTGAAGGTTGGAGGAGAGAGACTTGGATGGAATGGAGGGAGATATATGGATGGGGGAGAGATATGGAAGGGAGACATGGATGGAAAGTGGGAGAGAGAGATTGAAGAAAGGGGGGAAGAAGCAAGCGGAGTTGAGTGTCCACCAACACCATGGTTCGGCTACCTACCTGGCTGAGACTGTAGTTTGCAGAGGGAGTGAGCAGAGCGGACATTTCATACAGTGGCATTACTACTGAGATAGTAAGTAACTTGAAGTGAAGCTTTTGAGTGAATTATATATGTACCCAGGATTACATGTTTGCATGTGAATGGTACAAGTAATTTTAGTTTGTGTTGATCCAGATCGAACTCTTTGAGTTTAACATGCTTGCCTTATGCCATCCCCAACAGAATGGTATGAAATACTGCCAAAGTCACTGAATTAGTTACAGTCTTGCAAAAATGAAATCATGTGACCACCTTATGTGCTAATAGATCCCTTTGAATAATAGAATATTTAAAATACATTAATGTGCTACATTTTAGAGTCTCTAGTCTAGATCTTCTACAAAGACCCCTTGTGATCTTTGGTGACTCGAGCACGTGGAGAATGAATACCCCTTGAAATTGAATAATGTTGATAGAGCTTGATGGTTAATGAACCTTAGTTCAAATCATCTCACATTTTGAGAAGGAATAAGTCCTACATAAGATATTTAATGAAGTAGTAAAGCAATTAAAAGGTAACTCTAACACCATAACCATTTCTGCTTTTAGAAGTGGTCGTGATGGTGGTAATCTGTATGTGCAGTGTTTCTTCTTGAAACACTGCACACATAGATGTCTTCACTTTTGTGCTGGGGGCTAGTTACATTCCGTCACTTAGGCAGCCCACAACTAAGTTTACTATCAATATATAGTGTATTAAAACCAGGGGTTTTCCACGGCATGTAAAAATTGAGTAGCATGAATGACAACAGTGTTCCCCACCTGGAAATTGCAGTCGACCCTGAGAGGTTGCAGCAGGTCGTTTACAGAAACCAAAGTAAAAGAAGAATGCCAAACCCCAAGTGGGGAGAATCATCATTTCAAACCACCATATAACTTTCCAAAATTGTATTCCTTTATTAAAACCTGACGCTGTTACAGAGGGGCCAAAGATAAATGTGGTGTCAATGCCACATCATTTTTCCATTACTCACCACTGTAATAACTGTTGCAAATTTGTTGGAAAATCTTGTATGTGTTCACATGTACTTTTTTAAGATCTTGAAAAAGTATGTGTAAATACATACAAAACATGTTGATCGAAAACTGTGCAAAAGAGACCTTTTATGATTTAATGTGAGTTAATATGCTATTGCCTGTCTGCTCTTCTGAGGAATGCTTTTAGCTTTTGAAAATAAAGGATTTAAATACTTGTATTTATTTTGGACACTTTATTGCTGAAGAGTTACAAAGGGAATAGCACAAGATATAAGACCTGTTTTGTGCCGTCAGAGGAAGTGTCCTGTCAGCACAACAGATGTAACATCCTCTGTCAGGTAACTGCGACTTCTTTTTAAAATGAACCAATAAAAACTTTACAAGTCGTATGGGTGACTAAAGTACCTCTTCAAACAAAGTGCTCCTGATGCCTGATTGGCAGCTCTGGTGGGATATATCAGAGCAGCAGGAAAGCAAAAATAGCAGTAAGTGGGACACTAACAGGGGTTTTCACTAAAGTGTGAATTGTGAGTATTTGAGGTCAAATAGCTGACTTGAGTATATATTTTCCAGTTTGAGTATTATAATACTCACTTTGATTTTTGACAGTTCATATTTTAGTGAATAAAATAGCAGGGAAGGTAATCTGTGGTATGAAATACTAGGCTCTATTAGATGAATATTAGAAAGTTCTGATGGGGTTATCCAGTAGCAGAATTTATCAAGGATCACTTTCAGTCATTTAGCATTCATGTTACTTCTTTCAGCTTTAGCTATAATATCTCTGGGGAGATTGAAGCTGAACGAAGCAAGGTGAATTGTTAGCGTAGAGGTTTGCCTTCATGGGGCAGGTGAGCTTATACTCAAATAGCAATTGGAGTGATACTAAAAACCTCCAGTTATTTAAATGTGTATAGGGATTTGGGATAGTGCATAAGTAACTCTTTTCTTTGTTTTTTATTGTATATATTGGGGCCAGGGATGTATCTATTGTGAGGCAAGCAAGGCATTTGCCTTGGGCGGCAAAAAACGCTGCCCCTAAATGCCCAGGCTATTGCCTCATTTTATGGGGGCCCAAGAGCTGTTTGGCTGGCCAGCCACCATTGGGCCGCCCAGGGGCAGGCTGCCGGTTGTTTCTTGGGCGGGCAGCAAGGAAGCACTTTCTTCTGAGCTATCCCTGCTCAGCTCCCTTGCGCGACCCGCAGTAATGCAGAGAGCCGGAATATGACGTCAGTCCGGCTTCCGGCATCACTCTGCGGCGCGCGAGGGAGCTCAGCAGAAAGATCGCATTCCTTCTCTGACAACTTAGAGCGCCCGCCCATCTGCACATCCGGCCGCCTTCCTGCCCAGCAGCACCACTGGACCCCAGGTGAAAAATCCACCCAGCTACCCCAAAAGTAGGGAGGCTGGGTTTTTGTCAGTGAGTGTGTGTGTGTGTGTGTGTGTGTGTATCTGAGTGATTGTGCGTGTCTGTCAGTGAGTGGGCGCGTCTGTCAGTGTGTGTCTGAATGATTGTATATGTGTAAGATTGTGTCAAATCAGTGAGTGTATGTCAGTGTATCTGAGAGTGTGTGCTGGTTCGTGAGTGTGTGTCTGTCAGTCAAAATGTGTGTAAGTTAACAGGAAGGGGCGGGTAAATTTAAATAGGGGGTGCCCGAGATCTGTCATGCCTAGGGCAGCACTATTTCAAAATACACCACTGATTGGGGCTGTGTACTATAGACATTGCTGCCGACCAGGAATTGTGGGAGTTTGAGCGTAAAACTTATTTTTTAATATATGTATTTAGTATTCATCCAGTCTAGGAAATCTGTCAAGAATCTGTTGATATGCAATGTTGGCTTTTTTAGTTCAAGTGCAAATGCAAAGATAGTTATGTGTTATTCACATAATAGTGATATGTTGTGCCAGGTCATCTGATGTCACCCATTGGTAAAATCCAAATCAGCAAGGTATATGTATTAATTAAAACAAAGGCAGTATTTTCATGACATTCACTTAGACGGCCACTATAGAGGTGCTTCTTAGTCCAGTGCTGGACAGAGATGGTTTAATGCATCTCCATGAGGAGCAGCTGACTGATCAGTATGGAGCTTTACTGCACATGCGGAATTGCCTCCCAGTTTTTTCCCTTTAAAGCATTGGATTAACTGAGATCATCAAGATTATCTCCGCTATGGAGGTGGGACCAGCCGCAGCAAGACTGGCACGGCGTGGTAAAGTTGAGTAAAAACAAGTTTCTTCTGCTATCGCGGGGGCCAGTCACCTAAACAAACACACACTCTCTCACACATTCACAAACTTTTATGTTTTGATTTATATTAATTTGCGTCCACACAACCTCCCTTCCTTTAAGAGAGCTGAAATGGATCCTTTGTAGTAATAATAGTTTGACAATATAATAATTTTAGCTGCAAAAAATATTTATTATACCTTTTTTCTTCTATAGTTTGTGGAGAGTGATGATGATGAGGAGCTGCTGTTTAACATCCCGTAAGTGTTCTCTTTAAATTCCTGTCCTTAAACTATTTTTTTCTTCAGTGGTAATTCATTGCATAAGTTATTATGAACATTCATACTTACCCTTGTTTTAGCATTAGTGCCAAATGTCACCATGGACTTTTCATTTCTCTATCCCTTAGGTTCACTGGAAATGTTAAGTTGAAAGGTATCATCTTAATAGGAGAAGACAGTACTGCTCACCCTGCAGAGATGAGATTGTAAGTCACAATTATTTCTACAGGAAACTAGAAGTAAAAGTATTTGATTCCAGGAAATTAAGACGTAAAAGTCCAAAAAATGGCTGTCCCAAGACATTGGTTCAGGTCACCACCCTTTAATGACAATTTTGATTGCAATGCCTTATATCAGGGGTAGGCAACCTTTTAGCAGCACTGTGCCGATATAGGATTGTGATGTCCCATAGCGTGCCGATCCTCAGGCCCGTCGCTACCAGGCAAGCTAACCAAGCAATTGTTTGGGGCCACGAGCTGGCCTGGGCCCACAAGCAGGGCCGGTGCTTCCTATAAGGCTGCAGCCGCCTGAGTGCTCTATAGAGAGAGCCTCAGGCGGCTGCAGCACTGCCTCTCTCGTCACCTCCGCTTCCCTGTAGCGTGGCCGAGGTCCTCTTCCTCCTGTCAGTCCGGCCGGGTACCACGCGGTACAGAAGATTCAGTTTCCTGTTCCCGGCCAGACTGACAGGAAGTGCACCCTGAGCTAGGCCTAGCTACAGGGAAGGGGAGGTGAGAAGAACATAGGGAGGGAGGGGGGGGGGGGTGAGTAAAAAGAACATAGGCGGGGGAGTAAGAAGGATACAGGGGAGGGGAGTAAGAAGGACATGGGGAGGGGAGTAAGAAGGACATGGGGAGGGGAGTAAGAAGGACATGGGGAGGGGAGTAAGAAGGACATGGGGAGGGGAGTAAGAAGGACACGGGGAGGGGAATAAGAAATACACAGGGAGGGTGGGAGGGGAGTAAGAAGGACACAGGGAGGGTGGGAGGGGAGTAAGAAGGACATAGGGAGGGGAGTAAGAAGGACATAGGGAGGGGAGTAAGAAGGACATAGGGAGGGGAGTAAGAAGGACATGGGGAGGGGAGTAAGAAGAACATGGGGAGGGGGGAGAGTAGTAAGAAGAACATAGGGGGGAGAGTAGTAAGAAGAACATAGGGGGGAGAGTAGTAAGAAGAACATAGGGGGGAGAGTAGTAAGAAGAACATAGGGGGGAGAGTAGTAAGAAGAACATAGGGGGGGCAGTAAGAAGAACATAGGGAGGGGGAAGGAGGAGAAAGAACACGGGGGGAGGGGTAAGAAGAATACAGGGGGGTGAGGAGATGAGAACACAGGGAGGGGGGAGGTGAGGAGAAGGGGAGATTAGGAGAACACAGGGAGGAGGGAGGTGAGGAGAAGGGGAGATTAGGAGAACACAGGGAGGGGGGTGAGGAGAAGGGGACATAAGGAGAACACAGGGAGGGGGTGAGGAGAAAGGGAGATGAGGAGAACACAGGGAGGGGGGTGGAGAAGGGGAGATGAGGAGAACACAGGGAGGGGGGGTGGAGAAGGGGAGATGAGGAGAACACAGGGGGGGGGTGGAGAAGGGGAGATGAGGAGAACACAGGGAGGGGGGTGAGGAGAAGGGGAGATGAGGAGAACACAGGGAGGGGGGGTGAGGAGAAGGGGAGATGAGGAGAACACAGGGAATTTTCAATTGTAGAAAATGTTCAAATTTTATGCACATTATATGCAACAGCAGTATTTGCACTGTAAACCTTTTTTATTTATATAAAGTGTGGGTGAACTTAAACTGTATGGCTATGCTGTGGTTCCTGTAGGCTTTGCGTGCGGGGGCGCCTCCATGTCCATTTTGCTTGGGACCCCCAAATTCCTTCAAACGGCCCTGCCGATCCTATTTTTTTTAAATTGAGGTGTGTCTGCTGCCGTTTTCTGCTTGTTATTTATACTGTAATTGCTTTGTATCATTGTATTTGTGCGTATATGAGCTATTATATTGTACATGTTCATTAGTAGTTTATGGTATCGTGTATGATACATATGAATGTGGGCTGTGTATGAGGATTTTGCATGTGAGAGGCTGCATGTGGGATTGTGTGCATGTATGTAGATTGTTAGTGGTGTTGCGTTTGTGGGGATTGTGTGTCTGTTTGTGTGTGGGCTGTTCGTATTATTTGTATGAGGGGAGGCTTATTCTGCAGGTCTGTGTATATCTAGCAGCGTGGGTGGCTTCCCTGGGTTCCAGTGGGGACCAGGCTGGCCAGGTACAGGTCAAGGACAGGAGCTGCAACATCAGCTGTGGGCTGCTCTACTACAGTGTGGATTTCCATTCACAAGTGCTGGGAGGAAGTGATCTGAGATCACTTCCTCTAAGTGCTGCAATGCATAAATTGAGGATTGTCCTTCACCACCTCTTTGTATTAGCAGATATCTGAAGTTTCAATGAGACTCCTGATAGGTCAGACCCTGTTTGGCTCTAGCAGCCTTGAGTGCCGTGCAAAGACACCTCGAGTGCCGTGCATGGCACTAGTGCCGTAGGTTGCCTACCCCTGCCTTATATTATTTAAAGGAAAACTTTATGGTAGTTGCTCTTCTAGACAGCAACAGTTTTTTATTAGTCTTTATTACAATTTTAACATACATTTGTAATACGAAAGATATACAAACATAGTCCATTACATCATTTTAATAACTGCTGTGATAAATTGCACTAAGACTATCATTTTCCCCAAGCCCAAGTTGTTTCCCCTTGATTCGGTACTTTTAACTATCGAACACCGACCACCCCCTGGCTTATTATCTTCAAAGAAAACCACAAACTCAAGTGCTCTCTCTGGGTGTACACCATTTGTTAAACCGAACGCACGTGCTACAGTGAATGGTGGCCATTTTGTCTCCCAAACGCAGGCAGTGGTACTTGGTCGTCGAGTACGTGGAACTGTGCGACGGATACCTGAATTTGCGAACCCCGGGATCCTTGTACCATCGCCTGCTTCTTTCACAGACTAGCCAGGAGAGCACTGTTAAGGGAATAGATACTCCCGAACAAGGGGAACATTCGCTCCCCATGAACCAGGAGGATCCTTAGTGTGAATTCATGTAGGAGCTCCCGAAGATTGACCAGCTGCTACCTCGTATGAAACAATTTTGGTCAGGAGCCACGTGTGCTGTCGGTCAAAATTTTACCCCGATGGTGATTCGGCTACAATACAGGAATCTGAGCGCTATTTGGACAACTTGGGTGCTCACACCAGGGCTATCTGGGGCTATAAGACTTGTGGGCTTCCTATTATTATAGTATGTGTTTTTGGGATGTTTTATGTTTATTCACTGTACCTCTAGTGCCTGGGAGATAATACGTTTAAACAATGCTTATCTCTCAGACACAGAGACACCTGGGCGGGCTTACCTATGTTTTTACTGGAGGCCCATGCTGAGGCTCTGTGTATATAAGCAGGCCAATTGGCCATAATTAAGCTTCCAGTTGTACCCTTCATCTAGTCTCGACTAATGTTTGGGTATGCCATAGAAAGAGCGGCTTTAATCACACGAGCCTTATAGTGTTAATAGGTCCCCCCACCTTCATGGAACCCCTCCCGCCGGGCTCTCTCCTCCCTCTTCCGACAAATGCGAGAGACGCGCACGCATTTAATCAGCCAGAGCCTCGCGCGCAGCCAGCCAGTCTCATAGGAAAGCATTAACAATGCTTTCCTATGGACGCTGGAGTCTTCTCACTGTGAAAATCACAGTGAGAAGCGCGGAAGCACCTCCAGCGGCTGTCAATAAGACAGCCACTAGAGGCTGGATTAACCCTAATGTAAACATTATGTTTATAGCTGCAGGGTTAACCCTAGATGGACCTGGCACCCAGACCACTTCATTGAGCTGAAGTGGTCTGGGTGCCTATAGTGGTCCTTTAATTGATGAAGGACTAATAGATTGCAAACCTTTTTCCATTTTAAGTTGGTATACAATTTAGTTCTTTAAATGGGTCTAAGTGATTGGATTAGAGTCTCTCCAATGTCTAGATATCAACATCTTTGTAACTACATCAAAGTTTCTGATTCAGAGACATTGTACCAGTATAATAATGTGGTTTCAGGTCTCTTAGCTAGATTTAATTTATTAAAAACTAATGACCATACAGTTTTTATTAATTCATAGTCCCACCAAATGTGAATGTGAGATCCTTCTTTAGAACCACATTTCCAGCATCTGTTAGAGTAGTAAGGATACATATTGGCATGTTTAGAAAGGACCAAATACCACCTATGAAGTAGTTTAAATTAAAGGGACACTATAGTCACCAGAACAACTACAGCTTATTGTATTTGTTCTTGTGAGTATAATCATTATATGCAGGCATTTCAGAGAAAAGGTAACGTTTACATTGCCCCCTAGGAACATCTTCAGTGGCCACTCCTCAGATGGCTTCTAGGGGTTCTTCCTGGGGCAGTGCTGCACAATGTGCAGCACTGCCGTTCAGCGTCTCCACCCTTTGCATGGAGATGCTGAATTTTCCTCATAGAGATGCATTGCTTCAATTCTCAGTGCAACTAAGCTAACCAAACCAAGAAGTAACATGACCTGTTGTCTGCTTGAAAGCTAGGGGGTGTAACCAATATAATTTATAAAAGTGTCAATTTCTATTGAAATCTGCACTTTTTGCAATATGTAACACAGAGGGCACACTCTTCACACAGAAAGCTTTATAGCAAGATGAAGTGCTTTAGGAGTATCGGGTGTTCCTCTAATGTGGGGCTGTATAAGCCTCTATGATTGTAATTACTTACTTCTAACATTTTTTTCAGATTTAAAAACATTCCTCACATGAGCTTTGATGATGCTGGACGAGAAGCAGATCAAGTATTTAGTTTGAATATTGATGTGACTGGTGACTTGGAGTATCAAACAAAGTATGAATTTGTCATTTATATATATGTTCTACCTTCATACATCTACTTATCATAGTAAAGCAGTTTGTATGATAATGACCAGTATTTCACAGAAGAGTACACACTTGATTTGTAATCTATATATTTTTTGAGATATTTGAGTAGTATAATTTATAATTCTAGCTAAATTAGCTGGATGCCAGCCTTAAAAAATAAAATGACCATTACCTATTAGGTTGGAGGATAGTAATTTAGGGTGCTAGAGAAAAGTGTTACAGAGAGATGCTTTCAAAAATGTGATCATTTATTTGTATTCTTTGAAAATATATTTGTTCATTGATAGATAATGTGCCCAACCACAATTCATGGTGCATACTGTGTAGTCTTACACAAAAAAACATTTTGTACAAATTTACCTCTAAATATTTACAGACATGTTGTTCTTCACTAGACCGGCAAATCCAGTCATCAGATGTTAGGAGTAAAATGGTGGCAAGAGGCTGAACTACATAACTTGCTAACCTATGCTGCATAGGTGTTTGAGATATGATCTTCCTGGTCTCAGAGGTGGTCTTCTTTTGTGTTGCATGTCTTTTCATTTTCAACGTTAGTCTGAACTTTTAAAAGCGAGTATCTTTTTAAAAAAAAAATAAAATAGAGAGTACCCTGTTTCCTGTCTTCCTTCCTAGACTGACACACAAGGTTTAGGCAACCTTTGGCACCCCTGATGTTGTGGACTTCAACTCCCCTGATGCTTTGCAGCATTATGGCTCTAAGATTATTATGGGAAATGTAGTCCACAACATCTAGAGTGCCAACGGTTGCCTAAACCTGGCTTATACCTACAACAATTTGTAAACTTTACTGCACAAGGTTGCCCCCTGGATTAGTGACATCAGAGGTAGAATTTTCCTTTCTCCTTTGTTGTTCAACTTGGACAGACATATCTCCTGTCACTATCTGTTTCAAACCTGTGAACAAGTCTTTGAGGCGGCAAGTTTCAGTGGCATGACTATCGCCTTTTCAGATATTCCACTCATCCTATGTTATGAGCATAACTGTGGCTGGAGGTCAAAACTACATATCTGATTAAACTTTTGTTGGACAGTGAATTGTGGTAAAGGAATGAAAAACTAGACGAAATTAAGAGCCCTTTTTCCTGGCCAGAGAGGCAACTGTCAGTCTCAGCACTTACCTTTGCAAGTGCAGCTTTTTTTGAACTCTGAAGGGTAATTCCAGCAAATGTTTCCCATTAATGCTTAGTACATATAATATATTAGAAATGCGGGTCATTTCCAGCAAGGAGTCTCCCTTTAATTGCAAAGTAAGCATGTTTAACATGATTGTTTCCCCATGTTATACACTCCTCCAACTGCTTGTAATGGGGATCTTTGTTCCTCTTTTAGAATATCTCGCTTTTCAAGTGTGTCCCATCTATCCATTCATATCTCCAAGAACTTTGGTGCTGAGAATACAAAGATTTTCTATATTGGCCTTAGGGGAGAATGGACAGAGGTAAGATGCCATCTATAGCTGTACAATTTATATTTGTAGTACTAGACAGTGTACAACTTGCATTTTTTCCAGTATAATTTTATTGAGTATTAGTTTTACTTATGATCTTTGTTAATGTATTCAGATTTATATATCTCACAACAATTTAAATGACCAAAGAGTGACACTCTCAGGGCTATTCATCAAAGTGAGAATTCAAATTGAATTTCAATTTTAGGGCTAGAATAGTCAAACTGAAAGGCCTTAAATTTGAAATTCACTTGGAATTATCACTTTAGTAAATATTGTGCTTGACTTCCTGACTTCCTTTTAAAATTGTAATTGAATGTAATTTTTAAATAATTGAAAACGTATTTCAAATATATAACTGCCAAGGCTGTAGTGGTTATGGTGCCTGAGTGCCTTGTTGCCCACACTGAGTAATTTGTAAACCATTTGAGAATAGTGTTACAACTGGGTCCGGTCAGGAGCCCACAGTAGCATACTTGCTAGTAGGGAAATCCAGTTTGCACCACTGAGCTAAGCATGGTCATGCAAGGACACTCTTATTGGCTTTCACCAATTAGCACACCACTCTATCAGGCTATGTTTAGCTGATGAGGAGACATCTGGCTTCTCCTCTGCCAGGGTTAACGCAGGTAAATTGTCAAACTCTTAAACAGTGTGACAGTTTACTCTTGGAGGGGGCACTCCTGGCACCATAACAACCATTACTGCAGGCCAACTAGACTAAGAATCGTAGGGGACTGAATGGGAAATTACAAAGGTTGAAAAGAAATTGCTGAACTGCAAAAGTTATCAAACTGTAATTTTTACAGGTTTCCTTATTTGAAATAAATAGTAAAAAATAGTTTAAAAACCTAACTCAAAGGCTGCAACCCCAAACAATGTAATAATACATAATATAGGGGGCGCTAAAGTATTCAAACGTATATTTTAAATCATTTTTATTAAAACCACTTCAAACAGCATGTATATATTATGTATATAACTTGGAAGTGTCAATAATCATAATACAGTGGGATCAAAATCAGCAGATCATAAAATGAAGCACTCCTAATAAAAGGACTACTAGGGGTTGAGAAAACCAAAGTCCTATTGCACATGGGTATACCACACTGGTACCTGGTACAGAACCCCTTCTTAGACCAATAAAGTTATGGGCTAAAATGTAAAAATTCTCTTGTCAGTTTTCCACTTAGTGAATAATCCTACTAGTATAAGGCTCTAGTTTTACAGTTCTGCTAAAAGGTTTGCATACCCTGGAAGAAATTGTGACTTTTTGGCATTGACTTTGGAAATATGACTAATCATGCAAAAAAATAGTGATCATATGAAGCCATTTATTATCACATAGTTGTTTGGCATCTTTTGAAACCATAATGATAACAGAAATCACCCAAATGGCTCTTATCAAAAGTTTACATACCCTTGAATGTTTGACCTTGTTACAGACACACAATGTGACACACACACAGGTTAAAATGGCAATTAAAGGTTAATTTCCCACAACTGTGGCTTTTTAAATTGCAATTAGTGTCTGTGTATAAATGAGTTTGTTAGCTCTCATGTGGATGCACTGAGCAGGCTAGATACTGAGCCAGGGGGAGAAGAAAAGAACTGTCAAAAGACCTGCGTAACAGGGTAATGGGACTTTATAAAGATGGAGAAAAAAAAGGATATAAAAAGATATCAAAAGCCTTGAAAATACCAATCAGTACTGTTCAATAATTTATTAAGAAGTGGAAAATTCAGGGATCTCTTGATACCAAGCCAAGGTCAAGTAGACCAAGAAAGATTTCAGCCACAACTGCCAGAAGAATTGTTCAGAATACAAAGAAAATCCTACAGGAGAAATACAGGCTGCTCTGGAAAAAGACAGTGTGGTTGTTTCAAGGAGCACAATCCGACGATACTTGAACAAAAATGAGCTGCATGATTGCGTTGCCAGAAGGAAGCCTTTACTGCACCAATGCCACAAAAAAGCCTGGTTACAATATTCCCGACAACACTTTGACACGCCTCACAGTAATTTGGAGTGGCAAAACCAAAATAGAGCTTGATGGTCACAACCATAAGCACTATGGTTGGAGAGGGGTCAACAAGGCCTAGAGTTAAAAGAAACCCCGCACTCCCCCCCCCCCCCCCCCCCTCCACTGTGAAGCATGGTGGCGGCTCACTGATGTTTTGGGGATGTGTAAGCTCTAAAGGCACAGGGAATCTTGTGAAAATTGATGGCAAGATGGCGACATGTTATCAGAAAATACTGGCAGACAAATGAAGGCTGCGCATAGGACAGTCTTGGACTTTCCAGCATAACAATGACCCTAAGCCCAAAGCCAAGCTGACCCTACAGCAGAAACAGGTGAAGATTCTGGAGTTACATCTCAAACATGCGTCTCATGCAAAACGACCAAAGACTTTGCATGACCTGGAGGCATTTTGCCAAGACAAATGGGCAGCTATACCACCTGCAAGAATTAGGGGCCTTATAGAAAACTAATACAAAAGACTACATGCCGTAACTGATGCTAAAGGGGGGCAGACTTTTTAATAGGGGTCATTTCATTTTTTTTCTTTGTTTCCATGTTTTGTTTTATAAAAGGAGAAGTCCTGCGCTCACTCCCATCACTCCTGGGCGGCAGCAATGACCACAGTAGACATCAGCCCCAATATATAGTTAAAAACCAAAGAGAAAAAAGTTACCTGCGCTCTCTCCTTAATCCCTATGCATTTTTAAACAAATGGAGGTTTTTTTAGTTACCTACAATGGCCATGAGAGGATGAGCCCACCTGCCAACATCAAGGCAGACCACCCTAGATGGGTCCTACTCTGACCCTTCACCTTGTTTCCTTGAGCTTCTGGCAAAGATATCTCTAATGAGACAGAGAGGGGTAGTTTTTGTGTTGGCAGGTGGGCATTCCCTCCAATGGCCATTGGAGTAACTAAATGACCTCCATTTGTCTAAATATACATAGGGATTAAGGAGAGAGCGCAGGTAACTTTCTTTTTTTTTCCTTATATTTTGTTTTATGCTTATGCCATTCTGTTATAACCTACAGTTGAATATAAATTCCATAAGAAATAAAAGAAATGTGTTTTTGCCTGCTCACTCATGTTTTCTTTAAAAATGGTACCTATATTCCCAATTCTCCAAGGGTATGCAAACTTTTGAGCCAACTGTATATTCAAATACACCAAACATGTTGGGCATATCAAGAAATGGGGAAAAAGAAATGTGTTTCCAAATAATGACTTTAATGATTTGGGGATTGGTAAGGAAAATGTTCTCATATATATTTATGTGAGACCGTTCATTTTATACTGATTTTGTTTGTTTCAGACTTATCGCCATGAAGTGACTATATGTAACTATGAAGCTTCTGCAAATCCAGCAGATCATAAAATATCACAGATCACACCACAGACGCACTTTATTTCATAGAGGAATAAGTAACCTTCAAACCTATGGTTATAGCGCAACAACCATGTCTTCCTCTGATGAGACTGACTGTCTTCTTCTGCGCTTCATAGAATTGATCATTGTTAAATAAATATTGTTTCAATTTAAATTATTTGTGTGGTGTTTTATTAGGGTAAGGTTAAGGGTTAATGCTAGGTTTTAGTCAATACCGTTTTAGGGTTATGGAAAGTGTAGAGTTAATGGTAAGATTAGGGTAGGTATACGGTTAGAGTTTGTGTAATCTTTTGGTAAGGGGTATGGTTGGTATAGCGTTAGTGGGGGGGTTGGTATAGGGTTAGTGGTAACTACCGAAAATCTATTTCAATCCTACAAATAATGAATGATTATTCAAATTGATGAATTATGCCCTACTGTCAATTAATCTTTAGGTCCCCCTCCAACAAAAGACACTGAAAAAGTAATAAAATAAATTTCTACTTACCTTAATCCAGCACCGGGCAAAGCTCTTGTCGCTGCTCAGCACTTCCTCATCTGAAGTCATGGGAGCCGCGCAATCCAAAGGTCCAATCAGAGGCTTCTTGTAGAGATTAAATTGGAATATTTAACTGGTTCGGAATCCTTAAACGTAAAAATATCTGATAGGGAGGAGGGAGGGCGACAGACTTAAAATATGCATAGAATTGTCATTAGGCAGCTAGGAACTATCCAAATGCCGGCCTTGCTGTGAGCCTTCTTGGGCTGTTGAGAAGATCAAAGATCTCCCTCATTGGCTCACATGCACTTCAATCTGGCAGAGGAAAGTAGAGAGGTAAGGAGGACTCAGAATCTAGACTGCAGCTCTACCGGTAATGTATCTCTCAGGGCGTTAATACGGCTACCACAGCAACGTTCAGACAGTGCCCAATCTTGCAAGAGGAGTGAAGCCTAAAGTTCACTTAGTACTACCAGATCACCAGGATTTACAATGACCCTGTCTGGCCGAAGGGAGGGGGAATATAATGTTCTTTTTTTAGTTTTTTAACGTTACAGGCCGGGGTTGTCCCCTCTTTCTACTTTTGTACACTTAAGAGGCTGAACCACTGGCTATTGATATTCGTGCCAACCATATGATAAAAAGATAAAGTTTTAAGATTAGAAAACAGATATGTCAATATGTTGACGATACTTTAGTAACCCTCTCTGATCCCTCAGCATATTGATGCCTTTAACCCCTTAACACCGCAGCCAAATGTACAAGTTGTGAACGAAACAAAATGTAAACAAAACCTGGCATTTGCGCTATATGTCTGTCCAACCGTAATTCACCTCTTTCATATTAAATACACCCACCCTTATTATATATCATTTTAATCAGGGGAAACAAGGCTTTCATTTAATATCAAATATTTAGCTATGAAACATAATTTAATATGAAAAAAATGGGAGAAGATAAGAAATTCAGTTATTTTTTTAGTTCTACATGACATTTTAACTGTCAATGTCATAATACTGTTTGCTTTTACTGCAATAAAATACACATATTTGTATTCAGCAAAGTCTCACGTGTAAAACAGTACCCCTATGTACAGGTTTTATGGTGTTTTGGGAAGTTACAGGGTCAAATATAGCGTGTTACATTTGAAATTGAAATTCGCCAGATTGGTTACATTGCCTTTGAGACTGTATAGTAGCCCAGGAAATAAATTTACACCCATAATGGCATACCATTTGCAATAGTACACGACCCAAGGTATTGCAAATGGGGTATGTCCAGTCTTTTTTAGTAGCCATTTGGTCACAAACACTGGCCAAAGTTAGCGTTAGTATTTGTTTGTGTGTGAAAAATGCAAAAGACGCCAATTTTGGCCAGTGTTTGTGACTAAGTGGCTACTAAAAAAGACTGGACATACCCCATTTGCAATACCTTGGGTTGTCTACTATTGCAAATAGTATGCCATCATAGGGGTAATTTTCATTCTTGGGCTACCATAGGGTCATAAAGGCAACGTAAGCAATCTGGCGAATTTTAATGTGAAAAAAATGAAACACAAGCCTTATATTTGACGCTGTAATTTTTGAAAACACCATAAAACCTGTACATGAGGGGTACTGTTGTACTCGGGAGACTTCGCTGAACACAAATATTTGTGTTTCAAAACAGTAAAAAGTATTGCAGCAATAATATTGTCCGTGTAAGTGCTGTTTGTGCGTGAAAAATGCAAAAAACTTTTACTGGCGATATCATCGTTGTAATACATTTTACTGTTTTGAAACACTAATATTTGTGTTCAGCGAAGTCTTCCGAGTAAAACAATACCCCCCATGTACAGGTTTTATGGTGTCTTGGAAAGTTATAGGGTTAAATATAGTGCTAGCAAATTAAATTCCCTATACTTTCGGCATGGGTTGTCAGGCAGGTCCCGCTAATTGTAATTAATTAGGATACCTAATTATGTAAAAATATTACATAAATATATGTGTAGAATTAATATATGTGTATATATATACATATGTGTATATATACGTGTGTATATATATATAATTTTTTTTAAATATTTTTATTTATATATAGGTATATATATAGTGATATATACGTATATATTTATGTATATAGATATATATATTATTTCGTTCTATATATATATTAATATCACAATACAGTTAGAACGAAATAACACACATCTATATATTTTTTAATATTTTATTTTTAATAATTTTTTTATTTTATTTTTTTACGTATTTACATATAATTTTTTTATATTATATATAAATATATATATAACAATAATTATATATATTTAATCAGTATCAGTCTACGTGTAATTTGATATTAATATATATATAATTATATATATATTAATATTAAAATACACCTAGACGGTGTATGTGTGTGTGTGTGTATATGTGTATATATATATATATATATATATATATATATACACTTAGATCATATATATATATAATATATATATATGATCTAACTATATATTTTTTTTTTTTTTTTTTACACTTATTTTAATTAATTTTAATTTGATTTTCAGCCAGCAGGGGGACTAACTGTCATTACAGTTAGTCCCCCTGCTGGCATTGCTGCAGCCAGCTATACCGGCCATGTGATTGTGAGGTCCTCGCAAGGACCTCACTCTCACATGGCCCAGGGGGGGGCTGAAGAGAGCAGACGTGCCGCGGGGGGCTCCCTGGGAGTCCCCCCAACCGCGATCGCCGGCGTGGGATCGCCGGCGACCGGGTAAGTTACTAAAAACCGGAGGGCGTACTATTACGTCCTGCGGCGTTTAGAGCCGCATTTAAAAGGACGTAATAGCACGCCCTCCGGACTTAAGGGGTTAAAGGACTACTATAGGCACCCAGACCACTTCAGCTTAATGAAGTGGTCTGGGTGCCAGGTCCAGCTAGGTTTAACCCTTTTTGCAGTAAACATAGCAGTTTCAGAGAAACTGCTATGTTTACCTATGGGTTAATCCAGCCTCTAGTGGCTGTCTCACTGACAGCCGCTAGAGGCGCTTCCGCGCTTCTCACTGTGATTTTCACAGTGTTAAGACTCCAGCTTCCATAGGAAAGCATTGTTAATACTTTCCTATGAGACTGGCTGGCTGGCTGTGCGTGAGGCTCTGGCCGCGCATGCATATTCAGCCGATGACGGAAGAAGAGGGAGGAGAGTCCCAGCGCCGAGGGAGCCTGGCGTTGGAAGGGATTCCTTCCCCCTCAGTGCCACGGAGTGGGACCCTGAGGGGGGGGGGGGCACCCTCAGGGCATTATATTGCCAGGAAAACGATTGTTTTCCTGGCACTATAGTGATCCTTTAATACGTAAATTCCCTTTTGTTTCAACTACAAATTAACAGTGGAGAAGACGGAAACAGTGCCTGTTTACCTGAACAAACAAGAAATTAAAGGATTAGATAATAATAATCAATCCTTTCCAACATTAATAAGCTATTCGGGGTTAATCAAATATGGACAGCTAAGATAGTTTTGCTACATTTTAACTTATCCCCTCCATTAAATAAAAAATAGCTTTTTATAAATGCAGTTTTGGCTTTTAAAGCATCCATAGCCAGAAATTGGAAAACCGCTTGAGTTGAATCATCGCAATATATAAAAGAGTCCATAAATATAAGGGTATAATTGGAAGAGGAGTCGACTCAACATTCTGTATTAACCCAAGAAAATAACATTTTTGGGATAAATGGATTGAGACTCTGGATGCTTTACCATGAGCCTTTGGTTTTCATACCCACTGCCAGTTTTAAATGCACCTATACTGGTAAATAAATTTCGGAGATCTGTCTGCGGTCTCCTAGACCGGCTGCCCTTGTGGTCTCCCGAACATGTGTGTCTTTGTATACTTGTCTGTGGTTTGCTCCATGCCATTTAGAACGCGCATATCAATATTTCAAGGTTTAAAACTAATTACACTAATTGCAATTTGTATTGTATGTATGTATGTATGTATTTATATTAAATTTCAAGCAAATTCACACACAACATTAGCTTTATACATTGCACTCCTCACACACAATATATACCTCCCAACACTTTCAAACATTGCCTTCCCCCCCCAACACAAACACTTTTCCCCCTTACACTCAATGCACCCCTGACAAACACAATCCGGATCCCCTATGCACACACTACATACTCTAAACACACACCTTCTACAGCCCCTACATACACTACATCACCTAAGCACACATACACTACAACCCCTAAACACAGTATCCCCCCCTATGTACACACACTCTCATACATGCACAATACACTTTCCTGCCCCTTTTGTCTCTGGTATCCCACTTATGAAGGCATGACAGACAAGTGAAGCAAATGCGGTAAAAGCATGTTGTTAAATTTGCTTGTGCTGTGCAGAACCCCTTTCTCATGTGAGAGCTCTTTAGTGGGGCAGTGCGCATTGGCTGCCATGGAAGAGCATTAAACCAACACTTTCAGAGGGGACATGTTTGTCATCGGTGATGACAAAACACCTCCCTCTGTGGTCCAAACAACACCTGAAAAAAAACGGTACGTGGAGGCACTGTTATATTCGTGAGATAATGTTAATTAAAAATGTTGAGGCTTTTTTGCAGCAACACGTATTGGAATGATAAAATTTCTAGTGAAAACAGAATTCATGTGTGTGGAAAAAATACAAAGGTAAATAAAACCACTAAATGGGGCCAGCATTTATGATAAAGTGGCTAGACCACACATCTCAAAATACGCCATTTGGAATTCTTAGGGATGCCTAATTTTGAAAATGGTATGCCAAAATGGTGGAAATATTATTACCCAAGCTGCCATACTTTCTCAAAGGCAACATATGCCTAGAAAATCACGTTGTCAAATTTCCAAGTAAGTAAAACTAGAAAAGCTACAATTTCTGGGGAAATTGTGTGAAGTGTTCTTGCCTCCACCAGTAGTCTACAACTGGAGTGGGCGGAGTAACTGTTATTATTTATTTATATAGCACATTTAATTGCAACGTTGTTGCCCAAAGTGCTTCACAGTTACATTAAAACATACATTTATAAAAACATTAGCAGGTGTACAAAAGGCCTTGTCTATGACATCACTTGCTGCTCCAGCCTGGCACAGGTCAGAGTAATTTGGCGGTTACCATCTTTAAATGGTCGTAGTTTAAAAACAATGCATCCTACATCGAAGAGCTTTATATTGTGAGAATCACAAGACCCAGAGCTACATGTATAGTATGTCTCTGAAGTATTAAAAATGAAGGCACAGTTGCAGTTTAGAAATTGCCCTTCAAGTTTGGCCTGGCTAGAGTGGAGTTTCAATGAATGTCAATGGACGGCGTGAGTTGCAAACAAATGGTCATATTGTGAAAACTATCAGGACTATGGCTTAACCGTGGACATTATTAGTGGCAGCAGGGATAACTGAACGTTTTGATATAAGATTTGTGTAGGTGGGCTTGAAAATGAGGGAGTGGTGGCAGTTTAGAAATCATGTCCTGATTTTTCAGCTTTTGGCAGCTCCCACTATAGTTTTGAACATTTTGCCATTCATTCTTATGGGACCAATTTCACCACAAGAACGACAATATTCCGTGAACCAATCCAATCGGGAACAATCCGCACGTTTTGGTATATTTCTGTCTATGTAGTGTAAAAACTGTGGGAGGAGTTAGGGTGGTAAATTTGGCTATAATAAGAATAAGAATAATATATATGTGAGATAACATTAAGTGGTCTTGCTATGCAAGAACACTTAAATATTGAGGCCTTATTACATTAACGCACATTCTAAAATGTTCTGTGAAAATGGAATTAGTGTGTTAAAAACCACAAACAAAGACAGAGACAAACGACGGGAGGGAATACCCAGAAGACTACGTACGCTAACACGCACTAAGGCCCACAAGTTCACTTACTGCTAGTGATCCCTGAAAATGAACTCAAACCTGCAAAGTAGTATCTCCTGACGAGGGAGGAAGCCTCTCGAATAAGGAATCGGACCTATCACAAAATGAAGAGTCCCCCCCCTACCCTATCGAATACCCCCCCCCCCACCGAAGCCTTCACCATACACATAAAATTGGCAAGTCAATGACTTACCCACAGAAGGCCCCAAAATATGGAGTCCCCTCACCACATCCCACCGACCAACCCAAACTGACGCTAGCTCACTCTACGAACCCCAAATTCCCTCATCTTCTTCCTCTCTTACCCGTAGTTACATCCTAACCCGGTTAGATGTTCTTAGTTACATAAAAATTTGACAGAACAAATTCATAACAGACGACCTTAAATTGACATCACCGAATAACAGCCACATGCTATGGACACCTCTGTAAAGTGATGTATTGTTATAATTATTGAAATACGGCTTTTGCATAAGCCCATGCATGACCTCAATTAACCACGCCTGTATTTAATGAATCTGTCAATTGAAAAATAAAGAATTCCAAAAAAAAAAAAAAAAACACAAACAAAAGTATAGCCACTAAATGGGGCCTGCATTTGTCATAAAGTGGCTCCAACAAACATCTCAAAATATGTAATTTGATATTCTCCGGGTTGCCTACTTTCGAAAATGGTATGTCATAATGGTGGAAATGTTATTACCCCGGCTGCCATGCTGATGACATAGGCCCAGAAAATCACTTTGTCAATTTTACAGTTATGAAGACTGAAATGGTCATGCCCTACATTTGTTTACCTCAGTTATGCCAGGTTGTTATAAATAAAGAGGAAACACAATTCATGATTACCATACAGAAAAATAAAATCAATTATATATTCATTGCAACAAACAATATGATCTTAATGTGAATAAATAACACGTTCAAAACTTTAAACAGTATTATTTTTTTTTTATTAATTCTTTATTTTTGTAGTGCATTGCAAATAGCAAAAAAAGACAAAGACATTGCAAGTAATATCTTTAGAGTAGTAACAAGGGCGCGGAGCCTAACCGCGAAACAGGAGAGCCGCCATTTCTGGTAGCTCCTGACCTGGCACTGAAATCCAGCATAATCCCTCTTCTTACCAGACCCATCTGGCTCCAAAAACTGCGGGAACGGACTGGGGACCATCTGCAGCATCCGTTGATGCCTTTCCTATACTCCCCAAAGCAGAGGAAGCTGAAACGCAGGTCTGGGGCCTACTACTCACAGGCGCCCGCGTACCTCGAGGGGCTCCTCTGCAACCAGAGCCTGTACAGTGCTGCTGACACACCTGACTGCCGCATCCCAGCACACACACACCTACCACCAGCAATGGGACGCAGATCCCAGAAGCCACAGTCTGGCAACAACGCGGAGCAGCGGGACATCGACACTTTCATGAGGCAAGTACCGACCAAAATGGCAACCACAGACAGCCCTGAAGGCCCAAACCTTCCAACAACCCCAAATATGCCAAGCCTGACCTCCAACCCGACACTAGCAACACAAGGGGAAGCACAGACTAACTCCACAGACATCCCTGGGGGGACAGTCCCTGCCACAAAGCAGGACCTCCATAACATGCAGAATACACTGCTAGAAATACAGAGGCTCCTCACTGCAGACATGGCTACCCTAAAATCAAGCATAAGACAGATCAGTGAGAGGACGACCGCTGCTGAAGGGGACATGGGAAAAACTAACTAAAACTAACTAGCGGTGAACTAACGGAAATGCAAAGCACAATGCACCAACTCCAAAATGCACAGCACAACATGGCGCTACAAATAACCGCGCAGGAAGACAGGCACTGCCGCAACAACGTTAAAATCAGAGGGGTACCCCCCACGATAACAACGGAGGAATTACCCCACTACATGAGGATACTCATTGCCACTCTATTACCTGCGGCTCTAGCCAAAAAGTTCACCATGGCTGGACTGTACCGCCTACCTACCATCACCAAGACCTCAACCCCAATCACGGGCGATGTAATTATTCGGTGCTTGTCACCCCAAGACAAAAGCTACATCATGGCAGCAGTGAAGGGTAAGACTCCATTGTTGTTTGAGGACTGGCATCTAACATTCTACCAGGACCTTACCAAGGCCACGCTACAATGGCGTAAATCATTGGCAACCGTCACTAGCCACCTACGCTCAGCAGGAGTAACATACAGATGGGGGACGCCGAGATCCCTTCTTGTATCCCATAACGGAACTGTTCACAAGCTCTCAGCAGAATCTGAAGCAGAGACGCTCCTCCAGGCTCTGGGTCTTACAGACGCCACACCGGCCACCTCTACTACACGTCTCACCCAAGCCTGGGAACCAGAAGCAGCAGTACCATTTGTGCCAAGAAGCACACCAAGACCCACACCAGCCACCTGACTGATAAGGGAGAAGACACCACTCCACGTTTGGAAGCAATCTGCAACAGTTCATCTATGTTCTGTATTTGTAATTTTCGCTTTAGTTCTCTCTGTTGCCAAAATACTAACATGTTACCCTTTTGGTACTCATACCTTACATGGCCAGGACCTACTGGGAGCAGTTCAAGCCCTGTCTCGAATGTACATACACATTAGGCACACCCACCAGAGGTGTACAACCAACCTCCCCCCCCCCCCCCCCCCCCCCCGATGCCCCCTTGGTTAGGGGCACTTGCCTCTTTGGGGAACCAAATAGTCCTCCTGACACCACCTACTCCACCACTTTGGCTACCCAAACGACTGCCTCACACCCAACCCTCATGAGCTACGAAGCTACAAACCAACACTCTACAACCACCCTCACGTCACTCACTCGTTACTAACAAGCATCCAGAATGATAAAACCCTGCATCCACCCACTCTAGCTAGCCCATACATACTGCCTCAAATCAACCTGATAGATAGAGGATCACCATCACATTACCTAAATACGCTAGTATGCACCGACTCCAAAACCGGGGCTACAACCCTACTACATATAGAAGGGAAAAAAAGTGCGTAATGTCCTCAATGATGTAACAGTCTCTTGCAAACCTCGTTCACTGTATGATAAATGTTACAATGTAATATCATGATTGTGCCTGTCCTTGTTGTTGTGACAAGGCAGGCTTCTGTATAATTTGCTGCGCACCAAAAATAAAGAATTATAAAAAAAATAAATAAAAAAAAAAGAGTAGTAACAAGCAGTTACGGAACATGTCTGAGATACTGCACCATTTTGTATTTAACAAGAGTGTATGTAGGTCACATACATAACATGGCAGAGGAGTAAGATCCCCAGAAGACCCTGTGTAAAATCATGGTATAAAAGATGTCAAACATAGGGGACATAGCTGGCAAAACAGCATTAGCTGAGCCTCTCTGACCGTCCAGGAAGCCCATATGTACCCAGTATTATTAATATAAATGTTTTTGTAAGTAAAGCTCAATAATTAGCACATTTAGAAACAAAGGATTATACCAAAGATATACATTATTTAAAAGGAACACTGTCACGATTCGGGGAACCCAACACGCTAACACACACACACACACACACACACACACACCCACACACAGAAAGTGTGCAGTACCGGTCCTTAGAGTGGCCGGGCTAAGCACACACAGAATAGTCAGGAGACAAGCTGAGTAAGGGGAACCAGAAGACAGAATAACGAGAAACAAGCCGAGGTCAAAGGGTAGGAGAAAGTCACAAAGTCAGATTATCAAGCCAGAGAGTACGTAACCAGAAACACAAGTTCAGTATCAATACTATAAAGCAAAGACCACAACAGGGCACTGAAAGACGGAAAAGGTAAGTATTTATAACCTTATCTTAATTCTGATTGGATAACTTCCAATCAGAATTAACAATCACACGTGGGGGATATCTATACCCCCCACTGTGATTATTGCGCTGTAGCTTTAACGCCGGGTCACGTGAGTGACCCCGGCGTTCTGATAACAGTGCCGGCTCCCAGCGTGCAGCGTTAGACATGCTGCCGCTGGGAGGAGGAGAGGAGGATGCGAGCGGCGTGTCAAGAGGAGAGGACGCCGCTCGATGACCGGTAAGGGGAGAGGGTGAGTGCTGCGAGAGGATTGCAGCCTCCCCTCACCGCTGCCCGCGGAGCCCTGACATAACCCCCCCCTCGAGGACCGCCCAGAGGGCGGGAAGCCGAAGGCTTCAAAGGAAACCGCTTATGAAAGGAGCGGATCAAAGAGGGCGCGTCCAAATCAGAGACAGAAACCCACGACCGCTCCTCAGGGCCGTAACCCTTCCAAACAACTAGATACTGCAACCGACCTCGAGAGAAACGAGAATCAAGGAGAGCAGCCACCTCGTACACGTCACTAGAGACTGTGCGGATGGCATCGGAACGCCTGAGAGACCCAGAGAACCGATTACAGAGCAAGGGCTTCAAAAGGGAGGTGTGAAAGGTGTTAGGTATATGCATGGAAGGAGGCAAGGCCAGGGAGTAGGACACAGGATTCACCCTACGCAATACCTTATAGGGACCAAGGAACTTGGGTGCGAACTTCATCGAGGGAACCCTAAGGTGGAGATTCCTAGAGGACAACCAAACCCTATCACCCAGAGCATAAGAAGGAGCCGCACACCTACGACGATCAGCAAATCTCTTTTGAGCAGCAGCCGCACGACAAAGAGCAGCATGGACCTGATCCCCCATCTTCCGTAAGGAGGCGAGGTGCTCGTCCAAAGCGGGCATTCCCTTGTCGGAGAACACACCGGGAAGGACAGAGGGTTGGAACCCATAAGCCACCATAAAAGGACTTACGCCAGTAGAAGAATGAGACACAGTGTTCCTGGCAAATTCAGCCCAGGGAAGGAGATGGGACCAGTTGTCCTGGTGTGCATTCGTGAAACAGCGTAAATACAACTCCACAGACTGATTTGCCCGTTCGGCAGCTCCATTAGATTGCGGATGATAGGAGGAAGTAAACGATAACGAGACCCCCATCTCAGCACAAAAGCCCCTCCAAAACCGAGAGACAAACTGAGGACCCCTGTCAGATACGATATCTTGTGGTATACAATGCAAGCGGAACACTTCTTTGGCAAACACCTGAGCCAACTGAAGCGCAGAAGGTAGCTTCTTAAGCGGAATGAAGTGCGCCATTTTGGAGAACCTATCAGTTACAGACAAAATTACTGTCTGTCCATCAGATGAAGGAAGATCCACAATAAAGTCCATGGATAAGTGTGTCCATGGTTTCTTGGGTACAGATAGGGGCATAAGGAGTCCCAGGGGTTTAACATTAGGGGACTTACACTGTGTGCAGACACGGCAAGCCTGCACATAATCTGCCACATCTTTTTTAAGTGAGGGCCACCAAAACTGTTGGAGGAGACCGTTGTAAGTCTTGGTAACCCCTGGATGACCAGCAGTTTTGGCCGTGTGAAATAAAGCCAATAACTTCTTTCTGTCTTTCACTTTTACGTATAGCTTACCAACAGGAGTCTCAGAGGGTGCTTGGGATTGGTATGTCTTGATACCATCAAGAAAAAGAGACGAAATAACCAAACGGGTAGCAGCTATTATATTAGATGTAGGTACAATGGGCTCAAGAGTAGAGGCAATTGAATCTACAGGTTCGTACTGGCGGGAGATAGCATCAGCCTTGACATTGCGATATCCAGGCCTGTAAGTGATGATGTACTGAAAACGTGAGAGAAATAAAGACCATCTAGCCTGACGAGAGGATAGCCTTTTAGCGTCTGTGATATAGGATAGATTTTTATGATCGGTTATAACCAGAATTTTGTGTCTAGCTCCTTCTAACAAGTACCTCCATTCTTTAAAAGCCATCACTATAGCTAATAATTCCCTGTTCCCGACGTCGTAGTTCTTTTCAGACTCAGACAAGCGTTTAGAAAAGTAACAACAGGGAAGGAGGGGTTCGTCATACGATTGTCTTTGTGACAACACTGCTCCTATACCTGATTCAGAAGCGTCTACTTCCAGTACAAAGGGAAGGGAAGGATCAGGATGGTGTAACACAGGGGCAGTGGCAAATGCCTTTTTAAGTGTCTCGAAGGCCACAATAGCATTAGGATTCCAAACCCTGGGGTGTAAACCTTTTTTAGTCAGTTTAGTGATAGGGGAAATAATGGATGAGAAGTTTTTAACAAACTTTCTGTAATAATTGGCAAACCCTATAAATCGCTGTATTGCCTTAAGTCCTTGTGGAAGGGGCCAGGACAGTATAGCTTCCAATTTAGAAGGATCCATGCTGAATCCTTGTTCAGAAATTACATAACCCAGGAATTGTACAGAAGTTTGGTCGAATAAGCATTTTTCTAATTTACAATAAAGACCGTTCTGCAACAACCTCTTGAGCACCATTCTAACATGAGTATGGTGTGTCTTCAAATCTGGAGAATATACAAGTATGTCATCAAGGTAGACTACGGCACAGACATGCAGTAGATCTCTAAGGACATCGTTTATGAGATCCTGAAATACGGCAGGAGCATTACACAATCCAAAAGGCATGACAAGATACTCGTAATACCCACTACGTGTATTGAACGCCGTTTTACATTCATCATTCTCCTTTATACGAACAAGGTTATAAGCCCCCCTGAGGTCTAGTTTAGTAAAATATCTAGAACCTTTAACACAATCAAACAACTCAGTGATGAGAGGGATCGGATAGGCATTTTTAACCGTTATATTGTTTAGAGCCCTGTAGTCTATACACGGCCTCAAATCGCCCTCCTTTTTTGCCACAAAAAAGAAACCAGCACCAGCAGGAGAGGAGGACATTCTAATAAAACCTTTACTTAAGGCTTCCCGTATGTACTCCTCCATGACCTGGTTTTCTTTCTCAGAAAGAGGGTAGACCTTACCCCTAGGAGGTATAGTACCCGGTAACAGGTTTATGGCACAGTCATAGTCACGATGTGGAGGTAGCTTATCTGCCTCCCTTTTTTCGAAAACCAATGCAAGGTCTGCATACACAGAAGGGACAGAAACAGAAAGTGGTTTAGCCGTGGGCACGTTGAGTAAACAAACAGGACGTACATGAGCCATACAGTCTCGTTGACAGGATTCCCCCCAGGAGAGTATATCTAGACAACCCCAATCAAGTACTGGGTTGTGTTTGACTAACCAGGGAAAACCCAGAACGATGGAAGCAGTAGGGGAGTCAATTATTTGGAAGGTTAACCTTTCCTTGTGTAAAGCACCCACAGACATAACTATATATTGGGTTTCATGGGTCACCAGAGGTTTCTCAAGTGGTCTACCATCTATGGCCTCAACGGATCAAAGTCAGGGCTGCGGTTTTGGCAAAGTTCTCATCCATAAGGTTGTCTGCCGCACCTGAATCGATCAAGGCTTTAGTTGTTAGAGTGGTTTCATTGACCAAAAGAGAAACCGTAATAAACGGTCTGGAGATGGACACATGAGGGGACAAAGTCATAACAACCGAGGCCGACCCCTCTCTAGGCCTTAGGTGCTGTATTTTCCCTGTAATTTAGGGCAGGTATTACAGTGGTGCCCCCTCTTTCCACAATAAAGACATAACCCCTCCCTTCTACGATACGTTCTTTCAGCCTCAGTTAACCCCGTAGCACCCAATTGCATGGGTTCGGGGGATGGTTGCCTAGGAGCGGGTAATGCTAGTAATGCAGTGCTGGGTAGAGCATGTAACACCTGTGTATCCATCCGTCTTTGACTACGCCTCTCTCTAATACGGTTATCAATAAGGATTACATAGTCTATAACATCATCCAGAAGAACAGGCAGTTCCCTGGATGCTATTTCATCCAGTATGTAAGCGGCCAAACCCTCCTGAAAGGCTGTTACGAGGGTGTCGTTATTCCAAACCACTTCAGCTGCTAGAGTGCGGAATTCGATAGTATAATCCGCTACAGATCTGTTACCCTGTCGAACCCTAAGCAGAGCTTTGCCAGCAGAGGCAACCCTACCGGGTTGATCAAATGTGCGTTTGAATGCTGTCAAAAAATCTGCAAAGGACATAGGAGACATATTCTCCCACATGGGGTTTGCCCATGCTAAAGCTCTCCCGGACAGGTGGTTTATCAAAAAGGCAATTTTGGATCTGTCAGAGGGATAGGAACGTGGATTCATCACCAAATGGATATCAATTTGGTTGAGGAAACCACGACACAAAGCTGGGTCACCACTGTAGCGCTGTGGCGGCGTCATATGAACTACGTGAGCAGGGACAGGTACTGGAGTGGGAATGGGTTCGGACACCGCAGCAGCAACCTCCTGAACGGCAGGTTGCAAGTGTGCAGTACGAGCCAGTATGGTTTGTAAGGCCTGGGCAAAATGGTCCATACGGTGGTCTAAACCATCAATTCTAGCCTCCTGATTAACAAGTAGCTGTGGAATGTCAGCAGGTTCCATTTTGGCCCTGTTGTAATGTCACGATTCGGGGAACCCAACACGCTAACACACACACACACACACACACACACACACACACAGAAAGTGTGCAGTACCGGTCCTTAGAGTGGCCGGGCTAAGCACACACAGAATAGTCAGGAGACAAGCCGAGTAAGGGGAACCAGAAGACAGAATAACGAGAAACAAGCCGAGGTCAAAGGGTAGGAGAAAGTCACAAAGTCAGATTAGGCTATGTGCTCTTGGACTACTAGAAGCACGACAGGGCACCATGGAGTGGGAGAGGTAAGAATATATAGGCAGTACTTAATTTCTTTTTACCCACGTCACAGTTGAATTTATTATGATTTGTGTTAGATAGAATATAGGTTTATGATAGAAATCCTGATTAGAATGTTTATCAATGTCATAATTATGCTCCAAATTCAGTCTGGCGAATTTGCCATTTGGACCCGAATTCGGATGCCCATAAAACCCCACGAAGGACAAGCATGTAGCATTGAAGAGAACGGATCTTCTGTAGCCTCTATCCGGTCTAACAGGAAACAGTGTGTTGCTCCCTGTGCACACTTCCTGTCAGATCAGATAGAGGATACAGGAGCTCATCTACCATGGTTCGCGGTTCGGCCATGCTACATGCTGTGACCAGCAGTGGGGGAGCAATGTGCCTAATTAGCCTAGTGGTCATGCTGGCCCTGTTTAAATCCTTCTAATAGGTGCCTCCATTTCTCAAACACCAAAACTATACATAGAAGCTTCCTTTTCTCTATATCATAGTTCCTTTCAGAATCCAAAAAGTTTCTTAGACTTAAAACAACATGGGTGTAATGAGTCTACTGGTTTCTCTCTATTAGACAAGACTGCACCAAACCAGATTCTGAGGCATGCAGTTCTACGATAAAGGGTAATGTAATGTCACAGTATACCAAAATGAGGGCTAAAGAAATGCTTCATATGTCCATTTGTGTATGTTGGCACCTTTTTTCATCATTCATACTATTGGGGCGATTATAGTAGAAAAGTTATTTATGAACTGTAGATAATAATTCGATAAACCTATAAAGGGTTGAATGGCTTTAAGTCCCTGTGGAAGCGGCCATGAACATATGGTCTCTAGTGATACCGGAGAAACTGACGGAAGCCAAGCACAGAGAGATGGACACAGGTTTCTTCAGGAAGGAAGAGATTCTTTATTCGGTTCACCGATCGGGACTCAGAGGGACTAATGTCACCAAAATACAACAAGTTCTGAGCCCCGGACAATAGTGCAGGCTCCTTATATAGGCACATAACTCCTCCCATATTAAGCTCCACCCGCACATTCTCTTGACCAATCAATACAAATAAGAATTAACTTCCTGCTTGACCGCATGGCTTGTCCAGCACAATGGAGGAGGGGAATACTACATCCTGTATTCTTGCACATGCTCCGTACACTACTGATCGTATCTTGCCACGTGCAACTAACTGATCGATACGTCAGCATATGCACGTACACATGCCACGTGGTAATCTCGGCCTACTAAATTTATTTTTACCGAGATTCCACCACACTAGTTTAGTATGATCCATAATTTCAAAATAACATAACCCAGGCATTGAACTGTCTTCTGGTCAAAGAAGCACTTTTCTAATTTACTTTTTTATTTTTTTATTCATATTAAATTATGTTTCATAGCTAAATATTTGATTTGAAATGAAAGCCCTGTTTCTCCTGAACAAATGTATATATAATACCTGTGGGTGCACTTAATATGAAAGAGGTAAATTATGGTTGAACAGACATATAGTTCAAATTCCAGGTTTTGTTTTGGTCAAAACTTGTATTGCCTCCATCCTTAAGGATTTAAAAGAAATGCAAAACTTTTTTTCCAATCTGGACCTGTATGCAGGGGAGTGTGACTAAGGCTGAATAAACAAAAGTGATTTAATTCCTAAATGGCAGAAAATTGCGCAGTGAGACTGCAGGAGCATGAGCTGTACACCAAAACTGCTTCATTAACCCCTTAAGGACGGCAGGCGTGCATAGCACGTCCCCGCCGTCCTATTCACTAACCCGATCGCCGGCGATCGCGGTGCGGGGGACTCACCTGGCGTCCCAGAGAGTCCCCCTGCTGCCGTTCCGGCCCTCCTGGTCCATGTGATCACTAGGCATAGCCGTCCATAGCATTGCCAGCGGGGGGAGTGCCTGGAATGACAGGTACTCCCCTTGCTGCCTGTAAAAAAATAAATAAAAGTTTAAAACAGTTTAAAATACAATTATATATACACACACACTGTCTAGGTGTATTTTAATATTAATATATATATATATATTTGATATATATAGATATCAAAATACATGTAGAATGATATTGATTAAATATATATGTAATTATAATTATATATATATATAATATAAAATAAATAAATATGTTAAAAAATAAAAATAAATAATTAAAAATATATATGTGTAATTTCGTTCTAACTGTATTTTGATATTAATATATATATATATATATATTGATATCAAAATACACGTAGAACAAAATAATATATATATCTATATACATAAGCATATACGTATATATCACTATATATATATACCTATATATAAATAAAAATAATTGAAAAAAATTATATATATATATATATATATATATAATAATTCTACGTATATATTTATGTAATCATTTTACCTAATAAGGTCATTTTATTAATTACAATTTGTGGGACCTGCCTGACAACCCAGGCCGAAAGTCCAGGGAATTTAATTTGCTAGCACTATATTTAACCCTGTAACTTTCCAAGACATCATAAAACCTGTGCATGGGGGATACTGTTTTACTCAGAAGACTTCGCTGAACTCAAATATTAGTGTTTCAAAACAGTAAAATGTATTACAACGATGATATAGTCAGTGAAAGTGACATTTGCATTTTTCATACACAAATGGCACTTACACTGACTATATAATTGTTGTGATACTTTTTACTGTTTTGAAACACTAATAATTGTGTTAAGTGAAGTCTCCCGAGTATAACAGTACCCCTCATGTACAGGTTTTATGTTTTTTTTTTTATAGTTACAGAGTCAAATATAAGGCTTGCGTTTCAGTTTTTTCACATTGAATTTCGCCAGATTGGTTACGTTGCCTTTGAGACCGTATGGTAGCCCAGGAATGAAAATTATTATGCCCCCATGATGGCATACCATTTGCAATAGAAGATAACCCAAGGTATTGCAAATGGGGTATGTCTAGTCTTTTTAGAAGCCACTTAGTCACAAACACTGGCCAAAATTTTATTTTTCACACACAAAGAAATATTAACACTAGCTTTGGCCAGTGTTTGTTACCAAGTGGCTACTAAAAAAGACTGGACATACCACATTTGCAATACCTTGGGTTGTCTACTATTGCAAATGGTATGCCATCATGGGGGTTATTCTCATTCCTGGGCTACCATACGCTCTCAAAGGCAACATAACCAATCTGGCGAATTTCAATGTGAAAAAACTTACAAATGTAACATGCTAGATTTGACCCTGTAACTTCCCAAAACACCATAAAACCTGTACATTGCAGGTACTGTTTTACACGAGACATCAATTGTTACAAATCGCTATTTGTAACTGGCCCTTTAAATGGAAAATTGCCCTGCTTCCCTGGATTGTGGAGAAGCCTATTTGCCAGCCTCCTTCCTCATGACTATGGCCCCTGGAAGATTGTGCCCCTGAAAACGTATTAACTTTCATTGGGTGTGTATGGCCCTTTAAGAACCGTCTAGGGACATATTGTGACTTTGCTGAACAATACCCCTTTAAGACTATGTCCCCAGACCTGTAAAATAACTTGCCCCTGGCTCTCTCCCACTTGGTTCAGTAAATAGGGCTTACTGAACCAAGTACCACACAGGCGGACCACCCAGAAATTAAAGTATGCAGGCAATTTACCTCCCAGGCTGTGAGGTTACTGCAGGTTAATTGCCGACCGCTGGGTGGCCGCAGTTCGTGCAAAGGAACACGTGGCGGCGGCCATGTTTGTTCATTCGAATGCGGTCAGCGGTGTATGCTAAAGATTCTGTGGAACTGAAATCGGCTACACATTTTACCGAACACCGCTGACCCTTACCTTCTCCTACACTTCGTTTTTCAGCTCCAGAGACTAAGTCCCGTTCGAAATGTCGTTTTTCAGCATGAAATTGACCGACCGCACAGCCCAAATCTATGGAACTGTTTTGGGCAGGAAATGTTGCTTGTGGTCGGTCATAAAGGGACCTCCAGCTAACTTTTGATCCACTGGAGGGATTTGGCTGATTTTTGGACGTGTTTATGTTTGATGTATGCTGAGTTCAAATATGTAACTTTTACTGGAGATTGAAAGTATAGTTTTAAAGTTACAGTGTATGTGTGAAAACTGTATTTTTACTGTCTGTAATAATTATGTTAATTGCTTATCTGAGGTGAGGGGATGTGTGGGTTGTACTGATACTGGAGAAACTGACGGAAGCCAAGCACAGAGAGATGGACACAGGTTTCTTCAGGAAGGAAGAGATTCTTTATTGGATCACCGATCGGGACTCAGAGGGACTAGCGTCACCAAAATACAGCAAGTTCTGAGCCCCGGACAATAGTGCAGGCTCCTTATATAGGCACATAACTCCTCCCATATTAAGCTCCACCCGCACATTCTCTTAACCAATCAACACAAATGAGAATTAACTTCCTGTTTGACCGCATGGCTTGTCCAGCACAATGGAGGAGGGGAATACTACATCCTGTATTCTTGCACATGCTCCGTACACTACTGATCGTATCTTGCCTCGTGCAACCAACTGATCGATACGTCAGCATATGCACGTACACATGCCACGTGGTAATCTCGGCCTACTAAATTTATTTTTACCGAGATTCCACCACATTCCCCCCTTTGATGCCTCTTGATATTTCACAATTACTTGAGGCATCACTTAACCTTGGTTTGCATACACCGCAAGTTACCTTGAACCAGACCAGACTTATCTTATGATGTGAATCTTCAACACTCATCTTCCTGCATTGGTTCTCCCTGATCTAGAGCTTTATACTTATAAACCGCCATTATCTGTGCAGCAGCCTTCCTCTCTGCTATATTTTCTATCAGGCTTTGCACAGACCTAACTACTAAGGGTATAAGACACGGCAGGAGTAGACACAACATTAAAATCAGTAGGACTCCACCTACCACTGCCTTAAGCCCTCCAAACCACTCATACCAGCTACCAAACCAACTACTTGGATTGTACCCTTTCCATACCTGAGTAGGCACATGCGCTAGTTTAACCATATGGCTAGTAAGCTCAGCTATTGCTTGCCCTTCGTCATCTATTTGAAGACAGCAATTGCTCAGGTTAAACTTCCCACATACACCTCCCTCTACTGCCAAAAGGTAATCCAAGGCTAATCTATTTTGGTAGACTGCTGTCCTCATCCTGGTGTTATGCTTCGCTAGAAGATTGAGCGCTTGTGATGTTTCGTTAGTGATAATCTCAACCACCGCCTGTAATCTTATAATTCGGTTGAGCATATAAATAGGGGTTCTATAACCAAAGGTACCATCTTCTGCCCACGTGGCTGGCCCATAATAATCTATGATACGCTGGGGAGGCCATTCATCATCTTCCCAGGCGCCTATCTCTATGGGTCCCCTTTTCTTCCTATGATTCACATCATACACTTTAACACCTAAAGTCTCACCTGTTTCAATCGGTAACAAGAAGAAGGATGGTTTGAGCATACCCAACACACATGCCCCTTCCCAGTCCTGTGGCAACTCCGAATAGGCTTTCTTACCACAGATCCAGTACAAATTTGCTGGGGCTCTCCAGGTAGATGTGATGGATAAATCAAACCACACATCCTTTAAATTGGCGTATCTAGCAAACGGGTTAGATGGTTCTGAGACATTTGAAGCCGACCACTAAGTTGTATTCTTTGTATCATCATCATAAGCTTTTTGCCCTAGACAAGTTAATTCTCCTACAGAAGTATTATACATTATTCCTTTCCTTGCTATGCAAACATAACCTATGATGGAGGTCTTTAATCTCCACTCAGATTTACCTCTAACACTCATATGATAATCGGCTTGTGTAGATATTAGTTGGTCAATTGCCTCAGAACCGGACATTACCTCCTTTGCTTCCCAAGGCCATTGGTCTCCCATGTTAGTACCTCCACACACATAGCAGTTGGTAACATTAAGACTACCGGCAATACTTTCGGCTAAATCAATGAACAGGTTTTTAGCATTATGGGGGATCTTATTATCTATACTCATCTCTTCATAAAAGGAATGGTATACTTGATGAGTTTGGGAGGATACCGTATCAGTCTCTATCCCTATAAACAATACTGTCCCAGGATCTAAACCCGTCCCGTATATTTGAAACCCAAATAAATTGCCATATTTGTCTAAGAACTTATCGGGGTTATTTATAAGTATATGGATGGGATTACATTCCATAGACTTACAATATGGGCTAGTCGGCAACTTAGTCACTATCATGTCTTTGTCTACTGTCTGTCCCCAAGTCGCCCACCCCACACAAGACCAATATGGGCAAAAGTTATAGTCTTTATTTGGGCATCTAGGACTCACATATTTATTTTTACTACTGGGACAAATATATTTATCATTAGACCCATACGTCCTCTCCCATCTAAGATCCCCACATACATTCCACGGCTTTCTACCACTTGATATCGCCTTACACGCATCAAATAGCAGAACACCCGAAGAATGTACGGATTCTAACACCGTCTTATTAATTAGGGTCCCCTGAGGATCTCCATTCCTGAGAGTCAACCAAATTGTACGGGGTTGATACTCCGGACTGAAGCACTTAGGTTCTCCTACTCCTAAATGGCACACACTATAATCTATATTTAAGTATCTACATCTCGATACATCTCCTTTACACTCGTATTGTGAATGCCAAATTAGGGTTTGGGAAATATGGTTACCTGTTCTCGTAGTCTTAATGCATACCTCACAGCTAGGAGTGTCGGTACCTCTACCTTCCTGAATATAAAAACACACATAAATAAACACTATCATTAACACATCTTTCGCCGTCATCCTCAGTCTTCGTCCGTGCGAAGGCACCTCAGCTTCCAGGATGTAAGGGCTGCAGGGAATGGAGTTCTGCTCGTCTTCACAGGAGTCCCTTCGAGACTTTCCCTGGCTTATAAACTATACGTCGGTGGGCGGACAGGCTTTATTATGGCCTTCTCACTCACGCACCAAATCCCAAAAATAATAAAATTTGTAATCCACAATAGTTCCTCGTTACTCCGACTGAGTAGTGCGTTTTAACCGGATCTTGCAGGGATTCTCTGGATCTGCTGTAACTTGCCAAGAATCGACTGCTGCTGGTTTAACCCTGGAGTGATGTATCCACGGAGTCACTTCGGCTACTTTTATCGCTGTAGGGGTAGACAAAAGAACAACATAAGGACCTCTCCACTTGGGCCCTAACGGTACATTATTCCACTCTTTAATCCACACTTGATCTCCTGGATGATAACTATGAACAGGGGGATAAATATTCACAGGTAATCTATCTTGTACCCATTTCTGTACCTCCTCCATAGTCTTACCCAACTCTACAACCTGCTGCCGGGTAATTCCTTCTCCCAACTGACTCAAATCCCCCCTTAAGTTACCAAGTACGGGAGGTGGTCGCCCATACATGATTTCAAAAGGAGAGAGGCCCATCCTTCTGGTAGGGGTACTGCGGATTCGCAATAGAGCTATGGGTAAGAGAACGTTCCACTTAAGTTGGGTTTCCTGACACATTTTAGCCAACTGGTTCTTAATAGTTCTATTCATTCTCTCTACCTTACCAGAACTCTGGGGTCTATATGCTGTATGAAGCCTCCACTTTATACCAAGCATATGAGTCAGTTGTTGTAGGCACTGATGAACAAAAGCTGGACCATTGTCCGATCCTATAGAACAGGGTAGTCCATATCGGGGTATTATTTCTCGTAGCAGGAATCTCACAACTTCTCCTGCTTTCTCTGTACGAGTAGGACATGCTTCTACCCAGCCTGAATAGGTGCACACAATTACCAGCAGGTAACGATGTCCACCCGATTTAGGCATCACTGTAAAGTCAATTTGTAAATCGGACATGGGGAGTCCCCCCATAAACTGGACTCCTGGTGGCTTTACTGGTCCTTGTCTTGCATTATTTTTAGCACACGTTACACATCTTCGTACAATGGCCTGAGTCAAGTTGGACAATCTTGGTATGTAGAAATGTTTTCTGAGAGATTCTTCTGTGCTGTCTCTCCCAGAATGTGTCCCGTTATGATAATTTTGGACAATTTCTACCGCTAGTGATGCTGGTATGACTATTCTTCCATCTTCTAGCTCAGAGGTAGGCAACCTACGGCACTAGTGCCATGCACGGCACTCGAGGTGTCTTTGCACGGCACTCAAGGCTGCTAGAGACAAATAGGCTCTGGCCTATGCGGAGTCTCAGTAAAACTTCAGATATCTGCTAATCCGAAAAGGTGGTGAAGGACAATCCTCAATTTATGCATTGCAGCACGTAGGAGGTAGTGATCTCAGATCACTTCCTCCCAGCACTTGTGAATAGGAATCCACACTGTAGTAGAGCAGCTCGCAGTTGCTGTTGCAGCTCCTGTCCTTGATATGTACCTGGCCGGTCTGGTCCCCACTGGAACCCAGGGAAGCCACCCAGACTGCTAGATATACACAGGAATGCAGAATCCTGCATTCCTGTGTAATCCCTCATACACATAGTACGGACAGCCCACACACAAACATACACATAATCTGCACAAACGCAACACCACTAACAATCCACATACATGCACACAACCCCACATGCAGTCTCTCACATGCAATACCTCAAACAGCCACCACACATACTACCAAACACACAATGTGACATATCCATCCACACAATTCCACAAGCGGCCCCCATACACAACTCACATTCATATGTATCATACACAATACCATAAACTACTCATGAACATATACAATATAATAGCTAATATACGCAGGGCCGTCTTTAACGTGGGGCAAACTGGGCAGCTGCATTGTGAGCCCCGCTGGCCTCAACTATTTCTAACCCCCGGCCGGTAATCCGCACACTAAGGAGGCCCACCGGGTGGCCCGTGCACAAAGGGCCACCCGGTGGGCTTCTGTCAGCAGGGTCCCGGTGGCGCACTGAGGCGCTTTAACAGCGCGAGCAGGCCCCTTGCTTTTTGGCAACAGGCTGGGAGGAAGTGACGGCCGTGCATCACTTCCTCCCACAAAGAGAGGAGCGCGCGGGAAAGAAGAGTAGGCAGAGTGGAGGGGGGCTGGCCGAGAGAGCCAGACCCCAACTCCCAACACCTTTAGCCACCAGCAGGAAAGGTAGGAAACTGGAGGGTGCGTTTAAAAGTGTAATTTTTGTGTGTGTCAGTATATCTGTGTGTGTGTGTATATGTCTGTGTCAGTATGTCTGTCAGTGTGTGTGTTAGTATGTCTGTGTGTGTCAGTATGTCAGTGTGTCTGTGTCAGCATGTCTGTGTCAGCATGTCTGTGTCAGTATGTCTGTCTGTGTGTGTGTCAGTATATCTGTGTGTCAGTATGTGTGTGTGTTAGTATGTCTGTGTGTGTGTGTCAGTAAATCTGTGTGTGTGTCAGTATGTCAGTATGTCTGTGTGTGTGTTTCAGTGTGTATATATCTCTGTGTGCGTGTATATGTGCATACATCTCAGCATTCACACACTAACACTACACACAAATACACCCCTACATTCAAATTTCAACACTATGTACAAACACATGTCTGTGTTACACACCAAAATTATATGTAAATACACCCCTGAATTCAAAAACCAACACTACACAAATACATGCTTGCAGTCACGCCAACACCACATACAAACATATTCCATACAAAAACCTGTTTACATTCGAACACACAAAAACCGCTTAGTGCTAAGACCTGGAAACATGGGTAAATGCTAGAACCCCAGCTGTCAATGCATTACTGGAGTTGCACGACAGATGGGGATCTACCTTTTAATCACTCGTGCAACAGGGAGGCCCAAAAAAATTCTTGCACCTCTCTACTTTAGGTCCGCCACTGCGTTGAGGTGGAGGACGTGATTGCACACCTGGGGAGGGGGGACAGGGTCCAGTCAATATTAAAGACGGCCCTGCATATACGCACAAATACAACAATACAAAGCAATTACAGTAAAATAACACAAGCAGGATACGGCAGCATACACACCTCATTTAAAAAAAAAAATAGGACCGGCACGCTACGGGACATCACAATCCTATATCGGCACAGTGCTGCTAAAAGGTTGCCTACCCCTGTTCTAGCTGATACCACTTGTTCTCCAAATACTTTCCTGGTTCAGTCTTTAACCACTCCTCTTCTTGAGCTGTATAAACTGGAGTCCATTGGGACAGTGGAGTTGGTATAAGAGCAGCTATATGCCCCACATACTCCTGTCTTCCTGATTCAGCAGCACGCTTGGCTGCACTATCTGCCATCCGATTTCCCTTGGTTACATCACCATCTCCTCTCAGATGCGCTCGACAATGTATGATACCGACTTCTTTCGGCTCCCACACTGCTTCCAATAGTTGTAGGATTTCAGCTGCGTATTTGATTTCTTTGCCTTCTGAATTCAGTAGTCCTCTTTCTTTATACAAAGCTCCGTGGGCATGAGTGGTTAAAAACGCATATTTGGAGTCCGTGTAGATGTTCACTCTTAAACCTTCAGCCAATTGTAACGCTCGTGTCAGTGCTATCAATTCTGCCTTTTGTGCTGATGTTCCTTTCGCCAGTGGCCGAGCTTCTATCACCTTGTCTATTGTTGTTACTGCATATCCTGCATAGCGGATTCCTTCTTCCACATAACTATTGCCGTCGGTATAATATTGAACATCGGGGTTCTGGATGGGAAAATCACGAAGATCTGGTCTACTTGAGAATACTTCATCCATTACTTCCAAACAATCATGTTGACTTTCAGTAGGTTGTGGCAAAAGGGTAGCTGGATTTAAGGTGTTTACAGTCTCTAAATGCACTCTTGGGTTTTCACACAACATTGCTTGATACTTGGTCATACGGCTGTTACTAAACCAATGATTTCCTTTGTAATCCAACAACGTCTGTACCGCATGTGGGACTCGCACATAAAGTTCCTGACCCAGAGTGAGTTTATCGGCTTCAGCTACTAGCAGGGCGGCTGCAGCTACGGCTCTTAGACAAGGTGGAAGTCCGCTGGCCACTGCATCCAATTGCTTAGACATGTAGGCAACAGGTCTTTGCCATGATCCCAAGTACTGTGTCAATACTCCCACAGCCATTCTTCTTTGCTCGTGTACATATAAGTAGAATGGTCGTGTGTGATCAGGTAGACCTAATGCTGGGGCACTCATCAAAGCCTTCTTCACATCTTCAAATGCCGTTTGCTGTTCTTGGGTCCATAAGAAGGGGTCGTGCTCTGTACCTTTGATAGCTGCGTACAGAGGTTTTGCCAGTATCGCGTAGCTGGGAATCCATATCCTACAGAAGCCTGCTGCCCCCAAGAATTCTCGCACTTGTCTTCTATTCTTGGGTATTGGTATTTGGCAGACAGCTTCTTTTCTCTCTGGCCCCATAATTCTTTGACCTTCAGAGATATGGAATCCCAGATATTTGACAGTTGGCAAACACAACTGAGCCTTCTTTCTAGACACCTTGTATCCTGCCTTCCAGAGAATGTGTAGTAGATCGTGCGTTGCTTGCTGACAGATTTCTTTTGTAACTGCTGCTATCAACAAGTCATCTACATATTGTAACAATACACACTCTCCTGGGATGGACTCGAAATCCAGTAGATCTTGACTTAGGGCTGAACCAAATAGGGTAGGTGAATTTTTAAACCCTTGGGGCAGTCTTGTCCAAGTCATTTGGCGTTTTGAGCCCGTTACAGCATTCTCCCATTGGAAAGCGAAAATACATTGACTTTCTGCGGCAATTCGGAGGCAAAAGAAGGCATCTTTAAGGTCTAAGACTGTAAAGTAGGTAGCCCCGCCCGGAATTAAAGCAAGCAGGTTATATGGATTGGGCACAACTGGATGTATACTAACAACCGCATCATTGACTGCTCTCAAGTCCTGCACAGGTCGATACTCATCTGTACCGGGCTTTTGAACAGGCAGCAATGGGGTGTTCCAGGGGGAAGTACAGAATTTTAGGATACCATACCGTATGAACTTATCCAGATAGGATTGGATGTTCTTCTTAGCCTTCTGCGGGATGTGGTATTGTCTTAGGCTCACTGGATAAACCCCAAGTTTTAGTTCAATTTTTATAGGTGGAATATTGCGGGCCAGTCCTGGTGGGTTGTTCTCTGCCCAAACTCCTGGTATGTTAAATAATGTCTCATCACTCCTAGGGTTTTGGCTAGTCAACGCTGTATAAAGTCGCCACTCTTCTTCCTTTGGTACGGATAATGTCATGATACCTGAAGGTCCATTAAACTTTAAAGATGTTGTTCCATTTGGTAGGAACGTAATCTGCGCTTGTAACTTAGATAGCATATCACGTCCCAGCAATTGGACTGGACATTCAGGCATATAAAGGAATTGATGTTTTACTACGTGGCCTCCCAATGTACAGAGTCGACTTTTAAGAACCGGTTTTTCAGCACTTCTTCCAGTCGCTCCTATCACAGTAATAGTCCTTCCAGATGGAGGAGCAACTAGATTAGTCACCACTGAATGTTCAGCACCAGTGTCGATCATGAACGCACTCCTTTTTCCCCCTATTGATACATCGACCATAGGCTCCGCTCGACCAAGGGGGATGGAGCCCGGTCGGTATCAATAGTCCTCCATGACCGTGTCAGCCAATCCTACAAAGTCCCTACCTTCTCTATCGCGGGACCTTTGCGCTGCTGGAATATACCTGTCTTCCCTAACACTTCCTCTGTTCCCATTGCTCCCTCTATTACCATTACTCCCTCCGGGGCCTCCTCTACCTCTCGCTCTGCCTCTAAAGTTTCCGTAGCCTGCCCTGGGTAGGTCTCTCTCGTACTGCTCTCTTTGCGGACATTCGTTCCTCCAATGCCCTTCTTCCTTGCAATACGCGCATTGATTCCTACTCAAAGGCTCCCTATTCCATCTACTATCGCCTCTATCTGGGCCCCGTCTATCTACGCCTGCGATCGCTACCGCTAGCATATCAGCCTTTTTACGCATCTTGCGCTCTTCCTCTTTCTTACTTTCTGTTTCCCTATTCATATAAACCTTATTCGCTACCTCCATTAGTTGGGTGATTGACATACCTGCAAACCCTTTTAACTTTTGTAGCTTGCGCTTAATATCTCCGTAAGCTTGGCTGACAAAGGCGGAGTTCACCATTCGGGAATTATCTGCGTCTTCCGGATTAAAGGGGGTATACAAGCGGTATGCCTCCAATAATCGGTCATAAAAGACACTGGGCGCTTCATCGCTTTTCTGAATCACCTCAACTGTCTTCGACATGTTAATAGCTTTCTTTCCTCCTGCTTTCATGCCAGCAATTATAGCGTCTCTATAGGCTCTGAGTTGAACCATATCAGCACCATTTACATTCCAATCGGGATCGGTGTTGGGATAATGTGTTGCGGCCCATGCTGCTGGATTAGCTTGGTTCAAAGTACGGGCTTTATCCTCTAGCGCTTTAATAGCCGCTTGATTAATTCTTGTCCTTTCCTCATTGTTGAATAAAGTCATTAATAACTGCTGGCAATCAGCCCATGTCGGGTTATGTGTCTGTACTATTGAGGTGAACAGATCAGTCATAGCTTGTGGTTTCTCAGTATACGAGGAATTGTGGGTCTTCCAATTTAAGAGATCGGTTGTCGTGAATGGGACATATACAAAGACTGGGTCAGCATGTGCCATTTGGCCTGCGGCATCGATATAGGCTGGCCCAGGATTCAGACGAAGAGGCATCTGATAGTGTTTTAATTGTTGGGCACCGGTCAACTGTCGGGTCTGTATGGGGCTACGTGGAGGGGCGTCAGTCATAGGTTCCAGTCGGGGAGAAATAGGGTATGGGGATGTGGGAGCTTGGTTTTGGGAAAAGGTTGTAAATAAAACACTTCGAGCCGAGCTAGATGAAGCTTGACCGGAAGTCTGAAGTGGCGCCAAATCAGGATATTCGTTTTTAATGGGGGTTGGTTCTGATTCCGGAAGGGGAGATTTAGTACGAGGGGGGGTGGATCCTGTACTGGAGGAGGAAGCGGAAGTGGATGAGGGTAATGAGGGGAGGGTTGCAGGACTTCCTGCATTTGCGTCACTTCCTCTTAACGGAAAGTAAGGGGGCGGCAAAGGGATCTCGGACTCAGGGGGCGTGTCCAAAATGGGCCTAACACCAGTCCTAGTGGACAAACAAGTCCTAGCTACCATGAGGCGACACTGCTCCTCGTGGCATGTCTGGAGCCATTTTGGCGAGTCATTTACGGCCTGTCTCCAACAATCAATATAAGGAAACTGGCCGTAAAGTTCAGGCCTACCCGATACAGCCACGTGTACGCGCTGTACCAGAGTTGGATCCAGACTGCCACGTGGCGGCCATGCCGCAACCAAAGTAGGCCACTCCCTAGTACACAAAGTGACCAAACGTACAGGAGACATTTTAACCCCAAAATCACAAGTTTTGAATCCCTTTTTAAAATTCTTCACCATACAACCTAAGGGATCCGGGATCGTTGACTGCGACGCACCCATACTTAACAATGGAACGTCGTCGACAAAGACTACTATACACGCGTACTATTCAACAGTCACACCCGTTTCCTCTGGCAACAGCACCACGTGGTACAGTTACCAAGTGAAACGTACACAATAACACAATAAACACTCAGGGAATTCCCGTACACACACAGCTGTTACACCAGTCACTAAATAATCAATATTATGCCCTTTGGCGTAACTATACAGTCACCCACGCTATAATTCTCTATATACGAATTACCCGTCTATAACACACCCCAGTAACATCGTCTTTTACAAATAGCAGTTACAGTACGGTTAGCATAGGTCAAAGCACAAGTTAAGGTCACAATACAATTATTAGTGGTTATGGTGTTAAACATGCAATGGACGACAATGATTAGTACTTATATACAGTGTCAGTAAATATACAGGGTTATGGTACCGTGCACTATAATACAGCAACACACTATTAACACTCTCGCTAGACGGCTGAGCTCACGCTATCTAACAAGATATACACTTTACTAAATAATCTTTAACACATTTACAATTCCCAACTAAACTATTGGCCAGTACCTTGAATGGACTACCTAAAACTATATACACCCGTTTTGGTTAGCCACACTGCCCAATCACCACATATAGCGAGCTAGAGAACCGAATTTACACAGGCGCCTCTTAGTCGCACTATCAAAAGTCTAGTGGGTTCCAAATTTACACGCCTTCCCACTTAGCCCAGATAGGTTGAGAGCTAGCGAACCGAATTTACACAGGCGCCGCTTAGTCTCCCGGTCCCTCCGACCTAGCGAACGTAATATACACCCTAGAACGCTAGTCTAGACAAGACACCGGTGTCCGGCTAGGGCTATTTACACCAGGACCCCGCCTGACTAACAAAATCAAACGGTCTGACTAAAGAGCGTTCGATCGAGCGGTGCGCCTTCGCTCCTTCCCTCCGACAGAGGGGGCAGATACACAGATTCAAACCCCTTTGGGCCTACCGCACAATCGGTATACCCCTAGTGGGTCCTGCCGTCTAAAACAGCAGTTGTCTTACCTCCTCGTTCCTGAACCTGAGTTCACACTCATCGACGGGGACACCCCAGCACTTCTCACGTAGAGGCCGATGATCTCCTGGACAACAGACCAGTGGCGCCGAGACGAAGGGAGGTCCACGCAGAAGTTCAGGGGTGCAGCCGTAGAGAACGTGGGCAAAGATAGACCGTCTCACGCCTCTGCCTCTCAGCTACCGTTGAACGATGAGCTTCCCGGCCAATGCACCAAATGATACCGGAGAAACTGACGGAAGCCAAGCACAGAGAGATGGACACAGGTTTCTTCAGGAAGGAAGAGATTCTTTATTGGATCACCGATCGGGACTCAGAGGGACTAGCGTCACCAAAATACAGCAAGTTCTGAGCCCCGGACAATAGTGCAGGCTCCTTATATAGGCACATAACTCCTCCCATATTAAGCTCCACCCGCACATTCTCTTAACCAATCAACACAAATGAGAAATAACTTCCTGTTTGACCGCATGGCTTTTCCAGCACAATGGAGGAGGGGGAATACTACATCCTGTATTCTTGCACATGCTCCGTACACTACTGATCGTATCTTGCCTCGTGCAACCAACTGATCGATACGTCAGCATATGCACGTACACATGCCACGTGGTAATCTCGGCCTACTAAATTTATTTTTACCGAGATTCCACCACAGTACTATTCTGTTATTGGTTATTTTATACCTCCCCCTGGGTGTGGTCTGTTTGTACCTGACTGTAATAAAAAGCAGGCTGGGTGTTCCAGACCTCAGACCTCTTCTGACCCTCAATACGTAGCCTTGTCTCGTTATTGGAGGGAACTGCTATATCACACTGGGGATTGCTATGCTCTGCATATTCCCCTGAGCTTAATCACTTAGCTCTTTTAAGAGCCTGTTCCGGATACACTCTCCTGGAGGAGAGGTCTTCTCCACACGGTCCTGGAGGACAGAATCCGATCCAGGGTGGAAGGAAGACGGCGAGGCTCCAGTTAAGCTACGGTGGTTGTGGAGCCTGCGGTGGTTGTGGTGTCGTCTGCAGTGCTTGGAGTCCTATGTAAGCGCTAGGAGCATCCATCAACGGAGGGTACTCAGTCGGAGTACACGGAGCTCCGTTACATCGATGAATACAAATATGTGTATTTTATTGCAGTAAATGCAAACAGTATTATGACATTCACAGTTAATATGTCACGTAGAACTAAAAAAATAACGTTTCTTATTTTCTCCCATATTCTGTATTTTATTCATATTAAATTATGTTTCATAGTGATACCGGAGAAACTGACGGAAGCCAAGCACAGAGAGATGGACACAGGTTTCTTCAGGAAGGAAGAGATTCTTTATTGGATCACCGATCGGGACTCAGAGGGACTAGCGTCACCAAAATACAGCAAAGTCTGAGTACTGAATACATAGAGTACATTCCTTATATAGCACTGTAGCTCCTCCCACAATTAACTACACCCACACATACCCTTAACCTATTTAATAAATAGAGTCTAAACTCATCCATCCGGTCTAACCACGTGGCTCATCTGATACAAAGGAGAGGGACGCGTAATTCCAGTTCTTACATTCCTGCACCTGGTCAGTACAGTGATGACAGTATCTTAGCTACGTGTTATTAACTAACTGATACTACAAACACATATACATACATATGCCTTGTGGCAATCTTAGCCTGCTAAACTTGTATTTTACTGGAATTACATCACATTCCCCCCTTTGATGCCTCTGATATTTCACAATTACTTGAGGCATCACTTAACCTTGGTTTGCATATACCTCAGGTTACCATGAACCAGACCAGACTTATCTTATGATGTGAATCTTTTAACACTCATCTTCCTGCATTGGTTCTCCTTGATCTAGAGCCTTATACTTATATATCGCCATTATCTGTGCAGCAGCCTTCCTCTCTGCTATACTTCCTATCAGGCTTTGCACAGACCTAACTACTAAGGGTATAAGACACGGTAGGAGTAGACACAACAGTAAAATCAGTAGGACTCCACCTACCACTGCCTTAAGCCCTCCAAACCACTCATACCAGCTACCAAACCAACTACTTGGATTGTACCCTTTCCATACCTGAGTAGGCACATGCACTAGTTTAACCATATGGCTAGTAAGCTCAGCTATTGCTTGCCCTTCGTCATCTATTTGAAGACAGCAATTGCTCAGGTTAAACTTCCCACATACACCTCCCTCTACTGCCAAAAGGTAATCCAAGGCTAATCTATTTTGGTACACTGCTGTCCTCATCCTGGTATTATGCTTCGCTAGAAGATTGAGTGCTTGTGAGGTCTCATTAGTAATAATCTCAACCACCGCCTGTAATCTTATAATACGGTTGAGCATATAAATTGGGGTTCTATAACCAAAGGTACCATCTTCTGCCCACGTGGCTGGCCCATAATAATCTATGATACGCTGGGGAGGCCATTCATTATCTTCCCAGGTGCCTATCTCTAAGGGTCCCCTTTTCTTCCTATGATTCACATCATACACTTTAACACCTAAAGTCTCACCTGTTTCAATCGGTAACAAGAAGAAGGATGGTTTGAGCATACCCAACACACATGCCCCTTCCCAGTCCTGTGGCAACTCCGAATAGGCTTTCTTACCACAGATCCAGTACAAATTTGCTGGGGCTCTCCAGGTAGATGTGATGGATAAATCAAACCACACATCCTTTAAACTGGCATATCTAGCAAACGGGTTAGATGGTTCTGAGACATTTGAAGCCGACCACCAAGTTGTATTTTTAGTATCATCATCATAAGCTTTTTGCCCTAGACAAGTTAATTCTCCTACAGAAGTATTATACATTATTCCTTTCCTTGCTATGCAAACATAACCTATGATGGAGGTCTTTAATCTCCACTCAGATTTACCTCTAACACTCAAATGATAATCGGCTTGTGTAGATATTAGTTGGTCAACTGCCTCAGAACCGGACATTACCTCCTTTGCTTCCCAAGGCCATTGGTCTCCCATGTTAGTACCTCCACACACATAGCAGTTGGTAACATTAAGACTACCGGCAATACTTTCAGCTAGGTCAATGAACAGGTTTTTAGCGTTATGGGGGATCTTATTATCTATACTCATCTCTTCATAAAAGGAATGGTATACTTGATGAGTCTGGGAGGATACCGTATCAGTCTCTATTCCTATAAACAATAATGTCCCAGGATCTAAACCCGTCCCGTATATCTGAAACCCAAATAAATTTCCATACTTATCTAGGAACTTGTCGGGGTTATTAATAAGTATATGGACTGGGTTACATTCCATAGACTTACAATAAGGGCTAGTCGGCAACTTAGTCACTATCATGTCTTTATCTACTGTCTGTCCCCAAGTCGCCCACCCCACACAAGACCAATATGGACAAAAGTTATAGTCTTTATTTGGGCATCTAGGACTCACATATTTATTTTTACTACTGGGACAAATATATTTATCATTAGACCCATACGTCCTCTCCCATCTAAGATCCCCACATACATTCCACGGTTTTCTACCACTTGATATCGCCTTACATGCATCAAATAGCAGAACACCCGAAGAATGTACGGATTCTAACACCGTCTTATTAATTAGGGTCCCCTGAGGATCTCCATTCCTGAGAGTCAACCAAATTGTACGAGGTTGATACTCTGGACTGAAGCACTTAGGTTCTCCTACTCCTAAATGGCACACACTATAGTCTATATTTAGGTATCTACATCTTGATACCTCTCCTTTACATTCGTATTGTGAATGCCAAATTAGGGTTTGGGAAATATGGTTACCTGTTCTCGTAGTCTTAATGCATACCTCACAGCTAGGAGTGTCGGTACCTCTACCTTCCTGAATATAAAAACACATATAAATAAACACAATCAAAAGCACATCTTTCGCCGTCATCCTCAGTCTTCGTCCGTGCGATGGAACCTCAGCTTCCAGGATGTGAGGGCTGCAGGGAATGGAGTTCTGCTCATCTTCACAGGTGTCCCTTCGAGACTTTCCTGGCTTATACACTATGTGATGGTAAGCGGACAGGCTTTATTATGGCCTTCTCACTCACACCTGTAACAATAAAATTTGTAATCCACAATAATTCCTCGTTACTCCGACTGAGTAGTGCGTTTCAACCGGATCTTGCAGGGATTCTCTGGATCTGCTGTAATTTGCCAAGAATCGACTGCTGCTGGTTTAACCCTGGAGTGATGTATCCACGGAGTTACTTCGGCTACTTTTATCGCTGTAGGGGTAGACAAAAGAACAACATAAGGACCTCTCCACTTGGGCCCTAACGGTACATTATTCCACTCTTTAATCCACACTTGGTCTCCTGGATGATAACTATGAACAGGGGGATAAATATTCACAGGTAATCTATCTTGTACCCATTTCTGTACCTCCTCCATAGTCTTACCCAACTCTACAACCTGCTGCCGGGTAATTCCTTCTCCCAACTGACTCAAGTCCCCCCTTAAGTTACCAAGTACGGGAGGTGGTCGCCCATACATGATTTCAAAAGGAGAGAGGCCCATCCTTCTGGTAGGGGTACTGCGGATTCGCAATAAAGCTATGGGTAAGAGAACGTTCCACTTAAGTTGGGTTTCCTGACACATTTTAGCCAACTGGTTCTTTATAGTTCTATTCATTCTCTCTACCTTACCAGAACTCTGGGGTCTATATGCAGTATGAAGCCTCCACTTTATACCAAGCATATGAGTCAGTTGTTGTAGGCACTGATGAACAAAAGCTGGACCATTGTCCGATCCTATAGAACAGGGTAGTCCATATCGGGGTATTATTTCTCGTAGCAGGAATCTTACAACTTCTCCTGCTTTCTCTGTACGAGTAGGACATGCTTCTACCCAGCCTGAATAGGTGCACACAATTACCAACAGGTAACGATGTCCACCCGATTTAGGCATTACTGTAAAGTCTATTTGTAGATCGGACATGGGGAGTCCCCCCATAAACTGGACTCCTGGTGGCTTTACTGGTCCTTGTCTTGCATTATTCTTAGCACACGTTACACATCTGCGTACAATGGCCTGAGTCAAGTTGGACAATCTTGGTATGTAGAAATGTTTCCTGAGAGATTCTTCAGTACTGTCTCTCCCAGAATGTGTCCCGTTGTGATAATTTTGGACAATTTCTACCGCTAGTGATGCTGGTATGACTATTCTTCCATCTTCTAGCTGATACCACTTGTTCTCCAAATACTTTCCCGGTTCAGTCTTTAACCACTCCTCTTCTTGAGCTGTATAAACTGGAGTCCATTGGGACAGTGGAGTTGGTATAAGAGCAGCTATATGCCCCACATACTCCTGTCTTCCTGATTCAGCAGCACGCTTAGCTGCACTATCTGCCATCCGATTTCCCTTGGTTACATCACCATCTCCTCTCAGATGCGCTCGACAATGTATGATACCGACTTCTTTCGGCTCCCACACTGCTTCCAATAGTTGTAGGATTTCAGCTGCGTACTTGATTTCTTTGCCTTCTGAATTCAGTAGTCCTCTTTCTTTATACAAAGCTCCGTGGGCATGAGTGGTTAAAAACGCATACTTAGAGTCCGTATAGATATTTACTCTTAAACCTTCAGCCAATTGTAACGCTCGTGTTAGTGCTATTAATTCTGCCTTTTGTGCTGATGTTCCTTTCGCCAGTGGCCGAGCTTCTATCACCTTGTCTATTGTTGTCACTGCATATCCTGCATAGCGGATCCCTTCTTTCACATAACTACTGCCGTCGGTGTAATATTGAACATCGGGGTTCTGGATGGGAAAATCACGAAGATCTGGTCTACTTGAAAATACTTCATCCATTACTTCCAAACAATCATGTTGACTTTCAGTAGGTTGCGGCAAAAGGGTAGCTGGATTTAAGGTGTTTACAGTCTCTAAATGCACTCTTGGGTTTTCACACAACATTGCTTGATACTTGGTCATACGGCTGTTACTAAACCAATGATTTCCTTTGTAATCCAACAACGTCTGTACTGCATGTGGGACTCGTACATAAAGTTCTTGACCCAGAGTGAGTTTATCGGCTTCAGCTACTAGCAGGGCGGCTGCAGCTACGGCTCTTAGACAAGGTGGAAGTCCGCTGGCCACTGCATCCAGTTGCTTAGACATGTAGGCAACAGGTCTTTGCCATGATCCCAAGTACTGTGTCAATACTCCCACAGCCATTCTTCTTTGCTCGTGTACATATAAGTAGAATGGTCGTGTGTGATCAGGTAGACCTAATGCTGGGGCACTCATCAAAGCCTTCTTCACATCTTCAAATGCCGTTTGCTGTTCTTGGGTCCATAAGAAGGGGTCGTGCTCTGTACCTTTGATAGAGGTTTTGCTAGTATCGCATAGCTGGGAATCCATATCCTACAGAAGCCTGCTGCCCCCAAGAATTCTCGCACTTGTCTTCTATTCTTGGGTATTGGTATTTGGCAGACAGCTTCTTTTCTCTCTGGCCCCATAATTCTTTGACCTTCAGAGATATGGAATCCTAGATACTTGACAGTTGGCAAACACAACTGAGCCTTCTTTCTAGACACCTTGTATCCTGCCTTCCAGAGAATGTGTAGTAGATCGTGCGTTGCTTGCTGACAGATTTCTTTTGTAACTGCTGCTATCAACAAGTCATCTACATATTGTAACAATACACACTCTCCTGGGATGGACTCGAAATCCAATAGATCTTGACTTAGGGCTGAACCAAATAGGGTAGGTGAATTTTTAAACCCTTGGGGCAGTCTTGTCCAAGTCATTTGGCGTTTTGAGCCCGTTACAGCGTTCTCCCACTGGAAAGCGAAAATACATTGGCTTTCTGCGGCAATTCGGAGGCAAAAGAAGGCATCTTTGAGATCTAAGACTGTGAAGTAAGTAGCCCCGCCCGGAATTAAAGCAAGCAGGTTATATGGATTGGGTACAACTGGATGTATGCCAACAACCGCATCATTGACTGCTCTTAAGTCCTGTACAGGTCGATACTCATCTGTACCGGGCTTTTGAACAGGCAGCAATGGGGTGTTCCAGGGGGAAGTACAGAATTTTAGGATACCATACCGTATGAACTTATCCAGATAGGATTGGATGTTCTTCTTAGCCTTCTGCGGAATGTGATATTGTCTTAGGCTCACTGGATAAACCCCATGTTTCAGTTCAATTTTTATTGGTGGAATATTGCGGGCCAGTCCTGGTGGGTTGTTCTCTGCCCAAACTCCTGGTATGTTAAACAATGTCTCATCACTCCTAGGGTTTTGGCTAGTCAACACTGTATAAAGTCGCCACTCTTCTTCCTTTGGTACGGATAAAGTCATAATACCTGAAGGTCCATTAAACTTTAAAGATGTTGTTCCATCTGGTAGGAACGTAATCTGCGCTTGTAATTTGGATAGCATATCACGTCCCAGCAATTGGACTGGACATTCAGGCATATAAAGGAATTGGTGTTTTACTACGTGGCCTCCCAATGTACAGAGTCGACTTTTAAGAACCGGTCTTTCAGCACTTCTTCCAGTTGCTCCTATCACAGTAATAGTCCTTCCAGATGGAGGAGCAACTAGATTAGTCACCACTGAATGTTCAGCACCAGTGTCGATCATGAACGCACTCCTTTTCCCCCCTATTGATACATCGACCATAGGCTCCGCTCGACCAAGGGGGATGGAGCCCGGTCGGTATCAATAGTCCTCCATGACAGTGTCAGCCAATCCTACAAAGTCCCTACCTTCTCTATCGCGGGACCTTTGCGCTGCTGGAATATACCTGTCTTCCCTAACACTTCCTCTGTTCCCATTACTCCCTCTATAACCATTACTCCCTCCGGGGCCTCCTCTACCTCTCGCTCTACCTCTAAAGTTTCCGTAGCCTGCCCTGGGTTGGTCTCTCTCGTACTGCTCTCTTTGCGGACATTCGTTCCTCCAATGCCCTTCTTCCTTGCAATACGCGCATTGATCCCTACTCAAAGGCTCCCTACTCCATCTATTATTGCCTCTATCTGGGCCCCGTTTATCTACGCCTGCGATCGCTACCGCTAGCATATCAGCCTTTTTACGCATCTTGCGCTCTTCCTCTTTCTTACTTTCTGTATCCCTGTTCATATAGACCTTATTTGCTACCTCCATTAGTTGGGTGATGGACATACCTGCAAACCCTTCTAACTTTTGTAGCTTGCGCTTAATATCTCCGTATGCTTGGCTGACAAAGGCGGAGTTAACCATTCGGGAATTGTCTGCGTCTTCCGGATTAAAGGGGGTATACAAGCGGTATGCCTCCAATAATCGGTCATAAAAGACACTGGGCGCTTCATCGCTTTTCTGGATCACCTCAACTGTCTTCGACATGTTAATGGCTTTCTTTCCTCCGGCTTTCATGCCAGCAATTATAGCGTCTCTATAGGCTCTGAGTTGAACCATATCAGCACCATTTACGTTCCAATCGGGATCGGTGTTGGGATAGTGTGTCGCGGCCCATGCTGCTGGATTGGCTTGGTTCAAAGCACGGGCTCTATCCTCTAATGCTTTAATGGCTGCTTGATTTATTCTTGTCCTTTCCTCATTGTTAAATAAAGTCATTAGTAACTGCTGGCAATCAGCCCATGTCGGATTATGCGTCTGTACTATTGAGGTGAACAGATCAGTCATAGCTTGTGGTTTCTCAGTATACGAGGAATTATGGGTCTTCCAGTTTAAAAGATCGGTTGTGGTAAATGGGACATATACGAAGACTGGGTCAGCGTGTGCCATTTGACCTGCGGCATCGATATAAGCTGACCCGGGATTCAGACGAAGAGGCATCTGATAGTGCTTTAATTGTTGGGCACCAGTCAACTGTCGGGTTTGGATGGGGCTACGTAGAGAGGCGTCAGTCATGGGTTCCGGTCGGGGAGAGATAGGGTATGGGGATGTGGGAGGTCGGTTTTGGGAAAAGGTCGTAAATAAAACACTTCGAGCCGAGCTAGATGAAGCTTGACCGGAAGTCTGAAGTGGCGCCAAATCAGGATATTCGTTTCTAATGGGGGTGGATTCTGGTTCCGGAAGGGGAGATTTAGTACGAGGGGGGGTGGATCCTGTACTGGAGGAGGAAGCGGAAGTGGATGAGGGTAATGAGGGGAGGGGTGCAGGGCTTCCTGCGTTTGCGTCACTTCTTCTTAACGGAAAGTAAGGGGGCGGCAAAGGGATCTCGGACTCAGGGGGCGTGTCCAAAATGGGCCTAACACCAGTCCTAGTGGACGAGCAAGTCCTAGCTACCATGAGGCGACACTGCTCCTCGTGGCATGTCTGGAGCCATTTTGGCGAGTCATTTACGGCCTGTCTCCAACAGTCAATATAAGGAAACTGGCCGTAAAGTTCAGGCCTACCCGATACAGCCACGTGTAAGCGCTGTACCAGAGTTGGATCCAAACTGCCACGTGGCGGCCATGCCGCAACCAAAGTAGGCCACTCCCTAGTACACAAAGTGACCAAACGTACAGGAGACATCTTTACCCCAAAATCACAAACTTTGAATCCCTTTTTAAAATTCTTAACCATACATCCTAAGGGATCCGGAATCGTTGACTGCGACGCACCCATACTTAACAATGGAACGTCGTCGACAACGAATACTATACACGCGTACTATTCAACAGTCACACCCGTTTCCTCTGGCAACAGCACCACGTGGTACGGTTACCAAGTGAAACGTACACAATAACAATAAACACTCAGGGAATTCCCGTACACACACAGCTGTTACACCAGTCACTATATAATCAATATTATGCCCTTTGGCGTAACTATACAGTCACCCACGCTATAATTCTCTATATACGAATTACCCGTCTATAACACACCCCAGTAACATCGTCTTTTACAAATAGCGGTTACAGTACGGTTAGCATAGGTCAAAGCACAAGTTAAGGTCACAATACAATTATTAGTGGTTATGGTGTTAAACATGCAATGGACGACAATGATTAGTACTTATTATATAATGTCAGTAAATATACAGGGTTATGGTACCGTGCACTATAATACAGCAACACACTATTAACACTCTCGCTAGACGGCTGAGCTCGCGCTATCTAACAAGATATACACTTTACTAAAACAATCGTTAACACATTTACAATTCCCAACTAAACTATTGGCCAGTACCTTGAATGGACTACCTAAAACTATATACACCCGTTTTGGTTAGCCACACTGCCCAATCACCACATATATAGCGAGCTAGAGAACCGAATTTACACAGGCGCCTCTTAGTCGCACTATCAAAAGTCTAGTGGGTTCCAAATTTACACGCCTTCCCACTTAGCCCAGATAGGATGAGAACTAGCGAACCGAATTTACACAGGCGCCGCTTAGTCTCCCGGTCCCTCCGACCTAGCGAACGTAATATACACCCTAGAACGCTAGTCTAGACAAGACACCGGTGTCCGGCTAGGGCTATTTACACCAGGACCCCGCCTGACTAACCAAATCAAACGGTCTGACTAAAGAGCGTTCGATCGAGCGGTGCGCCTTCGCTCCTTCCCTCCGACAGAGGGGGCAGATACACAGATTCAAAACCCCTTTGGGCCTACCGCACAATCGGTATACCCCTAGTGGGTCCTGCCGTCTAAAACAGCAGTTGTCTTACCTCCTCGTTCCTGAACCTGAGTTCACACTCATCGACGGGGACACCCCAGCACTTCTCACGTAGAGGCCGATGATCTCCTGGACAACAGACCAGTGGCGCCGAGACGAAGGGAGGTCCACGCAGAAGTTCAGGGGTGCAGCCGTAGAGAACGTGGGCAAAGATAGACCGTCTCACGCCTCTGCCTCTCAGCTACCGTTGAACGATGAGCTTCCCGGCCAATGCACCAAATGATACCGGAGAAACTGACGGAAGCCAAGCACAGAGAGATGGACACAGGTTTCTTCAGGAAGGAAGAGATTCTTTATTGGATCACCGATCGGGACTCAGAGGGACTAGCGTCACCAAAATACAGCAAAGTCTGAGTACTGAATACATAGAGTACATTCCTTATATAGCACTGTAGCTCCTCCCACAATTAACTACACCCACACATACCCTTAACCTATTTAATAAATAGAGTCTAAACTCATCCATCCGGTCTAACCACGTGGCTCATCTGATACAAAGGAGAGGGACGCGTAATTCCAGTTCTTACATTCCTGCACCTGGTCAGTACAGTGATGACAGTATCTTAGCTACGTGTTATTAACTAACTGATACTACAAACACATATACATACATATGCCTTGTGGCAATCTTAGCCTGCTAAACTTGTATTTTACTGGAATTACATCACAATAGCTAAATGAAAGCCCTGTTTTCCCTGAATAAAATGATATATAATAAGTGTGGCTGCACATAATATGAAAGAGGTGAATTACGGTTGGACAGACATATAGTCAAATTCCAGGTTTTGTTTACATTTTGTTTTGCTCACAACGTGTACATTTGGCTCAGTCCTTAAGGGGTTAAACTAAAGTTGTTTTGGTGACTATAGTGTCCCTTCTAATGGTTACATTGTATAAAAGAAAAAATACACGTTTTATTATTGGTTTTAGTCTGTATTGTAAAGCAAATGGCCCCTGCAATGCTGGCTGATGTTACACTATGGTTGTATACACTATATGCTTTCATTATTGACTTGGTGTGAGGTCGCTCGCAGTGCATCCGCCACACGCAAGATGGCGGCAAGAAGCCAACTCGGAGCGCGCGGCCATGACGCAAGGGGAGAGGCGCCGGGCACGTGATATGCGCCGGGGTTAGATCCGCTCAGCGGCTGCTTTTCATTGTTTCTCCCGGGAGGTCAGGGGTCACCGGGGCGGTGTGGTGCATCACTCCGGTGCATGTGCGGAAACAACATGTCGGTGCCGCTACTTACTGATGCTGTGACTGTGCCCGGAACTGAGCGGGAGACAGCGGTGGTGAGTGGCACACAATGCCCATTGATATCCGGGGGAGCCAGTCCATGGGATGGGGACACGGGGTGAGCACATTGTGCCATGTGGATGACGGCCAGGCTCCCCGTGTAATGCCACACTCAATCCCTTAGTACATAGCGAGAGTTCACGCAGACCGCAATGCACACCGTATTTTGGTCTCATCGAGGAGCCACCACCTATGGGAGCATGACAGGGCTATTGTTCTGGGGCCTAATTGTTCAATTAAAAACCGTCCATTTATACTGCTGTATTTTTACTCCTCCAGGTCATATTCCTCCATGGACTTGGAGATACAGGGTAAGTTAAAAATAACAATCTGTACTTGGAGAGCACACTTTAGTATTTTAGGGTCTTGTTAGAAGCACCTGACTAGAGGAAATATCTTTGCCAGGGGATTTTGGTGTACAGCAGGTATATGAAGTAATCAAGGATCGATTTTAAAAGAAAATGGGAAGGAGGCGAGGAGGAGAAAAAAAAGGAGTGGAGGAAATTGTTATACAAAATTTAATGTGGATAAGTGCAAGATAATGCATCTTGGATGTAAAAACCCAAGGGCAGAGTACAGAATATTTGATGGAGTCCTAACCTCAACATCTGATGAAAGGGATTTAGGGGTGATTATTTCTGATGACTTAAAGGCAGACAATGTAATAGAGCAGCAGGAAATGCTTGCAGAATGCTTGGTTGTATAGGGAGAGGTATTAGCAGTAGAAAGAGGGAAGTGCTCATGTCATTGTATGGAACACTGGTGAAACCTCACTTGGAGTATTGCAGTATTGGAGACCATATCTCCAGAAGGATGTTGATACTGGAGATGTTGATAAAACCGTTCAGAGAAGGGCTACTAAACTGGTTCATGATTTTTAGGTTAAAACTTACAAGGAAAGGTTAAAGGATCTTAACATGTATAGCTTGGATGAAAGACGAGACAGGGGGGATATGAGAGTAACATTTAAATACATAAAGGGAATCAACACAATAAAGGAGGAGACCATATTTAAAAGAAGAAAAACTACCACAACAAGAGGGCATATTCTTAAATTAGAGGGGCAAAGGTTTAAAAATAATATCTGGAAGTATTACTTTACTGAGAGGTTAGTGGGTGCATGGAATAGCCTTCCAGCTGAAATGGTAGAGGTTAACACAGTAAAGGAGTTTTTGCATGCGTGGGATAGGCATAAGGCTATCCTAGCTATAAGAGAAGACCAGGGATTAATGAAAGTATTTAGAAAATTGGGCAGACTAGATGGGGGCGAATGGTTCTTAACTGCTGTCACATTCTATGTTTCTCTGAAACTGCTATGTTTACAACTGCAGGGTTAACCCTAGATGGACCTGGCACCCAGACCACTTCATTGAGCTGAAGTGGTCTGGGTGCCTATAGTGGTCCTTTAATGTATGCATATCCAATTTCCTTGAATAGTTCTCAATTTATTTAATATATCTGTTTTCCATCATTGCTGATGAGCACTGGGATTTGAAGGTTTGATATATAAACTGATAGTTACAACCCCTTAGAACCATTATATAAACATAGCTTTCCTGTATGGCAACATGATTACATACTTTATGTAAGAGAACTTGATGTATGGCTTTTCTTTAGTAGATAATATAGCATCCATCGTATCTGTATCATCAGCAGCCTGCAGAAAAATATAAATGTTGACTTATACTATTGCATTCTAATGGGTAAAACTTGGCTATGGTTTGTGCAGCATTTTTATTTAATTAGCACAGCCTGGCATATGATTTTCAAATTACTGAGTCCCGTGATACTGAGCTTGCAGCATAACTCACTCCCTCAATGAAGAAAACACACAGATTTAGAACTGAATCTCAGGGGAAGATTACACAGATTATGTGCTGAACCTTGTAGTTTGTGTTCTGTGCATATGTGCACGTCACTTTTAAAGTATGCACCTCTACACACTTGGTGAAAAAGGAATTGGTTTCTTACTCTGATGGCTGCCTGTATTGCTTGCTTTGCTCCCATCATTGCCAATTGAATGCTTTTGGTGTGTACTTTTACGCCCATTGTTGTTCAGTGACCTCTTGTGGTCTGTGCCCCCACTCCTACTGATGCCCATGGATTGTGTGGCAAATGCCCCCACTCCTGACAGTGACTACAAGTGTGTTGTGCCTTTGCTCTTAGTGATGCCCAGTAACTTGATTTAGTACATATCTATGGTGCTGTCTCATGCAATACCTAGGTGTCTCGTCACTCTCAGTGATTCAGTGAGTTAAACCTTGGTCCACTTTGGCTCATTGCATGGCTGTATAATTGTGATCACCAGCAGAGGTTTTTTTTGGATGTCAGCAGTGCAAGTGTAGTGTGTACATTCTTCCCAGTGCTTGACTTACATGCAGTATATAAACCTTCTTTTTAATTAAGAACCTCCTGGAAACTGTGCATTCAGGCATGAGATTGTGCTGCCTTTACATTTTGTGTTCTGTGGCTAATACGGTTTCCTTGTTCCCCAGACATGGTTGGGCCGAGGCCCTAACTGGTATAAGACTGCCTTATGTGAAGTATATTTGTCCTCATGCGTAAGTATGTTTTATATTGTGTCTGTAGATCTTTAAGTTGTATACAGTGTGGATGTATGGGAATTTCTTGCTTACATTAAGAAATTGTCGTCTTTAATGTTTTAGGCCTCGCATTCCGGTCACGCTGAACATGAAGATGACGATGCCAGCATGGTATGTTATTTAGTTAATTGACCTGGGCGTCCATAATTAATCATTGTCTATTCACAAGGCAATAAATCCCTTTGCTCTGTGCAGGTTTGACTTGATGGGCTTAGGTCCTGATGCCCCAGAAGATGAAGCTGGGATCAAGAAAGCGGCAGATAGCAGTAAGAAGTTCTAAACTGCATGTTTCAAGGTTCATTTTACAAAATGTCAGCAATGTTTCCATTTTTTTGTTTTGTTTGACCACTTAAAATACTGTTAATAATTGACTTAGAAGTAATCAAGTGTGTTCCTAGTACTAAATATGTGCCTCTTGTATGGACTTGGTTATGCAAATTCTGTCCCATGCATGATCCCATCTCAAAACTTGTTTAGGTTGTTTTAGGTGCATGGGAGAGATATTTATATTTTATACCTGACCCAGCATGCTTTGCAATCATCCTATTTAATACATTGTATGTAAGATTGTTTGCATGCTGAGCAGACACAGCATACCTGGACATGTCCTGGGAAATAAAGCACACCAACCATTTTTTATCATTTTCTATAAATGTTTTCTGTCAGGGTAGCAAAGTGCGTAGGTGAAAATGGTAAGGGACTTAAATGGTGCTGTTGTATTTTGAATGTAATGATTTGTTTATTCGGTTTGCTTAGTGATCATTTTATTTGCTTCCTTTACTGGTCAGATCTAAAAAGATACATGCCACACTGTAGTGCACTAGAAACTAAATCTAGAAAATTAGGCAAAAATGGTCAGGTTGTAAATTTTTCCATATCTCCAAATTTTATTTTTAAAGGGACTCTGTAGGCACCCAGACAACTTCAACTCATTGAAGTGGTCTTGGTGCACACTTCCATCACCCTTAATCCTAGAGTGGTACTTATTGTAGTTTTTATAAACTGCAATAATCACCTGCCTAGGTTAACTCCTCTTCTGTGTTCTTAGACGACTTTTGGTTGTCTAAACTACTCTGGACGTCCTCACGCTATGCATGAGGACCTCCAGCGTCACTGGAATCTCTATAGGAAAGCATTGAATAATGTTTTCCTATGTGGAAATCCTAACGAGAGTGCGGCCGTTGCCGGTGGGGGGGGGAGTAGCGTGGGCGGAGCTGAGCCAGTGCCGAGGGACATTGGCTCTGGACCCAGGTAAGTGACTGAACTGGTTATTAACCCGTTCGGTGCCGAGGGATGGGGCCTTCACAGAGAGGGAAGCTATATTGCCAGGAAAACGAGTTTGTTTTCCTGGCACTATAGTTTCCCTTTAATTTACTATTTTGCGAAGACATTTAGCCATCTACACATTTATTCTGTTCTTTTATAGTGAAACAATTCAAACCTATACAATGGTATTTACATTTATTAAATCTTAAAGGAGAAACTGAGGGGAAACAAAAGTTGAACTATAGCTGAACCAGAGTGTTCTTCTAAATCTTGTATTACATTTCCACATCCCCTGGATACACTAAATTCTACGTCTGGGATTGTTGACCCAGTTGTACAGAGCAAATGTGAAAAACTAGACAATCCTATAGGTGTGACTAATCTGATATGCTTATTAATGTGATTTTCTTGGTAATGAAATATGTGTACCAAAACTGGTTTAAAATAAAACTTTTGCTTCCATGGAAGTAACCGTTCTTTGTTAATTCACCCCACTAAGTTGTCTGCATTTACTGTGGTGAAGAACACAGTGGAGTTAAGTAAGAAAAACAACTTGCCTTACTGTGTTTCCGCTTTGCCATCCCATGATGCCTTGGACATCCTATGTATTTCTTTCAGCGGTGGAGTGCGCAAGTATGCTCCATATGTACAGAACTGCAAGACTTAATTCATTTACATACCCCTTCACCAGATTAAAAGAATACTCCATACCTCTTAAGTACTTCAGCTTGCTGACTTGCTTTAGGGGTTTAGTGTCCCATTTTACTTTATATAACCAGATGTGAGTCTTCTTATGGAGAAGCATTGTTGACACAGTCCAGTGATTACTGTGCATATGCTGTTAGCATACTAGAATCTGGACAGGCTGGTTGTAAACAGGGTTGTTTTCGGGAAATATATGTGAACACAAGCATTGCAGTTCACTCCTGATCTATGAGATTGGTTTGGAGTGGAGGGGAACTGCAGCAGGGGGTTAGATGAAAGTAAGCATGGTTCTTCTCAAACCAGCTTATTCTAAATTCTGTTAGTCCAGTCAAAAAGGTTCATGAGTTTGCCGCATGGTTAACAGCGTCTGTGAGGGGTTGTGATTTGCTGTGCACAGTGAAAACTCTCTAGTTAAACTTTAATTTTCTTTTGTAGTTAAGAGTATAATTGAGCATGAAGTGAAGAATGGGATACCAGCCAACAGGATAATTCTGGCAGGATTCTCACAGGTATTTTTATTTTTTTATTACCATGTTGCCTGTGTATTTTGAGCGGCTGTCAAGCATCTATACTTTCTCTGTTTCAAAAAAAAAAAAAAAAATTTTTTTTTTTAAATCTCACATAAGTCCCCATTAACCATGTGTAATGCTTGATTTTTTTTTCAAGTTTTAACATTTCTAACACTGTCTAAATATTGTGAAAGAGGCCTATATTATTTGGCTACTAAGTTGGCCTTCCCATTGTAATGTGTTTAACCTCCCTGCCTACTTTTTTAAAAATTTTATTTTTTCATGGGGTCTTTTGTTCATGTATCTCAAATCATTCTTGCTTAATCATGTTTCTACTGTCTTTGAACCACCATCCAGTCATATCTGGGCAGAGGTAAATTAGTGGTTCTGATAAGTTATTTAACCCATTTTGAAAATATTTGTATTCAAATTCATTACTGTTTTACTTAATATTTCAGGTCTATATGGTTATTTAAGGACTACAACTTACAATGTTATTTAAAAAAAATACAGGCCTTGAGAATTGGAATCGGTCTGTGAGTGCGGTCTCCTGAAAAGTGCAGTTTCCAGTACACCATTTGTATTTAAGTTATGAGCCCTGCTCTGTATCTTTTTATTTATTTTTATATTTTTTTCTTCAGGGAGGTGCTCTTTCGTTGTATACAGCTCTAACCTGTCAACACAAAGTCGCAGGAGTAGTTGGACTCAGCTGCTGGCTACCCCTTAACAAGACATTCCCTCAGGTATGGTTAGAAAAACCAGAGTCGTAAAGAAGCTCTCTGGCTGCTGCTAACTGGAAATTGGCATTAAATTGTACACAGAATAGGTACTATATATCTGCATGTAATGCTTTATTATGATGTTTAGGTGGTACCTGGCATTGTTCCTACAGTGCGTATTGGACAAAACTGTTTGTTTTTAAATGCTGCTGTCATATACATGTATAGCTGCACAGTGGTCCTTGCTATTACAGTTTACATGATATATGTGGAGACATTGTATCTGTCTGCTACATCACACAAATAGTTCTGTGCACTAGAATACGGATGAGATGCATGATTCTGACAGTATGTTGGTCAAAATTGAGTGTACAATCCTTCCCTCTTTATAGAACAGAACAGAACAGTATTCTAAATAGAACATTTAAGGACCACTAAAATCACCCTGGCCAGTTCATCTAAAGTAGTCTTGGTGTGGTGGTTGTGTGTGTTTAACCCCTGTTGGTAAAACATTGATTTTTTTTTTTTTTTTTTTAAAACATTTTTTGAAGAAAGAGCAATGTTTACCATAAAGGATTAAACACTTCACTAGTGGCTGTCATACAGACAGCCACAAAAGACACATCTGCACCCACATAGTAAAACTGTCACGTGATGCACCAGCTCATGGGAAAGCATTGTATTTAATGCTTTGCTAGGTCAGGCTTTGGATGTACACATGCTCTATAAGGAGCACTGGTTAGGGGCAGGGGCACTATTACGTTGGGCACACAGGTTTGTATTCCTAATGTTATGGTGTTTATTAAACCTCTATTGGAGTTGTTCTTTCATGTAGGGCCTACAACTAAATAATTAATTATGTATTATGCAGCTTTTGCACCTGGTGGGGCAGTGTTTAACTAGTATCAGGAAAACCTCAATATATCTGGATACCTGAATCTCCCCTCTGTCAACTGGGGTCAAAATTAGTGGACTCACACTGACCACTAAGCTGTGTTCAGCCCTTAACTTTTTTTTTTCCCTGCCATAGTATAGTGATAATAGCGGGTTACCACTAGAGATCTTAAGACAGCTACCAATTTTCCCTACATTTTTCCCTGCAGTCTGATCACACACTGCTAAAAGTGATTGGTGTTGGGCTGTGCATAATGTTGCGATCAGGAAGGGAGATCACACAAGATCATATTTTGACAGCCTGTCAATATATGATAAATATTCCTACTCAGACCATTTTGTACTGTGTGCATAAGCGAAATCCCGCTGCTGATTCTAGCAGTGACAGGAACTGCAAAAATGGCCCCACAATAAGGCTCTAAACATAGCATGCAGAGAACACCAGGGGTCTCTACTTTTGCCAAATTGGTAAGTTATACATGGATACTATTTTTGTGTAGTTGCAAAAGAGTACAATTATTTATTTACAAACGGTCTAGAAAATGTACAGCACAGATTCATTATCATTTTCTTTAAACCTTGATCATACAGTAAACCGTATAATACAAGTGTCTAAAAAGAATAATAATAATAATAAAAAAAAAAAAGTGATCTAACCACCACAGTGTGCAGTAGTGGTCATCTCGCCATCATTTTTTTTTTTTTTTTAATTCTTTATTTTTGCAGTGCAGTATTATGCATACAATTTCAGGTAAACATTGTAAAGGGTAAAACAAGATAAAGCAATGGTGTAATATACAATATCAGGAAAAAATGCACTGTTTTTTATATTTACACATGACATGGTGGATCAGCATGTGTCAAACGATTTTCAGGTGAGCTAGTTTCAATTTAGTTAAGTCTAGTGACAACATTATAACGATTAATGATATTGTGTCCACCAGCATTATTAATCTTAAGATTTAGCCAGGCTAAGTAACTCCTAGCGAGGGTTCTCAAACCCAGACGGAGGAGCGGACATATCGCATCCATACGACACCCGGACGGCTCCATTAAAACTGCGCCTACAGATATCGCGGACGTATTTACAGACCTCTATAAATCCCTTTACAACCACTCACCAAACTCAAAGACACATATAGCGAACGACACAGAACTGACACACAAATTCCTAGCCAACCTAGGTCTACCTAAACTATCGCAAGAAGCAAGAGATAAAATGGCCGCGGAAATCCTACCGGAAGAGGTAGATCGGGCCATAGCTGAGCTAAAAGGAAATGGGGCCCCCGGACTGGACGGTTTTGACGGGACATACTATAAGACCTTTAGGGAGAAACTCACGCCTCACCTGACAGCGGTATTCAATAGATTTAGAGAGGGAGGTACACCGAACCAGGACATGTCCCTAGCCACCATTATCTTATTACCTAAACCAGATAAAGACCCGTTACTCCCCGAAAGCTATAGGCCCATAATCCCTCATAAACCATGATAGCGGATAGGCTCAACCCGTATCTGGCAGAAATAATAGACGCAGACCAAGTAGGCTTTATACCCGGCAGGCAGCAATTCGAGAACACCCGCAGAAACATTGACCTCATATGGAAACAGCCAGCCACCAACAACCCAACATTGTTATTATCGATCGATGCTGAAAAAGCTTTTGACAGAGTTCAATGGTCTTATCTGTTTACGCTTCTATCCCACCTAGGTTTCCCCGAACAATCAACAACACTAATTAAAGCCATGTACAGGCACAGGTAAAAATTACAGGAGCCCAGCTCCGACCATTCCAACTTCACAATGGAACACGACAGGGGTGCCCCCTGTCCCCATTGCTGTTTGTGCTCTCGCTCGAACCGTTGCTTCAGGCTCTGAGGAAACATCCTGACATAAAGGGCGTTGGGGTGGGAGGGAGAGAGTTCCTGGTATCGGCCTATGCGGATGACGTGCTCCTGATGCTCACCGACCCCACAAGATCTTTGGGTGCCCTCCAAGACATCCTATGGGACTACGACAAATTTCTGGTTACAAAGCCCGCATGTCAAAGTCCAGCGCCCTTCCGATACACATCCCTGGGGGAGAGGTAACCACAATACGGACAACACACAACATCTGCGTTGTACACCAGTCACTAAAATATTTAGGGATACGCCTGACGGCAAATCCAGCACAGTTATATAGCCACAACTACACACCGATGTTTAAAACGCTAACTAAGGAATTAGAGACCTGGACAGACAGGCCTATCTCGTAGATAGGACATATCCACGCGGTAAAAATGAATATACTGCCTAGGATCCTATTCCTATTCCAAACTATTCCCATACACATTTCGAGGGCGCAACTACAGCCCTTGCAACGGGCAATAGAGGCTTTCATATGGCAAAACAAATGCCATAGGATCTCGAGACACATACTACACAGATCGAAAACTAGAGGTGGACTAGGTCTACCTAATTTATATTTCTACTATGTAGCGAGCCAATTAGCACAGGTTGCTATGTGGCACTCTCCTCCAGGGGAAAGGAAATGGGCAGATGTAGAAGCCCTTATGGTGGGGGCAGACATGCCACAACTGCTCATATGGGTACCCAAAACATCTAGACCAATGATCAGAGCCACATGCCCGACCATCCTTAATTCCATAAGAACATGGGACTCCACGGCTCATAAAAATGGGCTTGCGTCGGCCCCCTCTCCCCTTATGCCATACCTACGCAATAGGGAATTCATACCAGGAATGACAGCAAGAGATTTACGGAACCTGGAAAGAATAAGCCTACAACGAATCTGTCAGTTATACCAGGGCACGGAAATCATTCCATTTGACACATTAAAACAGGGGCCACCTTACACCAGCCGACTTCTTTCGCTACATACAAGTCAAAGAGTATGCCAAACAGCCACACATACAAGCAGCAGCACAAAAATCAATGAAGTTTTTCGAACGCATATGCCTACAGGAAAACATGCCCACGGGCCTGATAACACTACTATATGCCCACTTATGCTCGGAAACCAAGGAATGGGGAGGCCTCACATACACGGCTCAATGGGAAAGAGACCTGGGGGAGGAAATAGAGGGGATAGAATGGCAAGAAATATGGGAAGCTAATAACACTTCCTCCCTATGCGTCATATTACAAAAGCAATCAGTAAAAACAATGCTCCGATGGTATACCACTCCTGTTAAATTGTACCACATGAGGAAGACCCCCACTGACTTGTGCTGGAGGGGCTGTGGCATGAAAGGAACCTACATACATATGTGGTGGGAATGCCCAAAGATTAGCTGATTTTGGTCACAAATCAGGGACTTACTGAGACAGGTTTTCTCCAGGGCCCCAGATCTAGGCCCATGGCTGTATCTACTAAGCAGATCTATAGATGGGTGGACCCGGAGCGAGCAAAAACTTATTCATAAAATTACCCTAGCAGCAAGGAGGGCAGTGGCTTCAGATTGGCTTAAACAGAATACTCCCTCGATAACAGGGGTAATCACTAGAATTAAAGAATTACATTTAATGGACAATCTCACAGCCAGGGTCAGAGGTACCCAAAAGTCCTTTAAAAAAAATATGGGAACCATGGGAGGGCTGCCCCCTGGGAACAGAGAGAGTGGCGGGGCGCTCTTCCCCTCCTTCCCCCCCCCCCCCCCCCCTTCTTTCCTACCGTATCTTTCCCCACTTTTCTTCTTCTTTCTCTATCTCAACAGTTCAGATAGCGCGACATACTCTCTGGGAACACGGACCAAGCTCAGGGGACCAAAGCTAAAACCGGATGACCCCTCTAGAGAGACAGGGTAGATGCCGACATTATAAGGTTGGAAGGTACATAAAAAGCACAATAGCTAACAAGAGAATCAAAACACAAATAAAGAGGACGCCATAGACAAAACGCTAGAGACAAAACCAGGGTCGAAGGCAAAGGAAAATTGGCCTCCGACGAGCACACTAATAAGGAGACAGGACAGGCACGGCCATCACAGAACTCAGTCGGCGCACCACTAGTTCAGACCCAGAGACATGGAGCGAACACTCACCATTAGTTTACTTTGATTTAATTTTTTCTGTTTAAGGTTAAACAGTGTTTTTGTTGTGTGCACAATAAAAGAAAATTAACATTGACATCTAACCTAACACCAGAGAGCCAAACATGAGAACTTGACACCCAGAAATCCTGTATCATGAACCATATGGGGTCAGCTACATTATGATATAGAAACATGTTGCGAAATGGGACCACCACCTGTCCATATTAACAATGTACTTAAAGGCAATGTCAATTACATATGCATGTCAAATAAAGAATTATAAAAAAATAAAAAACTTATTTTCTATACATTCAATACAATTTTTCATGTTTAGTGTTTATACTCCCTTGTATATTAAAAGTTCCTTACACGAGTTGCAAGAACAAGAAATGGTTAATGTAAAAATATGTATAATGATTTCTGGCTGGCTGTGATGCCTGTCTTCCCCCGTCCTCCCTATTGCTTCCATTTAGCATACTAGAATCTGGACAGGCTGGTTGTAAACAGGGTTGTTTTCGGGAAATATGTGAACACAAGCATTGCAGTTCATGTGAGAAGGCATACGTTTCCTGCTCATGTGACCTACGGTTTCCTTCTTACTGCAGGCTGCAAGTGGTGTAAATAAAGACGTTTCCGTACTGCAATGTCATGGCGAGGTAGACCCCATGCTCCCTGTAAGGTTTGGAAACCTCACTTCAGAGAAGCTGAAGTCTATGTTGAACCCTACAAAAGTCCAGTTCAAGACCTATCCGGGAGTCGCTCATAGCACCAGTCAAGAGGTAAGTGCTCTTTACACATGTACGATCTGCTAGAAACACATATACACTGTGTATTACTTTCATGCACAGCATAGCATCTCTTCCTATTATGTCTAAAGCTGTGCTGCTTAATTTTTGTGAACTGATGGTCATTCTATGTCTACAGGAAATGACATATGTGAAAGATTTCATGGCGAAGCTGCTCCCACGAGTGTAATACAGTGAAGACTGACAACAGGAAGGTGTAACTCGGGCTCACTTCAGTGTTTCTTACCTGATTCTTTGACCACCCACTTCCCCACACGCACCCACTTTGTGCTGATTTGTGACAAAAGTATTATCTGTGTCCTGATGTGACTGGAGCTGTTTAAGGTACAGGGTGGAGGCTGCTGCTCCTGCACTTCTCCCCAGTCCCTGCCCACTGCAGGCTCTCATCACTGCTGCTTCACACACATTCTCCTAGTATCACATTTCATGTCGTTCTGATGTCCCAGGATTCCTCTGGAGACTACAGAAAAAACATCATATACCTCAGAGAAGCAGCCATGTATTGTGAGAGATATAAGAATGTACCTTAAACACTCTGTCCTCCCAGGAACATAGCTCAGGCCCACAGCAGCAGGTACTGTGCTACAGTATAGTTGTACTTCCACAGCCATCTGTCCCCACAACAGACGTGAATCACACCTTTGGGACAATGTCCCTGTTCTCAATGCTTGGGCTATGTACTTAGAAGGTTCATTATGTATTGGGAAGACAACAAATTTGCTAATAAAGCAGTATTACCGTCTGCTTTTTCTTTAATAAATCACAAAGCCTTCTACCTTCACTAAAGCTTGTGTTTTGTTTATTTGTGTAATTTATGTAGTATTGGCTCTTATTCATTTATAGGACTTTTCAGAATATACAAGAGAATTGCCAATTTGTGTACATTGTTTTGTTGGAATTGTGAGGCAGCTGTCAGCCTGTGATGTTTACACAGACAGCATGCATCCTGTTTGCAATATCATTTCTGCTGTGGTAAATGGTACCGGTCGAAAGCCCTCAGTGAGTGTAGTATCAGGAAAACATCAATATATCTGGATACCTGAAGCTCCCCTCTGTCAACTGGGGTCAAAATTAGTGGACTCACACTGACCACTAAGCTGTGTTCAGCCCTTAAAGGGACACTCCAGGCACCCAGACCACTTCAGCTCATTGGAGTGGTCTGGGTGCCAACTCCCACTACCCTTAACCCTGCAAGTGTAATTATTGCAGTTTTTTTAAAACTGCAATATTTACCTTGCAGGGTTAAGTCCTCCCCTAGTGGCTGTCTATTAGACAGCCACTAGAGGACACTTCCTGCTTCATAGCACAGGTTTTCTGTGCTAGAGCGTCGCTGGACGTCCTCACGCTGTGTGAGGACCTCCAGCGTCGCTCTATTCCCCATAGGGAAGCATTGAAATTCATTTTCAATGCTTTCCTATGGGGTGCGCTAATGCGCATGTGCGGCATTGCCGCGCATGCGCATTAGGTCTCCTCGGCCGGCGGGCGAGATCAGTCTCGCCCACCGGCCGACGTAACCAGAAGGAGGAGCGGCGGGGGAGGAGGAAGCAGCGACGTGGGACCTGTCGCTGCCCCTGGTAAGTGACTGAAGGGGTTTTCACCCCTTCAGTAACCGGGGATTGGTGGGTGGGAGGGAGAGGGACCCTCCAGTGCCAGAAAAACGGATCGTTTTTCTGGCACTGGAGTTTCCCTTTAACTTTTTTTTTTCCCTGCCATAGTATAGTGGTAATAGCGGGTTACCACTAGAGATCTGAAGACGGGTACCGATTTTCCCTACCACTATACTTTTGATCCATTTCGATTACAACCCATTTGTCACCTTCAAAGGCTCTTTCAGAGCAGTTCTATCCATGCCTGGTGGGACTTTCCACAACTAACCATAAGAAACTCACAAAAAGGAAATAGAGCAATTGAAAAATAAGTTGCAGAGTTAGTCACTAAAATGGAAATTCAAAATGCGTTTCAAATTTAATTCCTAAATAGCAGAATTGGAAACATTTTCTAATCCAGCTATGCTTACAGTTGGGCTATATCACCCTAAAATTTGAAATTATCAATATAGGGAAGAACCCAGATCATTTCACTAAAGTGAAAAAGCAGACTCAATTTCAAATTTAAGGCAAGTATAGCCAAACAGGTAGCGAGCAGAGTTAGAGATTTTCTCCCCCCCCCACCCCCAGTTTATTTTGAAATTAAAGAACCAGTTTGGGCAATAACTTCATAAAAATGATTATGAGGCCAGGATGTCTCTGGGGCATCTTTAGGGGTAAACCAGAAGGTATGTGTTCAAGCACCAGAATGCTATCACCCCTGTCCTTCCACTTCCTGAAACCCTAGATAATGGGAAAGTTAAGGGAGCATCCATGGATGTATGGGGGGGGGGGGGGGGGGAGAGACACACAGATTGGCTTAGAGAGGTCAGCTGATGCTAAAAGGTGTTATGGTGCTCAAACACGTCATTTAAAATTCACAGTGAATAATCTGGAGACCTCTAAACCAGTATAATCTGTTGTAGCAATATTGCAATCCACCTACAATTTCTAATAGCCATAAAGTAAGATTCCACAGATCTTATACTTCTTGTTTACTGAACTTTACCGCCCACTGTCCTACCATGCAAATTCATTTATTTTTACTAAATGCACAAGCACTTTATTATTTGCTACCTACACTCTAATAACTATTGATTGAGGAGGGACCAGCAACACTAAGTAGCTATTACTTGTAAGAGAAAGTTTGACTTGTGATACATTCACGGAGGGCCAATCAATGCTACTCCTAAAAAGAAAATGGGGCTGTTGATAGATCAGTGGTAGTAAGTAGAGTGGCGCAATTGGCACTATTGTAACTTGGAAGAAGAGCCTGGTCCACAGTGGGGAGGTAAATACAAACCGGTAATGAAGTTATTGGTTTCCCTCCCCAAACATTTTTGTACCCTTCTTTAATCCAACAGTAAATCAGACTATCCCATAGGGCCTACTCAACCCCTATTTAGAAAATATTAAAGTATAGAATGTATTGGCTGTATGAAAAGTTCTTTACAATTTAGGTCCCACTCTCACAAGACACCTTTTACAAAGAAGGAAAACTCAGCTTTAGTCTAAGTGACTCTTCTCTTACAGCATGTTACCTTTAAGATGGCAGGGGCACTATGAAATATGTCCACATATACCCCAGCATCCTCAATTCTGGGCAATGGTATGTAGCTAAGAGACATATACTGAGTTAGAAAAACAAGTTCACCCTGATCACTTCAGCAGCTCTGCAAGCCACACAGCAGAGGAAAAACTAAGCTGTCACATGACCAGCAAAAATGCAGGGCAAGTATGTGACCCTCACACAACAAACTGACATATCCTTTGTTTAAAAAAAAAAAAAAAAAAAAAAAACTCAACTTGTGGATATTTTTTTTTCTTCTGCTTGACTGTTAGTCCCCCAAAAACAACACATTTTGAAAGAGACATTTATCAGAAAGTAGAAATATTAAATAATTTAGAAAAAGCAAAAGATCAATTAAATTAAGGGAACAGATTTCAAGCTGCATGGAATGCCATGGCCTCCTTTGTTTAGAGTTTTGAAAAAAGTCTCTTTGAAACTCTCTACGCGGTTCAACATGATGGATATACGTGAGGTAGCAGTGATATTCCTTTACAAGCATGGATGCTTCATTGGAGGAAGACCTGAGATTATTGTTCCAGTTCTAGGGCTATGGTAAAGCAGGTTCATTTGGGGGAATTTGTTATACATAAATATTTAGCTAAGTATACTAATCATAGGGTGCAGTCTTGTCCTTTATGGTTGCAGTTCAGGCATGTTCACTCCTTTGGGCTAAAGCCTGTAGGATTTTGCGATTGCCAACGCCACAGATCCTCACCTAGGAAGAGACATTCATCCATTAAGCACAGTAAAAGCAAAGGTAACAAAATGCGTTCCACAACTCAATCCAGCAAGCACTCAACTCATAATTAGGAATAGAAGCAACACATTTCCAAATTATTATTGGGCTACAATACCTATCATTGTGGCTAGGATTTAGTGGCAGTTCAAAAGCTGGAAGTTGACACTCTCCCACCTCTGCTGTAAAGCAGCACTACTGAAGTTAGCCTGCTCCTTAAAAACCCTGACTAATGGATAGACTGCCTTCTGCAAGAAAATGCACACTTATCTCAGACAAAGCCAGTTTCCCTGTTCTGGATTTCCCCATGGCAGTTAAATGGCACAATGATGTGACTGCAGAGAAAGGTGAATTGACATAATCGCAAGTAAAAATTGATATGTAATGGATAAGGTTATCACTATTTATATTTGGTACCAGCACTTGGAATCAAGGTGCCTGCAATTAAGATATTAGTAATCAGGCCCGTCGCTAGCAGACAGGCAAAACAAGCAATTGCTTGGGGCCCCGAGCTGGCCCGGTGCCCCAAGCAGAGCCGGTGCTTGTTTTGCTTCCTTTAAGGCTGCAGCCGCCTGAGCGCTCTATAGAGCGCCTCAGGCAGCTGCAGCACTCCTGGTTACCTCCCGAGTTCCTCCTCTGCTGAGTGCTGACTGCTGCTCTGTAGCGTGGCCGAGCTCTCCTCCTCTACCTCCTGCCTGTCACTCAGCCCGGCCCGGTACCGCGCGGTACAGGAACAGGGGATTCAGTTTCCTGTTCCCGACCGGACTGACATGAAGTGTACACTGAGTGCTCACTTCCTTTTAGTCTGGCCGCGGCCGGGAACAGGAAACTGTCTTAATCTCCTGACCTGTACCACACTGAGTGACAGCCAGGACTGGAGGTAGAGAGCGAGGAGCTCGGCCACGCTACAGGGTCCAGAGAAGGAGCCGGAGGACTGAATTACCTAAGGTAGGGTAGGGAGTTTTAAAAAAACGGAGGGGGAGAGTAAGTAGGACACAGGGAGGGGGGGACTAAGAAGGACATGGGGTAGTGGAATAAGAAGGGAGGGGGGGGGAGTAAGAAGGACATGGGGTGGGGGAATAAGAAGGACACAGGGAGGGGGGAGTAAGAAGAAGGACAGGGCGAGGATGGACTAAGAAGGACATCGGGTAGTGGAATAAGAAGGGGGGGAGTAAGAAGGACATGGGGTAGTGGAATAAGAAGGACACAGGGAGGGGAGGGGGGACTAAGAAGGACACAGGGAGGGGAGGGGGGACTAAGAAGCACACAGGGAGGGGAATAAGAAGGACATAGGGAGGGGAAGGGGGAGTAAGAAGGACAGGGGAAGGGGGGAGTAAGAAGGACACAGGGAGGGAAGGGGGAGTAAGAAGGACAGGGGAAGGGGGGGAGTAAGAAGGACACAGGGAGGGGGGGGGAGTAAGAAGGACAGGGGAAGGGGGGAGTAAGAAGGACACAGGGAGGGGGGAGTAAGAAGCACACGGGGAGGGGAATAAGAAGGACACAGGGAGGGGGAGGGGGAGTAAGAAGGACACAGGGAGGAGGGGGAGTAAGAAGGAGAGGGGAAGGTGGGAGTAAGAAGGAAATGGGGGAGGGGAATAAGAAGGACACAGGGAGGAGGAGGGGGGAGTGAGAAGGACACAGTGAGGAGGAGGGGGGAGTGAGAAGGACACAGTGAGGAGGAGGGGGAGTAAGAAGGACAAAGGGGGGGGGGGGAGGAGATGAGGAGAACACAGGGAAGATGGGTGAGGAGAACACCGAGAGGGGGCAGGGGCCATGTAGCCACTTCCCCATTTGACATGCTTAATTACATATACAGTGAGAAGCTACTGGATTTGTACAGTAATTTAAGCATTGCTTTGCGTTTATTCCTGACTCTCCCTGTGTCAGTGGCCTCTGGTGAGAGGAGCTTTTCAGCTTTGAAGCTGATAAAAAAAATTACATGAGGTCCACCATGGGCCAAGAAAGGCTCACAGGACTGGCACTTACATCAATTGAGCGTGATGTTCGCCAGTCTTTGGACATGGAGGACATTGTGATTGCCTTTGCAGAAAACAAGGTTCGCAAACAGCAGTTTTAGATCATTTGCACATGTTTGTAAGAACTGAAAAATGTTAATGTGTGTGTTTTAAGTATGTTGGATTTAGTTATTGTGCACTTTTTTAATGTATATTGGATTGTATGGTACAGTGGTGTTTTTTGCAAATGTTCATTTGTTGAAAATGTTCAAATTTCATGCACATTAAATGCAACAGTAGTATTTGCACTGTAAACCTCCTTTTTTATTTATATAAGGTGTGGGTGAACTTAAACTGTATGGCTATATTGGTTCCTGTAGGCTTTGCGTGCGTGTGGAGGGGGGGCCCTGTTAGTAATTAATCGTGAGTTTTCATACTTACAACATTGTTTATACTTCAAAATTGACACACATCATGGTGTATGATATATAAGATTGACAGTAAAATTTATCACACTCGTCCTAAACACTATACTTTCAAAGTTGTAAAACCCTTAAAGGAACACTATAGTCACCTAAATAAAGCAGTTTTAGTGTATAGATCATTCCCCTGCAATTTCACTGTCATTTAGGAGTTAAATCAATTTGTTTCTGTTTATGCAGCCCTAGCCACACCTCCCCTGGCTATGATTGACAGAGCCTGCATGAAAACAAAAAAAAAATGGTTTCACTTTCAAACAGATGTTATTTACCTTAAATAATTGTATCTCAATCTCAAAATTGAACTTTAATCACATACAGGAGGCTCTTGCAGGGTCAAGCAAGCTATTAACATAGCAGGGGATAAGAAAATCTTAATTAAACAGAACTTGCAATAAAGAAAGCCTAAATAGGGCTCTCTTTACAGGAAGTCTTTATGGAAGGCTGTGCAAGTCACATGCAGGGAGGTGTGGCTATGGTTCATAAACAAAGGGATTTAACTCCTAAATGGCAGAGGATTGAGCAGTGAGGCTGCAGGGGCATGTTCTATACACCAAAACTGCTTCATTAAGCTAAAGTTGTTCAGGTGACTATAGTGTCCCTTTAAGTACCTGTGCTTGCCTGTGTAGTCACAACTATTTGTTCTTTAAGTATTAGATCCTAAAATGGAATGAGACAGTATGTTCTCTGGCCTATACAGAGCTAGAAAAGTTAAATAAGCAGAACATTACATAGTGGCAAGATATTGTTAGAAATCAAATTGAGAGGACAGCAGCACTTCTAGCGGCCATCTGAGGAGTGGCCAGTGGAGGTATCCTTAGACAGTAATGTTAACTGCATTTTCTCTGAAAAGACCATGTTTACTTCAAAAAGCCTGAAGGGAATGATTTTAGTTTCCAGAACAAATACAATAAGCTGTAGTTCTGATGACTAGAGTGTCCTTTTAAGAGATAACAATGTTATCAAGTTCATGTGAGAGATACAGATTTGAGGAAGAATAAATAATCTGTATGCTGTAAAAGTTGAGTTTTAAACATACACATTCTATCCAGGTCATATTCTGCCTTCCATCCCAGCTCTGCCGCAGCCAATGTAGGATCTGCATAGCATGTAGCAATGTCACCTTCCCGTCTTGCCACAATTTTATAAGGAACCTGGGGAAAAAGAAGAAACATTAGGGCTCCTGTGCAGGCAGTCTTTCTGTAAACCAAAAGGCCAGATTCACACACACAAACACAACTCACTTCTTTTCCAGAAGCCTTCTCCATAGCTTTTACCATCTGGAGAACTGAATACCCAACTCCAGTACCAAGATTGTAAACCTGAATAAAAAGTTTGGAATATCAGAAAATATGCACAGGATAAAAAATAAAAAACAATATGCATTCATGCAGCTTTATATGACAAAATCTTAGACCACATGACAAATTTAACATTTGGAAGGTTTTAAAATGAAAGTAGACAGAACGACAAGCAGTCAACCAGACTAGATCCCACAGACTGGAGGAAGTAAAAAAGGAAGTGGGTGAATACATCAATGTTTGTTTTATTTTTAAAAAAAAAAACAGCAAACATCCAGTGTCAACACGAGCATGAAAAGGAAGTTTGAAATATAATGCAGAGATGTGAATTTTATCCTTGTCAGTACACTCACCTTACATCCACTGCTGGATTCTAATTTTTTAAGAGCACTGATGTGACCTCTAGCCAGATCGACAATGTGGATGTAATCTCGAACACCTGCAGCCAAGCACAGAACGCAACCATAATATACCAATACACACAATTATCATATGAAGACCTGTATTAGGGTTTAGAATGAGACTGCAACTGGCTAGATTTGTTGGGGAAGGAAAACAGTCCCAAATGTGGCTCTCTCAGATTGTCGTGCTCGTTCTGCAGCAGGCCTTCCCCGATTGAAGATGGTTACTTTTTGTAGTGGCTTGGGTTTTATTTTTTGCTTTCCCTTTAGTTTTAAATTAGTGGTGTCGGGAATTCTGGATTTCACAAATGAGTGTAAGCACTTCGTATATCAACCACTAATTTAAATGATCAGCAAATGCATTAACATCAGACATCAGAAATATTATTTCAATAGCCCAGGTCTCTATCATCTTATTAAAGTAAGAATTTTTGAAGTCTGATGTTATTAATGCATTTACTGGACACCCCATATCATTTAAATTAGGGGTTGATCTACTAAGCTCTTACACTTATTTGTGACATGCTGAAATTAGTTTTTTCTTTGCGTATAGCTGCTTCTTTATAGAGGTGTATTGTTTATGTTTTATCTTAAGTAGCATCACTGTTTTTTGCTCTCTATTATGGATTATAATCCTGGATTTTTATTTGGCCTTTTCAGAGCTGAAGAAATGAATTAGAATAAGGGAAACTTATGATAGCATTTCCACCCCCCTTTTTCTTCTTTTACACACATGCCCCATCTCCATGTTTTCTAATGACTGGCCAAGATTGGCTGCCCAGTAGCTAAATTTCCATGTTTAGTGGACGTGGTACAATACCTCCATCATAGTAATATAGGGGGTTTTATGGTTCCCCCCATATGATTTTATTTATTTTAATATAACTCTCGTGCTGCCACAGGGGTTTCACTACTAGCCCGCTGGCAGTTGGCAAATTGTTCAAATTATCAATGCACTTTAAGTGAATGATAATTTGCGAACAATCATCCTCCGGGATGCATTGTTTTTCCATCGATCACCACGCGATCATTGATAAATCTCCAATTCTAGTCCTGTATATTTGTTTGGATGCAGAAATCACTGATTTTCCAAACAGATGTTACAGAATGGCAGAATCCTGACTATATTTGGCTTTAACAAATTCTGACCGTATTGAAAAGTCTCATATTTACTAGCTCTCACATTCAGTGAAAAACCCTGCAAATGCAATCTTGATTAATATAATTTCTCTGATTCCATATTAAGGAAGTATTTCACAATACTTTCATTTAACGTATAGGTCACAGAAATGCTTTCAATATTACAAATGTAGCCTAGCATAAATTTTATATATATATATTGTTTAACAGCAGACACATTTCACAGTACTGTAGCAAGGTTGGTGTGTACATTACCTGTCCCATCAGGTGTATTATAATCATTTCCAAACACATTTAAAAACTCCCTCCGTCGCACAGCCACCTAGGAGGAATAATAAAAATAATGGCTTAGAGCTAGTTTCACATAAAAACTCGTACACAAAGATTTTGAAATTCTACAGTCAGCTGACCTGAGAGACGTATGGCATTAGGTTGTTGGGAATGCCCTGGGGATCTTCTCCAATACGTCCTGACACATGAGCACCAATCGGATTAAAATATCTCAATAGAATAGCATTGAAGTCCTGAGTGTGGATAAAGGAAAGAAGTGGAAATCAACCATTGCCTTTTTTTTTTTTTTTTAATCATTCATAGTTTTTATTGAATTTTCAGGAAACCTAAAGGGGGTGCGGGATACAGAAACAAAAAGAGGAGGGGGAAGGGGGGGACAAAGGGTTACCTCGTAAGACCATGTAACATTTCATACAGTAGCTGAATATCTTCAAAAGTTCTCATACATAGTGTGTAACAGTACAGATCAACAGCGGGGTCCCATGGGGGGATAACTGGATGGTGGTCCCTTACTCCCCAATTATTGAGTCTGGCAGAGGTTATACGTGTCTCTAGGGGGAGAGGGGGATAGGGAGGGGGATAGGGAGGGGTAACTAAGGGGGAGCAGCAATATATCCCGTCGAACTATAACGTCATAAATGTAACCATGTATGTGTGTCATCCTAAGTGGTGTCACCTAGTCATCAAGTATATATGTGCTGTATGGCCTGTATGTGGTATTTTGTGTATCCTCCTTCCTGAATGTGCAAATACGCGTGCTTGAGATTTAAAGTGATGAGAGCTACTAGGGTTCACCGTGTGTTCTTGTGTGCCCTTCTCTAAGGGGCATATATATCGGCCCACATCTTCCATGCCTCTTGAAATTTGTTAGATTGTATAATGGAAGTGGCGGACAGTCGTAACCATTGCATTTTTGATGTTGTAGTAATACCCAACCTTCACTTAGATTATACTCTTTAGGGTCTCAAGAGGTCTTGAGGTCTACTCTGCTGGTCCCTGCCTTCTTCCAGATGTGATATAAACAGCAATATCTCTTAGCTCTTGTAATACAAATAGTTGTATATTGCTCTTACACTCACCCCATTAGCTTTACATTGATCCTTTATCATCTCTTCAATAAAATATTTTGTTTTCCCATACGGATTTGTGCAGCCTCCTACTGGATGGCTTTCATCTATAGGCAGATATTTAGGATCACCGTACACCGTTGCTGAGCTGCTGAACACCAGTTTATGGACCCCATGTGAACTCATTACCTTGAAAAATAATGGTTACTGATCTTAATCATTTCAAGACATACCTTAATACTTGACATTATGAACAAGACAGTCTAAATCAGGAATTTTATGATACATTACGTCTAAAAGGATAACCTAGACTTTCCCTTTAATATACTAAACATTGCACAAGAGGCATATATTTTACACGTACTCATCACTAGATGCAGCCCAGATAGCATAATAGTGGCATCTAGCCAAGTACTTTATATGAAGAAATTGGGTACACACAAGATGTGGAAAAGGTGGCGCTATATAGTTAGTGTAGAAATAAGAAACAGCTGCTAAAAACACTCCGTGGGTACTCCTATAAACCCACCACACATAAAAGATTTTTTGGTGATCTTTTAAGTACTTTATATGGGTTACTCAAACCATCATAACCACTATAGTCTACTGTAGCGGTTACGATTTGAGGAGCACCCAGGCCCCATTTTCGGGTACATTTGCAATAGCTCGGCCTCTTAACTGGGTCCCTAACAGATTTTTCACTTCTCAGGTTTATGACATTAGGCTACTGCAGAGAGGCAGAACCCAGATACGGATCCTGACGCTCATTTATTGGCTGAGAGCAAAAACCAACCTCTCGCAGCCAATGAATGTGCATCGCACAGAATTGATATTAGCCAACCCAGTACTCTAGTTCCAGGTTGGCTAATGACAGCCAATCGGTGCTGCTAGAAGTGGAGTAATTAATCCCACAGTATAGGGGTCAAACTTTGTATGCACATGTAAAACCATTTTGCAAAATTGTGAATTCAAGTTGAATTTATAAAATTTAAGAAACAAGTAGGTGAAATTGAAAAAGTCTTCAAGTCAGCGTGGATTTTAGTTCAGCTACTCTGCCCTTAAATTAGAATTTGTTTAAAAAATGTTTTTCTCCGTTTAGTGAATAGCCCTAATAATATGGTTACTGAAAGAATTAACGGTCTCAACATCCTCTAGAGTATAATGCAAAGGACTCACCTCCAGAAGCTGGATGGTTCCAGTCAGGTTCACCTTGTAATAAAACAGAGGCTTCTCCACCGACTCCCCAACCGCTTTCAGCCCTGCCAGGTGCAGAACTGCAGAGAATCTGTGCTATGAATGGAAAATTAAAAAGTATGTATGTGATCTAAAGGAGGTTTAGATATGAAAGATTACACAGAAAGACAGCCACCTAAAACCACCATACCTTGTCAAACAAGCGGTTTAGACCCTCCTTATTAAGCATATCGAGCTCTTCGAATTCAAAGTCCTTCCCAGATATCTCCTTCACTCTTTGAAGACTTTCTGGGAGACCACCCTTTCCTAGAATAAACAAACAAAAAAATATTTTTTTCCTACTACATTTCTCTTCCGAGAATTTTTTTAGTGTATAAAATATTATCCAAAGATGCCTTCAGAATTTTGCCAAGGTGTGATTATTTTCACTAGAACCAACTGTAACACATTACATGTCTGCTGTACTTAAAACACAGATAGATATATATATATATATTACAATGTTAAACTAAAATCTACACACCAGTCAAGTCATAAGACTTGTTTTTCCCCACAGAAAACATTGTATTAACTATCCACAGACATCAGGTGGAAGGGGTTTTCAATCACAATGCTGGTGATTTACATTAACAATGAAACAGCTGTCCATGAGTGGCTCACTGGCTTTGCATCTTTTCCAAAGTTGTGTTTCAAAGATGTTGTATACAGCAACCACAGACTCAAAGGAATCCATGTTTAAAATGGAATGAGGCAAAAATGTGATTATTTGTTAAACTAATTTGCATATGCCCAGAATCCTTTGCGGTAGTAACATCACTGCAAATTTGTGATTTCTGTGGGAAAAGCAAGTATTATGGCTTGACTGGTGAGCAGATTTTTAACATTGTATTAACTATCCACAGACTTCAGGTGGAAGGTGTTGTCAATCACAATTTTTCCATAACCTTATTGGGATAGATATAGATACATAAAAAATTTAAATGGGAAAAAAAAAATAAAAAAAATAAACCACACACACACTCACCCCTGACTGCATTGTGAAAGTTATCGATTACTATTGGATAGTATCCAGCCTCCAGCATTTCCAGGACACAGTGACTCCCAATGTACCCCGCACCACCCGTTACTAGGACCTTTTCAGCCATCGTCAAATAGACCTGGAAACAAGGGGAAAAAAAATATTTAAAAATTAAATATTATTGCTTGGAATGAATGCGAATAAAGCAGAGTCAACACGTAACAGCATTTATTGGAAATGTGAGACCAGCCCTGAACTACAAGGCTCGGAGCCATAAATGACACAAAGGAAGCAGTGTTTCCAGGAAGCCAGACATTAATAGGAGCGGTCTGCAGTAGAGTGACTGTGGTGCTTGGAAACATGTCCTGGTACATTTTATGAAGAACATAAAATACAGACTGAAAAAGTTCCCTTCCCCCCAAATGTCCAGCTGGTACTCTTCAGTTTTCAATCAGAAACATCACAAACACTTTTCATGTTTGTGAAAAAAAATAAAAATAAACGTCAGACTGTTCAACTTCCTCTTACAACACTTTCAGGCACCCCATGGATCACTTTTAATAGCCCCATATTGCACATAAAAACAGCAATTTCGTCCTCCTCTCCAGCACACATTTTATTTGATGTCAAGAACTTCTTTAGATGGTGCGTGCACACACACTAAGTATATATTCCAATACCAATGCTATATCAGTGTGCAAATTTATATAAAAAAAACACTTCATTTACTATGAGACTTTATATGCACTAAAATTTATGGAAACATCAAGGCAAGGAAGCTCATTTGAGATTTCAACTCTTTCCTTCATGTGTGATACTTTTGGTCACTCACTGAAATTTCAGACAGATCTCCAACAATCCTTGTATCACTAAAAGAAGATCCTCTTTAACACCCCCCATTGTACAGCGCTACGGAATTTGTTGGCGCTATATAAATAATAAAATAATAATAATAATAATAATAATAATAATAATAATAATAATAATAATAATAACAGTGACTCATCCTCACCAACACTCCAGCTACAGCCTTTGTCCATACACCCTTGGATGGACCGTGCTAAAGTTTACAGCTATGTGAGTGCTCGTTATTCTATTATTGTTTTTCATGGTCATCCCTTACCCCAATATGCTTTTTCAACCAGTGTGAGTTAGTCACTTGCCTTTTAACTGGTCACCTAATTGGTCTCCCCAGAAATGTTACAGCTTTGTTAGAATGCTGCCGCCAGGCTGATTATTCTCTCCTACTGCTCCTCTCACTGCTTTGTTAAAGGACCACTATAGTGCCAGGAAAACATACTCATTTTCCTGGCACTATAGTGCCCTGAGGGTGCCCCCACCCTCAGGGTCCCACTCCCACTAGGCTGGATGGAGAGGAAGGGGTTAAACACTTACCTTTTTCCAGCTCCCTCCTCCTCCTTTGGACGTCACCGACTGAATGCGCATGCGCGGCAAGAGCCGCGCGCACAATCTGCCAGTCTCATAGGAAAGCATTCTCAATGCTTTCCCATGGACGCTGGCGTCTTCTTACTGTGAAAATCACAGTGAGAAGCGCCTCTGGCGGATGTCAATGAGACAGCCACTAGAGGCTGGATTAACCCTAAAGTAAGCATAGCAGTTTCTCTGAAACTGCTATGTTTACACAGAAAGGGTAATCCTAGGAGGACCTGGCACCCAGACCACTTCATTAAGCTGAAGTGGTCTGGGTGCCTATAGTGGTCCTTTAATCCTTACATTGGCTTCTTGTACCCTATAGGAGTTAATTCACAATACTGACCCTTACCTATAAAAGCTCTAAACAACTCTAGCCCCAGTTCTGTCGGTACCCTTCTTCTGTCTGCTGCTCGCACCCTTACTGCCAACTCACGCATGCATCCATTCTTGTGGGTAGTTCCTTTCCTTTGGAACAGTCTGCCTACACATAACAGACTCTCCCCTAGTCTTGAATCATTTAAGTCCTTCAAAACTCACCTCTTCAGAAAAGCTAATGTCCTCCCAGAGTAACGTCTATTTCACAAACATGTATCTTGCTCTATCTTAAAGGGTCACCTTCTTCTACATTCCCACCTTGTTGCTTAGTTGCGATCCCCTTATTGTGTTTTTATAATCCACTGCCTCTAGATTGTAAACTTGTTTGAACTGGGTCCTCATCAACCTATTGTTCCTGAAACATTTTGTAATCGTCTCATTTATTGTTAAATTTCACCCTTTTTAATATCGTAAGGCACGGTGAAATAAAATGGCGCTATATAAATGCCAAAAACAACAACTAAATAAATATCCACATTTTGTTGGTTTTCTTCCTCATAGTCATCTTATTTGTGCCCGTTTGTTGGCAGTAAAAATTTAAAAAATAAATATTAAAGAAATACCATATAGTTTAAAAAATAAAGTACGGTAATTGTCAGGAATGCAATGCAAATTTGAAATTCTTGGCCAAGAATAGTCAAATTGATACAGAGAATGGTTTTCAATTTAGCCATTTTAAATGTACAATTCCTTTTCAATTTACACTTTAGTGAAATTTCTCTAATTTTATTATCTTTTTATGGTATGCTAAGATTGGTTTCCTTGTTCCATTTGCATTCATACTCTTACAAACAGTTATTCACTAAAGTGAGAATTCAAGTGAATACAAGGTGAATTTTAAAGTTTAAGGTCAAACCAGAAAAATTCTCTAATTCAGCCATGCTTCCAGTTCAGCTACTTTGGGCTTAAAATTAGAATTCTCACTTTAGAGATTAACATTGATACTCTTGCAAAACAATATCAAGAAGAACTATAATAAACAGGAATTCAAACCTCAAACCATTTATACACAGAGGGTTATTTACTAAATTGAGAACTCAAAGTGAATTGAAGTTTTAAGGCCAAAGTAGCCAAACTAAAAAGCAGAGTTGGCTTATATAGAATTTTTCCACTTTAGTTATTTTGAACTTAAAGTTGAAATTCACACTTTAGTGAATAACACTCAGTTGAAAAATGAGAATTTATTATGAAACATTCCTGTTAAAAATTATTTAAAATAAATAATGAAATAAAATGTCAACTTCAAAAGAGAAAGCATATGTGAGGAAGGCTGAACTTGATGGACGCAAGTCTCTTTTCAGCTATGTAACTATGTAATCCAAGGTGGGTTCGGCAGGTGCACAGACTGGAAAGGGTAGGGCTGCAGGAGATATGTTGCACAAATGTCAATCTGGAGTAACTTGAAACTCCGATTTGAGAAAGGCCTCTTAGTATACGTTACAATTGAATCAACGCTCATTGTCCCTAATAGTGGGATTACTAGGATCACCCAGGCATTACTTTTTTCATCGAACCCCTGATTCTGTAAGTTTAGGAGTCACACAGTCCTAACACTACAGGTTCATGCAAAATATTCAAAAAAAATTAAAGAGTGCATTACATGAAAAACGTTAACATAAGTTATAGGTGATTTTCAATCTTGTATTCACTGGTGTAAATTCTAGCGAAGTGACAGTTCTGCTTTAATACACTAAAATTCAGAGTTTAGTGAATAAACCTTGAAATGCTTTTGTTTTCTTTCTACCTTCTTTCCTTTAAAAGCAAGTCTTTAATTTTTATTATAAAGGTGTTCTTCGCCATAAAGTATTCGCTCATTTACCCATTTCACGCTGTTCCTACTTCGTAGTCCCCTCAATAATTCAGGATAAAAAAAAAGTAGATTTAACTTAAACACGTACAGTATTGCTCACAAAACTCAGAATATATCCAGAAGACAAAATGAAAGCTTGAGTCTTGCTTCAGTTTTCCGACGCAGATTTCACTAAAAATTTGGAGTTTAGTAAATAACATTGTTATTGCTGAAGAGCAAATTTTGTTTCTTACGGTGTTCCACCATATTATGTATATAGTTCTGTGTAAAGTACTGAGAGCCTGTCTGACATCCATAGTTAAAAAAAAAAAAAAAAAAAAAAAATTCCATCACACTGTTGTCCAGACAACGTTTCAAACCATAATAACTTTGTCCAGCCAAAAGCTTCACATGAAACGTTGCCATGCACTCATTGTAACTGTGCCATATTGGAATTTAGATATAATTGCGACCAAAGTGAGCTTTAGATAGAGTACCTGGAGTGCCTGTCTTCCTTTATGTATGTTTATACTTTTCCTACACGAGAATGGCAGAACATGGCATTATATATTATTTTAGGTCTCATATTTTGGCTACACTGGGAACTTATCTGTATTAGTCTCACTAGCCTGTCTCAACATACAGTGTAACCAAATTATTAACTGTCTTTTTATCTGTTTAATATGTAGCCCTCCAATCACCCCATCCCCTCACCTTTTTAGCAGTTCTCCTCTCTCCTTCCTGATTTCCAGTTTAGAGGAACACTGGGCTTATTCGATTTATAATGTGCTGGGAGGAGCTATACATTCGCTCTCAGTAAGTATAGGGAGTCAGACATGCCTGGCTATGTGCAATAATCTGTATGTCCCTCCCAGTCCTGCCCTCCATTCATTCACACACAGTCTGAGACTACGTGGAACATGGGAGTTCTAAACTGCGTGGAGCCTACACGTCGGCGTGTGACGTCATCACCCCGCGCCTGCACCCCAGCACAGAGAATGGAGAGCTGTCACGGTCACTGCTGATGTTGGTGTCCTGCTCAGTGCTAGGGTTTGTTTGCAGCAGTAGGTCTAAGAACGTTCTAAGAACTGTAGTGGTTTCATATTGGCGCTAATTCCTAACAGATTCCGTGCTCAGGGATATGTAAACAAAAGATGAGCAATTAAAATAACAGCATTTTTTGTTCCCAAAAGAAAACCTGAGTGGGAACTCTAAATATCATTAAGGAATTAATATACAGGGAGTGCAGAATTATTAGGCAAATGAGTATTTTGACCACATCATCCTCTTTATGCATGTTGTCTTACTCCAAACTGTATAGGCTCGAAAGCCTACTACCAATTAAGCATATTAGGTGATGTGCATCTCTGTAATGAGAAGGGGTGTGGTCTAATGACATCAACACCCTATATCAGGTGTGCATAATTATTAGGCAACTTCCTTTCCTTTGGCAAAATGGGTCAAAATAAGGACTTGACAGGCTCAGAAAAGTCAAAAATAGTGAGATATCTTGCAGAGGGATGCAGCACTCTTAAAATTGCAAAGCTTCTGAAGCGTGATCATCGAACAATCAAGCGTTTCATTCAAAATAGTCAACAGGGTCGCAAGAAGCGTGTGGAAAAACCAAGGCGCAAAATAACTGCCCATGAACTGAGAAAAGTCAAGCGTGCAGCTGCCAAGATGCCACTTGCCACCAGTTTGGCCATATTTCAGAGCTGCAACATCACTGGAGTGCCCAAAAGCACAAGGTGTGCAATACTCAGAGACATGGCCAAGGTAAGAAAGGCTGAAAGACGACCACCACTGAACAAGACACACAAGCTGAAACGTCAAGACTGGGCCAAGTAATATCTCAAGACTGATTTTTCTAAGGTTTTATGGACCGGTGAAATGAGAGTGAGTCTGGATGGGCCCGTGGCTGGATTGGTAAAGGGCAGAGAGCTCCAGTCCGACTCAGACGCCAGCAAGGTGGAGGTGGAGTACTGGTTTGGGCTGGTATCATCAAAGATGAGCTTGTGGGGCCTTTTCGGGTTGAGGATGGAGTCAAGCTCAACTCCCAGTCCTATTGCCAGTTTCTGGAAGACCCCTTCTTCAAGCAGTGGTACAGGAAGAAGTCTGCATCCTTCAAGAAAAACATGATTTTCATGCAGGACAATGCTCCATCACACGCGTCCAAGTACTCCACAGCGTGGCTGGCAAGAAAGGGTATAAAAGAAGAAAATCTAATGACATGGCCTCCTTGTTCACCTGATCTGAACCCCATTGAGAACCTGTGGTCCATCATCAAATGTGAGATTTACAAGGAGGGAAAACAGTACACCTATCTGAACAGTGTCTGAGAGGCTGTGGTTGCTGCTGCACGCAATGTTGATGGTGAACAGATCAAAACACTGACAGAATCCATGGATGGCAGGCTTTTGAGTGTCCTTGCAAAGAAAGGTGGCTATATTGGTCACTGATTTGTTTTTGTTTTGTTTTTGAATGTCAGAAATTTATATTTGTGAATGTTGAGATGTTATATTGGTTCACTGGTAAAAATAAATAATTGAAATGGGTATATATTTGTTTTTTGTTAAGTTGCCTAATAATTATGCACAGTAATAGTCACCTGCACACACAGATATCCCCCTAAAATAGCTAAAACTAAAAACAAACTAAAAACTACTTCCAAAAATATTCAGCTTTCATATTAATGAGTTTTTTGGGTTCATTGAGAACATGGTTGTTGTTCAATAATAAAATTAATCCTCAAAAATACAACTTGCCTAATAATTCTGCACTCCCTGTATAGGAAAAAGACAAGGAATTTGCCCAGGCTAATAGGAGTTGAACAATAAATTTAAACTTAACTTTTAATAATATGTATAAATTATTAATATATATTTAACTAAAAAAAAAAGAAACTCATACATGCAAATAATGGTGGAAAACTATATACTTTCTTTTTTAGTTCTTTTTACGTGTATGTGCTTGTTTTTATATATATTTGAAAGTTAAGACTTAAATGTATTGTTTAAAGGACCACTATAATGCCAGGAAAACAAACTAGTTATCCTGGCACTATAGTGCCCTTAGGGTGCCCCTCACATTTCTCCAGTTCTGGGCTCCGTCGGTGCTGGGACTCTCCTCCCTCTTCTGACGTCCCTGGCTGAATGCGCATGCACGTCAAGAGACGCGCGTGCATTCAGCCAGTCTCCTAGGAAAGCATTCTCAATGCTTTCCTATGGACGCTGGTGTCTTCTCACTGTGAAAATCACAGTGAGAAGCGCGAAAGCGCCTCTAGCGACTGTCAACGAGACAGCCAATAGAGGCTGGATTAACCCATAGGTAAACATAGCAGTTTCTATGAAACTATGTTTACAGCAAAAAGGGTTAAACCTAGCTGGACCTGGCACCCAGACCACTTCATTAAGCTGAAGTGGTCTGGGTGCCTATAGTGGTCCTTTAAATACCATTAGCCTAGGCAAATTCTTTGTCGTTTTTCTATGGCTTTTTTTTCCCCTTTCTTCCAGCAAGCTGATGTGGATCACAGTGAGAAGCGCGGAAGCGCCTCTAGCGACTGTCAATGATACAGCCACTAGAGGCTGGATTAACCCATAGGTAAACATAGCAGTTTCTCTGAAACTGCTATGTTTACAGCAAAAAGGGTTAAGACTAGCTGGACCTGGCACCCAGACCACTTCATTAAGCTGAAGTGGTCTGGGTGCCTATAGTGGTCCTTTAACTACCATTAGCCTAGGCAAATTCTTTGTCGTTTTTCGAAGGCTTTTTTCCCCCCTTTCTTCCAACAAGCTGATGTGGATTACAAAAAAAGATTACTATAGTTAGGGTTGCCAATAACCAGTATGCTTTCTTAGACACACACTGCTTCTGTATGTTCAGGGTTATTTCCTAAAATTAGAATTGTCAGGAATGCAAAGTGAATTTATACAATTCTTATATTATGTTCTTATCCACATTGCTTTACAATTGTTTAGCAAAAAAATATCATTGGTGATAAAACAAACAGGGAATATGTATTTAGACCAGTGGTAGTCAACCTTTTTCTACCTACCGCCCACTAATGCATCTTTTTGGTTGAAAAAATTTCCTTACCGCCCACCAGTTTTTGCGCAAATGCAGAATATTTTTTAGAAAGGAGGGTGTTTTAAAAAAAAAAAAAATGTACGTACATTTATCTTTTATTTCTACTTAATGCAGGTTTATAAGGTTTTAACTTTATAAAGTTTAATGAGAAAACAATAAAGTAAATTGAAATTACCTTTACTAGTGATTAATGAGATCCTTGAGGTTGATGCTGCGAGACTAAATATTTGATATCTGGTTCGATTTTCGTAAGGAACAAACGAAGGTCTCTTTCAGTGATATTCAGACGACTTCTCTGTTTGCGCAGAATATGATTTCTCATTTGTGCGTCAGCTCATCTCCTCTCCCTCCTCAATTCTCCTCCCCACCTTTTTTTCCCTTTTTTCTATTTTTTAACCTTCCTTGTAGCAATGCCCAGTAGGAAGGCTGAGCTAGGTAGCCCACTATAACAGACAGGCACACATACAGACACACATACAAGACAGACACACATACACGCACACACACACGACAAACAAGACACACATACATACACACAAGACACACATACAGACACATACAGACACACACATACATACACACAAGACACACATACATACACACACACACATACACATACAGACACACACACACACACACACACGCATACAGACACACACATACACATACAGACACACACACACACATACAGACACACACACGTATACAGACATGCACACACACAAGACATACATAGACACCCACACATGCAGACACACAAGACACACATATATATACAGACACACACACATACAAAGACACACACACATTATATTTAAGTCACCCTCCTGTTTCCTACCTTTAAGGTGCAGGAGGGTGACTTATTTTTATTATTTCACTTTTGATAGGCTGTGTATTGCGTCATCGAAAGATAGCACTCCTCTGGTCATTTTTATTTTCAATGACTGTGTTTTTGTATGGCTTTTAAGGCTTCTGGTTATTGTCTGTCCCAAAGTGCAGGCGGGCTTTTACTGCAGATGGAGGCACAGAGGTTATCTATGACAAACAAATGTTCTAAGATGTAATTTCTAGCAAAGCAGACATATCCAAGAGGTTTATATCAGAATGGTGTTGACAATATGGCTGGAATAATTCACATTTTTAGGTTGTGAAAACTTCTAGACGAGGCATGCGTTTGTGATTGTTTCTGTTTTAAATTAAGAAATTCCAATGAATTTCCATTTGAAATAGACATACACACATACAGACACACATATGACACACATACAGACACACATACAGGCACACATACAGACACAGACAGGCACACAGACACACACACACAAGACACATACAAACAGACAGGCACACATACAAACAGACACACAGACATGCATACACACATGCAGACACACAAGACACACATACAATGACACATACGTACAAAGACAAGACACACATACATACAGACACACACACAAGACATACAAAGACACACACACACACACATTTAAGTCACCCTCCTGTTTCCTACCTTTAAGGTGCAGGAGGGTGACTTTCCCTGGGGTCCAGTGGTGGCTCAGGTGGATGGGAGTCAGAGTTCCCACTCTGACTCCCTCTGCTTTCTCCCGCGCGGCTCTCAGTTTTAGCTGGGAGGTGTGACCAGGGAATCACTTCCTCCCAGCTCTGTGATGTCATCACAGGGGGCCCGGTCGCGCTGTTAAAGCGCCCAGCGCTGACCTGGCCCCCTCACAATCACCTGACAGCATGGGCCACCCGATGGACCCCTCCATATGTGGCCCCGGCGGTTTGCCGCACGGGCCGGGGCCGCAAATGGTCACGGCGGTACCCAGTCGCAGGGGTACCGCCGGCTGGCACCCGCCTGCCCGGTCGTCAAAACCTGGAAATCCCTACCGCCCACCTGGAATCCTAAAACGCCCACTAGTGGGCGGTAGGGACCAGGTTTACGACCCATGATTTAGACACTGAAACAAAAAGGACACGCGGACCCTGCTCCTGAGTTTACAACCTAGAGGAATTCCAATTTTAAGGCCAGAATAGCTCAATTGAAAAAAATTCTCCAAAATAACTGGGAAATTATGTCACCTGTGCTTTCCATTTATCTACACTGGCTTTAAATTTGAAATTCACATTGAGTTCCTACTTTAGTGAATAGCAAGTCTAAAAATTGAAATTCACTTTGAAATTCCAGCAAAGCTCACTTTAAAAAAGAAACAGGCAAACATGTTGGCCACAGCATAAAAAAACTTGATTAATGATTGCATGTTTAATTCTCTTATGTTGATCTACAATTATCATCTCCTTAACTAACAATGTGCAAGTACCCTCGTAACCCCACTGTTATAACTGCTGAAAATCAGCATGAGGAATGCCATTGGGGTACCTCACACATGTTGTAATATTTCTTTGCAAGAAAAAAAAAATAGAAACAGGCAGCACAAGAAAAGGAATCTGTAATACAGACAGTCCTCACTTACTGACCAGGTTCCGTTCCTACGACCAGATCGTAAAAAGGAATTGGTCGGTAAGTAAGGAGTTAAGGGATTCCTTGCTCTGGTGCGTTTGTCTATGTTCGGGGAAGCGTCCCTGAACATAGACTAACGCACCAGAGCAGGGAATCCCTCTAATCTATGCTTGGGGAAATTTCCCCCGAACATAGATTAGAGGGATTCCCTGTTCTCAAGTTTCCCCGAACGTAAACATGCACACCGGAGCAGAGAATCCCCACGAGATAAAACAGGTAGGTCGCTAAATGAGCACCACCTGTTTTCATCAGGTTCAGCAGGGAAATAAATTAATCAAGTCAGTCTCTTTGAGGTTCTATTAATTTACTGATTTTCTTCGTTCACCATATAGATTAAATACAATGCTGGGCAGAATGTTTTATCAGGCATTGGAAACAGTTACATCTATAAAACTGCAATAAATCCCTACATCAAAGGTATGCCTTTGACTAAAGACTAAGACTAAAGTCCAAATTGTAGTGATTTCAAAACTGAATAGGAATTTTCAGGGTGAAATAACAAAGCTATGAAAGCAAACATGGCACTCCAAATTAGTGGCTGAAGTAGCTGGGATGAGATATGCAGTGAAGTTTGTGATGGAGGAGAATTCTATGCTTTTCTTTTTTTTTTTTTTAAATAAAATCTTTCATTATGTTCAATTTTTGGGGTACTTTTTTCAATAAGAGTAATCCTTGGCTGAACTTCCCACCCATCACACGGGTGCCCAATCTGACAGTCCAGAAAGCAATTTCAATGGGAGGGCTCCAAAGTAAAGATAAGGATTAGGACTTTGGTCTAATGGGAATATTTAAAGATTATAATATTTTACTCTCTCTAATTATGGGTGTGAATATATGCATGTGTCACACCCTTTAGGAATTTTAACTCCTCTAATAGCTTACCCAAACAGTTTATCTGCCTTCCTCGCCTAGATTCTGGGCTCGGTGTAATTAGACTGAAGGATTTGTTTGCCTGGTGACTTTTTAGGGGCGTAATAACTCCTTAAGGACAGAGACAATTGTACACGTTTTGATTGAAACAAAACTTGGCATTTGACTATATGTCTGTTCAACTACAATTTACCTTGTTCATATTAAGTGCACCAGCACTTATTATATATCATTTTGTTCAGAAAAACATGGCTTTTATTTCATAGCAATTTTTTTATTTTTTATATATATATATATATATTTTTAAAGTGTGAGAAATGAAGAAATGTTCTTTACTTTTCTTTTTTGTCAATCTTTCTTTTTTTTTTTTTTAATTCTTTATTTTTGTATTGCATAAGCTTTGAACAGACGCATATGAGGTACCCCAAAGGCAATCCTCCAGCGTATTGTAAACAGTTGAACATAGAGGTACATGGTAGATCTAGCACATTTTTTGTAAGGATAGGTTAGGTGATAAACAATATAGGTTTTCATCGCTTAGGTTGTTTTGGCATTTTCATAACACTATGTAACAGCGCTTTACTATCTAGTCATGAAATTATTATGCTGTGTCAAGAGCTAGTGTGTGAATACAAGCGAAGTTTAAGTTTAAGGATGAGTTTACAACGTTTATAGGTACTTGGAAATAAACTAAGTGCTGCAGGGTTGGGATATGTCGTGCTATACGCTAACTTAGGTTCCGTGCTAATGGCAGGTAGGTGTCTATATCCAATTATACTGGCATGGCCTTAGAGTAGCGGCACGTTTTGTTAACGATGTAGGCAATATAAACATAAAAATATAAACAGGCTTCATTTCACATTCCTAAAGTTAAACAGAGATAATACTTTGGAGGTTAACCAGACACAGGCGTTGAGCAGCGAGTCCGCTTGGTGTAACGAAAATATACCCCAACACGCAGGATTCAGCTAAACAGAAGACAACACAGAGGGAAGATATGTCTACCGGACCTTAGAGTGGCCGGACTCGATGTATATAGGAGAAGTACAGAGTCAGGAACGATCCGAGGTCAAGGGCACAAAGAGACAACGTAAACTAGGACTAGCCGGGGTCTGGTACACAGTAAACAGCAAGCTGGCAAACAAAACAGATAAGGATAAAGAGATAACGTAGTCAGAAAACAAAGCCAAGGTCAAGTACGAAGTAACACAACTGAACACAACAAGCCCTAAAGGGAACTAAAACAGAAACCACGATAGGGCAAGGAACCAAGGGAAAACGGTAAGTTTAAATAGCTAAACAACTATTTTGATTGGTCCCTGTCATCTCCACGCCCCCAAAAGGTAAGTGTATGGGGAGTGTGGCATGACAGGGACCAATGGGAGGCATTTTCCAATTTAGGCTCCCACTGTCCCTTTAAGAGCGCGCCCGAGACCCGCGGCGCGCTCTTAGAGTCAGGCGGGACACGTGACCGCTTCTCGCGGTCACTGCCCGCCTTCCTGTTCCTGCCTTCGGATGAGCCGCGCGCGGCTCGTGCAGCAGCAGCAGGACCGCACGCGTCTCGAACAGAGGACCCCGGCCGGCCCCTGGAAAGGGTAAGTGCCGCTACACTTGGTCTGCCATGGTGTTAGAGCATCGTTTAAGTGTTAGCTTTACCCAGAGACTATACACAATGCCACATCAGCGCAGTCAAGCGGGAAATAAACTCAGCTTTGGCACTTTCATGGCATGGACTTGGCTGCTCGGTTTTATAGAACATGTATACAAGCTTATGCATGCGTTCCTGACATTTAACTTAAAGTTTAAGCTGAGTAGTTAGTTTATGTGTCAATATGTACTGCTGGGCACTGGTGAAAAATAAATAAAAAGGTGAGTGAGAAGGAAGTCCCTAGGTATAGTAATAACAACCACAAAATAACAAGCGCCCTCCTAGATCGTAAGGCGAAAGACCAGATTGTGTGAGGGCAGGTATGCTAAACTAACTGTCACAGTTAAACTAACCGCTACAGCTAAGGTATACACAACATTTGCTGGGTGTAACATGGAGGCATATTAGTGGTAAACATTAGACACAGTCAGATGAGCTTAACCTCGGAAGTGAGTCTCAATGTGTGAGTGTGTACGACATACTGGTAGACTCATGCGCCAGTCATCTGGCCAGCCTGCACCTCCTGGTTGAGGGCTGATGTGTCTACCGTATGGCAGCCTCAGCCGATGCCCCGCTTGTGTTGGCGTGCTATAGCTGGGGCGGGTGGCAGGTCTTGTGGAGCAAGGTGGCTGTCCTAAAGAGGCAATTCCCTGTGTGAAGGTGCCTTGTTGGTGTATCTGATGATAGGGGGTGTTCAGCCCTCCTGTGTGGAATCTTTCTTTTATTGAGGCCAAATGTGATACAATACAGAAAAGAAAGACAGAGTTTTAGCATAAATATACAAAATAGTAAAATGGTTGTTTAATACTAAACCGATTCCTTGATAGACTGATAGACTATATTCTAGGCATGTGGGTGAATAAAATTAATCATGCTAGTTTACCATATCAACGAGTGAGATACCCGTCGCCTGAGTGGAAACAAACACTCATAATACCCAGAACAATTCCTCAGCGCAATCAAAGTAAAGCAAAGCACTGCAACACTATAAAATAAAATAGAAACTACTGCCCAGTATAAGCCATAAGGAGGGCCAGATTAAGAGCCCAGTGGGCGTGGTGCTGACAATTATGATGGGCCTAATTACAGAATCTTATCGACCAAAAACACTAAAACAGTCATACCTCCCAAGCGTCATGTATCTGATGGAGTTGGTGTTGGAGGGAAACTCAAAGGATGCAGCTATAAGAAAAAAACATAGTCTATGCTAATCTCCTTCTAATTTATGCTTTCACCTTTTTTTTTTTTTTTTTCTGTGCAAAGCATAACAATACGCTTGTGAAAGCCACGACAGCTGTGACAAGCCAGACCGTAACAGTGTTAAACATCACTGTGGCATACAATTGACAGCACGATTTTATGGTAGAATAGTAATGACATGCTTCAACATTTTAGGAGGATAGGCTAGCTTATATTAAACATGGAAAACATCTCCCTGTAGCTCATTTCCAGCAGTGTATCAGTTTATGCTTCAAAGGTCGTGTGTAGACGAGGAGGCTAGGCTAGTCATGCCTACAACAGTAGGAGTGGTGTTTAAAGTTGGGGTTATGTGGCATTGCTTTTTCAAGAGAGTAAACATTTATACAGCACTAATCAGGTTAGCCTTGCATTGTGTGGGTGAACTACGTTTGCCTAACAATGTGGCTGCACATTTTTATAGGTTGTTTTAAACAAGCTTATACATGCGCTTCTATTTACTGCCCTCAGTAGTGTACGATTGGTTAGGGCTCATAGTGTAAGTTGCCGATTTGTTCGATCCTGCTTGTCAAAACTACTTAACTGTAGTTAGGGTACCCAATACTGAGAGCTACGCTTAATAAAAAAAAAAATAGGAGAATATTAATGGTGTGTACGTTAGGTCATGCTTTTGTAATAGAGACATGCATGTGTGTATAATCAAGTGAGTAGGCTTAAAGCATGTGCGTCAATGATAGGTGCACCTTCATGGGCTCTGCGAGAGCATGCCTAACTGTTTTTACTGACTCAGTATGGTTGTATTTTTTAGTGTTTCTTACGTTGCTGCCTGATATAGCACAGTGATACAAACATGTAGCATGTTCATTCTAAGCTTCACTTTTAGGGACACTGCTTAAGTACACATATGCTGACTGCTTGGTTTAAACATGTGAGAAGCCTGTGTTGTTATATCTAGTAAGTAACTAGCGAGGTAATAACATATATAACGTATATAACAGGAGGGGAGAAATATCAGGCATGTAATGAGTCTTGTGAGTGTCAGGCTTTAACGGCTGCAGAAGGAACTGGATTGCGTCCATTGTGGCAGAAGGGGTTTGAGCAGGGTTCATTAGGCTTACCCTGTGTTTGTGTTTCCCTTCAGCCTATGCCCAGCAGAGGAAAAAGCTTTGTGTCCCTGGTTGGGCTGCTCTTGGGATTAATTGTCACTCTACTGCTCTTGTGGGTTGGAGGCTGTAGCTATGATTGCCAAATGTTCCTGGGGTTGTGGCATGCGTATGCTTCCAGCAGAGGGTGCAGTCTCTGAGTCCGTGCATCTGTCTGGGCATCCGTGTCACCAGCCGATGTCGAGTGGAAGCTCCGTGATGCCTTGTGACGGTGATCCGTGTCCCACACGCAGTGAAAAAGGGGGCATTGCTGGTGGCAGCGTTGAGTGCATGTTGTACCCTTGATGGCCTGGTGGAAAGACAGGGACCCCTCGTGTGATGTAGAGTGAAGACCTTAAGTGGTGATCGCTGCGTATGAATTCGGCGTGGAGCCTTGAGGTATGAATGGGGTGACCCTTGCCAGGTTCCAGGTGTGGGTCGGGGAAGCGTTGTTGGGTGGCCCCTCTTGGGAGAGAGAGTCATGCAGCAGGCCTACAGTCCGCAGTAGGGCTGGAGCGTCTTGAATATCTTGTATGATGTGCGTGTTCGTCCCCTGCAGTACTATCAGGGTTCGGGAGGACCGCCAGCGGTAGTCAATCTTGTGCAGTTGGAGCATGGAGGTGAGAGGGCGCAGTGACCTCCGCCAGGCTAGGGTGCCGCTGGACAGGTCTGCAAAGAAGGCCAGGTCCATGGCCTCAAAGTGGAAAGGGGTTTTGCCCCGTAGGGCTGAGAGGACCGCTGCCTTGTCCCTGCCGCTGCGGAAGGTGGCTATTACATCTCTCGTGCCGGTGGCCAGGGCCCTCAGTGGCTTGGGGACCCTGAAGACCTCCTCTGGGGTAATTAGTTTGCCTTGTCTGTGCGGCAGTATTGCTGATAGTATGCGCCCCGTGACTTTCGGCAGCTCAGTGTCTGGTACCTCTTCAGGGACTCCCTTAATCTTTATGTTATGCCTGCGCCTGGAGTCCTCTTGAGCCGCCAGGCGGCGTTCATGTTGCAGGGTCTGCAATTGTAGGTTCTGCATGGTCTGTTGTAGAGTGGCAATGTCCTGGGCTTGGGACTGTGAGCATCCATCCAGTTTCGTAATGCGGCCTGTCAGGCCTCTTAGGTCCGCGCGTAGCGCCATGACATCCTCGTGGATGTGTTTTTGCCGGTCTGCCAACAGTGCCTTTAGGGCTGCCATGGTTACCGGCTCTGAGCCCGCTCCTGTGCCACTTTGTTTCGCCTTCCGTAACGGGGTGGGAGTCGGCTGGTCCTCCTCGTCCATGTCTTCAGACAATTCTTCGGAGAAGTCTGAGCAGCCGCCATGCAGTGCCGCCATGTTGGCTCCGCTGGTGCCTCGTGCTTGACTCCACATCTCCCCGATCGTGAGCCCAGAGGTAGGCTTGTTTGGTGTCGTTTTTTTCCCCTTTCACCCCATGTAGCGTTAGGATGCACTACAGTCGTTTTGGTGGGGTGGGTAGTGTCATTGTTTTTTCTCCATGTGGTGCTCGGAGCGACCTGTTCATGCGACCATTCTCCCTGGCGTTCAGGCTCCGCCCTCTATGCTTTCATCTTTAAATTAAATCCATAGCCACTAACAGCAGTGTCCAGTGAAGCAGAAAGTTAATGGGCGAGGTAAAAGGGTTGCCACTGACGTGAATCTTGTAATCAGAACTGCTGAAAGGGGCGAACATGCCCAAAAAAGGGGGCATGACTGCCTAAAGAATTGGAAGGCCAGCCCAGCACGAATGCATGTCATGCTGCCTGCCAGTCATGCAGGCTAGCCAACTAAAGGCATACTATGCAGACAGCACCCTGAGCTTAGCAGAAATGTGTCTAATGATGTGTTCGCTCCATGCTTTCTAAGGGCTGTCCCCTAGCACTCACATGTCAACTTGTGTCCTTACCTTCTTACTAGCAGGCAGAAGCTCCTGGTATATATAGTCTTGGACAGAGAAAAGGTATATGTAGTGAGTGTAGAAGAAAGGTGACATGCCACGGTGTTAGAGAGAGAGTAAAGCAGCAAGAGCATTTGCATTGTCAGCCAGTCCACACAATTATTTTTACCATACATCCCTCTTAAGTTTCTATATTTAAACTAGAGTATGTGAAGGATAGTTAGGGTTGCCACCTTTCTTGGAAAACAATACCGGCCTTACTAATTTACACAATTATGTATGAGTGTAAATCACAAGGAGTGACATAGGAGACAATTCTGTAAAATCACCCAAAAACTACTTACAGTTTGATTCTGCTGAATAATAGATGGATTGCGCTTACTCTTAGTGCCTCCCTGTCTCCCAGTGTCTTAGGGACACTAAGTATCTCAGTGTCTCCTAGTCTTCCAGTGTCTTCATGTCTCCCAGTGTCCTCTATGTATCACAGTGTCCTCTATGTATCACAGTGTCCCCTATGTATCACAATGTCTCAGTGCCCTAAGTCTCCCGGTTTTCCCATGTCACATGGACACTGGGGGACACTTAGAGACATGGGAACACTTTGAGACATTGGGACAGTAGGGGACACTGGGAGACATGGGGACATTTAGACACTAGGGACACTGGCTGGGAGATATGGGGACACTGAAACAATTGGACATTGGGAGACATGGGGACATAGACACGAGTGACACAGTGTCCCCAAGTGTCTCAGCGTCCCCAAGTGTCTGTGTCCCCAAGTGTCTCAGTGTGTCCCCATGTCTCTGTGTCCCCAATGTGTCCCCATGTCTCCTACAGCCTTCCCCCCTATCCCTCACTTACCTGAGCTTTAGGCTGTGTCTGCAGGTTGGGAGCTGCTGTGCTGTGTAGCTGCTCCCCAGTATTGCAGATTAATCTCCATTTATACTAAGAAATATACCGGTATTTGTATTGCCAGTTTTACTACAATACTGGTACTGGCCAGGCAGTCTCAAATGCCATTAAATACCAGCCAGGTGGCAACCCTAAGAGTAGTGTGAAAAAAAATAATGTTAATCCAGCCCTGGCCATGAGGCCCTTAATATTTAGATTTGGAGGGCTATCCATCCGACAGACAAGTTCAGCCTATGCCCACCAAGCAGAACATTCTACCCTGATATGTTAGGAAACTCAAGTTCCATATAGCGATGCCCCAACAACCCCAGACTTCAACACAGTACAATGCACTTGTCTCACTGATCTGATTGCATCCTGCAAGGTTTCGGGATCTTCTATCAGAAATCAGCACTTTGTGTAGCGTATGAGGCTCCCGAGGGTGAGTTGTGTCTAGAGTTGCGTCCCCTTCTGGACTGTGGCCTAGTTGAGTGGTGGCTGGCCGTAGAACCGAGACTGCGGTTCTGTTTCATCTGCCGCATTGTCTTTCTGCGCTTCCTCACTGGCGATACCACGGGGGTGTTGATAGGAGCAGGTTGCTACAGGGTGACTCTGCCAGAGGGCATGGGCCAGGAATCTTCAGCCGCTACAGATTTCTCTGCTTTATTGCTCAGTTGTGTCCAGAATTATTATTATTATTTTTTTTTATTATTATTTTGTTTTGTAGTGCATGGAGGTATAACAAATGAGCATGTGGTACCCCAACGGCATTCCTCATGCTTTTCAAGTAACAATTGTAACAATAGGGTATATGTTAATACGTGCACATTTTATATGTTAAATTATTATGAAGTTTGTCAGTCAGATTCAACAACTTGGTAGTGTTTAGACAGGCTTAGACAATTTAAGAACATCTTTGAATTTAAACCGGCTTAAGCTTACGTCATAGTGAATACGTTATATTAAGCAGTGCGTGAGTATATATATATATATATATATATATATATATATATATATATATATATATATATATATATATATATATATATATATATTGTGATCCTTGTTTGTAGATAGCACGGTCCTCTAGGGTAAACAACAGGCACAGTCCTTTAGCTTTTATATAATCCAGGCAACTTTATTGTAAATCCACACAGGAGACAGCAGTAAATGAAAACATAAATCCCTTTAAACAAAAACCTAGCTCGTCTGAGCACTAACTAATATTAGGTTCCCTATCTCTCAGGGGTTAAACTAAACAAAACAATATTGGTTTCACCAACCTAGAGTCTTTGTCCACTCTCAGCACTCCAGTATTTAGCCAGCCTGCTGCTCCCAGCCTTTCAGAGAGAAACAAAACATTCTCCCCTTACCTGCCTAGCAGGGAGGGGTTTATTCCCACTGCTGCAGCCGATTACCTGCAGCTGAGCAGTAGGTTGGAGACAGTCGAAAACCCTGGCCTGGATCTATGTCTTCCATGAAAACCGCTAAACTGCAGAGTGGAGCATTGGCCCACCCTTCTCTCCAAATGCTCCACCCCAGGTGCCCATAACTAAATAGTCATTCTGGTTATATACACAGAATCATACTCTCCCCCTGGGGTTAAAAATCATATGCCTCTCTGAACAATTCTGTCGAGATATAGACTCCCTCACAGACCACCCCATTCACCTTATCACATATCCCCCTCCCCAGCTCAGACCCATCGGGGCGAGCGGCCTGGGACCATAAACAGTGGACTCGGGAGAGGCCATCTGCATTACCTTGGGCAGTTCCGGCCCTGTGAGTAATAGTAAACTGGTAAGGCTGAAGGCTTAGGAACCATCTAGTCACCCTGGCATTCTTTTCTTTGTTTTGCCTCATCCATGTTAAAGGAGCATGGTCCGTGATCAGTGTAAAACATCTCCCCAGTAAGTAATATCTCAGGGATTCTAAAGCCCATTTTATCGCCAGGCATTCCTTTTCCACTACGGAGTACCTCTGTTCATGGGGATTAATTTTCCAGCTCAGATACATGACAGGATGTTCCTCTCCTTCATGTACCTGGGACAGAACCGCGCCAAGGCCCACATCAGACGCATCGGTCTGTACCACAAAAGGTTTAGTGAAATCCGGAGCCACCAAAACAGGGTCAGCACACAAGGCTCCCTTCAAGACTTGAAAGGCATGCTCCGCTTCCGGGGTCCACTTAACCATAATCGGGCCTTTTGCCTTAGTAAGTTCAGTCAATGGGTTGGCAATGGTAGCGTACCCAGGGATGAACCTGCGATAGTAGCCGGTTAAGCCTAAAAAAGCCCTGACTTGCTTTTTAGTTACAGGACATGGCCAACTGGTGATGGCTGCTACTTTGCTCTCTTGTGGTTTAAGGAGCCCCCGCCCGATAGTGTACCCCAGATATTTTGCTTCTTCTAGCCCTAAAGAACACTTAGCAGGGTTAGCTGTCAAACCGGCAGCCCTTATACTATCCACAACTGCCTGAACCTTCATCAAGTGGGTTTCCCAGTCCACACTGTGAATCACCACATCATCCAGGTAGGCGGCTGCATACTGTCTGTGGGGGTGAAGTATCTTATCCATCATACGCTGAAATGTTGCTGGGGCACCCTGCAACCCAAATGGCAGTACGTTATATTGGAACAACCCATCAGGGGTAGAAAACGCGGTTTTCTCTTTTGCTTTCTCTGTCAGGGGTACCTGCCAGTATCCCTTGGTGAGGTCCAAGGTGCTCAGATATCTGGCCTTACCTAATCGCTCTATTAGCTCATCCACACGAGGCATCGGGTAGGCATCAAACTTAGAGATATCATTTAGCTTACGGAAATCATTACAGAAACGGATTTCCCCATTTGGTTTGGGCACTAACACAATTGGGTTGTTCCACTCACTTTGTGATACTTCAATCACCCCCAACTCAAGCATCTTTTTAACCTCTGCACTAACCGCTTCACGTCTAGCCACAGGTATCCTGTAGGGCTTCAGATTGATCTTCTTCCCAGATTCAGTTAGGATATCATGTTTGATTATATGTGTTTTTCCTGGTATTGGGGAAAACACATCCCTATTTTTAGACACAAACTCCCTGACTTCCTGTTTCTGATGGGGGGCAAGAGTATCAGCGACATGCACCTCCGGACCCTGCTCATGAGTGGCTTGAGTAGGTTTATCTCTGGTCATGATGAGAACCTCTCGTTCTACCCATGGCTTCAATAAATTTATATGATATGTCTGTTCTGGCTTCCGTCTGCCTGGCTGTCTTACTTTATAGTTCACGTCACTGATCCGCTCAGTGATTTCATATGGCCCTTGCCAGCTGGCTAAGAATTTGCTTTCTACCGTGGGAACGAGAACTAGAACCCTATCACCTGGTTTGAATACCCGTAGCCTTGCGTTCCGGTTATAGCTTGCTTGTTGGGCTCTCTGGGCCTTTTCCATGTTTTCCCTAACTATGGGAATTACTGCTTCGATTCGCTCTTGCATTTGCGCTACATGCTCTATAAGACTGTGATTGGGAGTATGCTCTTCTTCCCATGTTTCCTTGGCAACATCCAGTATGCCTCTTGGATGCCTACCATACACTAACTCGAAAGGTGAAAACCCTGTGGAAGCTTGCGGGACTTCTCTAATAGAAAACATCAGGTAGGGTATGAGATAATCACAGTTTTTTCCATCCTTGTCTATCACTTTCCGCAGCATAGCCTTTAGAGTTTTATTAAACCTCTCCACTAATCCATCAGTTTGCGGATGGTATACTGAGGTTTTCAGCTGCCTGATTCTGAGCAATTTGCACAAATCACGCATGATTGTTGACATAAAAGGGGTTCCCTGATCTGTGAGAATTTCCTTTGGTATACCCATCCTGCTAAACATCATCAGTAACTCCCTTGCAATATTTTTAGAGGTGGCATTCCGTAGAGGAATGGAACCTCTATGATGGGAAGGGGTACCAACGGACTACGAAAGCCCTTATGCGGAGCTTTCAGTTGGCATTCTGGGCAGGATTTACAAAACCTCTCTATTGACGAAAATACCCCTGGCCAATAGAATCGGGACAGAATTCGTTCCCTCGTTTTTTCATAACCAAGGTGCCCACCTAACACATGGCTATGGGCTAGTTTTAAAACAGTGTTTCGGTGAGATTAGGGAACTAGCAACTGTTCTGCCTCCTCTTCCCCCTTCTTCTCTACTCGATACAGCAGATTATTTTTCACCATGAAATAAGGAAAGCTTAAGGGCTTGTCAGGGTCCACCCTTGTACCCTCCACCATTTGCACATTCTCTCTTGCAGCTGTCAAGGACATATCTCCCCATTGGGCTGCCCGGAAGTTACCAGGGGGGATTCTGAGATCCTGAAACTCCACTTCCTCTATAGGGTCTTCAGTATGGGGAGGTTCTACCTCATTACCCAGGCACACCAAGGGTGTCTCTTGCTCGTTACCCAATTCACATTCTAAATCGGAGAAAGGAAAAATATTATCTATACACTCTACCCTGGGTAGCTCCTCAGAGTGCATTTTTGGATGAGCAGAGCACTTTTCCCATAGGTGGCAGAAATGGGGAAAGTCCCTCCCTAATACCACATCATACGGTAATAGGGGCACTACCCCTACAGAGCATTTAACCTCCCCTACCTCGGTGCCAAACTCAACCTCTGCCGTGTGGTATGTGTGGGTGTCACCATGTATACACACAATATCAATCACTTGTCTGGTATCTATTTTCCCTGGCTGGAGCAGAACACTTTTTATCAAGGTAACCTCACTCCCTGAATCAATTAGAGCTTGTACATTCTTTCCTTCCACCCTCACCATTATTAAATGCGTTGCATTAATAGCACTAGTCACCACACACATCTTTGAGCAAGTCAATACAGTCCTATGCAGAGTCCTTGTCCCTACATCACACTGCATGGGCTCTTCATTCTCTGGACAGTTCCGTGCAAAATGTCCAGGCTCATGGCATTTAAAGCACCGGAGTTGTCCCTCAGCTTGGTCTTGTAGCCGTACTGGAGCTGGTGGGGACCTTCTGCCACCCCAGTCATATGGTTCAAGGTTCGGTACAAAGTTTTGTCTTTTGTTTCCCACTTTCCCGCTTATCCGGTTGTTAGCCAGTCGGGACTTCTGATGAGGATCAATACTGTATGGCTCCTTGGCAACCAAATACCTCTCAATCAGGCACATCATTGCTTCTGGATCCTGAGGGTCCCATTGGCAGACCCATTGTCGCAGTCCTGTTGGCAGGTGTCTGAGAAAACGGTCCATCACAACTATTTCCACTATCTTGGTAGCAGGGTTGCGCTCTGGCTCCAGCCACTTCTGAGCGAGCCTGAGCAATCCATACATCTGGGCTCTGGTAGGTTTACTCACATCGTATGCCCAATTATGAACCCTTTGGGCTCTAATGGCTGGTGTTACGCCAATGTGCTTTAGAATTTCAGCTTTAAGTTGCTTGTAATCCTGGATCTGGTCAGAAGGTAGGTCTTCATAGGCTTTTTGGCACTCCCCACTCAGGCATGGAGCTAGAAGCCCTGCCCACTGGCCCAGTGGCCTCTTTCCCGGGCAGCAACCCTCTCGAAAGTGGTGAGATAAGCCTCCACATCATCTATCTCTGTCATCTTATGCAGGAAGTCAGTGGCACGGATACGGGATCCCCTTTCCCCAGGGGGGCTCCCTGCAGATGGCAACATCACTCTCTGCAACACCTCAGTAAGGGTAAATGGGGAAAGTCCCTCCCTAATACCACATCATACGGTAATAGGGGCACTACCCCTACAGAGCATTTAACCTCCCCTACCTCGGTGCCAAACTCAACCTCTGCCGTGGGGTATGTGTGGGTGTCACCATGTATACACACAATATCAATCACTTGTCTGGTATCTATTTTCCCTGGCTGGAGCAGAACACTTTTTATCAAGGTAACCTCACTCCCTGAATCAATTAGAGCTTGTACATTCTTTCCTTCCACCCTCACCATTATTAAATGCGTTGCATTAATAGCACTAGTCACCACACACATCTTTGAGCAAGTCAATACAGTCCTATGCAGAGTCCTTGTCCCTACATCACACTGCATGGGCTCTTCATTCTCTGGACAGTTCCGTGCAAAATGTCCAGGCTCATGGCATTTAAAGCACCGGAGTTGTCCCTCAGCTTGGTCTTGTAGCCGTACTGGAGCTGGTGGGGACCTTCTGCCACCCCAGTCATATGGTTCAAGGTTCGGTACAAAGTTTTGTCTTTTGTTTCCCACTTTCCCGCTTATCCGGTTGTTAGCCAGTCGGGACTTCTGATGAGGATCAATACTGTATGGCTCCTTGGCAACCAAATACCTCTCAATCAGGCACATCATTGCTTCTGGATCCTGAGGGTCCCATTGGCAGACCCATTGTCGCAGTCCTGTTGGCAGGTGTCTGAGAAAATGGTCCATCACAACCATTTCCACTATCTTGGTAGCAGGGTTGCGCTCTGGCTCCAGCCACTTCTGAGCGAGCCTGAGCAATCCATACATCTGGGCTCTGGTAGGTTTACTCACATCGTATGCCCAATTATGAACCCTTTGGGCTCTAATGGCTGGTGTTACGCCAATGTGCTTTAGAATTTCAGCTTTAAGTTGCTTGTAATCCTGGATCTGGTCAGAAGGTAGGTCTTCATAGGCTTTTTGGCACTCCCCACTCAGGCATGGAGCTAGAAGCCCTGCCCACTGGCCCAGTGGCCATCTTTCCTGGGCAGCAACCCTCTCGAAAGTGGTGAGATAAGCCTCCACATCATCTATCTCTGTCATCTTATGCAGGAAGTCAGTGGCACGGATACGGGATCCCCTTTCCCCAGGGGGGCTCCCTGCAGATGGCAACATCACTCTCTGCAACACCTCAGTAAGGGTAGCTCTATCCATCTGCTGGGCTTCCTTCAGGTTCTCAACCTGTGCAACCAGTAGACGATTTGTTTCCTGTTGTACAGTGGTTGCCTCTTGTTGTACAGCAGTTGCCTGTACCAGAGCTTTCACCAGTTCCTCCATTATAGCACCAAGCAGGTAACAGTCTTAAAGGTACGGTGCTACTTATATGATTAGCAGGTCTGCCAAAATAAAAGTCCTCAAGCAGACTACCGAATGACTGGCACACCCACAGACCCTCAATGTGCTACAGTGCCCGCATTCTCCACCATATTGTGATCCTTGTTTGTAGATAGCACGGTCCTCTAGGGTAAACAACAGGCACAGTCCTTTAGCTTTTATATATATATATTAGCAACTTTATTGTAAATCCACACAGGAGACAGCAGTAAATGAAAACATAAATCCCTTTAAACAAAAACCTAGCTCGTCTGAGCACTAACTAATATTAGGTTCCCTATCTCTCAGGGGTTAAACTAAACAAAACAATATTGGTTTCACCAACCTAGAGTCTTTGTCCACTCTCAGCACTCCAGTATTTAGCCAGCCTGCTGCTCCCAGCCTTTCAGAGAGAAACAAAACATTCTCCCCTTACCTGCCTAGCAGGGAGGGGTTTATTCCCACTGCTGCAGCCGATTACCTGCAGCTGAGCAGTAGGTTGGAGACAGTCCAAAACCCTGGCCTGGATCTATGTCTTCCAAGAAAACCGCTAAACTGCGGAGTGGAGCATTGGCCCACCCTTCTCTCCAAATGCTCCACCCCAGGTGCCCATAACTAAATAGTCATTCTGGTTATATACACAGAATCATACTCTCCCCCTGGGGTTAAAAATCATATGCCTCTCTGAACAATTCTGTCGAGATATAGACTCCCTCACAGACCACCCCATTCACCTTATCACAATATATATATATATATATATATATATATATCTACATTTAGATCATTTAAGAACATCTTTGAATTTAAACAGGCTTAAGCTTACGTCATAGTGAATACGTTATATTAAGCAGTGCGTGAGAATATAAATCTACATACTGAGAACCAGGGTGAGGCTATCTATGTCTGAGGTGGTTAACTATGATTGGCCCTAGCATGTTTGTTAGTCTTGCCTGCATGGTTGTCTGGCATGAATAAAAGTAGCATGTTTCAACTATATTAGTAGTTAGACTAGTTTGCACTAAAACATGGAAGACATCCTAGTATGAATCGTGATTAACCGCTCTCAGAGACTATGCATTGCGACAGGTATATGATGTGGAAAGGTTAACTGTTATGACTGTCTATAGACAAAGTGGCTTTAGCTGCACCTTAAGGATCACCAGTCCGTGGGTGCTGTTTCTCTGCGACTGCTATTCAGGAGCCATAGATTGCCGGGTATTGTTGCCAATGTTATTCAGGAGCCATAGATTGCCGGGTATTGTTGCCAATGCTATTCAGGAGCCATAGATTGCCGGGTATTGTTGCCATTGCTATTCGGTGGGTGAGTCCTGTAGCCTCCTGGTGGGCTAGAGTCCATAAAGCCCGGTGCTGGCCCTCCAAAGCCATGGTACTGCCCAGTCATCCTATGCCCGTTCGGGGCCTGGGTCTGAGGATGGCGCATGGAGCAGCACTGCCGTGCTTGGTAAGGATGCCAGTCCGGTCTCGTACCTGCAGATGGGGCTGTAGCATCCTGTGAGGGGTTTGTAGTCCGACAGGGCTCTGAGTCGGCCCCGGTGTTTTCGGCTGCTGAGCCCGGTCGGTCCGTCTCCTGGGTCCGGTCCGGTGCCTCTCGTGCCTCAGAGGCCTTTTTATCATGGGCTTGGGAGCTCGTCTCCTCTGGTGGCGAGGGGTTCGCTTGCGGCGTGTGCGGTACATCGGGGTGGGCCCTCTGCCACCCTTACGACTGGGTGATCTGTCTGTTTGTACAGCAGGAGCTTGGGGATGAAGTGTGCTCATGGTGTGTCGCCCTCCCGTTCCCTGCTCCTTTACCTCCTGGGTTGTTGGGGGTGGCGGTTGTTCCAATTGCTTGTATAGTTTGACCCAGAAGTCATTGAATATCTTGTCAAGGCGTTTGAGCGAATCTTCCACGTGCCGTTCACATCGGCTACCCGGGGGATGGCAGGATGCGGTATAGTCGTGTGCTCTTGGTCGGTGGGGACTGGGATGACCCCCACCGGTCCAGGGTGGGGGGGGGGGGGAACGGGGTTCCACACTGGCATGTTCAGCTTGGTGTGCTGGTCGGGGAGCGGCCATCTCCCTATATGGTAGGCTGCGGCTTCCACGTTCGTGGGTCCGGTGAGTAACACCACATGTTTGGTATCTACATATAGTACTCCCGGTCATCTGTCGTTTGGGCTGCAATTTGAGTCCGGTTTTGGCCTTTGTCAGTGCGGATTACACAAGATTGGGCTTAGCAGTGCTGGAGCCCCAGACAAGCACGTCTGTTCAGCTCTGCAGTTAGGCCCCGCCCCGTGTCCAGAATTATGTATACAGCCGCTCAAAGGCTCTTTCAAGTTGCTCCTCATAGAAGGCCCTTGTTGCAGTGGCTTGTGAAGCTATTGGTTTCTTATCTGCGGCCATCCTGGCATTTAGGCCTCTGATGAGTGGCTCTGCAGGATTTACAGTTCCTCGCAATATAGAGCAATGCTTCAGGTCAGGATGTGGGTAGGCATCAGGTTTAACAGCGGTAGGGACCGGTATAATCACTACTGGTCCAAAGTGGGGGATACAGGACTCGCACCCGTCCCAGCCAGCAGGATCCCGGCGAGGAGGTCGGCCGCCACTCCCGGTTGGGACCACACCAGCCTGCAATGCAGAGAAGTCAGGGCTTCGCAGCCACAAATAACAAGTGTGCTCCAGCAAAACCTCCCAGTTGCTCCAGGACACCACTAGATCTCCATCTGAGATGAGATTTCAGCCTAGGTTACTTGATTAAAGAAATTGGTCGATATTAAATGAGGAGCTTACTCTCTATGCGTCTGGTTAGCATGGCAGTCAAGCTCCCTCACCCCCTTCCCCCCTCCCCCCCTTGTTATTTTCTTAGTTCTACATTGCATTTTTTTTTTGTTTAATTTCTTTTTATTAGTTTTCAAGTTGAGTCATCAATGTATAGGGTACAGAAGGAATAGGGATACGAAAATTGGTTGAACATAGTGGGGTTCACAGAATTTATACATAATCAATAAAACCTTCTAGCATTAGCAATTGCAATTGCAGAGCCCTTTTGGGCAGTCAGTATCTTCGCAAATATATTTGTTTCAGCTGTTCAGAATTTCTAGTAGCGGTGTCAATACCGTTCATAACATGGCAAACGACATTTTGGACCCGTAGGTCCCAACAAGTACACAAGTAGGGCTGTCGTCGTGGGAGGATCGAGTGATTAGTATCACCGGTTCAACAGTCAAGAAGACAGGACTGAGTAGGTTCCCTGTGGGCTTGGGAGTTTGAGGCTCCCTGACCTCAAAACTCCCAACTACATCGTTGTACTGATATATATACCCAGTGGGCTTGCAGGTCTCCCGTTCCTGTCGGGTTTTTAACTAAGTTGGGGCGTGTAGGTCCCTGTCATTGTGGTGGGAGGTGAGACCATTGTTGTCTATCTAGCGGTCGGGTGTGGTCAGTATCTATACCCTAGGTGTTGGGTGCCTGACTGATAGAGCCGATAGGCTGTGTGGGCAGTGTTAGGCTTAGATTAGAGCAAGATTCTAGGTTCTGGCCTACGGTGTATCTCGGGTAAGGGCTCTCCAGCCTTTGTGTTTTCGCAGTGCACGTCCTGGTATACACCTGTGTCTCAAGCGTTCGACGTGTTGTATGTTGTCTCGGGACCGGGGGTCCAGGTATGTCTCACTAAGGGTTTCAGGAATTAGTCTGTGCTTGTATATGTGGTCTCGGTTTGTCTGTTATTCGTGTTTACGGGGTGGGGTGGGGCAAAGGGACGGGTGTGCGTCCGCTCATCGATCTGTCAGGCGTCTGTCCGTTTTGGATGGGGTGGATAGATGGGGGGGTGGCTCCTCGGGAAGCCGGCTGTCGGGGTACGTTGGGCTGGCGTGGTTCCCTTACGGGGACCTCGCTTGGGCCACCAGCCCGTGCTTGCAGATATCTGGGGTCTTAGTGTTAACTAGTTTCCCCCAGTACGTCCGGGAGTTTATCTCCAGTCATCGTCAGAATCCAGTGTGTCCATGTGTCTAGGTACCTCTGAGCTCTGTCCGTTGCCGTCAAGTGTAAGTCCTCCATCACCCTGAGGTCCTCCATTTTCGCAAACCATTCCCTGAGGGTAGGGGCCTCAGTGTCCTTCCAGTGTAGGGGGATGAGTAGTTTGGCGACGTTCAATATCCGTATAGTCAATGAACGTTTGTATATGTTGTTAGGCACCATAGTATGGTGTAGGAGTATTGCTGCCGGTTCGTAGGATGGGGGGCGGTCAGAGAATTTCTGTATTAGTTTGTAAATCCCCCGCCAGAAAGGTTGTATCCTCTCGCAGGACCACCAGATGTGTATGTGTGTCCCGGTTTCAGTCCCGCATCGCCAGCAGTGTGCGTCATGGTCTGGGTGTATGTTGTGTAGTATGTCTGGAGTGCGGTACCATTGTGTGAGCAGTTTGTATGCGGCCTCCTGGTGTCTGCTGAAGACCGCACAGTGGTGTGTCAGCGTGCATATTTTGTCCCATTCCCCTTCGCTTAACTGCAGGTTCAGGGCTGTCTCCCATTTACCCTTAAATCTAGGGGTTTCTACGGGGATCTGGGTTTGTAACATGCCATAGAGTTTTGATATCCGGTGCGAGAGTGGTTCCGGATCGAGGCACAGTCGCTCGAACTCCGTGGGGGCACGGCGTAGGGCCCTACCCTGTGGCAGAGTCCGGAGATAGCTCGTCGTTTGTGCGTGTGTGAGTGTCTGTGAGAAGGTCGGGTGCCGATCGCCTATGAGGTCTGAGAGGGTCTTCCGACCTGTTGGTGCGAGGAGGTGGAGGAGTCTAGGTAGTTGGTTTGGTATAATGCTCCTAAAAATTAGCGGGTCAAGTCCCGGGGGGAAATCCGTGTTGTGTGTCAGGGGGAGTAAGGGTGACGGGTACGGGGTTAAGCCAGCTCTGTCAGCTATGCCGTACCATACCTGTAAAGTGTGCCTTACATATATAGGTGCCTCCATTTTCCCCCTTCTAGGTAACCATGGGGCCAGCGCTATGGGGATCTCCAGATCCGCCTCCTCCACTATCTTCCATTGTTTGTGAACGTCGCCTTTGGACCATTCCACTATTCTGAGAAGATGGCACGCGAGGTAGTAGAGGTGGAAGTCTGGCAGTGCCATGCCCCCCCTCTCCCTCGGTTGAGTGAGTTGAGAGAATTTTAGCCTAGGTTTCTTCCCTTTCCATACGTATTCTCTTAGGGTCCTATGTAGGGTCGCGAAGTATGTCTTGGGGATACATATAGGTATCGTCTGCATCAGGTACAGTAGGCGTGGGAGGAAATTCATTTTGATGACTTGGACCCGTCCAAACCAGGAGATGTGGGGGTATGACCATTCCCCTGTATCTCTTTTAAACACGGCCAGCATCTGGGCGAAGTTTTCTTTAAAAAGGTCCGTGCTGTTGCGGGTGAGCCATATACCCAGGTACCTGATTTTAGAGTCTGCCCATTGGAATGAGAAGCTCTGGCGGAGAGATGTTTCCCGTTGTTTGGGTATGGAGATGTTAAGGATATATGATTTGGCGAAATTAATTTTCATGTTTGAGATCTCATACGCCGCAACCTTGTGCTGTGCCCCGCCTCTGGTTACCCCTGTGATATCCGGGTTGGTTCGGATTGCTTGTAGGAATGGTTCTAATGCTAAAACGAAAAGAATCGGCGACAGGGGACATCCCTGTCGAGTGCCGTTCTGTATTGTGAAGTCATCTGTGAGAGCCCCATTCACGAGTATCTGGGCTTTGGGCTGCTTATAAAGCACCTCTATCCAACCTCTCATGTGCGCTCCCATACCCAGGTGCGTAAGGGCCTGGAATAGGAATATCCATCCGATCCTGTCGAAGGCCTTCTCCGCGTCTGTGGATAGCAGGAGAAGGCCCCCGACTCCCCCCTGCTCCCCGTGGGCTATTGATAGGGCTCTGATCGTGTTGTCCCTGGCTTCCCGCCCCCCCACGAACCCCACCTGGTCCGGGTGTACCAGGGCAGGGACGTGCGGTTGCAGGCGGGTCGCCAGGATTTTCGCTAAGAGCTTCGTATCGCTATTTATAAGGGAGATGGGTCTATAGTTGCGACAATAGTCGCCATCTTTCCCTTCTTTTGGGATGAGTGTGATGTGTGCCCTGAGGGATTGTGGGGGCAGGTGGTGCCCTTCCCTAATCGCGTTGAAGGAGGATAGCATCGGCGCATATAGGGTCCTCGCGAAGCATTTGTAGTAGCGCAATGGGAGGCCATCTGGCCCCGGGCATTTGCCCAGTTTAGATGTTTTGACAGCCCCTGCTATCTCCTCCACCGTGATGGGTTCATCCAACGCCTCCGCTACCTCTGGTTCCAAGTGTGCGTGTGTGTTAGTTTGGAGGAAGTTAGTTATCCGGGTCATGAGGTTGGCTCGTGATTGTATGCCTTGTGGGGTCGGTAGGGAGTAGAGGTCTGTGTAGTAGGAGCGTATGATTTTGTGTATTTCGGCAGGAAGGCGATGCACCTTCCCTTGACCGTCCTTCATTCTGTCAATATATGTCAGCTGTCTACGTTTGGTCAGCATTCTTGCTAGCAATGTTCCGCTTTTCTTGCTGTTGGCCTCAAAGAATGTCTTTTGTCTGGCCGCCTCTCTATGGTGTCTAGCGTTCAGTAGTGTGGACAGTTCCCTTCTTAGCTGAAGTAACTTGGCCTGTAGTGAGGGGAGATTGTCTCTTTTGTTCGAGTCGTCTGTATGTCTTGTATGAGTGACGTGATGCGAGCCTCTCTTTGTCGCTTTAACCACGACCCCTTTTGTATAAGGTGTCCTCTTATTACGCATTTGTGTGCCTCCCAGATATATGTGGGTGAGGTTTGGTCTGGTGTGTTGGATGTGAAGTAGTCTGTCAGTATCTTTTCTGTTTCAGTCCGGACGTCAGGTATGGACAGCAAGTAATCATTCACCCTCCATTTGGTCGCCCTTGGCCTATATAGTGGTGAGGAGATAGTGAGCGTTACCGGTGCATGGTCAGACCACGTTGCTGTTTCCAGCTCCGTTGTCTTCACCAGGGTTAGGTGATGGTGTGTCGTGAAGAGGTAGTCGAGTCGTGAGTATGTGTTGTGTGGGTGGGACAGGAACGTATAGTCCCTTTCGTCCGGGTGATGCGCTCTCCAGCAGTCTATCAGTTGCGAGCGTCTGAGTAGGGCTCTTATGTGTGTTAGGTGCTGATTCGGGACCCTTGAGGACCCGGAGGACGAATCCCTTTTAGGGTCCAGCGTCAAGTTGAAATCCCCTCCCAGAATTAGTATGCCCTCTGTGAAGGTTAGCAGTTTGCGTAGGGTGCGTTTGAGGAAGCTGTAGTGCCTTTGGTTAGGGGCATATATGTTTGCAAAGGTGTATGAGGTTTCGGCTATGGTGCCCTTTAGGAACAGGTATCGTCCTTCCGGGTCCGACTCGGCTCCCGTTTCATGGAATGGTACCCTCTTGTGAAGTAATATGGCGACCCCTCTTGATTTGCTTGTCTTATAGTCGCTATAGTACCCCCTAGTGTATCTGTGGTCTGTCAGTTTGGGCCGGAGCCCTTCTTTAAAGTGCGTTTCCTGGATATAGACCACGTCTATTCCGGATTTATAGAAGTCCCTCAGTGCGCTTGTGCGTTTTTCGGGTTTATTCAACCCTCTTGCGTTGATAGTGGTGATTGTGAGATCTGCTTGGCGAAGCGCCATGGTAGGCCTCCTGGGGGACCCCAGGGTGACGGTCTAGGGGAGATAGTCTGGGGGCGGGGATAGGTGGGGAAAAAAAAAAAAAGAAGGGGGGAGGGGGGAAAAATAGGGGTGGGTAGTCAGTCTGTAGTGAACCAGCGTCCGTCGGGGCGCTGTCTAGGATGTGGGTTGCCCGGGACGGGTTAGTCACCTTCCCACCGGGGGTGTGGGGTGACCCCCTACCCGGGGTCTATTACCCCTTCCTCAGAGGGGTCGAGGAAGGTCGCGAGTTTGGTGGCAGCACTCGTGAGCGTGTGGACTGTTGTGGTACCAGCAGGGCCGGTGCAAGGATTTTTGCCGCCCTAGGCAAAAAAAATTTGCCGCCCCCCCATATGTCCAGCCCACCATGTGACATCACAATGCCCCGCCCATATGCTCTGCCATATGGGCCAACGCTAGTCTTCACAATGTGTCTTATCTGAAAAGACAGTGTGTTTACATTAGAAAGCCTACAGGCACAGGCTATAGACACCAGAACCACTACATTATGCTGTAGTGCTTCTGGTGACTATAGTATCCATTTAATGTGAGGTAAATTAGAGATTAGTGCCACTAATAATATATTGGATTGCCTACTTACCACCAGATGAGGACAAGAGGCTGATGATGGGCTCAGTCTGGCTCCACAGGTCTGGTGTAGAAGAGGCTCTCTAGAGACTGTTTTTAACAGTGCTCACAACAATTAACGAACAGGAAGCAGCTCCATTTTTTAGGGCCCCTTAGACAGCTCAAGGTCTGGGCCCCCAGGGGGCAAATGCCTACAATGCCCACCCATAAATCCACCTACATGGCCCATCCGTGAGTTGGGGATGTTTTATGTGTGCAATTTGTGTAAGGGATGTAGTGTGTTTATAGGGGATGTAGTGTGTTTTTGCTTGTAAGGAATGCATTGTATGTTTCTGTGTGTGTGTGTGTGTGTGTGTGTGTGTGTAAGGGGTGCAAGGTTTGTTTCTGTGTATGTAATTGAATGCAGTGTGTGTCTGTAAGGGGTGCATTAATTATGTAAGAGAACGTAAGGGATGAATTGTGTGTTTCGGGTGTGTCTGTGTGTGAGTAGGAATGCATTGTTTGTTTCTGTGTGTGTGGGGGGATGCATTGTGTATGTGTGTAGTGTAAAAGAGAGGGTTTGTGGGGTAGGATAGGGTCCTTATCCCCCCCTCCCTCCTATAGTGCTCCTTATCCCCCCTCCCATAGTGCTCCTTATCCCCCCCCTCCCATAGTGCTCCTTATCCCCCTCCTCCCATAGTGCTCCTTATCCCCCCCCCTCCCATAGTGGTCCTTATCCCAACCATCCCTCCCCTAGTGGTCCTTATACCCCCCCATCCCTCCCCTAGTGGTCCTTATACCCCACCTCTCCCCTAGTGGTCCTTATACCCCCCCCTAGTGGTCCTTATACCCCCCCCTCCCCTAGTGGTCCTTATACCCCCCCTCCCCTAGTGGTCCTTATACCCCCCTCCCTTAGTGGTCCTTATACCCCCCCTCCCTTAGTGGTCCTTATACCCCCCCCCTTAGTGGTCCTTATACCCCCCCTCCCTTAGTGGTCCTTATACCCCCCCCCTTAGTGGTCCTTATACCCCCCCTCCCTTAGTGGTCCTTATACCCTCCCCCCCTCCCTTAGTGGTCCTTATACCCTCCCCCCCTCCCTTAGTGGTCCTTATACCCCCTCCCTCCCTTAGTGGTCCTTATACACCCCCCCTCCCTTAGTGGTCCTTATACACCCCCCCCTCCCTTAGTGGTCCTTATACCCTCCCCCCTCCCTTAGTGGTCCTTATACCCTCCCCCCCCTCCCTTAGTGGTCCTTAAACCCTCCCTCCCTCCCTTAGTGGTCCTTAACCCCCCCCCGCTTAGTGGTCCTTAACCCCCCCCCCCTTAGTAGTCCTTAACACCCCCCCCCCCTTAGTGGTCCTTACCCTCCCCTCCTGCCCATGTAGCGTGGCCGGGCGGCGCGGAACGCGGGACAGGAACCATTGAGCACTTCCTGTCATTCCGCCGGCGGCCGGGTACAGGAAACAAAGGTTCCTGTCCCCGTTCCGCGCTGCCCGGCCACGCTACATGGAGACCGGCAGGAGGGAGCGCTCTGCGCTTCCCTCCTGCCGGTCACTCAAACCCGGCCGCCCTCACACAGCAGTGCTGCGCCGCCTGGGGCTTGCTAAAGCGCTCAGGCGGCGCAGCATGAGGAGGCGCACCGGGGACAGGGATCCGGCGCCCCCTAGTAAGTTGCGCCCTAGGCGGCTGCCTAGGTCGCCTTACAGGTGGCGCCGGCCCTGGGTACCAGTCCCCTAAGTCCTGGGGTTCGTTAACCATGTCGTCCCCTATCGGCTCATTGTGTGTCTAAGTAGCCTATGTGTTCCTCGCTGTCTAATGCGTGGCCCTGGGCCGTGTAGCCTGCGTACGTGTCGGATCTCTCGTGGGTCAAGAGATAGCGTGTGTGGGGGTGGTCTATGATGACCATACAACCTTCAAACATTGAAACATTTTAAACATTTGATCAGTAGCAGAAAACATAAATTAGAGAAAAGGATAACCTGCAGCGTCTTGGGCCAGTATGTGCCCAGTGCCACCGTGGGACCCACCCCCTCCCCCATCCCTGTTAGCTTCATCATCCAGGCAGTATTAGCCTGTGTTAGTCGGCCATGGAGTCCCTCGTTTCCCCTCCCGGGAGCCCGGGCCCCCCCCCGGCCCGGCCGAGGGCGCCCCCCCCGCGCGCTCTCCTACACGGGTCGTCACGCAGCGGGGTGAGGAGCCCCCAACCCGGCCCGGCCAGGGGCACAGACCCCCACCCTCGCTGTCTAGGGCGTGACCTCGGGCCATGTAGCTTTCGTGCCTGTCGGGTCTCTCGTGGGTCAAGAGATAGCGTGTGGGGGGGGGTGTTCTATGGTAACCTTTCATCATCCAAACATATAACGTTTAAACATTTGACCATTAGCAGAAAACATAAATGAGGGGAAAGGATAACCTGCAGCGTCTTGGGCCTTGTCCCAGCCCGGCAGTATGTGCCCATTTCCCCCGTGGGGCCCACCCCCTCCCCCCATTCCTGTCAGCTTCAACGCCCAGGCAGTATTATCCTGTGTTAGTCGGCCGTGAAGGCCCGCATTTCCCTTCCCGGGAGCCCGGGCCCCCCCCCCGGCCCAGCCGAGGGCGCCCCCCCCCGCGCGCTCTCCTACACGGGTCGTCACGCAGCGGAGTGGGGAGCCCCCGACCCGGCCCGGCCGGGGGCACAGACCCCCCATACCCTGAGCACCCCCCCCCCCGCTTCCCCCCCCCCCTCCGGGTGGCCTTGCGGCCCTCACCAGTCCATGTAACAGAAACAAAACTTTGGCTGCTGGTGTGAGGTCTCTCCGGTATCCCGGCTGGGCGGCCCGTGCTAGTTTCCAGGGTGCCATGGAATAACTCCGGTAATCTGCCAGCGGTGTAAGTCTAAGTTGAAGGGTTGGCGGGCCAGATAGTCCTAACCCTCCGCCCTGCGCCAGGTTGGTCTCTGGGGTGCCTGATGAGTGTTAGGGTGAGTTGGCACGTGGTGGCTGGGTGCCAGTGGAGAATGTTACCCTAGCTCGGGTGGGCGGCGTACCGGGCGTTCTACATTGTGGCCCCGGACGGGCGCATCGCCTGTTGTCGGCCCCGTCGTTGTCTCTGCGGTCTCTGTTGAGGCAAATGGGCATTTGTGGCAGGTAGATAGAATGCCAGCGGGTCCGGCCATGGCATCTGGATCGGAGGGAGCTGCAGTTCCCGGATCAGTTCTGGTAGGTCCTCTGCCTCTCGCACCAGGATGGGGCCTGTTGGCGTGAAAATTTGTAATCCGGTTGGGAATGTCCAGTGGTAGCGATGTTTGTTGGATTGCAGGGCCCTCGTGAGCAGGCGCATGGCCCTGCGGTAGGCCAATGTCGCTGGGGAGAGGTCTGGGAATAGCTGTATCGCGGCTCCGTTCAGAGGTATACGGTCCATCTCCCTGGCCCGTTGGAGGATCTCCTCTTTGAGTGGGTAGCTGGCCAGGCAGCAGATAATGTCTCTGGGGGGGTCTTCTGGATTCCCCTTAGGGCGAAGCGCCCTGTGAGCTCTTATGAACTCAATATTAGAAGCCTCCGGCCTTCCAAGGATTTTGTTAAAGAGGCCTGTTAAAATCTCCTTCACCGGTTCTGGGGCGGTCGAGCTTTCGGGACACCCCTGACTCTGATATTTTGCCTTCTGCCTCTGTTATCGAGGTCTTCGATATGGTGGGCCATCTGCTTGAGTTGGGCTGTTTGTTTGTTAATGGCGTCCGAGTTCGCCGTTTGCACCGATTGTGCGTGGTCGGAGTCTGCCTCCAGTTGCGAGACTCTGTGAGTGAGGCCTTGCAGGTCCTCCCACATGGTGTGTAGTTCCTCCGTGATGGAGCGTTGCAGGGCCTTGTTAGCCTCCCTTAGATCTGCCTTTGTTGGGAGGTTACTTAGCATTACCATCCATTCCGGGGGCATCGATGGTGTCCCATGTGGGGCAGGGTCCCCCCCCAGGTAGGTGTTGGAGCGGGATCCGCGGCCTTGGAGTCGTTAGAGGCCTGTGAAGTGAGGTCGGCCGGTGTGGTGAGGTATTGCCTGATTGACGGCACCGGGGACCCCCTCGGGGTGTCGGCAGATCTGGCGGCTTGTGTTGCCCTTTGAGATTTCCCCATCGTGGGGTCCGACACGTTGTTTAGCGAGGAGTTAAGCGGAGCCAGCGGGGAGCTCACAGATTATGCTGCCATTACTCTCGGCGTCCAGGCCACGCCCCCTCTCCATTGCATTTTAACTGTGAATATTATAATACTGTCCACTTTTATTGCAATAAAACACACACATTTATGTTCAGCAATGTCTCACAAGTACAAGTTTTATGGGGTTTTGGAAGCTTACAGGGTCAAATATAGCACATTCCCCCTTTCAGTTTATATACATTGAAATTTGCCATATTGGTTATATTGCCTTTGACATTCAAAAGAGGGGATAAAAAAACACAAGGGACTACACGGGTAAGAAATTCAATGTGAGGTTAAGAGACACACTGGTGTAAATGGGGTGGCAGCAAAACACATCGTCACCTGTGTAGCAAATAATCCTGGCACCATCCTGTGTGTGGAATACATTTAAAGAGAACTAGAGGGCTTGTGATAGACCAGTGTCATTCTAAAGATGCCAAACTGTGTGCAGGTTCGCAAAAGTGACGCAGGTATATCTGCATAAAAAGTGACACAAGAGCATCTGATGTTATAAAATGCTGTTGGCTTGCATCGGTCTGCATAAGAAAAGACTCATCAGAGGCTGGAATATGTAAATGTGTGATGTAAGATACTGTGACAAAATGACACAAAGAATAAAAAGTCCAGATCAATCGGTGAGAACAATTTGATTCCTTATAAACGTTGTGGTAGTGGTGGTTTTCCTGGCAACATAACCACTACAGGGCACAGTAGTGCTTATGTTTCTTAGAGTGTTCCTTTAACCATATTACTAATTTCTCCTGATCTTACCATACACAGCCTCCTACTTTATATCTCTATTTTTTTCTCTCTCCAGTACCATTTGGGCCAGTATGTCACGTATTCATCTGCTTATAAAAATGTGGTTAATGGCATTTACTGTCCACACATGAAAAGTTGTGCAGAGCAGCAACCAAATCCACAGAAGGGTTAATGCTGAGCAGCAATTATGCAAATGGGAACCTGGTAACTGCCTTTGGGGTCAAAGGCCAGTTACAGCCTATCAGATCTAGAGGAGGGGTATTTAGGCCCAGTTCTCATCCTGCTCAGTGCCCTGTCGTGGTTTCCCTTGTAGTTGTCCGAGGGCGCGTTATTGATTCTGGTTATAATGGTTATTTGACTTTGGCATTGTTTTTTGACTTCCCTGTTTTCTGGCATCCCTGACTCCTGGCTTTTCCTTATCGTTGTGTCTCTTTCTGTTTCCCTTGACCTCGGCCAATCCTGACTATTCTTTGGTACGTTAGTCCGGCCATTCTAAGGTCCGGTATACGTTACCTATCAGTCCTCTGTGTTACACAATTCTATGTGCTGGATCATTCTGTAATCCTGATACAATAGTATTCTCTCAGCCCAGTTGCTTCACTTTTCTACTTCCTTTTCATTGCCATCTAGTTATACGTATACTCACAGTTAGTGGCGGACATAATGTGGAGAGGGCACTGGTACAAGACTTGTTTTTCTCTGTAGCTGGGAGGAAGTGACAAACTTACTTCCTCCCAGCATTGCTTTTCTGATAGGGGCCCAGTTGCGGTTTAAAAATCTCAGAGTGGGGGCTTACACAGCTCCGGGCCTGAAGCTGAAACAAAGCTGAAATGAAACGAATTATATGCTTACCTGCCTTCAAGCAGGGTAAACCCATGAAGGGGAATACCCCAGGAACCAGGCGATGCTAAATTGGAGTCGGTACTGCCAGGATTATGATGTTACTACAGCCTGAAGCCTACCCTGATATGTGAGCCTGACGACATCCTATATAACTGAGCCGATCGCACACAGCATACATTAAGTCAGCACATGGAACGGATGTCTCACCCCTTGAAATCAGGGACTGCTCAACACCAAAAGTAATGGAAATGGCTGGGGCGACTCCGCCCCACCCCTGGGCCAGGGGGTTATCCCAGTCCAACGTTACATGTTACCCGTTAAGAGTTCCTTACACAAGATGGACACCTTTACTTACCTCTGTCCCTCCACTGTTCTGCTTGGAAATATGGTCGAGACTTGAGACACCACTAACGATATCAGCCCTTCTTCGCTGTGGGTCCCCCCCTCCCTCCATGGCTACAGCACGCAGATTTACCAATTTGCCTGGAGGGCATAGAGATGCCTATTTGCAGTAAAGGGCCACAACTTACAATATTGATACCCTTGAGGGGTGTCGTCCTGCCGTGGGTCCACAGGCCACTGACCTCTGGAGCTGTGAAGGCCTCACTCTCTGGGCTTAAGGAGGGACCTGGAGTGACCTGTCCCTGACTCTGTGAGTCCGGTTTGCAAGGGCCTTCGGTGTACATGTGGCTGGAGGTGACGTGCGCCTGCACCAAGCGTGTGGCCAAAGTTGAGAGACTTGAGGTGATACACACCTGAATGGAGCTGAAATGGCACAGATGAGGTGCAGACGAAGAGCAGTACATGGATTCTAGGTGGGGGGGTCTAGTGGACTGTGTCAGATGCCGAGTGCCCACTGTGCCATGGACTGCACCGGTAGGGGACAGAGATTGGGGGCCTGGGGGGAGGGACTTGATGTTTTGAGGGGGACTTTATGCTTCAACACTGTGGATGGCCCTGATGCATCTGTGTACATGTCCAATATTGTTCTGCTTTCTCGGGTCGGGGGGGATCCCTTGGTCGGAGTTGCAATGAAAAGTATGTTTTGTTTTTGTTTTTTTATATATATTTTATTTTTCAAATATTTCTCTTTATACATCAATACATACATTACTTTTTAAGTTGCAATACATTTAATCAAACGATTAGCTTATTTCCATACAGAAAAAATATCTATAAATGTACATGTATTACAGAATTAAAATACATACAAAAACAAAATCACTCTATTGCAAATTCACTTGCCCATGGGGATAACAATTACTTTATTTCTCATTGTACATATCTATGTCTACAATCTTGTTATCCCTTGGGACCCAATCATACCTCTGGGGCATTATACATTGTATTTAACTGTAGACATTAATTACTGACTAGGAGCTTTTCCTCAATTTGTATCCATTTATTAATTTTCATCAATCCATATGAATTTCTTTGAATTATTCCGATTTCCATTTTACATTGATATATCGTTTGATTTTTTTATACTTTTCCAATGCCTTGCCAACACTATCTTTGCTGCCATCAAAACGTGTGTTATCAACATACTTTTTTCAGTGGGCATAATGGGCCATCCCTGATGCAATAATAAACTATGTGGTGTGAAAGGTATATTTACCTGACATAATTACATATATCTGATCATAAATGCTCTTCCATACCTTTCTTAACTCTTTGCATTGCCACCACATATGGAGATAATCTCTTTTCCCTGTTTCACATCTCCAACATTTATTTTGCTGATCTTTATAGATTTTATACAGTTTTTCTGGGACCATATACCATCTATATTTATTCGCTCATAAAAATTATCTGCGATATTCAAGCAATGTACTGTTTTATTCACATTGACTATCTCCCTTATCATATCTAAATCTGTAATTTCTATATTAAGATCTTTTTCCCACTTAGTCTTAGATTTCCACTCATAGTTCCTCTAAAGCTCTTTTAGAAATTCATAACATCTAGTTATGTCCTTTCGATCTATGATTATCCAGAATATTTCTTAAATTATTAGTACTTTTATCTTCCTTAAATTCCACAAATTTCCCCAGTTAGAATTTGATTCTCAAATATGTAAAGATCTCCTTACTATTAAGTCCAAACTCTGTATCTGGTTAAAAGACTTAGTTCCTTTTATTTATTTTTTTAATTGTTAATCTTTCTTTTATTAAGGCGAGTTAACAGTTAACATTAACAGGAATAGAAAGGAACATTGATACCACCGGGTATGTAGCAAAAAAAAACCACTTAAGTCCTGCTCTGTCAACCCGGATGGGCGCTGGCATAATAGGAGTAGTAGCAGTAAGCTTTCCCCCGGTACCGTTAGCATGCTTGTAAAGGCAGTTCAGTCCTTAGACCGGCATGGTGGGGGTCATGCTCGGGAGCGCAGGGTGCTGTCAGCCATCTGTCGTTGATCATCTGATGCCGACTCTGGGTACTTGCCAGGTGCGTTGGGAGTAAAGGCGTGGAGAGCTTCCCAGCAAGGTACCAACTCTGATGTGCCACTAGGGTGTTCTCCGGTCGTGCTTTGGAATCGAGTCGAGCTGTGCATGTGTGGGCAGGCACTCTGCGGGATGACCACCGTGGAGACTACGTTTCGGGGCCAGCCGTGTGCTTCTCGGCTCTGTCCCGGGGCTGTACCTGAAGGGGAGCTTGCTCTTCTCATAGTTGGCTTCACTCATTCTTCGGGTTGTGTGCTTGTGTATGGTCGGCTTGTACTTGCGCGAGAAGCTGGTCTCAGCAGAGTGCCTCGGTGTGATCTGTCTTGTTGGTGGGTAGCGACGTTTGCGATGGCGCCATTTCCCTGCTCGCTTCCCTCTGTAGGATTTGCCTTGATGGCAGGAGCGTGTGGGTAGTGGTGGCGGTACATACATTTTGGGGTTGGTGCAAGCCGTCCCGCGTTGATACTCCTGGACCAGGATAACCCCCGCCAGTCCATGGGGGGAGGGGGGGAAATGAAGGCTTTTGAACCTGTTTCTAGCTGTGCAAGGGAGCGGCCGTCTCCCCCATGCCGCTAATGCTTGTAGGTCGCAGGCGTCTCTTCATTGAGTCTCGCTAGTTGGGCTGCTTGTTTGGTGTCGGCAGGTGCCCCTTGGGTATCATAGTTTTGTCAGTTAGAGCAGGAGTAGCTCTGTCCTCCGACCGCTCAGCTCAGTGGTCAGGCCCCGCCCCCCCAATCACTGTTCTTATTGGTCTGTGTCTTTGTGTTGGAGTCCCCAACAAGGTCCATGTGGGCGCACCCCTTGCATGGGGATTGTCATAAAAGGCTAGTGTGGCTACCATTAAACCAGTTCCTCTTCACCCTCAACATAGAGCCTTGTCTCATGTGTGGAGGGGACAGCTATACTCACTCTGAGGATTGCTATACTCATTATACTCCCCTGGCTTCTAATCACTTGCTCTTTTAAGAGCAGCCTGCTACACTCTCACTGGAAGCAGGATCCTGGTCTTGGGTCCAGGGTGGGTGAAGGACAGCGAGAACCTAACCAAGTTGCAGTGGTTTGTGGGGTCTACAGTGCTGATGGTGTCTAGTGGAGTGCTTGGAGTTCTCGTGAGCACTAGGAGCATCAATTGACGGAGGCACCCGGTCTGGGTGCCAGGCGGTCCATCACAGTCTGTACGTCTCTATAGGACTACACCTGACATCAAACACAGTATACACATAATGACACACTGTCACCAACACACAATCAGATTTGGTATACACACACAAAATACTACACCCTAACGCAGTATGCACGCTTACACTCACTGCTACACATCAGTGTTAATTTTCTTCACTAACAATTTTAGTCTACTCAAATTTTTAAGATTTAGTTGACTAAAACAACTAAGATGACTAAAATGACTTTTTAGTCAAAACACTATAACTAAAACTAAATTGAAATTTGGTGCCAAAATGAAAACTGCAGAGGGGCTGTGGAAGGGGCACTGGAAAGGCCATATTTATTCCCCTACTATCTGACGATTTCCCTGATATTTGGACTGACACCGCAGCCCACACAGGATTTGCAGCGATATATGAGGACAGTTGGGTTCAGTTCAGAGATCAATGGCACACAATGATGTTAGGATTACTCTCGAGCCCTCTGCTCTTTTTGAAATTTATTGTGGCAGGTGCACAGGCTTGGGTGTCTTTATGGCGAGGGAAATCTGTCAAATGTTGTTCTGACAACATGCTGGTTGTGAAATCATTAACAAAGGAAGGTCCTCTTCTTTAACTATAATGAGACTGATCAGGAAACTGACATGACTGCGGCAACAAATCACTTTTACCTGATCTGGGTGGACGTTCCAGGTTGCCATAACACAGTACCTGGTGCTCTGTCTTGTTCTAACTTGCAAGTGTTTTTCTGCGTGAACCCCACAGCAGCAAGACATCCATCCAAAACACCAGTATTCCAGGACCTCATTCTGGATTAGCCCATCTAATAGCCAATGAAAGGTCATTAAAGTGATCTGGGTGCAGTGTCCCTGTCCCACTTAGTCCTGTAATGTAAGACATGGCAGTTTTAGAGAAACTACAATAATTACCTTGGAGGACGAAGACTGCATCTAATGGCTGTTAATCAGACAGCCGCTAAAGGCTCTTCCTGGATGTTAACGGACTTCAGGTCACCTAAATTACAATGTCCAGTGTCAGTGGAATCCCCATAGCAAAGCATTGAGCTAATGCTTTTCTATGGGGATGGCCTAATGCGCTCGCTGCGGCGGATTGGCTCAGAGTGGTCAGCTGACGCTCTCAGTCAGTCAGTGACTCCTTTAGTGTACCCCCTTGAGGTAAGAGTTCCTCCAGGGGCCTCCTGGCACCATAACAACTTTAGTCCTTACTGTAAAACCCTTTGCTTTGCCTTCGACTAAATCTCCCTTCTTTCAATCTAAATTAAATATATATATACCCATTTTTGAATAGATTTCCAGACAACGATTAGTATTGACTGCCAATATATTTTGTGATCCTGTATAGCAATTAACACGGTCCTCTAGGGTACAAACACGCACAGTCTTTTGTCTTAATATAAGTTCAGTAACTTTATCTGGAAAATCCACAAGGGGGCAGCATCAGGAACAACACCAAAGAAATAATAATGTAACAAAGCCCTGCAAACAAAATCCTAGCTTGTCTGAGCGCTTACTGACATTCAATTTCCCTCTCTGGCGAGAAATAAACTTAAACAAAATACCGGTTTCATCAACCTTGTTTATTAGCAACTCTCTGCACCCCAGTGCTCCGAGCCAGCCTGCTGCTTCCAACCTCCAAAAGAGAACAAAAAAATCCCTCTTTACCTGCCTAGCAGGGAGGGTTTTTTTTCCCACTGCTGCAGCTGATTACCTGAGCTGATTACCTGCAGCTGAACAATGGGTTGGGGACAATCCAAAACCCTGGCCTGGACCCTATTTCTCTCAGTTGTATATAAACTGAGGAGTGGAGCACCGGCCCGCCCTACTTTCCAAATGCTCCACTCCAGGGGCCCATAAATAAACATTAATTTGTGTTGCATACAACACATACAACGCATACTCCCCCTGGGGTTAAATGGCATATGCCTCTCTGAAGAAGAGAGAGGGAATAAAAACAGCCTCATATACCACACCATTCACTTTATCACAATTTGTACAATGCTATCATATCCCCTCCTAGGTGACGGTTTTCGAAAATAAACAGATTTAAATTTATTAAACTTACTTCATAACTAAAATGTTTTATTCCTAGGGGAAGTGCCTGACCGCAGAGCTGGACGGACTGCTTCGGCTAATTTACCTTTTTATGTCCCACACCGACATCAGCTGATACCTGCCAGTGTGTTGATGCTGTTGGGCATTTTATAGTTCAAGAATAACAATCCTGGAGCTCCTCCTGGCTGCAACCTGGTGTGTGGCCTTAGCAGGAGAAGCGGACAATCTCCCAGACTTGGTCATCACAAACTTTGGGCTTTTCTATGGGGAGGTCTAATGTGCGCACAGCATTTGCTGTGCATTAGCACCCGTTACTTGCGGGCTGTCAGAGGGGGCGGAGCGTCAACCCTGCACAGAGGGACATCAGTGCTGGACAAGGGTAAGCAAATAAGGGTTTTTAACCCTTTATTTACCAGGGAGAGAGGGATAGGCAGAGGGAGCTATAGTGCCAGGAATACAACTTTCTATTCCTGGCACTATAGTATCCCTTTAACCGACCGTTACCTTCAGAGGGAGCTTCGGTTGGCAGATTCCTACCTGGGCCAGATGTGATAACCGTTTCTACTCCAGAGCACAGTCCACACATTTAGGAGGACCATCACTCACATTTTATAATTGAAGGTGGTTGTCAGCGAATGTCTGTGGATTCTTACTTGGCCACTACTGGTCAGGTCAGTGGTCACTTTGGGTCACCCTCAGCTCTCAGGGAGCTATCAGAGAATTTGCCCAAGCCAAGGGATTGGCCGAAATTGTGTAGTGGCTTCTACGATTTAATCTGCCTTGTGCCACAGTTCTTGGGGTCCATTGTGCCTTTTTCCTTTAATTGCATATATGTTCGTTTTGCTGTTTTATTTCAAAATTATCATACCTCATGTTGTCGCATGCCCAGCTATGCATGTGCCTCTTTGGTGGATGTAAGCTCATTGATCTAATCATTCTACCTTTTGTTTTTCATTTACCAAGCTAACTTTTCTAGGGCAGGCAATGACCAGTGTTTATATTTCTTTTTATTACGGTACTTTTCTTATATCACTCTATATGTCTAAACTGTCTCATGTGCCTACTTGCTTAATTCAAGCCGATGTTTTAGACGTATGTACCTAGCTAGAATTTGTCAAACCATAACACTGGTGCTATTATTTCGGATTGCCACACACCAAACTTGTATTTTTAACCAAATGTGTATTTTGGCGTGCTTCCTATGGCTGCTGGGGCATTGCAAGCTTGTGTGTTTTTTTTATGCACTGCAAAAATAAAAATTACAAAAATGTTGCATTCTTTTTTTAATTTTGTAGCCTGCACTACTTTTGGTGCCAGTATATCCTTCTTTAGAACAAGTGCCAAAATGCGCACAGCATATTCATGGTGTAGTCTTATCATTGATTTATAAACAGGCAAAAAACATTTTTGTCATCCTGAGAAGCAATGGTTATTTTTATACATGACAAAACCTTGACCTTAGCCACTGCTGATTGACATTGCACGTTGTTGCTTAGAACAACTCCCAAATCCTTCTCGTGTGTTGCTATTCCTACTTCACTACTGTTTAGGGTGTAAATTGCTTGTGCATTCTTTGCACAAGTGATGTGGAATTATTAAAAATTATTATTGTACTTGTATTGAATTATTGTACTAACTCCATTTTAACCTTATATTGTGACAATCCTCCATTTTGTCCTCCTAACCTGACTTCTTCAAATCCTCCATTTTGTCCTCATGACTTAACTTGTTCATTTTAAAACTACATTACGTGACTGAACTTCTCAACCCAATTAATACAGTAGACAAAGACCGTGTTTCCTTCAAGGACAAGTACCAGGAGGTGCCGGCTACTCCTTAAGACTTGCTGGCTACTCCTTAAGAGCTTGTAAGATAGTACAGTTTGAAGGCCACAGAACACAGTAGTAATGAAATGTTCTATTCATAAGAGACCTTGCACCTGGACATAAAGCCTGATATCACTGACCGTGTAAAATGACGCTTAGGACCCCCTTGTCCCCCACCCGTGTCCAGAATAATCCCACCTCTGATGGGTGGGCACGGGACTAACCTCTTAATTTTACTAACCAATAGGTAAGACACTAACTCCGTCACTTAACAATTAATCCAATTGATGATGTTTATTTGCTGATATTCTAATAATCAATGATGACGCAAAATGCCTCTTAAAAGGGCCTGCGCGCCCGCTTTTACTTCACTTGCCAATAAACTTTCTCGAAGTTATTTTAACCTGAACCTCGTGTGTCAGACTTAATTACTTCAGCGTATATACGCAATTTAATTTTATTGATTTGGACAGGAACAGATAGACTTTGAACATTTTGGTTTACTTTCAAAAAGTACCATAACAACTTGGCGCCCAACGTGGGGCACCGGGCTATGTCCGGCCGGTGAGCCGTCCTAAGGAAGACAAGGGTGGACGGAGGAATCCAGGGGGAAGGAAGGGAGACTGATCACCTCCAGATACACGGTAGAGACTTCTGCAGAGCCACCGGTACGTTCCGGCCCCTTTGATTGACCCGTCCACGTGTCTGTGACTGCTTCCCGGGAGGACATCAAAGACAGGTAATATCTTGCCCGGTGTCTCGTTACTCACTTGTTTACCTGCATTTTAGTCTATCTGTTGCCTGGGTGTGTTTGAATTGTTTGCCTGTTTCCCCATTTTGAGATAAAGGGGGGGTGGACCTGCAGGGGATTTGCCTGGGGTTCTGTCTTGCTTGTTTTCCCCTTTTTGGGATAAAGGGGGGTGGACCTGAGGGGACTTGCCTGGGTCTTCGGTTTGTCTGTTTATCTGTTTGTATTTTACCTCTTTTGGGATAAAGGGGGGTGGACCTGTGGATTCGTTCCTGGGGGTCTTCTGTTGCCTGTTTTACCTCTTTTAGGAACCACGGTGCTGTGGTTGTAAGGAAAAAGGGGGGTTGACCTGTGGATGTGTTCCTGGGGGTCATCTTTTCCTGTTTAACTCTTTTAGGAGCCTCGTGGCTGGGGCTGTAGGGAAAAAGAGGTGTGTTGGATCTGTGGAGATTGTGTAGACTCATAGTTTCCTGGGGATCCTTCTTGTGCCACTTTGATAGCCTAGCTAGCTTCTCTGTGCACGTTACTCTGCTTGCAGAGTGGTGGTACCCTCCAGCTTTGAGCGCTGAGCTGGAGCCATTCCAATTTTTATTTTGTGGTGTGTGAATTCGGGCAGGCATTGCTGTCTTCATCACCACGGAGTAGTGGGACTTATAAAGTGGGTTTTTATGGGGGCACTACAAGAGTGAGGGTAGCGCAGACACTACGAGTGGGCTGCTCTGACGAGGGAGGCATATGGATTTCGGACCGGTGTTAGCTGTTATCCTTGGCCGTTGGTAGTAAGATACTACGGGATTGAGGGAGGTGACTTTGGAGTAAGCACACGAGTAAAGGAAAGGAATTATTGTTGATTTCATTTGAATTGTGATGCATGCACTGTATTTCAACTGTATTGTTGTCTTGTTTGTTTAATAGGAGTCTCATGAACTCCTGTGTCTGTCTCTAAGGATTTTCCTTGCCTTTCATCTTTTCTGTACTTCCTATATTATTATACTATCCACTCCCATTCCTCTTGAAGGAGAAGTGATTGGTCACACACTTCTCACCCCGCTCCAATCCGTGTCTACCACCCCGGGTAGGCGGATTCAGTGACTAGTCTACGTTTTGGGAAGACGCACCTGAGAAAGTTTTACGGTTCTCGGGTGGCAGTCGAGCATTGTAGACGTTCTTGTTCCGTTTTCCTTCTCTCTCCCTATATCTAGGACGCTGGTATAGGGGTAAAGGGATTATGGGGCAGGATTTAAGCAAGCCCAATAAGGGCTGGTTAGCATGTGATTTGGTAGAAAACAGAGAGGGTGAGGAGATGGTTAAAGGTGTTGTAAAGATTGCAAAAGTATGTAAAATTACTGTACCAACGGGTGGAAGATTGCAACCAGAAAGTTGGCGTAAGTTACTGGCAGAAATGAAAGGCAAGCTTACAGATAATGGTTTATTAAAGACTGCTGAAGCATGGTACAGAGTAGCGAAGGCTATTCAGCTAGAAGGTTGGGTTGAGGAAGAAATAAATCACAAGGGTGTGAAATTGTTTGTGTATCATCAGAATTGCGTTGCTGGGGTCTACCCTCAGCCAGCGCCCCAAAGTGGCGCCCAGGGGACGTCTATCCCCAAGGTTCAGTCAGCAGTAGGTGATAGCCAGCTGACTATGTTCCCCGCTCCCAATCCTCCTAACACTCATCCCGCCACCTCCCCTGTTTGCCCGGTCCTGAATTCTGATGGATCTTTCTTTTCCCCCTCCCCGTCCCTAACATTCCCATCATCCTCGTCCATCCCTACGCTACCTGCTGTACCTCCCCCTAACATTTCATCTGCCATTCCTTCCCTACGCTCCCTCTCCGTTCATGACCCCCTCCCCTCCTCATCCGCCCAACTAACCACCTCTTCCACCCTCGCCCCGACTCCTCCCCCTCCCATCTCCACCCCAGTCCAATACCCCACCTCCTTCCCCTCCCCAGCCTGGCCCTACCCCTTCCCGTATCCCATGACTCTGCCCTATCCCGGATATCCACTACCCCTTCCCCAAGCCACTCCCCAGGTCCCGGTCATGCCCAGTCCGACACAGTCTGCCCCGGATGTGCCCTCTTCCAACATGGCCGCCGCTTCTTCCCTTAACCCTAATGTAGCACCTTCTCCGGCCACCAATATGGCGGCCCCCAGTTCGGCCCTAATGCCGGTAATCCCCGGTGACTACCTATCCCCAGGTTATGACTCACTAGCCACCCCTGCATCTGGGGCTCGTTCCCAACCACCGATCCTTTCACCTCATTCGGGCCCTGCACCACGCAAAAGAGCCAATATCATAGAATTCGATGATGACGAGATGGACAGGGTGTCCCATGTCTCATCGGAGCTTGCCGCGGGAGCCCCAACTCACCGTTCTATCGATGACCCTTTTGGCCACAAGGGTCGGGGAGAACAGGCCCCTTCTAAATATGTTGCCTTTAACCCCACTCAAGCTAGCGCATTAATGAAATCGCTCCCCGACCCAGAAAAACAGCCTATGCCTTTTTACCGAGGGATAGTTCAAATTCAAAAGACTTATTCCGCCGCATGGCGTGATCTACTCAGCATTTGTGCTATTAAAGCAGGGGATGCCTATTGGCCAAGTATGGCCCGTCACCTCAGTACAGATCTGCTTTCCAGTGATGTTGATTACCCCTCCGGGGTAACCTTTTGCACCCAATTAAGAGAATGGGCTAAGGACAAACTTGCAGATCAGGCTGCTGGCCTTACTGATGTTGTCCAAGAAAAAGGAGAATCAGTGGAAAAGTTTCATGCAAGACTGTATCAAATGTTCACGGATTTGGGGTTTGATCTTACTGACAAAATTCATTCACAAATGCTGTCAGGTGCGTTTGTCCAAGGCGTTAAAGACTCTATACGCAAGGGAATTATTGCTGCACGCCCTGAATATAAGGTTGTTCCCCTGGATACCCTGCTTTTAGTCGCTAGGGGCCTAGAATCTGCCCAGACCCCCAAAAGGCCAAGCTCTGCTCCTCTTATGGTATCACGCAGTATCCCTGTTCCCAGGGGCACCAGACCAGAGGATAGCTTCTGCTTTAATTGCAAAGCTAAAGGTCATTTTAAAAGTGATTGCCCGGAACCCAAAAGAGAGATAAGAAAGCCATCCAGACCTGCCCCGGTCACTAAGACCGAAAAAGGGGTCCCAATAGTTGAGGAACCCGATGAATAGGAAACTGGCAAGCCTGTGTCTGTAACCCCTGTAATGGCAGTGTCTACAGGGGATAAGGGGGGGCCACTTGCCACAGTGACTTTGCCCATTGAAGGCCACCCCACCACATTTCTAGTTGACACAGGTGCAGCCCGTAGTGTTCTACGAGAACAAGACTTGCCAGACCCATCTTTTCTGTCAAATATTGATGTCTCTTGTGTTGGAGTGGATGGCCAACCGAGACATAGCCCTCTAACAACTCCACTACGAGTTGGTTCTAGCCTGCTCGCTCGCTTTGTAGTATCCTCCACATGCCCAATTAACCTGTTAGGTGCTGATGTTCTCTCACGCCTGCAAGCATCCATCACCTTTACCCCGGATGGGCAGGTAGAAATGTTTACACCTCTGTCTGTATCAGACACTTCAGCCCTATGCTCTTTGCCTCTGATGCTGCATTTAGAAAAGCCCCGTGAGAAGACAGCAGAATTAAGGTCCAATTTCCCGGAGGAATTAAAAACACAGGTGCCCGCAAAGTTATGGTCCTCAGGCCCAGAGGACATAGGTCACCTAAATGTTCCCCCTGTGGTGGTAAAGCTTATTTCAGGAGCTAAATTACCAAGAAAACCACAATATCCATTAAAACCAGCACAGTCTGCTGCAATTTCTGTCCACATTAAGGCACTCTTGGAGAAGGGTGCCCTTGTCAAATGTAAATCTGAATGCAACACCCCGTTATTTCCTGTGAAAAAGAAAACTCCGAAGGGTGAGCCAGAGAAGTACAGGATGGTTCAGGATCTCCGTGCTGTTAATGAAGCTACAGTCCTGGACACCCCTCTTGTACCAAATCCTCATACTCTGCTCTCTGGAGTCCCACCATCTGCAAAATTCTTCACAGTTATTGACCTAGCAAATGCTTTTTTCAGTGTCCCACTGGACCCATCCTGCCAATATCTGTTTGCTTTCACTCATGAGATGCAACAGTATACCTGGACTGTCATGCCCCAAGGGGCACAAAATTCACCAAGTCAATTTGCAAAGGCCATGGCCACCATCCTTGACCCATGGCAAGCCGAGCACCCAGAAGTTGTTCTGCTTCAGTATGTGGATGATCTGCTGCTCTGTGGAGATGACATACCCACTACCGAAGAGTGCTCAATTAGTCTGCTTTGTTATTTGGCAGAACAAGGATGCAAAGCTTCGCTCATCAAGCTACAGTTCTGCCAACCTTCAGTAATTTTCCTTGGACACTGCCTATCTCAGGGTACCAGACATCTTACTCGGGACCGAGTAAGAGCTGTGCTGGATATTCCGCCTCCAAGGACTTCTAAGTCTCTTCATGCCTTCCTAGGCCTCATTTCCTACTGCAGAGCATGGATCCCAGAAGCCTCTCTGCTCATGCAACCTCTCTATGACGCACTTAAGTCTGACCCTTTCTGTTTAACTAAAGAAGCTATGGACAATTTTAATGCTCTCAAACGAGCCATTGCTTCTGCTCCTGCCTTGGGCCTCCCTGACTACTCCAAAACTTTCAAATTGTTTGTCTCTGAAAGACAAGGCCACGCAACAGGAGTGCTCACCCAAACTAATGACTTAAGAGGCCGCCAGAGGCCTATTGGATATTTCTCATGTCAACTGGACATTGTGGCCAGAGGGACTCCTTCCTGTCTCAGGGCTGTTTTTGCTGCGAGAGAACTCATAGAGAAGACCTCAGACCTGGTCCTTGGCCACCCTCTGGTTGTTTTGGCCCCTCATGACATCTCTGCCATCATCAACCAAGTCCAGCTCAAGCACGTGTCTCCAGCCAGACACCTGCGCTTACAGTGTCATCTCCTTTTGCCTGACAACATTTCCATCCAAAGATGTCAGGTGCTTAATCCGTCCACTCTTCTTCCACTCCCTGAGGGGGGTATCTACTATGGATTTATCACGGATGAAACCTACATTCACCTGCTCTGTGGATGTATCAAGAAAGTCATGCATCCACATTTGACATTTTATGAAGGTGAAAAACCTCTCTGTGAAGGCCCAGATCACGCCTTCTGCACCACGTGGTACAAACCAAACATTACCCCTGAACCTTGCTATGAAGATGAGCTTTACCACCGGACCGATGTAAAGCTTACTGCACAAGACTTCTATTGTGACTCTGACGGCAATAGTATGGTCTTGATCCAGCTACCTCAACAACTTAACTACCTTTACCGTCATTGGGATACTGCTATCCCACATATTCCTGTTACCAAGTTGAAGACAAGGTCATGGAATGATCTTGGGCCCATGGCAAAACTATGGGCCACCATGAATGAAGAACAGCTACAGGAAAATGGTATTGTCAAATACCCAACAACTGACCTTCTAGAAGCATGGCCACGCCATTTCCTGGAAAAGGAATTTCAAGATCTGGTCATAAAGAATGATTATGACCCAGAAACACCTCATGACTGTTTTGAACAGATGAAAATGGAAACAGTGCACTTACCAACTGTGCATGAGAACCCATTACCAGATCCGGATTTTACCCTGTTTGTGGACGGATCGAGATATGCCGATGAAGGAGGAACATATCATACAGGATATGCCGTAACCACAACAGATGAAGTTATTAAATCATCATCCTTACCACCAGCAATGTCTGCACAAGAAGCTGAATTACAGGCTCTGACTTCAGCCTGCAAAATTTCCGAAGGAAAACGTGCCAACATCTATACAGATTCAAGATATGCTCTAGGCGTGGCACATGACTTCGGCCTAATTTGGAAGACTAGAGGATTTCTTACCACCGCCGGTACACCAGTCAAACACAGCACTGCAATCAAGGAGCTAATGGATGCCCTCCTACTCCCCAAAGAAGTGGCCGTTTTGAAAGTAAAGGCCCATGGGAAATTGGATACAGATGAAGCAAAGGGCAACCATTTGGCTGATCAGGCTGCTAAGTTAGCGGCCAGGGATTTGCAGGAAGTGGATGAAGAAGTGTCCGGACAAAAAGAAGAAGTCCCTATTTTTGCCCTGCAAACTCTTCCTACTGATTTGCGAATTTTACAAGAACAGCAAGCTGCAGTCACTCCTGAAGAAGTCCAGAAATGGAAAAAGAAAGGAGCTGTCCAAAAGGACGGAATATATTATAACAACTTCAAATTTTGTCTTCCCAGAAATTTGTATCCAGCAGTTGTCCAATGGGCACATGGGCCTGCACACCTGTCAAAAGAATTGATGGCCGCCCTCATACAGAAGTATTATGAAGCACCTGGAATCACAACATTGATCAATAGCTTCTGCAAGGCCTGTGTCATTTGTGCAAAATGCAATCCAGGAAGACCAGTTAAAGTACCTGCGAAACACCTGGCAAAGCCCATGTACCCCTTCCAGCGGATTCAAATTGACCACATCCAAATGCCCAAGAGTGGGCCCCATGAATATGCACTAGTAATAGTGGACATGTTCTCAGGCTGGCCAGAAGCCTACCCAGTGGCCAATATCACTGCAAAAACAACCGCAAAGCGCCTACTTACAGATATTGTATGTAGATTCGGACTCCCAGAAGTTATTGAGAGTGATCAAGGCCCAGCCTTTACAGCAACTGTGACTAAAGAAATTTGGACTGCTCTAGGGGTGACTCTAGCCTTCCACACCCCTTACCACCCACAAAGTAGTGGTAAAGTGGAGCGCATGAATGGCACCCTAAAAACTAGAATGTTAAAAATGTCACAAGAAACAAAGATGCCCTGGCCAGAAAGCCTACCAATAGCTCTATTTAGTGTTAGGCACACACCTAGAGGGAAGCATTCACTGTCCCCATATGAGGTTCTATTTGGGACAGCACCCAGACTAGGTTGTTATTATCCGCAGCAGTTGCAACTCCAATCAGATATTTTAGTAGACTATGTAACTGAACTTGCAAATGTCCTAAACAAAATACATGCCCAAGTTTTCTCTTCAATTCCAGATCCCGAATTGGATACAGGTTCCCATAACCTACTTCCCGGAGATTGGGTCCTGGTCAAGAAGTTTGTGCGGAAAAATACCCTGGAACCAAGATTTGACGGTCCATTCCAAGTTCTCCTGATTACCGCAACCTCCGTCAAATTGGCCGGTAGGCCAAATTGGATCCACGCTTCCCACTGCAAGAAATCTCCTGCCCCAGAGGAAGCGAATATCGCACAAACATGTATCTCTGGTACATCTTCTCCTTAATTAGCCTCATGAAGGCCCAGCAAGTAGCCATTACCAAAGACATTAGTGGGTACACCTTCTGGTATAATTCATCATGCACCCAGGTGGCTACTTATACCTTTGACTACTGTGATATTGTAGAATGCCCATTTCCCACACCACAAATCCAGAGCATCTATAGAGATATCCCTCATTCGAAAGACCCATATGTTTGTGTAGTTGACAAACAATGGGGGCACAATTGTGATCACTGGGGGGCGGCGGGATGGAATGCCGGGCCTGCCTGGGGTTACAAACCAAAAAGTGCCGTAGCTAAAGTAGATGATCATGGTAGATCGCTTCTCCAGAGAATGACTTTGAGAAAGCCTGGGGGGAGCACACCAATGAAATTAATCCTTAACATTGAGCGCCCAAGCCCAACAGATGCAGACCAGTATGTGATGGGAATGTACTGGAAAAAGGGTTCCTACCAGAAATTAGGGCATTTCTACCTCAAAGATATGTGCAACTCTTCTGAGTGGCAAGGGGCCACCCATATGGTCCCTAACCCATTAAAACCCCATATCCAGACCTTTCAGGACATGATGGCCATTGCTAACCCCACTTTTGAAGATACCATGGCCGCTGAAACAGGTTTTAATGATGTAAATTTATGGTTAGAATGGATGAAATATAATGCTAATAAGCATAATAGAACCGCATGTTATGTGTGTGGAGGTGCCCGGCCTCACCTGGGTACCGTACCTTTAATCCTACCCGTAGATATAGAAGAATGTGTTTTAAGCCTTTTTGCCTATCACTATAATTTTAACAGGTCCATATGTATTGCATGGACAAAGGAGTATCCTCTTCTAGCCAAAGACGTCAAACCCCCTGATGGTATTACCGTATACAAAGGTAATTACACTTGCTATGCCATGTACGATGGTATTGGTAAATTTGTAGGTAACTTTTCCAAAGGCTATTGTGCTACATACAGAACTGTCCCTGTACGTTTGCTGCAACATCACACTAGGTCACTAGGAGACATTTATTGGTTGTGTGGGGATTTACAGCTAAGATCCAGAATGGACACAGAATGGTGGGGAGAGTGTACTTTGACTAAGGCCATTATGCCTATACATATTATTTCTGACACACACCTCAACACCCATGAGTTCAGCCACACTAAGGTTAAACGTGACGCCCCAGTGAAAGGAAGTTTTGATCCTCATGTATATATTGATGCCATTGGAGTGCCCAGGGGGGTGCCCAATGAGTTTAAAGCTAGGGATGAAGTTGCTGCAGGATTTGAATCAATTTTTACCATAGTTACCGCAAACAAGAATCTAAATTGGATAAATTACATTTATTATAATCAACAGCGTTTCGTCAATTACACCAGAGACGCCCTCCAGGGATTGGCCGAACAGTTACAGGCCACATCCCAAATGACTTTTCAGAATAGGATGGCCCTAGATATGATCTTAGCCGAAAAAGGAGGGGTTTGTAAGATTTTACCCGACACTATGACATGTTGTACCTACATCCCAGAAAACACAGGCCCTAATGGTAAAGTCACACTAGCTATAGAAAAATTAAATGACCTGTCTGAAGAGTTAAAAAGGAATTCTGGGATAAAAGATCCCTGGGAAAGATGGTTTGGTTGGATGACAGGATGGCAAAAGGCTTTAATGCAGATTGGTATGGCTATACTAATTTTTCTTTTTATTTTTGCTCTTCTCTTTTGTTGTGTCCTCCCATGTCTGAGAAAATCCCTCATGAAGACTGTTGACCAAGCGGCACCCGCTTTTACCCATCTCGAAGTTGATGACCAAGAATTTCAAGACATCAACTCACCCTGTCTGCCGCTGCAACTTATCCCCTTTGTTGATAAAGTGCAGGAATTCTAGGAAGGGACTAGATTAGGGACAGCATCTGTCAGTGAATGGTAAAGGCCCCATGTGGAGAAGTGGTGGGTTAGCTGCCATGGGATACCCTTGGGTGTGAAGCGTTCGAGAGCCATACTGACGGATGGTTAGCCTATTAGGGTCAGATCTAGGGACAGCCTTGCACTTTGCATTAACATCCAGCTAGCGGCCACGGGGTTTCTGTGCCTTTGGGTTAACACGTCTTCTGATACTAATATAATAAAGTTTTATCTCTTAGAATCTAACATTTCATAGGGGGGACTGATGTGGAATTATTAAAAATTATTATTGTACTTGTATTGAATTATTGTACTAACTCCATTTTAACCTTATATTGTGACAATCCTCCATTTTGTCCTCCTAACCTGACTTCTTCAAATCCTCCATTTTGTCCTCATGACTTAACTTGTTCATTTTAAAACTACATTACGTGACTGAACTTCTCAACCCAATTAATACAGTAGACAAAGACCGTGTTTCCTTCAAGGACAAGTACCAGGAGGTGCCGGCTACTCCTTAAGACTTGCTGGCTACTCCTTAAGAGCTTGTAAGATAGTACAGTTTGAAGGCCACAGAACACAGTAGTAATGAAATGTTCTATTCATAAGAGACCTTGCACCTGGACATAAAGCCTGATATCACTGACCGTGTAAAATGACGCTTAGGACCCCCTTGTCCCCCACCCGTGTCCAGAATAATCCCACCTCTGATGGGTGGGCACGGGACTAACCTCTTAATTTTACTAACCAATAGGTAAGACACTAACTCCGTCACTTAACAATTAATCCAATTGATGATGTTTATTTGCTGATATTCTAATAATCAATGATGACGCAAAATGCCTCTTAAAAGGGCCTGCGCGCCCGCTTTTACTTCACTTGCCAATAAACTTTCTCGAAGTTATTTTAACCTGAACCTCGTGTGTCAGACTTAATTACTTCAGCGTATATACGCAATTTAATTTTATTGATTTGGACAGGAACAGATAGACTTTGAACATTTTGGTTTACTTTCAAAAAGTACCATAACACAAGCATGTGCATAACTTTGCATTTATCTACATTAAATTTCACCTGCCATTACAGTGCCAAGTCCCCAATCTATCTAAACCCATCTGCAGCAGAGTAATATCCTTCTCAAATTAAATCACTTTACAGAGTTTTGTGTTATCTGCAAGATCTATTTCAATATCACTTACAAATATGTTGAATAGAAGTGGTCCCAGAACAGAACCTCGAGGGACACCACTCACCACTTTTCCCCAGCTTGAAATTAATAGCTAAAATTGCTCTCTCCACAAGGCTAGCATTTGTAGAGCTATAAGTGTACCCTATGTGACAACATTACCCATGGGTTATAAAAAAAACCAAAAAAAAAATGAAATAAAAAAACAACCCAAAGGGTGTGGTGCATATGGCCAAACTCACTGCACTTTTTCATACTTATAACCAATTTCCGAAAATATGGAACCCCTGTCAACCTACTCTACTTTTACCTTTTTATCCTCTTGTTCTACCTGGAATGTAGGACAGTGCCCTTTCACTTCAACTAGTGGCTCCACCTCTGTGATGACTCACAGGTCAGAGAGCATGGCAGCCATCTTGAGTCAGTGAGTGTGATGCAATGCTGCACCTAGGATGTTTTACCCTTGTGTTATAATAAAACTGATTATACCGTAAATGTACAGCAATAAAGCAAGGTTGTATGAAACTACTGGTCTCATATGTGAAGCAGCCCAGGACCATAACATCTCTTTTCCCCTTCTTTGCTTCTTTATCTCTTTTCTACATTTTGGAATATGCGCTTTTCCACAGATCCTTCCTGTATGTATATCTTTTGTATTACTTGTTCCAAAGTTGGCTTCTTCATAAGTCTTTCATACACTCTTAGTTCGCAGATTATATACAGAACCTGAGACTTTTTTTTTATAACTGTTCAGTATGATACCAAAATATTTTGCATGATTTTTATAGCGGTATTACGATAGCCGCAACATGGATTATACCGGCCAACACTTCAGTGATTTCATAAGAAAACATACAATGTGATTTTACATGCACCACTCCTCTCTCACTGGACTAAACTCGGTGAAAGTTACTCAGAGACCACAGCAATGCTGTCCAACCTGACATTCTCCTGTTGATTGTTTGTACTACCTGTATTGATGACTTTGTGGTATTTCTGTTTTCTCTTTTTATAAAAACAGACATGGAATATTTATTGAGAAGTCGCTGTCAGTATAGGCTTTCAAAGACATTTGAGTTACTATAAGGTAGGGGTGCACAAACAATAGATTCCCAGATGTTTTAAAACTACAGCTTCCATGATCCTTTATCATTCTAAAGGGATGTAAAGCATCATGTTGCTGTAGTTCTACAACATTTGGGCACCCCTGCTATAGGGTATATTCATTAAAGTGCAAATTGGTGAGCTTGAAACAATCTTGAAGAATTTTCGTCCACCTCCAAAATTGGAGGCAACCTTAAAGGGACATTATAGCCACCAAAACAACTTTAGCTTAATGAAGCAATTTTGGTGTATAGAACATGCCCCAGCAGCCTCACTGCTCAATTATCTGCCATTTAGGAGGTAAATCACTTTGTTTATGAACCCTAGTCACACCTCCCTGCTTGTGACTTGCACAGCCTTCCTAACCACTTCCTGTAAAGAGTAATCTAAAGTTTATCCTTTCTTTATTGCAAGTTTTGTTTAAGTTAGATTTTCTTATCCCCTGCCGTGTTAGACCCTGCAAGAGCCTCCTGTTTGTGATTGCAATTAAGGACAGAGTACATTGAGTTGTCATTAAGTGTTCTTGCATAGCAAGACCACTTAATGTTTTCTCACATTTATATTTTTCTTATTATTATAGCCAAATTTACCACCCTAACTCCTCCCACAGTTTTTACACTACATAGACAGAAATATACCGAAACGTGCGGATTGTTCCCGATTGGATTGTTATTACTTTGTGGAACGTTTCGCCGAATGGTTCACGGAATATCGTCGTTCTTGTGGCGCAATTGGTCCCATAGGAATGAATGGCAAAATGTTGAAAACTAGTGGGAGCTGGCCCACCCACACAAATCTTATATCAAAACGTTCAGCTATCCCTGCTGCCACTAGAAATGTCCACGGCTAAGCCATAGTCCTGATAGTTTTCACAATATGACCATTTGTTTGCAACTCACGCCGTCCATTGACATTCATTGAAACTTTACTCTAGCCAGCTGAAACTTGAAGGGCAATTTCTAAACTGCGACTGTGCCTTCATTTTTAATATTTCAGAGACATACTATGCATCAAAATGTAGGTCTGAGTCACAATATAAAGCTCTTAGCTGTAGGATGTATAGTTTTTAAAATACGACCGTTTGAAGATGGCAACCGCCAAAATACTACTGACCTGTGCCAGGCTGGAGCAGCAAGTGATGTCATAGACAGGGCCTTTTGTACACCTGCTAATGTTTTTATAAATGTATGTTTTTTTGTTTGTTTTTTTAAATTCTTTATTTTTCAAAGTGCAGAGTTAATGACATAAGGCAAAATTGTTGAATAACATATCATAATAGTTGGTATACACGTAAATGACAAGATATGCTGCACTTTTTTTTTTTTCCAAAGTAGTAGAAAGGATAACAAGAGTGTAAACAGTATTGTCTTGAAAGGCATAGCAGGACATTTGTGTTGAACTGACAATATTTTGATTTAAGCATGCAAGGTTCCTAGTATATAGTGCATATAAACAAGATCGGTCTTAGTCAGCTATATATCTGAGATTTTTTTATAAAGTAGAAACAGGTTAAACTCTAGTGTTAGGTTGGCGAGCTGCGAGGCCCCCTGGTAAGCACGCTATATAATTACTTAAACAGTGCACCGTACAAGTAAAACTATAGGTGAACAAGGGTCTCAGACAGGTCTAAAAGTATAATTTGATTACTCTGCTGGTAATGCATGAACAGAGCAGGCGTTGGATGCTAGTATATATGTTAGTGATCATAAGACATTCCTGCATTTGGTATAGTTCAGCTATATTTAGTATACTTGTCGAAGGAGGCTGGGTCTGTCAGAGTTAGGTTGCAGGCTGGTATAGGACCCCGTCTACCATGTTATGGGACAGCCGAGCAGTGATGGTGATAAGGGAGCTGTGAGGCAAGAGGCTATACCAGCAGGTGTGGTGGGAAGGGATGTTAACCGATGGGATAGCATACGTTGGGATCTAACTAAGTGAGCCCTGCTGCAGCCTAGCAGATTGATTACAAGGTTGAACTAAAACATGAGCTTAAATAATTGGTTTGCATAGTAACATTAGAGAACACTATTAAGCTGTTGGGTCTAGTAGACCTGCAGCTCAGATGCAGTCCACATGTTAGAAAGTTCAGCCTATGCCCAGGGATGGGGGGTTGCTAGCAGGTGGATGCTTCAGTCCATCTCCGTTGTTGCCCCATGACTTGCATTGCTTCGGGAGCCGGCTCTGGCGGTACCCCGTGGGATATGTTGCCGTGCTGTCGCTTGTGTAGTATCGTTTTTTGTGTAGTGTCGGACCTTGCTGCACTGGGAGCCGGAATGTTGGACAGGTGAGACTCTTGTTTGCTGTATTTGCTTCGTATTTCCGGGTGTTTTAATTTGCGAGTGGGAGAGTGCGTCCGATGTGCCTGCCGCCATTTTTCCTCTCTGGGCCCGCTGGTATCTGTAGTGTCGGAGAGCCATTTTGGGTGCTTGTGGTGTTCGCTTATAATAGCTGCGTCGTGCTTCAGGCCGAATACTTGCGGTTACCATTCATTCTCTCCGCTTGGCGGTAGGTCGCTCCTCTGCTCTGCAGGATTTCCCTAAAGCTTGTACATAGGTGGTCAAATGTCTCCAGGGAGTAACTGGGTTGCTGGGTGCGGGTGTTCCGCTCTTTGTGCTTACACTGGGCAGCCATCTTGGGATTACCTTGTGAGCCGTTTACCCCAGTATGGCTTGTGGCTGACTTGTCTGCTTTTCTTCCTGGTTGTTGAGTCCAGTAGGGACCGGGATATCCCCCACCGGTCCAAAGGCGGGGGGGGTTGATTGAGTGGAAGTCGCTTGAGGGCTCTTGTGCCGAGGAAAGCGGCCGCCTCTCCTCGGCTTCAGCCTCAGTAGGCCGCGTTTGTGTCTCCATGTTCCCGGCCTCTGTGGGCCCCGGGTTGAGTTCTGGAGGGCACCCCCGATGTGGGTGGCACACCCCTGAGTTTTGGGCTAAGTAGCCGTTGCTTTTGCCCCAGATTATGCCCACTCGGCGGGAGCCCGTGCCAGACACGTCTGCACGGCTTGATGGTCAGGCTCCGCCCCTATAAATGTATGTTTTAATGTAACTGTGAAGCACTTTGGGCAACAAAGTTGCAATTAAATGTGCTATATAAATAAATAATAACAGTTACTCCGCCCACTCCAATTGTAGACTACTGGTGGAGGCAAGAACACTTCACACAATTTCCTCAGAAATTGTAGCTTTTCTAGTTAATGATACATTTCCAGGCTGGACAAAAGTGGTAAGTGGTGTCAGTGGCGTCGCTAGGGGGAGGCCAGAGGGGGCCATGGCCCCGCCTAGATCAGGCTGTGCCCCCCCCCAATTTAAAATAAAGTTATATGGCTGAGCCAGCGCCGCTGTTTTTATTATTAGGGAAGTTCTGACAGCCATCTCACCTCTCTGTCAGAACTACACTGATGATTTTAGTTGTTTCCGGTGGCTCGGCTGCTCGCTCACTGGCGCCACCGGGCGTTGCAAACCTCAGACCATAGAGAGGGAGAGTGAGGGAGCAGGAGCGCACATTGCGGCGCGTGGGGCCACACCTTAAAGGCAGAGCGTAAGCAGAGAGCAGAGCAAGAGCATTGAGAAGAAGACAGAGCAAGCAAAGGGAGGTAGAGCAAGAGCACTGAGAAGAGCAAGAGGAGAAAAGAGCAGAGCAAATAATGGGTGGCCTGAGCACATAAGGGTGGAGTGAGCAAATAAGGGGGGGCTGAGCAAGTAAGGTGGGCTGAGCAAATAAGGGTGGGGTGAGCAAATAAGGGGAGGTGAGCATATAAGGGGGGATTGAGCAAATAAGGGGGGTTGAGCAAGTATATGGGAGCAGAGCAAGTAACTTGAAGTAAGGCGGAGCAGAGCAAATAAGGGGGGCTGAGCAAGTAAGGGGGGCTGAGCAAGTAAGGGGGTGCAGAGCACAGAGCAAGTAACTTGAAGTAAGGGGAGCAGAGTAAGTAGAGGGGAGCAGAGCAAGTAGAGGGGAGCAGAGCAAGCAGGCAAAGCGGAGCCTTACTTACTTACAGGAGACTGTAGACAGTTTACAGTGCAGCCACACGTAAGGTGTGAAACCTTACCTACCTGAGAGTGCAGTTTGCAGAGGGAGGGAGTGAGTGGAGTGGACAGTATGGCTACACCTTACCTACCTGAGAGTGCAGTTTGCAGAGGGAGGGAGTGAGTGGAGCGGACAGTATGGCTACACCTTACCTACCTGAGATTGCAGTTTGCAGAGGGACTGAGCGAGTGGCGCAGACACTCCAGACAGTGGCATTACTACTGTAACGTGAACTTTTATTGAAACTTTTGAGTAAATTATATGTATGTACCCATGATTACCTTTTGTGCGTATAACAATAAAACAAGTAATATTAGTTTTAGTTTGTGTTGGTAATGGATTCACCAACTTTTTTACAGGTCATAGGCAGGTCAGGGCACACATTTAAAGGCATCCTATAGTGCCAGGAATACAAACCCATTTTCCTGGCACTATAGGCTCTTGGAGTGCCTCCCTCCCTCGGCGCTGAAGCGGTTAAAACCCCTTCAGCAAGTTACCTTAATTTAGCGCCGGGCTCCCTCGACGCTGGGGAACTCTCTTACCCCGCCGACGTCAGATCCCGAGTGTAGCCGAATGCTTTCCTATGGGGATCTTATTTGACGCTGGACTCCGTGTAAATCGCAGAAGCGGCCACTAGTGGCTGGATTAACTCTGCAGTGTAAACATAGCAGTTTCTCTGAAACTGCTATGGTTTTCAGCTGCAGGGTTAAAAAGGGGGACCTGGCACCCAGACCACTTAATTGAGCTGAAGTGGTATGGGTGCCTATAGTGGTCCTTTAAGTTTAATGAAGAAATCTTGGTGTGTAAATCATGCTCCTGTAGTTGGAGTTAAAACACTTTGTTTTTGCAGCTCTTGCCACATCTCCCCTTGCCGTAACACACATAGCCTCAATGAAAAAGAGGTTTCATTTTTAAAGTATAGTTGTTTACTTTAAAGATTTCTAGCCCTTACTGGGGCGTTGTTTGGAGGCAAAAATGTCATAGGGGCTTTTATTATTCATTAATAACCCAGGTATTTGATTTGAAACTGTTCACGTCAATAAAAAAAATGGCCACTGTGCACAATGTATGTTGCAAAGTTGCATTAGATATCCATGACATGACTAAGTAAAATTCATAACATGCAGTCTGCTAGGACAATATAAAACGCATGTCTTCCCCTATGTTTCCTGAAACTACACGTACCCTACGCCCCGTTTCTGTTACCCTCATGCGAGGCACAACCCATAATCAGGAGTGGGTCTCCACATGCCCAACGGGCTAGAGGAGTCCCTTCACTCCCCCCCATAGCACGATACAGGACACGCTCTATTGCCAGCGGGTATTGATGATCATGAACACCTGAATGTTTTCTAGCCAATGATTGTGCTTAGACTGTGTCTCCTTATTACGTGACTCACCAATGCAGTTGTAACTACGCTTGTGGTATATGTTGATACCGTTACCATCACACATGCTGCCGTCTACGTCTGGGAGTCTTCCCCAGTACGCCCTATTGGTTTGAGGCATCCTAGGTCTCCCCCACGCAGCACGGTACAGACCTCACGATGGTGTCAACCACTGGTTACAAATATATATACATGCATGTCTACCAGTTGCTTAGTTTGGTTACTCTTAGGCACCCTATTCATGTCTTTGTTGTGATTTAATCTTGCCGTGTCATTCCACTTATGCCACTCATTTATGTTACGTTTTTATGTTATTGATGATGAGTACGAGCTATAGCCTGTCCTTGTCGCTCGTTATGTGTAAATCGAAAATTGAAAATAAAGATTGTCAAAAAAAAACAAAAAAAAACGCATGTCTTTATATGATTAATGTTATTAATTCATCCATGAAGAGATGAGTTTTATATTGTCATGGTAGACTGCATATAATGAATTTTACATTGTCATGGCAGTCTATTGTAGCTTGCGCAGCAGCCATTTACTTTGTTGGGATAATGGAATAGTAGCCATTTTCTTTATTGGTGTGAACAGTTCCCAACCAAAATATCTGGGGTGTTGAATAATGACAGGCTTAAATTGACAGGTTCAATGACAGATTTTTATAATAATGACCATCATCCATTTTTAACTCTCCAAGTCATTCAGTCACATTATCCCACACCTACATCAATTTTTGAAGTGAGTGTGGACTGAATGAGTTGTGGTGAATAATGCTAGTGTGACTGAATGACTTGGAAAATTAAAAAATGGATGTTGAGCATTATAAAAAAAATAGCCATCATCCATTTTTAAACACTTCAAGTCATTTAGTCAGATTACTGGGTCCCGCCCATGCAGACCACACTACCCTAGTTGATGGGGGAATGCAAATGGGACTGAGAGACTTTGAGTCTCATGTCATCTCTGTCCTCGGTTTGCCGGTGCTATCTATGTCCCCAAACAGCTTGACGATGGTGTGGTGGTGCCTTCTCTCTCCCCAACCAGCAGGCAGGTTATGAATGAGGAGCAAATATAAAGCCCTATGTCCTTTTTTATTTGTTACCAGAATATGAACAGTGTATCTTTCAATTGTGTTTAAAATCCTATTTCCCTATTCAGAAATAATAATGGCGCAGTGCTATGGGCGGCCTGGCATAATGATGATTTAATGTGCAGTATAAATTTATCATTAAAATAGGCCCTGGCTTCGACACCACAGCACAGACAAGACGAAAAAGCCCTGACAGCTGCTTATCTGGTCAACCTTCTCATCAATTTAAGAGGTATGAGGGTATGAAATTTAGAATAGTATTTTCAGTTTTATATGTTTTGTTTTTCTATTTGAAGTTTAAGTTGCAGGGGCAAGTCCTGGTGCTCAAGATCACACATACATATACGTTTTATAATTGCCTCCCACTTTTGTCACTGACCCCCCCATGTGCTCCCCCTAAATATGAATGCTGGAGACACCACTGAGTGGTGTCCCTCAAGGTTCGGTTATGGGACCGTTTCTATTTAACATATTTATAAATTATCTTTAAATAGGCATTGAAAGCCATGTTTCAGTGTTTGCAGATGACACAAAACTTTGTAAAGTAATAAAATGTGAGCAGGATATTGCTTTGCTGCAGAGGGATTTATATAGATTAGGGGACTGGGCACTAAAATGGCAGATGAAATTCAATGTAGAGAAATGCAAAGTTATGCACTTCGGGGTTAAGACTGCACAAGCAACTTACACCCTAAATGGTAGTGAATTAGGGATAACTACACACAAGAAGGATTTGGGAATTGTTATAGACAACAAATTAGGCAACAATATGCAATGTCAATCTGCATTTGCTAAGGCCAGTAAGCTTTTGTCATGCATAAATTCTCGGGATGAAAATATAATTTTGTCTCTTTATAAATCGCTGGTAAGACCACACCTTGAATATGCTGTGCAATTTTGGGCATCTGTTCTAAAGAAGGATATCATGGAACTAAAGTGCAGAGATGAGCTACAAAATTAATAAAAGGAATGGAGCATTTTAGTTACGAAGAAAGGTAAACAAATTGAAATCTCTTTAGTTTGGAAAAACGGAGCCTCAGAGGGGATATGAGATAACATTATACAAATATATTCGGGGCCAGTACAAACCATTATCTGGAAATCTATTCATAAACAGGGCTATACATAGGACACGAGGTCACACATTTAGGCTGGAAGAAAGGACATTTCATTAAAGGTAAAGAAAAGTTGTTGTTTTTTACAGCAAGAGCAATAAGGATATGGAATTCTCTGCCTGAAGAGGTGGTTTTATCAGAGTCCATACAGACAGGCCCGGACTGGAAATCGGGCACACCGGGCAAATGCCCGGTGGGCCGCGGTGGCCGTGGGGCCGAGGCAGGCAGGGGAGATCACAGGATCTCCCCTGCCTGTCTATGCAGGGCTGGCACAATCCGAGCGCCGGCCCCGCTGTGTTTCTCCATGGGCCGGTGGGGAGATCAGAGATCTCCCTCACCGGCCCATTTAAATAGACCTGCGGCTAGGGAGCGACGGAGAGGACCCGGTGGAGCTCTATCTTGCAGCTCTGCCGGGTTCCTCTCGCGAGATCGGGAGCGTTGCCATGGCAACGTCCCCGATCTCGCGAGATTGACTCACCACTGGACCACCAGGGATCGTGTGCGAGTGCCGGTCTCCCCTCCTCCCAGATACCACCATGCCCGTTCCCCCCCTCCCAGGCTAAAGGTAAGAAGGGAGGGGGGGATTTTATGCCTGCTTAGTTTTTTTATTTGTTTATTTCCCCCCCCCCCTTAGTTTTTTTTATTTGTTTATTTATACCCCAACACACAACATTTATACACAGCACTCTCGCACACTCAGCACTCTCACACACAGCACACTCAGCACTCTCACACACAGCACACTAAGCACTCTCACACACATCATACACAGCACTCTCACACACATCACACAGCACTCTCACACACAGCACTCTCACACACATCACACTCAGCACTCTCACACACAGCACTCTCACACACAGCACACTCAGCACTCTCACACACATCATACACAGCACTCTCACACATAGCATAGCAAGCTCACAGGCCGAGCGGCCGAGGCCTACAGAGCAGTTCCTGACACAGCCATACATGACTATGCCAAGGTAAAGGAAATTCTGCTGGCCAGGTATGCCGTGACCCCAGAGACTTACAGAAAGAAATTTCGGGCATTACAAAAAGGGGGCCGAGACTCCTAAACAGAATGGGCCTTTAGGCTGTATAGGGCAGCCCAGAACTGGATACAGGGCTGCCTGGCCACCACACTGGAAGAGGTACTACAACTCTTCTTACTTGAACATTTTTTTGAGCACACCCCGGTAGACACCAGGGATTGGGTCAGAGACAGAAAGCCGGCTACAATCGAAGCCGCAGCCAAACTGGCAGATGAGCATCATGAGGGCCGGAAAGGGGAAGCCAGTGGGAACCCCCCTCTGGTAAGGTCCAGTGCTCCACCACCAGGACCTGTGACCAACCCCAGACCATCCACGGCGCCCCCCCACAACCCAGCCTGGTCTGGCCCGGAGACCCCCACTGGTATGTCACCAGTGCAATCAGCCAGGGCACTACAAAATCCATTGCCCTCAGCGGAGCAGAACCAGCTGGGAGCGGCCACCACAAACCCTGAGGACCGCCGCTCACCACTATCAGCATACCCCTGTGGAAGAGCCCACTCCAGACGCAGAGCAGTGGGCTGTGCTACATGAGGTAGACCTAGCCCAAGCCGAAGTCGACAACCGGGTCCACCACAGACAGTTGGTCACCATAGACGGTAAAGAAGCAGAGGCGCTATGAGACACGGGCGCCACCCTTACGCTGGTGCAATCCGAGCCTGCTGGAGCCTGCGCAGTGACTACCAGGGCGTAAGCCCGCCGAGCTGGACCGACACACTCCGAGGAACCACAGGTAGGAACTGAAAACCCCGTAGCCACCCCTAACCCTATCCCCTTCTGGGGCACCCCCCAAGACTTTGGCCAAACCCAGCAAGCAGACCCCACCCTAGCCGGTTACAGGAAGGCAGTAGGGACCCCCAGGGAAGGTAATACCCACGAGGAATTCCAATGGGATAAGGGGTTGCTGTACAGGGTCACAGGGGGAGTGGGGAGGGGGGCAGCGCAAGTTATAAAGAGGCAGCTGGTAGTACCCCGGAAATACAGGGCAGAACTTCTAAGGCTCAGCCATGATATCCCGCTAGCAGGACATCTGGGTATCAAGAAAACTAAGGACCGCCTAACCCAGACGTTCTTCTGGCCAGAGATATCCAAAGATTTGCAGTCCTACTGTAGGACATGTGACACCTGTCAAAGGATAGGGAAAAGGGGGGATCACCCTAGGGCCAAGTTACGATCCCTACCTATAATAGAAGAGCCATTTTACAGGGTGGCAGTGGATCTGGTAGGGCCTCTCAGCAAACCCAGCTCCTCCGGGAAGCGCTACATCCTCACGGTGGTGGACTATGCCACCAGATACCCTGAGGCGGTGGCGCTCTCCAACATTGAGGCGGAGACGGTCGCAGAGGCTCTGGTTAAGATCTTTTCCCGAGTAGGGTTCCCCCGGGAAATACTTTCCGACCAAGGGACTCAGTTCACGGCAACTGTAACTCAACAGTTGTGGCAGAGCTGCGGGGTCAAACCCTTATTTAGCTCCCCCTATCACCCCCAGACGAACGGGCTCTGTGAACGGTTTAACGGCACGCTTAAACAAATGCTCACAGCGTTTACAGAGTCCTACGGTCAATGGGAGAAGTTTTTACCTCACCTCCTGTTTGCCTACCGGGAAGTGCCTCAGGCGTCCACTGGGTTCTCCCCCTTCGAAATCCTATACGGGAGAAAAGTCCGGGGACCCCTGGACCTCATACGGGAGCACTGGGAGGGCAACACAGGAGAAGAGGGAGTCCCAGTTCTGCCATACGTGCTGGAGTTTCGGGACCGCCTGCAGGCCCTAACCGAGTCAGTCCGGGAGAACCTGCAGGCGGCCCAGAAGCGCCAGAAACAATGGTATGACCGAGGGGCAAGGGATAGGAACCTGGAAGTAGGACAAAAGGTACTAGCCCTCAGACCTTCTAAAAATGACAAGCTCCAGGCAGCATGGCAGGGGCTATTCAAAATAGTAGAAAAGATTAGCGACACCACTTATATCGTGGCCAAATGTTCAGATGAAAGGATCCGACGAGCCTTTCATGTGAACATGTTGATGCCCTATCACGAGCGCTCTGAGGATGTGGCTGCCATTTGCGCCCCATCCGCGGATGATAGTGAGGGACTCCCCTTACCTGACCTACTAGCAGCTAACCCCGGGACCTTAGAGCAGGTCGGGTTAGGAGAAAAGCTAGACCCCCCCCCAGCAGGCAGACGCTAAGCACCTGCTGCAGGAATACGGTGGGCTATTCTCCTCTCTACCCGGATACACCTCCGCCGCAGTGCACCGGGTAGAGACCCACTTGAGGCAGCAGCCCTATCGTATACCGGCAGCAGTACGCACAAGCATGTGGAAGGAACTCCAGGAAATGGTAGAATTAGGGGTTATTGAGGCTTCCCAAAGTCCCTGGGCGTCTCCGGTGGTGTTAGTACCGAAGCGAGACGGCACGACTCGCTTCTGTATTGACTACCGGAAACTGAACGACAGGACAATCACAGATGCCTACCCTATGCCACGGATCGACGAATTGCTCGATCGCATGGCCAGCGGGCACTTCCTGACTACCCTAGACCTGTGTAAAGGTTATTGGCAAATTCCGCTAGACCCGGCCGCCATCCCTAAGTCGGCATTCATGACCCCATTCGGGCAATACCAATTTAGGGTTATGCCGTTTGGGATGAAGAATGCCCCGGCTACGTTTCAAAGGATGGCGGACCGACTTCTGGAAGGAATGCAGGACTTCGCATGTGCCTACTTGGATGACATCGCCATCTACAGCGGCACATGGGAAGCCCACCTGGGACACTTGGCTTTGGTATTTAACAAGCTACAGGAAGCCGGCCTTACCCTGAAACCCGAGAAATGCCATGTGGGCATGGCGGAAGTCCAGTACTTAGGGCATCGGGTAGGGTCTGGTAAGCAGCGTCCCAAGCCCGCCAAAATAGAGGCCATAGCGAATTGGCCCCAGCCCCGCACTAAGACCCAGGTATTAGCCTTTCTAGGCACAGCAGGGTATTACCGCAAGTTCGTCCCCGAATATAGAACCCTAGCAAAGCCCCTCACCGACCTAACCAAAAAAGCCCTACCCAAGCAGGTATTGTGGTCCCCGGAGTGTGCAGCAGCGTTCCAGAGCCTTAAGACGGCTTTAAGCGAAGCTCCAGTATTGGCAGCCACAGACCCTAATAAGACATTTCTCGTTCACACAGATGCCTCTATGTTTGGGCTGGGAGCCGTGCTGAGCCAAGTGGGGGAAGATGGCATGGAACACCCGGTGGCATACCTCAGCCGTAAGTTACTACCTCGGGAGGTCAGCTATGCCACCGTGGAAAAAGAATGTCTGGCGTTAGTATGGGCATTGAAGAAACTCCAACCGTACCTCTATGGCCGTGCTTTTACGTTACTTACTGACCACAACCCCCTCATTTGGCTCAACCGAGTCTCTGGAGACAATCCCCGGCTGCTCCGCTGGAGTTTAGCGTTGCAGCCCTACAATTTTACACTACAGTACCGTCCGGGCAAACAGAACGGCAATGCTGATGGGCTTTCCCGTCAGACAGACTTGGACACTTAATGATACCACCCGGACATCCCCTAGCCAACCTGGCAGGGTCTAGGCGGACCCATGGAACTAAGGGGGAGTAATGTGAAGAAAAAGGGACTTTATCCGACCTTTTCTTCTGGTTTCTTGTATTTTGTTTAATTTTTCCTGCCTACAATGGATTAGTTCGGCAGTTTGCAACTACCGAACCCAGACCTCCCTCCTGGCTTGTTATGATCAAAAGCACCGTCAATCCAATGTTCCCTGGGTGGCCGCTGTTTGTATAGCCGAACGCCACGTAGAAAAGAAAACGGCGGCCATCTTGTTCGCACGAGGAGAGTCAGCGGGACTTGGTCGTCGCGTGTCTGGAACTAAAATCGGACACTCGACCGCACGAAGTACCGCTGAGAACTACCGAACGCCCGCTTCTCCTACTTACCGAACAGCCAGAAGAGCGGCATTCGGTAGTTATGTTCGTACAGATCAGGGGAACAATCGCTACTATGAGCCAGGAGGGTATATTCTGTATTTTGACCGTTTTTCGTCTTTTTCCCAATTGACCGACCGCACACGCTGAATTCGTGGAACTGTTTTGGGCAGGAGCCTCGTGTGTGGTCAGTAAAACAGGACTTCCACACTTTTTAAGAACCCCTGAACCGATCGGGGTGAAATTTGGATATGTTTGCCTCCCAGATCGGGGCTATCAGGGGGATATGTATTTTGTGGGGATACCTTGTGGGGAAAGGGGTGTTCCAACTTTTGGGGAAAATGTGTGCCCTTTGCCTGGAGATAATTGATTTACTCCTTAACTTATCTCAATATCTCCCAGGCAGAGGGAGGGCGTGTATTAAGAAAATACTGTACAGTGATTGGTAATATGTTTGTTTGTTTTGGGAGGTCCTCTTGCATGAGGATCCCCCATAAAAGCCAGCCTGTTTCAATAAAGCTTTAGTTCTGTTACACCCTTCATGAAGTCTTGGCTCATGTTTGGGGAAGGAATATTCTATCTACTGGGAAGGATTGTCTGGGAAGCTGTATTCATCTCTACCCCCTGCTGGAGCTATAATCACTTGTACTCAGCAGCTGGATAAGGAACAAAAGACCGCAGCACCATCACCCCTGCAGGTCTTAACAGACACGGAGGATCCTATTATGCTGGTTTAAAGCTGATAATAGCTGAGATAACTGTTCCAGCAAAGTGTTCAATTGGTTTGAAGTAGAAGTCACAGAAAGTGGATTCCGAAGACCAATCGGCAGCTCGTAAAATATCCTCCTGTCGACATCCTACCGCGGAGGCTTTTGAGGCCATGGCTCCATGAACAGAATGTGGAGAGAACACGTAAGTATCTACGCCTCCAAATGTCATCATCCATTTGACCCATCTGGCCAGAGAGGAGGATGATATTGGAAGGTGTGGTTTGCGGACAGAGATAAATAATTGAGGTCTCATGGGATTGCGGAGCAGAGCTGTATGGATTTCGAATTCCCGTAAGCATGCCACTGGACACAATAGAGGTTTGTGTGGAAAGGTTGGGTATAGTACGGACTTAGAAGACGTTTTGAAACATAGAATGTGACGGCAGATAAGAACCATTCGGCCCATCTAGTCTGCCCAATTTTCTAAATACTTTCATTAGTCCCTGGCCTTATCTTATAGTTAGGATAGCCTTATGCCTATCCCACGCATGCTTATACTCCTTTACTGTGTTAACCTCTACCACTTCAGCTGGAAGGCTATTCCATGCATCCACTACCCGCTCAGTAAAGTAATACTTCCTGATATTATTTTTAAACCTTTGTCCCTCTAATTTAAGACTATGTCCTCTTGTTGTGGTAGTTTTCCTTCTTTTAAATATAGTCTCCTCCTTTACTGTGTTGATTCCCTTTATGTATTTAAATGTTTCTATCATATCCCCCCTGTCTCGTCTTTCCTCCAAGCTATACATGTTAAGATCCTTTAACCTTTCCTGGTAAGTTTTATCCTGCAATCCATGAACCAGTTTAGTAGCCGTTCTCTGAACTCTCTCTAAGGTATCAATATCCTTCTGAAGATACGGTCTCCAGTACTGCGTATAATACTCCAAGTGAGGTCTCACCAGTGTTCTGTACAATGGCATGAGCACTTCCCTCTTTCTACTGCTAATACCTCTCCCTATACAACCAAGCATTCTGCCAGCATTTCCTGCTGCTCTATTACATTGTCTGCCTACCTTTAAGTCATCAGAAATAATCACCCCTAAATCCCTTTCCTCAGATGTTGAGGTTAGGACTCTATCAAATATTCTGTACTCTGCCCTTGGGTTTTTACGCCCAAGATGCATTATCTTGCACTTATCCACATTAAATGTCAGTTGCCACAACTCTGACATTTTTCTAGTTTACCTAAATCATTAGCCATTTGGCTTATCCCTCCTGGAACATCAACCCTGTTACATATCTTAGTATCATCAGCAAAAAGACATACCTTACCATCAAGACCTTCTGCAATATCACTAATAAAAATATTAAAGAGAATGGGTCTAAGTACAGATCCCTGAGGTACCCCACTGGTGTCAAGCCCAAGCTTCGAATATACTCCATTGACTACAACCCTCTGTTGCCTGTCACTCAGCCACTGCCTTACCCATTCAACAATATTGGAATCCAAACTTAAATATTGCAGTTTATTGATAAGCCTTCTATGTGCTACAGTGTCAAAAGCCTTACTGAAATCTAGGTAAGCAATGTCTACTGCACCACCCTGATTTATAATTTTAGTTACCCAATCAAAAAAATCAATTAGATTAGTTTGGCATGATCTCCCTGAAGTAAACCCATGTTGTCTCTGATCTTGAAATCCATGTGTTTTTAGACGTTCAACAATCCTATCCTTTAACATGGTTTCCATCACTTTCCCCACTACTGAAGTAAGGCTTACTGGCCTATAGTTGCCCGACTCCTCCCTATTACCTTTCTTGTGAATGGGCACAACATTCGCCAACTTCCAATCTTCTGGGACTACTCCTGTTATCAATGATTGGTTAAATAAATTAATGGTTTTGCTAGTGCACCACTAAGCTCTTTTAATAGCTTTGGGTGTATTCCATCAGGTCCCATTGACTTATTTGTCTTTACTTTTGACAGTTGAAATAGAACCTCTTCCTCTGTAAACTCACGTGTAATAAATGACTCATTTATCCTTTTTCTTAACTGAGGTCCCTTTCCTTCATTTTCATCTGTAAATACCGAACAAAAATATTAATTGAGGCAGTCAGCTAGACCTTTATCCTCTTCTACATACCTTCCTTATTTTGTTTTTAATCTAACTAATCCTTGTTTTACTTTTCTTTTCTCATTTATGTATCTAAAAAAAGTTTTGTCCCCCTTTTTTAATGACTGTGCTATTTTCTCTTCTGTGTGTGATTTGGAAGCTCTTATAACTTGCTTAGCCTCTTTCTGCCTAATCTTATAGATCATTCTGTCTTCCTCACTCTGGTTTTTTTTATAATTACTAAATGCTAACTTTTCGTTTTTTACTATTTTGGCCACATCTGCGGAGTACCACAGTGGGTTCTTGAATTTTTTTGCTTTTACTGACAAGTCCATCAACATTTCCAGAAGATGAGGGAACCATTGTTGGGACGGCCATAGGGGAGTCACAATGACCAACGTGCCCTTCTGGCACCGTAGATGTAGAAGGCAACAGGGAATCAGTGCAAACGGAGGGAATGCGTAATTTGTCTCCGTGGCCCAATCTTGAAGGAAGGTATTCGTTGTGAGAGCCGAGGGATCTGGTCTCCAACTGTAGAAGTAAGGGAGTTGAGCGTTCAACCAGGAAGCAAAGAGGTCTACTCCCAGAGGTCCCCAGGTATCTGTGATGTTCTTGAATGTCAAAGGGTACAGACGCTGAAGTCCCTGGGATGTCTGGAGTACCAGTCCACAGTGGTGATGGAAAGTCCAGGAATATATTCAGCTGTCACCGAGATATTGTGCATAAGGCAGAACTGCCAGAAGTCGCGTGCTATGTTTGCTAGCACTTTGGATTTCGTGCCTCCCAGATGGTTGATGTATCTGACTGCGGACACGTTGTACATCTTCAATAGAATCGTGCATTGCGAATGAGTCGGGATAGGCTGCGTACTGCAAAAGACCCTGCTAAAAGCTCTAAGCAGTTGATATGCAGTGTCGTTCGGGGTCCGACCATCTGCCTCCCGTGGAGGTATTTCCACAACGCGCACCCCAGCTGTGTAAGCTCGCATCTGATTCTATAATCAGATCTGGGGTTGTTCCGAAGATAGTGCGTCCATTCCATGCCTCCATGTGGAGGAGCCACCAGCAAAGTTCATCTTTCGCTTCTTCGTCTAGAGTTACCATATCCCCGTATGATGCTCCGCCTCTGAGATGAGAGGCTTGAAGTTGTTGTAGAGCTCGGTAATGGAGTGGGCCTGGGAATATGGCCTAGATGGAAGCCGCCAGGAGTCCGATGACTCGTGCCAGGAGTTTGAGAGAGAATTGGGGAACAGCCAACGTGTGTCTGATTTCTTTTTTGATGTTCAGCAATTTTGACGCTGGGAGGTGTAGTGTTTGTGAATTGGAGTCGATCACTAGTCCTAGGAATTCAATGTTTTTTTTTAATTCTTTATTTTTGAGTGCAGAAGGAGAAAACAGTTACAGAAGCGTGTGCCATGCCCCAACAGCATGTACACTCGATATAGTAATAAACATCAATGTAGCATGACACACTGCACTTTTTTTTTTTTTATAGTGACAAATTGCAAGATATAACAGCTGGTCAGCGTTTCGCAGAAGCAACTCAGGTTAAAGTTAGGCGCTGTGGGCGACCTGTGAGTCGAAGCTATCTGGGTAGTAAGATATAGTGTGCAGCCATATGCGAGATTAGTGTGGTAGATTGAACTGTATTTAATACTCTAATAAGAATGAATGTAATCAGATTATGTAAACTGACGGTAAGGTAGTGAAGGGAGTACATAAGTTACGCTTTTAGTTTCTGCCATTTTGACAGGTATTCATTTTCTAGATGAAGCCTAAAAATAAAGACAGGTCTGTCCTGGCAATTGAGAGTGTAGCTTTCTAAAATCAGGAGTAAACATATACTTAATTACATAAGTAACTCAAGGGATGTTCCATCCCAAAATGGCTGTCGTGAGAAAAGGCATCTGAGGAGGACATGCCCTATTTTTAAGAAGTTGATGAAAGGCATAACACTGTGCAATAAAAAGAGAAAAACAAACAATATCTGACTAAGACTGATGATGGGAAGGGGAAAACTAACACATAAATCAGGAAGCTCAAAGAACTGAATATTAACTGTGGGGGTTCACCAGTGTTTTCTTAAGTCCCTTCAGCGGATGCCCCTTAATGGTGGGTCAGTGACACAATAACGTAAGAGTCTCAGGTGTGATGTTCCTTGCTTGGGCCATTGTGGCTGGCTGGGGCGGTATAGGAGCGTAACAGATAATTGCATACCTCGCTCCCCTGGTCCTGCTGAGTTGGGCCCGCACGTACGGAGGGTAATGAATTTCTTGAACCCTTTGATGCGCCGTTTGTTTCTTGTACAGTCCAGTCTTGGAGGTCTCCGGGGGCGTCTTAGCACTTCGGTGTGGTGGCCTCCGGCGTGCCCGTAGAGCTGCTGCACAATGCAGGCTTTTAGACCCTGGTGAAAGGCAGGACGGGTTGCTGACCGGGCTCAGGGCTCTCTGGAACTTCTCGGGCTTGTTACCAGGCTGTGGCTTGGATTTGGTTTGGTTCCCGCTTCTGTGCCGCTTTCAGGTAAGTTGGTTTCTGCTGCTTGTACTTCCTCTGTGTCGGAGCCCTATCCGTCGGAAGCGTGTGTGGTCCATGATTGTGGTCTGGAGCCTGCAAGCTGTCCTGGCTGTCCCGTGCGTGCTTCGGGTCGCAGGAGGGCAGTCTGTCCGCCAACTGCTTCCAGAACTCGTCAAAGTGCCGGTCTAGCCTAGATTCAAACTCTGAGAGTGCCTCAAATATGGTAGGTTAGCATGCGGTTTCCGCTATTTTTTGTGGGTTGTGATAATCTGCAGCTTGAATGGCTCTGAGCCACTTTTCTGCTATCCCTGGACAGTCTCCCGGGGGGGGGGGGGGAGGGGTGTTCTCACCGGCAAGTTGTTCCCTCTGACTGCCTCCCGGCAAGGAGATAGGCTGTCTCTCCTGCCCGTTGAGTGCTAGGCTGCATCCGCGGCATGGAGTAAGGGAAGCTCCATGCAGCTTTGTGACCACCCTTAGGTGTGTCAGGTCAGGAGGTGAGATTCTCGCAGGACGTGTTCTTTTTTCATGACGATTGCTCTTTTTAAGCTTGATTTGGGACAACATAGTGGAGGAGCTTTCCTCCGTGGCAGTCAGACTCCACCACCCGGAATTTGATGTTCTGTGCCGGTGTCAGGATAGGTTTTTCCCAGTTTATAAGGAAACCTAGGTTTTGCAACAGCGTCAGAGTCTATGTGAGATTTGTGTGGAGAAGGTCGGTAGACTGGGCTAGAAGGAGGATATCGTCTAGATAGATGATAAGCCGAACACCTCGACTTCGAATCACGGGTTTCATAACTTTTTTGTGAAACACCATGGGGCTGATGATCGTCCGAACGGGAGGCAGGTGAACCTTCATTTCCTTCCTTTCCACGTGAATTGGAGAAAATCTTAGTATCTGTCCGATATAGGTATCATGAGGTACGCGTCCTGTATGTCTAACTTGGCCATCCAATCTTTGGGTTGTAGAAGGTCGCGCAGGCAGTGTATGCCTTCCATTTTGAAATGGTGGTAGGACACGTAGGCATTCAATTGTTTCAAATTTATGACTGGCCTCGTTCCTCTGCCTTTCTTGGGTACCAGGAAGAGGTTGCTGACGTACCCCAGAGTATTGAATGGGATATCTGTGATGGCTTGTTTGCGCATCAGATCGTGGATTTCCTTGGACTCGAAGATAGTATCGTGCTGGGAAAAAAACAAACAATCTCTCTGGCTAGGGAGAGTTGAGTTGGATGTGACACAAAATCTATGCAGTACTCTGTTACAGCTTGCAGGACCCAAGCATCTGATGTCAGATGCGACCACACATGGGAAAAATGTCTGAGTCTGCCCCCCACAACCTGAACGGAAGAAGGGGAATGGTATACACTTACCATAAGGTCATTGTCCAGAAGGAGCTCCTTGGATGCCCCTAGCGACGCAGGGTCTGCCTCTTTGGGGCAAGAAAACTGGTGTGGCCCTCTGTTCTTGGAATCCAGCTCTTCCGGTATAGGAACCTCGGTTCTGTCTGTATGAACCTCTCTGAATACAGCCGGACAGACAGCTCCTACCTCTTCCGGCCCCGGGAAAAACCTTATGGTGGAATATCTTGCGCATGTTATTCTGCGCTTTATCTAGGGCCGTAAAGGTATGCACAAAAGACCCTAATTCCTTTACAAAGGAATCACCAAATAAAAGCCCTTTAGCCTGGGCACCCAGATCATTAATCGCTAGATTGACTAGCTTTGGCTCGATTTTGAGCAGAATAACTTTGCAGCGTTCTGTAGCCAACGCCGAATTTACGTTCCCCACTAGGCAAATGATCCTTTGGATCCATCCACGGATCACATCCCTGTCCAGGTCGTCTTCGACCGCCTCAAATATTTTTGCCGCGGGGCCCAATATAGCTAAAGCCTTGCCTTGGCAATTAATCAGGGCAAAATCAAGGCCCTTCATCGGTTTCCACCTGGTTTTGCCAAGGAATTGGGCAATTTTGGGGTCCACGATGGGCGCTTTGCATGTGTCATCTGGGACCGTGGGACGGGGGCATTCTGCCCTCAATTTGTTTCTGGTAGCCTTGTCTAGGGGCTTACGCACTCTAGAGGCAATGTATTTCGCCACATGTTCCAAGGGACACCATTCCGCTGGGCACGGGTGTCTGAGTTCATCATGGTCGAAAAGAGGTAGCCCCCGAGGATCTAAAATCCTGGAGTCGTCACCAGACCCCGACAGACTTACCTGGGCCCCTGACAACGTCACAGGGAAGGTGCCGAAGGAGGAGGCAAAATCCTCTTCCAATGCACCGTCGGAGTCTGATTCGGACTGACCCTCTAAAGCGTCCTTATCGGACTCATCCATTTCCTCCTCAATGTCGCTGAGTTCCGACTCAGACAAGTCTAGCTGGGCTCTTGCCAGCTTCCACAATCTAACCAATTAAAGTTAGTTAATTTTACTGCATCCCGAGTCGGTCAGACCCTAACTGGAGATGTCACCTTCATGGGTCTAACCGCTGAAAGGGAAAGATACAAATATTTTGGAGGGTGGGTGGAACACTTGACCTAGTAAGGTGAGGAAAGTGACCTACCCCTAACTCACAAAAAACTTTCGCCATATACAAACTTCTAGTATAACACTAGTGCACTGTTTCGAATGCTAGCCAATCACATTACTGTATTTTCATGCCCTCAGTGCCAACTGCATGCACCTCCTCTACCTGTCCTACCATAACCTGCCCCCATGAGCTATCCATCCATGGCCAGTCACAGCGCTATGCAGCCATGGCCAGTCACAACGCTATGCAGCCATGGCCAGTCACAGCGCTATCCGTTCATGGCCAGTCACAGCGCTATGCAGCCATGGCCAGTCACAGCGCTATGCAGCCATGGCCAGTCACAGCGCTATGCAGCCATGGCCCGTCACAGCGCTATCAGTCCATGGTCCGTCACAGCGCTATCAGTCCATGGTCCGTCACAGCGCTATCAGTCCATGGTCCGTCACAGCGCTATCAGTCCATGGTCCGTCACAGCGCTATCCGTCCATGGCCAGTCACAGCGCTATCCATTCATGGCCAGTCACAGCGCTATCCGTTCATGGCCAGTCACAGCGCTATCCGTTCATGGCCAGTCACAGCGCTATCCGTTCATGGCCAGTCACAGCGCTATCCAGCAATGGCCAGTCACAGCGCTATAAATCCATGGGCAGTAACAGCGTTATCCATCCATGGCCAGTCACAGCGCTATGCAGCCATGGCCAGTCACAGCGCTATGCAGCCATGGCCAGTCACAGCGCTATAAATCCATGGGCAGCCACAGCGCTATAAATCCATGGCCAGTAACAGTGTTATCCATCTATGGCCAGTCACAACGTTATGCAGCCATGGCCAGTCACAGCGCTATGCAGCCATGGCCAGTCACAGCGCTATCCTTCCATGGCCCGTCACAGCGCTATCCGTCCATGGCCCGTCACAGCGCTATCCGTCCATGGCCCGTCACAGCGCTATCCGTCCATGGCCCGTCACAGCGCTATCCGTCCATGGCCCGTCACAGCGCTATCCGTCCATGGCCAGTCACAGCGCTACCCAGCAATGGCCAATCACAGCGCTATAAATCCATGGCCAGTAACAGTGTTATCCATCTATGGCCAGTCACAGCGCTATCCGTTCATGGCCAGTCACAGCGCTATCCGTTCATGGCCAGTCACAGCGCTATCCGTTCATGGCCAGTCACAGCGCTATCCAGCAATGGCCAGTCACATCGCTATAAATCCATGGGCAGTAACAGCGTTATCCATCCATGGCCAGTCACAGCGCTATGCAGCCATGGCCAGTCATAGCGCTATGCAGCCATGGCCAGTCACAGCGCTATAAATCCATGGGCAGTCACAGCGCTATAAATCCATGGCCAGTAATAGTGTTATCCATCTATGGCCAGTCACAACGCTATGCAGCCATGGCCAGTCACAACGCTATGCAGCCATGGCCCGTCACAGCGCTATGCAGCCATGGCCAGTCACAGCGCTATCCGTCCATGGCCCGTCACAGCGCTATCCGTCCATGGCCCGTCACAGCGCTATCCGTCCATGGCCCGTCACAGCGCTATCCGTCCATGGCCCGTCACAGCGCTATCCGTCCATGGCCCGTCACAGCGCTATCCGTCCATGGCCCGTCACAGCGCTATCCGTCCATGGCCAGTCACAGCGTTCTCCAGCAATGGCCAGTCACAGCGCTATAAATCTATGGCCAGTAACAGTGTTATCCATCTATGGCCAGTCACAACGCTATGCAGCCATGGCCAGTCACAGCGCTATGCAGCCATGGCCCGTCACAGCGCTATGCAGCCATGGCCCGTCACAGCGCTATGCAGCCATGGCCAGTCAGGAGCGCTATCCAGCAATGGCCAGTCACAGCACTATAAATACATGGCCAGTCACAGCGCTATGCAGCCATGGCCCGTCACAGCGCTATCAGTCCATGGTCCGTCACAGCGCTATCAGTCCATGGTCCGTCACAGCGCTATCCGTCCATGGCCAGTCACAGCGCTATCCGTTCATGGACAGTCACAGCACTATCCAGCAATGGCCAGTCACAGCGCTATAAATCCAGGGCCAGTCACAGCGTTATCCATCCATGGCCAGTCACAGCGTTATCCGTCCATGGCCAGTCACAGCGTTATCCGTCCATGGCCAGTCACAGCGCTATCCGTCCATGGCCCGTCACAGCGCTATCCGTCCATGGCCCGTCACAGCGCTATCCGTCCATGGCCCGTCACAGCGCTATCCGTCCATGGCCCGTCACAGCGCTATCCGTCCATGGCCCGTCACAGCGCTATCCGTCCATGGCCCGTCACAGCGCTACCCAGCAATGGCCAATCACAGTGCTATAAATCCATGGCCAGTAACAGTGTTATCCATCTATGGCCAGTCACAGCGCTATCCGTTCATGGCCAGTCACAGCGCTATCCGTTCATGGCCAGTCACAGCGCTATCCGTTCATGGCCAGTCACAGCGCTATCCAGCAATGGCCAGTCACATCGCTATAAATCCATGGGCAGTAACAGCGTTATCCATCCATGGCCAGTCACAGCGCTATGCAGCCATGGCCAGTCATAGCGCTATGCAGCCATGGCCAGTCACAGCGCTATAAATCCATGGCCAGTAACAGTGTTATCCATCTATGGCCAGTCACAACGCTATGCAGCCATGGCCAGTCACAACGCTATGCAGCCATGGCCCGTCACAGCGCTATGCAGCCATGGCCAGTCACAGCGCTATCCGTCCATGGCCCGTCACAGCGCTATCCGTCCATGGCCCGTCACAGCGCTATCCGTCCATGGCCCGTCACAGCGCTATCCGTCCATGGCCCGTCACAGCGCTATCCGTCCATGGCCCGTCACAGCGCTATCCGTCCATGGCCAGTCACAGCGTTATCCAGCAATGGCCAGTCACAGCGCTATAAATCCATGGCCAGTAACAGTGTTATCCATCTATGGCCAGTCACAACGCTATGCAGCCATGGCCAGTCACAGCGCTATGCAGCCATGGCCCGTCACAGCGCTATGCAGCCATGGCCCGTCACAGCGCTATGCAGCCATGGCCAGTCAGGAGCGCTATCCAGCAATGGCCAGTCACAGCACTATAAATACATGGCCAGTCACAGCGCTATGCAGCCATGGCCCGTCACAGCGCTATCAGTCCATGGTCCGTCACAGCGCTATCAGTCCATGGTCCGTCACAGCGCTATCCGTCCATGGCCAGTCACAGCGCTATCCGTTCATGGACAGTCACAGCACTATCCAGCAATGGCCAGTCACAGCGCTATAAATCCATGGCCAGTCACAGCGTTATCCATCCATGGCCAGTCACAGCGTTATCCATCCATGGCCAGTCACAGCGTTATCCATCCATGGCCAGTCACAGCGTTATCCATCCATGGCCAGTCACAGCGTTATCCATCCATGGCCAGTCACAGCGTTATCCATCCATGGCCAGTCACAGCGCTATCCGTCCATGGCCCGTCACAGCGCTATCCGTCCATGTCCCGTCACAGCGCTATCCGTCCATGTCCCGTCACAGCGCTATCCGTCCATGGCCCGTCACAGCGCTATCCGTCCATGGCCCGTCACAGCGCTATCCGTCCATGGCCCGTCACAGCGCTACCCAGCAATGGCCAATCACAGCGCTATAAATCCATGGCCAGTAACAGTGTTATCCATCTATGGCCAGTCACAGCGCTATCCAGCAATGGCCAGTCACAGCGCTATCCAGCAATGGCCAGTCACAGCGCTATAAATCCATGGGCAGTAACAGCGTTATCCATCCATGGCCAGTCACAGCGCTATGCAGCCATGGCCAGTCATAGCGCTATGCAGCCATGGCCAGTCACAGCGCTATAAATCCATGGGCAGTCACAGCGCGATAAATCCATGGCCAGTAACAGTGTTATCCATCTATGGCCAGTCACAACGCTATGCAGCCATGGCCAGTCACAGCGCTATGCAGCCATGGCCAGTCACAGCGCTATGCAGCTATGGCCAGTCACAGCGCTATCCGTCCATGGCCCGTCACAGCGCTATCCGTCCATGGCCCGTCACAGCGCTATCCGTCCATGGCCCGTCACAGCGCTATCCGTCCATGGCCCGTTACAGCGCTATCCGTCCATGGCCTGTTACAGCGCTATCCGTCCATGGCCCGTCACAGCGCTATCCGTCCATGGCCAGTCACAGCGTTATCCAGCAATGGCCAGTCACAGCGCTATAAATCCATGGCCAGTAACAGTGTTATCCATCTATGGCCAGTCACAACGCTATGCAGCCATGGCCAGCCACAGCGCTATGCAGCCATGGCCCGTCACAGTGCTATGCAGCCATGGCCCGTCACAGCGCTATGCAGCCATGGCCCGTCACAGCGCTATGCAGCCATGGCCAGTCACAGCGCTATCCAGCAATGGCCAGTCACAGCACTATAAATACATGGCCAGTCACAGCGCTATGCAGCCATGGCCCATCACAGCGCTATCAGTCCATGGTCCGTCACAGCGCTATCCGTCCATGGCCAGTCACAGCGCTATCCGTTCATGGACAGTCACAGCACTATCCAGCAATGGCCAGTCACAGCGCTATAAATCCATGGCCAGTCACAGCGTTATCCATCCATGGCCAGTCACAGCGTTATCCATCCATGGCCAGTCACAGCGTTATCCATCCATGGCCAGTCACAGCGTTATCCATCTATGGCCAGTCACAGCGCTATGCAGCCATGGCCAGTCAGAGCGCTATCCGTCCATGGCCAGTCACAGCGCTATCCGTCCATGGCCAGTCACAGTGCTATCCGTCCATGGTCAGTCACAGCGCTATCCGTTCATGGCCAGTCACAGCGCTATCCGTTCATGGACAGTCACAGCGCTATCCTGCAATGGCCAGTCACAGCGCTATAAATCCATGGCCAGTCACAGCGTTATCCATCCATGGCCAGTCACAGCGTTATCCATCTATGGCCAGTCAGAGCGCTATGCAGCCATGGCCAGTCAGAGCGCTATCCGTCCATGGCCAGTCACAGTGCTATCCGTTCATGGCCAGTCACAGCGCTATAAATCCATGGCCAGTCACAGCGTTATCCATCCATGGCCAGTCACAGCGTTATCCATCCATGGCCAGTCACAGCGTTATCCATCCATGGCCAGTCACAGCATTATCCATCTATGGCCAGTCACAGCGCTATGCAGCCATGGCCAGTCAGAGCGCTATCCGTCCATGGCCAGTCACAGTGCTATCCATCCATGGCCAGTCACAGCGTTATCCATCCATGGCCAGTCACAGCGTTATCCATCCATGGCCAGTCACAGCGTTATCCATCCATGGCCAGTCACAGCGTTATCCATCCATGGCCAGTCACAGCGTTATCCATCCATGGCCAGTCACAGCATTATCCATCTATGGCCAGTCAGAGCGCTATGCAGCCATGGCCAGTCAGAGCGCTATCCGTCCATGGCCAGTCACAGTGCTATCCATCCATGGCCAGTCACAGCGCTATCCGTTCATGGCCAGTCACAGCGCTATAAATCCATGGCCAGTCACAGCGTTATCCATCTATGGCCAGTCACAGCGCTATAAATCCATGGCCAGTCACAGCGCTATCCGTTCATGGCCAGTCACAGCGCTATCCTGCAATGGCCAGTCACAGCGCTATCCTGCAATGGCCAGTCACAGCGTTATCCATCTATGGCCAGTCAGAGTGCTATGCAGCCATGGCCAGTCAGAGCGCTATCCGTCCATGGCCAGTCACAGTGCTATCCGTCCATGGCCAGTCACAGCGCTATCCGTTCATGGCCAGTCACAGCGCTATAAATCCATGGCCAGTCACAGCGTTATCCATCCATGGCCAGTCACAGCATTATCCATCTATGGCCAGTCACAGCGCTATGCAGCCATGGCCAGTCAGAGCGCTATCCGTCCATGGCCAGTCACAGTGCTATCCGTCCATGGCCAGTCACAGCGCTATCCGTTCATGGCCAGTCACAGCGCTATCCTGCAATGGCCAGTCACAGCGTTATCCATCCATGGCCAGTCACAGCGCTATGCAGCCATGGCCAGTCACAGCGTTATCCATCTATGGCCAGTCAGAGCGCTATGCAGCCATGGCCAGTCAGAGCGCTATCCGTCCATGGCCAGTCACAGCGCTATCCGTTCATGGCCAGTCACAGCGCTATCCGTTCATGGCCAGTCACAGCGCTATAAATCCATGGCCAGTCACAGCGTTATCCATCTATGGCCAGTCACAGCGCTATAAATCCATGGCCAGTCACAGAGCTATGCAGCAATGGCCAGTCACAGCGCAATGCCGTGTTATTCCCTGTGTTATTCTATGTGCATAGAGCCGTGTCAGTGAATCAGACCAGGTGTGGCTGTTGTTGTGCGGTGTGTGAGAGCTGCTCCATCCATCACTCCGCTCAGGTGACACGGGAAGTTCCAGGCTGTGGCCGTTGCTAAGGAGCTGTTGCTAGGGGCGGGCCAGCCGGTGCCGGGTAGCAGCTCGGTCACATGACCGGTCGGTCTTGTGACACTTCTCAGATCCAGCCATGGCAGCCGCGGGGTTCCTCGCTCTGTGCGCTCTCCTGGCAGCGCTCCTGCCCCCGGCCCTCGCCAGGTACCAACCCACCTGGGACTCGCTGGACAATCGGCCGCTCCCGCCCTGGTTCGACGAGGCCAAGTTCGGGATATTCCTGCACTGGGGGGTGTTCTCGGTGCCGTCCTTCGGGAGCGAGTGGTTCTGGTGGAACTGGCGGCATGAGAAGAACAAGTCCTACATGGAGTTCATGGAGGACAACTACCCGCCCGGATTCACCTACGCAGACTTCGCCCCTCAGTTCACTGCAGAGTTCTTCGACCCGGACGAGTGGGCCGAACTGTTCCAGGCTGCTGGGGCTCGGTAAGGGAACTGGGGAAACCTGGCTCTAGCTGTAAGAGGAAGCAACAGGTAAATCCTCTGCAAAAACTACAACTCCCATGATTTCAACTGATAGAAAGCTGGCAGAGCATCATGGGAGTTGTAGTTCTGCAACTGCTAGGGGTGTTCTTAGTCACCCAAGGTTTCCTCCATGGCAGGGAATGGGAGGATAGGTTTGGTTACAATAAAGTACAAGGTGTGGGAAAGGCTGAGTAAGGCAGGCTTCCAGCTGGCTGCTCCCCAGTGTTTTGACAGGCAGATTAAAATTGTTGGTGGCTTTTCCCTACATATCTGTGAGCTATTTTTCATTGAACATAATGGGAAACGTAGTTTACAGTTTATTGATATTTATGTAGCGCTAACTTTTTTCACCGCGCTTTACAGTATTGTGAAAAGGAGGAAATTTAACAACAAATGAGACATTTACAAAATGTTGCAGGAACAATAGGTAAATGAGGAACATGCTCAAACTAGCTTACAGTCTAGATGAGTAAAGCGTAAAAACGCAATAGGAAGGGATTGTCTTGGTTGTCAAAAGTTGCCATCACTGCTTTATATCCAGAGCCTAATTCTGGCACGTAAAAGTGTCATAGAAAGTACAGAGAGCTACATCATTACCTGTGCCTTAAAACTCTACATTCTTTATTAATTGCATGTATCTGTATTAGAAGGGGTATAAATATGTCTTACATCTGCTTCAGATAGGTGACATTAAAGGATCACTATAGTGTCAGGAAAACAAACTAATTTTCCTGACACTATATCATCCTCAGGGCTCCCCTGCTTGGCGCTGAAGGGGTCAAAACCCCTTCAGTTACGTACTTTAATCCAACACCGGACTCCCTCGGCGCTGGTGACCTCTCCTCCCGCGCCGGCGTCGGCACTTGAGTGGAGCGGAATGCGCATGCGCGCATATGCATTCAAACAGTCCATAGGAAAGCATTTCTCAATTTTAGATTTTTGCACCCAGTGTCGCAGAAGCGCCTTTAGCGACTGTCCGTAAGACATCCACTAGAGGTTGGATTAAGCCTGCAATGTAAACATAGCAGTTTCTCTGAAACTGCTATGTTTACATCTGAAGGGTTAAAACCTGGGGGACCTGGCACCCAGACCACTTCATTGAGCTGAAGTGGTCTGGGTGACTAGTGTCCCTTTAATGACTCCTATATCTTGCAGGGTTTCACTGATGTTAATGTAATACTATACTTTATATATTCACCATAATTAAGTCAGCCATGGCTAGCCAAACGTACCGTAGCACTTATAGGTTGACATAACCATAACCACTGGAGTGCCATCTCACATAAACACTCAGGAGTAGGACATATCTTATGTGATTAGAGTATGCCAGCATACAAACCATTTAAATTTAATCTAAACACTGATCTAAAAAAAAAAAAAATGATTAACGAAAAACATAATGCCATTAAGGTGTGTGAATAAGTGTAATTTATAATGACTTTTCCCTTTCTTCTTCACACATGCACCTGCCCATGTGTCATGGTTTTTATGATTTGCTTTATAGACCAAGATGCGTGTTGAAGACAGTAATTGCCTTAACTTTTATTAGTTGTACATTTTGCGTATTCATCTTTAAATAAGCAAGGAGCGGCTATATTTTCTATAGTACTATTAGAAAAAACAAGCCTAGTACAAACAGGAAGTTCAGAAGACTTATTTTTTGCTTTGTGTTCCGGTGCTGTTCTGGTGTGTGTTTTTTTTTTGTTTTTTTTTTTTAATTTTTACTTCCTTTCATTTTGAAATTTCTCACCCAGCTATATAGTCCTGACCACTAAGCACCATGAAGGATTTACCAACTGGGGTTCTCCAGTTTCCTGGAACTGGAATTCTGTGGATACTGGGCCTCATCGTGACCTCGTGGGGGACTTGGGAACTGCCCTGAGAAAAAGGTTTGTAAGTGGAGGCTTTTGCCAGATGCCATACATATAAAAGTCCTGTATTACGGTCTAGCTATGTAACTGTACATTGTTTCTATAATTATTTTTGCTCCCTTTTGCCCTCTTTTTTTAACAGGGTTTTTTTTTTGTTTTTTTTTATAATGTACCTCTACATCGTTTCTATAATAAACACTTTTGTTTGTTTGTGCCCTCCCCTGTTTTTTTTGTTTTTGTTTTTTGTTTTTTAACAGGCCTTCCCAAATGTAATTTTCAGCACACCTCAACCGATTTTATGCCCGTCACATAATCCGGCTTTTGTCCCAGCAATAAATTGAAAGGCAGCCTGGAGTTGTAAGAGGGGCTATAAGGCCATATAGTCCTGGCCTCCCTCCCCTCTAGGGTGTTGTTGTGTATTCTTTGCCCCAACCCTACTGGGCTCTTTTGCTCTTTAGAATTCTTTATGCTCAAGGAATATTACAGTGTGTGGTGGATTAAGAACACATCCCTGTACAGACAGTGACTTTTTATTATATATTTTTTATTATTTATCTCATCAATTAAATTTTTCGTAACAGAATTGGTAGATAAAATTAGTATATTAAGCAATCCACTTTAATATTACACATATTAGAAGCAATCTGTAATTCTTATAAAAATGCTAGTTTGATTCTGTAGCCTGATTTTATGTTTGCGTTTTAGGAACTTGCGCTATGGTTTGTACCATTCTTTGTTGGAGTGGTTTCACCCACTTTATCTAGCTGACAAAAATAATGGATTCAAGACTCAGTATTTTGTATTTGCAAAGACCATGCCTGAATTATATGACCTGGTAACAAGGTAAGAACCATCCAAATAATGCTTAAATAGAAACATTTATATCACAACTGCATTATTCAAAGTAGGTTAATTTCTTGAATGCCTAATGAAATCAAATAGCTATCTTGTTGTAATTAGAATATTATGTAAATTGTGCTGTTACTATCTGTTTAAATTCATTTAGGTCTATTTAACTTAGAAATTGCCAGGATCTTTACTACATTCAAATAAAATGAACAATGACAAATTTATCCATACAGGAGTAAGAGGTGATTAGATAAGGAAATATACTGTCTAAAGAAAGCAGTGCATAATTACACAGATAGTATAAGTTTTATCAATTATTCTTTTACTGACTGTGTCTTGGACATGCAAGTAAAATACCCATAATTATATAGGAAGCAGCTTATGGTCAGAGCACAATTTAGTAAAATGACAAATTCTCCCCTTTTACTGGGCATGATGATGGATATATTGGGAGTACGGTTACTGCACACATACATTTTATGTTTAAGGTACAAGCCAGATTTGGTCTGGTCAGATGGAGATTGGGAATCACCAGACACCTACTGGAACTCTACAGATTTCCTGGCTTGGCTCTACAACGACAGCCCGGTCAAGGTATGTAGCCTTGCATCTTCTGTGATGTTTTGCCTTATTGTGCCTGCATGGATTGTTCAGGAAGTTGGCTTATCACAAAATAACATCTAAATATTTTCTACCTTCTTTTGTACATATATATTACATATGTATGTATAAAATTTGTACAGTTGTCTAGGAGATTTATTTTAACATTCCTGTAACCTTTTTCATCTGTACAAAAATTAGACTCAAATAGAGATTTCTAGTTATCTGATGTATGCGTGAATCCTCCAAGAATATTCTGGTACCCCATTGTAAGTAGTCAAACAGGTTTAGAATCTCGGTCCCTGATACTCCTCTAGCCGGAAGTTCTCAGCTCTGAGATATACACATTGGCTCATTAGTTGAGAATGACCAGGGCTTGGCTCAGGAGAGCTAATGGAAGCTCCTAAGTAGGAGCTTCTGGCTCTCACTGAGTTGTATCGGAGGCGGGGAGTAGAACCCAGTAGACACCAGGTAAGAAATCAAACTATTCTAAAAAAGTTTGACTACTTACAGTGAGCGGGGAGATACAGCACTCTTGGCACCATACCTACTATAGCAGTCTGTACATGATAACCTATCACACTGATTGCAAAACCCATATGGCAAAGTCCATGTAATCAAGCATTTATTGACTTTATACTGATCTCTGTTCTATACTTGTTAGTTTGCGGTAGAGATATATATTTCAAACTGAAGGTTTTAGTTGAGTTTGGAATAATTATTTTGGTTTTTACAATTTTTCTTTAATTTTATTCATATACAATTATATATTTAACATAATGGAAAACATTTAAAGTTTATAGAAACTGGTAATAGTTCTAAAACTATTGTTCCAAATAAAAAAGGAAATACTGTGGACGTGTGCCAAGGGGGGCTCACATTGGAAATCAGTCCACAAATTAATATATACAATCACAGATTCAATCCCCCAGTTAACCCTTGAAATTTTATTTTTATTTTTTAAATTCTTTATTTTTGTTGTGCATGGTTTTAACAGCCAGGTTTACTATGCGTTAGTAAACATGAGGAAATTGAGTACATCACTTTACAAGGCATATATGTGGAACTGCACATTTTATGAACATGAAGCAAATTTGGAAAAGTCAGGTCTATAGGGTGAGTCTGTAAGTGTATGAGTAGTGGGGTCCTGTTGAGCTGACTTGTAGCGAACAAGCGTCTTCTTTGGAAGGGATAGATTTAAGCAAAGGAGGTTGGCCTGCTTGTCCTTTTGGCAAGATTGTGGTTGGGAGTGTGTTAAGGCATGTGTGAGGTCCACTAGGGGTGTTAGTGAATCTAGACTAATGCGTCTGCATTAAGCGTGTGTGCTGATGAGTGTTATTGAGGTTGTCAAGCGCGTCTTTTGTCGGTAGATTAGTGATTGCGTCAGGAGCAGTTAAAACACAATAAAACAATTTGGTAATTTTAAAGTAAAGCAAAGAACAAACAGTTCAGCGTCTCTGTGTATACACCTGTACAGACTGCCCCAAAGATGGCCAAAGGGGTAGTGACAGATGCCACACAGAGACTAATGTACCGGTACGAGACTACAGATATCTCAAAGGGGGCTTAACCCCAAATATACAAAAAACAACGAAACTGCAAATTGTAGTCAGTCTCAATATATTCCTGAGACTAGCCACAAATCTGGAAATATCTATAGCGATAGAGTGTAATCCAACAGTCCTGGCTTACAAAGCTGTAAATGTAACTAGAGACCCACAAACAGAACAAATAATAGTAATAATAATCAAATAAAGTATATACAAGTGGTACTAGAATTCCATGCCAAACAAAGGGGGTATATGTTGGGATATAGTTATGCCATATAACATCATGTCTCAACCCTAATTATCAGCTTTATTATAATTCACTATAAGGGTATGAGTATCAAATGGCTATGTCCCAACCATAGATACCTCCTAGGAGTCAATTATTAGTATAACAGAAGTTCAAGATAGAGCTAACTCAGATATATAGGGAGAGATGGAAAATAATATAGAGTTGTATTAACAGTCAAACAACAGACTGATAGTTTAAATTACAAAAAGCCTCTCTCCCTGTAAATCTAACTAGACAGGCATAGGAAAGAAAAGAAGAAAATAAATAAATTAAATTAAGTGATAATCATGGTGCTACAGCCACCAGTGCCCAGTGCTCATATACATAATATGAGAACAAAAACGCCCTTGGGAACCATGGATCCCAGATTTTTAGGGATGATTTTACATATTTTTACAAAATTATTTTGTTTAGTTTCCCTTTGCTATTTTCCCCCCATTTTCTTTTATTTTTCTATGTTATTTTATTTATGTTTGAATTTTTAATTTTTTTTTTTTTTCATTGTATTGTTGGTAACTTTGTAGACTCGTTGTTAAAACTCATGTATTATCAATGTGTATTGTCGATATGTTTATTGTTATTACATTATGTTTTTATATATATTTATTTGAAACAAATAAAAAAGGAAAATTACAGGTGAAAAAGCAAAAATGACAAAATTCCATTGATCCTTAATACACAGCCATGCAAAAACCTTGGCTTTTAAAGGGCTTAGTAAAAACAGTATTGTCCAGCATGCATGTATATGTGTATATATATATGTGTATATATATATATATATATATATATATATATAATGTGTATTATATATATGTATATATGTGTATTATATATATATATATATGTATATAATCTGGGGGGGCAGGGGGGTTCACTTAATATCAAATAGGTAAATTATGGTTGAACAGACTTATAATACAAATTCCACGTTTTATTTTGATTAGAACTTGTACAATTTCCTCCATTCTTAAGGGGTTAACCCCTTAAGGACACGTGACATGTCATGATTCCCTTTTATTCCAGAAGTTTGGTCCTTAAGGGGTTAAAGAATGATCATAATTAAATTATAAAGGCAGGAGGTTTGAATTTTAATTTCTGAAAAAAATCTAACATATTATTGATTTTAGGACACTGTAGTGGTAAATGACCGGTGGGGAAGTAACTGCTCATGTCATCATGGTGGGTACTACAACTGCGCAGATAAATACACACCCAAAACTCTACCGGATCACAAGTGGGAGAAGTGTACATCTGTGGACCACTACTCGTGGGGATACAGACGGAATATGCAAATTAACCAGATAATGGATGAGGGATCTATTATTCAAGTAAGCTGAAATGTGGCGTGTACACAATACACTCGAAAACTAAGGCTAAAATTAGCAAACTTTGTCTGTAGATGAGTTGCAGAATTTATCTTTTTGTGTATTTTGTTTAAAAGGCGATAATTTCAGCACCAGGATCTCTGTTAAGAAATACATATTCTGGGTTGTTCATCCCAAATCCTTAATTTTCTATGCATATTTAAATCTCTTTGAGTTAAAGATACACTTAAAGCAGCATAACCACTGCAGTCCTTAAATCCTCCTGTGTTTGTTTGTCCAATTTTGCATTGTCTCAGATGTATTCTATTTTAGTGTTTTTGCCTATACCAATGTTAACTATGTACAGCGCTACTGATGTTTTTGCTGCTTTAAAATAAAATGGTATAATGGGTGTGGATGGAGGACCACCAGACCAAGATCATGTCATGGCCAGTCAAATCTCCAGACCTACCTTCCTCTTGATCAAAATTCAGAGGTTTTTAAAGTCACACAGCAGCAGTGTGAAAGACTGGTTGAGTCTCAATGCTCAATGCATACTTTATTAGGGGGTTATGAGAACAAAAGTTGACAATGTTTCAGTCAGAGCAGCCTTTGACAAAGAAGCCGTGAGGGCCTGTAGCGTCTATTTTTGAATGCAAGAATGATTTTAGGCGTTTTGACAGACTCTGGAGCACCAACTTTAAGGAAAGGTCTGCTATTGGTATAATGTGATAATCAGGAGTGCAGTCCAATCTGTTGCATGAGCGTTGTGATGGACAATCTGGGTTTTTTCACCAGATATGGATTTCTGAACTCTCCTTAAGTTAAAACATTAGTATTGCATTGTTTTTAAAGTGAATACAAACTTGTTTTCTTTACTTTATTCAAGTTGTTTTGATCAGATGTATTTTTTTTTATAAATGCTTAAAATTACTATATTTAGAATTTGGGAGAAACGTTGTGAGTAGTTTGTAAAATAAAACTGTTAATTTTACTCAAACACTCTCCTTTAAATATTAAAACCAGAGACACTGATTATTTTCCAGAGCTGGCACTTGGCACTGCAAGAGTGGATGCATGTGTAATTTTACTTTATGTAAATGAGAAGGGGAAGAACTGAAGAAGTAGAGATTTAAAGGGGGAAAAAAAATTGTTTTTGGGTGTCTAAGCACCCCCTCCCTCATATGCATTTAATTTTTCTTTCTACTTTTAATGCGTTGATATCCCTCAGGAACTTGTGGAGACTGTGTGTTATGGAGGAAATTACCTTCTGAATGTGGGGCCCAGCAAGGAAGGTTTGATAATGCCCATCTTCCAGGAGAGACTGCGTGCTGTTGGAAGTTGGCTGAGCATTAATGGAGAGGCAATCTATGCTTCTAAGCCTTGGCGGGTGCAGAAGGAGAACTCCACAAACTCTGTTTGGTAAGTGAAAGCAAACGTATGAGCATAGCAGTGAAGTATATTTATTGATGAAAACCCTACTAATAAGCTTAAAACAAAGAGTATTACAAAAACTGCTTATGATTTGAAAAAGTGTCTGTCTGTCTGTCTGTCTGTCTGTCAGTGTCATTTCTAGGATATTTCCGCTCTATGCCTAAACTACATAATAAGGCAGGCTTATTCAACAAAGTGTGAATTTCAAATTGACGTTTGGATTTTCTCCAGTTATGCTGTGGTGTTCTGAAATTTTAAATTCACTGTGAAATCCTGACAATGCACACTTAGTGATTAACCCTGTAAGCCTGGAGTAACGATAACCTTAGCACTGGTTCAGTAACTGAATATTACAGAAGGTCAGTATCTAAAACAGACTTCACACCAGAGAAAAGTTCTATGCAGTGGCAGGTCCGGTACACTTAGAAGCAGGAAAGAGATTGACCAGCCAAACAACCTGTTTTCATTGTAACCTCAATCTACATCTCCATTCTTTCTCTGTCTACAAGTGGATAGACACAAGGTGCGTGGGTAAGAGTGAGTTTGTAGATTGCACAAACAACATTGTCTGTCCATAAACGAGAACAGACATCTCTGAAGTAAGATCACATATATATAGAAAAATTGAGACTTGCCTGTATTTGTAGAGTAAGCAAATAATCCAAGCTAACTCATAACTTTAAATTACATACTCAACTACTCCAACTTTATGTTGAATCAAATAATACATCACTGTACTCTTAAAATAACTCTCTAAACACTATTCTTATTATTTTATAGGTACACCAGCAATGGCAGTATAGTATACAGTATCTTCTTCATATGGCCCTCTGACAATGTGCTGACGCTTCCTTCCCCCAAATCAACCTCTTCCACCAACGTAAGTATCACAAAATACTTTTAAACTGATTTTAAACACAGTCCTGTTCTAGATAGCAAGTAAATAATCACTACTTCTGTGCCTAGAAATGAGACCATAATATAGTGATAATCTATGAATCAATTTTACTTTCCACAGGTAACTTTGCTGGGGATCACTGGTTATCTTCCTTGGAAACCAGACCAAGAGCTAGGGCTGCATGTTCAGCTACCCACCATTCCTCCAGGAACGTTTCTTGTTGCCAGTGGATGGACTCTAAAACTGGAGGGTGTAAATTAAAGCTTTCTGCCATGCAAAAAGGAGGTATCATTTTGCAGTGGAAGAGTTGGCACACAACACAATCATGAATTTTGTTCAATCAGCGAATATATGTTTTGAAGAGACATTAATTCTCAAATGTGTAATTAGTTCATGTTCAAGGAACGAATGAACCTGTCGTGATTAGATATATCTACCTCTTGTAACTTGAGGGCTTAAACCAAATCACTTTTTTTGGCCCTTTCTTTCAAAATCGACTTTCACTTCTTAATTGGCACCAGATGATGGTCGATATTTCTCTTTTGTATATATCACTTTTTTAGTACTAGATTTGAGTTTGCAATTTATGGTAAATTACTGAAATGCACTATTGAACTAGGTACCATTGCCCTCTGAATATGGCTGCATAATTTTATTTGTGCCTTTTGTTTAATACATACAAGCAGGTTGCTGGATCGATGCTCACTGCCTATATAAGATTTTCTAGCTTGGCACATTTTGATTTATTTTGGGATATTTTTTTTATTTTTTTTTTTACATTCTTCTTTGAAAATGTATTAAGTGAATTCAGTTAATTTACTCACTATATTTCTGTGCAACATTTGTATAAATGATCGTGAATTTCTTTTGGCTTTTAAGTGATTATACCTTTTTCTTTTGAAGGAAAAAAAACAACTTTACAATTTTGTTTTGATGTTTCTTTCTAAGCTGTTTTTTTTGTTTGTTTTTTTTGGTTAGTTAGCCCAGTGCTGCCACCTATTCCATCCCCCAAGTTTCGAAGATTTCAGTTCTGCAGTAAGCCAGTTTTATAGCCCATTAAATATCCTGTGTCAAATCCCCTTACCACAAAAATATCCAGTTGTCCAATGCCAAGGGTAATGCAATCTTTCCATTGTTAAAACCCAGCATATTAATGATTTCACCTACCTACCACATTGTTATATAGGCAGCCTCAAGCAGTCTGTACAACCTTCATTTTATTTTTATTTTTATTTTTTTCCACTTAAATTGACTTGTTTGGTACACTTGAAGTGGTGGAAATCCCTCAACTCCCATTAATTCTGCAAAGGAAATGCTGTGGGAATACCCATATGAAAATAGTCCTTACTATGAAGATATCTGGACTCCATGGAGAAAACAATTACATACAACTCAAAATGGATCAACCTTTTTGTTTATATATATTTTTTTTATTTTTTTTTGTCTCACTCGATTGGGAGTGACATCAGGTTCACAGTTGACATAACAGCACATTGTATAACACAAAAGAAAAACATATATACGACTGTCATCGCAGTAGTATTGTGCTCGTGTACAACAAAGAGTAGCGTGTGTGCTGTTTGTAGAGGAAGAAATGGGGTGAGTTTTTATTTTTTGTAGGGATAATATGAGGAGAGGTGTTGTAGTGTATACATTTTGTATGTGAGCCAACCTGGGTTGGAGGTTGAGGGTGCATGAAGACGTTGCCTTAGGGTGAGTGGTAATGTAGTGTTGCTAGTAGTATAATTTTATCCTGGCCGTGAGCCAAATAGGTTAAATGCCCACATGAGCAGGCGAAATGTAAACTTCGGAGGTAGCTCCAGAGCCCTCAGGTTGTGTAAGGTATAGAGGTATAACAGGGTGAGCTACCGAGAGGCTAGGGTGCAGTAGTGATAAACAAGAAAGAAAAATAACCATAACATTTATAACAATAGATGAAGCTGTTCGGTGGAAATTGAGGGTAAGTCTCTGAATGTGCAAGGGCCCCTTTAGGTCACAGAGCTGAAAGGTTTGGGAGGGTCTCGTTGTTCGGGGCATGAATTCCTGGATCGTCGCTGGACATGCTCTTTTTGATGATCCTTGATCACCCATGATGTTCTCGTTGGTCGGGTAGGTGATATCAGCCACTATTGTACGGAATTTCTCCTAAAAACCGCTTGATTTAGGCTTTAGGTTGAGGAGCTCAGATAACGTGCAACTGCTCTGGCTCAAGGCTAGGCTCCGTCCCCCTACATATATATTTTTTATTATATTATATAACTTATATAAAAATATTTCACAGTTCAAAATATTAAATCATTTGAAAAGCTTATCCAGCAGTATCCAGCAGTATTAAATCAAGGCCAAACATATTCCAAATGCTAAATGTTCTAGTCCCTGTTAAGATTCAGCAAAGGTTGGTCGCAGGAACCGCACTCACTCCCAACGGCCACAGGTGCTCTGGAACAGGACCAGCAATCCCAACACGACAAGGCAATAAAAAAGATTCACAGGCACTTCAAATGTGAAAGCTGCAGGCAGATTTATTGCAACAAAATGAACAGCAACGTTTCGAGCTTGACAAAGACCTCCTGTTAGGTCGAAACGTTGTTGTTCATTTTGTTGCAATAAATCTGCCTGCGGCTTTCACATTTGGAGTGCCTGTGAATCTTTCTTATTGCCCTGTTTAGATTCAGGTAACTCCCAACTGCAATAAAATGGGGACTACTTTTTTTGCCAGGACTGATACTCACTTTGCTGCCACCCGCTCCTTGTCCTACAACTTCATCCAGGAGGCATCACTTCATTACCTTCTTGCTCGTTCCTGCATTTGTCCAATGACAAATCTCTCACAGGAGAAGCAGTTGATGACATTTGATGTTCATTTTACAAAAACGCTTGGTACAAAAAGTACCCATTTATTAGTTTGAAAGGCAACTTAAGGGGTTAAGTTGCCAAAAAAAGGGCTGTCGTGAATAAACTGACTTAAAAACACCTTTATTTAAATGATCATGAAAACATAAGTAAAAAGAAAAAACAGACAAAATAAGTAAGTGACGGTGTTAGACATGAAAATATACACACAGGTCAGGCTTGAAGGTATAGGAACTTATTATATGATGTACAAGCCAATGTAATATACATTATATTTATCATGGTATCAACCCAGGTATTCATAGATAGGTCTAGTATATCCTGGCTTAAAGGGACTCTCCATTGCCAGGAAAACAAACAGTTTGCCTGGCACTGCAGGTCCCCTCTCCCAGCGCTGATGTCAGGGTCCGCCCACACTCTTCCCCCGCTGACGTCATCAGGCGAGGCTGCTGGCGGGGGAGACCTAATGCGCGTGCTGCAATGTGACGCACGCGCATTAGAGAGGAGGAGTTAACCCTGCAAGGTAAATATTGCAGTTTATGAAAACTGCAACAATTAAAATTGCAGGGTTAAGGGTAGTGGGAGTTGGCACCCAGACCACTCCAATGGGTAGAAGTGGTCTGGGTGCCTGGAGTGTCCCTTTAAAGGAACTCTATAGGGTTAGGAATAAAATCATGTATTCCTAACAATATAGTGTTTTCATACCTATGTAGGTGTCTATCCCTCTAATGGGGTTAAATATTTAAGCTATGCCTATCTTAAACAGACATTATAGTCACCAAACCAACTTTAGCATAATTTAGCAGATTTAGTGTATAGATCATGCCCCTGCAGTCTCAACTGCTTAATTCTCTGTAATTTAGAAGTTAAATCACTTTGTTTATACAGCCCTAGTCACACCTCCCTGATTTACACCGCCTTCCTAAACGCTTTCTTTAACATGAGATATAATGTTTATACCTCCTTTATTGCAAAGTCTGTTTAATTTACAATTTTGTATCTCCTGCTCTGTTAATAGCTTGCTAGATCTCGCAGGAGCTTCCTCTGTGTAGCAGGAGACAAACACTTTTAACCCCTTAAGGACCAAACTTCTGGAATAAAAGGGAATCATGACGTGTCACACACGTCATGTGTCCTTAAGGGGTTAAAGTCAAAGTCTGATTGAAAATAAAACCGTTTTGTTTTCATACGGGCTGTGTCAGTCACAGCCTGGGGATGTGTGGCTATGGCTATAAACAGAAACAAAAGTGATTTAACTCCCAAATGGCAGTGAAACTTCAGAAGCATTATCTATACACAAAATCGATGTGCCTGCTGTGGTTGTCAGAACGCCATGAGAGGCGTGTTAACCCTGCAATTAAATCATTGCAGTTGCTTTAAAACGGCAATATTTTCAGTTGAAGGGTTAAAAAGTCAGGGGCATTGAACTCAGACAACTTCATTGAGATATCTGAATACCTATTGAGTCCCTTTAAGATTATTATAAGCTAACTTAGTTTGTACTGCAAGGGTTAGTTTTTTGTCCTGGAGGTAAAGCAGGAACAATATGAGAAGCGGTCTTATCAACATAGATACTTCCATTTTGCATCATATTGTCGGTTGGCTAGACAGATTCTCAAGCTTCTTATGAATTTATGGTAGACCATAGAAGGTTTTTCTCGGTATCTGGTAATAATAAATTCGTACTCCCCCCTGGACAACAAACTTTCCCCTCCTGTGACATCATCTGGCAGATGTCGCTTCATTGCCTTTTCATTCAATCCACTAGTTCGCATAGAGAAGTATAGGGGATAAGCAGCAAATGAACTGCAAGCGCAGCACACGTCCAATAAAATGCTTCTCATAGGGAAGCATTAAAACTAGTGCTTATCTATAAGTAGCATATGATGACATTTGACGTCCTCAAGGGAGGAGCTTTTTACGTGACCGATTCAAACTTGGTTGTTGCAGAAGTTGTTCCTCTAGTGGCAGCTCTAGAATTACACTATATCGACAAAAGTAATTGGGACACACCTCTTCACCTCTTAATTATTTAATTCAAGTTGGGTGAATCAGACCCTTTGTCACAAGTGTACAAAATCAAGCACCTAGTTGTGCAGTCTGCATTTACAAACATTTGTGGGGGGAAAATGGGTCGTTCTGATTAGCTTAGTGAATTCAAGGGTGGTACTGTGATGTGAAGCCACTTTTGCAACAATTCAGATTGTTACATTTCATCCCTGGAAGATATTACACTGTCAACTGTAAGTGGTATAAGTGGAAAGTGGAAGTGTTTAGAAACAGCAACAACTCAGGCACGAAGCAGAACACCAATGTCACAGAACAGGGTCACTGAGTGACACCGAGTTGCCAACGCTTTGCTGATTCCATAGCCGAAGAATTCCAAACTTCCACTGGCATTAATGTCAAATGTGGAAGAAGCTTCATGGAATGGATTTTGATGGTAAAGCAGCTGCATGCAAACCTCACTTCACCAATTACAATGCCAAGCTTTGAATCGAGTGGTGTAAAGCATGCTGCCACTGGACTCTGGAGCAGTGTAAACACGTTAAGTGGAGTGACTAATTACGCTTATCTGTTTGTCAGTCTGATGGCTGAGTGTGGGTTTGGTGGATGCAAGGAGAACGTTACTTGCCTGACTGCGTTGTGCCAACTGTACAGTTGGGTGGAGGGGAATAATGTTATGGGACTGTTTTTAGGGGTTAGGCTAGGCACCATGCTTCCAGTAATAGGAACTCTTAATGCTTCAGCATACCAATACATTTTGGACAATACTATGCTTCCACCTTTGTGGGAACAGTTTGGGGAAGGCCTTTTCTTTTCCATCATAGCTGTTCCCCAGTGCACAAAGCAAGGTCCATAAAAACATGTTTGGTGTGGAAGAACTTGACTGGCTTGCACAGAGCCCTGACCTCAACCCCATTGAACCTTTGGGATGAACTGAAAGGGAGTTTGCGAGCCAGGCCATCGTCCAACATCAGTGCTTGACGCAAATGCTCTACTTGATGAATGGACAAAAATTCCCACAGAAACATTCTAAAATCTTGTGGAAGCTGTTAGCGCTGCAATAGGGTGAGAGAGCACCAACTACATATTAATGTATGTATTTAGAAAGTGATGTCATACAAGTTCCAGGTTGGTGTAATGGGCAGGTGTCCCGAGGCAAACAAGCCATTTGCCTTGGGCGGCATTTTCCAGGGGGCGGCAAAGAAAGCCTCCCCCAAATGCCCAAGGCAAATGTCTTGTTAGCCTTGCGGCTAACAGTCCAGGCGGGCGGCTAAGTAAAAATCCATACGGGCGGCGCTGGCGAGGGAGCACTTTCCGCTGAGCTCTCTGCTAAAAAAAATAAAAAGAGTGTGTTAATGTGTGTGTGTCTGTTAGTCTGTTAGTGAGTGTGTGTCTGTTAGTGTATGTGCGTGTGTGTCTGTTAGTGAGTGTGTGTATGTCGGAGTGTGTTACTATGTGTCTGTTAGTGAATGTTTGTGTCTGCTAGTGACTGTATCTGTCTGTTAGTGAGTGTGTATGTCTGTTAGCTAGTGTATGCGTGTCTGTCAGTGAATGTGTGTGTATTTAGAAGGCAGGGCAGGGGGGAAGGGTGGTGCCTGGGTTTTGTCATGCCTAGGCCAGCACAAAACCAGGATACACCACTGAGTGAATGTTTCTACAAAATGGCAATGATTTTTAATTGCAGGGTTAAAATTAAAAGGGATTGGCCTCCAGACAACTACATCAAAATATATGTGAGGTGTATTTATGCAGGTTGTATGTGATGTGTGTGCTGCCTGTCTGAGAAATGTGTATGTGATGTGTTCTGGCTGTGGTAGTGCTCTTTGTAGCCCCCTTCCTGCTTAGCTTTTGCAGGAAGGGGGTTATGCTCCCTGGCAGTCCAGAAGGGGTTAACTTGGTGGTCTAGTGGAGCACCGCGAGCAGCTGATGCAGACTTCAGTAATCACTCCCTCACCCTAGAAGTTTAGAGTGTCATAGTGCATGCTGGGAATATCCAGTGGCTGCGCTTTGACTCACTAGGATAGTCGAACTGCAAGTATGTGATTACTGAGGTTTGCAAATGTCACACTACTTGCCGCAGCAGCAGCAATCATCCTCCAAGGAAAAAGGGTAATAAACCTGCCTGGTCTGCAGCTGGTACTGCATGTCCCAGGCGCTTGGGCAATATAATTTCCACATCCATGAATATGCTGATAATCGTCAATATCTCCTGACATGCAGTAGGATATTAATTCATGATCTCCTGCATCTTGAAGGGAGTGCCAATCTTGATTACATAAGGATCCTTGTCTGGGACGCACAACAGTAGGCAATAAAACTTTCAGTTTTATTTGTGAATAATATTTTATTGTTTTTTAACAAGTAAAATAAAGTAAACAAAATGAGACTTGCAGTCCGCAGTATGAGGGGCATTTTCGGTTATAACAGGACCTGATAAGAGGTTCAGTATAGGGTAAAATAGTACGCACAGGTCCAAAAGTGGGTCATCATAAGCATAACAAATATAGCGATTACATTACTATTGGCCCCCCCTCTCATCATATAGGGCTGTCTTTCGATAACTCCCTCACCACACCAGGAAGTCTATCCTCTTTAGACTGGGCATAGATCGAAGAACTTAAAACAAGGTGGGGTTATTCACAGTGTGATAAAGATTGTGAATCCTACCAACTGCTGAGCAGAGAGAAGTTTGACTACCCCATCTATGATGGCCATACAGACTTTGTAGATGAGTACAGAAATATTTAAGAGGGATAAGGGAGAGAAGAAAAATACATAACATTTTATTGTGACTATTTTTATGTATTCATATGTATGTCTTCTAAACATCATTTAACCCTAGAATGGAATTTCCCAGCAAAGGTTTTTTTTAATACTAGGTATTAGACTTGGGAAGTCTTTTTTTGGACATTCACATTTTTAGCCGAATTTCGGCTATTCGTTCAAAAGACAAATGAATGAATAGAAATTACACCTACAGAAAAGAAAACCAAATTGCTTGTTGGACGAAATAAAAGTGAACCTGGCAGAAGGGTGGTGATAAATAAAAATGAATAAGGGGTGGGGCGGGTGGGGGCCATAAATAATAATGGGGGTGAATAAACCGCCCAGCCGAAACCCCCACCCTTTGGCAGCAGGTGGATGCCCTATAAAAAAAAATGGGAGGATGGACCCATTGGCCGCAGGTGGGGGATAATAATAAATATTAAAAAATACACAATCGCAAAAAAAAAAATCCTTATAAAGCTTTCCTGCTCTGTGCAATTTGACTCCACATGCTCTGATTGGTTGGCATAAAGGGACAATATAGGCACCCACACCACTTCAAGTAAATTAAATGATCTGGGTTCAGAGTCCCAGTCCCACTTAGTCCTGCAATCATTGTATTATTTGAGAAACTGCAATAATAATATTGCAAGACTAAGACTGCCTCTAGTGGCTGTCAATCAGACAGCCACTAGAGGCACTTCCTGGTAGCTAACCGACGTTTGGTTGCTCTGCATGAGGACATCCAACGTTAGTTATATCCCCATAAAACAGAATTGAAACAATGCTTTCCTAGGAGTAGGGCCGAATGTGTTCGCCACACATGCGCATTAGGCCTCCCTGTCAGAGGGGGTGGAGCGCCAACCCAGTGCTGAGGGACACCAGCCTCAGTCTGCAGCACTCCCAAGCAAGCCACTCACCAACCTCAGCCTGCTGCACTCCAAGGCAAGCCACACATCAGCCTCAGCCATCTGCACTCCCAAGCAAGCCACACATCAGCCTCAGCCAGCAGCATTCCAAGCAAGCCACCCTCTTGGGTGGTTTAGTACTTTCTGTAATTAGTAATACTTGTCAACACCAAAAGGCTATTAGTGAAAAATAGAATTGTGGTGAGAGCACTCAGTACATGCAAATACAATATTTTACCAGACTTGGTTCAGTTGGAATATCTAAAATAGTAAAACATAAAACACACAAACATAGGGTAATATTGTTTAAAAAAACGTGCAAGTATTATGTGTGACTGGTTAAACTGAGTCACTTTAACAAGCTGACTCAGACTTAAGGCTTGTATGGAGATGAAATTTCTCAACTTTGGACATCCTGTATCAATTTTGGTGGGTCCGCGCTGGAAGTACTCTTTTAAATCACTCGAGAAGGCAGGATCCAATACAATGTAGCTTTATTATAAAATAACTTCATAAAAATAGGCTCTTATAAAATACAGGTTAAAATGTCCTTAAAAGAAATGTACCACGACGCGTTTCGGCACTCACAGCCTTTCTCAAGTGGTCTGATCTTCTCATCTCCAACATTCTTCTTTATGTATTCTGAATTTGGCGCCCTTTCGCCGGCGTCCTCTGTATCTTCCGCTTACGTCATCTTTCGGCGTCTGCAGGTTACGTTGCGCCATGACGTCTGGCACTTTAGTCATCATTCATCGTCCAGACGCTTTCCTACGTCATGATGTCTTACGGACGCCGGAACCGGAAGTGTTACCGGCGCCATCTTACAAAGTCCGTTTTCATACATTTTTGCCAGTCTCTTATATTTTTTTCATTAAAAATAATTGTATATGTTAATAAAAAGGAAAAATCACCGTTTAGCAAATACTCAATTTACACATAAAACAATGATTACACAAAGGTATTTCACACCTATTAGGAAGGAAGAAAATCGAAACGTTAAAAATATATAGGATAAAAAACTTATGTAACTCGTTTAAAAATCCTTTTCAAATATCATTAAGAAACATATAAGATTATATACATGTATATAATCTTATATGTTTTTTAATGATATTTGAAAAGGATTTTTAAACGAGTTACATAAGTTTTTTATCCTATATATTTTTCAGTTTCGATTTTCGTTTCGATGTATATAATCTTAACGTTTCGATGTATATAATCTTATATGTTTCTTAATGATATTTGAAAAGGATTTTTAAACGAGTTACATAAGTTTTTTATCCTATATATTTTTAACGTTTCGATTTTCTTCCTTCCTATTTTATTACTATTTTAGATATTCCAACTGAACCAAGTCTGGTAAAATATTGTATTTGCATGTACTGAGTGCTCTCACCACAATTCTATTTTTCACTATATTGATTTTTTGTGTGTTGGAGTGGTTCACACTAGGTGATAGTAGCACCAAAATTATACCTTGTTTTCCAAATAATTTTTATTTGTATACCAAAAGGCTATTAATTTAGACTTAGGGCACATCATCCCAGCGTGCATACACACCAGTGTGACAGACTGTCAAAGTAGCTCATCAACTGAGCGCTCCTGTATTATGCATGGGCTTAAATGCCCTGAATTAAACATGCGCTAGAGCTACATTTTCATACTAATTGAGTGACACTGGGTGACAAAGCCAGGCTGATCTGGAGGACTAGGGGCAAATCAAGTATTGTGATGGAATCTCAGCTATGCCGAAATTTAGTAGGCTTAAAATCTCCACATGGCATCTACAAGTACACGTAGCTAGGATACTGTCATCAATGTACTGAGCATGTGCCAGATTGAAAAACCACATTCCATTCTCCTAGTGCAATACCTCCTTAAGCTAAACGCTCTGTAGCTAGCCCGTTTAGCATAGGACCTGTTTGTCCGGCTGAATTCTGGTGTATATATATATTTATATATATATATATATATATATAAAACACAAACAAATTAGGTGGAGCAAAAAAGTATACTTCCCTCTCTTCTTTATGTATCTAGTAGTACTGTGAAGATAGAGAGGTATATAATAGTGCAGATATCTTTAAAACATATATATATATATATATATATATATATATATATATATATGCAGTGGTTACAAAACACACCAACTGATGAAGCCACACCGGGTGAAACGCGTATTGGTGATATATTGGACTACTAGAAGTTTTTATTTTTATTTATTTTATTCATTGTTTTATTAATAAATCTTTTGGAATTCTACCTGATTTCTTCAACTAATTTTGGGAACACATTGGAACATCTCCAGATTTCCAGACAATCGGCAGGGGGACTTGGATCACCCATAAAAGATCCTAAAGATATCCACACCAGAGCCAGGTTTAGTATATGGCTCTACCCTTGTGAGTGTGTTTTGTAATCACTGCATATATATAGAAGGCGTATACCTGAAGTTTACACCAGAAAAAAGAACAAGTAACAGAAGGCGCTCAATACACGTCTAAAATTTGTAAATGCTGGTATATAAAAAAACCTAAAAACTTTAAAAGCAGCTCCCTTATAAAGTGCAATAGCTCATAAAACACTCAGAATACGACAATATAAGAAAAAGGGTGCGCTGTGTCTTTAAGACAAAAAAGTGTGCAATATTTCTTTAAGACGTATTTCAGTGCTTGTGGTAATTCACAATTTCTATATTGTGGGTGTAATATTATCTTATACACACGTGTAGATACACAAAAGTGCAAAAGTGCAAATATCTCTGATATAACAGTGCTAGAGTGCAACACAAAATTCGGATAAATGGAGTGGATACAATACCCAGCTGTATATACCCTGGATTGGGTTACTCCAGATTACTTGTGCATATATATAAAAAGCAAAAAGAAAAATACATAGCGTGATACAGTATAATAAATTGGCATGTGGAGACAATATCTCTATAGGTACACTCACAAGTGGAGAGCAGATAAGTCTGCTCTAACTGTATCCGCTTTGTATATAAAAGATTCACAAGACGGCAGCAGCTTGAAACGAAATTGGCTTTAATATCTGCAAAACTTCACAATTATAAAACGGTGTCACTTAGCTCCCTCAGCCCTTCTCTGGAAAAATGTTCCGTTAGGTTTGGTTGCCGGCTAACACAATACCGCAAACACTTCCTGGAGGCGGAGCCTAGTGACGTAACCACGGGACGTGCGTGATGACGCGTTTCGCCTCAGATTCGGCTTCCTCAGATCACACTCCAATCCTGCTGCTGTCTTCTTTTTAAATCCACTCTCATGGGCGTGTATCCGCCCATTATGTCCTCTCATTGATTAGAAATGTAGTCTCTATGTGTTATTCCGAAACTCTTCATTAAAACGTTCATTCATAGAGTTCTTATCACCTAAGCTGCATTTTCTTACAGCACATATCTAAGCAATCTTATTCTGTATAAACCATATTCATATTATACACATCTACTTAATCTAAGTGAGAGAAAAAGGAATATATTAGTCAAATTTGCTCTAATCAGTTACTCTGTATTACATATTTACGGTTCGGTTAGTAAAATTCCTTTATTCACTCCTCCGCTAATTTCCTAAATCTAGTAGAACCTATTCCTTTAATCAACAGCAGGATAAAAAATAAGTATAAATCAAATTTCAAGTCACTCTGTCATCTTAATATGTACAATTTAGTCAAAAGAATAAATCCTGGTCGCAAACGGATAGTCATAAATAATTTAAGTTAGCCTATTTACACAGACCTACCAGAATAATAGGCTAAAAAACTTCTACCTATTTTCTCTCCACTTTTCCACTAAATTTGAGCATCAGGTTAAAGCTGAAGAACACGTAAATAGCTACTAAAGTACTTGCATACATCTACAAGTACAAGTACAGGTAAGGGTAACAAGCATATTATTCTATATGTTCAGTCTCGCACTTTTATTGTCCCATCTAGTCTAGATGTGGCTGTCTGTCAGGGTCTTAGGAGTCCAATAGTGGTAATTCCCCCACCGGCTTCTTTGCCTTAGGTTAGTGGTCCCGGGAGGCCAACACCCATCCTCATTTCGGAGGTACCATGCCCCTCGGGCCAAATCATAGTTAGCCGCCTCGCATGTGGCATAGAGAGGGCCTCACCTGTCACCCCCATTCTATATTATGCTTTACTGGTCACCGAGAGGCCGACACCCCGCCACAACGTTCGGTGGCCACGAAATCCCCTCGCGCCAACTCATAGGTAGAGCCTCTCAAGCCGCTTGGCACCTAGCAGGGCCACACCAGTCACCAACCTAGTGTAATTGCTTCGCCACAGAGTGGCACTAGCTAGTCAGCCAGCACACACACACACAAAATTTTTCCTAACTTGAACGTTTCCTCTCATGCCCGTAGCATGTCTAACGCTTCAGTACGAGACGATGAACTATCGCTTGCCAGTACCCCGTCCAGGGCTAGCACTCAGTCAAGACAGTCCAGTATGACATCCAGCTACAGATCCTGGACTGTTCCAAAAATCACAGCTGAACTGAATAGAAGAAACATTCCCTTTCCGGCTACAGCCAGGAAAGCGGAACTTTTCAGTTTACTAAACACCCAAAACGTTGATGAAACACAGGGCCCTAGTTCTGAATGTACAATACAAAACAGTTTAGCAGAACTACGGAGTATGATGACCTCTCTGGTAGCTTCTGTAGCTACTATAAACAACAGGTTAGATAACCTGGAAGCCACTAGTCAAACTAGCATTCCGGAAGTACAAATTCCACTAGGACAACCCGAAACAAGCTCAGGAGGTAACTTCACTCCCATTCCTGCCAAAATAACTAATATTATCAACCCAGTACATTTAATTCCACAAAATCTAAAATGTGACATACTAGAAGGGAAAGATGTTAATCTAGCTTCCCTCCTCATTGCCTCACAGGATATAATCGAAAACAGGTCTTACACTTTCGACAATATATCCATGGTAATGAAATCTAGAGATCCTAGGCTTAATAAGAAGCTGAATATTCCTGAATTAATGTTAGCTTTTGGGTTATATAAGGATGTAATTTGCTCTTCCTTCCCACACCGTAGAGAAGAGCTGGATCTATATCTGCACAAGCTGGTGGAACTAGCTTATAAATATGGCGGTTACGCGTTCTAAGACTACCATAAGTCCTTTTCGGCCAGATCAGCCGCTTCACTGGCTCAGTACAACACTCCTACTGACTGGAGTCAGTTGGACACAGAATTGTTCTGTAGACATTTTGCGGGGCTTAAAACACCAGCATGTGCAATATGTTCTTCAGCTTCTCATACAGCAAATTTTTGTCCTAGTAATAAAGATGGTCCGTCTACTAGTAACGCCAATCCAGACTATCTTGCTAACACGAGTCAGAGGGAAGTGTAAGACAAATTAGGGAGGCCTATAGTGTTTCAAGGGAAAGCACAAGTTTGTAATAACTTGAATGCAGGGGGGGTGTAGTTATAGCGCGTGTAGACTGCTCCACGTTTGCTCAATCTGTTTTAGAGCACACGCAAAAACTATGTGTCCAAACAAACTGTTCCCTAAGAAATCAATGTCCCCAATTTACAATGTTACTTGACTGAACATCCTTCTTCACAGCTGGTTGACTTTCTTATCTCTGGTTTCACTAGAAGCTTTCACACAGGTTTAGTAGCACTCCCTTCAGGCATACTGGAATGCCCCAACCTACAGTCTGCGATAACAGATCCAGCCAATCTAAAAGAACTTCTCAACAAAGAAGTAGAGTACGGTTTTATGATAGGACCCTTCACCACACCACCATTCACTTCTTGGAGAACAAGCCCACTAGGTATAGCCACGGGCAAATTTAATAATAAAAAGAGGTTAATAATCGATTTCTCAGCACCTCACTCTTCCACCTCCCCAAGTTTAAATTCCCTTATACCTTCAGAAGACTTCTCACTACAATATGCTAAAATAGACGATGCCAAGGCATGTCAACTTTGGTAAGGCAGCCTGGTTAAGCAAAACGGATATCACAAATGCTTTCAAACTTCTACCACTAAGCAGTCACTCTGGCATCTACATGGCGTTAAGTGGGAAGAAAATTACTATATTGCGACTAGGCTGACCTTCGGCTCCAAAAGCAGCCCAAAAATGTTCGATATATTCGCAGAAACCTTGAATTGGCTACTACTTAACAAATCCAGGTGCCCAGTAGTAATCCACTACCTCAATTATTTTCTTTATGTTGAGCCTCACCACTACACACCACGCAGTCTGCAACATGCACTCTCCCTTTTGAAGGAATTAGGTGTCCCAGTAGCACCAGATAAGACAGAAGGTCCCAGTACAGAAATAACCTTCCTAGGTATCACACTCAATTCTGTAACTATGCAAGCTAGCCTTCCTCAAGTCAAAGTAGACAGAATCTTAACTCATATTCACACCTGCACCAATCACGGGTCCTGCACCAGGAAAGAATTACAGTCACTTTTGGGTTCTCTTAACTTCGCCATGAGGATTATTCCTCAAGGCAGGGCTTTCATCTCTAGGTTACTTTCTCTTCTACACGGCCTCCCTGACGACGACACTAAGATTAATCTAGATGCAAGGGCTGCAAAGATCCTGCAAGGGCTGACCTAAAAACGTGGAGTCTATTTTTATCCTCATGGAATGGTAGGTCATTGTTCATTCCCCCCATCTCTGACGAGTCCCCGTTTATCTGGACAGACGCTGCAGCTACCATCGGGTACGCTGCGATATTCGGGGACGAATGGGTCTATGACAGTTGGCCACCCGAAACAGCTACCCTAGAAAACTTTGACAAAACCTCAGCAATGTTCGAGATCTTTCCAATAGTGGCAGCAGCACACATTTGGGGAGAAAAATGGAGGGGTAAAGCAGTTAGGTGTTTTTCTGACAACATAGCAGCTTGTAACATAATTAACAAAGGCCGCTCTCAATCCCTGTCAATTATGAATCTAGTAAGGAAACTTACAGGGTGGGCAGCAAATAGGCAGTTCTACATTTGTTGTATTCATGTTCCAGGCATCTTCAATAACGCAGGTGACGCTTCGTTCTAATTTACAGGGATTTTTCAGACTGCACCCTACAGCAAACAAGCAACCCAAACAACCTCCTCAATTCAAAGACCTAATCATGCATTAAACCAGTTATTAGATCACAGTAGAATTCTCGCACAGGCAGGGTTGGCAGTTAACACTAAAAAGGCGTACGATAGGGCATTTGACCTGTTCAAGAAATTTGTTCGTGAATTTAACATAATAAATAATTTTTCTGTAGAAACCATGGTTGCATTTACAACTTTTTGTCACTTTTCGTTAAAACTAGCCTACAATACCATCGAACTATACTTGACGGGGATACAACATTTCATGCTAACTCTTTATCCAAACGAGACTCCCTTCTTATCCACATACCCCATAAAAAACATACTAAAAGGTATCCAGAGAGTAAAAGTCCAAAAATCCATCAAGAGACTCCCTATAGACAGCAACATCTTTAAAGAAATCTCCAAGTTATTAGATAAAAGTCCTTTTGAACATACCACTAACCTGGTAATTAAGTCAGCGGCTTATTTGGCCTTTTTCGGGTGTTTAAGACCCATAGAATTTTCGGTAGAGAAAATATCTGACATTAACATTTGCCTTAAGCAAAAAAACTTGACCAAAGTAAATGATCATTATGTTCTCTCGATCCCCCACACAAAAACAAGCCAAGCAGGCCCCCCCAGTGGAGATTAAGTATTTCCCTACCGGTTCCAAATGGTGCTCAAGTGCTAGATAATTTGATAAAAAATCAGTATATTAGAAATCCAGAACTACCTCTGTTGTCCCTACAAGGAAAGCCACTTACCACTAAACTGTTCATGCTATACATACGTTCTGTATTACTCAGACTTGGCCTCAATCCAGATTCCTTCTCAGGACACTCATTCCTTATTGGGGCTGCCACTGCAGCCTCTAGTAGTCAGGTTCCGACACATATCATAAAGAAAATGGGTCGCTGGAAATCTTCTGCATACAACCGGTACATTCCAGACCCAGAGAAAGAAATCAGACTCGCTTTCTATAACATGTCTAAATAATGTTGTTCATGTAATAAATAAACATGTTTGCATACTTTTTGGCCCTCTTTTTTACAGGCCTAATCTCTCGTCGGTTTCGGCACACTTCAACCGACTCTTGTTTTATCAAAACTACACTCACTTTAAGTATACGCGCCTTTCATAATCCTGTACACAAATATAAGGCGTATGCCTGAAGTTGTGGGAGGGATTTAAGGCCTATATAACCCAGTAAACCCCTTGCTTACCTGTCTTCGTTGATTCTGTAAATTCCCCTCCCACCACACCCTCTTTTCATATCAATCTATCCAGGTGGGCCCTCTTTTTTACAGGCCTAACCCGACGGGTTTTGGCACACCTCAACCGACTCTTGTTTTATCAAAACTACACTCACTTTAAGTATACGCCCCCTTCATAATCCCGTACACAACTATGTTTTAAAGATATCTGCACTATTATATACCTCTCTATCTTTACAGTACTACTAGATACATAAAGAAGAGAGGGAAGTATACTTTTTCGCTCCACCTAATGTTTTTGTGTTATATATGTTTTAAGGTATATGTATAGGGGATACCTCACAGCTGTTTTGAGCCTGTATCACTATTGGATATACCATTTGTATTGCTATATTGTCTGGTGTATATATGTTTAGTCGGATTCCAGTTTCTGGACTAGTTGAACTCTGTTGTAAATTCCGTTCACTAGATTGTGGATTCTGGAACGAGTAGACTAGCCGAATTCTGTTGCAAATTCCGTGGGAATCTTTTTGGTTTCCAAATATATGGTACAGGGACAGACCTAGGAGCCATCCTATATATAGGCCTTGATACCAAGACCCTGAATGCCAAAACTCATCAGGTATTCCATTCATTTTATGAGGAGATGAGTGTTGAAGATGAAGTCCCTCACACTGTTAAAAACCTGTTCATCGATCTGGCTGAGAGTATTGCAAGTAGCCTTAATATAACTAACTGCTTTGTATGTGGAGGTACAAATATGGGAGACCAATGGAGAAGGGAAGCAAGAGAAGTATGGTACTCTGGTTCTGAGACAAATGAGCAACAGATGCCTTCCCACTCCAGTAATCAAGCAACCATACGGGAAAAATCGGAATGGCAATTAAAAACATAAATAATCGTTCATGTATGCTTAGCTAGGGCAGGCCCAATGGATAAAACACATGTAGGCGAGTTGACTTGTCTAGGGCAGACAGCATATAATGCTTGTAGCCATAATACTACTTGGTGATCAGCTTAAATTGTCTCAGAACCTACTAACCCTTTTGTTAATTACACCAATTTAAGAGAGGTATGGTTTGATCTATCAGCTACATCTAACTGGAGAGCACCAGAAAATGTATACTGGTTTTGTGGTAAGAAGGCGTATTCTGAATTACCACAAGATTGGGCAGGGGCATGTGTGCCATGTATGCTCAAACCATCCTTCTTCTTCTTGTCAATCCAAACAGGAGAGACCTTGGTAGTTAAGGTCTGTGATGTAAACCATAGGAAGAAGCGAGCACCATTAAATATAGGTAATTAGGAAGATGATGAATGGCCACCAGAGCAAATTACTAATTCTATGGACCTGCGACTTGGGCTGAAGATGGTACTTATGGTTACTGAACCCCCATATACCTGCTCAACCGCATTATAAGATTACAGGCAGTGGTTGAGATAATAACCAATTAGACAGCTGAAGTACTTAACCTCCTAGCAAAACAGAATAACCGTATGAGGTCAGCGATTTACCAAAATAGGCTGGCCCTTGACTATTTATTAGCGGTAAAAGGAGGTGTGTGCGGAAAATGTAATCTCAGTAATTGCTGTCTGTATATAGATGACGAAGGGCAAGCTGTAGTTGACCTTACTAGCCACATGGTTAAATTAACGCACATACCTACTCAGATATGGAACGGGTATAATCCAGGTAGTTGGTTTCAGGGCCGTCTTTAATTTTGATTGGACCCTTGGCAAGCATTTACTTGGGCCTCCCTGACTACATATAGATACACACAAATACACTACCTGGCACACATGCAGATACAAACTGACCGCATATAGATACACACAAATACACTACCTGGCACACATGCAGATACAAACTGACCGCATATAGATACACACAAGAACATACAGATACACAAAGACACACACACACAGATACAAACATTGACATACATGCAGATACAAAGGTACACACACTGACTACATATAGATACACCAACACACACACTGACACACATACAGACACACAACCTGACACACATGCAGATATACAGATACAAACACTGACACATACAGATACACACACACAAACACAAATGGACAACATACAGATACAGAGACACATTCTGACAGACGTACTGACACAGACAGCCATACTGAAACACACATACACAAAGACATACTGAACCACACAGACACTGACGGACTCACACACACAGACATACAGATACACTGACAGACATACTGGCACATTTACACACAGACAGATGGACATACTGAAACACACATACACTGACAGACATATTGACAAACACAGACATACAGAACCACACGGACACTGACAGACTCACACATAGACATTCTGTCACACACAGACAGACAGATATACTGAAACACACATACACACAGACAGTGACAGACATACACACATACAGACATTTTGACACTCACAGACAGCCATACTGAAACACACATACACACATACACAGACATACATACTGAACCATACAGACACTGACAGACTCACACACACACAGACATACTGACACACTGACAGACATTCTGGCACACATACACACAGACAGACAGACATACTGAAACACACATACACACAGACACTGAGAGACAAACACACATACAGACATTTTGACACATTTTGACACTCACAGACAGCCATTCTGAAACACACATACACACATACATACTGAACCACACAGACACTGACAGACTCACACACACACACATACATACTGAAAAACTGACAGACATTCTGGCACACATACACACAGACAGACAGACATACTGAAACACACATACACACAGACACTGAGAGACAAACACACATACAGACATTTTGACACTCACAGACAGCCATATTGAAACACACATACACACATACATACTGAACCACACAGACACTGATAGACTCACACACACACTGACAGACATGCACACATATATACTGACACACACACATACACACACACACACTTAGACACTCATGCAAAATTTGATAACCACCCTCCAGTTTCTTACCTTTTCCTGGAGGGTGGCTTCCCTGGGGTCCAGTGGGCTGGCTGGGGTGGCTGGGAGTTAAGCTCTCGCTCTCTCCCGGCCTAGCCCCCTCCTGAACAGCTCCTTCCTCCCGCGCAGCTCCTTTTTCTGTGGGAGGAAGGGACGTGCGGCTGTCACTTCCTCCCAGTGTTGCCGAAAAGCAAGGGCCCGGTCGCGCTGTTAAAGCACCACAGCGCCCGACCGGGCCCCTGCTGACACAGGCCCACCGGGTGGCCCTAAGTGCATGGGCCACCCGATGGGCCCCCATAGTTTGCGGGCAGAGGGCAAACAGAGCAGCTGTCTTGGGCCCCCCAGCAGGGACAGGGCCCAGGGCAGCTGCCCCGTTTGCCCCGCGTTAAAGATGGCCCTGGTTGGTTTGGAAGCTGGTACGAACAATTTGGAGGGTTAAAGGCACTGGTAGGAGGAGTGGTACTTATTATTATCTTATGCTTCTTATTACCCTGCTTGATTCCATTAATAATTCGGTCCATACGTAGTGTTATTGAGAGCACTATAGAAAGGAAGACAGCAGCTCACGTAATGGCCATCTGGAGATATGAACTGTAACAGATCACCTGGTACCCCGAATAGGTACCTCTGCCAAAGGACAGCTTCCTAGCTGGAACAGTGGGTAAAACCTCAGCACTCTTGCCCTCAGTCACCATGGCTTGACTGGGGTCCTGGAACCGCCACCTCCTTCCTGGAGCCGAATGGGGAATTAGCATTGACACCCCCAGGCACTGGATGATACTCAGTCCTGGGATCTCTGGAACCAAATGGGGAATTAGCTCTAGTCCTTACAAGGACTTCCCCTGTTGAGTCTTCTGCAAGCTGGAACAGCAGACACAGGAGCAAATCTTCTTTCCCTCCAATAAATGGATGACCCACAGTTTTGGAGTATAAGCGGGAATAGCATTTTAAGTGAGTCAAACTGCCTTTTATACAAGTTTCCCAACAAGGTTGACACCCAGGTGGACCTTGTTGGGCACAGGACACAAAGTAGACAAGCCAATAAAAACAATGTAACAATGAACGACACTCCCACATACAGTACACAATCCCTCTCCTCTGCCTGTGATACAATTAAGGAAGATAATACAATAACTTAATTATCCCCAGACAGAAAAAACACACATTTTTATAAAGTCTAATAAGTACCCCAAAATACAACATATCCCCATATGTCACATCCCCTGATAGCCCTGATCTGGGTGAACAACATATCCAAAAATCACCCAGATCAGAGCAGGGGTTCGGGAAATTCCTGGAAGTCTCTTTTGACCGACTGCACGCATGGTTTCATGCCCAAAACAGTTCCAGAGAATCAGGGCTTGCGGCCGGTCTAGTTCGGTAGTTTGCAATCGAACGAACTACCGAACGGAGTCAATAGTCTTACCCTGGAGCTTGTTCCCTTCATCTAGACGAATGATCTCACCGAACAGTGCCCTTCTAAGCTGAATAGAAACGAACGCAGGCGATGATGGAAGTTCAGCGGTGTTCAGGAGTTTCTGCATCTGATTTCAGTTCCATGAGATTCATGCCCAAACCCTGCTGCCTGCATTAATGCGAACAAGATGCGAACAAGATGGCCGCCACCTCGTGGTTGTTCATAGGAATCGCCCCCACCCAGACACAAATTAGAACACTGCGGTGAGAAACGTTCCAAGTTGTTAATAGGTGTTAACAAGCTCCAGGGTGGTCTCTGTTCGTGTAGTTGTTTGGTAAACTAACCATATACTCCCAATTGCACGAACAGAGCCCGTTTGAAGTATATTAGCCAGTTCTATTGCAGGGGCCATAGTCACAGGGTAAAAGGCTGGCAAGTAGTCCCCTCCAAGAACTCGTGGCAAACTCACTTGAAAATGGGAGTTTGACACATGAACCTTTAGCCCAGAGATAAATAACTTGTAATCAAGATTCATCTTGAATGCTCACATAGTTTCTCCTGTTTTGTAAGTACCTGAGTGGTATTGGCAAAGTATGGTAAGTGATGCATTTGGAGTACTCCGTATCAGAAGCATCAATGGGGGGAATGTGACGGGATCTTAGCTGAGCCCGAAATTTAGTAGGCCTAAAATTATTATTTTTTTTTTTATTTTTTTTTATAATTCTTTATTTTGACGTGCAACAAAAGAATTACATACAGGCTGGTAGATCCACGACAGCATCTACAAGCTTAATGTGGTCGAACATTCGTATACACTGTCATGGCATGTGAGACAATTGCACTTTTTTTGTGAGTTAAAGAAACAGGCTTCAATATAGATTGTAGTATACGACTTGTAAGATAACAGGCTAGTGAACCAACGTTAGTAAAAAATTAAATGTGTTGCTGTGTTAGAGTGCAGAGGTATGATGCCTAGGATGTCAGCGGGTAAGTAAGAGCTTTTGAACTAGCAATTAAACTGATAACTTAATTATGGGGAGACCTAGCTTATGGACACAAGAGGCTAGCCTTCGGTAGGGCAACGCTTTGAGTATAACAGGCTAAGTGTGCTGCTGATCAGCGCATGTTCTTAGCTTAAAAGGTTGACATTTTGCTCATACCAGTGTGCTAGGCATGTGTGACCAGAGGGTACTACCCCTGCAGCTCCATTGATTGCTTAAGGTTCCCATATTGTAGGGTATGTGATACAGGAGGCTGGGGACCTGTGTAGGTGGTCTTAGTAGCTAAAGAAGACAAGTATAACAGTATAATAACGTGAAAAATAACATAAGATAAAGTAATGCTGGCTATGGGCCATGTGGTCTGTTCGTGCAGTGTGTTGCAGAAGAGTAGGATGAAGCCTCCCAGCAGTCCATGTTGTTTAGCCTATACCCCTTCTAGAGGCCCGTAACATGGCCCTAGGTGTGCTATTACAGGGTACTTGCAGCTGTGTAATCAGGTCCATGAGCTGTAGCAGTATATGATATGTGATGCCGTGGTGCCGCACGTCACCTTGCTGGGAGCGGCTGCGATAGTCATATCTCAGACCTCTTAGGGAAGCATGAGGCCATCCGCGGTCTCCAGGTGTGGTAAGTCTCTGTTGGACAGTGAATATTCGGGTTTGGCGACTTTGCCCGTCAGAAGATTTGCAACTCCTCAGTAGAGGACTTCTCTCCGTGGAATGCTTGTGTCTCTGACTGGAAGCAGCTCCCTGAGAGCGTGGGTGATTCGTGGTGGACTGTCCTTGCCTAGGCCGTGACCTAGGATGGTGTAGCTTGGCAGTGCCAAGCTTTTTGCGTCGTGGCACTCTCCGAGGCGCTTGCCTCCTCTTCTTGACCCTTAGTGTTGGTGCCATTTCTTGTGGGCGCTTTGCGGGTGGCCTCGCCTTGGAAGTGTTCCTGCGGAGGGCAAGTTTGGCCCAAAAGTCCTGCAGTAGGCGGTCGATCTTCTCCGCTAGTTGGGGCAGTATGGTGCTGGGCGCGAGGCTGCACGTGGTGTCCACCATGTTTTTCTCTGTTTGTGCAGCTGTGCAGGTAGGGCCTGGTTGATTCCCTGGTGCTGGGTCGTCGCTTGTGTTTGCCGGGATATCCCCCGCCGGCATGGGCAGGGGGGAGGTAGAGTCCTCCGGGGAGACCTTAATCCAAGAAGGCTGCTGCTGCGGAGGGATCGGCCGCCTCCCTCGCGTCGCCTGCTCTTGCCTTCCGTAGGCCTCGGGTCGATCCCCGGTAAGAGACTGTCGCTGGCAGTTGGGACTTCTGGCTTGTATTGCCGCTTTGGTGAGCCCTTTAGGCTGGGGCTGTTGTGTAAGCAAATTTGAGGACTTTTTCTCGCTTATTTCCGTTTCTTTAAAATGTTTGCCTTGGAGCCCATGTTGTGTGCGGCTGTTCGGCATGGCTGCCAGGCTCCGCCCCCCTAGGCCTAAAATCTTCACATGTTATCTACAAGTACACGTAGCTAGGATACTGGCATCAATGTACTGAGCATGTGCCAGATTTGAAAAACCACATTCCATTCTCCTAGTGCCATACTGCCTATCCATATAAGGTAATGCTGTAAACATAGGCGTGCGCACGGGGTGTGCCGGGTGTGCCTGGGCACACCCTAATCCCCGCGGCACGCCGATGTATTGAGACCGGCAGGGGAGATCTCAGGATCCCCTCTGTCGGTCCATGCAGAGCCGGCGCTATCTGAGCGCCGGCTCTGCTCTCAGCCTCCCCTCACCGGCTCACAGGCAGTGAGGGAGGCAGGAGAGGACCGGCGGAGCTCTTGCCAGCAGCTCCGCCGGGTTCCTCTCGCGAGATCTGAGCGTTGCCGCGGCAACGCTCAGATCTCGCGTGAGTGAACTCTAGCCCTGCGGGGCTAGAGTTCACTCTCCACTGGACCACCAGGGATGGATGGCGGCAGCAGGATCCCCCCTCCCAGGCATAAGGTAAGAAGGGAGGGGGGATAACTGATCTGCCCCCACCTCCACTGGACCACCAGGGAAAGCAGCAAGGAAATATCCCCCCTCCCTACATAAAGTAAGAAGGGAGGGGGGATATTGAGTAATGTACCTCCACCCCCCACAGTCACCCACACACACATATACACAGCACCAACACACATACAGCACCCACACACAGCACCCATAGACATACACAGCACCCATAGACATACACAGCACCCACAGACATACACAGCACCCACAGACATACACAGCACCCACACACATACACAGCACCCACAGACATACACAGCACCCACAGACATACACAGCACCCACAGACATACACAGCACCCGCAGACATACACAGCACCCACAGACATACACAGCACCCACACACATACACAGCACCCACAGACATACACAGCACCCACAGACACACACAGCACCCACACACATACACAGCACCCACACACATACACAGCACCCACACACATACACAGCACCCACACACATACACAGCACCCACACACACATACAGCACCCACACACACAGCACCCTCACAAACACACAGCACTCTCACACACATTACACAAACAGCACTCTCACACAGCACACTAACAGTACCCTCACAAACACACATCACCCTCACACACAGTACATTTACAGCACCCTCACAAGTGCACACACACACACAAACAGCACCCTGACACACAGTACATTCACAGCACCCTCACAAGCACGCACACACAAACACCCTCACCCACATAGTACACTACCAGCACCCTCACACATCACACTAACAGCACCCTCACACAGCACACACACAGCTTTGTGTCTGTGTGTGTATATATGTGTATATATACATATACATAAATATATATATATGTATATATATATATATATATATATACGCCGCGTGTGCTTGTGCTTTAGGGTGCACACCCTAATGCAATAGGCTGCGCACGCCTATGGCTGTAAATACTGTTTGTTGATTGGTGTAAGGGTACAGTTGGGGGATATTTAGCTTATAAAAAGCCTGTACTCCATGTGCTCAGACATTTTGGACATGAGTTCAGCTGAGACCCGATCGGTGAAAATAAAGACCTTTGCTTCCTGAACTGACCTGTGTCCAGACTCTCTGTGCGTGGCTTCTTCAGAATTCTCCTATAACAGTAACATGCAGCACCAACATGTAACTTGACAGGTCTGTTCTAGTTAGTGAAAAACAAGTAGAATGTTGTTTCTAGCTAGTCTGTTGAGCACCTGCATGTTTAGAAGAAATGTTACCCTTTGTATCACAAAAGTTTTTGTCACAAATCATGGGGTAACTAAGAGAATATGTATTCACCAGTCACTTCCTTGTTAACACTTTGAGCACTAGAGGGGTGAGAATTGAACTGATGCACTACCCAGGAAATACAATTTGTGGTTTTCTATTTGAGGAAGTTATAAATACTTAATGTAGAGTTGATAGTATCTATACACGAGGCTAGTGGTAAAAATTTATTTTTCTTTACTTAAGAGGAAAACATAAAACGTGCAAATAATAAAACTTACATTTTTGAACTCAATAGGTGAGTTCATGTTTTCTTTACAAAGACAACACAAAACTCTGGATGTAGACAGGAGTGTGTAAATAAATTCAACAAGGACAGCTTCTAGATTCTTAAACATCATGGAACATCACACTATCACATGCAATTAATTTATAATTAACACATATATAACCAATTCTTTGTTTAAAAGGCAACTGTTTGGCATCATTTAGCAAGGCTGTATAATAGGGTTCCAGTCTGCAACATGTACAATGTTGGGAGCACTCCACAAATAAATACTAGTTTTTGAAAGTTGTAATTCATGATGTGGCTTCTGTGGGTAAGTATATATGCATGGGAACGTTTCCTGTCCGGAAAGGGGGTTAGAGATTCAGCTACATCATGTCCTGCCGTGACTTGCTGCAGGCAGAGTTTTGAGATTTGTCCATGTAAGACTTTTAATTTATTCATTAATAGAGGCACAGAAAGCATCCATTCTCAGCATGTGTCCTTAAACATAATTTGTCAGTTGTGTGATCTTTAATTACCAATCAGCAGTATTCAGAATAATCATCTTCTACGTAGTTTGATGGAAACCACCCAACCTGAATAGAAAGTAAACGTAAAATGTAAATCATACAAAGAGGACTCTGATAACTGAGGTCTATTCACTAAATTGGATATTATGGGGAACTGAACAAATACATTTTGAATATGAAATTCTTTCATTTTAATGTTTTTTTTTCTTTAAATGTAGATAATCCCTCTTCTGCTTTCCTTGTTTCTTTTTGTCTATTATATGCACAGATATGCCTTCTATATCCACACTCATTGCAAGATTTTTTTTTTTTTTTTTTTTATTCTTTATTGCTTGTTTTTAGGTCAGGTTATCATAAAAACAAACAAACAGGGAAACATTATAGAAGAGTGAACAATTCAGGTTCCACTGGCCCAACCCTTTTGTGCAGTAGCGAAAACATTTTCAGTGGTTTGTGTTTATACAAAGTACGAGACCTGTAGGTCGCTGGCTGTTTACGCCACCTGTTGTGTGGACCAACTCGCTTTCTCTTGGTTTTCCCTGGGTGTGTGACCTCTGTTACATTTTGTGTCCACACGTCTGTGTGAGCTCTCCCTCCCCGGGGTCCTTTTTATCCTGTGCGGGCTACCGGTGCCCCGGTCGCAGGGGAGGCCCTGGCTATCCATCACTGGGTTTGCTTGTCTCTTCTGGGCCTGTGAGTCGCCTGTATCAAGTGGTTTGCAGTTTCTGTTGGGTGTTTGTCTTATCAGGGTTTCGGTCGTGAGTATTACTTTTCTATCGTATGCAAGATTATTTTTAAATTCTCTTTAAGAAAAACTTTAATTACAAAAACTTAGGTAATACACCTCTATAATAATTAGAGGTAGAGGGACAATGGGAAGAGTGGGAAAATACAACACTGCTATCTGGGAGGGTTAGGCACACCTACTGAAAGGTTGGTTATCTGGGTGGGGTACCTTAAAGGGGATTCACATTCTTTCTGCACCATGTGTATATATTGAGGAATTGGGTGTACTTTACTTAGTACTGGGGGTCTATGCATTGTTTTTGGTTTTTTTTAGTATTTAAGCCAATGGAACTCCTGGCCCACCTAATTATAAATAAATAAAAGGCATACTTGAAAACGAGAGAAATCTCAATGTATCTTTCCTGGTAAAATATTTTGTAAATAAATAAATATTGTATCTCCAACGGAAAAGAACTCTCTAGAAGAGTGGGAATACCAGGAGCTGGCTAGGTGACTAATGGCTAAAATACTACTAAATAGAGAATAAAAATATAAATATATGGTACTATGCCTTTAAATCTGGAATAGACAAAGTATCCCTATAAATGTGCAAAAATGTGAATAAAGGTGCTATGAGTGGAGATCTCAAATAAATGGAATATCCCTTTAAATGTGCAAAGTTACAAAGAGAATGCTGCTATACCTTTAAAAATGTGCAAACATGCAAAGCAGTGCTATATAGGGGGGTGATAAATAGAAAAAATGTGTATATATATATATATATATATATATATACATAAATACAAAAATACAAAAAGGGAAAAATGAGAGACCAAATTCTCTGCTGGATGACCAACAAATATGTATGAAACTGGTGTCTATATCCCAAACAACATGAGGGATAAATGATACCTGTTGCAAATAATAATAAGGAACTGTTAGCTTTAGGCAATAAAAATGGAAACAATATATCGCTGGAAAACTGAAGCATAAAACTGGATCACTTCATATAAAAAGTGCCAGTTTATTGAATATATTAAAATAACTTGGAAAAAGTTAAATATAATAAAAATACAAGTCACACTAGATTCAGAAGTGCATTACCAGACTGATGCATAGGAAAATAACAGTAAGGACCTTCGGATTGTTAAGGATGGATATGGATTGTGTTGATTCAATATACAGCTGCCGGTGAGGATGGCTTGTGTCTGTGAGCACGTCCCGAGCAGGAGCCTCACTTCAGGGGACGTGCAGGACAGATGCCTCCGGTGGCGGTACTTTCCAAACAGGTCCTGCGTGTGGAGATTAGTGGTGCTGCTGGTACATGCATCTGATCCCGTGTGTTGCTGGGACGCCTGTCTTACGCGTTTCGTAGGGAATGGGCCCTACTTCATCAGAGACATAATAATTTTTTTATTTTTTTTTAAATTTTTTATTTATTTATTTATTTTAATCTTTATTTAAAGTCCCCCCTTTTTTCAATCTTTATTTAAAGTCCCCCTTGTTTTTTTTTTTCTTCTCCATCTTTATTTAAAGTCCCCCCCTCTTTTTTTTTTTAATCTTTATTTATAGTTATAGACCACCACCAGGAATTATTTATTTATTATTATTTTGTATATTATTATATTATTTATCATTAATTATTATTTTTCTCCTGTTTTCTCCTAGAAGGATGGATTCACACTATACCTATATGGTACCTATCTAGTATTGGTTATCCATATGTAGTCAATATACTATTATGATTTTATCCACCTATCTTTATGTATATATAATTATGTCCAGCATTTTATGTCCAGCATTTTATCATCTCTAATTAATTCATTATATATGTTCCTTTCATTTGGAACATTCATATATTGCTTTCCTGTATTTTTGCATTTACCGGTCCTATGTATTTATCTACATTTTATGAGATTTTATAAATATTGTTTTTACCCTAGTGGCAATGATTTGCATTTTATATATATGTATGTATCATTTTATGCAGGTACAAATACTGTTTTTATTAGTATAGAATATATTGGTTTAAACACCTAAACGTATGATTGATAATTAGGCAATGTATATAAAGAAGAACTGAAGCACTAGACACTATTATGTCTCTGATGAAGTAGGGCCCATTCCCTACGAAACGCGTAAGACAGGCGTCCCAGCAACACACGGGATCAGACGCATGTACCAGCAGCACCACTAATCTCCACACGCAGGACCTGTTTGGAAAGTACCGCCACCGAAGGCATCTGTCCTGCACGTCCCCTGAAGTGAGGCTCCTGCTCGGGACGTGCTCACAGACACAAGCCATCCTCACCGGCAGCTGTATATTGAATCAACACAATCCGTATCCATCCTTAACAATCCGAAGGTCCTTGCTGTTATTTTTCTATGCATCAGTCTGGTAATGCACTTCTGAATCTAGTGTGACCTGTATTTTTATTATATTGAACTTTTTCCAAGTTATTTTAATATATTCAATAAACTGGCACTTTTTATATGAAGTGATCCAGATTTATGCTTCAGTTTTCCAGCGATATATTGTTTCCATTTTTATTGCCTAAAGCTAACAGTTCCTTATTATTATTTGCAACAGGTATCATTTATCCCTCATGTTGTTTGGGATATAGACACCAGTTTCATACATATTTGTTGGTCATCCAGCAGAGAATTTGGTCTCTAATTTTTCCCTTTTTGTATTTTTGTATTTATTTATATATATATATATATACACATTTTTTCTATTTATCACCCCCCTATATAGCACTGCTTTGCATGTTTGCACATTGTTAAAGGATATTTAAAGGTATGGCAGCATTCTCTTTGTAACTTTGCACATTTAAAGGGATATTCCATTTATTTGAGATCTCCACTCATAGCACCTTTATTCACATTTTTGCACATTTATAGGGATACTTTGTCTATTCCAGATTTAAAGGCATAGTACCATATATTTATATTTTTATATTTTTATTCTCTATTTAGTAGTATTTTAGCCATTAGTCACCTAGCCAGCTCCTGGTATCCCCACTCTTCTAGAGAGTTCTTTTCCCTTGTTCTATATAGGTTTTTAGTGAATCCCTATCATTACCAGTTTTAGAGCAGCTTAGTGCTAGTCCGTCTCCCTCTCTCCTGTGTGGTACATTAGGTACACCAGAACCGTTCTACATTGTATCTCCATCCATTCATACCATTGCATTGAGAGGATTGGAGGCAGTATAATGAGGTATTATACCGCCTGGTTATTAACTTTCACTCCCCTTTGTACTCCCTCAGCCATTCCCAAATGTGCCCATGTGACCCATGTTTGATTTATATTTTTTTGGGAGAAAGAGACACCATATTGGATCCTCTGAAGTTACTTAAAGGGACACTATAGTCACCAGAACAACTACAGCTTATTGCATTTGTTATGGTGAGTAGAATCATTCCCTGCAGACTTTTTGCTGTAAACACGGTCTTTTTAAAGAAAATGCAGTGTTTTCATTACAGCCTAGGGATAACTCCACTGGCCACTCCTCAGATGTCCACTAAAGCTGCTTCCTTGAGCAGTGCTGCACAATGTGCTGTACTACCATTCAGTGTCTCCACCCTCTCTATGCAGACATTGAACTTTCCTCATAGAGATGCATTGATTCAATTAATCTTGTGCTGGCTCTGCCCCTGTTTTGCCTCCTTGACAGTCTCAGCCAACCCTATGGGGAAGCATTGTTATTTGCTCAGATCACCACTTTTGATGATGTCAGCAGACAGCAGGCAGATTCAGAGGCAGACAGGGGTAGAGCCAGCAGCTGCAGACTTGAATAAAAGTAATATTTTACTATAATTAGGGAGGCAAGAGGAGGCCTGGGGGAGAGAGTAGATGGTGGCTTTAACACTATAGTGTCGGGAATACATGTTTGTGTTCCTGACCCTAGAGTGCTCCTTTAAGGATTCTGGAGATATGCCTTTGCTTTTTATTCAAAGAGGGAATCAAATAAAATCCTATGGAATCCCAATACATTTTCATCTGCCTTGCCCTAATGGAGTGGGCAGGTGAAATAATTAGCAGGGCCCCACAACTATCATGTGTGCTTGCCTGGTACCTGCTAATCCACTCTAGTGTAGAAGCATTCTAATTGTATGGAAAGAAATAAGATATGTGCAGTTTCTCACCTTGCCATATACTTCTCCTTTCCACCAGCCTTGATGTCCTTTCTTGCTTAGGATCCTGATCACATCTCCCTCCTTCAAAGACAGTTCTGTTCTATCTCTTGCACAGAAATCATACCGTGCTCGGGCTGACCCAAAATATTTCATCTTATCTGTGAAGACAAGTGAGAAAAAACTCCTGCATAAGAAGTTGTGATTTTAATCAATGAATGGGGTTATTCACCAAAGTAAGAATTGCCGGGAATGCAAAGTGAATTCCAAGTAAATTTCTAATTTAAGTCCAAAATAGTCAAACGGGAAACAAAAAAGATACAAGTGGAGTTTAGTGGAGCTATCCAAATGCCCTCTAATTTGGTGCCCTTGTGTTTGATTGCCATAATTATACGATCCCAAACAAGGGCGCAGACAGATCCATTATTTGATATCCTTAAAGGGACACTCCAGTGCCAGGAAAACAAATCGTTTTCCTGACACTGCAGGTCCCCTCTCGCTCCCACCCCCGATCCCATGTTGCTGAAGGGGTGAAAACCCCTTCAGTGACTTACCTAAGACCACTTCCGATGTCCCTCGGTGGTGGTTTATGGTCAGCCGGCGTGGGAGACCGATTGCGCATGCACGGCTGCCGGCGGGATGAGACCTAATGCGTATGCGCAGCAATGCCGCGCACACGCATTAGACCTCCCCATTGGAATGCATTGAAAATGCTTTCACTGCTTTCCTATGTGGATTTTAGCGAGCGTGAGTACGTCCAGCGACGCTATAGCACAGAAAACCTGTGCTATAGACCAGGAAGTGCCCTCTAGTGGCTGTCTGGTAGACAGCCACTAGAGGAGGAGTTCACCCTGCAAGGTAAATATTGCAGTTTATGAAAACTGCAATATTTACAATTGCAGGGTTAAGTTTAGTGGGAGTTGGCACCCAGACCACTCCAATGGGCAGAAGTGGTCTGGGTGCCTGGAGTATCCCTTTAAATATGGCAATGCACATAAAAGTATCAGATTAGAAAACTATGCCATTTCTTAATTTTGATCTTTCGGCTGTTTAGTAGATAGCTCCCTAATTTGGTATCCTTTAATTTCCTACACAAGGATAGCAAATTAGGGAGTTATCTGCTAAACCGCTGAAAGATCAAAATGAAGAAATGCCCCTTTCTAAATTTTGATATATCAGCTGTTTAGTAGATAACTCCCTAATTTGCTATCCTTGTGTGGGATTAACATATTTAAAGGATCGCTATCACTGTAGTGTCCTGAGGGTGCCCCCATCCTCAGGCTCCCCCTCCCATGGCGCTGAAACCCCTTCAGCAGCTTACCTTATTCCAGCGCCGGGCTTCCTCTGCGCTGGTGACCTCTCCTCCCCCGCCGACGTCAGCTCCCCTGTCTGACGTCAGCGGAGCAGAATGCTTTCTCAATGCTTTCCTATGAACGCTCTGCGTAGATGCGCCTCTAGTGGCTGTCGGAAGACAGCCACTAGAGGCTGGCTTAACTCCAAATGTAAACATAGCATTTTTTCCCCTATAGGAATACAAAGTCTCACATAAATATACACATAATTTCTATTTATTTGCCAGAGCTACTGGTACATACAATTTTTTTAAAAATACTTAAAATAAAAAATTCCAGCAAACTTTTTATCTCTGTTATTAAAGGAACACTATAATGTCAGGAATGCAAATGTGTATTCCTGACACTATAGGTCTTAATAGCTGTTTAGGCCCCCGGCACCTCTTACCTCCAGTTAAAAAGCTCACGCTCCACCCCTTGGCTGAGATTATCAAACTTGATGATCTCAGCCAATCCAATGCTTTCTCAAAATGCACCAATCAGCTTCTCCTCATAGAGATGCATTGAATCAGTGCATCTCTCTGTGGAAAGTTCATGGCCTCCATGACGCTGAACACACTGACCCATGAAGCACCTCTAGTGGCCGTTTGAGTGACTGCCGCTGTAAATGTCCCTGGGTACTAATATAAACACTGCTTTTTTTTCTAAAAAGACAGCATTTACAATAAAAAGCCTGCAAGGACATAATATACACACTAGAACAACTACATTTTCAATTGTGTCCACACAAAGTTTAAACTCTATAAACAAGTCTAGAGAGTGGTTTCAACTGATTTTGTAGCTCAAACACTTATCTTAGCGCAAATAAAGTTCCATCAGTGTAGTGAATTAATGATGAGGACAGCTTATGCACATCAAGTCATAATGCTTGCCCTCAGGAGGAATTTGGAATCGTGAAGACCCCCTTTGCCCAAACATTCTGCACCAACCCTTTCCCATTAATTCCCTTTTCTGTGCCTGGTGCATCCTTGTTTCCTAGTGTTATACGCGGGGTTCCCTAGCACTTACCAGTCCTAGGGTTTGCTCTGTTCTCTGGTTCTTTGAATGAAAATTGTAGAGTTGTTTCCAGAAGTTTAAAGCAATCTTTTAACGAGTTTTGTTGATAATGTCCAACTAGATCCTGTCAGGAAAAAAATATTAAAAATTACATAGTTGAAAAGAGACTTGTGTCAATCAAGTTCAGCTTTCCTCACATGTTTTTGCTGTTGATCCAAAAGAAGGCAAAAAATCTGAAGCGCTTCCAATTTTGCAACAAACTAGGAAAACATTTCCTTCTTGACCCCAAAATGGCAGTCAGATATCTCCTTGGATCAAGCAGCTATTACCCCACTAATTAGAAGTTATATCGAATGGGGAACTCGCTCTATCCACCCCCATCACCGGACGACACTCAGTCCTTGGTGCTCTAGTCCTTAGAAGGACTTTTCCCGTTGAATCCTCCAAACTGGAACAACCTGGAGTAGTGATTAACCCTAGGGATGTGCATGGGGAAAATTAGGCTTAACAAGTCTCTGGTTCGTGCCAGTCCAAATAGACGAACGGAGACTTTTACAGTGCATTTTACAGGATATTATAGTCTGTGGGCAGAGGCTGGCAAGCAGGCTCCTCCAGGAGCTTGTGGCAAACTCACGTGGGAAGGGGAGTTTGTCACAAACAGTTTTCGTCTCATTCATTCCATATAGGCGCAGCCCCTAAGGCCAGCATTCAAGGTCTTAGGCAAGAGGATATAAAGAGAGTGGGAAGGTGGAGGTCGGAGTGTTACAAGCTTTATGTACACCCGGATTTAATGTAATATAATGATATGTTTGATGGTGACATTCGTTTTCTTTATTCTAGTTTCCTCGCCAGCGGCTATTTGGATAGTTGGGCACTGCACTCATTCATCTTTTGGGCACAGAGAAGAGCAGCCGAGAGATCATATGGCCCAAATTTGGCGCTGTATGAGGACAAGTATACAATTTTTTTGGAAAGGAGTAATGGGTTTAAGAATAAATTAGATGTTTGGCACTCTCGAAGGTTGTGGGAGTAACTTCCCTGGTCCAAAATGTATTATTATGCACATTGGAGGAAATGACATTGAGAATAGTAGATCTTTGCAGCTTATATTTTGCATTAAGAATCTATTGAGTGGGGGGCGTGGTCTGAGGTGGGAGCGAGCTGGACGTGTCCGTGTGAGCTCCGCCGGGACCACTGGATCAACGGCTAACAGAAGCGGCATTCCGTGACCGATTGCGGATCAAACTGAAGGGAGACCCGAGATGGAAAAGCGGGCCCCTAAGAAGCCGACCAAAAAACAGGCTGAACAGGGAGCGACGGTGGCAGATCTCTTTGCGGCCTCCCGCGCCATGAGGAACACCCAAGATGGCGGACGGGAAAGCCTTGGAGGGCCGCGATCTCCTTCCAGCCCGGCATCCAGCGGGACTTCGGGATCCCAAGAGCCTGACGCCAAACAGATACTGGCTACCTTGGCGGAGGTAAGATCCTACCTAGCGACAGAGATAGCTAGAAATACCGCCGAAGTTAAGGCGGAGATACAGGCACTCGGCAATAGAACAGCAGTGCTAGAGCAAAGAGTGGAGTCCACAGTGGAAGCTCACAATGCAGCCGCTGCGCAAATTAACCTGTTAACATCCAGGTTAGCGGTGGCTGAATATGCACTAGAAGATTTGGGCAACCGCTCGCGTAGGAACAATATCAGACTGCGGGGTTTGCCAGAGAGAGAGGGGGAAGGCTCCCTGATTGAGGTGGTACTCGCCATATTTAAACCATTGCTACCAAACATACCGGAAAACCTCTGGCATGTTGAGAGGGCTCATAGGGCTCTCAGGGTCAGACGGCCAAATGATACCAGACCCAGGGATATCATCATCAAATTTCAGTTTTTTCAAACAAAGGAAGCTTTGATGAGATATGGAAGGGAAAACCAAATCAAGTATAGAGGAGCTCAATTGGCCCTATTTCAGGACCTGACACCAGACACCCTGAGACAGAGGAGGGAATGGAGGCCTATAACTGAATTGCTCCAACAGCACTCTATTAAATACGCGTGGGGCCATCCGTTCCGCCTGATGGCCTTTAAGGATGGGCGCTCTAAGATCCTACACCCTGGGGGCGATCCGGCGGCATTCCTGCACGACCTAGGGGTACAAGACACAGGCGACATTGCAGTGCCTGGAGCTGCGACAGCGACGGTACATCCCCTCCCTCGAGAATGGTACACGGCGGGTGAGTGAGGTCCGCGGGGGGCTCCCTTACGTTCCTTTTCTGGTGCCAGCCCCTTGAAGAAGTGCCCCATTGGGGACGGCTTGTGGGGGGTATTTTGCATCCTGTTTTTTTGGGAGGGGGTCTTTTTTCTGCGGGCACTTATATCTATTTTAATTTAAAGGTTTTTGTACCCGTCAGGAGCGAGTGATTTTTGCTCGGCCTGGGGTTGATATCCGGGTGGGGGGCTCCATTGTGTTTTGGGGAGGGTTAGGTCTTCTCCTTCTGGAAAGGTGTGGGATTATATACTCATATTGGGGACATGATTCTGACGCATCTGCAAGGCGGCGCCCAGCATACAATCGAGGCACGGTGTGGTTGCCAGCTCATGGGTTAACGTTTTCGCTATTGTTGTGAGGTCTGGACTCTGACTTTTAATATGTCCGGCGGGAGCGGGGTGGACGGTGGGGTAGGCACTGACGGAGGGGTTATTTGTATTTGTACTATGCACACCTATTGTTCGGTTATAGGCATGTTTAAACAGTTTTTAGTTTTTTCTTCGTACCCCCCTCTATGTATTTATGCTTCCTCTTTCACTCTCGAGTACCCACAACCAGGTATTAGATGCGGCCACATGTTGGGCTGCATAGAGGTGGATAGTTGAAATCCACCAAGACCAATTTTTGGCACCCGTATGCTCCACTCCGGCTGACTCGGGGAGCTAGGGATGAGGGGGGTCCCCAACAATTGAGGCAAAGGGCATACTGCTTGTTCTTTACGGGGGAGGGGGGACGTCGGTTTAGGCCTTATTTCTTCCCGCCTCCGGCTCACGCTCCATTAGCTGTGGGATATCCCCAGGGCTATAGCCCATATTTAGTCGCACGAACCCTGGATACCCCGGTCGGGCCTATATAAATGTCTTCCCATTTGATTTAAATAACACGCAAGGCAAGCTCTTTCCACCCATAGGATGCAGGGAGCAGCGAGGGGATCACAGGGCGAGAGTAAAGTCGAGTTGCAAGGGATGCCCGAGAAGGAGTACGGGTATGATACCCAAGGGGAGCCTGGGGTGGGGCGTCCTACCTAGGTGAATGTATTTGTAATGACCGCCACCAATCGTTTCTATTCGGCTGCGGTTTTAATTATTTTTAGGTTGGTCTGAATCCCTGGCCCTGTTGAGCCTTTTAGGATCACTGGAGGGACAGGGACTCATACCCCACAAGAGCCTGGCTTTAGATAAGACCAGGCATTTACTGTACATAATATGTTTTCTACTTACTGTTCTTTTATTTTCCTCTTTATTTTGTCCCCTTTCTATCCCTTCTTATACCTTCCCTTACCCAGCCCTGGAGGGTGACGTTGGGGGAATACACCTTAGGAACGGCCGGAACGTAACTGGTGAGACTTCAATGACAGGAGCAGCGCTTACTATGCAAGCTAGATCGCGCCGGCGAAGATTATCTATTCCTACCGAGAGAAAGTTAGACGAAATACATTTAGTGCGCAGGCTTCACAATGGGTTTTATCATAGCGATTCACACGGGATAGACCCATGCCGGTGAAGATATTGTCCATGAATGTTAAAGGTCTTAATGCACCCAAAAAAAGGCGCCTCATGTTTAGGGATCTCAACCGTTTGAACCCCGATATAGCTTTCCTGCAGGAGACACACATTCAGGCCTCGGCGAAATTTGCACTCAGAGACCGTACGTACCGAACCACGTATGAGTCGAGAGCGCTCAATAAGAGGAATGGCGTTGCAATCCTGGTACACCACAGATGCCCGCTTAATGTTACTAGGGTACATGCGGACTCGGGGGGCCGCTTTGTGCTCCTGTCAGGAACGTTGTACTCCCATAGCATACATATTATTAATCTTTATGGCCCCAATGACCCCTCTAAGGAGTTTTGGGCGGAATTGACACTGATGATTAACACTCTACCACATGGCATGATAATAGTAGGAGGCGATTTCAATGCAGCGCCATGCCCGGCGAGAGATAGGGGATCAGGTAAAGGTATTCCTAGATCGCATAATAGGGGCGGACAGGACAAATTATTACATATCTTCATGCAGGACACAGGCTTAGTAGATATCTGGAGGGCACAACACCCGGACGACAACGATTTTACATTCTACTCTGCACCCCATGATACTTACTCGAGAATTGACTTGTTTTTGGTTAATACTCACTCAGTGCCCAAAGTATCGATATCGACTGTAGGATCCATAACCTGGTCTGATCACGCTGACATTTCCATAACATTGGATAAACTAAGTGCTACGTCCCCATGGTCATGGAAATTGAACACTTCTTTGCTGCGTGATCCGGCAATAGTTGAGGAGGTTAGGAAGGAATTGCTTGACTACTTCGCTAGAGAAACTGGCACGGATTTATCAAAGGTGACGGTGTGGTCGGCTCATAAAACGGTGATCAGGGGCGTTTTGATTCGTGCAGCAACGCTGAAGAAAAAACGCAAAACCCAACTGCTATCTTCCCTTCTGGAGTCCTTGCGTGAGGCCGAACTGAAACATAAGATCGACGCTACACCTGCTAACTTGCAGGTGGTGCGGGAACTGAGAGCCTCGATTAAAGGAACGATGATAGACGAAACAGCACGGGCTATCGTAAGATCTAAACGGACCTATTTTGAAAAGGGCAACAAGATGGATACCCTACTGGCGAGAACGTTACGGCCACGACAGCATCGACCCCACATTACTAAAATCAGAGATGCCTTAGGTCAATACCGCACAGACCCCACAGATATAGCTACAGTATTTACGGAATTCTTCGCTAAACTATACAACCACTCCACAACAGACCCCGCCAGAATCAGCGACGAAAGGGACAAGATACAAGCCTTCCTTGCCGGGCTGGATTTACCAAAACTAAATGGGGCGGAAGTGGAGTCCTTGAGGAAACCGATTACAGAGGGGGAAGTAGAAGTGGCAATCTATACTCTGAAAAGTAATAAGGCTCCGGGACCGGATGGATTCGATGGCTCTTATTATAAAACCTTTAGGGAAGAACTGGTTCCACACCTGGTTGATTGGCTTAACGAATTATTAGATGGAGGAACGCCTGATAGGGATATGTCACTAGCAGACATCGTTTTACTGCCGAATCAGGCAGAGATTTGTCGACCCCAGAAAACTTTCGCCCGATTTCCCTTATCAATCACGACTCAAAAATACTAGCGAAGATCCTGGCTACCAGGATAAATCTGATCCTACCTCGGCTGATTCACCCTGACCAGGTGGGGTTTATACCAACTAGACAACTATTCGAGAATACTCGACGTAACGTGGACCTCATATGGAGACAAACCACGAGGAAGATACCGACGATATTACTATCGTTGGATGCCGAAAAGGCTTTCGACAGGGTTCAATGGCCTTACTTATTTACAATGCTGGATCACCTTGGATTCCCGGTTCAGTTCACGACTGCGGTTCGAGCAATGTATACCAACGTCAGAGCCCAAATCCGCATTTCGGGTGCAAAGATAAAACCGTTTGGTCTTAGCAATGGCACGAGACAAGGATGCCCATTGTCGCCCTTATTATTCGCCCTGTCTTTAGAGCCGCTCCTTCAGGCAATACGCGCAGCCCCGAATATCAAAGGGGTAGATGTCGGAGGGAAACGATACGTGGTGTCGGCATTCGCCGACGACGTGTTACTGACGCTAACTGAACCGAGGGGATCTATGGCGGCACTGGCAGACGTTTTGGGAGAATTTGGAGAATTGGCCGGATACAAGGTGAATATGGATAAATCCAGTGTGTTACCCATAGGGATGCCGGAGCTGGACACAGACTACATAGGGAGAACCTACAAGTTAAGAATATCGAGAGATCACATAAAATATCTAGGCATACGATTGACAGCGGATCCATCTAAATTATTCCAACAGAATTACACTCCGCTGATTAAGACCTTGATGACGGATATGGAGAAATGGATGGAAAAGGCAATTTCTTGGATCGGCAGGATACACTCCGTAAAGATGAATGTGCTACCCAGAATATTGTTTTTGTTCCAGGCACTTCCGATAAGGGTATCCAGATCAGACCTAGGACCGCTACAGCAAGCCATAGGCAAATTTATATGGCAAAACAGGAAACACAGGGTATCACGCAACATTCTTTATCGAGCTAAGGGCAGAGGAGGACTTGGCCTTCCACATTTACACTTTTATTACATTGCCGCCCAACTGGCACAGGTGGCGCTGTGGCACTCCCCGCCTGAGGAAAGAAGATGGGTTGACCTGGAAGCATCCCTTATGGGGATGGATATGCCTCAGTTCTATATGTGGACCCCGAAGGAGCACAGACCGAACATAACAGTGACTTGTCCAGCGATCTCTAACTCGCTGAAAATATGGGACACGGCTGCACCTAAGTATGGCTTGGCGTCCTCCCCCTCACCGATGACCCCTCTATTGAGGAACAAAGCATTCTTACCAGGGATGTCGGCCCGGGAGTTTAGAGGCATGGAAAGGGCGGGACTGCAAAGGTTATTTCAGCTATACGAGGGGGGCTCGATCGTGACTTTTGACAATCTGCAAAATAAAACACCTCTGCGACCCTTTGACTATTTCAGGTACCTTCAGATCAGGGATTATGCCCGTAACATCCAGGTTAAACAAGCCGCAGAGGCACAGATGACGTTCTTTGAGAGAATGTGCGCAAAAGAACGATTCCCAGGAAAAATGATTTCACTTATCTACTTACATTTATGCCACAACACTTCAGAATGGGGAGGACTAACATACATAGCCCAATGGGAAGCGGAATTAGGAGAGACATTAGAGGGAGTGGAGTGGCAGGAGATGTGGGAGGCGGCCGCGCAGGCTTCTATGTGTGTCTCCCTGCAGGAACAGTCCTATAAGACGCTATTTAGGTGGTATACCACACCGGTAAAGTTGAGCCGTATGAATCAAATTACTACAGACCTATGCTGGCGAGGATGTGGTCTCAAGGGCACATATGTCCACATGTGGTGGGAATGCCCAATAGCACAAGTGTTTTGGCGACAAATTGCGCAATTGCTACGAGACATATTTGAGAGGGAGGTTAAACTAGACCCATGGGTGTTCCTGTTAGCCAGACCTATAGATAACTGGACCAAAGCGCAACTAACCCTATTGAATAAGGTGACTCTGGCAGCTAGGAGAGCTCTGGCACAGGGATGGTTGAAACAGGAGGCCCCAGGGATTGATATGGTGATCAGGAAAATTAAAGATAATTACCTCATGGATGACCTCACAGCTCGAGTTAGGGGTACGACGAAAAAGTTTGAAAAAATTTGGGGCCCTTGGGAGGCCAGCGCAGCCAATACGTGAGTTTAGCTCACACGACATGGGATGGCCGGACCCTCCTGACGTCACCCTCCTCCCCCCCCCCCCCCTTTTTTTTTTCTTTCCCCTAGTTTTTCCTTTTTTCACACTCTGATATCTACTTTCATCTCTCTGTTCCTTTCCTTCTCTCTTGTGAGATCTTCTTAATTATTTCACGAAAGCCAGGCAGACTGTAAATAACTAGTACCACGAAAGGATTGGGACATGGGCTTACTGGTGCAATTGGATAGAACTTTGTAAGAGTTTGACAAAAAATATAAAACAGCAAACGAGTTGTTAGATTATCATGGAAACACAGGATGGAAAATAGGGCATGTCCTACACATATTTAACATGCGAACATACTAGTATGACATATATGGTGCTGTTTGACCTGCCTTATTGGTTTCTGTTTTTGTCTTATTACTGCCTTTGCTTATCTCTCATCTATGTTATAAGTTTAAAAATTTTAAAAAATAAAAAACTGGGAAGGACTGGTTAAAAGCTGATAGCCGCATTCCAGGATACGTTGGTGAAGTGAAGGTTTACTAGGAGGGATAGTTTAAGGTCATTCCAAATACGATGTGAACCATGCATATATAATGTAACAATATCCTGTATCGGCTCGTTTTGATATGCAATTATTGTAATGTTCTTCCTTGACATAAATAAAGAATTTATAAAAAAAAAAAGAATCTATTGAGTGAAGTTAAGGCAAGATTACCCAATACTTTTTTAATATTTTCTGAAATCGCGCTGCAACTAATATGGAGCAAGCAGTGGGGTTTGAAGGCTTTGGAATGAGTTAGGCGTAAAGTTAATAGAGCCATTGATAAGTTCATGCCTTTTTTAGGAGGTATAAGTTTGAGGCATGTGGATTGGAAAAATGTTGGTAAAGGGCTTTATTTTAAGGATGGAGTTCACCTAGCTGAGATTGGGATTGACATTTTTAATAATGGTTTACAAGAAGGAATGGAGAAGGCTGTAGGATTGTGGAAGGGACTGCAAATGGCAGAGGTTTGCTGCCATTGCGGCTTGGAGTAAGGTCGCCTTAAATACGAGGTGGATTGAGGCTTAAGGTTTAAGCAATCTGGCTGGTTTCATTTTGGTGAAATGGTTATGGAATTAATTTTAAAGTGTTTTGTCATGCCTCTAATTACCCTCAATAAAGCTACGACCTTTCCATCCAATGTTAAATGACGTCGGTTCTTATTTATTATTTATTATATGGTATTTGTTTTGCTCAGAAGAGACTGTCGTTGTGCTGCTTTGCAAGTAATGGGCTCATTTAATAGTTTTTGTAGCTAATAGTAAAAAATTGCATTACCCCATAGTATTCTTTTAAAGGGATACTTTAAACACCAAAACAATTTCAGCTTAATGAATCTGTTTTACTGTACAGATCATGCCCCTGCAGTCTTACTGCTCAATTATCTGCCATTTATGAGTTAAAGGGACACTCATGGTACCAATACAACTTTAGTGCATTTTTGGCTTCATTAATATCTGTATTTATTGCATGCTCAAATCTTTCTTGTTTTTGCGTAACTAAATGTTTTACAAAACTCTACACTATAAGCCTGTTTCTTTATACAGCCCTCTTCATTCCAGGAAAACACTTCCTTATTACATGTATGCACACGGCTCAGCCACTGGTTTCACTACCTATTGGTAGTTTCTGTCTGTCTGCAGCCAGGTTGTGAATTAAAAGCAGATCATTCAGAGTTGCCGGTGCTGAGACTGTGTGCATACATTTGATAAGGAAGTCTTTCTGGCATGATAAACAGGAAGATGCGAGGAGTTAAAAAGTACATAGCATTGTTCTGTGGCCCTTTTGCACCCACATGTAAAATTGAAGAATGTATATACCCATAAACCATGATTCTAAATTGTCCCACCTTCTTTGGTCTGGAGAGGAGTGCTACGTGACTACCAGGGCAAGTGGGGCAGTCCCGCGTAATACCAAATATAGTACTCCATGGGTCACCCTACATCGTTATTACTACCAAACGAAATTGTCTATGGCTACCTATAGGTGGACTAAGTTATTTCTAGTGACTAGAATTGGCAATGACTGAAAGAAAACCTTTTAATATTAATTTTTTTCACTACGTGGACATGCCCTATCCAAGAGATTGGTTTCTCCATGCATTCAGGTCTATGATTAGTGAGTGAAATAGGGGTGTGTAAGTCTGTTCGTATATAACGTTGGGGTTAGCGGTTATGTTCAGACCTAGATACTTGAGTGACTCTGTAGTAAATGGGATTGGGTATAGTGATCCAATGAGTGCCCTGTCCACCGTTGAGAGATATAGAGGCTTAGCTCTCGATTTTGTGAGGTTCATCGAGTAGCCCAGAAATTCACCTCAAGACTAAAGCACAGAGAGTCAGTGAATGTTCTACCAGCTATGTTGACACCTGTGATGTCGGGATAGTTGTGAATTGTGTGGAGGAATGATTCTAGTATTAATGCGAACAGCAGCGATGACGGTGCACCCCTGCCTAGTACTGTTCCCAGGTACAAATGCTTTAGGTTTTAAATCTGAAATGAAATTCTGAGTGTGAATGTTTGTATATTGAGCCTGGATTGCCTTAAAATATGTCCCTGGAAATCCTCTGTTAAACGCTTTCTCCACATCCAAAGAGAGAACCAGAGAAGTCATTCCTGTTTCCACTAACTGCCAAACCAGGTCAATGTTCTGAGTATATGTTTGTAGAGTTGTCTCTTTGGCATAAATTCCAGCTGGTCAGGAAGGACGAGTGTGGTCAGGTTTGGGTGAAGTCTAGATATTGATTAAGGGGATGGGCCTGCATGTAGAGACCTGTAATTTGTCTCGTCCTTGTTTCAGTATTAATATATTATATTTGTTAATGCCATGTCAGGATTAGAAGGTCCTCCCTTCATCTTCAAGAGCATCTCTAAGTGCGGGACAAGTTCCTTGTGGAACATCTTGTAGTGGACAGCTCTGAGCAGTGTGCTCAAGCGATTTATTGTAAAGGGCTATGTAAAATTTAGTAAAAGGGTCATTGATGTCTTACGTTCCTCGTCTCTAAGGAAGGGGATTAGTTTGAAGCCTGTGTAAGATCGAATTGTCATGTGATAATTTTATAATTTCTTCTGGTCACTTGTGACAAGGTTGTTGGGTCGGGAGAGACATTTTCCTGAAAATAATTGCTAATGACCTTATGCTTCCTCTTTGATATCTAGATCTTTTAAGAGTGAAGAATTTGGTTTCCAGGGGGCTGCTGAACGCAGTTTATCAAAATATATCGCTAAGACATGGAAAACCTGCTTGGCACCAACAAAACAAACACTACTCACTCAGGTCTCTACAAATTGGGGATACAAGGCAATGGCACACTAATACTTAAGACAGGGATGTTATATATACAAGGAGAAAAACAGATGGGATATTCATGTTACACAGTAATCATTGTATATGTATACGCATGTCATGTTGATTGTGAAAACCAATATAAATTGTCAAATTAAAAAAATTAATATATATCGCTATGTCAGCATGGTCCAACTAAAAAAAATATTTATTTTTGTCTTCGCAATGGGATCACCTAGGCCATTCATGAGAAAGAAGTCTATGTGGGAGAGTGTTTGGTTTGGGGCAGATATAAAATACTAGGAAAGTGGTAACGGGCCAGGGTCAATGATCTGTTATGTTTGCTATGTTGTGACACTTGAAGTGTCCATGGCTCCAGCCCTCTCTCCCTGGTGGCAGCATGGAAAACAAGTGGAAAGTCGAAGGGGGTCAGGAGAGGTGGAAAGAGGGGAGAAGGAGAAGAAGGAGTAAACAATAAACATATAATTACACGAAAATAACCCTTTGAGTTCTGGACTTACATGATCCCAGACACAGGCAAGGGATGGATGTCCTCCCGTTTGGGTCCGGAAGAACTACCTCCGCCACTAAAGTGTGAGAACGACCGACCTCCGCCAGTCTTATTATATACACATTATGTGTATTTCTATAATAATCATAAAGTTATGTGACTCCAGCATTATGGGGAGGAACCTATGTAAACACTATTAGAGAGGGGTACCAACTGTTGTGCCGTACTGAAAGGCTGCCACTATGTACCAATTTGGCCCCACAGTACTTGGCTTCCCTGATCTAACTGCTCTATGGGTCATGCCTGGGTATAATGAAACAAAAGCTATTCCCTGTCTATTACACTTACGTGGGGCAGGTTATGGTTATCAACCCTTCTCTATGTGATGCTTTTATCTTCCTGTGGCCCTCCTGGTGCATAGATAGTACTGTATCTGTTTTTATTTTTCTGTCTTTTATGTTCATTTAAAAAAATAATTTTTAGATTAACTATTTGTTGTAGTATGAACGTGGTAGGGAAGAGTTGCATACATGGTTATTAAACTTCGGCCCTGTACTAAAACAAACTGTCTAGGGACTGTATTAACTCTGGAAAATGGTTTGTTTGTTGCCTGCTTGGGGTATTTATCCATTAGGAGCCATCCTGTGTCTTGATGCCTCAGATATCTGGGTATTGTTGACCTGCCTTAATGGGTAGCAGGTTAGTCTACCAGTGTTGGGGGCAGGTAAGGTAAGGGGAAAAGTAGAAGTAAAGCTCCTGGGTCTTGGAGTTGGCATGTTGACTACATTAGCTATGTGTGTAAAGCCGTGATGGGCATAAAAATCTCCCTACTTTAAAACGGTAAAACATTACGCCTTACGCTGGTAGGAGTAGAATATTTAACCATAGAACATTAAACAAGAACATTAGGCAATTTAACTTTTGTGGTTTTGATGTTCGTATAGAGCTAGATGTCTTAGTAAGACAACGTATCTGGAGGTTTGGCTAGACTGGATAGCGTCCAGGGGCGGACTGACAGGTCGGGCAGATCGGTCATGGACCGAGGGCCCGAGGCAGTCAGGGGCCCGGCAGCACAGACATGCTCTGGCTGGGGAGATCAAAGATCTCCCCAGCCAGAACATGATTTTTTCGTTATTCCAGTGATATGCTGCAGGACCCCTGCAGCATATCACTCTGTAGTTAACCCCCTCCCCCCCTCCCCCGTTTTTCCTCTCTCAGGGAGACCTGGCAGTAAGTATTCAGTTCATGCTGCCAGGTCTCTAGCCGTGCGGTGCTGTGTGAGGAGGAAGAGGCGGGCCAGGAAGTGACATCACTTCCTGCCCTGCCTGAAGAGCACCCGGACGATAAGGAGCTACAGCAGCCTAGCAGACAGCACAGGTAAGCTAATTTTCATTCACCTCAGTACCCCCTGTCTTCCTGTACCCACATCAGCCCCCCCAGTACCCACATCAGCCCAGCCACCCCCCCAGTACCCACATCAGCCCCCCCCAGTACCCACATCAGTCCCCCAGTACCCAAATCAGCCCCCCAGTACCCAAATCAGCCCCCAGTACCCACCTCAGCCCCCCAGTACCCACCTCAGCCCCCCCAGTACCCACATCAGCCCCCCAGTACCCACCTCAGCCCCCTGTACCCACATCAGCCCCCCTGTACCCACATCAGCCCCCCCGTTACCCACATCAGCCCCCCTGTACCCACCTCAGCCCCCCTAGTACCCACATCAGCCCCCCCAATACCCACATCAGCCCCCCCAATACCCACCTCAGCCCCCCCAATACCCACATCAGCCCCCCAGTACCCACATCAGCCCCCCCAGTACCCACATCAGCCCCCCCAGTACCCACATCAGCCCCCCAAGTACCCACATCAGCCCCCCCAGTACCCACATCAGCCCCCCCAGTACCCACCTCAGCCCCCCAGTACCCACATCAGCCCCTCCAGTACCCACCTCAGCCCCCTGTACCCACCTCAGCCCCCCAGTACCCACCTCAGCCCCAGTACCCACCTCAGCCCCCCTAGTACCCACATCAGCCCCCCCTAGTACCCACATCAGCCCCCCCAATACCCACCTCAGCCCCCTGTACCCACATCAGGCCCCCCCTGTACCCACATCAGCCCCCCAGTACCCAAATCAGCCCCTCCAGTACCCAAATCAGCCCTCCAGTACCCAAATCAGCCCCCCAGTACCCAAATCAGCCCCCCCAGTACCCAAATCAGCCCCCCCACTACCCACCTCAGCCCCCCAGTACCCACCTCAGCCCCCCCAGTACCCACCTCAGCCCCTCCAGTACCCACATCAGCCCCCCTGTACCCACATCAGCCCCCCCTGTACCCACATCAGCCCCCCCTGTACCCACATCAGCCCCCCCTGTACCCACATCAGCCCCCCCAGTACCCAAATCAGCCCCCCCAGTACCCACCTCAGCCCCCCCAGTACCCACCTCAGCCCCCCCAGTACCCACCTCAGCCCCTCCAGTACCCACCTCAGCCCCTCCAGTACCCACCTCAGCTCCCCAGTACCCACCTCAGCTCCCCCCAGTACCCACATCAGCTCCCCCCAGTACCCACATCAGCTCCCCCCAGTACCCACATCAGCCCCCTGCACCCACCTCAGCCCCCCAGTACCCACCTCAGCCCCCCGGTACCCACACCAGCCCCCCGGTACCCACCTCAGCCCCCCCAGTACCCACCTCAGCCCCCCCAGTACCCACATCAGCCCCCCCTGTACCCACATCAGCCCCCCCTGTACCCACATCAGCCCCCCCTGTACCCACATCAGCCCCCCCAGTACCCAAATCAGCCCCCCCAGTACCCAAATCAGCCCCCCCAGTACCCACCTCAGCCCCCCCAGTACCCACCTCAGCCCCTCCAGTACCCACCTCAGCCCCTCCAGTACCCACCTCAGCTCCCCAGTACCCACCTCAGCTCCCCCCAGTACCCACATCAGCTCCCCCCAGTACCCACATCAGCCCCCTGCACCCACCTCAGCCCCCCAGTACCCACCTCAGCCCCCCGGTACCCACACCAGCCCCCCTGTACCCACTTCAGCACCCCTGTATCCACCTCAGCCCCCAGTACCCACCTCTGCTCCCACCTTAGCCCCCCTGTACCCACCTCAGTACCCACCTCAGCCCCTTGTAACCACATCAGCCCCCTGTAACCACCTCCGCCCCCAGTACCCACCTCAGCCCCCAGTATCCACCTCTGCTCCCACCTCAGCCCCAGTACCCACCTCAGCCCCCAGTACCCACCTCAGCCCCCCTGTAACCACCTCTGCTCCCACCTCAGCTCCCCTGTACCCACATCAGCCCCCCGTACCCACCTCTGCTCCCACCTCAGCCCCCCTGTACCCACATCAGCCCCCAGTACCCACATCATCCCCCCTTTACCCACCTCAGCCCCCAGTACCCACCTCTGCTCCCACCTCAACCCCCCTGTACCTACCTCTGCTCCCACCTCAGCCCCCCAGTACTCACCTCAGCCCCCCTGTACCCACCTCAGCCCCCTCTACCCACCTCAGCCCACCTGTACCCACCTCTGCTTCCACCTTAGCCCCCTATACCCACCTCAGCCCCCAATATTCACCTCTGCTCCCACCTCAGCCCCCAGTACCCACCTAAGCCCCCCTGTACCCACCTCAGCCCCCAGTACCCACCTCAGCCCCCAGTACCCACCTCAGCCCCCAGTACCCCCCTCTGCTCCCACCTCAGCCCCCTGTACCCACCTCAGTGCCCACCTCAGCCCCCCAGTGCCCACCTCAGCCCCCCAGTACCCACCTCAGCCCCCCAGTACCCACCTCAGCCCCCAGTACCCACCTCAGCCCCCAGTACCCACCTCAGCCCCCCAGTACCCACCTCAGCCCCCCAGTACCCACCTCTGCTCCCACCTCGGCCCCCAGTACCCACCTCTGCTCCCACCTCGGCCCCCAGTACCCACCTCTGCTCCCACCTCAGCCCCCAGTACCCACCTCAGCCCCCAGTACCCATCTCTGCTCCCACCTCTGCCACCCATTACCCACCTCAACCTCCTTTACCCACCTCAGCCCCCAGTACCCACTTCTGCTCCCACCTCAGCCCCCAGTACCCACCTCTGCTCCCACCTCAGCCCCCCTGTACCCACCTCTGCTCCCACCTCAGCCCCGCTGTACCCACCTCAGCCCCCCTGTACCCACCTCAGCCCCCAGTACCCACCTCAGCCCCCAGTACCCACCTCTGCTCCCACCTCAGCCCCCAATACCCACCTCAGCTCCTCCTCCACACACATCTCCCCTTGCACCCACCTCAGCCCCCTTTCTCCCTGTACCCACCTCAGCCCCCCTGTACTAACCACAGCTCCACCTATACCCACCTCAGCCCCCTGTATTAACCACAGCTCCACCTGCACCCACCTCAGCCCCCCTGTACTAACCACAGCTCCCCCTGCACCTGCCTCAGTTCCCCTGCACCTACCCCAGCCGCCATTCCTCCTTACACTCACCCCAGGATCTACCTATCCCTGTACCCACCTAATCCCCTATGCACCAATCACAGCCCCTATGCCACCTCCACCTAGCATAGCTCCTACGCCTTCCAGTACCCACACAGCCACTATGTCCCATCCTGTGCCCACAACAGCCCCTTGTCTATCCGCACCCACCACAGCTCCTTTTGCACACACCACATCTCCCCCTGCACCCACCTCAGCTCTCCCTTTACCCACCTTAGCCTCCTGTCTCCCTGCACCAACCACAGCTCCCCCTGCACCCACCTCAGCCCTGTCTGCATCCACCACAGCTGCTCCTGCACCCACCTCAGGCCCCCTGCACTCACCTCAGCCACCATTCCTCCCAACACTCACCCCAGGATCTACCTATCCATGTTTCCACCCAAGCCCATATGCTCCCACCACATCCCTTATGCCACCTCCAACTACCATAGCTCCTATCCCTTTCAGTACCCACCACAGCCCCTATGTCCCTCCTGCGCTCGCCACAACATCTACCTCATACTCTGTCCAGCCCCACCCCCACTTCAGTCCCTGTGCCTCCCCGCGCCCACCTCAGTTCCCGCGCCTCACAGTGCCCACCACAGCCCCTGTGCCTCCCTGCACCTATTTCAGCATTTATCCCCCTACACACACACTACAGCCACTATCCAACTTATACACAGTAGAGCCTCTATAATCCAAACACGCACACACTACTCACATAATGCACTGCAAATAGCCCCATTCACACACGCAAAAACCCACAAGGAGCCTCACTGTATAGACACACCACAAGCAGCATCCCCACACATACAAAATTACATGCAGCCTCCCTTCACATACACATCACAAACAGCATACCCACCATTGCAATACTGCACACAGCCTTCACACACACAACTTTTACAATCTCTTATAAAGCGCCAACATATTCTGCAGCGCTGTACAATAGGTAAAACAAGAGAAAGGATTACTAACACAACACTTTGACATACAGGAACACAACATCACTAGCCACATCCCCACACACGCAACCCCACAAGTAGACTCCAAACACATGTGGCTAGTTGTAAGGTTGTACATGTGGGGGATGCTGCTTGTGATGTCCTAAGCAAAATTAGTGGAAGTGTGTAATTAAATGTGCTTTATTTTAATTGCTGGGGAGGCACGCCAGCAAGGGTTACTCCATCTAAAAACAGTGTTTATTAAAACACTGGTTTTGGTTGGATTAACCCCTTAAAAGTAAATCTGGCCATTTTGGGGGGCACTCAGGGATGTGGGAGTCAGGGATGTGTGGCTCTCACACATCCATTCTCTGTGCTGGGCAGCCTACACATAATATATGTGTTAAAGCAGCAGAAAGAAGAGGGAGAAGAATAGCAGGGGGCCAGAAAATCTTGTACCAGGACCAGGAGGGCGGGCCCTTGATCACCCACTGCCCGAGGGCCCTTGGAGGTGTCAGTCCGCCCCTGATAGCGTCCCTGCTCAACCAAACACAGGTAGAAAGGTTACAGTCTGAATCCAGTATGTGTATTGGAGCCCAGAAGTTAAGTGAGTGATTTGTGCAAGGGCAAGTTCTCAGGCTGTATTTTCCTTGGTGCCAACCCACTTTCTAGGGAGCTGTTGGAATCTAAATTCTCAGGTCTCTGAAGAAGGCTAGCAGGTTCACTCCAGGCATTTAGAACCTTGGCTCTCCTTCCTCTAACAATTGAATGGATGGCACCACGCAAAGTTGCCTGTTGAACCTGAGCAGGTTAGCGATGGGTTTCCAGGCCCTGCATTATTGTAGCGTTGATTTGCTGCGGCACAGGATGGCTTCTTAGTGTGAAAATAGTGGAAGCAGATGATAATGTTGTGAGGGGTGTCCCTGCTGTCTCTTCTTGACTGCAGAGCCCAGTGAGCACTCTCGATGTGCCATAAGTGGTCAGGCGTTTCCGGCAGTAACGGGCTAAATATGGCCATAATGGAGTCAAGCAGGCAGCCCCCTCACTCACAGGTTGTTCCTACAGCACCTGTTGGATATATTTTCTATGGCCACCTCAGTCGTATCCAGGCATTGGTATGTTCGGTGACAACCTCACCCTCTTCAGCCTCTGTTCAGCTGCAGCGGTTTGCAGCCTCTGGGGCCTGTAAAAATTTCAATTCTTTTGGCCAGGTATGTCTTATCTTTGGACAGTTTGCCTAATATCTGGTCTCATAATGTCATAGCATTGGTCTGTCAGAATCCTTGGAAATTTGTGGGAAAGATGGTGTTGGTATGCTTTCATGGGCGTCATCTTGATGAACTTGGTTAAAGGCCGCAGTCAAGTCAGCCACAGGGTTTTTCAAGGAGTCTGCAAGGCTAGGCGTATTTCTATGTGACATCTGAGGAGGTTGGGACTCAAGCGGGAGTCGGTTGGCCAAACCACGCCCCCTCTTTTTGTTTATGCAGCCCAAGTCACAGCTTCTCTGGCTGTGACTCACGAAGCCATCGTGGAAAAAAAAAAGTGTTAATTGGCTGAATGTGTCAAATGATGTGCTCAGTCAACTAATTCATCCACATAAAGATGGAATTAATATTGCTAATGCAGAAGTGTAGCAATGGGCCAAGATAGTGACCAGGCCACGGATGCTGAGGGGACCCTTGGTTTGTGTAAAACTACATGCAAATAATTTGACAAAGAACCGCAAGACAAGGCCAGGGGCATGTTGGCCCCTCACCCACATGCTGTACGGTTATGTTCCTTAGTGTGCCCCTTTAATTGTATTCAAAGGGACACTATAGTCACCAAAATAAATTTAGCTTAGTTAAGCAGTTTTAGTGTATAGATCACTGCTCAATTGTTTCACTGCTCAATTCTCTGCCATTTAGGAAATCAAGAAGGAAGATAGGGGGTAACACCAGTACCGCTATAACGAAGGGATAGCGTCCAGGTGTATCTAGCTATCTAGGGTACCAAACCGAGACTCCAGGGGCTTAACCCCAATATAGTCTATGAAAAAAGGAAAGAAAATAGATACATGTAATCACACTACCAAAAGTGTGATAAAACAATGTATCACCTGGACATATGAATAGTCATATCACTATCATGGATACATAGATAAAAGTATACAAAATACCCAATGTCAGATTATCTAGTATATATCAAGAAGATCTTGTAAAGATAATAGTGAATAAAAAAAATAAAAATTAAATAACCACCTCGTAAGGTATGCTCATATAGTCCTAAAAGTATATCGCCGTCCAGGATATTAGTATATGGGTATGGTTTCAAATGTATAATGTGAGCTTTATTAAAAATGGCTCTTAATATAAATGAAACAACCCTGATATGTTATCTCATGTGATATACTCAAAATAATCCCTCCTTATAGGGAATATCCCATATTCCGGTTTGTACCTTCATACATAGGTAAGAGGCAGCATTGTCAGGAATGTTAGTAAATAGAGAGTAGAGGATACCAAATCAGAAGCCAGCTAAAAAACAAGCTGGTAGTAAAATTAAAAAGCCTCTCTCCCTGTTAAACTAACTAGACAGACATAAGAGCAATAAAGGATAGAGAAAATAGTAATAATTCTGCTAACGTTAGTAATAATAGTAATAATTATAACCACACGATAAACAGAAGGCAAAAAGTGCCCAGTGCCCATAACCTAAGAAAAAAGCAAATGCCCAATGCACGTTTTGGTGCTATGTGAGATGCAGAGGATTTAAGAAGTAGTGTACAGAAAATATATATATTGGGAGAAGGCAACAAGTGCCTGTGCTGCATAATGACCAAACATATCTGAAAGTCTGGAGCACGAGTTGAAAAGACCAAAGGTCAGAAAACAAAAAAAGAATTTATTAAATACTAAATAGTATGAAGAAAATGCCAATAGATCTAAAAGTAGTAAACCAAAGTACCCCCTCTGTCGAGCGCGTCAGGGGCTTCTCACACGCTGTCTCTAACCAGGAAATGACAGCTATTTCTATCTGTCCTCTTTCTATTTAGACTTTATCTCAGTATGGGAAGACTAAGGTGCCCACGAAGGCATGGGGAATGAGTAGCTAGTGTGGAGTTTATCTAATCTCCCGTACCTTTCTTTATCATTTATTCATCAGTGTATATTCACCGGGCTCGTTCCTGATATCTTATAACCAAGATCATTTCATTAGAATCTTTGTATGCTATTTAATTACCAACTATCAGCATCATTACTAATTACGGCACCAACTATCAGACGCCGCTATTATTTTGTCTGTCTTCAATAGTATGTAGCATTCACACGCTTTTAGGTCTGGCGGCTCTATAGGCAGTGATACCTTGTATTTGACGCTTGCTAGCGTGCACCTACTACACGCACTATTGCACCACCATCGATAGACATCACCTTCACTACACCTAACCACTTACATGTTAGGATTTATAGTTTTGTACCAATGACAATTTTCTTTAGCCATAAGCATTAATACCCTTGTAGCCCATACGGTCATATTAAGCAAGATTGACGTTACCAACTACCAATACATGCTTAGACCTGTAGTTCTCATACAACCATTTCAGTTGTAAAGTGGAATTCTTTGCGATCTCTGACAAGTATCTAGCAATCATATGCTTGCAAAATTTGCCACCCTGACATTTTTCCCACACTCCATCTACTCCCCCATTACCACTTAGCCTATGTCTTCCCATTAGCACAGACGTGTGCTGATATATATATTCTTTTACCCTTATATTCTTAGGACAGTAGAATTAAAGGACCACTCTAGGCACCCAGACCACTTCAGCTTAATGAAGTGGTCTGGGTGCCAGGTCCAGCTAGCTTTTACCCTTTTTTTTATAAACATAGCAGTTTCAGAGAAACTGCTATGTTTATTCTGAGGGTTAAGCCAGCCTCCAGAGCCTCTAGTGGCTGTCTCACTGACAGCCGCTAGAGGCGCTTGCGTGCTTCTCACTGTGAAAATCACAGTGAGAGCACGCAAGCGTCCATAGGAAAGCATTATGAATGCTTTCCTATGCGACCGGCTGAATGCGAGCGCGGCTCCTGCCGCGCATGCGCATTCAGCCGATGACGTCGCAAGGAAGAAGAGGAGGAGGAGTAGAGCTCCCCGCCCGGCGCTGGAGAAAGAGGTAAGTTTAACCCCTTCCTCCCCCCAGAGCCCGGCGGGAGTGGGTCCCTGAGGGTGGGGGCACCCTCAGGGCACTCTAGTGCCAGGAAAACGAGTATGTTTTCCTGGCACTAGAGTGGTCCTTTAATTTTGCAGTTGACTTTACTGCTGTAATGTATTCATCTATTTGATACATCTATCGTATTACCCTGAGACACATTGTTACATGTATCCAATATTATTCTATCACATTGAAACTTAACTGATGCATGCATCTTCAGTATATCAGTTTTGTGTCTCACTGATATAAGTATCATTAGAACATTTTGTATCTACTTATTATTATTCTTTATTTTTGTTTTCCTCCTACTGTACTTTGGTTTAGTACTTTTAGATCTATTGGCATTTTCTTCATACTATTTAGTATTTAATAAATTCTTCTTTTGTTTTCTGACCTTTGGTCTTTTCAACTCGTGCTCCAGACTTTCATATATTTTTGGTCATTATGCAGCACAGGCACTTGTTGCCTTCTCCCAATATATATATTTTCGGTACACTACTTCTTAAATCCTCTGTCCATTTCTATTAGGGGTTACCCCCCTGTTCTCAGTGTACCGAATTTGGCTGTATTCAGTTAGTTTTCTTTTCTTTTCTTTTTAAATTCTTTATTTATCATTGACATGACTAGGCATACAAACAATATTCAATCATGCATATATGAGCAGTGCGAATATATACAGCAGAGCAGTGATATGTAACATCAGCATTTAAATGCATACGTGACACGTGTTATCCCTTTAGAGCACCGCCGCCTGCCCGGTCAGCTGAAGTCAATGTTAATTTTTGGTGAACAATAAACTAGGTTAACAAGGTATGTGTGTCCTGTATCCCTGATGCTAGGCCCCAGTTCGGGGTGCATACTCTCCTTATGTTTCCCGATTTATGCCTCTATCTAGAGTGGTGTGCCATTGTGATGGCTGTTGTATCCCTGCCCCCGGGTCCGGTAGCCTGCGCTGCTTATTGCGCTGGACCTCCCTGGGCCCAAAACCTCATGTACCTGAAGCTCTGTGGGATCCAAGGGCCCGAGTGTATCATCCCTGTGTCGCCAGTGCAGAGTTGTCAGGCATGTTAGTGTTTGTCTACTGCTAGCAGGTACACCTTTCGGGATGGGTAGAGGCTACAGACACACAAAGGAAACGTGGAAAGAGAACCTTCAGTGAGACCGAAGGCCGTAGAGAAGGGAGGAGCCGAGGCCGACATGAGCGGCCTCCTGCTCTGTAAATTGATCTTTAATCACATACAGTAGGCTCCTGCAGGGTCTAGCAAGCTAACAACAGTGCAGAAGATAAGACATTCTAAACTAAACAGAATTTGCAATAAAGGAAGTATAAACATTAGATGACTCTTTACATGAAGTGACTAGGGCTGCATGGAGGTTTGACTAGGGCTGCATAAACATTAAAAAAGTGATTTCAATCCTAAATGGCAGAGAATTAAGCAGTGAGGCTGCAAAGACATGATTTATACACCAAAACTGCTTCATTAAGCTAACATTTTTTTGTTGACTATAGTGTCCCTTTAAAGGAATCTATAGAGTAATCACCCCCCCCTTTTTAATGCATTATATAGATAATTTGTTAAAAATCAAGTCAAATTAATATTAATAAATTCATACCTCCAAAGTTCCCAGGAGAATCACTGTTTGACCGCTCCCACACCAGTTAGACACTGCAATCAGCAGCACCTCATTCTATTCTAGGGAGTCTCTTCTTTTTCCCATAATCCTCTGTCCAGATGGCATTTATGGGATAAGTAGTTTATGCCCAAATAACAGTTCTACTTATACAGTGATGTGTAAAACTGTTCTGTCAACAAATAGCAGTCACACCTGAGCTGCAATTACTTTATCATTGCCTTGTTCACTGTTCAGTGATTGGCTCATGCGCAGGTCTCAATAGAGGAGGAGAGAGCGTTCAGTCAAACTAATATATGCTCATTCCTCATGCAAAAAATGAGCAATATCAACACAGGCCATCTAGAACAGAGCTCCAGAATGCTTGAACAATATCTATTAGGGGTAGATCAAATTTTGTTTGAATAATTATGTTTGTACTTAATGTGGAATATATTATGTTAATTACTTCAGAATTGTTTTGCTAATATTGTACGTTTTAATTGAAATCTTAGCATTGAGTAGTAGTTGTACTATACAAGTTTATGCACACTGAGACAATTCATGGTTGTGTTATTTTCCATTATTAAAGCACACACAATTACTTTGCTTGTACTTTTTCAATGCCTCATATCAAATATCAGGTCATGTCATATCTGAATAATCACTCACTGGAAGTCCTTTGAAGCCTCTCTTTTCTGTGAGCCTCCAGAGCCCATCCTGAGCTGTCACCTTCATGTGTTTAATCTCCATGTTGAACCTAAGTGTAAAATACAGCACCTTAAAATGATTGGTGAGACAGAAGTGAATTTAGAACATCAGCAGAATTATTAAGGTTACTCCTCAAGACACAACTTGATTAGAGAAATATACTAGTTACATTTGGACACATTACTTGATACTAATGGCAAATTCTGTAGCATCCTTCACTCTCTGTCTGACCAGAAAAGTCCCATCTGATCGGCTGGACAGCACAGTTTCTGCTTCTTTTCTCTCCATAGGACCTGCGTACCTAAACAAAAAATAATAACAATAATAGGGAAGGCCTTTTAGATATTTGTAACAGCTAGAGGTTTCATTCAACTCCTGTAACTTTTACTTACCAAGGAAATACAGAAAGATCAGGAACTGGGCTCTGCAGGGGGAAAAAAAAATAGGTTAATTTCAAATGTATATGTAATAATAGGGTACACGCAGACTGAAGCATAATATACATGTGAACAAAGCTTGTTCTTTGTATTACACATATACTTTAAAATGGGTGTTGTTACATCTCATATTCTGGACATGATGTCTACTTAAATTACTTTCTCAAAGGGACACTATGGTCATCAAAACAACTTTAGCTTAATTAAGCAGTTTTGGGCATAGATCAGTTCTCTGACTTATAGGAGTTAAATCACTTTGTTTATACAGCCCTAGTCACACCTGCATGTAATGTGCACAGCCTTCCTAAACACTTCCTGTAAAGTTAGATCTAATGTTTACACTTCCTTTATTGTGCAGTCTGTTCAATTTATAATTTCTTATCTGCTATACTGCTAAAGGGACACTATAGTCACCAGAAGATCTACAGCTTAATGTAGTTGTTGTAGTGAGTATAATCATTCCATGTAGGCAATTTCAAGTAAGCACTGCCCTTTCAGAGAAAATGCAGTGTTTACATTGCTGCCAGGGTTACCTCCGGTGGCTGCTCCTCAGATGGCCACTAGAGGTGCTTTCTGGGGTAGTGCTGCACATTGTGAATTTTCCTCATAGTGATGCATTGATGGCAAGCCACATAAATGGTGGTTTTAACACTAAAGGGTCAGGAATACACATTTGTGTTCCTGGCCCTATAGTGTTCCTTCGAATGCTTGTTAGGATTTGCAGGAGCCTCCTGTGTTTAATTAAATTCAAATTACAGAGGAAGTAATAAGTTAACATCTGATTTTGTTGATGCAGGTTGTGTCAGTCACAGCCAGAGGAGGTGTGGCTATGGCAGCATGGACAGAAACAAAAGTGATTTAACTCCTAAATGGCAGAGAATTGAGTACACCAAAACTGCTTCATTAAGCTAAAGTTGTTTTAGTGTCTCTATTGTCCCTTTAAATACATCTCGTTATTCTAACCAGTTTCTCTCAGTGGTTCAGTGTAAGATGTATCTGTCATAATCATATTCAGTCTGAGAAGGACATTTTAAAGAGTTAAGGTGTTGAACCGACAGAAAGATGCAGAGAATGGATGAGGTACAGACATAGACTAGGGTTGAATTAGAAATATACATGGAAGAGAGAAAAAGATGGTAATTAAAATAAATTTCTTGACAGTACAGGACAGGAGGGGACAGGGAGGACTGAAGAGAACAGGATAGTTGAGGTATAAACTGAAATGCACAATGAATGGTCAAGAGGACGTAAAGGTGCGTGTTGAACTCAAACGTACAAGAAGGCTGTAGAGGACAGAAAGGTGAAAAGTGAAACTGAAATGCACAGTTGAGTTTCAATGAATGGGGGAGAGGAAGTGAATCTGAAATTGATCTATCCTGACATGGAAACTTAGAGAGAAGTAAGCTGAAATAAAAGATAATATTGATCTTAAATGGACACAACTAAAGACAAAAAGGTTAAGATCCAATAGGACCCTAGGCAGGTTAACAGTCAGGGAAGCCCACTCATTCTTCCCACAGTGATGGTGAATCGGGCTAAGTAGATTCATAGTTCTGATGCCCCTGTCTAACGCTCTGGCCCTAGGCAGCTGCCTAGTGTCACCTTGTGGTTAATCCTATTGTGCAGCTAATGAGATATTGAGTGTAAAGTGGATGGAGGAAATGCGAATAGTACATAGTAAACAGTGGGTTTGGAGGGGGTATGTGTTACAAGTTTAACTTGACCCCATTGTTTCTGGCCTTGGACATATTGCACGGAACAGCTGTCACTTCCAGTATCTACAGGGTCACAGTTCATATACCAATCTAGAATGATGCCCATAGAACAGCAAAGCTAGGTGGAAGCTAGGAGGAAGGCATATGGAAATTTTAATCTTATCAGTTAGATAGTGTAAGGGGGTGGGGCTTAGGGGTGATATATATAGCAGACATTTTAGGTGCTGAGCCATTCTAATTGAACATTTTTACCTACTTGTTTCTGGCCCACCCTCCCACACTAATTTGTTTGGCAGATATTGTGTTCCAGTATCTCCCCCCCCCCCTTTGGTCACAGTGGCAGGGGATAGAGAGAAATTGGGGGACTAGGTCGGCTCAGCAGGTGGGATATATTTTAAGTTTGGAGTGGTTTTGGTAGGTTCCAGCTCGTCGGTAGCGCGGAAACTGGGTGTGTAGGGGTGTCTCGGTATACCCCTACAAGTGGAAATGGATGCCCTTGGTGGCTGTGTTAACTGTTTGTGTTTATATTAATGTTATATGGTTATTTATTGATGTATTGATGTTATTTATGGTGGGGTCATTGTCTGTGGATAAAGTTATATGTAAAAGTTATGTTGCTGTGATGTCAAACTCGTTTTCCTGGCACTATAGGGTCTTTAGGTCCCCCCCACCCTCAGGGTCCGACTCCCGCCAGGCTGAACGGGTTAAAACCCCTTCAGCCACTTACCCTTCTCCAGCGCCGGGCTCCCTCGACGCTGGGGAACTCTCCTCCTCCTGCCGACGTCAGCGCCGAATTCACATGCACGGCAAGAGACGTGCGCGCATTCAAACCGCCCATAGAAAAGCATTACTCAATGCTTTCCTATGGACGTCCAGCATCTTCTCACTGATTTTCACAGTGAGAATGGCGGAAGCGCCCCTAGCGGCTGTCAATGAGATAGCCAATAGAGGCTGGATTAACCCTAGTGTAAACATAACAGTTTCTCTGAAACTGCTAAGTTTACAGCTGCAGGGTTAACCCTAGATGGACCTGGCACCCAGACCACTTATTTGAGCTGACGTGGTCTGGCTGCCTATAGTGGTCCTTTAACTGTTGTTGACAATTACTTTTATTTAATTATGTTAATTATTAAATACAATTTCAAAATAATTCTAATAAAGCTGTGATAATTTTAACCCAACTTCAAGTGTGTTTTGTGTTTTATGGAAATAGTTTTTTATTTTTATTTTTAATACATGGTTGGGCATTGACATAGATTTAAACATAACTGATTTAAACGAGATGTGTTTACATATGATTCATGTTATTGCTAGAAATAAAGCAGGACTTACAGATACAAAAGGCTTCACATGGGTGTATGGGAAGAAGCCCACCTCATTACTTGATGTGTTTCTGCCCTGAGAAAAAAAAAAACATGTGTTGGTTTATCATGACCTTTACAATGAACTCCAAACAGACCACTAGTCAAATAGGTTATGCATTTAAATATATTATTATTACTAGCATTTATAAAGTGCCAAAATATTCTGCAGCACTTGTGTAAGTTGTAAAACATAGGACTGTAATATTGATATTATTCACCAGAATGCATTGAACTAAACTGTAAGCAGGGCTGGATTGGGCCAGCGAGATATTGGGAAATTTCCCGGTGGGCCAGTATACCTTTAGGCCAGTGCACGGCCACCTAGGTTGCACTGGCATGGGGGAGCACGGCACAATCGCAGGGTGACCGGCAGGAGAATGAAACACATTGAGGGGATAGGGGAAAGAGATATATGGAGGGTTAATGAGACACACGGAGAGGCTATGGAGAGAAAAAGACACACTGAAGGGCTGGGGAAATAAAAAGAGACACAGAGGGGCCGGGGGAAGAAAGAGACGCGGGGTGGAGACGCACAAAGGTGCTTGGGGGGAGAAAGGGAGGGGGTGGAGAGCAGAAAGAGACACACAGAGGGGCTGGTAAAGGGGAACAAGAAACACACAGAGGGGCTGGGGGAAGAAAGGAACACACAGAGGGGCTGGGGATGGGGAAAATGAGACACAGAGAGGGGCTGTGGGTAAAGAGACACACAGAGGAGCTGGGGAATAGCATCTTCGGATTAATCTCCTGCTCTCCAGTCTGCAGCACAGTCTATTCCGAAGAGTTGATTGACAGTTTAAGGTTAAGGTAAAACCAGTCCCTGTTAACTGAGCACTGTAAATGCTGCCTTTTCATAGAAAAGGCAGTATTTAAATTACTGCCTAGGAATACATCTAGTTGCAGTTACTCAGACTTCAAAATAAACAAGATGGCTTAATTACAGCTGTACAACAGCATACATTCACCACTTCAGTCCTATGCCTTAATATGTCAAGGTAGTTGGACTGCAACATTGATTATATGAAAATGTACAGCTGTTTAAAATAAATATGCTCTTTTCAATTTTAAGTTATCTTTTCCGCCTCCATATCAGCACACTATGCTGGCGCAACGCATTATGGGGCTGGTATAGAATTTGTTCCAAGGGCTGCTTTTCATTCCCAGTCCTGCCCTGACTCAAAGGTATGATAATAAAACTGTAAACCTCATACAAAAATAATAAAGGAAATATCAATACCATTATATTCTTACATTTTAAGTAACACTCTAAAGGCATAAAGCAAGCTGAACTGCTTTGTGTGTGTAGCATGTACCTTTCTTTTTGTTTCAGTTGATACAAGTGTCGATTTTAATAGGAATTGTGTCGATTTTAGGAATTTACACTTTTAAAAATTAATACATACTGTAACGCCTCCTCTGCTCTCACCCAGGCAGCCAGGTTTCTTTTTTTTTCCCTCTTCCTATAAAATTATAATTTGGACTGTATTTTTTTTATTTTATTCTGTATCATTGAGTTAAACAGATTCATAAATTATTAGGCGCAACCTGTTCTTTTGTTCTTGCCCCAGCATGTGTCTTGCTAACCCTTCTCAATTGGCTGTGCTACATCTCATTGAGAAGTGTGTATCTGAAAAGCCGAACAGAGCTCGACCACAAAGCTAGTGAGAAGCCTCTGATTGGTCAATATGCTTACACAGAGTGAAAGTCTGTCTTGTGGAGAAAGGAGAGGGCTTGTAGAAGCTGCAGTTACAAGATCTGCAGCTATTGCAATAAAAATTTTAGAAAGAAAACATGCAAAGAAAAACAACAAAAACATATCCACGTTTTCTTTGTAGGTATTGCCTGTGAATAAAGAGGGCCCACCAAGGTAGTGATATGAGAAAGATGGGAGCAGTGGGTGGTATGAATTGAACGGCAATGGCCCAGGTAAGGGGATTACCTGAGTTTAAATAGTCGGGTAACCCCTCCCACAAAAACAGGCTTAAGCCTTAATATTTGTTGATGGGTACCAAAAACCGAGGTATAAAGCAAAGTCAGTTATGGTGTGCCAAAAAGACGTATGGGTAGGTCTGTAAATAAAAAGGGCAAAAAGAATTCCAAAATGCACACTTTATTACGTAATACAATTTACAAAGCCAAACTCTTAAATGCTTTCCTTAACTACTCTTTCTCTAGTTGAGGTATGTATCCATTATAAGCAGAGGATTTCCAGCATCCTAGTCTTTTAATTATATGAACAGGAATATCCCTGCTAGAGGCAGCCGATGCTGCTTCACCGATTCTAAAGGAATTTCCTGAAAAAATACACAGGCCTATTCCAAGTCCTGATGTAAAATGTAAATATAGCTGAAGTGGGTGGTTTACCGTGCAGTAACAGAAGGAGCATATTTCCTGGACAACCTGTTCTATGATGACAGTATGACAGTAGCAGTCCAGAATTTTAACTGGACACCAGTTATTGTCTGTGGGATAAATGGCTATTTCTACTGGAGGAAAGCTCCCCGCCAGGCGCTGGAGAAAGGTAAGATTTTAACCCCTTCCTCTCTCCAGAGCCTGGCGGGAGGGGGACCCTGAGGGTGGGGGCACCCTCAGGGCACTATGGTGCCAGGAAAACGAGTATGTTTTCCTGGCACTATAGTGGTCCTTTAAGGTGGCAAAAAGCAGTGAATGCAACTTTATAAGATAATGGTATCTGAAAGTCGGAGATGAATTTGTTGAATATGGTCAGGGCTCTGTTATATGTTCTTTGGGTGTTATCGGATAAGGATGCTTTTGCCAGCAGCCTGCTGTAGGACAATAATTGGTTTAGTCAAAGGCTGAAGGCTGTGGTTTTGGACTGGTAAATCCTGGCAGTCAGGTGAAGTTTGAAGAAGTCCTGAAAATGAGAACCGGAGAGAGCGTCAGCTGTTCTGAGTTATGGCAGCCGGGAATGTGAACACCAACCACACCAACCAGGAAAAAACGATGAGTTGCTGCTAGCCAAGTTAATTTCCTGATCAACATCATGATTGTTAGAAAGGAGGAACGTTTCTGAATCACAAGTAGTCAAAAATAGCTGCAAAGCAAGTATAGGCGGCAGCATCAATCCAAATGACTGGGGAATGAACATTAATTTACCATTCCAATTGAGCATAAAGTATAAGTTTATGTTTAAACCATCCTGAGCTTGGAGATCAAGCCAGACAGTAAATTGAAATGAATGAACCTGAGATTTATGCATAATTTAGTGAACCCAGGAGGGACTGTAGGCCCTGTGTGAATAGAAAGCTTAAGCAAGTAATCTGTCCAAGTCTTCCTGGACTTGCCAAATCTTTTCATCAGGGAGACTGGACTGTATTAAGGTAGAGTCTAGCTGTATGACTTGAAATCCAGGCTAGTTGTGAGGGCCTATAGTCCTTAGCTAGAGAACAAAGCTGTTATGCTGCTAATGCTCTATGGTATATTGTTCCCCAGTTCTAATTGTTCCCTGTTAAAAAGTCATCCAGGTAGTGAATCACCTCTGGGCATCTCATGATAATGAGGAGGAGCCAACAGAGGGTTTCAGCACAAATGGTGAATAATTTAGGGCTGCCCCGAAAGTAAGTCTGATTGAAAAATAGTAATTTTCTCTTCATTTAACAACATGTAGGTACCATAACAATGGAAAGATGGGAAGCAACTTGAATGCATTAAAAAAAATATGTGTTTTACTGAGCCTTGCTGTTCTAACTACCTTCATGATAGCCTGTATGGTGTTGTTTGTGGTCATATACTGAAGACAAAATTCTTCAGACATAGTTAAAGAATTAAAAAGTGAACAAAAACTCCAATATTTAAACCACCCCCTTTTTTTAACACTAGAGTATACAGTGCAGCGCTTAATAAAAATTCACATGCAAATTGATAAAAGCTTACCCAGACATTTGGTATACGGTGGAAAATAGTTTTCACTTATTAGATAAATAAGAGACGGTACAATGGTGCAGAATTGTTGATATAAATAATAGTATAAAAGTAATTTGCGAATAAATGCTCACAATTGGAGAGCCTTTTAAATGTTATGGCTCTGAAAATAAGCGTTTTCTGTGCTTTATGGTAGCAACACAACTTCTCCTGTATTGCAATATCTAATCATGTTTTAGTCAGACCGATTGAGAGTCAAATGTGTTAACATTTACTTATAACATGACCAATGCTACCATTTTTTCAGAATGTAGTTGTGAAAACTATAAAAGGCGAATGAAAGCCGAGTCATAACATTAAATACAGTGAATTGTGAAAGCTACTTGGGGTGTTAAAAAGGATGATTGATGGCCCAATGTCCAATAACACATGTCTCAAAAAGCCGAAAGATGGCTGAATGCCACAGTGAAATTAGCAAATGCATGTGAAAAGATTGCTTAATTTTTTTTTAAAGACCTAAGATTGTAAATGCGACTGTGTATAACGAGGCCAAATGACAGCCAAATGCTCAAGTGAAAATAGCAAATATGCCTGTGTATATTAAATTATCGAATGAAGGCTGAAAACTTCATAAAATACAAACACCTAAAACTGCGAATGCGGGTGTGTATAAACCAGGCCAAATACCCTTGTTAAGATAGAAAGGTATCCTAGGCAACCAATAAAATGAACAGCAACGGCCCAGGTCAAGATGGTTGCCTGAGTTTAAATAGTCGGTTAACTCCTCCCAATACTTATTTATTAGACGGGTCACTGGGGGCAGGTTAATTAAAAGCAGGTACATAAGTGTGCAAATTGGCATTTTGACAGATGAGCAAAAAACAGACCATGCCATGCTTGAAGAGGTCCTGGATCACATCAACACCCCTGTCATTTCCTCCCAGCCTTTTAAAAGGGCTGCGGCACCCTACCAAGCCCCTAATCAGCGATAAACGAATAACCATCAGATGGCCATTAGTGCATGGGCCACCCAGTGGACCTCCAAAAGTTTTTGAGCCCCACCGGCTGCATTGGCGGTAGTTCCGCCACTGAATATAAAATCACCAATATAGTCTACAATCATTGTGTTCCATTAATGTCATAATTGTATTACTATTACAAAGGTAGTGATTTAATCACATCACGTATTTAATCAAAGATAATAAACAAATACATAATACTGAGACACTATAAAGCGTTTCTTTATGAATTGAATATATAAATGATATGTAGTGGAGTAACAAAGAGATGACATTTATAGTTAGATACCTCCCACCAGTTCTGATCAGCTTCTGCTTTTGTCAGTTCTATGATGTCTCCAGGTCCCATTCGTAGGGGTGGGCCAAAAGCTATTGGAGGAGGTGGGACCCCAGAGTACTCTAGGAAAGCCTCCATCTTGGTAATACCTGTCAAAGAGAAATGGGCCATATTACATTTTAAAAAATTGTAGTTTGTTAACAGTAATAAGATATTTGCTGTGTAGCTATTGACCAACGAGTAGAATTACAACTGCATTCTTCATGCAATGCATACACAAATAGCCCTTAAAGATAACCTATAGTTCGAAATATAATATTTAATATTAAAGGGCGAGCTTGCAGCTTTGGATACAGAGATGTAATCTCTGTATTCATCTTCAGAGGCTTGCATTGTCGCAGCTTCCTATGCCGCTGTGTTGTGAGCACCTTGACTGTACATATGGCATAATTTGCTAATCATTTCTACACGATGGCTGGGTATGGTTGTATAGCCTGGCAGTCGTGTATACATAATTGCCAGTGTGAAGGGGTTATTTGAAAAATGAACATTTCAGCTGAGCTTTTAAAAAATATATAATTTTCTAAATAATAAAGTTAAAGATAAGAAAACAATGTCATAGACATTTCTCCAAATATTCTAAATTCCTTTACATGTATATTATCATATATGTATTTCCCCATGTATTGTATATGTATGTATGTATGCATATAATATATACATGTTGCTTGCAACTTTATCTTTGCATTGCCCATATAATACCACAACCACATTGCACACAGACACGCACACATTTGAACACCAATACACAAATACATAAACACACATTGATACATGCACATGCATACACACACACACAGATGCACAGAGACACAAATATTGACTAATACTGACATACAGTCACAATGTGTTTATTTGGCTGTGTGTATTTCTGAATGTGTCTGGCATTGTCTGCCTGTGTATGTGCCTGAGAATGCATCTGACAGTATCCTTGTATGTGAATGTATGTTTCTGAGAGCATGTGTATGTTTGTGTCAAGAACCGTATGTGTGTGTGGTAGCTGCCTGCTGTGTTTTATTTATATGGGGGGCTGCCTGTGGCCTTTGTGCACTTTGTCTATGGTGAAGCTATGTTTTATAACTTTATGTGTATGATGATTGTATTCAAGGGTGACTGTGAAAGGGTGAAAAGGGGAAACTGTGGCAGGGTGAGTTTGGAGGATGAGGGGGTGAATGAGATAGGGTTGGGGGGGGGGTGAGAATGAGGAAGGGGAACTGTGACATGTTTGGAGGAGCATAAAGTATAAGTTTATGTTTAAACTTACAGTGAGAGGGGAGATAAGCGTCACAGGATTAAATTGTTTATGTGACATGGTGAATGTGGCTTGGTTGGGGAGGTGAGTATCACAGGGTTGGGGTGTATAGGCATTATTGGAGTGAGTGTAACAGGGCAAGGGGAGGTGAATGTGACAGGATTAAGGGGGTTAATGCAACAGGGTGAGTGGCAGGGTTGGAGGAGGTAGTGTGACAGGAAGAGGAGTGGGGAGCATGACAGTGATAAAAAGGTGAGTGTAGCAGGATTGGAGAGAGTGTGGCAGAGTGTGGGGAGGTGAGTGCGGTTTGAATGGAGCGGGTGAGTGACAGGATCAGGAGGGGTTAAAGTGAGTGTGGCAGGGTTAAAAGGGGTTATAGTGTGTGTGGGAGTGTGGTAACAGTGTGTGTGTGTGTGTGTAATGGTGACAGGGTGTGCGGAGGGGGGTGACAGTGTGTCGAGGGGGGTGACTTTGTGTGTGTGAGTGGAGGGGATGACAGAGTGTGAAATAGTATGACAGAGTGTGAAATTAGTGACTTAGTGGGGTAACAGGGGGCTTAGTGAGGTGGTGACAGAGGACTTAGTGAGGTGGTGACAAGGGCCAGAGTGGGGGGTAACAAGTGTCAGAGAGGGAGGGGATGGCTGTGTGAGGGAAGGAGGGGTAATAAAATAAATAACTTTTCTTTCCCTGGTGGTCCAGTGTCCTGGCTCCCTGGTGGTCCGGTGGGCTTCCTATCTGATCTGCAGGCCCGCCAGGTGTGAGCTGCAGACCACATGATAGGAGTCTTGTGATCTCCAGATGTCAGAGCGTTGCAGCGGGTCTGATTGGCTGGGGATCGCGAGACACTTCAGTCTGCAGCTCACACCCGACGGATCTGTAGACTGAAGGCTGGCTCTTTGGGCAGACTGGAGGGGACTCGCAACTGGCGGCATAAAGGGCAAGCTGCCGGGCCCCCTCCTAATGTAAGTCTGCCATAAGGCGATTTAGGTGGCTGCGATGCCCCAGCCAGCCTTAGGCAGCCGCCTAAATCACCTAATTAGAGAGCCGCCTCTGCATGTCAGTGAGTCTGTGGACTCGTAATGAGCTGACACCAGCCTATCATGCTCCTGTGCCTTGCATGTTGCTACTAACTAATTTTTCAGGTCTCAGAATCTCCAGATCAACTCAGAACTGATTTTCCACACACCTCTCTGGAAATTCCATTTCCTATACAATCTATAAATTGGATCCTTATACTCACCTTTTGTCTTGTATTTCTCCATTGCAGTTCAAATATTTCCAACTCAGCTGCTGAAAGCTAACTAAACTCTCTTTTCTACACTCAGCTACATCCAGTCAGTTTACCAAGTATATTGGTTTATCTTATTTGGGAACTGCTTTCTGCAGGAATCACCAACTTGCCTCAAGACTTGGGTAAATCCCCTGCTTTCCTTTTTGCTTTACATTGTTCAAAATCAGGTTTTGATTCAGACTGTCTTATTTAAAAAAGACTTTCATGTTTATTTTTTTCTAATTGTTGCTGGTAAAAGTCTCTGCAAATTTATATATATTTTTTACTGATTGACCTGTAAGGAACAGAAGTGAATATGACACCCCATCTGCCCTGTACAAATTATTCTAAATACATATTATTGTGCAGTTTCTGAAAAAAAGTTAGATCTCATCACAGGTGTAATATTTTTTAACGAATATTTATAAGATATTTTCATATACTAAATGTGTTGCTAGCATTTTACAGGGCAGTCCTGCATTTTGAGGTACTGTCCCAGCAAATATAAATTCCAGAGACTGGTCCCTTATTTTGAAATCTGCCAGCAGATTTCAAAATGCAGGAGGCATCATGACACTAGGACCATGCACAGAGTACTTCAGCAGTGTTATGTGCATGGCCTGCTGGAAGGGAGCAGTATTCCGTGCACAGTCTGCTGGAAAGGAAGCAGTGTTCCATGGATGATCTACTGGAGGGGAGCAATGTTTTGTGCATGGTCTGCTGGAGGGGAGCAATTTTCCATGCATGGTCTGCTGGAGGGGAGCAATGTTCCATGCATGGTTTGCTGGAGGGGAGCAATGTTCCATGCATGGTTTGCTGGAGGGGAGCAGTGTTCTGTTCAGTGCATGGTCTGCTGGAGGGAGCAGTGTTCTGTATATGGTCTGCTAGGTCGTCAGTTAGCCTGACCACTCCATTTGGTGAATGGACCTGTCCCTTTTAAAGTGGACCGGTCCCCTGCACACCAGCTCTTTTCCCTGCCCACCTTTGTCCTGGAAGGTGGGCAGAGAATGTTGACAAGTATAACTTTATAATGTAAAGTATGTAGATCCCCTACCTACATACTGGCATTTCTGGTTCAGCTTTACATGCCCAAGTTCCTATTTTTCACATCTGAATTTTATTTTTCCTATGTTCACCATCCCATCTCTGGCAGAATTATTAGGTAAAATTGTCAGGAATTCAAAGTGAATTTCAAGTGTTAGCCCAAAATAGCTGAACTGAAAATATAGCAGACTTTTTCAAGGTTGGCTGTTTTGGACAATTCATACCATTCTTATTATCCTGTGCTTAAAGCATCTATTAGATTTTCCAAGTAAAAACTGCTCCTAGCCCAGATAACAACTTTTTTGTCCACAAAAAAAACTATTTTTTTTATCCCCAATCCTTCCTTGGTGTCAGTTAAACAAACATACTTACCACAATCTGTTTTTCTGCTTTGTGCACCTCGCCCTGATTTCTGTAAGAAAAAGTAACAGTTGTTATTATAGATATCTTCTTTCAACATCTCGTATTATAAAATCTTTTGTACTTTCATCTTTGTACTTACAACTCACAACGAAACTATTTTTCTTGAATTCTATTTCCATATGTCCCAACATTTTAGACAAAGACAAAGAGGAAAACTAAATGTATGGGTATCAGTGTGAATGTGTGGCCAGGACAGTGCGGTTCTGAGAAATTTTAGCTGTCTTACTGATAACATTTTTTTGCAACTAGAATGTAATTTAGAACAAGAACGATGTATCCTATTTATTTTCATACAAATCTCTAAACACATTTCTTGTAGTTTAAGACACATTGCTGAGAGTAGTATTGCTGTGGAGCTCTGTGATACACAGGGATTAGGTGCTTTCCTAATGTGTCAGACAATATCTTCACTCATTGTTAAAATATTTACCGGAAAAAAATTCTCATTCAGCAATAACTCACAGCAGAGGGTAGAAAAAAACTGAAATGGCACTAAAACTTAATCCCAATTAAATGACAGAATAAAATATTATCAAATAGCCATACAGTATTAGTGACTGTTAAAAAATGCTGGAAATAAAAATCATTATACACTGTGCCTCTCTTAGGCCTCTTAATATTTTCACTAGCCCTCCACTATCCTTCCTGTCACCACTAGTTCTGCCTTCCCTAAGACTCCTTTTCAGAACAGCAGCATTACATTCCTGAACCTACACACCCAAGTAATTAATTCCACTACTGCTTCCCATCATCCCTGGCATTCTTTAATATGTAATAACACAATATCTTGGATATACCTTTTTAATGGTGGAAGAGCCAGAATCTGAAACAAAGACATTGATATTGATTAGTTTGCAATCTTCATCCTGGTTAATTGCACACTTAGTCATTGCCTGTTGCCTGCCCAATCTATTCTATTCTCCAGTCTTAGGTCGGTTATATTGTCTAATCTCCTTGCTGATTAGGGTGTCCTCTTCACACTACAATAATGTTTACATTTTATATCAGAGTCTTTGCTTATATATTCATACCACATAATTATTCATGGTTGCCAAGTCTGAACCCATCATTAAGGTCTTATGTCCTCCCCAGTTTGTGCAGGACTGATCCTTCATTCACATAATGTTCCTACTTACAAGGAATCACATAGCAATCCCCAACTCTTTCACTGTCAACACAATCAACATATGAAGCCCCTGATATAATAACACAGGCCTACTATCCTTATCCTTAATGTAGTTAAGACTCAAGACTTCTAAAACTCTACCCACCCTCTGCTTAATATCCTATTATTTCCTATTGGGGAAATATATATATGCCTCAGACATTTCACCCTTTCCACAATGTACTATTTTTTAATAAATGTAATTTAAAAACAGATCACCTCTGGGGGCGGGGCCTGACAGCTGAGCTAGCCAGACTTGTTTGCTGAGAGCTCTGGTCTGACTGAGCCTAAAAGTGACTTTTACTAGCCATAATTGTGTTTTTTGCAGCTCAACACAAATGGGGGCTCACTGTTAATGTGAGTGGGGGCTCGTGGAGACCAGTCCCGTGCTTTTTTGCCGAGATACACCGCACCCCACACATGAGGCCTAGCGTGACAGGCGGTCTAATGGCCGGGAGAGATGTCCAATCTCCTGTCATGTTGACCGCGCCAAGCAGCAACCTTTCTGATGCCCCGCATCAAACCCCTCTAGACCGGTGGGGGTCATCCCGGTCCCCGTTGGAGAAACCCTCATACAGTCCACCCTGCCAGAACTTAGACCGCATCCTGAGTCCAAGATGGCCGCCGAGCCACGACCTCAGAAGCCTCATGAGGGTCTGGAGGCCTGGAGAGAGCGCTTCAAGGCTAAGTCCAATCAAATCTGCCAGGATTTCTGGAGGCGTTTGAAATGCAGGCCTACCCACCACTACTCACCTCCGACACTGGAGAAAGAGGCTGACGCAGCGGCTCACCGACACAGTGCAAGGTTGGGGCCCAACATGGAGTTGCGCCGACATCGCCACCTGACTTACCAGTGGTCTCTAAAGGCACTGTGACGCAAAGCAGCACCGCACCACTGAAACTCTGCCTTCCTATCCCGCCGCTGCCCCACTGCACGGCGCTCCAGAACAGAACGAACCCACGCTTGCAAACCGCCCTACTGGAAGGGTCACACATCGCAGCACCACTTAGAAGCACCGAGTGGGCCCAGAGCATCTAGTCCGGTCCATGGACTGTGTTACTTGCCGGCCGACACGACGCAGGAGTGCGCAGGACTCTGGGGCTGGGGGCATACGTGCATACAGACAGGTGGACTCCTGATAACCAGAGTCGGCAGCCTACCATTAGTGGGCATCGGATGATCAATCCATACATAGTGTGTTAGGGTGACCTTGCTTGATATATGGTTCTGTATAAGGCAATTAACTTACTGACTTATTCTTACTCTCCTTCTATACGATTTCCACATTTCTCTTTAATGCAGTGCAGATTTCTTTGCCAGCAAAACCCATCTAGCATGTTAGCTCCTGAGTACCACTACCTAACACCTCACTGAGTCTTGCTAGACTGTTATTATGCTAGGATAGCCTAGACATGCCTACTACGCTTAATCTGGGAATGGGCTCCATCACTACACGGAAAAGCCCTACTATTTACTATGTACGCCCTCAAGCAACCTGTCACCCCATAACAACAGTTCATCATTTACCTGCTGTCTTACAATAGCAAGTTGGGCCCAAGCGGGCATATCCTAAGCCATGTCAGCCTAACTGGCAGACATTACCCCTGCTGCTGCACAAATATCTCAGCTCGTAGAGAGCATGTTTACCCATTATCTTAATATGTTTATAAGCTCCTCAGCACCCAACGCCTACCTAGCTACAGATTTAACTACAGTTTAACGCGATACGCAATTTTCTTTTCTGTGACCACATTAATGTCAGTCTACATAGTATGTCTCTATCACTCATGATGCTCTCGCATTACCTGACATTATATGTTTAAGCTTTTTTATAAACTAAAAATTTGCTGTTTTATCATATGCCAAAATATTTTGCCTCTTGAAATGACTGTCGTGGCTTAAAATGCTTGCATGTCAAACTTATGCACAACAAAAATAAAGAATTAAAAAAAAAGATCACCTCTATTAGGATTATATTCCATGTCTTTGTAATGTATCATTCATTAACATGTCACTTCTATTTTGCTTCTATTGTTTAAACTTACATCATGCTAGTAGGCTTACATCATGCTAGTAACTTTTAAATGTAAATCTGATCCATCATCAATACAATGTAAACCAATATAATACATACAATTGCCTCACCCACTCCTCCATACCTGGTCCTTCTAAAATGACCAATTCCACTCTACAGTTTTGTCTTCTTTGAATCTTTGTTTCTTACCTTGTTTACCGCAGCATGGAACTCTACCCAAACATTCTTTGTGTGCTGGAGCTTTGCAGCGACAACATCGATAACCTTGGAAGAACATGCCTCTGAGGGGACAAACATCAGTGAGTATGCTGATTCTACTTTGTTGACCTTCCTAATTCTTGTTGACATCCATATTTATCCCATACTAGTGTCTATGTTTGATCTACATCAATTATCGGGTTTGCTAGACTATAAAGTTTTGATTAGAACCATACTATCAGTGGTTACCTCTGGCTTATGGTAAAGCCCAGAGAGGAAAGTACCAATGATTAGCACCGGAATAATGTGAGATATGGTAAAAGAAAGAGATACTCATATTAAGAAGGGAAGGTGATGGACAGCATTATTATGGAGGACCATGTTAATAAGATGGGGGAGATAGAGGAAACAAACTGTGGGAAAATGAATGAATGGATGGACAGAAACAAAGTAATTATTTTTTGAGACGGTGTCTTCTCAAAGGAGAACACATTGTTAAAGTTTTGATAAGGGTGGACAAGATGTTTAAAATGATCCTGTAGGTGACTAGATGTATTCCACACTCATGATCCAGTAGTCCCCCTCTTGTCACCATGCCTGTCCCTTCTCACCGTAAAAACATCTGGCATGCTTTGCATGTGGCTGTTTCTTCAAATGAATACATCTGGAAGTCATGTCCATTTGAAAGGGCATCGTCCGGATATATATTTGAACTGTAGAGTAAATAATTACACGCTATTTAAGGCACAGTCTACAAGTAAAGATATACTGTACTGTAAAATATGATTCATATGCAGGTCCTATATACATATTCATAGAAATGCTTCCAATTCCAATTCATTTGGCAGAATTGGGAAAATGTTGCCGGTTATCTAGCTTTGCAATCTTCATTTGTCTAATTTTTAAAACATTGTTTCCTTCTAATTAACAAGAATTTCTGACAAAACAGACATTTTACAACAAAATGTTTGCAGGTGAGCCACTGCTGATACATTATAACAGGCATCTCTTCTAACATGGCTTCCACCCCATCTCTCTCCCTCACCCTCCTGACGTATCACAAATGAGATGGTATCAAGGAGAAGAGGAGAAGAAAATTACGACACACTTTAAGAAAGCATTTACATAAGGTGAAACACGTTAGTGGTCTTATTATAATCTTTTATTCTTTGATAGTTAAAAATAAATTTCCTTTTTAATTTTGCTCCTGCATACCTTCTCATCTGTGATACACCTCTCCTGGTAATATCTGAGGTGGAGATTTGTTTCACTAAGGTGCTAAGGATTGAGCAATACCCTCAGATTGCTCTGGGAAAAGTGAATAATAGCCATTTCTTTCTTTGCACAGTTTCGTTCATAGAGAGCACTATGTTTTGTACTTCTATTTATATGCGCTACTGCAGTGCTGACCACTCCTGATTGGGACATATGAAAGTGGAATCTGTACCTTTATTCAAGGCTCTATTACTTGTCCGGTGATGGCCCTACATTCCATAGAGGAGGACAAACCATATATCCTCAGGCGGGAATTGTTCCACCCAGGCACAGAACCTCTGAGCTGGTGTAAAGCTCTATTGAATGTAAGTGGCTCCAATCTCCACATATTTTTGGGTCCTTATACAGAGAGACACTCCACCATTGAATTTTCTTCTGTTCCTTTTTGTATTTTATATACATCTACTGGAAGCAACAACCATCCACCTACTGTAAACTATCAGGAATAAATGAGCTGTGTTCAGTTATCAATCAAATTTCAAAATATAGACAAAAATAGAAGACTTTTCCTCTCAGCTATTTTGGCAAGGATTTCGTAAATCAGCACTCAAAGGACCAAAATAAGAATACCTCAATATCCTTAGTTGGTATGGTGCCATAAATCTATAGACATCCCCTAAATGTTTTTTGGAGCAGTTTGACAAAAAAGCCACAGCACCCAACAAAAATAATTGAAACACTGAGACTACACCTAAAGCCAGCAGAACAGCACCAGGACTGTAATGGTGTCACCCTCCTATTAAATACTATAGGAACCAAAACAACATTAGCTTAATGAAACAGTTTTGGTGTATAGATTATGCCCTTGCAGTCTCACTGCTCAATTCTCTGCCATTTAGTAAATCACTTTGTTTATGCAGCACTAGTCACACCTCACTGCATGTGACTTATATAGCCTTCCTAAACACTGCAGAAAGAGAGGCTTAAACTTAATTTATTGCACAATCTGTTTAATATAGAATTTCTTATCTCCTGCTCTGTTAACAGATGTCTAAGTTCAACTTACAAAGCAGGAGATAAAAACTCCTGGGGGGCGGGGCCGAACCGCAGAGCTGAGCAGCAGCAGCCATTAACAGCTCCTGCATCAAACCACTGAAAAAGCGAAATAACTATTCCAAAACGGCACCTAGAAGCCAGGCCGGGACCACCAAGCGATGGGGGAAATCGGGACAAACAAAAGGATACATTACAAGCGACGATCGACCCGACCCACGCCGCTCACACCGGTGAGGCCTACTAGCTTGGCGGGAGAAGCGGCCGCTCTCCTGCAGCCGAAAACTAAGGGGCGACCAACTCAGGGCCCTCGTTCCCCCCCCTCTGGACCGGCGGGGGATATCCCGGTCCTACCCCTCATGCCCAACCGACCACACGAGGCCCGAGCGTCGGGACTACGGAGTCCGGGGAACGCAGACGGAGCCCACAAAATGGCGGATGGCACATGCTCCACTGCCGAGCACACGATCGAGAGGGACACGGAGCTACGGTACAACCACATATTCAGAGCGACCTGGGAGAAGCTGCAGGCTCTACTGTGGCCCCAGCAAGCGGAATCCTCACCTGGCGGGACGCTGCAGGGACTGAAGCGTATGGGCACAGCGACAAAGGGGACTAACCCCACTATTAAAATGGACACTCACGGGAAAGGGTCTGGCCCACCACTGCCCAAACGGAGCGACGCCGCACCTAAACTCAAACCCCGCCAAACTAAGGGGACCCCACTGCACAACACCACAGCCAGCCTCGCCGCACAGCGATGACCCAACGAAGATCCAAAAGTTGCAAAACCCACCCAGGCAGACTAAGGGGATGGCAGACCGTCAAGCCTGCACTGACAAAAATCGCAACACGGCCACAGCATCGCTCAGCGCAACTTACAGCCAGGACCCCAGGAGGCTTGCCAGACGAGTCTGTAACCTCCACGGCCGCTTCTTTCCTCTGCACACCCAGACCGCAGAGCAAGGAACCCAGACACCCGCAGCAGGGAACAGCACAGCCCCAAAGAGGCATCGGGCGAGCCAGCAAGAACGCGCCGTTAGCAGTGTTCCGCGACCGGGAAACCAAAGAGGTCATATGGGGCCCCACGGAAATCACTGAAGTCTGGGGGAATTGATCTTCCGAAAAGACAAACAAAGAGAGAAAAAAACCTGACCAAAGAGAGACTTTACTGTATTATAGTGACTCACACTAGATGGACGCAAGTTTGATATGCCTACTACATTTTTCAATATTTTTTTTTGTATCATTACTTTTATTCTGCTTTTTTACTAATTGTCTCCTCTGCTTGAGCAGCACTCGGCAAGCATAGGATTAAGCAGCCGGAGATAGACCAGTTGCATGCTCCAGTGACTCCATGTTTTATTAAACATGTGCAAAGCTTCAGCTACACCAAAGCTTGTTTTCTATCTATCTAACAATTAGCAATGTCATTTAGTCATAACAAATGATTTAGAGTTAGATGTATATACCTAGCTTGTTCACCACTGTATCAATCTGTGTGTATTAACCTATAACATAAAAAAGCGCAAGTACTAACGTCCACAGGTACACTTGTATTAGCTGAATGTTGCCACTAGTGCTGAACTACATTACCTGTAGTACTTATATTGTCTCTAATCTAATCCACGCATGAACCAAACCTGTTTGCATGATATACTCACATTACAACTGATGCTTTAACGTTAAACTCAGCTTGATAAAATATAAAAATTGTGCCAGTTAATCGTATACCCCGCATGTTAAGCGTGGGAATTTCCTGAGGATTGCTTTTGGGGCACCTCAAGCTTACCTGTCTTATTTAAGTGCACTACAAAAATAAAGAATTAAAAAAAAAAAAAAAACCACCTATTCAGGCAGAGAATTTCCCATCCTTATTGTTCTTACCACAAAAAAACCTTTCCTTTGCCTTAGATTAAATTTACTTTCTAGTGTAAAAAAAAAAAAAAAAAACTCCTAAAGCAAGTTAACATCTGATTGAAACCAAAACATTTGTTTCCATGCAGGCGTTGTGAGGCACATCCATGGAACGTGTGGCTAGGGCTGCATAGACAGAAATAAAATTAATTTAATTCCAAAATGGCAGAGAATTGAGCATGATCTATGCACCCAAACGGCTTCATTATGTTAAAGTTGTTTAGATGTATTCCATTAATTCTTTTAATTAGCATCCGATTCCTCAATAACAGATATACACAATACAGTTGGCAATTTCACAGCAGACATAGCTGTTCCCCTTTATATTAGTGTGTACCTACAGTGCCATCTCAAACTGCTCCATCCATTTCTTCTTCAGGTCTCTGGTCTTAAAGTACAGTTCATAACCATGAGATCCACGAGTATCAATCAACAGGAACATGTGTGACCACTAAAACACAAAGACATAGTTATGACTCTCGCAGCTTTGGAAACTTTGCTACGTGTTCATTTACAGGGTTACATAGTAAAGTGAAGATTGTCAGGAATTCAAAGCGAATTTGAAAGCCAAAGTAGCTGAACTGGAAGCATAGCTAACTTGGAAACAAATTTTCCAATTCGCCTATTTTGGCCTTAAATTTAAAATATACGTTAGATTTCTGATAATTCTCATGAAAGTTCTGGGTGAATAATACAAAGGTTAGAGCTTAGGGATGTAATTATGGATTTAACAATGTTGCAAAAAGAGAAGCTGTTCCAGGAAGCCATGGCCTGGGAGGGTGCAATTCTACCATACAACAGAATGACAATTACACGTGGGGTTATTTTCTTAGAGCAGCAGTTCCGAATCTGGGGTATGCATACCCCTAGGAGTGCAATCCAGTTCCCCCAGGGGTAGGTAAAAATAAATAAATAAAAATGTAATGGCGATTCTACAGCCGGTGCACCCACACCACACTGGTTGGGAATCACAGGGTGAGGGGCCCCTCACACGTGTCTTCAGAGGCCCGGTCATGCGCTGCAGCGCTTTAACAGCATTACCAGGTCCTTTCTTTTCTGCAGGAAGTGCTGGGAGATGTTAAGAGAGGAGGGGGCAGACCAGGAGAGGAACAAGCCCCTAAATCCCAACAGAACCAGCCAGCAGAAATCACAGTAGGATGGTGGCTAAAATATTGACCTGTGTGTGTGTGTGTGTCTGTATGTATGCAGTGTTTGCACCTGCATATGTGTATCTGTATGTGTGTCATTGTATGTGTGTCAGTGTCTGTACATGTATGTGTGTCAGTGTTTGTATCTGTGTCTGTGTATCTGCATCTGTGGCAGTGTGTGTATCTGTATGTCTGTACATATGTATGTGTGTCAGTGTCTGTATCTGCATGTGTTTCAGTGTTTGCGTGTCTGTGTATCTGCATGTGTGGCAGTGTGTGCATCTGTATGTCTGTACATCTGTATGTGTGTCAGTGTTTGTATCTGTGTCTTTGTGTGTGTGTGTATGTATGTATGTATGTCAGTGTTTGTATCTGTGTGTCTGTGCATCCGTATGTGTCAGTATGTGTGTCAGTGTGTGTGTCTGTGCATCTGAGGCAGAGGAAGAGCAGGGGAGCCTGGGGCAGAGGGGAAGCAGGGAAACACACAGTGGGAGATGATGCAGGGGAGCCTAGGGCAGAGAACAATGTATAGATTTGAAATAATAGCAACTATATTATTACAAACATTTTGCTAATATGAGGGGTACAATGTATGGAAATGGGCTGCCAAGGGAACACAAGTGAAAAAAGATTGGGAACCACTGTCTTAGAGGAGCATTCCAAGCACCATAACCACTCATAATAGGACCAAATGCAGGAAATGTGGGCAACAGATGCCTGGCGAAACCCAGGTAAGTTGCAAACCATGCTATAATGGTTTGACCATGTTGTGGCACTAGGGCACTCCAAACACTGTCCCCCCTACATCAGACTGTAGTGGTTATGGTGTTTGGTTTGTCCCTTGAACTCTGAATTGTAAAGAGTTAACATGTAAATTAAAAATATAGGCTTAAATTGCTGTATTTATTGCTGAGTTGGAGAATGTTTTCAGGTCAGCTGTTTTACATTCAGTTTTGCAGTTTACATTGTAATTCTAGTCTGTGTGCAGTTTTCCAGCCTTCTTAATCAATAGGCAATTTGTGGTTGTCTTCAGGTACAGAAGATGCCATTTAGGGGTGAAAAAAAAGCATGTATTTGAGTATTCACTAATACAACTATTCTCAAGGATGCTTAAATATGTGTTGATTCTTCTTTTACAAATCAAATAGTATCAAAGGCAGACTTGCTCATGTTACAAAGTTGTACATATATCAGATCTCAGAATTTCCACTCACCACTAGCCATTGGTAAGTGTAAATTCCACCCTGGCAAGTAGACATTCAACCCTGGTAAAAGTATGTCCTGCAAAGGCGTGTAATATTTAAGGCCTGGCTAGTAGTGTAGGCAGAGACGTATCTTACACGAGGCAAACAAGGCATCTGCCTTGAGCGGCACTTTGCAGGGGGCGGCAAAAAAAGCCACCCTAAACGCCCAGGCAGATCCCTTGCTTGCCTCGTGTCCTGGGGGCTCAAGAGCTGGCCACTTTTGAGCCCCCCGAGGCTGGTGGCGGGCAGCGAGGGAGCATACTCATCTGATCTCTTCCTGCTCAGATCCCTCCGCGCCGCTTAATGAAGCCAGGAGCGGGAATATGACGTCAGACTGGCTCCCGGCATCACTAAGCGGTGAACGAGGGAGCTGAGCAGGAAGATTAGAGCTCCCTCGCCACCTACTCAGCTGTCCGCCCCCTACCTGCCAGCAGCCCTACTGGACAGGTAAGTAATCCACTCCAGCTCTCCCAGGGAGTCTGGGTGTATTTAAAATAATAAAAAAAAAATGTGAGTGTTGGTGGTAATGTCTGTGTGTGTGTCTGTGAGTAAATGAGTGTGTGTATCTGTGAGTGTGTGTCTGTGAGTGAATGTGTGTGTGTATGTATGTGTGTGTGTCTAAGTGAATGTGTGTGTGTGTCTGTGAGTGAATGTGTGTGTGTGTGTGTCGGTCAGTGAATGTGTGTGTGTCGGTCAGTGAATGTGTATGTGTCGGTCAGTGAGTTCATGCGTCTGTCAGTGTGTGTCCGAGTAATAGTGTGTGTCTGTCTATCGGTGTGTGTGTTTGTCATTGTTTGTCAGTGAATATGAGAGTGTGTGTCTGTCAATGAGTGTATGTATCTATCAGTGAGTGTGTGCGTCTGTCAGTCAAAGTGCGGCCTTGACTGGAAGGGGACGGAAACATTTTAATTACCTGGGTGCCTGAGCACCGTCCTGCCTAGGGCAGCACAAATCCTAAATACACCACTGAGAGTAGGGCTTGACATGTTAAGCCATGCGCATATATTTGGTAATAGAGATACACTATATGCGTAGCATGCTTTTGTGGTTGGAATGCACTGATGTAGTAATATTACCTTTTTATTCTCTCGGTCCCCAGATGAATCATCACGTATTTGATAATTTTGAAGTTTTATCATTTCCTTCAGGTCAAACATGTCCCCCTTTTTTTTACTAATCAGAAGCACCCGGTCCAGGAGGAAAGCATATCTGAGTAGGTCAAACAAGAAACACAATTACAAATTTTCAGAGCTTTCTGTATGCAAGGCCAAGATTCGAGTATGCTAGGATCTACATGAAAGAGGTTTACTGACTTCAATCCAAATGATCTCACACTTTATAGAGCTAATGTGTAAAAAGCATTGTTGAGCGAAATTCTTAGAAAGTACTGTAGATATTTACAGATACCAGCCATAAATAGCAGCTGATGCCCAGGAATGCAACTTCCAGTATTGTGCAATGTGTGTCCAGTGATGCTAACGCTAACTCATGTTGGTTGTGATATATATATAAAAAATTAATTATTGGGATGAATGAGTAATAGATGTCATAGAAGGATCTTGTTTCAATGGGTTATTTGTGTCACTGCAGACAGGAGTCCGTGGGAGGAATACGTGTTATTAGAGTCACATGCTAAGAATTTGAATGGCTAATGAGCATGAAATAAGGAATTGAATGAATCTGTGACAGGAAGCACTCATGTGACATGTGGTTATTAAAAGGGACACAGTAGGCACTATCGCTACTTCATTTATTTTATTCACTATGTATAGTGCATGAGTTCGCTCCATTTATTTTAAACCATTTTGTTTTATTCTTGTTGTGCAGTCATATATTCACACATATATAGATAAAAACTAAATATAACAATCAGAGTAAGGGTAATATACAATCAGGGTAGTATATGCAGTGATGTAGCAAAAAAAACCAAGAAAATATAACCTTCAAAATAGCATACGTATCGTAAGCTGCACATTTCTAAAGAGTAAGATAATGTTGAGCAATCACAGAAGAGATTAAACTATTGAAACCACTGAAAGGTCATATAGCAAAGATCAGTGCACATATATAGAAAGACATGATACCAAAGGTAAGAAACAAAATGAGGCCCAAAGAGGAAGTCAACAGGTCGTCAAGAAGAGACCATAAACCGATTTCTAAACTAGGTAGGGGTAACATAATCTTGCAACGTTTGCTTATTGAGGCACTGTGATGGAGCCAAGGAAGAACACCATACCAGACCCAGAATTGCAATGGAGCCGATACCCTATCAACATGGACCCACAAGCGGTTTAACACTAAAGGTCCATAGCCATCCACAGACAGGAGTTATGACTAAGGCAGAGATTGCACACCTATTTCTAGCAATGCCAATTCATACCAGCAATGAATGCTGTTATAGGCTAAAATCAGTCAACTGATACTCTCATCCAATCATAGACACCCATTGCTGCTCAGGCTAATATATCCACATTAGCCCAAGCAACACAGAAGAAAAACAGTTTAACGTTCAGTGGAAGGATGGTGCCAGAGACTCCAGAAACTATAACCACGTCAATGAGAGGAAGCAGCGCCTACAGTGTCCACTCAAGCTTTGTCTGGGAAGTCTTTGTTTCTGTGATAGAGTTTGATGGGATTTTAAGTACTGAGGAGCATGACCTCCATAAGATGATAGACGAAAGGTGCAAGTAATAATGAGAGTAGTTGGCAGGGTACTGTACAAACAGCATAGTCTCAGTATGTATAGTCTCAGTATGTATGGTAGAAGCTGCTAACATGATCTGGTAACAGATCTGCACATCAAGAGGAAAGAGCGTGGCTAAATTACCAGTGCTAGATTACATTAAGTAGTGTAGATACATTAATGAGAAAATGGGTTTTGCAACATCGAAAATATTCATGAAAACCAAAATCTGAAAGGTAAAGAAGATCAGGTGAGCACCCATTGCTGAGCAAAACTATGAGCAAGTGATGGAGTGTAGGCTCTCATAAACTGCATATTGTATATAGTATATATAGTAATGAGCAGCAATATATAAACATAAATCACATAAGAGAGGTATTGTTTTACCTGTCCTGTTTTGATTTTCGATCCACTGTAGTGAATTTAAGCTCTCCATCAGTCTTTGGTCGTCCATATTGAGCAAGGGATTCATTCTGTTGGAACAAAATCCACAAAAATAATGTTGTCTTCTGAGCTATGAGAAGGTTACGGAAGCATAGTGTATGTAGACAATAGAAGCAGCTCAATATAAGTGAAATTGGGAAATTCTGGTTACTATGCCGCCCTGTAAAGTTCCATTAACATTGTACTTAGACTCCATGCTTTTTATAGCATTATCAGCATGGGTCTGTCACCTTAATTCTACCTCAAAAGAAACTAATTGAGCCTTGACAGCTAAATCTGAATCCATAGCGAGTCTTTGTTCCAATATGCAGTTGAAAGAGTGATAGCTTAAATTGTCAGTTGTCAAGAATTCTTGAAAGGCTAAAACTGTGTGCTAACTATTATTTATGTTTCCAGTGAATATCACACACAGTGCCAGGTGGTGTGGGACTGGCAAAATTAACTATTACATTCCTAGAGCTGGACCTGCGTTCACTTTTATATATAGTCATCTGTTTGGGATTTACTGCTTCAAGGACACACTTAGCAATTCATGGTACGAAAACCATAACTGTTGCAATGTGCGTTCCTTCTAGGTAACATTTACTACCTCTCTAAAGAAGTTACTGTGCTGTTTTCACATCTCATTTAGATTGATAGCATCTCCCATTTTAACCATATTCATTTACACCCCTTCCTCCCAGATGTACCAGATTCTCCACGGAAAGCTGTATATTAGTAATCTGCCTCAGAGTCTCGTTATCTCTCTTCACTTCATTAACACACTGAGCCAAGTCCTGTGGGAAGATACACAATGCAATCTGTCAGGAAAATGACAGCTGTACACATAAACAGCATTTAACGTTCTAAGTGGTAATACACATTGCAATAAAACCATTTGCTGGGAAAACAAGAATAAATGATTTTCAGCATAAAAAGAACATACCTTGCAGTCTCACTATATGTACAAAAGCTACAAAGCCTAGGATGGATTTTGTTTGACATATTTGTTCAACCTCCCCCTTCTGGTGCATCATTAGGAACGCGATGACGTTTTTATGCTATTTCTATATTTTATTCCCAGGTTAGGATGTGTGTCTAGATTTACTTAATACACTACTGCCCTGCAGTATGTAGAATTTATCAGCAGTTATCACCTCAAGATATGGTTTCTACACACTACAGGGAAGCACTTTCCAAATGTTGCCCCTAAAATTGTGTGATAAAAGTGAAGTTTCCTGGCGAATCGCATAAGCTTGTTTAACTCTTAACATGATGTTACCTGTTCTGATTGTAAAAAAAAATGTGCAATGTTTTTCAATGCCATACTAACGATATTGTATGTCTACATGTTGACTTGCACCAGTTATTGTGGCAGTGCAAACATGGTTGTTCACACTATGCACGAATAAAATAAAGAATTAAAAAAAAAAAAAGTGAAGTTTCCTAGAAAACACTGGGTGTATATGGAATCTAACTGCATACCTAACCTGCCATACTGAAATTACATTGTATCATTTTCCAGAGAATAAAATGTCATCAATGTACTGTGCTAGACACACTTCTAGCAAATGAAGCTGTTATGGTGGGAGAGAGGCATACCAGTTTGAAGAGTACGGGTGATTTCACTGTGCACCCTCCAAATCATAGAGAAAGCAACAGAGAATTCTATTTTTGGGGTGATGAGGTAGGGCACCTTTTTGACATGGTGGAAGGAACCATATGTTAATAGCAGCTCATTGTATTGTGTCTCTCCCACAGGGGACGAGTGCAGGGGTTTTAGAGTGAGCCCTTATATGATTTTTCATTCAGTAAAGCTGTTATTTGTGAGATCTTTATGTACTTCTCCTAAACCTCTGATGGCACTTGAGTTAGCCAAATTAACATGTATCAAAAATTAATACTAACAATTTCTCACCCTCATTGCATCTAGAGCCAGCTTCAAATTCTCTTTATCTGTTGGATCCAGTGTGTGTTTTACCAGCTCCTAAAGAAATGACAGAAGACTGATATCAAGCATTGACTTGTCACATTACCTATATACAGTGGGACCTCGGTTTACGAATTTAATGCGTTCTCCGGGATGTTTCTTTTCGCGAAAAATTTGTAAACCGAAACGCGGTTTCCTCTAGGAATGCATTGAAAACCAATTAATCCGTTCTGGAGGTCATAAAAAAGTCAAAATGAGCTGGCTTGGAAACCAACCCACAATGCAGAACACACAATAAAGGGCATGCAAACTGCGAAGCTCAGCTCCCTACCTTTCCACAGCTTGAGAAATGCACCAAAAAGTCCCAAAACAACTGCAAACAATTTCCAGAATGGCTCCAAAACTCAATGTAAAAGCCGCTCCAACACTTCCACACTCAACGCCATGTGCTACTCACAGGCTCCAGCATGCAGGGGGCGGTGCTATAAACCTCCCAGGTGCAATGCATCCTGGGGAAACTTGCTTTGTATTGCGAAACATTTTTGTAAACCGAGGCATTATTTTCAATGGATTTTCATTTGTAAACCGAAAGTTATGTTAACTGAGGCGTTTGTAAACCTAGGTCCCACTGTATATCAATGAGTAAAGCAATTAGAATATAGCTAGAAGATGATTAGGAACATTTTACATATGGGGCAGCACAGATAATTTTTAAGAAAAATAAAGTCAGAAACAATTTGCTTACTTTGACTCTTGACTCCTTACCTGAAGCAAGAGATGATATTTGAGAACCCGCTGCATTGGCACCATAAGGAGATCCCGCAGGGAAAAGCGTCCATTATTTGCTCTCTGGGAACATTCCTGGAAAACATGATGTCTTAATGCTGCTCCGTAGCCTACATGCTTAAACAGCAAACATCACACAGCTATTTCTTGGCTAAATGTGTTCAAGACATAAAGTTCTCCTGCTATTAAGGACTTACAGGATGATCTTGGATGATCTTGGAATGCAGTGTCGGTCAAAATGTATGTACAAAAATAATGCAAGTACTGAGATTACTGTAGCTAAAACATGATACACAATTATTCATTAGAATCAGATTTTTGGGACTTTTAAGTAAATCAAAATTCTCCAAAGCAGCCATGTTTTATTTGAGATATTTTTGACCAATATTTAAAATTCACAATTCCTGACAATTTATGTTTTAGTGAATTAACCTGATAATGGTATGTTATTATCTCACTGCTAGGAAAGAACTAGAATCGGTACCTCTACTTAACACTTAAGGTTCTGCTAGTTCAGAAGGAATTAAATCATATTGCTCCTCTGTTATTACCATTACTCACCTCCAGTTTCATCTTGACACCTTCATGGTTCTGAGAGATTTGCTCTAGACATTTGGAGGCAGACTCTACTTGACTACAGTATGTGCCATAGATAAGAAACCTGGTGGATGTAAGAATGTATTAAGAATCTAAGCGAATCTAACTGCTGTGGATACACATTTATGTGTTTTTTTTTAAAGTACTGTATACAGATTTCTATATTTCTTACTTTTCCTTGTATCGCAGGAATACTTGAAATAAGTTATGTTGACTCTTGGGTACAACACAGTTCTTCAGTTCTCCCAGAAAGTTTTGGTGTAGAGTGCGTAGATCCTGACATATGGAGAAAAAATAAAGTTGGATAAATTATACTGAAATGCAAATCCTCCAAGTACTACCCACACAGGTCAATATTGAGGGGTTTTATGGAATTTGTGTGCTTGTGATAAGAATTAGGCTTTTCATGATTATATTCGTAACATAACCTAGAGTCTAGGGGTAGGCAACCTTCGGCTCTACAGATGTTGTGGACTACATCTCCCTTGATGCTTTGCCAGCAATATGGCTGTAAAAGCATTATGGGAGATGTAGTCCAAAACATCTGTAGAGCCGAAGGTTGCCTACCCCTGACCTAGACTGTTGGTATGTGTTGAAGACAGGTGTGGAACCACTGTTTAACTTACACTTTCTGCACATTAATTCAGTAACACAGGGCTGAATTCACAACGAGGCTAATGGAGCTGTAGCTCCAGAACGCCCTCTGGCCTTAAGGGGTTAAACTTCATCAGCTGACCTTTAGGGTTGTTCAGTGAGAATTGTTGGGAATTTTAAGTAAATTGAAAATGAATAAAAAAAAATTAAAGGAACACTATAGAATCAGGAACACAAACATGTGTTTCTGACACTATAGTGTTAAAAACACTATCTAAACACCCTGCCCCCCCTCCTCCCTAAATATAGTAAAATCTTACCTTTATCCCACTCTGCCCCAGATCTGCTTCCTTAGCTGGCATCACTAGAAGTGATACTATCAGCCAATCACAATGCGTTCCCCACATAGGAAAGCATTGGATTGGCTGAGATGGTCAATTCTGATGATATCAGCCAAGGAGGCGGGCCAGATGCATTAAATTAATGCATCTTTATGTGTAAAGTTCAGTGTCTCCATGCACACTGTGCAGCACTGTCCCAGGAAGAACCTCTAGTAGCTGTCTGAGGAATGGCCACTGGAGGTTTCTCTAGGCTGTTAAATACACACTGCCCTTTGTCTGAAAGTACAGTGTTTACTGAAAAAAAAGTCTGCAGGAACTCACTATAGAGACCAGAACAACACCAATAATATATAGTTGTCCTGGTTACTATAGTGTCCCTTTAAGTCCAATATAGCTAAACTGGAAAGATTCTTGAATTCAACTATAGTTCCAGTTCAGCTACTTTGATCTTAAATTAAAAAAATTCACTTTGAATTCTTGTCAATTCTCACTTTAGTGAATAACCCTATTTGTGCCCTGATGTGTCCCTTTCTACACTGAAACAGAGACAAAAGGAGATTTTAATCAAAATGTTGCAGAGTGTTTGCAATATTTGTTTGGCGCAGTTTATTAATAAAGGAGGACTACAAGGGCAACATGAAATTATTTGATACCGGCCTTACAATATTAAGAATGAGACAAGGATTTAAGACAGGAGACTAATATACTAAACAACAAACAAATATTTGCTTTACACAACAACAAAAAAAGACACGATGTTCCACTCTCAACACATCTATAAGAAGGCTGACATTCAAAAAGGTATGCCCAACAAATGCTACTATAGTAACATGCTGTGAAATTATCGTAAACAAGCAAATCAAAGGTAATATTCCCTCCAAAAGAATAAATGTGTGTGTTGAACATATTTGCCACACTAATAGTAGAGACGGGGAGTAGAGACAGGGTGTCAATGAAAATAAATAAATAAAATGTACTCTAATTACCTCAATGTTGATGAAGATATCACTCATATCTTTCCTGCGTACAAACATCTGAAGAGGCTTCATAAAATACTGCAGCAAAAGATGATATTCATGTGATTTTACTAACAAAAAGTGCACACTATATGACAATATTAACAATGAAGCAATCAACATAGAAAGTCAGGAGAACCAGGACCGGTGCTAGGATTTTTAGTTACACAGGCGAAGATGCCTTTTGGTGCCCCCCCACCCTCGTTTAAAATAAGGTTCATACAAACACAGAAATAATTATACAGAGACATACAGACACAGACAGAGACATACATGCATACAGAGACATGCAGGCATATAAAGACATACATACAGAGGCATAACATCATACAGACACATACATACATACATAGACATACATACAGAGACATCCAGGCATACAGACACATACACGCATACAGAGACATACCGTCATACAGACACATACATATATACAGGTATACAGAGACATACAGGCATACAGACACATACGTACAAAGACATACAGGCATACAGACACATACATTTGTACATACAGAGACATACAGGCATACGGACACATACAGACAAAGACATACAGGCATACAGAGACCTACATACATACATACAGAGACATACATACATACATACATACATACATACATACATACATACATACATACAGAGACATACACAATTACATACTTACATCAGTTCAATCTTGTCCCCTGGATGCATGCTGTCTGGCTCCTTGGAGTCCTGTCCTGCAGCCCAGCCCCATCACTGGGCGCCAGCCGCGCTGTGTGGTACACAGGGAGCAGGGATATGATGTCATTCATATCCTCGCCCCCTCCACACAGCCTGCGGCAGACACCAGGGTAGGTGTAGTGGCGTACACATGACCCATGGGGCCCCAGTGCGCAAATTGATCCGTGCCCCCCCCCCCCACGCTTACTCTGCGCGGGCCGAGGCCGCAACACATGGCGGCGGTCACCTGGTCGCAGGGGTTGCAGGGCTGTGACCCCTGCGACCGCGGTATGTACGCCAGTGCATGCAGATGCACACACACTTAAAGGACCACTACAGACACCCAGATCACATCAGCTCAATGAAGTGGTCTGGGTGTCAGGTCCCTCTAGTTTTAACCCTGCAGCTGAAAACATAGCAGTTTCAGAGAAACTGCTATGTTTCACCGAGGGTTAATCCAGCCTCTAGTGGATGTCTCACTGACAATGCGTGCGCGGCAAGAGCATTCGGAGCTGAGAGGCGGAGGGATCCCCAGCGCCAAGGGAGTCCGGCGCTAGAGAAAGGTAAGTGCTGAAGACACACACACACTCTCACGAACAGATGCATACACACCAGCTAACAGACACACATTTACTGACAGACACACTCAGCGACAGACATACATACACACTCACTTACAAAACATACACTCTCACTGACAAACACACACTCACTAACAGACATCAAACAGACTCACTAATACACACACAAACACACTCAGTAAGAGACACACAGTAACACACTCACTGACACTCACTAGCAGACACACTCACAGACACACTCACCGACACTAGCAGACACACTCACCGACACTAGCAGACACACTCACCGACACTAGCAGACACACTCACTGACACTCACTAGCACTCACTAGCAGACACTCACTAGCACTCACTAGCAGACACTCACTAGCAGACACTCACTAGCACTCACTAGCAGACATACTCACTGACACTAGCAGACACACACACTGACACTCACTAGCAGACACACTCACTGACACTCACTAGCAGACACACTCACTGACACTCACTAGCATTCACTAGCAGACACACTCACTGACACTCACTAGTAGACACACTCACTGACACTCACTAGCAGACACACTCACTAGTAGACACACTCACTGACACTCACTAGCAGACACTAACACTCACACTAACACTTTTCTTTTCTGTCATGTTGTTTCTTTGCTATTTAATGCAAAATAAATCCATGTTCAGTATATACATAAATCCAACTCACAGTACCTAAATAAATTACATTTTATATACATTAGAAAAAAAAACACTCACACTAACACGTTTGTTTTTTTAATTTAATCCCCCAGCCTCCTTACCTTGTTGGAGTGCTGAAGGGATTCCCTGGGGTCCAGTGGTGCTGCTGGGCTCCTGGGCGGGCGGGTAGGCAGGCTGGCAGGCGGGCACACGCGCGAGGGAGCACTCTCCCATGTGTGCTTCCTCTTCAGCTCCCTCGCGCGCCGCATACTGATACCGGAGCCGGAAGATGACGTCATCTTCCGGCGCCGGCATCCCTATGCGGTGCGCGAGGGAGCTGAAGAGGAAGCACACATGGGAGAGTGCTCCCTCGCGCGCCCGCAGAATCGGGCGCTCGGCCACGCTACAATAGGTCGTCGGTTGGAGGGGAGCGCAGTGCGCTTCCCTCCTTCCGGTCAGCCTGATTTTGCGCCCCCAGGGCCGGTGCGCCCTAAGGCGGCCGCCTGGGCCGCCTTACGGTAGCGCCGGCCCTGAGGAGAACCAGTTTATGCCACAAATATTTTTGGATGCCCTCCATTTTAAGCAGTCAGTTTAAGAACAGTTTGGCTTTATCCCTTTGGACTGCCAGGTGTCGCTCCCTGCCTCCCTGCAGGTTAAAGTGAGAGACAAAAGGTCCAGTAAGTAGCGTCCATTAGCTATTCTGAGCTCAGCCTTGCAGTGTAGGGCTAGCTTATTGGCTGAGAATGTAATCTGATCACTCCCAGGGAATGTGCTAAGCCTTGCACCTCCAAGCTTTGCATCCTACCCCTGAAGGCTTTAATGGAGGAGGGGATCGGCACCCAACGGTAAGAAGTCAAATCATTCTAAATCTATTTGACTATTTACAAAAAAAGGGGAGTGTTTCTTTAGCTATCTGACATCAACTCAGAAACTATCCTTCTCCTGACCTCTATTCACATCTCCTCACAACTGTGTATACCTGGCATATAGATCCCAAAGTGTCTGTATACTTTTCTTCTGTTTGGTGGAGTTCTTGAAGGCAGCATCTCCTCATATCATCAGTAGTCATTTTCTGTCAGATAGAATAATAGTAAGATAGTAGTTATTTGGTATTATTAAGATTACAATTCTCTTATTTGGTGGGGCCTCTGTATCTCCGCACCTTCTAGAAAAGCTATTCTATTAGTGTTAGTTAAATCCAAATATATATATATATGAACTCTTTACTACTAGCTACACTGAACAAAATTATAAATGCAACACTTTTGTTTTTGTCCCCATTTTTCATGAGCTGAACTCAAAGATCTAAGACTTTTTCAAAGTACCCAAAAGGCCCATTTCTCTCAAATATTGTTCACAAATCTGTCTAAATCTGTGTTAGTGAGCACTTCTCCTTTGCCGAGATAATCCATCCATCTCACAGGTGTGGCATATAAAGATGCTGATTAGACAGCACGACTATTGCACAGGTGTGCCTTAGGCTGGCCACAAAAAAGGCCACTCTAAATGTGCAGTTTTACTGTATTGGGGAGGTCCTGGGAGGGTGCTAAAACCAGTCAGTATTTTGTGTGACCACCATTTGCCTCACGCAGTGCAACACATCTCCTTCACATAGAGTTGATCAGGTTGTTGATTTTGGCCTGTGGAATGTTGGTCCACTCCTCTTCAATGGCTGTGCGAAGTTGCTGGATATTGGCAGGACCTGGAACATGCTGTCGTATACACCGATCCAGAGCATCCCAAACATGTTCAATGGGTGACATGTTCTTTGGTTATGCAAACTGATTGTTGCACTAGCTGTCCGGGTGGCTGGTCTCAGACGATCTTGGAGATGAAGATGCTGAATGTGGAAGTCCTGGGCTGGTGTGGTTACACGTGGTATGTGGTTTTGAGGCTGGTTGGATGTACTGCCAAATTCTCTGAAATGCCTTTGGAGGCAGCTTATGGAAGAGAAATGAACATTCACTTCAAGGGCAACAGCTCTGGTGGACATTCCTGCAGTCAGCATGCCAATTGCACGCTCCCTCAAAACATGCGACATCTGTGGCATTGTGCTGTGTGATAAAACTGCACATTTTAGAGGGACTTTTATTGTGGCCAGCCTAAGGCACACCTCTGCGAACAATCATGCTGTCTAATCAGCATCTTGATATGCCACACCTGATTTAGACAGATTTGTGAACAATATTTGAGAGAAATAGGTATTTTGTGTACAAAGAAAAAGGCTTAGATCTTTGAGTTAAGCTCATGAAAAATGAGGGCAAAAACAAAAGTGTTGCATTTATAATTGTGTTCAGTGTATATATTAATTAATGGTATTTCTCTCAGCCCATTCCCTCTGTAGTTACTTCATGTCTCTCTATAGTTACCCCATCTCTTGGCTGTACAGGTGGAAGCTCTGTCTTCATGAGATCCTCATAAATCTCATTTCCTTCTTCTTCGTCCATATCAACACAATCATAGAGATCTTCATCTTCCTCCCCTGTGTCACTGTAAGTGTACCGGAATTAACAATGACAGTGATGTATTAATGGTGACATGGTATCAACGTTAACATTTAATACACTATTGTATTTGTAATAATACAGGCATTATTCATAATTTTTTGAAACAGGGGTAACCAACTAATCTGTAAGACAAGCCCACTGCTCATTGGCTGTTGCAGTCAAGTGCACCTTAGCACTCTTTAAAGGGGTGTAACCTAACACAATGTGTACAACATTTCATACAGCAAGAGACTTATTGTTTTCCCCAGACGACTCTGGTGACAATATTTGATGCTGCAAGCTAAAAAGTAAACAAAATGTTGTTGTCTGTAGCCCCACTTTACAGTCCAATGTTAAGATTTGATTTTTTTCTTGCGTGTCTTTACCTCTAAAAAACCCAAGGGAGGATACACTCCTCAGCTCCTCAAACACCAAAGAATGGAACCCCACCTTCTCACCACTTTGCATTATTATTAAAAAAATGTATTCTCTCTGATTGGATATACCACTAAAGGTAGATTGTTATCGTACGCCACGGCTATGCAGTTATCAGCATTGTTCTATTTAATGTTACCATTTCCCCTCACCATTTGATTTTTTTTTTTTGTAAATCTTTATTTTTCGAATGTGAAAATGATAAACATAAGTGTAAGATCACAAAAGCCTGTACATATCGAAACAGTAAATATCATGTGTATGGATGACTAGAATCGCTTCACAAACATTTTATAATTACAGTTGGTCTCAATGTTATAATGAGTAATACAAGTCTTATAATTGGTATGGTAAAGGGTACCTATTTGCTAGTGTCACCCCTAGTATTTTAGGGGTGCGAGCTACGGGGAGAGGGTGGGATTGACTAGGACTGAGTACTATGTCTAACGTCTTGCCCTACGTCCCGAGGATGTGGGTTTAAGATGTGGCCCTTCTGTGCTTAGGTCTAGGAGTAGACCATGATGGTCGTGGGGTCCCTCTGTGGGTTTCCCTTCTAGTTCTGGGTCCGCTCTCGTCTGACTAAAGTTATTAGGTGCACCTGTGTGCATGGCACGTAAGGGGTCTTAAGGTGCCCTTTTTTTCTATTGGTGGCTGCGTGTAGTCGCTAAATCAGTTCACAGCTATGACTGGTATGTCTAGGTGGTTCCAGGTCGCTACAGTATGACAGGATCAGGTGGAACCCGTGTGGTTCCAGGTTATGGTTAACAACCTATTTGACGTGCCTGATGCCAGTCCGTGTGGTTATGTCGCCCTTGCTATCGGTTTCACCATTTGATTTTAATTTATTCATATTGAAGTATCACACATGCCTGTTGTGACTTAACATAGAAATGATTAATTATCTTTGGAAGAGTTACACTCACTCAATCTGGTCGGAGAGGCCACTATAGATATCATCATCTGTGTCTAGCTCCTCTGTAGGGAATGGCCTGAAGACAAGGTAAAAATGTACATAGTCAAACAAGGATACAATTATAGTGGGTGCCCACATATGGAATATGGTGGCAGTCCACCATTATGAAAGCAGTTGAAAAATGTGAATAATCGGTTATGATTTCTTAGCCCAGATAAGTGAAATATAGCTCATGCATAGAACTGAAAGAATGTAATTGTAATACAGGTACTCACATAAAGCCTTTACTCTGAGATATTTGAGTCCAGGACAGAATGGACAGTGTGTTGATAACCTGGAGAAGAAATGGTTTTGCCACATCATTACAATTGCTCTCCTCAGTTCCTCCGCCTCCACAGCTCAACTCCTTTGCTCTCATTCCACTGTTCAGTTCTTCACACTCTACTTTTACCAGTTTATTTTGACACAGGAATCTTATACATCAGTCCCTCCTATCCTTTTACATGCTTTTATTTCTCTCATGTGTTTTTAACACTTTCTTCTACAATATAAGCTTGTTTGAGCAGGGCCTTCATCACCTTGTCTCTGTTAATATTTTGTATGTCAAATGTTTGTTGTATAATATCCTAATATGCACTGAGGAATATGTTATGTTACTTTTATATTACAATTACATGGATATTCAGTGCATTCATCAAAACAGAACAATGGTGGACAGTAAAAATAATCTTTTCTCCTGTTAATTAGTGTTGAACAGACCACTATGCTAATACATTAAAATAAGATGACGGGGAGGATTGTATTTCAAACTTTTGTCCCATATGCTTGCTCCCTTTTTCCTCAAAGCTCTAAGAAAGACTTGTCTATACGTGTTTGGCTTGCTGCCTCAATTCCAACTTTTTACTCAACCTTCTTTAATCTTTATTGTACCACCTGTGCAGCAATGACACTCAGATCTATCTTTTTTCCCCTGATCTCTCCCCCGCTCTCCTAGAATATGTCACTGGCTGCCTTTTTTTCCATCTCCGAATGCATGTCCTTCCGCTTTCTGAAACTCAATCTCTCTAAAACTCAGCTTCTATTTGCTTCTATTCGCTCTCCCTGCAAGTTGATGACACCCACACAAGCCCGTTCTTGCAAACTCTCAGTATTGGTGTTATTTTTTATACTGGCCACACCTTTGCACCTCACGTCCAGTCTGTTACCAAAACCTGTCGATTCCACCTTAAAAACATTGCCCACGGGGGGCAGAGTCTGACCGCCAAGCAGCACTGACGTGTGGGGTAAGAGCTCTCGCCGGGCAGACAGAAATAAAGCCGTTACCGGCGGCCACACAGCTCAAAAACGCATTGGGGTGCGCCACCCGAGACGGGGGTGCACCACAGAATCGGAGGAACCCTTTCCGGAGCCTGTCTGACCCTGAGGCCCGACACACGAATCGCGACCTGCGGGAGTAGATGCCGGGAAGAGGCGGCCGCTCTCCTCGACGCCGGAAACCCCCAGAATCAATAAAGATCTCCTACCCCCCCCTCTGGACCGGTGGGGGTCATCCCGGTCCCTGCCAGATAAGCGGACAAAGTTTACGCCAGAGAAACGCAGCTAAACAGTCGGCTGAGACACGAGTGTGTCAGAGCATGCCTAAAATGACCGCCCAGCAAGGGCCAAAGAGGGAGCACGCAGACAGCTACCCACACTCGCAACACCTGGAAGCCCTGGACCAACTTTGCTCGAGTTTATACGCGACACTATGTGACAGGGGAGTGTTTTACCTTCAAGCGGCTAAGATGGTGTCCTCATGGATCCGTCCAGAGACTCGCCAACGCCACTACGGAGCTCCACTGCGGGCCTTCGGGGTGGACAGGCGGCCCAAAAATCACGGCAACAACGGCAGCGGGCAAAGGTCCGGAGCAAACTGGGTGCATGCAACCACTCACATACAAATTAGAGCGGGACAGCCAGGCAGCCACAAAGCCCCAACAAAGCACCTGGATACAGCACCTTAAACCAGCAAGCCTATACTCTGCAATCGTGGTTTACAGCAACCTACCAAGCCACAGCACAGCCTACTGCCGAAAACAATCAAGCCAGAGAGGGACCCTTGCCCTCCCCAGTCGCAGAGACTGTCTATCCCAAATGGCCCATGTGCGGGGTCGGCTGATCCAGGACTGGAACTGGTATTACCATAAGGGGCATTGGCATACACTCCAGTCCCAAGAAAAAATGCCTGAGGTCACATCTATACACTAGGCGACAGCCGACACTAGCGAAAGGCCTACCGCCTTTAATACACACTACACTTGTTCACAGCTCGGCAATAGCTTGCAACCCAACATTATAATCATATATGCATATCTACCCTGATAACACATTATTCACTGCATAGATGAGCTTGATCAAAACGATAAACATGTATTTCTCTGCCTACCTAATATATTTAACAAGAAATTCTCATGACTGCTATATCCTCTGATTGAACCATCAGCCTTGTTTTCCATGCAGACTTGTATGTCCCAGCATTCATTATACTGCAATAGTGTATAACTAAGCAACCTTAACTCATCCACATGCTACACTACATGGCAGTAAATATTCATCAATGTTAAGCCTGTTACATTGTTTGTATTTCCAAAAAAACGTGCACGCACTCATGCCACTGCTCATTCTATATGAATATATATGTACACTGTTGTGGCGTTTGAAATGTCATATACATACCTGCACAACAAAAATAAAGAATAAAAAAAAAAAAAACATTGCTCACGTCTGCCCCTTTCTTACACAAGATGCTGCTAAGTAGCTAGTTCACACTCTTAATTTCTCACATTGATTAGTGTAATTCTCTTCCAATTGGTCTCTCCACAAGCCGTACTGCCCAGCTCCAGCATTTTGCCATCAGGTTTTTTTTTTCTCTCTTGTTGCTCCTCTCATACCTCTGTCAGTCCTTACATTGTCTTCCTGTATTCTATAGAAGTTAATTAAAAATACCAATCCTCAAAAAAAATGTGTGCTAACTTACTCTGTTTGCCATGAACTGTCTTATATTGTACGATACTACCTTGCTTGTTATTGCAGTCGTGGCATCATAAACACTTTTTGTTATTTCTGGCACAGCAAAAATAAAGAATTAAAATATATATATATATATATATATATATATATATATACACTAATCCTTACCTACAAAGCTCTAAACAACTCTAGCCACTGTTATATTTCTTCACTAATTTATAGGTACGCCACTTCTTTTCGCTCTGTCGTTAACCGCTGCTTGCAACCTTACTGCAAATTCGCACTTGTAGGACCTTTCACTGACGGCTCTTTGCCTCTGGAACAACCTGTCTACCCCCTTTAGACTCTACCATAGTCTTCAACTATTTAAAAAGCTCCTTTAAAACTCATCTCTTCAGAAAGGCTTATGGCCTCTCAGATTAACTTTTTAATCACAAACCTGTCTCTTGCTCTCTACTACATTGTCAGTATCCACTCTCAAATCCAGTTCTGCTATCATCGCACCTTGTTATTTGGTTGCTATCCCCCTTGATGCCATTCCTATTGTGTTTTTTTTACCTCACTTCCTCTAGACTGAAAGCTTGTTTGAGAGGGGCCTTATCAACCCATTGTTCCTGTAAATTTGCCCCATTTTATCATATTGTAAATCACTATGGAATAAGTTGGTGCTATATAAATGCCAACAATAATAATAATATTTATAAAAGTAGTTCTGAACAGGGTAGCTTGGAATCTTTGAGATTTCATTGTAGCAAAAGTTAAAGGACATTTTTAACACTGCAATTTAAAACATGCAGGTTTTTTTTTAAATTTTTTTTTTTGAAACTGCACATGTTCACATTGTGTGGTTAAATCCAACTCTAGTGACAGTGTTCCTGAAAGCCTCTATACACAAAAACTGCTTCATTAAGCTGAAGTTGTTTTGGTTACTAAAGTGTCCCTTTAACCATGACTAAGTCATGTAGAGGTGCTTCCATGCCGGAGTAGGCTTTGCCTCTTCTGTAGAAATACAATTATATCATTGTGGGTGCAATGATATAGGTGAACCCAGGAGCTAATTCCACTTAAAAGGCTTGAGTCACCAGTATGGATATGTAGTGTGAATACCAGGCAATTACTATATATATAGTGTGTGTACCTTTAAATCTGTCAGAAGACAGGATGGGGTTATAACACACCAATTGCTTATATTAAAACATATATCTAGTGTGTATCCCTTTAAATCTGTATAAGTCAGAAACAGTATGCTCATCAAGATAAAACTTCAAAGTATATGGATGACTGTATTCTATATGGAAAATTAATTACCGGAATCCAATAGGTTAAAATTGATATAGAATTTATTAAGAGAAAAAAAATAATAACAATAGTAATAACTATGTCAAACCATAATTGCTTGTATAGAATGACAACGAGAAATTTAAAATATATATGTATATCGAAAAATATAAAAATATATAAAAATATCAGTTGGGGATAATTTGCAAGAATATTACCAGCAAGTCTGTGTTGGTATTTCAGAAAAAATCCTTAGGACCGATCAGGATGGCTGTGGATACGATGTTGCAAAAAAATGTATCATTTGTTGCCGGCTGCTTGTGAGGTTGGCCAACCTCACAAGCAGCCGGCAACAAATGATACATTTTTTTGCAACATCGTATCCACAGCCATCCTGATCGGTCCTAAGGATTTTTTCTGAAATACCAACACAGACTTGCTGGTAATATTCTTGCAAATTATCCCCAACTGATATTTTTATATATTTTTATATTTTTCGATATACATATATATTTTAAATTTCTCGTTGTCATTCTATACAAGCAATTATGGTTTGACATAGTTATTACTATTGTTATTATTTTTTTTCTCTTAATAAATTCTATATCAATTTTAACCTATTGGATTCCGGTAATTAATTTTCCATATAGAATACAGTCATCCATATACTTTGAAGTTTTATCTTGATGAGCATACTGTTTCTGACTTATACAGATTTAAAGGGATACACACTAGATATATGTTTTAATATAAGCAATTGGTGTGTTATAACCCCATCCTGTCTTCTGACAGATTTAAAGGTACACACACTATATATATAGTAATTGCCTGGTATTCACACTACATATCCATACTGGTGACTCAAGCCTTTTAAGTGGAATTAGCTCCTGGGTTCACCTATATCATTGCACCCACAATGATATAATTGTATTTCTACAGTTTGGGGCAGTTTTTTGGTGAAATTTCTGCCTATACCCAGTTTTGAGCACTCCATTCCAAGTCAGACTCCCTCATCCCTGAGTGTTGCTTTAGGCATACCAGAACAACCTACTTTTTGCCTCTTCTGTGATTGACATAGCAGAAGGCAGAGAGATGAGAAGTGCTGAAGTAGTCCTAGCACTGGCAAAATGTGATAAAAGCTTTATTTTACCTTTTAACAAAAGGTGAGAGGGGCTATACATAATTAGGGACAGGGGCACTATAGCGATAGGAATACAGGTTTGTGTTCCAATTGCTATAGTGTTCCTTTAAATCCACACTGGGTTAAAACATACTAATTATGAACACAATAATAAAATGTTGAACCAGGAAGGATGCATTTAAAAGTAAATTGACTAAGAACAGGAACAGAGCAAGTTAATTGTTAAGAAAAGAGACAGCACTATTACAAAGATTGTAACAATTCAAATCAGTTACTGGAGCAGAAAAGGAGGAAACAGGAAGCCTAGCCTAGAAAAAAGGAACAAAGCAATGAATGAGGTAGAATATCTGAATATACAAGCAAGGCAAACAAATAAAACATGACAAAGTAGTTAAAGTTAAGAGAATACATGAAGTAGTCATGGTCAGGGACACTATAGTCACCAAAACAACTTTAGCTTAATGAAGCAGTTTTTGTGTATAGATCATGCCTCTGAAGTCTCACTGCTCAATTCACTAACATTTAGGAGTTAAATCACTTTTGTTTCTGTTTATGCAGCCCTAGCCACACCTCCCCTGCCGGACTGACACAGCCTGCATGAAAACAAAATGGTTTCATTTAAATTTTCAATCAGATGTAACTTACTTTAAAAGGTTGTTTCTCCTGCTCTGTAAATTGAGCTTTAATTAAATGCAGGAGGCTTCTGCGGGGGCCTAGCAAACTATTAATAGAGCAGGAGATAAGAAATTCTAAATTAAACAGTATTTGCAATAAAGAAAGTGTACACATTAGATGACTATTTACAGGAATTGTATAGGAAGGCTGTGTAAGTCACATGCAGGGAGGTATGCCTAGGACTGCATAAACAAAGCAAATTAACTCCTAAATAGCAGAAAATTGAGCAGTGACACTGCACGGGCATAATCTACACACGAAAAGGGCTTCATTAGGCTAAAATTCTTTTGGTGATTATAATGTCTCTTTAAGCATGCTAGGTTAAATATCCATAGGTGGAGTCAAACGGTTGCCTACATGTCCAGAGAAGTTAAAGGTTGACCCTTATATATAAAATGAATAAAGTTTAAAAGCTCACATTCTCTGTATTGATAAATGAGACTCAATAACAATATGCTCAAAGAATATGATTATTGAGATGCTCAGGACAGCACTGTCAACAAAATGAGTTAATTATGAGTAAAAAGAAAAAACTGAAATTGACAATACATTGGGTACCAATGTATTGTCAATTTAATACAGGATAGGGTAATCATGTAAAAATACGTAGAAGAGGAACCCAAGGGTAATTGGAAGGATGGGGAGTGTCAGTCATAGAGGTGTCTTCAAAATATAGTAAAAGGAGTACCTGTCTTCTTTTTTAATATATCTATGGCAACCACTTCTGTTTTATAGTAATACTGGATGACCCATGTTTTGGCACTATCCCTTTATAGATTTACGGTTTGTTTAACAGTATTCCTAAAATATTTCTTAAAATGTTGAATCCTGCTAATTTAATAGGAAGTTAATATGTTACATGCAGAATTAAACATGACGGAAGAAAATAATTATTTGTGAAATACAGATTTAGAAAAGTGAAGTCCAACTGCAATGCTGAAAGTCCAGGAGTTCTTTGAGATAGGACACCTAAGATAATGAATTATCTAATTGTGTAACCCTGTTATTTTCATAACAGTCATCATATGCACTAGTAAAATGAATATATAAATTGTGTCCCCTACATTACTACATACCATACCTGTTTTTCCTTTCATAGCTATGTTGTTAAAGCATTGCAGATGACCATGTGCGCTCTTTATCAAAATACCAACATTCCAGATGGTCCAGTGGATTCCCTGGGGGTCTCCCAGTGCAACTGCATGTCTTCCAGTCTGGTACTCTGTGGGGAAGTCAAAGTGAAGACTGGATATCCTGGGCTGGCGCCTGCGCTCTGACTTCCTCCTAGAGCACTGTTACAGCGAGGAACCACAGAATGATTTATGATTTAAGGGCCGTGCAGGAAAATCTTTTAATCTCCCTTCCGACTCGAGGGGAGATCTGATCAGAGTCAGAGCTCCAAGCTCAGACAGGCGCTAGGGACACGTGCACCTACAGCCGCCCCCTGGTTTTGCTGCAGAAAAAGTATATCTCTTTTCTGGGGGATATAGAAACCTACATCACTGATTTACTACATCTAAACATTACACTCTCTTCAGAACTGGGATTTTGGGGTGTACCTTCCAAGACTGTCTTAAAACCCTGACATTTGTTCAGTTTGTCTTTGCAGCAGCCAGGAAAACCATCTTAAATATGTGGATAAGTACAAACAGGCCTAGTCTTGCAAGGTGTATGGTTAAATATTTTACCTATTGAAGGAATTCTAGGTAAAATTATTTCGGAACTGGGGTCCATATATACAAAACTTAGAACCTTCTTTTAAAGCATTATTCAAACAAACTTTTTAATGTCCCTCTTTACCCTTAGAGGTACACCTCCAATTAATGACAATCTTTACCTGAAGTGGAGGTTTTTCCTCTTTGATAAGCATACTTTTCAGGTAATCAAAGAGGCAATCAAAGAGACAATATAAAAATTCCAAGAACTAATGACAGTTCCCAGATTGCTATAACATTGAGTCTTCCTTCAGCAATAAAAGTATACATACTATGCATTTAGCGTATACATTTGAACCTCTCTTACTGAACTCATAGAGGTTGAACTGACTTTGGACAAATATGGTTTATTTTTCTGTGAATTGAGTAAGTTCCTTAAGATAACACTAACTAGCAATCAGGTGAGCTTTTCACGGTTATGTAGAGAGTGAGAAAAGCCACTGGTCATGAGCATGCACGGTGTGACCACAGGCAAAAACCACATATTGGACAAACATGTTCTTTTTATGGATATGGTTAATGAATGAGTCATAACTATATCCTTAAACATGTTACTGTGCATGCAAAAACAAGGTTAAGTAGGAGATCTTTGAAAGACTTGTTCATAGTTCTCATAGTTTTTTTTTTAAAATATAATTTTTAGTTTTTTTTGTCGGAGCGACAAAACGCTCTTTGTCTTGCTGCAAGTATGTTACAAAAGGAAGGTGGCATTATTCCATAAAGACTATTTAGGATGGTCAGAGTGAGATGTTAGATCAGTGGTCCCCAACCTCTTGGATCATGGCACATTTCAATAAGATAACAATTGTCAAAGCACACCTACTCTTTTTATTTTTACTGCTTCGCCTCCATGACTAACGCTGGAGAGCCAGAAGTTCCTGCTTAGGAACTTCCAGCTTTCCGAATTTAGTAGCGAAGGCAGGGAGTGCTGTCCAGCAGTCCCCAGGTAAGAAGCCAAACTATTTACAGTGGAGCGTCACGGCACTCCGGATACCATAACCACCAAAAAGAGGTGTAGCGTTTGGATATACAAATGTGTGTGCTGCTAATTTTAGTTTCTTCTGTGTGTGCCTCATAATATATCGGATGCATTTTGACCATCAATATGCCAGCTTTGTGGTATTTTTGGAGGTGAAGAAAAGTTAAACATTGCCAAAGTAAGAAGAGTTACTTCTGACGGTAGAGATTAAAGAATAAATATAGGCAAAAGCAACCAAAAGTCCATGAAAACCTTAGTTCCCTCTCACATTGGTGACAAAGGTACGATTCATAACTAAACTGTTCAAACAACCATTGAAGTATGCAACCTGACAATAAACAATAGTAGCTCAAGTTGGATGACTGACTGAGACTGATGTCCTTCGGATGGGCTTTCCAAGACACTGGGAGGTACCTAGATGCACCAAATGCCAGGTAATATTTGATTGTTCTTATATGAGTCAAACTAATTCCATGATACCCTAAAGCAGGCCACTGCCCAAGTTGAGTAGGAACATGCACAAGCTGATTAAAATATGAAATTACCAGAGGAGATTCAAGAGGCAATATGGCGGGATATATTAATTATGGCAGAAGCTCACCCTAAGGAGAACCCTTATGCCGAAGACCGACCTAGTAAAGGAAGGAGAAGTGATGATGGTGAAGGACCTGGGGGCCAAGACCTTGTACTGTGTAAGGGGACCCCAAATTTCTGATGGTAGCCCTGGCATGAGTTAAAAGGCAGGTATGGCGGGGGTCGTGGCTGACTCATAACTGATCAGATGTAAGTCCGTGAAGCTCCGCATCAACTCCGAGAACTCCGAAAATGTATGCAACCGAAGCCCAGCAGAAGCCTACGCAGGAGCGCACCCCCACAGAGACATAATGGGGCACAAGCACCGCAAGTTTTACTCACCATAGCTCCCCAGACAACCAGATATACTCTTTCAAGTGGCCTGTACCTCCTGCACCTTCCAAAATGGCAACCACCACGAGGCTCAAGGAGGAAGACTCAGAGGAATCACAGAAGGAAGAGGAGCTCCTGGCCTCATCCAGGCAGAGCGTGCACTCCCCGGAGACGGAGTCAGAGGAAGACTCGTCTCCCCTTATGAAGGGAGACATTCAAAAATTACTCCTGGACTTGCATGTAATATGGAAGGCAGACCTCCAAGAGACGCAAAAGGAGGTGGGAGCACTCCAGCAAATGGCCAGAGGAGTGGAAGAGAGGCAACAGGCCTGCCTGCAAACTCAGGAGACTCACCTGGAAGGCCTGACCCAACAAGTCCAGAAACTGCACAGAACAGTGGCCACAATGGAAAACCGACATAGGCGCCGGAATATCTGCCTAAGAGGTATACCATAGGTAGTAACAGGGGAGGCACTACTGCCCTACTCCCAAAAGCTAATAGCTTCAATGAGCCTAAAGGGGGGAACAGACCCTTCCATGTTACTGACAGCTTTCCGGGTGCGAAGGCAGCTACTGCCCCGGCCGCAACCCCTAGAGACAAAATCATTGTCACCAGGGACATAACAGTGCGCACAGCTATAATGAACCACTACAGAGCTATGGGAACAGTTCAGTATGAGGGAACCACAGTGTCACTCATCAATGACATCCTGTTTGCTGCTCTCATGGAAAGGAGTAAGCTAGCACCAGCAGCTAAGAAGCTGAGGGACCACTTGGTCCACTACCTCTGGGGAGCTGACGGTACTTTACAAGTCCCACGAGGAGAAAAGATCCATACACAGTCTTCCGACGAGGACCCAGAGAAGCTTATCCAGAGCTTCAAATTGCAAGCTCGACAAGCTGAACGTGACTAGCCAAGGAGCGCTCAGGTGGGGACACGCAGAGATGCAGGGGAAGGAACCTCATTAACCCTACCCAAACTTACCAAGAAGACAACCCCTGGACGCTGACTCTCCACTTTCCAAAAATCTGTCCCAAAGTATACCCTGGACACACACCGCTACTCCATTACAGTTACATTGTTATGACAGACCGAACCTTAGAAGAGCTCTCATTTATGCCGTATAGTCCCCAGACTGACCTGTAAAGGAACTCTATCACACAACCTTTGGCTAAACAGCTAATCGTATAGAGCATTGTTAACGCGTAATGGTTTACAATACTGTTTTATCATATGTTCCTTATTTTATGTTCTTTCATTTATATTATTTCATACTTTGAAACGAAAGTATACCTATGTATGCAAAATCCAATAAAATGCAAATAAAAATAAAAATAAAATCAGGTATGACAAATAATGACTTCAATCATAGGTTGATATTTCAACCTATCCCTCAAATACTTCATTAAAAGCTTTGGCAGCCACGGTCTGATATGGCATGCCTGATCAAATATGAAGTATGTGGAAAATGGAGATGATGGAGATCAGACAAACAATAAACTTTACATAGGATATGCTATCCTGAAAATGTGGACAGATCTGGATCACCTCTCAGAGAGTAAGTCATGAAATTGGAGTAGCTGTAGTACAGGAATCCAGGGACCAACATAATGTGGCAGAGTGATACACTGATGCACAGCAGTTGTGACTGATTTCTATATGGTATAAAGTGGTGCAGGAATACAGTCAGTATCTGGCATCAGTAGCAAAAGATGTTGTCAATCAATTTTCCCACCTTCAATTGCAGTCCATCAACAAGGTACAGTGATGGTGTCACAGCTACCGGCTCTTCTGTCACAGAGATGATTTGTAGTTACCTAGGTTGCGGCGGATCGCAGCCCGATGCCCTCATGTTCCACTCCCCAGCCGATGCGGCATTCTTAGGGACGCCGGACGCTGTGGTTCCGGTTTAAACAAAAATGGTCACGATCTGATCAATTAGTGTATAGAGAGGCATATTTAAACCCTGACAAACTTGATTGTAAACATTCACTCCATGATAAAAAAAATATGCTCATGAGCTTCACTGGAGAAAAAGGCCATTAAAGATATGATTTCTTAGTCAACTTATTGTCCAGGTCCATCTCTTAAAAAGGGACAGTAGTAACAAAGAACAAAGCACTTGACCAAGAAGGTCCCAAAGGTATGGAATCTAGAGTCATTGAACCCCTATGTCCCAAGATTAGCGAACGTTTTCCTGCTTGCGATAGGATCTAACCAAATGCAACATAAATCAAAATCCCCCATAGAGTTTATACATTATATTGTACAGCAAATTGTCTATATTGGCTATATACTGTATTGATGGCTCTCTGATTGGCTACTCTTGTTCAAGGTAATATTGCTGCAGGTTAATGGAATATGATGTCGACCCATTTGCCACTCTGCCTTTTAAATTACTGTTCATGTTCCATGATAAACAAATTTTGTTTGATTCCTCAATATGGAAGTTGTAACGGACACCTTCCATTGACGGATGCTTCTAGCGCTTCCTGAGGACTCCAAGCACTGCAGACGACACCACAACCACCGCAGACTCCACAACCGCCGTATCTTAACTGGAGCCGCGCCGTCTTCCTTCCACCCTGTATGAACCTCCAGCATCCAGGACCGTGTGGGGAACACCTCTCCTGCAAGGAGAGCGCACCAGGAACAAGCTCTTAAAAGAGCTAAGTGATTAAAGCTCAAGGGAATATGCAGCGCATAGCAATCATGAGACAAGACTACATGTTGAGGGTCAAGAAGAACTCGGTTTATTGGCACCAAAAGAACCTTCTTTTATGCAGGTTTCCCTTAGATAGGACCACCCACAGGGCGTTACAAAACAACCAATCACACACGTACATTACAAAAAACACTCCCAGCAATTACACACAAAATCCTCCCCTCTGCCTGTGATATAATTATGTTACACCAGGGATTAACATAATTATCACAGACAGTAAAAATACAGTTTTTACACATACACTGTAACTTTAAAACCATACATCCAATCTTCATAATCCACATATTATTAATAAGCACACTTTAAACATAAACACTCTCAAAAATCAGCCAAATCCATCCAGTAGATCAAAAGTTAGACAGAAGTCCTTTATGACCGACCGCAAGCACATTTTCCTGCCCAAAACAGTTCCATAGATTTGGGCTGTGCGGTCGGTCAATTTCATGCAGAAAAACGACTAACTCCCATTCGAACGGGCGTTCGAATCTTCGAACGGGACTTAGTCTCTGCAGCTGAAAATTCAGTATGGGAGAAGGTAAGGGTCAGCGGTGTTCGCGGAAATGTGTAGCCGATTTTAGTTCCATGAATTTGGCTACACACACCGCTGAACTCGTTCTAAGAACCAAGATGGCCGCCGCCACGTGTTCGTTTGCACGAATTGCGGCCACCCAGCGCTCGGCAATTAACCTGCAGTAACTGCCCAGCCTGGGAGGTAAATTGCCTGCACACTTCCACTTCTGGGTGGTCCGAAGGAAGACGGCGCGGCTCCAGTTAAGCTACGGCGGTTGTGGAGTCTGCCGTGGTCGTGGTGTCGTCTGCAGTGCTTGGAGTCCTCAGGAAGCGCTAGGAGCATCCGTCAACAGAAGGTGTCCGTTACATTGGTGGCAGCGGTGGGATGGCGTCCTAGTGCGAGGAGAAGCAGCTCAGAGACACTGGTAACGTTTGGAGTTACAAATTGAGGGCGACACTAGTGTTCATACAGCGTCCCTGTCTACATAAAGATTTGGGAAATGGGGTTCGTGGACCCCTGGGCAGCACACACACCTGAGGAAGAGAGTGAATTAGAATGGAGAGATATTGCCCGGAAAGAATTATGGTACGATGCCCTGGAGGAAGTCCAGTATCAACGGCAGCAGCGCCTTCCTGGTGTCGCATACCAGTTGGAGGAACAAATGGCCTGGCGGATGCCGCTTCTGGGAGACCAACCCGGAGGTACCCAGTCGGGGTGCCCATCGATCCGTTACAGAAGTCTTGCCTGAATTTACGGAGTTCCACAAGATCATAGTACCCCTACAGACTATGTAAAGAGAAAATATAACACTTTATCTTGAGTTGGGTAGAGTTGCTTCTAATCACAGATGCATAGCATGAGGACATCCAGCATCAGTTAGACAACCAAACATCGTCTAAAAACCTGGAAGCAACTCTAGTGGCTATCTGGTAGACAGCCACTAGAGGCAGAGTTAACAAACCAAGGTTAAACTGTCAGGGATAGTTTAATTAGCTGAAGTGGTCTGGGTGCCCATAGTGTCCATTTAAACTTGGAGATTTGGGGGGCGGAGCCAACAGCCGATTGAAGCAGACGTGCAGTCTCAGAGCTCCGTATCCAAAAGCCTGAAAACCGCAAAATAACTGACTAAAGCTCAAAAATAATAACTTATGCCATAGCACCCCGAGATGGGAAAGAAATCCAGACACCAGGGGGCCGCAAAACCGGCGGGGGCTCGGGATATCGACCCGCCAAGGCCGCAGAAACTCCCGCGCCGAACCAAGATGGCGACTCTGCCTCGGCGTCCTCCGCAGAACAGCTCCTCGATGAACTGGACAACTTCCCCGGCACAGGGGGATTACATAGCGTATCTTCAGACGAAGACAACGAATTGCCCTACACCAAGGGAGACATAAAAGTCCTCCTATGCAATATCCGCTCCCTCTTCGCGGCAGACATGGCGGTCCTGAGGGAGGAGATCCACACCGTAGAGAGGCGAGTGAGGAAGACAGAGGTGGACTCGCAGGGCCTCACCGCACGTTGTATACAATTAGAGGCTCAAAACACAGAGCTGCAGCGCACCCAGACCCTGCTCACCACCCGCCTGGATGCAATGGAGGACCGGCATAGAAGCCGTAACGTAAAGATCAGAGGGGTCCCCGAAACAGTGACCCAGGATGACCTACAGGGATATTTCGGACGACTCCTCACCTCCCTACTCACACCACAGCAGGTGAAGACGGTCCTAACAGACGGGATCTAACGAATCCCGAGGGCCGCTAGAGCCCCAGCAGACACCCCGAGAGATATCATCCTCCAATTTCAAACGCGGACAGGCCAAGCAACCCTCGTGGCAGCGGTGAGGGGGAAGGCATCCCACCTCTTTGAGACAGACAGCCTGTCGTTCTTTCAAGATCTATCTAGGCCTACGCTGCTGTGGAGAAGCCTCCTCAAACCCCTGATGACCACTCTCCGCCAAACCTCAATCCCATACCGCTGGGTATTCCTCAGAAGCTTGCTCATCACACACAAGGGCGCAACAACACGGGTCACTGACCCATCGGAAATAGACTCAGTACTGGCAGCGCTGGGCCTACCACCGAGACAGGAACAAGCTACTACCGACCAGAGGCCAAAGGCCCATCACACCTGGGATGTAGCAAACGTCAGACCGTTTCAACCAGCAAACACCAGCGCCTCGTCCTCCACTACTTACAAGGAGCAGCGGGCAAACCGGCACCTAGCGGACACTTGAGAGGACAGGTATCCGAACTACAACAAACCACCAGGCAGGACTAACGAAAAGTTGAATTTAGGTTTTTAGTTATTGTCTCACCCCCCATTTCACATGGACACGATCCCTAGACAAACTTTACCGTGCTCTCACCGCACCGGAGAAACACCCCCAGCAGAAGATGGGCACAAGACAACCTGACGTCCCATGACCTCAGCAACACTGGAGGGCAGAGGATCGAGGCTGGTCCCACATCATCCGCAACAATTCCACTGATAGACATTCTGAACGGTTATCTGAACAGGCCTGTCTTCTTGCCCATGTCTTTAACCAGTTTTGAGCCATCTGGTTTTGTTTTGTTTTGATTTGTTCTGTATTGTTTAGTTTTGGCCCTAATATAGCCTTGACCAGATACCAAAGGTAATTTTAAACCCATATGAAGCGACAGTCTTATACCAATCAAAAGTGACTGAACGCCACATACCTTAGTGATATAGCCAGGAGAGGTCTAAAGTTTGTATGGAGGTTTCATACACACAGCCCTACGATGTGTTTATATGTTTAGTCACATGTCTAGTCACAATGCAAGGAAACCCCACCACCTAAAGGGATCGGATGATCGAAGAAATGAACCCCCAGATGCGACAGGCTAGACCACATGCTGTCTGACACCTTTTACCAGACATAACGCTGCCCAAGCGACCTGTTTGAGAGATATGCCTATCTTTCTTTTATTTTTATTTTATAGCACGGGGGGGCACAGGGAGCTGACCTCAGAGGTTCCAATCGTTGTCTTAGTTAGATATGTTTAAACTCAGGGGTCAAGTCCTGGGGAAAAAAGTGTGGGAACTCACCCAAGATTCCGCCCCCCCCCCTTAAAAAAAAAATTACACTCCTATGCATATAGTGCAGTGCAGGGTGTGTATAATGAATGTAGTGTGTTTGTAGTGAATGCAGAGTATGGATAATGAATGTAGTGTGTTTGTAGTGAGTGCAGTGTGTATAATGAATGTAGTGTGTTTGTAGTGAGTGCAGTGTGTATAATACATTTAGTGTTTGTAGTGAGTGCAGAGTGTGTATAATGAATGTAGTGTGTTTGCTGTGAGTGCAGTGTGTGTATAATGAATGTAGTGTGTTTGTAGTAAGTGTAGAGTGTGTATAATGAATGTAGTGTGTTTGTAGTAAGTGTAGAGTGTGTATAATGAATGCAGTGTGTTTGTAGTGAGTGCGGATTGTGTATAATAAATGTAGTGTGTTTGTGGTGAGAGCAGAGTGTGTATAATGAAGTGTTTGTAGTGAGTGCAGTGTGTATAATAAATGTAGTGTGTTTGTAGTGAGTGCAGAATGTGTATAATGAATGTAGTGTGTGTGTAGTGAGTGCAGTGTGTATAATGAATATAGTGTGTAGTGAGTGCAAAGTGTGTATAGTGAATGTAGTGTGTTTGTAGTGAGTGCAGAGTGTGTATAATGAATGTAGTGTGTTTGTAGTGAGTGCAGAGTGTGTATAATGAATGTAGTGTGTTTGTAGTGAGTGCAGAGTGTGTATAATGAATGCAGTGTATGTAGTGTGTTTGTAGTGAATGCAGAGTGTGTATAGTGAATGTAGTGTGTAGTGAGTGCAGAGTGTGTATAATGAATGCAGAGTCTATATAATGAATGCAGAGTGTGTATAGTGAATGTAGTGTGTTTGTAGTGAGTGCAGAGTGTGTATAATGAATGCAGTGTGTATAGTGAATGCAGTGTATGTAGTGTGTGTGTAGTGAATGCAGAGTGTGTATAATGAATGCAGAGTGTGTATAGTGAATGTAGTGTGTGTAGTGAGTGCAGTGTGTACAGTGAATTTAGTGTGTTTGTAATGAGTGCAGAGTGTGTATAATGAATGTAGTGTGTTTGTAGTAAGTGCAGATTGTGTATAATGAATGCAGTGTGTGTGTGCTGGATTATGTGTGTGTGTGTGTGTGTGTGGGTGCTGGATGATGTGTGTGTGTGCTGGATTATGTGTGTGTGTGCTGGATTATGTGTGTGTGTGCTGGATTATGTGTGTGTGTGTGCTGGATTATGTGTGTGTGTTGGATGATGTGTGTGTGTGCTGGATTATGTGTGTGTGCTGGATTATGTGTGTGTGCTGGATTATGTGTGTGTGTGCTGGATTATGTGTGTGTGTGCTGGATTATGTGTGTGTGTGCTGGATTATGTGTGTGTGTGCTGGATTATGTGTGTGTGTGCGCTGGATGATGTGTGTGTGTGCGCTGGATGATGTGTGTGTGCGCTGGATGATGTGTGTGTGTGCTGGATGATGTGTGTGTGTGTGTGCTGGATGATGTGTGTGTGTACTGGATGATGTGTGTGTGTGTGTGTACTGGATTATGTGTGTGTGTGTGCTGGATGATGTGTGTGTGTACTGGATTACGTGTGTGTGTACTGGATTATGTGTGTGTGTACTGGATTATGTGTGTGTGTGTGCTGGATTGTGTGTGTGTGTGTACTGGATTATGTGTGTGTGTGTGCTGGATTATGTGTGTGTGTGTGTACTGGATTATGTGTGTGTGTGTACTGGATTATGTGTGTGTGTGTGTGTGTGTGTGTGTACTGGATTATGTGTGTGTGTGTGTGTGTGTGTACTGGATTATGTGTGTGTGTGTGTACTGGATTATGTGTGTGTGTGTGTGCTGGATTATGTATGTGTGTGCTGGATTATGTGTGTGTGTGCTGGATTATGTGTTTGTGTGTGTGCTGGATTATGTGTGTGTGTGTGCTGGATTATGTGTGTGTGTGCTGGATTATGTGTGTGTGTGTACTGGATTATGTGTGTGTGTGTACTGGATTATGTGTGTGTGTGTGCTGGATTATGTGTGTGTGTGTGTGTGCTAGATTATGTGTGTGTGTGTGTGTGCTGGATAATGTGTGTGTGTGTGTGCTGGATTATGTGTGTGTGTGTGCTGGATTATGTGTGTGTGTGCTGGATTATGTGTGTGTGTGTGCTGGATTATGTGTGTGTGTGTGCTGGATTATGTGTGTGTGTGTGCTGGATTATGTGTGTGTGTGTGTGCTGGATAATGTGTGTGTGTGTACTGGATTGTGTGTGTGTGTGTGTGTGTGTGCTGGATTATGTGTGTGTGTGTGCTGGATTATGTGTGTGTGTGTTGGATTATGTGTGTGTGTGCTGGATTATGTGTGTGTGTGTGCTGGATTATGTGTGTGTGTGTACTGGATTATGTGTGTGTGTGCTGGATTATGTGTGTGTGTGTGCTGGATTATGTGTGTGTGTGTGCTGGATTATGTGTGTGTGTGTACTGGATTATGTGTGTGTGTGCTGGATTATGTGTGTGTGTGTGTGTGTGCTGGATGATGGGGGGGATGCATTTGCTTTTTAACTTTTATGTGTTTATGTTTTTTTTTTTACTTTATTCCCCCCTCCCTGCTTCTTACCTTGTCAGGGAGGGGGGAGATCGCCTGGTGGTCCGGTGGAGGGTAGCAGCCGCTGCACACAGGGGCCATCACACGCGGCGTTCTTCTCCAGCTCTCTCAGCTTCAACTCTCCCGAGACTCGCCTGTGCGGAGCGTTGCCATGGTAACCCGTGGCAACGCTCTTACAGCTGCGGGTCTCGCGAGAGTTGAAGCTGAGAGAGCTGGAGAAGAACGCCGCGTGTGATGGCCCCTGTGTGCAGTTAGCAGGGCAGGTCCTGCAGGACTGGGAACGGCGTTCCTGCTTTGGAAAAAGTGCAGGAACGCCGTTCCCATGCGTTCCTGCAGGACTCGAGCCCTGTTTAAACTCCTATCTGTTATGATTTTGTTTAGCAACAGTAAATAAGAGCCATAAACCTGACTACAAGATGCTATACTAGAACACTAGCCTAACTGTTTGTATAGACACTACTCTCAGCAACAAGCTGCCATAGATCACTGTTTAACCATACACATACACTTGACAAATACGTTTTACGGCTACTAATATGTCTATCCTATGCTCCGTAACTTTACGGTACCAACCAGTCAACCTAGATTTAAACTGCGAACCTGCATCAATAATATAAAATTATGCATGATTTGGTTTAGATTGGGTACATACAGAAAGGACACCACTAATACGCCGGGATCGTCTTAAAAGCGTAGAGAAACTTGCCGGTCCATACCTAAAATGTCGCACTTCTACACTCAATAGCCCTTAAAGCTTATAGCTCGCCTGCTTGTGTAACTTAACTAAGCTTAGTCCTGGGCAACCTAACTCCCCGACAAATCGCATGTTTTTACACTAATATGCCGCAGGGCTTACGGCTTACCTAGTCATTACTCCAAACTGGCCACGACAAAACAAAATAGATAACATATATTGACTAACTAAACTGTCAGACAGCTAGGCATGTTATATCCACCAAGCTTGTTTTATATCTCATGTTATGCATAGGCGTGCGCAGCCTATTGCATTAGGGTGTGCACCCTAAAGCACAAACACACGCCGCATGTATATGTGCTGCTTGTGTGTGTGTGTGTTTGTCCTGTGAGGGTGCTGTTTGTGTGAGTGTCGTGTATTTGTGAGGGTGCGGTTTGTGTGTGTGTGTTTGTGAGGGTGCTATTAGTTTGCTGTGTGTAAGGGTGTTGTGTGTTTGTAAAGGTGCTGTGTGTGTTTGTGAGGGTGCGGTTAGTGTACTGTGTGTGTGAGGATGCTGTATGTGTACTGTATGTGTGAGTGTGCTGTGTGTGAGGGTGCTGTGTGTGTGCTGTATGTGTGTAGGTGATGTATGTGTGTAGGTGCTGTATGTGTGTAGGTGCTGTATGTGTGTAGGTGCTGTATGTATGTGTGTGTGTGCTGTATGTTTGGAGGGATTGTGGAGGTGGGGGCAGATTAGTAAAAATCCCCCCTCCCTTCTGACCTTATGTAGGGAGGGGGGATCCTTGCTGCTATGTGCCATCCGTGGTGGTCCAGTGGAGAGTGAACTCTAGCCTGCGGGGCTAGAGTTAACTCTCGCAAGATCTGAGCGTTGCTGCGGCAACGCTCAGATATCGCGAGAGGAACCTAGCGGAGCTGCTGTCTAGAGCTCCCTGGGTCCTCTCCTGCCTCCCTCCATGCTGCTGTGGGCCGGTGAGGTAGATCTTTGATCTCCCTGCCGGACCATGGAGGCTTAGAGCAGAGCCGGCACTCAGATAGCGCCGGCTCTGTGTGAGCCGACAGGGGAGATCGGGAGGGTACAAGTCCTGTGTAATAATGTGTGGGAACTCTCCCAAGATTCCCACCCCCCCAAAAAAATAATATACACTCGTGTGTGTGTGTGTGTGTGTATGTATGTGTATATATATATATATATATATATATATATATACATACACACATATATATATATATATACATACATGCGTACACACACTCACAGACACATTCACAGACACACACTCATACATTCAAAGACACACATACACATTCACAGACACACACACACACTGACACATACACATTCACAGACACACACACACACACACACACACACATTCACAGACACACACACACATTCACAGACACAAACACACACACACATTCACAGACACACACACATTCACAGACACACTCACATACACACACACACACACTCACATACACACACACACACACTCACACACACACATTCACAGACACACACATTCACAGACACACACACTCACAGACACACACACTCACACACACAGACACACACACTCACATACACACACACACACACACTCACAGACACACACACTCACATACACACACAGACACACACACTCACAGACACACATTCACAAATTATTTTTTTTTAATAAAAAAATGTCCACCCAGCCTCCTTACCTGGAGAGCTGGTGTGGACTTGTCCCAGGGGTGCAGTGGGGCGGTTGCCGGTCTCCATATCAGCCGCGGCGAGGGAGCTGTGTGCTCTCTGCTCCCTCTCGCCGTGCGGGCTGTCTGCAGATGCCGGGAGCCGGAATATGACGTCAGTTACTCCTGACATATTGTGCTTATACTTGAAGCTTGTAACCATTCATAATGCATTTTACCTCTATGTCACTGTTATACTATGTCTGTCACCACTGCACTTCAAAAATAAAGAATATAAAAAAAAACAAAAAAACTTGGAGATTTGTTTTGTTCCATATGGCAATTTGTCCTAATTTTGGTCGATTAAGTGATCATACTAATTCCTGAATTGCTAACACAAAAGTAACTGAATCATGAAACAAACTAATCGCACAATGGACAAGCAAATGTGTTTGGTCTTGATTCAGAATACCGCCTGTGGCACCTAAAAGAAAAAATGATTGGGGAAAAAAAATGATTGCTAGAGTACACTAAAGTGAGAAGTAAGCAAAAGAGGAACAGTAAAAATATATGTTGATCTATTTACATATTATATATTTGTAAAAAATTGTAAAAAATATATAATATATAAAGATTTATTTTTTTTACTACTCCTCCACTTTTTTTCTCTAGTGATTTCTTTTCGTACTTGATCTGGGAACCAATTGGCAGGAAAATGTGCCTCTCAGTGTACTGCTAAATAAATACCGTACATAATATTTATATTATGTATATATTTTGCAGTGCATTCATTGGCCCACTTTTGCACCCCTTTGGTTTGACTGATTTGCTTTACCAAATTTTTTTGATGTCTCTTGTTTTGCCTTCCTGAATGTATTTTTTCTTTTCAGACAAAGTTGATTGAGTTAATAAATGTGTTTATATGTATATATTTTACAAAGATGATGGAGTTAATAAATATATTTATATGTATATATTTTGCAGTATACTCATTTGGCCCATTTTTAAACCCTTTAGATTTTTCTGATTTAACAAATCTTTTTCCGTTAACCAAATTTGGACAAGTCAATCTGCCATATAGAAGATTTTCTGCCTAACCGAATCTTTTTTAATTTCAGACAAAGTAATCTGGCCAAAATTCATTTTTTCTTGCCCTTCATCGGTCTATAATACTTTACTTTACCATGAAAAATTTATTTTATTTTGCACTGAAGTTTTACAGCATAGTGGTGGGGGAGAATGGGGGCAGGGCAATGACAATAGCCTGTGTGTCCTTTAACATAGGAGAACTGGCAAGGGGGGTATGTGTTGCAGCCTCAAACCATTCTTCTGAAGGTTAAAGGGACACTATAGTCACCTGAACAACTTTAGCTTAATGAAGCAGTTTTGGTGTATAGAACATGCCCCTGCAGCCTCACTGCTCAATCCTCTGCCATTTAGGAGTTAAATCCCTTTGTTTATGAACCCTAGTTACACCTCCCTGCATGTGACTTGCACAGCCTTCCATAAACACTTCCTGTAAAGAGAGCCCTATTTAGGCTTTCTTTATTGCAAGTTCTGTTTAATTAAGATTTTCTTATCCCCTGCTATGTTAATAGCTTGCTAGACCCCGCAGGAGCCTCCTGTATGTGATTAAAGTTCAATTTAGAGATTGAGATACAATTATTTAAGGTAAATTACATCTGTTTGAAAGTGAAACCAGTTTTTTTTTTCATGCAGGCTCTGTCAATCATAGCCAGGGGAGGTGTGGCTAGGGCTGCATAAACAGAAACAAAGTGATTTAACTCCTAAATGACAGTGAATTGAGCAGTGAAATTGCAGGGGAATGATCTATACACTAAAACTGCTTTATTTAGCTAAAGTAATTTAGGTGACTAGAGTGTTCCTTTAAAATCGCAAAGGTGCATTTGAAGGTCTGTTGCCATCTTACTGCACCAGTAAGGCAGCAAGCAAGAATTGTACGTGAGTAGGTCCATCCATAGTGTGAAATCTATCAGATTTGTAATAAAAAAAAGGCATTCATTGTACTGGCTCCTAGGCTAAATAGTGCCAACCCTTCCATGGCGGCTTCATCTAGAGCTTTTCTAGGGTAAAGTTCTATTAATGGAGCTAACACATTTCATTTGTTTCCATGGAGATTGCTTCACTTTTTACCTCCAACACTACTTATTATATGTGACGTTCTACATGTAATAGAGCATAGGTGACATATTCCTAGACTACATCACATTTACATGATTTAATACAGTTGATGTAGATTTTAGTGCATTAGAATTTCAGAACGTTCCTCATATCCTCTTGACTAGCTTATTACATCAGGGAATAATAAGTGTTTGACGGGGTAGTTTGTGCAACAGCTAAATGCCCCCAACAGAATATATTGCAAGATCTGTACTATTATTGGTTCTCTGCGCAGAAGTGATGCCTTGTGCTGGAGTTTCCCAGCAATTACTATAAGAGTGCGACTGTAACAGGAAGTGAATGAAACCCACAGGGGAACTGAAACGCTGATCTAAAAACATATATACATTTCTGAATGCTGTCATTTACTTAACCATTTGTATGTATCGTGGGGTGTATTATTGTTCCCCTGTTGAATTAAAGGAAATTAATACACTGCAATTGTGGAGGCAGAGCATAACCATCTGATATTGAAATATACAGGGTTATTCACTTAAGTGAATTCAATGTGAATTTTAAGTTTAAGGTTAAAGGGACACTATAGTCACCCAGACCACTTCAGCTCAATGAAGTGGTCTGGGTGCCAGGTCCCTCGGGCTTTAACCCTTCAGATGCAAACATAGCAGTTTCAGAGAAACTGCTATGTTTTACATTTGGGGTTATTCCAGCCTCTAGAGGCGCATCTGTGACACTGGAGGCACATTTCGCCTCCATCGTGCAGAGCGTCCATCGGAAAGCATAGAGAAATGCCTGCCGCACATGCGCATTCGGCTCCGCTGACGTCGGACGGGGGAGCTGAAGTCGGCGGTTTAACCCCTTCAGCACCACAGGAGGGGGGGACCCTGAGGGTGGGGGCACCCTCAGGGCACTATAGTGTCAGGAAAACCGCTTTGTTTTCCTGTCACTATAGTGATCCTTTAAAATAGCTGAACTGTGAAAATTCTCTAAGTCTGCTATTCATTCAGTTTGGCTACTGTGGCCTTAAATTTGAAATTCACTTTGAATGCTCATTTTAGTGACTAGCCCTGCTAATATGTTCCTCAGTAGTGGCAAAGTGCCTCAAATCAACTGCAGATAAAGTAATATGGGGGCTGCCAATCCGATGACACCCACCACCTTGGAAGGTCTAATTGTGGTATTGTTGACCAGTTTCCTAGTCTGTAAGCTCCTTTGGACAGGGCCCTCTTACATCTATTGTTCCCATATGTCAGAATTAAAGGTTTGTCTTGTTTCCTATAATACAGCACTGCAGTATATGTTGATGCCACATAAATATTTATAGCTATAATTATAGCAGAGAGAATATAGATTGTGCTCCAGCAGAAGAGACGACATAGAGTCATATGAGAAGTTACAGGGAGAAGTTGGCCCGAACACTACGAACAGATTTAGAGAGAAGAGTAGAAGTCATGTGGATAAGTTCTAACACAGTAGGTGGTGTTATAGGTTTTATGGAGCAGTAGGAAGAATTTAAACATTTATAAAAGCAGCTACCTTTCCAAAGTCTCTGACATCAAAAAGATCAAAAGCCTCAAACAGATCTGCTCTGCGGAGCCCAAACGTCTCAGTGCATGTGGAAAGAAATGTCCGGATGTTCTTCAGGCATAGGAACTGTAAAATAAAGAAGAAATAGACAGATTATTTTGTGGGAATCTACATTACACATAGAAAGAATGAGAAGGTAATCATGGAAGTAGGTATAACTGCATTCAGTAAAGATAGCAGTAGTTATTTATAAATTCAGATCACTGAAACTCTTAAAGCAAATCGGTAACATCTTGTTATTGTAATAACACAAAACCTCTGGCTAGATATAGTGTTATTATTTCTTATTATGTGCCTAATTGTGTTAATCTTTTGATAAGTTATTACTATTTACCCTATGGTACCTTCTTTAGAAAAGTCAACAAAGGCCAGGTAAATAGTCTACTAGATGTCTGTGCTTCCATAACCACCACTATACCCTGTAGTAGTGGTTATGGTACCAGAATCCGGGTTCTGTTTCTAACCATGTATTGACATTGGACAACCTGATTTTGCATATGAAAAAGTGTAACTTCAGCATTACAGTGAGAAGCTGGGCCATTGGCACTCTCAGTTTTTGTCGGATTATCATTTTGTATCAAGAATAGATTGCCACAGAACTGGTTACACTACCAGGGTCATCCTAGCATCTTTACGTAGTTCTTTTTCTTACATCTTACTTTATGTAACCTGACTTATATATTTGGTGTTTTTTTTAATATAAATTCTTTATTTCTAAGATTTTGTTTTATGGGGAGGGGTAGAGAAAGAAGAATCTGGGGGTAAAAGTGTATAACACATACATCGCATAACATACATCTTATTATTGTGACATTTATACAGATTGTACAAGTATACAGGAGTTTCATCAGTGGTTTCAACATATTTTAACCTATGTACATGTTGGTTAAATTACTACATCAGTGAGGATATCTTCCTTTTTTATGGTCTATAATAGGTGGGGAGGGAATACAGAAAGAAGACGGCACAATGGGAAAACTTGTATACCACTTTGACTTTCGTTGGCTATTCTTGTACAGGGGTCAATCAATACCGGTAAGTTATAGGATTCATAGCCCTTTGTGACCCTGGTGTTGAAATCTGTAGCTATTGTGATGGCATCACTATAGTCTGTGGTGCCTCGGTGTGTACATTGTCATTCGTCGCTGTGGTGTGAGAGGGAGATAGGAGAAGGGGGTTTGTCTCGTTCTGATTCCTCCTTGTAGGCCTTTCTGTGCACACCCAGGGTGTGGCCAGGTGTTTGCACGGCGTATGAGGTGCGTACTGGGCCTTCAACCATCTTGTGGAGGAGTTTATGGCCATAAGGTGTGGTGGGTGCATCCCTTGAAAAATTAGGGGAGTATGTAAATATTGATAGGGGGATAGCAGAGGGTGTCGAGGGTATGTGGTGAAATATCAGAATGGTTTAGAGAAGAGGGGGTAAGAGGTTTGTGTTCCTCAGTGGCCTTGCCATGCACTGTAGTAATCCTTTCATGCGGGGAGGGGGAATTCTAGGAGCCAGAGATCCCACATTTTGTGGAAAGTTTTAGTTTTAGTGAACGGCTGTCCATTTCCCTAATCTCGCTTATCTTTTGCTTCAGAGTGACCAATGGAGGGATATCTGGGCTATCCTATTTTGCTGCTGTGGTTCTCCTAGTGGCTAGTGCGATTTTAGCGATGAGTTTGTTTTGAGCTCTCGGTGTGTCCCCGCAAGGCTTGGACAGAAGCCAGATCCACTGATCTAGTGGAATGTCAGTATGTAAGATTTGAGAGGTTAGTTGTGCGACGTCGCGCCACAGCGGTGTAATTTGCTCACACTCACACTAAAGGTCTGTCCTACCCATCTGTTTGAGCCAAAGCAGGGTAAGGTACCACCGCATTAGCGTTTTGTATGCCTGGTTTATGCATAAAGAAATCAAGGCGATAGAGTCCCAAATGCCATCCCATTCTTTGGGGTCCAAAATAGGTCCCAAGTCCCTTTACCAAGCCGACTTGTATGCCAGTGACCCGTCTTCCGTGTGTTGGGTGATAAGGGTGTAGATTGTGAATATTTGTCCCTTCTGGATGGGTCTCTGGATGCAGGCACTCTCAAAGGGTGTAAGGAGGGTAGTCCCTGTTTGTTTATTGTTGGGTGAGGTCAGGAAACTTCTGATTTGTATACAGCGGAAAAAATCAAAAGTGGTGAATGGGGGGCGGAGTCTGACCACCGAGCTGTGCGGTCGCAACTGGCACGAGCTCCGGACCAGCGGGCAGAATCGGGGGTCAAATCGACGGCTGCCAAGCCAACACTCACCCAAGGGTGCACCGCCCACGTCGGGGATGCCCCGCCGAACCCACCGACACCACCCAGGGACTGTTCCGAGCAGGAATCGCGGAGATCCAAATGCGGCCTAATGGGGCTGCAGCAGAGGAGAGGCGGCCGCTCTCCTCGGCACTAAAGCCTACACGCGACCGCGCCGCAACCTAACCCCCCCTGTACCCCCCCTGGACCGGCGGGGGATATCCCGGTCCCCACAGGACACACAAACCTGATGGAACAGCAAGCAGATTGGTAACAGAGCACAACAGGGCAACTGACCCACAAAGATTAGCCAAAATGGCCGACCAGCATCCAAATGGACAGCGGAGCACCCATACTGAGGCACACGTGTCCCCTATGGACACACAAACCTGATGGAACAGCAAACAGATTGATAACAGAGCACAACAGGGCAACTGACCCACGAAGATTAGCCAAAATGGCCGACCAGCATCCAAATGGACAGCGGAGCACACATACTGAGGCACACGTGTCCCCTATGGATCTATTCGACCGGCTCTGCACAATCCTCAAGAGAGCACTATACAGCAGGGGAGCAACCCACCGACAAGCTCACTTAATGGTGGCTTCGTGGATACGTCCAGCAGCGAAGCGCAGCCACTACAATCAGGTACCACGAGCTCCCAAGATGGCCGCTCGAAACAACACACATCGCCGGGCTCTGAAACAGGGCAAAACACTAAACCCATCAGGTACAAGCCTCTACCCTCACATAAATAGAGCCATGAATGTGAACCAAGCGACGCACACACATCTCCAGCCTGACCGGAACCCGGGCGACCAGCGCAACATGAAGCCCATCTCCCCACCCAAAGCCACAATACAAGTAGCCACGTGGGCCCACAACATGGGGGGCACCGCCAGATCGGTCCTTCGAGAAGGAGACACCGGGCCCTACGGCCGCACTGCCGGGACTAGCTGTCTCAACGCACGGGACTTACCAACGCTGGGTATAGGCTGAACTGCCCGCCACGCTGCCCCAAAGGTATTTCTGACCTGGACTGTGACAAACTCTCGCTACAGTGGAATACCCAGTCTCAGACATCTCACACAGGTCAACTGCGGACTATGCCTCCATCCCATCACGGTCTCTAAATGACAACGCTGGGTCTACCACAAAGCGTTACCATCATTTGCAGCCTATGCCCACTATGGGACTAAACATGATGCTGATTACTGTAGTCTTTGACTCTATAACTTTTATTTATGCTTGGTTACCACTGGCAATCTGCCCTCAATCAAATGTGCCTAAATTCAGTTAATTGCCTATAATGCAGCCCACTCTAGCGAAGATAGACCACCATGCTCAGATAGGCGCAGCGACTCTACTTTGTACTTGCAACAAGGTCCGATGTGGTAGTTAACATGGTGTTTAGCATGTGTGGGGAGCTAACGTGACAATCTGTTTAAAACTGTCTAGCATATTATAAAGTACTATCTTGTCACCTATAAAGACAACACTAACTCAGCACTGTTAAACGATGTCTAGCTTACTTTACTCTAGCAATTTCACTATTTAGCCAAGCTTGTTACAATTACATCTTATTAATATGGTCTAAAGTTTAATTTCCTTGACCTAGCATGTATATGCTCAGCAAGTAATGTCATGATCGTTGACCTTTGCAGCGTGTACCTTAACCAGCCACTCAGGGACCTCACCTAAAAATGTTAGTTGAATATTCAGTCTAACCCATACTGCCTTTATGTTTCTATGCCTGTATTCTTCATGTTATATATATATATAAAAAAAAAAAGTGGTGAATGGTGTATTCTGCGCAAGGTCCACGAAAAGTATAATACCTTGGTTGGCGTAGAATTGGTAAAACCGGACTAAGTCATTGTCCTCAAAATGTGCAAAGTCTTTGGGGTGCATACCGGGGGTAAAGTCCGTGTTCCGAAGTATGGGTGTCAGGGGTGATGGGTTGGAGATGAGTTTGCATTTTATTGCCATTTTATCTGAAATTTTTAGGGATGTGAGGATTGCTGGGGAGGTAGGTGGTAGCTGGGGCCTCGCGTGTTGTAGGAGCCACATATATAGGGATGGAAAGTCCCATTGTGTTCTATGTCTACCCATAGTTTAATGCCATATGGTGCGTATAGATTCTGTGTCTGTGTCTGTGCCAACTGTGCCGCGTTAAAGTAATGGGTGAAGTTCGGGAGTCCAAGTCCACCAGCCCTGCTGGGGACATACAGAGTTTGAGGGGGGTTGATTTTGTCTATGCGTTTTCGGTCCGATCTGCGCTTGAGTTTACGGGCCAGGAGGGAGTTGGTTTTGTTGGATTTTAAGCTTAGTCTCCAGGGTGCATAGGTCTACGAGAGTGTGTTCAAGGTGCACATGGAGTTGTTGTTTTTTTTTTTTTCGTGGGAGGCTAAGCTGATTATTGAGCCCCTGAGGACCATTTTATGTGCCGCCCATAGGGAGCCTTTAGAGGTAAGTGAGTCTTTGTTTAGACTGAAATATTCAGAGATAGCTTGGGAAATGGACTCTTGTAAGGTCGGGTTATGTATTATAGTGAAGTTGAGGTGCCATGACCATGCTCTGTGCAAGTCTGGTAATGTGAGTTGTAGCGTAATGTCCACATGGTTAGACCATGTGATGGAGGTGGATGTGAGCATTGGTGCCAAACTGGAGGATATCAAGAACAGGTCTATACGGGCCCAAAATAAGAAATGTAATTATCAATCCCTGGCAGATTGGTATTTGAAACTGAAGGAACTAGAGAGCATTAATCCCAAAATTTAAGAAACCATCTTAGAAATCGAGCAAACTAAGAGGAAAATTAGAGACTTCCTGTTTTTTCCACCCTAATTAAATGGAAACAGAAGTGGTTCTATTTGGGTAATCGTGCAGAAAAGTTTTTATCTAATCAACTCAAAAATTCTAATCTTAAAGAGATCTTTGAAATATCATCAGATAATCTATGTAGGTCCCGATCAAATCAAATCACCTCCGCATTCAGAGAATACTATTGTTCACTATACAATATAGTCATATAGGGCTGCAAAGTATTGTTGAAATGTCTCTGCGATTTTTGCGGGTATCTCTGTGTTGTGTCCCGATTATGTGTGAATGTGTGTTATCTGCTTTGTCTGGATACGCTTGCGCAGCCTGCGTGCCAGGAGCATATCAGCCTTATTGGATTTTTCATAGTACATTTGCTATGTCCATTGGAGGGCTCTGGTGGCGTCTACTGCCATTGCATTTCTGAGGACCTGTCTTTGGTGTTGGAGTTGTGTAGTGAGGTCTGGGAGGGACAAGGGTGGCACTGGGTGTTCCCCTGGAGCTGACAATCCAAGAAACTGGAAGAAGCTGTTAGGGCTCTCTGGTAATTAAAACTAGTATTACTGATCATTTTGTGTGGCTCTAAGGTGTAGAACCAAAGTAATCAGTAAGTATCTCTTACATCACTGTAAATTCCTATACAACAAGTCTCTGTATATAAGGATGGCCAGATTGTCATACTTACCCTACCTGAGTAAACTGCTCTCCCCAGCTGTTCTTACCTCCTATAACCTCTGATCCAGTACCAGCACTTTATTTAGTCTACCTCAATACAAAAAGAAAGCAGCTCGATCCTCATTTTACAGAGCACCACAATTATGGATCAACCTCCCGCACACTTTCAAAGATCCCTCTCTACATATCTCAAAACAGAATGCACCTGTCATGGTTGATTATATATTTGTTACCTGTTCTATATTAAATTTTGTATATATTGTGTATTAATATTGTTTTTGGATGTTATTGTACCCTATTGTATCAATGAAAATTAAAATGAAAGTTGAAAATGAAAGAAATCTTAATGTATCCTTCCTGGTAAAATATTTTATAAATAAATAAATAAAAATAAACATAACAGCTGGGGGGCATGGTCTGCTGTCGGAGCGAGCTGGACGTGTCCGGGTGAAGCTCCGCTAGGACCACAAGGCCAACAGCTAACAAAGAAACACGGTACAAATAGCGACTAACTATGGGGGAACCACGATGGATAAAAAAGCCCCAAGGAAAATGCCCAAGAAGCAGCCGGAGCAGTGTGCCACGGTAGCAGACCTGTTCGTGGCCTCCCGCGCCATGAGGCTGAGCACACAAGATGGCGGACGGGATAGTCCAGGGGCACCACGCTCTCCCTCCAGCCCGGGGACTTGCACTGCCCCTGGTACGCCGGAGACAGACACTAAACATTCTGGCTACATTGGCTGAAGTACGTACTTACCTGGCCATGGAGATCGCCAGGAATACTGCCGAGGTGAAGGCGGAGATCCAGGCCTTGGGCGCGAGGATGGCGATACTCCAGCAACGCGTAGAGTCCACGGTTGTGGCCCACAATGAGGCCGCTGCACAGATCTGTCGCTTAACATCCAGGTTGGCGACGACTGAATCTGCGTTTGACGACCTGGACCTGTGAAACCGATCCAGGCGGAATAACGTACGATTACGCGGCCTCCCATAGCAGGAGGGGAAGGCTCTCTAATTGAAGTGGTCTCTACCATATTCAAGCCGCTTCTCCCTGACGTGGCAGACCACTTCTGGCACACTGAAAGTGCCCATCGGGTGCTATGGGCGAAACGGGCCGATGACAAAAGGCCCTGAGACGTAATTATTAAATTTCAATTCTTTCAAACAAAGGAAGCTCTGATGAGACGTGGCAGAGAAGGCCCGATCAAATATAAAGGGGCAGAATTGGCCTTATATCAGGATCTGACACCGGCCACTTTACAGAGGCAGCGTGAGTGGCGCCCGATCACCGAGCTACTCCAGAAGCACTCTGTTAAATATGCTTGGGGCCACCTTTTTGGCTGATGGCCTTCAGGGAAGGGCGCACTAAAGTCTTGCACCCAGATGGCGACCCAGCTGCATTCTTGAGTGAGTTGGGGATCCAGGCCCCGGGGAAGCTGGTGGTGCCAACTACCTCGGCAGAGGAATTGCGTCCCCTCCCACGCGAATGGTACACGGCGGGTGAGTGAGGCTTGTTTCTTTTCCAAGCCCTCCCTGTCCGACTGATTAAATCTAATTTGGGGGCACTCCAACAGGCTATCGGCAAATTAATTTGGCAGAACAAGAAACACAGGATCTCACGCAATGTCCTTTACAGGGCGAAAAACAGAGGGGGCTTGGGTCTTCCAAATCTTTATTTTTATTATGAGGCGGCTCAACTAGCACAAATAGCACTATGGCTACTCCACCGGAGGCGAGAAGGTGGGTAGATTTGGAATCCTCTCTTTTAGGTTTAGACATGCCCCAGTTTTTCATGTGGACCCCTAAAGAACACAGACTGAATATTTGGGTAGATTGCCCAGCGATACTAAATTCACAAAACACGGACAGAAGGTGCCTGTAGCAAGTGTGTTATAAAATAATGAGCTTAGAGTTATGTCTACAAATGCTCGCAGTTTAGGGAATAAGATCCATGAACTTGTGGCAATAATGGCAACTGATATTGTAGATTTAGTCGCTGTTACTGAGACATGGTATAATGAGAAAAATGACTGGTACATAGCAATAACAGGGTACTCTTTATATAGAAAATACAGGGAAGGAAAGAAAGAGGGTCCTGTATGTGAAGGATAGCATAAAATCTATACTAATAAAAGTTAGTGAGGCGAACATAGAGTCCATTTGGGTTACGTTAGAATTTGGTATTCACACAGTAACTCATGTAGGTGTGATTTATAGGTCCCCAGTGTAAATAGAAGAGTTACATAATATACCAGTTGAGGAAATAGCTAAAATGACAACGAAGGGGGAAGTTATCATCATGGGTGACTTTAATCTTCCTGATGTGAATTGGAAAACAAAAATAGCTGCTTGAGCCAGGAGCACAGATATTCTAAACCCCCTACTGGGATTGTCTTTAAAACAAGCCGTTGAGGAGCCAACTCACAAAGAGGCCATACTAGATTTAGAGTTAACAAATTGAGATTTGGTGTCAGATATTACTGTAGGTGAAAATTTAGGATCCAGTGATCATCAGTCAGTGTGGTTTAATATAAGAACAGTGACTGAGTCACACCACACAAAAACAAAAGTTTTAGACTTGAGTCATTATCAGACTGGATCAATTTAAATGGAGTCCAAGAGAAATGGGATTATTTAAAAGTTGTGCTGCTGAAGGCAGTAAAAGCAAAAAATTCAAGAAACCACTGTGGTACTCCACAGATGTGGCCAAAATAGTAAAAAAAAAAAAAAAAAGTTAGCATTTTGTAATTATAAAAAATCCCAGAGTGAGGAAGACAGTATGATCTATAAGATTAGACAGAAAGAGGCTAAGCATGTTATAAGAGCTTCCAAAGAAGAGAAAATAGCACAGTCGGTAAAAAAGGGGACAAAACATTTTTTAGATACATAAATGAGAAAAGAAAAGTAAAACAATGATTAGTTAGATTAAAAACAAAAGAAATAAGGTATGTAGAAGAGGATAAAGGTCTAGTTGACTGCCTCAATGAATATTTTTGTTCAGTATTTACAGATGAAAATGAAGGAAAGGGGCCTCAGTTAGGAAAAAGGGCAAATTAGTCATTTGTTACATGTGAGTTTACAGAGGAAGAGGTTATATTTCAACTGTCAAAAGTAAAGACAAATAAGTCAATAGGACCTGATGGAATACACCCAAAGTTATTAAAAGAGCTTAGTGGTGTACTAGCAAAACCATTAACAGATTTATTTACCAATCATTGTTAATAGGAGTAGTCCAAGAAGATTGGAAGTTAGCGAATGTTGTGCCCATTCACAAGAAAGGTAATAGGGAGGAGTAGGGCAACTATAGGCCAGTAAGCCTTACTTCAGTAGTGGGGAAAGTGATGGTGGCTGAATGACAGGCAACAAAGGGTTGTAGTCAATGGAGTATATTCAAAGCATGGGCTTGACAACAGTGGGATACCTCATGGATCTGTACTTGGACCCATTCTCTTTAATATTTTTATTAGTGATATAGCAGAAGGTCCTGATGATACTAAGATATGTAACATGGTTGATGTTGCAGGAAGTCAAATGGCAAATGATTTAGGTAAACTAGAAAAATTGTCAGAGTTGTGGCAACTGACATTTAATGTGGATACGTGCAAGATATTTGATATAGTCCTAACCTCAACATCTGAGGAAATGGATTTAGGGGTAATTATTTCTGATGACTTAAAGGTAGGCAGACAATGTAATAGAGCAGCAGGATATGCTAGCAGAATGCTTGGTTCTATAGGGAGAGGTATTAGCAGTAGAAAGTAGAGAACACTGGTGAGACCTCACTTGGAGTATTGTACGCAGTACTGGAGACCGTATCTCCAGAAGGATATTGATACTTTAGAGAGAATTCAGACAAGGGCTACTAAACTGGTTCATGGATTGCAGGATAAAACTTACAAGGAATGGTTAAAGGAACTTAACATGTATAGCTTGGAGGAAAGACGAGATGGGGGGGTGGGTGGGGGTATGATAGAAACATTTAAATACATAAAGGGAATCAACACAGTAAAGGAGGAGACTATATTTAAAAGAAGAAAAACTACCACAACAAGAGGACATCGTCTTAAATTAGAGGGGCAAATGTTTAAAAGGAATATCTGGAAGTATTACTTTACTGAGAGGGTAGTGGATGGATGAAATAGCCTTACAGCTGAAGTGGTAGAGGTTAACACAGTAAAGGAGTTTAAGCATGCGTGACATAAGCATAAGGTGACACAGCTGCTGTGGGATAAAGAGTTGTTCTACCCACCGGGCCTGGGCTGCAGGCTTTCTGTGCTTCATAAAGAGAAGAGGATTTAACTCTCACATCCGTCGGATGCGAAGAAGTTTCTCCTTTCGCTGGGTATCTCCATGCCTGATACATTGGCGAGGCCTGTAGCGGATCCAGATCCCAGCACTTCATCTAGGCTGTTGGACATATGCAAGAATAAACCTTTCTATCCGAGATCAGGACAGGCAGAGGGACTGTTGACCTTGACAGACCCGTGAGCCTAGTAAAACGACATGGTGGTAATCCACTGGTCTCCTCTCAATGTTTCCATAAGATGTTCTGATGCAATGTTTATTTTTTGCTTGCTTTGTTTTTCTCTTATTCTGTGTTTTGAACTATTATCGTAACTAAATCGTACCGTGCTAAGCTAACAACATGTATGTACCTACCATATAAGCGATAATTTTTACCGTGATTAAACAAGGCTCTCTGGAAGCTCGCATCCTGCAATTTACAGATGACATTTTAGAGTATTTGACCAGCTAATTTTATCCTAACTATGTGGTGCATTTATAGCATAACATGTTTTTTTTTTCCTCTTTTGCATTTCAAATGTAGCATAATGTGTTTTTTTGCTGATTGTAAAACATATTGAAAATATAAAAATTATAATTAGTGAGAAAATACATTTAGCTTTCACAAATTAATTATAAGTTATTCACAGAGCAGATATTCTGAAAATAAAAATAAAAATTGCCAGTGGGATAGTATTGTATGAAATCAGGAATGGAAAAAGGTGGCATTGCATTCACAATTGAATCAGATATTCCCAGCCTGTCAACCTTTGAAGGGTATAGTAATAATTCTGTTACATTCTTCTGTATTCATCCCTCCTTAAGAAGGAGTATATGAAATCAGAGAAAACTATAGTGCAATATTGTCTGAAGGATAAAACTTTAATACAAATAATTGCACTTACAATTTAGCAGATAAAAGCAAACATATCACCACTAAAAGGGGACTCCCCTTCGGCATAACTATTCATGTGGAAAAAGGCAGCGGGAACCAGGAGAACAAGAATAAAAAAAAAAAATGTAAATAATAAAAAAAAAAAGGATAAAATAGTAAAAATTAAGGAGCACTAATGTTTCCTCTTGTTTGTATACTTCCTCAGGGGAGCTGTGTCGACATTTCTTTTTATACCCTGTCTCTGTGTCCTTCATCGGTGTTGGCAATCTTCTTCGTGTGCGTTCCAGTGTGGAACGCATATTCGTCACTTAATCTGTACCTAATTTGTGGAAGTGAAATTTCTTTTCTCACCAATTATAATTTTATATTGTAAGTGATTTATATTTTATACAGGTGGTGGTTCTTCATCACATCGCAGTTCCTTTTTGGTTTTTATATCTGATGGAGCACCATGGGATCTCGGCAGAGAACATGTTCTGAAGGTCACTGGTCAGACCTTTTATCTGAAAATTCAAAATGAGTGGCTGGTGCCATTTTAGTCTGCTCTTGTGGAGGATTGTGGAGCAAATATGGATGCATTTCACCCATTTTTTTTTTTTTTTACTTTTTCTTTCCCATGCTGATAGAGAGGGTATAATAGCTTGATTGAATGTCAATTTAAGGGAGGTAGAAGATGAAATTAACAAAATAAGAGACTTCTAAATGAGGTCCCCTGAGTGTCTGCGTCCACTTGCAAGCCATGTTCCCAGAGCCCTTCATTTGAAACAGCCCCTACATGAAGTTTTACTATCAGTTTCATGATGACACAGCATATAACAGACATCTATGCATTTCCATAGTAACAGATTGCTTTACAATATTTCATTGTAAGAAATGTGTATATAAAATGTTGTAATAAATACATTTTTCACTTCACTTTGAATTCTCACTTAAGTAAATAATCCTGTTATTGTCAACACTGAATTGTAGCAAGCTGACAGCAAAGCATGAAACAATGTATTTGGGGATATATTTCCATACATTTGCAACACATCAACAATGACACAGCAGGGTTTTGTTTGTCTAATATGCAAAAACAATAATTGAGAAGCTGTAAAGCATCTGTGTTTCCTACAGAGATAGGCATCTACAATTCCCTCTGCACTGACTGGCAATCCTAGGCAAGACATTAAAGGGACACTATAGTTACCAACACAACTACAGCTTAATGTAGCTGTTCTGCTGAGTAGAGTATCTCCCTGCAGACTTTTTAATGTAAACTCTGCCTTTTCAGAGAAAAGGCAGTGAGGGTTTACATTGCTGCCTAAGAACACCTCCAGGGTCAGTCACTCAGACAGCCACTAGAGGTGCTTCCTGGGTCAGTGCATTGACGTTCAGCATCTCCACACTTTGCATGGAGGCGCTGAACTTTCCCCATAGAGATGCAATTTTAAAATCTCTAAGATGGTGATTTGGCAGAATAGCATTTTGCCGCATGTGCGCATTAGTCTCCCAATGCTTTGGATTGACTGCGATTGTCAATTCTAAGGATCTCAGACAAGGAGGCGGAGCGGGGGCAGGGCCAGCACCATTGTACCTGCACGGTGCTGGAATAAAGAAGAGTTTGGACCGTATTTAAGGGGGATTAGAGCAGGCCGTGAACCAAACATGATTTTTTTTTTTTTTTTTTTTAATACTTTATTTTTGTTGTGCATTTAGTAGAATACATTTTAACTTGTAGTGCCACGACAGCAACGACAAGCCTGGTAATACAAACAGTTGATTCTGTACATGGCATGCAATAATTCTGCACATTTTTAAAGTATACAGTGAACAGGCTAGACAAACATATCTAGGTCAGATTGCTAATAAGAGATGGGTGCCTATTGTAGTTTGACATGTGAAGATTAAACATACAGTTAATGATCAAGCTTTTTATGTTGTGAGGCAGGCTGGGTTATACAGGTTAGGTTTAGCTTTTGCATGGGAATGAGTGATGGGCGTTTGTTGCATTCTTTACTCAATAAACATATACAGTGTACTTATTGAACTTTAAGAAGAGTGGACAACCTTGCGGGAGCATATTGCATACTCGCTACAGCGTAGGGAGTCGTACATGTTAAGTGCCCAGTTAAGATTGGGAGCGTGTACCTTTATACGGTGTATAATAGTGAGTAAAAGGAGTGACACGAAGGACTAGCTCGATATGTTGGATTACAGCTGTATACATTGAGCCATATATATGTGGGAGAGCGGGTACAGGGCTTAAGTAGCTTGTGTGATAGGTAATTTCTGTGAGCCAGATAGAGTAAAATAATAATAATAGTAAAAATGTAAAAATATAAAAAAAAAAGGGGGGGGGGGAGGGGAGGGGGGCTGCCCCCGAGCAGAAGGGGGCCTGAGGGATAGGGCCCTATGTGAAGATCCCTAGCTGAGTCCTCTCATGGATTCCAGGGACCTTGGTCCATGCACGTGCGGCTGGGTTGTATGTGAAAATAAATAAGAATGTGAGTAAATAAGTAAATAATATTAGGGGGGGGGGATAATTACATGAGGAAAACTGGCTGCTTAGAAGTGTGTCTCGTGCCTCCCCTCATGCCTCTGTTCCCAGATAAGACTTAGAAGTAGCGTAGAGCCTCTACATGGCCATGCTCGGTGCAACAGTAACTAGCACCCGGGTGCGCCAGCATATGCATATGTCATAAGAGCAATGTCGATGCAGGCAGTAAACATAGTTCGTTAACATTTGCGAAGCTCAGGTAATATGTGAGAGTTAAGTCTTATAAAGTTTGTAAGTATTTCCGTGTAATGAGAGGCAGTCGTTATGCACATAGGGGCAAGAATTTAAAGTTAGCCCCCAATTTGGTATCCCCATGAAGCTTGGGTGTTTCTCGTTAATTATATGTCGATTATTTCTTCTTTTGGGTGGTCTGAGTGTGGATTTATTGGTTTTCTCGGGCTCAGGCCAGGAGCCATGGTGTTCTGCTGCCTTTCTGCTCGGCGGCCCGGCCCCGCCCCCTTTTTGTTTTTTTTTTAACACTATAGGGTCACATTTGTATTCCTGAACCTATAGTGTTCATTTAAGGGAGTTAGTAACTAAACAGCCACTTGTAGTGAATTGAAATACAAATTGCAATCTTTCACTTAGGATAACACTTATGGTCTCCATTCACACTATATTCGCTCAGCATAGCAGGAAGGGAAGCAGAGGCTCTCAGAGTACCATTGGCCACTAATTGCAAGTACAATGCAAACGGTTACTCGCAACGAGCAGCCACTGATATGCTGAGCGAGTCAGCTGACGCTCTCAACGTATCACTGGTGTCCACTGCTTCTGTTCCTGTTCACCGATAGGGGGTATATGTGAATCCAAGGACCAACTTAGATATTAAACCATTTGAAAATGAGTAGAACAGCATAAAGTAAGATGACACGCAGGGATTCATGCCCTCAGAACAACTGAGCTGAGCTAAAAAAAAAAACTGCCAAATTTGAGAATTTTTCTAATTCAACCATTTTGGCAACCAATGTAAAATCCTTTTTCAGTGCGCCCCAGTGAATAACCCTGCCTCTATTTGTATGTGTGAGCATATACTGTGAGGGCCTGTGTCTGAATGCCTATTTGAGTGTGTGTATTGTCTCTGTGAGTGTGTTTGTTTTGTATGTAAAGCAAGTTTTAAATATGTGTTTATGTCACAATGTATGTCTAAATGTAGGGTTGTATTTTGGTTACTGTGAATGCAAGGTTTTACGTGTGTGTAATGTGGGAAGGCAGAAAAATATTTCTGTGGCATGCTAGTGTGTGCAAATGCAGATGTTTATTTGCATGGAGTGTTAGCGTGCCTTAATTCAGTGTTTTGCTAGTTAGTAGTAAAGTCCTTGACTGCGGATATAGACTTGTGCGAAGTGTCTGTGGATACAAGGCTGTATTTGAAGAGTAAGCGGTGGTTTATTCTTGAAGTGTGTAAACGCAAGGTTGTATTTGTAGGCGTGTGATACCAAACAGATATTTGCAGCAAATGTGTGAAAATGCAGAGTGTGTGCAGATTGCTGTGCATTTTTGTGGCAAGTAAACACAGTGTGACACTTTGTGTGTATACAAGAGTGTGTTTACGTGATGTATATAAATACAAGGATATATTTTATGAAGTATGATAAAGTATGTGTCACTCATTTGTTGTTGTTTTTTTTTTGTTGGAATTCCTGCCATCTCCATTTCTTTCACTTCTTTATCTCGCCTACCCCCTCTCTCCATCAAAGTTAATTGGGCTTAAAGAGTTTATTTTTTAATCTTTAAGACATTATTATGTCTGATACAAAATATAACCTAGTAATTATATAGATAATTCTTTAGCCACATCATTTTGTGTCCGTACTATAGTTCACTCCTGATCACTACGTACTTGCAAGATATTTGCCATAAAGTGACATTATTTAATGTAGTTAACATGAGCCTTCCGTTGAAGCAGTGGTGGTGACTATTTAAAGAGGTCAATATTATAAGAATGTTGGTTATTTATGGCAAATCACTATTATTTAGCAACTGTCAAGAAATAACAATGACTGAAATGTATCACTAGCAGTGGAGTCCTATAAACATCCTGAAGATAAGTCATGGGAGTCAAATGCAAGCAGAGGAAAGCTGTAGGGGAATGAAAGGGGCATGACATGGTGTACTTACTGAGCAACGATAACATGCAGATTGGTGCGTGGTTATAGATAATTTGGGGAGAATCATTTGAAAGAAATAGGAAGCCAAAGTTAGGATTGGAAATGGGCACATGGAATGTAAAGAATGGCAGACAGAAAAAGCTTTGTTTGGCATTATTGTAGGCTGTAAGCAAATAATCTGCACATATGTAAAAGTGATAAAGAATAGGTTGTAGTAAATTGATAGAGGAGATGCAAGAACAAGTGCTTTGGTCAGCTGCTGTGATAGAAAGTTGTGAATGCAACTATATTTTTTAGGGGTTGATTTTTCTCTTTTGTCTTTCATCTCACACATCGCCCCTCTGTCATTTCTTACATTGGCTTCCTGCGTTCTATAGGAGTCAATCCAAAATTCTAACCCTTTACTATAAAACACTTAACAACTGTAGCCCGTTTATACTACTTCACTAATTCGTAGGTACGCCCCTTCTCAGTCTCTCCGCTCTGCCGGTGACACTCTCCTGTTCACACCTCTACTGCTCATTTGCACTTACAGGACTTCTTGTGGGTGGCTCCTTAACTTTGAAATGGCCTACCTACCCCCATCAGACTCTCCCCTAGTCTTCAATCATTTAAGAAGTCCCTCAAAACCCATCTCTTCAGAAAACCATATGGCCTTCCAGAGTAACCTATATCTCACATACCTGTCCCTTGCTCGCTCCTAAAGTGCCACACTCCACTCTCTCCTCCAGTTCTGCTTCATTTACTACTTGTTATTTGGTTGCTATCCCTCTCTATAACCTTCCTATTGTGTTTTTATAACACACCTCCTCTAGACTGTAAGCTCGTTTGAGCAGGGTCCTCATTAACCTATTGTTCCTGTAACATTTTGTATCATTTATTGTTCAAGTTCCTCTTTATAATACAGTAAAGCGCTGCGGAATAAGTTGGTGCTATATAAATGCAAAATAATAATAATGATAATAATAAGATGAAATAATAATCATAGGAATTATGGTTGAATTACAAAACATGCATCCCACTCTCTCATGTATACAGATCAAATGGCTCTCTAAGCAAGAACCCTACAATGGTGCTCCATATGGAATTTCAGCCCAGGTACAGTAAAGAGCATATTTTCTTTTATGAATCGTATATATTTATTTGTATCTCTTGCTGTAGCATGTAAGTACAGCGCAGGTACAGCGTGTGACACACTCAAATAGATAATCAAAGTGCAAGAGCCAACTGACTTTATATATGCACTTATAATTCAAGAAGGAACTTGGTTTAGACTAGTTACAAAAATGTGCCACTCACATTGATAGATTTCATTTACATTTTGTGCCAAACATTGGAGCCATCCCAGATAGCACTTAGAGGGGCGGGAGCACTCGCATGCTCCTCCGCTTTGCTTTAAAAAAAAAAAAAAAAGTAGTGGGGAAGGGGAGATACAAATTACAACAGACACAAAGAGAGTCATAGGCACATTAACACTAGGATAGGAAGGGTATGAAGACAAAGGAGGGAACAAAGGCCAAAAAACAGAGGTCCATGTTCACAAAGACACAAGGAGGCACAAAGAGGTACAAACACAAGGTGAGGACAAGGGGACCTAGACACAAGGGTTAGTACGGTGGGGTGGGCAGCATCTTCTTCTTGTACCAAAGCAGCATAACGAGTAATGCCTGACCTGCCAACAACCCACATACAAGGTAGGTAGTTGAGTGGATCAGTGTGGTAGGAAATAAAAAAAAATAATGGCTTCTGCTAATTTCCAAGCACCAAGGAAATTACAAATAGTTATGTTCGTTAACATGTATTTAATTTAAAATAAAATTTCAGAATGTATTTTGGAGTCTACCTGGTGAAAGCAAATATATTACCACTATTAACCACTATGTCAGCACAGCAGGCAGCCACTGGAATTGTACCCAACAAAAGAGAGAATTCCTTTTACATCCTCATGTATCAGTGGAGTTGCACAATAGCACTCAGGGATTTATTTACTAAATATCAAACTGCTGTGAAGCAGGACTCACAACTGTCTCAATTTTGGTGGGACAATCTTGAATTTGGGATAATTTCCGGGTATGTTCCCTGGTGCCCCGAAAAGCATAGCAATAGCACCTCATTAGACACATTTGCACTATGCTAAGAGCATTAGGTTACTGTAGAGAGCACTCATACAGTGCTCCCTGCGTGATGCTGTATTTGTTGCCAAATTTTGTAATCAATATAATTTGGTTCAGGCCAGACTAAACTTTTTCATAAGCGAGATGTTCACTTAGTAGAAAATAAACCATATCTGGCTGTGCCAAGATGTTTTTCATAGGGGAAAGGCTGGTTACCATTAAATTAACATTAAAATGTATGGATGTTAGGGTGCCAGGTTTTAAGATCAACATCATTTGACTCAAGCTAGATTTAACTTTTTGGAATGTTGATTAGTCTATAATCAGTTTCATGAAAAAGGAGCTGGATGACAGGAAGCCAATCTGAATAGGAAGTTGGTTGAATAAGAAGCTAACTTCAGCATTATCAAATCCTTGACAATTCTTACGTTAGTGAATAACCTGAAAATCTGAAACGTAAATAACCAAAGAACCTCCAACACTTCAGTCTGAGAATATGAAAAGTTTACTTAATCATCTCGCTGCAATGTTTTATGCTCTGGTCTGGAATATTTTCAGCTAGGATATGCAACAGCCATTCTAAATACATAGTTGCCCTAGCTAGTAATTGACAGATGGAAATGTGGACTGGGTAATAAATTAACTCACTTCAATTAGGAGGTTTTGCGGATTCAAATCCAATGCTTGGTGACTGAATTCTAGTGAATATAAATGTGAATTTGATCAAATTTGACCAAATCAACAAAGCTGGTAATATTTCCCAGCACACCTTTATTTCAAATGTTGTCATTGATTTAATTCTACCGGCCAATAGTTATGAATATTTTTGGACAATGTTTTTGTCTAATTTTGGCTCGATTTACTGCCGAACGAAAGGAGCTTAACCCAATTGGGTCAGCTGCATAAATTAAAACTGCCATAAATGTGCCCATTTATCATCCTGGGTTATTCATTAGAAAAAAAAAAAGCTAAAAAAGAATCTATGACATAATGCCTGCATTATGCCTACAACTGCCATGCCGCGGTGAAACAAGGAGGGGCTGCTCATGGTAATGAAAAACTAGAGAATAGGCAGCTATTGCTGCCCAGTTGCCAATATAATACATAGGAGTCCCGGCGCAAACACTTCTGGGTCCAAATGAGCTGAGGTTACGATGGTGGGGGCTATCATATAATAAATGGGGGCTGTACTCTCCAGCCCACACAATGAGTGGCAGGTGAGGGTTATTAATTAAACAAAAGAAGGGACTAGTGTGTATGCAACACTGTTTTATTTTCTTCAGCTTCATTATTTGTAATTTGGTTCTTTTTTGGTCACGTTGGTTATTCTGGACTTTTATTTGGCCTTTTGTGAGGCTGAAGAAAAAAAGATTAAAGAAAAGTCAAAGACATCTGATGGTGAGTATAATGTTTTATTTTACAGTTATTAGATTTATTGGTTGCCCTTCACTATTATTGTGGACCATTTGTGGGAGTAGACAATGGTATGTCTACTCTCTATTCTCAATAACATCACCCTACCCCACTTCTATATTATTCTAATCGCCCCATCTGCTATGCAAAGGTGTGGTGGCTGGGGCACTAGGTCCTGTCCCCCCGGTCCCTGATGTTAATGTGTGGGGGTATGGTGGTGACCTGTGCCAGGTCCCCGCACCCTGTATATGTTAGCAACTGGGCACACATGGCTGCCCATTTGCTGTTTTTATTATGACAGGGAGCATTGGCATGTCATGCCCCACCTGTGGCATGGCAGATGGGGCATAAGGAAGGTATTGAACCTCCGTTATAATAACATGGCTACTGTGGCAAAATAAAATTATAATTATTTTATTTGAATTCAATCACCGTATGTGATATTTTTAATCTAAAGTACAGGTATCTTTTTTTGTGACTTTGCTGCCCATGTCCTCCCATCACCATTTTGTTGCTGACATCTCTCCCCCTTCAGCAAGGGGTATCAATATCAACAGAGGTGGATCGTGCTTTTTTTTTCGAGGGGGAGGGTCAGGACCCCAGCGTGTTACTTTGACCAAAAATAGCATTTACTTAAAATACTCTATAATATCTCCCAACTCTGATGTCCAGCAAAGCCAGTGAAATGATTCCTCACAGAAGTGGGACACCTGGGAACTAAATCAGGATGGTGGAACAGGACCCAAAAACCGTGACAGTCCTGCTGAAATTGAGACAATTGGGAGGCCTGCTGTTTTTTGGTTGGAGTAACATTTCACCTTACCTAAAACATCTACATTATTTTTACTTGTCACAGATTAGTGGACTAATGGAACTTTTCAGACCTATCTGACACAAGTCATGAATATGGAAACTATGCTTTTTAACACTGAAATAGACTGTTCATGAGTAGACCTGACCACAGAATTTGTATCACAGTCTGTGTATACAGAAAAATACCCATTTTAATAGGTCAAAATACCACAATGTGGTGTGCCTGAAAGGGTTAACTATTAAGATGCAGACAAGCAGGAACTAGGGTGAGTGGAAACTATATAACGGTAATCAATGTAGTACTGTAATTTTCCATATACACTGTATTCTATATAGGTTTTGTAATGGTCACTCTGCTCAAATCTCAGTGAAGCATTGTCCAGGCCAGGAGTATTTTAATTAAAGGGACACTATAGTCACCAGAACAACTACAGCTTAAAGGGACCCTACAGGCACCCAGACCACTCCAGCTTACTGAAGTGGTCTTGGTGCAGTATCCCTTTTGCACTTAGTGAGAAACTGCAATGCATTGCAGCAATAAGTTTGCCTCCAGTGCGTAATGATTCTATTCACCAGAACAAATTCTATAAGCTGTAGTTGTTCTGGTGACTATAGTGTCCCTCTAATGAAGCAGTTTTGGTGTAAAGACCATGCCTCTGCAGTCTCACGGCTCTAGTCACTGCCATTTAGGAGTTAAATCATTTTGTGTATGCAACCCTAGTCACACCTCCCTGCATATGACTTACACAGCTCAGAGAAATGTTTACACTTTATTGCAAATTCTGTTTAATTTAGAATTTCTTATCTCCTGCTCTGTTGATAGCTTGCTAGACCTTGCAGGAGCCTCTTGTATCTACACTGAACAAAATTATAAACGCAACACTTATGTATTTGCCCCCATTTTTCATGAGCTGAACTAAAAAATCTAGACTTTTTCTATGTACACAAAAGGCCTATTTCTCTCAAATATTGTTCACAAATCTGTTAGTGAGCATTTCTTTGCCGAGATGATCCATCCACCACAGGTGTGGCATATCAAGATGCTGATTAGACAGCATGATTATTGCACAGGTGTGCCTTAGGCTGGCCACAATAAAAGGCCCTCTAAAATGTGCAGTTTTATCACACAGCACAATGCCACAGATGTCGCAAGTTTTGAGGGAGCGTGCAATTGGCATGCTGACTGCAGGAATGAACACCAAAGCTGTTGCCTGTGAATTGAATGTTAATTTCTCTACCATAAGCTGCCTCCAAAGGCGTTTCAGAGAATTTGGCAGTACATCCAACCGGCCTCACAACCGCAGACCAAGTGTAACCACACCAGCCCAGGACCTCCACATCCAGCACCTTCACCTCCAAGATCGTCTGAGACCAGCCACTCGGACAGCTGCTGCAACAATCGGTTTGCATAACCAAAGAATTTCTGCACAAACTGTCAGAAACTGCCTCAGGGAAGCTCATCTGCAAGCTGGTCGTCCTCATCGGGGAAGTGCCCACTAACACAGAGTTAGACAGATTTGTGAACAATATTTGAGAGAAATAGGCCTTTTGTGTACAAAGAAAATGTCTTAGAGCTTTGAGTTCAGCTCAAGAAAAATGTGTTGCGTTTATAATTTTGTTCAGTGTAATTAAAGTTCAATTTGCAGTGCAAGAAATAAAAAGTAAGTTACATCTGACTGAAAGTGAAACATTTATGTTGTCATGCAGGCTTTGTCAATCACAGCCAGGGGAGGTGTGGCTATGGCTGCATAAACAGAAACAAAAGTGATTTAACTCCTAAATGGCAGAGAATTGAGCAATGAAACATGAGGCATGATCTATACATAAAAACTGCTTAATAAAGCTAAAGTTGTTTTGGTGACTATAATGTTCCTTTAAAGTGTCCCTCTTTGTCCATTTTATATATTGTGAGGTTTGCAATCTCACTGCATCCTATGTCCCCAATACCAGACAACTGTTAAGCTTAAGTGATCCAAATCCTTCAGAAGAAAGGTTAAACTGAGCAACATCTGAGTTGATGACTTGGGCAACGTCAACATATTTGTTTACTAGCAATTAATAGTTAACCAATTTAAGCAAACAAAGCACATATAGACACTGAAACTACTAAATAACAAAACAAAGTTGATAACAATACAAACTAGAAAAGCTAAAATTTCTTGGGAAATTGTGTTAAGTGTTCTTGCCTCCACCGGTAGTCTACAACTGGAGTGGGTGGGGTAATACAAAATATTAACCCCTTGCCTCCCTCTCCTATGTACTTACCCGATCGCCACTGTTCCCTCGCCGGCGATCGGTCTTCTGCTCCACTGGGGGGGGACTATCTGATAGCCCAGACAGTCCCCCCTCTTCAAAATAGGACCCCCAGAACCCCTCTTTTAGAGCGGTCACATAAGCACAATAGGTGTCCACAGTGCTGACAGCAGGGGGACTGCCTGAACTGACAGGCATAACAAATAGAAGAAAGGTCCAGGCACTCCAAGGTACAAGCAAGGCAATTTTATTGAACCCACTCCATCACAACGTTTCGACCTACACGGTCTTTGTCAAGCTTGACAAAGACCGTGTAGGTCGAAACGTTGTGATGGAGTGGGTTCAATAAAATTGCCTTGCTTGTACCTTGGAGTGCCCGGACCTTTCTTCTATTTGTTATTCAGTATTTGGTCTCTGGTACTGAGACTGTCCGAGTTGCACCCAGCTACATACTGCTTAAAGGGATTGAGTGCAGTTCCACACCCTACCATAACTACTTCTGAACTGACAGGCAGTCCCCCTGCTGGTGAAAAAAGTAAAAAAATAAAAATAAAATAAAATTAATAAATTGAAAAAAATAAATAAATAAATATATATATATATATATTATATCTATATATAATATGTTTATATATATATATATATATATATATATCTTATATATAACGTCATGCTAAGTGTGTTTTTTATTAATATATACATATATTAATATAAAAATACACTCAGAGTAAAATTACACATGTGTGTATATATATATATATATATAATAAATATATATATTATAAAAAATAAAATAAAAAATAAATGTAAAAATAATTTAAACTAGAAAAGCTACAATTTCTGGGGAAATTGTGTTAAGTGTTCTTGCTTCCACCAGTAGTCTACAACTGGAGTGGGCGGAGTAACTGTAATTATTTATTTATATAGCACATTTAATTGCAACGTTGTTGCCCAAAGTGCTTCACAGTTACAATAAAACATACAGTTATAAAAACATTAGCAGGTGTACAAAAGGATTTGTCTATGACATCACTTGCTGCTCCAGCCTGCCACAGGTCAGAGTATTTTAGCGGTTACCATCTTTAAATGGTCGTAGTTTAAAAACTATACATCCTACATCGAAGAGCTTTATATTTCGAGAATCACAAGACCCAGACCTACATTTGATGCATAGTATGTCTCTGAAGTATTAAAAATGAAGGCACAGTCGCAGTTTAGAAATTGCCCTTCAAGTTTGACCTGGCTAGAGTGGAGTTTCAATGAATGTCAATGGACGGCGTGAGTTGCAAACAAATGGTCATATTGTGAAAACTATCAGGACTATGGCTTAGCCGTGGACATTTTTTGTGGCAGCAAGATTTGTGTAGGTGGGCTTGAAAATGAGGGAGTGGTGGCAGTTTAGAAATCATGTCCTGATTTTTCGCCAGCTCCCACTCTAGTTTTGCCATTCATTCCCATGGGACCAATTTCGCCACAAGAACGACGCTATTCCGTGAACAATTTCGGTATATTTCTGTCTATGTAGTGTAAAAACTGTGGGAGGAGTTAGGGTGGTAAATTTGGCTATAATAAGAATAAGAATAAGAATAATAATAATAATATATATGTGAGATAACATTAAGTGGTCTTGCTATGCAAGAACACTTAATAAATATGTACACAAAACCTGAAATATCCAAAAAACAATATAAATTTGGAACATAGATCAATGACCTAAGTCTCCTACTACCATCACTGCATTGTAAAAGGTAAGAATGTTTTTTCATTTGTTAACCTTGCAATCTTTCAGTATTGAATTTGAGATTGTGTGAAACCTTGCAATCTTTCAGTATTGAACTTGAGATTGTGTGATTAATGATGATGACTGATGTTAAAGGGACATCATAAGGCACCATAACAACTTCATCTAAAGGAAGTTGTTTTGGTGTCAAGAGGCCCCCCGGTGAACTCTTACCTTCAGGGGTTAAACTGTTCTCAAACGGTTTAGCCCCAAAGTTGCCTCCAGTGCTGATCTCAAACCCCCCACCTCCCAGGCAGCATCTGGCTTCTGAAATTTCAGTTTCAGGAAGCTCAGAGTGCCGTCCGGTAAGGGTGCCGCTAACTGGCTGAGAGCCATCATTGACACACCGTTCACAAAACCAGCTTGGAAAAGGTAAGTTTCTTTCCGAGCTAGTTTTGTGAATAGGAAGTCACTGATTGGCTTAGAGCGTTAGTTGACTGCTCTAAGCCAATCAGCGGCACTCTTGCCCGGTGGCCTGGCGGCACTATGCGCTTCCTGAAACAGAAATTGGTGGCGGTTGAGATAAACTTTGAGGTTAAACCATTTGAGAATCGTTTCAGCCATGAATGTAAGAGTGACATTTAAATGAAGTTGTTTTGGTGCCTAGAGTGCTCCTTTGGGCCCCGTTCTCATTAATACAAAAATAATGAGTGCAGTGTCATTTTAAAATGTTTTATTACACTTGAAGCATAGTTATACACTTGAATTACTCGAGTGAGTTGGCTGCCAAGTTGGGGTACAGTGAGAACATATGGAAGAAATGTAAGCAGACCAGTTGAAGAAAAGGATGTAGAAAAAAAGAGAAAAAATGATGAGAAACAAGAGGAACAATAGGGGAACTCAAGTGTTGTTTGGGAAGAGCAATATAAATAAAGAGAAAAAAGCTTGCACATTGAACAGTGATAGACAGCAATGGAAGAGAACATTGAATAAAATGTAGTAGACCAATGCAAGGGTGAGGAGAACATGGATTTGAGGGGGGATAGGAAACATGAGAACTAAGCTAAGATACTTCATGCACAGGTTACATGGCCATAGGACTGTGGTAATTGAAAATAAGTTGCTGAAACTGTCTCTTTTCATCCCAACCTATTATTATTACTGGTATTACCTTGCATGTTCTTGCAAAAGAGATGCCCACTCCACTAGGTCATTAGGGTTCCCAAGCCATGTTATCTTTAAGGGACACTATAGTCACCCAGACTACTTCAGCTCAATGAAGTGGTCTGGGTGCCAGGTCCCTCAGGTTTTAACCCTTCACATGTAAACATAACGAGTTTCAGAGAAACTGCTATGTTTACATATGGGCTTAATCCAACCTCTAGTGGCTGTCTTCCTGACAGCCACTAGAGGCGCATCTGCGATGCTGGAGGCACATTTTGCCTCCATCGCGCAGAGCGTCCATAGGAAAGCATTGAGAAATGCTTTCCTATGGACACTTTGAATGCGTGCTCTGCACTTGCTGCGCATGCGCATTCGGCTCCGCTGACGTCGGAGGGGGAGGAGAGGTCACCAGCGCCGCGGGAGCTGGATTAAGGTAAGTAACTGAAGGGGTTTTAACCCCTTTAGCGCCACGGGAGCGGGACCCTGAGGGTGGGGGCACCCTCAGGGCACTATAGTGTCATGAAAACCGCTTTAATAAACCCCCAACCTAGAAGAGGGGTAAGCAATTGTTAGTAATAATCGCTAGTGCCCAATCTGAATGTGTGGAAGGACTTACTGCTCCTGGTAACAATTCATTTTCCTTTCTTCTAACTAATTTGTAATACGTATTAGGGAGGGAGTCAGTCTAAGCAAACAAAATTAAAACGTAAATAATAAAATCGAATATATAGATTTTAAAATTACAGTAAAATCTGATTGTGAAATAAAATAATGCAGGCCCTGTAATTCTGACCAAAAAATGAACAATCCAATCAGCAGAAGCATTTTTATATTCTACTTACATTCTGCGTCTTCTCCGTGGTGTGACTGGTGGAAATCTCACTCCACCAGAGATTATATTAAACATATAGTAGTTTGATTGGCTAAAATAACTCCCGCTATATGTTCTAGGATCCTGTTGTCATGTTCCTTAGCTTTGCTCCTTTGCTTACTTTAATCTCTTTTGTAAGTAATACCTCCATTTCCTATCCTGACACTTAAACTGAAGTAAAATTAAAAGTATATCTGAAACTGGAAGCGCTAGTGGTGACCACATGTTTCACATTGACCAAGATTGTTCAGTAAAGGACCTTCTTGGGTTAATACCTTGTATTGAAATGACAATCTGTGACTGTAATGTTAGATCCTTGACACACGATACAGCACTCAAGCATAAGATGCACGCAGAACTATTGCAAACTGTTTGACTGCTGTCTGGATTTCTGCACTGTTACACTGTATTAGTGGACACCTACTTGATGATATAGTTACATGTTTATTTAAAGGAATACTCAAAGCAACAAAATAACTTCATCTAAATTAAGTTGTTTTGGTGCCACAAGGGCCGGTCCATGGATGCACTCTTACCTTAAGAGGTTAAACAGTTCTCAAATGGTTTAACCCCAAAGTTTCATCCAGTGCTAATCTCCACTCCTCCCATGGCGGCATGTGGCTTCAGAATTTTTACCTACAGGAAGCACGGAATGCCACCGGTCTGGGGTTACCTTTTACAAGCCAGTTTTGTGAATGGGGAGTCACAGAATGGCTGAGAGCTTCAGCTGACTGCTCTCAGCCAATCAGTGGCGCCCCTGCCAGGCGGCACTCTGCGCTTACAGTAAATGAAAACTCAGAAGCCGGATGCCGCCAGGGGAGGAGTGGAGATTAGCACTGGGGGAACTTTGGTGTTAAACTGTTTGAGAACAGTTTAACCCCTTGAGGTAAGAGTGTCTACTGGCACCAAAAACAACTTAAATTAGAGGAAGTTTTGGTGTCTGGAGTGTCCTTTTAACCCGTTAACGCAGTTACAGCGTTCTATGCCGTCCCGCATTAAAAGGGCTTTAAAGCCGTTGCGGCGGCATAGAACGCCGTAACGGCTGAAGCCCCCAGGAGGTGAGATTTACTTACCTCCGCCGCGATCCTTGTCTGGAGGGCTGCCTGACAGCCCAGGCAGCCCTCCCCCGGCAAATGAGGCCCCCGGGGGCCATGTGATCGCTCTCAAATTGCGATTACATGACCCCCTATAGCTGGCTGTGGATGTGCCAGCAGGGGGACTGTCTGACGTGTCAGACAGGCCCCCTGCTGGTGGGAAAGTAAAAAAAAAAAATGAATTCAACATGTTTAAAATAAAATAAATGTATTTATATATATATATATATATATATATAATATATTTACATATTATATATACGTAACGTCATACAAAGTGTATTTTAATGTTAATATAAGATAATATAATAATATAATGTTAATATAATACACTTAGAATGACGTTACATATATATAATATGTAAATATATTATATAATAGATATATACACATATATTATATATATATACGTATAATTACAATAATAAATAAATAAACTAATTAAATAAATAAAATATTGAAACAAAATTTAATATAAATTATATATTCATATGTAATTTCATTCTAACTGTATTTTGTTATTAATATATATATATATATTGGTAACAAAATACACTTAGAATGACATTCTATATATATCTATCTATATATAAAATACAAATAACCGCAAATATATATATATATATAGATAAATACATATAATTACATAAAAGATTACATTAGTATACACGTAGAATTTAAATAACTATAAATGCATATATATTAAAATTCTACATGTATATTTGAATAATTAAAATTAGATTGACGTGCCTGACAACACAGGGAGAAAGTGCAGACAATTTAATTTGCAAGCACTATATTTGACCCTGTAACTCTCCAAGACACCATAAAACCTTACATAGGGGGCACTGTTTTACTCGGGAGACTTCGCTGAACTCAAATATTAGTGTTTCAAACTGGTAAATTGGTACACAGATAAGCTAACGGACACATATATACACAAGTTAACAACACACCCAAGCGCACTGACATACACAAGCTCACTGACATGCACATGCATACACAAGCTCACTGACACGCACAGAAGCTCACAATGGACAAGGTCACCCTGACATACACAGAAGCTCAATACAGACAAACACAGTGATGCAGGATTGCTTTAAGCCACTTAGGCACTTCAGGAGGTACACATAACATGCAGACAGCTGTACTGGAATTTAGTAGATGCACCCTGGCAGCCACCACTTTCCCATTCTCACTTGACAAAGTAGGCACCTGCCTACCCACATGGGAGCTGTTCAGGAGGAGCACAGTGATCCCAGCAATCACCCTTGCCACCAAGGAGAGGATCCACTCCAACCCATCCAGCAGGGCCGGCTGCACATGCCAGGCCCCTGTAGGCACAACATTCTAAGGTACCCCTTGTTCTCCACACCAAAATAAGACAGATAAAGTATAATTAATTTATTAACTGGACATTGCATGCCTAAAAATATCTAAAACATCATTCATATTTGACAACTTACATAGTTACATAGGTCATCTAGGTTGAATAAAGAGTAAAGTCAAACTGCATATGAATAACTTTCTGCTCTGCTTGTAACGTATTGTGTTTTAATCTGTGAGCAGGGCTGCCACCAGAAATTTTGGGGCCCCTGACACAGCCTACAGTCTGGGCCCCCGGGGCCTGCCCCAAGTCAGTCCACATGACCCGCCCCAAGTCCGCCCACATAACCCGCCCCCAAATGCACCCACAGGGCGCATCTTAGGTCCACCTACAAGGATGAAGTGTCTGTGTACTGAATTTGTTTGTGTGTGTGTATATTGGCTATAAAATGTGTGTAGTGGATACAAAGTGCATGAGTAAAGTGGATACGCTGTTTATAGTGGATTCAGATTGTATGTTTGTGTAGTGGACAGAGTGTGTGTGTATAGTGAATGCAGAGTGTGTGTTTGTGTACTGGATGTAGTATGTGAATAGTTAATGCAGAGTGTGTGTTTGTGTAGTGGATGTAGTGTGTGTGTATAGTTAATGCAGAGTGTGTGTTTGTGTAGTGGAAGTAGTGTGTGTATAGTGGATGTAGTGTGTGTGTATAGTTAATGCAGAGTGTGTGTTTGTGTAGTGGTAGTAGTGTGTGTATAGTGAATGCAGTGTGTGTTTGTGTAGTAGATGCTGTGTGTGTGTAGTGGATTATGTGTGTAGTGAATGCAGTATGTATTTGTGTAGTGGATGCTGTGTGTGTATGTGTGTGTGTGTGTGTAGTGGATGATGTGTGTAGTGGATGCAGTTTGTGTGTTTATGTAGTGGATGATGTGTGTGGTTGTGTAGTCAGGGCCGGTGCAAGGATTTTTGCAGCCCTAGGCAAAAGTAAAGTTTGCCGCCCCCCCCCCCATATGACATCACAATGCCTCATGTTAACTAACGCAAGTGCTGCAGTGCCGCCGTGTTTACATTAAAAGGCCTGCAGGGACAGGCTATAGACACCAGAACCACTACATTAAGCTGCAGTGGTTCTGGGGACTAAAGTGTCCCTTTAATGTAAGGTAAATTAGAGATTAGTGCCATGAATAATATACTAGATTGCCTACTTACAATCAGATGAGGATGGTGATGGGCTCTAGCTGCAGTCTGGCTCCACTCGTCTGGTGTAGAACAGGCTCTCTGGAGGCTGTTTGTGTTCTGGGAGAACGGAAAGCAGCTCCATTTTTTTAAAGGCCCTTTACACAGCTCATGGTCTGGGCCCCAGGGTCCACCAAATAGTTTGTTCACAGGAGTAGGGGATGTCCTGATATGTGTGTAAGGAATGCATTGTGTGAATCTGTGTTTGTATGTGTAAGGGCTGCAATGTGTGTTTCTGTGTATGTACGGGATGCAGTGTGTGCGTCTGTAAGGGGTGCATTGAGTGTGTGTAAGGAATGCATTGTGTGTTTCTGTGTGTGTAAGGGATGCATTGTATGTAAGGGTTGAATTGCTTGTGTGTGTGTGTCTGTGTGTGTAATGCATTGTGTGTTTTTCTGTGTGCAAGGGGTGCATTGTGTGTGTGTGATGGATGTCAATCTCTCCCCCCTCCCTTGTCACTCTCTTCTCCCCCTCTCCCTCCCTTGTCACTCTCTTCTCTCCCCCCCCTCGTCACTCTCTTCTCTCCCCCCCTTGTCCCTCTCTTCTCTCCCCCCCTTGTCCCTCTCTTCTCTCCCCCTTGTCCCTCTCTTCTCCCCCCCTTGTCCCTCTCTTCTCCCCCGCTTGTCCCTCTCTTCTCCCCCCTCTTGTCCCTCTCTTCTCCCCCCTCCCTTGTCACTCTCTTCTCCCCCCTCCCTTGTCACTCTCTTCTCCCCTCCCCACTCTCATTCCCCCTCCTAACCCCGTCAATTCCACTCCCTGTCAATTACTTCCCCCCCACCTTGTCAATTTATTCCCCCCCCCTTTCAATTTATTCCCCCCACCCTGCCTGTCCATTTATTCCCCCTCCCTCCCTGTCCATTTATCCCCCCTCCCTGTCCACTTATCCCCCCTCCCTGTCCATTTATCCCCCCCCTGTCCACTTATCCCCCCTCCCTGTCCATTTATCCCCCCTCCCTGTCCATTTATCCCCCCCCCTGTCCATTTATTCTCCCTGTCCATTTATTCCCCCCTCCCTGTCCATTTATTTCTCCCCCCCCTGTCCATTTATTTCTCCCCCCCTCCCTCTCCATTTATTTCTCCCCCCCTCCCTCTCCATTTATTTCTCCTCCCCCCTCTCTCCATTTATTTCTCCTCCCCCTCCCTCTCCATTTATTCCCCCCCTCCCTCTCCATTTATTTCTCCTGCCCCCCCTCCATTTACTTCCTCTTCCCTCCCTCTCCATTTATTTCTCCCCCCCTCCCTCCCTCCCTCTCCATTTATTTCTCCCCCCCCCCCCTCTCCATTTATTTCTCCCCCCCCCTCCCTTTATTCCCCCCACCCTCCCCTACCTATGTTGTAGCGTGGCCGAGCTCTGTACTGTCCGCGGGTACAGGGAGCTTTTGTTTCCTGTACCCGGCCGGACTAAAAGGAAGTGAACACTCAGTGTTCACTTCCTGTTAGTCCGTCCGGGTACAGGAGACAAATGCTCCCTGTACCGGCAGATCATACAGGCCACGCTTCAGTGAGGGAGTGACAGGAGGGAGCGCTGAGCGCTTCCCTCCTGTTAGTCCCTCTCCTCATGCTGCGCCCGGGCGGTGCTCCCTCATGGACGCACCAGCCCGGGCAAAGCTGCAGCCGCCTGAGGCGCTCTACAGAGCGCTCGGGCGGCTGCAGCATTAGGGGGGCCGGCGCTCCTGGCGGCGCCCCTTCTCAAGCCTAGTCCGCCTTAATGGTAGCGCCGGCCCTGTGTGTAGTGGATGATGTGTGTGGTTGTGTAGTGGATGCAGTTAGTGTGGTTGTGTAGTGGATGATGTGTGTGTGTGTTTATGTAGTGGATGCAGTGTGTGTGTTTATGTAGTGGATGATGTGTATGGTTGTGTAGTGGATGATGTGTATGGTTGTGTAGTGGATGCAGTTTGTGTGTTTATGTAGTGGATGATGTGTGTGGTTGTGTAGTGGATGATGTGTGTGGTTGTGTAGTGGATGATGTGTATGGTTGTGTGGTGGATGATGTGTATGGTTGTGTGGTGGATGATGTGTATGGTTGTGTAGTGGATGACGTGTGTGGTTGTGTAGTGGATGATGTGTATGGTTGTGTAGTGGATGATGTGTATGGTTGTGTAGTGGATGCAGTTTGTCTGTTTTATGTAGTGGATGATGTGTATGGTTGTGTAGTGGATGATGTGTATGGTTGTGTAGTGGATGCAGTTTGTGTGTTTATGTAGTGGATGATGTGTATGGTTGTGTAGTGGATGATGTGTGTGGTTGTGTAGTGGATGATGTGTATGGTTGTGTAGTGGATGCAGTTTGTGTGTTTATGTAGTGGATGATGTGTATGGTTGTGTAGTGGATGATGTGTGTGGTTGTGTAGTGGATGATGTGTGTGGTTGTGTAGTGGATGATGTGTATGGTTGTGTGGTGGATGATGTGTATGGTTGTGTGGTGGATGATGTGTGTGGTTGTGTGGTGGATGATGTGTATGGTTGTGTGGTGGATGATGTGTATGGTTGTGTAGTGGATGATGTGTGTGGTTGAGTAGTGGATGATGTGTATGGTTGTGTAGGGGATGATGTGTGTGGTTGTGTAGTGGATGCAGTTTGTCTGTTTTATGTAGTGGATGATGTGTATGGTTGTGTAGTGGATGATGTGTATGGTTGTGTAGTGGATTATGTGTGTGGTTGTGTAGTGGATGCAGTTTGTCTGTTTTATGTAGTGGATTATGTGTGTGGTTGTCTAGTGGATGATGTGTATGGTTGTGTAGTGGATGATGTGTATGGTTGTGTAGTGGATGCAGTTTGTCTGTTTTATGTAGTGGATGATGTGTATGGTTGTGTAGTGGATGATGTGTGTGGTTGTGTAGTGGATGATGTGTATGGTTGTGTAGTGGATTATGTGTATGGTTGTGCAGTGGATGCAGTTTGTCTGTTTTATGTAGTGGATGATGTGTATGGTTGTGTAGTGGATGATGTGTATGGTTGTGTAGTGGATGCAGTTTGTCTGTTTTATGTAGTGGATGATGTGTGTGGTTGTCTAGTGGATGATGTGTATGGTTGTGTAGTGGATGATGTGTATGGTTGTGTAGTGGATGCAGTTTGTCTGTTTTATGTAGTGGATGATGTGTATGGTTGTGTAGTGGATGATGTGTGTGGTTGTGTAGTGGATGATGTGTATGGTTGTGTAGTGGATTATGTGTATGGTTGTGCAGTGGATGCAGTTTGTCTGTTTTATGTAGTGGATGATGTGTATGGTTGTGTAGTGGATGATGTGTGTGGTTGTGTAGTGGATGATGTGTATGGTTGTGTAGTGGATGATGTGTATGGTTGTGTAGTGGATGATGTGTGTGGTTGTGTAGTGGATGATGTGTGGTTGTGTAGTGGATGATGTGTGTGGTTGTGTAGTGGATGATGTGTGGTTGTGTAGTGGATGATGTGTATGGTTGTGTAGTGGATGATGTGTATGGTTGTGTGGTGGGTGATGTGTATGGTTGTGTGGTGGATGATGTGTATGGTTGTGTGGTGGATGATGTGTATGGTTGTGTGGTGGATGATGTGTATGGTTGTGTGGTGGATGATGTGTATGGTTGTGTAGTGGATGATGTGTGTGGTTGTGTAGTGGATGATGTGTATGGTTGTGTAGTGGATGATGTGAATGGTTGTGTAGTGGATGCAGTTTGTCTGTTTTATGTAGTGGATGATGTGTATGGTTGTGTAGTGGATGATGTGTATGGTTGTGTAGTGGATGCAGTTTGTCTGTTTTATGTAGTGGATGATGTGTATGGTTGTGTAGTGGATGATGTGTGTGGTTGTGTAGTGGATGATGTGTATGGTTGTGTAGTGGATGATGTGTATGGTTGTGTAGTGGATGATGTGTGTGGTTGTGTAGTGGATGATGTGTATGGTTGTGTAGTGGATGATGTGTATGGTTGTGTAGTGGATGCAGTTTGTCTGTTTTGGTGTGTGTGTGTGTGTGTGTGTGTGTGTATGTGTGTGTGTGTGTGTGTTTTGGATGTGTGACAAATGCTGCTGGGATTTTTTTTTTTTTTTTTAAGAATTTGTAGAATTAGAAAAGATGTATTCCCCCCTCCCTGCCTCTTACCTGTAGCCAGGGAGGGGGCACTGTATTCCCTGATGGTCCGGTGGCTCCGCTTGTTGGGGCAGCAAGGAGGAGCCCAGCTGACTCCTTCCACGTTCTCCCTCCTGCCAGTCACTGCTCTATGCGAGCCCAGCATGCATTGCATGCCGCGGAGCGTTGTCATGACAACCCGCGGCAACGCTTTACTGCTGTGGCTCGCGAGAGTGCTGGAGGGGAAGGTAAGTATATATGCAGATTGAAGGGCTGGGGGCCCGGTCATGCAGAGGATTATCTGTGCACTCCGGGCCCCCCAGGACCGCCGGGCCCGTGACAACCGTCATGGTTGTCACCCCCTGATGGCGGCCCCGTCTGTGAGCATAGTGAGTGTATGTTGCTGTGTAAATGCATGCAGGGTTAAAGATAATGTTGGATGTGGTTATGGTAAATTAGGGGGTTTAAAGTTTAAGAGGAGTTAATGTCCGAGTTAGATTACTTATGGTGTTTTGTGTTAAGGAGATTAACAGCTTGAGAGGTGTTAAAGTTGTAGTATAAAGGCTGTATAGGATTACTAAGTTTAGGACTAGAAAATTGGTACATGAGATATTTAATTTTTAACCCCTTAGTTACCAGACCGCTTTTACATTTTCTTACTGTTTGGTACCAGGGCTGTTTTTACATTTCTGCGGTGTTTGTGTTTAGCTGTAACTTTCCTCTTACTCCTTTACTGTACCCACACATATTATATACTGTTTTTCTCGCCATTAAATGGTCTTTCTAAATATACCATTATATTCATCATATCATATAATTTACTATAAATTTTTTTTAGAAAATATGATGAAACAATTTAAAAAACTTTGATCCCCAAAATTTGTTACGCATCTACAACCGCCAAAAAACACCCGTGCTAAATAGTTTCTAAATTTTATCCTGAGTTTAGAAATACCCAATGTTCTTAGCTTTTTTAAAAAAAGTTATAGGGCTATAAGTACAAGTAGCACTTTGCTATTTCCAAACCATTTGTTTTCAAAATGAATGCAAGTTACATTGTAACACTGATATCTGTCAGGAATCCCTGAATAACCCTTCACATGTATATATTTTTTTGAAAGAAGACAACCTAAGGTATTAAACTTGGGGCATTTTGACTCTTTTCATGCAACCATTTTACCGCCAATCTATGCCAAACTTGAAAAATTAATTGGTGATTATTTTCAACACACATTGCAATTTAAAAATACATGTACTGAGTACATTAAGGGTTACTGCCAAAAAACACCCCAATATGTGTTCAGCAACATCTCTTGAGTACAGTGATACCACCCATGTGTACGTGTGTCGGGTTCTCTGGGGGCTAAAAGACCTTATTTGGAGGGTGCGCATTCCAGTTTTACAACTTGGAATTTTCACAGCTGCTCATCATGCACCCATGTCCTATTTGGGACATTTTTGAAGCTGGCCATATATTTTTGAAAAGTAGACAACCCAGGGTATTCAATATGGGGTATGTCCAGTCTTTTTTAGTAGCCACAAACAGTGGCTAAAGTTACAAAAGTAGCCAAAGTTAGCATTTATATTTGTTTGTGTGTTAAAAATGCAAAAAAACATTATCAACGCTAACCGTGGACAGTGTTTGTGACTAAGTGGCTACTAAAAAAGACTGAACATACCCCATTTACAATACCTTGGGTTGTCTTCTTTTGTAAATGGTATGCCATCATGGGGGTAATTCTCATTCCTGGGCTACCATACGCTCTCAAAGGCAACATAACCAATGTTCAATGTGAAAAAACGGCCTTATATTTGACCCTGTAACTTTCTAAAACACCATAAAACCTGTACATGGGGGGTACTGTTATACTCGGGAGACATCGCTGAACACAAATATTAGTGTTTCAAAACAGTAAAACGTATTACAACAATTATATCATCAGTGAACGTGTCATTTGTGTGTGAAGTATGCAAAAAAAAAAAAGTAACTTTCACTGACAATATCATCGCTGTGATATGTTTTACTGTTTTGAAACACTAATATTTGTGTTCGACGAAGTCTACCGTAAAAAAACAGTACCCCCCCCATGTACAGGTTTTAGGGTGTCTTGGAAAGTTACAGGGTTAAATATAGTGCTAGCAGGGGGCGGGGGTTAACCAGCACATTAAGCCAGCACGATACAAATTGAGGTGCAATCTCTGAAAATGCATGAAATGAGATTACATAACACAATTAACCGATGGGGAACCCTCTTAAGCGACTCCGGAGTCTTGTCCACCGATCCGAGGCCAGAAGCAGCTTCTGCGGCCTACTCACCCGACGGCTCCCATGGGGGGTAGGAAACGGCCCGATCCTCCACTCTGGGGGCACTGGGATACCACCATAGCAGACCCGTCCCGCCCCACTCTGGACAGGTGGGGGACATCTCGGTCCCCACTGGGGAAAATGCAATCGAGCGCATCCCAGCAGTCTGTGTTGCCACAAGTCGCCCCTGGGCCGCAACCAAAATGGCCAACGCAGCGGGGAAACAACCTGAGATGCCATGGGAAGCCAAATTCATCGCCAACTTCAACAGGATCTGTGCAGCGTTCTGGCGCTGGATTGCAACCCGTGCAGAGCAGATGCAACCACCCACAACTTCTGTCCCACAGCTCCAGTCAGAGGCCCTTCCAACAAACAGCCTTACTGCTCCAGTTCAACCGGGGACTGGATGAACCTTGGGCTCACGATCCTCACGACGGTATCCATGGTCAAAAGGCGCGAGTCCCCTTTACGGCTTAAGACCGAAGACGCGTAGTACACAGATGATGCAAGTCCACGACCGGCTGGCAGGAACTAGCTACAAGAAAGGCTAAAAGTCCCTCTGACAAATAAAGACATTCCGAAGGAGCACAGTGGACCCTTAATCAAGTAAGGGGCAGACAGGTCCCCCAACCACAGCCCGATGGACTGGAATCCCACCGCCATGGCAATATCCTGCCCAGCAGAGTGGGCTGAGAACACTTGCAGACGCTCCCGCTTAGCCCCACACAGATATATACCCTATTACAACAGCCTGCTAGACTCCAGTGGTCTTTACCATAAATTGTTTACCTAGCATGTCACCTAATGTTCCATAATAACCTGTTTCAATAGTGTCTTGTCTATCGACCCTGCAGCAAATTTTCAGTGGATTAGACATGTTTTCTAACATAGTCACTCTGTTTAGAATATTATTTGTCTGCCTAGCATGTAACCTAACATTACTTGCCAGTTTCCACCTTGTCTCGTTTACCGTCTATGTCGCGTTTCTCCAGTGAACTAGACACGTTTATATAACGGAATTATCCTGTTAATGCATGTTACCAAGCTTGAATCTACTTTACCTTTTTTTTTTACAAAATTCAAAAATATAAAAATGTGTGCTGCTTACCACTCAGCATGTTTAATTTACTATATTTTTCACATGAAAAGCACAGTTTACATAATCTTTCATTACTCTCACGCAATAGCTAAACCTAGTTTGTGTTTCTATGTTCATATATTAGAAAAATGTGGCAGTCTTTTTTGGGAGTGTATTCCAAACTACGCTGTTACCTATATTTTGTGTTACCTTGAAATAACTCCTCTCTTTATTCTGTATATATATATATATATACAATAATAAAATCAAAATACATTTGGAATAAAATTACATATATATATAAATAATATTTTTTTTTAAAAATGAAGTGTTCTTGCATAGCAAGACCACTTAATGTTATCTCACATATATATTATTATTATTATTATTATAGCCAAATTTGCCACCCTAACTCCTCCCACAGGTTTTACACTACATAGACAAAAATTTACCAAAACGTGCAGATTGTTCCCGATTGGATTGCTATTACTTTGTGGAACGTTTCGGCGAATGGTTCTCGGAATATCGTCGTTCTTGTGGCGAGATTGGTCCCATAGGAATGAATGGCAAAGCTAGAGTGGGAGCTGGCAAAAGCTGAAAAATCAGGACATGATTTCTAAACTGCCACCACTCCCTCATTTTTAGGCCCACCTACACAAATCTTATATCAAAACGTTCAGCTATCCCTACTGCCACTAAAAGAAGCACTTTGGGCAACAACGTTGCAATTAAATGTGCTATATAAATAAATAATAACAGTTACTCCGCCCACTCCAGTTGTAGACTACTGGTGGAGGCAAGAACACTTCACACAATTTCCCCAGAAATTGTAGTTTAAATTATTTTAACATTTATTTTTTATTTTATTAATTATTTATTTTTTATAATAATATATATTTATAATATATATATATATACACACACATATGTAATTTTACTCTAAGTGTATTTTTATATTAATATATGTATATATTAATTAAAAATACACTTAGTATGATGTTATATATAAGATATTATATATAATATATGTATTAAGGCCGTTTGGCCTGTATTTGTGGGAGGGGCTTAAATTAATTCACTCCCCTATATAAGGGACACACCCCTTACCTGACTCATATCGCTTGAGGTCAGCATCAGAATGATTTCCACTTCCGGGTCATCCAGACGCCATTTTACCTGATTACTCCATGAGGTTTTCTAAGCAGAGCTGTGTCAGGAATCCAGCCACAGGCTTTTCCGGCCTACCACCTTCTTTCTTCAATCCATCGCCGTGGATGGTGCCCAAGTGACTCACAACCCGTAAGTCGACCTACCCGTTACGCCAGGCATCAGTCCCACGGCACCATTCACGGGTCAGGTCCTCACTTTACGGCTGCATTTTGTCTAAGTCTGTTCTAAAACTATTGCATGTTCATGCATATCATTTGTTTAAACCCCCTACCAGTCTTTGGGTGTACTACAGGCTTCTTAGACATAATCACATTTCATGTACAAACCAACGAACCACCGCATTTTCGCCTACACACTGACCCCTACCGGTCATTCAGTGTACTACAGGCTTCTTAGACATTATCGCATTTCATGTACAAACCAACGAACCACTGCATTTTCGCCTACACACTGACCCCTACCGGCCATTCGGTGTACTACAGGCTTCTCAGACATTATTGCATTTCATGTACAAACCATCAAACCACTGCATTTTCGTCTGCACACTGACTCCTACCGGTCATTCAGTGTACTACAGGCTTCTCAGACATTATTGCATTTCATGTAAAAACCAACCAACCACTGCATTTTTCACCTACACACTGACCCCTACCGGTTTTTGGTGTACTACAGGCTTCTTAGATATTATCGCATTTCATGTACAAATCAACGAACAACTCGTTTTTCGCCTACACACTGACCCCTACTGGTCTTTTGGTGTACTACAGGCTTCTCAGACATTATTGCATTTCATGTACAAACCAACAAAACACTGCATTTTTCACCTACACACTGACCCCTATCAGTCATTCGGTGTACTACAGGCTTCTTAGACGTTTTTGCTTTTCATGTACAAAACAATAAACCACTGCATTTTCACCTACACACTGACCCCTACCAGTCATTCAGTGTACTACAGGCTTCTCAGACATTATTGCATTTCATGTACAAACCAACCACTGCATTTGCGCCTACACACTGACCCCTACTGGTCTTTTGGTGTACTACAGGCTTCTCAGACATTATTGCATTTCATGTACAAACCAACAAAACACTGCATTTTTCACCTACACACTGACCCCTATCAGTCATTCGGTGTACTACAGGCTTCTTAGACGTTTTTGCTTTTCATGTACAAAACAATAAACCACTGCATTTTCACCTACACACTGACCCCTACCAGTCATTCAGTGTACTACAGGCTTCTCAGACATTATTGCATTTCATGTACAAACCAACCAACCACTGCATTTGCGCCTACACACTGACCCCTACCGGTCATTCAGTGTACTACAGGCTTCTCAGACATTATTGCACTTCATGTACAAACCAACCAACCACTGCATTTGCGCCTACACACTGACCCCTACCGGTCATTCAGTGTACTACAGGCTTCTCAGACATTATTGCACTTCATGTACAAACCAACTAACCACAGCATTTTCGCCTACATGCTGACCCCTACCGGTCAATCGGTATACTATAGGCTTCTTAGACTTTATTTCACTTCATAAGCAAACAAACTAACTACAGCATTTTCGCTTTTATACTGACTCCTATCTGTCAAACGGTAGGATTAACCCCTTAAGGACACATGATATGTGTGACATGTAATGATCCCCTTTTATTCCAGAAGTTTGGTCCTTAAGGGGTTAAAGGGTATTTTAACATACAATCAGCATTTCTGACCCCTACTGGTCAACAGCAAAACAGTCTTCACATGTCATATACAATTTACCAGCCAATATAAATTACACATAAGATTGTTTTAAACATAACCATAAATTAAACTCCAGCACGGGCTCAACTTCAGGTTTAATTCACAATAATTTACATTTCACATCAAGACCAACAGTGGTTCTATCAACACTGCCACCTACAGGTCTGTCAAGTACATTGACAATTTTCATGGGGTTTTACAAACACCAAAACACTGACACCTATAGGTCAACAGACAAACAACATTTAACATACCAATCAGTATCCAACTACACTGCCACCTATAGGGCACTCGGCAGATCTCCAGTGCACTTGCATTTTGTAACACCATGTTCACTGACCCCTACCATTCAATAAGACATCCAACAATTCACATAGCAAGCACTATATCAACATCTGGTATAAATACATATATTATTACACAATAGCCGACGCATCTGTATATACGTAACTGGTAATATAGTTCACATACATTTTTCACAGCACGCTGCTCACGCAACAGACTTTCCCCTAGCAAGGGGACATACAACATACAAGGTGGAGACAGACCACATTTTCACTTGTACATACGGCACTTAATGGGTTAAGATTGATACATATTTAACCAGTATGGCTACGATGTTTAATATTTACACATCACGGCACTTTACTTTTCACATATACTGTACGTATTAAGATAAGCTTGGTCTATGCCATATTTCCTTATGCCATACAGTTTTATCCATTCAGGTTACAGTTACTACTAAAAAACCTATAGGGATTGTCAGGTTCAATACCATACTACCAAGTACATACACCTGCTCACGTAGTTATTCATCTCTTACCTTCCCTGGAATAGTAATAGTATACTGGCAATTAGGGTTCTAGGGCCCAATAGGTATTACCCCCTTTTTTTCTCTGCATTATGCTTCGGTTAGTGGTCCCGCGAGGCCAACACCCCGCCTCACACTCTGAGGCATACACCCCTCGGGCCACTCGTGAGCTAGCCGCCTCGCATTGTATCATAGAGAGGGCCTCACCTGTCACTCCCCTTCCTATTTTCTGGTTACTGTCACCGAGAGGCCAACATCCTGCCACAACGTTCGGTGGCCACTCAAAATCCCCTCGCGCCAAGCATAGATAGAGCCTCTCAAGCCACTTGGCAACTAGCAGGGCCTCACCAGTCACCAAAAAACACCAAGCCTAATCGTTTCGCCTTACGGCTTAGCTAGCAAGACAGTACAAGAACCCTGGTTACAAATAATAATTGCAGTCTTTATTGTTATTTAAGTATTTATCAAAAAGATGGTGAAGAATCACCTCTTCCTAGCACCCCGGCTAGAATTGATACACCTTCAAGCAGAGGAGATGTTGCTAGTCCAGCAGCAATCAGATCCTGGATGATCCCACACATTACCACCGACCTAAGGAGGTGACAAATCCCCTACCCTGCTACAGCAAGGAAAGCAGAGTTATTCAAACTCCTCCATACATCAACGGACAACACGGAGGCAGGGGAAGGCCCAGCTACATCAACTCAGGTGACACCCAGGCTATACTAGCCTCACTCATAAACTCATGAGCCAAAAAATTTATGACAGACTGGCAATCTCGAGTTGGTCACCACAGCCCTCACAAGGCTGGGCCTCACGCTACTGTACAACCAGCACCAACCAAAACTCGGTTACCTGGTACAATCAATTCTTATGACACACAAGACGTTAACCCTGCACGTATGATGTCAGCACATTGGGGAAGCAAGGCATATATATGTATGATGATGTATCTGTGGTGGTCAGATCCAGGGATTCCAGGTAAATCGGGAACTGACCATCCCTTGGTTGGGTTGGCAATTGGAATATGTAGAGATGTTTATTTTTGCAGGTACCCATACAGAAGGGATTTTGTCCCAAACAAATGGACGAGCGCTCTCAGGCTCCAGGTACCAGCACCTCTGAACTACCAGAGACCATTGATATGAGTAGTTGCATTGCATATAGACTGTTGCATATATGTTCAAATGGTTCAGGGCACATGACAAACCATGTGTCCCAATACAACTTACAAATAACGTACACACCAATGCATTTTCAACACTACTGACTCATCACCCTTCCAGACTTGTAGTAGATTTACTAAAGCTCTGGAGCTTCAAAGGGCTCCCATACAGGTATCATAAACACACCTTCAAGGAATATAGCATGCCCTCACTTACAGTCAGCACAACAAAACCATTGGCTGTAAACACACTCATAACCAAGATTTGCAGAGGGGTCTTCCAATCTCCACCATTTACAGCAGGGCACCAAACACACACATTGGTATTGTGACAAGGAATCTTCCCTTAAACAAAGACTAACCATAGACTTATTGGCACCACACACCTCCGCTACCCCAAGTCTCAACTCCCTCATACCCTCCGAGGAGTTTTCTTACTATACAACACAATTGATCTACCTTTACAGCTATCACTCAAGCATGGGTTGAAGCTTGGTTAAGTAAGACCAATATCATCAACGCAGTAAACGGCTACCATCTACCCTACACACTGGCACTTACATGGCATAAATTGGGCAATCCTTTCCCCGCTCAACTTTCGAGCTACAGATTAGCCTACTATCAATATTCGCAGATACTCTGTGCTGGTTATGATAACATATCCAGAGGTCTTACAGTCATACACTATCTAGAAGACTTCTTGTTGATCAAAGATAACATATTTTTCACTAGAAGCCTCACGGCAGCTTAGTCTGGTTGACCACTTGGGCGTCCCAGTACCCCATAAGAAACAGAAGGCCCAGACACTATCATCACATTACTGGGCATATGACTTGAGTCGGCATCCATACACGCAAGTTACCACAAGACAAATAGGGAACATTCTCATCTACATCAATCACTACCTCCTGCTTAGTACTTACAACTGCAAGGAACTACAATCCCTACCAGGTTCCTTAATTTTGCCATGCCAATCATACCACAAGACCACGCTTTCACATCCAGAGTAGTTTCCCCTTTTTTCCACACTTCCAACATGATGATCAGAGGATGTCCCTAGACACCTCAGCAACAGCAGACCTGCACATGGGGGGAATTTCTTAACCACTTGGCATGGTAAAAGCATGTTCCTTCCAGGATTGTCTGACACTTCTCCAACCAGATGGTCAGACGCGGCGTCTACCACGGGTTTGGCAGCGATCTACCGGGAACGATTGCTTTGGAGCTGTTGGCCATGGCATCCAGGTTTGGAAATTTTTCCACCACCTCAGCCCCTTTGGGAGATCTACCCCATTGTAGCAGCTGCTGTGGCATGGGGTAAATCATGGTCAGGGTCATCAATCCGTTATTACTCTGACAACTAGGCACATGTCATATCATCAACAATCGCCACTACTCATCCATAAGGTCATGATATTTCTGGGGAACTCACTTGGTTGGCCACTTATCACATTTCACTTTCATGTACCAGACGGGGGTATACATCCCTGCCGATAATTGTCTCATTTATATTCCAGGCATGTTCATCATACGCTTCCTACAGCCGCCCATACAGTCACGGCCACACTTTCGTTCCAGAGACAAAATCATGGATTAGACATACTCATGCAGCATAGCATGCACTATCCCACCTAGCACTTTCGTCCCATACTTGTAGAACACATAACACAGCTTTTCACCTGGCTTAAAGAATCTCATTGGAACACGACATAGCTCAACCTGTGTCATAACATTTCTCCTAGGTTTTGCTTCTTTTTGCCACCTTAAACTTCAACTATCTCACACACCATTAATTATATAGTTTACAGGCATTCAACAACACAGGATAACCTATGGCCAAAACTACCATAACTTCATGCTATCATACCAGACAAGAATATGCTCAGAGGTTTTCAGGAATCCATTCTCCCACGTTCCTCTCAGAGATTACCAATAGCCATCCAACTTTTCATCCTTATCGGACCTATTAGATCTACAACCATTCAATTATACTACCAAGTCGGCCATTACCAGCCATGCACATTGCCTTTTATGCCTTTCTCAGGCCAGAGAATTCACTACCATCACCACCACTCAGACAGATCATTGTCTTCAACGATCCCACGTACGTAAACACATATTTCATTACCTATTGGCTCTACCACATTCCGAAACGAGTCAACACGGACCAACAGTAGAGATAACATACTATCCTACCCACAACAAATGGTGTTCACTTTCGGTCCTAGATTCCTACCTTCAAAATTCAGGAATTAAATACTGTAATGCATTTAAGGAAATGTCTGGTTAATTTGTATATATTTGTTGACTGTATTAAATCTTTGATTATTCATTTTTGCCCTCTTTATTTACAGGCCTACCGTATCGTCGGTCTCGGCACACCACAACCGACTTGCTCCCTTTATACTATCCTACGCTCAGGACCGGTGCTAGGATTTTTAGTTACACAGGCGAAGATGCCTTTTGGTGCCCCCCCACCCTCGTTTAAAATAAGGTTCATACAAACACAGAAATAATTATACAGAGACATACAGACACAGACAGAGACATACATGCATACAGAGACATGCAGGCATATAAAGACATACATACAGAGGCATAACATCATACAGACACATACATACATACATAGACATACATACAGAGACATCCAGGCATACAGAGACATACCGTCATACAGACACATACATATATACAGGTATACAGAGACATACAGGCATACAGACACATACGTACAAAGACATACAGGCATACAGACACATAGATTTGTACATACAGAGACATACAGGCATACGGACACATACATTTGTACATACAGAGACATACAGGCATACAGAAACATACAGACAAAGACATACAGGCATACAGAGACCTACATACATACATACATACATACATACATACATACATACATACATACATACAGAGACATACACAATTACATACTTACATCAGTTCAATCTTGTCCCCTGGATGCATGCTGTCTGGCTCCTTGGAGTCCTGTCCTGCAGCCCAGCCCCATCACTGGGCGCCAGCCGCGCTGTGTGGTACACAGGGAGCAGGGATATGATGTCATTCATATCCTCGCCCCCTCCACACAGCCTGCGGCAGACACCAGGGTAGGTGTAGTGGCGTACACATGACCCATGGGGCCCCAGTGCGCAAATTGATCCGTGCCCCCCCCCCCCACGCTTACTCTGCGCGGGCCGAGGCCGCAACACATGGCGGCGGTCACCTGGTCGCAGGGGTTGCAGGGCTGTGACCCCTGCGACCGCGGTATGTACGCCAGTGCATGCAGATGCACACACACTTAAAGGACCACTACAGACACCCAGATCACATCAGCTCAATGAAGTGGTCTGGGTGTCAGGTCCCTCTAGTTTTAACCCTGCAGCTGAAAACATAGCAGTTTCAGAGAAACTGCTATGTTTCACCGAGGGTTCATCCAGCCTCTAGTGGATGTCTCACTGACAATGCGTGCGCGGCAAGAGCATTCGGAGCTGAGAGGCGGAGGGATCCCCAGCGCCAAGGGAGTCCGGCGCTAGAGAAAGGTAAGTGCTGAAGACACACACACACTCTCACGAACAGATGCATACACACCAGCTAACAGACACACATTTACTGACAGACACACTCACTTACAAAACATACACTCTCACTGACAAACACACACTCACTAACAGACATCAAACAGACTCACTAATACACACACAAACACACTCAGTAAGAGACACACAGTAACACACTCACTGACACTCACTAGCAGACACACTCACAGACACACTCACCGACACTAGCAGACACACTCACCGACACTAGCAGACACACTCACTGACACTCACTAGCACTCACTAGCAGACACTCACTAGCACTCACTAGCAGACACTCACTAGCACTCACTAGCAGACACTCACTAGCACTCACTAGCAGACACTCACTAGCACTCACTAGCAGACACTCACTAGCACTCACTAGCAGACACACACACTGACACTAGCAGACACACTCACTGACACTCACTAGCAGACACACTCACTGACACTCACTAGCAGACACACTCACTGACACTCACTAGCATTCACTAGCAGACACACTCACTAGCATTCACTAGCAGACACACTCACTGACACTCACTAGTAGACACACTCACTGACACTCACTAGCAGACACACTCACTAGTAGACACACTCACTGACACTCACTAGCAGACACTAACACTCACACTAACACTTTTCTTTTCTGTCATGTTGTTTCTTTGCTATTTAATGCAAAATAAATCCATGTTCAGTATATACATAAATCCAACTCACAGTACCTAAATAAATTACATTTTATATACATTAGAAAAAAAAACACTCACACTAACACGTTTGTTTTTTTAATTTAATCCCCCAGCCTCCTTACCTTGTTGGAGTGCTGAAGGGATTCCCTGGGGTCCAGTGGTGCTGCTGGGCTCCTGGGCGGGCGGGTAGGCAGGCTGGCAGGCGGGCACACGCGCGAGGGAGCACTCTCCCATGTGTGCTTCCTCTTCAGCTCCCTCGCGCGCCGCATACTGATACCGGAGCCGGAAGATGACGTCATCTTCCGGCGCCGGCATCCCTATGCGGTGCGCGAGGGAGCTGAAGAGGAAGCACACATGGGAGAGTGCTCCCTCGCGCGCCCGCAGAATCGGGCGCTCGGCCACGCTACAATAGGTCGTCGGTTGGAGGGGAGCGCAGTGCGCTTCCCTCCTTCCGGTCAGCCTGATTTTGCGCCCCCAGGGCCGGTGCGCCCTAAGGCGGCCGCCTGGGCCGCCTTACGGTAGCGCCGGCCCTGCCTACGCTTATGCTGGATCCTTACTCCATATACGGCTATTTGCCCCTTACACAAGTATTAAGGCCGTTTGACCTGACTCATATCGCTTGAGGTCAGCATCAGAATGACCCTCCCACCCACTCCTCATTTCAACACTTTCTCTTTTCTTTCCATTTACTTTACTTTCTTACTCCTTGGTGGGCCCTCTTTATTTACAGGCCTACCGTATCGTCGGTCTCGGCACACCACAACCGACTTGCTCCCTTTATACTATCCTACGCTTATGCTGGATCCTTACTCCATATACGGCTATTTGCCCCTTACACAAATATATATATATATATATATATATATATATATATATATATATATATATACTTTTTTCACCAGCAGGGGGACTGTCAGTTCAGAAGTAGTTATGGTAGGGTGTGGAACTGCACTCAATCCCTTTAAGCAGTATGTAGCTGGGTGCAACTCGGACAGTCTCAGTACCAGAGACCAAATACTGAATAACAAATAGAAGAAAGGTCCAGGCACTCCAAGGTGCAAACAAGGGAATTTTATTGAACCCACTCCATCACAACGTTTCGACCTACACGATCTTTGTCAAGCTTGACAAAGACCGTGTAGGTCGAAACGTTGTGATGGAGTGGGTTCAATAAAATTGCCTTGCTTGTACCTTGGAGTGCCTGGACCTTTCTTCTATTTGTTATGCCTGTCAGTTCAGGCAGTCCCCCTGCTGTCAGCACTGTGGACACCTATTGTAGTCATGTGCTCTAAAAGAGTGGCCACATGGCCCCCGGGGGTCCTATTTTGAAGAGGGGGGACTGTCTGGGCTGTCAGTCCCCCCCAGTGGAGCAGAAGACCGATCGCCGGCGATCGGGTAAGTACATGGGAGAGGGAGGCAAAGGGTTAATATTTTCTTTTTTATGCCTGATGGCTTCTGATGCTCTGCACTACACTGCCGGGCGCCACCTGGAGCAACCCGGAAGTGAGGCCCGGCAGTGAGGGGGGGGTATTGCAGGATGCCTCGACATCGAGGTATCGCTGCAATACCGTTAGAGCAGCTGGAAGCGATTCCAGCGCTCGAATTCCCGACAGACTTATCAGGTACGTCCGCAGTCCTTAAGGAACGTTTTTTGTCGGACGTACCTGATATGTCCAGGTCGGGAAGGGGTTTAAGAGTAGTTAAACATAGGATTAAGGTAAATGGTTTATTGTCAGGTTTAGGCTTTTAGTGCATGAGTTTAATGTGTTCTTTCAAAGTCCTCACCCTCCAATGTCTTCTATAAGCCAGTCAGATTGATGATATTAGAGCTGAAGTAGTGGTTATACAGTGTGTATCATTGAGAGCTTCCCTGCTCCTGCAAGACATTTCCTGCGTGAGAGGCTGTTAGTGGGTAGATGGGATCTCTTCCACTTCCTGTTCAGCCTCACACACAGACACTGGAGGACCTGGAACAACACTGAGTTTTGCACCGTCTATAACTGTTCCTGCGGCTCTGTTATTAATGCTGGCTGGACTACAGAGAAAAATGGTCAAGGTTCCTGAGTATATCTCTCCGCAACATACTAAAAAGCTTGAAAAGACACATTATAAGTGCTCAAAACGGGGGGCGGGGTCTGACTGCCATGGCGGAGAGTCGCATCTTGCTTGAGCTCCTCTCCTACTCTGGCAATACAAGCCGTTAATAGTAAGCATACACTGAAAATATCAGAAACCCACCGACTCATCTGCACCCTGACCTGCTTGCAGCACGCAGCGGAGGCTGAAAACGGGACAAAGGCACACCGGCAGAAAAAATAGCTAACGCGTGTGGCCCAGAGCGCGACGGACGGGAGAGGCGGCCGATCTCCCAGACCGGAGCGGTTCAACAGCCCTAAATCACGAAAGCGCCCCGCAATCCCCCCCCCCTGGACCGGAGGGGGTTATCCCGGTCCACCCGAGGGAGACTCACCTGCTAAACTGGACACGAAGAGCGGGACCACAGGGCCCGTGGGGAAACCAAGTATGGCGTACACCACGTGGCACCAAGACTCTGCTATCGAACAAAGCGACATAAAAGCCAAACTCGACAGAATCTTCACTAAATTCTGGCAAGAGCTGGAGAGAAGGAGGCATCAATCCACCTCTGAGCACTCGAAAGCACAGTCTCCTGTACAGCGGGCCGTGCGCCCGCAGCAGACTCCAGTGGCCTCGGCAGCGGTCCCAAAATGGCGGCGAAACAAGCCTTCCCCTCGCCAACGACAACAAGTGCACCGACGAAACACAACCCGAACCAAGGCCGGGTCTCTAAACGCACCTAAGGACCGCATGCGGCTAGCAGCGGGAAAAGACAAGGAGCGGCTGACCTGGAAAGCACCAACCTTACTCACTGAGAGATACAACCGGCCCGCGCTAAGCCCTGAGGCATTGCACCGTCCGCAGCTGCACTGGGTTCCCTCCGGGGCTCACCCAGCCGAGAGGCTACAGACGACACACCAACGTGACACCAGTGATTCGACTTTGCGGGACTCTGTATTGACCCCAACATCAACGATCTGGAGTATCCAGTTCCAGAGGCGAGGCAGATCTGGCATCGGCTGATTCCAGAGTCCAATGGATCATGGGGACGGATCCTGAACCTCCACACCATCACTGGGACTTGGTTCGTTACAAGCAGACACCCCTCATAAGCACACGGACTTGCCTGGCTTATTTTGTTTTGTTTCATTTCATTTTACATATGCACACTTTGATCCCTCACAGCTAGCTAATCACTCACACAGGCTAGGACTCACGTTCCAAGCAAAAAACTAAATGTTTACAACAAACTAGCACGGTATTCAGATGTTATCTGTTCTACCTGGCCTGATAGTAGAGTCTCCCGTCATCATCGTTACCTTACCTAGCATGCTTTCAAACACTTAAACCGCTGAATCCAGCTTGTTAAACCATCTTGTTTATACAGGGAGTGCAGAATTATTAGGCAAGTTGTATTTTTGAGGATTAATTTTATTATTGAACAACAACCATGTTCCCAATGAACCCCAAAAACTCATTAATATCAAAGCTGAATAGTTTTGGAAGTAGTTTTTAGTTTGTTTTTAGTTATAGCTATTTTAGGGGGATATCTGTGTGTGCAGGTGACTATTACTGTGCATAATTATTAGGCAACTTAACAAAAAACAAATATATACCCATTTCAATTATTTACTTTTACCAGTGAAACCAATATAACATCTCAACATTCACAAATATACATTTCTGACATTCAAAAACATAACAAAAACAAATCAGTGACCAATATAGCCACCTTTCTTTGCAAGGACACTCAAAAGCCTGCCATCCATGGATTCTGTCAGTGTTTTGATCTGTTCACCATCAACATTGCGTGCAGCAGCAACCACAGCCTCCCAGACACTGTTCAGAGAGGTGTACTGTTTTCCCTCCTTGTAAATCTCACATTTGATGATGGACCACAGGTTCTCAATGGGGTTCAGATCAGGTGAACAAGGAGGCCATGTCATTAGATTTTCTTCTTTTATACCCTTTCTTGCCAGCCACGCTGTGGAGTACTTGGACGCGTGTGATGGAGCATTGTCCTGCATGAAAATCATGTTTTTCTTGAAGGATGCAGACTTCTTCCTGTACCACTGCTTGAAGAAGGTGTCTTCCAGAAACTGGCAGTAGGACTGGGAGTTGAGCTTGACTCCATCCTCAACCCGAAAAGGCCCCACAAGCTCATCTTTGATGATACCAGCCCAAACCAGTACTCCACCTCCACCTTGCTGGCGTCTGAGTCGGACTGGAGCTCTCTGCCCTTTACCAATCCAGCCACGGGCCCATCCATCTGGCCCATCAAGACTCACTCTCATTTCATCAGTCCATGAAACCTTAGAAAAATCAGTCTTGAGATATTACTTGGCCCAGTCTTGACGTTTCAGCTTGTGTGTCTTGTTCAGTGGTGGTCGTCTTTCAGCCTTTCTTACCATGGCCATGTCTCTGAGTATTGCACACCTTGTGCTTTTGGGCACTCCAGTGATGTTGCAGCTCTGAAATATGACCAAACTGGTGGCAAGTGGCATCTTGGCAGCTGCACGCTTGACTTTTCTCAGTTCATGGGCAGTTATTTTGCGCCTTGGTTTTTCCACACGCTTCTTGCGACCCTGTTGACTATTTTGAATGAAACGCTTGATTGTTCGATGATCACGCTTCAGAAGCTTTGCAATTTTAAGAGTGCTGCATCCCTCTGCAAGATATCTCACTATTTTTGACTTTTCTGAGCCTGTCAAGTCCTTCTTTTGACCCATTTTGCCAAAGGAAAGGAAGTTGCCTAATAATTATGCACACCTGATATAGGGTGTTGATGTCATTAGACCACACCCCTTCTCATTACAGAGATGCACATCACCTAATATGCTTATTTGGTAGTAGGCTTTCGAGCCTATACAGCTTGGAGTAAGACAACATGCATAAAGAGGATGATGTGGTCAAAATACTAATTTGCCTAATAATTCTGCACTCCCTGTATATTCCAAAAAATGTGCAATGTTGTCTCATGACATTTTCAACTATGCTGTGTCATAGACCGTTGAATATCCATCATAAAATGTCATATTAAATCCTCTTGTCTCACAAAGCACACAAAAATAATGAATTAAAAAAAACAAAAAAAAAAAACAAGTGCTCAAAACAGGCGTCACCTAGTGGTCAGGTGCCTACTCTGCCTAATGGGAAATCCAGCCCTGCCTCTCGGGCACTATACTATAGTCAACAGGAGACTGCTTAAACCTCTTAAATATAAATAAAAAAAACATATGTGTATGTCTGTGATTGTGTGTGTATTGTTAATGTGCATCAAAGCCAGGTTTTGAGGAGGCCCTTCCTGAGCTGGCAGGAAGATCAAAAGATCTTAATATTTGGCCCTGTGCTAAAGTTTGATGCTGCCCTCTCTACATATTTCCACCTATCATTGATGGTTTAGTGCAAGGCAGTGACCCACAATGTGCAAGCATGACACTGCTTTCATCACACTTGTTCCCTAGTGAAAGAAGTTTGTAGTAGGTGGGACATGTGACATCCTCTTCCCCACCAGACCCTGCTCACTAGGAACCTTCAGCCTCTGCTTCTGCTTCCTGTTCCAGGTAGGGCTAAAATTCAGCAATGTGTACTTGAGTCTCATGACTGGGACTTTACTTGCAACTCTACTGAACATAATCAAAGAAAACTTGTAACTTGACATGGGCTTTGACAGCAATGATTTGAGACTTAATTTTGACGTGAGCTTATGGTTTGAAAAGTCTTTACATCTTCTAAAACCAAAGAAACAAATATAATGATACATGCTCTCTCAAAATGATCCAAAATCAGCTGATTACTTCAAAGTGAAACATTCAAATAAGTTTATCATTTGAAATTTGAAGAAACATTCTAGATGCTGTTAACACAAGATGGGACTCAACACTGAGACAGGTACAGGCAGTGAATGAATGTGATGATCAAAAGGTCTGTCACCCCTCCTGTCAAAAGGTTAACTGTAGAGGGCAAATGCAAAGCTTACCAACACACTCAACCTCCTTTTAACACATTCAGACACCACACGCACTTCTTCACACACAAAAATCAGCCACCACAGACTCACAACACTCACCTTCCTCCACAAACACACTCTGACACTATGTATTCTTACATACACTGTGGTGGAATCTCGGTAAAAATAAATTTAGTAGGCCGAGATTACCACGTGGCATGTGTACGTGCATATGCTGACGTATCGATCAGTTGGTTGCACGAGGCAAGATACGATCAGTAGTGTACGGAGCATGTGCAAGAATACAGGATATAGTATTCCCCCTCCTCCATTGTGCTGGACAAGCCATGCGGTCAAACAGGAAGTTAATTCTTATTTGTATTGATTGGTCAAGAGAATGTGCGGGTGGAGCTTAATATGGGAGGAGTTATATGCCTATATAAGGAGCCTGCACTATTGTCCGGGGCTCAGAATTTGCTGTATTTTGGTGACGCTAGTCCCTCTGAGTCCCGATCGGTGATCCAATAAAGAATCTCTTCCTTCCTGAAGAAACCTGTGTCCATCTCTCTGTGCTTGGCTTCCGTCAGTTTCTCCGGTATCATTTGGTGCATTGGCCGGGAAGCTCATCGTTCAACGGTAGCTGAGAGGCAGAGGCGTGAGACGGTCTATCTTTGCCCACGTTCTCTACGGCTGCACCCCTGAACTCCTGCGTGGACCTCCCTTCGTCTCGGCGCCACTGGTCTGTTGTCCAGGAGATCATCGGCCTCTACGTGAGAAGTGCTGGGGTGTCCCCGTCGATGAGTGTGAACTCAGGTTCAGGAACGAGGAGGTAAGACAACTGCTGTTTTAGACGGCAGGACCCGCTAGGGGTATACCGATTGTGCGGTAGGCCCAAAGGGGTTTTTGAATCTGTATCTGCCCCCTCTGTCGGAGGGAAGGAGCGAAGGCGCACCGCTCGATCGAACGCTCTTTAGTCAGACCGTTTGATTTGGTTAGTCAGGCGGGGTCCTGGTGTAAATAGCCCTAGCCGGACACCGGTGTCTTGTCTAGACTAGCGTTCTAGGGTGTATATTACGTTCGCTAGGTCGGAGGGACCGGGAGACTAAGCGGCGCCTGTGTAAATTCGGTTCGCTAGTTCTCATCCTATCTGGGCTAAGTGGGAAGGCGTGTAAATTTGGAACCCACTAGACTTTTGATAGTACGACTAAGAGGCGCCTGTGTAAATTCGGTTCTCTAGCTCGCTATATATGTGGTGATTGGGCAGTGTGGCTAACCAAAACGGGTGTATATAGTTTTAGGTAGTCCATTCAAGGTACTGGCCAATAGTTTAGTTGGGAATTGTAAATGTGTTAACGATTGTTTTAGTAAAGTGTATATCTTGTTAGATAGCGCGAGCTCAGCCGTCTAGCGAGAGTGTTAATAGTGTGTTGCTGTATTATAGTGCACGGTACCATAACCCTGTATATTTACTGACATTGTATAATAAGTACTAATCATTGTCGTCAATTGCATGTTTTAACACCATAACCACTAATAATTGTATTGTGACCTTAACTTGTGCTTTGACCTATGCTAACCGTACTGTAACCGCTATTTGTAAAAGACGATGTTACTGGGGTGTGTTATAGACGGGTAATTCGTATATAGAGAATTATAGCGTGGGTGACTGTATAGTTACGCCAAAGGGCATAATATTGATTATATAGTGACTGGTGTAGCAGCTGTGTGTGTACGGGAATTCCCTGAGTGTTTATTGTGTTATTGTGTACGTTTCACTTGGTAACCGTACCACGTGGTGCTGTTGCCAAAGGAAACGGGTGTGACTGTTGAATAGTACGCGTGTATAGTAATCGTTGTCGACGACGTTCCATTGTTAAAAATGGGTGCGTCGCAGTCAACGATTCCGGATCCCTTAGGATGTATGGTTAAGAATTTTAAAAAGGGATTCAAAACCTGTGATTTTGGGGTTAAGATGTCTTCTGTGCGGTTAGTTACTTTGTGCACTAGGGAGTGGCCTACTTTGGTTGCGGCATGGCCGCCACGTGGCAGTTTGGATCCAACTCTGGTACAGCGCTTACATGTGGCTGTATCGGGTAGGCCTGAACTTTACCGCCAGTTTCCTTATATTGACTGTTGGAGACAGGCCGTAAATGACTCGCCAAAATGGCTCCAGACATGCCACGAGGAGCAGTGTCGCCTCATGGTAGCTAGGACTTGTTCGTCCACTAGGACTGGTGTTAGGCCCATTTTGGACACGCCCCCTGAGTCCGAGATCCCTTTGCCGCCCCCTTACTTTCCGTTAAGAAGAAGTGACGCAAACGCAGGAAGCCCTGCACCCCTCCCCTCATTACCCTCATCCACTTCCGCTTCCTCCTCCAGTACAGGATCCACCCCCCCTCGTACTAAATCTCCCCTTCCGGAACCAGAACCCACCCCCATTAGAAACGAATATCCTGATTTGGCGCCACTTCAGACTTCCGGTCAAGCTTCATCTAGCTCGGCCCGAAGTGTTCTATTCACTACCTTTTCCCAAAACCAACCTCCCACATCCCCATACCCTGTCTCTCCTCGACCGGAACCCATGACTGACGCCTCCCTACGTAGCCCCATCCAAACCCGACAGTTGACTGGTGCCCAACAATTAAAGCATTATCAGATGCCTCTTCGCCTAAATCCCGGGTCAGCTTATATCGATGCCGCAGGTCAAATGGCACACGCTGACCCAGTCTTCGTATATGTCCCATTTACCACTACCGACCTTTTAAACTGGAAGACCCATAATTCCTCGTATACTGAGAAACCACAAGCCATGACTGATCTGTTCACCTCAATAGTACAGACGCATAATCCGACATGGGCTGATTGCCAGCAGTTACTAATGACTTTATTTAACAATGAGGAAAGGACAAGAATAAATCAAGCAGCCATTAAAGCATTAGAAGATAGAGCCCGTGCTTTGAACCAAGCTAATCCAGCAGCATGGGCCGCAACACACTATCCCAATACCGATCCCGATTGGAACGTAAATGGTGCTGATATGGTTCAACTCAGAGCCTATAGAGACGCTATAATTGCTGGCATGAAAGCAGGAGGAAAGAAAGCCATTAACATGTCGAAGACAGTTGAGGTGATTCAGAAAAGCGATGAAGCACCCAGTGTCTTTTATGACCGATTATTGGAGGCATACCGCTTGTATACCCCCTTTAATCCGGAAGACGCAGACAATTCCCGAATGGTTAACTCCGCCTTTGTCAGCCAAGCTTACGGAGATATTAAGCGCAAGCTACAAAAGTTAGAAGGGTTTGCAGGTATGTCCATCACCCAACTAATGGAGGTAGCAAATAAGGTCTATATGAACAGGGATACAGAGAGTAAGAAAGAGGAGGAGCGCAAGATGCGTAAAAAGGCTGATATGCTAGCGGTAGCGATCGCAGGCGTAGATAAACGGGGCCCAGATAGAGGCAATAATAGATGGAGTAGGGAGCCTTTGAGTAGGGATCAGTGCGCGTATTGCAAGGAAGAAGGGCATTGGAGGAACGAATGTCCGCAAAGAGAGCAGTACGAGAGAGACCAACCCAGGGCAGGCTACGGAAATTTTAGAGGCAGAGCGAGAGGTAGAGGAGGTCCCGGAGGAAGTAATGGTTATAGAGGGAGTAATGGGAACAGAGGAAGTGTTAGGGAAGACAGGTATATTCCAGCAGCGCAAAGGTCCCGCGATAGAGAAGGTAGGGACTTCGTAGGATTGGCTGACACGGTCATGGAGGACTATTGATACCGACCGGGCTCCATCCCCCTTGGTCGAGCGGAGCCTATGGTCGATGTATCAATAGGGGGGAAAAGGAGTGCGTTCATGATCGACACTGGTGCCGAACATTCAGTGGTGACTAATCTAGTTGCTCCTCCATCTGGAAGGACTATTACTGTGATAGGAGCAACTGGAAGAAGTGCTGAAAAACCGGTTCTTAAAAGTCGACTCTGTACATTGGGAGGCCACGTAGTAAAACACCAATTCCTTTATATGCCTGAATGTCCAGTCCAATTGCTGGGACGTGATATGCTATCAAAATTACAAGCGCAGATTACGTTCCTACCAAATGGAACAACATCTTTAAAGTTTAATGGACCTTCAGGTATTATGACTTTATCCGTACCAAAGGAAGAAGAGTGGCGACTTTATACAGTGTTGACTAGCCAAAACCCTAGGAGTGATGAGACATTGTTTAACATACCAGGAGTTTGGGCAGAGAACAACCCACCAGGACTGGCCCGCAATATTCCACCTATAAAAATTGAACTGAAACATGGGGTTTATCCAGTGAGCCTAAGACAATATCACATTCCGCAGAAGGCTAAGAAGAACATCCAATCCTATCTGGATAAGTTCATACGGTATGGTATCCTAAAATTCTGTACTTCCCCCTGGAACACCCCATTGCTGCCTGTTCAAAAGCCCGGTACAGATGAGTATCGACCTGTACAGGACTTAAGAGCAGTCAATGATGCGGTTGTTAGTATACATCCAGTTGTACCCAATCCATATAACCTGCTTGCTTTAATTCCGGGCGGGGCTACTTACTTCACAGTCTTAGATCTCAAAGATGCCTTCTTTTGCCTCCGAATTGCCGCAGAAAGTCAATGTATTTTCGCTTTTCAATGGGAGAACGCTGTAACGGGCTCAAAACGCCAAATGACTTGGACAAGACTGCCCCAAGGGTTTAAAAATTCACCTACCCTATTTGGTTCAGCCCTAAGTCAAGATTTATTGGATTTCGAGTCTATCCCAGGAGAATGTGTATTGTTACAATATGTAGATGACTTGTTGATAGCAGCAGTTACAAAAGAAAAATGTCAGCAAGCAACGCACGATCTACTACACATTCTCTGGAAGGCAGGATACAAGGTGTCTAGAAAGAAGGCTCAGTTGTGTTTGCCAACTGTCAAGTATCTGGGATTCCATATCTCTGAAGGTCAAAGGATTATGGGGCCAGAGAGAAAAGAAGCTGTCTGCCAAATACCAATACCCAAGAATAGAAGACAAGTGCGAGAATTCTTGGGGGCAGCGGGCTTCTGTAGGATATGGATTCCCAGCTATGCGATACTAGCAAAACCTCTGTACGCAGCCATCAAAGGTACAGAGCACGACCCCTTCTTATGGACCCAAGAACAGCAAACGGCATTTGAAGATGTGAAGAAGGCTTTGATGAGTGCCCCAGCATTAGGTCTACCTGATCACACACGACCATTCTACTTATATGTACACGAGCAAAGAAGAATGGCTGTGGGAGTATTGACACAGTACTTGGGATCATGGCAAAGACCTGTTGCCTACATGTCTAAGCAACTGGATGCAGTGGCCAGCGGACTTCCACCTTGTCTAAGAGCCGTAGCTGCAGCCGCCCTGCTAGTAGCTGAAGCCGATAAACTCACTCTGGGTCAAGAACTTTATGTACGAGTCCCACATGCAGTACAGACGTTGTTGGATTACAAAGGAAATCATTGGTTTAGTAACAGCCGTATGACCAAGTATCAAGCAATGTTGTGTGAAAACCCAAGAGTGCATTTAGAGACTGTAAACACCTTAAATCCAGCTACCCTTTTGCCACAACCTACTGAAAGTCAACATGATTGTTTGGAAGTAATGGATGAAGTATTCTCAAGTAGACCAGATCTTCGTGATTTTCCCATCCAGAACCCCGATGTTCAATATTATACCGACGGCAGTAGTTATGTGAAAGAAGGGATCCGCTATGCAGGATATGCAGTGACAACAATAGACAAGGTGATAGAAGCTCGGCCACTGGCGAAAGGAACATCAGCACAAAAGGCAGAATTAATAGCACTAACACGAGCGTTACAATTGGCTGAAGGTTTAAGAGTAAATATCTATACGGACTCTAAGTATGCGTTTTTAACCACTCATGCCCACGGAGCTTTGTATAAAGAAAGAGGACTACTGAATTCAGAAGGCAAAGAAATCAAGTACGCAGCTGAAATCCTACAACTATTGGAAGCAGTGTGGGAGCCGAAAGAAGTCGGTATTATACATTGTCGAGCGCATCTGAGAGGAGATGGTGATGTAACTAAGGGAAATCGGATGGCAGATAGTGCAGCTAAGCGTGCTGCTGAATCAGGAAGACAGGAGTATGTGGGGCATATAGCTGCTCTAATACCAACCCCACTGTCTCAATGGACTCCAGTTTATACAACTCAAGAAGAGGAGTGGTTAAAGACTGAACCGGGAAAGTATCTGGAGAACAAGTGGTATCAGCTAGAAGATGGAAGAATAGTTATACCAGCATCGCTAGCGGTAGAAATTGTCCAAAATTATCATAACGGGACACATTCTGGGAGAGACAGTACTGAAGAATCTCTCCGGAAACATTTCTACATACCAAGATTGTCCAACTTGACTCAGGCCATTGTACGCAGATGTGTAACGTGTGCTAAGAATAATGCAAGACAAGGACCAGTAAAGCCACCAGGAGTCCAGTTTATGGGGGGACTCCCCATGTCCGATCTACAAATAGACTTTACAGTGATGCCTAAATCGGGTGGACATCGTTACCTGCTGGTAATTGTGTGCACCTATTCAGGCTGGGTAGAAGCATGTCCTACTCGTACCGAGAAAGCAGGAGAAGTTGTGAGATTCCTGCTACGAGAAATAATACCCCGATATGGACTACCCTGTTCTATAGGATCGGACAATGGTCCAGCTTTTGTTCACCAGTGCCTACAACAACTGACTCATATGCTTGGTATAAAGTGGAGGCTTCATACTGCATATAGACCCCAGAGTTCTGGTAAGGTAGAGAGAATGAATAGAACTATTAAGAACCAGTTGGCTAAAATGTGTCAGGAAACCCAACTTAAGTGGAACGTTCTCTTACCTATAGCTCTATTGCGAATCCGCAGTACCCCTACCAGAAGGATGGGCCTCTCTCCTTTTGAAATTATGTATGGGCGACCACCTCCCGTACTTGGTAACTTAAGGGGGGACTTGAGTCAGTTGGGAGAAGGAATTACCCGGCAGCAGGTTGTAGAGTTGGGTAAGACTATGGAGGAGGTACAGAAATGGGTACAAGATAGATTACCTGTGAATATTTATCCCCCTGTTCATAATTATCATCCAGGAGACCAAGTGTGGATTAAAGAGTGGAATAATGTACCGTTAGGGCCCAAGTGGAGAGGTCCTTATGTTGTTCTTTTGTCTACCCCTACAGCGATAAAAGTAGCAGAAGTGACTCCGTGGATACATCACTCCAGGGTTAAGCCAGCAGCAGTTGATTCTTGGCAAGTTACAGCAGATCCAGAGAATCCCTGCAAGATCCGGTTGAAACGCACTACTCAGTCGGAGTAACGAGGAATTATTGTGGATTACAAATTTTATTGTTACAGGTGTAAGTGAGAAGGCCATAATAAAGCCTGTCCTCTTACCATCACATAGTGTATAAGCCAGGAAAGTCCCGAAGGGACACCTGTGAAGACGAGCAGAACTCCATTCCCTGCAGCCCTCACATCCTGGAAGCTGAGGTTCCATCGCACGGACGAAGACTGAGGATGACGGCGAAAGATGTGCTTTTGATTGTGTTTATTTACATGTGTTTTTATATTCAGGAAGGTAGAGGTACCGACACTCCTAGCTGTGAGGTATGCATTAAGACTACGAGAACAGGTAACCATATTTCCCAAACCCTAATTTGGCATTCACAATACGAATGTAAAGGAGATGTATCAAGATGTAGATACTTAAATATAGACTATAGTGTATGCCATTTAGGAGTAGGAGAACCTAAGTGCTTCAGTCCGGAGTATCAGCCTCGTACAATTTGGTTGACTCTCAGGAATGGAGATCCTCAGGGGACCCTAATTAATAAGACGGTGTTAGAATCCGTATATTCTTCGGGTGTTCTGCTATTTGATGCGTGTAAAGCGATATCAAGTGGTAGAAAGCCGTGGAATGTATGTGGGGATCTTAGATGGGAGAGGACGTATGGGTCTAACGATAAATACATTTGTCCCAGTAGCAAAAATAAATATGTGAGTCCTAGATGCCCAAATAAAGACTATAACTTTTGTCCATATTGGTCTTGTGTGGGGTGGGCGACTTGGGGACAGACAGTAGATAAAGACATGATAGTGACTAAGTTGCCGACTAGCCCATATTGTAAGTCTATGGAATGTAACCCAGTCCATATACTTATTAATAACCCCGACAAGTTCCTAGATAAGTATGGCAATTTATTTGGGTTTCAGATATACGGGACGGGTTTAGATCCTGGGACATTATTGTTTATAGGGATAGAGACTGATACGGTATCCTCCCAGACTCATCAAGTATACCACTCCTTTTATGAAGAGATGAGTATAGATAATAAGATCCCCCATAGCGCTAAGAACCTGTTCATTGACCTAGCTGAAAGTATTGCCGGTAGTCTTAATGTTACCAACTGCTATGTGTGTGGAGGTACTAACATGGGAGACCAATGGCCTTGGGAAGCAAAGGAGGTAATGTCCGGTTCTGAGGCAGTTGACCAACTAATATCTGCACCAGCCGATTATCATTTGAGTGTTAGAGGTAAATCTGAGTGGAGATTAAAGACCTCCATCATAGGTTATGTTTGCATAGCAAGAAAAGGAATAATGTATAATACTTCTGTAGGAGAATTAACTTGTCTAGGGCAAAAAGCTTATGATGATGATACAAAGAATACAACTTGGTGGTCGGCTTCAAATGTCTCAGAACCATCTAACCCGTTTGCTAGATACGCCAATTTAAAGGATGTGTGGTTTGATCTATCCATCACATCTACCTGGAGAGCCCCAGCAAATTTGTACTGGATCTGTGGTAAGAAAGCCTATTCGGAGCTGCCACAGGACTGGGAAGGGGCATGTGTGTTGGGTATGCTCAAACCATCCTTCTTCTTGTTACCGATTGAAACAGGTGAGACTTTAGGTGTTAAAGTGTATGATGTGAATCATAGGAAGAAAAGGGGACCCATAGAGATAGGTACCTGGGAAGATAATGAATGGCCTCCCCAGCGTATTATAGACTATTATGGGCCAGCCACGTGGGCAGAAGATGGTACCTTTGGTTATAGAACCCCTATTTATATGCTCAACCGTATTATAAGATTACAGGCGGTGGTTGAGATTATCACAAATGAGACATCACAAGCGCTCAATCTTCTAGTGAAGCATAACACCAGGATGAGGACAGCAGTCTACCAAAATAGATTAGCCTTGGATTACCTTTTGGCAGTAGAGGGAGGTGTATGTGGGAAGTTTAACCTAAGCAATTGCTGTCTTCAAATAGATGACGAAGGGCAAGCAATAGCTGAGCTTACTAGCCATATGGTTAAACTAGCGCATGTGCCTACTCAGGTATGGAAAGGGTACAATCCAAGTAGTTGGTTTGGTAGCTGGTATGAGTGGTTTGGAGGGCTTAAGGCAGTGGTAGGTGGAGTCCTACTGATTTTACTGTTGTGTCTACTCCTACCGTGTCTTATACCCCTAGTAGTTAGGTCTGTGCAAAGCCTGATAGGAAGTATAGCAGAGAGGAAGGCTGCTGCACAGATAATGGCGATATATAAATATAGGGCTCTAGATCAGGGAGAACCAATGCAGGAAGATGAATGTTGAAGATTCACATCATAAGATAAGTCTGGTCTGGTTCAAGGTAACTTGCGGTGTAAGCAAACTAAGGTTATGTGATGCCTCAAGTAATTGTAAAATATCAAGAGGCATCAAAGGGGGGAATGTGGTGGAATCTCGGTAAAAATAAATTTAGTAGGCCGAGATTACCACGTGGCATGTGTACGTGCATATGCTGACGTATCGATCAGTTGGTTGCACGAGGCAAGATACGATCAGTAGTGTACGGAGCATGTGCAAGAATACAGGATATAGTATTCCCCCTCCTCCATTGTGCTGGACAAGCCATGCGGTCAAACAGGAAGTTAATTCTTATTTGTATTGATTGGTCAAGAGAATGTGCGGGTGGAGCTTAATATGGGAGGAGTTATATGCCTATATAAGGAGCCTGCACTATTGTCCGGGGCTCAGAATTTGCTGTATTTTGGTGACGCTAGTCCCTCTGAGTCCCGATCGGTGATCCAATAAAGAATCTCTTCCTTCCTGAAGAAACCTGTGTCCATCTCTCTGTGCTTGGCTTCCGTCAGTTTCTCCGGTATCAACACAACAATCCAAAACATTTTAAATCTCAGTGATGCAAAATACATCTTATTTCCAAAGCCCTTAAAAGAGCAACTGAACTTATCATCAAAACAGATTATGCAGAAGAGCAAAATGGAGACTGCAGATGGCATTCAACATGCTCTATCTAGGCTATCAGACCCTTTGCTGCCCTGTCCTACTTCCTTTCTGTGTCCTTGATCCCTCGTGACATCTCCATGCACAGAGCAGGGGGTGGGAGCACATGGACAGTGTGCCCTTGCATGGCTTATGGGAAGGGATGAGATGCAGTAAGTGTGGTGTACACTGGGATAAGGCAGCCAGTAGGTGAAGAAAGCACTGTGTGAGTGATGGCTGTGCTGCAGCCATTGGAGCTTGGCTGCCATCCTGATCCCATCCATCATTTTACTATATCTCTAGCCAGTTGAACTGCCTCTACTGGGTTTGTCTGGGCTATTACAGCCATGGGTGCCCCCCTGGATCTGGTACCGTACGGCCTAATGGCAGAATTGGCCCTGGTGGAGTGTAGCTTCAATCAAACGTGTTTGCAGATTTGCTGAGTAGAAATATCTACTTATCCTCCGTATAAAAACATGCATATAACATACTGCATTTGGTTTGCACAGCAACAAGACTGGTTATTTGCACACAGTGAATAAGGTATCCACACACGAGCCTCTAGGAATAGAAAAGCACTGCAGCCATTAATGAGCTTCATAATTGTTTTTTTTTTAATTTATATGGACAGGATGCCATGGCTGGACACCTCTCTACCCTTGGGGCCATTTATGAATGACAATTCAACCGGTCAACAGCTGCCCTGGTGTCGCAAAGAGGCACGGAAGAGTGACTCAGAACGTCGTTTGAAGCTGGATTCCAGGTGGGTAATAACTTTATTTTAAACCTATTTTAATTGGGAGCAGTGGGACCTATATTACTTGTGAGAAAGACGTTGTCTGTAGCAAAATGAACAGGTTTTGGCTAAGAGTACGTTATTTTCCTTTCCAAATTTGAAAGCTGTGCCACTGTATATGAAGCTGGAAAAGTGTTTATTTAAAGTCTTTCTAATTCTTTCTTGCAAGCGTGAATTTTCATTGCAAAAAAAAAAAAATCTACTCATCTGTTAACTTTCTTTATTTGCTATTAATCCCCAGACGTTACAGCATTGCAAGAAGCTCAGCCAAGAATAAGAAGTAGAGTGGCGGGCCTGTTTAACATACTCCAATAAAATACCTAAAAACCTATTTTGACATATATATATACATACATACACACACACACACTCACACTCACACTCACACACTCTCTCTCTCTCTCTCTCTCTCTCAATATATAAAGATCCCCTTTAATACAGTAACTTTACACTAGTATGACAAACTATTTTTTTGGATTCTAATAGGTCTTTATGATACTTTAAATTTCCCATTATTTTAAATTGCAGATTAAGCTGAAATGAAAACTTATCACTGAGTAACTATAATTTGTTTTAAATTTGCTTGGGACATACGTACAGTAATATGTTATACAGATTACGTATGTTACTCCTATGCATTGAGCAGAAGAACATACACAGTCCCTGCTGTATACACTGAATATATAGATATATGCTGCTTCCTTATACGGATGGTTTAGATTAAGCAGTACAGCACAACCAGTTCGACGTCACATCTTCCCTTCACCGCAGCAGGTGCTGTGTACAGAGGTCCCGCCTAACTCAAATTCTCTTCAAAAAGATCAAACGACATTCTTTAACTGTTTCAACTAGAAAGGTGAATAGCTAGAGAAAGGCACCATGTGACTAAAATATTGACGACTGTAATAAGCAGGCACTGTGTTTGACATGAAGTCTATTCTCTATGGGCTCAGAATGGTGAACGAACACAATGAAGAGGTCTGCAGCTAAGCAGTGCAAGAGAGACACAAGTCTAAGGCAAATACAGGAAACAGAGAGTTGGGTAAAAGAGGAAGTACAGAGTTAGTAGATATTAGGAGGATTGTGTGGTTATACAGGGAATACTATAGGAGCACACAGAACAGAAACTGACACTCAGTTTATCTATTCTGCCTCTTTCCCATCAAAAAGCACAGGCTGCGTTATTGATTTTGTGTGAGTTCAGAAAGTATTGAGCATTTTCCAACTCCTCTACTGTATACATACATACAGGGCTACAATCAGGGAATTAAAACTCATAATGTGGTCAATGCCCAGTCTAATGTTGGGCCTCGTCTAGGGCCTTTTATTGCTATTTGGTCCAGTTTATTTGGGGAAATGGAAATACCTCCTCACACTGAACTGCATTTGCCAGCGACATCAGAAAGGACCCCCGAATAACTCACTGTCAAGGCAGAACTGAGCTGGGAGAATATGATTTTATATCACTTTCTTTGAGGTCACGCCTAGAGTTGTATGGGGAGAGAAGGAAGCAGGTAACCCACAACCTCTGGACCCAAGGAGGCCACCCTCCTGCTACCAAACACTATAAAAGCAGAAGAGAGGCTACAAATATTCATTTTTATTGTTGATGGTGGCTGCTCCAACACACTGAGAATTTTTGCAAGTGGAGTTGAAGTAGATATGGTGATATGCCTATTCTGGTTTTATATCTTGTAAGTGTGACCAATAAATGTAGTCTTTTATAACCAGTGTAGATCTACCCTTCTCCACTTCTCTCTCCCCATTACCCCATATGCATGTTTTGGATGTGAGAACAAAGAAGAGAGAAAAGTCCTAGTATCAATGAGTGTTTGTGAGTGCAATCTATAATTGCATCCTGAGGTTGATATATTACTGTATTACACTATTCTAGTGTTTTTTTTTAAATTGTAGATATCGATGTGTGTTCTATGCATTTATGTAAGTTTTTGTTCGGTTTGTGCGTGTCATTAAGTATCTTTGTATGTATTATTATCTTTGTTTTGCACTGTGTGGTGGTGTCTATTTGTATGTTTGGGGCTGTTTGTGTCTAGGAGTGTGTGAATCTTTTTGTGTGCTTTGCATTGCGAATGTGTGTGTCTGGGAATACGTGTTGCTTTTCTTGTAACGGAATGCATATGTGTAGCTGATCTTATGTATCTGTGAGTTTGTATGTGTGTCCGGGAGAGTGTATGTGTGAGTACTTATGTCTGCAAATATGTGTTTGTTAGATTGTATCTGTACACGTGTCTAGGAAAGTGTGCCAGGACAGAGGGCCAAAATTTTTGATGGGTGCCCTGGATACATACAGTGAGTATAATGTTATTGGTGTGCAGTGTAGGTTCATACAGTGAGTGCACTCTCAGTACTTTAAAGAAAATATATCTATACTTACTATGAATTTCTTTTCCTCGATATATCCATGGCAGCATTATGGCTGCTTAGGACAGGAAATTAAAGCAGTAAAATTACCCATCTTTACGAGATGCAGTGGTTATGGTGTTCGGAGTGTTCCTCTAATACTGCATTACAGCTGATTATTCATTACGTCCACTTGACAGGCAGCTATTAGATTATCCCTCTTCATTTGAAAATGCACCTCATCGTATTTTACATGATTTAATCTCCTTCCCCAATACATATTGACAGAGTATGATAAGATCTCAATACAAATTTGAGACAGTTAAGATCCTGAATAATATCACAACTTGGAATGTCTCCTTGCTGTACCATGACTCTCGGTACACAATTTCAAAAATAGAAAAATAATAAACTGGACTCAACTCAAGCTACAAAGCTCATAAGAATCCCATACGACAAAGAACAATAATTAAATTAAAGAAAACTATTTTAAACAGAACAAAGCTGATATTTAATGCAGTTTAGGATCCACCCCATACACAAAGTGGAAATGTCGAATCTGAACCCTTCTCTTATTGCATAAACACATTTTTACACATCTCATTCATTTAATTCTATGAACCAGAAGTTTAAAATTACACTTCCCATTTTGCAGTAGTTAAAACAATTTCCCCCGGTCTAGTGTAGCTTTGGGAAGCCCCAGATCACGAGAGAGAGAGAGATATTATACAAGTTAAAATGCTGTAATAACACTCAAAGTATTCTCCTCTGTCTAGCAGAATCATGACTTGTGTCTGCTTGGACTGTATACGTATTTTTACAGTAACAACCATATGCAAGTGTGCTTAATGATAAATTCTAAGTAATACAGGAAATTTAGATAAGTAACAGGTTAGATGAGAGAAGAGAATGTTTGTGCTTCAAAGATCGAACAATTGCAATCAGTATTTAATTTTGGCTCCAAATATTCGGTTGATTATGGGATATTTTTGTTTCAGTAAATGTCTCCTAATTATTATCATGATATTACGACCCCATTCAAGGTCACATACAATTCCACTAGGCGATACTCTAGAACAAGCTGAAAATAATGTATTTTCCCCATTACCCGATTACATACCTGGGACATCTGTGGTCGCACATTGATTTCACGCAAGTTAACAGCATGAGGGATGAGGTTGTTGAGCAGTTGGCAGAGTAAGACTCCATCTCGCAGTGCTTGAGCCAGGTCACATACCTGGGCAGTGTCTAAAGTTACCCGGTGATTAGGAGGAAGTACACGGCATTGAATCAGCCAGCGGGCACAGTGCTGCCACAATTCCATTGCCACCTACTTGCCCAAAAAGGCGTGAAGGGGCTACAAAGGATGGAGGTAGGCAAGTGAGTGTGAGCACCAAGCAAAGAACATAGAGTGAAGAGACAAATCAGAGAAAGGTGGTCCACAAAGGACAGGGGACACACGGGGCGAGCACAAACAAAGCAAAGTAACCCGTAGAAGGAAAGGTTGTTTAAAAATGTGTCATAGCAGAGAGATGTGGCAGAGACACGGCCAGCTTTGGAGTTCTCTGCATGAGAACTTCCTGTGTCTAATGAGGAAGAAGCTTAGTGACTTCCTCTTCTATTACTAAACTGTCTCACTTTTGTGTGCAGGTCTCTTAGTGTGCATGTCACGCAGAAGTGTCACATGTATCTATATGTAAACGGACAGGTGTGCACTTAAGAAAACTGTATACACTGTTGCACATTCTTGTTCCTGAAACACATCATTAAAGACATCAACCTTTTTCTTTTTCTTTTTTTTTATCAGAGTTTAACATCCATGTATGTTATTACTACTAGCTGTGTGTCCAATACACTGTGCAGGATTCACTAAGAGAATAGGTATCAGAAAAGGGAAGTCTCTCTAGAAAAGGTTTGTTCAGGAGGGGATAGAGCTAGCACAGCACTGTGTGTGATGCAATCTAGCCAGCATTGAGAGAGTTATATTGTCACATAGACTTGTTTAACCCCTTAAGGACCAAGCTTCTGGAATAAAAGGGAATCATGACATGTCACACATGTCATGTGTCCTTAAGGGGTTAAATAGAGCAAAAACTTTCACTAGTATTCCTCATGAGGTCTGATTGTTTCCATAGCTCAATGCTAGACAATGTAGAATGCAACCTACAGCTGGAACAATGGATTTGATTACTGAGGATTCACAAGATGGGTGTGCATACCGGATGGCCTGGTACACAGTCTATATTCTGCATTCTATACTGCTAGCGTACGAGCTACCTCACAGAGGAAATGCCTGGCCCACTACTAAAGCCTTAAAGAGGAACTGTCACTTGACAGGTAATGGCATTCTAAAATGTCACTATACTCTGTTTGTTCTGTGGCTAGATGCATACCTCCCAAGTGTTCCTATTTTACAGAGTCAGTCCCTATATTGGGCTTAAATCCCTCTGTCTCTCTTTTAAATCATGATGTCCCTCTTTATACCAAACCTCCACAGCAGTAACACTCACAGTAAGGTGTGTAAACTACAATAAATGTGTTTAGAAATCAGTCTGTGTAAATAAGATACATTGTTCTTGTTGTACATTACATTTTTGTTGCATAAATTGCTAGTAGAAAATGCCTCACAATAGCCCTGGGCCTGGTCACACTGCTTAAATGAAAGGGCTGGGAGGTAAGTGGAGGTGAAGAGGACTCTACATGCAATTTTGTTAAAGTAACACTGCAAACACAATAATCACTACAGCGTGCTGTTGTGGTTATGGTGCCAGGAGTGTCAATAAGTATTTTTTTTGTTTTTGTGCAGGAGAAAGTCGAAAATGTACTTAAGAAAGAAATGCTAGTTGGTTTTCTCTTAGAGGGTGGGTGTAACATAGAAGTTTCTTCTCAAACTGGTAATTTTCTGTTTGGCTTTAAGACTTGCTGCGCAGATCAGGCATAGACATTTTAGAATAGATTCTGCACAAGGAGGTCTTCCTAGAGGTAGTGATGAAGTGGGGGATGCCACAGATAGCCAGGAAAATGTGCAGGCCCATAGGTTCTTCTCAAGTTGAAAATACAGCTAAGGAGAAGCTCAGGATGCTCTATCACAGACATTATGGAAGTTAAAATTGGCCTTCATTTTTCCACCAATCCCTCTGGTTGAGTATTGAGGAGCAGGAGAAAAGCAGAGTGATAACAGTGATACTGGTTGGCCAAGGAAACCATGTTTTTTTTTTTTTTGAATTCTTTATTTTTGAGTGCATGAGTAGACAAAACAGCTCACTTTGCCACAATAGCATTTGCAAGCATCAACATAGCACATTGTTATTACAGTAATGGCGTTTGAGCAATGCACAGTTTTATGTATAAATGTAAAAACAGAACATGAGTTAACATCGGTTGCCTTTTACAATTAAAGTGACTATCTTAATCTGCGCTAAATCAGCAGCATGGCTAAGTTATAAGAACCGTGGCATGAAATGATTAGAAAGAAAAACAAAAATAAAAGCATAAAGGGGAACAAATAGCAACGCTTATCTGTGTTAGGCTAGTTACTTTAGTGACGCTAAAATAGTAGCAGTGTGCTAATGCGCTTTGCCTTGTGGTCGTAGCCGGCCTGTGTGTGAGGTTTACACAGTGTGTCGCTCTTGTGGGAGTTATTGGAAAGCTGCGCATTTTAGGTAATCTTTCTTTGATTGAGGCAGTTGTAAGGACGGTACATAAGGAAGATCAGGGAGTGTTGTTAGATAAACAGACATCACTGTCGTGACCGTAGTGTACCCTTATAAACTCCAGCAGGCTCCAACCTCATTGTACAATAATAATAGTAGATGGAAAACAAGCTGGTTATCAACTGAGAAAGAAATATTAAATGTCGGAGAACAATACCTCTAAACATAGTAATACGTTTTGAAATGTGTTGCGTTTCACAGCCTGAATATACTTGTCAAGCTTAGGCTTCGTAGCACATCCCTGGTAAGGCTAAGTGGCTAGTCTAAAAATTAGAAGATTGAAGGCCGGGTTAACCTAGTGCACGTTATATGTCTCTATGAGTTTACATTAGCGAGATCAGGCTTGCTATTCATGAGTGTGCTACCAGAATATGCGAATGCAAACATCAGGGTGTTTCAGGCTATATATACGAAAAAGTACAATAATCACTTAGATATAAACAGTATTAGAGTAATTCAACAGGCTGATATCCACCCTATGGCGCACACAGCACCGTGTACTTGTTTGCTGCGATTGCCTGGACTTCAAAAGAAAAATCATAACAAACTTATTTACATAGAAAATATGAAAAGATGTGTTAGCTAAGGCATTAGGTAGAGTCATTGGATACCGGGCATCCCTCGAGTTTGTAAATAAGTCTGAAAAACTATCGGGTGCGGATAGTTGAAAAGACTGAGTCCGCCCGTGTGGGTAGAGAGTCACGTAACAGTAATAAAAAATAAAAAATAAGGAAAATAAGAATAAACTATGTCCGTGATGCAACATCATCACTGGAGAAGTTCTCCTCTGCTACCTGTGTAGAGTCCTATGCAGACGGTCGACAGGGGAAGTATGGTATGCCCGAAAGTGGGTCCAATCTTGCTGAGCCCAAGTTCATGTAGTGGCTGTCGCATAAGAGTTTGCAGTGGGTCGTCGGGGGACAAACTCCGGTGCAGCGGCTGCGTTCCTCCCTAGTGGGCGCGTGGGTCCGGTCGTGCCTGTCCCTGTGGCGGGTGCAGTCGTGGGTAGGTTCAGTAGTTGTAGTGCCTCCGTGGCCTCCTGCATGGTATGGACTGTGTGAGAGTTGCCTTCTCGGTCAATCTGAAGGGTGCGCCCTGGTCCCCAGCGGTACCGGACTTGGTGTAGTCTCAGGAGGGATGTAAATGGGCCCAGGGATCTCCTCCACGCCAATGTCCCCCCCGAGAGATCAGCAAAGAAGGAAAGTGTCATACCCTCAAAGGTAAGTGTTGGTTGGCCTCTAACAGCTGCCAAGATTGCCTGCTTGTCACTGATGGACTGGAACCGTACTATGAGGTCTCTTGTGGCGGTAGTTGGAGCTCTCGCAGACTTTGGCAGGCGGAATATGCCATCGAGGGTGATTGCTTTGGCTGATTTCGGGGTCACTAGCGTGGCGAGAAGTCTCCTTGCCAGGTGTGGTAGTTCCGCCTCTGGGATGGAGTCCAGGACTCCCCTAAGTTTTAGGTTGTTGCGGCGAAGTTTATCCTCCTGGGAGGCCAGTTGTTGCTCGTGGAGCAAGGTTTGCTGCTGTAGGCTATGTATTGCCGCTTGTAGTTCAGCAATCTGTGTCGTGTGAGTATTAACGGTGCCCTCCACAGCTCCCAGCCTGGTTGTGATGAGTTTAAAATCCCCTCTAAGCAGGGCCACATCCGCTGCTATCTCTCTATGGTGGTCTGCCATGAGTTCCCCTATAGCCTCCATTGTCACTGGGGTGGGGGCTTTCATGGGTGGCTGTGTCTGTATCAGCGTTTGTACCTATGTGGTCTCGGGCTGTGGGGGGTCCCCATCCTCTCCTTCAGAGGTCTCATCCGAAAAATCGGAGCATCCGCCATGCATGGCTGCCACGTGTGCTCCGGTTGCGGCCTGTGCTTGCCTCGACAGAGCACCAATATCCATGCTTTGTCGGGGTTTTTCGGCTTTCACCTTTTTTGTTTTTCGACCCATTGAGGTTGTGTGGGTCTCGATGGGTATCTGGAGCGGTGTTTTGATCTGTTTGCTCGTTGTATAAGGGATTTGGTGGTACCATGCGACCGTCCGCTTTGCCCGCTAAGCTCCGCCTCGGAAACCATGTTTTTTACTGCTACTTCTCATAAGCCAGGAGGCTTCTCTCCTTTACCTGATGGTACCTCCTTCTTCACAGTCCGGCAGCCCATGCAGAACAATCTACAGGACAGCCAGAAACCCTCATATACTTCTTCATGCTATCACAGAATTTGGGAGGTGTTTAGATCCTGGTCTTCTTCTAAGGACGTTAGATTTACAGAACCTTTGGTGGCGAACGTACTGGATTTCCTTCAAGATGGATTAGAAAGAGGCCTCAGTCGAAACATCCTAAGGGTCCAGGTGTCAAATACCTTCTATTATGAGGTTCTTCAAGGTAATTATAAGGATCAGGCTCCCAATCAAACAGCTATCTCCTCCATGGGACCTACTTCTGGCCCTGAAATCCTTATCCGAGGATTATTTTGAATTGGAGACTTCACCTTCACATTGACAATACTTTTCCTAGTGAGCATTATATAAGCAAGAAGAGTATCAGAGTAACACGCAAAATATATTCTACATAGCTGTATACAGGTTTTTCATCAAGATTGTCATGATTCCTAGTCCAGACTTCCTTCCAAAAGTGATTGTCCTTCCTTAATTTTTTCCCAATACATCATCTCTGGAAGAACTAGCATGGAGTAAATTGGATGTCATGAGGAAAGAGCCAATCTGTATAGTTAATCAGACATACTTTTTGTACTTCCATAATAGGTTTGGAAAAGAGAAACAGCGTCTAAGGGTACAATAAGTGATGGACCGCTCTGGTTATTGTTAAAGCATTAACTTCTCAGGATCACCTACCTTCAATTAATGTTAAACTCACTCTTCTAGAGGAATAGCGGCATCATGTGCTTCTATGGCAGAATTTCCAGTGGAGAATATTTGTAAGGCAGCCACCAGGTCTTCGCACATGACATTTATCAAGCACTCCAAGTTAGACTTGACTTCTTCTGATGATCCTCATTTTGGCAGAAGTATTGCTTCTGTGGTATTCAATGATCGATAATAACAAAATTTGAGCAGCAGTGTCATGTTCCCTAGCCCATACTTTCTGTCACATACTTCTTAATGCAGATCAATGAGAAGTCTTTGTAAGGCAGGTGATCTTGCCAATTTACTGCCTCAAGTTTAGTTCATGAGCTAACCTACCAGGAAGTAACAGAACCTGTTTTCTGATTGACAGCCAAAGTAGTGTAACAAGGTTTATTTATAAAAGTAGAAAAAATGGGAATTTGCGGAACTGCCAGAAAATGCATTTCTAAGTAGTGGTGCTGCTGTAAAAACCAAAATATATACAAAATACGGAGAGCAAAAAACAAGTCGCAAAATATATACAAAATACAGTTAAAGGAACAGTGCACACAAAAACAAAAATACAGTTTTGAATCTTACAAGGCTACTTAAAATCACCTATCTTAGCAAATATAAGGATTCAGATTCACCACATGGCCATATCGTGTTAAGCAATTCACTATGTCACAGTGCCCCAATATTGGTGATCTTTCACACTTATTTTAGCATGGGAAATTTTTAGCAAGCTAAAGTGATGAAGGGGTTTGGAGTGTCTCTTTAAGAAGAAAGGAGGACTTACTTAAGTTTATTATAATATCTAATTTATTTTACAGGTAGCCTCTTGAATATTATTAGGGTAAAGGAGGTAGATACTCAGGAACCTTTTCTTTTGTTAAGGGCTTGAAACCCTGGCCACAGGGTGATGGGTAGAATAATTGCCCTAACTTTTAGGGAGGTGGATAATGGCATGTCCACCCTTTGGCATTAATTTCTTACACTTGAAGCCCAAGGGTGAGCTTCTTAAAAATAGCCCCCCCCCCCCCCAACTACCGCCTTGATGGGGCTGAGGAAAACAGTGGAATGTCCCTCTCCCCCAAGGTTATTATAGTAGTAGCTCCCACCTGACACCTATGAGTTGGGTTACAGTTAAGGTAAAATTTTCTTTACTCCTCGTGCCACCCAGGAGTAAAAGTTGGTAAGAATATAGTATGTCCTCCCCATGTTTTTTTATTTTATTTATAGAGACCCAACTGCTGGCCGTCGGTGGTGATGGTGGAGGGAATCCCCTATTATTTAATTTTATTCCACAACCCACTGTGTATGAACTCTTTCTAGTGACTGTGCAGCAATAGCTGCCTAGCCACTGATTTGTCAATATTTACCCTATTGGCTTTTTATGAAATTTAAAATGCAATTGCTTGCCAGCCTCTTGCTCCACCAATGTTTTTTTTTTCTTTTTGTACGTTAGCTGCTAATGCTACCAGCGAGAAAAACTAGTACTTTAAAAAATCATAATTCGCTTGCATAAAAGCAGGTGAATGACATTTTTGGGAATAGGCATCCTCCGGGGTGCATTTGGTACCTCCTTAGTTCACAATTAGTGGTTTGTACATATTCCAGATCCTATCATTTGTAAAGGGTTTTAATGATTTTAAATCAGACACTGAATGCATCCAGCTAGTGGTTGCCAATTTATGCCTCAGTTCAATAAGCTTTCAAAATAATTCAATACTACTGGAAAAAATCCAAATTACTTATCTACAAACATTTCCATAGACTTCTGTAGAAAAATAATTTGGAAAACTTATTAAGTCAAGGCATTACTTGGGTTGACTGAATTCCACATGCAATTACTTTTAGTAAATATAAACATTCCGGTCCAAATTCAACCACTTCTACCAGATTTGTTTTCTAATTAGACAAAATCCAGTGTTTAGTGAATAACTGTCAATGTGTAACCCTGCAAAATAAATATTAAAAAACTGTACATATTATTCCTGCCACACCTTATTTCTAGAATTAAAATGTGTAATAGTAATTCCCAAGCTGTATTTCTCTCTCTAGTACATTAAATGTGTTAACATAACAAACAAGGTTGCATTACCTGAATTACATTGCAGGACTAAGACTGCCTCTAGTGGCCGTCAATCAGAGGTACTTCCTGCTTGCTAGGTGATGTTTGGTCTTCTGACGCTGGACATTCTCAAGCTGTGCATGAGGACATACAGCTTCAGTTAAATCCCCATAGGTAATGCTTTCCTATGGGGAGGGCTTAATGCACTCCCATTATATGTGCATTAGGTCCCTGGAATGGAATGCGCTGGAATGGAGTGAGTACAAAAAGGATGAATTAATCCTTTCAATGCCATGGCCGGGGGTAAGAGGGAGCTATAGTGTAAGGCAGTGGTTCCCAAACTGTGCGGGATGGTTCCCCCGGTACCATGATTATAATAATTATAACTTCTGAACTGGGGTCCTTTAAGACTGCAACCGGGCCCCTGTAGTGTCTACCAGCAGGGAGTTAGTGACAGCCTGTCACTTCCTTCCAGCTTTGTGCAGGGCGACCGTGCAAGAGGGAGAGGAGGCAGCCGCAGCATGAAGGGAGAGGACTCCAATCCACCCTCCTGGACATACAAGGTAAGCTAACAGGAAGGTGGCTGGAGATATAAAAAATATCACGTGTATATCTGCGTTTTAGCGTGTGTGTATGTATTAGGGTGTGCTTCTGTGTGAGTGCACACATCTGTGTGTCATGGTGTGTGCATCAGGGTGCGTATATGTCGATGTATGCATGTGTTAAAGGAACACTATAGTCACCTAAATTACTTTAGCTAAATAAAGCAGTTTTAGTGTATAGATCATTCCCCTGCAATTTTAATGCTCAATTCACTGTCATTTAGGAGTTAAATCACTTTGTTTCTGTTTATGCAGCCCTAGCCACAACTCCCCTGGCGATGATTGACAGCGCCTGCATGAAATAAAAACTGGTTTCACATTCAAACAGATGTATTTTACCTTAAATAATTGTATCTCAATCTCTAAATTGAACTTTAATCACATACAGGAGGCTCTTGCGGAGTCTAGCAAGCTATTAACATAGCAGGGGATAAGAAAATCTTAATTAAACAGAACTTGCAATAAAGAAAGCCTGAATAGGGCTCTCTTTACAGGAAGTGTTTATGGAAGGCTGTGCAAGTCACATGCAGGGAGGTGTGACTAGGGTTCATAAACAAAGGGATTTAACTCCTAAATGGCAGAGGATTGAGCAGTGAGGCTGCAGGGGCATGTTCTATACACCAAAACTGCTTCATTAAGCTAAAGTTATTCAGGTGACTATAGTGTCCCTTTAAGGTATGTGTGTATGTGTCAGTGTGTGTATGAGTCTGTGTGTATGTGTCGGTGTATTTATATGTATCTGTGTGTTAATGTGCATGTATATCTGTGTAAGTATGTATGTATGTGGTAGTGTATGTGCATACATCCAAGCAGTCAAACACCAGCACAACATACAAACACACTCTTGCAATCTAACACAAATATTACACAAACACACCCCTTCACTCAAACACAAATACTTCACAATTTTTTTTTAAAGAAACCTTTCAACCCAGTATACTATGTTTATATTGTAAAACTGCTGTCATAAATGTATGAACAATAGTAATTTAGACTAGTATATTTGATATTAAGTTACATTGTGCTTAACACAGGGCTAAAATCAAAGCAATTCAGTATAATTTATAATCTGATGCATGCTTAAATTTCAAAGGTGAGACTAAGCACCATGACTACAGAGTAACCTCTACCTCACATACCTGTCTCTTGCTCTCTCCTAAAGGGCAGCACTCTACTCTCTCCTCCAGCTCTGCTTCATTCCCACCTTATTTGATTGCTATTTCCTGTCCTATTGTGTTTTACACCCTGCCTCCTATAGACTGTAAGCTCATTTGAGCAGGGTCCTCTTCAACCTATTGTTTCCGTTTTCCTATTTATAGTTAAATCCCCCCTCTCATAATATTGTAAAGCGCTATATAAATGGCAATAATAATGACTACTTTAACTCACTGCAAACATTATATGGCAGGGAAAACCCCTGCTGAGAGGGGTTTATACATGCAGGTTTGTAAAAATCGATCTCCACCATTTGTGACACGTTTTCACCTCCTCATTTGCAGAGCTAGTCCAATTCATGCATGTTTGCTAGCAGCTGCACATACACAAATATCCAGTTAGGTCTGGAAATATTTGGACACGGACACAAGTTTTGTTATTTTGGCTGTATACCAAAATAAATTCAAGTTACCGTTAAAGAATGAATATGGACTTAAAGGGCAGCCTCTCAGCTTTAATTTGAGGGTATTCACATCCATATTGAAGGAAGGGTTTATGAATTACAGCTCTTTAATATTTAGCCCCTCGTTTTCAAGGGACCACAAGTAATTGGACAATGGACTCAAAAACGGTTTCATGGGCAACTGCGGGTTATTTCTTCATCAATTAAGTTTTTGTGTCATTCATAGAACAAATGATCAGACACACATTCACATTTGGAAGCTGTTGCTGTGAACTCACATGTGGTCAAAGGAGCTCTCAATATAAATGACACAGTCCATCCTTAGGCTGCAAACAAAAATCCATCGGAGAGATAGCAGGGACATTCGGAGTGGCTAAATCAATAGTGTGGTACATTCTAAGAGAGAAAAAAACAAAAACGCACTGGTGAACTCTGCAACAAACAAAAATACTGGACGCCCATTGAAAACAACTGTGGTGGTAGATGATCGTAGGATCCTTTCCAGGCTAAAATAAAATGACAATGACTCAAAACATACTGCGAAACAATCCAGAGGTTTTTTTAAGGCAAAGAAGTGAAATATTCTGCAATTGTCGAGTCAATCACTTTCTGAAGATATAATTGAGTTCAGAAAGACCCACGAACAAACACCAACTGAAGACAGCTGCAAGTAAAAGCCTGGCACAGCATCACAAAAGAGAAAAAAGCGTTTGGTGATGTCCATGCGTTCCAGGCTTTAAGCAGTCACTGCCGGCAATGGATTCTCTAAAAAGTATAAATATTTACATTGGACAAATTAACACCAACCTTAATACAATTAATGCCACCATTCCCAGCTCTCCCCTCCCCCTACCCAACAGAACACAAATTTGAATGCAATTGCTCACCTACAGCCCAAATACAACTACCAGATGATGCCCGGAACGTGGAACGTACAACCTAAGACCAAAACAGAGGCACACCAAAATATTGCTAGACTCAGATACGAAGCTCTGTAAAGCGCATCACTCGATGTATCCTTACATAACAACTGAACAAACAGTAAGACCACCAATGCATAATACATGTAACCAAAGTTATAGCATATGCTTTACGTTCTTCTATTTCTCTCCAATGTGAAACAAAACTCAAATAAAGCAAAAAACAAACAATGTAAAACAACTTAAAAACGGCATCCCAGGGTGGCCTTCCCAGACAGACACCCAACAGAAATGTATAGATGGGTCTATGACCCATCTATACAAAACTCAAAAAGACTGTCAGCATTTTTTGTTTGTCCAATTACATTTGAGCCACTGAAATAAAGGACTGTGTATGAAAATGGTTACAATTCCTACATTTTTATTCAACCCCTCGAATTAAAGCAGAATGTCTGCACTTCAATTGCCTCTCGATTGTTCATTTCAAATCCATTGTCGTGGCGTACAGTGCCAAAACTATGAAAATTGCATCAGTATCCATATATTTCTGGACCTAACTGAATATAGGTAATATAGGTTGTTTTATTGTTTTTGTATCATTCCTAGAACAAATGACAAAACACACAATAGGTACTTGGTATTGTTACTGCAAGCATTTTTAATACAAAATGTGTTTTCTTTATTTTAACAGTTCATTGGTACAGCATTAATTTCTGTTGCAAACTATTTCAACAAATCACACAGCAGCCAGAATATCATTGCCAGTATCAGGAGAGGGTCTTGTCTCCTGTTTGGCCATCGATACCTTCCCTTCTTCTGCTCCACGGGGCCAGTCTGATAGAGGGAGCCAGCTTACAAATGTAAAGAAGAGGTATGTGCTGGTGAGTCTTGTTTAAGGGACACACAACTGTGAGCTCTTATCTACAGAAATGAACATTTCACACAAGTTCTAAGTGGAATGACCATTTAAATAATAAATAAGAAAATTCTACGCAGATAAATAAAACAAATGTAGTATACAATTATAAATCAGCTGAACCTGTGGTAAGTGCAAAATGGCAGAAGAGAAGCACGCACTGTCCTATGCTGCACCATTATCTGAATTTATTGTCAAGGTGTAGCGGCTGCTCCCAGATGCAGGATGTTAATTGTCCTTTAATATGGCAGTTGCTTTAAGAGACTTGCTATCTTTACTCTAATGTCGTAGCATGATGTGCAAGTGTTGTCAGTTTGGAAGGATTACATTTTTTTTATGAAAAGGAATCTTGTTACCCCATGATCTTTCTTTGTAGTTTATCAATGTATTGTTCATATAGAAAACAGGGGATTCTTACAGTTTAGTAGTGTAGTCCTAGGATATTTAACCCTAAAAAACAATAACGGGTATCATAATAGCCTGCAGAATCAATTATTAGCCATCTACACTCCATATTTCTATTTGTGTCTTTGAAGCTCCCAAGGAATTCACAAAACGAGGCTTCATATCTACAGGTATATTCACATAAAAGTAGCAACATACAAAAAAAATCCAAATAAGGCAGTTATAAACATTCTCTCGTTTACACGTGTGGACAATAGAAATTTCCCCTTGTAGAACAAGCGTACATCAGATGTACAGTGCTTGATACAAAATCTCAGCATTAGACCACTTTCAGTGGTCGCTCATTTTTGTGCCAGGTGCTTGATGGAGGGAGGACTATCTTTTACTGCCTGTTGCTTTAGGAGTGCTGGCAGTCTTCTTGGATATGGTGGGAATTTTGGAAGGTTTGGACAGTCCTCTTCTGGAACTTCCTGGTCCTCCTGCAGCACTACTTTCCGAAGTGTCTGAACAGGCAGACTGCGTCTCTAGAAGATCAAAGTCGGAGGCATCACTTCCTCTTCTACTGCTGGCACGGCTTCCAGTGCGACTACCTGCACGACTCGTACTCTTCTTAGGATCTGATAATTAAAAAAATAAGAATTTAAAAGGTGGAGGTATGTGTGTATGTGTATATATAGGTCATCAAAACTGTGCTCCCTGGTTTAGAGAGATCAAGTATTAAAACATACAAAACCCTAGACAAAAATGCTAAATACACAAATGGAAGGCATACAGGGGGATATGAAACTAAAACAAACAATAGCCGTTCTTCAGATAATAAAACACCTACAAACAGACAAAATATCTGTGCTAAATGCAAATACACTGTAGCCTGTGCTCTGCTCTTTGTGTATTTTTTAATTTTGTATTTTTTCAGTGCAGAAATATACAGATTGGCTTAAGGAGCCCCAACAGCATACCACAAGCATATCATATGCTTGTGACATTTGGGACAACTGAGGAAACATGCACAATTTTTATATTATATATTAACATTTTCAAGCTATGCTTCCGTGGCTAGTTGAAGGTTACACTATGGTGCTAATGAAATTAGAAAAGAAAAGCGTGTACTCAGTGTATTTTGTTGCTGGCAATGTTTTCTAACCATTGCATGTGCAGTGTTAGATTGGCATTCTAAGTGTTACAACCACAACACCTCAGTGTAGTGGTTATGGTAGAAAGGGCATGGGGCTCTCTTGATTGACAAAACCGGTGGCCTTCTACTACTTGCCAGGGTTAATGTTTCACTCACCAATGGCTAGTAGCAAGTGAACATTTTGAGTTCTGTTTTTATTATGAAGCACTATAAAGTTATAAGTCTATGTTTTTGGAATCCATGCATTTAATTATTATATTGAAATTTTACTACACAAAATAGGCTTATTTTTGATTTTTTTTTTGGAAAATTTAAAAGGATGTTGTTACTCTATAGATCCTTTGAACAAGATCCTTTGAATAATAGAGATGTTCTAACATGGCAGATAGTGGATTTAAAAAATAATAATTTATATTTAAATCAGTAATTTGCATTTCTTAAATATACACTGCATTTATAGGCAAATACTGTGTGTACACAATTCAGGAATAGGAATAATGTATAATTGTAGGAGTATATAATGCAACATAAATGAAAATGTCACTCATTGTCCTGAACGTCACCAAAAATCATCAAACTTAAAGGGACACTATAGTCCCTAACTTTAGCTTAATGAAGAAGTTTGGGGGTATAGATCATGCCTCTGAAGTTTCACTACTCAATTATTTGCCATTTAGAAGTTAAATCGCGTTTGTTTCTGTTTATGCAGCCCTAGCCACACCTCCCCTGGCAGTGACCGACACAGCCTGCATGAAAACAAAATTGTTTCATTTTTAATCAGATGTAACTTACTTTAAAAGTTTGTATTTCTGGGGGGCGGGGCCTGACCGCAGAAGGGAGCAGACGCATGTTGCTGTTGCTCCCGTAGCTGATCCGACTTATTGCCGATTTTCGACAAGCGGAGACCGTGAGCTAACTCAAGTTGGAACCCACTCGACTGGGGAATCCGAGACCTGCAAATCGACACCACAAACGTGGATTTTGGCAGCGGGTCAGTGCCCCCTAATATTGCGGCCTACAAGCATGGCGGCGGTGTGGGGAGACGGCCGCTCTCCCGCCGTCCACAAGTACGGCCAGGCAGAATCTGAGTTCCCGTACCCCCCCCTATGGACCGGCGGGGGTTATCCCGGTCCCTACCACGCTGACACACACTGCCCATCGACCTTCAACTGCCCACTCAAGCCTGGGTTCTGAATGCTCCAGACCCAGGAACATGGCGGACGCAACCCAACTCACGAGGCCAGCGCCCACGAACCCGCAACCTACAAGCCTGGACCTGGCATTTCAGTGATTTTGGGACAGGTGGGAGCAACTCCTCACGAGACCCTTCCTATCACCCGAAGGCCCGACAGGGGAAACAGAGAAGCAGAGGAAGAGCGGGCCTACCCCGGGCACTACTCACCCTCCTAGCCCAGCACCGACCACCGACCTATCACCCGGTCCGAGGGTCAAGAGGAGATTACCTCCGCGGCATCGACCACATCGCCGGAGGCCCAACCGCCACTGGCGGCGCAGAACCACCAGGGCTCTCCGTGGTGCCCCAACAGGGATAAACTCGGCCTACATGTACACCCGAGTTTGTGGCACCGAGATGCAGACCCCACATGAGACCTGGGGCCAGGCGGAGGTCTTCACAGCCGCGCAACACACCTGCACCCTGCGGACCCTTCCAACTTCAAACATCACAAAGCCACGGGAAGGGATCGGCTGAGGAAGCGGGCCGTGGCCAGCGACCAAGCCGGGAGCTGTACACCCCGCCAGGACTGACCCACAAGGTTTGCGAAACCGTCACTGTCAGGATCCCTTGACCCAGCGATGCTCCCGTGTCCCAGTATGACATCCAGCCAGACTCATAAATAACACAGTCGTGCAACACTTGTGCATCTGTTTGACATAGAACCTTATCATTAGCATTTCTTCTCTGTATGACTTAGTTCGCTACTTATGCTCTTCTACCTAGATTTTACTACCAGTCTTCAGACAGTGCCTACTTATGACTGTTATGCATGTTATACTACACGTTTATAGCACTGGGCATGGCCCGCATACTCCAGCCATACTAATTGGCTTTACATAGCTACCTTCTTGCATCATATAAGTTTTAACCCTGTTATATGGTTAGATAGACCTAACACCACAGGTATAAGCGGGGTATGTACTGTTATGTTATCCTATCATCCTCTTATGCTCACATAAAATGACCCTCGATACCTGTTAATGACAAGCACATTAAACCCACACACGCGCCATGTTGGCCACAGTTTAGCCTTAAATCTCCCAGCCACCCTATCTGGGCTAGACTACAGAACCGCTGAAACTACTATAACTACGCTGCTCTTGTCAATAATCGTTTAGTTTGCTAACGAGGTATCGCATGAGACAGCCCTGCATAAGAGACGTCGTACTGTGTCACTGTTCAGCTTGTATATTTCGACTTTACACAACTCTTAGATTCCTTAACCTAATCTTAGCATGTATTTACATATCCAGCAAATGAATAACCGTCGGACGTAACCTTAATATTCTACACAAAAAATGAGGCTAGCACTATATAGAGATGATATGCCTTGCATTGTATTATCCCTGACTTGTTTGAAACTGTATTGTCTCCCTTCTTACTTTCTGTACCCACATACCTTTATGCCTCAATAAAAAAGAGATTTACAAAAAAAAAAAAAAGTTTGTATTTCTTACTCTCTAAGTTGAACTGAGCATTGAATTGAGCAGTGAGTCTACAGGTGCATGATCTATAAACCCAAACTGCTTCATTAAGCTAAAGTTGTTCAGGTGACTAGAGTATCCCTTTAAAATATTGGATCTGCACATTTGGCACCTCCTAAAACAGCCATTGCTCATCTACATAGGTAAAAATGAGAGCCTTAATAGATGAAAGAAAATAAGAAATGAACAAGCAAATGCCTCCCCTGCAATTAAATTATTAGGAATTTAAGTCTATTTTAGTTTCTAGCTCTTTAAAGAAACACCGTCATCAGTTTTCTTCAATAAAACAACCTTAATGTTCTAGTATGCCATCTCATCTTATTTATTTATTCATGTTCTTTTATTAAGGAATTGCTTACCAACTTTTCTTACTTTCTGACAGTTTTACTGATGTATCTTTGGTCAGATTGTCTGCTATCTTACCTCACTATTTTGCAACTGAATACGAAGTCAGATAACAGACAAATCTGACCAAACGTGCACAAAGGGGACTGTCAGAAAGTAGCAAGTGTTAAAGGTAGGCAAGGACTTTAAAAAAAAAAAAAAAATTTTTTAATCAATATACATACTTGACATTTTGATTACATTTGGTGGCGGCAGCACTCTTCACAATAACATTTATCTGCTACCAGAATAACCCTAATACTTATTAAAAAAAAAAGAAAAGGGGAGTTACCCTTGTTATCTTACAAATAACATTTCCTTGAAGCATTAACTCATGGCAAGTTGAGAAAGGCTGCTTTAAAAGAAACCTACAGGCCAACCCCTAGCACAGAGTATACATGGCAGAAGGTAATGGGACAGTATAGTTACCCAGGCAAAGAAGGGTCTGGGTGCACTGTCCCTGTCCTTTTAACTCTGCAATGTTAAACATTATTATGACATCAGTATGACAGCCACTAGAGGAGCTTCCGCTGCACTTGACGCGGAAGCCTCCATAGGAAATGACTGATTCCTATGGGGAAGCTTGAATTTACAGGCTTGCCACACAAACACATTAGGTTACCAATGCTCCTCTACAAGGATCATTGGATTGGACCATAATATCCATGATGATGTTGCAAGATCTGGAAAGCCAATATTTCTGATAGCAAACACTGGAATCATGTGTGTTTGTAGCAGACAGAAGACTGGGGGGAAATGTGCTGCAGTCTCAACAAAAATGCATAGCAAAGGCGTAGCAGCTTTATGAAACCCCACCATCACTCTCCTCCACCACGTGTTTATGAAGTCACAATCGACTTCTAGGTGTTCATGTGCCATTTCTTGCTACAATTGGGGGTGCATTCATGTAGCTTCTTCACAAAGATTATGTTGAAGAACAGATTTTATTGCACAGGTATTTTGAGATTTTGGAAGCCCAATATAATTTAATAAAATAAACAAGTCCCATTACTCACCGGCTCGACCTGATTTGGCACCAGAAGGTGTGGAGGTATCTCCTGTAAGGGACGAACGACTTGTGTGGATTGCAGCTTTCTTCATCTTGCTGCTTTGAGCTGGTGTCACCTTAAAAAGTGCACAAAACGTAATTGTTTATTAAACAGATTATTATTTACTTAATGGCACGATTCTTCAAATGTGCCATTAATCTTGGTGTTTTTAATGCACAATTAAGCCATAAAAGGAGACCCCCTTAATATGTGATATAAAACCTCTGCTGTGATATGAAATTAATAAATTGCAAATTGCCGTTACAAGGTTATTCACTAAAGTTCAAATGTCCCTTGGTCTAGATTAACAAGCATAAATTAGACAGAGCTGCCAACAATCTGCCTGCAAATTATGTTGCAGGTAGACCTTTGTTAATTTTAAAGGACCACTATAGTGCCAGGAAAACATACTCCTGGCACTATAGTACCCTGAGGGTGCCCCCACCCGCCGGGCTGGATGGAGAGGAAGGGGTTAAACTTACCTCTTACTCCAGCGCCGGGCAGGGAGCTGCTCTCCTCCTCTTCGGCTAAATGCGCATGCGCGGCAAGAGCCGCGCGCGCATTCAGCCAGTCCATAGGAAAGCATTATCAATGCTTTCCTATGGACGCTGGCGTCTTCTCACTGTGATTTTCACAGTGAGAAGCGCGGAAGCCCTCTAGCGGCTGTCAATGAGACAGCCACTAGAGGCTGGATTAACCCATTTATAAACATAGCAGTTTCTCTGAAACTGCTATGTTTATAGAAAAAAGGGTTACACCTAGCTGGACCAGGCACCCAGACCACCTCATTAAGCTGAAGTGGGTGCCTATAGTGGTCCTTTAATACAAATTATCATTCCAAAAAACATAATTTTGTCAGTTAGCTGAATGGGAGAAAATGTTAAAGCGGCACTGTCATGCTGAACTTACCTTTCTTAAATCGATTCCTGTTCTCTACCTCTGTCAGGATCTGTTCTTCATTTCTTCCTGTCTGCTCTAGTTTTCTTTGAAACACAAGACAAAGTAGGGAGTATTTGTCTTATGGAGGTTTCCTACGCTTGACCAGCTTTGACCAGTGGAGGAGCAGAGTGTGCTTCGTTTCCGGTGGGCAGAGAAATTTTCCCACAATTCTTACCTTTCCTCCATGATCTCGCGATGCTTCCTGTCAGTATTCCCGAATGTCCTGTCACTTAGAACACCGGCAAAACTAATGAATTTCTCCTAACCGAATGAGAACAATTTGTTCATTCATGTTAGGACACAATTTGGGACTTGTTCTTATCGGAATTTAATTCTAATGAATGAAACTCCAATCTATTCGTGCTGCGGCTGCATCTTACAGCCGCGGCACGAATAGATTGGAGTTTCATTCATTGGAATATTCATTCATTCATTTAAGATGCAGCCGCTTAGTAGATAGCTCCCTGATACCGTGGGCATTAGGGAGTTATCTACCAAAAGGCTGAAAGACCCAAATTGGTCTTTTAGCCAAATTTACTAATACTAAGTAAAGATTACTTAGTGTTAGTAAATTCTGCCCCTACTCGCTATGCCGCGAGTAGGGGCATGTCTAGTAAACAGTGAGAAGCCTGTGGCCTTGTCATCCCCCCATACCCTGAGCGGTGGGTGGGGGGCCCTAAATGAAAATGTAGTGCAGGTGGGGGCCCTAAATTACAATAAAGGGGGGGACCTATTGTCCTTCCCTCTTCCCCTACCCCTGAGCGGCAGGTGGGGGTAATAAATAACAATAAGAGGGACGAAGACCTATTTTCCTCCCTCCCCATGGCCCCCACCCCTAATTGAAAATGTTAACCCCCCCAGGTGACTAGGTGTTCCCAAGCCCCTAGCCACCCCCCATACCTAAAAAAACAACCCCCACCTAAAAATAGTGAGGGGGGGACAATAAAACTAAATCCCTGTAAATAAAAAATAACACCATTTTATCTCTTCTCTTTTCCAAAATCTTATTTTTTCAGCCCCAAAAAAGGCCAAAAAAGTCCATAATACCTGTCACACTAAAAAAAACCCGAGTGCCAAAAAAAGAAATATTAAATGACGAAAAAGAAAACAAACCCGATGCAAAAAAAAAAATAAAAAAAATCCATCTTCACCCAGCGAGGGCACGGCACGGCACAGACTGAGCTCTGCAGGGCGGGGAGTAAAGGCACGGCGCAGATTGAGCTCCGCAGGGCGGGAAAAGGCTTATAAAGCCTTCCCACGCCCTGTAATTAGGCTCAGAGCACTCTGATTGGTTGGTTTAAGCTGGTGAAGATGAATTTTTTTTTTAGCTTTTTTTTTATTTTCAAGATGCAACGGGTAATATGGAATTTTATTTGGCTGTTTTGGGGGCTGAAAAAAGTAGATTTTAGAAAAAAATTGTAAGTTTTATTTAGTTTTTACAGGTATTTAGTTCTCTTTTTCCCCCCTCACTATTTTTAGGGTGAGGGTAGTAGGTAGGGGTTTATTGGGGGTTCAGGTCCCCCATCCGCCGCTCATGGGTGGGGGCCAGGGAGACGACAATAGGCCCCCCTACATTTTCATTTAGGGTGCCCACCTGCCTTATTGTTATTTAAGGCCTCCTCCCCTTAGGAGTGGGGCCGGGCGGGAGGAAATAGCACCCCTTTTTTTTGTAATTTAGGGCCCCCATCCGCCGCTCAGGGGTGGGGGCCAGAGAGGATGACAATAGGTCCCCCACCCTTTATTGTAATTTAGGGCCCACGCGCCACTCATGGGTGGGGGCCGACACACACACACGATAGATGCCCCCCATTGTTATTTAGGGCCCCCACCTGCCGCTCAGGGGTGGTGGCCGGGGGGAGGAGGGGGAATAAGTCCCCTGTTCAGTTTAATAGCCCCCATTCGCACGGCACAGCGAGGCTGCTCACTGGGCACAGGCTGCTCACTGTTTACTAGACATGTCCCTACTCGTGGCATAGAGAGTAGGGGCAGAATTTACTAATACTAAGTAATCTTTAGGTCTTTCAGCCTTTTGGTAGATAGCTCCTGGATATCGTGGGAATTAGGGAGCTATCTGCTAAGCGGCTGCATCATGAGATCCTGGAGGAAAGGTAAGAATTGTGGGAAAATTGCCTTGATCACCGGAAACGAAGCACACTTTGCTCCTCCACTGGTCAAAGTGTAGGAAACCTCCCTACTTTGTCTTATATTTTAAAGAAAACTAGAGCAGACAGGAAGAAACGAAGAACAGATCCTGACAGTGGGAGAGAAGGGGAATTGATTAAAGAAAGGCAAATTCAGCATGACAGTGCCACTTTAAGACTAAAGATGGGCCCAATAACATATACATTCGTAATAGTAATATTAATTTATTAACGTCACCATTTGTGTGTAGTCTGATTTCTCTGCCAGTCGGCATATGTTAGAGATTGCCTAAGGTTGTCTGCAAAAAGCAGGTGACATTTATTTTTAATTTGTCTTCGAACCCATTTTTTCAGAGTGAATTCAGTTGAAACTCTTTATTTGATAAATATATGCATCCTGTACTTTATGGTACTTAATAAGATGCACTGTTATTTAAAATTTAAACCAGGTTTGAATTTAGTAAAAAAAAATTGTTGCAAATTGGTTTGCAATTCTGTCTTTGCAACATAATATTAATAATCCAGACTGCAATCAGTCTTTAGTGAATAACCCAGTTAGGTTTTTAATGTTGGGTAAAAAAAAAAACATGTCTAGCGGGCAGTAGATGACCTTCATCATAAACATGTATGAGTAGGCTAATGCAAACATGTCATCAAGGTTCGCAGCGTTTTCTGGTAACTCAAACATCTGGTGTTGATATGGGGCAGATACTTGTATTCAATAAAAGTTATATTCCTTAAATTGTGTGTAAGCACTGAAGCTGTAGCCTTGCTCACTCTTTTGTTGCAGTAGTGCAAGTTGAAAAGGACTAGAAGCTACAACAGCACGAACAACACTGTGAAAACCTAGGCTGACTGTCCTATCAAAGGCGTGGAACGTTCATGTCTGTGGAGTGATATAAAGGGTCATTGTTCTTCTAGAAAAATGTGTAGAGAAAACAATTGTAATTTAGAAAATGATCAGCAGCAAGTTGTTGTTTTGAGCTTTATCAATTGTCAGGGTGATGTGGAAACATGCAAAGATTTCCAATTACCTCAGTGAAAAACAGTTATTTCCAATCATCGGGTTATATTTTGATTAAACTGCAAACTGTGAGGATTAAGATTTACAAAGCAGAGAAATCATAGCAAAATTTAAGTCATGCAAACTATAAGAGAAATTAATGGTCAGTTTAGTAAAGAAACAATTATTGTATTTGATTACGATCTTGATCTTAGATTGACATGCCTTATTTCTGAAACATTGATAGAGAACATAAAGCACAGGTTCTTTCTAGATAATCAGAGAGCTTGTAGCAGGCCATTCCACTGCAGGCAGGGCTTTCACCACGCATTTATAAATCAAGTATTAGTCGAGATATGGAGGACATGATGAAGTGAACAATATTAGTATGAAGGCAATTCACAGAAGGGGAAAAGACGGAAATCTTCGAGGACTGGAATACCATACTCTACCTCACATGATGGGATGTGGAAGTCTGAGAATTCGGAGCCCTTAAAGGGCGTACCAGCCTTGCTGTTTACAAGCCAGGGCTTCTCATAACAGCGAGCTGGCTGCTGTGGAGTCTGTGAGAGGGATGTGGGCACACAAAGAGTTGGGTTGGGAAAATGAATGAAGATGAAGAAAGGAAGAAATGAGACGGCACAAGAAGAAACAAAAACATAAAATAAAATAAAAAGCAACTTCTGAACAAATGAAAGATATGGGTATGGAAAGGGACTAGAAGCAGTTACCAGATAGGTTCTAAGGACGCATTTTCTATGGACATATTTCTAATAATATACTGCTCCCACAACTATAGACTGAAGCAAGTTATAAAAACTAATGCAGTCTTAAAAGGTGGGGCATGTTTGTGACCTTTGAAAGATTTCTACATCTCCATGTTCCTTGGAATCCAGAAATGGGAAAATAAAAGAACATTTGTTGCACCTGCAGTGTAAAGCAACGTGCACACTATTAGTATTAAAAATAAAGCAAGAAAACACAGATTTTATTAAACGGAAACACTACTATTTGACAATGTAGGACACATGTTGTGTAAGCTATAGAAGAAATTAAGAGAAAAAGAGACCAAAATTTAAAAACCATTTCACCTGCCTCTTTAAAAACATGTTAAGGACAGTTCTGTAAAGTCTTACCTTGGAACCACTGGCCGGAGTAGCAGGTGACGATGGGACGGAAGCACAACTATGATTACTCTGGCTAGCACTGGAGCTTGATCGTGTAGGAGAGGCTGTCCTAGAAGATGGTTTTGACCGTCTCCCTCGAGACCTGAATGGAGTCATTCCCTGGGATACTCCCTCTGGTAGGATGAACTTTTCTCGCAACTCCAAATTTGTCCTTCCTCGTGCTAAAGATAATGAAGAATAAAAATGGAGTGGGTCATACAATAGGTATTCATGACAGGTATAGTAACTCTTCAAATTATGATCAATTCATATCAGAGAACCCGAAGATATGTGAAAGTCATTCAATATGTATTTTTACTTCAACTGTCCCTGGAAGTCTGCTATGTATAGCAGAAGAGAGACTGTCATTCATTTATCCTCATCTATGGTTTTATTAGATCAATGTGGAAACTAACAATTTTCTGGTTGGATGGAAGTACCAAGAGGCCAATCAAAATACAGATATGATTACAAGCTGCAATCGTATCATGTCTTCTCCCTCACATGCAGAGCTTCTCGCAGCCATATTTCATTGCTGCAAAACACATTATTAATCTGCTGAAGCCATTTACACAAGCTGTATTTTCTTTGTTCAAAAGCCACAAATGATTACAAATTTTAGAATTACAGAAACTCTTCTCATGTGTCTTTGCTTCTCGATGTATGTTTAGTCTAAGCAGATTTGATACTTCATTACTACATACAAACTGTAATGGGTTTACACAGAGGAGCGTAATGGATAGGAGGAGTCTCCCAAATTTAACACACCATGTATTGAAAAGAAAAGACATCAGTGAAGGGATTCATTTAAAAACTCCATGTTCTTGGAGCCTAGTGTGAAACCGCAAAGCGCTAACTCTTTATAAAGCTTAAATGATGAGCCTGGGATAGAAAGATGTGTTTAACAAATACAGGCCTCACATTAAAAGACAATATTTTTTTCTAGAGTGGCACCAAACATACTGGAGCGAGTTGTCGTCTCTACAACTGCAAGCACAGGAAGAAATGTGAGAGTTTTGGATTAATTTGGAGTGATTGTTACATATGAGATTGTGTCTGTCTATCTTTGAATTGAAAATAGGCAGCTAAAATGTTAAGATTGTATCCCTGCTAGTACATTGTGCAGTAGGAATATCAGAATAAGTGGACTTATGTCATGTCAAAACAACCTTCCAGTTTGGAGTAGAAATACTGCTTTATATGTTATGGGTCTTTCCAAGAGGAGGTGAAGTGAATGAATTAGAAAGAAACAGAAAATATGAGAACTCTGTGAGAACTAATAGTAGTTTGCCCTTTGGTAAATCTCTACTCAGGTCTACAAAATAGTTTTTGCTCACTTGTCCCATTACAGAGAGAACATATTCCATTGCAAAGCAGACTGGTCCCATTCATAATGGTAGTCCAGAAATGAAATGCCGGCAAGCAACCCTGGACCATCGTTTCAGCCTTCTTTGGGCCTCTTCAAATTATTTTGAGACCTTAGGGGAGGATTTACCAAAGGGCAAGCTACTGAGTTTTCCTAAGCTTTTGTCCATTCTCAGAGTTCTTATATTCTCTGTTTCTGTTGGAATTAATTAGATAACCTAAATGCTTCAATCATAATGATCCCCAATTCCACTTGCTCAAAATGATTTACAAATTAAAAAAAATAGATTTAAAAAGGAACTGTCATGTCTCCGGATTTTTAATATTATGTTTTGCTTAAGTGTATATTTAACAATATGTGTATATAAATATTTGAGAAGTGTGAAATATAAAATTAAAAGTAGAAATCCACACCTCTTTATCTTGCAACGGAGTGCCTCCATCTTGGCTCCCCATTAATTAATATTAAAAGCTTTGTCATTTGCATCTGGCAGCCAGCATAGAGCATACAACATACAGAGAAGAGAAAAAAGTAAACAACGTTTCGATTTCTTCTTCTCGTCTGCAATGTGTGTTGTAGCTGTGCCTGGGTTGAACAGGATTGTGATAGCTAAATCATCAATAGAAATTTAGACGAAAACTGCATCACACGAAAAAAGTTAACACAAGTTATGGGTGATTTTTGTTTTCCCCAACAGTGTAACTTACAGAGAAGTGAAGGATCCTTTTAAAAAATAATTAAAAAACCAAAACGATTAAAACATTGTGATACACTGTACATATCTTGAACAAAACTCTCTGTTATGCTTTGTTAATTAATGCAGAATTACTTAATTGGTTACAAGTCCGCTTTAAGCCAGCACAAAATTTTGGTATTCAACCTTTTAAAAAGTTAAGACAATCGTGAAGGTGTTAGTAAGCTGAGCACACACATTAGCAGTGAAATAAGTCGCATCTCCAAAGTTTTGCTTAGAAAATCAGGCAATTTGTCTAACTATTGGCAGTAACAAAAGTTGACAAAAGCCGCATAATTAATATAATAATCTTTCATCAGTAAAAGACAATATTTTGTCTAATTTTATCTTCTTAAGTGTAAGTAGTAATCTGATGGATACAGAATACACTGCTCAATTTAGACTCGTAGTAGTATAAGAATCCAACACAATGCTAGCAATACAAAACCTGAGATGCAAGAGACAGTGTTTCCAGGTTAGCAAAGGGCTTGCGTATTATTATTAAACAAGCAGCTCTATAGGGCAAAGGCAATTGATTCAAACCTATGGAAGAGACTGAGTCCGTTCTTTTTAATCTACTTCCCGGATGGTGAACTAAGAGGAAAGAGAGAGTTGCAAGGGGAAGGGAAGGAGAAAGGGAGGTATGAGATGTATGACATGCAAATTATTTTAGCCAATGCTTATACTGATCGTACCATTAGGTGTACACCAAAGGGCTAATATGAAGGATAAAAGTAATTTCAGCCATAACATGCACCATCACATATGAACAGCAAAAACATGCAGCAAAACAAAATGGCTTCCTGAAAATGTCATGCACGACCAGTTGAAGGAATTTAACAAAAAAAAAAGCACACAGATATGATTCAAACGCTATGCAACAATATATTTAGCAAATCACATTTTCCCAGAGAAACATGACTCCAGGAAGAAATTGGATACATATACCATCTTTTACTTGATTATATTTTTATGCACACTGAAACAATGAAACTTGGCATTGTACCTCATGCTAAAGTAATATGTAGAAGATAGGCAATTCCTTTGCCCAGAGTTTACCACCAAGTACCATAGCCATGTGCAAATTGTTAAGCAATTCATTTTAAAGTACATGTTGGTTTTAGTATACCAGTGACAGGAAACATCTTGCCTAGTTTTATGTAGAATCCATACATTGCCAGAATTAAATTAAATACTAAGGATTAGGTATAGACAGATTATCGTTTCCACAGCTTATTAGAGATGATATTTAGCATATTTCTGATAATTATGTCGGTCTTGTAATTTACAGATAATATCTCACCTCTATCAGTAACTGCACGCTATCTTTTGCATCCGGAAACATTAGCCACCAGCCAATGAGGCACTACATTTTGACCTAAACCCTCCGCCGCCCACCCACCGTGAGTTCCTAACAAGTGGTGCTCAGGTGGAGGCAGGGAGGTGAAACAATGAATAATTTACTGCAATGTACTGGGTTGGCTGACAGAGTGATAGAAATGTGATTGCAGACAGCAATAGCAATCCAATCAGTAACAGCACTATACATTTTGTAATCTCAGTGAAAGCTGTCAGCATGTACATATAATGCCAGATTTGGGTAGAAATTGTGTTGCTTTTTCAAAATTTTAAATGAACACAATAACAACTCCGAAAGGCAACCGATAATCAGTCTTAGAATCGGCTCTGGAAATTTTTTATCTGTGGATACCTACCAAGGATAACTCCAGATCAGAATTTTTTTGTGCAGCAAACAAACAACTTTGTCAAATACAACTAAACAGTAAATTGTAAGGCATAATGAAAATCGCAGATCTACCTCTGGATATAACATTTGCCCAGCCCTAAACTAATTGTATTCTTATTTTTTAAAATCAGTCTCTTGCTGTATAATCACTGTCTGAAGAATTCCCTAGTTAGTAGCTCTCTCTTTCAGTAACATGGATCACCATTTGATGGTCAACTAAAATTTTAGAATCTACTAAGTCATTAGATCCAGGCATTTCAGTGAGCAACAAAACATCTGAATAATGCTCTAAAGGTGAGTGAGGAACCAAGATATGTGGATGTTTTCTGTGTATCTTTTATGAACTGTGTCCCATTAAGTAAAGTGGTCCTCATATTAACACTTAAATTGCCAGGGTTATTGACTAAAGTGAGAATTCTAAGTGAACTGCAAATGCCAGGCCAGCGTACTTGAACTGGAAGCATTGCTGTCTTAAAATTGTTCTAGTCTGGCTATTTTGAACTTAAAGAAGAAGTCAATATAATTTAGTTTTGCCAGCAGTTTATTAGTCAGAAAGACACTTTTTGCGCTTCTTAAAAGGTGTGAGAAATTAACTGTTTAACAGAACAGCTAATCATTTGGACATTATGTCTTACCTCGGCAAGGATCATTCTTCACCAAGAATTCATCCAGTGCCATCCAACCACCACCGACACGGACCATTACTGTGCTGCGCAGTATACGAACCAAACGCAGCTGCTGAGAGTCTCCAAACTGTGCAATCCAGAGAAGAATTAGTTACTGAATTTAATAAAAAATACATGTGAACTTCATTAACGGCAACCCAGGCACCATGACAGACACGTATCTATGTAAAAAAAAAATCAAAACAATCCCCAAAACATACAGATGTTCAAAGGTGTATGTTTTGCACACGATATGTAAATTTCCCAAGCAGGAATCATTCTCCAGAGCTAGAGTTCAAGCCTTGACCCCTCTTCTTTACGTTACAACAATTTACTTGAAGAGTAACCGGTTTCTCAGGGTGCAAGGCGTTCTTTAAGCTTGGGCTTGAGCAGGAAGCATTCACACAGCCCGTGTACCGATGGGAAAATTAGTCATGGAAATGAAGGTTAGTCTTCCCACACTGTTTCTGCACCAGATGAAGAATTCATTCCCACTGCTAAATTACTGCAAAATTGCATGACCACCATGATTAATACTCATGCATTTGCAGCTGTCAGGTTGATTGGGTACTGCAAGGTTTGAGCTGAAAGTATAAATGTATCTGAATTATTTGGCATTCATTCACGCCATTTGCAAGTTGCCAAACTTGGCCTGAAAATATGTTCTAGTATTCAGGCACTCAGCCCTTTTAGCTTGACAACAGCACAATGTTAGGTGCTCTGATAACACCACTGATGTTAAAAGCATGACATTTACCTTCCAAGAAAACCCAATCAACCCTTAGCTACAAAGATCACCATGAATGGGATGTAGTTATTCACACATCCTACTGCACTACACCACATCTGTTTGGACTCTCAAATGAAGACATGTCCACACTGGTATTTGATCCAGATCTAACTGGATGAATGTGAGACAGGTCTGTGCATCAGTCACAAACAGCACTAAAAGATCTATAGTAATTGTGGGAATTACACATGAAAACAGCAAAAAAAAAAAAAAAAGCAATTTTCAGCAGGCAGGTGATTATATGGTAAGCAAGTGGCAGCATCGGGATGCACTGTACCTGGTTCCCTAGGAAGAACTAAGTGAAAGAGCGGAAGGAAAGAAAGAAAAGGCACTTTAGTTTAACGTGAACATGAAATACACAAATCAAAACAAAAATAAATAACTTAAAATAAAAAAGGTATCTAGACAGACAAAAGGGAACAGCAATAATAAGACATACATTATTTTACAAAAGGTTAATAAAAGCATGTCAGTTGGACCTATATTTTAATATGAAGCATACTGTTTCTGACTGTAAAACAAAGCAAGGCTGTCAACTGTATTTTCACACATGCCATAATGACTTGTATTCAATCTAGAGCTATATGTCTATTTGTATTGTTTCTCTTAACACAGTTAACCACAGGGTCAATTAAACTTCGTCATAATGACCCATTATAACCAAGAGGTCATATACTGAAGGCCTCTGACAAGTCATGTTTCTGGCTACTAATGTCAGCTACTGTCTGTACTTACTCTGTATTTATTCTCTCCAATCTGCTCCACCTGGAATCGCTTTGCACATTTGCACTGTGCCACCTGTCTAGTGACCTGTTAAGAAGGAAGGTCATGTTGGTAAATCTTTGGAAATAAAGCTTGTGTTGGCATAGTACAAGGGAAGGATATCTTACCTCATCTTCAATCTTGTCTGCATCAGTGGTCGGTCGGTAGGCATCCTTGTTTGGATGGAGGGCAGCAACAAATTCATAGTAATCTATGTAACCATCGCCATCACGGTCAAAAATATCAGCTACAGCTGTCATTTCAAGTTTTGTGGTGGGGAATTCTATGAGGAATGAGATGAGAAATATAGATAGAAGTGGATCTGAAAGGACTGATCTGTAAGCTTATAAAACACAGTGTTTGAAGATAACTCACTAGAGGCCAATATTCCGTCAATGAATTCTTGTCTAGTTATTTTCCCATCTTGGTCTTTATCAATCCTCCTGAAGAAATCCATGACCCGAGACTTCTTGTGGTTCATCCAACGCATATACTTCTTCCTCCATATATCAAAGTCAAAGTTGGCAAATTCCTTCAACTACAAAAAATAAAGTAAAAAATCCCCACAATTATATTTCACAACAATCAATACCATCGTCACCCAAGGCCTTCACTTAAGCATACATGTTACATAGTCGTTGAAAACCCTAAACAGTCAAATACAAGAAATGTACTACTACTAAATGTAAATCTACTACTTTAAAACAATATAAAAAAGGGAAATAAGGGTTTATATTTCTATCCGTTGCTTGTGCACAAACACACATTATTCAGTGTTAGTGGCTCCATACCTCTTCAAGTCTATCAAGAGCATCGTTGAGCTTTCTCTGCCTTTCCAAAGCTAAGAGCCAGACCTGCTGCCACCGTGCCGAGAGCTGGTTAATCCTTGGGTTCTTGGTCTCAGATTGTGAGAGGAGCTGGAGAGCAGGAGGGGAAGTCTGTGCAGCTGCTTTCCCTGGAGGAGGACCACATTTTTGTTACACGCTGTGGTATTCATTAAGCTCTGAATTTTACAAGTTTTATCTGGCAAATTGCATTTGGCCATCTTGTTTTGAATGGACCAATTGCAAAGGATTTGCCTGGGAATGAAGTCTTGAACAATTAATGCGACATGCTAAAAATTAAGTGCATAAAATGAAACTAACATATCTATATAATCAGAGGGTAGCCTGCAAACTTGCACTTAATAGAATGTAGTGTGAGGTTACTAAAAAGTGTCAAACCATTAGGTATTTTTAATTCAACTTCGCACTGCTGCCAGGACATATCTGGTAAACATTTTATATTGGCTGTTACTTTTAACATATTTCTCTTAAATGCACTTTTCATGTTTTTTTTTTACTGTAAAAAGCAGGTCATTTAAGATCTCCAAGCACACCCAAAGACCAAATTTGAGGCTAATTTGATGTTTGATATTTGAATTAATGGATAATTACCAATCCTGCCTCTAAATTGTCTTTAGTAAATAGTCAAGGGTGCACTTTATGGGATTTTTCCAGAATTTTGAAATTCTGTGACAGTCAGATCTTTTTGCATATCCCTGATAAGTGAGCAGGGACAGCGCACATTGAGGATAGGATAGCACTCACTGCTCCTAGTCTTATCATTGAAGGATCCGTGACCATCTGTTTTCCTCTTGTATGTCTTTGTCACTTTATCCACGTCAGGTTGTTTCTGAGTCATTTCTTCCATGAAAGCCTGTAGGATACAATGAAGAGAAATCTGGTCATCTGGGTATTTATTTAAGCAGCTAGAAGACGATTTTACACTTTATAAACCTAATGTTTTCTCAGAATATATGGTACACTCCCTTTATTCTCACCTGGTGTTCGCCTATCAAAGCCTTGACTTGTTCAATATTCTGGGGCATGGGCTCTTGGTCTCTCTGGATTAGTGTGGTTTCTGCCCATTGAATCCAGGATAATAACTCATCAAGTAGATCAGAATTGGCTACAAGTTCGGAAAGAGCAGCCTGCAGCCTTTGCTGGTGTTGGTTCCCCCAGGTGAGTACCTTTGACACAGAGATGGATGATAATAAGTAAGATGATTTTCACACTGCCGTTTCTAATGTTAGCTAGGAAACTTTTAAACTTTACAATGAAACAAAATTCACTGAATAACACCTATGAAAAAGACTAACAACTGATACAAATAAGGAGGTTTTGCAACAGCATATGGTTGCAAGGATAAATGGTCTGATGTAGAACACAATCTGCAATAAGTGGTGACCCAGTCTCTTCCTGGACTATAGAACATTCTAAAAGAAACCAGCAGGAAACACACTGTGGTTGCTTTGAGTGCACAGCATTTTGGCCTTAGTTTCATTGCACATTTTGGATATTGCTATTTTTACAAATGCACAATCTAAAGCCTGAAAATTGAAAACTTAGAAAAGAAAAAGAAAATATCTGTAAAACTATATGCAAAATACACAACATTAAGAGATCCTTTTAACAGTAACATTTATAAATGCACAATGAAGATGAGAATGCATGAGACTCAACGGTGGATTTGAAGACTTTTTGGAAAGAAAATCTATACATGAGCACCATCAAACAGTCTGTACTGCAATTATCAATTGATATGTTTCCTTTCTTCATAAACTGGATTTATAACTCACGTGTAAAATGTAACTGCAATTTGTAAGAGAGATGTGAATGGAACCATTCATTTCAATACTGGTCACCATAAACACAATCTTTGTGCAGTTCCTTAAAGCAGCCAGTGTAACAAACAATCCATTTTCCATGGTAAAAAAACAAAAAACATATAATGTTCTTAAATTACGCAATATGTATAGTACTTGTGCTTTGTGTTAATTTAAGCAAAAAAATGAATAAATAAAAAGCAGTGGAGCTTAAATACTACAAGATCTCTAGGCTGAGAATGTGTCACACACCTCTTCAAATCGGGCCCGTATTATGGTGATCCAGTGTTTGATGGTGGTAATACAGTCCGGGTGACAGACAGTCAAGATTCCCTCTCCCATACTGACAGCGGTATTCACATCAATATGTTTTTCTTCGACTTTCTTCATAAATTCCTGTGGTAGGAAAATCACAATGAGAACTGTATCCGAAAATGCCCAGTAAAAGGGCATTACATCAAATCTACAAAAGAGTCACATGTGGTCTATTCCACTGACCTTATGGACGTCAATAAGTGACTGCAAGGATTCGGCATCATCGGGTAATGCGCCCCTGAAGCGCAGTGTCTGCTCTGCTTCAGAAAGCCACTCCAACAACATATGGACGGTGCTACGGAACTCCTCTGCCTGTAAAATAAAGAACATTATAATAACTGCCCAAAATGTATTGCATATCCATGGAGACTATAATGAGCACTATGGAATACATTTTCTGTATTATAACTATGCACTGGACATGGAGAGCCTCTACTAGTTATTATAGGAAGATAGTAACCTTATATTTTAAGTACAGCAGTCTTTAATGTATGGGGTTGACTGCCATACAATGCACTCTAACAAAAATGAAGCACCTTCTTTATATTTAAAAAACAAAACAAACATAGGCAATTGGCCAACTTTTCTAAAACATGTACAACACACTTGATTAGCATTTTGCCTCACCTGCTTCAGTGCTTGCTCCAGGCGAGTCTGTTTGGAAACGGACAACTTACAGACTGTATCCCACCGAGTGCTGAGTTCTTGGAGTTGAACTTTAACCCAAGTCGTGTCTTCTCTACTGCTCTCCAACAACTCTCGAGCAGAACGTTTTAGAGCATGGACACTACTGGTTCTCTTTCCAAGTTCTTTTTGGAAGGCCTGTGTGTAAGAAAAAGTAGGTATGAGCACCTCTACTCCTACTTTCTTTCCAATTCTGCCATACTTGGAGTTCACTGTGTGTTACACGTCAATTTGCATCGAAAAATCCAGACATTCTTTATTATATGTAACAATGTCTGGACTTTGCAAACAGGCTCCGAATAAGCCTCAACTTGTTCCAGATTTTAGCCGGAACTAAGCTGCTGGAGAAATCCAGACCTGTATTTTTTTTAAATCCAGAGCACAGATTTTTAACAATCCAAACTATTTGCTAGCTGCAAGCTGGCAAGTAGTGAAACCCCCCAAAACATGCGGCTTAAGAGCAAGGGTTAACTTAAGTTATGGCTGGCCAACTCTTGTAACCAGCTGCCACATTACACAGTAAACTAATACGTAAAACTTCCCTTATCTCCCCACCTGCCATGTGGGGGACATGTCTATTAAACAGTGTAACCAATAACTAGCAACTGGGCAGCCATTGACTATACAGAAGATGGGACAGGGCACTGGAAAAAACAACCCACCCCCTACCCCCCGCCAAGCCATGGGGGTGGAGGACAGACTAATACCCCCCTCCCCTCCAGCTTCAAGAAATTGCTGCAGGTGTACTACTATAATAAGTGGATTTGGGGCGTGACAACAACATCCCACAAGCTATTTTTCACCCAACCCATATAGGTTTTGAGCAGAGGGCTGTTAGGGGTATTAAATGTAAAAAGGTGGTTGGGCAAGACATTGTCCACACTCTCCCCCACAGTTATGGCCACTCATATGACCAAGTTATAAAATAGTGTGTTCGTCCAAAAATTATTATTAAATAGTCCCACCCACTGCCCATGGGTGTGGGACAGTGGGATGTCTCCCTGCTTATATTATTAGTAGCCACCACCCGCCACCTATGGGTGAGGGCTGGGTGTACATCAGAATCCCCCCCACCCCATGTTTTTATTATTTTTAAAAGAATCCCCATTTGCTGGCCATAAGTGGTGGCAGTGGGTGGAAAGATACCCCTTTATTGATTGTTCCCATGGGTGCTAGCCCCTAGTTAGTTTAAACAGTGCTTTCTAGACATTCCAAATCCTATATTTTCTTTAATGTTCAGATGCAAAAAACGCACAGATTTTAAACCAGATGTGGAATGCAATCCGGATGACTGGTGTAGATTTGGTGGGGTTTGCTGAATTCCAACAGGAATAAGCTTTAGTAAATATGAGAATTGCCGTTCGAGTTGGAATTTTTCCATTTGCAAAGGAATTTTGCCAATCTGGAATAACCATACACACACACACACACACACACACATACATATATATATATATATATATATATATATATATATATATATATATATATATAAATATATATATAAATATATATGTATATATATATACACACACACACACACACATAACATAATATATAGATGGTATTTTTCTAATCTAAATGTAAAAAAAAAAAAGAATAATAATAATAAAAAAATAATATATATAATATATATAATTTTTTTACATTTAGATTAGAAAAATGTCATCTATATATTATGTTATGTGTATATATATATATATATATGTATGTATGTATGTATGTAAAAAGAATGCATCAAAGTTTAAGAAAATAATCCAGATGCACTCATCAAAAATCCTAAATCGGTTTACAGCTTAGTTATTATACATTCTTACTTTATGAGCATCCATCAGATTCATTACAAGGTCTAAGTCCCCATGCACTGGTTGGTCTTCAGCCAACTGAGGCTCTACTTTGTATAGCCAATCAACAAGAGCCTGCAAAGCATCCATAAACTGGCCTGAGAATAGCAGAGCCTCTTCCAACTTGTGTTGCCTGCAAGTAAAATATACAAAAACACTATTAGGAAAGATCACAGCAAATATCATCAAATGGATAGCACTTTCTGATTGGTATCCAATAATTTTTTAGTGGGACAATTATATTAATTCATGAGCATATTTTATATTTATAGTGTGACTGTACCACACATTACTGTATTAGTATTTTTTTTTTATGACAATACCTATTACTCTCCTTTTTTTCCTGAATGGATCTAATGTTTACATCTATTTATTATTATAATTGTTTTAATCATTCAATCTTTGGAGCAGTCAGTATAATATAATTAAAAAAAAGCAAGTAGAATATAACATCAAATGTAGTAAACAGAAAAACACAACTGGAGAAAAAAAACTATATGGGACATAGTACAAAAACATACCAATGAAGAAGGAAGAGAAGGAGAATCATCTCTCCATAAAAGTAAATGAAGAAAAAGATGGTATTTATGTAGGGGATACCTATCTATAAACAAATATATAAACAGATAAACTTTGCACTCTCCTTACGGAATACAGATCAATTCCACCTTGGTGAAACAATCCGCGTAGAAAATATAAAGTAAACAAAAAGGGTGGACTCATAGGTCTTTGAAAATCTACTCTTGTTTAAAGTGATATTTCAAAAAAGATGTGTAATTGGTTGACATTTCGACTCTACTGGATGGACAGACACACACACACACACACACACACACATCATTTTCTTTTTAAACACATCCCTGTTTGAAGCAAAACAAAGGAAATTAAATAATTTTACATACAAATTTGTATCAGTTTCGGTGAGCTATTTCACTTTACATAAAGATCACTTTTCTGATACTTCCTAAGACAATGTAGTGTGTACAATTGCAAAGTAACAGTATGAAAAGACAGTGTTACTCATTACAAATATCTCATCTGGATAACTACATCCATTAAAAAAAGAACGTGTTATAATTACCTTTCCACAGACTTGCCACACACTGTATCCCATTTGTCCCTTACTTCTCCTAGGAGGTGATCAAGTTTCTGGACATCATCACTCAACAAAGCTTTCTCTTTTAATGCTCGCCCCGTCCTGACAGTGGTGTCATAGACTGGCTGTTTGCTTCCTAATGTTTTCTGGAACTCCTATTATATGTGAAACATAAAACAAAGATACAGGTTTGTTAAAAAAAAAAAAAGTTCAAGAGATTTTCAGATACCAATGAAGTGTAAATGGACTTGTACAAAACTATGCGCACAAACGGGTGATTACATACACTAACATTCTGCAGATTTATGGCAAAACGGATGACTGCTTGTAGTTGATATGTCTGACACAGCACCTTGCAGTGTTTATCATTTTCTGTAAATCTGAACATGTTCCATCTGGGCCTCTTCACTGACATATGTCTGCTACCTCTCCCCAGTACTGTAACCAAAGAGGTACTGAGAGTTCTCCCTTCTGACAAATTTAACAGCAGCCTTTTTGATAAACTAGACTACTATTAGATCACTAGATTATCCTACTTAGCTAAAAAGAGGTGTGAGTGATGAATCGTTTAGATTTACACTTAATGTATTACGTTGTGAAGCTTTTGTGATTGTTGGCAAAAGACATGAAGTGCCAGCAAGGACTAACCTTGTGCTTTGTTAGTTGAAGTTTGATCTTGTCTGGATCATTAGAGATTTCCATGTCAGAGTCCAGATGGTTCTCAGCTTCCTCCAGCCAGTCAACCAGTTTCTTCCAGGCTTCATGGAACTGAAAAAAGATGTTGTATTCAGGTATAACAAACTGATTCATGTGCAAGATTACCATCAGTGGAATAGATAAGAATACAACCTTTTCTAAACAGTAGACGTCTGTAAATGAGTGCAACATACAATTTTTACTGTACACATATTTTTGACTTCAAGTAAAACAAATCTTTACAGTAATCCCCATCATTCCTCTACAGACCTGTTTAGCTCTTTTTCTAGCATCATCCAAAGATCTTCCTCTGTCCACTGAACGCTGAACCACTTTTTCCCACCGGGAAAGCACACTGAGCAAAAGATTCTTTATTAGGACCACATCCTGCTTCTGACTGAGAAACTTCAACTGGTTTCCAGTTTTGTCCAATTCAATAATTTGCTCACGGTGAAGATTCACTTCATTAACAAATATCTGAGATGGACAATATTCATAAGGAGAGTATTAGAGTATGATCAATATAAGGCATTAATTGACAGGAGAGATACCAAGCTGGGTATTCAGTAATTACCTTATGTTCATCAATCTGGAAAAGTACAGTATCTAGAATGAGACTTGGGGAAGGTGCGATATTCAGACTTTGTTCTGCTTGTGTTAGCCAGTTAATAAACTCTTGTAAGGAGTTTTGGAAATCTGTAGCTAGAGCGAGAGCCTCTTCAAGTTTTACCTGAGAAAATAAACAGAAGCAAAATTAACATATCATTGGGTTTAAATACAGCATTGAATACTTTGGCCCAATTATTAAAAGTTAGGAAAAGTTGGGTTTGTCCTTGACAGAGTTAGTGTCCTAACTTTGCGCAGAATGATAATCAGACTGATCCGTGCAGGGAGTGGATATTTGTTTCAGATAAATTACTATTTGCAATTGATGCCTGCAAATAATGGATATAGACTGATTCCAATGAACATTTGCGATAGATCCCTGCAAGGAGCTACAGCACAAGTCCAATGCCTCCAGAGGATGAAGGTTTCAGAGCAATCTCTGTAATGAGTAAGTATTGGGGGCTGATCCCTACAAGGATTGAACATCCATGCAAGGTATGAATATGAGATTGATCCATGTATGGAATGACTATTTGAGATTAATTTCCGCACAACAATACAGATAATCAATTACTGACTCTAGCTTCCATATGAAATTTTTATTTTTTTAGCGGATACTTGCCAAGAGTACAATGTTATTTAATCAGGGGCGGACTGACCACTCGGGCAGATCGGTTCATGGACCGAGGGCCCAAGGCAGTCAGGGGCCTGGCTGGCTGCATAAACATGCTCTGGCTGGGGAGATCAGATATCTCCCCAGCCAGAATCGCACATATTCCAGCGATAGGTTGCTCCTGCAACCTATCTCTTTCTGTTTCCCCCCTCTGCCTCCCCTCCACCCCACCTTCTGAGACCTGGCAGTGATCCCTGGCTCCTGCCAGGTCTCCTCAATGCAATGTCTGCGGAGCTCCGTGTGAGGGGAAGAGGCAGGGCCGAAAGAGGGGAAGTTACCTCACTTCCTGTCCTGCAGAATCTGCTGAACCCTGGCAGACAGCAGGTAAGTAAATATTTTTTTAAGCTAATATCCCCCCCTTCACCCATCCCAGCCCCAGTGCCCCTTCACCCATCCCAGCCCTAGTGCCCCTTCACCCATCCCAGCCCCAGTGCCCCTTCACCCATCCCGGCCCTGTGCCCCCTTCACCCATCCCGGCCCTGTGCCCCCTTCACCCATCCCAGCCCTGTGCCCCCTTCACCCATCTCAGCCCCAGTGCCCCTTCACCCATCTCAGCTCCAGTGCCCCCATCATCCATCCCAGCCCCTGTGCCCCTTCACCCAGCTCAGCCCCTGTGCCCCTTCACCCAGCTCAGCCCCTGTGTGCCTTCACTCATCCTAGCCCCTGTGCCCCTTCACTCATCCTAGCCCCTGTGTCCCTTCACTCATCCTAGCCCCTGTGTCCCTTCACTCATCCTAGCCCCTGTGTCCCTTCACTCATCCTAGCCCCTGTGTCCCTTCACTCATCCTAGCCCCTGTGTCCCTTCACTCATCCTAGCCCCTGTGTCCCTTCACCCAGCCCAGCCCCTGTGTCCCTTCACTCATCCTAGCCCCTGTGCTCCCTTCATGCATCCCAGTACCTGTGCCCCTTCACCCATCCCAGTACCTGTGCCCCCTTTACCTATCCCAGCCCCAGTGCCCCCTTTCATCCATCCCAACCCCAGTGCCCCCTTTCATCCATCCCAACCCCAGTGCCCGCTTCACCCATCCCAGCCCCTGTGTTGCCTTTACTCATCCCAGCCCCTGTGCCTCATTCACCTATCACAGCACCTGTGCCCCCTTTACCCATCCCAACCCCTATGCCCCCTTTACCCTTCCCAGTCTATGTGCCCCTTTAACCCCTTAAGGACCAAACGTCTGGAATAAAAGGGAATCATGACATGTCACACATGTCATGTGTCCTTAAGGGGTTAACCATCCCAGCCCCAGTGCTCCCCACACCCAGCCAAGCACCTGTGCCCCCTTCATCCATACCAGCCCTTGTGCTCCCTTCACCCATCCCAGCCCCAGTTCCACCTTTACCCATCCCAGCCCCTGTGCTCTTTCACCCATCCCAGCCCCTGTGCCCCTTTCACCCATCCCAGCCCCTGTGCCCCTTTCACCCATCTCAGTGCCCCCTTCACCCATCTCAGCTCCAGTGCCCCCCTTCATGCATCCCAGTACCTGTGCCACTTCACCCATCTCAGAACCTGTGCCCCTTCACCCAGCCCAGTACCTGTGCTCCCTTTACCTATCCCAGCCCTGGTACCCCTTCACCCATCCCAGCCCCTGTGCCCATCTTTTCCTATCCCAGCCCCTGTGCCCCCATTTTCGTATTCCAGCCCCCGTGTCCCCTTTACCCATCCAAGCCCCTGTGCCCCCTTTACCCATCCAAGCCCCTGTGCCCCCTTTACCCATCCAAGCCCCTGTGCCCCCTTTACCCATCCAAGCCCCTGTGCCCCCTTTACCCATCCAAGCCCCTGTGCCCCCTTTACCCATCCAAGCCCCTGTGCCCCCTTTACCCATCCAAGCCCCTGTGCCCCCTTTACCCATCCAAGTCACTGTGCACCCTTTACCCATCCCAGGCCCTGTGCCCCCTTCACCCATAACACCTGTGCCCCCTTTACCCATCCCAGTCACTATGCCCCTTTATCCATCTAAGCCCCCTTTCACAGCCCCTCTGCCCTCTTTATCCATCTGAGCCCTTTTGCTCCTTCACCCACCACAACCCATATGCCCCTTTACCATCCCAGATCCCACTCCATCACCCACTACAGCCATATCGCTCTCATTCCTATCCTTCCCTGTACCCACCACAGCCTCTGTGCCTTCTTGTACACTCCTCAGCCTCTCTCTCTCTCCCTGTACCCACCACCTCACCCCTATGCCTTCCTGCACCCACTAAAGTCCTCATCACTATCCCTCACTGCTCCCACTGCAGCCCCTATCCCTCACTGCTCCCACTGCAGCACCTATCCCTCACTGGTCCCACTGCAGCCGCTATCCCCCCACCATCCGTCCATATGCCCCCCGGCACCTACTATAACCCATATCCCCCCTCATGCACTGCAGCCACTATCCACACACATACTGCAGCCTCTGTATCTCCCCCACACAGTAGAGCCTCTGGTATCATACAAGCACACACTACAGTCCCAGGATCCCCCAGCTGCCTACTATAGCCCCTATCCACCCCACACACAACAGCCCCTATCCACACACACTCTGCAACACAACCAGCCCTCTCCACTAACATACGACACTGCAAACAGATCCATACACACACACAAACCCACAAGGAACCTCACTGTATGCACGTAATCCCACAAACAGCATTCCCACACATTCAATACCACATGCAGCCTCCCTACACAAACATCACAAGAGGCATCCTCAGCATGGCAATACTGCATACAGCCTCCTTATACACACACACATCACAAGAGGCATCCCCAGCATGGCAATACTGCATACAGCCTCCTTATACATACAAACGCAATTATTACAATTACTTCTATAGCACCAACATATTCTGCAGCACAGTACAATAGGTAAAACAAGTCAAACAATTAATTCTAATTCAACATGTTGACATACAGGAACACAAGCAGCACACATGTTTGGAGGCTACTTGTGTGGTTGCATGTGTGGACATGCAACCACACAAGTAGCCTCCAAACATGTGTTTGGAGGCTGCTTGTATGGTTGAACATGTGAGGGATGCTGCTTGTGATGTCACCAACAAACACAGAGGAAGTGTTTAATTAAATTTGCTTTAGGTCTTTATTTTAATGGGGGGGCGGGGGGCGTAAGTCAAGCTATTAAAGGGTACTCCACTCAAAAACAATGTTTTATTAGAACACTGTTTTTGGTTGGATTAACCCTTTAAAGTATATCTGGCCCTGTTCGGGGGACGCCATGACTCACACAGCCATGCTGGGTAGCGCGCACATATCTGTTTGAGAGCTGCACAAAGACTATTGACCGAGGGCCCTATAAGTTGTCAGTCCGCCCCTGTATTTAATGAAACAATATAGAACACCCATAATAATGACTACCCAATCAATGAACCACATACAATCTGCCCCACCAGCACACTGGTCAAACATCTCATCATCTGCTCACCTTTCTCTCTTCTACTTTGTTGGCAATGGATTCCCATTTTCGTTTGAGTAACGCCACATTTTGTTCTGTGATTGAACCTATAGCATCATCTCGGCTCAAAAGCATTAAATGCCCCTTGTCTTGTAACTGCTTGTAGATATCCTCTTTTGCTTTGAGATCAGCATACAATTCCTTTAAAAGAAACATTGGTTATGTAAGAAGATGATCTATACTGCACATGCCAAGTCAATTAAACCAATACATTATGAGTATATGCCTAATAAACATTGCAGATCTGATGCCTCAATTCTTGCTTCACCATTTGATTTACTTTATTTGCAATATATTTTCCCAGGTGGTTACCATGAGAATTGAGCATCTAACATGACCTCAAGAAACAAACAACAGTGAGGACATCAATACCAGCAATTTAATGCAGACAACTGTGAGAACTAAATGAATAAACAACTATGGAGAAGCCAAGAAATAGCTATTGGGTAAAGGGATACATAATTTTTTGTTAGAATACAAAGTTTCTAGCTATCAATTTTCCTGTGGTGTGCATTAGTCCTACTGGAAAATGATCAGTTTAGTAAAAATGCTAGATGGTGAGAAGTCATTAATTGTAGGTCTTCATTAGAGTAACACTGTGCTGTATTATTCCCACTGCTTTTAGATCTCAGCTCAAGTAATAGTCTTGTTTTGTTGGTAGCAGAGAATGAGGCAGCTTAATGAATGGAAGAAGAGTACTGATGCCAATTAATCTGTATTCACTGATATCCGTAGTGTCATTTTAGGACACAGACGAGACATATGAGATTATATCATGGCAAGACTAAATAATGTATTGTACCATTTTGGAACACCTTGCACTTCTGCGCGGATTGAGATGATTAAATTATGATTAACTTGACAGGCCATCCAAACCTACCTTTCAGACTGACATTTTCACAGCACGTAAAATTTATGCTCAGATAGCCAGACATGTTTGACTTGCAACCTTGTTACCATTTAACCTTATTAAAAGGTTAGTGTAGGTACAAATTGACCTACATTCTGAATGTATTATAGAAATTAAAAATAATAAAACTAACTAACCTTGAAAGTATCCCATATTAAAAAATGGAAGCCCTTCCACACCAGGATAAGACACCACCGGAACTTCAGAAGCATTGTATTAAGGTCTATGGGGACTAATCCTACCTCTATTTAAACACAGGAGGTATTTATAGAATAGGAAGATCATCCTATACTTTCAGTTCCAATGACAAAATAAGATGAGTGGAGCTGAAATATAAATGGATAGCAGCCATACTGCCACTACTATCAGTTTATACACAGTCCAGTACACTGTTAAGTGAACAGGACCTTGTTTTGCTATCAAGAAAGCGGAGGACCATGCATGTGCAGCCTATGGCTTAACTGTCCCCACAGAGAGCCTTCACTATTGTGTGTGCAATGTAGGCAATCTACAAGCACAATTGGGATCAAATTGATCAATAGGTATTAAATCCAAGAAAACTTATATAAAGAAGTACTAAATGAGAACACAATGGTAACTCAATTTATAGTTATTCCTGGCTCAGTACTGCACAATGCATCTCAATAAGGAGGTGCTGATTTGACAAAATAGTGTTTGGCCCCGCCTCCTTACAAATTTTAGCCAATCCAATGCTTTCCCAGTGGGAAAGCATTGGATTGGCCAAAAATGGGCAATTCTGATGATGTCACTAAGGGGGCGAGGCCAGCTTATGCGGACCTTAAGGCGCTGGAAATTAGGTGAGTTTGAATTCCTTTTAAGGGGGAAAGCCACCTTAATGTTGGGTTTGCACTATAGGGTCAGGAATACATGTTTGTGTTCCTGACCCTATAGTGTACCTTTAAAGAAAAAAAGAAAAAAAAAAAGTAGACACAACATAAGTGGGAGTTGATGCGTTTTATTCTAATTTTTCAATTTACATCTGTGCAGTAAAAAACAAAAAAAAAAACAGGCATCCACCATATGCTGTGCCTGGTGGTAACCCCAAATCCGTACTAAGATACCCCAGTGCACTGAACTTCTGCCTCTTCATACACCTGATGTCATGGTACGCCATGCAGATGGAAGAGCGTAAAACTGCAATATTTATTAATGATTTCAATCCAAAAGAACTACTCATTGTCTAGCTTCCAGTGGTGACTTAACCCACCAATCCTGTACTAACTACAGGTAGGACAAAAAAAATAAACTAGGTATACAAATAATTACAACTACAGATCGTATATATCTTACCATATGAGCTTGGAGTTGCTCTCGTGCGGTCTCTGGAAGTCCACCTGTGGCTTTGGCTGAAGAAAGTTGACTCTCTATCCTGCTCTGCCACTGGAGAAAATCTTCAATCTCCCCGGTAAAGCCTTGAGCCTAAGTAGACAAGTAGGAGATAAAATAATGCAAGCAGCCCTCTGTTGGGAGGAGAGCACAGCTTGATTTAATTTAACCACGTACCTGCTGCAGAGCCAGGTCCAGCTGCTGTTCTCGCTCCTCTGTTTTCTGGAGTACCGATTCCCACAGCTGGTTTAGTGTCTCAAGTCGAGTCCGCAGACTATTGGCATCATCTCTTGCACTGGACTCCAACAGCTCATTTCCAGCCTTATTTACAGTTTGCACGGTGCTTTCATGGGCGAGAACATCATTCTTCAGCACCTGTAAGTGGCATAATGTAAGCAGTGCTACATGAATACATATTACATTAAGATCAACTGCACCCTACATAGTGCAATCAAGTCTTAAAGGTAAATCTGGAGTGAACAATAATGGGAATTGCTAAAAGATTTTGTAATCCCCATTACTGTTCACTCCAGGGATTAGAAAAAAGGTTTGTAATTTTTAATATACTCCACTCACTAAAAAAAAAATGTATTAAATTGTGAGATGCTTCTTAACCCCTTAAGGACCAAACTTCTGGAATAAAAGGGAATCATGACATGTCACACATGTCATGTGTCCTTAAGGGGTTAATCGACAATTAGGAAGAGGCCCACTGGAAGCAGACCCTAATAGAGAACCTTAAAATACAAAATTCAAAGTCCCAAGCGCTGGAAGATTCATGGAGATTGCCATAATGTAATGTAAAACAAAAAAGAAAGATATCCGAGAAAGGCTCCTGTTAAAGCCAAAAAATTGCTTGTCCAACAGCTATAAAGTCTGCAATTTGTGATAGAGCCTGTGTGTGCCCGGATATCTTTGTTTTTGTCTACAGTGTATGTGGTATTGGTTATCTCTGTGTGGCACCATAGTGTTGATCCCCTATTTTTTTGACTGGTGCCGTTCCTTTTCCAAAAAGCTTTGGAAACCCTATGTAAATGTAAACAGGAAAAAAAATGAGCACCACACATGTAGAAACCTGTTACAAACAAAATGATCTGTGCAAATAATATCTATAATCTGTGCAAAAAGCCTATAAACAAAGATGAATAATTAAAAAAGCAGTCCAATAGTTAAGTGTCAAATGTCACTGGGGGTAGTAGTAGAAGTATTTCAAAACACCAATATGGTGACATGGGATCCTTAGACCACACCTCTCACTATCTGATTGGTAGACTGGAATATGTATAATTAAAGACAATAGTGGAACAATTTAGTAATCATGGAGAAAATCATACAGGCCTGAAATCATTGAAATAATGAAGCATTTGAGCCAGTGGTTTGTCTCACACATTGGCATCACCAACTAGGTTATTTTAGGACTATGTGTAGTTTTTGCTGTATTATAGTATGGAAGCTATTTCCTTGTGACATATTAAGACCAGATGGCAAAATAGCATATGGCTGAATTGCTGTCACTTTCCTGCAGTGAATTTTGTAAATTCAATTTTTATTCAGGTTTTCAACAATACACAGTCAAACAAGAATAAGAGTAAGTGTCTCAAAAGTGATTCGGTGAAACTCGCAGGTTTCAGTAATTGGCACATGAAAATTGTCGGGTACAGCACTAGTGAGCCTTGAGAATCGATATACCAATGCAGAGAAACACGCAGGTTTCCAGGTTAATACATGTGAGGTTATGTTTTCAATAGTACAGCTGTGATCCGCGGGGTTCCAGTTCGGCTGCGTGGCCCACGAGTTTGCTCGGGCCGGGGAGGGGGGAAAGGGGGGGAGGGGGGAGCCTGCAGTGAATTTTAGACATGATCTTGTGTAATGTTCCACAAGGATTCCTTGAATTTACAATAATTTAGAATAATGGTCTAAGAATCCATGCTATCTATAGTTGAGTTTTGAGTTGTTGTTTCAGTAATAGTTGTAGCTAATCTTCATCCTGGATTGTATTTCCTACTTTGTGAGTTATTAATTTTTTTCCCCATGTTTATAGCATTGTATTTCATTTTCATAGACAATGCTCACACAATCAACACAGTTTATCTATTTTTGTATTCCACTAGTGCCCACATGTGTACAATGCATGTGTTTTGACTTGCCTATGCTCTAGCTGTGATTGCTCATCATATGCAATATAGTTATGATCTGATATTCTTAGAAGGACATGGAATCGAAGGTATGCCTTATTGATATTTTGAGTAAAAGGAGCACCTGCTTAATAGGTGACATTCTCACTTTGTTGATGATTTGTTCGGCTCTGACTTCAGTAGATTTATGTTTGTATCTTATTGATGTAGGGCACATTAAAAAAAACAACAAAAAACACAGTTTAACTAGTTTTTTAAAAAATTTTATACAAGTCACTGTACATGTTTTTTCACGTCTAAATGAGATATTCAGACTTACGTGATGCTTTGCCAGCTCTACTTCTATGACCTTGGGGTCTCCACTGATGGGTTTTTGAGCATCAAGTAGTTCATCTGTGTGGACCAGCCAAGACATTACTTCTTCTAGAGCATGCTGGAATTGGCCAAGGGCCAGCAAGGCACCCTCTAGCTTGTGCTGTGAAATGATGAGTTGTACATATGAGAAATATAGTAAAAGCTATGAGACCTGGAAGCAAATCCCTTTTGTAAGCATATTACTCACCTGTCTGCGTGCTATCTTCTCTCCAAGATTCTCCCATAGGTGTTTAAGTTCTGTCAAAGGTCCCCGGATGATATCTCGGTCTGTATCATCAATGGCTTTCTTTAGCATCAGCTCTCCCTGGTGGTTCAACTTCTCCATTTCAATTTGTTGCTGGTAAACTTCCACTTTGAATTCCTTCCGAGAGAAACAATGTTTCAGTATGTCCTAAACATATCTGTATTCTGTGTTGTTAATACAGAATAAAAGAGATCCGCTAACACTGATCTGGAACACACTGTACAGAACTCAATCTTTAAGGAATATAGAAGGTTTAGATTTTCTTTTTTTTAAATGAAAATGTTGTTTTCTTTGGGACCACTCCGTATATGCAATAAATCTCTATGTACTAAGCAAACTGCTCTTTAAGAGGGAGATTATAACAGCTAAAGAGTTGTTTCAATTGGCTTACGAAATAGCTTTAATCATGTTTTACATGAATAAAACTACTCACAACCAACCATGTGTAAAATAATCCGAACCCATATATGGCACTACGCAGTTGTATACATATATCATATAGAGGGTAGAATATGGTTCTAAATCAATGCAGAAAATTAACAAGATGTAGCAAAAGAAATAGGAAGTCCCTTATACCTTACAATCCATGCAAGAAGCACTATGGTTAAGATGCATAGAATGTTGCTCTAGAGCTTCACTCAGTTCATGTTATCCTTGATTTACAAAATATACTGAAATACATCTAATAAGTTCTCACTGCTGTGTGCATCGCTATATTAGTGGCCACATTTTCTATCCTCCATTTCTATGACACCTGTATGTGTGGCTATTAGTAAAATCCATTGTTCTCATATGTTTTACCTTCATCGCATTGAGCTGATCTTTCACAGTATCGATATCAGTCCCGACAGGTGGCATGTCGCACAGTTTAATAACTGCATTATCCAGCCAGTCAAACATTGCCTAGAACATAAAATAGAAAAGCTGGTTCGAGTAATTGAATTTGCCACAAAATTACACTAAAATTTGTTTCCATTGTGTGATTTGGATGCCCAAGGCAGACTGGTACTGAGTGTTATAGCAAGTCAATTGTATTACATAGTATACTGAATAATAGTACCAAATGTATTTAACTTGTAGCTAACTCCCAAGTTCATCATGGGGTCTAGAGGATGTTACAACAAAATGCTACTTATTGGTCTTATTGAGAAGGATAAAAAACTTGAACTTGGCAAGATTTGTATCTGTGACTCTAAAATAGTGCAGCAGCATGTTGATCACTGAGCTATCTCATACGCTCATAAGATTTTCTGACAATTTACCTGCAGTGTGTCCTGATATTGCACAGAATTAGACATTGCATCTCGCAGTTTCTCCAAACGTTCTGACCAAGTTTTCTTCAGATTTTCCCACGCACTGTTCATCTGATAACGCAAAAAACATGTGGTGCTCAATATAAAATATGACGAAAAACAAGATAAATATTGGTTAACTAGGAACCCAAAGCAACGTTCGGTGGAGTTTTGAACAGAGGGGTAGGGACAGTTAAGAGTTATTTTAAGAAGCAGTAGACAATCACTGGGTGAATGGTACAGCATAGATAACATCAATATCTACTGAGAACAGAGGGGAACACGCATGACAGACAGAAAGGCATGGAATTCCCAGAAACCGTTATTGCAGAAAGAAAGCAAAGTCAAAGACAATGAGCAGAACTTTCTCGGAATATCGATGGCACAAATAATAGCTGTAAATGTGATTTCAACCTCATCAATGCTTTTCTTCACTTCTGGCTTTTCAGTTTCTCCACAAGCAAAAATTAAATCGGCTCCAAGAATTCTAATAAACTCAAGTTCCTCATGTAGTCCATCAGTCTCCTCTTTTATAGACTGAAAACATAAATAGTATGAGTCACTGCAAAATGTATGAAACTGTAACAAAAAGGGGGGGGGGGGGAAGTAGTTCACTGATAACATAACTTACATCTGCAGCCTCAATCTGTTGCTTTATCATTGACGGGTCGATGCCAGGACTTTCCAAATCATGGACAATATCATGAGTATCTTTGATTGTTGTTAGTAAAGAACCCATATCTAGCCAGAACTTCTCTGCCAGCTCAAGGACATCAAGAAACTTCATCTCTCGCTCATCTGCTCGTGCTTTGATATCCTCCCAGAAAAAGACCAGCTGGTCCAGTTTATCCTGGATGTCTGCAGGAAATATAGGAGATAGTGACAATGCAATAACAAACAAATTAAAAATATTACAAGACTGTACACACCAAGCATGATACTAAGTACAAAGTCCAAAACACACTAATCACCAGTTAGAAACAGATCAAGCACACAAACAGGTGTTTTCGTCCGTAACAGATCGGACTTCCTCAGGGGTAATTGTTACCAGGATCTCCCGTGCAGCCTGTCCGATCTGTTACAGACGAAACGCATAGGGTTGGACTATCGTAGAGAGACTTTTATTGTATTCATTTATTTTTATTTTGACTTTTTTGTGCTAATAAAAGAGTTTTTATAACTTAGTGACGGTATCCCTCTTATTTTACATCGATTGGAGGAGGATGGCCGTGGCTAACATCTGATGATATGCTTTTATATCACTACAAATTCGTAAGTGCAATTTATTGTAGTGCAGGGTATATTAATCTACCATCTACACTTATGTGTGGTTTATTTCTCTCCTACATGTCCATACATCCATGTTGAGGATCCCATATCATCTCTCCACTATTGAGATACGCCTACTATCAATTTATGTCTGTGAGTGCAACTTAATAATTGGTGATTCTATGTATACTGGCTATACTACTCTATGAGTTTTTTTATTTTTTCTGTTCTGTTGATCTTTTCTAAGTACAAAGTCCATATTCAAATTAGTCCATATACATTTTCAAACCTCATTTCATACTTTGTCATTATGTGTCTGCAAAAGGATTGCTGTATCCAAGAATGTGTATTGGGTCATCATTTTCTCTTCTACTGCTCTGTACCCTTATTTAATTTATCACACTTGAGAGCATTTCCCGAGAGGAAAAAATGGAAATTCCAACGCTGGCAATAGTCTTGACAAATACCTTAAAAAGTGTATTTAAGAGTGACAGACCCTCACTGTGCGCTATATCTCTTTATTTGTAATATCCTAGGATATATACACATGAAATGGTGGAGTTTACGTAACATCTGTGCAGCCCTATGAGTTAAAAAAAAACATGCTAGGCTATATCTAGGTTTGAAGGCAAACAGAGGTAGCTGTCAGGGAAAATCTTTATATGCCAACATTATGAAATGTTTCTGATTACCCTACTTGAAATGCAGAAATACCGCCTCCCTCCCCCCCAAAAAGAAAGATAAATAAAAATGACATTCATTTAAAAAAAAAAAAAAAAAACATCCATGCTAAAAATGAAAAGCTAGACAGTGGAAAGTGAGTTGAGATGATAAGACACAATGTAGAATTAAAGTGTTTGTAGACCTTTGGCTGCTGGATCTGTGTCTGCGCCCTGTGAGCGTCTGATCAACTCCTCCCCTCGATGTTTTAAGGCTTCAAAGGATGGTTGTAGCTTTTCAAGCTCCATGAGGGCATTCTTGTTTTCACTGATGCAATCCCGAATCTTTTCAACCTCTGCAGGGATAAGAGGGGGTATGCGAAGTCGAGAAGCCAGGTTCTCTAGGGTTTCCAACATGGGTCCTATCTTGTCGTGAAACTGGAGAAAGGGGAGTGCAAAGAACCAGGTTATGGTCGGTTACTTTATACAGGAGTCTAAAACGCATAAGTGGAAGACAAGCAGCCATAGTGAGGTTATGATGTTAGAGACAAAATGGGCAGGATGGCACTTACCTCCACAATCTGAAAGGCAGAGAAGTCAACCGGACATGGACATGTTACCATGGCACCATAACAAAGTTAACAATATCCATTAGGAAAAGGAGGTGATGTGACATGAGAGGAGAGATGAGGGGTGGGTTAGTACAACATGAATAACAGCAACTCAACAATACAAACAACAATAACAAAACTGACAGTGAACATACAAACACCTAGAATACTAAGCTATGGGGGAGATGACATCTACAGAATGCCCAACCTCATCTAATGAGTGCTAACAGATGAACTCTTCAGTGAAAATCTGTCAAGTAACATTATCTACAACAAAATAACTCTGTTTACCCTAAAATACAGCCTAAAGTTAAATCAGAAAAAGACTAGAATAAGAGCTGTATGTGGGCTTTGCACGTTAGCTATACTAAAAGTCTACATAATCTTAGCTGTGGTTCAAATAACAAGAGTATGCCTTGCTATAGAAAAATTGAGAGAGAATTAGCAAAATTAGCACTACACACTTAGATACTTCTTTACCTTATGGCTAGTGTTTTTGTTTTTTGAATATACATACACTTTAAAACAGACTACAAAATAATAACATGTCCTTCCTAAATTTATTTAAGTAAAAGGATAGTATGTTCACCTAATTTTTTACTTGGTGATTTTTTCCCCCCTCATTATTAGTGATAATTGATACTCGCACTGTAAGTGTGAAAACCCATTTTATTTTTAAACGGTTTCATTTTGGCTACAATCTTTTTGAAAGTGATCCCTATTTACACTAAAGGAGTAAAACCAGATAAATTATTTATATATTTACTATGATTTACTGATATTAAATAGGATGTTTGTAGTTGGAGATGGGTGTTACACATATGGGGAACACTTTTTTTTTTTTTATGACTTATGTTAAGAGATGAAAGAACATGATGACAAAATTAAAGAAGGCCACACATCAGCAAGCATGTATGTATGTATAAGCGATGTCATATGCAGGTTTAGTTATGTAGAGGTTAGTTATTTTTTTTGGTATCTTGTGTTAGATTCCAGCAACTCTCTTCTCTATAACAGCATGTATTATGTGAAATCATGTACCTGAGATGCCTGTGCCACTGCATCATCGAGTGCCATTGCGATCTTCCTCACATCTTCTTTAATGCTAAGGTACATCTTCTCTGCACTGCTGTACTTCTTCTGCACAGCTGCACCTTCTTCGGGATTCAATTCACATAGGAGAGGACCAATCTTTAGTAGCTTGTCAATATGAGGTTTATGCTCCGAGACGGACTCTCGTAATTGCTGGAAGAAGAAAGAAGTGTTCAAGTGTGAGAGTATTGCTAATCTCTCCATTGCTTAGGCTTTTTTCAGCAGAAGGGTATAAATAAAATTAAAAACAGTAACCTGCCCAACCTGAATTATTTCTACAGATTTAAGGACAACGCTAATGTTAAGTATTGCAAGGATGTTACTTTGTATCAACAAGTGTCCTACAGACATGACCTAAGACTGGTGTTTGGTCTTAAGCAAAGAAGCTATATCACTGCTCATTTTGTAACATCTATGTTGGGGCATGTGCATCAATGTGGTCATTGTTATCAATAACTTTTATTTTTGTTAGACATGCCTTACCCGAACATCTTCCTGTTGCTGTCGGAGCGTGTCATGGTCGACAGCAGGGGGAGGAAGCTGAGAAATCAAGGTCTGCATTTCTTCAATCCATGGATTTAATTCTTCATAGGTTTCCCAGAATTGGCCAACAAGGCCTTGGGCTTTTTCTAAGCGGGCATAGCGCTCAGAATTAAGATGGCTAACTTCCTCATACTGCTGCAGAAGAATCTCTGTTTTTTCCTGTGAATGGAAATAGGGACATAAGGTAAGGACAGAAATAAAAATTCAGTGAACTCTATGTACGCATTGCTCCATCACCAAATAGTTATTCAGTCTTAAACTCTCCGTAGGAGAAAAATAATTGACTTATGCATAAGAAAAATAAATAAAACTCTATAATGTAATTTATTCACGGTATTTAGACAAATTGGAAGGAGGCAAGGAATAGTCCCTTACTTGTAAAGAGGCTTTCTGCCCATCTCCACATGTTCCCAGAATCTCTTCCTGTGTGTTAAGCAGCTCATCAATGGAATCTTTATGACGAATGATATCCACAGAAAACGCCTGGGTAGGGAAGAATTTAAAAAGATTAAGAACGTAATTTTAAGAGCAGAAATTAGATGAACCCACCAACTAATAACTACAGCTATCGTTACCAATGCTTATAAACCCAGATTCATATTATTCTTATGTGACATGCACTTTTAACTCTATATAACTGTAAAGACCTCTATGGACATAGAATGTCTATTTGTATAACTTTGGAAGAACGTTAATCTACATTTTGCTTTTCTGAGCATCAGTTTCTTTTGTTTGTCTTCTCTGAGGTCATCTGCACAGATGTGTCTCTCTCAAACCAGTGTCTTGCATGCAAGTTATATAATTAAATTTGGGAGCAGTTATTTTTCTATAATTTAAACATCCCCTCGGAGCAATATACTTCATGCATGCACCACCCGCAAAGTGGTGAATTTTCATTGATCATACCTTCTGCACCTGTAGCTGGGCTGTGGTCTGGTCTTGCTCCAAACATACTGGACCTAGTGCCAGAAGTTTTCTCTTGGTTTCAGCCACCCAGGCTAACTCAGCATCAGCAGCTTGCTCGTACTGGCAGGAAGGGAGTAAAGAATGGAGCACAGCAATGAAGCACAGACAGACAGACTCCATAAACACACACAAACGTAAACTAAAACTGAAATACACATAAATACACACATGAGCAGTCGCCATGTTGCTTTCACACAGATTAACATATGTTCAAAAGCTAAAATACGTTAATTAATACAGGTGTGTATCAGAGAAATAGAAGCTATATTTTAAATCAGATTTTTTTGTGAAATGTGTTGGGGGGGGGGGGGGGGGGCTAAAACTATTAGTTCCTGATACACTTTGACAGTGTAGAAAAACACTGTGAAACATAGAAAAACGTGAAAGAATGGTGAAAAGGAAATGCCTATGTATGTATTGCTAAAATAAAATAATCTGTACATATATTTCAGAAATGTCTTTTTAGTAACACAACGCCTGTATTGAACACATACTTCAAAAGAAAAATCACAAAAATTAGAAAGTGAACGCATTTTGCACACAAAACACAGAACACGCCACAAGTGCACACTCAACAGGCAAAAGGGAAATTTAAACAAGAAGCACAAATGGCAAAGCCCCTAATCAAGAAGCATTACTCCTAGTAAATCTAGATCTTAATATAGGTTATTAACTATGGTACTTTTCCAGCAATGTGAATAAATATCTATTTCCCACTGAAAGTTATGAGACCTGTTGTTTATTGATGTAAATACATGTGGGTATATCTTAGAGGTAGACAGGGTGGTTAAGTCTGCATGACACTTTAAATAGCTGAGCAAGGTAATCCAGGAACACTGCAAGAATTCCCCCTTCTCACCATTGTAGCAGGGCATGGTTTAACCCCTTCAGGACCGGACTGTTTTGGCCAAGTTGTGGTGTTTGGCTGTAATTTTCCTCTATATCGTTTACTGTTCCCATACAATTTATTTGTTGTTGTTATTTTTCCAGGACAATAGGGGCTTTCTTTACATACCATTATTTGTAACATGTCATATAATTTACTTAAAAAAAAATATAATAAAATGTGCAAAATTGAAAAAACCAAAACAAAAAAAATAACCTTTTTTTTACTTTTACTTATCCACAAAAGCTAATGAAAAAACTGCTAAATAGAGTCAAAATTTTGTCCTGAGTTTTTTTGTAAGTTATAGGGGCTGTAAGTACAAATAGGAAACTGCTGTTTCAAAATATATATTTTTAAAATGTATCAATAGTGACATTGTAACACTGTTATCTGTCATAAATCTCTGAATCATACCTCACATGTACATTTTTTTTTTAAAGTAGACAACCCAGGGTATTCAAGACAACCCAGGGTATTCAATATGGGATATGTCCAGTCTTTTTTAGTAGCCACAAACAGTGGCCAAAGTTACAAAAGTAGCCAAAGTTAGCATTTATATTTGTTTGTGTGTTAAAAATGCAAAAAAAACTATTATGAACGCTAACTTTGGCCAGTGTTTTTTTTTTTTTTAATTCTTTATTTTGTTGTGCATGGATTATACAGGTTACATGTACGCCAGCAATGCCACAATAGCTAATGCCAGGATTTCCGCATACATATAGATACAAATGGCATGGAGAAACTATGCACATTTTTTAAATTTAATATGAGTAAACAGAGTTGTGTAGGTCAGCGTGTGAGTATGAGAGAGTGTTTAGGCTTATCTAGTGACCCTGTTAATATAAGTGTGGCAGACGCTTAGTGAATGAATGGGTGAGAATGTGTATCTCTCTGAGTAGGCAGACGCTTCAATAGTGTTGCTAGGCTTCCCATCTGGGGATGGCTTATTAGACAACTTGAAAGTAACAGAAGGTAAGTTCCCAGACAGGTGTGGGTATGTCAGTCGAGATCAGCCCCCTGGTAGCCCCCTCGCTATTAAGATAAGTAGTCGGCCCGAGCGTTGCGGTCCTCTCACGACAGATGGGTAATTATAGCAGGCATTGCTGTAACGCCGGAGCAGTATCTCAGTCCTCTCCCCCCCCCCCATACAGGTTTTATGGTGTCATAGAAAGTTACAGGGTTAAATACAGTGCTAGCAAATTCAATTCTCTGGACTTTTGGACTGGGTTGTCAGGCAGGTCCCTCAAATTGCAATCAATAAAATTACCTAATTATGTAAAAATATTACATAAATACGCATGTAGAATTTAAATATATATACATATTTATATATTTAAAGTCTACATGTATATTTATGAAATTATTTATGTAATTTGTATATGGATATATATATTTGGTATTATTTTGATTTATCTATATATACATAACTGTATATAAAATTTCATTCTAAGTGTATTTTTATATAAATATATATATTAATATCAAAATACAGTTAGAATAAAATTTCATATATATCTATACTTATTATTTTTAAGTTTTTTTATTTCTTTTAATTTACTTATTCAAATAATTTACTTATTATTTGTATTTTATAATATATATATAAATATAAATATATACATAATATATATATAATTTTATATATATATATATATATATATATATATATATATATATACACACACACGTGTGTAATTTAATTATACATATTTTTATATTAATATATGTATATACCAATATAAAAATACACTTAGCATGACATATATAAGATATATAGGCTGTCAGGCAGTCTACCCACCCGGGGAGCAACGCCGATTGCCGCCGGGGGAATGGCAGCGATCAGGGAAGTACATAATACCGTTATGACGGTTCAGGACCGTCCCCGGTCCTCAAGGGGATTTTTCAGATGACGATCCTGAACCGTCAACGGTCGTTAAGGGGTTAAAAACCCTGGTTTCAAGTTCTCACTAGCAAGGGTGTACAGCTATAAAATAAAATTTTAGATCCGGTCTTGCATAATCCCTTTAGGATCAAATTCCTGGTAAAGGGTTCTTTGGATTTACGAATTGTTTTCTTTTTCATTAAAAGGGACATTCTAGTCACCATAAGCATATAAGTTGATTGAATTGTTATGGAGCCATTGTATAGTTCATGCAGCCTTGTATTTGACTCATTTGTCAAATTGACCAGACAGGGCTTGAAGGTGGAACCCATTACTCTGCCTAGAAGTCCAGTAAGTTACAGAGCGGTTTCACATACCAACTCATATTAATGAGATGGTATGCCACTGCTAATGTGGAGGAACTTACAGGCACTGCTGCACGAGAGCAAACATTTGCAAACTGACAAGGGGATGCTCCCTCAGCGTCAATCATCACATATATATAGGTGCAGACTGTATTTGCAAGCACTCACACCTAGGGGGCATGCTATATGTCAGCATACTTTATGTAAACATTGGTTCTTTAACCGACAGTGGAGGTACTTTAGCTGAAGTGGTTATGGTGCCAGGATACTATTCATACAGTCTCATGTTTAACCTTCTTATCATACTGACAATGTAGGCCATACAGCTCTGCTTTAATTAAATGTCAAGTTAAATACGAGACTAAAGGAACAGTATCCTTGCACCTTAACCACTTCAGACAAAGTCTTGGGTGTCAATTTAGGATTGGTTTAGTTTGCACTGACTTGTTTTTCCCCCCGTGGCATGACCCTTTTTAAATTTGCCTTGCTTAAGCTACTCAATCCGCTTAAAGATACAATCCAGGAAACTTATTGCAAATATAAGTGACATTTGTTTTCACTTCCATATCTTGAGGAAATTAATCAAATTAATCAAATTAAAAATCTGATTGTCTTCAGATTCTCTAATGGATTCATGGGTTGTAACACTAGACAAAGGCAATTTTGGCATAACAAACTTTCAAAATTACAACTTTCAGCACCTGACGTTGGCTGAGATTTGTGGCATTATATCCAGACATATTGCCAGATGTTACCTACCATGTCTGATGAGTTAAGAGATTAATTGACCTAAATCTTTACATGTGTCCTGATTTTAGTGTCTAGTGATTAAATTTCACTGCATAAATGCTGTACTCACTAATTAAGTCACAAAATTACCTGCTGAGACCTTTGTATTGCAGCATCAATCTGGTCCACTCTCTGCCCAACAGTGGTACTGACGGATCTGTACTGCTCATTGGCATCTGAGACAAGCTTATCCAGCCCTTCCCGTGCCCTCCATGGTACCAGTTCCAGCAGCGCACTGCCCACTTCATTTATAGTATCAAGGACAATCCGATATTCCATGGCCTCCTTCTTTAGTTCCTGACATAAGACATCATGGAAGCAGGTTAATGTCTCACACTTGATGAATTTGCAGATTGAATAAACTAGGCTTATATGATAATATGCGAATTTAACAGCTACAAATGAAGTAGAATTACTAAGCTACACATCACCAAGAGGAATGCTACTAATGGGAGCAGCAGTAATTCACACAGTGAGGTTCCAAATCTAGGAGCACACGGAAATAGTCCTTCTCTATCGCTGCAATATCAGATTTTGACATGCAGAGTTTAATGATGGGGCAGATGAAATGGTTCAGTTGCTTAAAACTAGAAACTATGAAGAGGACCAGTTGTCATTATCTGAAGATGTGTGACATTTGAGGACTACACTTTTGTGACCAATTGCAAGGAGGATAATACATTCTGAAAAAGCATTGTAACATATTATAGTGTGATTACAAGTGTGCTGCACTCGTTCATTCAAGAACTTCACATTGTTGATTTTATTAATTGATTATTGATTTAAGAAAAAAAAAAAAGAAAACAAAGTACCGTGAGGAATTGCCCACATTGACTAGACAATGAGTTGTGATCCTTTGTATTGGTTTAACCATCACACAAATAATTAAAGTATTAAAGTGGCAATTGTGTTAATTACAAAGTTTTAGGTGAGTGATTGATGTGTTTAACTGAGAACAAATTAATGATTGTTACAATTCAAACTTGTCATGTATTCACCGAAATGCAGATGAGAGTATGTTGGGAAGCCTGTAAAAGCATTTTCAACACATATCAGTGAGCAACAGTGCATGTCAACCTCATGATAAAGGAGCCATTAGCAAGATATAATGTTACAGTACCCTAATGCTGAAGCAGTGAAGCCACCCATAAACAGAGGCAACGGTAAGAAGCTATTGAAAACAGGGCACCTTTTGGACAAATAAGTTATAGACTTAGTGAAAACTGTATTGAAAATTGTGGGCCTCACCAACAGACTTATAAATAAATATTTTATACACACAAAACAGGTGTGAAATTTTATAAGTGGTCATGCTATTTTTTGTTTTCCTAAATATAATAACAACTTAGCTGTTCCTATATTTTTGATTTCCAACCTTTTGCCGTTGCTGGAATTGTGGTATTTGGTCCCCGGCAGGAGACTGCCCACTGCTCTGAGTCAGTTCATCCTCCACCTGCCGTAGCCAACTGGTAAGCTCATCGTGGGTAGTTTGGAACTTGCCGGCCAGCTGCAGGGCTTGTTCCAGTGTTCTGAGTGCTTTCCCACTAGAGGCTGTAATTTCAGCATATCGTGTCTTAATACCGTCCAACTTCTCTTGGATTAACAGCACTTCTTCCCCTGAGGAAACATGAGCACAACATTTATACATCTATCACATTGCCTGTATATAACCCACGTCCCCAGAATCACAGATATTTTCCCAAGAAAATAACATGAAAGGGACACTACAGTCACCCAGACAACTTCATATCTTTGAAGAGATCTGGGTGCAGTGTCCCTGTCCCTCTTAGTCCTGAATATGTAAATCATTGCAGTTTTTGAGAAATGTCGATGTTTACATTGCAGTACTAAGACAGTCTCTAGTGGCTGTCTACCAGAGAGACACTAGAGGCGCTTCTGGCAGTTTACCAGACTCTGAGTCCCTTAAACGATGCTGGACATCCTCGCGCTCTACAGTCCAACTTAGTCCTGCGATGTAGAGCAATAAGACAGATACGAGAGGCACTTCCTGGTGGCTCACCAACTTTGGTCGCCAAACAGATGCCGGACGTTCTCACGCTCTGAAAGGAGGACATTCAATTTGGATACCTAACTGATGCAGGACGTCTTTACACTCTGAAAGTAGGCCGTCCAGCGTCAGTAAAACCCCCATGGGAAATAAAGTAATGCATCCGTGCAGGTAAAGGGAGGGGGGAAACCAGAGGGCTCTATAGTGTAAGGAATGCAACGTTGTATTGTATTCCTTACATTCTGGAATCCATTTAGCTGCACAAAACCAAACCAAAAAATTTAAAAACAAAATCAATTTTAATCAAAATAATTTCTTGGATAAATTCTTGGAATACTCAACAATGTAAGAATCAAAAGCCACTCTGAATTAGTGTGCCCAAGAATGGTATTATGAGCAAAGCATTGATTTAAAGCTGGCCACACTGCTCCAGAAATCACAAGATAACTTAAAAATCACACTATGCTCTTTGAGCAGCATTCGGGTAGCTTGGATATCCAGTATGAGACTGGTTCAACAAGAGTAACACTATATTCTAACAATACTTACTTAGTGAGCAATGGCTCCAAAATGTAATAGTTACACAAAACCCACATAGAACAATAACCACTCTGCTCAAATTACCTGTAGTCTGCTTTAGCAGTGCCTGGCCATTTTTCACAGCCTGGTCCACATTCCTCTTCCTGTTTATAATTTCTTCACTAAGAGCCTGGATAAAGTAGACAGTATGATTTGACAGTAGTTTTAATTAAAACATAACCAACATAACCAAGTGACAGCTATATAGATCTGCGAACACAGAAGAGACACAGATCATTTGACTTGCACTAGTCATGTTCTAAACAATCCCTACAACTATTATCTTTTTTCCCCCAGTTTGTTTCCCTTTTATGTATGCAATTTATTTTCTGGAAAATAAATAAAATTTTATAACCTACAAGAATAAATAAACAAAAAAAATCTGAAAATAAAGGTCTGACAGAAGTTCAGGAAATATGTGCTAAAATCTGTTGTTTTTTATCTTGATCTGCTAAATTTTGCAAACATCCTTTTTTTTTTTTTTTTTTTTACTAAACCCTGATTTATAGTGAATTAAAAACAAAATTGCACACTGTAGGTTGATATAGCCAATATGTGACTATAGCTGAATTTGATATATTTTTTCCAAGTCCGTTATTGGGGCCTATATGTTGCAATTCATTTTTCAAATCCCTACAATTCATGGTTTAGTGCAAATACCTCTAGGTAGGTAGGTCTATGGGTCTTGTTATTCTCTGATGAGTAATCCAAGACTGCCACCTACTGGTGGAAATGTAATGCTATGGTTCCACACAACCACTGTGTCAAAGTGGAAAATTCTTTATCTACATACAATGAGATATTTATAATTGAGCATCTTACTACACACCATGTGCAGTGAACCATCACATTTAGCATTAGGGGGTGAGGAATGACTTAACACTATAATGAAATGAAGACTTTTGTAATAATACTAGAACTGCCACAGCTTTATTTGTCCTACCACTGTATGTATGTGACACAGCATCTCCTGTAATGAATCATAGCCTACAGCAGGTGTATAATCAAGTGAAGATTCACTTTTCTACTTCACACATTTTCCACAGGGAGAGCTGGAATTAGTCCCATTGATTGTTCTAGATTGTGTTACTGTCAACTATTCTTGTTGTCAATCACATCTCTCTCCACTTCCACTAGTAACCTGGTGCATCACTGCATGGAACTTTTAGCAATGATTAGAGGCATATCTGCTGCTTAATCTAGAAAACAGCCATTAGCCATCTACTGACATCTTGTACACCACTCACCGGACACTATTCGCATCTGGCACTTTACTCCTGTAAATTGGCACCAGCAGCTGGTAAACCACGTTTGTGTTTTTTTTTTTTTTTTAAAGCACAGCAGTGCATTTGGTATTAGAACAAACCATGCCAAACTTTTAAATAACATATGTTACAGTGAAAGTAAGCCAACAATTTATTCTAACGGATGACGGTCATAAAAACTATGGCCAAACTATGGCCAGTAGCTTAGGTTTGCTTTATGAGCTGTTATTGGGGTATGCTACTTCCTGCACTGCAGTTAAAGATCTGCTTGGCGTTTTGTTGGTGGCAATAATTTTTGTGGCAAAATTCTAAACACTTCTGCCATGATTTCCTTTCAAACTGTGTGAGTTGCAGGCTGATCCTGGGAACTTGTGCGTTATTTACCCTGCTGCTTGCTGGTACTGGCTACAGTACAGGCACAGCGTGACTACTAATCCTGTCAGGTCAGCTTTAGCACTTAAAAAATTTAACAGATGACTTAATAACAAGATCAAAGTACTGTTTAAATATAAAATGAATCGTACAATAGCTACTGCAGAAAACAAAATCCCACAGGTACAGAGAGTCTCTGAAGTTACTTTAACGCTGGTCACATGGGAAAGCCCTGAGCCAATACTTGTCTTGGAAGGCTCAAACTTTAGACATCTGCTGTACTCTAGCAAAGGACGGCAACTGTATTATAGTAAGCTGCTTGCCCAATGGATACATCTCGTTCAACCAGAGTGGATAAAAAATTGATTAAAAATCATTTATATTGGATTTCTTTTGATAAAATGAGTTTGGAGGAAATATCCATCTAAATATAGTTTTCGATTTAAGATACATTACAGTCCAAAGGAAATTCAGCATGAAACAGGGCTTAGTAATGTCGTTTTGGGCTGTACATGGAAGCAATGGGGCTGTATGTGTAAGTTTTTTTGGTAAATGAATTCCTTTAATCCAATGTGTCTGCACATTTTCACAGCACAACTATTATAAATATACAAAGTTCAGAAAACTATGACTGTTTCATCTCATTGACATGTTTATAGTGTATAGAGTACCCTGTCACCTTTCTTTTATTCAGAATAAAAACAACTTTTGAAATGTTTCTATATTTACTGTTTTATTGCTAAAGGACAGTCCATAGCAGCCCATCCCTTCTGTGCTGGTTGGACTAATTAGGAAGACGCAAGCATTAGCCTGATCAGCAATGGATGGCTGTGATTGGCTCAGACTGTTAGCTGACCGCTTTCAGTCTATAAGAGCTCCCATTGGCGCTATCAATTGACATGGCTAGAGAGAAGTGTATAATATCTGTCCTAGCCATACTTCTAGTACAGGCCAGGCTGTTGGTGGGCAGAGAGCCTTATTTAGTGCTAAAATGCTTGAAAATAGTTTAACACTGAATCTAGGGACATAGCTCAATTCAGTGAGATGAAATGGTTATAGTGCCTACAGTGTTCTTTTAAAGATTATAAAAACCAGCAAGAATAAGTCTTTACGTTTAAAAAGCATGATTTAAACTGATTCTTACTGAATAGTGATTTAAGATGTGATTTAAAACAAATCCACCCTACTTTCCACATATGTTTGAGGTGAATTAAATGAACAAAAACTTAAAGAATAAGAAGAAACATGCAAAACACAAACATTATACAAAGAAAAGAGATGAACATAAAATATATACCAAGTGATCTGTGTGCTGCTTCTGCAACGCATTAAGCTTGTAATCCTTTACACACACTGAGCTGAGTCTGTCCTCAACCTCCGACAGCCAGTTCAAGACTTCCACCTCATCCTCCCCAAACAGCCTTGCATTGCTCAGAGCTTGCCCGAGCAGGCCACCCTTTCTGTTGCAAAGATCTTGTACCTCGCTGTACCGAGCTTGCAGGAAATCTAGCTTCTGCGCCAGCCTATCCTGCTCAGCTTCGGAGCAGAGGGCAGACAAGGAGTCCCCAAGTTTGCTTGCCTGACACACAGCAGTCTCATGGACTGTAATATCATCTTCTAGGCTCTGGAAATAGCATGCAGGATAACACGATGTGATGCAACAAAAAGAAAACAAAATTAATGAAGAACATAAATAAAACAACGAATGAAAACAGAACTTAAAAAACACAATTAATAATAAAAAAGCAAAAAAAACCCAAAAACTAACCATGAAACAACTTTAAATTAAAATAAACACAAGTTAAAAAAAAATATGAATGTGTAAAGTGGCATAAAATGGACACCGGTGAAATCTTTATTTTGCTGTATTAATAACCATCCTTCTTGTCTAATCATTGGCTAAGAGTTGCTCCACTTCCTACCTTGTGACGTCCGATCTGCTGCTGAATTTTGCTAGTCTGGGTGCCAATTGGTTCTGAATTGGCAAGTTTCTTTTCTGTGGATGAAAGCCAGTCAAAGATGGGCTCAGTGGTCTCATGAAACTGCTTTGCTAAAACCAAGATGTCATCAAGCTGTTTCTGTCTGCAAAGAGGAAAACGCAATCTTTATTAGAAAAGGTTTTGGAAATCAAAGTTCACGTTACTTTGTTACACAGCACACTTTGTAATAAAATATAACAGGCAAAACAGTGTAGAAATAGCAAAGTGATCATTATGTACAAGCTGCTTTAATAAATAAATACTTTATTAATAAATACATCTACACACACACACATATTTATATTTGTCTATTTCAAATATTCCCACGTGCAAGTAGAATTGGACAAGGAATTTTAAGCCGCGTGTGTGTAATAAAAAACAGGGCTGTTGAGTTGGTACACAAAACCTTCGACTCAGATTCCTGAATTTATGGTACCTCTGACACAGACACTTTATATTCTATACTGCATAATTATATTACAATTACTGTATTCCAATGTACATTATTTTGGGTGTCGACATATCCGACGAATAGAAGCCTAAACCTAATTTGTTGGGGTCACCTTATATGTCAGCATATACAGTACCCATTTAGAAACAGTAACGTTTCACTGACTCTAGTAACCCAATAACAGCTTCTGACTTTAGCACTGATAAAAATTGGCTAGGGAAATATGACTGAGTAGCAGCACATTTCTAGAACTAGTCAGTGGGTCAGTTTAACTCAGAAAGCCTATGTAGGAAGGTTTCTTTTGCTTGACTGCAATCAGGGAACATCTCAGACATAATTCAAGCACCTTCAATTTGATTTTGCAAACTTCTGAGAGTGGCTCTGGAAGACTTTTTGAGGCCTTGTTACATTAGTTAGCTGGAAAGGTATTCGAACTTCCACTTCAGTGATGAGAGATGTGCCCTACAACATCAGACACACAAACACAGTCTCCAACACATGCTGGGATATAGGTTATTGCGACTTGTAAAATCTTGTGAGGAATTATTCCAGTCAGGAGCTTGTCATCGGAAGAATGGATTGCAAAAACTACCAAATCCACGCAAGTCTATATTGGCCTCTGAGAACTCACTGGATAAGGTATTTAAACTGTTCTCGAAGACTAGTTGATGTGAAGTCAGGGAGGTTCTTCAGGTTTTCCCATCTGCAGACCTAAACTAGACTCCAGTGCAAGTTGACCTGTGCATCGTTTACAGAACTGAAAGTAGCCGCTCTCACTCTGGAAATACTACAAATGGAGCAGTGCAGAATTGTAGTGGCTTCAACAGGGACCATGAAACATCTCACTTCCCCTGAAAGGGTCATCAGTATGTTTGGGCTTTGCATGGACTGAATCCTTCAACCACAACCTACATCTTGCTTATTGAATATGCTAAACAAGAGGACTTTGGGTGGCCATATTATGCCAATGGAAATGTCTTTGCTTGAGTAACATAGTTCTTTCTATTACTTAGCAACTCTCAGGAGTCAAATATTTTCATATCTTTCATTACTTATGTTTTATAATTCAAGGGCTGGATTCGATTTTTTAATATATGCTACTATGCAAGCGGTCCAAAAAAAGATAATATGCTTTTTTTGTTGTCAAAAACGATTGCCACTCTGCACTTTTCTCAGAATATGGTTCAATTATGTTGACGTATTTAAATGAGATGTCTCAATTGTGCCCACTTACTGCTGCATTAAAAAGACAAAATGCTTTACAAACACATTTTATAGTAAATAAACAAACATGGACATTTCAGTTTTAATTTTGCAGGATGGCAACAGTATAACTAACTACACAATAAAAATCTACATATCAGCGCTGCACTGCTGTATAGACCAGAGTCACTTTTCCTCGACACAGCATTTCCTCGTTTATGGATGCTGGGAAGAAGATTTTTTTAATTTTTTTTTGAAAATAGAATGGAAAAATGCAGTCAATGGGCCCGAACCCCAAATCAAGGTGTTTTGTAAACATAATGGCAAGATGATCTGTTAAAAGCTGGCTAAGATGGAATTGGGTAATATGCCAGCTTGAACTCTTTCATTTAGTGACAAAAATACCCATTACACAAATCTGACTTTGACTCACATACAAAGAGTCCCTTTTCAAAACACGTTTTTCTTTAAATGAGGAAAGTTTCTTCTCAGCAGAACATATAAACAAACATGAAAAGGCGTTTGGATTGGCCAATGTTGGCAAGATCCAATTAAATGGATAATAGTATAATATAAGATAAAATTAATATTTAGGAAATCATGAAGTATGGTAGATCATAAAGTAGTCAGGACGTGCGTATGAAGTTCTTGTCATACCTAGACTGTGCCTTTTGTAGCAAAGAGAACCATCTCTGTCCAAGGAACTCCAACTGGCGATTTATTTTATCCTGATCTGCAGGTTCAGCTCCCTCAGCAATTCTCACACCTTCTGCCTGAATCATTTCCACAGTAGCTCTACGATCATCTAGAAGTCGCTGAAGAAGCTACATAGCACATAAAAGAATTTAAGTAGAACCATTTTTTTTTTACATTTAGTTTTTTTTATTAAATCTCTGTGATGTGTCATTTGTGAACACATTTTACCTTTTGTTCTTGAATCTGAGCCTTCACCACTTTGTACTCTGCAGAAGGAGGTTTTTGGTTGGCAATTAACTCCTCCGTATCAGTGAGCCAGCTCAGCAATGGTTCTAGGGCGTCCTGGAATTTCCCACAATGCAATAGTGCCTCCTGTAGTTGTGTCAGCCGCTCCGCTACCTATGTAACAAAAACATTATCATTATAACCCTTCCCTTGCAGGTGAAAAGAATGTGGGGGAAGGGGCTGGCATCATTTGCTCCTGAATCTGATTTAACAGCCAGCTAGGAAACATATTTCCAGGCTGTACGAGTCAGATGGTCTCATCTCTACTCCCACACGCCGTCTCTGTCACTAGTAAATTAAATCTAAATCCTCCCACCACATCTCTCTGCAATTTGAGGTGTCAATACTACTTCTGCTAAGGCAGGATTTTAGGCTATCGGAAAACTACAGCGATTCCACACCAGCTGTGTATCGTCTTACCCTGCAAGTATTAAGGGGCTAGCTACAAACAGAGGAGAAAACATCACCTTTTTGTTCAGCGTGTTCCATTTTGCATTCAGTTCATCAGTGTCATGTTCCAAGCAGTGAACATCACAGTTTTTGTCAGCACTCTGTATCAGACCCTGTCCGAGCCCATTCACTTGCTGCAACTTGACCTGTAGGGAATCCACCTGTTCCTTTTGAAAAGCCTGTAGAGGTACAGAAAAGGGAAACCATCAGGAATTAAATACTCAGAAAAAGATCTACTGTTTGGCAGACAGCTTTGTCTTGGCTATCGCAACGAAATAAGAAAAATGCCTCATAACACAGGCAGCACTTTGAGACAGAAAAGAGCAGAATGTCGTAATGGTTATATTTATTTATTTTTATGCAGTTGGTAGTTGTATCTGTCATTAATTTTCTTTTTAAATTAAGTTAGGTTGCAATAAATCCTCATTAAAACAAAGGATAAATGCTAATAAATTAGCAGATAACAGTAATACTCATTACTTTTATTCATTTACTTGAAGGGTTTATTTAAGTCTTTTCTGAACCCATTCTTTTATAGATGTATATTCAGCCATGGCCTTTTGACATTTAGTGGAATTATTGTCAAAATAAAGATTGAACATCTCATTTGGGGTGTAGATGAATTAATAGTGAGATCAATGGAGACAAATGTTTTTACTTACATCTTGATGTAGGCTTAAAATGTGAAGTCCCATGCTACTAGCTAGGCCTGGTGGTGAGGGGAGATTTTGAGCCCAGTCCTGATGTATACTCTTACTCAATCTATGCTCTACGTGAAAGGAAAGATGGCTGCTACAAGAATGAAATTCCTTTCCTATCCATCACCGGATAACTGATACACATATAACCCCTTAAGGACACATGACATGTGTGACATGTCATGATTCCCTTCTAGTCCAGAAGTTTGGTCCTTAAGGGGTTAAAGGTGTGTAAGAACAACTTACACATTATTCCAGTTTATTGTGTGGGTGTAGAGCCTAAAAAGCAACTGCTTTCCAATTACATTTAATCATAACAGCAACATATGCGGAGTGTCATATAAAGCATTTACACGAAAAGAAAGCAATGATCTGATAAAACATGGTCAGAAATCTCAAACTTTTTTCATTCAAATCCATATTTTTTTTCAGGAGAATATGAGGCGCTTTTAATATAAATGGTATGACTAGTCAATTGTTCTACCTCTTTTCTGAAAGGCTTTCCTACAGTAAAAAGGCTGTGTACCACTTGGTTTTGTTATTGGTTTAATGAACCCATGACACCAAAAGGTTAAATACTCTTGCAGAGCTCAAATTAATAATAATAAATGCAACAGCGAAAAGAATCATAATTTACATCATACATCATACAGAAAAAAAAAAAGACTGATCCCTTTGTACAGCAGATTTGCCAAATGTGCAGTGATTATATAAACATAATTATGCTTTGGTGAATCACCACTGGTGATAGCATTTACAGTAAAATATGCAGATCCTTAGTTCCGTGCCCTCATCTAATAGTGGAGTGCACTTAATGCAGCGCAAGGGAGTTTGTGTTAAAGCTGAATCATGCGCAATACATATCCACTCAGTCGACTCTACTGTGTCCATACTGTTGCAATGGCACATAAAGGCATCATGGAAATGAAGTTTTTTTTTATTATTATTTTAGGACAATGCCATCCAGCTTTGATAAAGCTTTGAAATAATTTCTAACAGCAAGTTGTTCTAAGAAATGGATGTGTCAATTTATGCATGCCAATGAACACAGCTTCTCCTTCTCAAGTGGTTTATCCAGTTTAGTTTTGTATTTATTTTATTGCTATCAATTCTGTATCTCTGCCAAGAATGTTCTGGCCTTCCAAAAGCAAGAATTAATTAAATACACCCCCTCTCAATTTCAAGCCCTAAGAACCAATCTAGTGGTAGTCAATGCAAACACTATCTACAAAGAAGCACTATGCAAATACCATATCCTTGGTATTCATAGAAACAACCTATGAATGGCTGGATTGTCATCCCAGGTATATTTCTGCACCTCCCTAAATGTCACAGTGATTTAAGATAAACATGATTGAAATCAATGCCTGGGTATATGCCTGGTTGACACTGGGGCCATAAAAACTCACGAAAAAACAAACAAACCAACCAACCAACCAACCTACAAAAGTCTGCCTTTTATTAAAAACAAATATCTAATTAGATGTGTTGGGGATATATATGTAAAAATTGGAATAGTATAAACTGATACTGTCAACAGCAGTCATTTATGCAAAGACAGTATATATGCTTAAGGGGACACTACAGTCACCAAAACAAGTTTAGCTTTATGAAGCAGTTTTGGTGTATAGATCATGCCCCTGCAGTCTCGTTGCTAAATTCTCTGCCATTTAGGAGTTAAATCACTCTGTTTATAAAGCCCTAGTCACACCTCCATGCATGTGACTTACACAACTTTCCTAAACACTTCCTGTAAATATTTCGCTAATGTTTATTTTAATTTTTTTTTGTCAATCTTTCTTTTATTAAGGCACATGTGAAGGGTACAGAATAAAAAAAAAGGGAAATGCATGAATATTCATAGAATAGGGTTAAGATAGCAAAAACATTGTTAGTTACATTTCCATATTATCAATGCCTCATTTTTTATTTTATTTTGTAAGTCGCTTAACGTAAACTTGTTTGAAACAGGCTAAGTTAAGATGTTATATGACGAGTGCGACCTTTCCAATATAAAAGATTACATAAGAGCACACGGGTTGAGCATTACAAACTAATGCTGGCATGCGAAAACCAAACCGAGTCAAATTAAACAGGCCCAACAGGATTATATGTAGTACTAGTAATGATTGCAGGGCAAAAATGCAGTACATTCTTTATGGTATGGACAGTCTGTCAAAAAGCTTACTATCTCATGCTATTACGGTAAATGTTATCTGCACTACTGTGTCTGAAACAAGTTATACTATGGTAGTAGGTCGCGCGTATACGATGGGGCATGTGGATACACTGTGCCTCCAGGATACTAGACAGGTTTGTGCGAACAGGGTAGGTTATCTGCTGGTTTAGGCAGCACTAAGCTAGGCAACGAGGGTAGTGACCCGCATTACTCAGGTCGTTAGAAAAAACCCCTATGAAGCTGCCGACATGCAGTACAGCTAGCAAAACTAAATAAATGATTAAGCCAAATGAAATGAAAAACGTTTGTGTCTCTATGCGGTCATACAGTTACTGAAGTGTGAGAGCGTCCCATGTCCTCCTCAGTGTCTGGGCCGGTAGCCGGGTTGTGGGCTGCTGGGACACCTCACCCGATGCCACTAGTGTGCTTTATGAGGCAGGCTTCTCCGTGGCTTTGCGTGGTGGTCTTCATGTTGTGTCTGCCCGGATCCTCCTGGTTCCCAGCTCCCCGTGCTGTGGTTGACTCTCTGCATTTCTTGGGTGTTTGTCGTCCGGGTGCCGTGTGTCTTCACCCCGAGGCCTTAGTAGGGGCCCTTGCCACATGTCCATTGACCCCATCAACGGGGTCAGGGGCCCAAGGATTTGCCGGCGCGCTGCCTTTTCCTCGGGTATATGGATGGCATGGGAGGGTTACCTCCGGGTGAGCCCCCAGCTCGGAAGAAGATTGTACGGTACTAGTATCGACGTCTTCCCCTTGTGTGGTGAGGTGTGTCGGGTGGTTGGTTTTGGATGTGCTCAGGAGTGTGTCCGGATAAGGACCTGCCTCTACTCTGTGTCGGCATATAGGGTTTGGTGAGGCCCGTGCAGGCTTCTTCCGCGGCTTCCCATTCCCGCCTGTGGAGGTGTGTGGCCTCCTCAGAGTCGCCATTGAGTGCTTTAGTCGTGGGTTGGTGTTTGTCAGGCGGATTCTGTGGTTTGCGCTGCTGCCGGCAGTTGCTGCCGCTTCGGCCTGCCGGCTCTACGTGTCTGCGGCTCACCCCGTGTGTCCCGGGGGGTTCGCTGTGGCACCGGCTTCGTTCGTGTGTGTGTGTCTGCTGCTTTGCGGCAGGTGTATTTGCACCCACCTGTTGCTCCCTGGACGCCAGCTTCATCCAGAACTTGGCGAACAGTTCGTCCAGCCTAATCTCAAGATCCGATTTCTCCGCGGGCCGGGTGCACGTGGCGGCTGCCATGATGCTTCGCTTCTCCCCGCTGCTCACAAGGAGTCTCCGCAGGGGCAATTGTGGAAAGGTTGCTGTTCCGAGCTGGACCGGGATAACCCCCGCCGGTCCTGGGGGGGGAGCAGGGCATCCGTGGGGCTGCACCTCCAGGGTCCAGGCGAGGAGAGCGGCCGCCTCTCCCCGTTCCCCGCAGGCCTCGGCTTTCCACCCTGGGCATCCGTTCTTTCGAGCTCTCAATATGGGTGTCAGGTTTGTCACCAGGTCGCCCCTGACATAGGTGGCTCATCCTGGTATCGTTATGTCTCGATTTTAAGTAGTTTTGATCGAAAAACGGCAAATACAGTGGGAGCCCAGCTTTCATGCGACTTCTCTGCTTGCGGGCTTGGCCCCGCCCCCTCGCTAATGTTTATACTTCCTTTATAGCAAATTTTGCTATATTTGTGCATGTACAAAAATGTAGCATAGAGTGCACATATTTAAGAGATCCTTCTGCACAGAAGTTTATGTTACAAGTACATAGCTCACATTGAAAGCAACAGGAGTTGATTGAAAGTTCACAGGCAGCTAGTTTCTGGACATCATGGAGATTTACATCATAATTTTTTTTTCTTACTATAGTAAACGTGCATACCAAAGGTAACCAGGTAAACTATTTCACCTGAGAGTTAAAGGGACACTCCAGATCCCTAAAGCACTTTAACTTGTTGAAAAAGCTTTGTGTGTGAAAAGTATGCCCTATTTTTACATTTTGCAAAAAGTGCAAATTTCAACAGAAACGTGCACTTTTATAATTTAAACTGGTTACACCCAGCTGATTTCCAAGTCCTGTTACTTCCTGGTTTTCCCAGAGCACCTGCCTTGCAAAGACACCTCATTGATCTGCATTGGGAAGTCTGTGATTGGACAGACAGAGAAAGTCTGGGTGGGGTTAAAAGGGGAGAACTTGCACAGGCAGCAGATAAGAGAACTGCAGGTTATGCAAGTTGTTTTTTTATATAACCCCTATGAAAAATGCATAATTAAATACATACATGTTTTTATTTGGGGTATATCTGCTAAACCGTGATTTGTATTAAAGGAACACTATAGTCACCTAAATTACTTTAGCTAAATAAAGCAGTTTTAGTGTATAGATCATTCCCCTGCAATTTCACTGCTCAATTCACTGTCATTTAGGAGTTAAATCACTTTGTTTCTGTTCATGCAGCCCTAGCCACTGCCACACCTCCCCTGGCTATGATTGACAGAGCCTGCATTGAAAAAAAACAAACCTGGTTTCACTTTCAAACAGATGTAATTTACCTTAAATAATTGTATCTCAATCTCTAAATTGAACTTTAATCACATACAGGAGGCTCTTGCAGGGTCTAGCAATATATTAATATAGCAGGGGATAAGAAAATCTTAATTAAACAGAATTTGCAATAAAGATAGCCTAAATAGGGCTCTCTTTACAGGAAGTGTTTATGGAAGGCTGTGCAAGTCACATGCAGGGAGGTGTGACTAGGGTTCATAAACAAAAGGATTTAACTCCTAAATGGCAGAGGATTGAGCAGTTAGGGTGCAGGGGCATGTTCTATACACCAAAACTGCTTAATTAAGCTAAAGTTGTTCAGGTGACTATAGTGTCCCTTTAATTTTGTATTTGGTAAAGTATCCCTTTAATGTTTGTTTTAATACACATAAAAAAATGTACAAAGTTGTTGTTTTTTTTGTTAATGGCTTGCTTAGGCGGAGAATAAAGTATTAAACACTTTCCATGAAAAAGTTAAGAAGTCATATAGAAAAAAAAAAAAAAAAAAAACATATCAAGCCAGTGCGTTTACCTTAAACCTGAAATAGTTAACCAGTAATAAAAAAGGACTCTCTATACACAGCGGGTAAAACCCCTCTGCCCAAAAAACATTTATTTTAGGCTATTCTTTCTTGTGATGTCATTACTTAATTAGCATGCTGTGCCAGTAGCCCAGTGTGCTAATTAAAGGAAAGAGGTCATTAGATTTTAACACTTTAATGCTTCTGCTGGATATTTTAACTCTGTAATCAGCAAAAGCAAAGAGTTTGAATCTTCTTACACGTTATAGTATATCTGGTGCCACTTAAACAGGGATTTGAAGTCAATACTTAAGACATTCCAGATTAAAACAGACATTTTCCCAGCACTAAGTTCAAGAACTAGGTTATGTTAAACATAAGGCAAGACAAAAAAAAAAGAAAGAACAAAAAAAGATAAAAGACGCTATATGCCCTTTACAACGCATCCTTTAACAAGCATGGGTTTGAAGGAAACATGTAGCAAAACTATTAAAGAAGGCTGATTTGCATTACATTATAGGGTGTGCTTATTTTAATAAGTACTACCTTCTAACACAAAAGTAAACACATATACCGTATAGACTTGTGCACAAGTCGAGAAATTTTAGTCCTAAACTTAAAACGCAGTTGACTTATCTACGGGTCAGTGCTAGTTTCGATAGAATTTTGTACAGCGTTCAGGAGTCGAATGCGGGGCAATGTCGACTATCGACCGCCATTCTCCTAGCTGGTCGGGAAGTCGAAATGGAAGGGGTACAAGTTTCAACGGGGTTTGCGGGCTTGCGTAGCCTACTCAGAGATCCATGCCGTTGACGGCCATGTACCGCTGCCTTTGGGAGATGAACATGTGCGTATATAAGAATGGCGGCCACCCAGGGAATGCTTGTTTGTGGTTAACAGCCAGGGGTGGTCAGTGAGGTGTTAACAAGGGGGACCGCACAGAGTCTGTTCTCTAACCAAACAGAAGGGGACCAATTCCATTCAAAAGTCGTACCCTTGACATCAACAAGTCATAGCATATTTCACAATCGTTGGTCAAAAAACTGCACTCAACTTATAGATGAGTATATACGGTAAGTCAGGCTGCTTGTGCGGTTCAAATTTATTTTACGCAATTTATATTGCAGCAAACATGATCTATTAGGGTAGGTAGGTAAAAAGTTAACTAAAGCAGTGGTGTGTCTATTTGAATTGCTGGCAGACTGAAGTATAAGCAACTTGAAGGATTAGGTCAGCACATGTAGAATGAAAAATACACAAGCATCTCTTAAGACTGGTTATACAACAATTTAGCTATCACAGTTGTGCTGTTACAGAGAATATTTTTGATTGACTGTGAATAAAACATTAATATTTTAATGAATCTCCTAGGAATGGCAATAACAATTACGTGCAATGAAAGATGCCTATTAGCAGATGATAAAAAGATCTGCAATAACACTAATGAGGTTACAAAAGTAGCTCACAGTTTAGCAATAACTAAAACTGGTGAATGATCCAATATGTAACGCATATAGCTTGAAGACAAAAAAGCTAAGAAATATAATATGGACAACACGTTGGAAGGACTAGAAGATAATCTGCTATATAACCCGGAAAATAGCCTGGAGTTATGAATTTAGACAATGGAGCGTTAACTGGTATAATGTGAGATATTAACAGCAGAAACTATATATATATCTAGTATTGCTTAATAGATTATGTGAGTGAGATTGGGGTATGTGATTATTTTTCTATATCGGGAATCGGATATAAATTGCTTAATGTGCAAAGTTTTGCGGATATAAAAATTGCACATGCCTACATCACACAAGTTGCACAGAGTACAGGATATTAGTATGCATAGCTTGGGGGAAAGATAACATTGGAGAGATACTGATGAGCATTGAAGAGGTTTTAGTAATATATGAAAAATTCAAGAAAATAAATTGCTGGCCAAAGAGGATGCTATAAGGAAGAATATGCCAAGAGCTGTTTTACTGATAGGGTAGTACATACCTGGACTTGCCCCCAATACTCTTTTTATTCTGTGCAAATCACATGAAAAGACAGGCTTGCAGCATATACTCTTTTAATCAGGCCTTACAACTCATAGGATTATTGCAAAGGTGCTCATCTTCATAAACTGTGGCCTAATCTGAAGTAAGATAACTATCAATTTGCAGTAGCTACACAAACATGGCCTTGTCGCTCTTCATGCAGTCTTTATAGATTACTATTAAGGGACTTTTGGTGTTCAGTTTATTTTCAGTTAATAAACTCACAGACCGGCAACACGCTCAACACTTTCCCTATCAAGGGAATACATTTCCTTTAGTGAGCATCCTCTCATAGACTAGACATCCTTTAGGGCCCATTTCTAGAACCGAGCCAAAAGCTATGATCCCATCCTAATTCCCATTTGCTGCACAGATGCTTTAGCCTGTTTAACCTTAAGGACACATGACATGTGTGACATATCATGATTCCCTTTTATTCCAGAAGTTTGGTCCTTAAGGGGTTAAAGCAATGTGTGCAAAGTGTCACCTAACCACATGATCTCTCCATAATTTATTATGATTCCACAGATCAAACCTCCTCCCTTCTTCTCTATACCGCATGCTGGGGATGGTACTTTCCATTTTCTCTCACCTATATAAAGGAGAAAGATGTATACCCGTAACCAAAAATGTTGCATTTCTACTACCAACAACAAGCATGCACATATTTAACTGAAGACCTATCATAACTACATAAAGCCATCGTATCAGCCTCACTTGTCAGAGTTGTAAGCAAGAGAAAGGCACTCTACTGCATATCATGTAGGAATTGCTCCACAGGCAAAACATTTTGGAAGCAAATACACACAACTATTCTGCCAATAACCAACACACATTCCCTCCATTCCTGTAGCAAACCTTTGTACCACTACAACATCTCACTCAAACACTGCCTAGCAATGTACCCAATGACTGCTGCCAAAACCCTTATCCCCCTTGCGCTTGAAACATTCAGTAGCAAGTGTAAGGTGTACAGAATATAACCATAAAATACAACAAAGTATATTCTTTATCAGCTACGCAATTGTAGACTACCATGTTTCTTTAATCTCCCATCATGCTTCAAAGAATTGTCTTAAAACGTGCTGAAATGTAGCATGTTTCCTTTTTGAAATAATCTAAAATCCAAATGGCTGGAATTCACTGAGACACATTTACTTGTAAATTTACAGTTTGGTAAATCACACACTGCATACCTCTGCCCTCAAAAAATAAATAAAAAAGCACGATTAAAGGATCACTATAGGGTCAGGAACACAAACATGTATTCCTGACCCTATAGTGTTAAAACCACCATCTAGCCCCCCTGGGCCCCTCATGCCTCCATAAATATAGCAACATCTTACTGTATTCAAGCCTGAAGCTGTAGATCTGCATGCTGTTTGGCTAAAAAAAACACAAGCAGTCTGCTGACATCATCAGAAGTGGTAACCTGATCCAATCACAATGCTTCCCCCTAGGATTGGCTGAGACTGACAAGGAGGCAGATCAGGGGCAGAACCAGCATGATTCAAACACACCAAAAACGAAATCTCTTGGGATCCGGTTAGTGTTTCCACTTTCCGGGTCTCAGATTAGAGTGCAGCGCTTAGTAAATAATATGGATAACTCACCCCAAATTGGTTAGCTTGCGGGGGTATACATGAAATATAAAAGAAAACAAGATACAAAATAATAGTGCAATATTGTATGTATATAGTGACTGATCTTAAGTGTGAGTATAATGTTACTCACATTCTTTAGAGCCTTTTTAGTTTTTAGGCTCTAAACTTCCAGGCCTCCGTGTCTTTAAGGTAGACAGCTTAACCCCTCTTTTTCCTTCCGTTCTTTTTGTCTTGCCACCATATGGATATAAGAAAAAAGAGAGACCGGATTCTGGGTGTAGTATTTTCAAGGAAAATTTCCTATAGGTAAATTGCAATGAAAGCGAAAATTGCTCACCTTATTTAGAGCCTATTTGTCCTCGGCTCTAAGTTTGTACGCCTGGTGTCAAATTGGGGTGACACTTCCCCCTTTGTACCGGACAAAATGCAGGATGCAGCAGTCAAATATAAATAATTTATTAGCTAAGGTAAAAAAGTATATATATAAAATAATCACAATGCTAGAAAATAAAAAAAGTAGTCCATATAGGTATAAGGTGCAGTAGTAGCTCCGTCCTCCTCTGCCAATGGGCAATTGGCAGAGGAGGACGGAGCTACTACTGCACCTTATACCTATATGGACTACTTTTTTTATTTTCTAGCATTGTGATTATTTTATATATATACTTTTTTACCTTAGCTAATAAATTATTTATATTTGACTGCTGCATCCTGCATTTTGTCCGGTACAAAGGGGGAAGTGTCACCCCAATTTGACACCAGGCGTACAAACTTAGAGCCGAGGACAAATAGGCTCTAAATAAGGTGAGCAATTTTCGCTTTCATTGCAATTTACCTATAGGAAATTTTCCTTGAAAATACTACACCCAGAATCCGGTCTCTCTTTTTTCTTATATCCATATGGTGGCAAGACAAAAAGAACGGAAGGAAAAAGAGGGGTTAAGCTGTCTACCTTAAAGACACGGAGGCCTGGAAGTTTAGAGCCTAAAAACTAAAAAGGCTCTAAAGAATGTGAGTAACATTATACTCACACTTAAGATCAGTCACTATATACATACAATATTGCACTATTATTTTGTATCTTGTTTTCTTTTATATTTCATGTATACCCCCGCAAGCTAACCAATTTGGGGTGAGTTATCCATATTATTTACTAAGCGCTGCACTCTAATCTGAGACCCGGAAAGTGGAAACACTAACCGGATCCCAAGAGATTTCGTTTTTGGTGTTGTTTTATGGTGGGATATTGGGAATACCCACAGAGTGTCCACAGCAGCTGAAACCTACGTTCATCACAAAATCCCTTACTAAAGCGCCATTTTCCACACCTTTTGTTGTTTACATGATTCAAACACAGCCCTGGCCAATCAGCATCTCCTCATAGAGATTAATTGAATCAATGCATCTCTATGAGGAAAGTTCAGTGTCTGCATGCAGAGGGAGGAGACACTGAATGTTTGGATGTATTTTAGGCAGCCATGACCCAGGAAGGATCTCTAACAGCCATCTGAGGAGTGGCCAGGGAAGTTATCACTAAGCTGTAATGTAAACACTGCACACTGCAGGTAATGATTCTATTCACCAGAACAAATTCAATAAGCTGTAGTTGTTCTGGTGGCTACAGTGTCCCTTTAAATGACTTGTCTGCTTATTTGTTTTTTACCACTTATTCTTTACCAAGCAACTTAGAGGATTATAAAAGATTCTAACGCATCACATCTTTTGCTCTTCTATCTCAATCAATTCCTTCACAAATATATGAATTCAATGGATTAAGCATTTGAATTCACTAGTATTGTTAGGGAAGGGTTTTAAAGTTCAGGCATTGTAAAGTCAGAGATTTGGATTAGCTTAGCGATGAGTGGAGGTGGGAGCAGAAAATCAACTAGACTAGAGTATTTCAATTAAGTGGAGGTTCTAACATGTCTATAGTGCCTAAAATAAAATAAAAATGATATGTACATGTAAGAACAGCAGCAACACAAACTGTGAAGGGTAGCACATTTCTATTTTTACACGCCGTATCTATAAAATGGTGTTTTAACTTACAGTCAGTAAAAAGAAATAAAAAATAAGCAACTAGCTATAATATTTATGAGTGTTTGGCACAAACTGAGGGCTCCTAGGTGTCTTAGGTCGGGTTCCTTCATTGATGCAATGCTAAGTTACACTTCCACATTTGTAATAACAAGTTTGTCTAAATTTGGAAGGCACTGATTGAGTCTTTCAAGTACTGCTCTAGCGATTATAGTGCATAGAGTTTTACTGTAACGTTTGTCATATTCACGCGCACCTAATGGGTAAACGCCACACCTAATAGATCCCTTCCCTGAAAAACTTTTAAAATGTATACACATACAGATGTATTCTCTGCACTGTGAATTTCAAATTCAAGGCAAAAGGAACTGGACTGAAAACATAGCTAACTTAGAGAATTTTTTCCAGTTTGGCTTTTTTTTTTTTTTTAACCCTAAATGTGAAATTCACTTTGAATTCTTACCTAGTGAATAACCCTAACGGTATTGAACCAACCAGGCTTTCAAGAGTACTGGTGTCTGTAAAAATCACAAGTGGGTTATTAACTAAATTCAAAGTGAATATCAAATTTAAGCCCAGAGTAGCCAAACTGAAAGCCTGGCTGACTGAAGAGAATTTTGACAAGTTCAGCTATTTTGACTTTACATTTTTAATTCACTTTCAATTCTTACTTTAGTTAATAACACTCTTAAACACGCAATGGCAGCTGGTGCAAGGGAGTATTTTATCTGACAAAATCTGGAAAATAATGTTTACCATTTCATAGAGATGTGTCCCAGCTAAAAACAATATGTACAACTTGCTAAAATAAGTCATATAAATTCAGAGGCGGCTTGCAGTCTGGACCAAAGCCACTAACTCAATATAAGCTGAGCAGAACACCAATTATTATCTTGACCAGAGAGCAATCTCAACACACGAGACAGATAAAATAAAGCAGCACACGGGAAATCTGCACTCATTCTGATATGTACCTGCTATATTTTAATGTATTTATTTTATTTGCTGCTGTAGCTCTTGTGGTTTTATAGAAAGTTTAATTTCTGAGATTCTATTTTTCATGAAACAATAATTCTAATACAAATTGGTATGGGTTTAATTGTGTGGAATTAGAAGAAATTAGTTTTATAGTGTAATGATTAAGATCAGTTCATACACCAGGCATGGGTGGGCAAGCTAATGACTGACGTTTCAGCTATATTTCATAGTTTAACTCATTGGTTGATACTCCGCCCAAAACCGGAATTCAATTTATGGCCAATGATTAGAAAATATATAGGTAAGGGAACAGAACTCTGGCATTTCAGTGTCTGCTAGAAAAAAAACAGAATTTCCTGGTGCAATAAAACTTCAAGGCATGTTTCATAATGTGTACATTTATATCAGATTTTCTGTAAGCCAAACATTATTTAATTAAAAGAGGGTCTGTCACAGATACAAACGATTTTGACACAACTCTACCTTTTTGAGCTGGGCAGGTATATTAAAAGGAATATTCCAAGCACTATAACCACTACAGTAAACTCTAGTGGTTATGGTACCAAGAGTGTCTTGGCCCCCTACTATGCAAGTCGTCAAATTGTTTTAAAGGGACGCTAGACATCAAAACAAATTTAGCTTAAAGGAACACTTTAATGTCAGGAACACAAACATGTATTCCTGACACTACAGTGGTAAAACATCCATTTAGGTAGCTATGCAGCGCGTGGAGATGCTGAACGCGTGTGCACCACTGACACAAGAAACACCTATAGGGGCCATCTGAGTGACTGCCATTCGAAGTGTTCCTATGCAGCAAAGCAAACACTGCCTTTTCTCTGACAAGAAAGGGAACAAGACCCCATCCTCATATTGTACTAACAAATGCATATACATGATTTGATGTACGTTATTACTTTGCACTTACCTTTGGCAAATATTAATATACAAATAATAATAAAATAAAAAAAAAATACAGAAGTGGCTTCAGTTTGGGTACATAAAATATACCACAATTCCTAGCAAGCAGTCATACAATATGAAACTCATGAAGCTAGGAACATCATTTGGGTTAAGTCCAAGGTTAGAAATGCTCTCAAAGCTAATGTAGTATGTATTTTAAAGAACCACTAAAGTCACCCAGACAACTTCATCTTATTGAAGTGGTCTAGGTACAATGGTCCTGTACTTTTAATCCTTTAAAACACTGTAGACACCTGTGGCAAAACTAGCCACGTATTGTATGCAAGACTGAGTTAGTTCGACTATTTGGGGTTCCCGAACAGAATACAGACATTGTTCAACAGTCGAACCAACCACCAAACCGTGAGACCACCCAGGGGAGTTGTGTGCCTTCAATTAACTATATTCATACCAGGAAACCGCAAGATTCTAAATGGCCGGATGGGTGGCCGCCATTCATATGACCGAACACGTGGTGGCGGCCATCTTTGCTCACGAATCTACAGCGGCGTTTGGTCATTGAGCGCATGGAACTATAATCGGACACTCGACAGCGCGAACACCGCTGAACTTACATCCTTTTCGGATGGTCGTTCCTCTTTACCTATACAGAGCGGCATTCGACTGAATGAAACGAATGAACACAAGGCACTCGGCCACCTATTACACGAACAGTTGCATACGTTAGTTTAATGGTAAAACTCCCGAAAGAAGACCGGTCAAAGCACACAATCACATGGAACTGTTTTGGGAACTGGTTGACCGGTCTAAACTTGGCACGAATGGCGTTCCTATTCTACCAAACAGATCTGAGCGGTATTTCGACAGAGTGGGCGCTCAGATCCCTGCTATTCGGTGAAGTATCTTTCATGGAGTTCTGACTAATATTTTAAGAGTTATGATTGTTTGAAATATTGTTAAATTGTCTGTACTTGGGAGATAATCTAATTAACGAATGGTCCCTACGCAATTATCTTCGAAGTACAGAAAGGGAGTCTGGGAAATGTGTCTTTGTTCCCTTTCCCCACCAAGGTCCACCAGTGGAAAACCACCAGAATGTAATTAAAGAAACCCCATTGTATGGGGAATTGTATAAAAGCCAGCTGTGGCTCAATAAAAAACAGATGTGTATCGTCCAGTTATGGGGGAATTTGGATATGATTGCCGAGCTATGCTTCTCTTGGATCTTACATAAGTCTACCAGTGGAGATATTGATGTGAATATCGCAGCTCCGCTACAGCATCCAGACCACTTCAGCTCAATGAAGTGTTCTGCGTGCAATATCCAATGGCCCTTAACTGAGCATGTAATTATTGTTTTTAGAAACTGCAATAATTACCTGCTAGGGTTGACTCCTCCTCTAGCCAGACGGCCACTAGAGGGACTACCGGGCTCGAAGGCAACTTCTGGTTGCCTAAATGACGCTGGACTTCCTCACGCTATGCACGAGGACTTCCAGCATCACCGGAATCCCCATATAAAAGCCATGAATAATACTTTCTTATGGGGAAATCTTAAGGCGAGCACGCCCATTGCCGCGCATGCGCGTTAGGTCTCCCCCTGCCAGTGAAAGAGGGCGTGGTCGGAGCAGAGTCAGAGCCGAGGGACACGGACAGAGGGGGAAGCTATAGTATCAGGAAAACGAGTTTGTTTCCCTGGCATTATAGTTTCCCTTTAAAACATTTCAGTTTTGTGAAGAAATGGCAACTCGGTTGTTTAATCAAATTGCTGATAGCAGCATTTGATTGGTGTAGCTCAGCGTTCTGCCATGCATGCATTCTCCAATCCAAGCTTCTCTATGAGAACCATTAGATTAGACAAGATCGCGGGTGACATCAGGACGTTTGTTAACATCACAGAAGGTAGTACTGAAGGCTGCAGCGCAGGAGTCCTGGTGCTGGAAAAAAGGGAAGTAATATTTATTTAGATTTATATTTACAGAGCAAATGGGGGTGGGACAGTGAGCACACTGCAAGAAGGGGGCCTATAGTCCTGAATTAACAAGTGTTATTTTCGGGGCTATGGGTTCCCTTTAATCTATACATTTTCTGGTGCTTTTGCTAGCACAACACACAGATTGACTGTAATTCTATCTGAAGGTGACTTTGTCAATCATCTGTTATACAAACGGCACTTTCACTTCAATCAGATTGAGAATATCACACAGAGTGCATTCTGTCGTGTGATTTCTTTAAATCATTAAATAATTTAAAAAAACTTGATCTAATAGATTGAAATGCTAATCATAGAAAGCTAATTAAACCAGTTCTATCATCCCACCCTCAAGCAAAATTAGTATTTCATAAAGATAAAATCTTGATGAAATACTCGCATTGACTGGGTTTGACTTTCACTGAAATTGAAACCCAGTCAAAAGATATACTAAGATACCTTAGAATTTTTCCTAAACAAGACAAAGCTTCTTTCTATGTAGGATATAGCATTCTCTCCCTGTATCCTCCATAGACTCTGTGTTGCACTCTCGCGTCTGCATGAGAGTACAATGCTTATGTCGGCTCCTGGAAGCTGATGCACCACAAGAAAGTATATGGTGGCGGCTGCAGAGGGCAGGTTCAGGTAAGTATAACCCCCTTTTTCCCCTGCACCCTCGGCCACGACACTGATAGCGATAGCAAAGCAATCACTGTCAGGGATCATTAGGTAGGTACACATGTAAGTACTGCAGGCTTTCCTGCTGATTTTAAAAATGTTTAATAAAATAAAAAAATGTTGCACATGTTAAGTAGCCAATAATAAAACTGATACTAGGTGCATGCTGAGGAAAACGCAAATGGCATAAGAGTACTGCTGTAATGGGAAAGGACTAAGAAAACAAATGACTGAATTCGGTTTATAAAAATGTTACCACAACACACACTGCTTTTATCCACCTAAATGGTGGATTTTGTACTATAGGGTCAGGAATATATGTTTGTGTTCCTGACCCTATAGTGTTCCTCCAACTATAGAACCTAAAGGTTTTCAGTTTTTTTCAGTTTGTCTGTTATTCACAGAGCCAGCTCTTCCATGCAGGGGATATTAATACACTTGGCAAGTAAATTGTGGCCGACAGAAATAGCTTTTCATAGAGAATGATAAAGTACACAATAATGTATTCAGAAACACAAATAAAGCGTCTCTCAGCATCTAATCTACACTATTACGGATACCTAGCAACACATGAAGGTGAAAAGAATTCATATTTGAGCTATAACATGGTTTGGCTACTTGGTAAACATTGCTCTAACACCTCAGTTTTAAAAATGGTGCAGAGCCAGAACATTCCCGGGAGAAGGATTATGAAAACAGGATGCACTATATAATAACAAAAAAATTACCAAGATCCAAGCACGTTTGCTCCTAATATTGTTGGTGACATAACAGAGAGGGGAAATGATGAATACTTCTTAGAAAAAAAAAATGGCTCTGAAAACAGGGAAAGATGGGGTAAGCATTTCAGTTTAACAGAATGTAAGACATCAAGTTATTATTTGGACCCTCAATAAGAGTTTCTTAGTACTTTATTGTGCTGTTACTTTGCATCCTTCATGACATTAAATTGTTTGATCTGGTTTTTCAAATGAACGCATTTAGGCATCCTTTCAGTAATGGAAAAGAAAGTTTCGCAAATTCCAGAACGGTAGAAAGATCCAGCTCATATTACAACCCTGATATGCCTAACTGAGAGGGAAGCAGACGCCTAACAGGGAAAGGACAGACCAGTCTCCTAGCTTTCCACGTACCATCCCTAGTTTACATTCAAATTCATAAAATGAGCCCATAGGAGTTGAGCATCTGTAGGATGTTCTGGGGGAAGAAGGGGGGCATCTTTCGTCATTGCTTCTGTTTAACAAAGCTTCTTGAGCTGTGACAGTATGTGTAACATACAGAAAATTCCACACCATTCTACTCTTGGAAATTCTTCCAGCAACAGATTTCTCTGTACTTGATGTGCTGGAGTCCTCCGCCTACATTGAGCTATGAAAAGCACTATGCACTAGTGATCTATAATTAACCGTTGGGTGAACAAACTGTATGCTAATCAGGAATGCAGTAATTTCTGCAGTTATGTAATCAGAAGATCATCTTTTCTTCTGCAGATCACACTAAAAAAAAGCCTAGTCTTACCAAACTTTTAATAACTATTTTATTCTTCTTTTATTAACTCATAAATCAAAAAACGAGCATAGAGACAGACTGCCCAGAAGCTTTTAAAGATGCTGTAACTAAATGTGAACTCTAATTTTATGGCAGCATTTATTGCCACAGCAGTAATAAATAATTCCTTATCACAATAATTAGCCACAGTCACTCATAAACACATGCACACAAGTCCAAGAAAAGTATATGTAGTGAAGACAGAGCATCTCTGTATGTCACTAAACACCGATTTTGGCATCATGACAGCCCAGACCCAAAATGTCAAAGTGTTAAGGAACCCGGTACAGTATTCTTGGCACTACCACTCTTGAAATGCTCACAGCTCATGAAAGAGGTCTAAATTGTAAATGAAATCAGCAGATAGTGGAAAATCTTAGAGATAGTATCATAACTTAAGTAATTTTCAAGCAAGCTACACCACAAGAAACAGATCCCATGCCAATTAAAAAAAAGTGCATTAACAGAGTGTTTACTCACTAAACAGTGAAAAGTGATTAAACTGAACTGCAAAACCCAGGATGAACATGCCAAAATGTGTCTGTAGACCGCCCCCTCCCCCTAGCTATTCTGGACTATATTTTGGCATTTCAGTTTGTTGAATAAACCACAATGGGTTAAAGCGGTGCAGATACTATATTGTTAAACATGTAAATACATAAATATGATGGCCTTCAGGAGTAACATAATTAAGAGATTGTTATGGATTTTGCCTGGACCCCTCCCCCTCTCCTTGTAAAAAAAAAAAAAAAAAAAAAAAAAAAAGAAGAAGCGAAGGAGTAAGGGTGAGTAGAGTAATCTTAGCAAAACAGTGGGAGTTAGAAAGCTGACCACTCCCACAACATTTACCTATTAAGCCTTATTAAATATACAAACACGTACAGACAGACACCAGAGATGTAAATAGCAAATACCTCTTTATATATAAATGAATCGTCTGTTGTATCAGAAGAAACGATATTGGGGTCATCTCTTGTACCAGAAGACACATTGTAAGGGTCGGCTGTTGTATCAAAAGACTCAATATTTAGATTATCTGCTTTATCAGAAGACACAATGTTGGGGTCATCTGTTTTATCAGAATACATTGTTTGCAAGTCAATTGTTTGAGAAGACATATTTATGGGGTTGTCAGTTGTCTCAGGAAACACAATGTTGGGGTCATCTATTTTATCAGAATACACAGTTTGCGAGTCAATTGTTTGAGAAGACACACTTATGGGTTGGTCAGTTGTCTCGTGAGAAACAATGTTGCTCTCATGTGTCATACCAGAACACACAATGGTGGAGTTCTCTTGCATAAGTGAAGATGGGTACACTTGTCCAATATTAAGGTTATAAGAAATGTCATTAATATTTTCTAATGCTATATATGCTTCTGATTTTTCTTGTGCCAGCCAATTATCAGTGATTGAAGTTCTGGGCACCATGCTAGCCTCTGCAGAAGCTGGTATCCATGGAATCTCTGTTAAAAACTCTGATTCAGTTTTCCACAAGGAGGAGGGAAGTTGAGATTGTAGTTCTACCTGAGTGGGTGACTGGCACAGTTCTCCGACATTGGCCTGAACTGCAGAGGAAATGTCTTTGCAGTGACTTTCAAATGACTGCTCTGATAAATCACTTAGTGTGTTTACTTTGAGTAGAGTGTTTTCTGGAACAGGATCACTCGTGGATGTTGAGCTATCTGCAGTGCAAGTACAATGAGGTACACCTGGATTGCAGTTGGTCATAAGGACCAGTGGCATTGTAATAGAGTGGAAGTCATCAGATACTTGTTTAGGGTGTTCAGAATAGTCACAAACTGCATCTTGGCTATTTGCAATGGAATACTTGCTAAGAGATGTACTAAGACCAGTTTCTGAGACTAACTGTTCTGCTCTGCTATTCTCTGAATCTGAAAGTTTATCACACCCTGAAGAGTCTTGTGTGTTATCACTTTCAAATGTGGATGATACCAATCCCTGTGCTTTTACAGTCCTTATATCGGTTGTATTGGATTTGTGTGCTACAGAACATATATCCTCAGATGGTAAATTATCCTTCGCATGCCGGGTTACAATACTATCCATATCCTTTGCGTTCTCCTTTGGGTCAGACTTCTGAAAAGCGTCTTCTATTGCCATCATGTCCCTTCCATCATTTGGCCCATGTGCAATGTCTGTGAGGTTATCAGCTAGAGGCAGATTTTCTTTGTCACCCATGTTGCTTAATACTTCTGGAGTTCCCAGATCCTGCTCTCTATTATGTGCCATTGTACTCGGCTCCCCAGCAGGAAATGTGCTGGTTTTCATGCTTGTGCTTATAATCTCATTGTCAACATCTAAAATGTCATTTCCACTTATGTTAACTGCACCATGCTGCAGAGAGCCTGTGTTAATTGTTCCAACAGTACTTTTTCCACCCCTCTCATAAGAAACACCAGTTCGAATTTCATCTGCAAACGTGGAACTCAAGAGAATGTTTGAACAACTTTTCTCTGCTATGTCTGAAGCACTTAATTGAATACAATGCTCTGTGCTGGAGACCAAAGCACACATCTCTGACACTTCTCCTTCAAATGATACCTCAACACAGGTATCTTCTTCAACACGATCACCTGTTTGAAAAGAGGCCTCACAAGACTCTGACACGGTTTTACCAGGACTTAACTTATCTATATCGCTGTTCATGTGGCATACAGGTGAGTGAGAATCTTTGTCCAACTCTGTCATATCTCCAACTGCAACAGAGTTCCTTTTGTCATGTGTGCCTGAATGTTGCGGTTCAATATTTGCTAAATAATCTTTCCTCTGTACACTTTCACATATACTTTGAATATCATTATTATTGGTCAACTGCTGATAAGGCATTTCATCAAAGACTGGTACAGGAAGATCTTGTGAAAGTGAAGGCATTGTGCATACTGCTTCTTTAAGAAAAGATGTACTAGCATTGGACTCCAGTTCCTCACAGTTTGGGACACACTGTATGTTTGGATTTATACTTTCACTTTCTTCTATAGATATTGGTTGGCCCTGTGTTTTTGGTACCAGCTCTGCTTCTGCTTTTCTGGTATCCCTACTCTGTTCTGCAAAATCAGCTTGGTCCTCTACAGCTGACTGACGGTTAATGTCAGGCCGGGCATGACTCAATGTAGGCATGGGAATAGAGTTCATCAATTTAACTACATCAGACAGTGAACTATGATGAATTACTTTGCCTTGCTCAGGACTCCTTAAATAGTCTGATGCTGTGATTTTGTGCAAGTTACTTGGCACGGCTATGCCTGATGCACTAATAAGGTTTGTTCCACTTGCATCCTGCTCAGAGGCTGAATCCTGGAAAGGATCGTATGCCTCTGCACCCTCTGTCATACACTGCTCCTCCAGTTCTAGAAACAGCTGGTCTGAGTCGGAGTCTGAATCTGAATAGCTGCCCAGCTTAGACCAGTGCTTCCTTGTGATTTGTTGGGCACAGATAGATGATGAGCAGCTGGACTCGTGTATTTCTTTTGAAATCAACATTGGGCTGACTGCATTATCACTAGTAACGGAAGTATGACTTCCTAACCTACTAACAATACCTGCTTTACCTTGTGTCTTGCCTGCACTGTCGGTAAACACAATTTCTTTGTTCTTTCCTGGCAATGTCTGCCTAGTGTCTTGTGTCAAAATAACATCTTTTAAAGAGTCCAAACTGCCCTCCCACTGTCCCTCTGCTTCCATTAGTATTAACTGCTCGTCCTCCTCAAACCTCAGTTCTGATTCAGTCTTCTCTCTTAAATTTGGCACAATCAAAACATTTGACGACTCATCTAACACTTCGTCACTTAAACATGGAGATAAGGGTAATGTTTCTATAACACATTCCTCAAGTGCCATGTCTGTGGTTTTATGGTGCCCATCACTGAGACTGTTTTTAATAAAACTCTTTAGTGCCCTGGGCCATGTGGCACTGGGAAAGTTATGTCCAGTTTTTGTATGTGTACACAAGCGTGCAGTGTTTTCCTGATCTAATAATGGGTCGTTCTCACACTCATTGACATTATAATAATCAAAACTCTGAACATGCTGGTACTGCTGATCAACTTTTTGTTCTTGATTACTGGTCACCACAGGAGGAAGCACAGGTGTTCTGCAGGGTATTGATGAGGAAGACACTGACCCCGATTGCTCGCAAAGGGAGTGCTTGGAGCTGTCAGGTAGGAGGTGACTAAATTCTGTCTTATCATGCAGGGAATGGGTTGATGTGCCTGCTTCTGATACTTCACTCAAAGATGCCTCAATACGCTCAGCAAACTCAGGGAAATTTGGAGGCATAAAAGCTTTCCAAGACCTGCGGTTGACATTTTCTTTACGGTCGGTGTTTGGCCGTCGGCGTGGGGGCACAGGTGCAGATTTTAATGTATCATTGCTTAGTTTGAGAGCATCAAATATTACACGCTCATCCAACTTTTTTGCTTCCTGTGCCTTAGCATCACAAGTATTTGATGTGCCCAAAGTCCCATTACTTGATAAAGTGCATATTTCTCCTCTGTCTATGGTACTCTTGGAAGGCTGTTTGCAGCCCTGGTCAATTTGCTCATTAATTCTCATTGTATCATAGATGGACCTCTGTGGGACATAGCAGTCTTCAATGTAACCATCCTCCTCCTCTCCTTTTCCCAGGCATGCTGGGTTTTGGCGCAAACAATCTGGGCGACTCAGTGGCTTGCCCATGTCAGCCACAATTATATTAAATTGTATCCAGAAAGATCCACTGTTCACCAAGGAAATCAAGCTGTTATAATCCTACACATCCCCATTGTCATTGTATGACAGTTCTATACAAGGTCAGATTCAGCAGACCATAGGAAATCGCTGATGAGTACAGGGTGAAGGGGGAGGGAAAAAAGCAGTAGATTAAATGATATCCAGGCAGTTATCAAGAACGAAGCATAAAAGAAGCAAGTGCAGACTGTGTGGCCCTCAGATTATAATCCTGTGCAACGAGCGCAGACGTAATCTGTCCCCAGTGTGGGAGTAGCATCCTGCTCTCCTGGCTCTCGCTCCCAGCACTGGTCCAGCTGCAGGGAGCTGTGAGATGTGGGTGTTATTATTTGAAATCAGCCTGTGAGCGGATATTCCTGGAAGTTCACAGACAGGAAGTTCATTAATAGGGGCAAACTCTGCAGCTTCCTGTGAGAGGCACATCATGGCATTGTGTCTTCCATGCACAGAACCCTCAATCACTCCGCATTCTAAAAGCAGCTGCAGGCTACAAAGTATCACTGCTGCTCCTTGCTGTGTGCTTCCCAACACAAATCATCCAACTCGCTGTTCCATGGCACAGTTCCTCTTTCTTCAAGGAGAGAAAGGCTGCATGCTGTCATCAGGGAAGGTGCATATCTGTGTGCCGTACCCTGACTAACAACTTGTAGCATGCTTTGTGTGCGCTGAATACTCACAGTCCTCCTCCTATTGTGTATAGAAATCAAAGAATACTAGTTGCTCTGCTCACACCTCCCTTACTCTGCACCATGTGAGGTGCCCTCCGTGCAATGCCCATGAAGATGCCACAAATAACGGGATCGGAAAATCCAAGGAAAACAAACTTCTTCGAACAAAGAGGCTGCTCGGCGGCTGCGCCCTCCCTCTCACTCACTCTGGGGCTAACAGGAGACAGCTCCCCGGCGGACACCCCCAATGGTTTCAGCGGGCACTTTATTCCAACGCCGCTCGCTCCGACCTCCAGGCGCCAGGCTCGGTGGATGAAATGTGCGGGGTCTGGGAGAGAGAGCCTCCTCCCGGGGCTGGTAACGCCTTCACCACCGGGGACCGCCTCCGGGGCTGGCACCTCCTTCTGCACCGGGAATGACCGCCCAGGACTGGCACGCTGTCACCCATCTACCTGCCTTACAAAATAACGGGCCTTGTAGGGCAGCTCGGGCACAGCTCTGAGTTCTGCGACCTGGCACCATTGCACCCCGGGATGGAATCAGATCTGCTCGGCGAGGCTCGGGAAGCAGCAGGTGTGAGAGCTGCCCGCTTTGTGGGTATTAGCAGGGTGATAGAGAAGTGCCCATTGTGTGGGTATAGAGTTTATTAAGGATTTCACGGAGCTAATAGTCTGGAAGCTCTCAGTTCACAAACAAAAGGAGAGGAGATGGAGGTGAAAGGCATAAAAGCAGCTAAATTACATGGAGAGTCAGAGAACTGGGCAGCAACCTGCAGCTGGAATAATACTGCATGTGGTTAAAGAGAAGGAGGAGGAAAGGAACAAGGGGGAAACAGAATGGAACCCAGATTGACCCCATACAGCAGGAATGTGTGGAATTTGATGTCACCCCCACCCTCACACAGATACACTAAGGTGTTGAACACACATTGACACCTAAAGCGGGCATTGCATGCACGCACCAACACTCCTGGCACACGGCACACATCACACAGACACCCCGATACATATCAAACACATAGCACCAGCAAACATCGCCCAGATACTTTAAATAGTACGTTGCAATCAAACACAACTTCACTACACAGACACTCCAGTAAACACAAATGCAGCGCACATATTTCACACACCGACACCCACAGTCACACACATTTGATACCCATAGAAACCCCAGAGGTGAATTTAAGCAAAAATAGGGCAAAACACACGCAAACAAAAGTTAAATCGCACTGTTTTCCCCCGACCCAGCTATTTGATTCGAAATTTACAACTAAGTTTTTAATTCAACACATTTCACTGTTTAGAAATTAAACCCCATGAAATATCCACATACAAAATATCAGCAGACCATGAGGAGTGACCACTGCCCCTTAATCTAATCCTTTTTATAGCATGGCAAAACAGGCTGCATGTGGACAGTCCATTGAAGTATTTCACCAACTGTGACAAACAGCCACAGAGCCTTAGTTACGTGGGAAAAGATGGCACAGCAGCACTTACTGTGGGCGGTTTCTAAAAACAAAACACTATTCTGTAGTTCATAAATCACAATGTGACTCTCGTCCTGCAGGATCCAGTAAAATAGGTCCTCTTATCAGAGCAACAAAATGTTTGTCAGCCACCAATTAGCCAACGCATTCCATTACACCACTTCCTTTCCATGCAGATCCAAATTAAATACAACATAAGAAGAACATTGATATATGAGAGAGAGAGAGAGAGAGAGAGAGAGAGAGAGAGAGAGTGTGTGTGTGTGTGTGTGTATGTGTGTGTGTGTGTGTGTGTATATATATATATATTTATATTAAAAAAATAGGAAATAGAAGCACTCAGAGGTCTTGTAATCTTCCAATAGTGATTTTATTGCAATTTACATGCGTTAGTCCCGATCAATGTTTCGACCCATATAAGGGTCTTTTTCATTAAAAAGACCCTTATACGGGTCGAAACGTTGATCGGGACTAACGCATGTAAATTGAAATAAAATCACTATTGGAAGATTACAAGGCCTCTGAGTGCTCCTATTTCCTAATTTTTCGGTGCCTATGGAAGCACCGAGGCAAATTGATCTTTATCCACTAAAGGGGTGAGTGCCAAGGATAATTATTCATTCTCTCTCTCTCTAAATAGGTTATGGTGGGAAAACATTGTAATTGTGACTGAAAACCCCTTCCACCTTAAGTCTGTGGATAGTTAAATGACCACTATAGGCACTCAGATCACTTCAGCTCAATGAAGTGGTCTGGGTGCCAGGTCCCTCTAGTTTTAACCCTGCAGCTGAAAGCATAGCCGTTTCAGAAAAAAGGGCTATGTTTCACTGAGGGTTAATCCAGTCTCTAGTGGCTGTCTCACTGACAGCCGCTAGAGGCGCTTCTGCAATTCTCACTGTGAAAATCACAGTGAGAAGACGCTGGACATCCATAGGAAAGCATTGAAAATACTTTCCTATGGGCGGTTTTGAATGCGCACGCGGCTCTTGCCACGCATGCACATTCGGAGCTGACGTCGGCAAAGGGAGGAGAGGGAGCCCTGCACAGGAGAAATGTAAGTGGCTGAAGGGGTTTTAACCTAATAACCATATAGTGCCAGGAAAATGAGTTTGTTTTCCTGGCACTATAGTGGTCCTTTAATACAATGTTAAAGGGACACTTTAGTCACCAAAACAACTTTAGCTTAATGAAGCAGTTTTGGTGTATAGATCATGTCCCTGCAGTCTCACTGCTCAATCCTCTGCCATTTAGGAGTTATATCACTTTGTTTATGAACCCTAGTCACACCTCCCTGCATGTGACTTGCACAGCCTTCCTAAACACGTCCTGTAAAGAGTCATCTAAAGTTTATCCTTCCTGTATTGCAAGTTCTGTTTAATTTAGATTTTCTTATCCCCTGCTATGTTAATAGCTTGCTAGACCCTGCAATACCCTCCTGTATGTGATTAAAGTTCAATTTACAGAGAAAGAGATACAATTGTTTAAGGTACATTACATCTGATTGAAAGTGAAACCATTTTTTTTTTTTTTTTTTAATGCAGGCTCTGTCAATCAGAGCCAGGGGAGGTGTGACAAGGGCTGCATAAACAGAAACAAAGTGATTTAAACCATAAATGGCAGTTGAGTAGTGAAACCTGAGTAGCATGATCTATACTAAAATTGCTTCATTAAGCTAAAGTTGTTTAGGTGACTATAGTGTTCCTTTAAACAAAAATCTGCACACCAGTCAAGTCATAATACTTGCTTTTCCCACAGAAATCACAAATCTGCAGTGATATTACTAACGCAAAGGATTCTGGTTGGAATGCAAATTAGTTTAACAAAATTAATACAATGAGGCAAAAATGTAATTCTTTGTTAAACTAATTTGCTTTACTGGTGTGCAGATTTTTGTTTAACATTGTATTAACTATATATACAATATATATATATATAAACGTGATGCTTGCACTCCTGGATTAAGGAAATAATGCCCGGTGCCGGTCAGGTATAAAATACAGAAAAAGGGAAAATGACCGCACTCCAAATCCTGATGAAAGCCCATGTACTAGGGCTGAAACGTCAATATTTTTTAATGATATAAATTAAAAGTTATATTTTATTATTACCAACACCAAGTCCTTGAACTGCGGTCATTTTCACTATATATATATATATATATATATATATATATATATATATATATATATATATATATTCCTGATGAAAGTTTAGGTGACAAACTGAAATGTTGATCTTTTAAATTTGGAAAATAAAAGTTAAATTTTATTTTTACACCTTTGGAGTCCTGGGAGTGCTATCTCTACGCAATTTGTTATATATATATATATATATATATATATATATATATATAGAGGTAGAGCGTACATTACATGGTATACTATAGGCCAGGGGTAGGCAACCTACGGCACTAGTGCCATGCACGGCACTCAAGGCGTCTTTGCACGGCACTCAAGGCTGCTAGAGCCAAACAGGCTCTGGCCTATCAGGAGCCCCAGTGAAACTTCAGATATCTGCTAATACGAAAAGGACAATCCTCAATTTATGCATTGCAGCACATAGAGTAAGTGATCTCAGGTCCCTTCCTCCTAGCACTTGTGAATGGAAATCCACACTGTGGTAGAGCAGCCCACAGCGGATATTGCAGCTCCTGCCCTTCACCTGGACCTGGCCAGCCTGGTCTCCACTGGAACCTAAGGAAGCCACCCATACTGCTAGATATACATAGAAATGCACAATAACCCTCCCCTCATACAAATAATACGAGCAGCCCACAAACAAACATACACACAATCCGCACAAACGTAACCTGCTAACAATCCACATACATGCACACAACCCCACATGCAGCCTCTCACATGCAATACCCCACACATAAACACACTACCAAACACACAATGTGACACATCCATCCACGCACACAATTCCAGAAGCAGCCCCAATACACAGCCCACATTCATATGTATCATACACGATACCACAAACTACTCCTGAACATATACATTATAATAGCTCATATCCGCACAAATACAAATATACAAAGCAATTACAGTATAAATAACACAAGCAAAATACTGCAGCATACAAACCTCAATTTTAAAAAATAGGACCGGCACGCTACGGAACATCACAATCCTATATCGGCACAGTGCTGCTAAAAGGTTGCCTACCCCTGCTATAGGCGTTAATCAGCATAGGTTTGTAGACAGGTTATACTCCATTTTACATCTTTTAGTACCACATCTCCAATTTGAATGTACTTGCTATTTAGTGTAATTTTTCTTCACTTATATTTTGTAGAAAACAAAATAAAATAACTAAAACCAATATCAAAATTATGAAACCTTGGTCGTTGCGGAGTGAACCATTTGTTATGGACTTTGACCTCTTATGTTTAGGAATGGATAGTCGTGGTCCCTTCTCTGGTAGCGGTGATAGAATATGTTAGGGGAAAATGGATAGAAGAGGGGGAGGGGGGGAAGGAGACCCCCTCATGGTGGAGTTCGGAGCGCCGTGGGAGGCTCCTTCGGGATCGATGTGAGTGTTGGACCCGTGGGGTATCCCTATTGTTTTCCCCTCTCAGCTCTCCCAATCCCCAGTTATCCACAGGTCCCAGACTTTTTCATAAGATTTCATGGTGCCTCTCACCAGTGCCGTAAGGTGGTCCATGACTTGTATGTCTTTACTGTGTTTACCTGGGGGATTGCTGGTTTAAGCCATGCCTGTGCCATGGCGAGTCTGGCAGCAAGCGTGATTTTGTGCAGGAGTTTCTGTTCCCACCTTGGCCAATCTTCTAGTGTTAGAGAGAGCAGAAAAACCCATGGGTCTAGTGTTACTTTTCTGTGGAATACCCTATCAAGAAGGTTCCCAACTCCCCTCCAGAAGGTCTGCGCTTTCGGGCAGTCCCACCACATATGTATGTACGTCCCTTTGTTTCCGCAGCCCCTCCAGCACAAGTCGTCTGGAGTTTTTCTCATATGGTACAATTTTACTGGGTGGTATACCATCTCAGCATGGTCTTATAGGCCTGCTCGTGTTGTGTGACACACACTGAGATAGCTTTGTTTGCGTCCCAGATTTCTCTCCATTCCGTGCCCTCTAGGGTCTCTTTAAGGTCTGTTTCCCACTGTGTAGTGTAGGTTGCCCTAGTCAGTGCTGTTTGTGCATAGGTGTGCGTATAAGTGTGTGATGAGTCCATTTGGGGGGTTTTCTTTAAGGCACATTCATTCAAAACCCGTTGGTGTAGTTTATGCCGCCGTTTTTGCTAGGTTATGTTGTGCGAAGTCTCTAATTTGGATGTATCTAAAGAAGTCTGGGGGTCGTAACCTGGTCCTTTCCGTCAACTTCTCAAATGGCACTATTTGGTTTCCTTCGTATTGGTGTATCGCTCTCTGTAGACCCGCCTCCTCGATGTTTGTGAAATCTTGGGCCCTCATTCCCGGTGGGAACACTCTGTTCCTCAACAGGGGCATCAGTGGAGAAGGTGAGGTGGTTAATTTGTGTTTAAGGGCCACTGTGTCCCAGACCCGAAGGGAGTTTAGGATAGCTGGGCAATTAGTGCGTAGGATGGCCCTATGTTCCCTTGGTAGCCAAATGTAGAATTGGGGCAGGTCAGCTCCCGTTATGCCGGATTCTAGGTCTGCCCATCTGCGGTCGCCCGGTGTCGAGTGCCACATGGCGATTTGGGCCAATTGGGCCGCTTGATAGTAGTTGTAGAAGTGGGGCAGGCCTAGCCCTCCTCCGTCTTTGGGCCTATACAATACGTGGTGTGAAACTGTGTCGTTTGTGATGCCATATAAAATCCCCTATTGTCCTCTGCAGGGGGGCCAGATCTGTTTTAGTGATAGGTATGGGCATTGCTTGGAAGAGGAAGAGAAGTCTGGGGAGAACGTTGATTTTTATTGTGTGGACCCTTCCTATCCAGGATATAGGTTTGTCTACCCATCTGTCGAAGTCGGTGCTGAGGGTCCAGAGAAGGGGGGTGTAGTTAGCCCCGTACAGCTGTTTGGGGTCTGTGGTCAGTTGTATCCCTAGGTATTTTATGGTGTTTTGTGCTATAGGTATGTGGTGCTGGTTCCTTATGTGCGTTGTATCGTTTGTTGTCATGGCTATTGGGAGTGCAGTGGATTTGAATAGGTTGACCTTATAGCCTGATAGGTCTCCATATGCTGTTAATTCTCGATCCAAGGCCTTCATTGAGTTCCCTGGGTTTGTAAGAGTGAGAAGGACATCGTCCGCATATCCTGATACTTTATATGTCTGGTACCCCACCGTGATACCCTGTAAAGATTGGTTCGATCTGATTGCTTGCATTAGGGGTTCTAGTGTGAGTACGAACAGGAGGGGTGACAGTGGGCAGCCCTGTCGTGTGCCATTGTGTAGGGCGATAGGGGCTGTCGTGGCGCCCGGGATCCGGATGTGTGCTTTGACATCTGTGTACATAGCTTGGATCGTTTTAATGTACGCCTCGGGGAACCGGAGATGTCGTAAGAGTTCGAACAGGTATGTCCACTTTACCCTGTCAAACGCCTTTTTGGCATCGAGAGAGAGAATGAGCTTTGGGGTGTGTGAGGTCATCTGTGTCCATATTAAGTCAATGTTGCTTCTAGTGTTTTCAAATAGCTGTCGTCCGGGAATGAAGCCCACCTGGTCTGCGTGGATTAGGTTCGTTAAGTGTGGAGATAGTCTTTCTGCCAATATCTTGGCCAGTAGTTTAAAGTTATGGTTGATCAGTGATATGGGTCTGTAATGTTCAGGGTATGTTGTGTCTTTCCCCGGTTTTGGTATTAGTACTATGTGGGCCGTAGACATTTCTGGGTCGGGATGTCCGCCTTGCATCAGGTGGTTGAACCATTTTAGTAGGTGAGGTATCAGCTCTTCTCTATATGTCTTGTAATAGCTGCCCTCGTATCCGTCGGGACCCGGGGCCTTTCGTCCCTTAAGGCGGGAGATAGCTCTGTCTATTTCGTCCGCTGTGAATTCATCCCCCAGTGTCTCTATTGCTGAAGGGGTTAGTTTCGGGAGATCAATTTTGCCTGATATCTTCCCGCGTGTTTGGTGCATTGTCGGTGTCAGTAGGGGTGTCATTGTATAGGGTTTTATAGAGCTCGGTGAAGATTTGAGCTATCTCCGCTGGTGCTGTTTTAGTCTGTCCTCTATGGTCCCTGATTGTCGTGATGTGTGTTTGTCTTGGTCGCGGGCGCAGTGTGCGGGCCAGGAGCGTGTGCATTTTGTTGGCCTCTTCGTAGAATGTTCTCTTAGACCATGTCATAGAAAATATAACTTTTATTACAACATTTAAAACAGGATCAACGTTTCAGTCCTCCTTGGGGACTTTCATCAGGATCATGTGATCCTGATGAAAGTCCCCAAGGAGGACTGAAACGTTGATCCTGTTTTAAATGCTGTAATAAAAGTTATATTTTAAGGAAGTCCGAGTGTGCAACCATCTACTTTAACTACATATATATATATATATATATATATATATATATATATATATTCGCACACACACACACACACACACACACACACTAAAATATATATTATATCTCAAAATTTAGACACATACTGGGACTTGGCAAACATTCAACATTTCTATATTGATAACAGGGGGATGAAGTAAGTGGAAAAAGTTGAAAGTTTATGAAAATGAATATGACATGAATATATAACTATAACCTATATGACTCATTAGAATCGAACACAGGCAGCAATCTTAACTCATTAACTGCAGAATCATTTAAAATAAATAAATCATAGTTACATGAAATGTGAGATGCCTAGCTAGCACATGAAATTAGGACAAAACAGCATCCCTGTGTACAGACTGCTACTCAAGAAAAGCTAAAAATAAACTAAATGCATTTATAGATTTATTTCTTTTAATTCCTTAGCAGAAGTGTAGTATAATGTATGAGCAATTTTACGGTTTTCTAATTGTATTTTAGTCCCCCCAGCTGGTTGATAAGAAAGGAAAAATCAATTAAAATCTAAAATAATATATTGATTTCACAATGTGATGTTATTTGTAAATAATCTGCTGGTATTAAGGGAATGCGGATTCCCAAAATATCTGCAAAATATAAAAACGTATATATGTGGGTGTAATGCTCCATAGCATTAGGGGTCACTCCAATGAGATTATATATATTAACAATTTAGTAGATCTACTACCAATAAAAACATGCATGCATTTAATTATGCCTTTTTTCTTTGGGGGTATAACAAAAAATAGCTTGCAAAAGTTGCAGATCTCATGTCTGCAGCCTTTGCAAGCACTTCCCTTCTAACCTTACCCTAGACTTTCTGTTCATATCCAATCTCAATGTATAACAAAAAAGGAGGAATTCTGCACTCTTATTATGGTCCTGGTGCTGCCAGACCTGGGGTTTTCTGCCCCTACCATAATAGTTTGAACAAAATTGTGGTCCAGGCACTCAGGAGTCAATTAAACCGCAGATTTATTTGGAAAAAGTGCAACGTTTCGATCTCGTAGAGTAATAAGACTGGCTGTCTGATTGACAGCCAGTGGTGTAACAAAGTCTATACATTTCTATTGAAATCTGCACTTTTTGTAAAACGAAAAAGGAATACACACTATTCACATCAAGCACTTCATCCAGCTAGAGTGCTTTAGGTGTGTGGAGTGTTCCTTTAAACACAGAATTACACAAGCACATATAACTTTGGGGCAGTGGTGTGCACAGTCAGTAGATAGTCTCTTTCTGGCAAACTGCAGATGTCATGGATAGAGGAGAACAAAATGATATTAATGGCTATGAACAAAATATAACCAATATACTCCAATATTTTTGCCCATACCCTTTTTTATCATCATAAAAAAAACAACAATTGTTTTGTAGATATACCCCAGTGAAAACATTCATGCATTTCATATCTTAAAACAGCTTGCTAAAGCTGCAGATCTCATGTTTTAAGCCTTTGCAAGTTCTCTCCTTCTACCCCAGCCCAGATTTTCTGTGACTGCCCAAGACTTCCCAATGCAGCTCAATGAGAAATATGTGCAAGGCAAGTGCTCTAAGGAACTGCATGCCTCTTGCTTTTATCTCTTCTGAGCTAAACTACCAAGAAGTAACAGGAGGATGTCTGATTGAAACCAGGGTGAGTATTTATAAACATGTCACACTCTTTACACAGAAACCACATCGGCAAGCTCAAGTGCTTTAGGGGTCTGGAGTGCCCCTTTAAAGGGACACTATAGTCCCCACAACAACTACAGCTTAATTTAGTTGTTCTGGTGAGTATAATCAAGGCAGTGTTTACATTGCCCCAGTGGACACCTCCAGGTGGCCACTCCTCAGATGACCACTGGAGGTGCTTCCTGGGGCTGTGCTGAACAGTAGGCAGCAGTGCCATTCACCGTCTCCACGCTCTGCACGGGGATGCTGAATTTTCCTTATAAATTAGAAGTGCTGATTGCCAAATGGTTTCTGGCCCCGCCCCATGTCGATTTTAGCCAATCCAAAATCTTTCCCATAGGGATTGGCTAAAAATCTGCAATTCTGATGATGTTATCAAGTAAGCGGATCGAGGGTGGGGCCAACGCTGGCAGTCCTGCGCGACGCTGTAAATAAGGTGAGGGGGGGCCCAATGCATCTCTCTGAGTAGGTGCTGATTGTCCAAAACAGTGTTTGGCGCTGCCCCCTTGACAATTTTTTTCCCTATGGGAAAGCAATGGGTTGGCAAAAAAATTATGCAATTCTGATGATGTCCCTAAGGAGGCAGATCAGGGGCGTGACCAGCATCAGCAGATCCGCACGGCGCTGGAAATAAGGTGAGTTTTCACCTAAATGGTGGATTTTACACTATAGGGTCAAGAATAGTTAGGCAAGTTACATTTTTTTTTTTTTTTTTTAAACTGCAGCTCTTATCTGATCCTTATGGCAGGGCTTGACAAATTTGTTTGGAATCTAGGAGCCAGCTAAAAAAATTAGGAGCCAGTTTTTTTTTTTTTTACACTAGCAAAGTTTAATTTACAAAAAATACAATTCTTACTGGGACACTATAGTCACCAGAACCACTACAGCTTAAGGTAGTTGTTCTGGTGCCTATTGTCTGTCCCTGTAGTCTTTTCAATGTACATGCTGCCTTTTTTTTTTGAGAAAAGGCAGTGTTTACATTGCTGCTTAGTAGCACCTCTAGTGACAGTCACTCAGACAGAGACACACACACATTGACAGCTAGAGAGAGACACACACACACACACACACACACGGAAACACTGAAACACACACAAATTTACATTTTCCATTTTAATCCACCCAGCTTTCTACCTGGGGTCCAGTGGGGCTGCTCGCTCATCCTGTGTGCGAGGGAGCAGTAATCTACCTGTAGCTTCTCTCTGCTCCCTGTAGTGATGACGGGGCCGGAGTGGCATCATATTTCGGCTCCTGGCATCACTAAACAGCGCAAGGGAGCAGAGAGGAGCTGCAGGTAGATTACTTCTCCCTCCCGCACTGCCCCAGCCTGATGCCTGCACGATCCCCAGGGCGGCTTCCTCCGTGCAGCCCAGGGCCCCGCCTCCAAGATCCCAAGGGCGGCCGTCTGCACGCTCACTGAGCCGACCGGCCCCATTCTTCCCCCATCCTGCCTTCAGCTAAAGGGCTTGAAAAATCCCAGGCGTCAGGACAAAATTTCAAGTTGCCATAACGACCTGGGATTTGTAGAGCCCTGCCTTATGGGAAGAGTTCCTTTGACAAAAATCAACTTTAACCCCTTAAAGACACATGACATGTGTGGTATGTCATGATTCCCTGCAGTGAGATGCAAATCAGCATATAACAGTCCTTGATAAATTTAGGCTAAGGCCAATGGATGTTTAGGCCTTAAAACAACAATTAGGAGACCCATTTTTCATGAGCAACACAGAGTTAGCAATAATCTTATACACCCTCTCGCATACCTTATTAACTACACTCAAAATCGCATCACAGCAGCAACTCCCATATACATGTACCAAACTAACTGCACACATAGCTAGCCAAAAAAAACCCCACACATTGTCATATATTGACATAGACACACATTTGCACATATACATATGTTCTTAATTAGATACACACTTATTAATTTTCCTTAATTTTACCCTCTGTTATTAAAGATAAAAGAGAGGAGATGGGACTGGTGCAGCACAATCCCATTGTACAGTGCTACAAAATTTGATGGAACTGTATATTATTTCCTCATGGCACTGGCGATCATCATTCAGATCTTTCTGCATTAACGCCATGGACTGCGTTGCAAATTTCCCATCTCCTCTTCCTTCTCATCACCAACAGTGCTGATCATCAGTGAGCAGGAAAGTAACCATAATAAAAGACATGTGTGCCAGGGAACCCAGGTATGGAAGATCTATTCATATCTCCTGATCTACAGGCAATTTTGGCACTTGGTCCTATAATTTGTGTCGCCATGGTGACCTGGCACAGATTTGTCAAGCACTGGCACACAAGATTTGTCAATTTAAATGCCACCACTCATTTCAGGCAGTAACCTACTACCTTATAGATAGCTTCTGGTCCACAGCATGGGTTAAAATCTATAAGAAGGAAGGTGTCTATCCACAGGCAGCATTTTCTTCTTATCAGTTCTCATCAGTGTCAAGCTGACCTCTGGATTTTTAGTGAAGAATCTATTGTAAGGGGTTTAGCCAGACAGGTCTTTTCTGCAAGTGTGTTAGAAACATACTTTCAAACCGTGGTGTTAAGCAGCACAATGGGCTTTTTAATCCGCTTATAAATGTGAAGATGACATCTGAGACTGTAATTTGCGTGATTGTGTGCCACTATAAAGATTTCACATCACCCCTAAACACCAGACTGGAAACTTCCACTAGCACACTTGCTGATGTGAAACCTAGCAGATGAGAATTAATCCCCTCACGTAAATTAGTGTAACTAGTAAGTTTCTACCTCCTGTCCTACAATAAGCTTTAGAGGTATTTTTCCAGCCCTCCTCCCCCCCCCCACACATACATATATACAGAGAGAGAAAAAAAAAACATTGTAGATTCACCAATAATGTTTAGTAATTCTTCGCAACCATTTATATAGAAATCATAAAACAAATAAAAAAAGAAGCTAAACTAAATTATTCAGTTACATGTGGTCATTCCAAAGAGCAGGAAAACTATTAAGGTAAGAAGCAACACATTGTCACTCTTAGGGAATTTGTAGGTACTGCAGAAATCCAAAGCAAATTATAGGCAGACTTTCCAAACACATTCCAAGGATAGCACAGACTTGTCTGTCCAGCCATGAACCTGAGTGTTTGAGAAGCCTCTGTCATGATCCTGGACCATTTGCCACTCTATAAACAGCTCCTTCACAGCTGCAGATGTCCAACTTGGCCTTATCCACCAGCTGACGGCAGTGTGGAGCTGGGTGTGTCAGGAATTCACATAGTGATACAGGAGCACTGTACACACACCCAGGCACACAATTCCAATGCATACAATAGCATCTTCATTCAGAGGGCTTTAATAAGCAAAGCAGCTTTTCAGGAAGTTTATTTCTGATACATATAATGATCACATGTAAATACAGGTAACAAACAGATGTTTGTCAACTGCTTATATGAACTTCATTTGTAAAAAAAAAAAAAATGAATGTAAAAAAAAATGGCAGATTTAATAGGGAGAAGAAAATATCACTATAAAAAATTACTTTATATATCATTTAAACATCCAACATATTCCTTGACCTCTCTGTCCACTTGCAGACTCTAGATGTACAGGGTGATGTAGCTCTCCTATGCTCAGCACTACAGTGCTGGGCAAGCTCAGTTTGGAGAATGTCAGTTAATAGCGCTCAGCCAATGGCAGCAGTGGAGCTAGGAGGCCCTGTAAATAGCCAAAAATGTTAGCAAACAGACTACTTACTAGGCAGGGGTGGGGAGTTACACTCCTGGACTGGCACTATAACGACTACACTGTGCAGTATTCAATTAGTTAATACAGCAATCACTATAATAATTGATGTTATTTAATTTATTTCTCAATACAACAGTGTACACACTGTTTACATAATGTCCATTATGGTTTGTGAAAAGTCAGAAAAGGTTTATTACTTTAATATTAAGAATTATGATGTGGAATTGCCGGACTGAGTTCTAGGACTATAATCAGTAGCTAACTTTTCTATACAGTTGGTTGCTGCACCTGTTTGTTTACACTTCATGTTAACTGCCGCATATGTTTATATTTTCATCCCCTATCATGCTCTTTTGAGTCCAAAGATGCTTTTACTACGCTCCTTGTGAAATCACCGCAGATTGACGGAGTCTGACGCTTATAAATACAGGAAATGCCTCAATCCCAAACAATGAATTTGGTTAAAAAAGAACGAATACAGACATTTGTGGAGAAACGTAAGAAAGAAAGAATGAAAAACAAAAAGGGCATCAGCATTAATCCTGTATGCCCCAGGGGTAAAACCAATACATTGTAAATGTCACATAATCCCACTGATACAATACTCATGACTACAACAGTGGGATTTCTATATACACTGCTGTAAGAAAGTATGATTAATGACTCCCTTAAATTTACAGTTGCTTGAGTGCGAGCTGCATTTTCCTCTGTGTCACTACACCACGATTACTATTCATGATCATTGACAGACTAGATAAACATTTATTTCCTCTGAATGGTAAGGTACCAGTTTAAAAGATTACCCAAACTTCCTGTAGCTCATATGTCAGAGAACTGTGTCTGAGCAGAGACAATGGCTAAGTATCCAAGAGAACTGTTGGTAGTTCATGAGTCCTTAATTTTACTTACACTAATACTCCCTAGTATTCTCTGTAGCAGTACTTTTAAACCACTGTACATAGAACCTGTGGTTTCCAGACCGGTTTTCAAAACTCCCTTTAGGCGGACATGGCAATGTTTGCCAACATCACAATCTGGTCCCCAAAGACAAAAGTGCAATATGACTTTCCATTTAGAATAAAATCCTAGGCAAGATGGTTATGATGACACAGACCATCACCGATTCTTAAGGGGTTAAGGAGTTCTCCAAGGAATTTATGATTGCCCAGTTATTTGTGTTCCTTGAGGTGAATATCACAAGATTCTGCCCAAATTAAGGCAAACTCCTTCTCAGGAAGTCCTGTGATACTCAGACAGGAATTAAGGACTTTTTTCAGCATGAACTCAAATGGCCCTTTTAACTGTGCTGTTAAACATTACTAGTTGCCTCATAAATTGTTAGAGCAGTTTCTAATCTGATGTTTCTTTAGGCCTCTTGTGATGATATTTGCGCTCTATGTCTGACAAAATACCACTTTCATATTCAAGTTATATCAAAGATATTCACTAATATGATCAGTAACAATATAATATTAATTTACACTGCTCAAAAAAATAAAAGGGAACACTTAAACAACACAATGTAACTCCAAGTCAATCACACTTCTGTGAAATCAAACTGTCCTCTTAGGAAGCCACACTGAGTGACAATCAATTTCACATGCTGTTGTGCAAATGGGATAGACAACAGGTGGAAATTATAGGCAATTAGCAAGACACCCCCAATAAAGGAGTGGTTCTGCAGTTGGTGACCACAGACCACTTCTCAGTTCCTATGCTTCCTGGCTGATGTTTTGGTCACTTTTGAAGGCTGGCGGTGGTTTCACTCTAGTGGTAGCATGAGACGGAGTCTACAACCCACACAAGGGGCTCAGGTAGTGCAGCTCATCCAGGATGGCACATCAATGCGAGCTGTGGCAAGAAGGTTTGCTGTGTCTGTCAGCGTAGTGTCCAGAGCATGGAGGCACTACCAGGAGACAGGTCAGTACATCAGGAGACGTGGAGGAGGCCGTAGGAGGGCAACAACCCAGCAGCAGGACCGCTACCTCCGCCTTAGTGCAAGGAGGAACAGGAGGAGCACTGCCAGAGCCCTGCAAAACAGGTGGGGGTTGTGCTTACTGCCCAACACCGTGCAGGACGTTTGGCATATGCCAGAGAACACCAAGATTGGCAAATTCGCCACTGGCGCCCTTTGCTCTTCACAGATGAAAGCAGGTTCACACTGAGCACATGTGACAGACGTGACAGAGTCTGGAGACGCCGTGGAGGACGTTCTGCTGTTTGCAACATCCTCCAGCATGACCGGTTTGGCAGTGGGTCAGTAATGATGTGGGGTGGCATTTCTTTGGGGGGCCTCACAGCCCTCCATGTGCTTGCCAGAGGTAGCCTGACTGCCATTAGGTACCAAGATGAGATCCTCAGACCCCTTGTGAGACCATATGCTGGTGCGGTGGGCCCTGGGTTCCTCCTAATGCAAGACAATGCTAGACCTCATGTGGCTGGAGTGTGTCAGCAGTACCTGCAAGACGAAGGCATTGATGCTATGGACTGGCCCGCCCTATCCCCAGACCTGAATCCAATTGAGCACATCTGGGACATCATGTCTTGCTCCATCCACCAACGTCACGTTGTACCACAGACTGTCCAGGAGTTGGCAGATGCTTTAGTCCAGGTCTGGGAGGAGATCCCTCAGGAGACCATCCGCCACCTCATCAAGAGCATGCACAGGCTTTGTAGGGAGGTCATACAGGCATGTGGAGGCCACACAAACTACTGAGCCTCATTTTGACTTGTTTTAAGGACATTAAATCAAAGTTGGATCAGCCTGTAGTGTGTTTTTCCACTTTAATTTTGAGTGTGACTTAAAATCCAGACTTCCTTGGGTTGAAATATTTGATTTCCATTTTTTAAGTTTTGTGTGATTTTTATGTGAAGAACAAAGTATTTCAGAAGAATATTTAATTCATTCAGATCTAGGATGTTATTTTTGTGTTCCCTTTATTTTTTTTGAGCAGTGTATATCAGAATAAGGCAAAAAAGAAATTCTCCAGGCACTCAAGACGCAGGTAGTTTTAATAGAACAGAATAGAGCAAGCTTGACAAAGACCTCTTTTCAGGTCGAAACGTTGCTGCTCTTTTCTGTTCTATTAAAACTGCCTGCGGCTCAACCCCTTAAGGACACATGACATGTGTGACATGTCATGATTCCCTTTTATTCCAGAAGTTTGGTCCTTAAGGGGACCTTGAGTGCCTGTAGAATTTATGTTTTACCTTATCTTTGTAGGATTGCTGGTCCTGCTCCAGAACACCAGGTGGCTGCTGGGATTGAGTGTGGCTACTATCTTTATTATTGCAACTTTATATCAGAATAGTAATTTAACAGACTTGCTATATTTACACAAACTTAGCAAAGCAAGAAAAACAAACACCCCCCAAAAACTATTGTGCTGAGCTAGAGATTCTTCCCAAATCTGCTCATTAGGGTGTCATTTTAGCATGTCTGTTGTTAATCAATATTAAGTGAACAAATCGCCAAAAATCAATATGTACAGATTCTGGTGTTGTGTTAGTTTTGGTTTAATATGTCAGCAAACATGAATGCAGGAAAACTTGGTGACTGTTTGTAGGCAAGGTGACTGCAAATTTGATCACATCTGGTTAAAATCCATAACACTAAACTAAAGCAAAATAAGGAAATTTGAAGACATTGTTTTGGACTTAAAGGACCACTATAGACACTCAGATCACTTCAGCTCAATGAAGTGGTCTGGGTGCCAGGTCCCCCTAGTTTTAACCCTGCAGCTGTAAACATAGCAGTTACATTGAAGGTTAATCCAGGCTCTAGTGGCCGTCTCCCTGACAGCCACTTCTGCGATCCTCAACGCGAAAATCGCATTGAGGACATGCTGATGTCCACAGGGAAGCATTGATAATGCTTTCCTATGAGCGGTTTGAATGCGTGCACGGCTCTGGCCGCACATGCGCATTCGGAGCTGACGTTGGCAGGGGGAGGAGAGGTCACCAGCACCGATGGAGCCCGGCGCTGGATTAAGTTAAGTGGCTGAAGGAGCAGGAATAGGGCCCTGAGGGTGGTGTCCTAATAACCCGTACTATAGTGCTCCTTTAAAGGGACACTCCAGGCACCCAGACCACTTCTGCTCATTGGAGTGGTCTGGGTGCCAACTCCCACTACCCTTAACCCTGCAAGTGTAATTATTGCAGTTTTTCATAAACTGCAATATTTACATTGCAGGGTTAACTCCACCTCTAGTGGCTGTCTATTAGACAGCCACTAGAGGTCACTTCCTGGGTTCTAGCACAGGTTTCCTGTGCTAGAGCGTCGCTGGACGTCCTCACGCTGTGTGTTTTCACCCCTTCAGTAACCGGGGATTGGTGAGTGGGAGGGAGAGGGACCCTCCAGTGCCAGAAAAACGGATCGTTTTTCTGGCACTGGAGTTTCCCTTTAATGTCAACAGTGCAAAGATCTGTGCAGCCCTAGTGTTGCTCAATCCTTGCAAACTGCACAAACGCACTTACCATATATTCAACCACTTTCCTCACTATTCTGACACAAACTGTGTAACCCTGGTTAGCAAGCCTTTCTGAACACCAGCCAGTAATAATTAACACATTACATATACCTTGGCATTTCAATCTAAAATAAATGTGAGGATGCAGTATACATTAAGCTGTGATTGCCTAGCAACATCTTGCATTTCATTAAAGATCTTCATGAAACTCAATCTTCCTGCAACAAAACTAGTGGTAGCTTATAAATGGACCATGTATACAATGAACCTCCTTGAGCTTTTTGTTTTTACCTCCCACTAACATAAAGAATGTTTCATCTGCTGGACGGATACGGACACGCCTACGTGCCTCCTACACTGTATTTAAACTTATCAAAAATAGGAGCACTCACAGGCCTTTTTTTCAATAGATAATATTCTTTAATTTACTTACAACTAGTGATAATCACATTTATGATCATCTATTGGCCTTTTCAAAGATCTTGATTATACATTGGAGAAAAGCCCTTTGAGTGCTCCTATTATTGATATATTAAAAAATATATAAAATTGAATTTATATATACCTATCAACAGTAACTAAACATGAGTTCCTCATACATATTCTCCTTGATATATTAAAAGGGGATTCTAATCAAATCTCCCAACATTTAAAATGTAAAAAAGGAGACGTGATGTTAGGGATGTGAGTAGGGTTGTGGCCTGGGGCAAAGCTGTTCTAAAATATTAGAAAAATATATGCAACTAAAATGTAATTTAAAACAATGTATCTTATTTACATAGACTAATTTCTAAACACATTTTTGGAAGTTTAACCCCGTAACCCCTTAAGGACACGACATGTGTGACATGTCATGATTCCCTTTTATTCCAGAAGTTAAGCAATTGTCCAAGTTCTAAACCAAAACAAAACCGAGAATTTTAGCTATATGTCAGTTCAACCATAATTTACTGCTTTCATATTAAATGCACCCACACCTTATATCATTTTGTTCATGAGAAATAGGGTTTTCATTTCACATCAAATATTTATATATGGAACACAAAAAAAAAAAAAAAACACTAATTAAAGGATCACTATAGTGTCAGGAAAACAAATGGGTTTTCCTGACACTATAGTACCCTGAGGGTGTACCCTGAGGGTTAAAACCCCTTCAGTTACTCACCTTCTTCCATCGAGGGGCTCCCTTACCTCTCCTCCCCCGCCGTCGCCAGCTCCCCTGTCTGACGTCAGTGGAGCGGAATGCGCATGCGCGCACGCGCGCATTCAAAGTGTCCATTGGAAAGCATTTTTCAATGCTTTCCTATGGACGCTCAGCGTGATGGAGGCATGATATGCCTTCAGCGTCGCAGATGCGCCTCTAGTGGATGTCCGGAAGACAGCCACTAGAGGCTGGCTTAACCCCAAATGTAAAAATAACAGTTTCTCTGAAACTGCTATGTTTACAGCAGGCAGGGTTAACCCTAGAGGGACCTGGCACCCAGACCACTTAATTGAGCTGAAGTGGTCTGGGTTACTATAGTGTCCCTTTAAATCTAAAAAAGTGAGAAAATAAACATCATGTTATTTCCAAGTTCTGCATGACATTTTAACAGTGAATTGCCTAATACTGTTGGTTTTTACTTCAATAAAATACACATATTTGTGTTCAGCAATGTCTTACAAGTGCAATGATGCCCCCCACGTATAGGTTTTATGGGGTTTTGGAAAGTATTAGGATAAAAAATATATCGCTTCTTCCTGTTCAGTACCGTATATACTCGAGTATAAGAGTTTTTCAGCACATTTCTTGTGCTGAAAAACACCAACTCTACTTATACTCGAGTCAATGTCTGTATTATGGCAACTTACATTGCCATAATACAGACAAGGACCGCTGGGCTCATTACAAGCCCAGCGGTCCTGTTGGGGGCTGCAGAGAGCTCTTACTTACCTCTCCTGCAGCTCCTGTCAGCTCCCTTCTCTCACCTCCGGACCGGTCAGCTCCTCTGTCAGCTCCACTGTAAGTCTCGCGAGAGCCGCGAGACTTACAGTGGAGCTGACAGGGGAGCTGACTGGACCGGAGGTGAGAGAAGGGAGCTAACAGGAGCTGCAGGAAAGGTAAGTAAGAGCTCTCTGCCAGCCCTCTCCTACACAGCCTCCCACTGGACCACCAGGGAATGAGAGCCCCCCTCCCTGACAACCTAACAAGCTGGGAGGGGGGATGAAAAAAAAATATCTTTCTAAATATTAAAATAAAAATAATTGAAAATAAACTAAAAAAATTAAAAATGCCCTCCCCCCACCCAGTTCACACACACACACACTACACACACACACACTGCATTATACACACACACACTGCATTATGTATACACACACACACACACTCATACAAGCACACACTCTGCGTTATATATACACACACACATGTAAATATATCTGTAATATACCTCAATCCAAAAATCCTTCAGCAGCATTTTCTGTGGGGGCGGTAACAGGTCTGTCAACAACTTAAAGATGGCTGTTCTCCAAGTTTAATATGTGACATGACGTATTTTTTATCAAACAGAGATGTTATGAGCATTTTTCATTGTGCATAATGAAAAACTGGCCAGGGGAATGGTAATTTGCAAGACTTTTTTCATAGGCATGACCTTGCATTGTTTTATGTGAAAAGGCTATTTGCATAATATCACAAATAGAAAAGCTGATGAACTATTCAAAGATTCTATGTCACTGGCCCTTTTAGCCTGGTGTCATAAAACATGGCAGAAAAAAAAACCAACAAAAACCAGGCATGTTGATGGATTATTAAAATATCTGACAATACACAAGTTCCCAAGGCAACGCTAGCCTATTTCAAATACTACTCATTTATCGCGCATCCACGCAGTCTCATGGACTTTTAAAATTGTCTAGGCCGTTGCCCTGGGGAAAAAAAGAGTGGATAAAAATTGATGATTTTAAAAAAATAAAAAAATATGGCAAACCATTTCAGGTTAAATTCTTTTAAAGACATTTTGATGAACCACTTCAGTTAACAAACACTGATGTTTAAGCACATACAAGAATATGTAATATATATATATATATATATATATATATATATATATATATATATATATATATATATATATATATATATTTATTTTAAAGGGACACTATAATACCAATCAATGGAGATGTCTAGGTGCTATGTCCCCACATTTCAACCTTGCAGCTGAAAACATTACAGTTCTACAAAACAGCAATGTTTTCATTGCAATGTTTAAAGTGGTTCTGTCACCTCAAACTTGCCTTTCTCCTGTTGTTTTCTCTTCCACTTTTTCATTCCTTTATTTCTAATCTTGCATAGTTACATAGCTGAAAAGAGACTTGCGTCCATCAAGTTCAGCTTTCCTCACATATGATTTTGCGGTTGATCCAAAAGAAAGAAAAAAAACCCAGTCTGAAGCGCATCCAATTTTGCAACAAACTAGGAAAAAAATCCTTCTTGACCCCAAAATAGCAGTCAGATGTCTCCTTGGATCAAGCAGCTATTACCCCACTAATTAGAAATTATATCCCTGTATGTTATGTTTTTGCAAGTATTTATCCAATTGCAGTTTAAACCTCTGTATAGACTCTGACAAAACCACCTCTTCAGGCAGTGAATTCCATATCCTTATTGCTCTTACTGTAAAAAAACATTTTCTTTGCCTTATGAAAATCTCCTTTCTTCTAGCCTAAATGTGTGACCTCGTGTCCTATGTATAGCCCTGTTTATGAATAGATTTCCAGATAATGGTTTGTATTGGCCCCGAATATATTTGTATAATGTTATCATATCCCCTCTCAGCGCCGTTTTTCCAAACTAAAGAGATTTACATTTTTAACCTTTCTTCGTAACTAAAATGCTCTATTCCTTTTATCAATTTTGCAGCTCGTCTCTGGACTTTTTCTAGTGCCATGATATCTTTCTTTAGAACAGGTGCCCAAAATTGCACAGCATATTCAAGGTGTGGTCTATTTTCCTTTAAGACATAGAAAGTAGGGACAAAAAGTGTAGCTCATTAAGGTAGGATATTTATGAAATACTCATATTAACTCTGTTGGAATTTCACTGAAATTCCAGCCCAGTCAAGAGATATACTGAGACAAAGTAGAGGCTACTTTGTATCAGTATATTTCCTACTAACACTTCTAGATACTGGGTGGAGCTACCCCTGTAAAGAAGTGTCAATCCTGCTTGCGAGATCCTCCATAGACCTCAATGCTGCAGAAGAGGAGCGGCTGGAAGAAGATGGTGGCGTCTGTGAGGGACAGGATCCTATAAGTTAAACACACCTTTGCTTGTCCTCCTGGCCACCAGACTCCCTGGCAGATATATCACTGTCAGGGGTCTTTGCAAATTCTGCAAAGTCGCCTCACTGACAGTGCTGCCTTAAAGGGACACTCCAGGCACCCAGACCACTTCTGCCCATTGGAGTGGTCTGGGTGCCAACTCCCACTACTCTTAACCCTGCAAGTGTAATTATTGCAGTTTTTTTTATAAACTGCAATAATTACCTTGCAGGGTTAACTCCACCTCTAGTGGCTGTCTACTAGACAGCCACTAGAGGTCACTTTCTGCTCTATAGCACAGGAAACCTGTGCTAGAGCGTCGCTGGACGTCCTCACGCTGTGTGAGAACCTCCAGCGTCGCTCAAATCCCCATAGGAAAGCATTGAAATTAGTTTTCAATGCTTTCCTATGGGGAGACCTAATACGCATGCGCGGCATTGCCGCGCATGCGCATTAGGTCTCCTCGGCCGGTGGGCGGGATCAGTCTCGCCCACCGGCCAACGCAATGGAGAGGAGGAGCGTCGCGGAGGAGGAGGCAGCGACGAGGGACATCGCCGCTGCCTCAGGTAAGTGACTGAAGGGGTTTTCACCCCTTCAGTACCTGCGGATTGGTGGGTGGGAGGGAGAGGGACCCTCCAGTGCCAGGAAAACTGGAGATTCCCTTTAATGCAAGCTCCACTATCTTAACAAACAAAACAAGGTAAAGCATAGATTGGCTCAATTCCGATGATCTCATTCAAAGAGGCAGGGCCAGCCACAGACACTGGCGCTGTGAGGGAGAAAATGTTAAAAAAATATATATTTTTTTTTCTCCTCCCTGCAGGTGGTCACCTAAGCGTCCACCAGGGCACTATAGTGTTATAGTATATGTATTCCTAATGCTATTGTGTTCCTTTCAATAAAACAATTTAAATGGGCACTAAAGGCACCATAATAACTTTAGCTAAATGAAGCAGTTTTGGTGTATAGATCATATCCTTGCAGTCTCACTGCTCAATTCTCTGCCATTTAGGCGTTAAATCACTTTGTTTATGTATTATCAGACTGTGTACATTGTAGTGTCTCTCCCCGAGCTGTAAAGTGCTGTGAAATTTATTGGCACTTCATGCATACTAATAAAATGTATGCTGGTTAGCAAAGTTACAAAAATTGAAGCAGATAAATAAGTATGCTATATATAATCTAATAGCTGTGATTTATTCCAGGAATGCCTCTACAATACCGTCAGAACTGTATATTTACATATCTAAAACCAAGCTTTAACAAATTATGGGCTCATGGTCACCATAGTGACTATAAATTGTGTCCAGGCGCCTAGAATTTGGTAAGTGCAATACTTTATTTTGATTCTCACTGTTCTGGTTTTCATCCATATTGTGCATGTAGGCAGTAAGCAGGCAGCCTTATAAAAAGTTGAATCACACCAATAGGACAGGCTGTCTACATAAATTATTAATTCTCTACAACACATTAAGTAAAAGAATTTCTCATAGTGTCTTCATCTGACAAAAAAAAAAAAACAAATATGCAAATGAAAGGAAAATAATGTCAGGAATACACTATAGAGCTAAATAGCCGTTTAGATGGCCGTCCCACATTGTCCCCTGTTAAAAAGGTACTTTGGCTCACTTTTATCCAGCACCTTGACTGAGATCGTCAATCTTACTTACCAATGGAAAGCATTGGGAGGCTATTGCGCATGTGTGCCAAAACACGGTGATCAATTCATCTCTTTGAGGAGCATTCAGCACCTTCATGCAAAGTGTCCGCCTGAGTGACTACCACTAGACGTCTTACCTGGCAGTAATGTAAACACTGCCTTTTCTGTAAAAAGGCAGTGTTTACATTAAAAAGCCTGCAGGGACAGGCAGTAGACACCAGAACAAATACATTAAACTGTAGTTGTTCTGGTGAATATAGTGTCACTTTAAGTCTACTATACAATCTAATAAAATTCATACTTCAGCTGTATTATTACGTAGAGTAATGAAACTGCTTGGAAGTGAGGTTTTTACCCAGCACAGGACACTGATCTACTACATACCATCTGTCACAAGGACTGTGCGTGGTCTAATCATAGGCTTCTCATAGAAAAGCTGTGATTGGACCTATTGCCAGCTCAGATTGCATACGATTGCTCGGGGCTGGCGAGGGGAGGGAGTGAGGTGATTTTTTATTTTTTTTTGTGTCCACTGGGTGGGAGGGGATGTATTTTGCCAGAATGCAGTGCAACAACAGATGCAAAATATGCACAGAATTGACATACTGACAATTGACATTTCATATATATTCTACCTTTATGAAATACTCAAAATGTATGATGAGGTAACAAAAAAATAAAATAAAATGAACAGCCTAGATGTAGGAATTATTTTAAATGGCTACCAAATGCGTAGCAATAGATCAAGGAAGAAATAAGTCTTGAAGATTTAAAAACACGTATAAATACAAGCAGAATAGGTAGGCAAAGTGAGTCTTATCCACTGTAAAAACTATGGTCTCAATTTAATATTTTCGGATAAGCTTTTCAAATTATGTAACATTTTGGGATAAACCTTTAAAATTTATTTTTGATTGTTTTCTTTTTCACCTCAAAATATTAAATTCTAGAGGCCTATATTGTAAACAAACAAGCCAGCATTTTAGCAGACCTTCAAAGTTTAATGTATGTCCTTATCAGAATCTGGCTTGTACAGATTGAATACAAGTGAGAATTACAGTCTGTATGTGGCTGTCAGAAGATGTTATGGCTTCTTCCTGTGGCCTATGAAGTCATAAACTTCCTGACACCATATAAACACCTCTTTCTACAGAGTGGGACATATAAACAAATCTATGGCCTCTATACCTTCTCTCTGACACTGCGTGGCTTGTGTGAGGATCATGTAAAATTGCATTCTTTTCCTGCTATTGTCTACACTTCCCATGAGCTCAGATTACTCTTGACTGCCAGAAATGAGTCTCCAGGCCGTGAATTGTGCAGTCTGCACTAGTGTCTGTTGCCAAGCAGGGCTGTAATGCTTTGAAAACAAACCACAGCTTGCGATGTGTACTAGATGGTATATTTTGTTAATGCTCACTGCATAGGACCCCTCCTTCCCTCCTGCAGAACAGTCTTTTCCATCAAGATTCAACATACACAATGTACTTCACAGCTACAGTGAATGTTCAGCTTCTTAAAAAGCCAACACTTAAGTGGACCTGCCACCCATACATAGGTAGATAACAGGTACAGCTTTTGGTAAGTTATAAACAGAGATAAGGAGGAATTCCTCCTCTCTCCATGTGAAATGTTTGCATCCTTGCTGGGTATGTGCACCAACAATTCACAGAGTTGAAAGGAGCACATTTTCTCCCAAACAATTATTTGGTGTGAAAAATCACAAACCTCCTGCATAAAGATGTATAATGATGTAAAATAAGAGATTCATACTGATATTGATGAACGCTCGTACCTCGCAATGTGCGCCTAAATATATCACTGTATTGCACGGTCATGCCAAAAATAAATAATAATAAAAAATAAAAACAAATCTCAAACCTCAAAACACCAGCCCCCTTTTGCAGTAGGCAAAAGTGCTTACATTCTCTTTTTTCTTCTAACTGGGTGAGAAAGATCATGAAGCAGAGTGCACTAGAGTCCTATATCTAGACGTGAGCAAAGATGCACAGTCTAAACCACATAATTCATTAATGCTGCTTTGGGGAGAAATGATACAGCTAAAACTTCCAACTTACTCAAGATTTTCATTTATTTCTCAAGAATAATAGGTGATTGAAAGTCGTGTACAGACCAGAAGTGTAACAAGTAGAGAGAGTGTACAGTACAAAGCAATAAAAATAGCCATTTCCTACCTTAAAATCTTCAAGCTGCTGCTTGATAGACTCTACTTCAGTGCCAACCACCCCTTGAAGAGCACTGCTGCCCTCTGCAGTTTCAATTTGGTGCTTCAGTTCTTTCTGTTTCTTGTTGAAGTCGTCCACCCGGTTGAAAGTGGATTGTAGCTGCTCTTGACGATTCCTGCCCCTTTCTGTTAATTTAGCACACTGCTTATTTAGAGTCCCAAGCTCCCTCATTAGTCCTATGAGGTCAGGACCTCCCTCATTCTCCAGCATAACCCTGCATTTTTTCTCTGAGCACTCAATGTCTGATTTTAGGCCTTGTAGAGTCTCTATGAATTTTTGAACAACTTCAGTTTGTGACTTTAGGCTGTCTAAATCTCTACCAACAGGGCACATATTGTCTAGCTCATCATCCAGATCGGTCAGTTGGGAAAACATCTCACGAACATTAGAGTGGAACTGTCCAATTCCTTGTAATTTGCTCTCCATATTTGAGCAGCACTCATTAACTTCCTGCTTAACATTCTCAAAGTCCTGTTCCACAGCTTCTACCTGACGTACAAGGTGGGAGACATCAGATCCCTCAGGAGCATCTTCCGTCAAGCCCTGGATTAGGTCTTTCAGATACTTGACTTGTGGGTCTAATGTTTGGAGCATGTCTTGCTGGGTTCTCATATTTTCTAAATTTTTACTGCTGCATGCTTGAGGACCAAGGGTAGCATATATTTCTAAAATGTGTTTGGCTCCTTCCAGCTTTTTCTCAACATTTTTAAAAGTGTCCTTCAGTTCTTTTAGTCTAACTGACATTTCTTCAATAGATTCTGATTTGTTGTGCAATTGTTCTGTAATGTTGTCCATCCTTTGGTTGATAACTGCTTTCTGTTCCAGTATTTCACTGTCATCTACTTCAGCTGCCTCAGTTAGAAGGTCAGCAGAGTTGTTCAATATGTCAAGTAGAGACCGTTTTTTGTCAGTATCACTTTGAAGAGCCTTTGCACGAAGAAGCTGGGCTTCAAGCTGCACTGGATCAAGACTCACCTCCATTTTTATTACTTGTGCTTCACAATCTTCTAACCAAGGAACTAAATCTTCCACGTTTCGTCCATACTTCTGGGCCTTCTGCAAACAGTCCTTCAGTCTGCTATGTCTTTCAGTTGCTTTCTTAACCAGCTCTTCCCAGTTTGACTTCAGCCCTGTAAGCTGATTTTGTAGGCCAGTCTTTTCGTCACCAGGTTGTGATGACATTACCAGAGATTCACCTTCATTTACAATCATTTCATATGATCCACTGTTTTGGTTTAAACTCTTCTGAAATTCTTCCTGCTCATGAAGAAGAGTTTGCAATGTTTCGAACTTGGAAGACACAGGGGAACTTTTGGCTAGCTGCAACCGTTTTTCATCCAACCAGTTTCTTAACTCATCAAACATCTGCTGGAATTGCTGGGAATTGGCAAGGGCTGACTGAAGACGATTCACACGATCCGCTGCAAGGCATAACAAATAAAATTACTATATTAATACAATAATAGACAGTTTTAACTGAGAATATGCTACAAAAAATATAATTATATCTCTGTAGTATACAGATGTGTTTCCAAAAACAGATTTTAATAAACAACCCAATTACTGAATAATCCAATCATAAACATTAAACTGGTGCAGGCCGGAAAAATTTGGTTTGGCTGCATCATTCCACCAAGGAAAAATGTTTTGTCTGGGTGGACCGAAATTTATCCTTTTACTGTTTTGACTTGGAAGATACGATCATTTCAGAAAAACGGTATAGACGAATCAAAAGGGTGCAGTAATGCGCCAATGTACTGCAAAATATATACATATTGATATTATGCATATATTTTCCAGTACACTGCCAGTTGCATTTTTCCGTCATTTGGTCCATAGATCAAGTGATGAGAACTAGCCAATAGACGGGAAAAACAGAAGAGAAGTAAAAAAAAAAAAAAAATATATATATATATATATATATATATATATATATACATATATATATACATATATATGTATTAAATATATAAATATAGATTTACCGTATATACTCGAGTATAAGCCGACCCGAATATAAGCCGAGGCCCCTAATTTTACCCCAAAAAACTGGGAAAACTTATTGACTCGAGTATAAGTCTAGGGTGGGAAATGCAGCAGCTACTGGTAAATTTCTAAATAAAATGAGATCCTAAAAAAAATATATTAATTGAATATTTATTTACAGTGTGTGTATAATGAGTGCAGCGTGTGCGTATGAGTGCAGCGTGTGCGTATGAGTGCAGCGTGTGCGTATGAGTGCAGCGTGTGCGTATGAGTGCAGCGTGTGCGTATGAGTGCAGCGTGTGCGTATGAGTGCAGCGTGTGCGTATGAGTGCAGCGTGTGCGTATGAGTGCAGCGTGTGCGTATGAGTGCAGCGTGTGCGTATGAGTGCAGCGTGTGCGTATGAGTGCAGCGTGTGCGTATGAGTGCAGCGTGTGCGTATGAGTGCAGCGTGCGTATGAGTGCAGCGTGTGTGTATGAGTGCAGCGTGTGTGTATGAGTGCAGCGTGTGTGTATGAGTGCAGTGTGTGTGTGTGTATGAATGCAGTGTGTGTATGAGTGCAGTGTGTGTATGAATGCAGTGTGTGTGTATGAGTGCAGTGTGTGTATGAATGCAGTGTGTGTGTATGAGTGCAGTGTGTGTGTATGAGTGCAGTGTGTGTATGAGTGCAGTGTGTGTGTATGAGTGCAGTGTGTGTGTATGAGTGCAGTGTGTGTGTGTATGAGTGCAGTGTGTGTGTGTGTATGAGTGCAGTGTGTGTGTGTGTATGAGTGCAGTGTGTGTGTATGAGTGCAGTGTGTGTATGAGTGCAGTGTGTGTGTATGAGTGCAGTGTGTGTGTATGAGTGCAGTGTGTGTGTATGAGTGCAGTGTGTGTGTATGAGTGCAGTGTGTGTGTGCAGTGTGTAGTGTGTGTGTATGTGTGCAGTGTGTGTGTATGTGTGCAGTGTGTGTGTGTGTGTGTTGCAGAGCTTTGGTGGGGGGTGGGCAATGTTATTATTTTGTAAATTATTTTCATATTTTTTTATTATTCTTTCTTATTATTATTTATTTAATTTTTTTTTTTTATTTTTTTATTATTATTATAATTTTTTATTTTTTTTTCGTCCCCCCTCCCTGCTTGATATATGGCAGGGAGTGGGGCTCTCCTTCCCTGGTGGTCCAGTGGCATTGGCAGTTCAGTGGGGGGGGTGGAGGGGGGCTGGCAGAGCTGTAACTTACCTGTCCTGCAGCTCCTGTCAGCTCTCTCCTCCTCCGCGCCGTCCGTGCAGTTCTTCTGTCAGCTCCCAGTGTAAATCTCGGCTCTCGCGAGATTTACACTGGGAGCTGACCGAGGTGCTGAACGGACGGCGCGGAGGAGGAGGGAGCTGACAGGAGCTGCAAGACAGGTAAGTTACAGCTCTGACAGCCCCCACAGCCCCTGTCTGTATTATGGCAATGCAAATTGCCATAATACAGACTACTGACTCGAGTATAAGCCGAGTTGGGGTTTTTCAGCACAAAAAATGTGCTGAAAAACTCGGCTTATACTCGAGTATATACGGTACATTTTTTTACTGCTCCTCCTTTGTTTTTTCCTTATCACTTCACACTTGATCTATGAATAAAAATCAACATTGTTGACAATGGCGGCCCCCTGACAATCAATTATCTTGTGCCCATTTAATCATATATTTTTTTGAGGGAACTCTGAATCACAAAACAAACTGCTTCGAAACTGTCTGTTTCTGTTGTTTTGGGATGTGTCCATACAGCACTTTGGAGTTATGGAATCTGGATGACCCACTGATTGCCCAAATTCAGATTAATTGCAATTAGCTTGAAACCAAATGCGCAAGTCCAATAAACATGATAAAATATAGCTTTATTTAAGAACACTAGAAGCCGCAGGGATTCCATAAAATGTTCATGGTAATATTTCTGGAACTATTTTATAAATCATACAGTGAAACTAACCTGCTAAGTCTTCCATTCCTTTGAGGGGCAGTGCAACAGTATCAAGACGTTTTTGAAGCTCATCTTTCAGATATGGTTCTACCACAAGTGCAGATAATTCTGTACACAGGACTTGGGCCTCAGTAACTTCCTGAGCTAGAATCTCCAGGTCAGATCGAATTCCGCTGGTTTCCTGTAGTTGCTGTTTCACAGCTTCAGGCTGAGTGCTAACTGCTGGCTGCTCACTCAGTTTCTTTCCAGCTAGCTTAATTTTATCCATCAGACCCTGAAGGACTTCCTGATACTCTGTACTTTTCACTGTTGCCTGGTCAATCTGTTCAGCCCTGGAATTTAAGCGACTGGTCAAGTCTGTCCATTTCTTGCTAACCGCATGGAACTCGTCTTCCACTTGGCAGGTGGATGGTGATTCATCTCCAGGACCTGTAAGGATCCCATAAGCTGCATGCTTTAGTTCTTCATACTGGTCTTTGCGAGCTTCAAATTCCTTCAACATAAACTAGAACAGAAATAACACGGTAGTGTTTGCACAAATTGACAGATCTGAATAAACAAAGTCAAGAAACAACAAAGCAGAATGTATAAACCAGGAGCTTCTATCCAAAAGAGGAAAGTCATCCTATGTTTATAAGATCTTTTTTTATAAGCAAACGGATGATAAAAAGCTCCTCTACATCTTCCAAGGATTTTATTAATCTTCTGGATTTATAGGCTTATTCTATTTTGGAATTGCATACAATATTAAATGTGTATTAACAAAAAGTCTGCCAAGAAAATATATATATATAATTTTGGATAAGCCAGAAAAACCATACACGTGTAGAAAGACAAAGAAAAGTGTCCTCCTGCAAATCACAACTTAACAAACATTACAATAAAAGCAGTGCTATTGTACAGATTTATAAACAAAATCACTTACAAGGCCTTTAGTCTAGATACCTATAACTATCCCTTTTTTCTTCCCCCAAACACTTGGGAAAACAGAAAGCTAACATACAAGGGAACTCTTGAATTAGGAGTGAAGAAGCAAAGTGCCTTAACTGAATAGATGTTCTGATTAAACAGTTATGCAATTTTGTTTAGACCAACCAATCAGTTCATAAATAGTGTATGTATTATTTTATACCAATACACTAACATCAAAAGATACTTTAAGTAATTCATAGACATTGTTTGTCTTACCTGTACTTGCTGCTTTTGTGCATTTAGCATATTGGGATCGATAGATAGAGGCCCCAGAACGCTCATCATTAATTCTTTCTCATTCAGCCAGGGACGCAACTGGGAACCTGCAGCCTGGAATGTGGCTAGCTGATTAGCAGACTCCTCCAGTTTCTGTTGACGCTCTGACGTTACTTGGTTGGCTCTATCCCATTGTTGGTCTGAAAGGCACGGACAAGAAAATAAGCCTGCTAAATTTACACATCAGAATAACAAATATGGGTGATTACTACCAGTTTATTTTTTATGTTAAAAAATAAATTAAAAATAAAAGCACTTAATATGTTACTCTACCATGACAATACCTAAAACTGGTATCCTAAATGTTCAGTCTTAATTGGCTTTATTTAAGATGCTTATCCCAGCAGAACTATTAGAACTATAAGAGCCAGTGTGCATGGGCTTAGAACCAGTAGTACAGAGCCTTCTTTAAATTGGCTTAAATTTGGGAATCCTGGCAATATTGGTAAAGGATGGGTGGGCTTCCATCCAAAATTAGCATTCCTCTGGCACTGAAATTTCTGTGAAAGGGTCAGAATTACTAGTGTCAGGAGGTTTACACATCCAAATGTTGAAACAAAGGAATGATCTGTCCAGAACAGGTAAGACCACAGTTTTTTTTCATTCAACTCCATTATACAAGGCCCATGGTTCTTGTTTATTAATATTTAATCTTGCTCTTCATGTTACATCTTGGTGAGAGGATAGCACTACACCATAGTTAATAGAAGCTCATCTGCAGTGCTCCTGCCCAAATTTAACCTCTAGCCTCCGCACACTGTAAGTGATAAAGATGGACTATGTTTGGAAATCTATCCCTTCCTTGCTGCCCACCAGCTGCGTTGTCCACCAAAAAATAAATACTTCATGTCAAATTTTTAACTATTTTGTGAGTGGTGCTGGATTCAATGTTGCAAGCAATTTATAAGCTAGCAGCCCCAATCTTCATTGGGAGAATTGTTAACACACTTCAGTCCATTTTGAAGAGAATTTCAGAATTTAAAGCAATTGAGCAACGGCAAGCAGGTGGTGCAATTCAGAGGATGGTATATTTAGTGAACTACTGCAGAGCTCTGCCTCTGAATTGCTCTAAATTAGCCACATTCTTATTATTTCACATTAGACCAAAGACGCGAGATTGGGTAACAGCGACATAAATATTATGTAAGCTTTAAAAAAAAAAAAAGTGAACCAGAGGTTTCACTTTGGAGCTTGATAGAACCATCAAATTCGTAATTTAGCTGCGTAATTTTGCATTTGCAAGTCAAAGTCTATCTTGGACGTGGCAGTTATTGCAGATAGGTTCCATGAATAACAATGGAGTTTCTTTCCTTCCTCACATGCAGTGCTGCATCCTGTTATCACAATATGGGCACGTTTTGGATTTACTTCAAACAAATAAATGTTGCATAGATACAGGACAGTATTGTATAAATACTTTTTTTCCCCTTAAATTCCCATCTATATCCTTACCAAGATTTTCCAGGGTTTTCTTCCAGGTTTCGGCCTCTGGAGAGTTTGGATGTTTCTCTAATAGGTCTCTCAGAGCAGCCTTCAGACTGTTCACTTTTCCAGAACTCTGTTCCAGTTCAGATATGAATTCCTGGAATGGAAAATGGGATAGTGGAAGCCAATTGATATTATGCCAAAGCCAGAAGAAACTAAAATTACTGCATCGTATAGTACATTTAACCCCAATTGCTTGGTCCTAGATAGTTTAGGATTCCTGAAGCCATACACATCTTTGTAAAATTAGTTCTAATTTATATGTAGAAAGTAGCTACACATTGATTATGATATTGCTAACCAGTGAAATTGGAGATACATTTATTTTGTCCACCTCAGTAATATGCTCCATCACCAGCAATATAAACCTTTCATCATCTTCTCTTTGGAATGGAAGAGAACTATTGTGTATCTCTACATGGATCATTTTACTCTCTGCAGTGCAGTAGGCAGGATGGTGGTATGTCTCTACACCATTCCATGTGAATCTTTTTCTATACAGAATGTCAAAAGGCGTCTTGACACTATAAAATATCACTTTATTACTAGACAGTCATTTTCAATCAAAGGCCTCATCCACTAAAGTGTTTTAATGTTATTCCTGGTTACGGTCTTTTGTAAATGACTGTTCCATTCTCACACATAATAGCATTACAAAGTGGTCTCTTCACATTAGACTTCTTCGGAAGTCCCTTACATCAACTCAGAAGTAATAATATAGACTGACCGTTATGTTATTGTACACACATGGTCAAGTGGAGGTGGGTATGCCTTGAATTCTTCTAACATTAAGCATGTGCTATGGTCAGATAATGAGTAGCTCATTTAGTAGACAGTTGGCAGTGAGAGTAGGACCTGCCAAAGATGGGGTACATTGACGTTTGTGGCAGGCTTATGCAATGTATGATCATATAGTGTAACTAAACCCCCATTATTTTTTGCCTAGATTAGGTGTTTTTAATAAAACTAGTCAAATCTGTCAGCATCAAAGTAGCTGTTTAGTTGATAAGTGAGTGCGCTGGATTCTATTTTTACTGTACTTATTGGCCCCCAGCAGCACCCCATTTAAGCATGTTTATGTGAGTGCAGCCAGCCCCTTGTTTTCCCAGATATTATTTGTTAACATGGGTTTGATCAACACTCCAAATATTTTTCATCTATATGTGCACAAGAAAATTACAGTTTTCAGTTAATTCTTTAATAAGTAAATCTTCAAGCTACCACTAACCTTGTTCTGTTTGGCCTGGGCTTTCACTATTTCTGACTTTGTGGGAGAAACATTGACTGCACTCATGACCTTCTCTTTAGATTCCAACCAACTAAGCATGTGATTGGCCTCTTGCTGAACCTTTTGCATTTTCTCCAACAAGGTGGAGAACTGCTCTTCTCGATTCCTTAGTGCAAGCCCAAGAGCTTCATACTTCTGGCTGGTTTCAGAGATGTCACACTGGATACCAGTCAGGTCTAGAAAGAGAAAATATCATGATCGTCACTATACAACAGTAAAATACATCAAAAAAGGAATCAAAATGTAATGTAACACAAACATGCTCACCTTGGCAGGTGTGGTATCCATTAACATTTCCTACAGGGCTCAATGAAGCCATCAGCACAGAGCCTGTACAAAACAAGGAGGCAAAGCAGGGACGTCACAGGCACGTTGGGACAAGAGACAAGGAGGAGAAAGTACGCTTCTAGATTTTGTAAACATAACCCTCCATCATATTAAACTGTCAACCATACCCCACATGGCTCAAAGTCTTAATCAATGAATCCACTAAATCACCCTGTTACCAATCCTAACAATGTCTGCCCAATCCCAACAAATGTCTACAGGTCACAGTAATTTCTTTATGGCATAGCTAAAAATATCACTTCTCTATTGTTCTGGAAGAAAAATAAACGAAACCATAAAACGTTTTCCAAAACTCCATGTGCACTAACCCACCATTTATACTCAGCTCTCTCAAATACTCTCTAACCATCCTCATTCATTGATCCAATTCCAAATCCAGACTATAAACTATTTACCTCCATTACTCCAATGTATCCAATTTGTTCTCATTATTTATATATACCTGTCACTCAGTAGTATGGTATAACTACTATAAGGACATGCTTGTGCATGCAAGTTAACCAATTTCTCAATTTACGGATATTTCAGAAGCTGACAGGCATTAGTCTACATTCAATGAATTACAAAGAGTGTTTTTTGAATTAAAGGTCAGTACTGACAGAATATGGATTGAAAATCAAACACAAGTGGAAATATCATAGCGTATGAAAGAATAAAAAATAATTGACTTGTCCTTTTATGGCCTTCATACAACTAGAACCATACACAAAGCGTTCAAAAAAACAAACTAAAAAAAGGCAATCAAACAGCATGCATGCAAAGAATATCTTATGCCGGGTTTGGCTAGCACTGGCATCTCAGTTCATGAACTACATTTATCATAATGCTTAGCAATCATCAAAAATGTAGTTCAGAAAAATCCAGGGTGCCACGGCAATTGTCATTGTTTCATGCATTTGTTCTTTTTTATTTTTTTCAAAAATGAATGTAAATGAAAAACTGCAAATTTTTATCCCTGCTACAATGGGATAATGTTTCGATAATACTAATCTTATTGTATTATTGTAACCTTTTTTTAATCTTATTTTTTAAATAGAGATAATGGCATATTCTGGGTGTTAGAAAATGATAGTGGAAATATGTCATCCAAAAATTGTGCAACTAGTTATATGCATCGTTTGCCACATAATTCAAAGGTTCGAGTGGCATAGGCTATATTTCAGAAACAATTTCTTAACTAGCACTTCATAAATGGTTACAATCCTATTTGCCACTTATTAATTTAGATTCTACCCTCAGACATTTTAAAACGGTCCTGTCATATATTTTGCACCTTTGCAAATTGAATGTCACACAATGTCAAACTCAAACTAGTCAACAGAAACGGTACACATATGGGATTATTCAATAAGCTGAGAAATGTGGGGAACCGAGAAGGAAATTGCGATTATTTAGGTTAAAAAAAAAAAAAAGCTGAATTGTAACTAGTCTAGTCTGCCCCCCAACTTAAATATTTCGCCTGAAATTTTGCAATTCCCTACTCTATTTTCAGATATTCTGCACTAAGTGAATAACTGTTATTGTGATCTGCTAATAAAAAAGCACCATCTAAATAGTATTTAATTGTGACATATTTTTCTTTGGCACAGTTTATCCACGTTCAGCCAGAACAAAATGCAAGCCAAATATTAATAAAGAATTTAAGAGAATGGCATTGAACTTGTATTAGAGAGTCTACCACATAGAAAGGCATTCATTATTCAAAATCAAAGATGTGGCGACCTTTAGGTTCCACTGAGGAAGATTTAATGAAGTGGTATTGTCAGTTTTTTTGTTTGATAAAGTCTTTTTTATAACAACATGATGGAAACAAATGAAAATCTATTCCCACAGGTAAATTGGTTTGCAATATTATTCCAGTTTGCAGTATGATTTTGTTACTGATCCAAATTAGAAATTCAAAGAAAAAAAAGAATTCTATTTATGAGTAACCTATAGAGCTGAGGCTCGAATTCATGCCAACAAAAGACAAACTATTCTCTTTCATAAGATATTTTGATGGATTTAAAAATACTGGCATTTTATTTTTAGTCTGCACTAGGGAAGATTTGGTGAGAAATGTCATTGTTATTTGCAATGTGTTCTAGGAGACTAATGCTTGTTAAGGGTTCAGGGACTGTCTTTAACCCCTTAAGGACCAAACTTCTGGAATAAAAGGGAATCATGACATGTCACACATGTCATGTGTCCTTAAGGGGTTAAAATAAAGAGCATTGACAAACATCTGCCACTAGCCTACTGGAAATCAGCAAATGTACTAACATTCTCCTATAGCATTGTGAAAGATACTCTTCATATCCAGAAATTGTATTTTAAAGTTTTTAATTTGATGCATTCACTGACATGACATCTCCAGCTTTAGTACACGCTCAGTCTCCTCCACTCTGTTGGCGCAGGGTGACTGCTTTTTCTCCAGTCATCTCTCACAAAGATTTTTAGCTTACAAAAAAAGTAAATTGTGGGCGTGGGGTGGGCACAGCCGGAACACGCATTTCTCAGCAATGGTGCTGCTGTAGAGACCAAAATGTATACAATATACAGATTAGGAACAGCACACACATAAAAATACAGTATTTAATTTTATAAGGCTACTTAAAATCACCTATCTCAGCAAACAAATATGGGGATTCAGTTCCACCATAGTAGTGGTGGGCTTGCACAATATGGCCATATGGTGTAATTGAATCACCATATTTGTTTGCTGAGATTACTGTATTTTTAAGTGTGCGCTGTTCCTTACTTTGTATATATTTAAAGCTTTTTGGTTTGGCATTCACTTAAGATATCTGAAACTACAGGATAACGCGATTCAACTCGCATTCTTCAACTTTATCACAATTGAAGGTTTCTCCAGTCTTTATTTTTCCAATCAGAGAATAATGCCCTATTGGCATTATTTATCACAGCTCACCCCAAAAGAGCTTGGAAAGTGTTCTAAAATTAGGTTTTACTTACCTTAATCCAGTCTGATGTCAATGTAGCCACACCAAGGTCAAATCAAAGGCTTCTAATAAAGAGGCATTTGATTGGTTCATTTAAAATGGCTCAGAGCGTGGGCGCACACTGCAAGCCAAAATTGGGAGCGAGAGAGCGGTAAAGAAGGAGGAGGGAAGGTGGGGCAATCAAATACCAGATTGGTTATGGAGGTGGGAGGGCTACAATGCAGGAGGATGGGAGGGGAAAGCAATTGATCCCCTGCAGGCAGGCATGTCTCTTGGCAGCGTGCAGCGCGTGATTACCATGAATGTATTTTCAATACAGAATTGATATTGGGCTGCCAATGTCACGTGTGCTGCGGGTGTAATTAGCCCCATGCACACAATTAACAATAACTCAGTATGTGCAGTGTTTCAAGCAGAAACACTGCACATACTGACTGCAATCACCATGACCATTTCAAATCACTGAAGTGGTCATGGTGGTAGGAGTAACCCTTTAAATATACTACTGAAAGAAAAATAAGAGGGAAAGAAGAAATATAATAATGCCGGTGTATGCCTCCAAAATGGGGGATAACCCCTGTAGACGAAATGAAAAAAGAAAAGAAGCGGAGGATACACTATATATATATAAACAATGGAATACTAGGAAAGAAGGTGTAAATAAAACACAACTTTTAATTATAAATCCCTAAAAATGTCTCATAAGACGAAAAAATCCCACTACAACACACAAATAATAGTACTATGAACACAACAACAAAACATACAATTAAAATTGACAGAGGCTGGTCCACACTACTGAAAAAAAATAAAAATATATATATATTGTAAATGACCCTAGAAAAGATTTAGTGAAAATCACTAAATCAGATGTCAATAAACTGTTCGATAACAGTATGTTAACTGACAAAAATGATAGTGAATACTTGCTAGGTGGTCAGCAGTGATAGAACTGACTTATTGGCAACTAAATATCTAAATGGTTATAGGAATGTAACCAAAAAGTAGCGAACACCACTATCAGCTACCGATGGCTATTAGATATATATAATGCAGAAGGTAAGGATTCCTATAATTAACAAGGATATATATCAGGGTGGGGTGAGGGGAAAGAAGGGGGAGGGAAAGGGATTAGCAAAGTAACTGTCCCTACTGTGCCTTCGAGGGCACCTCTTACCGTTAGATAGCCCTACAGTATACTTCCACCCACTCCTGAAAAAGACCTTTTAAAGTAACCGGAAAGATGCCAAAAAAGAGGAAAAAACTAATAATAAATAAATGAAATAATTTCTTAAAGTAAGATATCAGTGCAGATAGAAGTGTGGACTCAGCATGCCCCAAAGCCACTAATACAAGCAGCATTGAGACACTGAAATAAGCAGGATTCTATGAAGAACACTCAAAAAAAGAGGGGGAAAGAGAGAAAGCAGTTATAGAGCAGGGTGTGAGGCTTGTAAAGACAGTAAATAGTAAGAAGTTACTGGGAAACAAAGCTTATGAATATTAGAAAATATGAAGAGTTCGTGGAAGTGGATATGTAGACAAGAAGAAATAAGAGTCTAAAGGTCTGGAACCACTTAGCCACAAGAAAAACAAAATGATAATAGCAAAACCAGACCAAATAAACAATGGACAATACAATGAAACGTGACATAGCTTGGAGTAGTGAGGAAATGAAACATTTGTGCTTTTTCTTTTACACTACCTCTCAGCTGGCTCTCTGATGCGGTTATTTCCATAATGTGGATTTCCAATTCGGATCCTTTCTGTGTGATAACTGCCATGTCTGATCCCTTCATATCCCATTCTTGTAAAAGATCCTGGAAGAAATTGAAAACACTATGTCACAATCCTACATGGCATGTTTAAGGTTACGAACATGATTAGAAAACATGCTAATATATGAAGAACGAGAAGTGTAAAATTGACTACAGACCGAAACAAAACCATTAAAAAAAACAAAAATATAGAAGCAAAGAAAGCAGCCACTGCATTAAATTACATTTTATTTTATTTTATATTTGTTCCCCAAAGAAATACCGTATGTTGAAAATGTTTAAGTCTGGAATAGTTAGTTTGAAGATATTGCATTTAATACCGGTTTTGTTGCTTCTCTCCCCCCCTCCCCCTACTACTCCATACATTGTAAAGAGGTTCTTTGCAATTTAAATAAGACTTTTTGAGGTAAGGGTTTGGTGAAGCCCATATGCATTTTTTGAGTTTATGTCAGATATTTTGGTTACTACTTCTCTTCTCAAATATGCCCTTACTTGAACATTTGAATATATTCACAAATGGTTAAAATAATTTATTACCAAATCTAGAACAGCATTTACTAAATTTTGATGATTTTACTGAGACATGAAGGTGTCAGTTAGTAGGTTTAACAAATGTATTTCCTCATGCCAAACAACTAGTATTTATCACAATAAATGTCTGGGTAATTAAAGGATCACTATAATGTCAGGAAAACAAAACGTTTTTCCTGAAACTATAGTGCCCTGAGGGTTCCCCTTCCGTGGCGCCTTAAAACCCCTTCAGCCACTTACCTTAATCCAGCGTCGGGCTCCCTCAGTGCTGGTGACCTCTCCTCCCTGTCCGACGTCAGCTCCCCCGTCCGACATCACAATGCGTCTCATTGCTTTCCTATGGACGCCCTGCGCGATGGAGGTAAAATTCGCCTCCAGCGTTGCAGATGCGCCTCTTGTGGCTGTCCGGAAGACAGCCACTAGAGGCTGGATTAACCCCAAATATAAACATAGCAGTTTCTCTGAAACTGTTATGTTTACATGTGAAGGGTTAAAACCTGAGGGACCTGGCACCCAGACCACTTCATTGAGCTGAAGTGGTCTGGGTGACTATAGTGTCCCTTTAAAATCTCCAATGATCCAAGTCTGACCTAGATGTGCAGTTTATTCATTTTGTGATAACAGCTTATTTTCCATATTAAAGTTTGTGGGTTTGAGAATTAATCTATTTCCCTTCTTATTCCCCATGATCATTTCTACCTATAATTCTTCTATATTTTTGCACATTATATTATAGGCCATTTTCTTACATCATGCTTTATTTCAGACTTGACATACTCTTCATCCCATCAAGTTTCAGTAATACCATTTACCAATACCATGTCACACTTTTGAAGATTTACTAACAACACAAGCAGCACATTTTGTTACTCAGGCATTCTGTAATATAGAAGGAGTTGATTTAGGTCAACCTTCTGTACTTCACTTGAAATGTGTTAAACAATTTCCTCCTTTTTCTCTGTGCTAAATATTATTATTGCCATTTATATAGCGCCAACAGATTCCGTAGGGCTTTACAATATTACAAGAGGGGGGATTTAACTATAAATAGGACAATTACAAGAAAACTTACAGGAACAATAGTTTGAAGAGAACCCTGCTCAAACGAGCTTACAGTCTATAGGAGGTGGGGTGTAAAACATAATAGGATAGGAATCTCACCACCCTAGGTCTAACCCCTCAAGACTGAAGCAGAGTTCCATTTGCACTTTGTACTATCTGCCTTAATAAAACTTCTGTGCCACGTACCACATTTTACTAGTTTAAAGTCAGCTCCCACTGTCTAGTCATCCTATTCCCCAGCACTGCAGACCCTTTTCCATTTAGGTGCAATTTATCACTGATGTAACCAAGTGCATAATCTGCCTAGTGTTGTGAAAACCATGAACCGTTTGTTGAACTCATCAGTTGTAATGCTTGAGGGTATAGAACAGGGGTGGGAAACCTTCAGCACGCCAGATGTTGTGGACTACATCTATCATAATGCTCTTACAGCCATAATGCATGGAGAGAATCAGTGGAGATGTAGTTCTCAACATCTGCAGTACCGAAGGTTACCTACCCCAGGTTTTTTAGCATATTTCGTCAATGTATAAATGTATTATTCCCATGCAAATTTCTACTCATAAGGTTTTCACATTTTCAGAAGTGTCCTCAAATCGCATTTCTTGATGGCGGGTTTTAGTTCAAGTTTGACACATTTTCCATGGAAAATGGGCAAAGTACATTTTAATGAAAACTTATGCCATTCAGTCATTGGCTAGTACCTCTGATTTCCAGCGAGTGAGATTATGGACAAAAAAAGGACACACAAATGCACTGAGGCATATTGGTGCTGTGTTACTTTAAAGGGATACTCTAGGCACCAGAACCACTTAAGCTACACTGCATGCAGTGCTTCTGGGGCAAAGACCATGCCAGCTCAGCAATGCAAGCATATCATTTTCACTCGGACAACCACTAGAGGAACTTCCTCGATGCGGTCCTGCAAAGATTGCAGGACCAACATTTGGCAACTCCACGCTCTGCAAGGAAATGCTGAATTCTCCCCATACAGAGGCATTGTGTCAGTTTATCTATATGTGGAGATGCCATGACTGCCAAGTATGCACACAAGCCTCCTGATGCCTTCTTTATTCCTGACACTAGAGTATTGCTTTAACTTTTAGACATATGATTCAATACTAGCCCATTAAGGTATAACATATTAGAAACATTAAAATAAACATAAACCATAACAGAGTGGGCAGCCACTCAAGTAAGTAGCTTATACATGTGACAGATATACATTTATATTACAGTAGAGGGAAGAGCAACAGTACCAAACAATACTGAACACACTGTTTCAGGAATTTGTACACATGGCTTTAGTAGATTTTTAAGTAAATAGTAAAACTGTCCCTTTGCTGACTGCACCCTAACTTCTGCAGCAAAATCATTTTGTTGTTTTCCATGGTGATGGGTAAGAATTCAATTAATAAAACAAAATTAAAAAAATAATTGTGTTTCTTCTGGAGAACAAGTTTTGATATTTTTCAGAGGATACAAGCATAAATTGACCCTCAGGGCCAGCTCCACCCCCCTTTGATTCCATCCAACAATGGGGTTCTGGAGTTTATGTGAAATACTTTTCTTTCATGAAAGCAAGCCCTGCATACTCACGGTGGTGGCTGCCGGACTAAAAAAGGCTTGCAAAAGAATGGAAAACCCTGGTAGCTTCCATTCACATGCATAGAAACTTTTTAGTTTTTCCCTTTTCATGAACAGGAAGCCATTAATATTTCAATACATTAGACAAGAACATGTTCTATATTTTTTTTAAAATACATTTTGAGTACATTATAAACATATTTAAGAGGAAAAATTATTGTGAGTTGCCTAGTTACCTGGACTTGCTGTAGCCTGATCTGGATCTCATGTACTCCAAGAGAGTCTTCTGCTGATGGTACCCTTTCTTCATTGTCCTTCAACCATTTTCTCATGATTCCAACCAACCTCTTGAAGTGTTTTAGCTCATCCTGGCAGGACAATGCATCACGTTCTCTGTGAGAGAGAAACATTTTAGTAGGAAGATTTAAGCAAAACACTAGTGAATTTCAGAAATATTTTCCAACTCGGCTGTTGTAGTCTAATATTTGTTATTCAGTAGTCAGTCCACAGTTCAGTGAATATTCCTGGAAAAAAAATGTTTCCCATCTTGATGGTTTTGAGAAAATGCCTGTGGCTTTTAAGAAAACAGTAATGCTTAAATTTTAAAATTATCAACTTTTTTGCCTAGTTGAGTCCAGAGTGGCATTATTAGTTATGAGAAATAGGATTATTTTCAGATGGTTAAGCAGTTTACACAATATTACAAAATGACTCTTCTCACCTTTCTTTAGCAGCTTTTTGCAGCTCTAAAAAGTCATTCTTCAGAACCTGGACCATCTGCAAGTGATCAGAAGAATCCAAAAGCATAGGACATGTTGATAGCTCTGATGCCAACTGTTCCAAAGCGAAGAGTTGTTGGGCTTGTTGATTTAATTCAGTATTGAGCTCCTGTGGGTTGGAAAGGTATATGTTTAATGCTGTATTCATCATATGGTCAGTGTTAGACCCTACAGGTAACATCAGTCTAGAGGGGGGGATTGTGTTTTACCTAGGGTAAACTCTGAAAAAGATATGGCAGTTGCAGAGCGTTTAACTGACTTGATTTAAAGCAAATAGTTGCCCAAAGCTTGAGAGCTCAAGGAACACACGACCATTAAAGGGACACTGAAGGCACTATAACCACTTCATCTCATTGAATTGTTTATCGTTCCTGGAGCACCCTTTGTGCTGTCCCTCAATTCAGGGTTAAATCATGTTTACTACAACATTAAATAAGTGTCTCTGGCTACCCACTGCTTGCCCACCACTAGAGGTATGGCTACCCTATTAGCTGAAGACGCACAGAGAGGGATGGGCTTCTGGGAACTCTCTTTATATTGGTTTTAACACTGAAGAGAAATATGGCACTCGGGGACTTCATACACTATAACAACTTCAATTTCATAAAGCAGACCCCCCCCAAGTAATGCTGCATAGGTTAATAAAAACATACTTGTCTCTATGGCACTTCTGTGCTCAAGGACCATCATCTCCCTCCACCCACCCACTAACGCTTACGGCACACTTAGTCTTATGTACTGAAATGCGGTATGAGAACACCCATGCTCAAGCTTTACTTCAATAGGTGCGTAAACTCACATGATGCTGTGGATTTAATGTCACTTAAAAGGCATGCTAATATTTATTTCTTATTTGGTTGTGCACAAATCTAACTAGTCATCTTTCTGCTTTAACTTTCCCAAACTTCACAGTATTGGCAAATGTCACAGTATAGGACATAGAAGGGACCTTTAGGAAATTTTACATAAAACTAGAAACTTGTATCTATGGTAAACTTCTCCATTTGGCATTTTTTTCTACAGGAAAGCAGCAAGTAAAAAGCAAGTATTATAAGGTACATCAAAGACGCAAACATAAATGAATGTTTCTAAAGCAATAAATGCTTTGTATTGTTTCAATTATAGAGATTATGAGTCATTCATCTAGTACGTGAGAAAATGACAGGGCCTGATACTTGAGAACCCTTTTCTTCCTCTTATCTATAATTAAATTTGACAGCACCATATATCACATCAAATGCCTCTTATTTTATTTGAGAACAGCTGTAAAATGCAGACACATCCTGGTTTTGACATGCATGTGATCATGTACTGCATTTGAGTGATAAAAAAAAACCATAATAAATAACTTTGCATGCATTGCATATAACAGACCTGGATTTGCTCAGAAAACTGAGCAATGTCTTTGTCTGGCTGGTTTCCAGAGGCCAGTAACTGAGATCTAGTTGTTCTGAAATCTTCCAGCGTGTCTCTTATCTGTTCATAACGCTCCACCTTTGGCAGGATGTCTTTTAGAGCAGCTTCTTGCTCACTCTGGCTCAAACAAACTTTATTAAATCGGTCAGTGACCTCCAAGAGCTTGCTTTGAAGGGCAGCTGCTGCAGCACTGTCTGCCGTTTCCATGAATTTCCCAACCATCTCTCCAGTGGCATCCAGACTGCCCCTTCGTCTGCCTATATCCTGCCTCAGTTTCTAGTGCAGAGGAAACATGAAAGGCAAAGTTAAGACAAAAAGGTACATTGACGTAATGGCCAGCCAATAGGTTTGCTGAATACATTTTTTTAAATTTATAATAACGGTTACATGCCAATAAAGATTAAATAAAGAAGCCACTCCTGCATTTTGCTTTTTAATAATGGCAAAGTAGAAAAACTAAAATATGGCCTTATTATTCACCTGCCCAAAAGCTCTCCATATCATCTGCTAATTTGCCATGATTTGCCTCACACGCAGCTTAATGATGCCGGGAGCCGGAATACGATGTCAGTCCGGCTCCAAGCATCACTAAGCGGCAGGCGAGGGAGCTGAGCAGGAAGATCAGAGCTACCTCGCCGCCTACTCTGCCAGTTCGCCCCCTGCCTGCAAGCGCACCAGCCAGGCAGCACAAGCATCCCCACTGGACCCCAGGTGAGGAATCCACTTCATCTTTCCCACGGAGGCTGGGTGGAGTTAAATTAAAATTAAAATAAAGAATAATTTGTGAGTGTTGGGGGAAATGTGTATGAGTGTGTGTCTATATGTGTCCGTCAGTGAGTGTGCGTGTCCGTCAGAGAGTATGTACATCTGTCAATGAGTATGTATGTCTGAGTAATAGTGTGTGACTGTCAGAGTGTGTCAAATCAGTGAGTATGTGTGTTTGTCTGTGAAAGTGCTTATGTCAGTCCATGCATCAGTGAGGGAGTGTCTGTCAGTCAAAGTGCATGGAAGAGGTGGGGAAAATTTGAATTAAATTGTAATCAAAATACACCACTGGGTACATCTACCCTCTGCCACTTCCCTCCTCGTTACATACTACCCAGGGTAGTATATAAAACTGAAGATATGGTAAAGCTTAATTAGTTAAATGGAACAAATAAAACATCAGAGCATAAATAAGCTCAAGTCCATCTTCAATCTACCTACACTTTAAACCTGCCTGCATCACATATGTGTATCTTGTCTTTACCTATTACCTTTACCTATTCATGTATCTTTTTGGAAATGCTAAGCACTCCGATAAACAAATTGGTCTCTTACCATGTTTGTAGCAAGAGATTCCTGAATCGATGAAGTTGACATAGGAATCTGCTTTTGGCTTTCAAGTGTCTTCTCCATTCCCTCCAGCCAATGAAGGAGATTGTCCATGCCCTCCTGAACACTCTGTGACTGTGCTACAGACTTCTGCAACAAATCAGAGTGAGCGGACATTCTGGCAGAAAGATCTTGGAAACGACCGTCAATAGACTCTGGAAAGAAAATAGAGCAATATTAACTATGTGTTGCTTGAAAGAGTCAAATTTCTCAGATAACTAGATGAATCTCTCATGATGTTTTAGGTTCCTACATACCCGCTGTCTCTTGGATGCTCCCACAATCTGGAGAAGGCTCTCCTTGTACCTCCAATAGTGCACGCAGGGCTTTGTGAACTTTTTCCACTTGCACTTGTTGCTCAGCAAGATCACACTGCACACTCTGAGCAAACAGAAGAAACGTTCATAAAGCTGAGATATATATTTTCTTAAACACAAGGCTTTATATATCTATACACTGACAAACGTTAATAGACAAAAACAGTGTGCAGATATATTTACCTTAGCCTTTTCCAGCTGGGTCTGCAATGTTTCTGGGTCAGAAGCTACAGGTTCAGACAAAATCTTCTGTACCACTGACTCTGTGTCCTGCAGCCAGGCTAAAGTTGCATCAGATCCTTCTTGGAATTGCTGGAACTGGCTTAACGTAGAATTCAAATGAGACCCAAGTTTGGAACACTATGAAAATTATATAGAAGATGCATCAGAACATAGACCGCACAGTGCATGCACTTATTCTTTAAAGTACCAACATAATCAACAAATGTATTTTTCAGATTACAAATGGTTTTGCAATTTCTGAAGAATTAATCTTAAAGGGACACTCCAGGCACCCAGACCACTTCTGCCCATTGGAGTGGTCTGGGTGCCAACTCCCACTAAACTTAACCCTGCAACTGTAAATATTGCAGTTTTCATAAACTGCAATATTTACCTTGCAGGGTTAACTCCTCCTTTAGTGGCTGTCTACCAGATAGCCACTAGAGGGCACATCCTGGTTCATAGCGCAGATTTTCTGTGCTATAGCGTCGCTGGACGTCCTCACGCTATGCGAGGACCTCCAGCATCGCTTAAATTCCCTATAGGGAAGCATTGAAAGCATTTTTCAATGCTTTCCTATTGGGAGGTCTAATGCGTGTGCGCGGCATTGCTGCGCATGTGCATTACGTCTCACCCCGCCGGCGGCCGCACATGCGCAATCGGTCTCCCCTGCCGGATGACGTTGGCAGGGGAGGAGCGTGGGCGGACCCAGAACTAGACAGAGTCACTGAAGGTGGGGGACCTGCAGTGCCAGGAAAACTGTTTGTTTTGAGTGTCCCTTTCAAAACTAGACACAAGTTACATTTTGCCAATCCTTGGTCACACTGCATTTGCCCTAGTCACAATTTCTATCCTAGATTGGATGTGGTTACCTTAGAATGTAAAGTACTATATCTCTTTGAAGCATCTTCAAGCTTAGTTTTCACCAGAGCTCCTGCTACTGCCACCTCAAAATCATCTCTGCAATGGTCGGAAGCAGCCTTTTCTGCCTCAATTGCCTTCTGCCCTGCTATGGTAATGTATCGCAGGTCTCCTTTGTGAGAAATAACATCTTCAGAAAATTCTGCTTGCTGGTGGAGTAATTTTTGCAGAACCTCACAATCTGCTTTTCCTTTCTGCATGTTGTTCAACTCCTCCTCGCTCCGTTGCAGCCACGTATCGAACTCCCCATGGTCATGAAGAAAGTTCTGCAACTCATCTTTTAGGCTCTGTGCATGCTTCAGCTGCAACTGTGCCTGGGATAGTGAAGTTGCATATTCTTCCTTCAGACAAGCAAGCTTGTTCTGTAACTGCAGTCGTTCCTCTGCTGGTAAAGTGCTGCCATGCTTGTCTAGGAAATCTTGTGCGGATTGTATCGTTAGAATAAAATTTTGCTGCTGGGCCAACATCTCTTGGTGCTGCATCTATGAATTAGACAATTATTTTCAGAAAAATGATTAGCTACATGTAAAAATTTCTCCGATAATGCATTGCCTAGCCATTATCAGTAATAAAAGAAAATCTTTGTTCGCAATACAAACTAGCTCAATGTCACTCAATGTCTAATATTGCATAAAAATAGATAACATCTGAGACATGTTGCTATAAAAATTAGGTATCCCTGTAAAAAGGAGACATGTCTAATTTTAGCTTGTACAATTGCAGTAGACTATCTGTAGGGTTACCAGGCACAGCTGGCCATGGAGGTTAACATTTATGTCTGTCAAATAAACAAAAATGTCAATACATATAGCTCGGCTGTCTTTGAGTTACAGATGGCTTTTCCAACAAAGACACAGAGTATTGGTCTTGCTATGCCTTTTACTTCTTAGAACCAGACACAGGGCAAAACTATTACACGAACAGAAGTATTAATCATAAGCACTAGAATGATGCATGCCAGAAGAAAATGTGGTTTGGACTATTGCAATCTAGCCGAAACCCTAGGCACTAGTCTAATAAATACTTATAAGACTGCCAATTACACTAATAAGACAAACAAAAATACTGAAATTGAAAAGACAACTCCAAATCTTACTAAACACCATCTTGTTGCAACTGATTCATCATATAACAAGTTGTTAACACTCCTTTAGCTATGCAAATCTCTTCCTGTCCTTACCTTCTTCCTGTCACAGAGGTCGTTAATCAGGTCAGTGGCCTCGCCTGGAGGGCCTCCATTTGACATTTCTGACTTGCTTGGTTCCCTTCCATCGGTAGTAGTGACTCTCTGACAGCTGCTTTGGACAGTGGGAAGTACCTGATGCAGCAGAGCCTCAATTTTGCCCAAATTTGTTTTCAGTTCTTCGGCGGTCTTGGACTAGGCAGAAACACAAGTTAAGTCTAAAGATGAGAATATGTATGGCTTCAGAGGATAGACAAAAAGGCAGCAAAACCTTAAAGACACTAAACGATGTGTAGAGTACAACATTAATTTGATTTGTTTGGATTACAATAATGATTTCTATATGTTGTTCTAGGGCCTAGTAAAAACTGCAGGTGGTTCTTTTATGACACTGGTTTTAAACAGTACTGTACACAAGGAGATTTTATTCACTAAACCTGGAATTGTGGAATATTGACACAGAAACTGCAAGTTTAAAACTGTTTTTATAAGAATCTCCAATCAATCCAGCAATAATTCTAGCTCAACTATTTACCCTAAACAGAATTTGCTCTTCTCTTGTCAATTCTCCCCAATTCCAAGTCTAGTAAATAAACTCCTTCAATGTCTAAGCGCTCTCTGGGCCTCACCCAAGACATTCTGAATCTCTACACTCAGTGGTTACAAACATAGAGCATATTCTGCTTGGGTGTTCCTTGTGGAGCGTGCACAAGACTGTTCATCTGATCACATCATTTAATTATTCAGGTTATTTGACAGACCTATAAGGTGTGCCTTGTCACTGTGGTGAAACTATGGAAAAAAACTGGTCACAAGTACGACCTGTTTTAAAATTATCTTCACCTACAACCAGGATATCCAAGTAAAGCAATATATCAAATTTTTTTATATTTTCTAAACATTTCTTCATTCAGCAGCAATATGTCCATCTCCAGCTAACATGATGATTCCTCAAAAGAACTACGTTTTACCTTCTTGGTCTCTTCCAAAACAGCTGTGCTGACTGCCAGGTCCAGCTGTTTCTCTGTATCTACCGTTTTCTGAAGCACACTGTGATATTGTTCCTTAGCCCTCTGGAGTTTTTTCTTAAAGGCTTCTACTTCGCTGGGGTCCATTTTTGATTTGTTTTCCTCAAGGAAATCTTCAGCTGCTTTTAAGGCTCTGGCAAACTGTTCTCCTTGGGTTTTTACACCTTTATGGAGCTCCTAAGAGGGCAGGAGTATTTTACATATACCGGTTTCACACAAATTTCTCAAATGGCAAAAAGACAGTGTCTTCACTAAACATAATAAAAACACACACATATATATATATATATACACAGAATAGGATATGGCTATTTAATCTTTGTACGTGTGGTTGTAATGTTGAGCAGGGAAACTGTAGTCACTGTAATAACTTTATCTGATTGAATAGTTTATAGTTTCTGGAGACCCAGCAGCCCAACTATTGGAGGTCCCCAGGCACTATAATCAATTTAATTATATGAAATGTCATAGTGTCTACAGTGTCAATAAGATCTGAATTTTATGAATTGTCGCTGAACGTTATTTGCCTTTCCTTGGCTTAATAAAACATACATTTTTGATATACAACTGTCGACTTTCCTCTTCTACTTATTCTGTTAGAAAGATGTGGAAGTATTTATTTTAGAGGCACCAAAAGAAACACCCTAATTACACCTTAAAGGATGTGTCTTGTACATTTTCATTATGTATGGTTATTGCATTCCAGGAAAGGACTTTAATATGTTGCATACATTTAGTCCTTTTAATTCCCCTGACACGCACTTAAGTGTGAACACAGCCTTCTGATTTACTGTTCACAAACCAATTAAAGTGTTATTCTTTCTGTAACAGAATAACCAACATTCTTGCAACCACAGCCCATATGCTTATTCTTCAGGTTTTTTACATTGCTATTATATTAGATCTCAAGACTATACAATGATTCTCTTAACAGAACAATTTAATTTCAATTCAGGGATGCTCTATATTCTATAACAAAATATATGGAAACTGTTAAAATCAGAGGTGGCTGTACAATACCTGCATGCTTTTTTGCTGGTCTTGTAGCGTGGAAAGGTCCAGAATCCCAGAAGCAGCTTGATGATTACTCACAGCTTTCTCTGTAAGTTCAGCCCATGAGAAGAGGTCCTCCAGCTCCCGGCCACAAACAACTTGCTGCTCCTGTAATGTCTAAAGGGAAGAATTTGTATGAAACTCCAAGTTTGTATACTATAATCCAACACAACACGGACAGAGGAGAGGTCATGGAGAGGAAGACTCCAGAATGTAGTCTTATTACTCAAAAGAAAGAAATGGTCTCGGAATCAAATATATTTGTTTTAGATTTTCCCCAAAAGTATTGATTTCTCCAAATAAAAATGCTTTCATATTTTGAAGTGGCGGTTAGTGCAATCTAACAATCTGGAGTATACCGTGTCACATCAGCTCCTCTGTCCTAAACATTTTTGCATAAAGGCTGAGCACAATGTGTCCGTAACAGAACCTATAATTCCCTATGGAAAAATGTGTATCTGCACATTGCGGATATCAGGGGAAATGCCTGTCCCAAGCTCAACAGCTCGGCCTGTGAGAGAATTCCTTCACTGTTAGGGGAGATAAACCTAGAAAAGCAAAGCAAACAAGAGGTTAAACACAGACAGACAACAGGATGCATACAGACAAGGTTAAAACAAACATGTCAACATTAAGAGTGCAGCAGTAACTGATGCAGTACAGTAACCAGGGGGAAAGGGAGGGTTCTGTCCAAGCAAACTGAATTTCTTGTTGTTTATTGTGCTGCATTTGTAATAGGAAAGGTCATGGCTCCATTACTCCCTGCTGCAGCAATATGGCTTTTGAACTCTGCCTACTCCCGAAGAAGGTGTGATCGCATGCGATGAAAGACATGAAGCGGTTGTCTGAGAATAAGGACAGTGCATCCAGGCTTCAGAGAGGAATGCACACATGCTGTCTAACCTTTGTTTCAGCATTGTGCTTTGCATGCCGCTGACGTAGTTGCAAAACTTCATCTCGAGCACACAATCTCTCCGAGAGCTCTCGGAAAGATCTCTGCATCTCATTTAGGAGACGGAGCAGAACGCGGCTTTGTTGTGGTGTCAAATCTTGAGCTCGTTCCGAAATGAAGAGTTGTATCTCGTAGGCAATGTTATCCAATTCAAGTCTAGTGTCTGCAACAGGTTGCCTCAAACTCTGCAATTGAACAGGAGAAGCTGTATGAAAGGGTGAGGTGCAGGATATTTGCATAAAATCTTATCCTATTTAACCAAAAGCCAGCTGGACTCGCTCACAGTAACCTCACATGAACCATTCACTTTTTCTCGAGGTCAAAGGCACACCTCACCATACACTCTGCATTAGATTTGCTTCATGCAAAAACCACTTTGACTTCAAGTCACTTGAAAATGTGTATAAATACATCCTAGCAAGCAATGAAATATATTCATTCACGTAAATTCCATTTTACTTAAATTTGTATACTTAAGATAACTATATTAAAGGTACACTATAGGCACCCAGACCACTTCATCTCATTGAAGTGGTCTGGTTGCAGTGTCCCTGTCCCCTTAATCCTGCAATTGTGGTTATTGATAAACTGCAATAATTACCTTGCAGGGTTTACTCCACCTCTAGCGGCTGTCTACCAGAAAGCCACTAGAGGAACTTCCTGGGACCTTAGCAGACTTTTGGTCCGCTAAATGATGCTGGATATCTTTACGCTTTGATCCAGCGCTGAGGGAGATCAGCGCTGGAATCAGGTAAGTGAGGGCGAATGGGGGAAGCAGCATAGTGCTAGGAACATAACTTTGTATTCCAAGAAATATAGTTTCCCTTTAATGAAATAAAATTCTTCCAGGGCCTGGTATGTTTGTACCTTTTTCTAGATCCAGTTCTGTTTACACAATGTATGAAAAGAGATATTAAGCAAGGTAATAGGAACTTTGCTATGCAGTCTCCATTATCATGTGCAACAGTTTCATATACATATATTTTCATAAATATAGCTGTTGCCGAGTTCTGAACTTTTTGTCATACCCTAATAAAAGTCTGGGTACGGACTGAAATGTTGATGTGATTTAACCGAATAGTGATAAATAAAGACACACTTCTTTGATTAATAAGACCAGTGAGGACCTTTATTCATACACACACACATATATTATTTTTTTATTATTATCATTATTACTATTATGAGGAGAAAAAAAGGGAGTCAAATCCAGCCAGGAGTGTCCCTATAAGAATTACATTTGGTGCAGTTTTGGACTGAAGTTACATATACTGGCAAATTTTAGGTTAGTTATTCATTATTTTGTACTTGTGTTATCAGTTAATGTACACTCAAAGTGAGCCCTTTTGAAGTAATAACTTACCCGTAATACCTTAACGCTTGAGCCAGTGTACCAACAAGAATACCATACGTAAATTATAGAACCAGAACTTTTCTAAATTATATGATAACAGTCTTATATTACATCTCTACAGGCACATCATAAGTAAAGTAAGTAAGTAAAAAAGGAAAGTAAAGTTTGTAATCAATACCTGCACAAGATCAAGATCACTTTGCAATGTTGTGGGGTTTAAAGCTAAATCCTCATTATTCTGCAGTCTGTCCAAGGAGTCTGTAGTGTTGGTTACCCACTGAAGCAGAGACTGAAGTTTGCTCTCCAGCACTTCATGTTCAGCTAAGACTTTACCCTGCATGTAAATATAAAAAGACATCTGATCCATGTGCATAATGAACAGAATGGAACAGGAGATTTTCTGCAATTGCAATTTCAATGCTCCCATATAGGGATCTAGGCAACTGTAATATTGGATACATGGTATAGGATTTAACAATTCCATCTAAGATAGCTCATATCCAGAATCAAGCATTATGGAAAACAATATTTACCTTCTCAATTTCTAGAGCAGAGCTAAGCTGCTTAACCCGAGACTCAGCGCTGTCTCTAATGGAGTTCATTGATTTTTCCAAGTTCTTTGCATCTTTTTCCAAAGCTCTGAGGAGCTGCTTTGGGACACCTAGGGGCTGATCTGAGACTATTTCCTTTACCAAATCCAGCTCCTTGTTCACAGGTGACATTAAGTTCTGCAGTTCTCTGTCAAGAATCTGCTTGATATGAAAAACACGACAAGATTTGAACAGACATAAAAAAAAAAAATCACATGGATACACTGTACACAAGGTAGAGGGTGAGTGGACAGAGGGAAGAGAGTGAAACAGGACTGTAAGTTGAGAGCGGTAGAGAAGATGAAGAAAGAGATAGAAGGATGAAAAAAAAGGGAGTTGAGCAGAAAAAGAAGAGACATTGTTTTTTTTTTTTTTTTATTCATTTTACTTATTACTTCTATTAACGGTTAAAGTAACCTGTAGCTGCTTTAAACAGTTTTTGGCCACCTTTGGCTTTACATCAGTACTGAAAGTGTTTACAATAAACTATTAGCTCTGGAATTGAATTACTGAAGAAAAGGACATGCACACTGAATATGACCTTTGAAGGAATATAAATCTGGCTACACATGGTCCTTTCATAGTTAAAATTCTTAGGTGGGGGTAAGGCAACTGCTGCTATGTACTGTGGCCCAAAGTCATTAGAAATGTATTATTAATACATTCTCAGACAGATTAAGAGAGACATGTGATGTACATTACACGCCTCGCTTCACAAGCTAAATGTCACTTTTGCTGTGATCCCATAAGTGTGCCTAAATAATTAAAAAATAAAACTAAAAAGAGAATAAGTCTCTCCATAGTACCAAAGTCCTACCACGCTCCACGTCAGCACTATCCAAGTTAGCCTTAGAACCATGATATTAATTATTCCCATGCGCTTCTCAGGAAGTCAGCTGGACAAAGGTCTGTGCTAGCCTCATCTTTTTAAAGGACCAGGCTAAGCAGATAAGCAGGTGGTTGTATATTATGAAAGAGCTTGTATGTCACAGGAAATGAGAGTTAAAAGTTCTGTTACAGACACGTATAGAAAGAACATTATGTGTTCTGCATAAAAAAATTATATACATATATATATATATATATATATATAACAAAAATATGGATATCAGATAACCAAACACAGTTTGTTTTGCTACAGTCTATAAAGCCAACCAATGTCCACAATGAAACAGCCCTTAAGGTGAATCAATTGTGTTTTAGCATAATACAATTAATTATCAATGTATGGCTTTATGTTTTTTGGGGTCTTGTTCGGTGTGTGCTTTTAGATTGTGTATTTTTTAAATGTAATTGTAAAGATAAAGAATGGATACCTTAATTTAATGATTCATTTATCAAAGGCCACCCAATGTTTAGAAAGAAGTATTAATTTGCTTCCAGGACTTAATTGCTCCTCCTTTTTCACTACAATAATTCGACTTCTATCTGACCTCAGAAATCTATTCATAAAACAGCTTGGTCATATGTAGGCACCCATACATTGTGGGGAAAGCGAAATGAACTAAATGTTATCTTACCTCTGCATGCCTTAATTTCTCCTGCACATCTTGTAGACCCAGTGGGAGAGGACACACAGGTCCTAGGCGCACTTCAATATCTCGCAGCATTGAGAGGTAAGACACAAGGTTCTCCTCATGTTCAAGGCAAGCCTGCTTACTTCGAGCTACTTGGGAATCCTAAATTGTGGAGTAAATATTATCAATTATAATACATTTATACATTTATATGTAAACACACTGCAGAATAGCACATTTATTCTTGATGCCTTTCTAATTCAGAGAATTCTACCTGTAATGAGGAGAGACTCTGAGAACCTCCACTTATACAGAACAGCTGCTACACTCAGAAAGGTGAAGTAAATACTATCTAGATCATTGGTCAAATGAATTACGATTCAAGGTGATTCCAAAAGAAACACTGCTACAGCACTTTACTTATTGTGGCCCACCTGACACAACACATAATTCTTTTAACAAAGGTGTCTGTGCATGGATATGTTCATGCTGTGTGCTCACAGCACCACAGGACACAATATTGCTTAGGGGGAATAAAGGCAGAGCGGAATTTTAGGAAAGAAAAATAACACAACTCAAATGTAACTTTGTACTAAAAATCAGGATGCTCAAACATCCCAGAATCAACACTTCTTACGACACAAAAGCAATCAAAGAGTAATGAATAAGAAGCAAAAAAAAATAATAAAAAAAAATTAGCTATATCCCAGCTATGATGCTTAAAGAAAATCTAATTATGGGTTTAATAAATTCACCTACATTAAGCTTGCAGGTACTGGTTTCTGCCACAAGAGGGCACAGTTAGTACATGAAATCAGAAGGCACCAACACTTCGTAGCCTCCTTTATTAAATGGGTCTGTCACCCAGCGATGATTATTTTTAAGCACAAAACATAAAAATAGCACTCAAGCTTCCACCTCTTTCCAATAAGATAATGTGGGGTAGTCAAATTTTTACAGTATTTGTATGGAGTGACTTGATGCAGTCTACTCACATACTTTCAAGCCAGTTTTACTTGCAGTAGCTGTGCTGTGAGCACACACAGCTCGGTTCCCTACCCAATGCAATTGGGACGCCAGAATTCCATAGACAATGTTACTAGAAAAGGGCTAAAGCTTGTGCAATGAAGCTGATATTTTAAGATAAAGGTCAAGAGACAACTTCCAGCTGCAGTGGTTATGGTGCTAAAAAAAGTCCATTTAACTAGTCAAGCTACATATCTTTTAACAAGGTGTAAACAATGTGTTATAGCTTTTTTTTAACCCCTTAAGGACACAACTTATTAAATAAAAAGGAATCGTGACGGAATATTTCTGTCATGTGTCCTTAATGGATTAAAAAAACAAAAAAGAAACAACAAAACAGCTAATGAAAGGCTTAGGATGCTTCATAAATTTATACACAGTTTTAAAAAGCTTTTAGTTTGTTTACTTCTTGACTGACCTTGCATGTTTAATCTTGGCATTAAATCTCTTTATAGAAAATGTACTGCATGCATGTCACATTGCTTATAATAAAACACTGTTTACCTTGGGTGTTTCCTCTGTCAATTTTCTGACTTCCCCAGTGTGCAGAGGAAATCTATCCATAGGAGAGCTTTGCAAATCTTGGGAGAGTTGAGGTTTGGTGAATCCTAGTTTCTCCAGCTCGGTTTCTGGCATTACAGATGCATTATATTTTTGGCAATTGTCCTTAAAGTCCTTTTCCGGTTGCAGAAGGAATGATGCCATTTTCTCTGGACCCTTGTCGACTTGCTGCAGAGCATTATTTACAGGTGGTGTACCTGACGGAGCTAGAATGTTATGAGAGGACACATGATCCACAGGTAGTGAGTACCTGTCAATAAAGGAGATGTCTCCATCACTTGGTACGCACTGAATATGTAGTTTATCTTGAGCTTCACGAGTCTGGTTTGACCAAAAGGGTTGAACAGAAGGTCGTTTATTTGTGTCTTTTGGTAGAGGTTCCATCTTCATTTGTATTTTCTCAAATATTTCCTCCTGTGTTGATATTCCTTCATTTGTCTTGTATAAAACTGAACATGGAAGCTCGTTACTTGGCAACTGCTTTTCATCTTTACTATTTATCATCTCAGAGAATACAGTGCTTGTTGTGGTTTCCTTTGTTGCAGGACTAGATTCTATGACTTGCACGTGAGTTTTATTGTAGTCACTTACTTTTACAGCAGAGGAGAAATCAGGTACATCGATCAATGAGATTCCATCTTTGGTCAAACACTCTTGTGTTGTAACTTTCGATTGAGATGTTGCTTCCTCAATCCTTGTTGTCTGCAAAAAACTTCTGGATTCTATTGGTTTCCGGATAGAATTATCATCATGATGGAGTAAGCCTCCCTCAGTCCGCAAATTCCTGGCATTACCAGTCACTGATTCGAAACCTACAGCATGACTAGGGGACATTGGTCCCTTGTCTTCACAGACATCAGATGCACCATTTAATTTTGCATTTAGTGAATTCATGTGAAAAACATTTGTCTCATTTTTGTCATAAATCAAGGGAGGGGCAATATGAACAGACTGTTTATCCCTCACAACAGCTACTGCTGTAGCTGGACTGTTTTGATCACAGACTTTCCTGTTTTCTATAATGCCTTCTTCAATGCCAGTATCAGATCTTAACTTATCTGCATCCTTCATGTGCACTTGCATGGGTGAAAAGGACTGATGGTCTGCTATTTTCATTATCGTGTCAACGCCTTGTTGACTCAATGGAATGTTTGTGTTCTGTTTTTGCTGTGGTGGACCTCTTATTTTGGCTTCTGGAGCATTTTGCAAAATGTCTTCTTTATGCTCCTTGAGGAGACCAAGTTCTAGGAATCTCTGTCCAGTTATAACATCAATTTTACATTTCTTTAAAATATCTGCATATGGGATACGTTTACCTGGTTTTATATGAAGCAAAGTCGGGGAACTTGTACTGTGAGGCTTTTTTTCTTCAGGTAATTCAGATGGAGAAAATTGGTTGAGGCATTCAAACTCTGCAAGCTCTTCAAACAAATCATGATCAATGAATCCATGTTTCAAAGCATCAATCGCAGAAAACCTCATCCCTGATATATTGTGAATTATTCCACCATCAGCAATTTGTTTGGTTAAATGAAGAATGGCTTCATCTCTGCTAACAACACCACGCTTAAGAGCCTCTACCACTGACAGTGTTCTCTTAGACTGTGGATCTTGAATCCCATTTGATTCAAACTGTAGGCCAATCAGTTTTTCTTTAGTACCCTTGTCTGCACTCTTTCCTTTAGAAGCTTTCTCTAATTTAATAAGTGTGTCTTTGTGAGCAGCCTGTACCAGATTCAAACTGGAAGCCAATGTGACAGATATCTTCTTACCTCTTTTTACGTCATATATTCCACCTGTGATGACTTGAACCTCCAGAATATTTCTGGCTTCAGATTCATCTATGAGGCCAATGTTCAATGCATCTTGCACAGGATAAAGCACATTGTTGTCAACATCCACAATACCACTAATTGCTTTGTCAGAGGCGAGGACCTTCTGCAAAAGCATTTCATCCATTAGACCTTCATCTATTACATCTTGAATAGTTAGCACTTCACATGTCTGTGAATCAATAAAACCAGAAAACAGGCCGAGCCGTTCCATGAGTTTAAGAGCAGTGTGGCTGGACAGGGTACCCAAAGCAAGTGCCTCATTTAAAAGCAACTTTTGACCAGTATTTGCATCAACAATGCCTCCATGCCTCAGCTGATCACACAGCAGATTTAACAGGACCTCTTCTTCCATTTCAAAATTACACTCTTCAGAAAAATTTGAATATTTCAAACTGTCTCCTTCATCATGTTCCTTTATTGTACATACTATAGCTTCAGATTTGACATTTTTATATCTTTCTTCTGTTAACATTTGAGTAAAACTCTCACTGCTTGGGACACTCTCTGTAGCGATGATTTCCTTTTGCAAATCCAAGAGATTAACATCTTTTCTTTTTGAATCAACTAACAGATCTGACACAATTTCCATAGGTGATGCTGAAGCTGTCGTTATTTGTGATTTTGCTTCATCAAGTATTAATGTTGATGTCGGTTTAACAATTAAACCTTTATTAGTTGTACAGGTTTTATCAGAATCTTTCACCTCACCTAGGGAAGAGACTGCTGCCTCGGCAAACCCATGGTCATCTTCCAGAGGGCTCTTAACTGGTAATGTTTTGGAATTATTGAGATTTAATGTCTTATCCTCACTGAAATTAAATTGTGCTTCTTGTTGCTTTGTGATTTTTTCAGATTTCTGAAACCTAGAAGTGGCTAATTTTTTTGTTTTAGGATGTGTGGTTACATTGTCACCTTTGGGGAGCAGAAAGCGCTGATCTGTTTCGAAGTCAGCCATTTCGTTTGTGTTTTTTTCTTTGAAACGGTCAAGATGTTCATAGCCTCTCACATCTTTGTTTACTTTTTTGTCAGTAATGTTGTTGTGATCACTACTATTGGAATGTTGTGTGTCGGCCACCAATGTGGATTCAGAAGCACCATCTTTGCATTCAATAATGATCACCCTCTGTCCATTGTGAATGTTTATGTAGTTATCTTGCATCAGATGAGACCACTGTTTTCTGTCATTTTCTGCTTGTGAGTTCCTGGGCATTTCCCAAGCATCGCTCTCGGCAGGATACAGGTTTCTATTTACAGATACTGAGAGTGCTTGAACTCCAGACTCTGAGATGCTTCCTGCTGCTGTCTGGCTGCCTATAATGTCAGGAATTACTGTGGACTGCAAGAATCTGGCAGCATTTTCATCTAAAATACCAGACTGCACAGCTCGCTCCAAAGACAGAATATCCTGGCTTTCTGATACATAAAGGCCATGAATGTTTTGCCTGTTAGCTAGAATTTTAAAAGCCAACTCTGAAGAAATAACTCCTTTTTGAAGAGCTTCTGAAACGGGACAAATGTTTCCTGACTCAGGCCATAGGAGACCTCTGAAGTTCCCCAGTGACTCTAGAGCAATCAAAGCAATTTTGGGAGATACAAGATTGTGTTTTACTGCTTCATCCACGGTCACTTTTTGCCCAGTCACTGTGTCAATAATGCCTCCACCCTGAAGCTGTTTCACAAAAAGAGCATGAGCTAAATCCTGATCCAATAAATTACATGTTGTTGCTTCATCTACAGTTAAACAGTGCCCAGTTTTTGGATCAATGATTCCTCCAGCAAACAATTGGGCTTCTAAGAGCCTAATGGCCACTTGCCTGTCAATCAGTCCTTCTTGAACTGCATTGAAAATGCTAACATTCTTTCCAGATTTCAGACATACCATTCCACCTGCTAATTGTTTTACTGGAAGAAGTCTAAGTCCTGTGGACTCATGCACAATGCAACTCTGCAATAATTCTGACAAATTCACACTCATAGCGGTATTTGGGTCAATAAGATTTCTGGGAGACATCTCTAATTTCTGCTTGAAGTCTCTAGTAATGAGTTTGTCATAGCAGGCCTTATCTAGAACAGCAAGGTAGTCACTAGAAGTCACACTCGACCTTCCAAAGCTAATATTTAATATGTTTAGCCCAGTACTTTCTTGGATTTTCCCTTCTTCAATTGCTTGAATAATAGAGAGAATGTGTTGGGTACCAGTTTTACTGAAATCAATTAACTTAAGTGTATCTCCGAAATCTTGAAGTATCTGGACGTGCCTCTGATCAATAATGTTCCTCTGCACAGCTTCCTCTAAGGATACAATTTCATTTCTCGCAGGGTCAATCAAACCAGAAATTGCCATTTGGGCTTCCAAAAGCATTAGACCGGTGTCTTGATCAACAAACCCTCTCTGCATAGCACAAAAGATGGGGAAGATTTCCATGGATCCAAGGTCTATCACACCAGCGATTACATGACCCTCCTAAAACAAGACAAAGTACAAGTTAGGATGTACATGCACTGAACACATAAAAATTATTTTAAAAAAATTGAATCTGTACTAAATTGCTGGGTAGAAATAACACAAAGCAGGTCTACAACTACAAAGCAGAATATCAGTTACCATGCATTTAAATCATTATAGCTACACCTACAACAGATTAAAGGTATAAGCAAGCACCTTACACAGCCCAAGTGCAAAGCTTCAAGCAGCAGAACTTTAAACGTTTTGAATCGAGGGTGAAAACTGGTTTGCAATTGGTACAGTATTACAGACAAACACAAACATGACTGATAAAGGAAACGAAAAGAACAGGTATAGAAAGAAGGAACAAATATTTAAGAGAATCGGATCTATATAACCAAATTCTATAAAATAGATAGATTTAACCCCACCACCAGCAGCAAATATATGTGCTCTTAAAATCCTAACTTCCCCACCATAACCCATGCAATTGCTAGGCAGCAGATTATCCCACTTCAACCACTGGGCTTACGGTTTTCTCTCACCAATCTCACCATAGCTACAACCATCTAACATTATTTACAGTAATTAACATGATCTCAGAGATGGCCATCTACAACATAAAACAAGTAAAAAAATATTGATTTTGCCTAATGACTCACTGAATTAAAGAAAGAGGGGGAATATAAAGGTATTTACTTACCAAAGGTGTGGCGGTTGCCATAGGAACGAAAGAGACAAGAGAACCTTATGCAGAGATGTACAACACACAGGAAAAGCTTGAGTGTTAGCATCCAGCATGCCAGCATTGTTTGCAATAGGAACCCCCTCCAAAAAAGGGCGAGGGGCTCCATTCCATTTAAACATGAGGAGTGGTTTTATGTGTACAATCTGAATTGTTAGTGAAACTCATAAGCAGGGGTGCCAGTTAAAACTTTTTTTTTGACAAACAGGACACATCGTGCTCAGTACAAATGTTAACTTTCCGCTTCATTGGTTAATAGTCCTCCACTTTGAAACAAGATATGTTAAATGACAAAACACAAAACTGTTTTAGTTAAAGGGACAACAATAACACAGATATACGTGGTTAGCTTTTACACCACAGTCATTGAGATAGAGAACAACAGAAGGCAGCTTTTTGGTCTAGCTATACGTGGTATTCAGTCATAGTGTATTATTAGCATGCAAGGAGCGTGAGGCACAGCTGTACTAGTCAGCAGGACTACTTCTTCAAAATACGCATTTAAAGGTGCCCCCAACAGAGGTTTTTTTTTTTGTTTTGTTTTTAAAGTTAAATATATATTGATTTAAAAAGGGTTGTAAAAGCTTATCTCAATAAAGCAGTATTTTTGCTATGTAAAAAAAACAACTGTAAATAGTTTGCATTTGCTATTGCTTTGTAAACAACAACAATATTCAGAAAAGGGTACAATAAATTAACGTGGGCTTACAATGAGCTTTTATTTATAATGGCCAAAATGTAAGTATCCTTTCTTTAATCAGTCCGACCTGATTAAGACATTGCACCTCTCTCTCTCCTCACACAACAGGATGAGAACATGCAATTTTGTAACAAACAACAGAGACAGACATACAACCTCATAGGTTTCCTAAACGGCTAGATCAACTGCATGTTAACAAATACATATTAAATATATCCAAACACATACTCCTATGTATATAAATAAGTAAATAAGGTTATATGTGTTTAAGCCCATGTAGTTGTTCTGTACCTTCTGTTCAGCCTCCCTTGCCAGCTGGGTGTGTAGCTGCTGTATCTGGTGATCAGACTCGTCACACAGCTGATCGTACGTTTCCTTCAGGTCCAGAATTTGGGAAGAGATGTTTTCCCTCTCTTCAGGTGACAGTCTGGAGACAGAGAAGGGAAATTAGTATTAACTAGGTCACACACGTGAGCTCCCATGGTGGATTCACATTCAACGCTAGGAGCTCACCTATCATTGTGTTTAGCCAGGAAGATCTGCATGGATTTCACAGAATCCAAAATCTGCTCCTTTTTAGATAAAAGTTCTTCTCCCAGTGCCTAAAATAGAGAAACAGATAGGATTCAGAGTTTAAACGTTTAAAATTGATTCTACACACAGTAATTACTATTGCTTTTATACTGACACAGTCAGAATTCCTGATTCTAAATACAAAGCAATTAAAACATCACATTGGCTCCCTCATACATAAAAGTCAGTAGGCTTTTGGCACCATCTCCTAGGTACTTTGGAGTGATCTATACAAACTGATGGCCCCCCATGCACATGCAGCCTAGCCCTTATCTTGCTGGTGACATAATGTTAAAGTTTCACTTCTGCATTATCAGTGTCAATTTTGTTTAAATATGGATTTAAATATGGATGGCACTGATTGACTGGAAGTATTACAGGACACTCCTAGCTAACCAATGTTATCTGAATATGGATGAAGTATTTCTAATGCAGATATGTAACTTCCACGTAATCAGTACAGTGAGTGAGGAACGCGAGTGCCAGATGGATTCTAACTGTCAAAAGAGAAGCTTAACTCAGAAATGGGAAAGGCACCATTGCAACCACACAGACTGCAGTGCTTATGGTAGGTTAAGTGTAAAATAATGTATTTTACTGTGAAAGAATTTGGTCAGGGACTGAAATGGTTAGTGAACATCTCCTATAATGGTGCAGGAAAAAAATAAAGAAAATAAAAATAAATAGAAATTAGAATATATATATATATATATATATATATATATATATATATATATATATATATATATATATAAATAAAATAAGTAGATAGCTTGGCACTCTCCTTATCTGTATATCCAATATACCTGCCTGGGGGCCATCCACAGTGCATTCAATATATAAACAAGGGCGAATCCAGGATGCACACTCAGGACTTGGTGAAGAAATCTAATTTATTAAATAATGTGCATACAGCCAAAAACCAACCAACGTTTCGACCCCTGCGGGTCTTTTTCAAGGTGAAAGACCCGCAGGGGTCGAAACGTCGGTTGTTTTTTGGCTGTATGCACATTATTTAATAAATTAGATTTCTTCACTAAGTCCTGAGAGTGCATCCTGGATTCGTCCTTGTTTAGAGATATATATATATATATATATATATACACACACACACATACATACATACACAAAATACAGAATCCAGCGCACTCGCTTATTCACTAAACAATGATTTCAAATCTTAGAGATTGTAATAGTTTTATTTAAAAACACCTCGCCTATGCAAAAAATAATGGGGGTTTAGTTATATTATATGATTATATGATCATATATTGCATTAGCCTGCCACAACGTCAATGTACCCCATTGTTGGCAGGTCATATCCTAGCAGCCTAATGCCTGCTCTTATGAGATTAATCCACTTACTTGGGAAATACTTCCTCCCTGGGACTCTCTGCAAGTCAAGGCTAAATAGGGTCCTGGAATGAGGCACCTGTGACAGGGAGGGGTGCAAAACCAAGGAGTTGGCCTGGACTCCCAAATATACAAACAGAACCAAGAGGGCTGCATATATTGTATATTTGGGAGTCCAGGCCAACTCCTTGGTTTTGCACCCCTCCCTGTCACAGGTGCCTCATTCCAGGACCCTATTTAGCCTTGACTTGCAGAGAGTCCCAGGAATATATATAAACAAAAAACTGCACACCAGTCAAGCCATAAGACTTGCTTTTCCCACACAAATCACAAATTTGCAGTGATGTTACTACCACAAAGGATTCTGGGTGGGCATATGCAAAATTAGTTTAACAAAGAATCACATTTTTGCCTCATTCCATTATAAACATGGATTCCTTTGAGTCTGATAGATAGATATAGATACAGACACAGACACACAGGGCTTATAATATTACATATAAGAAGATATATACACACTTCTTTATAATATTATATCACACAATTCCATGAACTAGACTTAGTAATTCTTGCTGTGGCATACCTTTTGCTCAGAAATGGATTTTCTTAGGTCAGGATGCTTTGCTCGAGGAGGAGAAAGCACCTGTGACAGCCCGGACACCCAGCTAGAGAGATTCTTTATGTCCTCCACATGCTTCTCCTTTTCCTCCTCCAAAACTTTCTGCAATTACACAAAAAGCTTGCCATGTGAAATCAGGGTTTATGGTGACATTAAGGAACGGGGATTATTTACAACGAAACACAATGAGATGGAAACACTCTCCCTTCCACAATTCTATTACCTTTAGGAAGAAAAGAAATGTAATCTATTAAAGGGTTACTCCAGGCATCATGATCACTACAGCCCACTGTAGTGGATATGATGCTAGGAGTACAGTTTTGCTCCTCTTATCTGGTTCCCACCTCCTGCTGGGCATTGAACCCCCTCTAGTGGCAGCTAAATGAAAATCAGCTTCTGCAGAGTTGCTGAATTCAGATGCTAACCCTGCCAGTCATTCATTGGCTGAGAGAGTGCATTGAGTGCTTTCAAACAATGAATGAATATCAATGCAAGTAATTGATATAAGCCAATGTTAGGTAATGACGTTGCCAGAGGGTGAGCTACAGTTCAGGCAGTAATATCAAATATTGCAGTGTTTCAGTCATACAGGGTAATTGCATGATGAGAAGTGCAAAACACTGAAGTTGTCGCAGTACTTGGAGTACAACTTTAATTGTGCTAACCAATTCTGTAATAAATGTAGAAATTAAATTATATCATTATCAGAGGTCAGTTCAGTTTAAAAAAAGCTATGCAAATGCTTAGAATACCGTATTATGCATTCATGGAACAAGTTGCATGCACGTGTGTAGTTTATATCTAAAACTAATAAAGAAAGAGGAGATTACAGAGTAAAATAAAAATTGTTTGAAAAGAGATGTTTAAGGAGGTAAACAGCACACATCTAATGAGACAAGATTGTTCTATGAAACACTACCTCTTCCTCCTCAACTCTCCTCAAGGATTCACTGATATACTTGACGTGCTGTGTGGTGAGAGTCACCAGGGCTGTGTACCGGGTGCGCAGGTCCATGAACTGTAAAAACAGAGAGGTGGCATGAGGACAAACCGTCAGCAAGGAAACTGCCCAAAGTATGAAGAAATTATCTAGTTACTTCTTGCGTGATGACATCAGAGGATGAAAACATTCGTCTGCGCTTCATTGGGGACTTCTGCTGGGATTCCACAAATGCTTTATAAGTCATCAGCTGCAATTCAAAATCCTGTAAGAAGAAAAATATGAATATTACAGTCCCCACAAAAAAGGAATTGTCACTAGTATGGTTTGGGTTACTTAAAGACTATCATGGCTTTTTTTTTTATGTAAGCTCCATGCCAAGCAGAGAGGGATGCCAAATTCAATTGAAATGATGGTCACCAATTTCACCAATAGTTCTTTGAGAGGAATAAACAGATTCTTATTGATATTACTCACCTTCACAGACACCGAATACTGCTGGGAAAAGGCCTGACAATCATCCAAGCGAGACTGATTCTGTTCAATTTCAGCAACTAGAGCCTTTAAAAGGAGACAAATACCTAAATCAATAAGACTAATATCCTTAACCCCTTAAGGACACATGACATGTGTGACATGTCATGATTCCCTTTTATTCCAGAAGTTTGGTCCTTAAGGGGTTAAAAAAAATGTACACAGCATGTTTCCTTCTGATAGCTGAGTGTAATAAGTGTTAATAAAAAGAAAACATGAAATTGGTTATTCAATTAAAATAAAAAATATAGTAAACAAAAATGAATGTGCATTCCGCTTTCAATTTACACATAAAAAGAACAAACATTGGGGGCGGGGCCTGACAGCCGAGCTGACCAGACTTTCTTGGAGAGAGCTCTGGCACAGCTAAGCTTAAAAGCAACGAAAACTCGCCATAAACGTGTTTTTTACAGACCAATATAACAGAAGCTCATTGCTGCATCGAGTGGGAGCTGGTGGATACCCAAAAAGTGCCTTTCTATCAAGATCAACCACACTCCACACCTAAGGCCTAGCATGACAGATGGCCTGATGGCTTGGAGAAACCGCCGATCTCCCGACACGGGACCCGAGCCGAGCAGCAACCTTGCCAACACCCCGCATCCCCCCCCTCTGGACCGGTGGCGGTCATCCCGGTCCCAGTTGGAGAAACCCTCAGGTCTGCAGCAGGGGAGTACCCGGCCGGAACAAAGCTTGCATGCCGTAACCAAGATGGCCGCCGAGCCACAACCCCAGGAGAGCCTGCAGGCCTGGAGAGAAGGCTTTGAGGCCAGGTTCAATAGAGTCTGTGAAGACTTTTGGAGGCGAATAGAGTGCAGACCCAAAGCGAGTCACCCACCCGCCACACTGCCACTTGAAGCAGAAACAACAGTTCCCCGAAACGACATAAGGAAGGGGCCAAGCAAGGAGAAGCGCCCACCCCGCCACCAGACTTACCAGCTGTCACTCCGAACACCCAGACGTAAAGCGGCACCACATCGCCGCAAACCCGCCTTATCGCACAGCCGACGCTTTGCCGTGCGATACCTCGGAGGGGCACGAAGATTCACCTGCACACAGCCCTACCGAGAGAGTCTCACCGGGCAGCACGGCTCACAAGTGCTGAGAAGGCTCAAAAGCCACAGCCCAGATGATCATCTCCACTATTTGCCGGTTGACAAAGTGAAAATGCACACTGGACTTTGGGGCTGGAGGCGTCCATGCACGCAAAGAGGTAGACTCAGGACCCCCAGAGCAGACAACCTGCTACACTACCCACCAACACGCTCCTGGCTCTTCCAAAACATGGGAATCGGATGACTGGTGACTTACTGAACAAGTTCTAAATAGCCATCACTGGCTCTGATTTATACTAACTTTATTTTATATACCATGCTTCTGTGCTCCTGGTTCCTTGGTTTTTCTTTTTTATTTCCTGTTTGTTTCTCTTTTTCCTAGCTGTTATTGTGCAGGGAACTGCAGCGAGGTGGACATTTAGCTCGAACAATAGCCGACATTGAGTAGACATAGCCTGTTCTCACCTTATATTGTATACAATGCTCAGTTCTCTGTGCCTAAAATATTGCATGTATATCGGAATTTTAACAAAAACTTATATTTACAGCTCATTGTCAACATGCATGCTTTAGCCAATATACAGGATAACGCTGCTGTGCGGTTTCAGGCAGAGGAGAGGGTGGCTTACTCAACTGTTCCCTTAAGGCTACCATAAAGCTGCTCAGTAAATGTATCATTAGACATGCTGCCTGTTCTTTCAAAGTTACCCCCTCTGCTGATGCCTGTATAGCATAACATTACTGTCCCAAGCTCTAATCGTCACCGGCCTGGGGCATACCTAGGAGTTTACTCCGGTCTCCAACCGTTACATACCAATCTTATTAATCTGTCTAAGACCTTCTTAGCCGTAGCACCATACGTCATAACTTAACGATCATAGAAGGTGTTGCGATATAAACTACTGTCTTTTTTCACGTGTTCACTTTATAACAAAAAATTTGCTGTTTTGATTTGCCATGAAAAATGTTTGTTATTGAAATGCTCGCTTCAGCTGTCGTGGCGAAGCAAAGTTGATTGTTATCTTTGTTACCTTCAGCACAATAAAAGAAAGAATTTAAAAAAAAAAAAAAAAAAAAGAACAAACTTAAAAATGAGAGGTATAGTTATTCTTCTTTTTCTTTTTCTAAATGTTTTCTAAATTAAGGACTTTTGTTTCACATTACCGTCTGCTGGCTAAGCTGCTCCGATAAAACTCTCCTGTCCTCAGACTGACCAGGCTTCATCATTTCTTGTTGGGATTTTGTGGTCTCTATCCAATGAATGAGGTTATCATGAAGATCCCTATAATTTCTAAGCACCTCTCTGATTCCAGTCAGCTCTGTTTGGCTGAAAAGCACAATGAAAAACAAAAACGTTAAAAAAAAAAAAAAAAACTGAAATATATATCAGAAGTGAGAAAAGATAATGATGCCATTTGTTACAGGAAAACATACACAAATTACTATAATAATACTTTGTTTTGACTTTGACAAATATAAAAACATGAGAAAACAAAAATGAATTTACCATAAATGTATTTTTTCCTAGGATTAGAGGCAGTACATTTTCCTTATAGAACTGTAGCCATCTTCTTGCAGGGCAAGGGAGTAACTTTTACAAATTAAGCCCCTCCTCCCCCTATAGTAGAACACTACTAAAAGAACAAATTGCCTCAAGTAATAACCCAAGCCAACCAAGATACTTCTAAATGATTTTATTGGAAGGGAGCAAAACTTGCCTCTAATAGACATTTACAGTAAGTAAAATAATTTTTTACCCCCTATGTATAGAGGCAGTACATTACCTTAACCCCTTAAGGACCAAACTTCCGGAATAAAAGGGAATCATGACATGTCAGACATGTCATGTGTCCTTAAGGGGTTAAACAAATACAGAAGCAAAAAAAAAAAAAGCAAAAGGGGTTTATTAATTTCATCACCACCTGTAGCACCTTTTATTCAAAAGATGATTCTTCAGTAAGCCAATACATCTAACTTTACATTTTTTGGAAACGTGTAAGTGGAAGATCAAGTGGCAGCCTTGTAGATTTGTTCTGGAGATGCCAATGCCTTAGAGGCTCATGATGTGAATACCACTCTGGTGGAATGAGCTTAGAGTAGAGGAGGAGGCGATGTGTTATGTGTGGCCTACAAGATTGTTTCTCTAATCCATCTTTCTTAGGTAACTTTTGAAGCTAACTCTCCTTTATTTGCTACACTTTCAATGATAAATAAATAGTCTATTGGACTTTTCAAATTCTTTAGTTCTGTCCAGATACGTCAAAAGAGCTCTCTTTACATTCAGAGAACAACATTTGAGTTTTTTCGCCTTTGTAGGAGTCCGGCAAAAGGTTGGTAATAAGATTTCTTGGTTGATGTTAGGAGTAGAAGCAGACTTTAATCTAAATGAGAGAGGGAGTCTTAAAATGACTATCCAAATGGAAAACCAGATATGGTGTTGAATGAGTAAATGCTTGTAACAAGGTTTGCCATTGTAGGATATTAACACTGGAGAAGAGAAAAAGGTCAAACAGAGACTCACACAGAGCTGATAACATCCAATATAAATCTCACGATGGGACCATTTCTTTGATTGTAGGAGTTGGATTACAGACAGCTCTAATGAATCAGGAAACAAACTTCTTATTTATTCTAGTGTAAACTTTTTTATTAGACTCTTTTAGACTGGATCAGGATCTTTAATACTTCTGGTTATAGATGTTTGAAGGATAGGCTTTACTATTCAGAACTCATGCCGTCAGGTTGAAGATATTTATAATCTCTAGAGGGACCAGCTGATTCTCCTGACAAGGTAGGATTAATCACTTCTATTTGGAAGGTACATTATAATGTAGAACCATATTCTTCTAGGCCATAATGGAATAATGGTTATAACCCAAGCGTTCTACTACATCATTTTCTGAATAATTCTTGGGATAAGAACTGTTGGGGGAGAACATATGCCAGCAGGTAATTCCATGTTAGGAACAGAAAATCTTGGAATTCTGAATTGTCAACATGGCAAAAATGTTTACTTTTCTGTTGAGTCTTCAGGTCATCAGGTTTATTTTTTGTTGATCAAATCGCTCCACAATTTTCTGGAAAATATCTGGAGACCAGCCTTCCTTCTTGATATGTCCTCTATTCTGCTAGAACACTGGATGTTCCCTTTATGTGAAATGCTGAAAGAAGGTGATATTCTGCCTATATCATTATCTGAAAAATACGATTCACTATCTTGACAAAGCCCGGTGTAAGGGGCGAAACGCGTTGATGTGATATCGGGTGCAGAGGTCTGATGCTTATAGCCGTTTTACCATCGTCCACACACTGACGCTCCCAAGCTGCAGGAGAATACCCACCGTATCAGCGCTGAGATCGGGCGGGAAGTTTGAAACCACTGAGTAGCAGCGGACGGTAAACGGCTACACAGCCTCTGATTTTACAAAAGTGTTTTTCGTGATATATTGGAAACAATTATCACAACTTGTTCAAGTAAGGGTTCCTATTTGGGGGGAAGGGTATCTTGTGATTTAATAAAACGGTTTTACACTATGAAAGTTTTCTTTTGTATCTTTTAAAGGTAAAAGCTACAGTGTATCTCCCATCTCAACACAGGATTAACCCCTTCAAGACTCCCTTATAAGACTATATGGACTCTTAAACAAGTTTTTATATATTTCTAGTGCATAAATCTAGACTACTGTGGGATTTTAAGTGTTTCTATCTATTTACTATTGAACTCACAGAATTTTGGTTGACGATTTTTTTCTGCACATTGTTACAGGTTGCCTCATTGTATGGGCTACCATATATAGCGCTGACATTTTTTGAATTCTATATACTAGGGCATGATCATTAAGGAGTTTTGCTTTATGTCTAGCTGCTAACGTTTATACCACTATTTTTATTATTTATTACTTTTATTACTTGTATCTTGTTTGTATTTACTTTTTTAGAAGGTGCGCTCTCCTGTATTTTTCAAATCATTTATTTCTCATTCCTTAAAGGGGAAGAGCAGCACCTAGAGACATTATGTCTCTTTTTACTTATAGAGATCAATGCAAAATTGATTTAGCCTTGAAACAAGATGAAGCACCATTATTAAACAAAGACAGTATTCATTGGAGGAAACATATATTTTTATTAGAGAAATGCATTATTAAAGAGATGAAAATTAAGCTAGAAATAGCTGCATTAGAGAAATATTGGGACAACCGTATTATACCAAGGGGCCTAAGATTGATGCTTCAATCAGCAGCTGATAAGGACGACATTGAATTTAATGTTGTCTGGGATCGTATTTTAGATCACTGCTCATTTGAACTCATCAGCCATATTATCTGTAAAAGGAAAAGAATGCTTACTAAGTTAGATGAGGAAATAGGCAATTTGAAGGAGATTTTAACACCATATCTGGAACTTCCAGAATGTGTTTTATTAATGGAAAAAATAGAGAAAAAGCTGGACAAAAACTTTGAAGAAACCATTAGTATTAAGAGAAAGAAATTTGAGAGGGATCAACAAGATTTCCAGGAGAATAGGGTAAGGAATTACCACAAAAAGGGACAGGCACGTAATACCCAATTCCCCACTTTTTATAAGAAGCGCACAGAACATGATACCAGGGACACACATAACCATCATCAAAGAGATGGTGAATTTAAAAGAAATTACGATCATCATGAGATGCCTAGATCGAAACAATATAAACCTATCCCAAAGACACCGAGAGAGAAAGGTTGGACTCTGGTGACCAACAAAAAACGGAGGAATTCCTCTAGCGTCTATTCTAAAGCACCACAACCACAACAGAAAACCTTTCCCAGGGTAGAGCACATGTCCAATAGATTTGAAGCATTATCAAAAAAAGATGATGATACATTTGATAAGCCTAACAATCACCCTAACCACATTGGGGGGAAAGATTTTTTAGGATCACGCCATTTGTTCACGAACCCTCGTTTTCAAAACCAGAAACCGAAAGAACGATTAAAGAGACCACACAGAGGGGAAGCAGAGGAGGAAGAGGAATACAGAGAAGAAAAAAGAACAAAATGGTAGAACCAATGGGGATCTTTAATCTGTCTAAGACTGAACTGACAACAAATCAAATCAGACTTCTTAACAAAGGTTTGAAATATGCTCCCGCTACGAAATCTGATCCTTTTACTAATTTTTTGGATGTTCAGAAATTTATGAGGACTTTAAACTTGAAACGTTTTTTTTCAAATAATCCCTTTAATACCAATGTTAAGAGACAAGATAACAATAATTTTTTCCTACATACATCTCTCCAACAGAAATCTAAATTTTGTCCGCCGAACCCTCCAAGTGCACATATGAGTGCATTCAGCATAGCGGTGTTGGAGGATTTAGAAAAAATTCCCAACAAAATCTCAAATAGGCACCACAACCTTACAGTGGAGGAAAGAAAAGCCTTAAAAGAATTGCGTGACAATAAGGACCTAGTGATCAAACCCGCAGATAAGGGTGGGGGGACAGTTTTAATGGATGTAGAGTACTATGAAATGGAGTGCCTCAGACTATTAAAAGACACGAGCACCTATAAACCATTGAACAAAGATCCTAGCACTGAATTCCAAGCTGAACTTGCATCACTTTTAGATAGAGGGGAATATATGGGGATTCTGACTAAGAAAGAACACGACTTTGTCCACAATCCACATCCTAGGAGGGCAGTTTTTTACTTCCTTCCTAAGGTCCATAAGCACATGACGAGGCCACCAGGTAGACCTATTATTTCAGGGATTGGGTCTTTGACCTCGAATCTATCCCAATATATAGATTCATTGTTACAACCCGTAGTTAAAACCACTAGATCATACCTAAAGGACAGTAGTGAATTACTCCGCTTATTAGAAAATATAACCTGGAAAAAGAACTACTGGCTGGTGACTTGTGACGTAACATCGTTGTACACAGTCATTCAACACGAGATGGGATTAAAAGCAATTAGGAACATTTTGTACAGGGATTCAGAACTACAAATGGAACAAGTTGAGTTTTTAATTGAGTGTATTAATTTTATTTTGACCCATAATTTTTTCTGGCATGATGATGAGATCTACCTACAAGTCACGGGGACCGCTATGGGGACCAGGTTCGCACCCAGTTATGCCAATATGTTCATGGCAGATTGGGAGGACACGAACGTATGGGGCGGCCATCCATGGGTGACGAACCTGGTCCTCTATAGGAGGTATATCGACGACTGCTTTTTCATTTGGGAAGGGGAGGAACTGGAACTCTCCGCATTTTTGGATCACATGAACCAAAACGGATCCAATTTAGTTTTTACTTCTAAATATAGTGCCACTAATGTGGACTTCTTAGATCTAGTCCTTTATGTGGAGGAAGGAATCTTAAAATCTAAAACCTTCTTCAAGATGGTTGACGTTAACAGCTTTATCCTAAGAACAAGCTGCCACCATCCACCATGGTTGACCAATGTCCCATATGGTCAGTTTCAAAGAATAAAGAAGAATTGCACGGATCCTGCAACATGTGAACAACAGCTAGAACAAGTTAGACAACAATTTATAGAAAAAGCCTATGAACCTGAACTTCTAGAACTATCACTTAATAGAGTGAAGGCTCTGGAGAGAACCACGCTTATAAACCCATCTAAGAAAGACAAGGAGAATCCACAGAACCTTAAGTGTCCCATTATTTTTAACTATAGTAGTCACGCACACCTTTTAAGGAAAACAATCCACAAGCACTGGCACTTTTTGCATAAAGACCCTATTCTAGCCCCACTTTTACCCCAGAAACCAACAATTATTTTTAGGGGGGCACCCACGATTAGAAATCAGCTGGTGCATAGTTATAGACAGACCAGACCTATAACTCATTTTTTGAATACAGATAAAGGTTTTTTTAAGTGTGGGAGCTGCAATGTATGTAAAACCACAGGTCCCCCATATAGAGGAATTTCTACCTTTGAGTCCTCAATTACCAAGAAAACGTATAGCATTAAGGAGTGTATTACGTGTCACTCCAAACAAGTGATATACCTTTTAAGTTGCCCGTGTGGACTACAATACGTGGGACAAACTAAGAGAATGTTAAAGACGAGAATTAATGAGCATATATACAATATAAAGAGGAAATTTGAGAAACATTCTGTATCTAGGCACTTCATGGAACACCATGGGGGTGACCCGGGTGGTCTTACTTTCTGTGGAATACAAAGGGTCAATGTTCCATGGAGAGGGGGAGAATTAGCCCAGAGATTGATATATCAGGAAATGCTGTGGATTTTTAATTTGAAATCTTTGGCCCCCCGGGGTTTAAATGTGGATCTAGAACTTGTAAATATTTTATAACTAACCTGTATATAAGGCACATAGACTTGGAAGCTTTTAACTTAAGGCGAGTCATTGGTGAATAATTGTCCATAAAGGAAATTCTATTCCATTCTGAGAAATTATTTTAAATTATCTATGGTTTCCATTTCCTCATTTCAAAGACCCTTTCAAATTTCTTTGGATAGAATGAATAACGATTTATCATTACACGGAGATTTGTGTTCCCCCTCATTTGCATATAGGTAAAATTTTTTTCCTGTTAAGTATTGTTATTAAGGGTACAGAAATTCCTGTTTTACCATATGTACACCTCTGAAAGATCGATAGAGACATTAGATGTCACTACTCCAGTTCTATATTTAATACTTTTTTATTAGCATGATTTTCGAAATTGATATATTTTTTTAACAAAGTCCAGAAGAATTAAATTCTTTACTTCATGTTTCAGTTTATAATGTATTTCATTGTTCCTGATGTTATCATAATCTTTTGCACTATAATGTCTCCTCCGTTATGATTTTAGATGTGATTTAATATTTTTATCGATATGAAATACGTAAATGTGATTTAAATTTCTAAATTGCTAAACAATGACAGGATACTGTTCATCCTCCACTTTGAATATGTTTTAGACTATTAATTTGATCAGCAGTTTTGGACTAGCTGATCAAGAGAAAATGTATTTAAAGATGCCGTTCTCATCCGATTCACTATCTTGACAAAGCCCGGTGTAAGGGGCGAAACGCGTTGATGTGATATCGGGTGCAGAGGTCTGATGCTTATAGCCGTTTTACCATCGTCCACACACTGACGCTCCCAAGCTGCAGGAGAATACCCACCGTATCAGCGCTGAGATCGGGCGGGAAGTTTGAAACCACTGAGTAGCAGCGGACGGTAAACGGCTACACAGCCTCTGATTTTACAAAAGTGTTTTTCGTGATATATTGGAAACAATTATCACAACTTGTTCAAGTAAGGGTTCCTATTTGGGGGGAAGGGTATCTTGTGATTTAATAAAACGGTTTTACACTATGAAAGTTTTCTTTTGTATCTTTTAAAGGTAAAAGCTACAGTGTATCTCCCATCTCAACACAGGATTAACCCCTTCAAGACTCCCTTATAAGACTATATGGACTCTTAAACAAGTTTTTATATATTTCTAGTGCATAAATCTAGACTACTGTGGGATTTTAAGTGTTTCTATCTATTTACTATTGAACTCACAGAATTTTGGTTGACGATTTTTTTCTGCACATTGTTACAGGTTGCCTCATTGTATAGGCTACCATATATAGCGCTGACATTTTTTGAATTCTATATCATTATCTGATCGCATAGATGAGTGTGAGAGGAGGATTGAGTTCCGCCTTCCTTGTTTAGATATGAAACCATTTCCGTCTTTTCTGATCTTATATGTGTTGACCTACTATACTTCTTCTGAAATAAATAAGAACCAAGAACAAGAGCCCTTTTATAGTCCGTTGAGTCATGTGTGAACCCAAGCTTGTGGCTACAGCATCTGTTGAAATAATCTGCCACTTTATATTCTTGTATGAGAGACCTTGATGTATTTAAGGAAGATATTCACTAGCTGAAGCTCTAAGTTGTGGACCTCTTTTGGTGATCCTATTCAGCTAGGATCTTGGTCTGAAGTGGCCTCATCCTTGATGTTGCCCAGATGACTACTGTAACAGTGAGAAGTCCTAAAGCTCTCTTTTTTTTAAATGAGAGCTTTTTTTCTTTTGTTTCTTCAGTTTTTTTTCCTCTGTGAAGCATGTTTTTCATGTTTACGGAGTCCAGAATAAGAGAGTTGATTCTTGTAGACAAAATCAGCAGCGACTTCTCCTACTTTATAATCCATCCATGATCTTGCAGACATTCTGTGGCTATGAGTATGCTCATTCAGTTTGCTTTTATCAGCCACTTGTTGAGGTACATGAAAACGAAGAGAGCTCTCTTTCTTAGAGCGGCTGTACGTACCACCAATATTTGTATAAAAATCCTGGGAGTTGAGAAAAAGGAAAACAGAAGTTTTCGAGACAGCAAGTGATAACTGCCCTGGTGGAAAAAAACTTTTTGGTCTCTGGATGAATAAAGATGTAGTGATAAGCATCATTTAAATCCAATTATATCATCCACAATCCCTGTTGAAGAATTAGGGTTGCTGGGAGAAAAGATTTCATGCTGAATTTGTTCTTAACAACATACTGATTCACTTTTTTCAAATCTAGAATCGGCCTTGTCTGATTTCTGCACCAAGAATACAGGGCTTGACAGGGGATACAAAGCAGCCATGGAAAACAAATCTATGCCAGCCCCATAAGTCATTATGCCAAGTATTTATATATATATATATATATATATATATATATATATTGCACACACTCTGAAAGGACCAATATTTCGAATTAGAAAAATAAATATACCAACAATATGTAAGGATATGTCTTGCCACCCCAGATGATTAAGTAATATATAAACACATAATAAAAAAAAATAAAATATATATATATATATATATATATTGTGCGTGCTTCTATGTTACTCAACCCCTGGTAAAGTTGTTGGGCAGAGTGGGACAGGTAGCTGGGCAGATTTGGTGACACAGCTCTTGCTGGGGACAAGAGCTGGCTGAGGATTGGTTGCAGACCGCGTGCGAAGCGCGGAAAGCCAGGTAAGCATAAAAGTGACAGCGGGAGCGGAATCCATGTCAGCTGTTTTCAAAAAAGTCAGGAGAAGCACAGACGGACCGCAGCCCTCCCTCCCCTATTTGCTAACTTTCTTTAGAATTAATGTCATTGTATTAAAAAGCATTGGGGCAAAAGTCATCTTCATGTTTAAGCTCTGAGGAAGGATATGGTGATAAATGCAGGGCTGGATTGGGGATACAAAGCAGCCTTGGGGAAAAACAAAAATTCTATGCAAGCCCCATAAGTCATTGTGCCATGTATTGTGTGATATATATATATATATAAAAACTCAGTCATCTGGGGTGACAAGACATAGCCTTACACCTTACATATTATTGGTATATTTATTTTCCTAATTCAAAATATTGGTCCTTTCAGAGTAAAACATTTGATTATACAGTGAGCATACCCACATGCAGACAGAGACAAACTCACTGGCACAAGCTCATTGATGCACAGACTCATAGACAATCTCATTGATATACATACGCTCATTGACATAAAAACACAAGCTCACTGATGCACTCAAATAGGCTCAGTGACAGAATCTCACTGACACACACAGACAAGCTAATTAGTACACAAACAAATTTAGTACAGAAACACACTGACATGCACAAGCTTACTACAGACAAGCTCACTGTCTCACACACAAGCACACTGACACACACATGCTCACCACAGACAAGCACACTGACACATGCTCACCACAGACAATCTAACACAGACAAGCTCACTAACACACACAAACATGCTTCCAACAGTCAAATTCACTGCCACGCACACACGCACACACAAGTTCAATCAATATCAAGCACACGCACACACACATACACACACACGCGCGGTCACTCACTAGCAGGTGCGCACACACATGCGTGGTCACTCACTAGCAGGTGCACGCACACACACACAACTCACTCACTAGCAGCCACACACACACAACTCACTCACTAGCAGCCACACACACACAACTCACTCACTAGCAGCCACACACACACACAACTCACTCACTAGCAGCTACACACACACACAACTCACTCACTAGCAGCTACACACACACAACTCACTCACTAGCAGCTACACACACAACTCACTCACTAGCAACCACACACACAACTCACTCACTAGCAACCACACACACACACACAAGCTAACTCATTAGCAGCCACACACACACACACACACACGCTCACTCACTAGCAGCCACACACACACACAAGCTCACTCACTAGCAACCACACACACAACTCACCCACTAGCAACCACACACACAAGCTCACTCACTAGCAACCACACACACACAGGCTAACTCATTAGCAGCCACACACACACACAAGCTCACTCACTAGCAGCCACACACACACAAGCTCACTCACTAGCAGCCACACACACACAAGCTCACTCACTAGCAGCCACACACACACAAGCTCACTCACTAGCAGCCACACACACACAAGATCATTCACTAGCAGCCACACACACACAAGCTCACTCACTAGCAGCCACACACACACAACTCACTCACAAGCAGACACACACACACACAAGTCCACTCACTAGCAGCCACACACACAAGCTCACTCACTAGCAGGCACACACACAAGCTCACTCACTAGCAGGCACACACACACACACAAGCTCACTCACTAGCAGGCACACACACACAAGCTCACACACTAGCAGGAACACAAACAATCACTGTCATGGCTGAAGCTTTCCCGGCACTGGTAGGTGAAGTTGCCATTTTGTGACCTCTTCCTCCCAGAGGGGCCAGCAACATGTGTGCAGGGGCAGAGCTTGTGAGCGAGAGAAGGAGCTTCTGTTCAGGAGGTGGGTTTGTGTGCGGGGGCGGGGCATGCGGCAGAAAGCGCTGTACATTTTTAAGGGAGACTGACGGGTCTCCCTCCGGCTGCCAGCAGCCTAATTGCGGCCGCACCAGCCCCCAGCTCCTCCCTGTTTACTCCCCTCGGACTGAGACAGGCTGGCACAGTCCAAGGGGAAAATCATTTAAATTACATTAGCCTCATGATTTGGGCTGTCCGGTGGGCCAGTCCGGCCCTGCAAGAATATTCTTCAATAGGTGCCCTTTCACCACTTGTTTTTCTACTTCTTAAAATAGTTGGAGAGCCACAGGTTTTAAATGTATATCTGAAGAGAGGAAGAAAGAGGGAGGAAGGGAATCTAGTTTTCTGTGGTAACCAAACAGAATCTTCATATTCCTCTCTGATCCTTTTCTAACATGTTTGGAGCCTTGCCACAGACCCTCACCACTAAATATTAGGTACCTGCTTTGCTGAGGACAAGCAGAGAACTGGGGCAATCTGGGCTCTTAGTAGTTTTATACAGTTGAGAGGAGTTGAGTGAGGCGGCGGTTAGCTTTTAAAAGTCTATCACTCAATAAATTGCCTGTCTTAAAAAAAGATGGCTGCAGATCCCTAAATTAATGTACGGCCTCTATCTGCAGGAGAAAAAAAACTATGTGAATGAAACTTGAATCAGGAAAAAGGGAACAGAGCAATGTTCAGACAAAAAACAAATACAAAAAACATACCGTGTTTCTAGTTGAGTGACAACTGCACTCCACCTCTCACGAAGCTTGGCTGTCCTCTCCTGATATTGTTCAACATCCAGGCTGCGTTCCTGGCTTTTCTGATGTAAGCGCTCTTTTACTTCTTTTGATCTGGCTACGTTTGCCTCCAAGGAAGAAATTACACTTTCCTTTTCTTCTGCCTCTTTGAGCCATTGCTAAACAACAAAAACATTTAAAGAATGAAAATTAAGAAACCACTCCAATTGATCACCTCTATACATGCATCAGTAACACCCACCTGAAGTATAGTCTTCTGGTGCTGAATAGCTGCGGGATCTGCAGGAATGGTGTCTTCCTGACTTAATCGTGCCTCAAAGCCTTTAACCAGAGATTCTGCATCTTGCAAACTCCTTATTACTACATCTACGGTCTTTAGCCTGTTGTTGGAAAAGAGACAAAAAACCTAAACTAAAACATGGGTATTACATATAAAAATATGTCTAAGCTTTCTAGATAAGTTTGACATGGTACTGCCGAACATTCCTGGTGCAAAGTTTAAAAATAATATAAGTACTGAGTGAACAGGAATTGGTGAACTAAAACATTTAATATGCCTGTAGGGCGGCTACCTTATTACCTACTTACAGTATTTTTGAATGATACAATACTAATTGAACAGCACATAGTCAAATATAAAGTTAGTTTCTTTTCAATGAGCATTACATATTGCTTTTATTACAGTAGTTTACATAGATTTAGGGCTTTGAGAGCTTCAAAATGAATCAGATTAGAAGGTCATTTGACCTTGAACAACAGCCAAAAAGGTTCTACAACGCAGCAAATGCAGCACAGGAAAAGCTAAGTCACGGTTATCAAAAGTGTAGTACTTCATACATAAAACAGAGTGCACAGGTAGGTTAAACATTAAGTTGACCTATTGTTAAATTCCTTTCTTGGTAGAGTAAAGAAGGTTGCTTTGGCAACAAAGCCACTAAACCAGTGCCCTCTCTTTATGGTCACAGGTGTAAGGAACTAATGAGAGAAAATACAAACGGAAAACAATTTGACATTACAAAAAAATATTTATGGTCAAAATTTTACCATTCAGCAGTTATGGTCATGTTAATAGTATTATACTTTCAGGGAAAAAAAAAATATATATATATATATATATACTAAACAAAGTATACTGGTATTACTGATGCAGAGGGAGAAGAATGGAAGAGTGAGTGATCAATGACTGGTGAAAAATGGGCTGTGAACCTATTAGTTTATACTTGTTATACAATATCACCACAAGGATGTTGAAATTTACTTTTTAAATTGTTCCTTTTTAATTAAAGGAATATGAATGTTCCTTTTTAATTAAAGGAACATTAACGTTAGGGATAAAAACAGGTTTCCTAATATTAAAGTGTTTTACTAGACTTCTAGTGGTTGTTTGAGTGGTTCTTGAGCTTAGAGTGTCCCTTTAAGTATGCTGATGTCTATCATTATGATGGGGTAACTCTATAATCATTGGTCAGCAGGCCTCTCGCATTGTTCCATCGTCTCCTTGCAAGTCTACCACATAACTAATGAATGTAGCACACTCACAATTAAAAATGTCACATGCCAGACAGCTGTGATATTATATTTTCATCTTGAATAATGAAGAGACTGGCTTGCAGCTGGATCACCCATAGAAAAACGGTCAGTAGTGCCTACTAGGTTTGTTTCAGGGCTGTACAAAGCAGTTTAAGATAATCATTTAACTTAAAACTCAAATATAATCTCTACTATGCATTGTTAATACATAATTCTTCACATATCTCTTACAAACAACTTGAACTCCATTATGGCTGGTGATGTCAGTCATGTCCAAGCAGCTATACCATGTACGGTCAGCCACGTGTAAAGTACACAAAAAACTTCCTGCTAATGAAAAGCCACTCTAATATAATTATTTTGCAGACCAATTCTATACCTGTTCATTAAACTGAAATTTTTCAGGGCTCCATGCAAAATTGACTACGACCTACATAACACAGACACATATTACAGGATACTGGGAAGTTCACTCATAAATTAACTTTAGCTACATAATTTTTTTTTTAACAGAATACAGCATCATTTTGCAGCATATTTTAAAGAACACTCACTTCTCCAGGAAGACAGAAGATAACCCATACACATGATCCATCTTCCCCACTATAAGATCCAGCTGGGAGCGGACATTTGGGGTACTTGAAGCAGAAGGTGACTTGTGCAGGAAGTGATCGCAACGATCGGATACCATAGACAACTCTGATTTTAACCTCTTCAATTCTTCTTGCATTTTCTGGTGTGCAAATCAAAAGTAACACATGTTATAAATACGAGTCTAATACAGAACCTAGAGATTACCATGCAAACAGCCACTTTTCTGACCTCTTGTTCAGCTATGCGGACAGTGTTCTCATGCACAGCGTCTGCATCACTACTTGATGGACTTTGCAATCTCTTCACTATTCTCTGCTCACAATCGTCCAGATGCAAGCGTATGTTGTGAAGTTCAGATAAATATGTTTGTGCTACAGATTCATCTTTATCTTCTGTAGAAAAGAAAAAAAAAGGAATAAATAAATAATAAACCTAAAATAAAAGGGCAGTCAGTGTAACATAAACCACTTAAAAACTTGGGATATTGTTAGACATAGTAATGTACCCATACCTATAAGAATGAAAATGTACAACAATTAGAAAACAACGGAATATTATTTTGTTGAACATGAAATAAATTACATAGTTTAACGTTTGGTTAAGCCAGTAATTTTATGCTTGCTACAGTCATAGTCTAATAAGAACATAGATAGAAAAGTGTGCAGAATCTGCCCTGGTGTCAGGCAGTCATAACAAATACAGAGAAGTTGGAAGGCTGCCGGTAAGCAGCCACATGACATTTGTATCTGTCAATAGTTTGCAGTACAGTTGACTATCCCTACAAGTGAGTGGATGCAGCATCTCCCTCTGTGATCCAACTTAGCCTTTGCCAAATTCATGTGGGAAAAAGTGGACAATACACAACGAGACACAAACCATTTTAAAACATTAAGCATTTGACTCACCAGAGTCATGCATCATTTCAAATGGAATGCTTTTTACAGCACCTTATTTTCTGTTATGATATGTAGTCCATCAAGACTCAAAATGTTTATTTCTACTGCAGGCATGCATTTGCAAAGTGTTTTGTATAAATAAATAGACCAAAACCACTATATGCTTAGAGCAACACGACAAACACCTAACATACTTTATTGCAGGTTTCAACAGAAATTGGCATTTTTATAATTGTTAAAACCAGGTACAGCTATGAATATTTTAATTTCTTTTTACATGTCTTTGAATCATTGAGACAAGTCTGGAGACTTGCCTACATACTTAAGTGATATGCATACAATCAAAACTGATTTGTAAGTGCAATTGATCTATTCACACTATTTTGGTGCACTTAGTATATCACCTTGTGATCGATTTTGTTCTATATCTGTAGATATACCTGTTTTTTAAAGTTTTACACTGAGGACACAGAGAAGTCCTTATCATATCAACAGAATAAGAGTGCATAGGGATAAATATTATTTATATCCCCTCCCATTTATTTCTACTTGTACTAGGGGTGTTGCTGTGTTTGTTCTGACTTTTATGAATGTACCTTGTTACACCCCCCTGTCAATCAGACAACTGGTCATGCTACTTCCTGGTTGTTCAGCTCAGTGGTGCTAAACTCAAGAGGCAGCAAACTGCCCAGAGCGCCTATCTTGCAAAGAGTTCTCGCTGAGCTGCATTGGAAAATCTGTGATTGGACAGCCACATAAAATCTGGGTGGGGTTAGAAAAGCTCTAGACAGCTTATACAAGACGGCTTTTATAAGCCGTTTTTAGATATACCCCCAATTAAAGAAACGCATGCATGATTTCATTAGTAATATATCTACTAAAAGTGTTTTGATAAAAAAAATTATTTAAAAAAAAAATAAATGAAATTTGGGTAGCAACATGTGCCTTCAGCTCCTAATCAACTCATTTGTATCATCCAGTTTCCATCCTACTGGATCACAGCCCATAGATTCTTCATTCAAGCATGACACACCAAGCGCTTTTCAGTTATCATTACCCCAAACCTCTATATTATAGGATTCATTTGAAAAACCACTTAATATGATATGACATTACCTGGCTCTCGACATACTTTCTAAGTGTTCCTACATGGATCCCTTCTACTTCTCCCTCCATATTGCCCCTTTGCCTAGCTGTATATCCTCCTGTGGCTTTAATCCCCATGTCTACAAATTAAAACCATATCTTCTTTTCCCTTCAACACTCAATCTCTTCTCCTGAATGCCTTCATGGGTGTCATCTCCCACACACTTTCTACATACAACGTAGCCAAAACTGTTTGTTTCTTGCCTGTACAATCTCCCAACAGGCTTTTAGACTAACACACATTTTCATCTCCTGCTATAACCTTGCCAATCCTCTCTCCCCATCACCTCTAAAACAGTACCCTAAGTCCTCATCCATAAGATGCAGTTTATGTTCATCCTTGCTCACTATCCCCAGCTACTGAAACAAACTACTAGGCCTTATTAGTCAATTAGAAAACAATTCCTATCCTAATAATACAAAACCCTCCATGATCTGAAACGTTTACAACCTCAATACATTATCACATTGTCATCTACTCACCCAAGAAAAATGATCATATTGGAACTTTCCACCTGTTTTGTTCTCATTTGCCACATAATTCTAGAGGTATGTGCTCTTGGATGACAGTTGAGATGTTCAAAAATTGAATGCATTATTCCACGTGAAGTGCGTTGGCAAGCACTTTTACGCATGAAAAAAGTTACAAAAATAAACATACATGCTTTAAAAGCCTTAGAAAGCTTTTCTAGGTGAAATTCTGGAATGCTGCAGGACTTGCACCTGAACAATACCTCCTCATGGTAGGATGAATAGTAGCTACATAAAGCGAAGTATTTACTTAGTTGTAGATAAATAGATACAATAGAATACAAAAATAGACCAGGACTGTAAATAAGTAAAGCTGCAATGTACTCTGTAGATGCAATTCATTTTTTTATCTTGAGGTAGACCCTCTCCCTACTGTGTGTTTGGGCCTGAGATGCTATAGTTCCAGGAGTCTAAAGGAAACCACATTTGGTTAAGCTGTTTTATCTGTTTTGTAGATCATAATTTTCTGCATCAAACTTTAAGGAATTAACTTTATGCCCTATCCTAAACTAATTTGCTCAATGAATAAACCCAGTCAGGAAAACTACAAATACACTATTGATCACATGCTGTAGTGGATATGGTGTTTGGAGTATTTGTTTAACAAAAAACTGGGCCTCTGTGTCCGACACCCAAAGTCCAGACCATACATTTGCAGCTGCTTGAATAGTGCTGGTCTAACCTTCTTGCAGAAAAACACTGCATCCAAAGTTGGACGGATTATGCAGAAGTGATTATGTTGCACTGCCTAATAGACAGAGACAATCTTTAGTTTTGACAAGCTGGTCAAAAACCTTTTGACAGAAAATTGATGGATGGCACCCAAACATTCACAGCATCGCAGCCACTACAATGGCATGCTATTTTCCTATTATGGCTAAAATATTGCATTCACACAATCAGTTTAATTTTCTTCGGTGAGGAGGGGACATTGAAGAGCAACTGGCACATGTAACTATAAGATTTCACAGTACATTGCAGGCAACTCTGAAGCTTAGAGGAAGCCTCCTTAGTAGGAACAACTCGACTGCCACACTGTCTCTACTACTATACAGCTTTTAAACAAATGGTATATGACAAAAAAGGTGGAGGCATGTTCATGTTTTGAACTGAAAAGACAATACTAAAATAAATGCTTACTCTCTTAATTCACACTACTCACCTGTTTCTATAAGATCCACCAATTTTCTGCACTGCTCCTTAAATGCTTCTACCTCTTGCTCCAGACTTAATCGATCGGTCTGTGAAAAGATCTGGGAGTCCTTGCTGTCTTCAAGGAAGTCATCCAGGTGGGAGTGCAGGCTGGAAAGGGTCTGCAGACGCTCGGCCAGGGGCAGAACCCTAAGCTGTTGACAGAAAAGTGTTAATTGTTGGTCTGGCTACATAGTATTTGTACACAATCAGATTTTGAGTCACAGATGTCTAACCTTCTCAATGTTCCAGCTCTGTACAACATCCAGGTCTTTTCGAAGATAGTGCCATGAGATTAAACTTTTAGTATTAACGTGTAATTGGTGCCATAAAGACATCACCTTTTGATACAACTGTTCCACCCTGTAAATAAAAACAAATGTCTCTTGTATAAGAAAATTAGAGGATGTAGACCGTATCTGTAGACCGTTTGAAACCCATGGAGGTAAAAATGAGCATTTACTGCAGACTCCATATTTACCTGCTGGCCATATCTATTGCTTCTTTATTGGGAGATGGAATGAGGAAACAGACAGAAGGTACCATTGCCTCATTGCCAGTTGTGCTTATCACCTTCCACTTTGTCCTTTGGGAGTGATCTTCTAATACACATTCCTCATTCCTATTGATTGTAATCTAAATAGCAAAGTAGTACCAGTTGTTACAAGAAAATACAATATTGAATGCTTTGTGCTCCTTTTTAGCGGTAGTTTCCTAAACATTTATCCAAACTGCATACCTCGATCTGCCGATAGTCACAGATTGCTCTAATAGGCAAAGTGCCACTTAGGCCATGCTCTGGGTTTCTAGGCTTTAGCTGGACAATGTTCTTGGATCGTCCAACCAGACTGGCGACTGTAGTCCTGGACTGGATGAGCTGCTCTTTCTCATCCTGCAAAGACATTACCTGCTGTAAATGTGCAACATGTATAAAGCAACACTACGAAAGAACACAGGAAAATAATGGAGGAAAACATAGCATCATCTCTCACCATAGAGTCCTGCAGCATATCTTCCAGCCGGTTAACACTAGTACTGCGGTCACAGGAATATTTTCTCTTGATTGAATCCTGCATATTTCGTAAATAAACCTCCGATTCATGCACATCACTGAAGAACTACAAGGAGAGGGGGAAAAAAAGAAGGAAAACAGAGTTAGTCCACTGAAGTAAGATATGACAAAAATAACTAGAATAGAACTGAGGACCTGACCGTGTACGTTAACATAAAAAGTGATAATTCAGTATGCAGGGGCTTTACCTGAAAATACGCAGAGTTTTCTTTTACATGCTGCTCCACACAAAGACAGAGCTGCTGAACCCACTGCCACTGGGACAAAACAGCAGCACTATAGGCCTATGAGAAAGGCAGAAAAGGAAAATAGTATGGTCCTTTAACAAAACAGCTGTTTTATTAAAAACAATACGGAAAGTGAAAGCACGTGTTAAAACAGCTGATATGTATGAAGTGTCATGGACTTTTGCTCTGAAGATAAGCAGATAAGATAAACTAACACTCCTAGAGCAAACGTTGAAGAAAGTAAATCATTTCTTGAAGCAAAACCTCATTCCACTCATTATCGCAACAATGCAAAATTACTAACAAGCATGGAGTCAATGCAATGACATAATTGAATGCACGCTGCTGCATAGAAAAGGATAAAGCTGCAGGCTGACTTCCCAGGAAAATCAATGGGTTCTCCATCTGCTTACCTCCACAGTTTGTTTTGCAGGGTGATTTTTTAGTGATAACATCTCAGCTGTTTCCTGCAGCGATTGAATCACATCCTGCTTCTCATCTAGCTCTTGTGTCAGTTTCTGGGATAATTAAATAAAGGAGAAATGAGATCACGATCACATCACGAGGCTGCCTCCAACACAGCATTACGCATGCAACAATGTGGCTTATTCACAGGTCTGTGCACGTACATTAAAGTAATCTTTCTTGGCAGCCATGTTGGAATTTAAATCACTCCAGTCATATGCCAACTCTTCTTCTTCCTTCTCATTTAACCAAATAATCTGCGCCGTTGCACGGGACACAAAATCATGGAGGCTTTGTAAGTGGTGTAAACGGGAACTTGAGGTCTCCTGTATAGGAAAATAGCACAGACATACCTAATTTTAATGATTTTGTAATCAAAGCTTCTATATTGTGCCACAGTATCTAGAACATGGATTACAACACCATCAGATAAGAAGACCATTTTGAGTTTTTGAATGGTTTGCTCACCCCTAGTTTGCTGTACTGAATTTCAAGCTTGTTCAGGGTCTCTCGATAGCTACTTCGGAAATTTGGAGACATTTTAACCTACAGGAAACCCAAAGGATTTATCAGTTGCAAGGCACATAATAATCAGATGCATGCAGAACTGCACATTCAATTAGCTGAAGTGAGGTATAACACGTACATACTCCTCCCAAAGGCTAAGCAAAGCAAGACAATGACTTACCATGTAGAGAAAGCATCATAGGATAAGGCACATGACATCATGAACATGCCCACTGAACAAACATCTGGCTCTTCTAAATTAACATGAAATAGGTCTAATGCGAATGAACAAAATATATTAAAACACACTCACCTCATAGCTCCTAGCTTCTCGAAGACTCAAGGCTAGTTCCTCTACACTGTTGTGCACCTGGCGTTGATTTTCAAGTTGAGCTTCCACACTGGGGAGATCATTGCCCCACTCCGCTCTCTCCAGCTTCATCTGAAAAGCACACAACGTGAACCATTTAAAAAAAAACAAAAAAAAAAAAAACACATCTATCCACCAGCAAGTGGATCACATCTATCCACCAGCAACACTGCAAGTTTATAGTAATTTTATTAAATGTATTACTTTACAGTTTAGTGGTAATCATCATGGGGTGCTATTATTGCCAAGATAAACGTGACAGATATATGCAAACATAAGCTCAGTAACAGAAGAACACTGTAGGATATTTGCCAAGCATCATCATGACTTTAGCTCCACCACAGCTGGAAAGTTGTTCCATCATGTGCTGTAATGGTGCCTTAGATTCCACTGCCTTCCAACACCTCTTATAAAGAATACTACACTACCACACTCATATCTCTGCATGGTCTTGTTTAAATCTTGCCAGTAAGAGTAAAAATTAAGCTTTCCTCCCCGATTAGGAAAGTGTAACTTAGCCATGAGCCCATACCTGCATCTCTTCCACCCAGGCAAGAAGTTCATACACGAATCGCAGGCTGCCCTCGTCTTCAGAAGATGAAAGTGCAACTAATTCCATCCGACTCATTGGTTTTCGGAACCAAGACGTAGACGATGTGTGTGTAGTATGAAGGGTCTGCTGGAGGGCCTTGTTCTCAGAAACAGACGGCTGCAGATCAGAATTGCTAAAGTTCCCCCTCCTGTACAAGTTGGTACATTCCAGTCTGAGGGAGAAGAGCTCATCTTGAATCCGTAAGACTCTGAGAAGAGAAAGAGTGTAAATCCATTTAAAAGTCAGAGAAAAATAATAAAAGGAGCCAAACAATATCTGTGTAAATGTAAACACCTACAGTATGGGGTGGGGTTACCCCTAAATAGGAATAAACATTAACGAAGTAACAATATGGTGTTTCCAATAGATAGTCTGTTTAAACGGACTATCTCTGGCAAACACCCTATGGTTACTTCTTTAGTGTTTATTCCATTTAAGAATCAACAAGATTCTTAATGCATATTGGAAATATCTACTTATTTAGTAGTTTTCATGATTTTATGTCAAAATATCTATTAACAGTCTTTCTGATTATGTTTTCTTACACTTATCTACCATCACTGAGAATGTACCTGAAAGCCAGTTCCTCCACCTGGAAATATTTTTCATCTCGCAAGATTTGCACGTCTGCCTGCAATTGACGGAGAAGACCCTCACTCTCCTGTAGGAACTGCACCACCTCAATTTCCTGCTGAACTCTCTGTCCACATTCAACATTATCTGCATCCTAAAAGGTAAGGTGCTGACCGTCAGTTGCCGTAACGGTAGATATACAATGGTGATGATAAAGAAATTAACATTACATACATTAACTTAGTGAGTTCACAATACTTTAAGTTATTCAAAGAGATCATTCACACCTTCCTAATCAAAGACTACAAAGCTAAGCAAAAAATACTGGCCCTGGAAAAAGAATATAAAAAATGCTTTCCAAAGAGACCAATAAAGGCTCTATCAGTTGTAAAAAAGATACCCCAGAGTTGGGGCAATCTATTTACAGGTTCCAACAAATTACAAGTTAACCCCAAACATCAGCTCTGCCACATATGGGAATTGTTAGCATTGTTAATGGGGGTTAGGTTTACTTTTGAGGTATTCTGCTGTTTCTGGTAAATGTTGCATCATTAATGTCTCTTTCCTTAACTGACCTACCTTTAATGTACTCATTTTAAAGCAGCCACTGTATATCATAGAATAAGTGAAATTATTTAAATCAACAAGCACAAATCAAATCAAATCAAAATTGATTAAACCAGTAAGGTGAAGACTTGAGAAACTGGCAGTTTAATCTTAAAGGGAAACTATAGTCACCAAAACAACTTTAGCTTAATGAAGCAGTTTTGGTGTATTGAACATGCCCCTGCAGCCTCACTGATCAATTCTCTGCCATTTAGGAGTTAAATCCCTTTGTTTATGAACCCTAGTCACACCTTCCTGCATGTGACTTGCACAGCCTTCCTAACCACTTCCTGTAAAGAGTCATATAAAGTTTATCCTTTCGTTATTGCAAGTTCTGTTTAATTTAGATTTTCTTATTCCCTGCTATGTTAATAGCTTGCTAGACCCTGCAAGAGCCCCCTGTATGTGATTAAAGTTCAGTTTACAGAGCAAGGAAAATTACATCTGATTGAAAGTGAAACCATTTTTTTTTCATGCAGGCTGTGTCAATCATAGCCAGGGGAGGTGTGAAACAAAGTGATTTAACTCCTAAATGGTAGTGAATTCAGCAGTAAAACCTGAGAGGCATGATCTATACACGACAACTGCCTCATTAAGCTAAAGTTGTTTAGGTGACTATAGTGTTCCTTTAATATACAATCGTATAGGAAAAGAGTGCCCATGTAACTTACAGATTGTAGTGTGTTTCTTGCAAGAGTAAGTTTTTCTTCACAACTCAGACAACCATTCTGAATTCTATTGGCAATCTGAAGAAGAAGCTCCAGTCTGTTAAAAGAAAAGATTCAATGATACCATAAGTGTACGCATGGCAGACAGTAATAATTGACTTTAAATAAAGGTTAAAGCCATTTACAATAACAGTTAACAAAATAACGCTAGGTAATCCAATTACCTTTTGGTACAAAGTCTGTAGTGTTTATATTCAGAAGAGAGGAATAACAAACAAAGATACCACATATTTAACATAACCTTTAGTCTGTCAAATACTTACTTAGCCAGTCAGTCATTACTAACCTGACCACCATAAATAAAATCCTAATTATATCCAACCTCTACACTTTCACCACAAGGATGACTTTGACCCCCTGACTTTAAATATCAAACACCACAACCAACAATTAAACAACGAGGCAGGGTGGAGGTTCAGGATGTGCAGATCAAGCTCCACGAGGCTTAATGTTTGTGATGATTCAATACGCACACAGAAAATTAATCTGCACTAACCTCTCTACAGCAGGGCGAAGGACCTTCTCTCTTTCTAGCATGGAGAGGATTAGCTTTCCCCACTGTTCTTCAACATCATTTGGGTGGCATAATGGAGGCAGTTTCAGACGGCCAAATTCAATCCAGGGCTGAAATTGGAGTTATAAGAACAGAGAAAAATTTTGTTGAGAAAGGAAATGGGCTACAAAAGTAAAAAGATGAAAAGAAAAAGGGAAAAGTGCAACGTGGCAGGATAAAAGAGCGCAGGCAGCAGTTTTAGTAAAAGTGATTTAAAATATATGATAATCCGTTTCAAAGGTAGGGCGAATATAATGGGATAGCAAAATGAGAAGAGAGTATGAGACAAGAGAGAACAATAGACTGACTGCATAGGAGATAGAGGGAAAGAAAAAGCACACAAACTGTTTGTTGATCACTGGCAAATTGTTTTACCTGTAACAGCTGGTATAATTTTTGGATATGTCCTTTTTCTTGTTCTTTTACAGGGATCTCGGTCTCTTTTACATGTACATACTGATTATAAAGTGCCTAATACGGAGGGGGGGGGGGGAAAAGTTACTTTGACCTGTAACAGTACATTATACTTTGTTTATTCTCATGTGTACATATATGTTTTTTTACTACCTTTAATTCAACAGGGTTCTGTGGGAAGGATTTGTCAGACATCAGAAGTACATGCTGACGGATCCACTGTGTAAGGGAAACTACCCTCTCCTGGTATTCAAGCCAGTACGACTCCACTTCCTGCAGCCATAAGAAAAGGTAAGTTGGGGCCTCTGTACAGAAGGTCAAAACAGCCACCAGAAAAGGTTAAACCAGACTTACAGTAGCACTGATTCCCTCTGTTCCCTCAGGGACTTTAGGAAAGGCATCATATATAGAAGACACATAGGTGATCACAGACTTCTCATCTGGAGAATCCACATCCACATCTGTACAGAGAGCAGCAAAAATTGTATTGTTAAGAAGATAAAATATGTGCAAGTGCAAACAAACACCAAAAAAAAAAAAAAAGAAAGAAAGAAAGCACCCACCTTCAGCATCCAATAACCTGGTTACCCCCAGGCTCTCTGCAATCTCAAAAGCCTGCTCCAAATTCTCCTGGTTACTCTGAATATTGACCTTCTGCATGTCCACGAGGTCAGGCCTGTAGGAAAGGTTGAAGTATTTAGACGCTACTGAAAATCAGATACCATTGATGACTTTTTAAGACAAAAAGTATTGCCTACCTGTATCGGTGGATAATGGCATTGAACATCTTGCCATCTCTCCAACTAGCAGAAAAATTGGTGCATTTAACCCCAGTGTACCCAGCTGTCACTTTTTGCGTCCATAGGAGCAGTTTCTCCTTGGCGGACATATCACCTGATTCACCACTCACGTAAATTTCAGATATCTGCAAACATAAAATCAGAAACTAAATCACTCCTAACATTCCAAAGTAGGCAGCATCATCTTTCCTCACACTGCATTAATCTGGAAAGACAAGTGTAAAATTTCACACCAGCTGCACACCCTGAACAAGTGCCTAAAACATTTCATCAACATACAGATCAGAGGTCTCTAAATGATTTTACAGTCACTTTCAGGAAAATAAAATGAATCCACTGTGAAGTGACTGAAATTCAGAAACTGGTTGTAATGAACTAAATCCTAATGTATCCGCACCAGTTAAAATGCCTCTTTTCTGTTCTCTGCTCCACACCATGTACTGCCAAGCAGGGTAATGTGTACAAATTGGTGAGGGTTCCACTAACAAGGTGTCAGGAGGTGGGTACTGACGCCCGGGTCCCACCTGCGCTGGCTGTGAAGATGGATCAGTGCAATATCCTGAAGAAGAAATATCAGGTCCCAAGGACTGTGTGGAAGCTACACTCCCTCTGGTCAAGGTGTTTTCTGGGGGTTCCGACGGTAGCATGAATGGAGATGAAAGTCTAGAGTTGATTCCTTTATTGGGACGATCTACAGGTACTAAATGATTTTGCCCATCGTCTGTCCTCACAGGTAAGAGCACTGCCCGGCTGTTGCCAGCACAGCCAAATTCTACCACAGCACCGATTGACCTCTGATGGTGGTCTGCTGGGTTTTCCACTATGCGGGCTATGACAGTGGTCCCTCTTGAAGGAGATCCTGGGACGGACACAGGATTCAGTAGATGAGCTCTCTGTACCTCTCCGTGCAACATCTCTCTAACTTGGAGGACTCTGCCCTCATCCTCAAAAACACTTTGAGAGCTCACATGATCTTTGTCAGCTGCATATTCACCCTTCATATTATCATCCACGTTTACTCTCTCTTCCTTCTGAGACACGCCTTGGCTCTGCTCCTCTCCACCTTGACCCTTTTTTTTCCTTCTAAAAAGCCTCTTTTTCTTGCCAGGATGTGGTTGTTTTCGTTGCCCTGGTTTTGGCTTCTTAGGTTTCCTAACACAGCTGACAGAATTTCCCATATCTTCAGAGCACAGATGAAGCAAAGATAGAGCAGGCATCCGGCACAGCACAGGATCCACACCTCACAGCATCAATCTCTGCTTGCAGTGCAGACATTTCTCTAGGGATAGAGGACCATACATCCCCCTCTCATTCCAGTATCCGAAGCTTGCCTCAGCCAGACATCTTACAGACTGAGACATCTCCCTGCATCTCTCTGCAGTGCACAGATCACAGGCACCTTACACCAAACCAACAGCTGATTGGATACACTGCACTCTGTATTAATGATGCAGTTAAATCCCACCCAGCATCAGAAGGGAGGGGGGAGGAGGGAGGAGGGAGTAAGGAGTAGGTTAGTGAAAGCAAAGGATGACGATAGAGCAAAAGAAGTGAAGGGAAAAATGCAGCCTCTAGAGGTGAATCAGCATCTCTATTCATCATTATTTTACACTTCCAAATCTGCAGGGGATTTTCTATTTGTTATTTTTCCAATTTAGCACTTTTAGCATGTACAAACGGCCAGTTTTAACAAACAGTTAAAGGATTTTTAAGCATAACTATATAAAGCACACAACAGATACATGTTTCAACCACAGATTTATTTATTGTACCAGGAAGGATACACTAAGATTTCTCTCGTTTTCTAGTATGTCCTGGAGATGCATTTATGGATATTATGCACAGGATCAGAATTTTTAAGATTGTGTCAACAATAGCAGTGCTTTAATCCCCTATAGTCCTATAATTCCCTATTATACCCTACATCTGATGGGAGAACATTCTATGTAGTAATTAAGTATTACAGAAAATATACAATTGCACATAGAAGAGTCAACCAAACCCACACATTTTTCAGTCAGTGGAAAACGCAAAAGAGCCATTGAGAAAGCTTCAATTTCCATGTTGTCTGTTGTACTAAAGGAGCTATAGTGTCACAAATGTCATTTTGTCACCCTCTAATTAAAGCCAAATGTTAAAAAAACAGAAGATCAGCAAAATTAAATTATCTAAAACACCCTGGCTAGTCATATCTATTATATTAAAGAATTAAAACCCATATTCTCATTTTCAAGGGTTATCTCTCAAGGCAGTCTCATCTCGCCCCAATTCACAACTTTAAAATGTTATATCTATCCCCAGTAAACAAAGAAATCCTGCCCATACCTGAAAATGGAGAATTATGGTCCATATTAGCCCCAAGGTCAGTTTTGGATTTCCATCAGTGATGTCATCATTTCTTATATTTACTAGTTTCACCTGCAGACAAACAGCATGAATAACATGGCAATCAAGCAGGACAATTCACACTAAACACAGTGTATGCATTCTCTTACCTGCCGCTGTTTTAGAAAATCCAGAGCTATCTGGACGTTCTGCAGGCGATGGAAACGCATCCTGCCCTTCTCTCTGGGCTGCAAGGCAAATATAGCATGTTTCTTATTAACATAGATCCAAAAGGATCAGGGATAAAGTTGCAGCGTAAAAAATAATTAGTATGTGAGATAAACATAATATAATGCAGTGAAGTCAGAAAAGAAGCGCAATAAGTGAGATATAGATGTGGAGATAACTAAAAAGGCTAAAAATGAGAATACATGGAATGGTTGGATCTGAAGAGTGAAAGAGTAGGCAAGAGGAACCAAGGGAGGAGTCACAAAGTGTGACAGCCATCAGGAGTAAGGAGTAGTAAGACATAAAACTGTATCAAGCAGAAATAGGGATACTGGCTTGACTTGACAATGAATACTGGGTCATAAAGTAAAGGGAAATCAGTTCCAATGCATGGAAAGGGAAGGTGTAATGTTCAGAACAGTGAAGAAATTAGAGAATAGATGCTGGTATATAAAGAGCAGAGTGAGAATAGTCAAAAACCTAAAATAAAACTTTGTTAAGAGACACTACATTTCCACTGATTTCTTCTTAAGATACAGAGCAGGTTATTGTATTTCATTACATGCACTGGCTAAATAAGAGGTGACATCTCACACGTGTGGACATATGAACATGGTTAGAGTGTTCCCACATGCCCATGCTAAAAATCACAGCACACATCCCTTTCCTTCCCCATTGTGCAGGCTGAACGACTACCCAGTGCTGGGCTCCTTTATTAAGCTGTGCTGTTAGGAGCCCCCTGATTTATCAGACAGAGTGACAAGATCTGGTGACATACAGCTTCATCAGGGCTCTCCTCTGACTCTTCCCTCATCAACAGGCGGCGGGACGGCACTCGGGTGAGTCGCAGGCCCCGGGGAGCCTCAGGTTCCTTGTTCTGATGGATATGGCAATGAGACTGTGAGGCTCAGGTGAATGCTAAGTTTTAAGTGCAGATAAAGGGCAGCAGGTATGGAGTACTTACCAGTCTGACACCAGAGAGAACCTCCAGCAGAGAGATGAGATTGTGTCCATCCCGAAGATCTTCGTATAAATCGTTGATGTGTTTGCGAACCTGTAATGGGAGCAAGACACAGTTAAACAGGTGGAGAGGGAATCTGAAAATAGATTAACATCAACTGTACATGAGGTGTCAGAATAAGGTTTAATTGTGTAGGTCCCACCTAGCAAATGAGGGTCATGGTGCATCTATTTTATGTGTTATCTGCTGTACCTTTGGGTCAGAGGATAAGAGTGAGCTAAGGCCCCCTCCTGGTTTACAATATGTCCTGGACATCCCCACTATTAACTACTAAGACCTTGCTCACGTCTTACTGAAAATGGAAAAGAGGTGATCCTGGAGTCCCTCTTGGTTATCAGAGGTACCCAGGACGCATACATTAAATCTCAACTTTATAAGATGATGAAGGGGAATAAAGGCAACTGCAAACATACTCATGTGTTTAACCCTAACCAACTGCACAATTTGCAGGAATTAGAAGTGGACCCATACCTGCCTACTGGTTATTAGAGTACTATTGTGACTCCCCATGCATTGCTCACTCGCTGAGGGGAGATAGCATGAAGTAAAGAGAATGTATACAACTATAAATCTGTTTACTTCAACTTATTAGCTTTCACACTGCTGTTCGTAATGTGAGGGATTAAGGAGGCATATCCCCTAAGCCACCTCCCTTATAGGGGTCCTATGGACCCTACTTGTTTATTTTCCCTTCTATAATCCTCTACTCATGTGCAACTTGTGAAATATCTGCATACTTTTAATCGCTCACTTATAACATATATAGAAAGGTGGGGACGCTAATCCTAGCTTTCAGCTGTCTTTTCTTTTTTTTTTACCCTTTTTTATTATCTCTTTTTTTTTCTAACTTTGTTTAAATTATTTATTTTATTCTTTTGTAATAGAGTGCCAGCTAGTAACAACTTAGCAATTTAAAATCTGCATATGTGTGGGCCATTTGTTTGTAAATGATCTGCTGATTAAAAAAAAAAATAATAATAATTACTTTGCTTTGAAACGGAGCTTGTATTTGAGCAGACTAGAAATGTGCAAAGTAAAAATATACCAGTGATGGGATATTGGATAAATATACAGAAAGCCAATAAGCAAATAACTAAAATGTATTTGTTTTCCCATTCAATTCGGGTGCAAAATCAGAGTCTAGTAAATAAACCCCAGTGACAAAGTAAGTAGAGTTCTCTTACAAAAGCTGACAGATAATCGAAAGGTTATTTAAGAATGGAGATTTGGATTTAGGGTAATAAGAAGTAGAAATTCCATAGTGAAAGTACCTTGATAAGGTGCTTGTTGACCCATTTGGTAAATGTTTTCTTCTGTACTCTATCTCTTTCATCTGCAGAAAAAAAAAAGAGATCAAGTGAAATGAGATAAGAACATAGGCTATAATTATGGAATAGAAATAAAAAAACTCTCCTACTTTGAAATTGGTGTGAGTGACCTCTAACCCTGGATAAACACTCGCCTCTCCTACAGAAAAGAGATTACTATAATCCAACAAAACTCCCAGTACAACCCAATCTCAGCTAGGATTACCAGGCAGTCAGCATAATCCAGAAATACAGCTCAGAATTAGAAACAAGAAGCAAAAAGTATTGTAAGCATGATGAGGGCCGTCGTATGAAATCAATAGGTAATTAAAACTAGCATACACACATCAAGAGCTGCTTGCACTTAGACCACAGACCCTGTTCCCTCATCATATCATATGCGCACACACACAAAACTCCATCCTGAGGATGTGAGGTCAGCAAACGGATTATTACAAAATTTGACCACACATGGGGAAGCATGAGATAGCGGCTGTAAAGATACTTCTATCAAACTCACAAAACTCACATCAAACTATCATCCCTACCCTCACTAGGTCACTTACTGACCCATGCAGCACATCAGACACACCAGGTGGGTGCTGGACGCTAGCTGGTCCTCGAGCTGATGCATGGCAGACAGTCCCTGCACCTTGCTTTGAGTCAGGGTGACAGTCACCACAGGATCCGGCAACAGTAAGTCATCTCTGCCAGACTCCTCCCACATCCTGCAAGTAGCCCACGGGAGATCCCCCATGCGTGTCTTGATATTAGGGTGCAGGGAGGACGTTCCTGTACAAGCAGAAGATGGGTGCTCTCACAGAGAACTATCTGTTGCAAGTCAGGAAGCTGTTGCAGCCTGAGGCCATCTGAACTCCACATCATCTTCAGGTATGGACCCGTCCCCTCACTAGCTGGGACATACCAGGAAAGCCCACCTTAGCCCTCCCCTTACTTCACCTCCACATCAGTACTCCCAGCCCAGAAACAGCCTCCAGTAATGTAAATAGACATGAACAAGCACTGACACTTTCACATGCAGAGGTGAGGGGGAGGGAGTCTGCATCCTATGATCCTGTGTCCAGCTTATCACAAGCTGAAATTCCACACAAGGGCACTGTAACAGCCACATCTCCATCTGTCATCTCACTGTGCTGTTAGTGAGTTACAAAGACTCTTGTCATTCTGCCATCCAGCAAAGATACATTCCCACTTCCTGACAGATATTCTGCCCTTCGTCACAGCAAAAAAATACAGTTTTTAAAAACATTTACATAAAAGATATTAATACCATATCGGTAAATAACATCCAGCAATAGCTACCAGTCAGTCTACACATAATATAGTCACCCCAACCGTACCCGCATATCCAACAACGCACTCATCACCAATCCCATAATAAAATACACCTGCATTCTTTATCTTTTCATACACCAAATTATTATTATTAGCATGTACACAGCGCCAACATATTCTGCAGCTCTTTACAATTCTAGAATGGGGGTATTTCACAAGTAACTGACATACAAACTACTAACAGAGAGGCGAAGAAGTCCCTGCTGAAATGAGCTTACAATCTATGAGACAAATGCCAATACTCATTTTACTGGCAGCTCCGGATTGGTTTAGCAATGTACATTTTCTTCACTTCTATTGAATAGAACGCCAAGGAAAGAAGCACTGCATATTACTGATTCTCAGGCCACCAATAGGGCTTCACTAACAAGAGGTCAGGAAGTGCCTTCTAATGCATTCTGATTAGGGCCTTCTCTGAAAGCCCCTCTGCTAATAGTGACATACACAGCAAACTATCTAACAAAGATACCATACTTTTTAATCATGTAAAAGAAAAAAAAAAAAAGTTTCTGTAGAAAGAACCCAGCGCTAGAAGTTTGTCACACTAGTTCAAACTGCATTAAATTGTAATGTACTGCAAACACTAAGATTTATTCACTCAAGTGAAATTTCTAAGTGAATTTCAAATGTATTATTATTTATAAAGCACCAACAAATTCCGCAGCACTGTACTAGATGTCAAAATGGAAAATTCCTCAAGTAAGCTATGCTTTCAAATGGATTTATATGAGCTTACATTTAATTTAAATCCACTTTGATCATATTTGATACAATATTGTCAATATGATGTCCATATATGTTGGGATGAGGTTCTATCACACTGTGTTAACTCTCCTCAAATTACACTCAATAATTAATATTGTAATTAAATAACAATTTAAATGATGCTATAAAGAATTCAGGCTGTTTAAAGTACCAAGGAAGGTCCCAACCAGTATTAAAGAAATTTCACTCCCCAGTAGACATTGGAGATTAAAAATGTAATCCTGGCAATTAGAAATGAACCCCTGGTGAGCATGCCAAGGACCTTTCAGATCTACCTAGCAGTGTGGGATTTGACGTTTTTAGCCCTGCATATTTGCAATGCTGGGGAGGGGGTCCCTATTAATATAAAATACCATAGGGTCAAAACTCAAATACCTCAAGGCAAATATGCAATGGAATAATTCCAATACATATCTTTTATTTCATTAGCAAATTGTAAAATAACAGGAAAGGCTAGTTATCTTGAGACCAAAGCTACAAACATGTAGTTTTTTGTAAGAGTCAACTAGTCGGTCTTGTTGTGCAGAGGCCAAATGGAACTATCCCCCTCTCTAACCCACACCCATTTACCCTGGAAGCCAGGTAGTCTTGATGAATACCAAAAGTAGAGATTAGAAATAAATTTAAACCTTTAAAAAAAATAAGACATTCTCTCTCTTACTGGAACATCTTGCAGGACACCACAACTATATATGGGATATACATATAGAATATGCAATTTCTATTAGACTAGAAGGGGTCAAAGTGATACTATAGTCACCAAAGCAACTTTAGCTTAATTAAGCAGTTTTGTATGTGTGTATAGATCATGCATCTGATGTCTCACTGCTCAATTATTACCATGCAGCCATGTCATACCACCCCTTTAACTCACACACATACATGGAAAAAGGGGTCATTTTTTAATCAGATGTTAACTCACTTTAGATATTTTTTTATTTTCGGCTGTGTAAATAGAACTTTAATCACACACAGTAGGCTCCTGCAGAGTCTAGATGGCTACTAATGGTGTGGAAAATAAGAAATTCTGAATTAAACAGACTGAGCAATAAAGGAAATGCAATAATTCAATCTCTTTTTACAGGAAGTGTTTAGAAAAACTGTACAAATCACATGCAGGGAGATTTGACTAGGATTGCATGAACAAAGTGATTTAACTCCTAAATGGCACATAATTGAGCAATGAGACTGCAGGGGCAAGATCTATACACCAAAACTACTTCATTAAGCTAAAGTTGTTTTGGTGACTATAGTGTCCCTATAAGTTTTCAATAAAATTATTGTAACTATACTTTATGGAAGCTTAAAGTGGCACTGTCATGGCCGAATCCCGGTTTGTTTGTTTTTACCCCCCCCCCCCCTCCCTCTACACCCCCCCTCTCCCTCCCCCTCCCCACCCCCAAATGCCCATTAGCACCCCATATGACCTAGATTTTAAACTTTATTTTCTGCCCAGACCTAGCTTCTGGGCACTGCCATCTTTGTGTGGGTAGATGGAGGCTCTGTGGGAAACGTCATCTGCCCAACTACATAGCGCTGTGAAATTCCTGTGCATGCCCAGTTAAACACTTTCATCCATTCATTCGACAGAAAGACGAATGAATGAATAGACATGTCAGATGAATATCGGTGTTCGTTTGTTCGTTCAGTTTATTACAAGGAGGGAGCTACTGGCGCGCAGCTCCCTCCTTGTAAAATGTAAAAATAGAAGCGGCAGGGAGCAGTGCTCCCCACCACTTCCTAAGCCCTCCCCCATGTCCTCCCTCACAATATGACCCCCATAATAGCTCCCGAATGCCCCTACTCGAAAAGCCTGTGGCTGCTCATTGTTGTAAAAAAAAAAAAAGGGGGTGGTGGCCAAATGCGGTGGGTGGGGGCCATAAAAACAATGAGGGGGACCTATTATCCTCCCCCTGGCCCCCACCCCTAAGTGGTGGGTGGGGGCCCTAAATAGCAATGGGGGGGACCTATTGTCCTCCTCCCCGGCCCCCACCCTTGAGCGGCTGGTGGGGGCCATAAATAACACTGGGAGGGGGGGACCTTTGGCTTAACTCAACCAATCAGGGGTATGTATGGATTTATTAATTTTTGTTTTGGGTGGGGGGGTGACTAGGGGCTTGGGGACCCCTAGTCACCTTGGGGGGGAGGACATTTTCATTTATGGCCCCCACCCACAGCTCAGGGGTGGGGGCCGGGGGAGAGGACAATAGGTCCCCCCATTCTCATTTAGGGCCGCCACCCATAGCTCAGGGGTGGGGGCTGAGGGGAAGACAATAGGTCCCACCCCTCATTATTTTTATGGCCCCCACCAGGCGCTCAGGGGTGGGGGCTGGGAGGAGGAAATAGGTCCCCCCATTGTTTTTATGGCCCCCACCCGCCGCTCAGGGGGGAACCGGGGGGGGGGGGGGGGGACAATAGATTCCTGTACCCCCCTCCCCCAAAATTCTCATTTAGGGCCCCCACCCACCGCTCAGGGGTGGGGGGGCTCTAGGTCCCCCCTTCAGTTTACAAGCCCCCACTCACACGGTACGGGGGCTACCAGGGTATTTTGTTTTGTTTTGTTTTGTTTTGTTTTTTTACAGTGAGCAGCCACAGGCCCAACACGAATGGAGAAACGTTTTTCATTCTGTTAGGACGCAATTCGGCAAAATGACAGGAAAAGTGAAAGGAGGCATCGCGGGAAAACGGAGGATAGGTGAGAATTGTGGGAAAATTTCTCTGACCACCGGACATGAAGCACGCTTCACTCCTCCGCTGGTCAGGGGTAGGAAACCTCCATAAGACAAACAGTCCCTACTTTGTCTCATGTTTTAAAGAAAACTAGAGCAGACAGGAAGAAATGAACAACAGATCCTGACAGAGGAATCAATTAAAGAAAGGTAAGTTGGGCATGACATTGCTGCTTTAAGTCAAGTTTTATTAAACATCTTTGACTGAGTAAAGCCTGTTTTCATACTCCGTATTTAAGGAAATTAATAACATTCTAAAAATTGTGTATTACTATAATAACATAGTTAAAGTGGCCCTGTCAGTTTTTTTTAATTAAATGGCACCTGTCATGCCCCAAACAACTTATGCTCATTAGACTCAGCATAAGATGTTATCTATACATTGTGATATCGGTTTTACTAGCAAAATTTTTGCTTAGGATAAAAAAAAAAGATAAAAAAGAAAAGGAATTTCTCTTACAGGAGGTTCCCTCTGCTCTCCACCCTTAGCAACCGCAGCCTAGCCGGCGCTTCTAGTGCTGGCTAGGGAGTATAGGAACAGAGGATGCATCCCAAGCAGGGCAAATCAAAGAGGAACAGAGGTGGAGTGCAGGCAGAGCGGACGACGACCAAGTGGTAGGTGTTACATGAAGAGCAACACCCACAAACAAATGCAGCAACAGAGAAAAGAGCAAATTTACATATTTAAGACTCAATACACCATTAATCTTTATGGTATATGGTGTATTCAATGTATATGGGAGCGATTTAGGGTAAGACATTTTATCCATTACAGGTTCACTTTAATATTTGTAGTGCTTCGCTGTGTCCCCCTGGGCAGTCTAGTTTTTCCCCCTAATATTACATTGTTTTACAACATCATACACAAGTGCAAATAGGGACAAATGATGGAGTTTCAATCAAGTTCCAAGTTGTGAACTGTCATTGGTTGATAGTTTTTACACACCTCCTGCCAGCATCAAGTCACCTTTTCACAGCAGTGATGCTTGCAAGGTAACGACGAACTGGGCATGCATATGATTTTATTTGCACACTCTAGGAATGATAGAGGAAGAGACTGGGGAGCACAATAGTGGATTTACCAAGACAGTGGCGCCCTGAACAAAAAATTTGTAGGACAGTCAGGACATGAAGAAAGTTAAGTAGCACTGGGAGTGTAGAGAGGCCAGGCGGCACTTAAGGCAGTCTGGGTGGTAGGGAGGGGACAAAAATGACAGAACCACTTTAAAATAGTAAAATATTACTGCTACATTGAGAAGGATTTAATAACAGCACCAATCACATTCAGTACTCCTCACTAATCCATATCTCATATATCATCAAATTACATTCAGCGGTTACAAAACACCAATATTATATAACAGACAAAGCAATTAAATGCACGTTATTCACTAAAGTGAGCATTGTCATGAATTAAAAAATAATTTTAAGATAATTTCCAATTCAAGGCCAAAGAAGCAGAGTTGGAAGTGTAGCTTTCTAGTTTGGTTGCTTTGGCCTTAAAGGTACTTTGTCAACCGCTTCTCCCTCCCTCCCCCTAAATGAGCAGTTCATAAAGATAAAATGTTTATAGAATGCTCATAAACCCTGGGATGGAATTTCACTGAAATTCCAACCCAGTCAGAAAAACATAAAGTTGGAACTGTATTTGTCCTATGTTTGACAAACCTTGACAAAAATGCAGAGGTGACACTTTCATGCTTTGTCAAGCCATCCGTCAGTAGGGATGGCTCAGGAGAAAAAGGGTCTATCTAAGGAGGATCGTGCGGTCCTGCAGAATACACCACAGACGTCACAATTGTAACCTTGCAGATTTGTAAGAGTACTGCACCAATGTCGGCTCCTGGCAGATGAAGCGCCAGGAGCTAAAGAGGACAAAGATGGCAATGGTGAGTGAAGGGGCAGTTTTAGGTAAGTAATAACCACTATCCCCTGCACCCCAGGGCCACCGCAGTGCAAGCGAAGAAGTCATCATCTCCGGTCTTTGCAAACTATGCAAAGAACCTAGATTGAGAGAACCATTCTCACTTGAGTCAGTACACAGTATAGCTAAACCACAGCTTTAAGATAAAGGTATGTGGCACAAATAAGCAAAACATTTTCTGCCTCTCACCTAATTAGAACAGGACCTACATCCTTAAAGGATGGGAGGGGTAGGTTTAATGAGAGAGGAAAAGGCATTATGGTGGACATAAAGGACACTGTAAGCAGGTCACTATAGGTAACAAAAAAGCTCAGACAGAACAGAGCAGTGGCTTTGAGGGCGAAGACTATTGCAAAATCAAGTATTTAATATAACGTTAACCTGCTATCTGTTAGAGTCTAATCTATGTTGGTGTGTAAAGCTCACCCTATAGTCACCAAAGCAACTTTAGCTTAATGAAGCAGTTTTGGTGTATACATCATGCCCCTGCAGTATCACTCATCAATTCTCTTCCATTTAGGAGTTAAATCACTTTGTTTATGCAGACCTAGGCACACCTCCCTGCATGTAATTTACACAGCCTTTCTAAACACTTCCTATAAACAGTCATTTAATGTTTACATTTCCTTTATTGCAAATTCTGTTTAATTCAGCATTTCTTATCTCCTGCTCTTTTAAATAGCTTGGTAGACCCTTCAGGAACCATCTGAATGCAACTACAGTTCAATTTACAGAGCAGGAGAGATTTTATTTTTACATTTGATTAAAAATTAAAACTTTTTTTTTTTCACGGAGGCTGTGCCAGTCACAGTCAAGGGAGATGTGGCTACGGCTGCAAGGACAGAAACAAAAGCGATTTAACTCCTAAATGGGAGAATTGAGCAGTGAAAATGCAGGGGCATAATCAATACCCAAAAACTACTTAATTAAGCTAAAGTTGTTTTGGTGACTATAGTGTCCCTGTAAGGAGTGATTAGGACATGAGCGGTGGATGAAGAATTATTGATATTTAGATTGTTTGCTGACCTACTATAGCCATCTATATAACTGAAATAGTCATCCAGAACAAGAAATGGGTATGGCATTTAAACACACTTACTGCAGTTTAGATATACTAATGATGTATAGATCTGCAATGCATTTATCCAAAACAAACATTCTCAATACTTAAAAGGGATCCTATAGTGCCAGGAAAACAAACCCATTTTCCTGGCACTATAGGTTTTAAAGGAGCCCCCTTCCCTATCACCCCCCTTCAGCCATTTACCTGAATCCAGCACCGATGTCCTTCAGCGCTGGGTCAGGCCCTGCCCATGTTCCTCCCCTGCCGACGTCAGACGACGGGGGGAGACCTAATGTGCATGGCCGCACTCGCATTAGAATTTCCCCATAGGAAAGCATTATTCAATGCTTTCCTATGGTGAAAATCTGGTGTAAATATCTGAGAATATGGGCATTGCTGTATGTTTGCATGTATAGTAGAGTGTGTGTATGTCTGTATGCAGGGCTGGCGCGTCCATAAGGCGGCACAGGCGGCCGCCTTAGGGCGCACCGGGCCGGGGGGCGCAAATGTCGGGGTGACCGGCAGGAGGGAAGCGCACAGCTCCCCTCTCCTGCCGGTCACTTCTTGTAGTGTGGCTGAGCAGCAGCAGCATCCCAAAGACCAGTTTTCCTTCCTGCCGCGGACTGTGTGGAGGGGGCGGGGATATGAACACGTCATATCCCTGCTCCCTCTGTAGCACACAGCGCGCCCAGCAGGGGCGGTGCTACCGCTGGCCACCTTCATGTGAGCATGGGAGGACTTCCTCCCAAGAAGACTGCAGATAGGAGGGGGGCTGGGCAGGACTAGCTCCAACTCCCAACTACCTGAGCCAGCAGTCCCCAGGTAAGCCACCCTCCTGTCTTTGGCTAGAAAAGTATATTTTTTGATCAGCATGTGTGTGTGTGTGTGTATGTCTGTCTGTTAGTGTGTCTTTGTGTGTGTGTGTGTGTGTGTGTGTGTATGTCTGGCAGTGTGCCTGTATGTCTGTATGTCTGTCAGTGTGTCTGTGTGTGTTTCTGTCTGTCAGTGTGTCTGTGTGTGTTTCTGTCTGTCAGTGTGTCTGTGTGTGTTTCTGTCTGTCAGTGTCCATGTGTGTATGTCTGTCAGTGTGTCTGTGTGTGTCTATATGTCTGTCAGTGTGTCTGTGTATGTCTGTCTGTTAGTGCGTCTTTGTGTGTGTGTGTGTCTGTCAGTGTGTCTGTCTATCTGAATGTGTATCAGTTTGTGTATCTGCATATGTGTCAGTGTGTGTATCTTCGTGTATGTGTATCAGTGTGTGTGCGTGTGTGGCAGTGTATGTGTATATGTGCATACATCTCAACATTCAAACACCAACACTACACACAAATAACCACCTGCATGCAAACTTCAACACTACATACAAACACACCCCTGCATTCAAATGTCAACACTACATACAAACACACGTCTGTATCAGACACCAAAATTATATATAAACAAACACCTGCATTCAAAAACCCAACACTACACGTAAATGCATGCTTGCATTCAAACGCAAACACTACATACAAACTCACTCCTACATTCACACAAACATACTCTATACAAACACATGCTTACAGTCAAACACACAAATACTGCAACGTGCTAAATACAATCCTGCAAGCATGGGGAATCGGTAGAGCCCCAGCTTTCAAAGCATTGTTGAAGTTGCACGACAGATGGGGATCTATCTTTTAGCCATCCTGTGTACATACACAGACCGTCATACAGTCTGTATGTCTTTGTATGACGATCTGTGTATGTATTCAAAAGGAATAAACGCAGGCAACACTATAATAGTAATAATGGTATATTTATTGATAGGTGAACCACCCCAAAGAAAGTGCAACGTTTTGGCTCAGCAGAGCATTATTGCATGATTAAGGCTCTGCTGAGCTGAAACGTCACACTTTCTATGGGGTGGTTCACCTATCAATAAATATACCATCCTTACTATTGGAGTATTGCCTGCGTTTATTCCTTTTGAAGACTTTACCGGTGGATCCAGCGATGACTGCCTGACACGGAGCATCTATCACTGTGGATGGCCGGAGCATTTACACGGTATCAGTGTGCAGGGTTCTTTGTTTGTCTGTGTATGTATGTCTCTGTATGCCTTGTCTGTATGTCTCTTTATGACTGTCTGCGTATGTATGTCTCTGTATCACTGTGTATGTATTTCTCTATATGTCAATCTCTGTTTCTTTGTCTGTGTCTGTATTTTTGTGTGTGCCTGTGTCTGTATGAATGTATGTTTGTGTTTGTACGACAATGTACCTGTATGTGTAAATTGTATGACTGTGTTTGTTTGATTGTGTGCCTTTTATGACTGTGTGTCTGTATATCTTTGTGACTGTGTGCCTGAATAATTATGTCTGTGTGCTTGTATGGCTGTGTCTGTATGTTTGTGTATTTGTGCATGTATGTATTTTTGCCTGTATCTATGTCTATGTCTATATGGGAGAAAAAGAGAGAGAGAAAAGGACTGGGGGGAAGAAAGGGGCTGACGGGGAAGAAATACATAAGATGGGTTGTATGAGACACACTAAAGGGGGGTGCAGGCACAAAGGGACCAGAGGGGTAAGAGAGTGGATATGCAACACTAATGGGGGTAAAATTCAAAAGGGGGGCTACGAGACACAGAGGTGAAGATGCATTGGATTTTTTTGTGTGCGGGGGAGGGGGGCGTCAAAATGCATCTTCGCCTGTGTAGTCAAAAATCCTAGCACCGGCCCTGTCTGTATGGGAGAACATTCCTATACTAGCTTATATTCCGCACAAAGCCTCAGACATACGCGGCTCAGCCACTCACTTCACTGGAGACTCAGTTGAGCCAAGATGCACTAAAAGAAGTAGCCAACATGACAAAAAGAGAATGCACAGCCAGACTTGTAATTATATCGCTAGAATTCTGTGCCTATATTCGTTCTCCTTTGCATGTCTACTAAACTGTGATCTTGTAGCCCAATGTAATATGTGTGCACCAGGTTATATCACCACTTTGTAAACATGGGCAGGGAGGAATTTACAGTAATAACAAGCTTTTCAGTTGCAATATCAAATTGTTAGGTTTGATCAAATGGTTTGTCTACCTATTCCTCTTGTCTCACCCTTTGCCTGCCTGGCCCTCCACCTGTCAGTAGAGAGTGAAGTGAGAGAGAAGAGATGAAGCAGGGGGTTGCACAGCACAGTGTGCTCCCAGCAGGATCTCTATGAAATGCCATAATATTTCAGATGTATTCAGGTGTACCGACAGTACGAAATACAGGATTCTCATATGAGCCATGATTCTGTAAACTGAAAATTGGCTAAAGATTTAACGTGAAATCTATGGTTAAGTTGATAAAGTACCATGTAAAGCTTGTCAGAGAAAGAAGACTAAAAATTGCCCCTCAATAATATTGTAAAGTGCTGCAGACAATGTTGGCTCTATATAAATGCCATTAATAATAATAAACAAAAAAAGGTTCTTAAAAACATGTTTTGCTTTATTAAATTGACTTTTTTAATGTTCATACATCATTTAAAAAAACAAAACAACTACATATCCCATTAATTTACTTGAGCAATACAGTAATTGATAGAGCAGAAAGAAGAAATTCTATTTTCTTGCCCACTCCAGATTACAGCTAAAATGTGCAGAGGTGACAAACGCCCAATTCCAAATATACTTCCGGTGATATCAGCTCTTACTCCACTTTTCAAAAATCTAACTAAAGGAACTCTTCCAATAAATTCTATTGTGCTGGCACTCTCCACATGGTGGTGCAGGTATTAGGGGTTACTCCCAATCAAACCCCCAAAAAATATATACAACTTAATATTAATACCGTACTCTGACACATAAAATATGTCTAGTAAAGAGAGAAGGTATCTGAATTATGCAAGAAAAAAATCAGTAAACATGTTTAACTCCTTAAGGACACATGACATGTCATGATTCCCTTTTATTCCAGAAGTTTAGTCCTTAAGGGGTTAAAGAAAGCCAAAATCATATATCAAAAGAGATCTCATACTGAATGGTGCAAAACCGGAAAAGGTCTTAACGTGATATAACATTTGATTTTGAAAGAATTAAATTAATCTAATGTACACATCTCTTATGTATATATTTGCAATAATGTCAATAACAATTTATGAGTCTGGTGGATCCACCAATTCATAATGTGTTATTTGAAAGCAAGATTCCACTCTATTTATGGAGTTCATAAATGCCTGGCAGTCTGATCAGACCAAAAATATATATACAAAACAGCAAAAAAAATTAAACAAATTTTTTTTTGATGAATAAAAAAAACGGATGAAAAAAAATAAAAATTTTATAACATCTCTCAGTAGAAACATAATGTGAATGTACAAAATTTGGTTAGATCTCACCAAAAAATGTTCAAATTGCTGGATGTGCAATATATTGACAAGTCCAATATGTCACTGCAGTGAAGAACATAGACAGCTATCTCTTTCCTTTGTGGCTGGTAACAGACAGTATATCGAAGGGACCATATAATGTTGCTTCAAAGGGACGCCAGAGTCCCTAACGCGCAGCCCAGATTGCACAAGATCGGACAGAGACTGTGAGACTGACACCATCCTTTGATGTACTGTTTGTTACCAGCGAAAGAGGAAAGAGATAGCTACTATGCAGGTTTTATAAACTGCATTAATTACCTTGCAGGGTTAAGTCCTCTTCTAGTGGCGGTCTACCAGACAGCCACTAGAGGGACTTCCGGGTTCTTAAATGACTATGCATGAGGACTTTCAGCATCACAGGAATCTCCATAGGAAAGCACTGAATAATGTTTTCCTATAGGGAGATCCTAATGCGAGCGCGGCCAGAGCTGAATGACATCGGCGCTGGACCCAGGTAAGTGACAGAAGGGGTTATTAACCCCTTCTGCACCACAGGGGTGGGCCTTGACAGAGGGGGAAGCTACAGTGCCAGGAAAACGAGTTTGCATTCCTGGCACTAGTTTCCCTTTAACAGTATGCATGATTACTCGTAATTGGCGGCCTCTAACAGACTAAAAGTGTCAGCTGGCACTGTAAGATTATCACTGGCCACCAAGGCAAATATTCCTGTATTATATGGAATTTGGAGGAAACAGGGGTAAAGTGCTGTAGGATCACTGTGGAGACAACTTTAGAGATAAACTGTTGGTAAAACGTTGCCCAGAGACTCGCGTCCCCATAAAAACTTAATTGAGATTAACAGGGTTATTCACTAAAGTGAGAATTCAAAGATAATTTAAAATATCCGGTCAAAATAGCTAAACCGGAAATATTCTCTAATTTAGCAGTGCTTCCCGTTTAGCTACTGTGGCCTTAAATGTGAAATTCACTTTGAATTCTCACGTTGGTGGATAACCCTGTAACTTGTTTTGGTGTTTCTTTAAATGAAACAAAAATGTCAAAATTCAATGAATGACTAGTATTAGAAGTAAATTCAGTGTTTGTAGAAAATCATACTCTGTTTCTTATTAATATGTTACACTTTTTTCCACTGCCCTGTAGTTTTACATTGTTTAGCTCTAGTTAACAGTTCGTAACATTTATTATTTGTGTGATTTGTTCTACTTTCTCTGTGTCAAATTGCTTCTGTTACAGTTACAGTATGTTTAGTTCAATCCCAATGTATTAACTAAAAGGTAGTCAAATGTGCAGTCAAAATTTCAGGATTATTATTGCATAGCAAAATACAATGGGAAAAAAAATTAATACGTTCTGAATTTATTTAGCAATTAAATTTATGGTAGCAACATGTAACACGAATAAGGCAAACAGAACACTGTACTAAATATCAAAATAGTTTGAATCATTGCGAAATATGCTGTCAAAGACCATCCCATTAACACTGTAGTTTACTTCAAATAAATTACATATTCGTGTTTTCATCTCTGTGTTCCAACTAGATAAGCAATACCTGGAAACGTAAAGACCCAGAGAAGCAGCAGTGCTACAAGACAGAATGTTAAAGTCTGGTAAAGGATGTCTTGCAGAGCACCCTGCTGGCAACTGCAAGTAAGAGCAATCATCTTTTAGGGAACATATCCGAGGATATACACTGATCTGCCACAACATTAAATCCCACTGACAGGTGAAGTGTATAATATTGATTATGTCATTACAATGGCACCTGCCCCTTGCGGGCACCGCAATCTTCTGCCGGTAGATCCACTTCAGCGCAAGCAGTCAACATCACTGCTGTACTCTCATAGCATTAAGGTCTATGGAGGATCCCACAAGACCTCCATAGCTAAAGACAATTCCACAATGTTGGCTGAGGATTCTGACACTTTTAGACAGTGGTAGCTCTGCCCAGTGTCTAAAAGAGTCAGGCGTAGGAGATCTACGGAGACAATATTTTGTCTCAGTATATCTCTTGATTGGATTGGAATTTTCGTGAAATTCCAACATAGTCAGTATGTGTATCTCATAAAAATTCAATCTTTATGAAAATACTCATTTTCGGTGGTGATGGTGCGGCTTTAATGCTGTGCATGAAAAGGTCAGAAGTAGTGTATCGCAGCGCCACAGAAGGCGCCTTCAATTGTGATTTAAGCAACAGAACTGGACCAGGGAAGAAGGTTGCCTGGTCTGACGAATAGCGGTTTCATTTAGGTCAGGTGGATGGCCAGGTGCGTGTGCGTTGTTTACCTGGAAAAAAGATGGAAGCAGGTTGCACTATGGAAAGAAGCCAGTGTTATGCTCTGAGCAATGTATAGCTGGAAAACCTTGGGTCCCGGTATTCATGAAGATGTTACTTTGACACATAACACCTACATAGAGATTGCTGCAGACTATGCACATCCCTTTATGGCAATGGTGTTCCCTGGTGGCAGCGGCATCTTTCAGCAGAATAATGCACCCTGCAGCACTTCAAAAAATGTTTAGGAATGGTTTGAGGAACATGATAAAGAGTTCAAGGTCTTGCCAGATCTTAATTCAATTGAGCATCTGTGGGATATGCTGGAAGCACAAATCCAATCCTTGTAGAAGCCATCTTGCAATTTGCATGACATAAAGGATCTGTCTTGGTGCCGGATACTATAGGATATATTCAGTGGTCTTATGGAATCTATGTCTCAACACATCAGGCAGGTGATGTTGTGGCTGATTAGGATCTATCAATCTATCTCTCTCTCTGAATGTCCATCTTTCGCAAGGCCCCAATCCTTCCTGAGTTACATTCATTCAAGCAGGAAATAATGGAGATCGATCTCTCAGCTTCAATGGTACTCTCAAATATGGGGGAGAACTGTACACCTCCTACAAACCTCTGCATAGTTTGTTTTGGTTTATTTTTGCTTTTTTTTTTTAAATGTAATTGAAAAATGTACAATGAATGTACTGCTTGCATATGTGGACACTGGTGGTTAGTACAAGCTATTTTCAATCATTTTTGTCATGCCAATGAAAACCTGCAAGTCGCTGAACAATAGACTTGTACATTCAGTTTTCAAAAAACTGTGATCCGTATATTTTGCCAATCGGCATGTGGTCTGAATTCCTTAACACTATATCACCGTATGACTGAATCACAAAACGGACAATGGACGAGCTGGTTTGTTTCATGATTTGGAACCGAACGCTCAAAATATGCTACAGATAGCATAACATAAGAACGGTATTTTGCCAGTGAAAGTCAGTTAACCTAATGTAAACAGAATTTAAATGGTAAAATATCTTCTTTTCTGTAGTGATATATATATATATATATATATATATATATATATATATATATACACACACACACACCTGAACCAAATCACTGTGCACAAATCTACAGCAAAGTGCATTCTGCTTAATTACTTAAAGAACAATACGAAATACAAACGTGTATTCCTGACACTATAGTGTTACCACTTTTTAGGTCACTAGCCCCACCTTACCCCCTTAAATAAATTTTAAAAATGACCTTTATTCCAGCGCTGCATAGGTCTGCCTATGGGAAAGCATTGGATTGGCAGAGAATTGTCTATTCTGATGATCTCAGCCAAGAGGCGGACCTAGGGCAGAGCCAAACACCATGCTGGCCAGTCAGCATCGCCTCAGAGCTGCATTGGATCAGTGCATCTCTATGAGGAATGTTCAGCGTCTCCATGCAGAGCATTGTTTGCACCAAAAAGCCTACAGTGATTGACTATACACACCAGAACAACTACATTAAGCTGTACTTTTTCTGGTAACTATAGTGTCCCTTTAAAGAAACACTAAGCATTGAAACCACTATAGCAATATTATATTAACGTAGCATGTGTCCTCTATGCTTTTTTATGAAAAGCTTCTGACAGAATAAGTATTGATGACTTAATTGGAAGAAGATAGGAGACTTTTAATGCACTCATTCATTTCAGCACTACTGTATAGTCATTGCTGCCATCCCAGGAATATAGTGCAATCCTTATCTGTAGCAAAGAGTTACCAAGGTCACAGAACCACAAATACAAAACAAGCAGGGGGTGAATTCACGGTTAGAGGTAGTGAAGGGTGACGATTAAGGACAAGTAAAAGTTGTATGGTAATATAACCGAGTTATTAAAGAGCTAGGGAAAGAAGGAGCTAAGGACTAAAGTTTGAGAGATATCAAGCAATTAAGATACCAAAGAGGAAATATAAGAAATTAGGCCAAACATCATAGGTTTGTGGTTATATGGTACTTGCAGAGTGTTGGTATGTGTTACCTACAAGAAGGTATTATTACATGTGCCTTCTCGAATTATTATATGGCAGTAAGTATCAGGGCTTTCTAGGATATAGTTTGCGTAATAATGTTTGCCTGAAGAGTGGAGAGGAGAGCTCCCTGCTTATCGCACAGGGACACCTTGCACTGCCCTGCATGCCATGGCACGTGACAAGACGCAGCAAAGGGGCCTATCACAGAGGGAGCAGGGGAAAGCAAGGAGACGGAGATCTGAGGGTAGAAAGCATGAGAGGAAACAGAGGAGGGACACAGAAATGTCAACATTTGTGTAGTGAAAGCAAGTACTACTGCGCAACACAGATATATAGGTATTGCTGGCTGCTGCATGTACACACAGAAATAGAGATTGCGCATGTCCACACAGGATTATTCACTTAAACATAAATTGTCAGGAATTCAAAGTAAATCTCACATTTTAGGCCAAAATAGCTGATCAAGAAACATAGCTGACTTGGAGAAGTTCTTGCCTGACAATTTAAAATTCCCTTTAAATTCCAGAGATTTACACTTTATTGAATAACCCTGACAGTGTAGAGCTATAGAAAGTATTCACAGGAACATGGTAGATATACACAGGAAGGTGGGGAAGCTAAGAGTAAACACCAGGAGGTCACACATTACACAGTGTCAGTGAGTCAGTGATAAAAAGTCATACACACAAGAATAGCACAGTCACACAAAACTAATTAACCCTTAGAGTTCAGGAACAGCTAAAGCAATGAAGTTGGACTTCAACTCACATTACCCTCAGCTAAAGAGAAGCCCAGTAGTAAACTATAGCCAAGGACTTGCGCTGCAATAGTGTAATAATATGCCCACATGGGATAATTGCATTATACCCGAACACACAAAAGCAGAACATTGAACTTAGGCAGCCAGGAGAGGGGATATGTATATATCACAGGAAGGAAAAAAAAAAATAAAAGGAGGGAAAAAAAAAAACAAAAGAGAAGGCAGAAGGAAAACATTACAGCATAAATTAAGTGATTTGTAAAGCATTTTGAGGGAGTATAAAATATACCCAGGCAGTATCGTGCATGCACAATGAGGAAGGAACACACCTACCTTTTAGGTTGTTTAAGTCTTGAAGGAACTTCTTGTAGTTGGGAATGCTCATTGTCATAATGACCAGCGAGGCAGTGGTCACCTATGTGAGCAGCCCGGAGGTGAATGATCCTGGGTACAGCCTGCAGTCCTCCCCCCACTCTCTCTAGACAAACACCAGTCCCCCTTTACACACACACGTCACAAAACATACAGCACAAAGCGTTCAGGGATATAAATCTATCCAGCATAGGTTTACAGAAGAATGTGACACCTGTAACTAACTGTGACAGGTATATAAGCTCATTATATGCAAAAGGAAGTCATTCCATCTTTACAAGCTGAACTTTACACCAACAGAGCCAATCATACGTTCACACTATAGCTGTACTCTGACCACACAATTTGTAAACATTCTTGTTGTTTTAGCCATCAGACAAAAATGAGAGAGGGTGCAACCAGCCCCTCGAAGGTGCCTAGAGCATACAGCTCAATGCTGGTCAAGTATGACTAAACCTCAGCAACACCCAGTCTTAACTTATTAACCGCAGAGCATTGTGAGCATCCCCAGTGCCAAGAGTATGAGGACCGAATGAGGCTGTTAAGGGGCTGCACATGTTGTGGTTAAGCAGGGGAGGGGGACTACAGGATTGGATTTCTTCACCTGCTCTCTGACAGCTGGCAGACTCAGGAGGGAGCAAGATATTAACATGGGTATCAGACTGTGGAGGATTACAAGAGAGACTTGAATTTGTAGTGTGGTACCACTGCTTAGTATCTCTTTTAAAGAAAGCCTCTAGGCATTACTTCCTCTCCTAACGCAATCACTTATTATTCTTATTATTGACAGCACTCTACATAATAGAATTTACTAGAATGGAATGATTTTAGCCTCTTCGGCTTGAGTCATATCCTGTTTCGTTGCCAATTACATTATTTACATTATCAAATACTTCTTTAGTGAATTTGGATGACATACAGTTTATACATACAGACATGCACACGCATGAAAAAAGTATTTTAACCCCTTAGGGACCAAACTTCTGGAATAAAAGAGAATCATGATATGTCACACATGTCATGTGTCCTTAAGGGGTTAAAGGAACAAATCAATGTTTCCCAATGCAACTCCTTTTCATAGACTAAAATAATTAATTCTGCATCACAACGATAAAACATGCAATTATTGAATTTCTTTAAATAACAAAAAAACACTGAAAACCAAACTGGAAAATTCTCCCATTTCCACCATACTCACCAGCTGCACTGGTATTTGACAATGAATTCATTATAATTCAGTGTTTAGTAAATAAAAAGAAGTCAAGCACTATATCATCCTCTGGTACTGTGTAATGATGGTAATAACTAAATGATTAACTCCTTCAGTTTCTTGTGTTTAAAAATACAAAAATACTGTACACCTTTCCCGTAACAACTGAGAACTGATTACGGGTCCACTATTAATATACAACTACATACTGCACCTCCAGTTGTTACCGGACTTTAACTCACACAAAAACGGACGGGGAAAAACAAATCAAATGTTGGCCAAAGCCTTTTGGGAGTTGCAGTCTGCAACACATTTTTTTTATTTATTGAACTAACTGTAAACAGCTTATCATGAATCATTGCATTTACTGCAAGACTGTTGGTAAAAATGTATTTTCACTTACTCCACACATTCCTTCACGTCAAGGCACGGCAAACAGAAACAAGACTAATTGTCTCCTATAAAAACACTGATAAATAACTTTCTACACTTTTAAAACACTTAAAAAGGCAATGTGCTTGCAAATCAACAAAACAAACACATTTCAACATTAATTTCTCAATGTTAAACACATGTACTTCAAGCATCATGAAGGGAAAAATATGGAACTGAACTGGCTATGTATCTTACAATATTCAGTAAACAAGAGTAACACTAGCAGCCAGAAGAACAGGGATACTGGTATTTTTTACAGCCCAGGAGCTGAATTCATTACTACAGATGTCCATCTGTTTCAGGTGGAGGGCTGCACAACATTAAGAGGTAGAATTAATAATGTAACAGCTCAATGGGCTTTTCATGCAGGAAGGATATTATTGGTCATGTGAAAACCTTTGAAGGACACATCCTGCCTGCAGGCCTCTGGGGAACATATAATTAAATGGTAGGTAAGAACCAATTAAGTAGTCTAGTCTGTCCATTTATCTACCTGTTGCAAATCGAAACTTTAAGTAAAGTACATGACCTTGTTATACATCCAGGACAATGCTTTGTCCCCAGCAAGACGAAATGCAGTCGATCAAACCTGAGACAAGGGGATCAGATATTGTATATGGTTTTATACAGCCACACACTGCTTTTGCCGTAATAAATCACTTATCGTGTCTGGTCTAGGCTTCTGCATGGTATGCAGGTCTCCACATGTCAGCAAAATAAGTGCAGTAGATTATAACTCAAAGGTTCCAAATCTGTAGGTGGATGTAGTAACATCGCTTAATTTAACATAGACTTCCATTGTTAGTGTGCACAGAGATTTTTTTTCTGGCAGTCGTTGCATCTTTTTTGCATCTAAATGGCTTATTGTACTGGTATGGCATTAAATAGCTACAGATAAAGTGAACCCTCTGCTCCTCAGACATATGTAGGTTTTAATGTACAATCCACAAGTACTAACTGTATCCAACATATTACATACCCAGGCCCCATTACAGACAAATCAATTGCACAAGGAGAACAGTAATCTAGGCATCTACCCTACAAACAGCTACCGACAGTAATCGTCAGTACTTTTATCTGTCCTGAATCTGGGGGCTGCTCTCTATACAGCACATTAAAAGGGGAGTTACTAATCATATGGAACGTTAAAAACAAACAGATTGTTTCAAACAGCTTTGTTCTGAAAAAAGTATTTAATTTATAAAGACAATTTATTTCCCATTGATTTCGGTTTGGTGCTTTAAGTACAATAAGAAAGTAAATGTGTTTGTGGTGAATATTTCTTTAACATGTGTTTCTGCCTCCAACACACTCTATTTTATCATATCCATACATTAATATATTCATATATTGCATTTATTCTGAGCCATAGAACAGCGGTGAGCAATAAAACTGACTGTGTGCTTCCAGTACAGAAAGGGGGAAAAGTGTAAGAGAGAAAAGGTGTCAATTAGCAAAGTCCAGCTGTTACAGTAACACAAAAAGATAGAGGTCAGGTAAATATAGTACTTAAAAGCAAAAACAAACAAAAACAAAAAAACTGATCCAAATGGGTTAATTTATTATTAAATACAAATATAATTGATAACAAGATAGAGGGGGTAAACAAACAGACAAAGAGAATGGGATGGAAGGGCCACTCACATATAGTCCACTATATGTGAGTGGCCCTTCCATCCCATTCTCTTCGTCTACAAATATAATTGTACAGCAAAAGGATTTGCAATGTGAAAATCCTATTTAGCAGTCCTCTTTATCTTGTGCAATCCAACACCGTATCTTGTTAATGGTCTTACTTTAAGGGTTACTCCAACTACCATGACCACTTCAGTGGTTTGATGTGGTCATAGTGGTAGAGTCTTGATGTGCAGTATTTCTACTTGAAAAGCTGCACCTCCAGAAATATATTAGCTTTTGAGACAGTGGCTAGTCACACTACAAGCCACATGCCTTTGGCAGCCAAGAACTCACAGCGTGCTGGTGACAGACGTAAGGATATTCTCACCTTGCAGGCAGAACTTGCAAGAGAAAGCACTGCTCATACCTCCTTCTCTGCGGTTCTTCCGCTTCCCTCCATTACGGTCAATAGTTTGACTGTAGGTATATTAGAGATCACAGTGAAAGATATATTATATATATATATATATATATATATATATAAAAATAAAAACTAAATACACATGTTACATCCTGATTGGAATAAGGCTAAGCAATACTTTCAGATGAAAGAGAGTGGTCACTCTATCAAGTTATATTTGGGGTTGCGTAATCTGGTTCTGAGTAAAGTAAAATTTACTGAATGAACTGAATCTAATAATGGTCTGAGAGCACCCCTGTAGTAGGTAACGGGTTTAGGGAATAAATTCCATACACCAGAGCTTGACATATGGATTTTGTGATGCACGGGTTTACGTTATTTCTATGTATGCGTATGTAACAGATTAGACACTCTGTGTATTAGCTAACTTGATCAGTTAAAGAGCTATAAAATTAGATTAATCTTATCTTTTAGAGAATTTCACCTATCTCAATAAATTCTTTATTTTCTTCTGATGAGGTCCATAATGCAATCTGAACTGTAAATAACTGTCATAACTTGAGTACTGTAATAAATAAATATATATATATATATATAAATATATAAGAGCTTGACAAATTTGTTAGGAGACAGTTTTTTTTAATAAACTAACAAAGTTTAATTTTCAACAAGAAAAATTAATTCTTAAAAGGGACACTAAAGTCACATAGAATGTGACGGCAGATAAGAACCATTCGGCCCATCTGGTCTGCTCAATTTTTTAAATACTTTCATTAGTCCCTGGCCTTATCTTATAGTTAGGATAGCCTTATGCCTAATCCAAGCATGCTTAAACTCTTTTACTGTGTTAACCTCTACCACTTCAGCTGGAAGGCTATTCCATGCATCCACTACCCTCTCAGTAAAGTAATACTTCTGGATATTATTTTTAAATCTTTGCCCCTCTAATTTAAGACTATGTCCTCTTGTTGTGGTAGTTACCAGAACAACTACAGCTTAATGTAGTTGTTCTAGTGTCAATAGTCTGTCCCTGTAGGCTTTTCAATGTAAAATCTGCCTTTTCAGAGAAAATGCAGTGTTTACATTGCTGCTTAGTAAGACCTCTAGCGACAGTCACTTAAGATGGCCACTAGACTAGTCACTTAAGATGGCCACTAGACTAGTCACTTAAGATGGCCACTAGACTAGTCACTTAAGATGGCCACTAGACTAGTCACTTAAGATGGCCACAGTGTGCAGCACCCTATGGGAAAGCATTGGCCTAGCTGAGATCAGGAAGATTGGTCATCTCAGCCATGGAGGCAGGACTAGCTGCGGCAAAACTGGCATGGCGTGGGAAAGAAGGTGAGTAAAAACACCTTTCTCGTGCGATCGGAGGAGGCAGGTACCCAGACAGACACACACACTCTGATAGGCACACACACGGACAGACAGACGCGCACACACACAGACATTCAAACACTAATTTTCTCACACACTCACAAATTAACATTTTTGTATATTTCCCAGGGATCCAGTAGGGCTGCAGTTTCTCTCTGCTCCACTGTGCGCTCTCTGTAGTGATGGTGGGGTCGGAGTGACATCATATTCTGGCTTCCGACATCACTAAACAGTGCTCGAGAAAGCAGAGAGGAGCTACAAGAAGATTACTGCTCCCTCACATCGCCTCCATGTTGCCCACAGCAGCCAGCTTCAAAGTTCCCTGCAGCAGCCAGCTTCAAAGGTCTAAAGGGCTGACAAATCCCAGGAGCCAGGGCAAAATTTCTATTCGCATGGTTACCTGGCACCTGGGATTTGTCAAGCCCTACATCCATATATACATATAATGAATGAAAGGAGCACTCCAAGGAAATTTTCCAATCGTGTATTTATTTTTTTAGGTCAACGTTTTAGTTTGACGAGCATATGTATATAAATATACACCCCATTGTACAGTGCTGCGAAATTTGTTGGCACTTTATAAATAATAATAAATATTATACAAGGCTTAAAATGTGTAGCCTATGCTACTAGCTAGGCCATAAAAGTTACTTGCCACTGCAAGTGTAAATTCTGAGCCCTGTAACAACATTTTTATGGCTAAAGAAAAAGAAAACAAACTTCGGTTAATTTGCATAAATTACAGTGTAATATATAGATCTGTGCCTTTTTCAGTTATCAAGTTTGCTTGAATGCAGATGACGTGCAGGAGTTTTTATTTTGGGTCAATACGTTTTTAATGCCAGAGGGAAGTTGAGAGGTAAATGTTCAGTGATTCTTGGACAAATGCTGTATAGCACACAAACGTGGTGATCCCAGGCATTAAAATTTTACTTACAGACCTTTTTAAATGCATATCCTATTAACAGGGGTGAGAGAGAGAGATCATATTACAGAGAGCATAATCATAGCATTAAAAAAGGTAGCAACAGAAAGATATCAATGGCTACCTGGCACCTGGGATTTGTACAATTAATTTAAAAAAATGGTTTTCCTAGAACTCACTCAAACTTAAGCAAACAGGAAGCCCCTCAATTCCATGTAGAGAAACACAATTAAACATAGTTCTATACAGCCCTCAGGTTACCTCCTCTGTAAAGTAGATTTCTTTCACTGTTGTAGGTCCATTGTTCTCCAATAAAAAAAGAACCATAAGACATAAATTAAATAACTTAGGCCTGTACAATTTAAATTCGAATTACAGGAATACAGGACGTTTATCCCAAAACACAGACAGAAGTATGCATGTACCTAGTAGTAAAAAAAAAAAAAAAATGTGGAAATTCCTGCTTTTAGAAACCTCACATGAAACAGTTGCTCAGAGACTTGCAAAATATGAAGGGTTAATAAATATACATAGTAGACACCAGAAATTCCAGTTGGGGGAGAGACTGAACAGCTGGGAATCCCATAACCAGTTGCTAGAAATCCTATAACCAGCTGTTGCACCAGTAAAACCGGTCCCTCTACAATCCATGCAAAAATGACCAGTCCCTCAAACCAGAATGCCCTACCACCTCATAAAATTCAAAGAATACCCATGTTAACCATTCACATAGGATACACATCCCAAACAACAGAAATCAGTCTTTGAGCCCAATGTAGTTTAAAAACCAGTAGCCCCCCTCAGTCTCACATCCTAAAATCACTTTCGCCTTACAATAATGAGATATTAAATGTTCTTGAGAATCAAAGAGCAACCACGATCAGAACACTCATATTCCCTTGAAAATAGACTGATTATGGAGTATGCGGTACCTCAAACAAGTAACAGTTGGACCCAGCATCAATCAGATTGTCTATTACACTGACAATGTACACCAAATACCCAACAAGTACTACAGTCTGAACTCAATGCTGTCCCAGGTGACGGCCCTTTACTAAGCCCAGCTATCACTGTCTGGGGCTAAGCATCATTGCCAGATTTGTATCAGAGATCACGACTTGACCCATCCTCAAAGATCTGGGGTTATATTTTAACAAAATAATCCAAATTCACGTGGGCCCATTTTCAAGTGTGTTGCTTGATATCGTACTCAGCAAGACCTGCGTTAAGTATTATTGGAGCGAATTACTAGACAGTGGACTTTGATGAGACGAAAAGGCAATAGTAACATTTATGCCAAAATTGCCAAGCAGGGGAAAATAAATTCAATTACCCCACCATTCCAACTTCATTATGTTTGTCTAAATTTTGCAAGTTCTTCTTAAATTCACTGACTAGAGAATAACCCTGTAGTCTAAAGGAGCAGCATTTTATAAAGGTTTGACTTCTTACGTCTGGACTGCCAGGCACCTCTCCCTGCTTCTACACTGCTGGAAGCTAAGCTCGAGTGTACAAAGCTTAGCTAACTGGCTGAGAGTGTTCAGCTAGAATTCTCAGCCAGTGTGCTGGGCATGCACAGCAGTGCTTAGCTCAAGGAAGCCATCAAAAGTTCCTAACTGGATCTTCCAACTCGCAATTTCAGCTGTGAGGAGGCATGGCAATGTACCAGTCAGACCCCAGGTAAGAAGTCAAACTGCTGTAGTGGGTATGCTGCTAAGATTGTTCCTTTAATATAACTGCAATGTATTGGTGTCCGGTACCTTTTTAGCCAAACAAACCTTAAACACATGTAATTTGATTAATACAAAAGTTGGTTGAGATGCAACGAAAACGACGAGTTGTTAGACCTGTAATAAAGAGGGCCCACCTGTTGGAATTAATATTAATAAAAGGGGGTGAGGTGGGGGGAGGGGGGACTTCCAAAAGGCGACGACAGGTAAGAGGGTGGTTACCCCGATTATATATGCCAAATCATCCCTCACCTTTTATATATATATAGTAGTATGTTTAATGCTACAAAATAAGTTGGTGTTTTATAAAAAAAAAAAATTCCAGGTAAGGGTGCCATGACCCATCCTTGCAGCAGCACATAACTTTAAGGCCTTTCTAGTAGTGAGTAAATTTTGAGCTGTGCTATACCCATCATGCAAGTTTAGCCTCTATCAAAAGTACTTAGTATACTAAGTTTGCATGTTGATCTGAGAAGCCAGAGCCGATGTTTTGCATGATTAATGGTCACAAACAGTGCAATAAGGCTAAGATCTTAATATTCATCACAATGACAGGGACAATATATTTCATTATAGAGCAGTATTTACACATTCTTATTTATGTTAAACAAGTCAGACATACCAGAAAAGCAAGTCATAGAAACCGAGAAAGAAAAAAATCCCCTTTTCTTTAGTTTGACGGAACCAATCCTTTTTTGTCTTTTCCTCTATTCCTAAAATAGCCACCAGTGCATAATGCGGAATTGTATTCAGACCCTGCACTGTATAATATTATTGTAAAGATTCTCTTGAGCAATAAAAGTGTGTGACATGGGGTCACGTAAATGATCTAAACCTTGGAATTCAGACACAGCAGGGATGAACAATTTCCCAAAGAGAATTATTAAGGCTATGCTCATTTCTCTGCTTTTATGTTTTAAACAAAATAGTCAGGGTCAAGCAGTTCTATAAACTAAACTGCAGAATTTAGGTAAGTAAATATCCAATTTTTTAAACTTATTTAAAATTCAAAATGTATTTTTCTCCCACTGCATATGCTAATACTTGCCAAGTTCTGTAATAAACTGGGCTATTTCAGGATGAGACATTTTCCAATTCATTTTTCTATCCAGAATGGCAGCGTGAAATCTCCCTAAAAGCACTTTGTTTGAATGGGTGCTTCAAAAGCAAGGCACATAATAAAAAGTCTGAAAGAAACCGTTACAATGTGAAATTTTAATAGTGATGGCTGCTAATAATCACTATGCCAACAAAATCCATTTTAATAATCACATTAATGTTTTAGTATATGCCCATTCTTTGAAGCAGCAATCAAATTACTTTGAAAACTGTATAGCGCTGAACAACAATTTAGACATCCTTTATAAACAATAAGAATGAATGGCTTTATGTATGGGCTTCTATACAGAGTGTAAGAGGAAAAATCTTCAACTGTGATAACAATCTTAAAGTAACACTATTCAAACAAACATGTATTCCTGACACTACAGTGTTTAAAACACTATTTAGCCCCCCTGGCACTCCTTAAATAGTGTTAAAACTTACCTTTATTCCAGCGCCGAATGGGTACTCTGGTGCTGGTTTTGCACCATTGCTCCTCCTCCTTGGCTGACATTTTTAAAATTAATTATTTCAGCCAATCCAATGCTATCCCATAGGAAAGCATTACATTGGCTGAGATTGTCCATTCTGATGATAGCCAAGGAGGCGGAGGGGCTCAAATGCTGTCCTGGTCAATCAGCATCTCCTCAGAGATGCATTGACCCATTGCAGCACTGACCCTTGAAGTACCTCCAGTGGCCATCTGATGGGTCCCTAGGGAGCAATGTAAACACTGCGTTTTCTCTGAAAAGACATTATTATTTTACAGCAAGAAGTCTCTAGGAACAGGCTATACTCACCAGGACAACTACATTAACCCCTTAAGGACCAAACTTCTGGAATAAAAGGGAATCATGACGTGTCACACATGTCATGTGTCCTTACGGGGTTAAGCTGTAGTTGTTCGGGTGACTAAGGTTCGGAATGTGAAATACACTTTTTTTTTTAAATCACTGTAGAAAAATCTCCATCAAAATGGCAAATGTTAATTGTCAGTTGTGTTCTAACACTGTGTGGCATTATTACATTGTTGCTTAGTGAGGCACACATAGTTATAGAACTGAATACAAGGGCATCCCCTCTGAGAAGAAGTAATATTGTGGGCCCAAATTAGGTGAATTATCTAATCTCCTTATATGAGGTCATTGGAGATTACATGGTTGCTAGCTTCTATTCCCCGTTTTCATAGGAGATAATATCCACAGAAAATGTCTGCAAACATGCAGAGGATATAACCCCTCCCCTATTATTCTGAGCAGGCGCTGCTTAAAGAAGCATTCTAAGTACCATAACCCTCTGCTGTAGAGTGTATGGTGCCAGGGGTGCCCCTGCACCAACTAACTCTCAATTTAAGGAATTAAACCATTCCAATTCTTACCTGGAGTACCTGGAGTGCAGCTCCCTGCCTCTCTGAAGCAGGAAGCTCTCTTCAATGAGATAAACCCGGCGGTGCCGGACTTGGCTCATTGGATGAGAGTGATCAGTTGATGCACAATGCAAAGGAGCTAACCCTGTGCTGCAAGTCTTTGCTCAGGAGAGTTAATAGAAGCTTTCGTCTCACACTTCTAGCTGTGGAGAGGCAGGGAGCAGCACCTGGTAGATCCCAACATCAAATCTTTAACAGCTTGACTACTTACATTGGGCTCACTAGTGAACACTCGTGAACCAAAACCAATACAGCTAAATTCCTTTAACTGAGGATGATGAAAGTTATAATTTTAGCATATTGACTGCAGAATAACCCAGGCCATCCAGATAGTCCTGTAAACAGGGTGCGTTTAACCAATGGGAATGGAAGTATCACCTAAGCATAACAAGTGGATACACCGCAGCACTGAACCTATTAAAGAACCACTATAGTGCCAGGAAAACACTTGTTTTCCTGGCACTATATTGCCCTGAGGGTGCCCCCCACCCTCAGGGTCCCACTCCTGTGGCGCTGAGGGAGGAAGAATTACCTTTTTTCCAGCGCCGGGCTCCCTCGGCGCTGGGACTCTCCTCCCTCTTCTTCCGTCATCAGCTGAATGCGCATGCGCGGCAAGAGAGGAAGCGCCTCTAGCGGCTGTCAATGAGACAGCCACTAGAGGCTGGATTAACCCATAGGTAAACATAACAGTTTCTCTGAAACTGCTATGTTTACAGCAAAAAGGGTTAAACCTAGCTGGACCCGGCACCAAGACCACTTCATTAAGCTGAAGTGGTCTGTGTGCCTATAGTGGTCCTTTAAGCCTTGATTGTTGATTGATTGATTACCAGTGCAAGACAACATTTTACGTTTTAAAATTAGGGTAGTAACAAAGTTGCATATATCTTTGGATGAGGCTGTTTTTAAACCCAACACATACCATGCCACGTTCCTTTAAAACCTTATTCAGCTGGGTAGAGGGGTATGGCAACTTTTCAGATAAGACCAAAGTATGTTAATGCTGACACCAATGGCCACAGTCCTCCAAGTCAACTTGATTCTAGAGCGAGTCACGTAAGTGCTTATTACCAGCAGCATGTCATTGTTTTACAAGCCTACAAGTTGCTGTATATGTTGTGGAAAAACCTCATGTTGTCCTTAATAAAATCAAGTGGCCTGAATTTGTATATTCACCCCATTCACTTTGTGGCAATACTGGCCTGTTTAGATGAATTTACAACATGAAACATAGTATCACTAGCCAAAGGTGACATGGACAAATCAGCCTTAACTGACACCCATGACGAGAGGTCACGAGAGGGCCAAGGTGTAGGCTAGGACGGACATGGCCAATTTATGGGAACACAGAAGCTTCTGATAAGGAAGTTAGTCATAAACACCCAGACGAAGCGCATATCAATGCCTTCGATACCTGCATAGCTCGAAATGCCAATTGAAATGTTATTGAGCCGAAACCGACGTTTGGATTTTTCATATTAAACTTTCACCTGCGGCCTGCGAGCCGACTAAGACCTAATGAACAATGAGCCTGCGCGCTCACGTGAATATGAGTAAGCTAGAGACCTGCGAGTCTCCATGTAGAGTCGTATATAACTACTTATTGCAAAAAAAAAAAAAAAATACAATAAAAATTATATTTACAAAAAAAAGAAACATAGTATCAGGTCCATCAAGCACACAGTAACCTTAACTGCGAATAACAACTGAAAACAGACCTAAAAGTAGAAAGCCCATCTAATCACTTGAAGAATTGACACAAGGCAAGCGCTCATATTGTCCACTAGATATATGTCCCTACTTGTACCTCAGTGCGATCAGTCACTGATATATTCATTGTGTAACCAGCTTCAGTAACCTGGCAACACCAGTCACTGAAAGCAAAGAGCTTTCCTATAGAGTTAAACATTACACTTTTGGCCTCCCTTTACTTTTCTTTGCGGGTATCTTATTTTGCAGTTACCTATTAACTGTATGTAGTTACAGTCAACTGATTGGCTCTATGGAGTGCATTGGTCCTTCATAAAGAAACTATTAATAGTATTCCATGCACAGGCTGTTAAATTGGATCTCTGCTCATGGCAGCCTTTCGATCAGTGGAAAGTTGTATTTGTTGCTTAGTTTTTTTTTTTAATCCACATATTTTAATCCGAATGCACAACACATACCGGGTAGACATTACATGCATGCCTCTTCTTTCTGCAAACTATTCGTGTTTACATATAAGCATTCCATTCTTCATCTAAGTTTTATATTTATTTAGGACATCTGTCTGAAATAAGATCATGCTTACAGAGAGAAAGCACATGAATTTGAATCCGTGCCGCCTTGCCAATGCCTATTTCTATGCATTCCACTACACTCAGTCCCACCCATGCCCGCATCCTGGGGCTCTGACAGATTAAAGAGATGAAGGAAGGAAGCGTTTGTCTGGGACACACCTGGTTGTGCTTACAGCGTCTGTCCTGGGGGGGGAGGGAGAGACACACCCTCAAGTGCTGCACCGTCCCAGTCCGACATCTATAAGCACTCTAAAGCAGGGCCCTCAGCACACCTAATGCACAATTGGGAAATTACACAGCAAAAGGTGTATATACTATACCAGAGATGTAGAGGTTTATTGTATAAATAATTAATGAACCACCACAACAACTACTTATACAAATCATTAAACAGTAAAATTATATATATATAGAACAAAGTTATCCCAAATATGATAATCGGTACTCTGGTCTGAAAGTGTAATTCAGAATCAGCAAGGGCTTTCCCATTCTGAAGGGTTTTTGGCCAGGGGAACTCTCTATGATGGAGTACTGAGACGCATGTCATGTACCAAGAAACACAACAAATAGTTCAGGACAACAGCACAATAATACACAGATCAGCCCTAGACAACAATCATAGTGACTGTGAGATCTTCCCCTCTCTGGACTCCAAGTAACCACAGCATTATGTAAAATACTTCCATTCCAAAGCATTTATATATTGTGTTTACATTTGCACTTTTACTTCCAATTCCTTTTACTGATATTTTTAAGTATTCGCTACACTGATTCCAAGGTGTACATGGTCTCTCTTCTAGAAGATATAGTACCTTATTTTTCGAACTGTTACAGCAATAAGGATACAGGAAGTGGTTAAGAAAAAAATCCCACAAAATGTATAGAATAATCACTTTCAAAAGACATAGGTTAACATGTATGATTAAAAATAACATACATTTCCAACAACATTAATCTAAAACTAGTGAGCACAACAACAACCACAACAACATAGAAATAGATTTGAATCCTCTAGTGATTGTCGTTTAGTCGTTCCCGACTCTGTGACCATATGGACTATAGCATGCCAGGTACATCTGTCAGCCTCTAAGTCACTGCCCCTCTGAGCTCCAACCACTTCATGTTCGTGGCTAGAGTGACTTCATCTATCCATCTCCGTCTCTCTCGCCCCCTTCTTCGTGCGCCTTCAATCATTCCCAACATCAGAGTCTTCTGTAGAGAATCCTGCCTTCTTATTATATTGCCAAAATATTTGAGCTTCAGCCTCATGATCATAGCATCCAGTGAACAGTTTGTCTTGATTTCCTGTAGTACATATTAATTGGATCTTCTTGCAATCCAAGGGATTCTAAGCAGTTTTCGCCAACACCACAGTTCAAAGGCATCAATTCTACAACGCTCAGCCTTCTTTATAGTCCAGCTCTCACATCCGTGTTTTACTACGGGGAATACCATAGTTCTGACTATGTGGACCTTTGTTAATAATGTAATATCTTTAGTTTTTACCAGATTGTCCATAGCTTTCCTCCCCAGATACAAACGTCTTTTAATTTCATGACTACAGTCACCATCTGAGGAGATCTTGGATCCCAGGATCCTCTACTGATTACTACTATGCTAACACCTACAATGATCACTGCATTAGAATCATCATGCTATGCAAAGCTATCAGGAGAGCACTAATAAGAACACACAGGATTCAGAGAAGGCAAACACGTAGAACTGTTAGAGAACTACAAACCCCACCATGCTTGTCTAACTCATGGGTATTGTAATTCTATATCGAAATCAGCCTCCTCTGTCCAGTTTTAAACAGATCTTACTCTATGATTCATGCCCAGAAGTAGGGCAGAAGGCAATATTATCTTCCTCGACCCCACTAACTAGCAGCAAAATGTGTCACTCTGTCCTGAAGACTAGACAAGCATTCAGATTGTTTGCACTAAATGCATACTAGAGACTCATCAGTTCTTAACCCCTTAAGGACACATGACGTGTGTGACACGTCATGATTCACTTTTATTCCAGAAGTTTGGTCCTTAAGGGGTTAAGTGAAAACTAGTCACAAAGGATTTCTCACTATTCTGAACACTGTTTTACAACCACCACCAATATAAGTGACATCTTTATCTCCACAAATACATACTATATTCCAGTAGTTTTAATGGAACACTCCAATCACCATAACCACTACAACACAATGTAGTTATTATGGTGCCTGTTTTAGAACATTCTAACTTGTAACAGGGATCCGTCAGGCGCTGCTCCTTGCCTCCAATACTCCTGACAAAAACCAGGAAGCTCTCTGGGCTAAGCCTAGCAGTGCAGGGCTTTGCACATTAAAGAGAGACTATAGGCACCTAGACTACTTCATCTCATTGAAATGGTCTGGGTACAATGTCCCAGCCCCCCTTAGTCCTGCAATGTAAATCATTGTAGTTTTTGAGAAACTGCAGTGATTACTTTGCAGCACTAAGACTGCCTTCAGTGGTTTTCTATCAGGCAGCCACTAGAGACGCTTTCAGGATTCTAAGACTCAGAGTTCCTTAAATGACGTGGGCGTCTCCACGTTCTGCATGAGGACATCCAGCAACATTAAAAAAAAACACAGAAAAATACTGAGGCAATGCTTTCCTATAGGGAGGCCTAATGCGCTTGCTGTGCTCCGAGTGCATGCGCAATAGGTCCCCCTGTCAAAGAAAGTGTAGTATCGACCCAGCACCGAGAGACATCACTGGAATCGGGTAAGTGAATAAAGGCTTTTTAACCCTTTATATGCAAGAGGAGGGAACTATAGTGTTCGGAATATATATTCCCTTTAACTGATTGCAATCAGTTGACGTTGTTAGCCAATGAACGTGCTCTGAGCTTAGCTCAGAAGGAAAAAGTTGACATGGGGAGATATGCCCAGCGAACCCCAGGTAAGAAGTCAAATCATTCTAAAAGAGTTTGACTACTTACAATGGGGGGCACCAGGGCACTCCTGGCACCATAAGCAGTACAGTGCACTTATTGATCTATTCTTCAAATGCAAAGGTTAGCTCAGTGACTCATGCTTCCAATGTAATGCAATTCTGAAGAACACCTTTATTAGACTTTTCCGCTGTGAAAGAGGGCACCCTTACACTTAACAAGTGCCACGGCATAAAATAATTTGATGGCAGTTGCCTGAGTGCTAATAAATTTATGATGAGCCTGCTCCAGCAATTGGATAACTAATTTTGGTTACTGCTATAGAGAGTTAAGAACCACAGCTATATTCCTTATACATATACATAGGATTATTCACTAAACTGTGAACTACCAGGAATACATCAGGACATTGCAATTCAGAGGCCTACATAGCTGAGTTGGAAACATCGCTAACGTGGAAAATGGAATGGAAATTTGGCTACTCTGGTCTAAAACTAACAAGTTATTGCTGTATTCCTAACAATTCATCATGACCCTAACCTAGTTGCACATTGAAACTATTAGTCTACCAAAATCTTTAAATTGTGATATACACTTTACAAACAGATCATACTTTTTCTTGTCACCATTTTACCGCATTCCTGTGACTGCTACATTGTAAGACTGCACGTGTATTCTGTCACCCACCATGACCTTTATCACTAGACAGTAAGGAGTACATGACTACCAATCAGTTCCTTTTCCAATTCATTTTTCCTGCTAAAGTAGCTCTGGTCTTTTTGAACATCACAACTAATTTTATCAGTGCAATCAAAGTAATATCTAATCAATTTACAACAGAAAAACTGTCAAACATCAAAACTATATATAATATGGATATGCTAATACCCCTTTCAGTTACAAACAAATGTTGCAAACTATTTATGACGAGAGCACATTTCAAACGCCTCTGTAGGTCAACTAATAAACCATTGGGATAGTTGAATAATTCTGTTACCACTCGATACACAATTGTATTTGTACAATTTTGTGTCACAGCCACACTGTATCCAAGTAATAATATTTCAATAATAGGAAGAATATACAATCTTTATTGACAGACCATCATTTATCCATGTTTACAAGAAGAATGCGGCACCCACATCTCGAGATATGACTCCCCTTTTTCCTTGTCTACCAAAAACTCCTAGTCGCTATCAACTTATTATGGACAAAAAGGATACAACATATTAGTTAACAGCAAGTCCTGATTGGTTAAAGTACATGACTGTGGTTTCTCCTTAAACTGTTAGGAGTGTCTATTATGCATCAGCTACACCCAAAATACTTTGTTTTATCTTTTTAACTATAGCTGTCCCTTATTATTGTCTAAGCTAGTAGACTGTCATTTACTTTGGTCACTGTTACACCCAGGCCTGACACATTCGTATTCACTGATACACCCAATCATGTTTACTCTGGTTATAAATGCACAGCAATAGGCCTCTCTCCATTACTTTGAAATAAATAGATTTCCAGTATCTGTGCCAGTCATAACTGAAAGACGGGCATGTGTTCATGTTACAGATTTCTCTTTTAACATTACCATTGTGTCTCTAACTGACACTTTTACACCAATAACTGTTCCAAATATATCCCTGTTAAAGTTACAACCAAGGTCTAGGCCTGATCGTCACAAATAAAAAGAATTATGCTTTATCCTGCGGACTGTTACAAAGTCAAGGACTGTGCCTTGCTCTTGTCATTGTTACAGCCAAAACACAACAACTTATTCCTTTTACTGTAACACTGCAGCACATTGACACGTGCCAGAATTGCCTCTCTGCTTTCTCAATTACTGCACAAGGACAGTACCATATGTTAATCCAAGTGTCTCTCCTGCACAGAATATTAGTTGAAGCCCAGAAATAATTCTTGTTACTACTCAGGTTTGGCTATTGTCCAAGTCTTAAGTGAAACATGTATTACATCAGCTCGGCTGTCTCTTTTACATCACTACTACAGGCTCTCTCTTTTCTGACATCACATCCCCTTGAATGTGTCCTTTCTATGATCACATGCCCTGGATGTCTTCTTTCAAAGATCACATAAGTGTCCCATGCCTGAGATGTCCCCACTCCATGTCACATCCCTGGCTGTCTTCAGTCCATGTCACACACCTATGATGTTGCCTAACCTTGGACATCCTTATGCTGTCTTCTATACTTGCAAGATAAGGAACCAGTCTTTTATCCCTCCTAACAACTCATACACACACATATATACACACTGCCTGTTAACCATGTCATATGCCTATTCTGCCTCCTTTCCTTGAGCTGTCTGCTATTATCACATACCTATGATCGATATCTATCCCTGTCACATCCTCTGTCTCCTATCCATGCCACATATACCTAGGCTGTCTCTTATACCTGGGCTGTCTCCTATCCCTGCCACATCCCTGGGCTGTCTCCTATCCCTGCCACATCCCTGGGCTGTCTCCTATCCCTGCCACATCCCTGGGCTGTCTCCTATCCCTGCCACATCCCTGGGCTGTCTCCTATCCCTGCCACATCCCTGGGCTGTCTCCTATCCCTGCCACATCCCTGGGCTGTCTCCTATCCCTGCCACATCCCTGGGCTGTCTCCTATCCCTGCCACATCCCTGGGCTGTCTCCTATCCCTGCCACATCCCTGGGCTGTCTCCTATCCCTGCCACATCCCTGGGCTGTCTCCTATCCCTGCCACATCCCTGGGCTGTCTCCTATCCCTGCCACATCCCTGGGCTGTCTCCTATCCCTGGGCTGTCTCCTATCCCTGCCACATCCCTGGGCTGTCTCCTATCCCTGCCACATCCCTGGGCTGTCTCCTATCCCTGCCACATCCCTGGGCTGTCTCCTATCCCTGTCACATCCCTGGGCTGTCTCCTATCCCTGTCACATCCCTGGGCTGTCTCCTATCCCTGTCAAATCCCTGGGCTGTCTCCTATCCCTGTCAAATCCCTGGGCTGTCTCCTATCCCTGTCACATCCCTGGGCTGTCTCCTATCCCTGTCACATCCCTGGGCTGTCTCCTATCCCTGTCACATCCCTGGGCTGTCTCCTATCCCTGTCACATCCCTGGGCTGTCTCCTATCCCTGTCACATCCCTGGGCTGTCTCCTATCCCTGTCACATCCCTGGGCTGTCTCCTATCCCTGGGCTGTCTCCTATCCCTGTCACATCCCTGGGCTGTCTCCTATCCCTGTCACATCCCTGGGCTGTCTCCTATCCCTGTCACATCCCTGGGCTGTCTCCTATCCCTGTCACATCCCTGGGCTGTCTCCTATCCCTGTCACATCCCTGGGCTGTCTCCTATCCCTGTCACATCCCTTGCTGTCTCCTATCCCTGTCACATCCCTGGGCTGTCTTGTATCCATGCCACATTTCTGGCCTGTCTCTTAGCCCTGCGCTATCTCCTATCCGAGTCACATCCCTTGCTGTCTCCTTTCACATCCCTCGCTGTCTCCTATCCCTGAGCTGTCTCTTATCTCTGTCACATGTCCGGGCTGTCTCTTTCCCCACGGCTGTTAAGTCCCATTGCTGGAGAATATAAAGTGCGGTAGAGGTCTCGGAGTACCTCTAGGACAGGCTATCCGCTTTCCCCCCCGTGCAGCCGGTACCTTTGTATCTCTCTAGCACTCCCTCGTAGGCCCGTACAAATTCATGCTCCTGGCTCCGGTCTGCCGGGAGTTGTCCCGGGATATACCCGGACATGACGGCCTCTCTGCCAGATGTGTGCCCGGTACCCGCCGGCCAGTCCGGTATCTGAGGATCCAACTTCCGGCTCCTGTCCCCGCCCCGGGAGGAAAGACTGAGGAGGACACCCAGCCAGGCGACAGCGTACTACACCTGGCAGCCAAGGCATGAGGACACCCCATGGACATAATGGGAAATGCATCTGCCAAGGAACCTGAGAGCAGGGCGGCATCTAGCGGCAGCTTGTCTTACTGCAGCAAGAAAAACTTCAACTCAACTTGAGGTCAATGAGGAAAATAAGGGTCTTATTCACTAAGCCAAAATGGAAAAAAGAGTTTGAGTATTTTCCACACAGGGTATGGTGCCTGCAATGTCCAAGTTGGTTGCCAACACAACACAATTAAATTGGCAGTTTGGTAAATTATCATTATCAATAAAGTGCCACTATACTCCACATGTGTATAAACCACTTTATAAAAAAAAAAAAAAAAAAAAAGGTTTACATCAATCGAAAATAAAAATAAATAAAAAATAAGTTGAAATACCACCCAAGGGCAATATGATGCTGATCAGTTCTGTTTGAGGTTGTGCATCATCCTCAGGCTAATAGGAAATGTTACAGAATATATTTAATTGTGCTGAAAGCACACATTATAAAGATGACATTTTTCAAATAGAGAGAGTGTGTCAAACTGCTGAGATCGAATGGGGGATAATCCCTACTGAATTGAAACGAAGAAACAAGGTGAATACTAGTACCCCTGATAAATGCATGCATAAATGTAATCTTGCAAATGCAGGGTATTTAGTATTAAGGTCAGCAGTCTCAGGGTTAAAATATAACTTTTAATAGTCAATTTAAAAGTAAATATATCAATATAAAAAAATAAAAAATATATGAATAAGGACAGAACTCACACAAAATGTGTGGAAGGAGAGGAGATCAAGTAACTAAAATATAGTAGGAAAGCTGCCACACATTAGTAGGTGGCAAAAATAGAGATAGTACAGGAGGGAAAGGGTAAAAAAAGGAAAAATCTGAACCCCAAAATCCCCAACGTTCCCTCACTTTCCAGAGTTAACTAGATCTCCACACCGTCAGAATCACTAATTGCTAGGTAGTAGCCTGCAAACGTCAGCCTTATGATAAAGACTGCTGTCTATTCCAAGAGTTTCTATCCTACACGAAAATGTGATCGATAAAATAAATCTCAAGGGGGGGTGAGTAGGTATACTATAATAAATAGCCCAGGAGCGTCCTCACTGTCTTGAACTTCCACCCTCCCTTAGCTTAGTCCGACGCGCGTTTCGCCGACTGACGGCTTTGAAAGCACACATTATTACACAAAAATAGTAGGTAAAAGACACACATTCAAACATATTTGAAGAAAAACAATATCAAATATACAGTAAAACACCGTAATAATAAACTTTAAAAAATCAAATTAAAATAGCAAAACTGTTAGAATATTTCCATCTTATCCTGTATGTTTTAATAAAATTTTAAATTCACTACATTTTACTGTTTAGTGAATACAATCTTCATATTCCCAGCTTTGTGAATAACTCAGGATGCCCTTGCAAGAAGCCAAAATAAGAGATTGTCACAGATACCCTTGGTATAGTAAACTTGAATATTAATAACAGGCCCTGCTACAATTTTGGGCATAAAGAACAGATGTTGCAATGCTAATCTAGAATATTGTTGCTGTAGTCAATGAATGTGTTACAGTTATTTCTGAATGCAAGTAACACGAATGCAAGGTACATTAGTGAATGGTTGTATCATAATGCACTTTACATGTAGTCCCATAATACAATTTTATAATATATAAAATCAAATTTTATCACCTGTCCATTGCCTTTCTCAAGGAACTCCTCCCTTAGAACAGATCTCCCAATTTAGCCTAGACCCACAGCCAATCCAGATTTAGAACCACTGAGTCAACTGTGAAAATTAGACTAACCCAGCGGCGTGGAATTACAGCATACTAGCTGTTGCTGGACTACAGCTCTGATAAATTTATGTCATAAACCTGTGCCTAGAGTGACATTGGTTGACACATGTGGTTTAGGATGTATCTCTATCAGGGATTATGGGAACTAGAAGTGCACAGATTAGGTACACCAAGTGATTGTCAGAGGTTTTAGAAACAAAAAAACTGAACACACTTTATTACTATCAGTTGGTACCACGGTTAACCATGGCAGCACCTACAGTTGAGTTAGTTCCATACTTAATTCGCACAGGAAAAATAACTTCTCGTCATGTGACCTTCAGTCTTTACTCATGTCCTAAACAACAGAAGGATGGGGCCTCTGCCGAAGGCCAAGTTTTTATTTTAGGATCTACAATTAAAGTCCAGCCTCCCTTTTCCTGAAGACCCACTAAAAGGCTCACAATAAGATGTTTAATGTTGGTGTACCTCAATTAGAGATGTGGTTCTGACCCATTTCCCATGTCATTTGCTGCATTCTATGTAATTCCTATGCTTGGTTATAAAGCCCCAAGGTCTGGCAGACTATGTACATATTTAGTGGAGCATAATATCTGCAATTACTAGGTATAGCTGTATCCTGGTATTCCACAGATGAAGTGGCAGACCTATACAATATAATGTATATATAACAACCAGAAACACAGGTATAGAATAAGAGTGTGGTTTATTCCCAATTGGGGCAGAGACAAATTTCAGCTCATCTGAGAACCTTTTTCAAGTTGTGGCATTTTGAAAAAGGCTTTTAAACCAGTCAAAATGTTGCTGCATCTAAGTTGGGAATAAACTATGCATTTTTCTATATATATATTAACTACTTTGTGAACTCTTTGTCTATCAATATTTTCATGGAATTACTGGGAATTTGTCTTTTACTTTCTGGTTCCCTCCAAATTGATTTAAAGGCTGGACTTTAGTAATAGCCAGTAGAGGACTAATAACTTTTAGCCTGCAGAGCAAGTACAAATTAATGGCCTCTTTTCACACATGTAACTCACAGATTTCAGTTTGAATGTTCCTACTAAGTGGAGCACTAAATATATATATATATATATATATATATATATATATATATATATATATAGATAGATTTGTCAGATGAAGGCTGCTACAGTTGCAATGTGTCCAGACTCCACCAGTTTTACACAATATGAAGGAACATTCTCAGAGATCTGACCACATTTAATAGTAAAGACTCTGTTGCCACCTGCAACTGCCATGTGTTAAGACTGTCATGTCTACCGTTTCATCTCATCTTGCGGTCAATGGCAAAAACCACCAGAGGCATCATACATACTCAGACTGGTCAGCCTCAGATACTGCAGTCCACTGGGAAATATCCTAACGGCCCAGTAAAGGCATAGAGAGTAATGAGAGCACAGTCCACCAGTTCATGCAAAACATAAACACACAGCAGCTTCCTTTATCGGCCTACAAATGCTCACTCACTAGACACCTCTTGAACGCTGCAAAATCCCTCATTCTGATTCTGTGGCGCTGGACCGATGTCCCAACACTACAAAATTGAATGGACAAGGTGGAGGACCTGTATGGAATGGAGACACTCACAGCCTCTCTATATGAGGCAACAGACGTGGACGCCATGGTTAGACTTTATGTCCAAATGTACCCAGCACCCGGCTTGAGGGGCGACACCCCAGCCCAGGGGGACAGCCAACTTGTCAGAACACAAAACCCGCTGAATATGACAGGACTCAGAAACAAACCGCAGAACAGCTGAGCTCTCGCTAAACATCAATGGACCGAGAGGGCTGACAGGATACGAAGTGACGAGCAGGTGGGAGACACTTGGCAGGGGACGGTATTGGGACATGGTCATGGGGGTAGGGACCGGTGATGCCCGAGGCCACAGCTGCGCATCACCAAGTGCTGCCATCCCAGTCTTTTCACCCCCCTTTTTTTCTTTCTCTCTCTTTTCTCTTCTCCTCTTCTCCTCCTTCTTCTTCATATCCACTTCTTCTACATTTCTCTCTCTTCCTGCCTCCTCTACACGTCTGCCCCCCAGTCCTGCTTCTGCCCTCTTACCACACAAGCCTTCTTCAGCCTTGTGAGGGCATGCCGGGTGGGTGGGCCGGAGAAAGGCTGGACCGCTGGGTTCTGGATTCTCTTTCTCTTTTCTTTCTTAACAAACACACAACGTGACGGGCACTAACAAAAGTGCCTGCTTGTGTCATTTGGGGAAAACTGCTGTCGAACGCAGGATACCAGTGATTATGCATGCCACAGCCCCCATACCTTCCACAAAATGTATCCAATGTGATAAACAATGCTATCCCTCAAAAAAATTACATGGTTACATATTATATTTTATGCCTCACGCAATGCTTGAAAAACACAGAGAAGGCAACTCAAAATGCTAAACTATACCTGGCACCACTTCAAAAAGTCACATTTGCGTACCCTTGTTATTGATATTAATTAACTCTAATTATTGTTGCTCATGATGACTCACTCACTACCTGTTTCTCCACTACTGATGCATCCTCCATACGAATGTTCTATACTGTATAACTGTGATATGCCTTAAACTACTGCTTAACCCCTTAAGGACCAAACTTCTGGAATAAAAGTGAATCATGACATGTCACACATATCATGTGTTCTTAAGGGGTTAAGTTGATACTGACTTGAAAAAACTAGGTTGTCAACCCCCCCCCTGTCCTATGTGCAGTGAGGAGAGATGCTAACCCAATTGTAAATGCAATACATAAGTAACTTGGCTATTTTTCTAGTTCAATTATTTCTGTTTGAAATTTTCTATTTTTCCCTTGTCATTTCTCTACAATTCCTAGTCCGATGTATAACTCCAAACCTCAGAGATCTATTCCGGAATTGTGGGGAATTTATATTTAAAAAATATATATAGTTTTTCATATTACTTTGAATGGTTTTAGATCTATTCCCCATTTATCATTCAGCATTGCTTGAGTTTCTAAAACCTTAACCCATAGATTCAATTATCTCAAAAGCAAATAAAGCTCAGCAACCGCAAAATCATGCTAAGATCTGTCACCTAAACATTGCCTTTTTACTCAGCTCCAGGTGTTCCAGGATTTGGCTCCATCTACACTACAAAAGAGGAGAGCATGGAAGCCTATAGCCTACGCCCTACGCACGAAAGGCATACTATTTGGGGCATCCCTCTAAGCTACTGGCTTTCCAGGGCTTAAAGACAACAGTGCCCGGACCTGACTCTTCCTCAGATGTCGTTGGCCTTCACCCTTCCACGGCTGCCCAGGGAGTGGATGTCCGGTGCGAGGGGGAGTGGAGATGTGGCGAGATTTGCCTGAGCTTCATGGGCCTGCTGGGTCTGGGTGCCCAAAGTACTGTTGGGAGGGTTTGGGGGGGTATGATACCCTTTTGGGGTTGATGTCTTAAGTTAGGGGGGATGTGGTGGTGGCAAGGTTGAGGGGGAATTCTTTTGAAGTCCTCGAGGGGGGGTCAATGACAGCCTCCTCCGGGGATATGAGGCACAGGAAGCATGGGGTGTCATGGAAAGGGAAGCGGTTACCCCCGTGGGTACATTTTTGGGGGCGTCGCCAGCCCACCCGAGGTTCTGGTGGGGCTTGACCGGAGATGCTTGCGGCGGTGACGGGGACGAAGGGTTGCTGCTGGGGAAGGGCCGGATTTCTTGTTTGGGTGGGGGAGATGGAGATGTGTGGGATACGAGGCCTGACTTGAATGGTACTCATACATGGGCTCTGGGAGACTCGCGAGCGCATATATGTTATTCTGTGTTGGGGGTTTGGAAATCTATTTTGGAATGTGCTGAGGTTGGATTCCATGTAACTGTCACATGTCACAACTCTGTCAAATGGATCATGCATGGCATTTAAACACCCACCTGTCGCCGCACCGCATCCCTCCCCCTTGGCAGCAGCCTCACAGCCTTGATTCTCCATTCCCCCATCATACTCCCCTCTGGCCCCCTCCGTCTCCCCCTTTCCCTCATGGAGCGGGCTCTTGGGGCGGTATCAGTCGGGGTACTCTGCTACTTTTACTCTGCACATTATGTTCTGTAGGGGTTCTTACTTGTAAAGGGTAGTGGGCCCTTTTCTCAGTGGTTTTCCTCCCTTTGGGCATGCAGTACAAGGTTGGCCACCTTGGGGAGGATGGCACTCCTCCTATACCCTGGCAACGGGTCAAACCAGGGTTGATGTTTTGTACATACTTTTGTGATGTTTCTTGTTTCTGTTTTTTCTTCTTGTTTTTCAGTTTCCGGTATTCCCCCCCCCCCCCCCCCCCCCAGTGACGCTACAGGAGACTGATGGGCGACAAAATATTTGGCCTGGGGTTAACTGAGCACATGTCCCACCTAAATGGTTTTTAGAGTAGTATCCCTAAATGTCAAAGGCCTAAACTCTCCCAAGAAGCGACATTTATTATCTTTGGAATTAAAATGTATTAAGGCGTACATTGCTTTTCTTCAGGAGACTCACATACTCCCAAGGTGTCCCCCGATACGGTTTGGTCAGCCCATAAGACGATCATCCACGGTCTCCTCATAAAGATAGCTACCCCAAAAAAAAGGCTTAACACTAAAAAGATTACCGACCTCAATAAAGCGCTACAACGCGCAGGTGAAAGACACCAGTCTACTCCGGACCCGCAGTCGTTAGAGATTCTGCAGGGCATCCGGACTGACCTAAAGCGACCTCTTTGACCTCTTTGCTGGAGTAGCTAAGGATATGACTTGGTCCCGTAGGTTCTACTTTGAGACTGCCAACCTTATGGACACCTTTTCGTCTAGATCTTTGCTGACCCGGACTCATTCAAAGCCTATTGAAGGGGATAGTTACTGCACCCATTGCTCCACATACCGCAGATACTTTGGCTCTTTATACAATCATTCCCCGTCCCACACAGCAGAAGATGAGTGCAACCGGGAGACAATACAGCATTTCCTGCGGTCAGTGGAGTTGCCACTGCTCTCTCTGACCATGATAGGTCGACACTTGACGGGGAGATTACCCCTGATGAGATTCTAGAGGCAATAGCATCCATTTCGGGTCAAAAAGCCCTGGGCCCAGACAGTTAATCCAGAGCATATTATAAAACATTTAGTGAAATATTAGTGCCGAGGCTGGTTCCCATGTTTAATGCAGCAAGAGAGGGGGGGGGGCGCTGTCACAGGAAATGACGCTAGCGAATATAGTGTTACTACCGAAGGAAGGGAGGGACCACCTGGAAGTAGGTAACTACAGACCTATTTCACTGATAAATGTAGATGCTAAGATCCTAGTGCTGGCCACCAGACTGTAGCCCATGATGCAGAGGCTGATCCACCCGGACCAGGTCGGCTTCATACCTGAACTCCAACTTTATGAAAACACGAGATGGGTGGTGGATCTAGTGTAGCACATGGAGCGGACCTGGACGCCTTCTCTGCTCTTATCTCTAGATGCCGAGAAGGCGTTCGGCAGGGTGGAGTGGCCATATTTGTTTTCCCTCTTGAGGCACTGGGGTGTCCCTGCTCCATTTGTGAGCACCGTGGGGGTTCTTTATAGGGATCTGCTGGTGCAGGTAGTGGTGCCGGGGGAGGGTGGAGGCACCTTTCCCATGTCCTCTGTCTCCCCTGTTATTTGCCATTGCCTTAGAGCCTTTCCTACAGCGCCTGAGAGAAACCCCACAGGTGAAGGGGGTGAGGGTCAGGGGGATGAACTCAAAGTGGCTGCCTATGCTGATGATGTCATACTAACGATATCAGATCCTCTCAAGTCTTTGCTCCCTGTGCTTGAACTGATTGAGGAATATGGCCAAATATCTGGTTATAAAGTAAATTTAACTAACTCCAGCGCTATGCCAATGCACCTGTCGGCTGCCGAAGAGGAGTTAGCCAGAGCCACATTGCAACTTAGATTGACTGACTCTATAAAGTATCTGGGTATCATAGTTACCAGGAGTAGTCGGTACCTATATAGGGTCAACTATCAGTCCTTGTTTCACATTGTAAAGAGGGACCTGGAGGTTTGGGGATCCAAACCGATTTCATGTATAGGATGCATTCATAGAGTGAAAATGAATGTCCTCCCACAACTACTGTGTTCATTTCAGACACTTCCAATATTGGTGCTTAAGTCGGATTTAGATGCGGTTCAGAAACACATTGATTCCTACATAAGGGATAACAAAAGGCATAGACTGGCAAGGAATATGTGGCTAGCCAAATCCCAACGGCACTGTTGCGAACCGAATGCCCTGGCATTGTTAGTTCCCTGCCCATATGGGACAAGACTAGATATAAATATGGTCTTAGCTCCAGTTCCTCCCCGTTGACCCCAATATTGCAGAACAGAGACATTCCCCCTGGGATGACCCCCCATGGTTTTGGAAACTTGGGAGATGCAGGACTGCAGAGACATTTAACCCCTTAAGGACCAAGCTTCTGGAATAAAAGGGAATCATGACATGTCACACATGTCATGTGTCCTTAAGGGGTTAAACCTGTGGGACGGTAATAAGTTAGTGACTTTTAACATGTTGAAACAGCAGACTCGACTCACCAACCATGAATACTTCCGATATCTGCAAATCAGAGACTTTACCCAAGGGGAGGAGGCCATAAGGTCTAGGGGCACTTCACTGATTTTATTTGAAACTTTATGCTTCCAGGGTAGATATAGGAAGCGGCTTATCATGGATATTTATAATCAGCTCTTCTCGACTCCCAAGATTTGGGGCCACCTGCGGTATGTGGAACAATGGGAGAGGGACCTGGGGGAGGAGATTGAGGGAGATGAGTGGCAGGGTATGTGAGAGGCGGCGGCGAAAGTCTCGGTATGTGTAGTCCCTCAGGAACAAATGTACAAAGTCCTTTTTAGGTGGTATACCACCCCAGTGCAGTTATATAGGATGAACATATGACCCACTGCTGATTGTTGGAGAGGGTGTGGGATGAGGGGGACGTACCCTCACATGTGGTGGTTCTGCCCCACTCTGTCACAGTTCTGTGGGGATATCTGAGAGTTACTTAGAGGGCTCTTTCAAAGATCGTTCGAGCTGCACCCCTGGCTTTTCCTGCTGTCCAAGCCCCGGGATGACATGACCCATAGAGAACAAAAATTGTGTAACAAAATTACTTTGGCGTTCTGGGGCCGCAGGTTGCAGCCTTTCCCGCCACAGATAGGAGAGGTTAGAGCAAAGGTGGAATAAAATAACCTAATGGACCAATTGATGGCAACTGTACACAACACCCTCTACTCGTACTATAAATTATGGGAACCGTGGCATGGGTATATAGACAAATTTTAATTAGTCATGGATATGTGGGGTGGGCCTCCTCTGGGTCACTGGGGGGGCCTTGTGATCTCTTGAGATGCACCATACCGATATACCATATTGGGGAACCTACACAAAGGGGGAGCCGTCGGATCTGGGAGTTCTGGAGAAAAGGAGAGCTAGGGGAGTGGGGAAGGCAGGAGCTGCGAGCTTGGAGGGGGGAGGTAGTTTGCACCTGGACCCAGTAAAAAGAATTCCGACCCCACCCCCTGGCGAGCAGAAACGGGTGGGAAGGAAAGTTCTCTGGAGGTAACAGGTTTTCCCGAGTACCCTGTACGGTTACCCTAACTGTGGTAGATAGCTCTCACATAGCGAACATCACTGTAGGTACTTCTTTATTCGTCTATCCTCTTCTTCCCTTCCTGTTTTTCATCTATCTACATCTTTGTTCTTTTGTTTCTTGGTTGGGCCAGCACATGTATTTCCACCCACCACGACCCAAGGCGGGGAATACATCTACCTACTAGTATTATTCATATTTTACATACATACTTGTCAGCAGCAAGAGGGTATGACGGGGCTGGTTAAATTGTTACAGCCACTGTTATGCTATCTTTCTATATATTTATAAAAACTTTGTCGTCAGATATGCAACTGCTACTATCGCTGATCAGAGACAATGAGGTGATGTTGCGGCTTTCGATGGACTTATACACATAGCAGGTTTTTTGACAGTCAGATGATATGGCCTTGTATGACATGCTACGTACTGTTTGTCTCGAGTGGTATGCGACAACAATTTAAAATAAAGAATAATATTTTTTTTTTAAATTGCCTTTTTATTTGCCAGAGCAACACAGTTAATTAACAGTGCAAGAGATTGGGAACCAGAAAATCCACCAATAACTTATCATAGGAACATATTTAACGAGGAAGCTTGTACCCCTTGGGGAAATGTCTTTATTAGACTGCTCTTCAATAAAACAGAGTTGTTTTTCCCACAGCACAAGTTTACAGTACTGGGTGTGTAAATCCATAACTAGACCTGTCTCTGGAATACAACACTAAACCTTCCTTTTATAATATATTGCGCTTTTATCTACATGTGATCTTCATGTCTCCATGTGAGTTCCAGCTTAGTGCTCCATGCAGCAGATTTAGATGACAAATTCTCCCCCACCATTGAATAATTCTGCTCTCCCTAAACTCATATTATAGAAAAAGGATCAGTCTCAGTAAAATCTGCACATTATTTAGGATTAGTGGGCTTTCCAGATCAAGCACATTCCTCCCAATTCAGTTTTTTTGTACTGAGAGTGGGTGGGATTTCTGTTAAACTGTGCAATTATTCCTCAAGTTTAACATGAATGTTTCTATATAATTCTTCCATAATAACAGATAAGTGTATTGCTGTGGAGCTCTGTGGATTTCATGATGGGAAATATTCCATTACCTGTTCTGGAATATTACTTATCGATTCCATAATTCCATTTTTTTAAGTAAAAGCTAATTCCACTGGAACAATGCAGGCTACTGTGCTATGTAACATTCAGTAGCACAGGCATAAAGAGAATCTAACCAAATCCCAAAGGCAAAAAAATAATAATTGAAGGCTTGTAGTCAATAATCTTCCAGTGTCTCAAACAGCCCGCTGGTTATAAATTGGACAATCCTGCACTAAATCGTATATACATCGCTGTGTCTTTCCTTTCAGAGGCCTGGATTTTAGATGATAAGGCATCACATTTAAGAAAGGAACTTTAAGAGTATTCTAATAATAATTATAATTCCCCAAATATTTGATATGGCATGTGGTATAAAATGTGTCTATAAAAGTCAGTCTAATATCATCCAGGTAAATCATATTAATTTATTTAGCAAGTGCTAGGCACTGTATAATAAACTTTCTTTAGTTCTGCTATTGAATTGCACTTTCTGAGTACAAAGTTTCTGTAAAGACGATATACCGGTAAGCAAATCAGTTACACAGCGCATTAGTAGTGCAAAGAATTAAAACAGAGCAATCACTATGGAAGCCAATTCTTAGAATGTTCTTGATGACCGTTCTACATTTACAAGGGAACAAGAATTGGTCTCACTTTATATTCCACAAAGCACTGCCACATAAGTCACCAGGACCCTGTTTATATGTTTGCAAGGGACAACTAAAGGATGTGTTTATATACCCAAACATATGCATGTCTTCCATGATAGGATTCCAACCTCTATCCTTGCAATCACCTTCTGTAGGGCCTGGCCTGCCAGTAAAATATCTGGCATTTAACAGCTCTATATAGACACGAATACTGCTAAAAAGAATGGACCTTGTTACCTTTCACATTAAATTTGCACTGAAAAAAAGTCTGTGTGGGCACAACAATTTATATGATTCTTAAATATCTTGACATATAATAATAACATTCCACCTCTGCTAGGAAAATATAATTCCTGGAACCATACATGCAGAGCAGGGACTAAAACAGGTCAACCATGATTTCAGAAAAGTGACTATGTCTCCCAGTCAACACCTTGCTTGACAGGTGACTTTGCTCTTAATGTATTAATCATTGTACAGCACCCACTGTGTTAATAAAGGATGCTTAGAAAAAAATGCACTGTGCTGGGTTGCATAGGTATCTAAGTCTAATTAATATTTTATTAGCTCCTTGAATTAAAGCTGAATGTTTAATCACCTTAAAGTTAGATAACCACGTAGAAGGCCGCTAAAGTACACAGGGACAGGGAGGGAGGCTGATGATGCTGATGTGAAAACCAGCAGGGAGTTTAAATAGGCAGGCAGGTTCTGCTGAGCAACGTATAGGCAACGTGTGGGATTATACAAAGTGCCCTTTGCTGCACCCATCCTGTGGAATGAAGGATAACATTACCTTCCCCACATACCGGACAGTGATCTGGGTTACCAGTGTATCAGAAGTAGAGCTGCATGTTAACTAAACACTAGGGTGGGAAGCTAAGAACAAAAGCAGGCAAGAGGAGTAGAGAAATAAAGATCCCTTCCCCCATCATTGGATAACCATAAGAAAAGCTCAGTAACCATGACAACCAGAAGAATGGCTGCTCAGACTTTGGAGTTTCCATGGCAACAGATAATGCAAAATCAGCCTCACATCAGCATCTAATCAAAAGGACACTGCTGTTTTAGTATACACCGAAGTATATTTATATATAACTTTGCTTTGCGTACGCAATTGCTTGGCAGAATGTACGAAAGCTATTATTTAAATAAACAATTTTGCAGAATGGCTACATTACATCAAACATTAGGAATGCACATCACACTGTACTGTAAATACATATTTATGCTGATACAAGTAAGGCATGCATGACACATGCCGACTGCCCTGCCTTATATCTCCTGGCTGTGCTTTGTTTAATTTATTGTTTTATTTTTTCAGACTAATCTCATAAGGCTCTTTGTCTACGAGACTCAAAAACGTGTACGGACCCATTGCAGTGATCATCACTCTGACATCCTCTCCCATAAACTCCCTAGGAGGATCCCCACCTCACCCAGGGGCACATCCTGATTACATCACCAGTGATTATAAGACAGAGCAGTGCAGACAGCCTTCTCTCTGAAGAATTGGGATCTCACAGGATGTACTGGAGAGCAGTAATATATGATTAGAACAAATTAACATCTGCAAGTATTATAGTGTCAGTGTGCTGAGGAAGACAGGGGACTCTAGTGTATGGTTGCAATGGTGTGTGTAAGTAAGCTTTTTTTCTTCTCAATTCAGTTGGGGCTATGTATAAAAACTAATTTGCAGGCAAAGTTCTAAAAGTGAACAAGTAAACATTTTTTCTGCTGACTGCTCCCCTTTTGCAACTTTGCCCATAATTCTTTATACATGACTCCCAATGTGAAGTCCAGGATCAGATTTCTTGAAACAGGTAACACTGAACGCATGCACTGAATGACCAGCATTCAGAATAGGGTAGAGTTGAACTCTATTCTTTAGGTGCAGCATGTGACAATGTAAGTATTACAGTGAAGGGTTGGGCTGCCAGTGGCTTTTATTCCCAGGCTCTGGGTTGTTTAAGGTAGGTGCAATGTGATATCTGGGTGTATTGTATAAATAATATTCAACTGTCAGTGTAAAATGTAGGTAATAAGTATATTGACCATACTATAGTGTAGTCACTCCAGTAGTTGTTAGATTTAAGCTGCTGTCTTACTGAGATTCCTAGGTGTTGCAGTCCACAAATGCCTGGTGTGCCAAAAGATTGAAATCTAAAAAAACATTGTTATTTTCTCACCTGCAACTCTAACCACAGCTCTTTCTGCAGGATCTAGCACTGAGTCCTTGCTCTGCCTCTTCTTCTGCTCATGCCGTGGCAAGTTCCAAGGAAGAGTGTCACCTGGTGGGCAAGGCGAGATGCTCCCAGACCTCTCACTGCGACACGACCTCTCACTGCGGTATGACCTCTCACTGAGAGTCTCTTCATCCGATGATGACATGTCTCTACGAGAGTTAGATGTCACTCTGGGTAAAGAAAAAATAGGTTTCAAACAGCGGGACAAGCAACTGGTCAAATATTTGGGTGTTTTTGAAAAACAAATTGCTAAATTTAGGCAAAAATATCTCATTTGGAAAAATTCTCCAACTCCGCTATAGTCACAACTTATGTTTAGTGATTTACCCAAGTGTAAACTAGTGAACAGGTCAACGTCTGTTGAAAGCTGGGGGCACAGCAATAGAGTGTGCAATTCAAGGACCAGAGTAAAATACCCAGGAGTTTACATTTAGTGACCATCATAGCTTCTACTACTTAAACAATGTTATAAATAGGAAGGGAGGGTGAAAAAAGATGTGATTAGCCATGTAAGTATTGACACCGCATATATGTATTAACTATGTATCCCGTGATGCTCAGCTGACCTTTGGGTTGGATGGGCAGCATGAAAAATGGAGATCATAAACATTTGCAGTGTTAATCTAGCCATCACTGACCTAAACCTTAAATAATCCCATCACTGCTGGTGCCTAATTTATTTGAGTGTGCTTCCTTTGTAGTTTAAAAAAACAAATTGGAGTGGCTCAGAAAATGTCAGTGTGGCGCTTAAACAGACTGACTAGGTAATGTAAACAAATGTAGGTGACAGTGCAACTTTACATATGATAATATAATAGGGTTCATTCAAAAGCATAGTCATGGAGAGTTTTCTTGCATGCATTGGCATTGCTGGTGAGGGGAGGATCATTGGTGGAGGGGTTGGTGGTTATTAGTGCTTTTTGTTTGTTTTTTAGGCAACTGCTTCTTAAAGCAGTCACTTATTATACAAAGAAAGTTTAGCAAAATAGTGAGTGGGTGATGTCCCCCAGGAGTCTGTCAGGAAGGTATGGAAGGGTTTGGGGGGAGGGGCAGAACTCTCATTGCTAGAGGAATGGACATAACAGAAAGATGGGCGTATGCCCTGACCTATCTCTGTGTTTCTGTCAGCGTACAGGTCATCAAGTTTTACTTTGGGGTCAAGTCCCAGGTATTTCTGGAACTTAGCCCTTGTTAAAGTGAAAGTATTTGAATATATCTTACCTTACAATGCACTTTCTCCTAACCTCCTAAACTGATCTATACTGGACAGAGCTGTAAAGCAGCCATGTGTGTTCCTAGGGAGTTTATTTACTATACTCTGATTTATAGGAAATAAAAGCGGAATGGAAAATTTGAGGCATAAGTACTGATCTGGAAACATCTTCCAACTGAGCTATGATAACCTGGCTATATTTATTGGCCTTAATTTCGCAATTCAAATTTCCATTTGCTAAAAATTGAATTTCAGTGTATAAAACCTTAGGTCTTTGTAAAATGGTAGGCTTTGTGTGGGCCTGTGTACATGTGCATGGCATAGCAAATTTACTAAAACTGTCCAAATCTAAACCTTTGAATGCCATGGCCCTTTGGTACAATGGGATCTGAGAAACATTTTACATTGCAAAATCTGAAAAGTGACGCTTGGTGAGGTGGATAGTGGCTGGTGAGGTGGATAGTGGCACTACAAGAATGGAGATGGGATTAGAGTTATAATAACTTGAGAAAAAAGTCATTAGGGATGAGACAAACTGATCAGTGAGTGATTACAGGTATGCCTGGAAGTACACTGATAAAAAAAGGTGTAATTCACTTAATAGGCCAGTAACAGGGTGGGATGCTCTGGTTAGGGGTGGAATGCACTAAATAGGTGAGCCAGATACTGAGAGCAAGAATGAATGATCTGACAGGAGAGAAGTACTGAGCAAGGGATGAGATGCAATGTCCATGCAGTGTAAAATACAACAAGCAGAGGAGAGATTACAGCAAGTAAAATGTTAAATGCATCATGTAGGAAGCCACTCTAGCACAGCATGTTTCTACATATATAGTCATGCTTTAATAATAATAATAATAATAATAATAATAATAATAATAATAAAACAACATGTTACAAGAAGATACTGCATGTTACATGGAACCATACATGATGGCTGAATCCTGAAAACTGCATAAGGTGAACAGCCCCTTTCATTACAGTTTGATAACACCTATTTATTGTAGAATTAAATGATGGAGTGTTATGTCACGATAACAGGGCCTGAATTGTATAGTATTTAGGGTTCTGGGTTGGTATGTGACAGACAGGCCCTCAGTGATATGTGAAGGGAGAGTACTACATGTTATGGGGATTGGGACCATCTTAAAGCATATAACCCACTGAATAGGATATTACCTTTGGATCCTACTTATAACAAGGCCAGGGTTTGCAATGTTAAGTTAAACGATTAACAGAAAAGGTGGTGTGTCCCTATGTCAATATAATGCAGACAGTGCATGTGACAGCATCCTTCATGCAATCCGCACCTACATGTCACATAGCCTCTGCATGTTACAGATACCTACAGTTTATATGGTATGATTATTCATGTTACATGATGAGAGAGCGCTGCATGCCAGTGTGACAGTCACTTACCCCCTTGTGACAGGGTGAACCTGAAACTATGGGGGGATGGTTTTTTTTTTGTGTTTTTTTGTAAATCCCAAAAGAAAAGGAGCACCCAGCCGTGAATGGACTGTCACAACCAGAGGCTATCACAAATAATGTCTCATCCAGCGAGACAGCAAGAGACAGATTCCATCCAGCGAGACCCCCAGGAAAGAATCTGGCATCCAGAACGAGCCTTAGCAACCGTAAGAGAGCTGGGCACAATGTCAAATCAGGAGACAGCCTGGGAAATAAGATCACATCCAAAGACAGCCAGAGCCACTGTTACATCCAGAGACAGCAGGTAAAGGGGTGCAGGGATTAGATTGACCAGACTGCTCCTGCCCATATAAGCAGAAATGGACAGGTATCCTGGAAGACGGTCACAGCACCTGCCGGGACTGAGAGATCACATCCAGGAAGGAAAAAGAGACAGAATGCAATGTGGCAATGCCATCACCAGTGAAGAGAGAGCGGGGCCGAAATGAGACATCCACAAAGGCAGAGTGACGTGTCCATAGAATAAGAGGAGAGCCAGATCCCAAGCTAAGAGACATCCAGGTATTTACAGCAAAGAGACGATTAGACAGACATCCATGGGTAGGGAGAGAGAGAGAGCTCCCCTCTTCAGTGCCGGGTCTCTGCTCCTGATGGGGAGGAGCTGCCGTACAAAGAACCTCACCCAGATACAGGGCTCTCAGTGGGAATCATGTGAGTGGAGCCGGGCACATATGTGTTACACGCACACCTACCACCTATGGTACATGGACCAGCTAGCTGCAAGTGAGGGGGCTGCAGTGAGCCACCCCACAGCGGCGTGAGGAGGAGGGGCGGGGGTCATCAGTGTGAGTAATTCAGGAGATTCCCATCCACTGAACACCCAATGCATCCTCATTCTGCTCTGATACACCTACACGCAGAAACGCTCCACAGATGGAACGCTCACGTTATTATTATTATTATTATTATTATTATTATTATTATTATGCATCAGTCATCATTCTTATTAATCAATCTGACTCAGATATAACGAAGACATTGCAAATGCATTGATTGTTGGATTAACAGTAGTTTTGTTTTTTTTTTGGGGTGGGGGTGAGGGGGGGGGATTGTTACTGATTATCAATAAATCATTTCTAATCATTCCACGTATTATTACTCCGTTATTTAGCAATTTGCTATGTATGACTGCACCAAACTGGATGGATGCTCGGGAGATAGATGGATATATAGAAAATGGCAAATGGGCATAGGCCTGATTGCACAATGGGTGTGCCAATTGTACTCAGGCACACCCAAATGCAAAAAAAGACAAATTTAACATAGAGTGGTATTTTATCACACACCAATATGTCTAAATAATTAGTCACACAAGTGCTTTGCTAGAAGACATACCACACTATATAGTGTATGGAAATTCTCCAATCTTTTCAGAGTGCAGTGTTAGAGACTAGAAAAAAAGGGCAAATATATAATGTGCTGCAGGATTACCAGATAACAGAATAATTTAATATGAAATGCACTTACAATACATCAAGAGAAAAGAAGCATGCCACATGAAGGCAGAAAATATAATAAGTAAATATTTAAAAGAAAGAAAACCGGGCGTACCTAAAGGCGACACTTTTAAACCGACAGCATGGCCCTGAAAATAACATCCTTAAATGTGAAAGGCCTTAACACACCAAACAAGAGACGTCTTCTGTTCAGAGAACTGAAGAGAATGCGGTCCGACATTGCCTTCATTCAGGAAACATATCCCGAAACAAGCTCCCTTCCAGCTGAAAGACCACACATTTAAGGTTTCCTACGAAGCCAGAAAACACACAAAACATAATGGGGTGGCGATCTTAATCCGCAATAGCTGCCCGTTACAAGTGGTTTCCACCACGGTGGACCCGAACGGGAGGTATGTCATCGTATCAGGCACTCTACTATCGCATAAAATACATCTCATAACGTTTATGCCCCTAACCACACAGACCAGGGTTTTGGGGATGACTTGACAACCACAATTCGAACACTAAACCACGGCCTTATCATATTGGGGGGTGATCTGAACGCGGTGACGAACCCGGCGGTGGATAGGAGCGCACAACGAAACGCCCCAGGACCCCTAGGTCGGGGAGGACAGGATAGGCAGCTTCACAAGTTCATCATGGCCACCGGGTTGGTGGATATTTGGAGGGCACATCATCCGAGTACGAGGGATTTCACCTTCTACTCGGCTCCGCATGGCACTTACTCCAGGCTTGACATGTTCTTGATTAATGAGCGATCGCTGGCGCGGGTTACGGGTTCAGAGATAGGATCCATTTCGTGGTCGGACCACGCAGACATCCATATCACAATGGGGAATCTTTGCAACGCTTCCTCATGGACGTGGAAATTAAACTCATCCCTACTGAAGGACCCAGAGACAGTGGAACAGATCTGCACAGACATCCTGGAGTTTTTCGACTCCAATGCCACGCCGGACATGAGTCCAGAAATACTTTGGGCAGCACATAAAACGGTTATAAGAGGATCGCTCATTAAGATAGCGACGGCAAAAAGAAAATAAAAGCCCAGAGCTTCAGAGACTCTTGACAGAACTGCGGTCACTGGAACAGGCACACAAAGTAAACCCAGATGAGGACACATATAGACGGTTAGAAGCGACGCGCCATGCCATACGCGCATTGTTAGTAGACGATACAGCTAGAGCCATGACCTGGACCAAGAGAACCTTCTACGAACGAGCAAATAAAATGGACAGTCTCTTAACCCGTGTCCTTAGACCCAGAGCTAAACGGGGACACATAACTTCCATACGCCACACCGACAAGTCGGTTAAAACACTACCAAGCGATATTGCCGAAGTGTTTACTGACTATTATAAGTCCCTCTAAAACCACTCCCCAAACTCGGACACCCGGACGACATGTAACGACGAGGCGACCCTTCGGTTTGTGCGGGACCTCAGACTCCCTAAACTGTCCCAAGAAGCCGTTGATGCCTTAGCAGCCGAAATTACCCCGATGAAATAGACCGAGCAATAACGTAATTAAAAGGGAACAAAGCCCCAGGACCCGACGGGTTCGACGGTAGTTATCACAAAACATTCCGAGAGGAACTAGTCCCCCACTTAGCAGCGGTATTCCAGGGGTTTCAGAAGGGAGGCTCCCCGAACCCAGACATGTCCCTAGCCACCATCTGTAGCTCCCATGTCTCTTGGGAGCTACAGACCCATCTCCCTCATAAACCACGACATGAAAATCCTAGCGAAAATCCAAGCAGAACACCTCAACCCATTCCTCGCGTCCCTGATCGACGCGGACCAAGTCGGCTTTATTCCAAATAGACAGCTATTCGAAAACACCCGTAGAAACATAGACTTGATATAGAGGCAGGCGGCCATGAAAACCCCAACGCTATTCGTGTCGCTCGACGCGGAAAAAGCATTCGATAGGGTGACATGGCTGTACTTGTTCACCCTCTTGACTCACCTAGGGTTTCCCGAACAGTTCATTACACTATTAAGAGCGATGTATACTAATGTCAGAGCACAGGTGAAGATCTCGGGGGCCCCGCTCCGACCTTTCCAGCTTTCCAACGGTACGAGGCAGGGGTGTCCCCTTTCCCCCTTGCTGTTTGTTCTCTCTCTAAAACCTCTGCAACAGGCGCTACGGCGCCATCCGGGCGTGAAGGGAGTAATGGTGGGAGGTCGAGAATTCCTGGTATCAGCCTACGCGGATGATGTGCTCTTGGCTCTGACCGACCCGGTGAAGTCAATGGGGACCTTGCAGGAGGTACTGAGTACCTTCGGGACCTTTTCAGGATACAAGGTGAATATAGCAAAATCGGGCGCCCTCCCAATAGGGGTACCAGCAGCAACCGCGGCCCTTATACATGACACATACCACCTAAAAATTGAACAACAAGCACTTAAATATTTAGGCATTTGCCTGACGGCTAAACCGGAAAAACTATACGACCAAAACTACACGCCCTTAATAAACCAACTAGTGCGGGATATGGAGACATGGGTGGACAGGCCTATTTCATGGATTGGGCGCATCCATGCCGTTAAAATGAACATCTTGCCTAGACTACTATTTGTGTTCCAAGCGCTCCCCATCCGTGTCACTAAAGCCTCACTACAACCCCTACAGAGGGCAATCGGAGCCTTCATATGGCAAAACAAACGACATAGAATATCTAGATTCATTTTATATAGACCACGCTTGAGAGGGGGACTGGGACTCCCAAACATATATTACTATTACATAGCGACACAACTGACACAGGCGGCAATGTGGCACTCGCCGCCAGGGGACCGCAAATGGGCCGACGTAGAATCACTTATGACTGGCGCCGACCTCCCGCAGCTTCTCATGTGGGTACCAAAAGAACACAGACCAGGGATTAAGGTCACTTGCCCTACTATAATTAATTCCCTACAGATATGGGACGCCTTCAAGCTAAAATTCCAGCTGGCGTCAGACCCATCACCTATTATGCCATACTTACGCAACAAAGCCTTCATCCTGGGCATGACAGCCAGAGACTTCAAAAACTTAGAAAGTATAGGATTACAACGCATCTGCCAGCTATACAAGGGAACGGGAGTTATCTCCTTTGACACACTAAGACAGTGGGGACACCTCTCACCCGCGGATTTTTTTAGATACATACAAATTAGAGACTTTGCGAACCAGGCGCACATAAAAACAGCGGCCCGGAAACAGATGACGTTCTTCGAACGCATCTGCCTCCACGAAATAATACCCAAAGGCATGATAACGCTCATGAACGCCCACCTCTGTTCAGAAGCTAGGGCCTGGGGCAAATTAGCCTATACAGATCACTGGGAATGAGACCTAGGGGACACACTAGAAGGCATAGAGTGGCAAGAGATCTGGGAGGCAAATCATACCTCGTCGGTGTGCGTTGCCCTCCAGGAGCAATCGATTAAAACAATGCTCTGCTGGTACACTAGACCAGTTAAACTATACCAAATGCACAAGACTCCTACAGATGAGTGCTGGAGGGGGTGTGGCCTGAGGGGGACATACGTCCACATGTGGTGGGAATGCCCACAGATGAGCACATTTTGGAAAAGGGTGCAGACACTACTGACACGGGTCTTTGGCAGAGCACCAGACCTTGACCCATGGCTATTCCTCTTAAGTAGGACTCTGGACGGCTGGACTAGGCAAGAACAAAAGCTTATCCATAAAATTACTTTAGCAGCAAGGAGGGCCGTAGCCTCAGACTGGCTTAAGCCAGGCACACCGCCTATCGCAGGGGTCATCAACAGAATAAAAGAAGTCCACCTAATGGACGACCTGACAGCTAGAATAAGGGGCACTCAAAAAACGTTTCAAAAGATCTGGGAACCCTGGGAAAACTCCAACCTGAGTAACTAACACCCAACCTGACCCTGATGGCAACTTACCGGCTCTGGCAGCGGATCCCCCCTTTTTTGCCCCCCCCCCCCCCCTCCCCCACTACCCCCTTTTTCACTCTGTTCACTATCTCTTTCTTTTCCTCCAAGCCTACTTGGCAATATCAAAATACCTGACCAATGCAATGCATTCACGGGAACAGACACATGGGACATAGAGAAAATTGACACTTCGGAAGAGGGAAATGGGTGTATAGCCCTGCACAACACCATATGACTTGCCATGAGCAAAGCGCAAACTTTCCCTAACTCTAGCAAGACAATAATTGGGTCGTAATGACCAGTGATACAGATATGTATGCTAATGAGGAGCAGCCACATAATGTCGAACGCAACAAAACATGTTCACAAGGTAAATACAGAGACCCCATGGCATATCCGTGGAAGGACTCTGTTAAGCCCACGTTACTCTCTGTTAACCCATGTCTGAATCATGCTAACCCATGTTTAATCCGTGCAAGTTAATGTATGTAACATGTTGTGTCAAGACAAAATAAAGAATTAAAAAAATAAATAAAAGAAAGAAAACCATATTTTTATTAGGATTTGCAGGAAATTCAGAACAAAAAACTGAGATAGGATGGTAACAGGTCACAACAATTTAGCAAGCGCACAATGTTACTAGAGTAAATCTCATTTTCCAGCTGTAGAAGTTACTAGAGAAGTGTCAGGATCGTGACAGGAATCCAATACACCGAATGCAAAGGTATAGAAGAACGTATACCGTGCCTTAGAATGGCCGGAATAACGTCTGAAAGAACAAAGAATGGTCAGGGACAAGCAGAGGTCGAGGGAGCCAGAAGACAGGTAAGCGAATAAGGAATTGGGAATGCGCAATGTAGGTGGAAGATCAAGCTAATATGCCACAGGATTGGTCCCACGCAAGACTTTGTAAGGCCCAATGTAACGAGGAGCAAACTTCATGGAAGGCACCTTCAATCGGATGTGTTTATTATTCAACCATACCCTATCACCCGGGTGAAAAACAGGAGCAGCACTTCTACATTTATCCGTATGTTGTTTGAACAGTACAGAATTTTGAGTAAGGATTTGATGAGTCTGATCCCATAATTTTCTCAGGTTGGCAACGTGTTCGTCAACCATCGGTATACCTTGCGAAGGTGATACAGAAGGCAGAACGGTAGGATGAAAACCATAATTCAGAAAAAAGGGACTGTTTTGCGTAGAATCACAAACAAGATTGTTATGTGCAAACTCAGCCCACGGAATCAGACCAACCCAATTGTCCTGATGTTCAGAAACAAAACATCATAGATATTGTTAAATCTTTCGATTAGTAAGCTCGGCTGCACCGTTTGATTTAGGATGATAGGCTGACGAGAAATTCAATTTGATACCCATCTGGGAACAGAAGGCCCTCCAAAAACGTGATACAAACTGAGAACCCCTATCTGAGATAATATCCGTGGAAAATCTTTTTAACAAATAAATCAGCCAATTCAGGAGAGGAAGGCAATTTTGGCAGGGGTCTCCATTCTTTCAATGCCATTATAACTGCCAACAGTTCCCTATCTCCAATGTCATACCTTCTCTCTGTGTTGGATAATTACTTTGAAAAGAACCCACATGGATGTAAAGATTTATCTGAACTTTGTCTTTGGGATAAGACTGCCCCTATACCTGTTTCAGAGGCATCTACTTCAAGTAAAAAGAGTAACGTGGTGTCGGAATGAACCAATATTGGGGCAGAAGCAAAGGTTTCTTTAAGAGTCTCAAAAGCAGATAAAGCAGAGGATGACCATGTTTTGGTATTAGCACCTTTTTTAGTCATGTTTGTTATAGGTGCTACTATGGATGAAAATCCTCTAATGAAGCGCCTATAATAGTTGGAAAACCCAACAAATCATTGTATGGCTTTAAGTTCCCTTGGTAAAGACCATTGTAAAATAGATTTAAGATTAATCAGGTCCATCATAAATCCATCACTGGAGGTGATATACACTAGGAAACTTATCCGAGATTGGTCAAACTCCAGTTTGCAATACAACCCATGTTGTAAAAGCCTTGACAATATCCTTTTCACCTGTCTGTGATGTGTTTCTCTGTCCTTGCAATGGATCAGTATGTCGTCCAGGTATTACTATAACACATTCATGTTGAAAATCCCTTAGCACCTCATTAATTAGGTCTTGAAAAACAGCTGGGGCATTACATAGTCCGAACGGCATTACAGTGTACTCGTAATGACCGTAACGAGTATTGAAGGCTGTTTTCCATTCATCTCCCTCACGAATTCTTACCAAGTTATAAGTGCCTCTTAAGTCTATCTTGGTAAAAATCTTGGAACCCTTTAATCTGTCGAACAACTCTGTGATCAGAGGAACTGGGTATGCATTTCTAATGGTTATCTTGTTCAGCCCCCTGTAATCTATGCAAGGTCTAAGATCACCTTCCTTTTTTGATACAAAGAAAAAATCCAGCTCCCGCCGGAGTCGAAGACCTTCTGATAAACCGCTTAGTTAAATTTTATTTTATGTATTCCTCTAACACTAGGTTCTCTTTATTGGATAGAGGATATACAGTACCTCTTGGAGGCATAGTACCTGGTAAAAGTTTAATAGTGCAGTCATAAGACCTATGTGGAGGTAACATGTCGACTTTTCTTTTGTCGAAAAGAGCCTTAAGTTCTTGATATTGAGGGGGTATCTTAGTTGACAGAGGGGACATAGTAGGTGTGTTTACCACAAGAACTGGTTTGATTCTCTGTAAACATCCCTCAGTATACCCTTGGCTCCATGATACTATTTCTTCTTGACCCCAGTCAATAATGGGGTTATATCTTTTCAACCAGGGAAACCCCTAGACCACTGGAAAGGATGGTGAGGAGATCAATAGGAGTGAGGTAATTTCCTCATGTAAGATACCAATAGTTAATTTAACAGGTATCGTTTCACGGGAAATTACAGGTTCCGACGGTGGTCTACCATCTATGGCCTCAACGGCCAAGGGTGTAGCTCTTAACTTGGAAGGAAGAGAATGGCTATCAGCAAAGACTTGATCTATGAAACTTTCTGCTGCTCCTGAATCTATAAAAGCCATTGTTTTTATGGATCTCCTCTCCCAAGATAAGGAGATGGGAATTAGAAGCCTATGGTTTTTATTATTAGATATGGAGGACATGATAAAACCACCCAAGGCCTGTCCTCCAAAGGAACTTAGGTGCGAGCGTTTCCCGGTCTGGTAGGACAGTTTAGGTGAAGATGGCCTTGTTGCCCACAATACAAACAAAGGCCTTCTCTTCTCCTGTACTGTTTCTCTGCTTCAGTTAGGTGAGTAGCCCCCAATTGCATTGGTTCTGGAAGTGCTAAAGACATAGAATCAGGGTTCTGAAAAGAAGGAGCCAATCTAATAGAAGCTCTACGGGTTCTATCTCTGGTATTTTGATTATGTCTCATGTGTTCATCTATACGTGAAATGAATGAAATCAGATCCTCTAGATTTTCAGGAAGATCTTTGGTGGCAACCTCATCCAGAATAGCATCAGACAAACCATTTAGAAATACATCCATAAAAGCCTGATTGTTCCACTTAACCTGTGCAGCCAAGGATCGGAATTCTAAAGCGTATTCCACAAGCGTTCTGTTGTTTTGTCTAAGACTCAAAAGAGATCTCGCTGCATAGGCCTTCCAACTCGGAGGATCAAAGGTTCTCCTAAATGCTGCAACAAAAGCGTTGTAGTTGTAAACCAACGGGTTATCGTTCTCCCATAAAGGATTAGCCCATGTAAGTGCCTTATCTATCAGTAAGTTATTATAAATCCAAACTTAGCCCTGTCTGTAGGATAGGCACGGGGTTGCAACTCAAAATTAATACTAATCTGGTTTAAAAAACCTCGACAAGCATCTGGTGCCCCACCATAGCGTAGCGGTGAGGTAACGTGGGAAGAGGCACCCACTGTGGCTACTTCTAAACCTGTTGCTATGGGGGCAATAGGGGAAACCTGACTCTCATCTTGCAGAGTATTAGAACGTGACAATAATGACTGCAAAGCCATAGCAATCTGGTCCATTCTATGGCCCATTGCCTCAAATCTAGGGGCCATCCGAGCCACTCTGAGGGTTTGCACCAGCAGGATCCATTGGCCCTGTCGTAATGTCAGGATCGTGACAGGGATCCAATACGCAGAATGCAGACTAACGTCTGAAAGAACAAAGAATGGTCAGGGACAAGCCGAGGTTGAGGGAGCCATAAGACAGGCAAGCGAATAACAAGCCGAGGCAAATTGAAGGAGAAAACAGAATAGCCAAAATCAGAGCCAAGTCAAATACCAAGAAACCTAATCAGAGTAAGCACTATAGGACTAGACAAGCTAGAACCATGACTGGGCAATGATTCATTGCACGTGAGTACTTTTTATATGTTGGCTATTTAAGTGATGGCTACGCCCCCAAAACTTTCTAATTCGAAGATTTCGAATTTATTAACTAAATATAATAAAGATCATTGGAAAATTAGAAGGGGCCTATGTAAACATTGGCCTATTTTGCTGCAGGATCCCTCTTTGGGCACTAACAAGAACACTCATCGTTTTTAAGAAAAATTCCAATTTGAAATATATGTTGGCACCAAGCTACATCAAGAGACAGCATGTATCAGATCAGTTTGCTAACTCTGTAAATTTAGGCTTCAGGGGTTACATTGGAAGGCATGTTCTACTATGAAAACATATTGACTGCCACAAGGACTATGTGGGTTACTTGCTGCAGTGCCCGTGAGGCAAACAGTACGTGGGGCATACTAAGAGGGCATTTGAAATCAATAATATTAGAAAGGATCTCACATCTCATTCGGTTCCAGTGCATTGCTAAGAAAAAATGCAGTCTTTCACTGAGTTGAGTGAGGCCTGAATAACAGAGAATAGGATTGAACAGTTATATGGAGGTATTTACAACTGGGGTGGGGAGGAGAAAACAGGGGGAGGGGGGGGGGGGAGAGGTGTAGAGTATCCATGTGTTCTATACTATTGAAAGGTTTAGCAACCAAATTCTATCACCCAAAATATGAATAACTGTCTACATGAAATATTGGTCAGAAACATTAAAAACATGATTGGCTCACATAATCACTTCTGATGATGTCAGCTAAGCAGGCAGATCAGGGGCAGAGGCAGAAGCTACAGACTTGAATACAAGTAATATTTTACTATATTTAGGGAGACAAGGAGTGATCAGGGGTGCTAGATGAGGGTTTTAACACTATAGGGTCAGGAATACATGATTGTGTTCCTGACCCTATAGTGTTCCTTTAAGATTGCTGTCCCAACCTTTTGGATTCACATATTGCATGCACTGGAGTCGAATGGTTTAAATGTAGATATAGATTTAGTTTGTTTTTTGTGATCATGTTTGTATATATCAGTTAAGGTGGATATACAAGATTGTAGCATCTGTAGTCTTATTGTTATATATATTGGGATACATTTTTTCAATTTATTTTTTTTCTTTCTATTTTTTTAAGATTTTTTGGGGGTTATAGATTTTATTAATGTGGTGTTACAAGTGTGGAGTTCATACCATTACAAATATAATGTGTAGAAAAAAACAATACACAATTTGTAGGTAATTCACAATATTGTGTAAAGGTTTCACTATGTTGCACTTTGTGAATATAGAGTGATTGACACTTTGTACACATAGTACAGATATCTGGGAATGAAAAGCTCTTTAGGTAAAAAAAGTTGACTATGATGAAATTGATGGATTTCTGTCTAACCAGATTGAAAGACGTTTAGGCACCTTATTTATATATAAAGAAAAACTTGGATTTCGGACTCCTTTAATTTTAAAGATGTGATTTACCTGTGAAACGCACGGAAGTGCATTGACTCGCAAACTGGAAGTACTTACTGAGCAAAATGGCGTAATGCAGGAGACGTATAGGTGGATCGCATGAAAGTGAGTGTCCATGGAGAAGATCACAAACAGCTAGCGAAAGAGGGAAAATGTTGCAGAGAAATTAGAGATTGGTGCTTTGCATCATCGGAATCCTGGTGAGATTGGCTAATTGGGATGAACGCCCATAGGAACACCTTCTGGACAGTCAGATTAGCCCTGTTTAAGGTAGAGAAATTAAGGGATGGGTAGGCTGATTTTTGTTTGGCAGATTATTTCATTGTGATTTTATGTTTTTTGGTCCTTGAGGAAGTTCCTATCGGAATGAAACATGTAGGACCGGAGATTATTTATTTATTTCTATTTTAGAAATGTATCCATGTTCATTAAATTATTTTAAATAAATAGATTTATATGCATTTGTATTTTAAAAAATCAACATATACCCATCTGGATCCTGATTCCTGTCCGGCAAGCAGAGAGGATGTCAAGGGGTACAGGCTCTCCATTAATCTAAGGGGAAGATTCTTAAGGTGCTTGACTTTCTTTTAAAGGGACACTATAGTCACCTGAACAACTTTAGCTTAATGAAGCAGTTTTGGTGTATAGAACATGCCCCTGCAGCCTCACTGCTCAATCCTCTGCCATTAAGGAGTTAAATCCCTTTGTTTATGAACCCTAGTCACACCTCCCTGCTTGTGACTTCACAGCCTTCCATAAACACTTCCTGTAAAGAGAGCCCTATTTAGGCTTTCTTTATTGCAAGTTCTGTTTAATTAAGATTTTCTTATCCCCCTGCTATGTTAATAGCTTGATAGACCCTGCAAGAGCATCCTGTATGTGATTAAAGTTCAATTTAAAGATTGAGATAGAATTATTTAAGGTAAATTACATCTGTTTGAAAGTGAAACCAGTTTTTTTTTCATGCAGGCTCTGTCAATCATAGCCAGGGGAGGTGTGGCTAGGGCTGCATAAACAGAAACAAAGTGATTTAACTCCTAAATGACAGTGAATTAAGCAGTGAAATTGCAGGGGAATGATCGATACACTAAAACTGCTTTATTTAGCTAAAGTAATTTAGGTGACTATAGTGTTCCTTTAAGTATGTGAGTGCAATTTTTGCAGAGGCACTATGTCTTGTTTATTTTATGTATTATAGGTATTCAGCTGTATCCCACATGTTTTGTGTTCCATTTTGTGTTCATTAACCTTTTCTTGACACTAAGTGGTGGTTATAGGGTGTATTGGCACTATAAGACAATGACTGTATTTGGAGTGCACAGTTGGAGTTGGACCCCAAATTAGATTTGTCTCAGAAGCAGGTGCTTAGAAGTATGGATTCCCAATGTATCTGTTCTAGAGTCCATGTAGATATGATGACTGAAAACAAAGTAATTCTAAGTCAGTATTGATTCACTCCAACATTGTGGAGCTCTCCCCTTCTGCTGTTCACTCTTATGTAGCATGGTCTCGTGGACCACGGTAAATTATTATTTTTATTCTCTACCCAGTCTCACAGTAAGGTAGTGAATGTGCAGTTGAGCAGCTACCTGTCAGACCGGGTAGAAGATAAATATCTTTTACCTCTGTCTGAAATGCTACTCCACACAAGAGGGAAAAGGCCACAGAAGGGTGAGGAGAAAGAGACACAAAAGCAGGGGAGGGGAAAGAGACATATGAAACACAGAAGGGGGTAAGATACACAAAAGGGAGGTAAGAGTCACAATAGGTGATAGGATACAAACGAGGGAGTTAAAAGCCACAATAGGTGGGTAAGAGATGCAAGTGTTAAAGAGCAACAAAAGGGAGATATAATATGCAAAAATGTGAAAAGAAACACAAAAGGGGTAAAATATACAAAATCGGCAAAGGGATTGGTAAGAGGGAAAATATGGAGGTGAAACATGGGTTTGCAGATGCATTTTGGGGCTGACAAAATGTGTCTTTGCATGTGTAGCCAAAAATCTTTGCATCAGCACAGTTTATATACATTGAAATGAATTTACCAAAAATGGTAACCCATTGCAGCTTGGATTGTGTTGTGGTTGCTTCTTCATGACATCTAGGACATGGGCCTGTAAATATTGAGAACTGAAGAGTCACAAGACAAGTCAGGTACTTATGGCATTGTGCACAATGCAACAATGTAGCAACTGTGCACAGCATTAATAATCTGATGGAACCCAGAGCGTAAATGAAGTGTATCTGTTTACATTGAGTCAGGGTCATCTTTAAATCAAATGAGTTATATTGATACAAAAATGTTACCTTGCCATCGTAGGGAAGCTGTTAACTGCTACATACCTCCAAAATAGACACTTTAGGACACAAAAAGGGACACTTTAATTTTAGGGTTTTGAGTGGGGTGTGGCCGGAGACAGGGTTGTTCTGAAAAATTCTCGGTGACTTACTAAATGTAAGAATGTTTTTGCATGGAGTTTCTGTGAGTATGTCGGGCTGTGTTTGTATGTAGTGTTGACGTTTGAATGCAGGGAGGTATTTGTGGGGAGTGTTGGTCTTTGAATGATGAGTGTACACATACACTGCAACACACACTGACACACATACATGCACAGATACACACTGACACAAATGAAGACATACAGATGCACACATGCAGATACATAGACACACACACTGACACACAAGCAGATACACAGATACACATACTGTCACGGTGCACCAAGAGAGGCAGGCTCGCCACGCTCACTCACCGGGTGCCACATGGACCTCGCCATCCAGGGAGCTGCGGGCACAGTGAGCACTTCTAGTAAGGTCCGCAGTTCTTTGCCGGTGCACAATGAGTGCAAGGTGAGCCGCACTCTCTCCTCGCCTGCCCACATGGGTTGCGATATGTAAGGGAAGGGAGGCACGCCCTGTCTGCCCTAAGGCCTGCCTCTCCTCCGATGGGCATTCTGGGTGGTGTGTTCTGTGTCCCCTACACTGCTCCATAATCCCCTCAGGATTATAGTCATGGGAAATCCTGGTATTTCTGGGAATATGTGGGGAACAGTTGATTTAAATGGCCGTACTGACGTAGTGTAATGCCCATATGCCTACTCACACGGAAGAGAGCTTCCACTTATATAGGCCCTTAGACTCCTCCTCATGGGAGGACATTCCTTCTCCCCTATTTAAACCCAGACCACTTTGGGTTCCTTGCTCAGTTGTAGTTGTAAACTCTCATAAATTGCAAGCCTCCTTTGCCTGATTACACGTACTTGCCTGTTCTAGACCATCTGTTAAGTCTTTGCCTGCTTGTTTAACCAGCCTAAGACTTTATACTTTTGTTTTGCTGATCCCACCCAGATTATCTAATAAGACTTTACTTTTATTTTGCTGATCCTACCCAGATTATCTAATAAGACTTTACTTTTATTTTGCTGGTTCTGACGACTTGGTACATGGTTTTGTCCTTAGATTTTCCAGTTTATGTTATTTGTTTAATCAATAAAACTTTAAGTTAAGTGACTTGCTTTTGTCATATTCTCTGCATACTAAGCCCATTCAACCTAAACATGTGACCCACAATGACATACAGAAATACACAATGATACACAGGCATAAAGAAACACACCAGGACACACATGCAGGTCAAAATGTACACGTTTATAGCCACCCTCCAATTTCCTACCTGTTGGGTAGCGTCTGCTGGCTGAGGCTGTTGGGAGTTAAAGGCTTGCTCTCCCAGTCTACACCTCCTCCTTTTTTCTTTCTGCTCCCCTCCAGTGAAGCTCTGTTATCTGGGAGAAAGTGACGGGGGCTCGCTTTCTGCAAGGCTGCCTATATTAAAGATGCCCAGTCACGCTGCTCAAGGGCTGCAGCACACGACCAGGTCCCTGGTTTTACATGGCCACAGGGAGATCTTAAGTGCATCGGCCAACCGATGGACCCCCTTACTGTGTGGGCCCTTATGTAGCTGCACCGACAGTGGTTCTGCTGCTCTGCCAAGCTGGCCTAAGGTAGAGCGTGCTATTAGCACCAGATAACTTTTTAAGTATGTATTGAGCTCTGTCTGCCAGGGGCTCCTTTCCTCCAAAACATCCAACACCAGCCTTATTAAAGGGCTACTCCAACCACCATGACCACTTCAGTGATTTTTAAAAAATAAATATTTTTATTAACCCCTCGCCTTCCTGCGACTTTAAGATATATAGCCAGTGGGTCTGTATGAGGTGACATGTGGCCTCTCCCCACGGCTCAGCATTCAGTAAATTCTATTGCATGTATATTGGTAAATCCCACTTCTGGGGTCTCCCCTTGTTACCAGGAGGACAAGGGAGTACTCATTGCCACCATTTTCCGATCCGGGACTTTCGAGCCTGGTCGCCCAGACCCTATGTCTCCGGGTAACATAAAGGGCTTTAGGGGGGGTCAATTAAAAAGGCTCTACGTTGATTGTCTACTGTAAAATAACTGTCCCTATTGATACGATACCCAACATCCATAAACGGCCATATGTTTATGTATCATCCGAATATTCATCAATAACTTTAAAAGTTCATTATCTGGTCGATTCAAAGTCATTGCATGACAGTTTCTCTTCTAGGTCTCATTTGCTGTTGTTGCGTGGATTGCCTGGGTAGGGTTCTCTTGGTGCTCGTGGGGGATCTCCTGCGCTGCCTCTGGGGTTGTGGTGGAGCCTGGTGCTGTGGCGGGTCTGCATACCATTCCGGAATGGTGACTTGAGGTAAGTTGTGCCTCCGGGTGAACTCTGGGACATCCGCTGTTTCTCCATCCTTTGTTGCAGACAACGAAAATGGGTATCACCAGCGATATCTGATATTGCGTTCTTGCAGCAGTCCGGTTAAGGGGCGTAGCGATCTGCGGCCTTGTAAAGTGGTCCAGGATAAATCCGGGAACAATTGAAGTTGTACATTGCCTTGCGTCATCGCTGGGGAGTCTTTGGAGAATTTCATAATTTCTTCTTTTAAGTTAAAATAATGTACCCTGCATATGACATCCCGTGGCTTGTCTTGAGGAAGGCCCTTTGGTCTCAGGGCTCTGTGTGCCCGGTTTAGGAGGATCGGTGTGTCCGCAGGCCTTTGGAGGATATTATTAAAAAGCTTTTGTAATTTAGCCTGCAGGTCTTCCGAGGCCTCTAGTGCTTCCGGTAGGCCTCTCAAGCGCAAGTTATTCCTCCTACCTCTATTGTCCAGTTCTTCATAGTTTCTGGCCAGATTTATACACTTCAACTCCAATGCCTCTTGCTTTTTTTCTATTGCCTGAATAGCAGTAAGTGTTTGCAGATTTTCATCCTCCAGTTCTCCCACTCTCTGTTCCACCTGATGCACGTCTCCGACGATGTCGGAAATTTTTTCTTGCATGGATTCCTCCAACTTCGCCAGCATAGAAGCTAGGTCGGATTTAGAGGGCAGGTTCTGCAGAATCTCCCTTATATCCATGTTTTTAGAGGCAGTTGAGTGGTGTGAGGATGCCGGGCTCAGGGGAGGAGAATCCGCGTCTCGCAAGGCAGCCGCCATATTGCTGTCTTCGTCATGCGTTAGGGCCTTAACTTTCTCGCGAAAGTACCTGTCCAGGTCTCCCGATTTTTTGCCCGTGCCTTGTTCCAGATGATCCTGGGTGCTATATACTTCTTTTTGTTCCCCATTTGTGGATATATTCTGTGTTTAAGTGGGTCCGTGCTGTGTAGGTGCCGGGAGCTCACCAGCTATGCGACCGCTCACATGGAGTGTTAGGACACGCCCCTCCACTTCAGTGATTTTAAGTGGTCATGGTGGCAGGAGTATGTATGTGGATTGTTTCTCCTTGAAACATGGCACATATAGAGATATTGTTAATTATGTGCTGGGGCTAGTTGCACCCCCAGGACATGTGGCTTTGGCACTTAAGAACTCTGTTCTGGAAGATCATCGCTGGGAGGTTCCCCCGGCGCTGGATTCAAGGTGAGTAAAAACTTTATTTTACAAGGGCTGGGGGGAGGACCTTCTTCATAGTGCCAAATAAGGCATTTTTCACAGGAATCCTCATCCACCTTCAAAAGGGTTGGAGTAATCATTTAAGAGTATTTGCAGGATATTTGCTAAAGGGATTTCTGATTTTGGGAGAGGGTTTTTATTAAACCGAGAATTGCCGGGAATACTTAGTGAATTTAAGGTGCATTTCAAATCTTCGACAAAAACAGCCGAAATGGAAAAATTCTCTAAGTCATCAAAAATTTGAAATTCACTTTGATTTTCACTTTGACAATTCTCACCTACGTGCATAACCCTGTTTGTGTCTCTATTTGACAAACATTGTAGTTATGTAGATACCATAATGATGTTTTAGGAAGTATTTTACTTCTGCAAAAAATACCACAGGCCTCATTGTTCCTTTTATAAATTGCACGATTATTCATTCACCTATCTTGTGTTCACTTCCCAGGACACACCAGTGTCAACCAAATGTGTAAGATAGATGAATATAGAAGTATAATTAAGCACATTAGCCATGTTTGATACCTCCACTAAGCATAGATGAGTCCACTTAAATATAATCAGTGACATCAGTGACCCTTACTACTAATTCTAAACCCTTCTACAAAAAAAGAACTCACTAACTATGCTTTCTACATTCCACAGATTCCCTATTTTCTTTGTTCTGGATGGATATAGAGTCACTATACCACAGGTAGTGAGGAAATCCAACTTATTAGGAAACTGATACATTTCTCTCAGTCTTTCAACTGGTTTGGGGAATCCCTCCTAATTCTCATGGCTCTTGGGCATGGAGCCCATGGTGATCTTCCTTCCTCAGTCTCCAAACCTCTAGGAGGTAACCACATTCTTTAACCTGGATCTATCCCCTAAACTGGGTTGTACATTCTAAGAAATCTACTACAAGGCAATTCTAGCATGCCAGAGAGGCTCAGTTACTTCAATTTGACTCGTTTCCCCCATGGCACAGATGACAAAACATTGTCTGCTTCTTACATGTGTTCATTGTGCCACTGCCTCTACTGAGCTTGTTCCCACTGCAACTTTTGCCTTATAGAGTCAAACCGTACTGCTCCTATCTATTTATGAAAATATAACCCTTGTGAGGAACCAAACCACATTAACAGGAAGATGTTTTACATATTTTACGGGATCTGTAAAGGCAATCAATGCAAAGTCTAGATGTGTGAAGTCATAAATATATATTTACTCATTCTCAGGTTACATTAGCTAAATTCAGATTTAGGCTGTCTCATTCCAAGTGGGCTGTGAGCACTCATGGTGATAATGGCCCTCTTTCTTCTCCATATGTTTTTATTACACATCACAGTACACTTTCAGCGTTATTCACTAAAGTCTAAATCTAATCTTGTTTTGATAGCAGAAATAATCTGGGACGATCGAGTTACATTCAGGCAAAAATCCACACATTATTCACAACATTCAACAGTATTCAAATATAGAAGCTACCAAATTGACATTAATTTATGTAGGAATTTAGACCCTCTGAATACTTTCAAACATTTGAAATCCAAAAGTAAGCGATGGATTTACGCAACTGGACAAAGTTAATTCTGTTGTTCTAAACTCACTGATAGTGATGTCCCGAACTGTTCGCTGGCGAATAGTTCCTGGCGAACATCGCTTTTTCGCGTTCGCCACGGATGGCAAACACATGCGCTGTTCGGTCCGCCCCCTATTCGTCATCATTGAGTAAACTTTGACCCTGGCCTGTACCTCACAGTCAGCAGACACATTCCAGCCATTCAGCAGCAGACCCTCCCTCCCAGACCCTCCCACCTCCTGGACAGCATCCATTTTAGATTCATTGTGAAGCTGCATTCTTAGTCAGTAGGGACAGTGTAGCTGCTGCTGATTTGATAGGGAAATTGAAAGCTAGGCTAGTGTATTCAGTGTCCACTACAGTCCTGAAGGACTCATCTGATCTCTGCTGTAAGGACAGCAACCCAAAAAGCCCTTTTTAGGGCTAGAACATCAGTCTGCTTTTTTTATTTTTATTTCTGTGTAATGTAATTGCAGTTGCCTGCCTGCCAGCCAGCCTGTGTGTCAGGTTCACAGCATATACTGTGCCCACTTGCCCAGTGCCACCACTCACTCACTGGTGTCACAATAGCTTGCATTTAAAAAAAAAACACCTTTTTTTAATGTAGTATAATAGCAGTCAGTTTCCTTCACTAGTGTGCGTTTCAGGGCCTGCCCAGTGCCACCACTCACTCACTGGTGTCACAATAGCTTGCATTTAAAAAAAAAACTTTTTGGACTGTAATATAATAGCAGTCAGTTTCCTTCACTAGTGTGCGTTTCAGGGTCTGCCAGGGCACACTGTCACACCAGTGCAACTCATATCTGGTGTAACAGTAGTGTACATTTTTTTTAAAAAAAATACAATTTTGACTGTAATAGATTGAATAGCAGTTAGTTGTCTGCCAGCGTGTGTGTCAAGCTCGCAGCGTATACTGTACCCACTTGCCCAGTGCCACCACTCAAATCTGGTGTCACAATAGCTTGCATTTAAAAAAAAAAAAAATAAACTTTTTGGACTGTAATATAATAGCAGTCAGTTTCCTTCACGAGTGTGCGTTTCAGGGCCTGCCCAGTGCCACCACTCACTCATATCTGGTGTCCCAATAGCTTGCATTTAAAAAAAACGAAACTTTTTGGACTGTAATATAATAGCATTCAGTTTCCTCCACGAGTGTGCATTTCAGGGCCTGCCAGGGCACAGTGTCACACCAGTGCAACTCATATCTGGTGTAACAGTAGTGTACATTTAAAAAAAAATAAAAATTTTTGACTGTAATAGATTGAATAGCAGTTAGTTGTCTGCCAGCGTGTGTGTCAGGCTCGCAGCGTATACTGTGCCCACTTGCCCAGTGCCACCACTCATATCTGGTGTCACAATAGCTTGCATTTAAAAAAACCAAAAACCTTTTTGGACTGTAATATAATAGCAGTCAGTTTCCTTCACTAGTGTGCATTTCAGGGCCTGCCCAGTGCCACCACTCACTCATATCTGGTGTCCCAATAGCTTGCATTTAAAAAAAAACGAAACTTTTTGGACTGTAATATAATAGCAGTCAGTTTCTTTCACTAGTGTGCATTTCAGGGCCTGCTCAGTGCCACCACTCACTCATATCTGGTGTCCCAATAGCTTGCATTTTAAAAAAAACGAAACTTTTTGGACTGTAATATAATAGCAGTCAGTTTCCTTCACTAGTGTGCGTTTCAGGGCCTGCCCAGTGCCACCACTCACTCATATCTGGTGTCCCAATAGCTTGCATTTAATAAAAAATAAACTTTTTGGACTGTAATATAATAGCAGTTAGTTTCCTTCACGAGTGTGCGTTTCAGGGCCTGCCAGGGCACAGTGTCACACCAGTGCCACTCATATCTGTTGTCACAGTAGCTTACACGCATAGTACCACTAATCGAAAAAAAAAAGACAGGCAGAGGCAGGCCACCCCGCAGGGGCCGTCGTGGTCGTGGTTCTGTGATTCCCTTTGGCCCTAGAATAATGCCCAGTGTTCAGAGGCCACGTACCCTGAACTTGAAAAGTTCTGAGGACATAGTTGACTGGCTAACACAGGACACCCAATCTTCTACAGCTTCCGCTCGGAACCTCGATGCACCATCCTCCTCCAGCTTAGCTTCGGGCACCTCTCAAGTTACCACTCGCCCGCCTGCCGCCACCACCAACACTAGCACCACAGCCGCTTCACTTGGTATGTCAGAGGAGTTATTTACACATCAGTTTGAAGAAATTAGTGATGCGCAACCATTATTGCCAGAGGATGTAGATAACAGGGATATGTCTCAGTCAGGCAGCATTACACACGTACGGTGTGATGATGATGATGTTGTACCCACTGCTGCTTCCTTTGCTGAGTTGTCAGATACAAGTGAAGCGGTTGATGATGACGATGCGTCCGTGGATGTCACGTGGGTGCCCGCTAGAAGAGAAGAAGAACAGGGGGAAAGTTCAGATTGGGAGACAGAGAGGAGGAGTAGGAGACGAGTTGGAAGCAGGGGGAGGTCGTCGCAAGGAGCTAGTGGCACAGTCAGACAGCATGCATCAGCACCCGGGGTCAGCCAGACAGCACGCCAATCAACGCATGCTGTTGCCACCACAAGAATGCCGTCATTGCAGAGCTCAGCAGTGTGGCATTTTTTTTGTCTGTCTACCTCTGACAACAGCGATGCCATTTGCAACCTGTGCCAAAAGAAACTGAGTCGTGGGAAGTCCAACACCCACCTAGGTACAACTGCCTTGCGAAGGCACATGATCGCACATCACAAACGCCTATGGGATCAACACATGAGTACAAGCAGCGCACAAACTCAAAGCCGCCATCCTCCTCCTGGTCCAGCATCTTCAGCCACGTTAACCACTGCTGTCCTCCTTGCCCCCTCTCAACCATCCGCCCCTCCGTCTCTCGCCTTGAGCAGTTCCTGCTCATCTGCCCACAGTCAGGTGTCTGTCAAGGACATGTTTGAGCGTAAGAAGCCAATGTCACAAAGTCACCCCCTTGCCCGGCGTCTGACAGCTGGCTTGACTGAACTCTTAGCCCGCCAGCTTTTACCATACAAGCTGGTGGAGTCTGAGGCATTCAAAAAATTGTAGCTATTGGGACACCGCAGTGGAAGGTACCCGGACGAAATTTCTTTGCACAAAAGGCAATCCCCAACCTGTACTCGATTGTGCAAAAGGAAGTAATGGCAGGTCTGGCACACAGTGTTGGGGCAAGGGTCCATCTGACCACTGATACCTGGTCTGCAAAGCATGGTCAGGGCAGGTATATCACCTACACTGCGCATTGGGTAAAGCTGCTGACGGCATGGAATGCAAGCATGGAATGCGTGGCTCTGCAGAGGAGTTGGTGACACCGCCACGACTTGCAGGCAGGTCTGCTGCCACCTCCTCTACTCCTCCTACTCCATCCTCTTGCATAACCTCCTCGGCTGAGTCCTCTTCTGCTGCTGCGTCTTGCTCCACATCAACGGCACCCTCCCAGCTCCCAGGTACTGTTCCACATCCCGGATACGGCAGTGTCACGCCGTCTTGGGGTTGACTTGCCTGAAAGCAGAGAGTCACACCGGACAAGCACTCCTGTCCGCCCTGAACGCACAGGTGGATCAGTGGCTGACTCCGCACCAACTGGAGATCGGGAAAGTGGTTTGTGACAACGGAAGAAATTTGTTGGCGGCATTGCATTTGGGCAAGTTGACACATGTGCCGTGCATGGCACATGTGTGTAATCTGATCGTACAACGCTTTGTGCATAAGTACCCAGGCTTACAGGACGTCCTTAAGCAGGCCAGGAAGGTGTGTGGTAATTTCAGGCGTTCCTACACGGCCATGGCACACTTTTCCGATATCCAGTGGCGAAACAACATGCCAGTGAGGCGCTTGATTTGCGACTCCTAATGGTCGACCGCCTGTTCCAACAAGAAAAAGCCATTAACGAGTATTTGTATGACCTGGGTGCTAGGACAGCCTCTGCGGAGCAGGGAATTTTTTGCCACGTTACTGGACACTCATGCGCAATGCCTGTAGGCTCATGCGTCCTTTTGAGGAGGTGACAAACCTAGTCAGTCACACCGAAGGCACCATCGCTTGAAGACAACTAACTGCTATTCAATCTATAACAGTGAAAAAAGTTTTTTGTTTTTAAATGCACGCTATTGTGAGACCAGATATGAGTGGCAATGTGCACTGGCAGAGGTTGGCAGAGTAGACGCTGTAGGCCTGACACACCCACTTGAAGACAACTAACTGCTATTCAATCTATAACAGTGAAAAAAGTTTTTAGGTTTTTAAATGCACACTATTGTGACACCAGATATGAGTGGCACTGTGCACTGGCAGAGGTTGGCAGAGTACACGCTGTAGGCCTGACACCCGCTTGCAGACAACTAACTGCTATTCAATCTATAACAGTGAAAAAAGTTTTTTGTTTTTAAATGCAATCTATTGCGACACCAGATAAGAGTGGCACTGTGCACTGGTAGAGGTTGGCAGAGTAGACGCTGTAGGCCTGACACACCCGCTTGAAGACAACTAACTGCTATTCAATCTATAACAGTGAAAAAAGTTTTTTGTTTTTAAATGCACGCTATTGTGAGACCAGATATGAGTGGCAATGTGCACTGGCAGAGGTTGGCAGAGTACACGCTGTAGGCCTGACACCCTCTTGCAGACAACTAACTGCTATTCAATCTATAACAGTGAAAAAAGTTTTTTGGTTTTAAAATGCAATCTATTGCGACACCAGAAAAGAGTGGCACTGTGCACTGGCAGAGGTTGGCAGAGTACACGCTGTAGGCCTGACACACGCTTGAAGACAACTAACTGCTATTCAATCTATAACAGTGAAAAAAGTTTTTTGTTTTTAAATGCACGCTATTGTGAGACCAGATATGAGTGGCAATGTGCACTGGCAGAGGTTGGCAGAGTGCACGCTGTAGGCCTGACACCCTCTTGCAGACAACTAACTGCTATTCAATCTATAACAGTGAAAAAAGTTTTTTGGTTTTTAAATGCAATCTATTGCGACACCAGATAAGAGTGGCACTGTGCACTGGCAGAAGTTGGCAGAGTACACGCTGTAGGCCTGACACACACTTATGAAGGACACTGACTGCTAATATATTACAGTCAAAAAAGCTTTTTTTGTTTTTAAATGCAATCTATTGTGACACCAGATATGAGTGGTAATGTGCGCTGGCAGAGGATGGCAGAGTACACGCTGTAGGCCTGACACACACTTATGAAGGACACTGACTGCTATTATATTACAGTCAAAAAAGTTTTTTGTTTTTAAATGCATGCTATTGTGACACCAGATAAGAGTGGTAATGTGCACTGGCAGAGGTTGGCAGAGTAGACGCTGTAGGCCTGACACACCCGCTTGAAGACAACTAACTTCTATTCAATCTATAACAGAAAAAAACAGTTTTTGGGTTTTTAAATGCATGCTATTGTGACACCAGATATGAGTGGCACTGTGCACTGGCAGAGGTTGGCAGAGTACACGCTGTAGGCCTGACACCCGCTTGCAGACAACTAACTGCTATTCAATCTATAACAGTAAAAAACAGTTTATGGGTTTTTAAATGCACGTTATTGTGAGACCAGATATGAGTGGCACTGTGCAGTAGCAGAGATTGGCAGAGTACACGCTGTAGGCCTGACACCAGCTTGAAGACAACTAACTGCTATTTAATCTATAACAGTGAAAAAAGTTTTTAGGTTTTTAAATGCACGCTATTGTGACACCAGATATGAGTGGCACTGTGCACTGGCAGAGGTTGGCAGAGTACACGCTGTAGGCCTGACACCCGCTTGAAGGACACTGACTGCTATTAGATTACAGTCAAAAACTTTTTTTGTTTTTAAATGCAAGCTTTTGTGACACCAGATATGAGTGGCACTGTGCACTGGCAGAGGTTGGCAGAGTACACGCTGTAGGCCTGACACACACTTATGAAGGACACTGACTGCTATTATAATACAGTCAAAAACTTTTTTGTTTTTAAATGCACACTATTGTGACACCAGATATGAATGGCACTGTGCACTGGCAGAGGTTGGCAGAGTACACGCTATAGGCCTGACACACACTTGAAGGTCACTGACTGCTATTAGATTACAGTCAAAAAGTTTTTTTGTTTTTAAATGCAAGCTATTGTGACACCAGATATGCGTGGCACTGTGTACTGGCAGAGGATGGCAGAGTACACGCTGTAGGCCTGACACACACTTATGAAGGACACTGACTGCTATTATATTAGAGTCAAAAACTTTTTTGTTTTTAAATGCACGCTATTGTTACACCAGGTATGAGTGGCACTGTGCACTGGAAGAGGTTGGCAGAGTACACGCTGTAGCCCTGACACACACTTATGAAGGACACTGACTGCTATTATATTACAGTCAAAAACTTTTTTGTTTTTAAATGCAAGCTATTGTGACACCAGATATGAGTGGCACTGTGCACTGGCAGAGGTTGGCAGAGTACACGCTGTAGGCCTGACACACACTTATGAAGGACACTGACTGCTATTATATTACAGTCAAAAACTTTTTTGTTTTTAAATGCACGCTATTGTGACACCAGGTATGAGTGGCACTGTGCACTGGCAGAGGTTGGCAGAGTACACGCTGCAGGCCTGACACACACTTATGAAGGACACTGACTGCTATTATAATACAGTAAAAAACGTTTTTGTTTTTAAATGCAAGCTATTGTGACACCAGACATGAGTAGCACTGTGCACTGGCATAGGTTGGCAGAGTACACGCTGTAGGCCTGACACACACTTATGAAGGATACTGACTGCTATTATATTACAGTCAAAAACTTTTTTTGTTTTTAAATGCACACTATTGTGACACCAGATATGAATGGCACTGTGCACTGGCAGAGGTTGGCAGAGTACACGCTGTAGGCCTGACACACACTTATGAAGGACACTGACTGCTATTAGATTACAGTCAAAAACTTTTTTTGTTTTTAAATGCAAGCTATTGTGACACCAGATATGAGTGGCACTGTGCACTGGCAGAGGTTGGCAGAGTACACGCTGTAGGCCTGACACCCACTTGAAGGTCAATGACTGCTATTAGATTACAGTCAAAAACTTTTTTTGTTTTTAAATGCAAGCTATTGTGACACCAGATATGAGTGGCACTGTGCACTGGCAGAGGTTGGCAGAGTACACGCTGTAGGCCTGACACACACTTATGAAGGACACTGACTGCTATTATATTACAGTAAAAAACTTTTTTCTTTTTAAATGCACGCTATTGTGACACCAGGTATGAGTGGCACTGTGCACTGGCAGAGGTTGGCAGAGTACACGCTGTAGGCCTGACACACACTTATGAAGGACACTGACTGCTATTATATTACAGTCCAAAACCTTTTTGTTTTTAAATGCAAGCTCTTGTGACACCAGATATGAGTGGCTCTGTGCACTGGCAGAGGTTGGCAGAGTACACGCTGTAGGCCTGACACCCGCTTGAAGGTCACTGACTGCTATTAGATTACAGTCAAAACTTTTTTTGTTTTTAAATGCAAGCTATTGTGACACCAGATATGAGTGGCACTGTGCACTGGCAGAGTTTGGCAGAGTACATGCTAAAGGCCTGACACACACTTATGAAGGACACTGACTGCTATTATATTACAGTCAAAAATTTGTTTTCTTTTTAAATGCAAGCTATTGTGACACCAGATATGAGTGGCACTGTGCACTGGCAGAGGTTGGCAGAGTACACGCTGTAGGCCTGACACCCGCTTGCAGACAACTAACTGCTATTCAATCTATAACAGTAAAAAACAGTTTATGGGTTTTTAAATGCAATCTATTGCGACACCAGATAAGAGTGGCACTGTGCACTGGCAGAGGTTGGCAGAGTACACGCTGTAGGCCTGACACACCCGCTTGAAGACAACTAACTGCTATTCAATCTATAACAGTGAAAAAAGTTTTTTTGTTTTTAAATGCACGTTATTGTGAGACCAGATATGAGTGGCACTGTGCAGTAGCAGAGATTGGCAGAGTACACGCTGTAGGACTGACACCCGCTTGAAGACAACTAACTGCTATTTAATCTATAACAGTGAAAAAAGTTTTTAGGTTTCTAAATGCACGCTATTGTGACACCAGATATGAGTGGCACTGTGCACTGGCAGAGGTTGGCAGAGTACACGCTGTAGGCCTGACACCCGCTTGAAGGACACTGACTGCTATTAGATTACAGTCAAAAACTTTTTTGTTTTTAAATGCAAGCTTTTGTGACACCAGATATGAGTGGCACTGTGCACTGGCAGAGGTTGGCAGAGTACACGCTGTAGGCCTGACACACACTTATGAAGGACACTGACTGCTATTATAATACAGTCAAAAACTTTTTTGTTTTTAAATGCACACTATTGTGACACCAGATATGAATGGCACTGTGCACTGGCAGAGGTTGGCAGAGTACACGCTGTAGGCCTGACACACACTTGAAGGTCACTGACTGCTATTAGATTACAGTCAAAAAGTTTTTTTGTTTTTAAATGCAAGCTATTGTGACACCAGATATGCGTGGCACTGTGCACTGGAAGAGGTTGGCAGAGTACACGCTGTAGCCCTGACACAAACTTATGAAGGACACTGACTGCTATTATATTACAGTCAAAAACTTTTTTTGTTTTTAAATGCAAGCTATTGTGACACCAGATATGAGTGGCACTGTGCACTGGCAGAGGTTGGCAGAGTACACGCTGTAGGCCTGACACACACTTATGAAGGACACTGACTGCTATTATAATACAGTCAAAAACTTTTTTGTTTTTAAATGCAAGCTATTGTGACACCAGATTTGAGTAGCACTGTGCACTGGCATAGGTTGGCAGAGTACACGCTGTAGGCCTGACACACACTTATGAAGGATACTGACTGCTATTATATTACAGTCAAAGCTTTTTTTGTTTTTAAATGCACACTATTGTGACACCAGATATGAATGGCACTGTGCACTGGCAGAGGTTGGCAGAGTACACGCTGTAGGCCTGACACACACTTGAAGGTCACTGACTGCTATTAGATTACAGTCAAAAAGTTTTTTTGTTTTTAAATGCAAGCTATTGTGACACCAGATATGAGTGGCTCTGTGCACTGGCAGAGGTTGGCAGAGTACACGCTGTAGGCCTGACACCCGCTTGAAGGTCACTGACTGCTATTAGATTACAGTCAAAACGTTTTTTTTGTTTTTAAATGCAAGCTATTGTGACACCAGATATGAGTGGCACTGTGCACTGGCAGAGGTTGGCAGAGTACATGCTGAAGGCCTGACACACACTTATGAAGGACACTGACTGCTATTATATTACAGTCAAAAATTTGTTTTCTTTTTAAATGCAAGCTATTGTGACACCAGATATGAGTGGCACTGTGCACTGGCAGAGGTTGGCAGAGTACAGGCTATAGGCCTGACACCCGCTTGAACGACACTGACTGCTATTAGATTACAGTCAAAAACTTTTTTTGTTTTTAAATGCACGCTATTGTGAGACCAGATATGAGTGGCACTGTGCACTGGCAGAGGTTGGCAGAGTACACGCTGTAGGCCTGACACACACTTATGAAGGACACGGACTGCTATTATATTACAGTCAAAAACTTTTTTGTTTTTAAATGCAAGCTATTGTGACACCAGATATGTGTGGCACTGTGCACTGGCAGAGGTGGGGAGAGTACACGCTGTAGGCCTGATTCTCGCTTGAAGGACACTTACTGCTATTAGATTACAGTCTAAAACTTTTTTGTTTTTAAATGCACGCTATTGTGACACCAGATATGAGTGGCAGTGTGCACTCGCAGAGGTTGGCAGAGTACACGCTGTAGGCCTGACACCCACTTGAAGACAACTAACTGCTATTCAATCTATAACAGTGAAAAAAGTTTTAGGGTTTTTAAATGCACGCTATTGTGACACCAGATATGAGTGGCACTGTGCACTGTCAGAGGTTGGCAGAGTAGACACTGTAGGTCTGACACACCCGCTTGAAGACAACTAACTGCTATTCAATCTATAACAGTGAAAAACATGTTTTTGTTTTTAAATGCACGCTATTGTGACACCAGATATGAGTGGCAATGTGCACTGGCAGAGGTTGGCAGAGTACAGGCTATAGGCCTGACACCCACATGAAGGACACTGACTGCTATTAGATTACAGTCAAAAACTTTTTTGTTTTTAAATGCACGCTATTGTGAGACCAGATATGAGTGGCACTGGTCACTGGCAGAGGTTGGCAGAGTACACGCTGTAGGCCTGACACACACTTATGAAGGACACTGACTGCTATTATATTACAGTCAAAAACTTTTTTCTTTTTAAATGCACGCTATTGTGACACCAGGTATGAGTGGCACTGTGCACTGGCAGAGGTTGGCAGAGTACACGCTGTAGGCCTGACACCCACTTGAAGACAACTAACTGCTATTCAATCTATAACAGTGAAAAAAGTTTTAGGGTTTTTAAATGCACGCTATTGTGACACCAGATATGAGTGGCACTGTGCACTGTCAGAGGTTGGCAGAGTAGACACTGTAGGTCTGACACACCCGCTTGAAGACAACTAACTGCTATTCAATCTATAACAGTGAAAAACATGTTTTTGTTTTTAAATGCACTCTATTGTGACACCAGATATGAGTGGCACTGTGCACTGGGAGAGGTTGGCAGAGTACACGCTGTAGGCCTGACACATACTTATGAAGGACACGGACTGCTATTATATTACAGTCAAAAACTTTTTTGTTTTTAAATGCAAGCTATTGTGACACCAGATATGAGTGGCACTGTGCACTGGCAGAGGTTGGCAGAGTACACGCTGTAGGCCTGACACCCACTTGAAGACAACTAACTGCTATTCAATCTATAACAGTGAAAAAAGTTTTTAGGTTTTTAAATGCACGCTATTGTGACACCAGATATGAGTGGCACTGTGCACTGGCAGAGGTTGGCAGAGTACACGCTGTAGGCCTGATTCTCGCTTGAAGGACACTTACTGCTATTAGATTACAGTCTAAAACTTTTTTGTTTTTAAATGCACGCTATTGTGACACCAGATATGAGTGGCACTGTGCACTGGCAGAGGTTGCCAGAGTACACGCTGTAGGCCTGACACCCACTTGAAGACAACTAACTGCTATTCAATCTATAACAGTGAAAAAAGTTTTTGGATTTTTAAATGCACGCTATTGTGACACCAGATATGAGTGGCACTGTGCACTGGCAGAGGTTGGCAGAGTACACGCTGTAGGCCTGACACACCTGCTTGAAGACAACTAACTGCTATTCAATCTGTAACAGTGAAAAAAGTTTTTAGGTTTTTAAATGCACGCTATTGTGAGACCAGATATGAGTGGCACTGTGCACTGGCAGAGGTTGGCAGAGTACATGCTGTAGGCCTGACACACCCGCTTGAAGACAACTAACTGCTATTCAATCTGTAACAGTGAAAAAAGATTTTAGGTTTTTAAATGCACGCTATTGTGAGACCAGATATGAGTGGCACTGTGCACTGGCAGAGGTTGGCTGAGTACACGCTGTAGGCCTGACACCCGCTTGAAGGACACTGACTGCTATTAGATTACAGTCAAAAACGTTTTTGTTTTTAAATGCACGCTATTGTGAGACCAGATATGAGTGGCACTGTGCAGTGGCAGAGATTGGCAGAGTACACGCTGTAGGCCTGACACCCACTTGAAGACAACTAACTGCTATTCAATCTATAACAGTGAAAAACGTTTTGGGGTTTTTAAATGCACGCTATTGTGACACCAGATAAGAGTGGCACTGTGCACTGGCAGAGGTTGGCAGAGTACACGCTGTAGGCCTGACACACACTTATGAAGGACACTGACTGCTATTATATTACAGTCAAAAACTTTTTTGTTTTTAAATGCACGCTATTGTGACACCAGGTATGAGTGGCACTGTGCACTGGCAGAGGTTGGCAGAGTACACGCTGTAGGCCTGACACACACTTATGAAGGACACTGACTGCTATAATAATACAGTCAAAAACTTTTTTGTTTTTAAATGCAAACTATTGTGACACCAGATTTGAGTGGCACTGTGCACTGGCAGAGGTTGGCAGAGTACACGCTGTAGGCCTGACACACACTTATGAAGGACACTGACTGCTATTATATTACAGTCAAAAACTTTTTTGTTTTTAAATGCAAGCTATTGTCACACCGGATATGAGTGGCAATGTGCACTGGCAGAGGTTGGCAGAGTACACGCTGTAGGCCTGACACCCACTTGAAGGACACTGACTGCTATTATATTACAGTCAAAAACTTTTTTTGTTTTTAAATGCAAGCTATTGTGACACCAGATATGAGTGGCACTGTGCACTGGCAGAGGTTGGCAGAGTACACGCTGTAGGCCTGACACACACTTATGAAGGACACTGACTGCTATTATAATACAGTCAAATACTTTTTTGTTTTTAAATGCAAGCTATTGTGACACCAGATATGAGTAGCACTGTGCACTGGCATAGGTTGGCAGAGTACACGCTGTAGGCCTGACACACACTTATGAAGGACACTGACTGCTATTATATTACAGTCAAAAACTTTTTTTGTTTTTAAAGGCACACTATTGTGACACCAGATATGAATGGCACTGTACACTGGCAGAGGTTGGCAGAGTACACGCTGTAGGCCTGACACACACTTATGAAGGACACTGACTGCTATTAGATTACAGTCAAAAACTTTTTTGTTTTTAAATGCAAGCTATTGTGACACCAGATATGAGTGGCACTGTGCACTGGCAAAGGTTGGCAGAGTACACGCTGTAGGCCTGACACCCACTTGAAGGTCACTGACTGCTATTAGATTACAGTCAAAAACTTTTTTGTTTTTAAATGCAAGCTATTGTGACACCAGATATGAGTGGCACTGTGCACTGGCAGAGGTTGGCAGAGTACACGCTGTAGGCCTGACACACACTTATGAAGGACACTGACTGCTATTATATTACAGTCAAAAACTTTTTTCTTTTTAAATGCACGCTATTGTGACACCAGGTATGAGTGGCACTGTGCACTGGCAGAGGTTGGCAGAGTACACGCTGTAGGCCTGACAAACACTTATGAAGGACACTGACTGCTATTATATTACAGTCCAAAACTTTTTTGTTTTTAAATGCAAGCTCTTGTGACACCAGATATGAGTGGCTCTGTGCACGGGCAGAGGTTGGCAGAGTACACGCTGTAGGCCTGACACCCGCTTGAAGGTCACTGACTGCTATTAGATTACAGTCAAAACGTTTTTTTTGTTTTTAAATGCAAGCTATTGTGACACCAGATATGAGTGCTACTTTGCAGTGGCAGAGGTTGGCAGAGTACATGCTGAAGGCCTGACACACACTTACGAAGGACACTGACTGCTATTATATTACAGTCAAAATGTTTTTTATTTTTAAATGCAAGCTATTGTGACACCAGATATGAGTGGCACTGTGCACTGGCAGAGGTTGGCAGAGTACAGGCTATAGGCCTGACACCCGCTTGAACGACACTGACTGCTATTAGATTACAGTCAAAAACTTTTTTTTGTTTTTAAATGCACGCTATTGTGAGACCAGATATGAGTGGCACTGTGCACTGGCAGAGGTTGGCAGAGTACACGCTGTAGGCCTGACACACACTTATGAAGGACACGGACTGCTATTATATTACAGTCAAAAACTTTTTTGTTTTTAAATGCAAGCTATTGTGACACCAGATATGTGTGGCACTGTGCACTGGCAGAGGTTGGCAGAGTACACGCTGTAGGCCTGATTCTCGCTTGAAGGACACTTACTGCTATTAGATTACAGTCTAAAACTTTTTTGTTTTTAAATGCACGCTATTGTGACACCAGATATGAGTGGCACTGTGCACTGGCAGAGGTTGGCAGAGTACACGCTGTAGGCCTGACACCCACTTGAAGACAACTAACTGCTATTCAATCTATAACAGTGAAAAAAGTTTTTGGGGTTTTAAATGCACGCTATTGTGACACCAGATATGAGTGGCACTGTGCACTGTCAGAGGTTGGCAGAGTAGACACTGTAGGTCTGACACACCCGCTTTAAGACAACTAACTGCTATTCAATCTATAACAGTGAAAAACATGTTTTTGTTTTTAAATGCACGCTATTGTGACACCAGATATGAGTGGCAATGTGCACTGGCAGAGGTTGGCAGAGTACAGGCTATAGGCCTGACACCCGCTTGAAGGACACTGACTGCTATTAGATTACAGTCAAAAACTTTTTTGTTTTTAAATGCACGCTATTGTGAGACCAGATATGAGTGGCACTGTGCACTGGCAGAGGTTGGCAGAGTACACGCTGTAGGCCTGACACACACTTATGAAGGACACTGACTGCTATTATATTACAGTCAAAAACATTTTTTGTTTTTAAATGCACTCTATTGTGACACCAGATATGAGTGGCACTGCGCACTGGGAGAGGTTGGCAGAGTACACGCTGTAGGCCTGACACATACTTATGAAGGACCCGGACTGCTATTATATTACAGTCAAATACTTTTTTGTTTTTAAATGCAAGCTATTGTGACACCAGATATGAGTGGCACTGTGCACTGGCAGAGGTTGGCAGAGTACACGCTGTAGGCCTGACACCCACTTGAAGACAACTAACTGCTATTCAATCTATAACAGTGAAAAAAGTTTTTAGGTTTTTAAATGCACGCTATTGTGACACCAGATATGAGTGGCACTGTGCACTGGCAGAGGTTGGCAGAGTACACGCTGTAGGCCTGATTCTCGCTTGAAGGACACTTACTGCTATTAGATTACAGTCTAAAACTATTTTGTTTTTAAATGCACGCTATTGTGACACCAGATATGAGTGGCACTGTGCACTGGCAGAGGTTGGCAGAGCACACGCTGTAGGCCGGACACCCACTTGAAGACAACTAACTGCTATTCAATCTATAACAGTGAAAAAAGTTTTTGGGTTTTTAAATGCACGCTATTGTGACACCAGATATGAGTGGCACTGTGCACTGGCAGAGGTTGGCAGAGTACACGCTGTAGGCCTGACACACCTGCTTGAAGACAACTAACTGCTATTCAATCTGTAACAGTGAAAAAAGTTTTTAGGTTTTTAAATGCACGCTATTGTGAGACCAGATATGAGTGGCACTGTGCAGTGGCAGAGATTGGCAGAGGACACGCTGTAGGCCTGACACCCACTTGAAGACAACTAACTGCTATTCAATCTATAACAGTGAAAAACGTTTTGGTGTTTTTAAATGCATGCTATTGTGACACCAGATAAGAGTGGCACTGTGCACTGGCATAGGTTGGCAGAGTACACGCTGTAGGCCTGACACACACTTATGAAGGACACTGACTGCTATTATATTACAGTCAAAAACTTTTTTGTTTTTAAATGCACGCTATTGTGACACCAGGTATGAGTGGCACTGTGCACTGGCAGAGGTTGGCAGAGTACACGCTGTAGGCCTGACACACACTTATGAAGGACACTGACTGCTATAATAATACAGTCAAAAACTTTTTTGTTTTTAAATGCAAGCTATTGTGACACCAGATATGAGTGGCACTGTGCACTGGCAGAGGTTGGCAGAGTACACGCTGTAGGCCTGACACACACTTATGAAGGACACTGACTGCTATTATATTACAGTCAAAAACTTTTTTGTTTTTAAATGCAAGCTATTGTGACACCAGATATGAGTGGCACTGTGCACTGGCAGAGGTTGGCAGAGTACACGCTGTAGGCCTGACTCCCGCTTGAAGGACACTTACTGCTATTAGATTACAGTCAAAAACTTTTTTGTTTTTAAATGCAAGCTATTGTGACACCAGATATGAGTGGCACTGTGCACTGGCAGAGGTTGGCAGAGTACACGCTGTAGGCCTGACTCCCGCTTGAAGGACACTTACTGCTATTAGATTACAGTCTAAAACTTTTTTTGTTTTTAAATGCACGCTATTGTGACACCAGATATGAGTGGCACTGTGCACTGGCAGAGGTTGGCAGAGTACACGCTGTAGGCCTGACTCCCGCTTGAAGGACACTTTTTGCTATTAGATTACAGTCTAAAACTTTTTTGTTTTTAAATGCACGCTATTGTGACACCAGATATGAGTGGCACTGTGCACTTGCAGAGGTTGGCAGAGTAGACGCTGTAGGCCTGACACACCCTCTTGAAGACAACTAACTGCTATTCAATCTATAACAGTGAAATATATTTTTTTGTTTTTAAATGCACGCTATTGTGACACCAGATATGAGTGGCACTGTGCACTGGCAGAGGTTGGCAGAGTACACGCTGTAGGCCTGACACACAGACGCTTGCAGACAACTAACTGCTATTCAATCTATTACAGTGAAAAAAAGTTTTTGTTTTTAAATGCACGCTATTGTGACACCAGATATGAGTGGCACTGTGCACTGGCAGAGGTTGGCAGAGTAGACGCTGTAGGCATGACACACACGCTTGAAGACAACTAACTGCTATTCAATCTATAACAGTGAAACACATTTTTTCTTTTTAAATGCAAGCTATTGTGACACCAGATATGAGTGGCACTGTGCACTGGCAGAGGTTGGCAGAGTACACGCTGTAGGCCTGACACACAGACGCTTGCAGACAACTAACTGCTATTCAATCTTTTACAGTGAAAAAATGTTTTTTGTTATTAAATGCAAGCTATTGTGACACAAGATATGAGTGGTGGCACTGGGCAAGCGGGCACAGTATCCACTGTGAGCCTGACACAGAAGCTGGCAGGCAGGCAACTGCAATTAGATTACACAGGAAAAAAAGCAGACTGATGTTCTAGCCCTAAAAAGCGCTTTTTGGGGTGCTGTCCTTACAGCAGAGATCAGATGAGTCCTTCAGGACTGTAGTGGACACTGAATACACTAGCCTAGCTATCCATTTCCCTATCAAATCATCAGCAGCTACACTTTCCCTCCTCTCACTAAGAATGCAGCTTCAGAATGAATCTAAAATGGATGCTGTACATGAGGTGGGAGGGTCTGGAAGGGAGGGTCTGCTGTTGAATGGCTGGAATGTGTCTGCTGACTGTGAGGCACAGAGTCAAAGTTAACTCAATCATGCCGAATAGGGGGCGGATCGAACCGCGCATATGTTCGCCCGCCGTGGCGAATGCGAACATGCCATGTTCGCCAGGAACTATTCGCCAGCGAACCGTTCGGTGCATCACTAGTCATCAGTATACTGAGCATGTGTGGAAGTGGATAGAAAATTCCTTTGTCTTCAACAAGCCATGTGGTCTGCCATATAAGGTGATCCTGAATATCCTGTGTGCTGATTGGTCTGAGGAATATAGCAGGGGTTATACTGTATGGGAGGGGATATGCTGTTAACAAAAGTCCTGTAAACAATGTATTTGTCTCTCAGATATTTTTGGAACAGGAGTTCATCTGAGACCCGATCGGTATGTGAATAAAGGCCTTTTACTTCCTGAAGACCTGTGTCCATATCTCTATGTGTGGCTTCTGCGGTTCGTTCCTGTTATTTCCCCTGTAACATAACTTGGTGCATTGAGTCCGGGAACCTCATCGCATGGAAGCTGGCGTAGAGATTTGAGACGGTAATCTTTTACCAAATCCTCTATGCTGCACCCCTGGACTTCTACTGCGTGGACCTCCTTTCGTCTCGGTGCCACTGGCCTTTTGTCCAGGAGATCATCGGCTTCTGCGCAGTGAGTACCAGGGTGCCCCATCGATGAGTGTGAAGCCCAGGTCCAGGTACGAGGAGGTAAGACAGATACCGTTAGAGCGGTAGACCCACAAGGGGTTTTATATTTGGAACTGGTTATTGGAATTGGCCCCTTCCCTCTGGAAGGAAGAAGCAAAGGCGCACTGCTTATGTTGACATTAGACGCTCTGTAGTCAGCCCGTCTAATATAGGTGGTATTGGGTCAGACTGAAACTTGGTGTACATACTTCATGTTGGACACCGGTGTCCTGTCTTGACTAGCATGCTAGGTGTAAATTTTGGTTGGTAGATCGGGGAGGCCGGCGAGACTAGCGGATATTGGTGTATATTCCGTCCGCTAGATCTCACCCTATCTTGGCTAAGTGTGCTCTTTTGTAAATCCAGCCACTAGATTATTGATAGAGTAGATAGACTAAATGGGTATTGGTGTAAATTCCGCCCACTAGTTCGCTATATGTGGTGTCTGTGCAGCGAAGACTAACCGATTTTTGGTGTAAATAAATCGATAGTTCTCGAGGTGCTGGCCAGTTAGAATAGTTGCGATTATTGTAAATGTTGTTAAATATACTGTAGTTGGTGAATTGGTTAAATTGTATGTCCTGCTAGAAAGCTTGAGCTCTGCCGTCTAGTGGGAGTGTAAATTGTGTGTATAACTGTAAAATAGTGCACAGTACCATAACCACTAACATGTATTATAATTACTGACATTGTGTATTGTATAGAACTACTAGAAAACTGTTTGTTTTGTGTTATATGTGTAACACCATAACTGTTACTAATTGACCTGTGATTTAAAAACTGTACCATAACTACTTCAAAAAATACCATAACCACTTCAAAATACCATAACCACTTTATAATACCATAACCACTTTATAATGCCATAACTACTTCAAAGTATCATAACCACTGATATTACATTAACAACACTTAAATTACTGTTTAACATTGTATGTGTAACCCCTTAACTATTACTAATTGATAATGTAACTCTAACACCATAATTATCTAACTGTACAATTATTACTAACCGTACCATAACCACTGACTGTAGTGACAAAACTGTTGGAATGGTATGTGATCAGTTAGTTTATGTGGATTAATAAGTGTGGATAATTGTATGGTTTGCTTAATAGTTGCATTGATTAGTGTATAGTCTTTGGTGGGTTTTTGATTTAATTTCGTGTGTGCGACGTCGTGATATTGTTGAGCATGTGAGGATCCTGTGTGTATACGTGTATGTTTGTTTGGGCCTAGTGTGCCATGTGGTGCTGGTGATAAGGAGATTGGTGTGACTGTTGAAAACTGTGTGTATATTTGTACAGCTTTTGAATTAGGCCTTCTGTTGAAATCATCTTCTGATTCACAAGGCTGTTGGTCCTTTGTCTTGTATGCTAAAAAAAAAAAAATTAAAGGAAAAATTGACTAGACTGTGTAGTAAGGAGTGGCCTGTCCTGGTGGCCACATGGCCTCCATGTGGCAGTCTTGACTTAAATTTAGTGCAGGGTGTACATGTGGCTGTAACTAGTAGGCCAGAATTCTATGATCAGTTTCCATATATTGACTGTTGGAAACCGATTGTTGAAAAACTGCCTTGGTGAATTAAACTGTGCCATGAGGAACAATGGAGCCACATGGTGGTCACAACTTAGGCCTTAATTCCACCTAGTTTGGACACCCTCCCCCCTTGCATCTGATTACCAACCCCTATTCATCCTCCAGAGCCAGAGTAGCCATTCCCCCACTCTTCCTCTCAAGCTAAAACTGGTATAGCTAGTATTTGCACTCCCGCTGCTCTATTGTCCACACCTACCCACATACCTATCTGTTCTTTTGTTTCAAACTCTTCTGTACCAACCCCCACTGATTCCAATCCCCCCACTGATTCTTTGTAAATTTAAACTGACTTCCTTTTTGGTAGGAGTGCATTTTAGCATTGAATTTTGTTATCAATGGTATAAGATGCTAGAGTACACTTTTATCCTTCCAACCCCGTACAATTTGGTTGGTAATTCGGAATAGTAACTCTCAGGGGACCTTGATAAATAGGACGGTGATAAATACCATACATTCCACGGGTATTCTATTATTTGATGCATGTAAGGCGATTTCGGCTAGTGGAAAACCTTGGAATGTATGTGGTAATCTTAAATGGGAACGGACTTATGGGTTCAATGATAAATATTTATGTCCCTAGTAAAAGATTGCCCAAATAGAGATTTTAATTTCTGTCCATATTGGTTTTGTGTGGGATGGGCAACCTGGGGTAAAACAGTAGATCAAGATATAATTATCCAAATGTTGCCCACTGCACTGTATTGTAAAACTATGGAGTGTAACCCTGTGCATATGACCATTTCCAATCCACAGCACTGCATTGATAAGTTTGGGAATCTCTTTGGGTTTCAAAATACATGGTACAGGAGTAGATCCAGGGACCATAATATATGTAGGTCTTGAAATGAAGACAGTAGCAACCCAGACTCATCAGGTTTTTCATTCCTTCTATGAGGAGATGAGTATTGAGGATAAAATACCCCATAATGTTAAGAACCTTTTATTAATTTGGCTGAGAGTATTGCAGGTAGTCTTAATATAACTAATTGCTTTGTATGTGGAGGTACTAATATGGGAGACCAATGGCTATGGGAGACAAAAGAGATTTGGTACCCTGGTTCTGAGACAGATGCCTTCTCAGTCTGATCATGAAGTAAGTACTAGAGGTAAATCAGAATGGCGGTTAAAAACCTCTATTATAGGTCGTGTTTGTGTAGCTAGGAAAGGGACAATGTATAACACGTCTGTAGGTGAGTTAACATGTGTGGGACAAAAGGCTTATAATGATGATACAAAAGATACTACTTGGTGGTCAGCTTCAAATGTCTCGGAACCTACTAATCCGTTTGCCAATTACACTAATTCGAGGAGGTATGGTTTGATTTATCTGCTACATCCAATTGGAAAGCCCCAGCAAATCTATACTGGATTTGTGGTAAGAAGGCATATTCAGAATTACCACAAGACTGGGAAGGGGCATGTGTACTAGGTATGCTCAAACCATCATTCTTATTGTTGCCAATCGAAACAGGAGAGACCTTGGGAGTTAAGGTTTATGATGTAAATCATAAAAAGAAGCAAGCATCTTAGAATATAGGTAGCTGGGAAGATGATGAGGGGCCTCCCCAACGTATCATTAATTATTATGGACCGGCTACCTGGGCGGAAGATGGTACTTATGGTTATAGAACCCCAATATATATGCTCAACCGTATTATAAGACTATAGGCGGTTTATCACTAATCACTAATGAGACAGTACAAGCGCTCAATCTCCTAGCTAAGCATAATACTCGAATGAGATCAGCCATCTATCAAAATAGATTAGCTTTGGACTAGTTATTAGCAGTAGAAGGAGGTGTATGTGGGAAGTTTAATCTAAGTAACTGTTGTCTGCACATAGATGATGAAGGGCAGGCAGTGGCTGAACTTACAAGCCACATGGTTAAACTGATGCATGTACCTACTCAGGTCTGGAATGGGTATAACCCAAGTAGTTGGTTTGGAAGTTGGTATGAGCAGCTTGGAGGGATTAGGGCGTTAGTAGGAGGAGTAATATTCATTATATTCTTATGTTTCTTTCTGACCTGCCTAATTCCATTAGTGGTCAGGTCTATACGTAGTATCATGGAGAGTACTATAGAGAGAAAGACAGCTGCCCATGTAATGGCTGTCTGGAAGTATGAACCCCTAGCCCAGAGAGAGAATAATCGGTATGAGGAATGCTGAAGGAGTTTGTGATGATGCTAAGATGCTTACTAGATCTGTTCTGGTTCATGGTTACTTGAGTGGTGTTGGCAAATTATGATTAGTGATGCATCTGGAATAATGTTATATCAGAGGCATCAAAGGGGGGAATGTGATGGGAATCCAGCATGGTCAAAATTTAGTAGGCCGAAATCTCCACATGGCATATGCTTATTAGTATCTGATTACAAACAGTTGGATGAGTCATCAGTATACTGAGCATGTGTGGAAGTGGATAGAAAATTCCTTTGTCTCCAACAAGCCATGTGGTCTGCCATATAAGGTGATCCTGAATATCCTGTGTGCTGATTGGTCTGAGGAATATAGGAGGGGTTATACTGTATGGGAGGGGATATGCTGTTAACAAAAGTCCTGTGAACAATGTATTTGTCTCTCAGATATTTTTGGAACAGGAGTTCTTCTGAGACCCGATCGGTATGTGAATAAAGGCCTTTTACTTCCTGAAGACCTGTGTCCATATCTCTATGTGTGGCTTCTGCAGTTCGTTCCTGTTATTTCCCCTGTAACAATGGGAGGATAATGTATAATAAACACAGGTTACTGGCTATGGGAGGGATAATGTATAATAAACACAGGTTACTGGCTATGGGAGGGTGGGAGGGATAATGTATAATAAACACAGGTTACTGGCTATGGGGGCGATAATGTATAATAAGCACAGGTTACTGGCTATGGGGGGATAATGTATAATAAACACAGGTTACTGGCTATGGTAGGATAATGTATAATAAACACAGGTTGCTGGCTATGGGAGGATAATGTATAATAAACATAGGTTACTGGCTATGGGGAGGATAATGTATAATAAACACAGGTTACTGGCTATGGGAGGATAATGTATAATAAACACAGGTTACTGGCTATGGAGGATAATGTATAATAAACACAGGTTACTGGCTATGGGGGAATAATGTATAATAAACACAGGTTACTGGCTATGGGGGAATAATGTATAATAAACACAGGTTACTGGCTATGGGGGATAATGTATAATAAACACAGGTTACTGGCTATGTGGGGAGAATGTATAATAAACACAGGTTACTGGCTATGTGGGGAGAATGTATAATAAACACAGGTTACTGGCTATGGGGGGATAATGTATAATAAACACAGGTTACTGGCTATGGGGGATAATGTATAATAAACACAGGTTACTGGCTATGGGGGGATAATGTATAATAAACACAGGTTACTGGCTATGGGGATAATGTATAATAAACACAGGTTACTGGCTATGGAGGATAATGTATAATAAACACAAACACAAAAAGAAAAATAATACAAAAAAAAAAGAATGCAGCTTCAGAATTAATGTAAATTGTATGCTGTCTAGGAGGTGGGAGGGTCTGGAAGGGAGGGTCTGCTGCTGATTGGCTGGAATGTGTCTGCTGACTGTGAGGTACAGGGTCAAAGTTTACTCAATGATGACGAATAGGGGGCGGGCCGAACATCGCATATGTTCGCCGTCCGTGGCGAACGCGAACATGCTATGTTCGCCAGGAACTATTCGCCAGCGAACCGTTCGGGACATCACTATTCATAAACAAAAGGATTTAACTCCTAAATGGCAGAGCACTGAGCAGTGAGGCTGCAGGGGCATGTTCTATACACCAAAACTGCTTCATTAAGCTAAAGTTGTTCAGGTGACTATAGTGTCCCTTTAACGGTCACACCGCTGTCTATAGAGAAAAGGAATCGTAGTGACCATATTTATGGACCTATTGCAATTAAATTTAATTGCCACAAATTAACTTTAAGTTGTTAATTAAAGCGACACTCAAAGTGCTATAACCACTAAGAGAAAGTAGTCAAAGGTTTTAGTACCTGGAGTGGGCCGTGGCTCTTGAGTCTGTTTGTGCTGCCACGGATGCACACTTGTGCTTACGCCAGCCATCTTTTTGGTGGTCAGGTCAGTTTTGCTCTGTTTTGCCACTGTACCCAGGTCTCACATGACTTGAAAACTGTGCAAATTGGATGGGAACAGCATGTTGGTTGCATCTCACAGGCTCCTGCTCTCTTCCTAAACACCTCACTGGGGTACACTGAGTTAGCATAAAGCTGTTTTTACTGCCCATTGATCCTGTTTGATCAGGGTTCCTCTCTGGGTGACGACTTGGGTGTTTAGTATGCACTGCATCACCCATTCTTTTGTGAGCCTCTACTGTGGCTGTATTCAGAATTTTACTTGGCTTTTACTTGTCTGCAAACATCTGTCTGAAAAGAGAAGTCCAAGATCATTCACTTCCTGAGCAAAACATGTCCCTTACCACAGAATGCCAAAAGGTGATTCTATTAAAGACTGAACCCAAATTAGTTAATATGGCCCTCAATGGGCCCAGTGTGGTGGCTGAGGGTTTAGTGTTTTGGGACATGTTTGTAAAAGACCTTATAGCATTTGACCAAAGATTCACCAAGATTCATTATCAAGAGGGTGTTTACGTCTAAGGTTTAAAGAGGTGCCAGAAGAGCTAAGTGCCATCTCTCCAGCTATGATTCCTGTGAATCCCTTTGGTAGAACTGAGGCTCCTTGCCCCATTAATCCCAGACTCCATGCACATACCCTTCTTCTCCTCGACCTTGGGCTTCTCATGTGTTGCACTTCCCAGGAAATTATCTTATGGTTGGTCCACTAACAACCCTTTCTTCCTCTCTAGGAGTAGATAGCAGACTCCCTCAGTTTTCTCAGGTTTGAGCAATACCTCCAATTTGTGCATTCTTCAAATCGTACAGGATTATTTTCTGGAATAAGTGTCTCCCCAATACAAGATTGTCTTCCTCTGGAATCTGTTTATTCCCATCATGATGGCGCGTTGGAATCCCATGAGATTGCCAAGTTACGTGCAAATGATGCCATCCAACAGATCATTTTGACTACTACAATTTGCCTCAATAAACAACCTCTCCCTTCTCCTGAAAAAGGATGGTGGTGTTCTACAAGTCATCTATTTGAAACCCCTACAAGCCTTCGTAGAATACCACCATTACAGTATCGGAAAGATCCATTGTCTTCAGGATCTATTGTTACCTTCTAATTGGTTGGTCAAGCTGGACCTGAAGGATGCTTACCTGATGGTACCAGTCATGGAGGAAAATGTTAACATTCTCCAATTCACTTGGCGCAGAACCAAATGGAGAATTATGTGTCTGTGGATCAGCCGGGGTCCTCAGTCCTTCTTCCACACGAGCCGCAAGCGGCTCAATCTTCGCGCTCTTAAAGGCGCAGTGGGAGCCAAAACTAGATTCAGGCTCCAATTAACCCAAGTCATTCTGACGCCCCTCCACACACATGTTTTGGGGGCGTGGGCATGACGTGGTCCAATCAAATGTTAGTTACGGATATTTAAACTTTCCTAGCTCTATCCACATTGCCCGATCGTGGTTTCTGTTTCAGTACCCTTTAGTGCGTTCTTTGATCTATTGTGTTTATTCTGATGTTGACCTTGGCTTTGTATTTGATTCTGAATTTATCTTTAACCCTTTACTGTCTTGTTTGCCCGTCTGACTGATTACCGTGTACCTGATTCTGGCTAGTTCTTGTTTTTGCTGCCTCTCCGTTACCTTGACCTTGGCTCATCTCTGTTTACACTTTTTCTCTGTCTAATGTTTAGTCCGGCCATTCTTAGGCCTGGTAATACGTTATTTCCTAGTTATTTCCTGGCTATCCTAAATTCTGCATGTTGGGGTATTACACCGTTACAGTGTCTTCCATTGTCCTCTGTCCCTTTGTGCTTCACCAAAGTCATGAAACCAGTTGTTGCCGTTCTGAGAGGATGTGTTGTCAATTGATTATATATTCATCCCCTTTGCACCCAACTATCCTGGACAGATTGCAATATCTGGGGTTTCTCATCAACTGGGAAAAATTGACCCTGCAACAGTCACAAACAATAGAACTTCTCGGTTTTCTTATTGATTCTACACAGCAAACCTTCTACCTTCCTCCAAGCTGAAATCAATCCATCAATAAATAAGACACATTCTCCATCACAACCACATCACTCTCAGACATTTGGCTTGCATGGTCAGCTTACTGGCATGATCCATTCAGACAATTTTCTTGGTCCTACTCTTTTATCGTGCTCTCCAGCGTCTAAAGGTATCATATCTCTGCAGAGGCCACTTTTATGAGACCTTGGTATCACTGAACACAGAAGCAAAGGATGAGCAGCAGTGGTGGCTGTCCCACGTGATGCATGCAACAGGAAAGCGATATTTGAATCCACTCTGGACCTGGTCACAGAGTCCAACACAAGCTTGTGTGGTTGGGGCACACATTGCGGTAATTTTTTCACCAGTGGAAAATGGTCCATAGACAAATCTTTCCTACACATAAACTGCCTGGATATGCCAGCGGGATCGTTTGCCATAGGCAGGCTTTCCCCCAAGGGTGTAACATGTTTGAGCCTGCTGAAGATGGACAACGTCTCTTTTGTTCATCATCCAAGGGGCACAAGTTCAAGGATTTTGAAGTTTCTGTCTTGGGATTTCCTGGCACTATTGTCTCTGGAACAACATCTCAATCATTGCAGAGCACATTCTGGGTTTGTCTGGGGACTGCTTCACCTGTCGACATGGCTGATTTCTGGAAACCCTGGTCACTCGATGGAATTCCGTGGGTTAACTCTTTAACTTCTTACAGATGCATGAGCTCTTGGGAAACAAAACAATTTTATCATGCAGCTTGGCATGCATGATGTTGTTGGTATGTGGAATGGCATTTAGATCTCTTATTGGCATCTCTGTATGTAGTTCCACACTTCCTGACTTTGCTCTTCAATTATGAAGGGCGTGTTGTACTATTAATATGTATAGGTCAGCAATCTTGTCTGGCCATAGGGGTCCGAGCAGACTCCCAGCTCAGCGTAATTCTTGTGTGTGTCACCTTATTATGAGTATTCACTTTACTCGACTATCCAGACCGTGATATTTGACCCTCTGGGACATTAATGTCACCTGAACCTTTATCGATGCTTGGCTGATGAATCATGAACTTTCCCTGAAGTAATTGTCATTGAAACTTGTAATGCTATTCTGTTTGCTCTTCTGTAAACGGGGTTGTCGGATGTCTGTGCCCTGGACTTTAATGTTTTGTGTTTTACTTCCGATTGTGTTCTGTTTGACATTTGTCATCAGCATTCCCAGACTGGCCATCGGGCATACCGGGCAAATGCCCAGTGGGCCGCCATGGCCATGTGCCGAGGTCAACAGTGGAGATCACAGCATCTCCCCGTAGGCCCACAGGCACTTACATGCGGTCGCCAGTTAGGGAGGGAGGGAGAGAGGACCCGGTGGAGCTCTAACCTGCAGCTCCGTCTGGTTCCTCTCGCGAGGTCAGAGCCTCGCAGCGGTTACCGTGGCAACGCTCAAATCTCGCGACAGTGAACTCACCACTACGACCACCAGGGATTCACCTCCACTACGTCCACCAGGGATTCACTTCCACTACGACCAGCAGGGATTCAAGGGAGTTCCCTCTATGTCCCCCCTCCCAACCAAAGGTAAGAAGGGAGGGGGGATATAAAGAGTAGATTTTTAAAAAAAATTAAAAACAAACATATTTATGTATTATATACAAAATTGTACTATAACGTAACCTGAGAAGTGAAGATGTGCTATCACCAAGAGTGTACCTCACTCAAATTGAAATGGATAAAGAAACAACAGATTGGCTGATATAGCTACAAAAGGCTATAGGAGCTCAAAGGTGGGATAGCACATACAGTATAACAGGTGCAAACAAGAATACAACCTGTATAACAGGATAAGATCTTGAACAAATCTAAAGGATAATAAATAATATATAGTGAAGTATGTAATGACAAGTGAAAACAGCACCCACGAGGTAGAGAACTTACAAGAAGTACTGATGGTCTGCGCTCATCTCCCCTTAGGGGTATCTGTATGTAGGAACAGGAAATTCTTCAAGTGGAAATCATTCAGGTAGCAATAAGCAAGCACATCTCCACTGGCAAGTGAAACAAGATGATAAATGAATCTGTGCAGAAGATGGAACAACAGCTGGTCGCAAACCACTAAGTGTAAAAATTTAAATAACAAATACAATCATAAAATAAGAACAAAAAGTCTTTAGAATACTCAATCCAACGCGTTTCGTCAATGCTGACTTCCTCAGGGATATGAGTGCAGTCCAAAAACTACTTCTTTATGTATCTTCATATATCGGTGTTGCTCATCAAACATTCAAATTTTCGCGGTGTTTTGCACTTCCGGGGTTCGGCGTCAGTCATATCTTATTGGTCAAATCCATAGTAGCGGCATTTGACGTGCAGCCGCGTCTATAGCTTCCGCGTTCCAGCATAGTTTTTGGACTGCACTGATATCCCTGAGGAAGTCAGCATTGACGAAACGCGTTGGATTGAGTATTCTAAAGACTTTTTGTTCTTATTTTATGATTGTATTTGTTATTTTAATTTTTACACTTAGTGGTTTGCGACCAGTTGTTGTTCCATCTTCTGCACAGATTCATTTATCATCTTGTTCCACTTGCCAGTGGAGATGTGCTTGCTGATTGCTACCTGAATGATTTCCACTTGAAGAGTTTCCAGTTCCTACATACAGATACCCCTAAGGGGAGATGAGCGCAGACCATCAGTACTTCTTGTAAGTTCTCTACCTCGTGGGTGCTGTTTTCACTTGTCATTACATACTTCACTATATATTATTTATTATCCTTTAGATTTGTTCAAGATCTTGTCCTGTTATACAGGTTGTTTTCTTGTTTGCACCTGGTATACTGTATATTTATGTATTAATTTCATCTTTCACCCACTGCACACCAAAAACACACACACTAACTACACCCTTTACTCCTGACACTGCACCCTTTGCACACACACACATACACACTGTACCCATCATACACACAGCACCTTTCATACACACTTCACCCTTTATACAGACACACTCATACACACAGCACCCTTCATACACATACAGCCTCACACTGTACCCCCCACACACACACAAACTGCACTCCTCCCCCCACTGCACACAAAACACACACACTAACTACACCCTTCACACACTGAAATCCTCACACAATGCATCCTACACACACACAAACTGCACTCTTCACACGGACACATACACACTGCACCTTTCACACACACATACTGCAGCCTTCACACACACTGCACCCCTCACACACACACACACACACTGCACTCATCTCCTCCCCACTGCACACCAAACACACACACTAACTGCACCCTTCACACACTGAACTCCTCACACACTGCACCCTTCACATAGAAACACACACATACACACTGCACCTTTCATACACATAATGCGCCTTTCATATAAACTGAACTCCTCACACACACTGCATCCTTCAAGAGCATTGAACCAACATGCTCACTTTGAGAGGGGGAGAGCTTACATTTGTGATGACAAAACACCCCCTCTCTGGCCCCGCCCTCTTCTCAGTGGGCCCCTGTGACTCAAAAATGCCTGGGCCGAAATTTTTTTCCCAGTCCGGCCTTGGTCGTCAGACTAAGTCTTTGCCCAAATCAGTCTTCCATGCTGTTTTTCCTGAAAAAACAAATCTCTTTCTGGTTTTGTGTCTGAAGACCTAATTACATTTCTGCAACTTCCTCAGATTTTCCCCTCTTTTCAGAAGCCACATCGTCCAGTCTCGACATCCAGTTTTGTTCTTTGAGTTAAGTGGCTTTTATTGCCGGTGGGATTGATACTTCTACTTTTTCTTCTCACTCTGTCAAAGCAGCTGATTGGCCATCTGAGACAACTTTCTGTGGTTTTTACTTCAAGCTAATGCAATATTTTGTCGATTGGGTTATTGCTCAGTTTGGATGAGCATAATAGGAGCCTCCGTGTCTTTAATAAAATTTACAAATTTGACTTATTAACATGACAAAAAGTCATGATTACATTATTGACACAGAGGCGAATATTTTCCACCTTCCCTACCCTATTTATATATTTACATTTTAGAAATATTTATAGTGAGTGTATACTGTTTATTGAAGAGATGTGTATTTTTTGGGGTTTATTTTCATGTTTATATAGTTTGTACTTCTTTTTTTTTTTAAATTCTTTATTTTATTTGTGCATGTATATATCACATCAGGCTTACAATGCCACAACAGCTAGGGTAAGCAGTTTGCTAACATGTAGGCACATTAGTTAGGCATGAAAGAGTACTGCACATTTTTATATAGTAATGGTGCTTATCTAGGAGTTCTTCTATGCTGCTCAACAGAAAAGGTAAGCTACGAGTGTAGACATAGTAATAGAATATACATTTAGCACTATAGATTAAGGCATTTCTATTGCAGATTATGCATGAGTGAAAGGTATAGTGACATTTGTTTAACGATTTCTGCATTTTTAGGATTCCACTAGTGCTAATAATTATATATAAAATGTTGCTTGCTTGCAAGATGGCCAGCTCAGGTATAGGCAAAAAATTGAGTGCACACATTGTGTTAAGCTTAGTGTGCTGCGTCTGTATTAAGTAACGCAATGTCCAGCCTGTATGGCCTAACCGATCCCCATCAGTCGTCGGGTTAGTGCCTGGAGCAGTAGGCGATGGGGGTCCCCCCAGTCAGTGCTCTTCCAGTGTCCAGCCGGGATGTAGTCAGAGAGTATGGTTGCAGAAATCCCCTGTCTTGTGATGAGCCTGTTGTGGGTTTGTTGTCCCTGGTGGGGATAGTGGGTCTTATGGTGATTGTTATCCTCTGCTAAGGCAGTTTGGTGAGTATGAGGAGGTCCCCCATCTCGCCACAGCACTTTTAGGTAGTGGTACTGGGCTGGGCTGTGCCTGGGAGTCTGGTGGTCTCCGCCATGGCGTCTTTGCCCAGGTGGGGTCGTGATTGTAGTGCGGGGAGGGGGGGTTTGGGTGGATAGTCCTGGGGTTTGTCTCCTTTCAGTTAGGTTACTCACCGCTGGTGGGCTGTTGCCGACCCGCAGGGGCTTGCATCTGGTTTCCCGGCTTCTCCTTCCCGCTTTCCATGCTGTAGTTTGGCCCCATCCTGGAGCTGCGCGCTGTAGCGCGGTGACCTGCGTGGTAGTAGCCGCTGGTGTCTCTGCTGGGGTGGTTCTGTGGGCAGATAGCTTCGCTCAGAAGTCTGCCAACAGGTGGTCCAGCCGTTCCGAGAGTGGTGGCAGTGGGGTTCCGCGATCTAGCTGGAACGTGACGTCCGCCATGTTATGCAGCGCCAGACCGGTAAAGCAGTTATGCCAAGGGTGGTGCCTTGTACGTGAGGCGTGAGCTGTGTGCCGGGATATCCCTCTCTGGCAGGGGGGGGAGGGAGTGAGTGTGTCTGGAGACCTCCAGATAAGTTGGCTGCAGTCAGCAGGGGGATCGGCCGCTTCCCCCGTGCCTTCTGAGTAGGCCGTTAGTAGGCCTCAGGTCGATTCCCGGGATGCCGTTGCTGTTTTCAGCTGTGAGCTCGCTCGTACACTTCCTCTGTGTTAGGCCCCCCTCTTGGAAGCTGAGAAGCAGGTAGTTTTTAGGCTTAAAGTGTGTTTTCAGGCTTAATTTAGGCGTTTTTTGTGAGGAGCTCTGCTGATGTGCTGCCGTTCAGCTTGGCTGCTAGGCTCCGCCCCCATTTGTACTGCTTTTAGCGTATTGTTGCTTGCTCCTACTTGCTCTACAATACTTTATGGTGTTTTATCTAGATTGACTTTTGTTTATACTCGGTTCATTTTCACCCGATTGCCTTGTGTGGTGATTTTGCCATATTTTTCTTTTCTCTAGCTTGAATCGCCAGGTGCTGGCTTTTTTGTTCCGATCCTGTTTTTGTCTGGATTTTCTTTGGATTGTATTGATCTTCGGAATTGCAAGAAAGAGCAAGTAGCTAGACTGTCTCACTCGCATTATGACCTATACCTATTTCTGATTGGTTGGGTGTTTCTATGCATAATGTTTAACTCATGTATTTTCCTTTGCTGCTGAGGGAAATAAAGAAAGAGAATAGTGTAATACACTCCTCCGAGTTTTGACGTTATATCATGTTAATGGTAAAATCTAGGAATTACTTGACAGAGCTAAGAAGGGCCATGCTTGACTGTATTCAGCTGATTCTCTCAGTAAGTGAGCGAGGACCCGCATTGCTGTAGATGTTATATTGCTTGGAGTATTCCTTTAAATTAATTAAAAAAATTCCTTAACTAGTCAGATAAATAAATATATACTTAACAGCAAGGAAACCATAATGATTTTTTTAAATAAGAAGAGTTCTGCCCCCATAATAACTACCCTCACTTACTTTCACATCATGGGTAGCAACAGGATGTTTTTTTTTTTAATTTATAAAAAGAAGAATGCCTCAACTCCCGCTTGCCTAAATTGCCCTTTAAATGGAATTACCATTGTTGGTTAGTAGGTGTTGCCTGTTTCCTGTGTGTGCAGTGATGTCACACGCATAGTTGTGTGATAATGTCACGACAGCCCTCTAACGATAAAACACTTTGCTGCTGTCTCACACTCATCATTAAGCAGTCTTCCAGTACTATGAGTTTGAAAAAGAAAATGTTTATAGACGGGTGACCTGTAGTATGGCAGACACACTGCTGTCTGTAATTGTACCACAAAGCGAGAACTCTGCCCGACTTAATGGGCACAGATTAGTCCTATTTTATGGGTACATTCTCTGTCAACCTTGATTTGGATTTTGAATATTTTGATGTTGGTCCCAGTCCATACCCTGGCTTTTTGCAATTTGGGGAGAACTGGTGATTTCATTGATAGTCACATTCAGTGGTATCCAATACACTATGAACTGCAAAGAATGGGAAAAATAATGGCGGCATATATCAGGCCAACTTGGCTATATTAGCTTAAATTTTGTAATTCCCTTGCTAGTTCTCTTCAATTGCTAGTTTAGTGAATTAACTAAATTATAAGCACTTCTTTTGGTTGCTAAAGACAGACCATTCAGCATAAAAGCTGTTCATATGGAACTTCTTCAACAAGTTACAGGTATTAAACAAACCAAGAACATTCCCTTGATTGTAAATGAAATCTTGTAAATGAATACTCCACTTTTAAAACGGATAATCTGGTTTTAATGTTTAGAGTGTTCCGTTAACCATAACAGTGTAGATGTTCCACCCACCCCTAATTAAAATAATAATTTACCTTAAGATAACTTACCTTTTCCTCCATCTCTTGCTGCTGCTCTGCTCTGACTTGGGAAGACTGTAACGGCATTCTTCCATTTCTGTTTCGATGAAAATTGGCACATGCCCGGCCATTGCCACAAATGTGCCAATCAAATTGGTCAATCTCAGCAATCGCCTAGTAGAATACTTCTCATAGAGATGCACTGACTAACGTTTCTTTGATTGTTCACGTGGAGTGAGCCAATAAGCCCCTTTTGTTGTCAGCTTGACTGCCAGGTGGGAGTTTCCAAATTGTCCATAACCAATTCATTAAAAGAGCAGATTTCTCTTGAAATAGGGATAAGGGGAATATGCTGAAGTGCTTCAAACTCTGCAATAGTCTTATAGCACTATGTCATCCCTGATTAGGACAGAACAACCCTGATATCTTGGCTATCTTCCCTAATCATCACTTAGGTTCAGCCATGCCATCTTCACTGGTTCTACAAATATCGTGTCTTTTATAAAGGCTATTAGCATTGACAGGGTTATCCACTAAACTCAGAAATAAAACAAATTAATAACTGAATTTGAAAATTGAGGCAACTAAAGTGACAGTCTGTCAACTGATGATTTTTTTTATATGACTCAACAATTTCCTGAACTCTGCTTCTCCTTTAGACATACAGCCCTAGTTCTGCGAATTCCATTGCTCTTACATTGAAATAGAAATCACATGACATTAGAGTAGAAACCTTTATATAGTCTGATTGGCAATAATTTTGTGCTATTTTGATTTGAATATTGTTATGCCAAATGCCAATTCATTGCTTAGCGAACAAAAGCCTACTTTTCTGCAGTGTAGGAGTAGAGGAACGTAACACAATATTTCCTGGAGATTATTGTTCTAGGAATGTGTTGCTTTCTTTATTTTTTGGGAGTAAATCTGTGCTTTTGATTTCTGTTTCAGGGAGAGACAGAAAACAAGATCCTCTCTTTTAGAAGATATAGTGGCATAAACTTTAACATAAGGCCCCCTGTAAGGACATGAAGGGGTGCTACCCTGCGACAGCACTGTCCCTTTAAGTGTGGGAACCAACTTAGCAGAGAAATAATGCAAGGACACGATGTATGGAGTAATAAGAAAATGTATTAAAGAAAACCAAAAGGAGATATATATATATATATATATATATATATATATATATATATACACACACACACACACACACACACACACACACACACACAAAACATGTACAATGCCACAAATATATAAATATATATAATAAATCAATATAATACAATAGAGCAGGAAGAGTACACGTGATAGTCCTAGGCAAAGGTAAAGGCTTTAGTCAGGATAGTGCAGCCACCACAGAATATAAGTGGGCACAGATCCTAAGCCACCATGCACTAAATAAACACCAAGGAGCAAGGCCCGAAGCAGGTCACACAAAAATAAGGCAGCAAGGTCAGGATCACTGGAAAGGGAGTATGGGCAGGAACACTGCAGGCGAACACTGGAACAGGAGGCACAGGACACAGGACCAGGCAGAGACAAGAACACTGGACCATAAGGACATCGGAACACAGGATCAGGATACACGACACAGGAGCAAGGAGTCAGAATCACGGGAACCAGGAAACAGCAGGTACAGGATGAAGGATAGAGGATAATGATCTGACAGGGAGTGAGGGGAGAAACCAGAATATATAGGTGCTAAACAAGGGCCAGGTGTAGTGCTTAACGAAAAGAAATGAGAAACAGTGCCAAACAGAAACAGTGGTGAGTGCGAGTACTGCACGAGGGCATATTAACTAAGGAGTGTCGTGACACCCCCACTGACATCCATAATAAAAAAAATAGGGGTTGCATTGTGTGTGTATTAGAAGATGTAGTATGCTTGTAGTATGTTTATATGTGTAGGCTCTGTAGTGTGCATGTGTGTATGGGGGCTGTAGGGTCTGTTTTTAGAGGATACAGTGTGTATGGTCATACCTCCCAAAATGTCCCGTCTGTAAATCAGACAGGTGGGCAAAGTTTGTATGGGGTATTGCCAGTCACTCTTACATTTTAAATGAGGGTGTAATTGTCCCATTGCCACAAATGTGCCAATCAGATTGGGCGGTCTCATCAATCGCCCAGTAGAATACTTCTCATAGAGGTGCACGGACTAATGATTCTTCAATCGTTCAAGTGGAGTGAACCAATAAGCCCTTTGGTTGTCAGCTTGACTACCAGGTAGGAGTTCCTAAATAGTCCCTAATCAATTCATTAAAGTGCAGATTTCTCTTAAAACAAGAAAAGGGGAAAATGCTGAATTGCATTATCCTTACACCATAAATGAGGGTTTAACCTCTAAATAAATTTGATAAATGGACACCGAAGGTATAGAAGAAATAAAAAAAAATGTAACTTTTAATAGCATGAATAATAGATTATCTAAAAACTGTAAATACATCCATTAATAGTAATATTTTCAAGTGAATCAATAATTATTTGAAATTCCGGTTATCTAACCAACATGAGATGAGCTATTGATTCAATAATTGCCAGGTGTTTCTGAACAGTTCTAAGAATTACTTTGTATAAGGGGAATTAACCCTAAACGTACCAGGAGGTCTTCTATCCAAAAAGGAGAAACAGCAAATATAGAATAAAAAATGAATGAAATAAACTTATTTTAAATTCATGTATTGAATACAAGCTGGAGCACTTGGATATAACAGGATATAATAATTCCAGCAGCAATGTGTTTATGCGTTCTGCTGGACTAGGATACTGTCTGTTAAACTGAACCTGTGTAATAGCGAACAAACACCTAAATGTGATCTATTGGTTAGCTGTGTTAACTACTGCTCAGACATTAAATAGCTTGTCAGAATCTGTAATGATAGAGGTAAGTAACCCCTAGTGCTTAAGCTTCAAAAACAATCCGTTGTTTTCAGTAAAAAACTTTAAAATTTATTTTCACAACATCATCAGTGGTAAAAAATATCAAAAACGTAGTACATAGTATATATATCTGCAAGGTGCAGATAGAGCAGACACTCACTGGGAGTGTAAGGATCACAGATAAAGTGATTAATTGATTCTAGAGAGTTCAAAGCTGCACAAGATATCCCAATAAATGGATGGTATATAAGAACATTCACTGCTCTCTGAAGACTACAAGCCTCTGATGAAGTGACATCAGTCACGAAACGCGTAAGGCATTTTCGGCACCAGCCGCAACTGTACAGAGATCCAGGAGTAAGCAGACCAACATAGAGTGAGACGCACGAGAAGATTTTCAAACCTATCTTCCCGTTTTTTTTTCCCACCGTTACCTCTTGACCGGCCAGAGGCTCAGCGAGGAACCACTCCATTTGGAATTTGCCTATCCCAAAGGACTCTGTAACTATACCCATAGACTTTTTTATGTACACTTTCTAAATATACTATGTACTACGTTTTTGATATTTTTTACCACTGATGATGTTGTGAAAATAAATTTTAAAGTTTTTTACTGAAAACAACGGATTGTTTTTGAAGCTTAAGCACTAGGGGTTACTTACCTCTATCATTACAGATTCTGACAAGCTATTTAATGTCTGAGCAGTAGTTAACACAGCTAACCAATAGATCACATTTAGGTGTTTGTTCGCTATTACACAGGTTCAGTTTAACAGACAGTATCCTAGTCCAGCAGAACGCATAAACACATTGCTGCTGGAATTATTATATCCTGTTATATCCAAGTGCTCCAGCTTGTATTCAATACATGAATTTAAAATAAGTTTATTTCATTCATTTTTTATTCTATATTTGCTGTTTCTCCTTTTTGGATAGAAGACCTCCTGGTACGTTTAGGGTTAATTCCCCTTATACAAAGTTTTACTATTCCAGAGCTCTAATGGGGAGCTCATTTACCAGTTGAGGACTTCTTCTTATCATATTCTTATATTTTAAAACTCTATTGAATTAACCATTTTTTCCACTCATCCAGGGTAGATTTTTCCACCCATATCTATATCACTAGTTCTAAGAATTAGACTTCTAGTCAAGAACCTCATTCCACCTTGGGACCTACCTTTAATCTTCAAAACCAATGACAGAATAGTCATTTGAACTCATTTTATTTTGTCTAATAATTAATCGAACATTAAACACTGATTTCAGTAGTGATCACTTCAGCCTGAATAATCTGTAATCAGGCTTATTTATAAGGAACCAAACATGATATTTCATCAATAACACGTAGTACTTCTGCCTGAGATAGAATTTGTACATAATATTGTTTCATACCAAACAGGAGATTATTCTTCCTTCCTTCTTCCCTGGACAGTCTCTTCTCAATAAAGAAAAATGAACCAAAGGTGGCGGTGAAGTATTGCCTTTAGGAGTGCATTAGAAAAATGTCTACATTCATGATGTGTACCTGATTGTAATTTCTTTCAAAGCAAGGAAATGTGATCCAGCATTTAAGTCTAAGGACATGGATTTTGTTTGCAATTTCCAAAGTCCACTTGTCTCAAGGCTTAATCTTCCATCAAAGTTCACCAGAGGGAAGGCAGCTTCACGGTCTTATTTGATGAAGTGTCAGTAGAGAATATTTGCAGGGCAGCCACTTGGACATCTCAATGGATATGTTTTAAGCATTATAAGCTTCACCTGAAATGCAGCTATGATTCAGTAGGGGAGCTCTCTGCTATGGTGGCAGACCAAGAAATCTTGCAGTATGTTTTTGTATTAATTCCCTCCCTTATCTAAGTTGGCTATCCATAAGTGATGCTGCCATGGTACAATTCTAGGCATAATTTTCTTTTGCTTGCTATTTCTCAGTATTGCTGCCTCTGTGCTGGATTTGACTTCTTTTTGCTTTATAGTAAAGAAAAAAGGAATTAGGGGCACACCCTGAACATGCATTTCTCAGCAATGGTGCTGCCATACAGACCAAAATGTATACACTATATAGATTAAGGAACAGTGCACACATACAAATACAGTTTTAAATTGTATAAGGCTACTTAAAATCACCTAGCTCAGCAAACAAACATGGGGATACAGTTACACCATATGGCAGCATTGTGTTAAGCCCACCACTACTTCACAGTACCCCAATGTCAGAGGGTCCTACACTAATTTAAACATGGGAGGCAAATTAAATAGTGCTAGGGCTAAATTAGCTAAAGTGTATTTAAATATCTTTTGTAGGAGCATTGTGAAATATACAATGCAAAATGTATGTGATAAAAAAAAAAAAAAAAAAAAGACACTTGCTTTTCTTTAAAAATTCTTTATTTTGTTGTGCGAAAGTTTAACATACAGGCTTGTTTTGCCACGACAGCAAATACAGGCATTTTAAGAGGCATAGTACTGTGGCATATAGAAGAACTGCACATTTTTTTATAGTAATAAACAGGCGGATACAGGTTATGTCAGATAATGGAAAACTTATTGCTTTATATGAGATGTGGGAACTTAGAGGAGAGATTACCCATATGCCTTGTTAGCTATGATGCTTAATCATCCAGTCCTGGTGGCTAGGGTGGTGCTAAGCTATAACTGATGCTGTCATGGGAAAGACTGACAGAAAATTACAGTAAAGTATGATTATCTCCTATCATGCTTCCCTCATAAGAAGGTTTCCTTTAGAGGGACATTCCAAAACCACATATACACTACTGCTCCAGTTTCCCTCAAACAACTTGAATAATAGAAAACCAAAACAACAAACAATAGCCTTGTACTATAACTACAGCAATATGTTGTAGAAGTTTTAGGATTTAGAGGGACTCATTAATGCAAATTGACAGTTAACTTGCAATCTTGAAAATTAAGGTAGAGCATTCCCCTTAGTGTCCTCAGGAACCCACTCACTTTGATAATGTATTTAACCCACTGAATCTCATCTAACACAATGATCACTGTTTTTAAGCATTCCCTTCATTGAAGCAGTGAGTGAGAGGCTTGGAGCAGTGGCGTACCTATCACAATCGCAGGGGTCGCCAGTGCTACTGGGTCTGTCACTCCAGGGGGCCCGGTCGCAGCGGCAACCTCTGCGACCGTGGGCCGCCTGCACACCTTCTGTGCCAGTGCACAGCTGCAACGGCACGGGGCCCACGGTTCCAAGGTGTCTGGCAAGAGGGGAAAGCAGTGATGTGCTGCTCTTCTCCTGCCTGTGTGTAGAGTCGCCAAGTGGATGAGCGAGCACTTCCTTTCAGACCGGAACCATGGCGAGCCAAGTACAGGAGTGGTGGGGGGGGGGGGAGGGGGGGAATGGGACATATGGAGCGGGGGAGAGATGGAGGAATAGGACATATGAAGGGGAGGAGGGGAGAGAGGTAGGGAGAAAAGGGACACATGGAGAGGCTGGGGGGAGAGTATGGGACGCATGGAAGGACTGGGAGGAGGGTATGGGACACATTAAACTCAGCATATACTGTGAGTGTGCTCTATGGGGCAGATAACGTGAATAGTCTCAGTTAGTGCGACTCTACAATAATTTAAGCAGTCTGATAGTTAAACATAACACTAATAGAAAAGGAACAAATCATAAGAAAAATACAATGATGACATCAGGGCACGATGTCCTTTGATTATTCTGGCTCATCACCATCCAGATTTCCTGGTGAACCTCTTCTTGAACAAAAGGAGCCACTTGAGTAGGATCCCTTTTAAGACAAGCGTGGAGCTTAACTATCACAGGAGGCAGTGTGGTCAGTCCCAATGCTTGTAAGAAGGATGAGGCCTCGGTGATGTTGGAAAGCCTATGAACTGTTCCTTGCTGGATTACCATTGGGGATCCCCATCTGTAGGCCACTCTGGATTCTTCCAGCCTATTTATTTGTCTTGTTTTAGATTGAGCGTTCTACGCCACAGAAGCAGGGACCTCATAAGGTCAGGGTACAATGTGAGGTATGAGTTCTCGAACAAGTAAGTTGCCTTGTCACAAATAGCTGCTATGATATGCCCCTTATTGTGGAGTGAGGAACAGAGGACTACAACATCCCTTGAGAGGTGCGGTAGGGGACTTTGGGAGATGATATGCCCCATCAAAGGTTATCTTTCTTGCCAGAATATGAAAGTAGTATGTCCTCCATCAGGCGTCACAGGTAATGTGGTAATTCTTCCAGTGGGACTGTATCTGGTATGTCTTGAATTTTAACATGCTGTCGCCTTTAACAGCCTTCCATAGCGGACATTTGTGCATTGATTATCTGTTGGGAGGATTGGACTTTCCTGATGGTGTCCTGCATTGTGGACATGCCCCCACTTATTATTATTATTATTATTATTGCCATTTATATAGCGCCAACAGATTCCGTAGCGCTTTACAATATTTTGAGAGGGGGGGGATGTAACAATAAATAAGACAATTACAAGAAAACTTACAGGAATAATAGGTTGAAGAGGACCCTGCTCAAATGAGCTTACAGTCTATAGGAGGTGGGGTATTAGAAACATTAGGATAGGAAATATCAAGTAGGAGTGAAGCAGAGCTGGAGGAGAGAGCAAAGCACTATTCCATAGGGACAGGTATGTAAGGGAGAGATTACTCTGGGAGGCCATACACTTTCCTGAAGAGATGGGATTTAAGGCCCTTCTTAAATGATTGAAGACTAGGGGAGAGTCTGATGGCAGTAGGCAAGTTATTCCATAGGAGAGGAGCCGCCCGTGAGAAGTCCTGCAAGCGTGAGTTGGCCGTACGGGTGCGAGCAGCGGTCAGGAGGTGGTCGCGGGCAGAGCGGAGGGTACGAGGAGGGGCATACCTCTGGATCAGTGAAGAGATATATGAGGGGCTGGAATTGTTCAGTGCTTTAAATGTATGGGTTAGCACTTTGAATTGACTCCTATAGGATACAGGGAGCCAATGTAAGGACTGGCAGAGGGGCGAGGTGTGAGAGGACCGACTGGATAGGAAAATCAGTCTAGCTGCAGCATTCATTACAGACTGTAGCGGGGCAGTACGGCTTTTGGGGAGACCAATCAGGAGAGGGTTACAGTAATCCATGCGGGAAATTACTAGAGCATGGACAAGCTCCTTGGTAGCATCTTGCGTAAGAAAGGGGCGGATGCGGGCTATGTTTTTGAGTTGGAACCTACAGGACTTGGCAACAAACTGGATGTGAGACTCAAAGGTGAGACCAGAGTCAAGTATGACGCCAAGACAGCGCGCTTGTAGGGATGGACTTATGTGGATATCACTGACTTGAAGGGAGAGTGAGAGAGGAGGATCAGTATTAGGAGGAGGAAAGACAAGGAGTTCAGTTTTAGAGAGGTTAAGTTTGAGAAAGCGTGACGACATCCAGTCAGAGATGGAAGAGAGGCAAGCAGTGACACGTTGCAGGACGGCCGGGGAGAGGTCCGGTGAGGAGAGGTATATCTGAGTGTCATCAGCGTACAGGTGGTAGTTGAATCCAAAAGAGGCAATAAGTTTTCCAAGAGAGGCAGTATAAAGAGAAAATAGAAGGGGACCAAGGACAGAGCCTTGGGGAACTCCAACCGAGACAGGGCGAGGGGAGGAGGCATCCTTGGAAAAGGAGACACTAAATGAGCGTTGGGAGAGATAGGAGGAAAACCAAGAGAGGACAGAGTCACAGAGACCGAGTGATTGAAGAGTTTGAAGGAGGAGAGAATGATCAACTGTGTCAAAGGCAGCAGAGAGGTCAAGGAGAATTAATATGGAGTAGTGACCTTTGGTTTTAGCGGAGATTAGGTCATTAGTCACTTTGATAAGAGTGGTCTCAGTAGAGTGGAGAGGGCGGAAGCCAGACTGAAGAGGGTCAAGGAGAGAGTTGGAATTAAGGAAGTGAGACACACGGGTGAAGACAAGTCTTTCCAAAAGCTTTGATGAGTAAGGGAGCAGGGATATGGGACGATAGTTCGAGGGGGAGGACGGGTCAAGAGATGTTTTTTTCAGGATAGGTATTACAGTGGCATGTTTAAGGTCAGCAGGAACAGTGCCAGAAGAGAGAGAGCAGTTAAAGATGTGTGTTAGGATAGGCACAAGACAAGGGGAGAGAGATCTGATGAGGTGAGATGGGACAGGATCAAGTGGGCAAGTGGTGGGGCGAGAGGAATGGAGAAGTGCAGCCACCTCTTGTTCAGTAGCTGGGGAGAAAGTCTGAAGGGTAGGGAAAGCATGATTTATGTGTTGTTGATGAAGTATGTGAAGTATACTTATATACTTATATGTATACTTATATACTTATATGAAGTATATACTTATATACTTATATGAAGTATGTCCTCATAAGAGGTACGGACTCTGTCCATTACTGCCCGAACATCTTACTCAACTACAGCAATGTCTCCAGTAACTTCTGAATGTCCAGCAGGAGCTTCTGAATATCGTGCATGGTAGCTGGTTCAGTTCCCCCTTGGCATGCAGATGACACTGTAAGCTCTGCCAAGGCTGCAGAGTGAGAGTTTGAAACAACTGGCAGCGAGGCCTTCGGGATCTCTGTTGTCGCCATTTTGTGTTGCGGCTGGCATTGCAGAAAGGAGCTGATGTCCCTGGTGTTGGACATGGTGCCTGATGAATGCCTCTGAGAATGGTGTCCCATGCTTGTTCCTGCCGCCGGAGGATTTAGTAAGGTGGTTTTAGCCGGCCAGCACAGATCTCCCAATTGGGATCCGCTGAGGAAACACTCGAGCCTGGGGAGGATGGGTAAGTGGTAGGCCGCAGACCTGTGCTTCCTTTCATCTGTGGAGTGTGAAAAAAGGGCATCAGTCTGTGAGGTCAGACAACAGGATGAGATGCCGATGTGTGTCACTGCTGTATGGGTCAAAAACACGAGTTATGTGGCAAAGCTGTGCAAACTTCACAGGAGTTCTGAAATATGGCCCTCAACTGCCGGACATTTTAAATCCGGACCTAGATTATTAAAATCCAGGGCCCAGATGCTTCAAACCCAGACCAGGATTTAAAAAATGCACACTATTTCCCAGGGTAGCAGCCAATGAGCAAATAGTTAAAAAAACAAAAACCTTAACAGTGATAACCAAGTGGTGGCTAGCCAGCCACCACATTAAAAAAGTAGTAAAATTATATATATATATATATAAAAAATAAAAAAAAAGCTTTTTGGCATCAATGCCATGCTACGAGTGGGGCATATCTACTAAACCGTAGACTGCAGCAGCTCATAGTAATTAAAAACTAGCAACTGTACAGCCATTGCTGCCCCTTAAAAACCCCTTCAGCCACTTACCTTTCTCCTGCACCGGGCTCCCTCGGCTCTGGGGAATTCTCCTTCCTCTGCCGACGTCAGATTCGAATGCGCATTCGTGGCAAGAGCCGCGCACGCATTCAAACCGCCCATAGGAAAGCATTACTAAATGCTTTCCTATGGACGTCCAGCCTGTCTTCTCGCTGTGATTTTCACAGTGAGAATCGCGGAAGCGCCTCTAGCGGCTGTCAGTGAGACCGCCACTAGAAGCTGGATTAACCCTTAGTGAAACATAGCAGTTTCTCTGAAACTGCTATGTTTTCAGCTGCAGGGTTAAAACTAAAGGGACCTGGCACCCAGACCACTTCATTGAGCTGAAGTGGTCTGGGTGCCTATAGTGGTCCTTTAAGGACTAAGTAAATGTTAAAAAGAATTTTAAAAGTAAGTAGTCAAACCGTTTGAGAACAGTTTGACAACTTACCTGGGGTCTGCTGGGACATGAGGCTGTAGTATGGCATCAGGGCCGGCGCTACCTGTAAGGTACAGAGGGGGGGGGGGGGATAAATTGACAGGGAGGGTGGATAAATGGAAAGGGGGGGATAAATGGACAGGGGGGGATACATTGACAGGCAGGGTGGGGGGAATAAATTGACAGGGAGGGTGGGGGGAATAAATTGAAAGGGGGGGATAAATTGAAAGGGAGGGGAAAGAAATTGACAGGGTGGGGGGGAAGAAATTGACAGGGAGGGGAATTGATGGGGTTGGGAGGGGGTATGAGAGTGGGGAGGGGAGAAGAGAGTGACAACGGGGGAGATGAGAGTGACAAGGGAGGGGGGAGAAGAGAGGGACAAGCAGGGGAGAAGAGAGTGACAAGGGAGGGGGGGCGAAGAGAGGGACAAGGGGGGGAGAAGAGAGTTACAAGGGAGGGGGGAGAGATTGACATCCATCACACACACACACAATGCACCCCTTGCACACAGAAAAACACACAATGCATTACACACACAGACACACACACACACAAGCAATGCAACCCTTACACACGATGCACCCCTTACACACACTGCATCCCGTACATACACAGAAACACACCTTGCAACCCTGGACCCAGACCTTGAGCTGGGTAAAGGGCGTTAAAAAAATGGAGCTGCTTCCCGTTCTCCCAGAACATTGATTTTTGTGACCACAGTTACAAACAGCCTCCAGAGAGCCTGTTCTACACCAGACCAGTGGAGCCAGACTACAGCTAGAGCCCATCATAATCCTCATCTGGTTGTAAGTAGGCAATCTAGTATATTATTCGTGGCACTAATCTCTAATTTACCTCACATTAAAGAAACACTATAGTCCCCAGAACCACTTCAGCTTAATGTAATGGTTCTGGTGTCTATAGCTTGTCCCTGCAGGCCTTTTAATGTAAACACGGCGGTACAGCAGCACTTGCGTTAGTTAACGGCAGTTCATATGGGTGGGGCATTGTGATGTCATATGGGGGGGCGGCAAACTTTACTTTTGCCTAGGGCGGCAAAAATCCTTGCACCGGCCCTGTATGGCATAGGAGCAGTGGTGTGTGTGAGTGGTGCAGTGTGTGTGAAAGGTTCAGTGTGTGTGTGTGTGGGGGGGAGGGATGTAGTGAGTGAATGTGTAGGGTGTGTGTGTGTTTTGGCAGTGTATGTGTGTGTGGGGCAATGTGTGAATCTGTATGGTGTGGGGGCAGTGTATGTGTGTGTGGGGCAATGTGTATATGGGGAGGGCAGTGTGTGGGGGCAATGTATGTATGTGTATGGTGTGTTTGGGGGCAGTGTATTTGTGGGCGGGACGTGTGTGTGTATGGTGTGTGTGGGGGCAGTGTGTGTATGGGGGGGCAGTGTATGTGTATATATGGGTGGGCAGTGTGTGAATATATGGGTGGGCAGTGTGTGTGTGTATATATGGGTGGGCAATGTGTGCAGTGTGTGTATCTATGGGTGGGCAGTGTATGCAGTGTGTGTGTGTATCTATGCGTGGGCAGTGTGTGCATCGTGTGTGTATATGTAGGTGGGCAGTGTGTGCAGTGTGTGTGTATGCATATATGGGTGGGCAGTGTATGCAGTGTGTGTATATGGATGGGCAGTGTATGCAGTGTGTGTGTGTGTATCTATGGGTGGGCAGTGTATGTAGTGTGTGTGTGTGTGGGCAGTGTATGCAGTGTGTGTGTATCTATGGGTGGGCATTGTATGCAGTGTGTGTGTGTGTATCTATGGGTGGGCAGTGTATGTAGTGTGTGTATCTATGGGTGGGCAGTGTCTGTGTGTGTGTGTGTGTGTGTATATTTATGGGTTGAGCAGTGTATGCAGTGTGTGTGTATATGGGTGGGCAGTGTCTGTGTATGTGTATATATATATATATATATATATATACATATATACGGGTGGGCGATGTATGCAGTGTGTGTGTATATATATGGGTGGGCAGTGTGTGTGTATATATGTGTGGGCAATGTGTGTGTATATATGGGTGGGCAGTGTATGCAGTGTGTGTATATATGTGGGCAGTGTATGCAGTGTGTGTGTATATCTGTGGGCAGTGTATGCAGTGTGTGTGTGTGTGTATCTATGGGTGGGCAGTGTATGCAGTCTGTGTGTATCTATCGGTGGGCAGTGTATGTAGTGTGTGTGTGTATCTATGGGTGGGCAGTGTATGCAGTTTGTGTGTATCTATCGGTGGGCAGTGTATGTAGTGTGTGTGTATATATATATGGGTGGGCAGTGTATGTAGTGTGTGTGTGTATATCTATGGGTGGGCAGTGTCTGCAGTGTGTGTGTATATATATATGGGTGGGCAGTGTGTGCGCGTGTATATATGGGTGGGCAATGTATGCGTATATATGGGTGGGCAGTGTGTGCGTATATATGGGTGGGGGGCAGTGTGTGCAGTGTGTGTGTGTATATGGGTTGGCAATGTATATATGGGTGGGCAGTGTATAAATATGGGTGGGGCAGGGTGTGTATATATGGGTGTGCAGTGTATGTGTGTGTGGGGGGCAATGTGTGCAGTGTGTATATATATATATATATATATATGTGTGTGTGTGGGCAGTGTATGTGTATATAGGTGGGCAGTGTGTATGTATATGGGTGGGCAGTGTATGTATATGGGTGGGCAGTGTATGTATATGGGTGGGCAGTGTGTATATATGGGTGGGCAGTGTATGTATATGGTTGGGCAGTGTATGTTTATGGTTGGGCAGTGTATGTATATGGGTGCGCAGTGTGTGTATATGGGGGGCAGTGTGTGTATGGGGGGCAGTGTGTGTGTGGGGGGGGCAGTGTGTGTGGGGGGGCAGTGTGTGTGTGTGGGGGGGCAGTGCGTGTGTGGGGGGGCAGTGCGTGTGTGGGGGGCAGTGTGTGTGGGGGGGCAGAGTGTGTGTATGGGGGCAGTGTGTGTGTGGGGGGCTGTGCGTGTAGGGGGGGCAGTGTGTGCGTGTGGGGGGAGGCAGTGTGTGCGTGTGGGGGGAGGCAGTGTGTGTGTGTGGGGGGGCAGTGTGTGTGGGGGACGACGACAGTGTGTGTGTGGGGGGGGGGGCAGTGTGTGTATGGGCCTGCTTACCTGTACAATCTGATGTTTTCTCCCTCCATCTTCCTCCAGCAGCAGTGGGGCAGACAGGCTCCTCTTCTCACCCTCCATCCATGCTGTGAGTGCTCCGTGTGAGAGGGAAGCAGGGTGTGATGTCACTTTCTGCCCCCCTCCCATCCTCACACAGAGCAGGGAGAGAGAGAGAGAGAGAGAGAGAGAGAGAGAGGAGACCTGGCAGTGAGAGCAAGGAATGCTGCCAGGTCTCACACTGAATAATGGGGGGGAGGTATTTGCAGAGGGTTGATGGGTTGCAGGGGCCCTTCGACTCATTATGGGCCCCTGCAACCTTCTTACAGCACTTTCTTTAACTTCCTTCTGCTGTGGAGATCTCTGATCTCCACAGCAGAAGCATGGCTGTGCTGCCGGGCCCCTGACTGACTCGGGTCCCCGGCCCTCTGTCCATGACCGATCTGCCCGACCAGTAGTCTGCCCCTGTTCAACCCCATTGAATATTAAATAGCTTGCACCCATTGCCCATAGGTGGGGGGAGGATATTCTCATGGGATGGGGCATTACTAACAAAAGGGGCAGCAATTACAGTTTAATAGATATGTCCACACTCCCGACATGGCAGGTTTAAAATGTCATTGGACACCTTGCAACAAGCAAGCGAACAATAATTTACAAACATGCATCCTGCTGTATGCATTCAGTCTCTATGCATTGTGATATCAGTGCTTTGCACATATTCTAAATCCTATACTTTGTGTGGGGGTTAGAATGCAAAAAGCACTGCATTTCAACCGGCACCAAATGCATCTGGCCATTTGGCAAAAATCCAGCCAGGTTTGGCTTTAGTAAATATGAGAATTGCCACCAGCAATTTTACCACATGACAGGAGGCTTCATATTTGCATATCTTTCTTTACTGAAAACTCCAGCAGCATAGAAACATAACAACCAATCAGAAAAAAGTTATGGTGCCCATAAAAGGCCCTGTCTATGACATCACTTCCTCTTTCTTTGCTGCTCCAGCCTACAACAGGTCAGAGTATTATTACCTCTCTGATGTATTTATATATTTTTACTCTACCTTCACTTTATAACTAAATATTTATCCATCTACTGCTCCTTGCTCCCTTTCCCTGTCCCCCTGTCTCCCCATATTCAGTGTGCTACTATCTTTATCTATTTCTGGTCGGGCAGACCGCAGGCGTCACGGCTGTCCGTGCTGTGCTCACCGCGCGGACCTGCCCTGCTAACACTCAGGGGACTGTGTGGGGACGGGTGGAGGGTGGCCGGGCGGTTTTGCTTTCTTCCGCCACGTTTTTCTGCTTACTCGCGGCCGCGAGCGAGTAAGCACTGCTACATGCGGCCGGCGGCCATCTTGGATCTCGCGGCTCGCGAGACCCACGACGGCCGCCTTCCCTGCTCACACGGCGGGGTGCGGGGAATCACCCGATCACCGCTCCATGCATCTGCATTAACCCCTTCAGGGGTCCCCCTCTCTAGGCACTTTCGTTGTTGGTTGAAATAAAACATTTACTTCTCTGCTGTGACTGCCACATGGATTTAACTCTCCCTTAGTGCCTTACACTGGATGATTATGTTGAGCATGCAAACAGTTTAAATGTATTATGGTTCAGTCCATACAATACCACTATTACTATACAAACAATTACTGTGACATATACAGAATCAACTATATCACTGTACCCTTTCAAGGGCATATTGCGTCACTGTACCCTACACAGGGCATATTATATTACATTATTGTACCCTACAGAGGGTCATATTATATTACGGTACCTGACGGTGCGAATTTATGTGGGTGTCCTCTGGGTATTTTTTCATGGCACACCACCCGGGGTGACCCCCCAGATATGCATGCAAGGTCACTGACAGACCATTACCTTTCATGTGGGTGTCCTCTGGGTTACCACGGCACACCACCCGGGGTGAACCCCGATCATATGCACGGAGGCCTACGCCTCAACTTTACCATTGATTACTACAGACATATATGGATGTTTAAACACTGCCTGCCAGTTTTACATTAAAGCAATAGTACCATGCCGGATACGATTTGACGGCAGGATCACTAAGGAAACAGGGTATTACGGTGTACCCTTCATATATGTATATTTACTGTGCCTAGTGTACATATTGAACGTGGGTGTCCTAATTTTTCATGGCACACCACCTGGGGTGACCCCCAGCTATGCATGCAATGCTTGTAAGGTGCCAATAATTATAATATGGGTGTCCTCTGGGTTACCATGGCACACCACCTGGGATGAACCCAGCCGAATAGACATGGGTCCTGCGGCTGCAGACCTTATGGAGACAGGCCCCACGCGCCTATATAATAAGCCTGTATAGTTAAATACCGTGCATACAGCTCTGGCGTACATTTGTGGTGAACCCGGCTAGCCAGACCTACACCACTACCAGTCAATTGCGCCTGCACCGCGGCTCTCAGTAGCCAGATTAAACTAATAGAGGTGACCCCTCTACACTTGGCACGAGTATCCATACTCTCAGACAAACTAAAGCAGGCAATTCAAACCGTTTTACCTGGGTGATCCCCAGTTCTACCAGGAGTCTTGCACCCCTACGTGCTGACCCTCACACATTACTCCCACTGACTACCACTGTCTCCCATCAGGACGGGAACGAGTCATGATAGACACTCTCAACCTTCCCAAGATTTCTAGGCAATGATAAACGCCGCAGTAGCGGCCTCAGTGGAGAAGGTTCTGTTATGAGCTCTGCCCCCACACCGCTTGATGGAGACCTCAGGCCCACAAGCCTTTAAGTCAAAACAGCAAGGGAAGGGCTCCAGCCCCCCTGCCACTAAGGTCAAGGGCAAGACGCCCATCGAACAGACCAAATAGGCGGAACACCGGGAATCCAAACCCCGTCCGCCACAATCTTCCGACAAAGAAGGCTATTACCCACCACGTACTTTGGACATGGTAGATGAGCGACACGAAGACAGCTCACCGTCTGAGGAAGTGGAATGGCAAGACCTACCCCACACTTCCTCGAATTACGTTAGGGAAACCTTACTCTGTGGCGGCGGCTTAGGCAGAGTTAGCAGTAACGGCACTAAACCAGAGTAGCCGAAGACGGAACGTTCCTGGACGAACACTATTGGCTGCGCGACCCTCTGGGGATGGAAGTATGCGCACGTCTCAAGACCGAATACCCCAGACCACTGCTACCAGACAAAGGGGCAGTTGCGCCCGAGCTCAACAACACTGTGGTAGTCTTCATTGCACGCTCGGGGACGAAACCCCGCAATGGTGGGGAGTATGGCCTGAGGTCGACACGCGATAAAGTACTTGATTTACCAGGCTTGATTGCAAGATACTCTATTTGCGGATCTGACACTCAACCAGGGTACGCAACTCAACCCTACCACCTCCAGAGAATGGGCTCGATGCTCGATATGCCTCCTGGGCAACGCAAATGACGCACTATGCGCCAACAGACGCAAATCTGTACTGGTCCGCATCGACAACACGCTATTGGACTTAGGAACGACAAGAATTCGGCCCAAAAGCACAAGGCCTACTATTCGACGTAGTGTTCATTGCAGTACTCAAGAAACACGTGTATTTATTCACCACACTGAATTAAACCCAGACCTCGCTAAAACACACCCCTACGGGGAAAGGTGTTTTTGGGAGGGCTGGTCGGTAACGGAACCGAGCCGCCAGCCGCTTCTGGGCGACAGGTTCCAGATCGTATACACAGTCCTCATATTTCTCCCATCTACCCCATCCGCTTCATCTACCAGTGAGTCAACCTACATAACTAACTGTTTCCAATTTTATGACCGGCAACCTGTCTCTATTTTACAGAATTGGGAGACGACTACCAAAGTCACCTGGGTTCTCCAGACACTACAAGGCTATGTCATAGAGTTTTTATCACAGCCGTTCAGGTTGCCCCTTCACCTCCATTGCGCACGCTAGCGGAACAGGAACACCTCGTGGACAAGGAACTCCGCACCCTCTTCAAGAAGGGCGCAATTCAACATGCACCGGAGGGGAAGGCTTCCTCAGCAAAATTTTCCTGGTCAAGAAGAAGCCAGGAGACTACATCAATGGAACTCCTACGTGGTATACAAACGCTTCAAGTTGGAGGAATTTCGTCTTCTACAGGACCTCCTAAGCGGTAACGACTGGTTTACACATCTGGACCTCAAGGACGCACGCTTGTCAGTACCCGTTGCCCTGGACTGCCGAAGTTTCCTCCGATTCTAATGGTGAGGACAAACATGGCAGTTTACGACTCCGTGGTGCTCGCGAAGCTACTGAAACCAGTGGGGGCACAAATCCGTAAATTTGGGCGTGCGATGCCTCGTATACCTGGAAGACTTGCTGATTCTTTACGAATCCAGGCTACGTTTGCAGACAATTTGTCGTTCACTTTTGGGACTCCATGGGTTTTTTGTAGTACACAGACAAAGATCGCTTCTCCATCTGAATCGGGCCAGTTCCTCGGTTTCGACATCGGCTTGGAGAACTACGTTCCGCGGCGGTCTACGGTAAAGAGCGCCTCTATAAGGATAGCTGTCGGACATGCTCTAAGGTTGGATGCGATTCCTCTCAGGATACTCGCCGGATTGTGGGATTCCTCTCCTCCTCCATACAAGCGATACTCCCTGGCCCACTACACTACAGGGCCATGCAACGACTGATGACGAGATACGTACGCACCGGTCACTCATACGACCACTGGATCCCACTGTCAGCAGAAGTGAGGACGGAATTTCGATGGTGATTGCTTCACATACAAACTTGGATTGGCAAAACGATCTTTGACTCTTCCTTCGGATGCGAGGCGATGGATGAACCCCTACAAACGTGACCCAGCCGTTTCTCCACAATAGCAAGGGTGCTTCTATACACACGCACCCACAAGATATTGCTCCTGCTCATGACACCCCTCGGGCAGGGTCAACCGTGGTTTCCCGGATCGCCTGGAGATGTCTCGCGAAGACCCTCTACTACTCCCTACCTTCCCTCTACTTCCGACGGGACCTCGATGGGAAGCCCACTCCCTTGTCATGGAAGGACAACTGGCACTAGTTGCCTGGACGATTTCAGGGGCTCCTGGTTGGTTCACGACCTATTGCATCAACTAAGACCTCCTATGGGACTCATAGGCTCCCGGCACCAGGAAAGGCTATATTTCTGCCTGGTCGGCCTAGAGTGATTGGTGTGTGGAAAGCGATTCCGATCCCTTTACCGCACCTGTCCCACTGATACTCAACTATCTGTCACACCTGGTCTCGTTGGGTCGGTCATATCGACCCCTCAACGTGATCAGATCCGCCATATCGGCGGCGCACGTTCAGACCAGTAGGTCAAGATACACTGGTTTGTTGACTACTACGGGGTGCCGAATTGTCGAGACCCCGGCACCCAAGTATTCACGCCTCTGGCAGGTGGATGTGGTGCTGAGATTCCTTAGGGAATGGCCGGACAAACCTTGTTTGTCACTGAAAAAACTTTCAGCCAAACTAGCCCTCTTATTATGCCTCGCCTCATTTAGACAGGTGCCGGACGTTAGGGCTTACGATATGGATGGTTTCTCTCTCACACCAGACGGGGTTACCTTTACCATGTCGAGACGAACTAAGTCCGATTCGTCTTCAGTGTCATACCCATACTTTGTGTCAGACGCCACACTATGCGTGGTCAGAACGCTAATGGGGTACACCGATATCTCTACCCCTTCGAACTCATTTGACGGGTCACCTTCTGACATCTCACGTGAACCCTCATGGACCGGTGTCTACCGCAACACTGGCCAGATGGGTCCGCTGGCTATTGTCTTTAGCGGGCGTCGAACCTTGTTTCTGAGCCCACTCGGTCAGGGGAGCGGCGGCCTCACAAGCTTTTTCGGCCGACGCTTCCCTAGCCGACATTATACACTGCACGGACTGAGCGTGAGAGAGTACGTTTAGAACGTTCTATTTCGGCAAACATCTCATGCTTCTTTCAAATTGGTCAATTCAAAGCTTTAAAAATGCAAATATGAAGCCTCCTGTCATGTGGTAAAATTGAAGATTATATTAGCTTTAGTGTACTAATAATCTTAATTTTAGTAATGACAGGAGGCGAATATTTCCCACCCTATAGGATCCGTCCCATGTTTCTCGTGTTAAACAGAATATGTCCTTTATGTTCAGGAAGGTAAGTACGTATGGTTTGTATGTTTGCTACTTAGACCTGTATCTTGTAGGTCTTGTATAGGTTGAATATTAGATATGAACCTTGCATTATGTTGTGTTCATAGATTCTTAAATATCATTGATTTAGAATACATATATATTGATATGTTTCACATTCTAATGTTCGTTGGTATATCAGATGCTTAATGCTTATTGTATGCGGACAAGTTATCACGCCAGAGACCTTTCACCTTTTTCTTGCAGCGTGAACGTCTTCTCATCGAGACAAAGATTCACCTTCCATACCTCTGCATCGCAGAACTACTGGAGTTGGATATTCTAATATGTTGTTGAACTGTTGACGTAATATGATTATGTCTCTTGTTGTTATTTATTGTTTCGCTTCAAAGAAAGAGGAAGAGGTGGTCTGACCGCCAACGAAGATGGCCGCATAGAGCGAGTGCTCCGCACCCCGGCGCTCAAAAACAGCACAGCACCCCGAACACCCCGACATTCCCACCGGACAAGGGGACCGGATGTCCAACCGCAGACCGGCCAAAAAGAGCTCGAAAGAAGCCCTGTCAGTGGCGGACATGCTGTCTGCACAGAGGCCTACAGCGCGTGGGGCGCCTGCGGCCGCGAGCCCTAACTCCAAGGACCCCCTGGACCGGGCCGGAATGGGGAACCCCCCCACAGAGGCAACCTCTAGAGACATACTGCAATCTCTGGCCGAAGTAAAGGGCTACTTAGCCGAAGAAATTAAACGGACGGCGGCTGAAGTGAAGGCCGAAATTGCTGCAATAGGCGCACGCACCAGCCACGTGGAGAAAAAATTAGATGCAGTGGTAGAGGCCCACAACACGGCGGCAACCCTCACAAACAAGCTCATGAACGAACTAGAGCTGGAATTGGAAGACATTTCAAATAGATCACGGCGGAATAATTTGCGTGTCCGAGGCCTGCCGGAATCCATTGAGGAAGCAGACCTCGAAAAGACCCTGATTGACTGCTTCAAACAAACCATGCCTGCTATACCCAACCACCTTTGGGTAGTGGATCGTGTCCACAGGGCGCTCAGGGTCCAGGGACCGAAAAACAGCCCGCCAAGAGATGTCATTATGCGGCTGCATTTTTACAAGACCAAGGAGGCCATACTGCGTCACAGCAGAACCCAGGCCTACGAGCCAGAAGGACATACCGTCCAGATTTATCAGGACATTGCACCAGCCACCCTCCTCCGGAGAAAAGCATGGAAGCCGGTCACGGACATGCTAAGGACCAGTGGAATCCGATTTGCGTGGGGATATCCCTTTAAAATCCTCGTCTTCAATGGCCCGAAACCGGTCGTCATTCACCCAGCGATGAATATTCCCGCCTTTTTCGCAGACTTGGGCATGGAGCTTCCACCGGACTTTCAAGCCCCGCCAGCCACCATGGACACCCTCGCCCTGATTGAGGACACTGAGGAGACACGCTGATGAAGGAGAGCTCTGCCAGGAGACACCGGTGCTGGCCCGGGACCGGGCGCAGGGACCACACGCAAGTTATAACCAGCTATCTAACACCCATTGTTTTTACCCACTAGGGACTTCTGAATAGTTAATAACGCAAATACCATATGCACGTTTTTTATTAAGTTTAAGTTAACGGACTTTGGGTTGCACATACTGAAATATGACCCGCTAATGTGATGTGTGGGGTTCGGGGCGGGAGGGAGGGGGGAATGAAATGCTTCACTGTAATGTATCAGGAGGTGCTCAGCTATAGACCGCAGTGGCAGGGGACTAGGACGTACGTGTCTGGGATATATAGGGTGGGGAGGGGAATATCGAGAGATGGGGGGTGAAGGGTGGGGGGAATTGAGTAGTTGACCACATGCCACGGGGTGCACCCAGAATGACACCCGGTTAGGGCCTCCCAGGTGGTGCAGAGCGGGTGGGGAACCCTGGCGCTGGACATGGTCCTCCCAATGACCTCCTGACCGAGCTTTCCCCCAAAATAATAATAAAAAATAAATAAAAAAAAGGAATAATAAAAAAAAGCCATATTGCGGCCCGGAGCCTCCTCGAAATAATCGGCCATAAGCAGCCACACCCAACCCTGTCCCAAGCTAAGGCACAGCGCCATCCGGGCTACTGCTCGAATGGAGATGACCCAACTCACTAGCCCCCCGCGGTACAAATACTCGAGAGATATTGCCCGCCCAGCCGTAGCAGCACTATGGTCCACTGACGATGGACCCCAGGAGAAACAGGCGAACTCCATAGTATGTGAGCAGCGAATACACTCTGCAAGCAGTGGGATCTTTGGTTACCCAGTCCCCCCCCCACCCCCCAGTGTGCCCTAATGGATCGGGATCCGTAAAGCCTTCCTACCTGAGCGTTGCCGGGGTGCTCTGCGGCTGAGTTTCCCCCCCGCCAGAGGTGATTCCCTCGGTGCGGTGGATGCCCACCCCCAGATCTCCCAGCGAACCGTAAGACCTGGAGGACTCACGGTACCGATAAGACCTAATTATTTGTACCAGTTTAACATTGTACAGTTAATTGTTAAGTTTTTAATTTGTGTATATAACTGCTGATTGATCTTAACTTCTTTTCTTCTTAAGGGGAACAGAGACTTCCCTTTGACCTACCATATCTCCCCCCCCCCCCTTTCCCTACCCTACACCTACTCCGTGAAACAACCCAGAGGGCCTGCTGCCGGGGGCCACAGACCTTCCCGACCCACCCTCCTTAGACAGGTGGTCGCACCACATCGGACAGACAAGGTACGCTGACACCACAACATCACTATGGAACTAAAAATCACCTCACTTAATGTCAACGGGCTTAACAGCCCAAACAAACTGAGACTTCTCTTCCGTGAACTTAGAAGACAGAAAACAGAGATAGCCTTTATACAGGAATCACACCTGCCTTGCACAGCTAAGACACAACTAACCAACCACCTATATACCAGGGCATATACATCCAGGGCACTATGTAAGAGGAACGTTGTTGACATTCTTATACACAAAAAATGTCCGCTAAACATCACTAAGGTGCATAGTGACACAGAGGGCCGGTACGTGATCCTGTCGGGTACGCTTCATGTAAGCACATACCATCTGATCAATGTCTACGCCCCTAACACCCCGTGCAAGGAATTTTGGTCCACTCTAGAGGCATTGATCCAACAGCTTCCCAGAGGGATCTTAATCTTAGGAGGGGACCTCAATGCAACGCCGTGCCCTGCCTCAGATCGTGGAGGGGGGCGTCACCTCCCTAGGTCACAGAATAGAGGGGGACAAGACAGACTCTTACACACATTCAGGAACCATACAGGCCTACTAGACCCCTGGAGGATCCAGCACCCGAGCGAGCGAGATTATACATTCTATTCAGCGGCCCATGCCACCTACTCCAGAATAGATCTATTCCTAGTCAACCAGCTAGCCATGCCAACCGTTAAGACCTCGGAGATAAACCTAATATCCTGGTCCGATCATACGGACATCGCACTCACACTCACAATGCCAGGCCCACGCGCCCCATGGAAGTGGAGACTAAACGCCTCCTTACTTAAAAAAACCCAGATAAAAGAAGCCATACAACAAGACATAACTCGCTATTTCCAGGAAAACTGCTCCCCCGAGATATCTCCCACGACGTTATGGGCAGCCCATAAACCGGTGATTAGGGGGATCTTGATTAGGACGGCCACATTCATAAAAAAAGAAAAAAACAAACAGCTTTTAACCCTCCAAAAACTACTCAGAAAAACTGAAATGCAACACAAACAGCAGGCGACTCCTCGCTCCGCTGGGGAACTGACCGACCTTAGAAGACAAATTAGGGAATTAATGCTGGACGAGGTGAGCAGGGACATGATCCACGCAAAACGTCTATTTTATGAAAAATCAAATAAAATGGACACGTTACTAGCAAGGGCTCTCAGACCCAAACGGACAGTCACTAACATCACGTCCATTAAAGATGCGCAGGGACAAATCCTAAACAGCCCCACTGATATTAATCGGGAATTCACTAAATTTTTCACCCAGATCTATAATCACTCCCCAGCACTCACACCCGACAACGACACATACATGGCTCAAATTAACGACTTCCTACAGAGTGCCAAATTACCGCACCTACCGGCAGAGGCCACAGCCCATTTAGGGGAGCCTATCGAAATCGCTGAAATCAGCAGGGCTATAGCGGACCTCAAAGGGGGAAAAGCCCCAGGTCCGGATGGTTTTGATGGTTCATATTATAAAACTTTTAGGGACCAACTGATACCCCACATGGCCGCAATGTACAAAGCCTGGACTGACGGGGACTCACCTAACGCTGACTTGACTACGGCAGACATAGCCCTCATCCCCAAACCGGACAGAGACAACACTAATGTAGCACATTACCGCCCTATATCCCTCATCAACTTCGACTTAAAAGTGTACGCAAAGATCCTGGCCATCAGACTCAACTCGGTACTAGCTGGACTCGTACACGCCGATCAGGTGGGTTTTGTCCCGACCAGGCAGCTCTACGAAAACACAAGACGAGCGGTGGACCTGATCTGGTGGGCAAACAGGACACAAAAGCCTTCTCTGGTCCTCTCTCTGGACGCAGAGAAGGCTTTCGACAGAATCCAATGGCCTTATATGTTCGCAGTACTAGAAAAGCTGCAGCTGCCCCCCATGTTTGTAAAGGCCACCCGAGCGCTCTATGCGGCCCCTAGAGCCCAAATCTCACTCCCCGGTACGGGCCCTCGGCCCTTTGACCTCAAAAACGGTACCCGTCAGGGTTGCCCCCTCTCCCCCCTCCTGTTCATACTGGCACTTGAACCCTTACTGCACCTGTTCAGAACGGAGAGGGGAATTGGGGGCATCAAAATCGCGGCTGAGGAGTTTAAAATTTCGGCCTATGCGGACGACGTGTTGCTCACCATTACAGACCCCACAAAATCGGTCCCACATCTTCTCCGCATTCTACGCGCATACCAACTAGTATCTGGATTTAAAATAAACATAGAAAAGTCGGTGGGCATGCCTCTGGGCCTCTCTGAAGACGAGATCCGGTGGCTGCGCCGTATGACCGACCTGAAAATCAGTACACAAGCCATCAAATACTTGGGAGTCAAACTCACGCCAAACTACTCTGAATTATATGCCGAGAACCACTAAAGGTTGCTAACCACCCTACGACAGGACCTAGACAGATGGCATGACAAACCTCTCGTGGCTGGGTAGGCTGCACACTATCAAGATGAACCTCATGCCGCGACTGCTGTTCCTTTTCCAGGCGTTGCCGGTAGCAGTATCCAAAAACAATTTACAATCGCTCCAAACAGCAATAGACAACTTCGTCTGGGCCGGGAAAAGACACCGAGTAGCACGGCACACAATGTACACACCCAAGAGCAAAGGGGGTCTGGGCCTTCCAAACCTCCACCTATATTACCTCTCAGCCCACCCAGCTCAAATAATCGAGTGGCACTCGCCACCAGATAGACACAGATGGGTTGACATAGAAACGCTCCTTATGAGAACTGACCTACCGCAATTTTGGATATGGGTCCCAAAAGCTGACCGCCCCGACCTGCACACCACCTGCCCGGCCATCCTAAACTTTATCAGAGTCTGGAATGCCACGGCTCATAAACACGCACTTACCTGCCCCACATCACCCCTGACTCCATATCTCCGAAATAAAGCGTTCCCACCGGGAATGTCCCCGAGGGACTTTGGGGGTCTGGAGGACACGGGTGTCCAACGCTACTGCCACCTGTTCCAGGCAGATGCTTTCCGCACATTCGAAAACTTGAAAACCCTGGCCCCGCTCGCCTCAAAAGATTACTTCCGATATATCCAGCTTAGGGACTTTGCCAAAACACCCGCAGTAGCACAGGCGGCTAGACTCAAGCCCACTTTTTTTTAAACACTCTGTATGGCTGACGGACCACGTGCCAGCCTTATCACACGCCTTTATGTCCAGTTAAGCGCACCTACAAAAGACACCCAGACACCTTCTTACATACTGCAATGGGAAGCTGACCTCCAACAGACACTAGAGGGCGGGGAGTGGCAGGACATCTGGGAGACTGCAGCCAAATCCTCAATATGTGTTGTACACCAAGAACAGTGTTACAAGACACTCATGAGGTGGTACACGACCCCTGTGAAACTGCACAGAATGGGCAAGACCCCCACAGGCACATGCTGGAGAGGATGCGGGGAAAAGGGGACTTACTTGCACATGTGGTGGACATGTCCGAAACTTACCTGTTACTGGGATGATGTGGCCAGACTCCTGACAATGATACTCAAAAAACCAATTCGACCAGATCCCTGGACATTTCTTATAGCCAAACCAATAGACACTATACCCAACAAAGAACAGAAGCTCCTAAACAAAATAAACCTAGCAGCCAGGAGGGCCTTAGCACTGATGTGGCTCCAAGCAGATACCCCACACATGGATAAGGTAATACAAAACATCAAAGAAGCCTGTCTCATGGACAAACTGACAGCTCAGGTACGAGACACGTACCCACGCTTTCTCAGTGTGGGAACCCTGGGTGGAATACACTGACTCACAAAGAACAATATAATCCCCTCTTCCCTTCCCTCCCCCCCGGCAGCAGAGTCCCCTCCTTCCCTAGAAGGGTGCATCTCCCGCCGCCCATACACAGGCCTTCCTCACCACCACCTGCTCGAGAACACTCCCATATCTCTAGCTGTGGGCCCCCTACAGCAAGAACCCAGCCCGCAAACCCACTTAACCAACAGCGTGTGGAGTAAGGGTGCTTAACATCTCAGCAAACTGAACAGCCCAGGAGGCCCTTCTTTTCATTTCCTGCTACTCCTCCAAACCTACTTTCTCTACTTAACACTGACCAACAGATGTGTAATGAGCACATGTATAACATTGTTTGAATTTCTAAATGTCAAAAATGTCAGATGATGAGAGCAATGGTCGGCATACATACAAACCGACCGAGATGTCACCCACACTATAGTCTGCATTGGCTTCTGTGTAAGCCCTGAAACTCTGACTTGTAAGAGCAAAAATGTATACGCAAAGGACGGTTTCTGCGCAAACCGGTAAAAATGTACAAGACGTGTTTTCTCATTGTCTGCCAAACCTTAAATAAAGAATTTAAAAAAAAAAAGAAAGAGGAAGTGATGTCATAGACAGGGCCTTTTATGGGCACCATAACTTTTTTATGATTGGTTGTTAAGTTTCTATGCTGCTGGAGTTTTCAGTAAAGATAGATATGCAAATATTCGCCTCCTGTCATTACTACAATTAAGATTATTAGTACACTAAAGCTAATATAAACTTCATTTTTTTCTGGACTTCTGGACAAAATAGGGTGCTTAGTGAATTACCCATCAAGACATGATTTTTTTGAAGGAAAAAAAAAAAGTAAACAAGAACCCTATAGGGTCAGGACACAAAAAATTTATTTCTGACCCTATGGTGCTAAAAACACTATCAAGCTCCCCTGACCCCCTAAATATAGTAAAATCTTACCTTTATTCCCGTTTGCTAGTGCTGGCTCTACCAGACTACATAATATTAGTTTTGTGGGTCTGCAATGGTTGTGAATATGATAATTTCCAGTTTTATATATGGCCTCTAATAAATAGGTCTCTTCTGACCCTTGTTGTAACAGCACATCTGACCATTGTTTTAGCAGCACATCCTTGACTCATAAAGAACAGAAGAAACCTAATATTTTAAATCAGACCCCTCAATAAAACAAGGCATTTCAGGAGAATAGTAAAGGAAGAACACCAAACGTCATGGCATGGAACATTTTAATAATGTAAAGTTGGAGTTGGTAAATATGCCAGCAATTATGCCTTTATCAGTCTTTTAAGATTATGGTTGGTTTTCTTCTTTGCTGCGATCTGTTGCCTTGTATTTTCCTTCTTTCTCCAGCTTTTTCTTTTGATTTTTAACTGCTTCCAATCGCATAAACTGTGGTATAAAAAATTATCATGAGTATCATGGATGCATGTGTAGTGCAGAATGTATTACACTTTTTAAAAATATTAAATGCACTGCAAATAAATTCCTAGATCCTCACACACATAACCTAAGCATATATCATCCCCTGGTGTTCTCTATTAAAATGTCCCTCACCGTTTTGGTCCTGTGCAGACACTCATTGAAGTCTTCATATTCCAGCTTGCACTCCTTACGTGCCCGGATCTGCCCAATGCCACTGGTACATTCCACCCACTCCTTTTCAAAGGCGTGGCACCTTGCAGCTTGACGGTATGGCTGTTTTCCACTCTGAAGCAAGAGCCATTTGTCTACATCGATCCCCAGCTTGCCTTGTACATCAATAAACGGCATGGCTAGTGGAAGAAAGGAGGGGGATATATTTCATATGGATGAATGGTCTTGGCAGCCCATACTCATACATTCTGAGATATTGTAATGTGGTTCCTTGTTCCATTAACTGCTAGCAGCATACTGTGACATTATTCAGGTGCAAACATCAAACATGTCTCATATCACTAAGTATAATCAATACAATATATACATATGCACACATACGTGCTAGTGTACACACACACACACACTTCACCAATTAAGTTGCATTTTCAGGTTTTACCTAAATTTCTACATTTTCTTAACCGTTACTGAAAAGAGTAATTTTTATTAAAGACAGCACTCTACGTAATATCAATTTACTGAATAATTGCAGCAAACAAAATCATGTAAACAGAGATAATGGCATAATTTATATCTGTGAAACATTCCTCCTCTAACTTTCACCCCTACAGTAGGTCACCACAATATAATATTTGAGTATTTAATTAAGACAAACCTATGTGAAATACAGTACTCCTATTTACTGTGTTGGAATTTTATTGAAATTAACGAAAGGCAGCGCTTCCACCATTATGTTTTGTAAATTCCCACAGACGTCACTAGCAACAGCAATAGGAAACAGGCATCTTTTGTGCATCACAAGTTTTTGGTGAATGGAGGATCCTAAATGAATGCCAATAAGTGGCAATATTGTCTTATGGGATAACATATGCAGTGTAGCAAAGAAACTTACCTGTGAAGAGGCAGCAAAGAAAGAGAAGGAACCTTCAACAGAAATGACTTTGATAGGCAATGCTAATTATCTCTGTTCCAGTCAGATGGTTCTCATAGAGAAGCTATGAGTGCCAATCACATGTGTGGCAATGACCACAATCTGCCAATCCAACACTTCTCTGTGAGAAACATTAGCCATATTTGACATCAGCATGTTGTGGGTACTGACACCAAATTCAGATCTTATGGAATTAGTTTTAAATCTTTGTCCCTCGAATTTAGGACAATGTCCTCTTGTTGTTGTAGTTTTCTCCTCCATGACTGTATAGATTCCCTTTTCAGACAAATGTAAAGATTATCATTTCTTAAAAACAACTGTGTTTTATACTTAAAAAAATAAAAAAATAAAAAAAAAAAGCAGCATCTATTCACCAAAACACTACATTAGTTTGTATTGGTTTTGGTGCAAAGAGTGCCACCTTTAAAGATTATTTGAAGATATTAAGGGGTTAAACACAGTAGCCCCTCTTTTCCACTCTATAAAACAATTGCTATTATAAAGAGAAAATTTTCATTTTTATAAAGATGCTAATTTGTACCCTCCTGGCTGTGTAGAGGCAAGGTGCTCTTGTACTTGATCCCTGGTGTTATTGTACCAATGTCTTGATTTACCATGACACAGAACATGAGTTTTTCCCACTCCATTTGCATGCTTGTGCTCATTCACTTCTTTCCATTGTTGTCAATCAGGATGTCACGTGGGATGTGAGGAGTGATGAAAGCTTTCACCGACATTGCGTCACTCAGAAAAAGCCTGGTTCCACTAACCTAATGCTGAAGGCCTCCCAGTGGATCTCCCTCATCACTACTAATGCCAACAATACTGGGCAGCCATGAGAGAAGAGGGAGGATGTTGCACTGTTAATGCCTATAGCTTTGGCATGAGATGTTCTGACAAGTAGACAATCACATGCAAAAATGGTAAATTGGAAAACTCACAGCTCCCTCCAACAGAGAGAAGGAATTGTGGGAAATATAACAAACCTCAATCCCAGGTCTAGGCTTGACCCGTAAAAAAATTGAAAGGAAATGCACAAAACTGGACACCTGGTCCAGAGATAATCGAATGGAGACCATCAATAAGTGAATGAATGGTTTAGCATAGGAAGATTTCAATTGGTTAATTTATCTTCATGGATAGTAGTGTGTTTACTACCTTTCCGTTCTACCATTTTCCATATCCTCCTTTAGCCACTGCTTAGCTACACTGTTTTAACACAGATTTATATTTGTCCTCATTGTATCTAATTTTCTAATAAAGTTATATCAAATATTTTTTTCACCCCTCCATCCCATTCGCCCTGGACCAGGTGTCCAGTTTCGTGTAGCACTCTGTCTAAATACATCGTTGGTACACAGATAAACCCCTGAATGTGCCTTAAAATGTATTTCACCTCAGAATGACCTAATTAGGCCATCAGATCCACTGTAGACAGTTGACAAGTTAAATGTCTCATTGTGATTTACAAGAGTTTTTATGAGACTGTAACTGGTGCCTGGTGGACCCCAGGTAAGTTATCAAACTGTTGTTAAATGTTTTACTTATCCTGGGAGGGCACAAGGGCACTGCTGCCACCACAACCACTACAGTTGGCTGTAGTGGCTATGGTGCTTGTAGAGATTATGTTAAAGGACACTCTAGGCTCTGCAAGCACCACATCTCAATTAAGTAGTTAAAATGGCTGGAGTCTGCTTGCACCTCATGAGGCAGGCAATACCCCAGAGGACCTGCCTTGCAAAAACTCTTCACTGAACTCCATTGGGAAGTCTGTAATTGGACAGCCGTAGAAAATCTGGAAGGGGTGGGTTTGCAAAGGCTTCACGCAAAAGATCTGCAAACTGCATAGATATACCCATAATAAATGCATGCATGAATATTTTCATTTGGGGTATATATTCTAAACAGTGAGATATATATATCTATATATATAAAATTTATTTTATGTGGGCAGTGAAGTGTAACTTTAATGGTATACAAGAGTTTGCAGCAGCCTGTGTGCTGCTCAGATTAGGGAGGAAGTATTAGCCTGAGTAGCAAAGGGCAGTAGTAATCAGAGAGGCTCAGGCACCCATTGTTGGTATGAATTGGTATGGCTAACAAAGAGTGTAATCTTTGCCTTAGGTATACTTGGGCTGGGCTGTGTCCAGCTAGGAACACTGATTCAGCATTAACCCCTTAAGGACCAAACTTCTGGAATAAAAGGGAATCATGACATGTCACGTGTCCTTAAGTGGTTAAACTACCTGAAAATGGTTTGACTTTGAATAGAGCTATAAGTCAGGGGTCTCCAAACAGCATAACCAATTCAATAACATTAAATAGTTATAGTACCTAAAGTGTCCCTTTAAACTTTCTGCAAAGATGTAGAACTTTGCTCTGTGAGCTCAGCCTAAGTTGAGTATGCAAACTTGGACAAATTTAATGTAAACTAGATTTGTGAACAACTTCCTTTCAGGTGAGAACATATCATTTGATTCTCAACCTATGTCAAATCAAAATGAATCAAATTGTTTATCTATAGACTGATAGGCAAATGATTTGTTCGGTGCACGTAAAAGGGCTACCTGATTAAGTGCTCTTGGAGGCTGCCTTAGATGCGCAGTCATTTTTAACAAATCACTAATTTTTAATCCACTCTCATAGTGCAGTGGTTTTTCAGGGTGCTCTATGCAACATTGACTTTGCAATAACGTAAAGTAGTGATAGTGCTTTAAAAGGTTACTCCAAGCACAATAACCATTTCAGTGATTTGAAGTGGTCATGGTGCCTGGAGTCTGTACGTGCAGAGTTTAACCCTTTGGCTGCTAATGTTGTAACTCTACCTCTGACATCATGGGGTGTCAGCCAGCCTGGCTCTTGTCAATTCTGTGGCATTTATTATATTTTTTGCAGAGAGTGGCACGCATTGGCTAAGAATGGTGAACTTACGTTTAACAACTGGATTGGCTTCAGGCTTCTGCAGCTCTGTAGAAGCCAGAAGCTTGTCACTGACCATTCCAGGAATTTAGTGGTGACCGAGGTAAGACTCTTTGCCCCAATACTAGGCAACCAGGCTAGGGTACTCCAGAGGGCTGTAGTGGTTATGATGCTTGGAATAACCCTTTAAGCTTCAAAATGCATGCAATTTAACTATGTCATTGATAGGCCCCTTTTAAGTGTCCCTCAGAAAAGGCAAAACAAAATTTTTCACATCTTGTTTATATCACTATATTAATTTACTCAACTCTGGGAAATCCCTTGGCTGCCCAAACCAATTGCAACAAGTACTTGAGTGGATAGCTCAATAGCCAATAAGATAATGTGCTCATGACTGCTCTCAGGGCTAGTATCATACATGTCATCTGCCAACTCACCTTGCACAGGTAACACTTAAGTGCCATTAGTCACACATCTCTAGGGTAGACCAATCCAAGTGTCTTAAAGGACCACTATAGTGCCAGGAAAACAAACTAGTTTTCCTGGCACTGTAGGGTCTTTAGGTCCCCCCCCCCCCCCCCTCCACCCTCAGGGTCCTACTCCTGCTGGGCTGAAGGGAGAGAAAGGGGTTAAACACTTACCTTTCTTCAGCGCCGGGCTCCCTCGGCGCTGGGGAAATCTCCTCCCTCTTCCGATGTCAGCGCTGAATGCGCATGCGCGCATTGAGCTGAAGTTGTCTGGGTGCCTATAGTGGTCCTTTAATGCATGCATGGGAGTTAGTGACTGTAGGCATTTGCATAGTATCAGCAGGAATTTGTATGCAAAAGAACACTAAAGCGTTAGAAGACTTAACCCAGCAATGTGAAAGACTGCAACGCTTTACATTGCAGGGTTAAAAATAAAGGACCCCTGCACCCAGTCCACTCTGTTGGATAGAAGTGACCTGAGTGACTTTAATGGTCCTTGAAGGGATTGTCAGGGTTATTCGCTATACTCCCTTATGTACTAAAATCCTACACTAGATCCAGAAAATATCTCCAACCCATCTATACTAACAGTTTAGCTAATTCGGATTTCAATGTGTTTCCGTTCGGAGTTTAGTGAATAATTCCCTGTTTTCGGATATACTTTCATTTATATCATTTTTTTTATGACAGGTCAATGTTAGGTTTACATAGAACACAGCTCACATGACTTTTCTACCTCCATTACAACAGTGACCTCAATATTTCAGGATACAATGCAGCCTGGCATTCACATCAACCCATCATTCCCACACAGAAATTGAAACCAGACATTTTTTTTTTGCAAACGTGATCTAGAAAAAAGGTCGGACAAATCGGTCATATTTTCACCTGCAGAGCTCCAGACGTCCTCGGCTCTCGCTCCCTCGCGACACTAGGTTTGCCGTAAAGCATACGTTAACGTATTGAAGCCGACAGCCACCATATTTGATTCGGGTAGATGTATAAAATGTGTGCCGAGACTTATCACTTCTCCTTTAATGGCTACCTAATAACACGTTTTATCTAATAACACCATATTATTCACGTGAAGAGTACAGTGGAGATTAAAAGAAAAAAAAACATCATATGAATGCAATAACCCTGCCAAAACTAAAGATGTCTTCCAACTTTACTAGAGATTCTTCAAAAGAGAGCAAATATCTCCCCCTAGTGGGTGGAGGTAGACACATACATATATAGACACCTGGTATGTCTTGGGAAGTTATGTAGAGTTAATGAACAATTGGAAATTGACTGAACTATACTTTTATTTTGTTGACAGGCAAGAAAGAGGTTGTGGAACGTTTTCAATATATTTGTGTGTTACCAGTTCCCTTTTATATGACAGCATTTGTTTAGTTGCCTGTTTCTCTTGTTTCACCTTACCTTTAGCACACTTTACGAAAACAATATGCAGAAAGTGTTCTTGAGATATATATATATATATATATATATATATATATATATATATATTAATATTAAAATACACTTAGACAGTGTATGTGTATGTATGTGTAAGTGTGTGTGTGTGTGTGTATATATATATATATATATATATATATATATATAGTTAGATCATATATATAGTATATATATATGATATAAGTATATATTATTTGATTTTACACAGTTTTAAAACTTTTTACAGGCAGCAGGGGGACTACCTGTCATTCCAGGAACTCCCCCTGCTGGCACAGCTATTCCGTCCATGTGATCGTGAGGTCCTCGCAAGGACCTCGTGATCACATGGTCCAGGAGGGCCGGATCAGCAGCAGGGGGACTCCCTGGGATGTAAGGTAAGTCCCCCCATCGCGATCACCGGCGTGGGATTGCTGGCGAGCAGGTAAGTGGGAAGGATGGCGTGGACGTGCTATGCCGCTCGCCAGCATTTAGAGCTGGGTCCCCAAGGACAGAATAGCACGCCCGCCGTCATTAAGGGGTTAAGGATGGAGGCAATTGTCCAAGTTCTGAACCAAAACAAAAGCTTGAATTTGAGTTATATGTTTGTTCAACCATAATTAACCTCTTTTATGTTAAGTGCAACAACACTAATTACATATATTAATAACAAAATACACTTAGAATTAATGAATTATTTATATATATATATTTGTGGTTGTATACAATAAGCCGAGTTATAGTTATGGTGGTGTAAGTTGTTATGGGCAAATGCAAATATTGTATTTCTCAAACTGTGTACTTTGTCTTTAAGAGATATTGCAAACTGGCGAGGTGTTAGAAATGGAACATATTGTTTTTCATACATGTTTCTTTAAACAATAACCTTTTTCCTACTTTCCGTTCATAATATGTTTACGCCATTTTGTCTCAGACGAAATACAATAGCAATAATGCATAAACAAGCTTCAAGGCTATGCTACGACTCTTTCTGTACATAATATACTGCGGTAACCCTAAATAGATAAAGATGTTCAGACTTTAAGGTGCCATCTTGTCCCAAGTCAGGGAATTTCCAATGACGTGTGTACCTTTTCATTTTAGTTATGGCCTTGTATTTTTGCCAAGTTAACCCCGGCAGGACGGAGTCAATAGTACACGTTCTGATCAAAACAAAACGTAAACAAAAACTGGAATTTGCGCTATATGTCTGTTCAATCGTAATTCACCTCTTTCATATTAAATGCACCCCCCCTTATTATATATAATTTTGTTCAGGAGAAACAGGGCTTTCATTTCATATCAAATATTTATATACGAAACATAATTTATTATGAATAAAATGTAAAAAACTGTGAGAAATTTTAAATTTTTTTTTTTTTAAATTGTAGTTCCGCCTCACATTGTAGCTGTAAATGTCATAATACTGTTAGGATTTACTGCACAAAAATGCACATATTTGTAATCAGCGATGTCTCACGAGTACAACAGTACCCCCCATTAACAGGTTTTATGGTGTTTTGGAAAGTTACAGGGTAAAATATAGAACGTTCCATTTTCATTTGAAATTTGCCAGATCAGTAATGTTACCTTTGAGACGGTGTGGTAGCCCAGGAATGAGAATTACCCCCATAATGGCATACCATTTGAAAAAGTAGACAACCCAAGGTATTGAACGTGGGGTATGTTTAGTCTTTTTTTAGTAGCCACTTAGTCACAAACACTGGCCAAAGTTAGCGTTCATATTTGGTTTTGTGTGAAAAAAGCAAAAAACTAATATTTGGCCAGTGTTTGTGACTAAGTGGCTACTAAAAATGACTGGACATACCCCATTTGCAATACCTTGGGTTGTCTACTTTTGCAAATGGTATGCCATCATGGGGGTAATTCTTATTCCTGGGCTACCATACAGTCTCAAAGGCAACATAACTAATCTGGCAAATTTCAATGTCATAAAAATGAAATGCAAGCCTTATATGTGACTCTCTAACTTTCCAAAACACCATAAAACCTGTACATGGGGGGTAATGTTATTTTCGGGAGACTTCACTAAACACAAATATTAGTGTTTTAAAACAGTAAAACATATTACAACAATAATATAGTCCATAAAAGTGACGTTTGTTTGTAAAAAATGCAAAAAACGTCACTTTTACTTAAAATATCATCGTTGTAATACAATTTACCAGTTTTAAACACTAATATTTGAGTTCAGCGAAGTCTCCCGAGTAAAACAGTACCCCCTATGTACAGGTTTTATGGTGTCTTGGAGAGTTACAGGGTCAAATATAGTGCTTGCGAATTAAATTCTCTGCACTTTCTCCCTGTGTTGTCAGGCATGTCAATCAAATTTTAATTAATCAAATCACATAATTATGTTAAAAGATTACTTAAATATACATGTAGAATTTTAATATATACATGCATTTATAGGTATTTAAATTCTACGTGTATACTAATGTAATCTTTTATGTAATTATATGTATTTATCTCTATATATATATATGTGCGGTTATTTGTATTTTTTTATATAGATAGATATATATAGAATGTCATTCTAAGTGTATTTTGTTACCAATATATATATATTAATAACAAAATACAGTTAGAATGAAATGACATATGAATATATAATTTATTTTAAATTTTGTTTCAATATTTTATTTATTTATTTTATTATTTTATTTATTTATTATTGTAATTATACATATATATATATATATGTGTATATATCTATTATATATATAATATATATATACATATTATATATATGTAACGTCATTCTAAGTGTATTTTAATACTGATATATGTACTTATATTAATATTAAAATACATTACGTATGACGTTACATATATATATGTATATATATTATATATATTATATATATAAAAATACTTTTAATTTATTTTTTAACATGTTTAATTTTTTTTTTTTTACACTACCTACTGATATAGATTATTTTAAGCAAACAAATATGTTTGAATGTCTATCTGTTCCTGTCCCAATCTGAGATGATTAAATTGCGTATACGCAGAAGTAAATTCACACTGACACATGGAGTTCAGGTTAAAAGAACTTCGAGAAAATTGAATGGCATCTGGTTAAAAAGCGGGCTCGCAGACCCTTATAAGAGCAATATTACATCATCATTGAATATCAAGATAACAACAAATAAACATCATTAATTGGGTTAGGTGTTAAGTGGCTATGTCAATGTCCACCCATCAATATTATTAATTGGCTCAAGTACTAAGTGGCTGGCTAAGTGTCCTCCCACCGAGAGGTGGCGTCATCTTGGACACGGGTGTGGACAGATGGCTCAGGCGCCATCTTACTCGGCATGAGGCTTTACTCGATGGGAGGGGGGCTTTGGGCGTCATTTTGGGTAGTTAGTGATGTCAGACTCGGGGTCAGGTTCAGGGCCTTTTTTATGAAAGAACATTTCATTAGAGCAGTTTCTCATGAGCTAGCTATGGTATACTTTGTTTCATGTTACAGGAACTTGATAATTCCGGAGCTAGTCATATCCTTCTAGAAAATACATACAATACATTCTCTTTCTAATATTCCAAATGCTGTTAGGAAAATCTGTCATATAATGAAGTTAAATGGAGTTAGTGCAAAAATTTAATAAAGGTTTAATAAAGGTTTTTAATAATTCTACATCAGTCCCCCCTATGAAATGTTAGACTCTAAAAAAGATAAACTTTATTTGTTAATACCAGAAGACTTGTTAGCCCAAAGGCACAGAAACCCCGTGACTGCTAGCTAGGTGTTATTGCAAAGTGCAATTCTGTCCCTTCCTTTCCCTAATAGGCTGCAGCACATCCGTCAATACGGTCAGGAAATCTCTTCACTCCGCTGGTATCCCGCGGTGGCTTGTCCACCACATCTCCGCACGGCAGTTAGTTCCATAGAGACGGACGCTGTCCCTAAGCTGGTTCCCTACCTAAAACTCTTGCACTTTATCAGTAAAAGGGATAGTTTGCAGCGGTATACAGGGTGAGTTGAAATCTTGGAAATCTTGGTCATCAACTGTCAGATGTGTAAAAGTTGGTACCGCTTGGTCTACAGTCTTCAGCAGGAATTTTCTTAGACAGGGGAGGACACAACAAACGAGAAGAGCGAAAATAAAAAGAAAAATTAGTAATGCCATACCAATATGGAACATGGGGGGTGGGGGGGGTTGCACTCACCTGAACATGCTTAAATGGGGTGCTGCTGGGGGCCATATTATACAATAAACAATACACAGGATCCAGCACACTCTCCTATTTACTAAACAGCAACTTCAATGTTGACAGATTTTATTCGTTTTTAAAAGTTTTTTTATAAAAACACCTTATATCTACGCAAAAAATAATGGGGATTTAGTTACATTATATGATCATACATTGCATAAGCCTGCCACAACGTCAATGTACCCCATCTTTGGCAGGTCCTACTCTCACAGTCTAATGTCTGCTCTTATGAGATTAACCCACTTACTTGGGGGAAAAAATTCCATCTGAGGCTCTCTGCAGTACAAGACTAAATAGGGACCTGAGATGAGGCACCTGTGACAGGGAGGGGTGCAAAACCAAGGAGCTGGCTAGACTCCCAAATATATACATGGAACATGGGGGGGGGGGGGGGGTTGCACTCACCTGAACATGCTTAAATGGGGTGCTGCTGGGGGCCATATTATACAATAAACAATACACAGGATCCAGCGCACTCTCCTATTTACTAAACAGCAACTTCAATGTTGACAGATTTTATTAGTTTTTAAAAGGTTTTTTTTTAAAAACACCTTATATCTAGGCAAAAAATAATGGGGATTTAGTTACATTATATGATCATACATTGCATAAGCCTGCCACAACGTCAACGTACCCCATCTTTGGCAGGTCCTACTCTCACAGTCTAATGTCTGCTCTTATGAGATTAACCCACTTACTTGGGGAAAAAAATTCCATCTGAGGCTCTCTGCAGTACAAGACTAAATAGGGACCTGAGATGAGGCACCTGTGACAGGGAGGGGTGCAAAACCAAGGAGCTGGCTAGACTCCCAAATATATACATGGAATATGGGGGGGGGGGGGGGGGGTTGCACTCACCTGAACATGCTTAAATGGGGTGCTGCTGGGGGGCCATATTATACAATAAACAATACACAGGATCCAGCGCACTCTCCTATTTACTAAACAGCAACTTCAATGTTGACAGATTTTATTAGTTTTTAAAAGGGTTTTTTTAAAAAACACCTTATATCTAGGCAAAAAATAATGGGGATTTAGTTACATTATATGATCATACATTGCATAAGCCTGCCACAACGTCAATGTACCCCATCTTTGGCAGGTCCTACTCTCACAGTCTAATGTCTGCTCTTATGAGATTAACCCACTTACTTGGGGAAAAAAATTCCATCTGAGGCTCTCTGCAGTACAAGACTAAATAGGGACCTGAGATGAGGCACTACAGTATTGTTTATTGTATAATATGGCCCCCAGCAGCACCCCATTTAAGCATGTTCAGGTGAGTGCAACCCCCCCCCATGTTCCATGTATATATTTGGGAGTCTAGCCAGCTCCTTGGTTTTGCACCCCTCCCTGTCACAGGTGCCTCATCTCAGGTCCCTATTTAGTCTTGTACTGCAGAGAGCCTCAGATGGAATTTTTTCCCCCAAGTAAGTGGGTTAATCTCATAAGAGCAGACATTAGACTGTGAGAGTAGGACCTGCCAAAGATGGGGTACATTGACGTTGTGGCAGGCTTATGCAATGTATGATCATATAATGTAACTAAATCCCCATTATTTTTTGCCTAGATATAAGGTGTTTTTAAAAAAAACCTTTTAAAAACTAATAAAATCTGTCAACATTGAAGTTGCTGTTTAGTAAATAGGAGAGTGCGCTGGATCCTGTGTATTGTTTATTGCCATACCAATATGCATTAAAGCTTTTTGCCATCCTGTCATCCAACCAAACCATCTTTCCCAGGGATCTTTTATCCCAGAATTCCTTTTTAACTCTTCAGAGAGCTTATTTAGTTTCTCTATGGCCATGGTGACTTTACCATTAGGACCTGTGTTTTCTGGGATGTATGTACAACAGGTCATGGTGTCGGGCAGTATTTTACATACACCCCCCTTTTCAGCTAGAATCATGTCTAAGGCCATTCTGTTCTGGAAGGACATTTGGGATGTGGCCTGCAATTGTTCGGCAAAACCCTAGAGGGCATCTCTGGTGTAGTTGACAAAGCGTTGTTGGTTGTAATAAATGTAATTGATCCAATTTAAATTCTTGTTTGCAGTAACTATGGTAAAAAGTGATTCAAACCCTGCAGCAACTTCATCTCTTGCTTTAAATTCATTAGGCACCCCAATGGCATCAATGTAAATGTGGGGGTCAAAACTGCCTCTTACTGGGGCTTCACGCTTAACCTTGGCTGGTGTGTGTATGGACTCATGTATGTCAGGGTGTGTGTCAGAGATAATGTGTATAGGCATGATGGCTTTAGCCAGAGTACACTCCCCCCACCATTCCTTGTCCATCCTGGATTTTAGCTGTAAATCCCCACACAACCAGTAAATATCCCCTAATGACCTAGTATGGAATTGTAACAGGTACATAGGGACAGTTCTGTAAGTGGCACAATACCCTTTGGAGAAGTTACCCAAGAACTTACCAATTCCATCATAATTGGCATAACAGGTGCAGTTTCCCTTGTAAACTGTAACACCATCTGGGGGTTTGACATCCTTGGTTAGGAGAGGGTATTCTACTGTCCATGCTTTGCAGAGGGACCTATTAAAGTTGTAGTGGTAGGCAAAAAGACTCAGAACGCATTCTTCTATATCTACTGGCAAGGTGAAAGGAACGGTGCCGAGGTGAGGTCGGGCACCACCACACACATAGCATGCGGTTCTGTTATGTTTGTTGGCATTGTATTTCATCCATTCTAACCATAAATTAACATCATTAAAACCTGTTTCAGCGGCCATAGTATCTTCAAAGGTGGGGTTAGCAATGGCCATCATGTCTTTAAAGGACTGGATGTGTGGTTTTAATGGATTTGAGACCATGTGGGTGGCCCCTTGCCACTCTGGAGAGTGGCACATATCTTTTAGGTAGAAGTGCCCCAATTTGTTATAGGAACCTTTCTTCCAATACATTCCCATTACATACTGGTCTGCATCCGTTGGACTGGGATGCTCTATGTTTAGGATTAATTTCATATGTGTACCTCCTCCAGGCTTCCTTATAGTCATTCTTTGGAGGAGGGATCTACCGTGATCATCTACCTTAGATAAGGCACTTTTGGGTTTGTAACCCCAGGTAGGCCCAGCATTCCACCCTGCAGCCCCCCAATGGTTACAGTTATGCCCCCATTGTTTGTCAACTACACAAACATAGGGGTCCTTTACATGAGGGATATCTCTATAGATAGTTTGAATTTGTGACGTAGGGAATGGGCAGTCTACAATGTCACAGTAGTCAAAAGTGTATGTAGCCACACGGGTACATGAGGAATTGTACCAGAAGGTATACCCACTGGCATCTTTAGTAATGGCTACTTGTTGGGCCTTAATTAGGCTAGTTAAGGAGATGATGTACCAGAGGTACATGGTTGTGCGGTATCTGCTTCCTCTGGGGCAGGAGTCTTCTTGCAATGGGAAGCGTGGATCCAATGTGGCCTTCCGGCCAACTTGACGGAGGTTGAAGTGATCAGGAGAACTTGGAATGGTCCGTCAAATCTTGGTTCCAGGGTGTGTTTCCGCACAAATCTCTTGACCAGAACCCAATCTCCGGGAAACAGGTTGTGGGTACCCGTATCAAAATCGGGATCTGGAATTGAAGAGAAAACTTGGGCATGTATTTTGTTCAAAGCACTTACAAGTTCAGTTACATAATCTACTAAAACATCAGTTTGAAGCTGTAGCTGTTGAGGGTAATAACAACCTAGTCTGGGTGCAGTCCCAAATAGAATCTCATATGGGGATAGTGAGTGCTTCCCTCTAGGTGTGTGTCTAACGCTGAATAAAGCTATTGACAAGCTTTCTGGCCAGGGCATCTTTGTTTCTTGTGACATTTTTAACATTCTGGCTTTTAGAGTGCCATTCATGCGTTCCACTTTGCCACTACTTTGTGGGTGGTAAGGGGTGTGAAAAGCTAGGGTCACTCCCAGAGCAGTCCAAATTTCTTTAGTCACTGTTGCTGTAAAGGCTGGGCCCTGGTCACTCTCAATAACTTACAATTTCTGTGAGCAGACGTCTTGCTGTTGTTTTGGCAGTGATGTTGGTTACTGGATAGGCTTCTGGCCAACCTGAAAACATGTCCACTATTACTAGTGCATATTCATGAGGCCCACTCTTGGGCATTTGTATGTGGTCAATCTGAATTCTCTGGAATGGGTATATTGGCTTAGCCAGGTGCTTCAAGGGCACTTTGGTTGGTTTTCCTGGGTTGCATTTTGCGCAAATGACACAGGCCTTGCAGAAGTTGTTGACCAGTGTTGTAATTCCAGGTGCTTCATAATACTTCTGTATTAGGGCAGCCATTAAGTCTTTTGACAGATGTGCAGGTCCATGTGCCCATTGGACAACTGCTGGATATAAATTCTTAGGGAGACAGAATCTAAAGTTGTTGTAGTATACCCCATCCTTTAGGACTGCTCCTTTCTTCTTCCATTTCTGTATTTCTTCAGGGGCAGTTGTAGTTTGCTGTTCCCGTAGGATTCTTAAGTCAGTAGGAAGAGTCTGCAAGGTAAAAATAGGAATTTCTTCGTGTCCGGACACTTCTTCATCCACTTCCTGCAATTTTCTTGCTGCTTGCTTAGCAGCCTGATCAGCCAAGTGGTTGCCCTTTGCTTCATCTGTATCCAGTTTCCCATGTGCCTTTACTTTCAAAATGGCCACTTCTTCTGGGAGTAGGAGGGCATCCATTAGTTCCTTGATTGCAGAACTGTGTTTGACTGGCGTACCGGCAGTGGTAAGAAATCCTCTTGTTTTCCAAATTAGTCCAAAGTCATGTGCCACGCCCAGTGCGTATCTTGAATCTGTGTAGATGTTGGCACGTTTTCCTTCTGAGATCTTGCATGCTGAAGTCAGGGCTTGCAATTCAGCTTCTTGTGCAGACATTGTTGGTGGTAAAGATGATGACTTGATAACTTCATCTGTTGTGGTTACGGCATATCCTGTGTGGTATTTTCCTTCTTCATCGGCATACCTTGAACCGTCCACAAACAGAGTGAGATCAGGATCTACTAATGGATCCTCATGCACGGTTGGTAGATGTATTGTCTCCATTTTCATCTGTTCAAAACAGTCATGAGGTGTCTCTGTGTCATAGTCATTCACTATGACCAGATCTTGAAATTCATTTTCCAGGAAGTGGCGTGGCCATGCTTCCAGATGGTCAATTGTTGGGTATTTGACAATGCCATTTTCCTGTAGCTGTGATTCATTCATGGTGGCCCATAATTTTGCCATGGGCCCAAGATCATTCCATGATCTTGTTTTCAACTTGGTGACAGGGACATGTGGGATGGCAATGTCCCAATGGCGATACAAGTATTTGAGTTCTGAAGGTAGATGAATCAAGACCATGCTGTTGCCTTCAGAGTCACAGTAGAAATCTTGTGAAGTAAGTTTCACCTCCACCAGATGGTAGAGCTCATCTTCATAGCAAGGTTCAGGAGTGATGTTTGGCTTGTACCACATGGTACAGAAGGCATATCCTGCTCCCTCACAGAGAGGTGTTTGTCCGTCATGAAAGGATAAATCAGGATGCATTCTCTTGATGATGCCAGCAAGAAGGAAAATGTAGGTTTCATCCATGATAAACCCATAGTAGATACCCCCCTCAGGTAGTGGGAGAAGAGTGGACGGATTGAGAACCTGACATCTTTGTATGGTAATGTTGTCAGGTAAAAGGAGATGACATTGAAGACGGAGGTGTCTTGCAGGAGAGACATGCTTGAGTTGTACTTGGTTTATGATGGCAGAAATGTCATGGGGGGCCAAGACAACTAGAGGGTGGCCAAGGACCAGGTCTGCAGTTCTTTCAATTAGTTCCCTGGCTGCAAAAACGTCCCGAAGGCAAGAAGGGGTCCCTCTGGCCACAATATCCAGCTGGCAGGAGAAAAATCCAATAGGCCTTTGACGGCCTTTTGATTCATGTGTTTGGGTAAGGACTCCTGTAGCATGACCTTGTCTTTCAGAGACAAATAATTTGAAGGGTTTGGTATAGTCTGGTAGGCCAAGAGCAGGAGCAGATGCAATGGCACGTTTTAGTGTACAGAAGTTGTCATGTGCTTCAATGGTCAGGCAGAATGGGTCTGACTTGAGTGCATCATAGAGTGGTTGCATGAGTAGAGAGGCTTCTGGGATCCATGCTCGGCAGTAGGAGATGAGGCCTAAGAAGGCATGTAGAGATTTTGAAGTCCTTGGAGGTGGAATATCCAGTACTGCTCTAACTCGGTCACGAGTGAGATGTCTAGTACCCTGAGATAGACAATGGCCAAGGAAGATAACAGTAGGTTGACAGAATTGTAGCTTGAGAAGTGAGGCTTTGCATCCTTGTTCTGCTAAATAGCAAAGGAGATTAATTGAGCATTCTTCTGTTATGGGTATGTCATCTCCACAGAGCAGAAAATCATCCACATACTGGAGCAGGACAACTTCTGGATGGTCAGATTGCCATGGATCAAGAATAGAACACATGGCCTTTGCAAATTGACTTGGAGAGTTTTGTGCCCCTTGGGGCATGACAGTCCATGTATACTGTTGTTTTTCATGTGTGAAGGCAAACAGGTATTGGCAGATTGGATCCAAGGGTACACTGAAGAAGGCATTGGCCAGATCAATGACTGTGAAGTACTTTGAAGAGGGTGGAACCCCAGAGAGCAGAGTGTGTGGGTTTGGCACAATAGGGGTGTCCAGGACTGTTGCTTCATTCACTGCACGGAGATCCTGAACCATTCTGTACTTCTCTGGTTCACCTTTTGGAGTCTTCTTCTTCACAGGAAACAATGGGGTGTTGCATTTTGATTCACATTTCACGAGAGCACCCTTCTCCAAGAGTGCTTTGATTTGAATTGAGATAGCTGCAGCTTGAGCTGGTTTCAAAGGGTATTGTGGTTTCCTTGGTAACTTTGCTCCTGGAATGAGTTTCACCACCACAGGTGGGACTTTTAGGTGACCTATGTCCTCTGGGCCTGAGGACCATAGTTTTGCAGGAACAGCTGTCTTTAGTGAATCAGGGAAATTGGACCTCAGTTCCTTTGCATCCCCATGGGGTTCTTCTAAATGGAGCATCAGAGTCAGGGAGCACAAGGCTGAGGTGTCTGACACAGATAGAGGGGTAGATAATTCTACTTGTCCATCTGGAGTGAAGATGATAGATGCCTGCAGGCGTGAAAGAACATCAGCGCCTAACAGGTTAATGGGGCATGTGGAGGACACCACAAAACGAGCAAGCAAGCTAGGGTAGTTGCCAACTCGTAATGGAGTTGTTAAAGGACTTTGTCTTGGTAGGCCATCCACTCCTACACAAGAGACATCAATTTTTGACAGGAATGATGGGTCTGGCAGATCTTGTTCTCGTAGAACACTTCGGGCTGCACTTGTGTCAACAAGAAATGTAGTAGGTTGTCCTTCAATGGGTAGAGTCACAGTGGCAAGTGGCCCCCCCTTGTCCCCTGAAGACACTGCCATGACAGGGGTTAATGACACAGGCTTGTCAATATCCTAATCATCTGGCTCCTCAACAATTGGAACTGTTTTTGAGGCCTTGGGGACATGCGCAGCCTTTGTCACTTTCTTGGGTTCTGGACATTCACCCCTGAAGTGACCTTTAGCACCACAATTAAAGCAATGTCCATCCTCGGGTTTGGTGCCTTTTGGAACAGGTCCGGGGCGGGACACCATGAGAGGAGCTGAATTGGGCTTTCTAGGAGTCTGAGCAGATTCCAGTCCCCTAGCAACTTGGAGTAAGGTATCCAGAGGAACTACTCTAAATTCAGGGCGTGCAGCAACGATTCCCTTGCGTATGGAATCCTTGATGCCTAGAACAAATGAACCAGACAGCATTTGAGAATGGATCTTATTTGTGAGATCAAATCCCAAATCTGTAAACACTTGAAACAGTCTTGCGTGAAACCTTTCCACTGATTCTCCTTTTTCTTGTACAATATCAGTAAGGCCAGCAGCCTGATCTGCAAGTTTGTCCTTAGAGATAATAGAAAAGATATATATCAGGTGTATTAAATAACAAATATTTGGGACTGGCAGCTACATACATACACAAGCGTCTAAAATTGAGTGGTAGCTCAAAAAAGTATAAAGAAGTATGTGCGCTCAGGAATGAATATGTCAAAAAAATGACTATTGTATTTACTGTGATTTAACACTTATACAATAAATAGATATATTTATTTAAAAAATCAAACAAAACATTGAATAAATAAAAAATCACAATGTGTGCACGGATCCACTTTAGTGAACAATGTATCAATCAACTCTCTTTATAGAATATGTAACACAATACAAAGTGTAATATAGATACTAATCTGTCACCTAACTATGTATAGAGAGTACAAAGTATCACATACGGTATCAGAAGCAGCTGCCAAAAAAACAAATAAAAACCTATATATAAAAAATAAAACTATAATGCATAAACAATTATAAAAAGTACCTGCCTCGGTGTGGGCCCCCCACCGAGGTAATAGAGGAAAAAAAAACCAGAAAAGAGGAAGGGTATTGAAGAGGATTCTATGCCGCCGGTATCCGACCCACTTCAAAAGGGGTCCGTCGAGGAACGGTGATATGCACCGCGGTCGGGATCTTCAAAAAAGACCGCGGTGAACGTTGTAGCAGACCACTCACACAGGCACCTGGTGAGTCACTCACAATGTGACTATATATATATATATATACCGCGGTCGGTGTCTTCTCAAAAGACCGCGGTATAGTTGAAATGGAGCAGCCTTGAATGTATAGCCGTCAGTCCCTGGCTTCACTGTGTCCGGAGGTATAGTAACCCTCACTTCCCTTAACCAAAATAGTTGGTGGTAAGGGGAAAATGAATAAACAGAGAACAGATGATTAAAGAAAAACAAAAGTAAAAAATATATACACAAAAAATAAAAAATGATTGATTAAAAAATGATAATAAGTAAATAAAACAAATAAAGGCAGCCGAAAAGGATCCGGTGGAACCAGCCACACATGCAGTCACGTCTACGCGTTTCGTCCCGTCCACGGGACTTTCTCAAGACTGAATAGCTGCAGGATAATTTGATTTAAATACCTCCAAGATCCTGGAGTAATTAAACAGGTGAGGGAGGAAAACACCCACCCCTTACACTCAAACAATTAATTTTAAATCAATTGAAATTGATGACACAAAGTACTATTAATAAATATGAATGGGAAATGAACATACACATTACTCAAACATAAATTGATAAATAACAGTTAGACTAGAAACTCTGTATAAAAAATAAATAATAAATAAAATGAATAATAAAAATAAATCTACAAAATAATGAGCAAAACCCTACACAATATATATATATACCCATTGCACAAATAATCAGACACATCCCTATTTAAAGGGGCAGATTTAATTTTTACAGATTATAATTTCAGACGGAAACAATTTTGTTTAAAAAATATGTATATTCTAAGAATGGTACACTTAAGCATAATAGATAGGGGAATGATTAAATCTTCTGGACATGGATATAAATGTAGATCAGGCAAAATGGTATGCCTAATCCTCATAGTATAAAAAAATGTAATAATAAAGTAAATAATGGACCAAGTAATTTTAAACTGTAACTATCAGTGACAAAAGACGTATCTATATAATGAAACAATAGACGGAACTATAAAAGGCCCCAAACAGAACTCCACAGACCACACCAGCCTCCACCCGATACCAATATAGATCCCCTTTGAGACGCGAGAGAAACTTAATAATCAGACACATCCCTATTTAAAGGGGCAGATATAGTATTAATGGATAATAAATTCAAACTAAAGCAAATATTATTGAAAAGGTATATATAATCTAAGGATAATACACTTGGGCTTTATAGATAGGGAAATGATTGAATATTCTAGACCTAAATATAGGTGTAGATCAAGCAGAGTAGTATGCCTGATCCTCATATTACAACAAAATAAAATCAATAGTGGACTAAATAATATTGAACAGACACTATCAGTGGCCCAAACCTATCTATATAATGAAGCAATAGATGGGAATATAACAGGCCCCGAGCAGAACTCAACATACCACACCCCCCTCCAACCAGATATCCCTACAGATACCCCTTAAGGCAAAAGGGAAATTTGAAAAACTGAACAAATCAGAAGAGTTCCAGCTCTTCATTTAAACCATTAGGTGTCATGGTATTAAGCTTAAAGATCCAGACTGACTCTGACTTAATCAGTTCTCTTCTTCTCCTTGCCTCATCTTGGTAAGGGGGGATCTGGGCTATCCCCATAAGCTGTATTCCCGATGGATTTTTGTCATGAAAAATAGAAAAATGACGGGCTACTGCAGACCTGGTATCATTACGGATGATGGCTGTTCTATGCTCCCGGAATCTACATTTGAGGGGTCTTGTGGTTTGACCCACATATTGCCGCCCACATGGGCAAGTTATTAGATACACTACAAATGAGGTGTTACATGTGATTTCTGATAGAATTGGAAAAGAAACATCGGAGTTCTTGAATGGACTAAAGGTGGAGCTCTGAACGCAGATAAAGTTGCATGTAAGACATATATTGCGGCCACAACCTTTGTTCGGTATCCCCTCTTTGTGGGTTGTTGTTTCTTTGCTCTTTTCATTAGAGTGATGTAGTTTAGAGGGTGCCAGAATGTTCTTTAGATTTGGGGCCTTTCTAAAAGTAACCTTTGGGGTTTCTGAGATACAGAATGATAACCATGGGTCCTTGGTTAGAATGGGCCAGTATGTATAAAAAATATTAATGATCTCGTCAAAGCCTTTATTGAACGTGGTGGTGAATATTGGTGTGGAACTTTTTCCAACCTCTTTGGTGCTGATATTATATTTTGCTCTTTTTAACTTAGGGACTTGAGTATGTTCAAGTAAATCCAGAATGATATAGTGCTCATTCGTATGACTTCCATGTTCAGATGGACTCGGACCTTGAGACCCAGGCTCCAATATCTGATTGGAACTAAGTCCTCTCATATAAGCCTTCAAAATCTTATTTGGTGGATAGGATTTTTCTATAAATCGCTGGCAAAGCTTCAGCGACTCTCTCTCATAATCCGACTTTAGTGTGCAATTTCGCTTGATTCTGGTAAACTGCCCCATGGGAATATTTTGGATCCATGTTGGATGATGGCCACTATTGGCATGCAGATAACCATTCACGTCTACATTTTTCAGGTATGTTTTGGTGGTGATCCGCCCTTCAGACCCCGTGAGGGATAAGTCCAAAAAATCTATAGTAGACTTATGTTTCTTATATGTAAAGGAAAGACCCCAGCGGTTGTTGTTAATGTAAGACATGAACTCTTCCACCTCATTCCACTCACCCCTCCAGACAATAAGAATATCGTCAATAAACCTACGATAGAGGGCGAGTCGCTCCATCCAATACAGATCACTGAGTATCATCGACTGTTCCCAGTGACCCATAAATAAGTTGGCATAGGATGGAGCAAAACTCGCCCCCATCACGGTACCCCTGGTTTGCACAAAAAACTTATCATCAAATTCAAAATAATTGTGGGTTAACATAAACTCGGTAAACCTGACGATATAGTGAGACTGGTTGGTTGGAAGTAGAGGGTCAGATCTTAGATATGATGAAATGGCTTCTAAACCCAAGGTGTGGTCGATGTTCGAATAGAGTGCTGCCACATCAATGGTCAGCCAGCAGTAGTGTTCTCGCCATTCAATATCCTTGACAATCGTGAGCACATGTCCTGTGTCCTTTAAGTATGAGGGCAAGTGTGGTACATATCTCTGCAAATGAAAATCTACCCATTTGGATATGGGTGATATCAATGAGCCCAAACCCGATATTATGGGGCGCCCCGGTGGATTAGTGAGGGATTTATGCACCTTGGGGAGGTAGTAAAAAATAGGAATCTCCCCTTTGGCTGAGATGAAAAAACTCCTTTCTTTTTTGTCAATAGCTCCATTCAGATGAGCCTGTTCTATAAGTTCTTTTAACTCTTTTTTGTAAGATGGAGTAGGATCACCGGTTAGAACCTTATAGTAATCCACATTATCCAAAATTCGATGTGCTTCCTCTAGATAGTCCACTTTATCCAGCAGGACGATACCCCCTCCTTTATCCGCTCCTTTAATGATCAAATTATCGTTGTTTTTCAAGGAGGACATTGCTGTTAGCTCAATTTTCTCCAAGTTGTTACAGACTTTTGCTTTTTTCTTTTTGAGATCATTGCAGAGGACTCTCAGTTCTTTTAGGACCAACTCGTAGAACATTTGGATATAAGGGCCTTTATCCGCCTGAGGATAGAACACAGAAGGTGGTTTTAATCCAGACGGAATATTCGAATCCAGAATGCTTAGCAAATCTTCCTTGGGATCTGGGACATCTTGTTCCTCCAGAAGGGAGATCAAATTATAAAAAATGATTTTGTCTTGTGGAGTATTTAGAAATTTAGGACAATCTTCAAAACCTTAGCCCATTCCTTTAGCTGGTTGCAGAATGCTACTCCGGAAGCGTAATCAATATCAGTAGTAAGCAAATCCGTGCTGAGGTGGTGGGCTATGCTGGGCCAGTATGCATCTCCAGCTTTAATGGCACAAATGCTTAGTAAATCTCGCCATGCGGCGGAATAAGTCTTTTGGATTTGAACTATCCCTCGGTAAAAAGGCATAGGTTGCTTTTCTGGGTCAGGGAGTGATTTCATCAGAGCACTAGCCTGAGTAGGATTAAAAGAAACATATTTAGGTGGAGCCTGATCTCCTTGGCCCATATGTCCGAAAGGATCACCAAGGGAACAGCGAGGCTGTGACTCCAAGGCATCCGGTGAGCCCCGGTAACCATGAGAGCCGGCCTCCTCATCCTCATCTTCGTATGTGACCTGGACCCCCCTGGGAAGTGGGGCCGCTTGAGGTGTCAGGACCGGGGGGTATGCGGGGATCCCGGATGCTGGGGTGGCCAGTGGATTATGAGCTTGGGGTGAGTAGTCACCGGAAAGTACCGGCATTAGGGGTGCTGGATTACTGGGGGCCGCCATATTGGAGGCGTGAAAGGAAGCTGCGTTAGGGTCAAGGGAGGTAGTGGCGGCCATGCTGGATGTGGGCACATCCGGGGTAGACTGTACCGGAATGGGCGTGAACGGGGTCTGGGGAGTGGCTTGGGAAAGGAAGTAGGGATGGTTTGAATAGGGCAGGGCCATGGGGTAGGGGAAGGGGTATGGCCAGGCCATCTGGGCAGGGGCTAAGGCGGAACCTGGGGAGGGCGGGGATTAGGAAAGGAGGTGGGATATCCGGGTTAGGGAAATGAAGCTGGGGGGGTGGGAACTTGGGCTGTGGGAGGAGTAGGCAGGAGAGAGGATGGAGGGAGATTAGCAGAGGCAGGTGTAGTAGGAGTGACTGGAGTGGGTGTAATGGGATTGACAGTAGCAAGTGAGGAGGGGTTAGTGGACTGGGTGGATGCAAGTGGGAGGGTAGGATTATTAACGGAGAGAGAGCGTAGGGAAGGAATGACGGATGAAATGGTTGGATTAGACAGAGAAGGTAGTGTAGGGATGGATGAGGATGATGGGAATGATAGGGATGATGGGGGGGAAAATAAAGATCCATCAGAATTCAGGACCAGACAAACAGGGGCAATGACGGGATGGGTGATGGGAGGATTGGGAGTGGGGAACATGGTCAGCTGGCTGTCACTCATTGCTGACTGAACCTTGGGAATAAACATCCCCTGGGCGCCATTTTGGGGCGCTGGCTGAGGGAATACCCCGGCAACATAATTATTATGCTATACATACAATTTTACACCTTTGTGATCTATTTCTTCCTCAACCCAACCTTCCTGCTGAATAGCTCTTGCTACTCTGTACCAGGCTTCTGCAGTACGTAGTAAATCATTATCTGCAAGCTTGCCTTTCTTCTCTGTCAGTAACCTACGCCAGCTTTCTGGCTGTAATCTACCACATGAAGGCACAGCTATCTTACACACCTTAGCAATCTTTTCAACTCCCTTAACCATCTCTTCACCCTCTCTGTCTTCAACTAGATCACACGCTAACCAGCCCTTACTGGGCTTTTCTAATCCCTGTCCCATTCCCCCTATAAAAGGCGTCCCAGATATAGAGGAAAGAAATATGAAACAGAGTGTCTACAATGCTCGACTGCCACTTGAGGGTGGGTCCCCACGTGCGTCTTCCCAAAACGTAGACTAGTCACTTATTCCGCCTACCCGAGGCAGCCACGGATTGGAGCGAGGTGAGAAGTGTGTGACCAATCACTTCTCTCACAAAGAGAAATAGGAGGGGAAAGTGTAAATAACACAGGAAGTAGAGTAAAAGTAAAAGTAAAGTGAAAGTAGAGACAGACACAGGAGTTTGAATGACTCCCAATTAAGACAACAATTCAATTGAAATACAGTGCATGCATCACAGTTCAAATAAAATCAACAGTAATCCCTTTCCTTTACTCATGTGGCCGAAGCCACCTCCCTCAACCTCGTAGTGCCCCTACGGACCCACCCGTAAGTCTCACTACCACGTGGTGCTGGAGACAGCAATGCCTGCTTGAATCCACCCGCCACAAATAAAATTGGAATGCCACCAGCCTCAGCGCTCGAAGCTGGAGGGTACCACCTCTCTGCAAGCAGAGCTATGTGCACAATGAGGCTAGCTAGACTATCAAAGTGACACCATGGGGAATCCCCAGGAAGCAATGAGTCTACACCCCTCCACAGATTCCCCCCTCCTCTTTTTCCTAACTGCTGCAGCTACCCAGCACCTAAAAGAGGTAAACAGGCAAAGAAGACCCCCAGGAAAACTTCCACAGGTCCACCCCCCTTTTTCCCTGCAGCCACAGCCACGTGGCTCCTAAAAGGGGTAAACAGGCAAACAAAGGACCCCCAGGCAAACACCCACAGGTCCACCCCCCTTTATCCCAAAAAGGGGCAAACAAACAAACACTCCACCCGGGCACTTAAGCTAGACAAACCAATACAAACACACCCAGGCAACAGATAGGCAAAATGCAGGTAAACAGGTGGGTAACAATAAGGCACCGGGCAAGATATTACCTGTCTTTGATGTCCTCCCGGTAGCAGTCACAGACACTGGGACGGGTCAATCAAAGGGGCTGGAACATACCGGGATGCTGCAGACTCAACCATGTATTCAGAGGTGATCAGTCTCCTTTCCTTCCCCCAGGATTCCTCCGTCCAGCAGCGTCTTCATAGGACGGCTTACCGGCCAAAGGCCATAGCCCGGTGCCCCACGTTGGATGCGCCAATTGATATAGATTATTTTAAGCAAACAAATATGTTTGAATGTCTATCTGTTCCTGTCCCAATCTGAGATGATTAAATTGCGTATACGCAGAAGTAAATTCACACTGACACATGGAGTTCAGGTTAAAAGAACTTCGAGAAAATTTAATGGCATCTGGTTAAAAAGCGGGCTCGCAGACCCTTATAAGAGCAATATTACATCATCATTGAATATAAAGATAACAACAATTAAACATCATTAATTGGGTTAGGTGTTACGTGGCTATGTCAATGTCCACTCATCAATTTTATTAATTGGCTCAAGTACTAAGTGGCTGGCTAAGTGTCCTCCCACCGAGAGGTGGCGTCATCTTGGACACGGGTGTGGACAGATGGCTCAGGCGCCATCTTACTCGGCACGAGGCTTTACTCGTTGGGAGGGGGGCTTTTTGGCGTCATTTTGGGTAGTTAGTGATGTCAGACTCGGGGTCAGGTTCAGGGCCTTTTTTATGAAAGAACATTTCATTAGAGCAGTTTCAATATGAACTACAGTAACCCTAAAATAAAGACACCCAAGGTATAAATAGGCGTACTTTTAAATATTAGAGGTAAGACAGAGAGGAGAGATTTGGAGACAGATGTTGCTCCATCTTATAATGACAGAGAGGCTGACATGATGACAGGTTCAGGAGGGTATGTTATTCTATTAATGATATTGGAAGCATATACCGTATATACTCGAGTATAAGTCGACCCGAATATAAGTCGAGACCCCTAATTTTACCCCAAAAAACTGGGAAAACGTATATACTCGAGTATAAGTCGACCCGAATATAAGTCGAAACCCCTAATTTTACCCCAAAAAACTGGGAAAACGTATTGACTCGAGTATAATACTAGGGTGGGAAATGCAACAGCTACTGGTAAATTTCTAAATAAAATTATATCCCCCAAAAATTATATTAATTGAATATTTATTTACAGTGTGTGTATATAATGAATGCAGTGTGTGTGTGTGTGTGTGTGTATGAATGCAGTGTGTGTATGAGTGCAGTGTGTGTATGAATGCAGTGTGTGTATGAGTGCAGTGTGTGTGTGTGTGTATGAATGCACTGTGTGTGTGTGATGCAGAGTGTGTTTGTGTATGTGATGCAGTGATGGTGGGGGGTGGGCATTATTATTATTATTTTAATATAATTTTTTTTGTTATATTATTAATATTATTTTTTCATTTTTTTTAAATATTATTAATATTTTATTTATTATTATTTACATTTGTATTTATTTTTTTCGTCCCCCCTCCCTGCTTGATACACGGAGGGGGCTCTCATTCCCTGATGGTCCAGTGGATGGGCTGTTTAGGAGGGGGGCTGGCAGGAAGCTGTAACCAGGGCCGGACTGGGCATTAAAAGCAGCCCTGGAATTTTTTTTTTACCAGCCCCATAATGCGTTGCGCCAGCATAGTGTGCAGATACAGAGTTAGAAAAGAGAACTTAAAATTACAAATTATTACTCCAACGTAAAAAAAAAGCACTCATATGCTTCAAAATAAACAAAAGTGCTGATTTATTTTAAGAAGACGTGCCTTTGCATGTAATCAATGTTTCAGTCCAACTACCTTGACATATTAAGAAAAGCTTGGTAATGGGACTGAAATGGTAAATGTATGTTGGGCACAACTGCAAAAAATTGACGTTATCTTGTTTACTTTGAAGTCCTGTGGGTGCGCTCTTCACTTTAAATATGTTATTGTGCTGGAGTATGCACCTACCTAGCAACAAGACTGGGCCAATATCTGCTCATTACATATGGTCCATATTAATGAAATTTCTCTGTGTATTATGCATATATAAATGTACATTAATATATGTGTAAATATAATAGACATAATTTTATATATATATATATAAAAAATAAATAAAAAGAAATATATATATATATATGAAGGTAAGAAACAGGAGCACTCGCTTGGATTTTTCAAATGTGTATTAACCGTTTAATCACAAATCAACATCAACGTTTCGACCCTTCAGGGTCTTTATCAACACATTAATATACATGTCATATACCAGTGGAGGATCCAGAGCCTGATCCCGGGAGGGGCACTTGTAGATTATTTAAAGAAAAAATCCATGCACAATAACCACTACTGCTCTGTGTAGTGGTTATGGTGCAAGGAGTGCCGGGACCCCCTCACAGAGTAAGTAGTCAAACCGTTTAAGAACAGTTTGACAACTTACCTGGAGTTTGCTGGGATATGGGTCTGTAGTAGGGTATAGGAGCAGTGGTACAATGTGTGAGGGGTGCAGTGTGTGTGAAAGGTTCAGTGTATGTGGGTGTGGGGGGGTGTAGTGTGTGAATGCGTAGCGTGTGTGGGGAAATGTGTGTTTGGGGGGGCTGTGAATGTGTGTTTGTGTGTGTGTGTATGGGGGGCAATGTGTGCATGGGGCAGTGTGTATGGTGTGTGTGGAGGCAGTGTGTGTGTGTATGAGGCAATGTGTGCATGTGTATGGTGTGTGTGTGGGGGCAGTATGTGTATGGGGGCAGTGTGTGAATGTGTATGGTGTGTGTGTTAGGGCAGTGTGTGTGGGGGCAATGTGTGTATGGGGGCAGTGTGTGAATGTGTATGGTGTGTGTGTGGGGGCAGTGTGTCTATGAGGCTAGAGTTCACTCTCAACACTGCGACCACCAGGAATTCGTGGTGAGAGTGAACTCTAGCCCATAGCTCCAGGGCTAGAGTTCACTCTTGTGAGAGCCGGAGCATTGTGCTCGTGCGAGAAGGACGCAGAGGAGCTGCAGGCTGACCTCCTGGGTCCTCTCTCCCTCCCTCCCCTGCCGGCTGCCCGCAAGGTGCCTGTGGAAGGGGGAGGGAGATCGTCTGGCAGGGGAGAGGGGGGGGGGGTTTCCCCTCTCCTGCCAGTCTCTCTCTTTCCCCTCTGTTTCTCTCTTCCCCTCTGCTTGTGTGTCTCTCTCCTTTCTCCCTCTGTCTCTCTCTTCCCCTCTGTCTCTTTCTCCACCCTTTCCCTATGTCTCTCTCTCCCCCATTCCTCTCTCTCTCCCCCTGTCTCTTTTTCCTCCCTCCACCATCTCTCTATCCCCCTCTGTCTCTTTCCCCCATCCTTTCCATGTGCCCCTCTGTTTTATTTGCCCCCTATCCTTGTGTCTCTTTATTTCCCCCCTCTCCTCCCCTCGCATTTACCTGAGTAGTGAGTGGGGCTGGGGCCGGCCGCATTCCGCGCTGGAGCCGCCGGACCGGGTGGCAGCCTCGCCGGTCCGGCGGCACTCCTTTCACTAATGCAGACTCGCTGAAGGCTGATGGAGGAGGGAGGAGCATGTCTCTCTACCATGCTCCCTCGCGGTTCCTGTGCTGGGAATTGTGGGAACCGCGAGGGAGCATTCCCTATTCTGGTGGGATAGAAAGTTTAGCGATATGAACAGGACTGCTCAAGCATGTGTTGAATGTAACAGAGCTATTGTTGACAGGTGAACCTGGGAGCAGGTTGAGTGGATGGTAAATTAATGAGATCCCTTGTGTAAGGTGCATGGTAAAGTTCAGAGGACCAGTGAGAGACTGGAGATCCATATGGGAAACAGGCATCGTTGCCCAGAGAGGATTTTCCCTTTCCTTAATACGCTGGACTTAGTCTGCGGGGAGGCTTAACTGCAATGAAATGAAGTCTAATGTATTTCCAGAAAAAAATAGTTGTAGGGACCAAAGGTTGATCGAGATAGCAGAGTTCCAAAGGATGTACCAGATACAAAAGACACATCTGCTTCAGAGTATGGCATTCGGTTCCATAATCGTTATACTCGTGTAGAGAATGTATTACTGAGGGACAGTACTGACGTACAAGAGGAGTCTAGAGAGAAATGATGCAACTATATTAAATAGTTTGGACATTTTTCCGCTCTAAACGTAAGACGGCTGGCAAAGTAGAATGCTCAGTTCACTAAATATTGTGCAAATTGTGAGTATTGAGGGAGATGCCTCTTAGTGACAAAAGGCAAGTACGAATATGGAACAGTCAAATTGTAATGTCTGTGTTCCCTAGCTTTAAACTACTAACAAGTCTTGTAGCTATGTCCTTCTCAAGAACAGGGGAACTTACTGTATAGATAATAACACTAGACGAGGAAACGTGCTGGATAGCAACTGGTGGTGTAACAATGAGGGGATGGAAGTAAGGAGCATGACATAGGGTACTACATGGGAGGGTAAGACGTCCGAAGTCAGGATATTCTAAACATCACTAGTGTCAACAGTTGTTCATAAGGATGAAAGGATGGGAGCTATCATGCTGTCTGTGTTTCCAGCTTGGGTGCCGACACAAGGTAGGGGAGCCCAGAGCTAGAAACCGGAGTCTATACAGCACAGTTTTCTGAGCCAAAGAAGGGAATGGCATGCCTTTATGTCGGAGCTCAGCAGTAAAAGTGGAATGGTACAAGTTTGCCAGAAACTGCGGCTGGGGTATCCTGGGTTACGGCTGGAGTGCATGTTCTAGGTGGGGTGAAGGGTTTGACTGGGGAGGCTTGATTAAAATATCTTATTAGTTCTGAGGTGTGCATCCTCTACATGTAGAGCAAATGTGACAGTCATGTAGGTGATAGTATGACAACTGGCGGCTTGCATAGTGCAGAATGGCAAAAAAATATCTAAATGAGGGAAAGGTAAGGCCCTACACTAATTGCCAAGTGGCTCTGAGAGGCTCTAGCTATGAATTGGTCGAGGGAATGAGGCCACTGAATGATGTGGCGGTAATGTTGGCCTCTCAGTGACAAGTAAGAGATTCAAAGAAGTGGCTGCGACATGTGAGGCTCTATCTAGAGAGGTAGGAGCAAGGCTCTAGCTATGAGTTGGGCCGATTGAGGAATACCTCTGCACGAGGATGGGTGTAGGCCTTGCATGACTGAATTACAAATATACAATAATATTGCACACACCAATACCCTTTACAGCCAGTTGATCGCGGGTGCGTGAGGGATCATTCTCCCCTGAGAGTTCTCTGCCCATTTCCTCGCACGCCGCTTACTGATGCCAGAGCCAGAATATGATGTCATATTCCAGCTCCAGCATCACTGCGGTGCTGGGCAGAGAGCGCTCAGGGGAGAATGCTCCCTCGCGCGCCCGCAGGACTGGTCGCCGGGCAGCCCCACATGACCCCAGGAGAAGAGGCTGGCTGCACTGGTGTACATACTGGTATGTACGCCAGTGGGTACTGAGGCTGGAAAATGCAGGGTGACTTACTGAATTGCATATGATGACATTGATATGGCAAATGAGGGCCAAATACAGTAAGCAGAATGCATGAACCTAATTGAGGTATCACTATGATGCTATGTATGATTAAAATAGGACAAATTCGCATTCGTAGTGAAGCCCCCCTCCGATCGCATGAGAATGATGTTATTATTCACCTTTTTTCCCATGCCGTGCCAGTCTCCCTGTAGTTAGCCCCGCCTCTATGGATGAGATCATCAAGCTTGATGATGTCAGCCAATCCAATGCTTTACCATAGGAAAGTATTGAAAAGCTCTTGCGCATGCGCTGCAAAACGCTGTGCCAATCAGCATCTTCTTATGGAGATTCATTGAATCAATGCATCTCTATGGGGAACATTCAGCGCCTCCATGCAGGTTATGGAGGCGCTGACTGTAGGCGCTGCACACTGTGAGGCACTTTAGTGGCCATGTGAGTGACTGCGAATCGAGGTGTCACTAAGCAGCAATGTAAACACTGCTTTTTCTCTGAAAAGGCAGTGTTTACATTGAAAATCCTGCAGGGACAGGCTATAGATACCAGAATCACTATATGAAGCTGTAGTGGTCCTGGTAACTATAGTGTCCCTTTAAGAACTGTCGTTGTAAATAAAGCTTTGTAAGATTAAAAAAATCCTGGCTCCTAACTTTGTAGTAAAGTTTGTAAATAAAGTGTAAAAATGTATATTATTTATATATAATTAGCTTGTTTTATTAATTATATAGCCAAAATCAAAATCTGTCAATCAAGCCGAAACAAGTGTCAACAACTGTCCTCGCCATCACGTGACTCGGTTTGTCGGGATTGACTGCCTTGGTTGTCAGGCAGGTCCCCTGACTGAGAGGGTATTTGGACTAGGCTTTCTGAGGCACTATTCATAGCTTCAAGTAGAGGCCCTGTAATAAAGTGAGTGGTGGCAATATGTGATATAGGGGATGTGACAAATGACAGGGCTGGGAGAGGGTGTTACGAGTGTGTGAAGACTGCCTGCTGGGTAGTGTGTGTAAATGTGTGAGTCTGATAGGGTGATTGCGTTATAGGGTGGCTGTGCGTGTAGAGGTGACTGTGATAGGATTATTGTTGTGGTGGGGGGAAGTGTGACTTTATGTGGGAGCACTGAGTATCAGGCTATCACTTAGCCCATGTCAGACTGGGAGCTACCGAGACTGTAGAAGGTGCAGCAAAAGCACCTGTTCCATAGCAGGGTGCAATGCTTGCTTCATCCACAAAACAAATTGTGATATAAATAAAAAAGATCACAATACAGGGACCTGATGGGTCAAACATCATCCAGTCTGGCTGCATTAAGTCCCACAACAATCTATTTTTACAGAAACTACAACAGGTTTGCTACCTTTGGCACTCCAGATGTGGACTACATCTCCTCTGATGCTTTGCCAGCATTATGGCTGTAAGGGCATTAAGGGAGATGTAGTCCACAACATCTGAATGCTGAAGGTTGCCTACATCTGAACTAGAACAAATACAAATTCCTCCTACATTAATTGTTGGCAGCTTCCTAAATTCGGGACTTCGGCACTTTGGCAATTCCCTAAGCCCAACCCTACCCCTTACCCTAACCCTAACCCTACCCCTGACCCCTAACCCTATCCTTAACAAGCAATAGTGTTTTACATGTGCAACAGTTTCAATAATGAAACTTTACTCTTCCACTACAAACATTATTATTACTATTTATAATACACTATCAAATTCTGCAGCACTGTACAATAGGTGAACTAACAGACAAGTATTTGCAACAAGACAAATTGGACACACAGGAACAGATGGTGTTGAGGGCCCTGTTCAAACAAGATTACATTCTAGAGGGAGTGGGGTAAAGTGACACAAGAGGTAATGGTAGGATATATTTCATGTATGGGAGAAGTAGGTTGCTATAATAATTTAAAGGGACACTGTAGGCACCCAGACCACTTCAGCTAATTTAAGTAGTTTACATTGCAGCTCTAAGCTTGCCCCCTGTGGCTGTCTACTAGACAGCCACTGGGGGCACTTCCAGAATCCAAATGGACTTTTGGTCCGTTATCTGAGGCTGGACGTCCTCATGGACCTCCAGTGTCAGATTTTCCACGTAGGAAAGCATGCGCATTAGGTTTCCCCCACTGGCTGACGTTGGCGTGGGAGGATCGTGGTAGGACCTCCAGCGTCATATTTTCACCATAGGAAAACATGCCCATTAGGTCTCCCCTGCTGGCTGACATCGGCATGGGAGGAGCGTGGGCGGAGCCTGACCCAGCGCCGAGAGACATCGGCGCTGGATTCAGTTAAGTGGCTGAAGGGGTTTTAAACCCCTTTTGCCCTTTGGGGAGGGGGAGGGGGTGTGAGGGGGGGGGGCACTGTAGGGACCTTTAGTGCCAGGAAAATGGGTTTGTTTTCCTGGCACTATAGGATCCCTTAAAATAGAGGTGTAGTTCTTTTTGGATGACACAGTTGCAGGAGAGGAAGCAATGTGGGTTAGCAAGGTGAATTTTTAAATTATTTTTTTGAAGGATTGAAGACTTGGTGAGTATCTAATGGAGCAGGGAAGGATTTCCATAGGAACGGTGCAGACCTAGAAAAGTCTTGAAGGTGGGTATTTATGTGGGACTTTATGTGGGAGCACTGAGTATCAGGCGGGAATTCGGCACAGCATAGGTGCCTATACAAGACATACTTGTGTATTAGTGGGCGGTATGGGTGGACAGGAGGATGAGCCTCGCCTTCACATTCATTATAGACTGTAACGAGGCAAGCTGGGAATGCGTAAGACCAATGAGAAGTGGATTGCGGTAGTCAAGGCGATAGAGGATAGTCTAGCACCTTAGCCGTATCCAGATAGGGCTCAATGCGAGCTATGTTTGTGACATGGAAGCGGCAGGAGTTGGCAATTGGCTGAACATTTGGGGTGAAGGAGAGGTTGGAGTCAGAAAGAACACCTAGGCAGCAAGCCTGTGAGTTAAAGCTGATGGTACTGCTATGGACTTGGAGGGCGACAGACATGGGAGTAGCAACGCCTGAGGGAGGAAAGATGAGACGTTCTGTTTTGGACAGGTCAAGTTTAAGGAAGTAAGCAGCCATCCAATTGGAAAATAGCAGAGTGGCAGTCAGAGACATGAATCACAAGGGGCAGTGAGAGATCAGTAGGGGACAGATAGATTTGTGTGTCATCTGCAGTGATATTGGTAGCCAAAGAAGCTGATGAGTTTACCACAGGAGGCAGTATAGATCGAGAACTGTAGGGTACCAAGGACAGAACCTTGGGGAACACTAACAGAGAGAGGTTGCAGAAAATAGGAGGAACCAGTAAAGGAAACACTGAAAGAACACTAGGGGAGGCAGGAGGAGAACCAGCAAAGAGCAGAGTCTCGTAGATCGAGATTACAGAGGATAAGATGAAGTCGTTGATGATCAATGGTGTTGAATGCAGCAGAAAGGTCAAGGAGAATTAGAAAAAAGTAGTGACCACTGGAATGGGCAGCAATTAAATAATTGGATACTTTGGTCAGGGCCGCATTGACAGAGTGACTAGTACCGAATCCAGACTGAAGCATTCAAGCAGAGAGTTGGATTAAAGGAAGTCCGTCAATCTTGCGTACACAACATTCTCAAGGATCTTGGAGGCAATTGGTAGTAGTGAGATAGGGCGGTAGTTGGATGGGGAGTTAGGGTCAAGGTTGGGTTTTTTTAGAATCAGGAAAAAGTGTGAAAAGTGTGAAAGAGGCATTTGGGTCCTCGGGAGAGTGTGGTTATGAGGATATTTAAGTAGTTTTCTTTTTCAGAGGAAAATGCTAAACTGTACGAGCATAGCATGAATATATAGCAGATGAAGTCAGATGCAGAGTGAGACATTCTCCAGCAGCATTCAGCAGTTTTGGAGCTTTTTTGGAGGTATCAGATTAGCTTTGTGTGCCAAGGTTGTAACCAGGGTCGCTTACAATGTTTGCATGTAGCATGTGCCATGATATCTAGTTCAGAGGAGAGGGTGGAGTTGTAGAGGGAGGTTGCAGAGCTAAGACAGGTGAGGTTTGAGATAGGTAAAAGGAAAGTTTGGAGGTTGGTGTAGAATTGCTGTAGGTCAGAAGAGAGAAAAGAAGAGAAGATATTACTCAGATGAGTATGCACATGTTCAGATAGACATGGAGATGGGCAGTAGTTTAGGAGTGGTGAAGAGAGCATATGCAGTAGTGTAGCATGCTGGGAAAAGTAAATAGTATTTATTTGGTATATAAAAAGTAGGGAGAGTGAGGATTGAGTGTAAGAAAATGCAAGAGTGTGCTGATTAGAGATAGTGTTTGCGGCTGTCACTTCTGCAGAGTGAAAGAGAAAATGCATTGTTTATATTACAGCCTTGGGATACCTCCAGTGGATTAATTCTCAGATGGCTACTAGAGATGCTTTCTTGCACAGTATGCAGCATTGCCATTCAGCACCTCCATGCATGAGATGCTGAGCGCTCCCCATAGAGATGCATTAATTCAATAATTTGATTTCAGATAATTTGCCATAGCGTCCTATCATTGAATACTAGTGTTAACATTTGAATGTAGATAGCCACCCATTTAAAGGGTGCTTTAGTGGTTATGATACTAGGTGCTAGTCACTTCCTTCATGAGAGCCACAAGCTGTCTGCATTGAGCTAAGCCTGGTGCAGAGCTTAATTAATTGTTTGAGAGCGATCAGCTGATGTTCTCAACCAATGAGCTAACCCTGTGCGGCAGGGTTTAAAGAGTTACTCCAAGCACCATGACCACTTAATTGATTTGAACAAAGTTGCGGTCTGGCTAATGTCACTTATGTGCAAATTTAGAGTCTGAGGTCAGCACGCAGAGCATTTTAGCTCCAGACAGGAAATGGCGTCACCCCCCCCCCCAAACCATCCTCTCTGCCCTGCAGTGTGGGGGAGTGACGTCAGAGCTACATCTAGCTGCAAGAGGAACTTTGACATTGCAATGGAATAGGGGTGAGGATTGGCATACATTTTTTTAAATTTATTTTTGAACTTGGGTTATTCTAACTAAAACCGGTGTTTTATAAAAACACTGTTTTTAAGTAAGTGTAACCCTTTAACTTAGGAGAAATAATGGATGCCATGTCCAGGGGATTTTGGCATCTATGAAGGAAGTGATGATACCATTTAGCAAATGGTTTGACTACTTACATTGGGTATTCATAGCACCAAAACTACTACATCGTGTTGTAGTGGCTTTGATGGTAAATAAAGAAAAGGAAACATTTTAGCAGTGCAAGTACTTTATTAATGACTCCTCACTTGCATCTTACAAATTGGTGATTAAGATCTTTATGTTATTTTATTTTATTTTTTTTCACTTGCTCTTATTATTTAATTTATGAAGGATACGGAATAACTGTTTCAGACTGGAAATACTGCTATTTTTCTGATGATATAATAGGTCATTAAATTATATTATATAGATAATTTACATTTTCGCATGATCTAGGTCAGGGGTAGGCAACCTTCAGCATTTCAAATGTTGTGGACTTCATCTCCCTTAATGCGTAGTACACAACATCTGGACGGGATTTGTCAAGTTTTTATTGGTTATTGTGTCTGACTGTGTGTGTCTGTTAGTGAGTGAGTGTCTGTTAGTGTGTGTGTGTGTATGTTAGTGTGTGTGTCTGTTAGTGAGTGAGTGTGTCTGTTAGTGAGTGTGAGTGTGTCTGTTAGTGTGTGTGTTTCTGTTAGCTAATGTATGCGTATCTGTCAGTATCTGTCAGTGAATCTGTGTGTGTGTGTGTGTATTTAGAAGGCGGGGCGGGAGGAAGGGTTGGGTGGGAGGGGAGGGGAGTTTTGTCCTGCCTAGGGGAGCACAAAACCAGGATACACCACTGCTGGGACCAAGACTCCATCCCCCACAGTCATTCACGCACACACACACAAGCACATCGACGCAGTAACACTTATATACCCTGGGGGGTAAGGGAATGCTATTAATGCTATTAATGCATACATTTTGTATATCATGCCCATGAGCAGTAATTGCATAAACTTTAAAAAAAGATGATGTAGCGCTTATACAATAGAATAATCACCTTATGGTAAAAGGAAAAAACAATTCTCAGGAGGAAAAGTCCACAGTCAAGACTTGAACTTTCCGGTTGAAGAAGCCACGCTGCAGTGGCGAAATGTGTCCGGGTGACAAGAGGACATTGTGTCATATTTTATAATAATTTTATTTTTATTTAATTGTTTAATACATTTTATTTTGAATTTGGACAACCTGGTTCCCGGTCTTATGCTGTTATGGGAGTGTAGTCCCTCACTACACCATGCCTGCACATAGAGTCTGAGATGACTCCCGGTTTGTAAGTACCCATTTGGGACATTTTTATCTTACAACTACATTACAGACTGTACTACGCTATCTTGTGCCTATCCACTTCCCTCTAAGATAAGAACATACATCCAAGGCAGGGGTGGGTCGCCTAAACGGACCTAGAAGCAATTAACACTAGAGCTGGGTACACAGCTCTTCGCTTGTGAGTGTACAAATATTCCTTAAATATCTAGTTTATATGCTTGTACTGTCTACACTATATTACATTATTCTTACAGGTGTAGACAATATTGTGGAAATCTTCCCTATTCTACATTTAAAGACACTGAAATTGCTGTGGACTTTTCCTCCTGAGAATTGTTTTTTCCTTTTACCATAAGGTGATTATTCTATTGTATAAGCGCTACATCATCTTTTTTTATTGTAATTGTTGGTGATAACAGAAAGGAGTCACATGTATGTTTAGCTGCTAAATTGATAAAATTGTTAATATTTATTGAATATATTGTACTCGATTTATAAGCGCTAGTACCTACCCACTTTTATAAATTGCATAAACTTGCTATATAATGCCAATGAACAGTAAATGCATAAACCTTGTATAACATGCCAATGAGCAGTAAATACAAAAATTAGATATACCATACCAATGAGAAATAAATACATAAACTTGATGTATCATGCCAATGAGTAGTAAATACGTAAACTTGGTATATCATGTCAATTAAAATTAAATTAGCATATCATGCTAATTAACATTAAATGCATAAACTTGGCATATCATGACAATGAGCAGTAAATGCATAAATCCTGAATATTATGCCAATGAGCAGTACATTCTTAAACTTTGTATATCATGCCAATGAGCTGCATGTGCCTCCAAAATGTCTACTACTGCCATGTGCCCCCAAACAACCTGCCAGTGCAATCTCTCTGTCCTTAGCCTCACTCTAGTATAGTTTTCAAAAAAATGGTTCAGGCACTCCAAGATCCAGAAATGGCAAATTTATTGAAGCCCAAAGTAACACAACGTTCGACCTTGTGGTCTTTATCAAGCTTGATAAAGACCACAAGGTCGAAACGTTGTGTTACTTTGGTCTTCAATAAATTTGTCATTTCTGGATCTTGGAGTGCCTGAGCTTGATAAAGAACGCAAGGTCAAAACTTTGTGTTACTTTGGGCTTCAATAAATTTGTCATTTCTGGATCTTGGAGTGCCTGAGCTTGATAAAGACTGCAAGGTCTGTGGGGATATTTATGGGATAATAATAGTGAGAATTGCCCACTATTTCAATTCTCAGATCCCAAAGATCGTTATCGTGTAAGTGAAATGTATTCCATATAAATAAAATCACAATTTGTTATAAAAATAGATACAATTTATTGTGACAAATTAAATAACAATAATATGTAACATGCGTGATAATAATCAATGAATATTCAATATAACATGAGTATGCAATACAAAGGCAATACACATTCCAATGACTAACACAGCAATTGTCAAACAAGATTTATGACGGTGTTTCACAGAGCTTGCAGCGTAAGGCCATAAAACTTAGCTAACAGAATAACCCTTTCACTGCTGGCTAGACCTCCTAGGTAATTTAAATAAAATAACATTTAAACCAGCTCATTAGTCATTTCCTGGAACCATCCAATAAGAGTAATCTACCATGTTCTATGAGCAGAATTTTAATTTACCTAAACAGATATTTTATCTTATTTTAGAGCAAATCAATACACCTGGATAAATATCACGATATGCTAACATGTGATGTAATCACACTAATATATATAATTACTCTTTTCCATCTGCAGAATGGAATGGTTATAACTATATACTTCTTAGTTAACTAAGATTTCTAAATATCGAAATCTGATCGTGATTTATCCAGTCATATATCATGCTATTAGAAAAATTTTAATTAAATTATATTAATTAAATGAAACCAGCATATTTACCAGTTAAAGAGATGTTCTCATCAGATGTTCTCAGGTAGCTAAGTGTCAAGGAATGTTTCTTTCTCGCTCTGACTCTGCTTTTCTTTCTTAGCCTGCTTCCGACTCTTTGACTTTTTCCCCCGACTGCTCCTTTGCTTCCTTTTTCTCTTCCCTTTGTCTTGACTTTTTTAAAGGGAAAAATTCTCTGTTTGTCACTAGGTGATAGACCAATAGAAAACTGGAGGTGTGGTTACCTTCCAGATAGCAATTTAAGTATTTGATCTATAGAGGGCAGTCTCGTCCCACTAAACATACCTATCCAGGAAAGAGTTAACTTTTCTTGGTGGCTATTTTGACGTCATTTCGCTTATCTTTATGGTTATCTATAACTTAAGTTTTCTGTCAGTTCAAAAAGTTTCTTTGAATTTTCTTCAGACAGTGTGTCTCCAATTCCTGCTGTAATTTCTAATATGACAGTTCGTAAACTAAGTTTAACCTCTAAATTACAATGGGATCTAATACAATATCAAAAGTAAAATTAAATTATTTAATCTTCTCTGTCACAAATGTCTGGGTTTAGAATTTATTCTATTCCATTAGCATTTAGACAGTCTGTCCATCCCCCGTTCTCATTATCACCTGGTTTGTATATACTATGCATTCCTTTAGCTCTGGCAAAGTGGTTAGCGTTACAGAAAGGATAGAAATCTTGTGTCTTTTGTTAGCTTGAAAATAACAAAATGGAGTCTGCTCTGTTCAGAGTGACTCTGACAATATACATTTTAATTTCTATCATAGCACAAAATGTCTGCCGATATAAATATCTTGACAGGTCGAAACGTTGTGTTACTTTGGGCTTCAATAAATTTGTAATTTCTGGATCTTGGAGTGCCTGAGCTTGATAAAGAACGCAAGGTCAAAACATTGTGTTACTTTGGGCTTCAATAAATTTGTCATTTGTGGATCTTGGAGCACCTGAACCATTTTTTGCAAACTATACTATTGTCACTGGAACCTGGTGCTTGGTCCTGGTTTGGTTGCACCCTGGCTCAGATTGATGGGATTGAGTGCATTTCCTATTGTCGGTTGAAAAGCTTAGCCTCACTCTGTCATCTCTCTGCAACCAGCCTCTTTGTGCCATCTCTCTGTGCTAGCCTCTTAGTGCCATCTCTCTGCCCTCAGCCTCTCTTTACCATGTCTTTGCCCTTAGCCTCTCTGTGCCATCTCTCTCCTCCCAGTCTCTGTGCCATCTCTCTGCCCCCAGCCACTGCTCCGTGTCTCTGCCACCAGTCTCTCTGTTCCAACTTTCTGCCACCAGCCTCTCTGCCATCTCTCTTCCACCAGCCACTGTGCCATCTCTCTGCCCCCAGCCTCTCTGCCATCTCTCTGCCCCCAGCTACTGTCCAATGTATCTGCCACCAGCATCTGTGCTATCTCTATGCCCTCAGCCTTTTTGTGCCATCTCTCTGACCCCAGCCACTGTTCCATGTCTCTGCCACCAGTCTCTCTGTGCCATCTCTCTGTCACCATTATCTCTGTGCCATCTCTCTGTCACCAGCATCTATGTGAAATCTCTCTGCCCTCAGCCTCTGTACCATCTTTTTGCCCCCAGCCACTGTGCCATCCCTCTGCCCCCAGCCACTGTTCCATGTATCTGCCACCAGCCTCTTGTCACGATTCGGGAACCTAACACGCTAACAGGTCACAGAAAGTAAGGGGTGCAATACCGGTCCTTAGAATGGCTGGGTTAAGCACACTAAGAATAGTCAAGAGACAAGCCAAGTAAAGGGAGCCAAAAAACAAGAGAACGAGAAATAAGCCGAGGTCAAAGGAATGGAGAATACAGGAAAATCAGAATAACAAGACAAATAATCGGTAACCAGAGAGAAACACGAGCAGACTGCAATACAGGTATCACAAGACCACAACAGGGCACTGAGAGACAGGAAAGGTAAGTATATAAATCCTGTGCTTAATTCTGATTGGATAACATCCAATCAGAATTAACAATCACACATGGGAGATATTTACACCGCCCACTGTGATTATGGTACTGTGGCTTTAACGCTGGGTCACGTGGCTGACCCCGGCGTTCGCATAAATGCGTGGGCTCCCTGCGTGCAGCGTTATACATGCTGCCGCTGGGAGGCGAGGAGGAGGACGCGAGCGGCGCATAAAGCTGTGAGGACGCCGCTCGCCGACAGGTAGGGGAAGGGGAGACCACGGGCGGCGAAGGACTGAGGGTGATTGCTGCAAGTGGATTGCAGCCTCCCCTTACAGCCGCCCGCGGACCCCTGACACCTCTGTTCCATGTCTCTGCCACCAGCCTCTCTGTGCCATCTCTTTGCCATCATGGTGACGGTGTGTGTGGGAGGGTGATGGTGTGTGTGGGATGGTGACGGTGTGTGTGGGAGGGTGACTGTGTGAAGATGATAACAGTGTGGTGGGATGGTGACAATTTGTAAGGTGGTGACAGTATGGGTATAGTGACAGTGTGGGAGGTGGTGACAGTGTGGGGATAATAGTTTAGGGGTGACAGTGTGGGAGGTGGTGACTGTGTAGGGAATGGTGACATTGTGAAAGGTGGTGATAGCGTGAGAGGTGGTGACAGTGTGGGGGGATGGAGGTAGTGTGTGGGCGTGGACGTGTGTGGGGAAGGTGACAGTGGGGGAAGGTAGTGTGTGGGGAAGGTGACAGTGGATGGTCCAGTGGTCTGCTCCTGCTCCCTGGTGGTCCAGTGGGCTGCGTATGTAGTCTCCCAGAGCCTCCCTGTCTGCAGCTATGCCAGGCACAGAGCTGCAGACTATGGAGTAGAGATTTTGGGAGCTCCAGTAACAGCGTTGCCATGGTAACCCACAGCAACGGTGTGATAGGCCGGAGATCACAAGATATCTACTCCATAGTCTGCAGATCTGTGCCCAACAGAGCTGCAGACAGTGAGGCTCTGGGAGGCTACATGGAGGGGCCTTGCAACTGGCGGCATACAAGGCGAGCCACTGGGCCCCCTCCTGGTGTCGGGCCTCAGTCATGGACCGAGGAGCCGACACTTCAGTCAGCCATAGTAGCAACCGGTACGGTGAACTTGTTACATTTTAATAACAGGTCCGCGCAAACTGAAGCGAACTGGCTGAATCCCATCACTTTTTCCACCCCACCAGGGGTTTAAAAGGTCAGTTATGTACTGCAGAACTCAGGACAGGAAACCCCCTCAATGTAGGAAACCATGAGGAATCATGGCTGCTGCACTATACTTCCTCTGGGCATACTACCACACTGTCTGTCGAGGGAATTTATAAATTTGTGCGGGTGCTGCCATCTTGGTCCGACATGGTCCTCCTCTACACTATATATTTCTTGCTTAAAGGACCACTTTTGGGCAAATAGAAACATAGAATGTGACGGCAGATAAGAACCATTTGGTCCATCTACTCTGCCCAATTGTCTAAATACTTTCATTAGTCCCTGGCCTTATCTTATAGTTAGGATAGCCTTATGCCTATCCCACGCATGCTTAAACTCCCTGTGTTAACATCTACAACTTCAGCTGGAAGGCTATTCCATGCACCCACTACCCTCTCAGTAAAGTAATACTTCCTGATATTATTTTTAAACCTTTGCCCCTCTAATTTCAGACTATGTCCTCTTGTTGTGGTAGTTTTTCTTCTTTTAAATAAAGTCTCCTCCTTTACTGTGTTGATTCCCTTTATGTATTTGAATGTTTCTTTCAAATCCCCCGTCTTGTCTTTCCACCAAGCTATACATGTTAAGATCCTTTAACCTTTCCTTGTAAGTTTTATCCTGCAATCCATGAACCAGTTTAGTAGCCCTTCTCTGAACTCTCTCTAAAGTATAAATATCCTTCTGGAGATACGATCTCCAGTACTGCGTACAATACTCCAAGTGAGGTCTCACCAGTGTTCTATGCAATGTCATGAGCACTTCCCTATTTTTACTGCTAATAACTTATTATGGGGCCAGGAGGTCCCTGGCACAGGCTCGCCTTAAGGAATTAAACTGTTCTCTAAAGTCTGTGTTCCAGTGCGGAATCTCCCTGCCTCTTTGTCCTTCTGTTTTCCCAAAATTGTGAAAAAGACTCTTTGAGAATCGGGCAGTTGCACCACAATTGGCTGAGTGCAGTAAACAGGTAAAAAAAAATTTCAAGCCAGTTTTATGAATGGAGAGACATTAATTGGCTGAGAGTGCCTGCCACAATCAGATTCAGCAACAGCCTTTCGGCTTCCCGATTTTAAAATAATGGAAGGCAGAGAGGCATTGAGAATTGGCACTGGAACACAGACTTTGAGGTTAAACTGTTAAAAATCGGTTTAACTCCTTAAGGTGAGCCTGTGCAAGGCACCTCATGGCACCAGAGTAACTTCATTTTGATTAAGTTGTTATGGTGCCCAGAGTGCGTCTTTCAAGGGGATATTGCCAGTTGTAGAGAGATTCATTAAGGTTCACTTTCCAATGAGCATAATTGTTTCTGATTGATTTTCTGGTTTGAATAGTTTAATTACCAGGGTTCCATTGGACACCAAGTGAATCTGAGGCAAACTGCTAAATGATCCACTCATGTGCTACAGGTGAGAGACTAAGTAAAGAAATAGTTGATACATATATTACATCCAGCCCCAGACCTGCAAGTAACAGCTGCATCAACTGTTCCACAGCAATAAGCAACAGGTAGCCTTCTAGATAATCATATTTAGACTTTATCCTGCATAGAATCAATTCATTATCTTTTACACACCTTGTAGCTATTGTTATATTTATATTTCCCCCCCAATACTTTGTAAATTCATTATTCCAGTCCTCTTTGATCCTTATATTTCTCTTTCCTACAGCCTGATTTGAGACAACGAGATCAAGACCTGCAAGAACAGAGCTCCATCGGCGGTTCCCATGCTATATGTAATAAGTAGCATTCTGGAGAATATTATTTATATTTTATCCTGCATAGAATCACTTAGTTATCTTTTACACATCTTATAATTATTGTTATGTTCATATTTAATTCCCCCATACTTTGTAACTGCTTTATTGCAGGCCTCTCTGTTCCTTATATTTCTCTTTCCTACAGCCTGATTTGAGACATCGAGTTCAAGACCTGCAAGTAATACAGAGCTCCATCAGCGGTTTCACTGCCATTAGCAACAGGAAGCCTTTTATTGTGTCAGCCTAAGCTGTGCAATAATCATGCTGTCTAATCAGCATCTTGATATGCCACACCTGGTGGATTATCTTGGCAAAGGAGAAGTGCTCACTAACACAGATTTAGACAGATTTGTGAACACTATTTAAGAGAAATAGGTATTTTGTGTATATAGAAAAAGATCTTTGAGTTCAGCTCATGAAAATTGGGGGAAAAACAAAAGTGTTGCTGCATTTATAATTTTATCCAGTGTAAATAACAACATACATAACAACACTAAATTCACGAATTACATAATCCCATTTGTCATATGTCGTCTATATGATACCTAATGTGGTGAGGAAATGTTTGTGTGTGTGATGTGGTATGTACGTCCTAGTGTATGTTTACTGTTGAGGGGGGAAAACGAGAATATGCATTTATTTTACCTATACAGTTATTTTAAGTAAGAACACTAGAGCCAGCTGAGTGGAATTACGTCATCGGGTAAAATTTTTTTTGTTTGGTTCGGAAATTCGGGTAAATAAAAAAATGTGGCTACTTTGGCAATTCGGACCAATGTCATTCGGTTCGGTTTGGCACTTCCGAAATTTGGAATTTGGAACATCTGTAGGGCTCCCAAACCCTACCCCTAACCACCACAACCACTTACACAATTAATGGTGCTCCCAGTGCCTGGACTGCCACCATAACCACTTACACATCTGTAGGGCTCCCAGTGCCAGGATTGCCACCTCAACCACTTACACATCTATAGGGCTTCCAGTGCTAGGAATTAGCTTATTGGTCAAGGTTCCTGTCGTCATTCACGTAATTTTCCCTCCCTTGCTCTTGTTTTGCCACTTTTCAGAAACCTGAAGCACTTTGGAAATTCGAGACTTCGGCAATTCAGAACTTCAGCAATTCGGTTTCGGTTCAGCAATTCAGACATTCGGAAACATCCGAATGTTCGAATAGCATTAAATTCGTACGAATGTACATTCGGAACGAAACGAATTGCACATGTCTACTACCCATCTGATCCAGCATCCCATGAAGGGCTTGTGACACAAACACCCTCTTACCTAGAGCCAGGTTAAAAGGGCTCTATACCAGGAAAAACATGTTTTCCCCCTCTTTTTAGTTGTAAGTGTGTGTTTTAGCAGTCCATCATACTCACTTGTTTGGCTGTTTTACTGTCAGTTTATTTCATTTTGTATGTTTTTTGTATTGTCAAGATAAACTTACACAGGGGGTAGCATCTTGATTAAATTTGTCACGATTAATTTAAGAGCCTGCTTTTTCACAGAATGTTCACGTGTTAAATCTGCCACATGGCTAAATGAATCAATACATGAAAAAGATGTGTAATGCTTATTTCTACAGATAAGTTCTCAATAAACAGCTAACACATTAACACAGCAGCTTCATCAAATACATGTTAATTTTGATTCAGTAAGTATTCAATAGGAGGATTTGCCATCTTCGTTTTCCTTTCCAGCAACTGCCATATTTCTTTGCTTAGAACATGGTACACAGATAAACGAGGAAACCCATTGAAATCAGTGCTCATTGAAATGCTATAGGCTCCCATATTTTGGAACATGATATATTCCCCCTCGTTCAGTTCTGGAAGATCCACTTCACTTAATATCTCATCAGTAGCTGCACAACTTGGTCCCCAAAGAGTGCTAGGATAGTGGGGTTGAACTGGGTTTACATCCTACACGAATGAGATGGAGTCACTGAGTGAACATTCACATGCCCTAAATAACCAATACAATTCAATACAAGGCTTTGTGCACATTGCTTTGTGTCCTTGATCTTGCTAAGTAAAACTCATCATTCAGAGTCTCATCCTAAAACAAATTATTATGTAGTGATTTGAAAATGTTGCTATCTTTTAAGTAAGGATTTTTCCAATGTCCCTAGAGAGTGAGAAATACTACAAGCAGTATAAGTAAACATACATATGTAGTTAGCTCAAAATAAAATACAGGGAAATAACTTATTTGTAAGGAATTAATTAATTATTAATTAATTAATTAATTAATTAATTTTTGTTGTTGAATGCCTTGGGAATAATAGTGGAATTTTATGTTCAAACCTGAAGCAACTGTTCGGCAAGTGGATAATTTCAAGAAATTCTAAGATTAATTGGTCGACACGTTCACCTGACCTTTCAGCTTCCGATTACTTCCTGTGGGGAAATCTGAGGCAGAGGGTGTACATGAACAAAGAACCAACCACTACTGTGCTGCGCAAAGCACCCCTCTGCTTGTCCTCACCCGAAGTAGGATCAGGCTACTTGGAGAACTTGGCCTTGGAGGAGGAACGCAGGTAAGTTATCTGATTTCCATTTTGGAATAAAGGAGTTCTACACACAGTGGCGTACACATAACCCATGGGGCACTGGTATAAACTGATCCATGCCCCCCCCCCGCCCTCCCTCTTCCCTCTCTTACTCCCACTCAAAGACAGACACATGCACACATACATACAGAGACACACAATGACACATACATACAAAGACACATACATACAAATAGACAAGACACACAGACAGACAGAAACACACATACACTCACACATGCACACACACAGACAGACAGACACACACACACACACACACGACAAACATACATACAAACAGACAGACAGGCACACATACATACAGACAGACAGACAGGCACACACACACACATACATAAAAACAGACAGGCACACATACATACAGACAGATAGACACAGACACATACAGACACACATACATACATACAAAGACACATGCATTCAGACAGATAGACAGACATACAGAAAGACACACACACGACATACATACAAACAAACAAAGACACACAATATTTAAGTCATCCTCCTGTTTCCTACCTTTTAGGCTCAGGAGGGTGACTTTCCCTGGTGGCTCAGGCTGGTCGTAATCAGGGTTCCCACTCTGACTCCCTCTGCTTCCTCCTGTGTGGGATCTGTGTGTTAGCTGGGAGGGGTGACGTGCTGTCACTTCCTCCCAGCGTGTGATGATCTCATCACAGGGGACCAGGTCGCGGTCGCGCTGTAAAAGCGCCGCAGCGCTGACCGGGTCCCCTGACAATCCATCTCCATGGTGTGGTGTGCTATACAAACATGTTAGAGTCACCAACTAAATTAGGCCAGAATCTCAATAAACATGAAATCCAAGATGGTCACCACTGCCACATACAGAACAAGGAGCCAGAGGCAATGGACCCCCACACCATGACAACCATCCAGAGTGGTCTGAAAAGGCTAGCAGAGCCTACCCAGAAACAGGGGAAGCAAAATGAGCGCACAATAAATGAGATAAAAGGCTGTGATATGGAGGAGAAATAGACAACTGAAGCACAGGAGGAGAAGCTAGTTTTTGATTGGTTCTTTGCTTTGGTTCTTTGTTTCCATGTACTTTTTTCTTTGCTGCTATGGAGTCCAGTAACATTTTTTTTTGCAAAATATGAAGCAGTGTTTACATAACAGCCTAGTGATAACTCCACTGGCCACTCCTCAGATGGCTACTATAGGTGTTTCCTGGGGCAGTGCTGCACAATGTGCAGTACTGTCATTCAGTGTCTCCTCCCTCTGCATGGAGACACTGAACTTCCCTCATAGAGGTGTATTGATTCAATACACCTCTATGAGGAAATACTGATTGGTCAGTGCCGTGTTTGGCTCTGCCACTGATCTGCCTCCTTGACAGTCCCAGCCAATCCTATGGGAAAGCATAGTTATGAGTGGCTCAGAACAACACTATTGATGTAAGCCAAGCAGGTTGATCAGGGGCAGAGCTAGCAGCTGCAGACTTGAACAAATGTAAGATTTTTATATATTTAGGGAGGTAAGGGAGGACAAGGAGGGTTAGTTGGTGGTTTTAACACTATAGCATCAGGAATACATGTTTGTGTTCCTGGCCCTATAGGGTTCCTTTAAGCTAAATGCACCCAGCACATTTTAGAACGTAATTTTCCATCAATGGATCCCTGAGAGGAACGTATTTGTCGGAAATATCATGAGTACTTACTTTAACTGGACAAGGCCATACAGGTTCCTTCTTAAATAGGGTATTCATATGGGATCCAAACACCCCATCATTTAAATAATACATAAGTTTTTTACAGCCTCTTCCCACAGGTCCTGTGGAGAAAAAACAGAGATGAAGTAAATAAGTAGACAAAAAAGCTGGCCTCAAGAGTAATCTAATTGCAGTTATGCATTATCTATGAAGACCGTGATCAGGTGCAGTAGATTAAACACTTTGCATATAAAACTTATACTAATCTTGTTTTAATCATAGAGCACTGTCTACAATGCTGCAGACTGATAAGTAGGTTCTATTTTACATTGTACTCTATAAACATGTTTTTGTTTGTTTACATATTTAGATAGTTATATTTCTGGTATTTAATGCCTCGTTTCCACTGAGCGGATCGGTTCGGTTCAGTTCGGTACGGTTCGCTATTTTGGGTGTTTCCATTATGAAAGTGGTCCATACAAGCGAACCGTACCGATCCATTCAGGGCCCTGCTTCAGATGTAGGGCCATAGAAAATGGAACGGTTCGGTTAGGGCGGATCTACTATACAATCCATTGATTGGTGGACAGGAAGAGCATTTTTTCTAAACCCTGCATGGCCCTGAAGGTCTGACTTGCAGTGGAAACGCTCACCAGAATGGGCTGGTCCATTCTAAACCTTCCAAACTGTACCAACCCGAACCGATCCGCTCAGTGGAAACGAGGCATTAGTGATCTCTGTAGGATAAGCTGACCTTTCCAGCAGTCAAACCTACACACCATAGACCAGGGCTGTCCAACCTGCGGCCCCCCAGATGTTGTTGAACTACAACTCCCATGATTCCCTGGCTATCTGTTTCATTGAAAGAATCATGGGAGTTGTAGTTCAGCAACATCTGGGGGGCCGCAGGTTGGACAGCCCTGCCATAGACTTTAACAGGGGTTCTGTAATGGTTTTATTGACCATATTCCCTATTTCACGGTTTAAAGTATTATGTAAATATTGTAAATATTGATTTGTTACAAAGGGGCAAAGTTCTAAATATGAAACAATCACCGCAGAAACCAGTGAAATCAGCAGATATATGTTATTGTTGGTTAATCAAGTTTTTTTTTTAGCTTTGCAACATTTTTCAGATTATGGCACAATGATTTTGTCTTATTATGTTCTAAATTAAGAAAAATATACCTTCTTGAACCACTTCTTTTTTGCAAATGATGTTCGCAGCAGATAAGAATGCAGATTCAACATAGTATCTCCCAAGTTCAGCAATGATTTCAACCCCAGTGCAGTCTGGGAAATATTCCATCAGCGCTGTCTTCACTGATTCAGCCAACTTTGAAATAAAGAACCTGACTTATTAGCTATCAATGTAGAATTATATGATTATACATTATTTGTAAAGTGTCAACACATTCTGCAGTGCAGTTCATGTGCACAATTGCTTCCTGTAAAAAGACAGAGGCACAATACATCTGAGACAAACAAAAGCTGACAAACAATTACAGGAGGAGTTGAGATTCCCATGGAATCTTACAATATTTAAAAGTGGAGTGAATTTCAAATCTTTTTGGTTATAAAACCAATATTTAATTTGAATTGTTTTATTACTTCAAAATGGCATAAAATAATTTCATGTTAACTAAGCATCCCGTTGGTGATTGTTTGGGTACTATTAATGCTAGCAGGGATTTGGGAAACCCTGAAATCAGATTTATGGTGCAGTATACGATATGGGCCAAGAAATTAGGGATTTTTTTTGCCCATCTATTCAATACATATATTAGTTCCCTGAACATGAGTTTAGGATATTAGAAGGAACCTAGATACCCTGATAGTCATCTGGAGGAAATGGAACACCAGCATTTATTAAATAAAAAATCCTATGCCCTAAATTCCATTCAATAGGAGCAGATGAGCAAATGCATTTTAAGTATTTGAATGTTAATATTCAGAAAGTTGTCTTGAATTGAGAAAGGGATTGTGAATTTTAGGATGTTCATTCACTAAACTTTGGATTTTGTCTGGATGGATACAATCCGTCGAAAATGACTGAATTCCGACTTCAATGGCAATTCTCATATTTACATTTAAGCCAAATATGGTTGGAATTTGGAAGAGGGAAATAGTGCCTTGGAGAAAATCATCAGATACAGGCCACTATGCAATGAGAAAAGAGGATATTTTAGTAGTGAATTTTTATTGTTTCTATTTTATTCTGATGCCTGAACATCATCTTCCTTTTTTGGGAACATACCACCTACACCTTATACCTAACAATTGTATAACTTTTAACCTATACAGATAGCACTATATTTTATTTTTTGTTTTATCCACATATCACCACAGTGACAATTTCCCTTATATATCCAAGAGTGGAGATCATTCCACTCCACGCTATTCAGTAGGAGCCATCATAAAGTTCCAAAAAATTTAAGTGAGCACTTATATATAAAAATAGATTTTCTCATTCTTCCTCGGTGGTATATATTCCTCATTCATACATCCTCTACCAGAGGCCTGGGAGTCTGAGTGTTCTGCAGAGTATCTTTCCTGTGTTTGCTGTTCCACATCCTTTTCTAGCGCTTCTTTCAGTCCTTGGTATTTGTCCATCTTCTTATGCTCCTTCTTCCTGATGTTATAGTCACTTGGTATTGCCACATCTACTACCACTCAGGTTGGTTGGCCAGAATTTGCTTGTTTGTCTGTATCTGTATCCCACAGGATTTTAGCCTTTTCATTCTCAACTAACTTTCATGGTATCTGGATTTGGGCAGGTCCAGCCCATATTCTCTATAGATGTTTTGGTACACTTGTTTGTACCTTTCAGTGTAAGGTTGTTCCTGCTGAAATCTTGCTCCCGTCTACAATTTGCTGGATTGCCTCTTTGCATAGTCTGCACCTAGGGTCTTGCCTGGTGTGGTAGACCCCCTTCTATTGGTCTGGTGCTGAGTGTCTGTTCCTGTGCTGCTAGAATTAGTGCCTTAGTGTTCAGTCCTGCCTTTTCCAACAATTGGTAGAATTTTGTCATGTGAGCTACATCCACTATCTGCCAGTGGTACACCCCATACAGAGTTTTGTCTTGCCATGATACCTCCTCTTTTTCTGCATCCTCTATCTGTTATTGTCTCAGGTATTCCCTTAGCAGTTAATCTTTGGGAACCATCTTTGTGATATACTTGTGGATTCTGTGTGTTTCATCCAGGACTGTGGCCCTGACACACATCATGCCCTGACCTTCTATCTTGTACAGTGTACAGTCTCTGGGTGATGGATTTTGGGTTGCATTCTCAACTCATGGTGAGTATTTTCCAGGTCTTGACATATATATGTCATATATATATATATATATATATATATGGTGACCAGTACTTCTCTTGACCAGGTTTTTATTCCAGCTGGGTACCTGAGAACTGGTAGGGCATATGTGTTGATGGCTTGGGTCTTGTTATTGTCATTGAGCTGGGACGTCAGGACTTGTCAGACTCTCTGGGGGTACATGGATGTTGCTATTCCTTGCCTCTTCACCATGGTTGCCATGTGTTTTTGGTACCCCAAGGCACTTGTAGCTGTTCTCTACATCTTCTATTTGGCCTACTGGTACTTGAACTCCTTCTGTCCTAATCATCTTCCTCTATCCTTGATCTTTCAACCTCTGTGAAGTTGATCCAGCTTACTCACTTCCTTCCGTGTTGTCTTTATCTTGGCTTTCAGTCGTAGTCTCTATTGTTGTCAGTGTTTCTGTTTTGTTGGTATATATGAGGCTGTTGGCCTCTGTGACGGTGAAGGTTGGAATTGTGGACAGTGCATCATGAACTGCAGCTTGCATGCTGTCTGGTGGTCGTTTTCCAGTGATCTTTGGTAGTCTTGCCCAATAGTTAAGGGCTAGTTTTTCTAGGAGAATTTTTCTTATATCTGCTGTTATGCCATCTTGGGGCAGAGATTCAGGTTGGCAAACCTCTGGATGTATGGGTGTGGTTATGGGAATTTCTTCCTCCTCGTGGCTCATGATTGTTGCTTTCGGTAGACCATCTAATTCCAGTTTGTGATATCAGCTTTCTCTTGACTGTGTTCAACTGTTGTGCAACCAGCTGTTTTGGTTTTAGGGTAGATAAAATTCTAGTCATCCGTAGTTCCCACGTTTCATGTAGCTTCTCTCATTGGGTCTGCTGGTGTAGTAACATTCAAGCAGGTCTAGGTTCTCACTTCGTGTCCAGGAATATTTTGTTCTAGTAGCCCACTTGTCGTCAGATATTGTGGTTCCCTAGTATCTGAAGCGGTCCTTGTTCATCTGGGTAAGCTGGTACTTTGCTGTGGACCAGACTAAAGAATCCTTTGTGGGGATTATACCACTTACATATAATTCATAGAGCGGTGTGCTAATAAAAGTGTGAGTAATACTCTTGTCAGGATTACAGAATGATCCAGGTAGAATTGTGTAACACAGAGGACTGATAGGTAACGTATACCGGTCCTTAGAATGGCCGGACTAACGTACCAAAGAATAGTCAGAAATAGCCGAGGTCAAGTGATACAGAAAGAGACACAACGATAAGGAAAAGCCAGGAGTCAGGGATGCCAGAAAACAAGGAAGTCAAAAACAATGCCAAAGTCAAATAACCAGAATAACCAAAATCAATAACGCGCTCTCTGACAACCACAAGGGAAACCACGACAGGGCACTGAGCAGGATGAGAACTGGGCCTAAATACCCCTCCTCTAGATTTGACCCCAAAGGCAGTTATCATGTTCCTATTTGCATAATTGCTGCTCAGCATGAACTCTTCTGTGGATTTGGATGCTGCTCGGCACAACTTTTCCTGTGTGGACAGTAAATGCCATTAACCACATTTTTATAAGCGGATGAATACGTGACAACTCTAAGCATTATTTATTCTGGCCCAGACCATACAAAGAGCACTATTGTTTTTTTCTGGGCTCATTGGTTCTCACTTTGTGGCAGAGCTCACTTGTGACACCTTTACAAGGAATCTGTTGTGCTGCTGTCTCCATAAGAAAGACTGTTTATATCAGATACTGGTACTGTTTGCTACTACCTTACACTTGGACTTTTAAAAATGTATTTTATGATATTTTAGCTTGTGTATACATTTACCACTAACAATTAGCTTTTATCATAGTAGAAATATGCATTTAGTTTTGGCGCAACCTTTTATATTGTTTCTTATTGTTGTAACCTATTTTTCATATTTTTTACTGTAAAGGGACCTTATTGTGCACCTTATTGTGCATTTTGTTTGTTTTTATTTTCATATTTCTGATATTATCTGGTTCCAGTATGTTTTGTCCCTGATATTTCATTAAGTATTATAAGTATTAGAATTACACTTACTGACAAGAACCTTGGGTTCTGGATTCTAAGGCAGTAACATTACCACTCCATCTAGTACTTTTATAATACAACACCAAATTGGTGCTAGTTTCTGTTTATTTTATATACTCCTGGACTACCCCCCCAACCAACCAAAATACCTACTACATGTCCATAGGCAGGGGTTGTAACGCCCAAATTCGGATGAATTTTGTGAAATTCGGACATTTGGGTACTTCCGAATGTCCGAATAGATGAATTGCTGAATTGTCAAAGTCCCGAAGTTCAGAAATTACCGAATTTCCGAAGTGTCGAAGTTCCGAAGCACAGTATTGCATAAGAACTAATATACTTACCCTGTGGAAGAAGAAGAATGTTACACTGTATACAATTTTAAATAAAAATTATACAAACATAGCCAGGATTCAGCTGTGAGCATTTGCAACTTACAACAATCAAGTAACACCCATTCATATAAAATGTAAGTTACTTAGCCAGTCAATGTAATGACAGGAATAAATAAGTAGATAGCTCCCTAATACTGTGGGAATTAGGGAGTTATCTACTAAAAGGCTGAAAGACCTAAATTGGTCTTTCAGACACATTTACTAATACTAAGTAAAGATTACTTAGTATTAGTAAATTATGCCCCAACTCTTGGCAATGCGAGTAGGGGCAAAATTGACTAATACTAAGTAATTTTTACTTAGTATTAGTAAATTTGACTGAAAGACCAATTTAGGTCTTTCAGCCTTTTGGTAGATAACTCCCTAATACCGTGGGAATTAGGGAGTTATCTACTAAGCGGCTTCAAGAGAAGTCCCGAAATGCCGAAGTTCCGAAGTGCCGAACCGAACAAGTCCCGAATTGGCGAAGTCCCGAATTTCGGAATGCCGAACCAAAAATTTTCCCCCTGCACATACCTACATATTATATTGGCGTAAACTATCAGTTCCATACACTGTAAGTGTATTTCTTTTAATTTCTTCTTCAATCAATAAGTTACATACTACACTATATTCCACACCTTTTCCTCTTTCCTCATTGCATATTTGTCACATCCTGCTCTGTTCTGTGGAGATGTCTGGCCTTGGCTTCTGGTATCCAGTACTCTTTTTACTATTCTTGATTAGTTTTTCTTGTTTTTTTGGTTTTCTATTCCATGTCTGGTTTTCTTTATGCTGGGTTTCTGGGTTCATTTTTATATTCCATCCCTGGATTTCCCAGTCTCTTGGATTCATTTAAATGTTTGTTTTATTTGCCACACCCGTTTGTTTTCCATCATTCCTTTTTGTTTCAGTGCCCTGCAGGCAGCTGCTGAAGGCTTCTGCCCTTTCTTGCAGGTAAGTGCTTTATATGTCGTCTTTGGTTGTTTTAGCATACATTAGGCAGAGTAGGACCTGCTAGATATGGGGTACATTGGTGTTGTTGGCAGGCTTATGAAATGTATGATCATATAATGTGACTAAATCCTCATGATTTTCATATATATAGTGCTTAGTTATTTCTCCTCTTGTTTTGCCTATGTTATCTAGTCTTGTTTTAGTTTGTATACCCAGTCCATGTACAGTCCTGTCCAGTCATGCCCATGTTTCCCTCATGTCTTGTGTACATGTTCTGGGTTTAGCTTCCTATCCTTCTCTGGTTCTGGGTTCTATTAGTTCTGTCTTGTTTTCATGTTTGGTGCCTAGCTCTAGTCTTGCTTTGTTTCTAGTACTGGATACATTCTTGCTGCAGAGCCTCCCTATTCAGCTCTGGGAGGTCTGCTTAATCCTAGTTCCTGGGATCCGCATAAACTGATTCAGGGTTCTGGTTGTGGCTGCACAAATGCTGGTGCTCAACACCAGGGGGCGTGCGGTTACCCTGCTAATCCACCTCCACACTGTGACTCCTACTCTGAACATCAGGCATACTGGGTCCCGGTCCACGCATCGCCGCCCGGACAGTGTCTGGGTCCCGGGCACCGGACCGCCACCCTTAACAATATTGGCCCACATCTGAGGATTTTTTCAAGGTGCTACTTATCGGAAAGGAGAGATTCTGGTTTGGGTTGTTCGAACTGCCTCTCTCATCACACAACCAGCACTAGAACCTATTATAACTTGTTACAGCTGGAATTCAGTCAGTCTGAGCAAGTCTGCAGCAATCATCTGGATGCATTAGGTATCCAGATTAAAATCTGTGTAATCACATCTGAATCCTCTGCAAAAGTATAAGATTCAGAGAATTTACAAATAACCAATTTTTAACTGAATAAGGATGAATGAATCCAGCAGGATGCACATTTTAAAATGATCATTCACTTGCATTTATGTAAGAGAACAACAATTTAAAGTACGATTTGCTGATTTGCTGACAGTGCTAGCAGCCAATGGGCAAATAGTTAAATAACCTTGGCAATACAATAATTGGTTAATAATATGATGGATGGCCAACCACCACATTAAATAGTTAAAAAACAAAACAAAACAAAAAAACACCCATCTGGGCCAATAAGCCCTCTATATTAATATGAGGGAGGTTTAGAACCTCCCTCTGCCACCATCTGTCATGTGGCAGATGGGAGCATGTCTACTAACGTTTTAAAACTAGCCATTAGACAGCCTTTGCTGCCCAGTTGCTAGAAAGGCCCTATCCCAAGTATGTATGTATGCCCCATCTCAATTTAGTTTACATGCCTCCACCTGCCATACTCCCTTATAGTAATATGGACCTTATCTACCCCCATAGGATTTTTATTAGATTTTTTTTAATTAAGTATTTAATGTGTTGACTAAATAGTGAGCGCAGCCGTCAGATAATATTTATTTTCATATAAATATTATGTATATATATTGAAGTATACTGCGCATTTTCTCACCATTTGGTTCACAGATCAAGTGAGAAAAATTAACCAACAGATGGAAAAAGAGGAGGAGCAGAAAAAAAAATCTCTGTTTATATATGATGTTTTTTAAAATATATATTGATTATTTTTTTTTTTTTTTTTTTACTGCTGCTTTTTTTCTTCTTCTCTTTTTTGGTCACTTCTCACTTAATCTGTGAATATAATGAATATTTAGTGGATATGCGCCAACCATCAATCATCATTTATTTCCCAATAATCATTTGATTATTTAGTGCCATGGTTAAAAAGTTGAATCATAGGAACGTGCGCATCGTGCAAGTTATTTGTTCTGTTATATTTCTATATGGAGCATCGGAGTTATAAAATTCGCACGACATGCCAGTTGGCCTAAATTTAAATGGATTGCCATTCAGCTCAAAATGAATGTACAAGTCTAATAAGGATGTTAAAATAGTGTAATTTACATTATCACTTATACATGAATTAATAGTATTTCACAGAAAACAAACACTGTAATCCAGAATATAAATAACTAGAGTTCCCAGTGGATTACACATTATGCCTAAAATGTTATTAGAAGAGTGCTGTCAAGGGGAATCTTGATTATTTGAGTTATGGATTACACCATATGGACCTACTGAAAAATTATCGTCCAATTACTTTCTTAAGTTATTATTGCTAAACTAGCATAGGACAAGAGGGGTTGTTTTTTTTAAACTGAAATTCTGACAATTCCACTATAGAAAGTGTTCTGTTCTACTAAGCGGTGCAAAACTGTAAAATGAGTAAATGGATGGGCCTGCTAATTCCACGGCACGTGGTGATTGCCCTACTTTTAGATCACATTTTAGAAGAGAAAACTTTGATAAAATCCCATTTTCTTTCAAAAACTATTATATTGCATATTGTTGCATCAAATTTTGAAAATTCACTGCCTGCACTTATGAGACTGATACCTTGCAGTACAAAGTTAACATTTCCTGACTTGCTTTGAAACAGAAACTATTAAAAGGGAACTATATGTATAAAAACAGAAAATTGTTTATTTTCCTGGCCAATATCCATGTCAGCATTACCTGTGAGTTAGCTCCTCCCTCTCAGCTGATAGGACAGGAATCTAAGTTTCAAATGATGGAATCCACCTCCCCAGAATAAGCAACCAAGTCGTAACCAAGTCAGTCCCGAAAAAAAAGGAGGGTTCGTTGATGCTGACATAGATATTGGCCAGGAAAAGAAAATTACGGTAAGTATTGTAACAATTTTATGTTTTCCTGGTCAATCCATGTCAGCATCACCTGTTGGACTTCCCAAGCAAAAGTAAAGGATGGGTGATAAAAAGCAATTATACCATATCAATGTTAAACCAAATTTCATAAAACATTAGTTGCGGAAGTAGGACATTTCTCCCAAATGAGGAGGCAGATGAGCCTGAAACATCTAGGCGATAGTGCCTCACAAAAGTGTTGAAAGAGGCCTAGACAGCCCTAGTCAAGAGAGCTTTAACACCTTCTGGCACTGGTTTGTCAGTGACTCTGTAAGCTTTCGGAATCACAGAATTAATCCATCTCCTGATAGTAAAAACAAAGGCAGATATACAGTTATGGTAACCAAAAAGGTACAATAAAAGTCTATTTGACTTATCGAATTCTTTAGTACGATCAAGAAAAATGCATTAAGACCTAACCACATCCAAAGTATGCCAATGGGATTCTTCTTCAGAAGAAGGGTTTTTCAAGAAAGAAGGTAAGATAATCTCCTGGTTTAGGTGAAATTAGGAAAATAACCTTTGAAATGAATATCGGAATCAACCTTAGATCTGCCTTATATCCAACAAATTGAGTAAAAGGATAGAAACATAGAAACATGGACCACAGGTTAGACCAATTTGCCAAGGCATTTCAGACCTTGCTCCAGAGGACTGCCTATTTACAGGTCCCTCCTGTACCACCTGTGGTTCCGCCACCTGTAGTGGTTCCCATACCACATAAATCACCGTCCATAACCCTTTCACCTCCCCCTCGTTATGGAGGTGATTCCAAAGAATTCAGAGGTTTTTTAAACCAAATTGAATACCACTTTGAGGCCTCTCCAGGTTCATTCCCTACAGATAGATCAAAAATAGGCTATCTGATGAACCAATTAACGGGAAAAGCCTTAACCTGGGCTAACCCCTTATGGGAAAGTGGAGACGCAGTAGCCCATGATTACAGTGCCTTTCTCACAGCTTTTAAGGCTACGTTTGAACCTAAAGGCAGGGAGAAGAATGCTGCCAAAGCCCTTATGAGAATAAAGCAAGGCAGTCGTTCTGTAGCCGATTACGCCATAGAGTTCAGAACATTGGCGTCTGAAGTTGATTGGACCAATAGTGGTCTGGTGGCTGCTTTCTCTGAAGGTCTAGCTGAGAGTATACAAGATGAGACCGCAGCTAGAGACCTTCCGGTTAATCTTAATGAGTTTATTGCCTACATGATAGACATTGATAACCGGCTAAGAGAAAGAGAGAAAAACAAACAACGTAACAGACGTTCTAATTTGTCCATAGCTCCTCGTTTCTCTAACCCAGTGGTGAGTAGCCAAGCGCCTCTTCCAGAACCTGAACCCATGCAATTGGGTAGCGCTAAACTCACTGAGGCAGAGAGACAACACAGACGTAACGAAGGGCTATGTATGTATTGTGGCAAGAAGGGACATCAAAGATTGTCATGCCGGTTCGGCCGGAAAACTTGCACACCTAAGGCACGTACGGGGACCGACCTTAGGTGTGATGTATATGTCCCCTAAATTGACTAAGAACCGTTTCCTTGTCAAAGTTACCTTGTCTTTTAAGAAGACCACTGTTCAGTGTGAGGCTATGATTGACTCTGGGGCAGCGGAGAACTTCGTAGACAAAGAGTTCTCTGCAAAACATCTCCTGCCCTTAAGACAGAAAGAGAAACCTATAGCAGTCGAGGCTATTGATGGAAGGCCTCTTACCCAGCCTTTCATCACACATGAAACTCTGCCAATCACTGTCTCAGTGGGTATTCTTCACTCTGAAGAGATGACCTTTCAAATCATATCTTCACCTACATGTCCGATAATACTCGGTTTCCCTTGGCTCCTGAAACACAATCCACGTTTGGATTGGATCGAAGGAGAGATTGTGAGTTGGGGTGAGAGATGCAAAGGTGTTTGTTTTAAGCAAATCCCACAACCAATTGGTACCATTAATGTTCCTATTGCACCTCCCTTGACCACACAGATACCGCCGCAGTATATGGATTTAAAAGAGGTATTTAACAAGGTTCAGTCAGAAGGGTTACCTCCTCATAGACCTTATGACTGTACCATAAATCTATTACCAGGGACTATGCCTCCCGAGGGAGGAGTATATGCTTTGTCCCCCCAGGAAAATCTTTGTTTGGAAGAATATATAAAAGATGCTCTCAGAAAGGGTCATATCCGTAGATCTTCCTCACCGGCCGGGGCTGGGTTCTTCTTTGTCTCTAAAAAAGAGGGAGATCTACGGCCCTGTATCGATTATAGGGGTTTGAATAGGATTATTATAAAAATGCCTACCCTATTCCCCTTATATCAGAGCTGTTTGACAGATTGAAGGGAGCTCGAGTCTTCACTAACCTCGATCTCCGAAGTGCGTACAATCTAGTCAGAATTAAGGACGGTCACGAATGGATGACCGCATTTAACACAAGAATGGGACATTACGAATACCTGGTTATGCCGTTTGGATTATGTAACGCTCCAGCGGTATTCCAGGATTTTATTAACTATGTCCTAAGAGAGTACCTTCACATGTTCGTTCTAGTGTACCTGGACGACATTCTCATCTATTCCCCAGACCTAGAGACACATCACGAACATGTGAGAGTTGTACTTAAAACCCTGTTACAGAACGGTCTTTACTGTAAACTGGAAAAATGCCAGTTTGACCAAACGGAGATACAATTCCTTGGATACATTATATCTCCGTCTGGTTTCCAGATGGATCCCCGTAAGCTGGAGGCAGTCTTACAATGGCCGTTGCCTAAGGATCTTAACGCTTTATAGGTTTTGCGAATTACTACCGCAAATTCATAAAGGGGTTTTCTTCCGTAATTTCTCCTATAACCAATTTAACCAAAAAAGGAGCAAATTGTATATCTTGGCCCAAAGAAGCAAGAGAGGCATTTGAACAATTAAAATCTTTATTTTCTTCAGCACCTGTCCTGACCCATCCTGATCCAACCAAACCATTTATCCTAGAAGTGGATGCGTCAGAAACAGGAGTTGGAGCCATTCTGTCTCAGAGAGAAAGTCCTGAAACGCCTTTACATCCCTGTGGATTTTACTCTCGCAAACTCACACCTGCAGAGAAGAATTATGACATAGGGAATAGGGAACTCTTGGCCATTGTACTTGCCCTTAAGGAATGGAGGCATCTCTTGGAAGGTTCCAAAGAGCCACTTTTGATCTTTACTGATCATAAGAATTTGGCTTATATTGGGGACGCTAAGAGACTGTCCTCTCGTCAGGCTAGATGGTCATTGTTCCTCTCCCGATTCAATTTCGTAATTACTTATAGGCCTGGAACTAAAAACACCAAGGCAGATGCACTTTCTAGGCAGTTTGAGACAGAAGAGGTTCCTGAACAAGGGATATATCCTATTATACCTCCAGAATGCCTCATTGCCACCACAGTTTCCGAAGTGTCTTCTCCACTCTTCTGTGCCATAATAGCAGATCAAACTCAGGCACCCGTGGGAAAACCTCCGGACAAACTGTATGTGTCACCTCCGTTCAGAAAAAAGGTACTAGATTTATTCCATGACAACCTCACAGCGGGCCATCCCGGAGTCCATAAAACCCTCTCTGCTATCTCCAGGAGGTTTTGGTGGCCTGCTCTTAGGAACGATATCAAAGATTATGTTGGGGCATGTCAAACATGTGCCGTTTCTAAAGTTCCTCCTAGATCACCCCCTGGACTGTTACAACCACTGCCCATACCTAATACTCCATGGACCCATTTGGCCATGGTTTTCATTGTGGAGCTACCAAGTTCAAACGGGTTTAATACAGTCCTTATGGTTATCGATAGATTCTCGAAGATGGCACATTTTATCCCACTTAAAAAATGACCATCTGCTCAAGATCTAGTTCAAATATTCTTGAGAGAGATCTTTCGGTTGCACGGTGTACCCAAAAGCATAGTATCTGACAGAGGTACCCAATTTATTTCTAGGTTTTGGCGTTCCTTTTGCAAACAATTAGGCATCGAACTCTCCTTTTCGTCCGCGAATCACCCTCAAACTAATGGAGCAGCAGAAAGGGCGAATTAGTCTTTGGAAGCTTATTTACGTTGCTTTATCAATGCCAATCAGTCTAACTGGTATGAACTCTTACCCATGGCTGAGTTCGCCAGGAACAACGCGACTCATGAATCTTCTAATCATAGTCCATTCTTTGTAAATCAGGGTTCAACATGGCGCCGACCACGTGGTCGTGTCTATGAATAGCTCAGCCCCCGAGAATTATACCAACGTGTGCGTGACGTCACGACGTCAACGCACATGCACGTTTTGGGGTCAGAGGTCGCCCTCTGACCAATCATAGCTTAGAGAGGGGTATTTAAACCCCTAGTTTACCCCAGTACTTTGCCCTGTCGTGTTTTCCGTTTCCTGGTTTCCTGAGAGTGCTATTTTCGTGTTTATGATCTCCTGGTATCCTGATCTTGGCTTTTCCCTGGTTATTCTGATCTCTGGTTTCCCTGACTTGGCTTGTTTAAACGGTATTGAGTATTTTCTGGCTTCCTTGACCTCGGCTTTCCCTTTGACCATTCTCTGTCTCTAGCGTATTAGTCCGGCCATTCTAAGGTCCGGTTTACGCTCTATCCTGTTATTTTCCTTTCCTTACTTATGTATATGTTTACATAGTTTCTGCATGCTGGACCACACTACTAGCCGTGACATTCTTTCTTTAATAGCAAGTTCACCGTTTTCAGATCCAAAATCATTCTTCATTTCTCTGATGGTTTTGGGGCTTGAAAAACAGAAGAGTAAATTCCTTCAAACTTTCTTTGGAAGGAATATAACAAATCACTTCCTGTTGAAGGAGCATTTCTAGGCATTCTTGGATAGGTTTTTCCTTTTCTTTATAACTGACAGAACTGTGATGTGCAATTACCAGATTCGATTTTATTTTGAAGGCGGGCTCCTACCTTGAATATCTGTTCCCTGCCACCTGCCGAACAAACGATTTTACTTTTGGGTTTTGGAGGATTGACTCTGTTGTTCCTTCCATTATGATACATAGTTACATAATAATAACAACAACATATGTACATTCAGATTAGTCTGGTTTCCAAGTACATCTAGGGGTTGTTACTATTACCCAATTTAAAGGTATTAATTTCATCTACCTCAGCATGAAGGGCTGAGTCAACCCAGCAAGGATTTGAACCTGCAACCCCAAATGAACAGATTCTACTGAAGATGCATTAGCCCACCCAGCTATCTCACTGGACTCTAGCTAAGAAGAAACTTGCGTCCATAAAGTTCAGCCTCTCTTACATATATTTTTTTCTGTTGATCCAAAGGAAGGCAAAAAACCCAGTCTGAAGCACTTCAAATTTTGGAACAAACTAGCATTCAGATATCTCCTTGGATAATGCACTCAAGAATATTCTCTCCAAGGCTATAAGATCTGGAGTCTCAAAAGGAATTGTGTTCTTTGCATCCTCTGCTCCAACCACTAGGATATTGCTTTATTCTTCTGTCCTGTGGCAGGAGAACTTTTTTTCCTTCAGCCACCATCGTCTAAGGGTTTTCCAAATAGACGGTTTCCTGAAAAGGAAGAAGGCATAGGTTAGTTTTGATTAATTATCTGCACCCCATGATCACAACTTAATGGCTCTCTTGGTTGAAACTGATTGGCCCATAGCTTTAGATATCAGCTTGGTAAGGATTATGAATGCTTCTGTGATTAAATATGTAGCAAATTTTAAATCCTTGTAATCCTTGTAAATTTTCAGTAATGCATCTCTGTTAGTGCCTTTAGCGATGTCTTTACTAAGCATAGCGGTACAGAGTCTTAGAGCCATTGACAACGATGTTAAGGCCACTGCAGGATGCATTGCTGCCCCTAAAGAGGTGTAACTCTTGATCAGGTTGGCATCCAATTGCTTTTCCATTGGTTTCCTCAAAGATGCTGCACTGTCTATTGGTAAAACAGTTCTTTTTGCCACTTTGATTAGAAACATAGAAACATAGAAAAATAGAATGTGACGGCAGATAAGAACCATTCGCCCCCATCTAGTCTGCCCAATTTTTTTAAATACTTTCTTTAGTCCCTGGCCTTATCTTATAGTTAGGATAGCCTTATGCCTATCCCACGCATGCTTAAACTCCTTTACTGTGTTAACCTCTACTACTTCAGCTGGAAGGTTATTCCATTCATCCACTACCCTCTTAGTAAAGTAATACTTCCTGATATTATTTTTAAACTCTTGTCCCTCTAATTTAATTTTATGTCCTCTTGTTGTGGTAGTTTTTCTTCTTTTAAATATAAGCCCCTCCTTTACTGTGTTGAATTATAGCTGCATACACTTTCAGTGTTGTGTTCCAGAATTTTGTGTCTGATGATCGGAATGGAAATACTATATTGACTTTCCCTTGGGTTGAAAAACGTGTCTCTGGGTTTTTTTTTCTCTCTCTCCCCATTCTGAAGTTCATAGCTTCTGCACAATCCTTTGGGATTCTTAGAGCGTCTCTGATTAGATAACTTGTGTATCAACCACTTAACCGTCTAGGTTAGAAGGGTAATCCATGCTCTCCTTATCATATGATGAATTTCAGCCATCTGGGATCTGAACCTCTGACATAGAGTTTGAGGAATGCTCTCTTGCTCTTTTAGGTTTTTTAGAGGAACGGCTCTTGCAAGTCGCCTCTCTAATCCCAGCAGCCACAGTCTTAGAAATTACTTCAGACAGATTTGGGTTAATGATTTCTGCAGATGCACCAAAACATATTTTTTTAAAGGGAAAAGGCATGGAACAGGCCAAAATCGATCGCGGTACACCCAACATGCACTCAAGGCAGCGTTTCCAAATTGGTGTTCTGTGGAACAAAATTGGAGTTCCGCTGCATTTTGCCACATCCAAGATGGCCACCGCTTCCTGCCGTTCCTGGAAGGTCGGAAACAGCAGAGATCGCACAACCGCAATCTCATAAGAGATTGCAGGAGCTCGATCTTAAGCCGGCACTGCCGTCAGCCCGCCTTGCCGTCAGCACGCACTGCCATCAGAGCCAGCCCTTCCGCCCACCCTGCCATCAGCCAGCCACTTAGGGACTTGGCTCATCCGTGAGAGAGCCCGCCCAGCCATCAGACAGCCTGCCCAGCAGTCAGCCAGCCCTGCCGTCAGCCATTTTCTATCACTCGTGGTAGAGGAGTGATAGAGAATGGAGCTGATAGTTAAAGCTCTGTTATTGTCAGATAGAAAGCTCTGTTAGGTAGAGACATATAAATCTGTTAGGTAGGGAAATAGAAAGCTCTGTTAGGTAGGGAAACAGAAAGCTCTGTTAGGTAGGGACATTGAAAGGCTCTATCAAGGGTATTGAAAGACTCTGTCAAGGGTATTGAAAGACTCTGTCAAGGGTATTGAAAGACTCTGTCAAGGGTATTGAAAGACTCTGTCAGGGGTATTGAAAGACTGTCAGGGGTATTGAAAGACTGTCAGGGGTATTGAAAGACTGTCAGGGGCATTGAAAGACTGTCAGGGGCATTGAAAGACTCAGGGGCACTGAAAGACTGTCAGGGGCACTGAAAGACTGTCAGGGGCACTGAAAGACTGTCAGGGGCACTGAAAGACTGTCAGGGGCATTGAAAGACTGTCAGGGGCATTGAAAGACTGTCAGGGGCATTGAAAGACTCTGTCAGGGGCATTGAAAGACTCTGTCAGGGGCATTGAAAGACTCTGTCAGGGGCACTGAAAGACTCTGTCAGGGGCACTGAAAGACTCTGCTAGGGACATCGAAAGACTCTGCTAGGGACATCAAAAGGCTCTGTCAGGGGCACTAAAAGGCTCTGTCAGGGGCACTAAAAGGCTCTGTCAGGGGCACTAAAAGGCTCTGTCAGGGGCACTAAAAGGCTCTGTCAGCGGCATTGCAATTCTCTGTCAGGGGCACTAAAAGGCTCTGTCAGCGGCATTGCAATTCTCTGTCAGGGGCATTGGAATGACTCTGTCAGGGGCATTGGAATGACTCTGTCAGGGGCATTGAATGACTCTGTCAGGGGCATTGAATGACTCTGTCAGGGGCATTGAATGACTCTGTCAGGGGCACTGAAAGATTCTGTGAAGGGCAAAAAACTGTTAACTGTATTTTTGAAAGTGTTCAAATCTTTTTGCTCCATGTCTAACTCAAAAATCCTGCACAAGTTCAGTTCTTTCTAAGAGTGTCATCAAAATCAGCATCATTTTCAGTCAGGTTGTGAGATCTGTATTTTTTCTGTAAGTGTTCAAATCTTTTTTTTTTTTTTTTTTTTTACCAATAAACAATTTGGAAAGCTGGTTAAAGCAGGGGACTCTTCAGAGAAAAAGTATTACTACTTCTACTTGGTCGGCACTTATAGAAACTGAGAAAGAAGATACAAGTAAAAATCGTGAAAACATGCCCGAAATAGTTGTACTATTACTATAGTCTACTATAGTCTACTATTCCTCAAATAGCAAGTGACAAGTCAAAGAAAAAAAAAAAAAGAAAAGCACACAATGCTAGCTTCTTCTCAAACAAAGAAGAGAAAATATGATGATAGTTACTTATCATTTGGATTCACAAGTGCCAGAAATTAAGATTGCCCTGAAGCACAATGAGTACTTTGCAATAAAATATTGCCAAACAGTTCATTAGCACCTGCTAAATTATGTCGTAATTTTGAGCAAAACCACGCAGAGTGCAAAGATAGACATTGACTTTTTTAAGCGAAAGCTAAATGAGTATCAGAAGACTAAACAATTTCTGAGCAAAAAATGTCAAAAAGCAAATGCAAAAGCCACAGAGGCTTCTTACTGAGTGAGTTACCGCGTAGCACTTGCAGAAGAAGCACACACAATTGGGGAATCACTAATAAAACCATGTGCAAAATAAATAGTGTCATGTATTTTAAGTGAGACGTTGAGTAAAAAAAAATCTAAGCTGTGCCACTTTCCAACAACACAGTTTTGCGCCGTATTCATGATCTTGAGGATGACATCCATACTGAATTAATTTCTCGACTGCATCAATGTGATGGATACTCACTGCAATTAGACGAGTCCACAGATGTTGCAGGACTTTCAGTTTTGTTGTTTTTTTGCTAGATATAATTTTGACAAACAGATTGAAGAAGACTTGCTTCTGTGTAAAACTTTGAAAATGCATACCCCTGGTGAGAACATCTTAAACTGTATCCAGAAATTCATGAACACACACAGTATAAATTGGGACAAATGTGTAGATATGTGCAGTGATGGTGCCAAAGCAATGGTTGGGAAAGTGGAAGGCACTGTGACACGAATAAGAAATGTAGCAAAAAACAGCACCAGTTCTCACTGTGTTCTTCACAGACATGCATTGGTAGCCAAAAATATTTTAATCTCACTTAAAACTGTGCTTAATATGTGAAGATATGGGTAGTCACCACTCTGCTTTGCTTTTGCATTCAGAAGTCATTTGGCGATCACGAGGTAAAGTCCTTGTTAGAATGTTTGAATTGCGTCGAGTTGTTTGCGTATTTCCAGGATCATAAATTTGGATTATCTGATCGATTAACAAACACTCTGTGGTTATCCAAAGTAGCATATCTTGCAGACATATTTACAAAATTAAATGACGTATGTTTATCACTCCAAGGAAAAAACACTGATATTTTTAATGCAAGAGATAAAATATTTTCACTGTCTTGAAAGCTGCAATTTGAACTCTTTGCCAACACTTAAGGATTTTCTTGAAGAATCAGAAATTGAACTTACAGATGAAATTTGTAATGAAATTGTAGATCATCTTCGCTGTTTAATCACATCTATTATTCAGTATTTTCCATTCTTGAATGAAAACAATAATGAGTGGGTTCGAAATCCATTTATAAAAGACAAGCCAGTCAATTTTTCAGATATAGATTGATTATCTGATTGATATAACTTCTGACAGTCAACTAAGGCAAAAATTTAAAGAAGTTTCTCTTATTGCTTTTTTGGGTGATTTACGCGAATACCCAGAATTGTCCAAGCGGGCAATCAAAGTTCTGTTGCCATTCGCCAGCACATACTTATGTGAAACTGGATTCTGGCTTTACTCTGCAACAAAAACAAAGTATCGAAATCGACTTGACGCAACTGCAGACATGCGAATACAATTGTCAACAATTAAACAAGATACAAAAAGAATCTGCCGGCAAAAGAGAACACTCTGCTCATTGAAAATTGTTTAAGCTGTGTACCAAAGTTTTGCTATACCACGTCAAAGGGTTCCAAGGGAAAAACTAATTGGGAAACCTTAACTTAAGGTAACCAGGCTCCCTTACCACCTCAATATTCAATTTAAAAGTTGTAGAATTTAGTCCAGCAAAGTCCAATCTTCAATTACTATGAACTCTCATAGTAATCTTAGCCCAGTGAGTCCCAAATTGCTTGGGTTGTATCTGGGTTCTTCCTTGGAGAGAGGGGCTGAACTCCCCAGGGATGCCATAATGAAAAACTAGTGGCAGGTGAACTTTAAAATAAAACTGTTGTGCTGCCTAACAGCTGGAGGACAGGAAAAATGACTGCTTATTCTGGGGAGGTGGATTATATACCATCATTCGAAATTTAGATTCCTGTCCTATCAGCTGAGAGGGAGGAGCTAACCCACAGGTGATACTGACATGGATTGGAAATGTCTTTGAAAGTCTCGTCTTATGTATCCAGTAAACAATGTATGTGTGTATGCATGTGCAAATTTCAAATGTCTGTACCTTAAGAAAGTTGGGGGTACTTTCTCTTGCTCCAAGAAAGCCTCCACCTATCTTCAGTATAGTCATCTCATGGCCCATCTGAATGCCCATATCATAAACCAGTGACGCATCTGCAATTGACTGGGTGAAGTGACTAGGACTGCATCTGTAACCTATGTGGAAACTGGACATGGATGTTACTTCTACAATAATTGCAGTGGGGCAATAATATTATACATAAAAAAGAATGCTTTATATTTGAAAATTTACATTGTCTATTACAGATTAGCCAACTCGTTTTTCACTATCTAATGCAGAATCCCACAATGTCAGCTGTCTATATAATATGAAAACTACATTGGAAGTTTTATATATATAGAATGTTGCTATATGTTATTTTTAGTGATGTCCCGAACGGTTCGCTGGCGAATAGTTCCTGGCGAACATCGCTTGTTCTCGTTCGCCACGGATGGCGAACATATGTGATGTTCGGTCCGCCCCCTATTCGTCATCATTGAGTAAACTTTGACCCTGTACCTCACAGTCAGCAGACACATTCCAGCCAATCAGCAGCAGACCCTCCCTCCCACCTCCTAGACAGCATACAATTTAGATTAATTCTGAAGCTGCATTCATTTTTTTGTGTTTGTGTTTATTATACATTATCCTCCATAGCCAGTAACCTGTGTTTATTATACATTATCCCCCATAGCCAGTAACCTGTGTTTATTATACATTACCCCCCATAGCCAGTAACCTGTGTTTATTATACATTATCCTCCCACAGCCAGTAACCTGTGTTTATTATACATTATCCTCCCATAGCCAGTAACCTGTGCTTATTATACATTATCCCCCCATAGGCAGTAACCTGTGTTTATTATACATTATCCCCCCAAAGCCAGTAACCTGTGCTTATTATACATTATCTCCCCCATAGCCAGTAACCTGTGTTTATTATACATTATCCCCCCCCAAAGCCAGTAACCTGTGTTTATTATACATTATCCTCCCATAGCCAGTAACCTGTGTTTATTATACATTATCCCCCCCACAGCCAGTAACCTGTGCTTATTATACATTATCTCCCCCATAGCCAGTAACCTGTGCTTATTATACATTATCTCCCCATAGCCAGTAACCTGTGTTTATTATACATTATCCCCCCACAACCAGTAACCTGTGTTTATTATACATTATCCCCCCACAACCAGTAACCTGTGTTTATTATACATTATCCCCCCACAACCAGTAACCTGTGTTTATTATACATTATCCCCCCACAACCAGTAACCTGTGTTTATTATACATTATCCCCCCACAACCAGTAACCTGTGTTTATTATACATTATCCCCCCACAACCAGTAACCTGTGTTTATTATACATTATCCCCCCATAACCAGCTCTCAGGCAGGATGATGATCGAGCTGTCTACAGCTTCCAGGTTCCTGGGTGCTAAATATCTGACATAAATATGCTGGTGGTGGACTCTGGGGGAAGCAAACAGACTGGATGAACGTTATGAAATAGAGACAGGAACAACAATTGCAAATATTTTTCTGTTTAGTAGCACTTTCTGTTTTGTATTGTCCTCAGGATATTATAGGATCACATTGCACTTTCTGCTTTATACTGATTCTGTTTATTTATACATATTTAATTTATTACATATACATATTTTTTTCTTATAGTAGACATGTTTACAATATATCTAGATCCATTGTAAATAATATTGATATGAAAACTCACCCGACACCAATGATTTTAATCCCAAGGTCCTTTCCATACTTTAATAAATGTCTACAAGTCTCCAGTGGAGCTCCAAACTTTCTGGATGGCTTCATGGCATTGTTTAAACTTTGTATATGCAAGATCATCCTGTAATTCAGTAAAACTATACATAAATAGCAATACCAAAACAGTATTCTGCACCATTATGTATTTTGTTGGCTACTTACTCAGCTTCAGGATGACTCTCTGCAACTTTCACCAGTTCAGACTCACAGTCGAAGGTCATTCTGTACACTCTATGCCTGGCAGCATATCTGATGTGTGAAAGTTGTTTGCAAGGGTTGGCATAGACAATGTCATGAGCTTGTACTCCAATACCAAGCACCAGATCAATCTCACCCTGAGAGAAAACAGTAGTGTGAGTCTGCTAGACTGATCTCGACACAGTGCTTTATGTATGACATATTAACCCAACTGTTTTACCTTGCTGGCACAGTCAAAACCAGTTCCCAGTGCTGCCAAAGTCTGAAGCACCATTGTGCTACTATTACACCTCACAGCATAAAAAGGCTTAACTTGGGGCAACTCCTTCAGTAAGTGATGGTGTTTGAGAACAATATCTCTTAAGTCTGCCACAAAAAATGGTTCTTGATCCCCCTGTCAAAAAAAAAACACAAGGGAGAATACTTGAGAAATGTTTTGACAATTCAATTAGGTGATATGTGGACTTTGGAAGTCCTGACATTCAAGCAATAACCATCTGTTAGTGTTTTTGTTTCACAGTATCTGTATTCTTGTGTACAACTCTCATTGTCCATGCTGTATTTAAACTTACCATTGCTAACCTCTTCATTATTTTTTTTTTATTTCCTAATTACAGATTGTTATACAGGTGATCCTCATTTAGTGACCTACCTGTTTTACGATGGCTCGCACTTACGACCAGGCGAAGTGCGAGCCGTTGTGGGGATTCCCTGCTCTGGCGCGCATGTCTACGTTCGGGGAAACTTCCACGAACATAGACAAACGCACAAGAGCAGGGAATCACTCTAATCTATGTTAAGGGAAATTTCCCCGAGCATAGATTAGAGGGATTCCCTGCTCTGGTGCGTTCGTCTATGTTCAGGGAGGTTTTCCCAAACATAGACGAACGCACCAAAGCAGGGAATCCCTTAACTCCTCACTTACCGACCAAATCGTTCTACGACCGTGAGGAGTGTCTGTAGTACTATTTTTGATTTGTGCTGTTGGATTTTCTGATCACGATTATTTCGGGCAATTCGGACAGGAAGGTAAAGTAAGAGAAGGAGCAGGAAGGAGCAGAAAGGAGAAGGAATAGAAATGAGCAGAAAGGGGCAGCAAGGAGCTAGAAGGGACAGCAAGGAGCACAACAGGTAAAGTTGGAGAAGGAGCACAAAGGAACACAAATGAGCAGGAAGGGTCAGCAAGGAGCAGGAAGGGTCAGCAAGGAGCAGGAAGGGTCAGCAAGGAGCTGGAAGGTAAAGCAGCACAAAGGTAAAGTAGAAGGAGCAGAAAGGGTCAGCAAGGAGCAGAAAGGGTCAGCAAGGAGCTGAAAATGGCAGCAAGGAGCAGGAAGGGACAGAAGGAGCACAAAGGTGAAGTAGGAGAAGGAAGAGGAAGGAGTAGGAAGGGTCTGCAAGGAGAAGGAAGGGTCTGCAAAGAGCAGAAAGGGACAGAAGGAGCACAAAGGTCCCCCACTCTTTTTACTTTAGGGCCCCCGCCTGCCGCTCAGTGGTTCAGTGGGGGCAATAGGTCCTTTTTTTTTTTTAACAGTGAGCAGAAGTCCCAAAAGTCCAGAAATTCCAAAATGCCGAAATTCCGCAGTGCCGAAGTTCTGAAGTGTCGAAGTGCCGAACCGAAGGTGTGTTGTAGTTATGAAAACATGGCTAATATCAGTGAATGCATGAAAAAGCCTGTTGCCAGCATCAAAAAAAGCTTTCCAACTTAAAGGAGCACAAGTTTGTTTTCCTGGCACTATAGTGTCATTAGGTCCCCCCCCCCCCCACCCTCGTGGCCCCCCTCCCCTGGGCTGAAGGGGTTAAAACCCCTTCAGCCACTTACCTTTCTCCAGCACCGGGCTCCCTTGGCCTCTGCCGACGTCAGCTCAGAATGCGCACAGCGAGAATGACAGAAGCACCTCTAGCGGCTGTCAGTGAGACAGCCACTAAAGGCTGGATTAACCCTCAGTGAGATATAGCAGTTATGTTTTCAGCTGCAGGGTTAAAACTAGAGGGACCAGGCATTGAGCTGAAGTGGTCTGGGTGCCTATAGTGGTCCTTTAACTTAAAGCACACTTTAGTGTTTATGATGCCAAAAGTGCCCTGGCAGCCCCACCACCAATATAAGTAGTCAAACTATTTTAGAGTAGTTTGACTTCTTACCTGGGGTTCAGAGTTCAGTTCCCTGCCTTCACTACAGTCTTCAGAGAGCCAGGCGTTCTCAGTCTAGGTTATGCACTGCAGTGCGGGCCTTATTTCATTGGCTGACAGCAATCAGCTCATGTTCTCAACCAATGAGCTGGCCCTTCGCTGCAGGAATCAGCTCAAGAGAGCTGGGGAAAGTTTCTAAGCAAAGCTTCCAGCTCTCTTGCCTGCAGAAAGGTGGCTGGGAGTGGCACCCAGCAGGCAAAAAGTCAAACCAATTTAAGGAACCATTATTAACATGCCATGGACAAGTTAACACGTCATAGATAACACAATATTAACACGCCATAGACAAGTTACATCAACATATTTGTGGCAGACTAACATCTGGAATAATAGCATCTATTCCAATAATTTTGTGCTCTGGAGGGGGTACATTGACGACGCCCTCATGCTATGATCTGGAGGGGTGAGGAAGGAGATTTTTTTGAATTTTAAAGGATTTTAGATAGAAATACTTATTGCTTAGAATTTACCTCTAATATAAATATACAATAGACTTTTTAGACTTAAAGCGGCACTCTCATGGCCGAATCCAGTTTTGTTTAACCTCCCTCCGGGCTCCACTACATGTAATTGACCCCCTAGTCACCCACAAATTCCCCTAAGTCCCCTATGTTACCTATTTTTTCATCTTTATTTAGTGCCAAGTCCTATGTCCTGGACGCCGCCATCTTTGTGTGGGTAGATGAAGTCCCTGTGGGAGAAGTCATCTGCCCACACTAGACAGCGCTGTGAAATTCCCTAGTTAAACAGTTGGGCATGTGAACGGGAATTTCATCTATTCATTCATTTGTCAGAAAGACGAATAAATGAATATACATTTCAAATGAATGAACAAAGACTTCTTTGTTTGTTCGGTTTATTACAAGGAGAGAGTTATTGGCGCTCAGCTCCTTCCTTCTAATATGTAAATAGAGAAGCTGCAGGGAGCAGTGCTCCCCGCCACTTCCTAAGACCCCACATGTCCTCCCTCACTCTATGGGGGTCAATATGACCCCCATAATAGCATAAGGGAAATTAAAATCTCCAGAATTACCTAAACGCTATGCCGCGAGTAGGGGCATGTGTACTAAACAGTGAGCAGCCAGTGGCCGTTGCCACTGGCTGCTCACTGTTTAAAAAATGTGCCGTCGCTGGGTGAAGATGGATTATATTTTTACAATCTGGATTTTTTTTTTTGCGCTCTGGTTTTTTATTTTATTTTCAAAGTTCGGCTGGTATTAAGGATTTTTATTTGGCCTCTTTTGGGGCTGAAAAAATGTTTTTAGAAAAAAGAAGATATCAAATGGTAATTTATTTTTATTTACAGGTATTTAATTTTTTTTTGTTCCCCCTCACTATTTTTAGGGTGAGGGGGGTAGGTAGGAATTTATAAAAAAAAGTTTTGGGTGTGGGATATAATATTTTATTTTTTATGGAGATATGTTATGTTTTGGGGTGTTTTCCGGACTTTGGGGAAAATTTTTGTTTTTCTGCCTGTGGATAATTAGGTTATTCTATTTGTTACTTTATTTATATCACAGGCAGAGGGGAGGGATTGTTTGCTGTATGTGGGAGTGTCGGTCATTGTTACAGTGTTCTTATTGGTTTGTACAGTTGGTAATGCGGTGTTCCATCAGGTCCAGGGGGTGTGCCTCTGGCCTGAGGAATTGTATATAAAGAAACCTGAACCATTAAACTTTCAGATCATCTTGCACCTTCATGAAGTATTGGCTCATGTTTGGGGGGTTGGAAAACTACACTCTGGGGATTGCTATAATCTCAATTAAACAATGTTTAATAGACATGCCCCTACTTGCGATATAGCGAGTAGGGACAGAATTTACTAATACTAACTAATTTTTACTTAGTTAAGTTGGCTGAAAGACCAATCTTGGTCTTTCAGCCTTTTGGTAGATAGCTCCCTAATACCGTGGGAATTAGGGAGCTATCTACTAAACGGTTGCAAGATGCAGCAGCAGCACAGATCGGATCAGAATTTAATTTATTCAAATTAAATTCCGATCTAAAAACAAAAGTCCCGAATTTCGTCCTAACACGAATGGACGAACTGCTCTCATTCTATTAGGACGAAATTCGGTAGTTTTGCCGGCGTTCGGGAATACGGAAGGGAGGTGTAACGGATCGCCTGGCACCCCGACTTGGTACCTCCGTTAAAGGATGCTCCTAGCGCTTCCTGAGGACTCCAAGCACTCTGGCAGACACCACAATCACCGAATCAGAGAAGCATATGAATCCTCTCAAGCCTCTGAATGCTGTAGACAGTTGAATAGGAACCATACAAATAGGTTTGCACTCCTTCCCTTACACACCTTCAGCCGCTGGGGAGAGGGGATAACAGGCTCCTCTCCCTGCACCGTAGACTGCCGCTGGGGAGCAAGAACGGCACCTTCAGCTCCCTGTAACGCACACTGCCGCTGGGGATCTGGGCCGACTGCCCAGCATCCCTGTAGGGCCGGTAGAGAGACCGCAGTCCCATCTCCACCTGCCATCTGTGGGTCTTCCCAGGACCAATCCGTGAGGCCCCTCAACATTTGTGAGTAAGGGCCACCTGCTTCCCCACCTGGCAACTCTGGCTGCTGCTGGGGATCTGGGCCGGCTGCCCAGCATCCCGGTGGGCCCGGTGGAGAGACCTTGGTCCCATCTCTACCTGCCTGTTGTGGTTCCTCACAGGACCAGTCTATGAGGACCCCCACTTCGGGTTCCTCCCGCCGCCTCAGGGAAAGACGGCTAACCTCCTCGGATGCAGCCTCTACTCGGCTGCTGTAACGCTCCTGCTGCTGAGCATACTTCCTCTCTTTCGCCAACCGGAATTCTCGGTCCAGCCTTGTGTTTCGCTCGGCCATGACCTGGTTCCAGATCACCCGGCGTGTCTCCATGGGTATATCATCCCCATACTCGGCCACTCGCTGCCTGACCTCGGCCAGCCAATCCTCTCCAGAGCCAGAACCTTCCATACTAGTCTGCTCCCAGGGGCGCTGCACGAGTGCTAGCGTTGCCCTCAATTTGTAAATCCAAACAGTGTCTCTGAGCTGCTTTACCTCGCACTAGGACGCCATCCCACCGCTGCCACCAATGTAACGGATCGCCTGGCACCCCGACATGGTACCTCCGGTAAAGGATGCTCCTAGCGCTTCCTGAGGACTCCAAGCACTCTGGCAGACACCACAATCACCGAATCAGAGAAGCATATGAATCCTCTCAAGCCTCTGAATGCTGTAGACAGTTGAATAGGAACCATACAAATAGGTTTGCACTCCTAGCAGTCAAACTGGAACAGCATACAATAAATCCTCCCCCAATAATGAGACGACACTTCACTTTGAGGGTTAAACAGGAACTCTGGACTGGCTCATCCAGCCTGGCTTTTATTTCCATCTCACACATACAGGCCACACCCAGGGGGAGGCATAAAATAACCAATCCGAGATATGGTACAACCCACACATCCCCTCCCCTTAGCCTGAGAGATAATCCACTTATTATACAGTTTAAAACATAACTTTTACACAATATCTGTAACTTCAAAACCATACATCACATTCACATACAAATCACATATTCAGACTCAGCATACTTTAAACATAAACACTTCCAAAATTCAGGCAAATCCCTCCAGTGGATCAAAAGTTACACTTAAGTCCTGTTATGACTGACCGCAAGCACATTTTCTTGCCCAAAACTGTTCCATAGATTTGGGCTGTGCGGTCGGTCAATTCCTGGCATAAAAACGGCTAAGTCCCATTCGAAGTGTGCCTGTACTTCGACTTTGGTCGAAGTGTCGAAGTGGAGTTGATGTTAAGGGTCGGCGGTGTTCGAAGTTAAAATGGCCGCCGCCACGTTGTCCTTTGTCCGATACCGGCCACTTCGACGACTTCGGTAACTTCGGTAACTAGGATCAGATGTAACTGCTCGAAAGAAGATGATTTTAATAAACAAGTGTTTAGTCCCGAACGGCATGACGTCACCAGTGAAAAGCTACAAAGGCAAAAGCCGTAAACTCAGAAGTTGCCAATTGGAAGGCGGATTAACCAATCTACTCAGGTATAAAAAGACGAACGCTGATAAGGGACTCAAAGCTCTTGAAAAAGTCCCCGACAAAACACGTAGAGCAAACCTAAACAGATGAATGCACTACAAGGATTCTGGTAAACTGAAATTCTGGTGAATGAAATATACCGAACCAATAGTGCCTTTCCAGCCGACTGCTACTACTGCATAGATCCTGGGGACATCCTTGTGAGTGTACATTTGGTTTTGTTTTAAAATTGTTATTGTTACATTAAATTCTACACTATGCTATTTCTTTCTTGTTATGTCCTTCTCGTTATATTATCCACTTTATATATCTAATCCTGAGAGTATCCTGGCCAGTTTTTAAAGCCTTTAAAGTAATACTGATATTTTACATTGTATTTTGCACATAATTGTGAAATTGCACAGTGCACTTTTTTGCAGGAAAAACAATATTTTAGTTTATTTCACGTTTGTTTTGGAACTTTTGGAGGTGGTCCTGTCTTTTAGATTGCGCATTTACACTTAAATAAGATTACACTTTATGTGTCTACAATGTGTTGTACCTGTCCCTCATACTGTATTTTGCATTTCAGGAATGTGACGAGGTTGTTAACATTTCTAGTACTCTACTGAAGTGGGCAATAGTATACACCTTGTGGTTAATTTGAATAGATAATAGATTCTATCGAATTTAAGAATGGGGAGATGTTTATGTAAAATCTGGGTTATATCATGAAGCACCTTAGTAAATTGAGAACAGAAAGTAATATTCCTATCATCCCCATTCTGTGTCAATCTATTGGTAGACTCCACCAATGAAGATTCTGTATTCTGGTTTTTAGCAATGTTTTAGCCTCAATTAATTGGTTTCTCCTTATAACCTCTAGATTTCAAGAATTCTTTAAGCAACCTGGCATGATGTTAAGATTTAGTATTATTAGAACAATTTCGCTTTATGTGAATACGTTTGCTCACAGGTATACCCCCAAAAATGTGGGACTAACGTGTCAACTAGAGGCCAGCAATACAAAGTTGGGTTTCTTGTAATTGTTAGTTATAATCTCCCCAAATCAAATGAAACTCATTATTATTAAGAAGTTCCATAAAATAGGCAAATCTTCCCTGGCACCTCTCAAAATCATTGTCAAATTATCAGTAAATCTACCATAAAGTAAACATCTGGTCCCTTAAAGGACCACTCTAGGCACCCAGACCACTTCAGCTTAATGAGGTGGTCTGGGTGCCAGGTCCTTCTAGGGTTAACCCATTTTTTCATAAACATAGCAGTTTCAGAGAAACTGCTATGTTTGTGAATGGGTTAAGCCTTCCCCTATTTCCTCTAGTGGCTGTCTCACTGACAGCCGCTAGAGGCGCTTGCGTGATTCTCACTGTGATTTTCACAGTGAGAGCACGCCAGCGTCCATAGGAAAGCATTATGAATGCTTTCCTATGTGACCGGCTGAATGCGCGCGCAGCTCTTGCCGCGCGTGCGCATTCAGCCGACGGGGAGGAGAAGAGGAGGATCGGAGGAGGAGAGCAGGAGGAGATCTCTCCGCCCAGCGCTGGAAAAAGGTAAGTTTTAAACACTTTCCCCTTTCCAGAGCCGGGCGGGAGGGGGTCCCTGAGGGTGGGGGCACCCTCAGGGCACTCTAGTGCCAGGAAAACGAGTATGCTTTCCTGGCACTAGAGTGGTCCTTTAATAGCTTACTATCTCCATAAAGAGGTTGGCATATGAGGGCACACCTCACGACCAAATCGCTGCTCTACTCCTTGGGAGGCGAACAAAAAATGTAACAAAAAACTTATTTTGGGACAAAAAGAAAATTTTGGACGCCAGGAGGAAGACCAGAAGCACACTTCAAAACCAAATTTGTTGGGAATCGAGGAATATAAAGGGATACCAAAGGGATATCAAAAGGCATCCCCTTTTCCTACTTAATAGATTCCAATTTTTGTAATAGATGTCTAGTATCTTTCAGAACTCTGGAGTTCCTAACTAGGGGTCAGAGATGAATATGTACTGTGGTGGAATCTCGGTAAAAATAAATTTAGTAGGCCGAGATTACCACGTGGCATGTGTACGTGCATATGCTGACGTATCGATCAGTTGGTTGCACGAGGCAAGATACGATCAGTAGTGTACGGAGCATGTGCAAGAATACAGGATATAGTATTCCCCCTCCTCCATTGTGCTGGACAAGCCATGCGGTCAAACAGGAAGTTAATTCTTATTTGTATTGATTGGTCAAGGGAATGTGCGGGTGGAGCTTAATATGGGAGGAGTTATATGCCTATATAAGGAGCCTGCACTGTTGTCCGGGGCTCAGAATTTGCTGTATTTTGGTGACGCTAGTCCCTCTGAGTCCCGATCGGTGATCCAATAAAGAATCTCTTCCTTCCTGAAGAAACCTGTGTCCATCTCTCTGTGCTTGGCTTCCGTCAGTTTCTCCGGTATCATTTGGTGCATTGGCCGGGAAGCTCATCGTTCAACGGTAGCTGAGAGGCAGAGGCGTGAGACGGTCTATCTTTGCCCACGTTCTCTACGGCTGCACCCCTGAACTTCTGCGTGGACCTCCCTTCGTCTCGGCGCCACTGGTCTGTTGTCCAGGAGATCATCGGCCTCTACGTGAGAAGTGCTGGGGTGTCCCCGTCGATGAGTGTGAACTCAGGTTCAGGAACGAGGAGGTAAGACAACTGCTGTTTTAGACGGCAGGATCCGCTAGGGGTATACCGATTGTGCGGTAGGCCCAAAGGGGTTTTTGAATCTGTATCTGCCCCCTCTGTCGGAGGGAAGGAGCGAAGGCGCACCGCTCGATCGAACGCTCTTTAGTCAGACCGTTTGATTTGGTTAGTCAGGCGGGGTCCTGGTGTAAATAGCCCTAGCCGGACACCGGTGTCTTGTCTAGACTAGCGTTCTAGGGTGTATATTACGTTCGCTAGGTCGGAGGGACCGGGAGACTAAGCGGCGCCTGTGTAAATTCGGTTCGCTAGTTCTCATCCTATCTGGGCTAAGTGGGAAGGCGTGTAAATTTGGAACCCACTAGACTTTTGATAGTACGACTAAGAGGCGCCTGTGTAAATTCGGTTCTCTAGCTCGTTGTATAGTGCGACTAAGAGGCGCCTGTGTAAATTCGGTTCTCTAGCTCGCTATATATGTGGTGATTGGGCAGTGTGGCTAACCAAAACGGGTGTATATAGTTTTAGGTAGTCCATTCAAGGTACTGGCCAATAGTTTAGTTGGGAATTGTAAATGTGTTAACGATTGTTTTAGTAAAGTGTATATCTTGTTAGATAGCGCGAGCTCAGCCGTCTAGCGAGAGTGTTAATAGTGTGTTGCTGTATTATAGTGCACGGTACCATAACACTGTATATTTACTGACACTGTATATAAGTACTAATCATTGTCGTCCATTGCATGTTTAACACCATAACCACTAATAATTGTATTGTGACCTTAACTTGTGCTTTGACCTATGCTAACCGTACTGTAACCGCTATTTGTAAAAGACGATGTTACTGGGGTGTGTTATAGACGGGTAATTCGTATATAGAGAATTATAGCGTGGGTGACTGTATAGTTACGCCAAAGGGCATAATATTGATTATATAGTGACTGGTGTAGCAGCTGTGTGTGTACGGGAATTCCCTGAGTGTTTATTGTGTTATTGTGTACGTTTCACTTGGTAACCGTACCACGTGGTGCTGTTGCCAGAGGAAACGGGTGTGACTGTTGAATAGTACGCGTGTATAGTAATCGTTGTCGACGACGTTCCATTGTTAAATATGGGTGCGTCGCAGTCAACGATTCCGGATCCCTTAGGATGTATGGTTAAGAATTTTAAAAAGGGATTCAAAACCTGTGATTTTGGGGTTAAGATGTCTTCTGTGCGTTTAGTTACTTTATGCACTAGGGAGTGGCCTACTTTGGTTGCGGCATGGCCGCCACGTGGCAGTTTGGATCTAACTCTGGTACAGCGCTTACACGTGGCTGTATCAGGTAGGCCTGAACTTTACGGCCAGTTTCCTTATATTGACTGTTGGAGACAGGCCGTAAATGACTCGCCAAAATGGCTCCAGACATGCCACGAGGAGCAGTGTCGCCTCATGGTAGCTAGGACTTGTTCGTCCACTAGGACTGGTGTTAGGCCCATTTTGGACACGCCCCCTGAGTCCGAGATCCCTTTGCCGCCCCCTTACTTTCCGTTAAGAGGAAGTGACGCAAACGCAGGAAGTCCTGCACCCCTCCCCTCATTACCCTCATCCACTTCCGCTTCCTCCTCCAGTACAGGATCCACCCCCCCTCGTACTAAATCTCCCCTTCCGGAACCAGAACCCACCCCCATTAGAAACGAATATCCTGATTTGGCGCCACTTCAGACTTCCGGTCAAGCTTCATCTAGCTCGGCCCGAAGTGTTTTATTTACGACCTTTTCCCAAAACCAACCTCCCACATCCCCATACCCTATCTCTCCCCGACCGGAAACCATGACTGACGCTTCCCTACGTAGCCCCATCCAAACCCGACAGTTGACTGGTGCCCAACAATTAAAGCACTATCAGATGCCTCTTCGCCTAAATCCCGGGTCAGCTTATATCGATGCCGCAGGTCAAATGGCACACGCTGACCCAGTCTTCGTATATGTCCCATTTACCACTACCGACCTTTTAAACTGGAAGACCCATAATTCCTCGTATACTGAGAAACCACAAGCCATGACTGATCTGTTCACCTCAATAGTACAGACGCATAATCCGACATGGGCTGATTGCCAGCAGTTACTAATGACTTTATTTAACAATGAGGAAAGGACAAGAATAAATCAAGCAGCCATTAAAGCATTAGAAGATAGAGCCCGTGCTTTGAACCAAGCTAATCCAGCAGCATGGGCCGCAACACATTATCCCAACACTGATCCCGATTGGAATGTAAATGGTGCTGATATGGTTCAACTCAGAGCCTATAGAGACGCTATAATTGCTGGCATGAAAGCCGGAGGAAAGAAAGCCATTAACATGTCGAAGACAGTTGAGGTGATCCAGAAAAGCGATGAAGCGCCCAGTGTCTTTTATGACCGATTATTGGAGGCATACCGCTTGTATACCCCCTTTAATCCGGAAGACGCAGACAATTCCCGAATGGTTCCCCATCCCCTTGTCTTACTACCCCTCGACCGGAACCCCTAACTGACGCATCTCTACGAAGCCCCATATTAACCCGACAACTGACCGGTACTCTCCAACCCCGACATTATCAAATGCCACTTCGATTGACTCCTGGCCCGACACACATTAACGATGATGGCCAGATACAATACGCTGATCCAGTCTTCGTTTATGTCCCTTTTACGACTACCGATCTCTTTAATTGGAAGACCCATAACTCCACTTACACCGAAAAGCCTCAAGCCATGACGGATTTGTTTACCTCAATAGTCCAGACACACAATCCCACTTGGGCTGATTGCCAGCAATTATTAATGACATTGTTTAATAACGAGGAAAGGACTAGGATAAATCAAGCAGCAATTAAAGCGCTGGAAGAAGAGGCCCGTACACAAAATCAGGCCAACCCAGCAGCATGGGCCACAGCCCATTATCCAAACACCGATCCAAATTGGAATGTCAATGGCGCAGACATGGTTCATTTAAAAGCTTATAGGGACGCTATTATTGCTGGCATGAAAGCTGGAGTAAAGAAGGCGATTAACATGTCTAAGACGGCTGAGGTATTGCAGAAATGTGATGAATCGCCCAGTGTCTTTTATGACCGATTATTGGAGGCATACCGCTTGTATACCCCCTTTAATCCGGAGGCCCCTGAGAATTCCTGGATGGTTAACTCTGCCTTTGTCAGCCAAGCATACGGAGATATTAAGCGCAAGCTACAAAAGTTAGAAGGGTTTGCAGGTATGTCCATCACCCAACTAATGGAGGTAGCAAATAAGGTCTATATGAACAGGGATACAGAGAGTAAGAAAGAGGAGGAGCGCAAGATGCGTAAAAAGGCTGATATGCTAGCGGTAGCAATCGCAGGCGTAGATAAACGGGGCCCAGATAGAGGCAATAATAGATGGAGTAGGGAGCCTTTGAGTAGGGATCAGTGCGCGTATTGCAAGGAAGAAGGGCATTGGAGGAACGAATGTCCGCAAAGAGAGCAGTACGAGAGAGACCTACCCAGGGCAGGCTACGGAAACTTTAGAGGCAGAGCGAGAGGTAGAGGAGGTCCCGGAGGGAGTAATGGTTATAGAGGGAGTAATGGGAACAGAGGAAGTGTTAGGGAAGACAGGTATATTCCAGCAGCGCAAAGGTCCCGCGATAGAGAAGGTAGGGACTTCGTAGGATTGGCTGACACGGTCATGGAGGACTATTGATACCGACCGGGCTCCATCCCCCTTGGTCGAGCGGAGCCTATGGTCGATGTATCAATAGGGGGAAAAAGGAGTGCGTTCATGATCGACACTGGTGCTGAACATTCAGTGGTGACTAATCTAGTTGCTCCTCCATCTGGAAGGACTATTACTGTGATAGGAGCAACTGGAAGAAGTGCTGAAAGACCGGTTCTTAAAAGTCGACTCTGTACATTGGGAGGCCACGTAGTAAAACACCAATTCCTTTATATGCCTGAATGTCCAGTCCAATTGCTGGGACGTGATATGCTATCAAAATTACAAGCGCAGATTACGTTCCTACCAAATGGAACAACATCCTTAAAGTTTAATGGACCTTCAGGTATTATGACTTTATCCGTACCAAAGGAAGAAGAGTGGCGACTTTATACAGTGTTGACTAGCCAAAACCCTAGGAGTGATGAGACATTGTTTAACATACCAGGAGTTTGGGCAGAGAACAACCCACCAGGACTGGCCCGCAATATTCCACCTATAAAAATTGAACTGAAAAATGGGGTTTATCCAGTGAGCCTAAGACAATATCACATTCCGCAGAAGGCTAAGAAGAACATCCAATCCTATCTGGATAAGTTCATACGGTATGGTATCCTAAAATTCTGTACTTCCCCCTGGAACACCCCATTGCTGCCTGTTCAAAAGCCCGGTACAGATGAGTATCGACCTGTACAGGACTTAAGAGCAGTCAATGATGCGGTTGTTAGTATACATCCAGTTGTACCCAATCCATATAACCTGCTTGCTTTAATTCCGGGCGGGGCTACTTACTTCACAGTCTTAGATCTTAAAGATGCCTTCTTTTGCCTCCGAATTGCCGCAGAAAGTCAATGTATTTTCGCTTTCCAATGGGAGAACGCTGTAACGGGCTCAAAACGCCAAATGACTTGGACAAGACTGCCCCAAGGGTTTAAAAATTCACCTACCCTATTTGGCTCAGCCCTAAGTCAAGATCTACTGGATTTCGAGTCCATCCCAGGAGAGTGTGTTTTGTTACAATATGTAGATGACTTGTTTTTTTTTGTAAATATATTTTTATTGTCATTTTCGTATATTCAATGTGAGACTCGCAGGTCTCAAGCGTTGTAAACAATATATAAATCGAGACTCGCAGGTCTCTTTGAGGTAAGCAAACTGAGCACAACGTGTGCTATAAAGTACAGGTTGGAAGTGGAGCACGCAGGCCCCCGACAGTGGTGGACACGCAGGTCCTATCAGAAGTGAACCTTGGTTAAGTATTTGGTAAACCATTCGTGTGTCCCTCTGGGTTTAACTGCATAGTAGGTTAACCCTAGTAGTTGTCATAGTGTTTAAGTACAAAACGAATGTATCTGCGGTTCATAGGGTAAGGGGGTTAGGTAACCAAATGTTCAAAACATCTCTCAGTCATTGTAGGTGAGCTTTGTGTGTCTGCGTGGCAGTCTGAGCCGTCGTACAGTGATCCTACGTGACTCTGTGTTGTCGGGGCAGTTGCCTACGGCCTTAATGGAGGATGTGGGAATTGTTAGAGGGGGGGGGGGAAAGCAGGGGGTGGGGGGGATTCTGAGGGTGGGAGGGGTATGAGGCTCCGTGGTGGGTTGGGTGGGTGGGGTGGTAGAGTCAGTCCGTCCCGTCGTGTGAGTCTCCCGTCTCCAGATATGTGGTGAAGTCTGTCTGTATAGTGGTTACTATCCAGTGCGTCCAGGTCTCCATATATTTCCCAGTGGTATTGGTGGCTCCTGAGTGGAGTTCTTCTATTGCCCTGAGGTCCTCCATTTGGTTGAACCAGGCTTTTAGGGGTGGGGGTCTGTCCTGTCTCCAGTATTGAGGGATGATCTGCTTTGCTACATTGAGGATCCTAATTGTCAGGGATTTTTTATACCTAGATCTGGGTGTTGTCGTGTGGTGTAACAGCATCGCCGCTGGGTCCAGCGGAGGTGGTGCATCTGACAACCTTGACAGGATATCGTGGATAGACTTCCAGAATGGTGTTATCTTACGGCAGTCCCACCATAGATGTAGTGTGGTGCCTGTAGCCTCTCCACATCTCCAGCACAGGTCGGAGTGTGAGGGGTCTATGGCATGTAATCTGTGTGGTGTGCGGTACCAATGGCTCAATAGTTTAAATGCCGTCTCTTGCGTCCTCGAAAAGGTGGAGCAGTGGTGTGTTAGATAGCAAATTTTGTCCCATTCTGTCTCTGTAAATGTCTTCCCCAGGATCGTTTCCCATGTTCCCTTAAAGGCTGGAGTCTCTGTGGGGGTCTCCCTCTGTAGCAGTGAGTACAGGGTTGATATGCTGTGGGGAAGGGGGTCAGGATGGATACAGTGGTCCTCGAAGGTGGTCGGTTCCCTAGCGTGGTTCTGTCCTCCGGGCAGTGAGTTAATGTAGTTCGAGAGTTGTTTGTATTTAAAAGTTTGCATGAATGTGGGGTGTGTGCGTTCCGTCAGTTGTGTGAGTGTTTTCCGTCCGTTATGTGTGTGTATGTGGTGTAGTCTGGGGATTGGGTTATGTATGAGGTCTCTAAAGGCCTTTGGGTCCAGCCCGGGTGGAAAGTCTCGGTCATGGATAAGTGGTAGCAAGGGTGAGGGGTGTCGGGTGAGGCCATGTACCCGGGACGCTCTGTGCCATACCCGTAGGGTATGTTGCGCCAGAGAGGAGCATCCCCGACCCAGGCCCCCTCCGGAGCACCATGGTAGGGTCGACACCGGCCCCGCTGTCTCAGTCTCTTCCACCGTTTTCCACTGTTTGTGGACGTTGGTCTTGGTCCAGTCTAGGACCCTCCGCAGGTGGCCAGCCGTGTAATATAGGTAGAAGTCGGGGATGGCCAGCCCCCCCCTCTCCTTGGGTAGAGTGAGGGTCTGGTACTTGAGACGTGGTCTTTTCCCATTCCATATGTACCCGCTAGTCAGTGTGCGTAAGGTGGTGAAGAACCTTTTAGGGATTGTTATGGGGAGTGTCTGGAATAGGTAGAGTAGTCGTGGGAGAAGGTTCATTTTAATTACCTGAACCCTTCCCAGCCACGATATATGTGGGTGGGACCATTCGGCTAGTTCCCTTTTGAAAGTGTTTAGTATAGGGGGGAAGTTTTCTCTGTATATGTCTTCTTTCTGTCTGGTTAGCCATGTGCCTAGGTAACGTATTTTGTGTTCTGCCCATTGGAATGGGAAGCTGGAGCGGATGGGGGTATTTCTGTTGTCAGGTAAGTCTACATTCAGTATGTGGGATTTGGAGTAATTTATTCTGAGGTTGGAGATGAGTCCGAATGTCTTGAAGGATTGCAGGATGTTGGGGAGAGATATCTCCGGTTTCGTAACGTAAAAGAGGAGATCATCCGCGTATGCGGCCACTTTGTGATGTGTGTCTCTTGTACGTATGCCCGTTATGTCGTGGTGTTCTCTGATGGCTATCATAAAGGGTTCCAGGGCAAGGACGAAGAGCAGTGGGGAAAGTGGGCAACCCTGGCGGGTGCCGTTGTGTATCGGGAATTCTTCCGTCAGTGCCCCGTTGATTATGACATGAGCCGTGGGCCCATCATACATGGCTGTGATCCAGTCCTGCATGTGGGGTCCCAGACCTATTTGGCCCAGGATCTGGAATAGGTACTCCCATCCCACTCTGTCGAAGGCCTTCTCCGCGTCCGTGGACAGAAGGAGAAGGCCTCCGGCGTCGCAGGTCTTGTTGTGCATAAGGGCAAGGGTTCGGATGGTATTGTCTCGTGCTTCACGGTCTGTGACAAAACCGACTTGGTCGGGGTGCACTAGTGTGGGAATGTGTGGCTGTAGGCGACCGGCAAGCATCTTCGCCATCAATTTAATGTCACAGTTGATGAGGGAGATGGGCCTGTAGTTCCCGCAGTGCTCTGCGTCCTTGCCCTCCTTTGGAATGATAGTAATGTGTGCTGTCAATGCCTGTTTGGGGAAATGGTGACCTTCTCTAATCGAGTTAAAGGAGGCCAGCATAGGTTGGTGTAATCTGTCTGCGAAGTGCTTGTAGTAGCAAAGAGGCAGGCCGTCGGGGCCCGGACTCTTGCCGGGTTTAGTTCCTTTAATCGCCCTCGACAGTTCCTCAACTGAGAAAGGTTCATCGAGCTGGTCGGCCACCTGTTGGTCTAGTACGGGTAGTTTATGGGTCGTCAGGTATTGTCGGATGGAGTCTTTTAGGTGGGCGGCCGCCGTCTCCGACTTCGGTCGGGGAAGCGAGTAGAGTTCTGAGTAGAAAGTCTTTATCGTTTGCATGATTTCGGATGGTAGGCGGCGCGTCACTCCCTGTTTGTCTCGTATTTTATTGATGTAAGTCATTTGGCGTCGTTTCGCCAGCATCCTGGCTAAGAGCTTGCCGCTCTTATTGCCGTGTAGGGAGAAAAAGGCTCTATGTCTGAGGGCTTCTCTATGGTGTTTGGACTGGATCAGGGAGGTCAGGTCTCGTCGCAGTTGTAGGAGTTGTGTGTGAAGGGCCGGGGATTGGTTTTGTTTGTGGAGCGTGTCGTGTTGATGTATGTCTGTTATGAGTTCCGTGATTCGGGCTTCCCGTTGTTTCTTGAGTTCTGCGCCCTTTTGTATGAAGTGTCCCCGTATGACGCTTTTGTGTGCTTCCCACCTAATTGTCGGTGAGGTGTCCTCTGGTGCGTTGTCCTGAAAGTATTCGGTCAAAACTCTGTCAAAGTGCGTGGTCATGTCTTGGCGTGATAGCAGGTATTCGTTCAGTCTCCATTTGGTCATTGCGGGTCTAAGGAGCGGGGATCGGAGGGTGATAAGGACTGGAGCGTGGTCTGACCAGGTCGCTGCTCCAATCTTTGCGTCTCGTATTAAGGAGAGGTGGTAGTGTGTGGTGAGAAAGTAGTCTATGCGAGTGTATGTCCGGTGGGGGTGGGAGTAGAATGTATAGTCTCGTTCGTCCGGGTGGTGTGCCCTCCAGCAGTCAATTAGTCTGTGTTTATTCAGTAGGGCGGTTATTGCCCTAAGGTGTTGTCTGGGGAGGTGGGAGGTGCCCGTGGAGCTGTCCCAGGTTGGGTCTATGGCGACGTTTAAGTCGCCCCCTATTATGAGGACCCCCTCTGTGAAAGCGTGAAGCTTCCGCAGAGTGCTTTTAAGGTAGTGGTGGTGTTTGTAGTTTGGTGCGTACAAAGTGGCAAAGGTGTAGAGGTGGTCGGATATTGTGCCTTTTACAAAAAGGAATCTCCCTTCCCTGTCAGTCATGTTTGCCTTCTCCACAAACGGTATTTTCTTATTAAATAGTATCGCCACCCCCCTGGATTTTCCTTCGTGGAAGTCGCTGTAGTATCCTGTTGGGAAGTGGTGGTTAGTCAGCTTGGGCCTGTCCCCATCTCTAAAGTGGGTCTCCTGTATCATTACTACAGATGCTTTCTGCGAGTGGAAGTCCCGCAGTGCCCCAGACCTCTTCTCCGGTTTGTTAAGCCCTTTGGCGTTTATGGAGAGGACAGTGAGGTCGCACGGCAGTAGTGGTCTGTCGGTCATCGTGGGATGTGTGTACTTGTCTGTGTCGGGTCCGGTCAGTGTGTGTAGTGGGTCAGTAGGGTCGTCCGGTTGAGGAGGGGAAGGAGGGAGGGGGACGGGGGGGGGGGGAGGACAGGTATGGGGCGGGAAGGGAAGGGGGATCTAGGCGGGGAAACTATGTACAGTGAACCAAGCAGCCACTCGGTGGTGGCTGTTTAAGGGTCGAGCGTCGGGGGACAAGGAGTGGTGGGGTCCACCAGTGGTCCACCAAGTCCCGTCCACCTGTCTGTGGGCGCTCTCTTCCTATTGGGGAAAACGGAGGAGGTCGAGAGTCTCCGTGTGAGTCCCGCCCGGGAATCCCGGGGTTGTGTGGCCTCCCGTGCCCTCACACCCCTGGCTCTCGTGTGTCGGGTCTCACCTGGAACCTCCAGCCCCCTTACGGCTTCAAATGTATGTGGTGGGTGAGTGGGTGTTAGATCCATCCTCGTCCTAAACTCGCATTGGCCTGGGGCCCTCAGTGGGTAGGGTTTGTTTCTTTGGGCGTTGGTTTTGGTGTGGCGTGTGGCCCAGTGGGTAGATCAGTGAGCATCAACAAACAAGAATAGTTGAAATAACATATTAAGCAATTATAACAGTTTAAATGAACTTATTAGGCAAGCATATATTGAACAGTTTATCTACCTAAGAAAAGGTCCCGTTTCCCCATTCCTCAGGATTGGTTTCGGTTTTCCCATGCAACTCTACGGGTGTGAGTCCTAGTCTGATTCCTTGTGTTGTGAGGAGGTTAGGACAGTTTGCGACTCTCATGGTGTGGGTGGGAGGGGGTACCCCGTTCGTGATTTTAGCGGTTGTCGGGGGTGGGTTCAGATTCCAAGTTAGCATTCTTTGGTGTCTCGCACCCATCCCTAGTTCGAGGTAGGCCCTGTACTCGTCCTCCACCTTCTGGTTTTGGTGTTGAGTTAACTCCCCTGTTGCTATCGAGAAGGGGGGTCGTGCCCCGGGTGAACCGCACCAGCATCGGCCCCCGCCTCTGCTCCCCCACCGGTTCCTTGCAGGGCGGTATCACCTCCGCGGCGCGGTCCAGCCGGGGACGCCCCCCTCGCCCCTCCGCTAGGGGGGGTTCGCTAAAGTCGTCTCAGGACGTGTGTCTGGGCTAGGGGGTAGTGATGGTGGGCCGATTAAGATTTGCTCGGGTGTGAGCTACCTGTCTCTATCTCTAGCGGGGTCCTAAGCTGTTACAGGGCGAACCTTCTGGTGTTAGTGTTGTATTAATTCCCCTGTTGCTGTCCAGGAGGGGGGTCGTGCCCCGGGTGTGCCGCACCTGCAGCGGCCCCCACCTCTGCTCCCCCACCGGTTCCTCGCAGGGCGGCGTCGCCTCTGCGGTACGGCCCAGCCCGGGACGTCCCCCTCACCCCTCCACCAGGGGGGGGTTCGTTAAAGTCGACTAAGGTCGTGCGTCTGGACTAGGGGGTGGTGATGGTGGGCCGGTTAAGGCTTACTCGGGTGTGAGCTACCTGTCTCACACGGAATTGTATCTCTAGCGGGGTCCCAGGCTGCCTCCGGGCATGTAGCTTCCCTCCCCTCCTCCCCCCCCCCTCCCGCCCCCCCCTCCCCCCCCCCCCCCCCCCCCCCCCCCCCCCCGTTACTTGTTGTAATGAATCAAGTGGAGTCTAGTGGAGCAAAAGGAAAAAAAAGTCTCGTATGTGGTGCATGGGTGGTCTTAGTCTCTGAGTTCATGGAGCGTAGTTAATACTTGCAGTTAGGATCAGAGGTAGAAATGTCTCTCGGCTTAAGAGGTTGCTCCTGATTGGCGTGTGGTCTGGGCTCTGGTTCTCCGTTGTCTGCGGGGTTGTGAGACCGTTCCTGGGTGGAGGGAGTAAAATGACATCGGGTCTGGCCATGTGAGCTGAATAGGCGGTAGTTGCAGTTCGGTAGACAGGTCTGCTAGGTCCTCTGGGGTTCTCACCACAAATAAGCCGTTGGGAGTGGAAGCTTGTAGTCCTGAGGGATAAGTCCATCGGTAGCGTATTTTGTTAGATTGTAGGACACGAGTCAGGGGTTTAAGTGTCCTTCTGTAGGCCAGAGTTGCTGGCGACAGGTCAGGGTACAGTTGTAGGGGTGTGCCGTTCAACAGGACCCGGTCTGATTCTCGGGCCTGTCTCAGGATGTCCTCCTTTAGTTGATAGCTCGCTAGGCAGCAGATTGTGTCTCTGGGGGGGGACTCCGGGGGGCCCCTAGGTCTCAGGGCCCTGTGTGCCCGCACAAATTCTATGTGCGTGGTTTCAGGCCTTCCAAGGAGCCTGTTGAATAGCCCCATTAGTGTTACGCGGATCGGGGTAGTTTGGTCCAGTTCTTCCGGGATCCCCCTCACCCTGATATTTTGTCTGCGTCCCCTATTGTCTAGGTCTTCGAGGTGTAGGGCCATCTGGCGTAGTTGCGCCTCATGTACCTTCAGGGTATTTGTAGTGGCGTTTTGTGTGGCAGTCAGATGGTCACTATCCGCTTCCAGCTGGGATACCTTTTGGTGCAGGCCCTGTAGTTCTTCTCGGAGGGAATGGAGCTCTGCCGTGATGGAGTTTCGGAGCTCAGAGTTCGCCTCCTTGAGGTCTGCCTTGGTTGGTAGTGCCCGGATTAAAGTCACCCATTCCGGTGTATGCTCTGGGTGGGGGTTGGTGTCGGTGATGTCCGTGCAGGGATCTGCGGTTGGGGAAGGAGGGCGCGAGGCCCACGAGGTCCCGGAATCCGTCGAGGCCTGCGAGGCCAGGTCCGCCGGGGTTTTCAGGTATTTGTGCAAGGTGGACGCCGGAGTGCCCTTGGTTGTGTCTGCGGGCTTACCAGCGTGTGATGAGCGATGTGTTTTGCCCATTTTGCGTTCGTAGGGAGTGGATGGACGAGGATTTAAGATAAGCCTGCGGGGAGCTCTCAGATTAAGCTGCCATTCCTCTCGGCCTCCAAGCCACGCCCCCCGTAGATGACTTGTTGATAGCAGCAGTTACAAAAGAAATCTGTCAGCAAGCAACGCACGATCTACTACACATTCTCTGGAAGGCAGGATACAAGGTGTCTAGAAAGAAGGCTCAGTTGTGTTTGCCAACTGTCAAGTATCTGGGATTCCATATCTCTGAAGGTCAAAGAATTATGGGGCCAGAGAGAAAAGAAGCTGTCTGCCAAATACCAATACCCAAGAATAGAAGACAAGTGCGAGAATTCTTGGGGGCAGCAGGCTTCTGTAGGATATGGATTCCCAGCTATGCGATACTAGCAAAACCTCTGTACGCAGCTATCAAAGGTACAGAGCACGACCCCTTCTTATGGACCCAAGAACAGCAAACGGCATTTGAAGATGTGAAGAAGGCTTTGATGAGTGCCCCAGCATTAGGTCTACCTGATCACACACGACCATTCTACTTATATGTACACGAGCAAAGAAGAATGGCTGTGGGAGTATTGACACAGTACTTGGGATCATGGCAAAGACCTGTTGCCTACATGTCTAAGCAACTGGATGCAGTGGCCAGCGGACTTCCACCTTGTCTAAGAGCCGTAGCTGCAGCCGCCCTGCTAGTAGCTGAAGCCGATAAACTCACTCTGGGTCAAGAACTTTATGTACGAGTTCCACATGCAGTACAGACGTTGTTGGATTACAAAGGAAATCATTGGTTCAGTAACAGCCGTATGACCAAGTATCAAGCAATGTTGTGTGAAAACCCAAGAGTGCATTTAGAGACTGTAAACACCTTAAATCCAGCTACCCTTTTGCCACAACCTACTGAAAGTCAACATGATTGTTTGGAAGTAATGGATGAAGTATTTTCAAGTAGACCAGATCTTCGTGATTTTCCCATCCAGAACCCCGATGTTCAATATTATACCGACGGCAGTAGTTATGTGAAAGAAGGGATCCGCTATGCAGGATATGCAGTAACAACAATAGACAAGGTGATAGAAGCTCGGCCACTGGCGAAAGGAACATCAGCACAAAAGGCAGAATTAATAGCACTAACACGAGCGTTACAATTGGCTGAAGGTTTAAGAGTGAATATCTATACGGACTCTAAGTATGCGTTTTTAACCACTCATGCCCACGGAGCTTTGTATAAAGAAAGAGGACTACTGAATTCAGAAGGCAAAGAAATCAAGTACGCAGCTGAAATCCTACAACTATTGGAAGCAGTGTGGGAGCCGAAAGAAGTCGGTATTATACATTGTCGAGCGCATCTGAGAGGAGATGGTGATGTAACCAAGGGAAATCGGATGGCAGATAGTGCAGCTAAGCGTGCTGCTGAATCAGGAAGACAGGAGTATGTGGGGCATATAGCTGCTCTAATACCAACCCCACTGTCTCAATGGACTCCAGTTTATACAACTCAAGAAGAGGAGTGGTTAAAGACTGAACCGGGAAAGTATCTGGAGAACAAGTGGTATCAGCTAGAAGATGGAAGAATAGTTATACCAGCATCGCTAGCGGTAGAAATTGTCCAAAATTATCACAACGGGACACATTCTGGGAGAGACAGTACTGAAGAATCTCTCAGAAAACATTTCTACATACCGAGATTGTCCAACTTGACTCAGGCCATTGTACGCAGATGTGTAACGTGTGCTAAGAATAATGCAAGACAAGGACCAGTAAAGCCACCAGGAGTCCAGTTTATGGGGGGACTCCCCATGTCCGATCTACAAATAGACTTTACAGTGATGCCTAAATCGGGTGGACATCGTTACCTGCTGGTAATTGTGTGCACCTATTCAGGCTGGGTAGAAGCATGTCCTACTCGTACCGAGAAAGCAGGAGAAGTTGTGAGATTCCTGCTACGAGAAATAATACCCCGATATGGACTACCCTGTTCTATAGGATCGGACAATGGTCCAGCTTTTGTTCACCAGTGCCTACAACAACTGACTCATATGCTTGGTATAAAGTGGAGGCTTCATACTGCATATAGACCCCAGAGTTCTGGTAAGGTAGAGAGAATGAATAGAACTATAAAGAACCAGTTGGCTAAAATGTGTCAGGAAACCCAACTTAAGTGGAACGTTCTCTTACCTATAGCTCTATTGCGAATCCGCAGTACCCCTACCAGAAGGATGGGCCTCTCTCCTTTTGAAATTATGTATGGGCGTCCACCTCCCGTACTTGGTAACTTAAGGGGGGACTTGAGTCAGTTGGGAGAAGGAATTACCCGGCAGCAGGTTGTAGAGTTGGGTAAGACTATGGAGGAGGTACAGAAATGGGTACAAGATAGATTACCTGTGAATATTTATCCCCCTGTTCATAATTATCATCCAGGAGACCAAGTGTGGATTAAAGAGTGGAATAATGTACCGTTAGGGCCCAAGTGGAGAGGTCCTTATGTTGTTCTTTTGTCTACCCCTACAGCGATAAAAGTAGCAGAAGTGACTCCGTGGATACATCACTCCAGGGTTAAACCAGCAGCAGTCGATTCTTGGCAAGTTACAGCAGATCCAGAGAATCCCTGCAAGATCCGGTTGAAACGCACTACTCAGTCGGAGTAACGAGGAATTATTGTGGATTACAAATTTTATTGTTACAGGTGTAAGTGAGAAGGCCATAATAAAGCCTGTCCTCTTACCATCACATAGTGTATAAGCCAGGAAAGTCCCGAAGGGACACCTGTGAAGACGAGCAGAACTCCATTCCCTGCAGCCCTCACATCCTGGAAGCTGAGGTTCCATCGCACGGACGAAGACTGAGGATGACGGCGAAAGATGTGCTTTTGATTGTGTTTATTTATATGTGTTTTTATATTCAGGAAGGTAGAGGTACCGACACTCCTAGCTGTGAGGTATGCATTAAGACTACGAGAACAGGTAACCATATTTCCCAAACCCTAATTTGGCATTCACAATACGAATGTAAAGGAGATGTATCAAGATGTAGATACTTAAATATAGACTATAGTGTATGCCATTTAGGAGTAGGAGAACCTAAGTGCTTCAGTCCGGAGTATCAGCCTCGTACAATTTGGTTGACTCTCAGGAATGGAGATCCTCAGGGGACCCTAATTAATAAGACGGTGTTAGAATCCGTATATTCTTCGGGTGTTCTGCTATTTGATGCATGTAAGGCGATATCAAGTGGTAGAAAGCCGTGGAATGTATGTGGGGATCTTAGATGGGAGAGGACGTATGGATCTAACGATAAATACATTTGTCCCAGTAGCAAAAATAAATATGTAAGTCCTAGATGCCCAAATAAAGACTATAACTTCTGTCCATATTGGTCTTGTGTGGGGTGGGCGACTTGGGGACAGACAGTAGACAAAGACATGATAGTGACTAAGTTGCCGACTAGCCCATATTGTAAGTCTATGGAATGTAACCCAGTCCATATACTTATTAATAACCCCGACAAGTTCTTAGATAAGTATGGCAATTTATTTGGGTTTCAGATATACGGGACGGGTTTAGATCCTGGGACATTATTGTTTATAGGAATAGAGACTGATACGGTATCCTCCCAGACTCATCAAGTATACCATTCCTTTTATGAAGAGATGAGTATAGATAATAAGATCCCCCATAACGCTAAAAACCTGTTCATTGACCTAGCTGAAAGTATTGCCGGTAGTCTTAATGTTACCAACTGCTATGTGTGTGGAGGTACTAACATGGGAGACCAATGGCCTTGGGAAGCAAAGGAGGTAATGTCCGGTTCTGAGGCAGTTGACCAACTAATATCTACACAAGCCGATTATCATTTGAGTGTTAGAGGTAAATCTGAGTGGAGATTAAAGACCTCCATCATAGGTTATGTTTGCATAGCAAGGAAAGGAATAATGTATAATACTTCTGTAGGAGAATTAACTTGTCTAGGGCAAAAAGCTTATGATGATGATACAAAGAATACAACTTGGTGGTCGGCTTCAAATGTCTCAGAACCATCTAACCCGTTTGCTAGATACGCCAATTTAAAGGATGTGTGGTTTGATCTATCCATCACATCTACCTGGAGAGCCCCAGCAAATTTGTACTGGATCTGTGGTAAGAAAGCCTATTCGGAACTGCCACAGGACTGGGAAGGGGCATGTGTGTTGGGTATGCTCAAACCATCCTTCTTCTTGTTACCGATTGAAACAGGTGAGACTTTAGGTGTTAAAGTGTATGATGTGAATCATAGGAAGAAAAGGGGACCCTTAGAGATAGGCACCTGGGAAGATAATGAATGGCCTCCCCAGCGTATTATAGATTATTATGGGCCAGCCACGTGGGCTGAGGATGGTACCTTTGGTTATAGAACCCCTATTTATATGCTCAACCGTATTATAAGATTACAGGCGGTGGTTGAGATTATCACTAACGAGACATCACAAGCGCTCAATCTTCTAGCGAAGCATAACACCAGGATGAGGACAGCAGTCTACCAGAATAGATTAGCCTTGGATTACCTTTTGGCAGTAGAGGGAGGTGTATGTGGGAAGTTTAACCTAAGCAATTGCTGTCTTCAAATAGACGACGAAGGGCAAGCAATAGCTGAGCTTACTAGCCATATGGTTAAACTAGCGCATGTGCCTACTCAGGTATGGAAAGGGTACAATCCAAGTAGTTGGTTTGGTAGCTGGTATGAATGGTTTGGAGGGCTTAAGGCAGTGGTAGGTGGAGTCCTACTGATTTTACTGTTGTGTCTACTCCTACCGTGTCTTATACCCTTAGTAGTTAGGTCTGTGCAAAGCCTGATAGGAAGTATAGCAGAGAGGAAGGCTGCTGCACAGATAATGGCGATATATAAATATAGGGCCCTAGATCAGGGAGAACCAATGCAAGAAGATGAATGTTGAAGATTCACATCATAAGATAAGTCTGGTCTGGTTCAAGGTAACTTGCGGTGTAAGCAAAACTAAGGTTATGTGATGCCTCAAGTAATTGTAAAATATCAAGAGGCATCAAAGGGGGGAATGTGGTGGAATCTCGGTAAAAATAAATTTAGTAGGCCGAGATTACCACGTGGCATGTGTACGTGCATATGCTGACGTATCGATCAGTTGGTTGCACGAGGCAAGATACGATCAGTAGTGTACGGAGCATGTGCAAGAATACAGGATATAGTATTCCCCCTCCTCCATTGTGCTGGACAAGCCATGCGGTCAAACAGGAAGTTAATTCTTATTTGTATTGATTGGTCAAGGGAATGTGCGGGTGGAGCTTAATATGGGAGGAGTTATATGCCTATATAAGGAGCCTGCACTGTTGTCCGGGGCTCAGAATTTGCTGTATTTTGGTGACGCTAGTCCCTCTGAGTCCCGATCGGTGATCCAATAAAGAATCTCTTCCTTCCTGAAGAAACCTGTGTCCATCTCTCTGTGCTTGGCTTCCGTCAGTTTCTCCGGTATCAGTACAAACTTTAGTTGGACCCTATTATAAGCTCACATAAGTCGATTCATCTACCAATTGTTTTAATGCCTCAGATATATACTCATCCAGGGGCAGACTGAGCACTCGGGCAAATCGGTCATGGACCGAGAGCCCGAGGCTCCGAGGGGCCTGCCCGCTGTGCATATAGCAACAGCTCGGCTGGGGAGTTTAATAATCTCCTCAGCCAGTCTGCAGTCAGTCAGGTGCCCCGCACGGACCTGTTACAAGATACAATCTCCCCTCGTTTGCTCCACCATGGCACACTGAGTGACAGCTAATGGGCCCTCCCAAAGCCCCACTAGGCTGACTCTCAGTGTGCCTGACTGATGAGCACAGCAGGAGAGCTGTCTGTAACACAGATCAGGCAGCTCCATGCGGCTCGTTATAGAGGAAATTACATAATGTGTCAAAAGTTCAGGGAGCAGTGCGGAGCTGCCTGATCAGTGTAACATGCAGCACTTCAGGGAAAGACAGCTGTCTTCAGTGCTGGCTGGACCGCTAAGAGAAGAATTCCCCCCTCTGGCCAAAGGTAAGGCTCAGGGAGGGGGGGGGTGAATTTTTTTAATTACATATGTATATAATGGTCTCCATTGAAGCCCCTCATCCACTTCAGGGATTCCTGGTGGTCGCAGTGGTGAGAGTGAACTCTAGCCCCATAAACACACTGCCCCCACACACCATACACATTCACACACTGCCCCCATACACCTACACACATTGCCTCACACACACACACACATACACTGCCCACCCATACACACACAGCCCCCCATACTAACATTGCCACACACATACACAGCCCCCTCATACACACATTGCCCCACACACCCTACACATTCACACACTACACCCCCTAACACACACTGAACCTTTCACACACACTGCACCCCTTACACATTGCACCACTGCTCCTATACCCTACTACAGCCTCATATCCCAGCAGACCCCAGGTAAGTTGTCAAACTGTTCTTAAACGGTTTGACTACTTACTCTGAAAGGGGGGCCCGGCCCTCCTGGCACCATAACGACTATACAGAGCAGTAGTGGTTATTGTGCATGGATTATTTCTTTAAATAATCTACAAGTGCCCCAGTAGCCAGCAAGCCAGCCAGCCCACAGGCCGGCCAGCCAGCCAGCCCACAGGCCGGCCAGCCAGCCCACAGGCTGGCCAGTAGCCAGCCAGCCCACAGGCCACCAGTTAGGCTTACAGCCAGCAAGCCCACAGCCTGCCAACCACAGCCAGCAAGCCCACAGCCAGCAAGCCCACAGCCTGCCAGCCGCAGCCAGCAAGCTCACAGCCTGCCGGCAGCAGCCAGCAAGCCCACAGCCTGCCAGCTGCAGCCAGTAAGCCCACAGCCTGCCAGCAAGCCCACAGACTGCCACCCAGCAACAGTAATTAAGGTAAGAGGAGCCAACTTGGCCTAGGTATCACCGAGCTATGTTGTGTTGCTATATTGTGAATAGGAACCAGAGTGTTGGAGAGACCCCCCTCCAGGCCCCATTAGACTCCATTGTAGTCTCTAATGGGACCTGGAGGAAATTCTTTCTAACACACCCTCTAAAGGACACTGAGATAGCCTCTGCTAGAATGCTCCCCCCTCCATGGCCCATTAGCCCTCAATTGTAGTCTCTACTGGGGCCTGGAGGCGACTGTTTCCAGCAGGGACACTGAGATGGCCTCTGTTAGAAAGACCCCCTTCCAAGCCTATTAGACTCCATTGTAGTCTCTAATAGGGCCTGGAGGGGATTCTTTCTAACACACTCTCTAAAGGACACTGAGGATAGCCTCTGCTAGAAAGACCCCCCTCCATGGCCCATTAGCCCTCAATTGTAGTCTCTACTGGGGCCTCGAAGGGATTATTGCACTTTTGTTCCTTGTGTCTAAAGATTGTGTAGGGTGTGGCTGGAGGCGGTGCATGGAGGCGGGACATGGGTGGCACTTGCTGCGGAGTATGGGTGGGGCCTGTAAGGGGGCCCTTGATTTATTTTGCCCGGGGGCCCTGATGGTTCTCAGTCCGCCCATGATATATATATATATATATATATATATATATATATATATATATATATATATAATAAAAATAGAAAGTATATATGCCTTGTTGTGTGTGTTTATTACTGCATTTTTTTCCTGAAGAAAGCCCCTGAGAGGACTGAAACGTTGAATTTTAATTGCATAAATAAAAATTGGATTTTAGAGTGCTGCCTCACCATTATTATATATATATATATATTTTATATATATCTCTATCTTCAGGAGGCCCAGGACACTGTCAGTCCGCTCCTGTACTCATCTTTTCCCATAACCCTGTTTATTCTCCCTTAGCATGCTGTAGTGATTTTGGTGCTTGAAGTGTTTTTTTAAATGCCCCCTACGGCACAAGCATTATTAAATGGAATCAGGTGGATGATTTACAGGATATTAGAAGGAAGTAAACATGCGCCAATTACTTTAACCCCTTAACGACGAGTGACGGACGAGGTCCGTCACTCAGGGGATTGCCTTAACGACGAGTGACGGACCTCGTCCGTCACCTGTTAAAATTAACCCCAGATCGCCGCAATCGTGGAGATCGCGAGGTTAATGGTGCTTCGGTCTGCATCTGTATTAGAGGCAGAACGGGAGCACCGGATCGGGCTGTCCCAGCACATGTGCCCGCTCTGACAGCATGTCAGAGCGAGCACATGTGCTGTGTATACTCACCTTCCGCCTCCCTGCACTTCCGGGTTCACTGTGAAGTGCAGGGAGACGGATCATCAGTGATCCTGCCCCCTGTTGAAAAAAAATAATTAAATTAAAATCCCACCCCCTTTACCCATTTTAATAAAAAATTAACCCCTTTCCCTGCCAATTGATCACTGAATACAGTGATCAATTGGCAGGGATTACATTTTATTATGATCTGATTTTTTATTTTTTTTAACCCCTGAGGGTTAATTCTTTTTTTTTTTTTAACCCTCACGGGTTACATTTATTTTATTAATTAATTTAAATATTTTAAAATTATAAATTTAGCTAGCTGGGGAGGGTGGAAGTTAGTGGGGAATTGGGGGATTTAGTGTTAGGCTAACTAGGGGTTAACGTTAAAAAAGTTTAAAAATAAGCTTTAAAAAGTTAAAAAATTAAGTTAAAAAAAGTTTTAATAACGTTTAAGTAAAAAAAGTAAAAATAAACCCTTTACCCAGTCCAAATAAAAAATGAACCCCTTCCCTGCCAGTCGATCACTGCCTACAGTGATCAAAATACAGATCTCAGTATTATGCTGTGATCTAATTTTTTTTAACCCCTGACGATTAACTTTTATTTATTTTTTAACCCTCAGGGGTTACATTTATTTAATTAACTAATTTAAATATTGTATAATTAATTTTTTTGCTAGCTGGGGTGGGTGGGAGTTATGGGAAAATGGGCAATTTACTGTTAGTGCTGCTTACTGCTAGTTAGGGGGTTAACGGTAAAACAAAGCTTAGAAAAATGTTAAATCTGTAAAAAAAAGTTTTACGAAAGTTTAGGAAACTTTAAAAAAAATAATAAGCAAAACAAAAGTTTAAATTTTTTTTTAAAAAGTAAAAAAAAGTAAAAAAAAAAAGTAAAAAAAATACATTTAATAACGCTCATTACCACTACACCTGGTACAAGCTAGCGGAAAAATGATCCCACGCTAAGGTTCAAAATATGCCTTTTGAAATACCCTGGGATGTCTTCTTTAATAAATGGTATGGCTTTATGGGGTATTTGGATTATATAGCCTGGTAAAATACTCTAAAATGGGACATGGGCACAGCGTAAAAATTTAAAGTTTGAAAAAAATGGAATGGCTGTGTCCCAAATGTGCCCCTCCGATGTCCACATATACCTGGCAAAGGTACATACAGGGGTATTTTTGTACTCAGCAGAGATAGCTGAGTAACATATGAAGTATTATACAGTGGTAGTACACATAAGGTTTGAAAAATATACTGCGCAAACTCACTTTGTGTGTCAAAAAGGCAGAAAAAATGCGTATTACCACTACACTTGGTACAAGCTAGCGGAAAAATGATCCCACGCTAAGGTTAAAAAAATGCCTTTTAAATTGCCCTGGGATGTCTTCTTTAAGAAATGGTATGCCTTTATACTGTAGTTGTAATATGTAGCCTGCTCAAGTGCTCCAAAGTGGGACACGCACGCATCAAAACCCTCCATGAAAATTCACACTTAAAAAACGTAACTTGTTATGTCTCTTTTACAGCAGTGTAACTTCACAAAATAGTGTCTAGGTCATACATTGGGCATATTGTTTTACTCAGAAGGCTTAGCTGAGCATAATTTGGGGGGTTTGAACTTAGTGGCACATATGAAATGTACAAAATGCCCAGCAAAAATGTAATCCATATGGAAAAATGCCCCAAATTATATTTTATCACATACTTTGGCATATATTGGTGAACAAATGGGGGCATGTTAAAGCACAATATGCACCATATGAGATACCCTGAGGTGTCTACTTTTACAAATGGTAGGCCTTTGTGAGGTTTTTTTGAACAGTCAAACTGCTATAATACCCCAAATTGAAGCATAGGCCCATTAAATCCGCCTCTCAAAATTCTACTGTAAATGTTGAAACGGACAGGTCTCCTATATGGCACTGTAGCTTCACGAAATAGTGCCAAAGACATACAATGGGGGTACCGTTGTACTCAGCAGAAGTAACTGAACACATAATAAAACCTTGTACAGGAATAGCACACACCAACTTTACAAAATACACATGAGAAGTTCTTTGTTATAAGTTTGTGTGCCAAAAACCCCAAAATACTAAATTTTACTCCAATATTTAGCAGAGATTGGCGGTGAAATGGCTACTTAGAAAGTGTCAAAACAACCTTAGGACAATAGCCTGTGATGTCTACTTTATATAAATATATACTTTTGTGTAGCAATTTTGTTTTCTTTTATGGCTATTAAGCTTACAAGACAAACATACCAAATTCTAAAATCGCTCCACATTAAAAGTTTATTTTACTCCTTGTGCTTTGTGACCTGTAACTACCAAAAAAAACTTAAAATTCCAGACACATTATATATTCTGTAAATCAGAACAACTAAATGAATTTATTTTTAATTACTTTCCTTAACCTGCACTAATTGTGCACACATTATTATTGCAAAAACTGTAAAAATAAATAAATAAAATTTTTCATTTTTTTGCATTTTCTGTATTTTTTTTATAATAAATAAGCATTTATGTATGTATGTATGTATGTATGTATATATATATATATATATATATATATATATATATATATATATATATATATATATATGTATATGTTACATCAAATTAAAGCCCTTTCTGTCCTTTAAAAAACGGTATATAATATGCGTCGGTGCAATAAATTAGTAAAATGCAAATTGCAGTTGAACGCAAACAGCAAAAAATGCAAAAAATGCCGTTGTCATTAAGTGAAAGACAAGCTTCTGAAGCTCTGTCCTTAAGGGTTTAATTTGTAAATAATTATACTTTATTCTGCTGTGAAGTGATTTGCACATGATCCACATAGAAAGGAGATTTACATGTGATTACTTAAGCACATAAACTGAAGATGTTTTGTAACTCCATTTCTTTCAGTGCACCCAACATCTGCCAAATCTGATAGTTACATTTAATCCTATTCAGGGACTGGCTCACTGGCCATTGATGAGACTCACAAATTGTGTGTGTAGGGGAAAGGGTAAAAGCCACCATACCCTATAACTAATTTTATAAGTGATGGTGATGTATAGGGTACAAAATGTATCACAAAAGGGTTAGAATATGTGCCAGGTTAGATAGTGTAATAATAGTATGATAATTATACTTATTGCAAATTAATACTTAACATCAAGTTGCATACACTAACAGCCATCCTTACAGTTTCTACATATTTTCTAACAAGCCAAAACATATGTGCATTAATGCAATTACATATTTTTCATGAGAAATAAAAAAAAATGGCAGGGAAAAAGTCTCCAGACTGTGTATTTGACCAGCTTGACTATTTTAATGTCAGTTTGAGTCTGCACAGAACTAATTGTTTAATGTTAATCGTATATACTATTTAAACTCACAAATGTACTTGTTAATATTAACAGAGTATCACTCCCTACTATGAGATATAGATTTGAATATATTTGGAAACTGAAATCACCAATAGACTTACAGTTGACTTTGTCTCAATTATACTTTTCAGGAACTGTTCAGCGCTTGTTCCCTCATCGAGGAGAAAAAGGTCTTTTGTTTCAGCCATATCCATTACTGGAGCTACTGTCTCTTGAGGAGGTCTCAAACGGAGATTTATAATTCATGCCAGGTTTATTTAGCCAGTCCCTAGCACCTCCCAGGTAAAAGTCATATTTGCCATTTAGCTGCACGAAATTTTAAAATGTAACCCTTCCATGACAAGTGTTAATTTGTACATTCAAGATAAGAGTGATCTCAGCTTCTTTTAAATACTGTATATAACACCATTCGTGCACTCATGAGTATTATATACTGTATAGTTATGTTTTTATTTTTACATATGATAATGTGTATTCAACTAGCCTAGCTATAAAATACTTTAAGATCGACTTGTTTAACTGCTAAAATTACCTGGTTTTAAAAATACCAGATATGCTGAGCATATTCATCTATTTTGACAGTTTTAACGGCATGTATTTCATTGACAGCCTTATTGCTTAAAACCATTAACCACTGTATAGTTTTTTTTTAAGTTTAATAGTGATACCAAACCTAAAACCTGTACACCAAAGTGTACAGTTGGGTCCAGAAATATTTGGACACTGTCAACAGTTTTGTTATTTCGGCTGTTTACCAAAATAAATTCAAGTTACAGTTAAATAATAATTATGGCCTTGAAATGCAGTCTTTCAGCTTTAATTGGAGGAAGGTTTTAGGAATTACAGCTCTTTAATATGTACCCCCTCTTTTTCAAGGGACCAAACGTGGACAACTGACTCAAAGGCTGTTATGGGCCATTCCTTCATGATTTCTTCATCACCTACGCAGATAAAATGGTCTGGAGTAAAAATGGGGCCCTGGTGTGAAACTGATGCATGGCCCTCCCCCCCCCCCCCCTCCCCCCTTCAGGATGCACCAAAATGGAAATTCTGGACCAAAACCGAAAATTCAGGATGTCCCTGGCTAAAAACGACTTTTTCCCCCAAATGATTTTAAAAAGTTTTTTTCCTATAATTTTTATTAATATTAGACTTTTTAAAGAATTTAATAATCTAATATGAAAAACTTTCCTTCTCCCTTCTCTTTTTGTGGTCCCCCTCCTAAATGTTCCTCTCCCCACCTCTAGTGTTCTTCTCTCCTCCCTCTTTTTTAATGTTCTTTTTTCTCCTTCTCCCCCCTCCCATAGTGTTCTTTTCTCCCCCCTCCCCTATCCCATAGTGTTCTTTCCCTCCCTCCCGTCCCAAGTGCACTATTCTTGACATTTCATGTAATCATTACTATCTTTCATTGTGATATATAATCATCTTAATTGTTAATGCAAGCATGTCTGGTAAACTATGTACAACAAACATAAAAAATATATATAAAAAAACAACTTTGGCAAATTTGACCTGTTTTCGGACTAAATTCCGGGGCATCCCTAGTCCTAATATTAATAAGTACACATATTTATACCTTAGATGTTCAATCAGATCATTTTAGGGCCTACCTTAACTTGGCAAAGATACAAGGCCATACCTTGGTCATTTCACATGGGAACATTTTATCTATGTTTATTTGTCATGACCTAGACATCTTATCTATGTTTAGACTATAATGTAAGGGTGCACGTGACATGGGAAATTACACTAACCTAGGACAAGATGGCGCCCTCAAGTCTGAACACCATATTCACTGAATATGGATAAGAGGTCATTTATTAAAGAAACATTGTATGAAAAACATTTTTTTCCATTTCTAATAACTCGTCAGATTGCAAAATCTCTTAAAAACAAAGTACACAGTTTAAGAAATACAACTTTTCATTCTAAAACTTGGAACATTTTCATTTGCCCATAACAATAGGGAGGATCAAACCCTTGTGTACAATGGATCCAAATGGCAGACTCACCACCAGGTGAACAAAGTATCCAATGCTTTATTTGTGGGTAAAAACAATAAAAAAAAATTTTTAAGTTAGGCTCACAGTGTCTCAGTAGACAAAGTCTCTGGTTCGTTGGGATGCAGTTAGAGTGCACTCTCTTCCCTGCAAACAACCAACTATCATCGCGTCCGTCTGTCCACTTCTTTCTTCAGCACGCTAGAGTGCAGAATACGGAAGTCATCTGTAAAACACAGTGGAGACAGTGTGATGGCTTCCAATGGCACTGGTCATTAGTGTTTAATGATGATGTGACAGAAGTAGCCAGATGAATTCTGAAGTGTATAGGGTTATATTGTCTGCTCAGATTCAGCCAAATTCAGGAAGTTCCTTAGATGGCGCTTCATTTTACAGATATAAAATGGTCCAAAACATGCTGTGAAAGTACCCCAGGAGAATTTAGTGTAAAAAAGTGAAATATGCAGCAATGGCCAAGTCAATCACCTGATCTCAAATAATCGAGCATGCATTTTTCAATTGCTGAAGACAAACAATGCAAAAAGGCCCATGAACTGAAGACAGCTGCAGTAAAGGCAAAGTATCACAAAGGAAGAAACCTGGCGCTTGGTGATTTCCATGCGTTCCAGACTTCAAGCAGTGATTGCCAGTAAAGGATTTTCAAAAAAGTACTAAAAATTTACATTTTATTTATGATTGTGTTCATTTGTCCAATAAGGGGACTGTATATGAAATAAGGACTGTATATGAAAATGGTTGCAATTCCTATATGTTTCATACAATATTTTCGCTCAACCTCTTGAATCAAAGCTGAAAGTCTACACTTTCACGGTTGTTTTATCTCAAATCCATTGTGGTGGCGTACAGAGGCAAAGTTATGAAAATTGTGTCAGTGTCCAAATATTTCCGGACTTGACTATACACATTGCTGGTGTGTTGTAACTGACTTCATAGGGTGATTCACATAAAGTGTTTAAACACTTTTCATCCAGCCATTTTTCTTATCTATTTCATGGTTCATCATAACATTATACTCTGCATATAGCATTGTACATTTGTCACAGAAATAATATGTAGTGTCAGTTGATGTCATCCTTGGGGGTTTGTTGTCAATAAGGAAAATTCCCCAATTTATTTGTGGGAACGTCAAAGGAATCATATAATTAAAGAAAATACCCGCACTCCAAATTCAATAAAAATTTTAATTTTTATTAAGTTCAAATAGAATACAAATCAATCTATGTATGCCTATTACTGTTGGCACATCTATCACACTACATCTGTTAAATACACAGAAGAAAATCAATAAAAAAACAAAATACAGGAAAATCTTGATACCAAGCATGCAAAGATACAAATAATGAAAAAATTATAAATTGCTATACAATATTACGTGACAAGTGGACAGGACTAAACACCCAACATTTCGGTTAAGGAGCCTTTGTCAAGGGTGATCTATAGTCACAACACCATAAGTTCATATAAGCATACATTCAATTAAAAAAGGCGGTTGGACCTCCCACTAGTAGCCCCAAATTCAATAGAGAACACCTGTGTTTTAAAGTGTAGAAAAATGTATGGTTGCTATGGCAACAGGACGCTTCAATCAATATGCACATATCATTTTGAAGGAAACCCATCATACCCTCACCAATAGTGACCCTCTCAGTCACAACAGATTCCAACAATGTAGCAAGTTTGTTCAAAATCAAACGTAACAATATTGCAGGAAAGACCCTGTGCGTGTAAAAACATACAAGCCAGTTTTCCTACTACGGAAGCTCACACTGACCAAAATATACCCGAATGTGAATAGTGCTCTCTGGATAATATAAAATAAAATGATAAAAAATATGGAGGTATACTCACAAGTGCAGAGCAAATAGGATATTGCTCAATATATGTAGGCGTAGGTGGTATGATCCCCACCAAAGATATCACTCCTCGAGTCCTCCAGTGGGGGTGTTGGAGAGAGTAAAAGGAGTTATATCATAAAATAAAATAAATAGAATAAAAGGATAGTTTTGGAGGCTCCAGTAGCATAAATGAGCTATCTTTATTGGAGATAAAAAATAGTAACTGTGACGAGACCAATCTCGCCACTGTGCATTGGAGGAGCCTGGTTGCCTGCCTTCTGCCTTTTGACTATGGACCGGCATTTAAATACTTTATTTTCCTATGCAGAAAGGTCTATTCATGTATTTCTGCCCTGGCGTTCGGTAGATTCTCGGATTTACTGAATGAACTCATTTAACCCAGATAGCTATGCCATGGAGCCTATTCGTTTAATAAAAGACTTTGGCTCCATGGCAATTGAACTTTATGTGTGTGGTCTGAGCTCCATTCAGTAATAATGTGTGCTCAGACCTAAGCTATCTGGGGATATGTTGCATGTCTGTATTTTATGTAATAAATGTAACCTTGTGTATTTTATTGTATTCTACTGTATTTTGCTACCATGTGGCTAATGGAGTTTTGCCTCTGTCCTTGGAGATAATTTGATTACTTCTCAATTATCTCCAGGATAGAAGACTCTGTGGAACTGGTTTTGGGCAGAAAAGCCATGCTTCATTTGGTCACAAAGGACTTCGATCTATCTTTTGAACCAATGGACCAATTTGTATGATTTTGACATATGTTTGTATTTGGAGTATGCTGATTCTGAAAATGTACATGCGAATGTGATGCATACTTTTAAAGTTATGAATAATGTGGAAAAACTGTATTTCTCTGCCTGTGATAATTACAGTACCCATTGTGTAAGGTAATTGTATCACAGGCAGAGGGGAGGATTTTGTGTGGGAGTGTCTGAGTGTATTGAACGTGTTTATTGGTTGTTTTCCAAAACCCTGTGGGTGGTACTAATGTGTAAGAATGAGTATATAAGAACAATAAACCCACAGCTCTGTTCCTGCTTGACCCTCAAAACTGAGCCTTGTCTCGTTCTTCGGGGGATTTATTGTATGCTGTTCCAGTTCGACTGCTAGGAGTGTAAACCTTTCGTATGATTTTTCCTATTCGGCTGTTTACAGTATTCGTATGGTTCCGGTTGTGCTGTTTACGGCATTGATATGCTTGTCCGGTTTGGTGGCTTGGTGTCTACAGTAGCTGCCTGTATATCTGGAAGGGAATATCCTCTAAACTGCGTTTAACCCCTTTTATGCCTGGGGGTGCCGTTACAGTAACATAAAACAGCTTTAAAAAAAAACACTAACGCGTTTCTCCTGCAAAGAGGCTTTATCAAAGTGTTACAGCATCAGAGGCCTATCCTGTTTACATAGCAGATACAATTGATTACATCATCACAATTAGTCGCATCATCAACCATGTGATACAGAAAACATATTAAAACGTTTTAAAACGAACAATAATACAGTGCAGATGGGAGGGGGACATAAAATAGGTATAAATTATCAAATGGATAAACATAAATCTTAAAATTGAGGAAGATAAAAGAAGAGGATGTGGTGGTTTTAAGAAGGGCACCAATATGGCTGCCAAATTATGTTAATGGAGGACACCAACATGGCTGCCGCTGGCTTAACTTTCCCTATATCAAAAGTGTGGATAGAATACCTAAATCCCTAGTATAGGGGATGGGGAGATGGAAGAGATGTCTGCTGAAAACGATTTTTTTTAGGTGAAAGAAAGTAAAGGAAGAGGGAATTTCCCCCCCCCCAACTTTATAAAAAAAAAAATCAGAAAGAACAAACAAAATGGTGACCCCAACCCAAACCAACATGATCAACTGGGGAAGCATCGCCATGGAGACCATCCTTACACAGTCTTGTAGTGCAGGGGGTAAGGGAGGGCTGGCCTTATGGTGGGAATGACAGACATGACCTATGTCACATGACTGACCGGGTCACATTGTCATGGAGATAGGAAACACTTAATACCTGAACTGAGATGAAACAGGGGGAGGAGACTGGCAAGAGGAAAGGACAACAGGGCTCTCCTTCTACCCCATAGAATAATGGGGAATGTAGTAGAAGGAAGAAATACATGCCTAAAAGAAACTAGAAGTGAGAGTATAAAGGAATATAACTAAAACATAAAATAACAGTACTAGGAGAATGGAACTTACAAACATTTAAAAAAATACAGAATAAAAACTCTGGGCAAGTGTAAAAAAGGGGTGATTAAAAATCTGTGTAAAAGAAAAAGGATCAGATAAAATAAATGTGAGAGACCTTGGGACACGAGATCATAAAAGGAGTCATACATTGTTTATAAAAACAGAATACTGTAAACACTTTAGTACCTATGGCAAATGTAAAAGGGGTGTGGTTAAAAATATTATACAAGAAAGAGGACCAAGTAACATTATTATTTACAAAAAGTTATACAAATCAAAATCTACGTTTAACCCTTGGGGTACCAAAGTGTCTAGTGTGAATACCCAATTCATCTCTTTTTTGCCTAGGAGTTTTGGGAGGTTGCCTCCTCGCCAAGAGGGGGATACTTTTTCTATAGCACACAATTTTAAAAACTTGGGATCTTTCTGGTGGATTAAAAATTGTTTTGACACGGTTAATGTAACCTTTTTTTATGTTTCTACAATGCTCGGCAATGCGGGTTTTTAAGCATCTTGTAGTCATGCCAACATATTGCAGTTTGCACGGGCATTCTAATAAATAAATTACATTCTTGGAATTGAATGTAATAAAATCCTTTATTTTGTGTTCATAAGGGGAGTATTTTGATTTAAAAGTTGTACGTTTGATGTGTTCATTGTTTGTACTCCTGCATGCCAAGCATTTTTTGCATTTGTAGAACCCTTTATGTTGGTTAAAGAAAGGAGGGGTATGGGAACTGGTTTTTTTTTGTATAGTTTTTGGTGAGGCAGGTTTTTAGGTTAGGGGCCCCCCCTAAACACGATATATGGTTATTCTGGTAGAAGTTTATTTAAAATGTCATCCTCTTTCAGAATATTCCAATGTTTTTTAATTATTTTTTTTAATTTAAAACTTTTATTATTGTAGTCTAAAACAATAGGGAGAGTAACCTCTTTGTGTGTTTTCGAATTATTGTATTGTAATAACTGCCTTCCATCTGCTTGATTTATTTCAGCAATTAAAGTGTCCATATAGTTTTCATTATAGTTTTTCTCTTTAAATTTTTCCTTGAGATCTTTGGCTTGTTCATTAAAAACCTGATTATCATTACAGTAACATTTTAATCGTATAAGTTGGCTCTTTGGGACACTTCGGAGTCACGGGGGATAATGGCAGCTGCTGAAGTCTATGAAAGTATTATTGTGCACTTTATAAAAAAAAGTTTTGGTGTGCAATTTGCCATTGTCTATATAGATTTCTAGGTCTAAAAAAATGTACCTTAGTGGAGCTTATTTCAGTGCTAAGCTTAATACCCCTATCATTGTTGTTTAAAAATTGTAAAAAGTCATTAAGATCATTTGTTGTGCCTTCCCAAATAAAAAAACATATCGTCAATATATCTACGGTATAAAATAATATTAGATTTCCATTGTTAGACCAAATATAGTTAGTTGTCTTCCCAATCGGCCATGAACAGATTGGCATAGTTTGGTGCTACCTTCGTCCCCTGTGCCTTGTTGTTGCATTTAAAATGAGTCATAAAACCAAAAATAATTATTATTAAGAATGATGTCCAGGCCCTCTAAAATAAAATTAGTTAGAGTTGAGGGTGTATCTCTATCTCTCTCTAAGATATGTTTTATAGCAGTGCATCCGAGGTGATGAGGTATAATGGTATAGAGGGACTGGACATCACTGGTAACTAAGATGTAATTTGGCTTCCACTTAAAATCATTTAAAATCTGTAGGAGACTCATACTATCTTTCAAGTACGATCTCATATTGGAAACGTGGGGTTGGAGACGGGTGTCCAAATATTCTGATAGGTTGGATAGGACAGAGTTGATGCTTGAAACTATAGTGCGGCCTGGAGGTTTTTTTTAACATTTTTATGAATCTTGGGTAAAAAATAGATGACTGGTATAGTTGGATGGGTTATATTTATATAAGTGTATTCATTTCTGTTAGTCTGCTGGTCTAGTCCTTTATTTAAAAGAATGGTTAAAACGTTTTTGATATTAGGGGTAGGGTCAGATAAAAGTTTCTTATATACTGTGGTGTCATTTAGTTGGGAGAGAGCTTCCTTCATGTACATGTCTGTAGGGAGAATAACTATCCCACCCCCCTTTTCTCCTGGTTTTATGACGATATTCTCATAATTGTTTAGAGTTTCTAGAGCCATTTTTTCTTTTCTTGTTAGATTTGATTTGTCAAATTTGCTGGTAGTAATTTTTTTAAGGCGCCTGGTGACTAGCTTTTTGAAAGTATCTAGGCTACTGGATTTGAAATACTAAGGGTAGAAGGTGGAAGTAGGTTTTAATTTAGTGTATATATGCTCTGTTGTGTTTGGGGGAGGTATCAGGTCACTGGTGGTATTATCATTGTTTTTGCCTATGTAGAATCTTTTTATTGTGGCTTTTCTCACAAATTTATTCACATCAATAAATGCAGAAAAGGGGTTAAATTTACGGGTAGAGGCGTATTTGAGGCCTTTGTTTAGTACTTTAGAGCTCTGTTAGACAGATTAAATATGCCAGCCCCAGAATCTGTACTTGTATTGTTTTTCTTTTTTTTTTTAAAGTTTGTAATTCTCTCTTTCCTTTTTTGTATCCTTCTCCCACTCCTTCGTCCTCTGGTGTGAGACTTATCTTTTTCCTCTTTTCTTCTAGAGGTGGTTGTGATATGTGCTGCTTGGTACCTATTTCTAAAAAAAAATGGTCCTCTGTGTCAGTGTAGTCTGATGAGAGTGTATAGAACCTATTTCTTTTGATGAGTTCATTGGGGGATATGGGTGCTTTGAGAACTTGTCTGTTGGGTGTTCTTGGTTTCAGAAAGTGAGTGGTGGTAGTCTTTGTCTTTTGGGGTGTGAAATTTAATTAGTGCTGAGTTGAGTGCTGTGATCACAGTGTCTGGTGTAATATGCTGGAGATTTGAGAGAATAATATGTGTGGGAGATGTGGGGTGTTTTTTTTTTCTTAAGATAGGATGATATTGGTGCATGGGTCGATAGGACCTGGGTCTCTTTGGGGATGGTGAGTTGAATCTGGTGTTGTATGTTGGTGCTTTTCTATCTTTGTTGTACAGACGTGGAGTGTTGGTACCGTTGATTCTTTGAGTAGTCTTTTGTTTTTAATGGGCTTCTGCCTCTGTTAGGGGAGTTGGGGATGGGATCTCTTTTGTTGTGGTATGTCCAAACTTCTTTTTTCATAGAGTCTTGTTTAATACCACAGATTTTCCAGAGGTGTTGGGTAATTTCCGCAGTGAATTGAGTACCCCGATCCGAAATTATCTCCCTGGGTAACCCCATTCGGGAGAAAATCCACATGAGGGCCTCTGCTATAGTTTCAGCGTGGATATAAGTTAAGACCACCGCCTCTGGATAACTGGCAGCGTAGTCCACTTCTGTCAAGATAAACTTCTTGCCAGAGGGGCTAGGCCAGGCTAAGGGACCTACTATATCCACCGCTATTCGGCTGAAAGGTTTTCTCGACTATGGGTAAGGGGTGTAATTTAGCTTTCCGGCAATCCCCCCCTCTTTCCTACTCTCTGGCATGTATCACAGGTATTGCAGTATTTCCTAACTTCCTGACTGATTCCTGGCCAAAAAAAACTCTGGGTGCGACTGACCTCTAAATGTCCAGATAGCGGGATAACATGCGATATCCGGAGTAACTCTAGTCGGTACCGCTGAGGTACCACCAGCTGCCTAGTGATAATTGGGTCAGACCCATCTACAATTTTCTTGGACTCCCTGTACAACAATTTCTTGTCCCACACAAATCTCTCCCCCTCCTCCACGGATTGGCCAGAGGTGACCTTGTCTCTATACACTTGTAGTGTGGGGTCGGTGATCACCTCTGCCTCAAACTCGCTAGGGGGGGCCCAGGGGACACACTCTAAGGGTGGAGTAGGATCTCTTACCTGAACCTCCGGATGTGAATTGTGGGCCTGGGTGCGGGCTTGGAGACTGGTAACAAACGGGTGTGCTTCTCCTGCTGTGGTCTGTGGCTCATAGGTGGATATGAGCTTCCCCAGATTATTCCCCAACAAAACCTCTGCCGGTAACTGCGGCATTAACCCCACCTCCACCGTTCCAGACCCTGCTTCCCAATTCAATTGTACCCTTGCTGTGGGTAGCCGGTATACTGCTCCCCCAGCAGTACAAAAGTCCTGGTCTGGGTAGGTTTTTGTTGCCTGCGGGCATCCAGGTACTCATCCGCTCTCCTGGCTGCCTCCATGATAGAAGTGGGGTTTCTATCTCGGACCCACTCCTGAATATCTGTGGCTAGCCCCTCATAAAATTGTTCCAGCAGGACCAGTTGTAACAAATCTTCTAGGGTGCGCACTTGGTGTGCCTCCACCCTTCCCATAGCATCTCTGTGAAGCTGACAAGCCCATTCTGCGTGGGAATCTTTTTCCACTTTCTTTAGTTCTCTAAAGTGCCTCCGGTATGCTTCCAGTGTAGTAGCATACCATGCCAGGATGATCTCTTTTACTCGCCTATAATTTCTGATGTCTTCGTCTGGGACGGTGCGGTAGGCTTCCGTCTGCTAACTAATAAGGGGACCCATTCCTCTCTATCAATCTTGTGTAAGGCACATTGTCTTTCAAAGTCCTGTAGGAAAGCATCAATTTCTTCTTCTACCACTACATAGGTTTTAAATGCTTGATATGGAATGTTGGGCTTACCCTCTGGCACTGTGATCACTGCTGGTATGTGCTGCTCTCTTTGCCGCATCACAAACTCCTGTACCTCCGTCATCATTCAGGAGAAAATCTCTATCGGTGGGCTTTCTCCATAAAATGAAAGCCGAAACTGCAGCTCTCTTTGAAATTCTGATTGCTCCCGTTCATTAGATGAACCACTGCGTTCGGGAGCCAAACCGCTATCCGTTTGGTATTCCGTCATCACTTCTGTAACAAGAACAGCCTTTTCTTGTTGCTGGCAGGAATACCTAGGAGATCCTTTAACGTGGACCGCTTAAAAATAGAATAATCGATCTCCATCCACAATCCATTGGTACTGCTGCCTTCCCTGGTACTTATTCCTTTGTGAGCTCTGGATCCCGCCACTGCCAACCAATGTAGCGGACTTTTCTCCGCTATTCAGATCGGTTCAGGGGTTCGAAGGTTTTATGGAGGTCTTAATTTCACCAACCACACACGAGGTGTAAGCTGAAGATACGTCCATGTGTTTTGGCCTTGTGGTCAGTCTCCATTCGTGCAGTTGAAAAGCACGAAAAGGTCTACAGAATGGGTTTTGTCTGGGTTTGTATGATTTCCCTGGTTCGTATGATTCTTTTCACCGAACGTCATTCTGTTCTCATTCTGTGGTATTAAGCCAATAGACTGTGCCCCCTAATACCCCCAACCAAATGGGCTTTGTGAACGTTTTAACGGAACACTGAAACAGATGTTCTGAACCTTCCCCGAGACCCACAAAGGTAAAGTAGGGGAAGAAGTAGAAATTGTCTGCAAGGAGCAGAAAGGGATCAGAAAGAGAAAGGAGCAGAAGGGTGCAAAATAAGAAGAAAGTAGCAGAAAGGTGAAGGAGCCAAGGAGGAGAGAAGACAGTGTCAGAAGAAAAAGAATACTGTGTCAATTGCAGGAGAAGAAAAGGAGATTGGAGCAGGAAGGACAAGTGAAGCGAACCCTCCACTTAATTCTGGACACCACATCATAAGGCTTTGGTACCTGGGCCTGGCAGGGAAACTTTGGACCTTCTCATCTCCCCAGGTAAAAATAAAATCAGTGTTAATGTGCTCACTTTTATTTACTGAGTGTCAGGAAGTACAGAGTGCCGCTGGTTAGGGGTGTCGCTGATTGGCTAGAGTACTCAGCTGGAACTCTAAGCCAATCAGTAGCTCCCCATTTATAAAGTAAAACTTTTTATGAATCGGGAACTAGCGATTGGTTTAGAGCGTCAACTGACCACTCTAGCCAATCTGCAGCACCCATGCCTGACGTCAATCTGCACTTCCTGACACTCCGTTTCAGAAGCCGAATACCACTGAGCGACCTGGAGATCTGGAGCTGGAGGAAGCCTTTGGGGTTAAACCATTTGATAGCGGTTTAACCCCTTAAGGAAAGAGCACACCCAGGAGATTACTGGATTCATAGCATTTTCATTTAGATAAAGTTGTTATGGTGACCAGAATGTTTTTTGAATTTGCTTAAAGGAAATACAAACGTATTCCTGACACCATAGTTGTGAAAACTCTATTTACTCTGGCTTTGTGATAATGACTATGGGGCCAAGCATGGATGTCATTACAGTTATGCTCTCCCCCTTCCCCCCCCCGGAAAAAAATTCTGTGGACGCCCATGTACACACACCAGGGGTCAAGTCCTGGGGAAAAAAGTGTGGGAACTCACCCAAGATTCCGCCTCCCCCCCCTTAAAGTAGTGTGTTTGTAGTGAGTGCAGTGTGTATAATGAATGTAGTGTGTTTGTAGTGAGTGCAGTGTGTATAATAAATTTAGTGTGTTTGTAGTGAGTGCAGTGTGTATAATGAATGTAGTGTGTTTGTAGTGAGTGCAGTGTGTATAATAAATTTAGTGTGTTTGTAGTGAGTGCAGAGTGTGTATAATGAATGTAGTGTGTTTGTTGTGAGTGCAGTGTGTGTATAATGAATGTAGTGTGTTTGTAGTAAGTGTAGAGTGTGTATAATGAATGTAGTGTGTTTGTAGTAAGTGTAGAGTGTGTATAATGAATGCAGTATGTTTGTAGTGAGTGCGGATTGTGTATAATAAATGTAGTGTGTTTGTGGTGAGAGCAGAGTGTGTATAATGAAGTGTTTGTAGTGAGTGCAGTGTGTATAATGAATGTAGTGTGTGTGTAGTGAGTGCAGTGTGTATAATGAATGTAGTGTGTGTGTAGTGAGTGCAGTGTGTATAATGAATATAGTGTGTAGTGAGTGCAAAGTGTGTATAGTGAATGTAGTGTGTTTGTAGTGAGTGCAGAGTGTGTATAATGAATGTAGTGTGTTTGTAGTGAGTGCAGAGTGTGTATAATGAATGTAGTGTGTTTGTAGTGAGTGCAGAGTGTGTATAATGAATGTAGTGTGTTTGTAGTGAGTGCATAGTGTGTTTAATGAATGCAGTGTGTTTCTAGTGAGTACAGAGTGTGTATAATGAATGCAGTGTGTTTGTAGTGAGTGTAGAGTGTTTTTTTAGTGAGTGCAGTGTGAATAATAAATGCAGTGTGTTTGCAGTGAGTGCAGAGTGTGTATAATGAATGCAGTGTATTTGTAGTGAGTGCAAAGTGTGTATAATGAATGCAGTGTGTTTGTAGTGAGTGCAAAGTGTGTATAATGAATGCAGTGTGTTTGTAGTGAGTGCAGAGTGTGTAGTGAATGCAGTGTGTATAATGAATGTAGTGTGTAGTGAGTGAAAAGTGTGTATAGTGAATGTAGTGTGTTTGTAGTGAGTGCAAAGTGTGTATAGTGAATGTAGTGTGTTTGTAGTGAGTGCAGAGTGTGTATAATGAATGTAGTGTGTTTGTAGTGAGTGCAGAGTGTGTATAATGAATGTAGTGTGTTTGTAGTGAGTGCATAGTGTGTTTAATGAATACAGAGTGTGTATAATGAATGCAGTGTGTTTGTAGTGAGTGTAGAGTGTTTTTTTAGTGAGTGCAGTGTGAATAATAAATGTAGTGTGTTTGTAGTGAGTGCAGAGTGTGTATAATGAATGCAGTGTATTTGTAGTGAGTGCAAAGTGTGTATAATTAGTGCAAAGTGTGTATAATGAATGCAGTGTGTTTGTAGTGAGTGCAGAGTATGTAGTGTGTTTGTAGTGAATGCAGAGTGTGTATAGTGAATGCAGAGTGTGTATAGTGAATGCAGAGTGTGTATAGTGAATGTAGTGTGCAGTGAGTGCAGAGTGTGTATAATGAATGCAGAGTGTGTATAGTGAATGTAGTGTGTGTATAGTGAGTGCAGAGTGTGTATAATGAATGCAGTGTGTATAATTAATGCAGTGTATGTAGTGTGTGTGTAGTGAATGCAGAGTGTGTATAATGAATGCAGAGTGTGTATAGTAAATGTAGTGTGTGTAGTGAGTGCAGTGTGTACAGTGAATGTAGTGTGTTTGTAGTAAGTGCATATTGTGTATAATGAATGCAGTGTGTGTGTGCTGGATTATGTGTGTGTGTGCTGGATGAAGTGTGTGTGTGTGTGTGCTTAATGAAGTGTGTGTGTGTGTGTGAGCTGGATGAAGTGTGTGTGTGTGTGTGCTGGATGATGTGTGTGTGTGCACTGGATGATGTGTGTGTGTGTGTGTGCGCTGGATGATGTGTGTGTGTGTGTGTGTGCTGGATGAAGTGTGTGTGTGTGTGCGTGTGTGTGTGCTGGATTATGTGTGTGTGTGCTGGATGATGTGTGTGTGTGTGCGCTGGATGATGTGTGTGTGTGTGTGCTGGATGATGTGTGTGTGTGCTGGATGATGTGTGTGTGTGCTGGATGATGTGTGTGTGTGCTGGATGATGTGTGTGTGTGCACTGGATTATGTGTGTGTGTGTACTGGATTATGTGTGTGTGTGTGTACTGGATTATGTGTGTGTGTGTGTGTACTGGATTATGTGTGTGTGTGTACTGGATTATGTGTGTGTGTGTACTGGATTATGTGTGTGTGTGCTGGATGATGCGTGTGTGTGCTGGATTATGTGTGTGTGTGTGCTGGATTATGTGTGTGCTGGATTATGTGTGTGCGTGCTGGATGATGCGTGTGTGTGCTGGATGATGCGTGTGTGTGCTGGATTATGTGTGTGTGTGTGCTGGATGATGTGTGTGCTGGATGATGTGTGTGCTGGATGATGTGTGTGCTGGATGATGTGTGTGTGTGTAGCGGATTGGTACCGGGCTGTCCTACAACATGTATGGGAATAATTGTATTCGGTCATATTGCTGGTTTAATGTGTGCGAACATGCATGGGAATAATTGTATTCGGTTATATTGCTGGTTTAATGTGTGTGAATTACTGTATTCCTCTGGTTGTTCGGTAGAAACATTTGAATAAAACAAGGGAATGAAACTACCGAACAACCAGACCACCCTGTGTAAAGTGTGCCTTCAATTACCGTTTGCAACAATGTTGCAAACGGGTAATTACCTATTCGTACAGTGTGGTCTTTGTTCTCTGGGTGGCCGCCATTCGGGATACGAACACGTGGCGGCGGCCATCTTAAACTGCCGAACAGCGGTGTTTTGCCGTCGAGTGTCTGGAACCGAAATCAGACACTTGACTAGGCAAACACCGCTGAGACCTCCAGACTCCCAGTACTTCGTGGGGAAACTACCGAACGGCCCGCCATTCGGTAGAAAGAACCCCACGAACTAGGGGATTCATCCGAATCCTCGTCAGGCTACTTAACATCAATAATTCGCCTGTTTGTATTCCCCTGTCTGTGACCGACCGCAGGGCCAAAATACATGGAACTGTTTTCGGACACTTTTTCCCAGCGGTCGGTCAAAACTACACCTTGCCATAACTCCTGAACCCCTGGTCCAATCTGGGTGATTTTTGAGTATGTTGCTCACCCAGATCAGGGCTACCAGGGGATACCATTCTTAAAGGGGTACCCCTATGTTTAGGGGTACATCCAGAAACTGTGGGAATTCGTGTACAGTATAAGGGGATTATGATGCTAGAGGAGGGGAGGATATAACTGGTATGTGAGCGCTCCAATTAATTATGCAGATCTACATAAAAATCAAGATGAAAATATCAATAAACTTAAAAATGACCAATCTCGCCGAGATCACCACAATGACCACCATAAACCACAATTGAATGTACTGGGTGAGTCTTATCTGAATCAGAATACTCTACACATATATATAAGAGTATAACAAAATATCATTTATTGTATAGTAAACCAATCATAAAAAATGAAACAACATCTCAAAACGTCCAGTATCAGATGTAATCGTGATGAATAGTAAGGGGCCCCTTATTCATATTCTTGTCGACAAAGGACTGATGTAAAAAATCCGAGATGTGCACATTAGCATAAAAACTATATGTGAACTCAAAAAAGTTCAAGCAGTAGGCTCCAGTCCAGTCCGTGAAAAAATATATAAGTGGATAAACGGATAGTGCCCAGACGACCAAGCCGTCTTACGGAGAGGGAGCTCAAACACCAGCCAAACACCCTGGTCAAGACTAAGAGGGAAGCGATAGGGATGGCCCCAAAGGTGAAAAATCACATCCAGATATGGAAAACTATGGGGATATCACTTCAGCAACTTACCCTATCCGTCCGACCATCGGGTGAGAAACTGGGAGCACATAAACTCCAAACCGTGAGGGCTGCAGGAAAAAGGCCGTTCTCGCCAGGTCGCTTGCCGAAAATCAATGGCGGGTCGTAAAGGACGAATCGGCTGGGAAGTTCAAATCCGTCGGCGGTGTGGTGAGGTAGCAGACAGCACGTCTACGCGTTTCGTCCTAGCTGGAGGACTTTTTCAAGACAATGTCTGCTGTCTAAGAGCCGGGTTTATATACCCACTCTTAATTGATTCATAGAATGGTCATGATTGTTAATTGATTCATAGAATGGTCATGATTGTTAATTGATAAACTGAGATCATTACAGATCTAAAGTAAATGGTCATAATTGTTAATTGATAAACTGAGATCATTACAGATCTAAAATAAAATATGCTGCAAGTGGATAGAAAAACACAAAATATAATAAATGAAAACATATATCCTTATTAGGACAATCTCATATTATTAACATCGAAAAATTATATATATATAGACATAAAATAAAGATTACAAAAATATATTTTTATTTTTACTTTTATTTTTACTAATAAAGTATTTCAATCTCAAGTTTAACAGAGATAATTAATCAATCTTGATTTGTGAGCCTTTTTTTAAAAATAATAATAATGATAATATAGTTCAATTGTTTTATAAAAATCTGTTATTTATATATATTAGATTAGGAACAAGAACATTAAAATAAATGTTGAGCACTATATTTTTGTATATATATTTATATGTATAATTAAGAAAAAGAACATTGGAAAAAAATGCTGAACACTCATATAGGATTCATATAAGTGTTAAAGAGACCATGGGGTCTAAGGTGAATCGTAATATATATGTGGTTCCCGATTCATCCTCTCCCACATATAGAGACAGTGAAAGATCTTTCACTCACAGGGACAAATAAGTATGTCTTCCAAATTTTAAATGTTACATTCCACTTCTTCATTTAACCCATTAGGAGTAAGTGTGTTGAGTCTAAAGATCCATTTAGTTTCTGCTGTAATTAAGGCTAATTTTCTATTGGGTATATTCTCTGCAATATGCTCGATGCCCATTACTAAAAGCTGTGAAGGGTTACTGTCATGGGCCATTTGGAAGTGTCTGGCTACTGGAGATTTTTTATCACGGTTGCTGATGGCTCGTCTGTGTTCCCTGAACCTGGCTTTTAATGGTCTCGAAGTCTGACCTACATATAGCAAGTCACAAGTACATATCAACAGATATACCACAAATGAGGTATTGCACGAGATTCTAGTGGTTGTATGGAAGTTCTCATCTTTAGAGGAAGGGGGAAAATTCTTTTTTCCGTGACATATGTGTTGGCAGGTTAAGCATCGGGTGGCACCACATTTGAAATTTCCTGCTTCACATAATATCGATGTTTGATTAGTTTTTGCAGTCGGAAATTTGGAAGGGGCCAATAGGTTCTTTAGATTCCTATTTTTACGGAATGTTACTCTGGGTACTTCAGGGATACTGAAACGAAGCCATGGATCCAACCGCAGAATAGACCAATGATTGTTTAGGATATGAATGATCTGGTTGTACGCCCTATTGTACGTTGTCGAGAAGATGGGACCTTTATTCTGACCCACCTCTCTAGTACTGATGTGAAAGTCTATCCTCGGTTTAGGTCTCCTTATTATCGGATGATTCTCCAATAGAGATATAATCTCCCTATGTTTGACTGAGGGGGAAGGTGATGAAATCAGTATATCAGCTGCAAACCCAGGGATAATTATAGAGTTCTTTCCGTCCATTCCAATTTTACGCTGGTTGATAAGGGAATCTCTATTGAGCCCTCTAGCCTTCTGGTACGCCCGACCAATGATGCTAGGGTCATAATTCTTATCCAGAAATCGCTGGCAAAGGTCCAACGACTCCTCTTCAAAATTCTCCAAAAAGGAACAATTGCGTCGGAGCCTGGTGAACTGGCTAAACGGGATATTATTAATCCACGTAGGATGATGACCACTCGTGGAGTGTAAAAAACCATTGACATCCACCTGTTTTTTATATGTTCTGGTGTGGACATAACCAGGTTTCCCACTCAGGATTAAATCCAGAAATTCAATAGTAGATCTATTTTTGTTGCTCGTGAAGGAGAGCCCCCACTCGTTGTTATTGAGACTTTGAACGAACTCCTCAGCTTCATTTAGATCACCTTCCCAAATGATCAGGATGTCATCAATGAAGCGTTTGTAGAATTTCAGGTGCCTCTTCCAGATAGGGTTATGGTAGATGTTGGAATGCTCCCATAAACCCATAAAGATGTTGGCGTATGCTGGGGCAAAGCTCGCCCCCATTGCTGTCCCTTTCTTCTGTAAATAAAATTGCCCATTGAAACTAAAATAGTTGTGGGTTAAAATGAAGGATATACTTTCAACAATGGCTTCCACTTGAAATCGTGGAAGAAGGGGGTCTTCCAAAAGGAAATGTTTGACCGCTTTCAAACCTAACTGGTGGTCAATGTTGGAGTATAAGGCCGCCACGTCAATCGTTAGCTAGCAGAAGTTCTCCTGCCACACAACCTCCTGCATCAGAGACAACACGTGTCCTGTATCTTTAATGTAGGAGGGGAGGTGAATCATAATTTTTTGAAGGTGAGTGTCTACCCATTTTGAGAGTGGTGCAGTCAGAGAACCAATAGATGAAATGATGGGTCTCCCCGGCGGGTTGGTGAGAGATTTATGAATCTTGGGGAGAAAATAAAAAATGGGGATATTGCCTTCACCAGAGAGGAGGAAACCTTTCTCCATTTTGTCAATAACCTTCATGTCAAACATCTTATTTACCCAAATCCGTAATTCTTTGGTAAAGCGGGTTGAGGGGTTGAAGGTAAGAACTTGATAGTATTCTTGGTCTCCAAGAATTCGATTGGCTTCACCCAAGTAGTCCTCTCTATTGAGAAGGACAATCCCTCCTCCCTTGTCTGCTCCCTTTATGATGATGTTATTATCCTTTTTAAGGCCCTTTAGGGCTGACATTTCGAGATTAGTAAGATTGTGTTCCAATTTACGATCTTTCTGTTGCTTCTCAAGATCCAGGACCAGGTGTTTAAAATCCTTCATAACCAATTCATAGAAGATAGGAATGAACCCTCCTTTGTCGGCTAGAGGATAGTATGTAGAACGAGTTTTAAGTCCTGTAGATACACTAGCCTCCAACACCTCCAGGGCATCAACTTCCCCAAGGGCTTCAGTTTGATCATTTAGTAGGCTCATCAGGTTCTTCAGAATGATTTTATCTTGTGGATCATTTAGAAAGAACGAAGCCGTGTGAACGCTATTGGCATCCTTGATATTAAACGACCTGGTTAAGGTTAATTTTCTAATAAATTGGTTAAGATCTCGAAATAGATCTAGGATATCCGGATTCCTAAACGGAGCAAAACTCAGACCCTTGTTGAGTAAGGAGATCTCAGGTGCGGTCAATACATGGGTGGATAGGTTGAAAATTCCAGTTATGGGAGGCATCTGAGATGTGTGGGAGGTTACTGTTCACCGATTGGACAATGTATTAATTGATAGAACCTCCTCCCTTGCATGGGAGAGGGCTTTATAGGGCACTGTGGAATAAAGCTTGTCAGTTCTGCTCCTGAAAGTGTGTGTCGTCCAGTTATTGGGATTGCGATGGGGATACTGCTGTATGATTTTACCTGCTAGAAACCTTGCCTGTGGACTTATCATCACCTTGTTCCTGAGCCTCACTGGGATCGCTAGTGGAGAATAGCTGTGGAAGATCGGCTCTCCGCTACATTGGTTGGCAGCGCTGGGATCCAGACTCACAGAGGAACAAGCGTAAATGGAGTACGGATGGAGATTGATTTTTCTGCGCTAAAACGCTCCACGCTAAAGGACCTCCTAGAGGCAAGGGGTATACAAGCCAGCAATAAGAAGAAAGCAGTACTTGCTACAGAACTCATGGCAGAGTACAGAATGGAGGGCGATTCAGTTCCTGCACAGAGGGAGCCGGGAGGAACACCACAAGACTCGGAATTCCGGAGGCAGGTTCAATTCAGGCTATCCCTTTATGGGGAAAACCCCTCAGAGGAAATTATTTCCAGGACGGTGACCGAGGTACAAGAATTTGTTATAAGGACACAGGCGACAACAGTTCCAGAACAAAGCTCTTCAAGTAGTGTGCCACAGGAAGGCAAGCCTAAAATACCGTACCAGGCTTTTAAAACATATGTGGAGGCAGAGGAAGATATAGACGCTTTCCTGCAAGATTTTGAGAGACTGTGTGCACTGCATAAAATTAACGCAGAGGACTGGGTACCTATTTTGGCTGGAAGGTTAACCGGGAGGGCAGCAGAGGCATATCGGACTGTACCTAATGACGAAATACGGAATTACAGTAAAGTAAAATAAATTATACTCGCCAGGTATGCTATAACACCAGAAGCATACCGGCGGAGATTCCGGGATTTAAAGAAAGTAGAGAAAGACTCGCACGCAGAGTGGGCATGCCGATTACAGAGGGCAGCACTCGGGTGGGTGCAAGCTAGCGGGGCACGTTCTATGGAGGATGTAATACAGATGTTGCTGATGGAGCAGTTCTATGAGGGAGTAACCAGTGAGGTCCAGGAATGGGTAAGGGACAGAAACCCTACCTCTCTCACCGAGGCTGCTAGAAAAGCAGATGACTACCTGGATGCCCGCAGGCAACAAAAACCTGCAACTCCAAAAGCAACTTTTAAAACATTCGGGGGAACCACCTACACCCCAGCTCCACCGAGACCACTACCACCACCCCCACCACCCGCTGCACAGCCCCGGTTCCGACAACCCACCGCTGGCCCCTGTCATCACTGCCAGAAGTGGGAGCATTATAAAAGGGAATGCCCACAGCTGCGGGACTGTTCCACCTGGATTCGTCCAGGCCCACCTCCACCCAGGGCGGCCGCAGCCCACCACTACCAGGACCTAGTTGCCACCCCGTATGGCTCCGCAGTCCCCAATACCACTGTGGAACAATGGGAGGTACTGCACGAGGCAGATCCTGTCCAGGCCAATGTGGACAATCTACGGCACCATCGACAGACCGTATATCTGAATTGTACAGCAGTCCGGGGGTTACAAGATTCGGGAGCCACCATCACTTTGGTACAGAGCCACCTGATTTCAGATCAGGCAAAACTGAACAAAACTGTTGCCGTCCGGGTAGCCGGGGGAGCGGTGTACCGGCTACCTACAGCAAGGGTACATTTACATTGGGGAGCGGGGGCAGGGGACGTGGAGGTGGGGTTGATGCCGCATTTACCGGCGGAGGTTTTATTGGGGAACGATCTGGGGAGGCTCACTTCTGCTTTTGAGCCCCAGTCGCCCACCACAGGGGAGGTCAACCCTGTAGTCACCCGACAACAGGCCCGCACCCAGGACCACAACACACTGCCGGAGGTCCAGGTAAGCAATCCTACCCCCCCTCTAGAATGTGTCCCCTGGGCCCCACCTAATGAATTTGTAGCTGAAGTTGCAACAGACCCCACGCTTCAGGTGTATAGGGACAAGGTTGTCACGGGCTCCCCCGGGGCAGAGGGAGAGAGATTTATCTGGGATAAACAACTTTTGTACAGGGAAACAAGCAAGCAGATTACGGGGTCAGACCCGATAGCGATGAGACAATTAGTGGTACCGCAGCGGTAACGGGCGGAATTACTCCGGATAGCGCATGATATTCTGCTATCCGGACATCTAGGGGTTAGTCGCACCAGGTACAGACTAACCCAGAGTTTCTTCTGGCCAGGGATTAGCCAGGAAGTACGCAGATATTGCACGACTTGCGATACCTGCCAGAGAGTGGGAAAAAGGGGAGATCGCAGGAAGGCTAAACTTCACCCCTTACCCATAATAGAGGAACCTTTTAGCCGAATAGCGGTGGATCTGATAGGCCCCCTCAATAAAGCCAGCCCGTCAGGAAAAAGGTATATCTTAACGGTAGTAGATTATGCCACCAGGTATCCAGAGGCAGTGGCTCTGACCAACATCCACGCTGAAACGGTCGCGGATGCCCTCATGCAGATATTCTCCCGGATGGGATTACCCAGGGAGATTATCTTGGATCAGGGCACCCAATTTACCGCAGAATTCACCCAACACCTCTGGAGGATCTGTGGCATTAAGCCTATTATCAGTGCCCCTTACCACCCCCAGACGAACGGGCTCTGCGAACGATTCAATGGTACCTTAAAGCAGATGCTCCGAACCTTCGCAGAGACCCACAAGGACTGGGAACGATTCCTGCCGCACCTCCTATTCGCATACCGGGAGGTGCCGCAGGAATCCACGGGGTTCTCCCCGTTTGAATTACTGTTTGGGAGGAGGGTCCGAGGCCATTAGATCTTATTAGAGAGCATTGGGAGGGAGACCGGAGCACAGACGGCACCCCCATCATACCATATGTGTTTCGGGACCGCCTAGAAGCGTTGACCAAGACGGTAAGGGAAAACCTTCAGGCAGCCCAGACCCGCCAGCGCACATGGTATGATCGGGGAGCCAGGGACCGTAGCTTTCAGGTCGGGCAGAAAGTACTAATTTTAAAACCTGTCCGACATGATAAGTTACAGGCCGCCTGGCAGGGCCCATATAAGGTGGTGGAACAAAGATGTGACACCACCTATATTATCGGCCCCTGCATAGGGACTGGGGGGCGACACATGCTCCATGTGAACATGCTGAAGCCCTACCAAGAGCGTACTGAGGAGGTAACCGCCATCTGTGCCCCTAACACGGAAGAGTTTGACAGCTTACCCCTCCCCGATTTGCTGGGGGATGGGCAGTTGTCTGGGGATTTAGGGGAGGTTGCGCTGGGAGATCGGCTGAGCCCACAGGAGCGGATCGAGGTACAGCAACTATTAGAAGAGAAACGCGACACGTTCTCTAATGTACCTGGATACACGCCTCTGGCAACTCACCGGGTCGAGACCCCAGGACAACTACCCATGCGCCAGACTCCCTACCGCATCCCAGAAGCGGTACGGGCAAACATGCGTAAGGAGATCGACGAGATGCTCCAACTGGGGGTGATTGAACCCTCAGACAGTCCTTGGGCATCTCCTGTAGTCCTCGTACCAAAGCGAGACGGTACGACCCGCTTCTGCGTGGACTATAGGAGGTTGAACGAGAAGACCGTATCCGACGCCTATCCTTTCCCCCGGATAGACGAGTTACTGGACAGAATGGCCAGGGGCCAATACCTCACCACTATTGACTTGTGTAAAGGTTATTGGCAAATCCCCTGGCCCCAGACGCCATCCCGAAGTCGGCCTTTGTCACCCCATTTGGCTTGTACCAGTTTAAGGTCATGCCATTTGGGATGAAAAACGCCCCAGCCACCTTCCAAAGGATGGTGGATCGGCTCCTGGATGGATTTCAGGACTATACCTGTGCCTACCTGGACGATATTGCTATTTTTAGCAATACGTGGCAGGAACATTTAGCTCACATAGGAGCTGTGCTAGATAGGATAAGGGAAGCAGGTTTGACCTTGAAGCCGGCCAAGTGTAGTATCGGAATGGCTGAGGTACAGTACCTGGGACATAGAGTAGGGTGCGGTAAAGAGAAACCCGAACCCGCCAAAGTCGAGGCTGTCGCCCAGTGGCCCACCCCTAGGACTAAGACCCAGGTTTTAGCGTTTCTAGGGACAGCGGGGTATTACAGGAAGTTTGTCCCCAATTATAGCGCCCTGGCCAAACCCCTCACTGACCTGACCCGTAAGAACCTTCCCCGCCAAGTAAACTGGACCCCGGAGTGTGAGCAGGCATTCCAACAATTGAAAAATGCACTGATAAATGCCCCTGTCTTGGCAGCTCCCAATCCAACTAAACGATTTCTTGTTCACACAGACGCTTCTATGTTTGGATTGGGGGCAGTACTGAGTCAAGTCGGGGCCGATGGCGGAGAACATCCAGTGGCTTACATCAGTCGCAAACTGTTACCTCGAGAAGTAAGCTACGCCGCCATCGAAAAGGAATGCCTGGCTGTGGTGTGGGCCTTAAAGAAACTGCAGCCCTATTTGTTTGGACAGCCCTTTTCCTTGCTCACGGATCACAACCCGTTAGTCTGGCTGAACCGGGTGGCTGGGGACAACGCCAGGCTGCTGCGCTGGAGTTTGGCGCTACAGCCTTTTGACTTTAATATCCAGTACCGGCCGGGTAAGCAGAATGGAAATGCTGACGGGTTGTCAAGACAAACTGACTTAGAGAAATGATCCGTGAGCCCCCGGACATCCCCAAGCCGATCCGTGTTGGATCAGACTGTGTATGCCGGCTTGTGGGCAAGGGGGAGCAGTGTAGCGGATTGGTACCGGGCTGTCCTACAACATGTATGGGAATAATTGTATTCGGTCATATTGCTGGTTTAATGTGTGTGAACATGCATGGGAATAATTGTATTCGGTTATATTGCTGGTTTAATGTGTGTGAATTACTGTATTCCTCTGGTTGTTCGGTAGAAACATTTGAATAAAACAAGGGAATGAAACTACCGAACAACCAGACCACCCTGTGTAAAGTGTGCCTTCAATTACCGTTTGCAACAATGTTGCAAACGGGTAATTACCTATTCGTACAGTGTGGTCTTTGTTCTCTGGGTGGCCGCCATTCGGGATACGAACACGTGGCGGCGGCCATCTTAAACTGCCGAACAGCGGTGTTTTGCCGTCGAGTGTCTGGAACCGAAATCGGACACTTGACTAGGCAAACACCGCTGAGACCACCAGACTCCCAGTACTTCGTGGGGAAACTACCGAACGGCCCGCCATTCGGTAGAAAGAACCCCACGAACTAGGGGATTCATCCGAATCCTCGTCAGGCTACTTAACATCAATAATTCGCCTGTTTGTATTCCCCTGTCTGTGACGGACCGCAGGGCCAAAATACATGGAACTGTTTTCGGACACTTTTTCCCAGCGGTCGGTCAAAACTACACCTTGCCATAACTCCCGAACCCCTGGTCCGATCTGGGTGATTTTTGAGTATGTTGCTCACCCAGATCAGGGCTACCAGGGGATACCATTCTTAAAGGGGTACCCCTATGTTTAGGGGTACATCCAGAAACTGTGGGAATTTGTGTACAGTATAAGGGGATTATGATGCTAGAGGAGGGGAGGAGATGTGTGGGAGGTTACTGTTCACCGATTGGACAATGTATTAATTGATAGAACCTCCTCCCTTGCATGGGAGAGGGCTTTATAGGGCACTGTGGAATAAAGCTTGTCAGTTCTGCTCCTGAAACTGTGTGTCGTCCAGTTATTGGGATTGCGATGGGGATACTGCTGTATGATTTTACCTGCTAGAAACCTTGCCTGTGGACTTATCATCACCTTGTTCCTGAGCCTCACTGGGATCGCTAGTGGAGAATAGCTGTGGAAGATCGGCTCTCCGCTACAGTGTGTGTGCTGGATGATGCGTGTGTGTGTGCTGGATGATGCGTGTGTGTGTGCTGGATGATGCGTGTGTGTGTGCTGGATGATGCGTGTGTGTGTGTGCTGGATGATGCGTGTGTGTGTGTGCTGGATGATGCGTGTGTGTGTGCTGGATTGTGTGTGTGTGTGTGTGCTGGATGATGCGTGTGTGTGTGTGTGCTGGATGATGCGTGTGTGTGTGTGTGCTGGATGATGCGTGTGTGTGTGTGTGCTGGATGATGCGTGTGTGTGTGTGCTGGATGATGCGTGTGTGTGTGTGCTGGATGATGCGTGTGTGTGTGTGCTGGATGATGCGTGTGTGTGTGTGCTGGATGATGCGTGTGTGTGTGTGTGTGCTGGATTGTGTGTGTGTGTGTGTGCTGGATTGTGTGTGTGTGTGTGTGTGCTGGATTATGTGTGTGTGTGTGCTGGATTATGTGTGTGCTGGATTATGTGTGTGTGTGTGTGCTGGATTATGTGTGTGTGTGTGTGCTGGATTATGTGTGTGTGTGTGTGCTGGATTATGTGTGTGTGTGTGTGTGTGCTGGATGATGGGGGGATGCATTTGCTTTTTAACCTTTATGTTTTTTTTTACTTTACTCCCCCCTCCCTGCTTCTTACCTTGTCAGGGAGGGGGGAGATCGCCTGGTGGTCCGGTGGAGGGTAGCAGCCGCTGCATACAGGGGCCATCACACGCGGCGTTCTTCTCCAGCTCTCTCAGCTTCAACTCTCGCGAGACTCACCTGTGCGGAGCGTTGCCATGGTAACCCGTGGCAACGCTCTTACAGCTGCGGGTCTCGCGAGAGTTAGAGCTGGAGAAGAACACCGCGTGTGATGGCCCCTGTGTGCAGTTAGCAGGGCAGGTCCTGCAGGACTGGGAACGGCGTTCCTGCAGGACTCGAGCCCTGACACACACACAGATTTACACAATCTTACAGACATAGTATACTAATTTCATCTGAAGCCATCCTTAACTTACCTTGTGTCCTGGCTGAGACTGATGGGAGTGAGCATTGAGCTTCACACACCAGCCTCTTCTCTGCCTCCATGCTGCATGTGTTCTCCAGACTCCTACCTCCCTCCCTCCCTCCAGCTGTCTTCTTAGCTAGGAGGAAGTGACAAGGTATGTATAACTTCCTTGCAGCTGGTGTTCACAGGTAGGGAAATTTGATAGAACAGGGGCTGTGCTTAGATCTCCTGCAAGCATCTGTGTGACAGGGAATTCTAGCTATTCGACTTGCTCCAGTGATGCTCTAACAGGACAGGATGTAGAGAGAGGGATTTTATCATGCAGTGTAGGCGCCCCATCAGGCTTGCACCTGTGGGCAGGTGTGTACTCTGCCTAATGGGAAATCCGGCCCCGTAAAATAAACAAAAAGTAAATAATAATTAGAGAATAGATGGATTTTGCACATAATATTTATTATACAACAAACATGCATATTATTAATCACCAATGTAATCTAAATGAGCACATTGTGTATGTTCTGCGTTTTACTCAAACATGATAAGATTATTTTTGCTGAAGCATGCTTATTATTCAATCTACAGGTGTACTAAGTAAAGAAACATTCATAAATCACATGTACCTAGTTTCCATGTGATTTTTAAACGACAGCCACATGTTTTAAACATTGACATAAAAAACAAGTAATAAATCACTTAAAACTGTTTTCTACTATATCTTGATTTTTCAACAAAGCCTCAAAGGATAACATTTGAATTGCAGAGGATGCACCTGAAAACAAAGTAGAAGAGTTACAGTATGAATAGTGATAATGACTTTTTTTTGTTTGTTTATAAATTATCCAGTGCTTTTATTGGATCATTTAAACAAATCTAAGCGAAAGGAGAGAATTTAATGGGATATACATCACTTGCCATTTTAAAAAAAAAAACAAGGAAACTTTTACACAAATATACAAACTAAAATAAAGCAAGAAAACTTTGAAAAGTATGTAACAACCATTTATAAAAAAAATATTAAACTAACTATTGACAGGGTGAATTTGGCAGGGTTGGAAGTGATTGTGATAGAGTGAAGGAGATGAGTATGGGGGCTTGGCAGTGTATGGGGATGCTGTTTCTTTGTACAGCCTCCTTATACTATACAAGCTCTTTTATTTGAGGTTTGCCTCCCTCTTGCTTAACGTCCTGGGCAGAGAGTGGGGCGATAATCTATTCATACTACCTTAGTGTCTATTCTCCACTGGCTGCACACTGTCAGCTGGGTTTATGCTGTCTTATGAGCTCCAGCACTTGAAGTGTCAGAGCCTTGATGTGGTAACCCATGGTAATGCTCTGACTGGCCAGAACTCAGGAGAATGGTACTCATGGTCGGTGCCTGGTGGAGGTAAAGACCAGAGAGGCTGCTGGGCTGTCTCCCCCTGGGCAGATTGAATGTAGGGGGATGTTTCTTAGAGCCACACTGTGCAAGCCACAGGGTCCCGCAGCAGCATCCAGGCCACATCCTAAAGATAGATAATCAGCATCCAGTGCACATCCTAAAGATAGATCATCAATGATGTTCCATGGTGTTTCAATTGAGCATGTGCAATTGAGTGACACATGCTCAATTTGACTTTTTACAATTCCTAGTGATAGGACACGGACAGGATTGGTTGGAGTGGGTGTTAAAAATGCAAGATAGAAGAAGCAGGTAAATATGAAAAAGCTAATGATTTTGAATAAGAGTTATCTCTTTAAAGCTGTTGTGAAACTTTTTGTCAGATCCCATGCACAGGTTTTTTTTTTTATTGCTGTCAACAGGTTTGCCTAAAACCCATGCCTTAATTTCCTTACCTGTGCAGAATCTAACATGTGGTTCAAAGTGAAGAAGGGAATTCAGTCTATTTCTCTGTTCTACATAGTGTAGCTTACATATTAACAATTGGTTTCTGCATTTATCACTACAGAATGTGAAGGTTGAGAGATTTTACATAAAGGCTCTGACCTGAAACTGCATTTGCTGTGATTCCTAATTTTATACAACTGACAACCTAGTTATCAGCTAAATTGAGTCTGTAAAGTAATACCATATCAAGAGCAGATAGGACATGTTTTCAACTTAAGCTAAAAGAACGCTCCAAGCACCGTATAAGGCAGATATCTATATATGTGTATTTATATACACAAAGATTAATCTGCTGAATAACGAAATGGTATTATTTGTAAATCGCTCATTCAATAAATGTCATGCCAAACATAATATTAATTTTATACAGAATACTCTCAAAGAGCTTACAGTTCATGACTATACATCCAGGGATGTCTTTACCACAAGGCAAACAAGGCATTTGCCTAGGGTGGCACTTTCAGCGGGGGCACCAAAAATGCCACCCCAAGCTCCTAGACAAATGCCTTGTGCTCTGGGGCTGTCCACCTTACTGTGAGTGAGTGAGTGTAGCTGTCAGTGTGTGTCTGTGAGTGAGTGAAAGTGTGTGTCTTTCAGTGAGAATGGGTGTGCCTGTGAGTGTGTGTCATTTTATGTGTATCTGAGAGTGTGTGCCTTTCAGTGAGTGGGTGTGTCAGTGTGTGTCTGTCAGTGAAAGTGTGTGTTGGTTAAACAGTGTGTGCTTATGACTGTATGTGTGTACCAATGACTGTGTATCTTTCAGTGAGTGTATATCAGTGCATGATTCAATGAGGGCATGTGTCTGTCAGTCAAAAAAGTGGCATTGACACGAATTGGGGGGTGGGGGCAAATTTAGATTTTGGGGGTGCCCGAATTTAGTCATGCCTATGGCAGCACAAATCCAAAATACACCACTGTATACATCTGTATAGTATCACCAACTAAACAAATCTAATGATATTCAATAATATTATGGCAGATTACAGTCTATATAATTGATTATATTAGACATTGCATTATGCTCACCAATGTTCCTTAGAGATGACGTAATACACAGGAAGCTTTGGAAAGCCACAGTATGAGCTGTAGAGTGTCACCGAATAAGCTCCCATGTTAGGGAATATTATCCAATCACCAACATCCAACTCTGGTAGGTATACTTCATCCATAATGATGTCTTCCTCGTCACAGGAAGCCCCCCATAGTATGCTGCGATACCAAGGCTGCATAGGGGCAGCAGGCTAAGAATAATGCAGAGCAACAACAAAGAAATGACTATTAGCAACTTACTAGTAATTGGCTGTGATCAAAGAATCTTAATGTATATTTTAAATACTTTGTTAATGCATGCTATTATACCGTAGCATTTTTAGATCTTGTTCTGACATTTATGTTGATCCCATTTGTCTTCTCTGTTCCCAACTGGTCCCCTTTGTACCAATGTTGCTTGTTCAGTATAATACATTTGACTGTATCTGCATGTAAGCTAGGGGTGGAAGGTCAATCATATGATATAATGGCTGACAATGTGGTAAATCCTGTAATGCACTCATATGTACTAAATATTATTGCATAGCTCTGTTATAACCTAATTGGAACAGTGTATTGCCGAGGAGCTCTGCAATACACTTCTATGCATTTCATACACTAATATGCACTGCAGAATCCAGGGGGGGGAAGTCACAAGAAAAGAAAATCACAGAAAATATTCGCAGGAGGATTGTCACACAAAAAAGTAACCCTAACCCTTCTAACGCTAAGGAACTCCCTGATATGGACTAATATCAGCAGATCAATTTCCAAGTAAAATCAGTAGTGTGGTATGACAATATTAAAAATACTGAATACTGTGATGTCACATTTAAGCAGCACTCTCACTAACATACACACACAGTGTCCCTTGCACACTCTCACTAACATACACACACAGTGTCCCTTGCACATTCTCACTAATACACAGTGTCCAGGGCCGGACTGGGGAAAAAATTCAGCCCGGGCATTTTTCAATCACAGCGGCCCCCTGAGAAAGGGGCGGGGCCAGAAAGGGGGTGTTTTGTTATCACTAATGACAAGCACGCCCCTTGTCAAAGTGATCATGTTAGTTCAATGCGCAGAGCCCTGCTGAAGAGCTCTAGCATGGGAAAAAGACCCTGTATTTGTTCTGCGCAGCGCAAGAAAATGTAATAACATGCTTGCGCTGTGTTTGCTTTTAACTTGTCTCTGGTGTCTCCACAAGTCGGATACCAGAGGACAAGAGCCTGCTTGTGGGATTGCGTGTGTGTTGAGTAAGTTGATTGTGGTGTGGTATTGTGTAAATAGGTCAATTTAATTTGTGTTTGTTGTGTAATATGTGTGGCTAGGGGCTGTAGCGAGTTTTTTTAGGGGGCATAGTGTGTATAGGGGATGTAGTGAGTGTGTGCATACGGGCTGTAGTGTGTGTAGGGGTTATAGAGAGTGTGTGTTTAGAGAATGTAGTATGTGTTTGCTTACAAGGAATGTAGTGTGTGCATAGGGGATCCAGAGTCTGTATGTCAGGAATGTAGTGTGTGTAGGTGGTGCAGTGTGTGTAGGGGATCTTGTGTGTAAAGGACCCAGAGTGTGTATAGGATATTGTGTGTGTGTGTGTGTGTATATATATAGAGAGAGAGAATTCAGAGTGTATATAGGGTAAGGGATCTAGAGTGTATCTGGAGCGTAATGTGTGTAGTGGTGCTGTAGTATATAATATTGTAAAGCGCTACGGAATCTGTTGGCGCTATATAAATGGCAATAATAATATTAATAATATTATGCATGCTGCACCCTTCACACATACACACAGCAGACCCAACACACTGCGCCCTTCACACATACAATACGTCCAAACACATATATGTATGTGTTTGGACGTATTGTATGTGTGAAGGGTGCAGTGTGTTGGGTCTGCTGTGTGTATGTGTGAAGGGTGCAGCATGTGTGTGAGGATTGCAGTGTGTGTGTAAAAGGGGTGCTGTGTGTGTGAGGGTGTTCTTATCTACTGTCACATTCTATGTTTCTAATTTTTTTGTCTGTTAACTTACTGAGGGTTATTTTATATATTATACATACGTGTGTGTGTTGTATATGTGTGAGAGTGTGCTGTGTGTGAGTGTGTTGTGTGACTGAAGGTGATGTGTATGTCTGAGGGTGCTGTGTGAGTGAAGGTGCTGTGTGTGTATGAAGGTGCTGTGTGTGTGTGTGTCTGAGGGTGCTGTGTGTGTGTTCTGTGTGTGTGTGTTGTGTGACTGAAGGTGATGTGTCTGTCTGAGGGTGCTGTGTGAGTGAAGGTGCTGTGTGTCTGTGTGTCTGAGGGTGCTGTGTGAGTGAAGGTGCTGTGTGTGTTTGAGGGTGCTGTGTGTGTGTGTGTGTCTGATGGTGCTGTGTGTGAGTGTGTTGTGTGACTGAAGGTGATGTGTCTGTGAGTGTGTTGTGTGACTGAAGGTGCTGTGTGTGTGTGTAGCGGTACTTACCCTTTCCAGGGGCCGGCCAGGGTCCTCTGTTCGAGCCACGCGTGGTCCTGCTCCTTCACAAGCCGTGCGTGGCTCATCCGATGGCTGTAACAGAAAGGCGGGCAGTGACCGCGAGAAGCGGTCACGTGTCCCGCCTGACTCTAAGAGCGCGCCGCGGGTCTCGGGCGCGCTCTTAAAGGAACAGTGGAGAGCCTAATTGGAAAAGGTCTCCCATTGGCCCCTGTCGTGCCACATTCCACATACACTCACCTTTTGGGGGCGTGGATATGACAGGGGCCAATCAAATTAATTGCTAAGGTATATATACTCACCTTTTTCCCTTAGTACCTTGCCCTATCGTGGTTTCTGTTACAGTTCCCTTTAGCGCTTGTTGTGTCCAGTTGTGTTTCTTCGTACTTGATCTTGGCTTTGTTTCTGACTCCGTTATCTCTTTATCCTTATCTGCTCTGTTTGCCGGCGTTCTGATTTTTGTGTAACGGACCTCGGCTAGTCCTAGTTTATGCTGCCTCTTTGTGCCCTTGACCTCGGATCGCTCCTGACTCTGTATCTCTCTCCTTTACGTCGAGTCCGGCCATTCTAAGGTCCGGTAGACGTATCTCTGCTCTGTGCTGTCATTTGTTAAGCTGAATCCTGCGTGTTGGGGTATATCACCGTTACAGTGTGTCTGAGAGTGCTGTGTGAGTGAAGGTGCTTTGTGTGTGTGTGTCTGAGGGTGCTGTGTGAGTGAAGGTGCTGTGTGTGTGTCTGAGGGTGCTGTGTGAGTGAAGGTGCTGTGTGAGTGAAGGTGCTGTGTGTGTGTGTGTCTGAGGGTGCTGTGTGAGTGAAGGTGCTGTGTGTGTGTTAGAGATGTCGCGAACATAAAATTTTCCATTCGCAAACGGCGAACGCGAATTTCCGCAAATGTTCGCGATCGGGCGAACCGGGCGAACCGCCATAGACTTCAATAGGCAAGCAAATTTTAAAACCCACAGGGACTCTTTCTGGCCACAATAGTGATGGAAAAGTTGTTTCAAGGGGACTAACACCTGGATTGTGGCATGGCGGAGGGGGATCCATGGCAAAACTCCCATGGAAAATTACATAGTTGATGCAGAGTCAGGTTTTAATCCATAAAGGGCATAAATCACCTAACATTCCTAAATTGTTTGGAATAACGTGCTTTAAAACATCAGGTATGATGTTGTATCGATCAGGTAGTGTAAGGGTTACGCCCGCTTCACCGTGACAGACCAAACTCCCCGTTTAACGCACCGCAAACAACCGCAAACAGTCCATTTGCACAACCGCAAACTCCCCATTTGCACAAGGTTGGATACCAAGCTAGCCATGTCCGTTCCTTGTCCTCACTGATGTCATTGAAGGTCTCTCTTCCTCCACCCAGCCACGTACAACACCAAGGGTCACCGAAAGGTGACAACAAGCCCCCTGGGACGCCTGCTGTGTTTGGTCTTCCACCTCCTCAAAGCCACCTTCCTCCTCTGACTCCTCTTCTTCAGACTCCTCTCTCTTCCTTGCCTCTCTCTGCGTTATTATAAGGTGTGTTAAGTAGTACTATTCCCATCAGTTTAATCCCTGTTACGTCCCTTATCAGGGGACGTGTATATGGCATCGATTTTAGGAACCGGGAGATGGAAAAAGATGCTTGGGTGGTCCTCCTACTTCAAATTTGGGGCACTGCGCGTGTAATCTAATGTGCCACCAGATAGGAGTGGTGTGTTAAGTAGTACTATTATTATCAGTTTAATCCCTGTTACGTCCCCTATCAGGGGACGTGTATATGGCATCGATTTTAGGAACCGGGAGATGGAAAAAGATGCTTGGTTGGTCCTCCTACTTCAAATGTGGGGCACTGCGCATGTAATCTAATGTGCCACCAGATAGGAGTGGTGTGTTAAGTAGTACTATTCTTATCAGTTTAATCCCTGTTACGTCCCCCTCATCAGGCCTTTTTTAGTCGAATATATCGCCCACTGTCAGTCCCTTCGGGATCCATCCCTCATTCATCTTAATAAAGGTGAGGTAATCTAGACTTTTTTGACCTAGGTGACTTCTATTCTCAGTGACAATACCTCCTGTTGCACTGAAGGTCCTTTCTGACAGGACACTTGAAGCGGGGCAGGCCAGAAGTTCTATCGCAAATTGGGATAGCTCAGGCCACAGGTCAAGCCTGCATACCCAGTAGTCAAGGGGTTCAACGCTCCTCAGAGTGTCGATATCTGCAGTTAAGGTGAGGTAGTCTGCTACCTGTCGGTAGAGTTGTTCTCTGAGGGTGGACCCCGAAGGGCTGTGGTGATACGTAGGACTTAAAAAGCTCCGCATATCCTCCATCAACAACACGTCTGTAAAGCATTCTGTCGTTGCCGGCGTGGTCGTGGGAGGAGGAGGATTACTTTCACCTCTTCTCCTGTTAGATTCCCGTTGTGCTGTGACATCACCCTTATACGCTGTGTAAAGCATACTTTTAAATTTATTTTGGAACTGCTGCATCCTTTCCCACTTGCGGTAATTCAGTAACATTTCAGGCACTTTCTGCTTATCTAGTCTAGTAGCGTGGACACCCAGTACAGGTCGTTCTCCTTCAGCCTTTTTATACGAGGGTCCCTCAACAGGCACCACAGCATGAAAGACCCCATTTGCACAAGGTTGGATGCCGAGGTACTCATGTCCCGTTCCTCGTCCTCAGTGATCTCACTGAAGGTATGTTCTTCCCCCCAGCCATGTACAACACCACGGGTACCAGATAGGTGACAACGAGCACCCTGGGAAGCCTGTTGGGGTTGGTCTTCCTCCACCTCCTCAAAGCCACATTCCTCCTCTGACTCCTCTTCCTCACAATCCTCTTCCAGCGTTGCCGCAAGTCCAGCAAGCGATGCTGATAAGGCTGTTTCTGGTGGTGATGGTGACCACAACTCTTCCTCTTAATCTTCACGCTCATCTATGGCCTGATCCAGCACTCTTCGCAGGGCACGCTTCAGGAAAAAAACAAATGGTATGATGTCGCTGATGGTGCCTTCGGTGCGACTGACTAGGTTTGTCACCTCCTCAAAAGGACGCATGAGCCTACAGGCATTGCGCATGAGCGTCCAGTAACGTGGCAAAAAAAATCCCAGCTCCGCAGAGGCTGTCCTAGCACCCCGGTCATACAAATGTTCATTAACGGCTTTTTCTTGTTGGAGCAGGCGGTCGAACATTAGGAGTGTTCAATTCCAACGTGTCGGGCTGTCGCAAATCAAGTGCCTCACTGGCATGTTGTTTCGCCGCTGGATATCTGAAAAGTGTGCCATGGCCGTGTAGGAATGCCTGAAATGGCCACACACCTTCCTGGCCTGCTTCAGGACGTCCTGTAAGCCTGGGTACTTATGCACAAAGCGTTGTACGATCAGATTACACACATGTGCCTAGAACTAGAGACTATAGGGGATGACATTCAATCCACAGACAATCTGAGCTTTCAAGAAAGGAAGGCACTAAATGTCCTTAAAAAGAACGAATCTATCACCATTAAACCATCTGATAAAGGGGGAAACCTGGTCGTAATGGACAGGACAAACTATGTACAAATGGTACATCGAATTATAGATGATGTGAACACCTATGAAGTCCTAGCTTCTGATCCAACAAACAAGTACCTACTTGAATTTAAAAATATACTGGACCTAGCCCTCCAAAAGAATCTTATAACAACGGATGAATATAAGTTCATGTGGAACAAAAAACCAACCATAGCAACTTTTTATTCCCTGCCCAAGATCCACAAACAACAGGCAATACTATCTGGGAGACCAATAGTCTCAGGCAGGAATAACTGCCTCTCTCTCAAAACTGCAGTGTATATGTAGAGTACATGTTACGGGATTTTGTTAAGACTCTCCCTTCCCACCTTAGAGACACAAAACAGACTTTGAACATCTTGAAAGACATGACACTACCTCCTGACGCCAAACTATGTAGCCTTGATGTAGAAGGACTATATAGTTCCATCCCTCACAACATAGGCATCAAGAACGTGCAGTGGTTCCTCCAATCTAGAGATGGGTCATTCACCAACCACAATGACTTAGTGGTGGAACTCCTACGGTACATACTTACGCACAACTACTTTTTGTTTGAGGGGACCTACTACCAGCAGGTGAGAGGGACCGCTATGGGGACAACTTGTGCGCCCTCGTATGCGAACCTCCACCTAGGTTGGTGGGAACACAACATTGTGTTCAATGCAGGGTTTTCCCAGTACCATAAGTACATCAAATTGTGGAAACGCTACATTGATGACGTGTTGATTGTATGGACTGGATCATCTGAATTGTTTAACAGCTTCGTCGAAGCCTTAAACACTAATAACATCAATCTCAGACTTACTCATGAAATAGGAGGCCATAAGCTACACTTTCTTGACGTCACACTAGAAATTACACAGGATAATTATGTATCCACTACCCTGTTTAGAAAACCTACGGCCACTAATAATCTGCTTAATTGGGAGAGCTGCCATCCTTCCTCTCTAAAGAGAGGAATACCCACGGGTCAGTATCTTCGGGTTAGAAGAAACTGCTCCACACTAGAAGAGTTTAAACTGAAAGCCCAAACCTTGAGGTTGCAGTTTAAAAAGAAAGGGTATTCTAATAGATGCCTGAAGTCAGCATACCAGAGGGCACTACTAACTGAAAGGGAGTCCCTCCTTACTGAGGATTCCACCAAGGATACAACCCAGAACCTGATCAGGTGTATTGGCACCTTTGATTCTGGATGGGACCCTGTGAAACAAACCCTTGAAAGATACTGGCCACTAATATACCAAGATCAACATCTAAAAGAAGTCCTTACTCCTCATGTCTCACTCACAGCCAGAAGAGGCCGCAACCTTAAAGACATTCTTGTACCAAGTCATCTCCCACTGAAAACAGGCCCGACCACTTGGCTAAAGTCTCCAACAGTAGGCACCTACCAGTGTGGACGTTGCAAGGCTTGCAAATTTATCAGAAGGCATTCAAAAACTTTTTCTAATGCAAACAATACGAAGACATACACAGTTAAAACTTGTTTTAACTGCCAAACAGCTGGAATTGTCTACCTCCTGACTTGCAGCTGCGGCCTAAAGTATGTGGGGAAGACATTTAGACCCTTTAAAAATCGTATTCTGGAACACATTAATTCAGTGAATCCTTCCAGACAAACTGATACAGTGATTTCACGTCATTTAAAAATGAAACATGGAGGGTCAGCACAAGACTTACGCTTCAACGGTTTAGAGAAAATCAAACTAGGCCCAAAAAAAGGGGATATAGATATCAAACTTCTACAAAGAGAAAGTTATTGGATATACACACTCAAAACATTGTCCCCTGCAGGGTTGAATGAAGGCTTTTCGTATACGTCCTTCATCTCTGACTAGAAACTATCTATACACTGCAAATACCATGCCTCTCTCTTGTTTTAAAAGGATTACATTTCCATTAAGGTTCTAATGAGCATACACGCCATTCTCATTATTGTATATATGTAAATATGTAAATAGTCTTCAGCAAAATTAAATTAAGTTGTGTCATAGCTAGTAGCTGCTGCACCTGTTCCTCTAACCTATTACATTTAACAATCAGACTACACACATCAATTTTTAGATGTTATGATTATGAAGTCAGACTGTCCCAGTAATCAGACTCTAATTAACATTACATTCAGAGCTAAGCTTAAAAATAGTAATTGCAACACAATCATTGTAAGAACTGCCTGGACACACAGCCATCAATATGGACGTCTGGTCCTTTAAGAAGTGACGGTATGTCACTAAGCGGTACATAATACACTTTATCAGACCCCATAAAAGGAAATGTCCTTGATCTTTCCTCTTATAATAGGGCTTGATATCTGTCTTTTAGGCAATTACAATTTATTAGCTGCAATGCGATAATCTATCAACTACACACTACTGTCCCGACTTCAGAGCTTAGTTAATAGTCACATGCTTTCCAGCATATAACTACTCCAATAATCAAAGACACAGTTAACACCGTTTCCTAGTAAGCATCGCAAAGACACCTCTGCCCGGTATTCTGTTAGAACGGAATCGTCTGATTCCTGATATGTGTCTAGGGACAGAAGTCTGTGACTTAGTTTATTACTGCCGAAATTTATCCAGCTTTAAACCTGACATTATGACTGAGTCAATTGACATTGTCTTTTCATATAATAAGTCAGTTTAAATAATAGATACGGGTTTGATTTCACTATGTGCGAACTGTATTTGACCATAAAACAGCATTCTTGATTTCGCCGGCTAGGTTTTCTTGCCGCAGAAATGGTATATTGCTACAGTTTCAATAAAATGTAACCCTATCCCAAAACTACGTTATACAAATTACAGCTGCAACAATGTGAGGAATTCATAGCATCAATAAGCAGCATGCAAATCACTAACTTCACCAGTACAGGCATGAATACTAGAAATGCCTCAGTAACCACAATACCACTTCAAAGACCATATATGCTTATGGTCTCCCAGGAAGATCATGGCAGTATTTCACTTTAGTATAAGCTACTAATTATCACAGTAGTAGCCCCAATAGCCAGAAGCTATTCATTCTCTAAGGATAAATTTCGGCACCACAACAGTTAAAACCACTCATCCGCTGATGTCAGATGGAATGCACTCTGATTGGCCAAGAAAACAAAAGAGCAAAGAAAAAAAAAAATAATAATTTTTTTTTAAAACTTTATTTGTTTGTTTGTTTTTGTTTTGGCGCCAAAATGTAGTCACATGCCTGATTCTGATTGGTCCAACAGGTATTAGCAGCTACTAGCACACATTTAAAAGGAGACCTGAGGTCAGTCTCCCTCCAGCCCCTGACGAAGGTGCATTACTGAAAGCACCGAAACGCGCGTCGGGTTTCTCTTTGCTTTCACTTATTTTTTCACTAGGGCACTGTCACTATGTGTAGGTAACCAACAATCTAAGTATGGTTCTACACATTAGATCACTCTAATTTTCACTTTCCTTATTTTTCTTGGACGTAAAAACCCAAGGGCAGAGTACAGATCATTTGATAGAGTCCTAACCGCAACATCTGAGGAAAGGGATTTAGGGGTGATTTTTTCTGATGACTTAAAGGTAGGCAGACAATGTAATAGAGCAGCAGGAAATGTTAGCAGAATGCATTGTACGCAGTACTGGAGACCGTATCTTCGGAAGGATATTGATACCTTAGAGAGAGTTCAGAGAAGGGCTACTAAAAACTTAGTATCTGTGTGTTTCTCCCCCAAGAGGGATTAATAAAGAGTTTTTTGTTCTTTGCTCTCTGCGCTCCACTTTTATATTTATTATTGCAGAGTAGCTTTTTTCACATAAGGATACAAGGTCTTTTTGGGAGGCAGATTGTCTTTAATCTGCAACCCATTAGTCCTATTTTTTCTTTTTATTTAAATAATACATGACCTTTTCAGTAACTGTTTTCATTGTCACAGTTGTAACTTATTTTCCTGTGTGCTTTTTTCCCATTCACCGCAGTGCATACTACTGCAAAGCTCTTAGTACACTCATATGCTCTGCATATTTCTACGTAATTCTGTAGTGCACTTACATGCACTCCATATTACTGCCATGCTGTATATTATTATTATTATTATTGGCATTTATATAGCGCCAACAAATTCCATAGTGCTTTAATACACTTACATGTACTGCTCTTCCTCTTATTTACAACAGCACACCAGAACTATCTTCTACTGCCAAAAAAATGAATTTTAACATCAAAGAAATACTCTAACATTAGGAATAAAATAAAGTCTTTAACTTACATTTATTTCCATAGCACGCCGGTTTAATGCTGCTGCTCCTCCTCCAGGTAAGATCACATCGGCAAGCTTTGGGGGCTAGTGTACATGCGCAGTAATTGCTGCGCTGCACCAACCAGCATCTCCTCATAGAGATGTATTAACTCAATGCACCTAAATTGGGACCAGAACTACAACTAGGACCGCCATTAGAGGTGGTCTTAGGCAGCAATGTAAACATTGCATTTTTTCAGTAAAGGCTGTGTTTACACTGCTGAGACTGCAAACTAGAGTGTTCCTTAAACTACAAATTAGCCTATCAAATACAGCTTCTAATTTTCCCTGCCATTTTACCACTGCCTTCCCAAACTACATCCTTACATTGCCCGGCAATTAACCCGCTACCAAACTAGAACCTAGCAGTTCCCTGCAATTTACTCCTCTTAACTAATTAAAATGCCACATTTCTCTGAAAATGTACTCCCACCAATTACCCTGTTTACATTTCCATAATAGTTTTTCCCTTCCTTCTGCCAAATTCACATAAAGAGACTGTCACGGTATAAAATCCAACACGCAGAGTATAGATAGTCAAGGGAATAAGAACATGTTACTGGTCCTTAGAGGAGGCCAGGCTTCATGTATAACAGAGTAACAGATTAACCATAAACAAGCCAAAGTCAAGGGAAACTAGAGATCAGATAAATGAGAAGGCTGAAGAAATTAGGAGTCAGTGGAAACCGGGTCAAGAAAGTACGGTATGTATTCTTGCTCTTCCTGCTGTTCCTTACACTATAGTCACCAAAACAACTTTAGCTTAATGAAGCAGTTTAGATGTACAGAATATGCCCCTGCAATCTTACTTGTTAAATCTCTCTGTTTATGCAACCCTAGTCACACCTCTCTGCATGTGACTTACACAGCCGACCTAAACACTTTCTGTAAGGGGTCATTTAACTTTTTATACTTTCCTTATTGCAAATTCTGTTTAAGTTAGAATTTCTTATCTCCTGCTCTGTTAATAGCTTGCTAGACCCTACAGGAACCTTCTGTATGCGATTAAAGTTACATTTACAAAGCAGGAGATAAAAACTTTTAAAGTTACATCTGATTGAGAGTGAAACCGTTTTTTTTTCATGCAGTCTATGTCCGTCACAGCCAGGGGAGGTGTGACTAGGGCTGCATGCATAATTAGAAACAAAAGTGATTTAACTTATAAATGGCAAATAATGGAGCAGTGAGACTGCAGGGGCATGTTCTATACACAAAAACTGCTACATTAAGCTAAAGTTGTTTTGGTGGCTAGTGTCACTTTAAGCTATGTATATTCTATTTGACATGCTATACAGATTGTTGGTCCATGTGCATTCTACACTAGTGCTCACCACCATCATATCATCATATATATTTTGTTAAACTTCCCAAAAACAAAAATATCATGCAATGTGTAATCTTTATATTCATTCATACTCCATATAGTTTCTCTTCCAGGTGCAGAAATGAAGTAGGATCAAGTAGAATTTTATGCAAAATGCTTTCCAAGAAGGATACAAATATTCCATCATTCATGTAGTAGGAGATATTCTTTTTTATTTTCCCATCTTCCCCTGAAAGAAATATGATAAAAAAAGGTAACCAAAGTCTCCCATCAGTCCCTTATTTAACAGTACATTCAAGAGTACAACAGTACACTCCCAAAATTGTGGTCCTGTCCCACCATCCCTTATCTTGGGAACAAATGTACCAGGTATAGCATGTCATTAGACAAGCTTACACTGTGCAAACTCCACTGTGTGCAATTAGCTCATGGACAGTGCTTTACTACATATGCCATCCTCAGTGGGGCTGGCTAGCACAGGGCCGATCCTGGGATCACTGATGCCTGGGTGCAAGAATATTTTTGGCACCCCCAGGTGGGTGTGGCTATTTTGTTAGCTTCTCCCCTACACAAACATAACACTTTTAACCACAGCCATTTTCTTTAGAAACCACTCCACCTCTTTGGGCCCCCAAATTCACCAGGTCACATGTCACCCACTTTCTACAGTACCAGCTTTGCCTCCAAAAATATATATTTGTGTCCATCTTCTCGGTGCTGTCTCTGTCCCTATACAGCTTCCCAGTGACTTTTGTTTTAGAATAGCTAAGTGCCCTCTCTATGTCCCAATATAACTAAACAGTGCCATCTCTGTCCCAGTATAGCTAATCAGTGCCATCTTTGTCTCAAAATATCTTTGACCCCATCTTATTAATGACATCTTTGTGTCCAAATAGCTTTTCAGTGCCATCATTGTCCCAAAATTGCTAATGAGTGCCATTTTCTTTTTCCAAACAAATTACCAGTGCCATCTTGTCCTCGTGTAGCTTGTCAGCTAGTAATGTTTTTGTATGAACTGTGTATAAGCTGGGTGTATTTTGCAGAGAGTCAATGCATTTGTATTTCAGGGATGTATAGGATGTGTGTAAAAGTGTTGTTCACTTGACATTACTGTGTGTTATTGCATTGTTGTATTTGAGCACTGCAGCATGTTTATTTTTCTTAATGTCACTGTGTGACTTATTTCACAATTTTCTTCCACTTTTGGGGTTTCAGGGGTGTTGCTATGTTGACCAGGGACTTCAGCCTAAAAATACATTTGATAACCCCTCCTATAGTTTACATTGGTCTTATCCAATAACCTGAAATACTGAAATATTGATAACTAGTGAAAAAAGTATGTTTTAATTTTGTAAGAAGCCCTTAGAGTCCATATATATATATATGGACTCTAAGGGCTTCTTACAAAATTAAAACATACTTTTTATCACTAGTTATCAATATTTCAGTTTTTTAAGGCACAACTTTGTTGAGGAATTAATACAGCTGCATAGGAACACTGTTACACACACACACACACACACACACACACACACACACACACACACACACACACACTCACAAACACATTTAAACATAAGCACACAAACTGTTACACATACAGACACACACTGTTACACAGATACACATACTATTGCATATTTCAGGACTGGCCCCAAGACATTGTGCTGCTTGGGTCCAGGGATAAAATGCTCCCCCCTCCTTACCAAAAGAATGCACACCAAAACACTGCCACATCCATTATGTGCAGTGTGTGTAGTGAGACGTGTCTGTGTGTGTGTGCTGGGGATGCAGTGTGTGTGCAGGGAATACAGTGTGTTTATGTGTGTGCACAGGATGAAGTGTGTTTTACATTTACATTTAAAATGTAAAAAACACACCTGCAATTTTTAAAAAAAAATTCAAGAATATTCATTGCACACATATGTAAACTGTATGTTAGAAAGTGTCCCCTCAAAGCCCCATTAGAGACTAAAACGGAGTCTCATGTGCCCTGGAGAGGGTTGTCGCTAACACTCTGGCCCCCAATTACAATAGCGTGATATAACATCGCTCTCTGATACCCAGCTCAAGTTGTCTCTTCTCACCTTAATTCCTGTTGCTAGCTGGCTGCTTTGGCTGGCAGGCTGCTGCAGAGGCTGGTTGGCTAGCTTCTGTGGCTGGTTGGCAGGCAGACAGGCTGGCTGCTACTTCCTCCAGCAGGCATCTGCTTCTACCCCCAATCCATTTGTGTGTCTCCTTTTCCCCTTGGACTGTCCTTCCCCCTCCAGCTCTACTGTGTGTCTGTTCGTCCCTCCAGCCCTTCTATGTGCCTTTTTGCAAAACACAGAAGTGAGCGCCGACATGTGGGGCACACGTGCGCTCCGTCCCAATGAAACCCGGAAGTACAACATCGACGTCTGGAATGCATTTTGCGTTCCAACATACGGAAATACCGGAAGTAAACGCCCGATTGGAGGAAAAAACCCGGCGGGAACTTTAAAAGAAGAAAATAGAGCCGAGTGACTTTTATCCAACTGAGGAAGCCTGAGCAATAGGCGAAACGCGTTTTGGACATTATTCTAATCAAGGACATTTTAAGAGACTTTCATTTTGATTAGTCTTCTGTTTTTGCACTTTTAACCAGTTGTTTCTGGTATAAGTAATATATATATATATATATATATATATATATATATCTTTTTGTTTACGAATAAAATCATTTTCTAAAGGACCATTTGGATATCCCACAGCTTTATTTTGGAATACCAAATAAGAGCATAAAGAGGAAAATACCAAGATCCTGGCTACAAAAGGGTCTGGACAACCCCTGAATGGTCCAAAGAAGCATACTAAGAGAGTCATATGATGGTATGACTCCAACTTTGTGAGTGAAACTACTGCTATTTACTTTTCATATTATATACTATTGAATAGACATACTACGCTATTTTGTATATACCATTGTGTTTTACAGATTATTCAAGGTTTAAGCGGCTTCACCTATTGCTTTGTATGTATTCTTATGTTTGTATGGTGGTGTAGGGGATACCACATTTTAGGTGTATTTAGAGATGCTCACCTTCCCTCTTTCTCCCACTGTATGTTCAATTTCTTTTCACTGAATCTTCAAATATATATCACCTACAGGTAGAAAATCGCCCACCCGCCAACACAAGGAACAGTGCTACTACACCTGAACTTGAAAAAAACTCCTATAAACTCAAACTTTTAGCACAAAAATGTTCTCTCTATCTCTCTATTTTTTGAAGGAGTGGAGACTGGGTGAGCTTCTAACTGAGGAGGGAAGAGAGTTCCACAGGAACGGTGCAGCCCTTGAGAAGTCTTGAAGGCGAGCATCAGAGGTGGGAGTACGGACAGAAGACGTAAGTTTTCAGCAGAGCGTAAGGGCCTAGACGGGACATACTTGTGTATTAGGGAGGATAGATAGGTTGGAGCAGAATTATGTAGAGATTTGAAAGCAAGAACCAGAATTTTAAATTGAGCCCTATATCTTACATATATGTATATTTTGCATATATCTTGTATAGATGCACCTGTATTTTTCTGCCTATAATGTATTGTGTTTGAAACTAAGTATAGTGAGTGTATGCAGCTGGTGGTAATGGTCTTGTAAAGATAATGTATTTATCTTAAACTAAGAAGAAAAATGTACACGAAGTCCATATAAGGGGAAAAAAGAGAGAGAGAGATATAGAAACATAGATGTGACGGCAGATAAGAACCATTCGGCCCATCTAGTCTGCCCAATTTTCTAAATACTTTCATTAGTCCCTGGCCTTATCTTATAGTTAGGATAGCCTTATGCCTATCCCACGCATGCTTAAACTCCTTTACTGTGTTAACCTCTACCACTTCAGCTGGAAGGCTATTCCATGCATACACTACCCTCTCAGTAAAGTAATACTTCCTGATATTATTTTTAAACCTTTGTCCCTCTAATTTAAGACTATGTCCTCTTGTTGTGGTAGTTTTTCTTCTTTTAAATATAGTCTCCTCCTTTACTGTGTTCATTCCCTTTATGTATTTAAATGTTTCTATTATATCACCCCTGTCTTGTCTTTCCTCCAAGCTATACATGTTAAGATCCTTTAACCTTTCCTGGTAAGTTTTATCCTGCAATCCATGAACCAGTTTAGTAGCCCCTCTCTCTAAAGTATCATGATACTTCTGAAGATACGGTCTCCAGTACTGTGTACAGTACTCCAAGTGAGGTCTCACCAGTGTTCTGTACAATGGCATGAGCACTTCCCTCTTTCTACTGCTAATACCTCTCCCTATACAACCAAGCATTCTGCTAGCATTTCCTGCTGCTCTATTACATTGTCTGCCTACCTTTAAGTCATCAGAAATAATCACCCCTAAATCCCTTTCCTCAGATGTTGAGGTTAGGACTCTATCAAATATTCTGTACTCTGCCCTTGGGTTTTTACTTTCAAGATTAATTATCTTGCACTTATCCACATTAAATGTCAGTTGCCACAACTCTGACCATTTTTCTAGTTTACCTAAATCATTTGCCATTTGGCTTATCCCTCCTGGAACATCAACCCTGTTACATATCTTAGTATCATCAGCAAAAAGACATACCTTACCATCAAGACCTTCTGCAATATCACTAATAAAAATATGAAAGAGAATGGGTCCAAGTACAGATCCCTGAGGTACCCCACTGGTGACAAGCCCAAGCTTCGAATATACTCCATTGACTACAACCCTCTGTTGCCTGTCACTCAGCCACTGCCTTACCCATTCAACAATATTGGAATCCAAACCTAAATATTGCAGTTTATTGATAAGCCTTCTATGTGCAACAGTGTTAAAAGCCTTACTGAAATATAGGTAAGCAATGTCTACTGCACCACCCTGATCTATAATTTTAGTTACCCAATCAAAAAAATCAATAAGAATAGTTTGGCATGATCTCCCTGAAGTAAACCCATGTTGTCTCTGATCTTGAAATCCATGTGTTTTTAGATGTTCAACAATCCTATCCTTTAACATGGTTTCCATCACTTTCCCCACTACTGAAGTAAGGCTTACTGGCCTATAGTTGCCCGACTCCTCCCTATTACCTTTCTTGTGAATGGGCACAACATTCGCTAACTTCCAATCTTCTGGGACTACTCCTGTTAACAATGATTGGTTAAATAAATCTGTTAATGGTTTTGCTAGTACACCACTAAGCTCTTTTAATAGTTTTGGGTGTATTCCATCAGGTCCCATTGACTTATCTAACAAGAAACCCCCCTGGAAATTCTAGTACTATAACAGCAACCCGGGTGTATTAAGGACCTATCATCAGTTTTGAAACAACAGGTCAAATTGAACAATACTCTTAATATATAGAGTAAAAATGGGACAAATTCTTAAAACCATCGAATAAATCCATCATTAAAATAATTATGGGTGATCTCCCCCTTTTTAGCTATTCTGTATCTCATATTGGGTATATCCTTGTATATATTATCACTAATATACATCTTAAGCACACTGTACAAATGTATAAAGTGCCTACTTTAGAATTAGTGTATATAGTACTTAGCTCTTAAGATACAATCAGGGGTTAAGGTTGTGCCAAAAAGTTTTTTTGAAGATAGATCCATTGATTATGGGTATTAATGGGATTTTGTCACTCCATAAAAATTATCATTAATGCGGTTCCTCTTGTCAAAATATACAGTGGTTATGCTTGATAATGGGACCTGGCATTTTCTCATTATTTTTCTTTTTAGTGCTGTTTCTTTTGTCAAAATTTTCCTAGTGGTTATGGTTAAAATGGGACTGAGTATCTCTATCTGTATTATTATAATTATCACTTGCACTGTTCCTCTTATGAAGAGTTTTTTTTTTTATAAAAACCTGCTCATTTTGTTTCAATTTAACTTTTCATTCATAATAAGTTACATTATAACCAATTGAAGTTAAATTGTAACCTTTTTCCAGCTATAAATATCCTATAATCAACTTTGAGCATGAGCTCAGGACCATCTTATTAGACCTCTTTTTCGTTTAATAAGATATTAAACTCTCATTATTTGCCTAGAGTTCTTGTATATATTATATTTCTTGTGGACACACACTCTATATATTTAATTAGAGATCATCATTATATATAATTTTTTTTCTTTGATGCCCTCTGTGGCGAAACCAACCTCGCCACTATGAGCTGGAGAAGCCTGGTTGCTCGCCTGCTTCCTTTGGACTATGGACCAGATTTTAACAAGCTTTATTTTACCTGCAGAAAGGCATATTCGTGCCTTTCAGCCGTGGTGTTCGGTAGATTCCAGCTACCGAACAAACTACCGTATGAGGGACCACCTAGGAGATGGAGTGTGCCGTCAATTAACCGCCCAGAAGCTGCGGTTAACCGCAGCTTAATTGATGAACGCTGGGTGGCCTTTGTTCGTTTGCCGACCACGAGGTAGCGGCCATTTTAATTGTGCAAAAGACCAGCGGTGTTCGGCGAGGATTCTATGGAACTATAAACGGACACTTAATTGCACGAACACCGCTGAGCCGCCTGTCGCCTGGGTCCTAATCGTACAAGGTTAACCGAACACTGGAATTCGGTATTTCTATGGGAATTGTAGTAACCCAGATAGCTATACCATGGAGCCTATTTGTGTGATTAAAGACTTTGGCTCCATGGCGATTAAACTGTATTCGTGTAGTCTGGGTGCCATTCACCTAATAATGTGCACCCAGACCTGAGCTATCTGGGGATATGTAACATGTCTGTGTTGGGTGGAATAAAAGTGACTTTATATATTTTAAAGCATAATACTGTATTTAGATCCCCACATGTGTAATGGAGTCTTGTCTTTGTCCTGGGAGATAATTGGATTACCTCTACAATTATCTCCAGGGCAGAAGGGAGGAAACCAGGATGCATTGTGGGAATGTTTACTGCTGTGTGTCTGTAATTGGTTTATGTCTGTCCTTTGTTACAGTCTTCCATTTGGTCCCCTAGGGGAGTGTCCACCAGCTGGGAGACCTGCATAAATACTGGGCAGGTAGCCCTGAGTAAATGAGTTGCTGTTTAACCCTGAAGCTGGAGTGTGTCTCTTTCTTGGGGGGAAAGGGGACTGTATGCCGACTGCCAGGAGTGTAAGCTATTCATATTGCTTTTCCTGTTCGGCTGCTTCCAGGGTTCGTGTGTCTGCTGTTCGAGAGTTGGTGAATTCGTGCAGTTTGGGAGTTCGGGAAGTTGGTGCTTATGGTAGCTGCTGGTCTATGGAAAAAGGGGATTATCGCCTAAACGCATTTTTCCCCTTTTATGCTGAAACGGTCCGTTACAATTGGTGGCAGCGGTGGGATCGTTCCTACAACCAGAGGGACAGCTACAGACAACACCATTCCTGGATTACAAAGTGAGGGCAACGCCAGTACCCGTACAGCGCCCCTATCTACAAGGAACCAACTGCAGCAGAGCAAGCATGGCACCCAGCTACACTCAAGAGGCGTATGACAGAGAGGTCACCAAGATACTGGCTTTATGCGGACCCAACCCCTCAGAATATAGAATGCAGCGTGTGAAGCAAGCAGTGCGAGAGTACTTGCCGTGGGAATCAGAGCGGGCCAGGGGGTTTGCAGACCTCCCTCCCCAGCGGCAATGTGTGGCCCAGGGAGCTGATGGTGTCGTCCATCCTCCCCAGCAGCCGTGTGTGTCCAAGGGAGCCGAAGGTGCAGTCCTTCCTCCCCAGCGGCAGGCTGAGTTACAGGGGGCAGAGGTTGTTGTTCCTGCCCCCCAGCAGCAAAGTGATATGCCAAGAAGGCAGTGTGAAGTGAAGGGAGAGGAGAGCAGCGTCCTCCCTCCCCAGCGGCAATGTGTGCCCCAGGGAGCTGATGGTGTCGTCCATCCTCCCCAGCAGCCGTGTGTGTCCAAGGGAGCCGAAGGTGCAGTCCTTCCTCCCCAGCGGCAGGCTGAGTTACAGGGGGCAGAGGTTGTTGTTCCTGCCCCCCAGCAGCAAAGTGATATGCCAAGAAGGCAGTGTGAAGTGAGGGGAGAGGAGAGCAGCGTCCTCCCTCCCCAGCGGCAATGTGTGCCCCAGGGAGCTGATGGTGTCGTCCATCCGCCCCAGCACCCGTGTGTGTCCAAGGGAGCCGAAGGTGCAGTCCTTCCTCCCCAGCGGCAGGCTGAGTTACAGGGGGCAGAGGTTGTTGTTCCTGCCCCCCAGCAGCAAAGTGATATGCCAAGAAGGCAGTGTGAAGCGGAGGGAGAGGAGAGCAGCGTCCTCCCTCCCCAGCGGCAGTGTGTGCCCCAGGGAGCTGATGGTGTCGTCCATCCTCCCCAGCGGCAGTGTGTGCCCCAAGGAGCTGATGGTGTCGTCCATCCTCCCCAGCGGCAGTGTGTCCTGCAGGGAGCAGGGACAGTCAGTCTCGCACCCCAGCAGCCGGACAAGAGAATGAAAGGGGAGACGGCTGGTTCCCCTTTCCACCAGCAGAGAGAGTGCCAGGGAGAGGAACCTGCTAACCCCTTTCCCCAGCGGCAGTTTACCATCCAGAGAGAGGAGCTTGTTACACCCTCTCTCCAGCGGCAGCCTAACCCACCAAGGGGAGATGTTAAGCCCCACATCTGTGCAGATGGGACCGTAGTCTCTGCACTTCCAGCACCAGGGGTAGGGATGGTCGGTCCTACCCCCCCACGACAGAGCTGTGTATCCCAGGGGGAGACAGTCCGTCTCCAGCAACCAGGCTCCAACCAGACTACTCCGGTGGTAGTGCTGGCACCAGGACAGAGTACCGCTGGTCTCTGCCCACTCAGCAACCCACCAAGGCAGCCTACCGGTCCCACCCACAGCCGTGGTGAGGCACCTGGACATGGACAAGATTCTCCTCTACCCAGGTGTGGTGGCCATTTATTGTGGGTGGGCTGTACTGTTTTTTCTGCTTTGCGGGTGGGTTGCTGGACTAACCAGGGCACTGACCGGCAGGAGGTCAGATACCCTGTTAGTCTAATAGGTAAAGGGGAGAAGTGTGGCGAAACCAACCTCGCCACTATGAGCTGGAGAAGCCTGGTTGCTCGCCTGCTTCCTTTGGACTATGGACCAGATTTTAACAAGCTTTATTTTACCTGCAGAAAGGCATATTCGTGCCTTTCAGCCGTGGTGTTCGGTAGATTCCAGCTACCGAACAAACTACCGTATGAGGGACCACCTAGGAGATGGAGTGTGCCGTCAATTAACCGCCCAGAAGCTGCGGTTAACCGCAGCTTAATTGATGAACGCTGGGTGGCCTTTGTTCGTTTGCCGACCACGAGGTAGCGGCCATTTTAATTGTGCAAAAGACCAGCGGTGTTCGGCGAGGATTCTATGGAACTATAAACGGACACTTAATTGCACGAACACCGCTGAGCCGCCTGTCGCCTGGGTCCTAATCGTACAAGGTTAACCGAACACTGGAATTCGGTATTTCTATGGGAATTGTAGTAACCCAGATAGCTATACCATGGAGCCTATTTGTGTGATTAAAGACTTTGGCTCCATGGCGATTAAACTGTATTCGTGTAGTCTGGGTGCCATTCACCTAATAATGTGCACCCAGACCTGAGCTATCTGGGGATATGTAACATGTCTGTGTTGGGTGGAATAAAAGTGACTTTATATATTTTAAAGCATAATACTGTATTTAGATCCCCACATGTGTAATGGAGTCTTGTCTTTGTCCTGGGAGATAATTGGATTACCTCTACAATTATCTCCAGGGCAGAAGGGAGGAAACCAGGATGCATTGTGGGAATGTTTACTGCTGTGTGTCTGTAATTGGTTTATGTCTGTCCTTTGTTACAGTCTTCCATTTGGTCCCCTAGGGGAGTGTCCACCAGCTGGGAGACCTGCATAAATACTGGGCAGGTAGCCCTGAGTAAATGAGTTGCTGTTTAACCCTGAAGCTGGAGTGTGTCTCTTTCTTGGGGGGAAAGGGGACTGTATGCCGACTGCCAGGAGTGTAAGCTATTCATATTGCTTTTCCTGTTCGGCTGCTTCCAGGGTTCGTGTGTCTGCTGTTCGAGAGTTGGTGAATTCGTGCAGTTTGGGAGTTCGGGAAGTTGGTGCTTATGGTAGCTGCTGGTCTATGGAAAAGGGGATTATCGCCTAAACGCATTTTTCCCCTTTTATGCTGAAACGGTCCGTTACACCCTCTTTTACAACTGCTCTACTGTGTACCCGAGCATTAAGGGTTACATTCCTCTTCTTCCCCCTCTCCATCCGGTTGGTGAAACTGTAAACCAATCAGGATGGAGGGCGGGATATTTAAATATCCGATCAGCTCTAACTCGGTTCCCTTTCAAGAGCCGATACTCGTCGAAACGCACGTCGGGACTACTTATTAACAAGAGGGTGGAGGGGGTTGACAGGGGACCATGCTGCAGCCGCTATATTTTATTATTTTCCTCCGGTCTAGTTACCTTACTTGATGATCTTATTACGTTTAGTTAGGTAGCCGTGTTGACAGCTCGGCTGCCATTCTACTGCAGAGGGCAATTAGATTTTGCCGCTAAGGTGGCACAGAATGATGGGTGTTTGGGGGGGTAGTTAATTGAAATATAGATACTATATATCATATAGTGTCTTTTTGTCTATACCTCTTTTTCCCCCTGTGCCACTAGTGCTTGCCAATCAGACAGGGGCAGCACAGGCTAACTATCATTTGTCTCCTCTCAGTTTTTTATTTATTTGCTTTTCACTTTCAGTTATTTTAACTATTAGAATTAAAAGTTACATTTTATTTCTCATTATGAGAAAAACACCTGGGTTGCTGTTATAGTACTAGAATTTCCAGGGGGGTTTCTTGTTAGATATCTCTCTCTCTTTTTTCCCCTTATATGGACTTCGTGTACGTTTTTCTTCTTTGTTTAAGTTAATTTATACTAGGGGTTACCCCCCCACGAATGTTCAGCAACCTAACACACTCTCTCTACTCTTTCTTTACTTTAAACATGGTGTATTTATCTACTCAATAAAAGTAGTATTTCTTAGTGAATTATTTGAAATCCACTCAAGCTATAGAGTGATGCTATACCTTTTAGTGTCTTGTGTTCATTAGGTGTACCATTGTTCTTTCCAGAGGGACATCAGGAAGTGCTGGCAGGGATGCTGGTGGTATTTTGAGGCATTCTCTACTTGAGATCCTGGCATGTTACCCAAGCTTGTAAGTTCTGTGCCACCTGAGCTAGGGCTATAAGTGATATGTGTATGACTTAGGGTTCCATACTGGCTCTAGCAAAATGTCATACTCAAAGGTCTTTGAGTCTGACATAATGGGGTGTGGAATCCAGCTGCAGAGACCTACAAATCCAAATATGATACCGCTCCCTGGATCCTTATGGGTAGTCCACAATAGAACAAGATCTCTTAAATTGAGTTCTGGCTTGGGACCAGTCTTTTAATTATTTATAGTTTGTTTTATAATGTGATAATGCATGACTAAACTGCTGTAGAGGTGCCTTGTGCAAGTTAAAATGTAGGATTGCTTTTGTTTCTAAGGTGTACGAATTACCAGAATACATATAAGACCAAAACCAAAAGGCATCTAAAAGGGACACTTTAAGCATCATAGTAACATATTGTAATAGTCTCCAAATAATTTTGTTTATTTTTAACAAGTTTATCAGTTAATTTTAGGACCAATGGCACTTTTAAAAACAATCTGTATTTTTTCTTTCTCTTAGAGGCATTTCTGACCCCCCCTCCCCCCCCCCCCCCCAACCATACCACACACCTTTCTCATTCACCACTTTCTTAGTTACAATATTGAGGGCAAGTGTGCCAGCAGAGGTCACATAATATCTTCCTGGCTCTGCAATGATCTCTAGGCCGTTCTCCATTGGAAAATACTGATCCAAAGCTTTATTTATCACCACTGCAAACTGAAATGAGAATAAGAGAAAGTATTATTAGATTACAGATGAAACAATTACAAACTATCTTCATAAGTGACAAGTAAATTGTCCTGATTCTGTGTTCACTATGACTTCTTACCTCTTCAAATGAGGGTTGAAAAGAAGGGTTTCCAGGTAGCCCCCCTCCAATATCCAAGAGTCTCATCTTGTGGCCCAACTTGTTTCCAATATCAAACACATTTCTGCCATCCTTAATGGCCTGGCCAAATGCTTGGGGATTCCTGGCTGATGATCCTATATGAAAGCTGTTGAAGATTTGTGAAATATGGTTGTTGACTACCACAAATTAAAACTGTCACAGGTTTGAGAATTTGGTTTCATGGAACAGGGTCATAGCAATGAAAGTTTCCAGTGAGATTCCTATATTTTGTATGGTTTGCTGGTTTATTGCTGAACCAGGAAACACTTCAGCAATTGACTCTATGTACAGGAACACAGAATATTCTCTGAGAAGAGAAGCCCAAGCCATGTGAGAAAACTTAAACTTAAAGGACCACTCTAGGCACCCAGACCACTTCAGCTTAATGAAGTGGTCTGGGTCCCAGGTCCAGCTAGGGTTAACCCATTTTTTTTATAAACATAGAAGTTTCAGAGAAACTGCTATGTTTATTAATGGGTTAAGCCTTCCCCCAAATCCTCTAGTGGTTGTCTTATTGACAGCCGGTAGAGGCGCTTGCGTGATTCTCACTGTGCAAATCACAGTGAGAGCACGCAAGCGTCCATAGGAAAGCATTGTAAATGCTTTCCTATGCGACCGGCTGAATGCGCGTGCAGCTCTTGCCGCGCGTGCGCATTCAGCCGACGGGGCGGAACGGAGGAGGATCGGAGGCAGAGATCTCCCCGCCCAGCGCTGGAAAAAGGTAAGTTTTACCCCTTTTCCCCTTTCCAGAGCCGGGCGGGAGGGGGACCCTGAGGGTGGGGGCACCCTCAGGGCACTATAGTGCCAGGAAAACAAGTATGTTTTCCTGGCACTAGAGTGGTCCTTTAATAATTTAAGTATATTTCTCCATATTTGCCAATAGATTTTTTTTTTTTTATATTATATATACAAAATCCAGAGTTGACATTGGTTAGTTGCAGTGTTGCTGCATTTCAGTCCTCATGTCCTCTATTGTTTTGTGCTGGTACAATGTTTGTTCCTTGCATCCAAGACTCAGTGGTAGACAGGCAGGCAGGGATATATTATATCTCCACCACATACATTCAACACTATGTATATGAAGAGGCCTAGCTGGAGGAAACAGCCAGGTCTCTCTAATTATGAAAGAAAGCCATTTTCAGATAATTTAAGGAGAAGAAGAAGAGGGGACGTGGAATGTGGAAAGAATAGTCAGTATTGAGAGCATAGAGAGAGATATGGGGATGGGTACACCAAGCATAGAGAAAATCAACAGTTCAATTTACAGATAGTCAACATAACTATTCATTACCATCCAATAACCAAAAGAAGATTGTTAAGCCTTAAAATTGCCTTGCTGCAGATATTTAACTTTCTGATGTAATATTAACATATATCAATATCTCTGGATAATAGCTTGATATGCTAAATTTGGCAAATTACCAGTAAATCATACATAACTCCCATTCAGCTGCAGGCTGAATTTCTCCCTTTTTCTCATGTGTTATCACTTTTAAAGAATTTTGTATCTTTAATTCGTTCATGTGATCTTTTTAAAGTGACCAATGGGATTAGATGAGTATACCTTATTCTAAGTATTGTGTTTATAGACGTTGATCAGTAGATGGTGTTATTAATGACAGAAATTACGTAGAAAATCGTTATAGTTACTTCATCATGGATGCCTGTCACACTTCAAATGGATAGTAGACTACCAGCTTTTTCATGCCAAAAAGTATATATTTGATGCATCTGGACTTTGGTTCAACTCACGTCTTACAATGGGGTCTTGCATTTATATAGACTTCCCTCGAAGTAAAATGAATTACTAGTAGGCAGTATATCTTCTTGGAAATTCTTATATGTGTATCTAGTTCACACTGTCCTATTGTTTGGAGCTAAGTGTGTCTGAATTAGTAATATGTGATAACATATGATATATACATGTCTTTTACACACATTCAGCTAGTGGTAGTTTTATAATAATGAGATTATTATTTATATAGCGCCATCACATTCCGTAGCGCTGTACAATGGGTGGACTAACACACATGTAATGTCACAACTACTAGTGTGGACCAGCACGCAGAAACTATGTAAACATATACATAGACAAGAAAAGGAATAAAAAGGACAGAGCGTAAACCGGACCTTAGAATGGCTGGACTAATACGCTAGAGACAGAGAATGGTCAAAGGGAAAGCCGAGGTCAAGGAAGCCAGAAAATACACAATACCGTTTACACAAGCCAAGTCAGGGAAACCAGAATTCAGAATAACCAGGGAAAAGCCAAGATCAGGATACCCGGAAATCAGATTCACAAATATAAAGCACTCTCAGGAAACCAGGAACAGGAAACCACGACAGGGCAAGATACTGGAGTGAGCTACGGATTTAAATATCCCTCTCAAAGGTCTGATTGGTCAGAGGGCGACCTCTGACCCCAGAACGTGCGTGCGCGTCAACGTTGTGATGTCACGCGCACGTCCGTATAAACTTCGGGGGCGGAGCTGAGTTTAGGCGCGACCACGCGGTCAGCGCCATTTTGGATCTGGGCGTGGTGGTCGGAGGATGCGGAGAAGCGGCTGTCGGCTCGCCGGTGAGCAGGTAAGCTTGTGCCGTCGGCTAGACTGTGCCGGTTGGGCACAGCTTTGCCACGCGGCAAGCCGGCAACCGCAACATGTAATTGTAACCAGACAACTAGATGTACAGGAACAGAGAGATGGAGGGCCCTGCTCAATGAGCTCACATTCTACAGGGAGTGGAGTATAGTGACACAAAGGGTAAAAGTAGGGGTATGAAGTAGGTTGTTAGAAAAGTATTCACTGAGGGCTTAGTATGTAATTTTGATAGTTGCAGGAAAGGAGTCATGGGGGGTGGGGGATGAAAACCTGAGTTTTCAATTATTTTTTGAATGAGTGGAGACTGGGTGAAATTCTTACGGAGAAGGGAAGGAAGTTCCACAGAGGAGGTGCAGCCCTGGAGAAATCTTGGATGCGAGCATTAGAGGTGGGAGTACGGACAGAGGATATACATAGGTCTGTGGCAGCGTGTCGGGGCCTCAACAGGACATACATGTGTATTAGGGAGGATAGGTAGGTTGGAGCAGCATTATGTAGGGACTTGTAAGCAAGCACCAGAATTTTATATTGAGCCCTATATCAAACTGGAAGCCAATGCAGGGACTGACAGAGCGGGGAGGCGTGGGAGGTGTGAGCGTACAGGAAAATGAGCCTCGCCGCAGCATTCATTATAGATTGCAGCAGTGCAATCTGGGAATACGTAAGACCACTGAGAAGGGGATTGCAGTAGTCAAGGTGATAGAGAACAACAGCATGGACCAGCACCTTAGCCGCATCTGGAGTTAAATAAGGGCGGATGCGCGCTATGTTTTTGAGATGGAAGTGACAGGATTTGGCGATTGATTGGACGTAAGGGGTGAAGAAGACGTTGGAGTCAAAAAGAACACCTAGACAGCAAGCCTTCGAGGCAGAGGTGATGGTAGCGCCGTTGACTTGGAGGGAGACAGACACGGGAGTGTTAACACTTGAGGGAGGAAAAAACAGAAGTTCTTTTTTGGACATGTTGAGTTTAAGGAAGTGAGCAGCCATCCTCTTGGAAATCGCGGAGAGGCAGTCAGAGACACGAGTCAAGAGGGGTGGAGAGAGATCAGGAGTGGACAGGTAGATTTGTGTGTCATCTGCATAGAAATGATAACGGAAGCTAAAGGAGCTGATGAGTTTACCGAGGGAGGCAGTATAGATAGAGAACAGTAGGGGACCAAGGACAGAACCTTCGGGGATACCGACAGAGAGTGTTTAGGGGGAAGAGGCAGAGTCATAGAAAGAAACACTGAAAGAGCGCTTGGAGAGGTAGGAGGAGCACGAGGAGAGAGCAATTTCCCATAGACCAAAATTATGGAGAATGCAGAGAAGCTGTTAAAGATCAACAATGTCAAAGGCAGCAGAAAGATCAAGGAGAATTAGGATAGAGTAATGGCTGCGAGATTTAGCAGCAATTAAATCATTGGATACTTTGGTCACAGCCGTTTCGACAGAATGACCAGCGCGGAATCCAGACTGAAGGGGATCATGCAGAGAGTTGGATTCGAGAAAGTCAGTCAGTCTGGTGTACACAAATCTCTTGAGGATCTCTCGAGACCATTTTGTTAGAGATCACCCCCCCCCCCCGGAGGAAGGCTAGATGCCGAAACGTTAGGGTTGTATTATCTCCTGATCTAGGTCAATATGCCTGCATTGTTATGTACAAAAAGAGAAGTCCTGCGCTTAAGCTGCAAGGACTACAACACACATCAGCCCCAATATATAGTAAAAACCAAAGAAAAGAAAATGTTACTTGCGCTTTTTCCTTAATCCCTATGTATATTTAGACAAATGGAGGTCATTTAGTTGCTCCAATGGCCATTGGAGGGATGCCCGCCTGCCAACGTCAAGGCAGACCCCCCCTAAGCGGGTCCTAACACTGACCCTTCAGCCTGCTTCCTTGAGCTTCTGGCAAAGATATCTCTAATGAGACAGAAAGGGTTTTTTTTATATACACCCCTTTACTTATTAACCCTTAATAGGGAACACATGGGATGGGTAGCAGCATTGTAACCAGGCTGTGTGATACAAAGTAAATACAAATACAAAAAGAGAAGTCCTGCGCTTAAGCTGCAAGGACTACAACACACATCAGCCCCAATATATAGTAAAAACCAAAGAAAAGAAAATGTTACTTGCGCTTTTTCCTTAATCCCTATGTATATTTAGACAAATGGAGGTCATTTAGTTGCTCCAATGGCCATTGGAGGGATGCCCGCCTGCCAACGTCAAGGCAGACCCCCCCTAAGCGGGGCCTAATGCCTGCATTGTTATGTGTTTATGGGTTTCAAATTTGAGCACGTACTATTGTATCTGATGTGGTTATGGGTATGTCATCAATTGCCTTACATGCCTGAGTTTTGCACTTTCTTTGTATAACTTTTATTATTCCACTGTATGAATACAATTTTTAAAATCTTTTTATGTGCAATTTACTCTGGTGTACTTTGGGTTATTCTCTACTATGTCTATGGATCTGGTGGCTGAACAGATTTTCCCATAAAGCATTCAGCACCTCTTTTCCTCAGGAACACACTCTCGGACAACCACTAAGGGAAACCATGACAGGGCAATGAGGAAACGGCAAAAGGAGTTTAAATAAGCCTCCTTCAGATCCGATTGGCTGTACCCCGCCTTTGACCCCAGAACGCGCGTGCGCGTCCTTTACGTGACATCACACGCACGCCGACATCGTTAATACCGTGGGCGGACGTGGGTCTACAAATTGGCATGGCCGAAGTGGCCGGCGCCCACCAACATGCTGCAGGAGTCAGATACATTGGCGCATGGCCGCTGAATGGCACTTTCGTATTTGTTAGGAAGGCAATTACTGCAAATACCGCAAGGTGAGGATGAATATGTTACAGCTAGAAGCATTCTTACCTGGAACTGGAAGTCTTTGGTTATCCCTAGCCTAGTAGAAATAAAAGTAAGAATACAGCTCAATTATGTATATGAGCTGCTGCCTTCCCATTCTCTTAAAGTTAAAAAACTGGTGGCCCAGATTTAGAGACTGTGGATGGCTGACAAATCAGGGGTTGAGGGATGTGAGTGGGGACGTTTAGCTCCTGGTAATACATGGTGTACGGAACTAGTCACCATAGAGGTATCCTTGAGCACAATCATGCATTAAAGGACCACTATAGTGCCAGGAAAACATACTTGTTTTCCTGGCACTATAGTGCCCTGAGGGTGCCCCCACCCTCAGGGACCCCCTCCCGCCGGGCGGGAAACTCTCCTCCTCTTCTCCGCCACCGATCCTCCCTTTCGGCTGAATGCGCATGCGCGGCAAGAGCTGCGCGCGCATTCAGCCGGTCTCATAGGAAAGAATTTACAATGCTTTCCTATGGACGCTTGCGTGCTCTCACTGTGATTTTCACAGTGAGAATCACGCAAGCGCCTCTAGCAGCTGTCAGTGAGACAGCCACTAGAGGATTTGGAGGCTGGATTAACCCTATTATAAACATAGCAGTTTCTCTGAAACTGCTATGTTTATAAAAAAAAGGGTTAATCCTAGAGGGACCTGGCACCCAGTCCACCTCATTAAGCTGAAGTGGTCTGGGTGCCTAGAGTGGTCCTTTAAGGACAACTGACAACTTGCTACTCTTTGTAATGAGTGCCTGTGACACTTACAATGTCTGTCATATTGTTACTGTATTTGCATTACTGCATGCTGTATATGCACAAATTTGCTATATTTTCTACCCCATCACTATTTTCTTTTCTGTACCCACTTCCTGTTTCATTTTCATAAAAATCAATAAACTTTTAAATAAAACAAAGACATATGGGTTGGTGGGTGGCTGGGGCACTGAGAGAGAAACAGAAGCAATGAGGTTATGGAGAGAAAAACTGAGTGTTTAGGACATGGGGAAAGACCTAAAGATAGGTAAGAGATCTTCCAAAAAACCTCAATGCAGTCAAGCCATTTTATCAGCTGAATTTACCTATACGTTACTTAAGTAATTTTGTAAATTAGACATTTTAAAAAGAAAGCCAATATGTTGACATTTGTTAGTAGGATATCCTTAAGACAATGAGACTTCTATGCATGTACGTTAGTCACCAAAATACACTATTTCACAAGTGATAACTTCTTTGCAGCATGTAATTCATCCATAGTAAAGTGAAATCTGATGTTCCTTGACCTTTTGCTTAAAAAGGAATGTAAATGTCGAATTTTTTATATACCTCACTCCAATAACATCTAGATTAAGATTATTTGCGGTCTCCAGAAGATGCTCACAACTTATCAATGAGGCTCCAAATTTCCTGCTGAAGGGGCACATAGCTCCAGAGTCATCAACATTAATACGGAGAATCATCCTGTGTAGGAAGGTAAAAGAAGAATGTAGGATGTAGTATGAAAGAAATTTGATTAACAATAAAAAATAATGTGAAATGTGCTAATATATTACAGCCCCCACATTGACAACAGAAATACTTATCGAGTATGGGAGTTACTTAAAATCTCAACAGCAATAAAATAACCTAACAGAACCTACCCATATATACCTGTGAATAACATACTTTCACCTGCAAGTAGTGATGTCGCGAACATAAAATTTTCGGTTCACGAACGCGAACTTCCGCAAACGTTCACGAACCGGCGAACCGGGCGAACCGCCACAGACTTCAATGGGCAGGCAAATTTTAAAACCCACAGGGACTCTTTCTGCCCACAATAGTGATGGAAAAGTTGTTTCAAAGGGACTAACACCTGGACTGTGGCATGCCGGAGGGGGATCCATGGCAAAATTCCCATGGAAAATTACACAGTTGATGCAGAGTCTGGTTTTAATCCATAAAGGGCATAAATCACCTAACATTCCTAAATCACAATGGATATGGATTGACACCTGACATATGACATATTGACACCTTGACATATGGATTGACACCTGTCCTCAGATACCCTGATACACACTGACACAGAGCAGAATAGGGACTGTTCCCCCTATATAGGGTCACTTGGCAGATATGGATTGACACCTATCCTAAGGATCCCTGATACACACTGACACAGAGCAGAATAGGGACTGTTCCCCCTACATAGGGTCACTTGGCAGATATGGATTGACACCTGTCCTCAGGGACTCGGATACACACTGACACAGAGCAGAATAGGGACTGTTCCCCCTACATAGGGTCACTTGGCAGATATGGATTGACACCTGTCCTCAGGGACCCTGATACACACTGACACAGAGCAGAATAGGGACTGTTCCTCCTACATAGGGTCACTTGGCAGATATGGATTGACACCTGTCCTCAGGGACCCTGATACACACTGACACAGAGCAGAATAGGGACTGTTCCCCCTACATAGGGTCACTTGGCAGATATGGATTGACACCTGTCCTCAGGGACCCTGATACACACTGACACAGAGCAGAATAGGGACTGTTCCCCCTACATAGGGTCACTTTGCAGATATGGATTGACACCTGTCCTCAGGGACCCTGATACACACTGACACAGAGCAGAATAGGGACTATTCCCCCTACATAGGGTCACTTGGCAGATATGGATTGACACCTGTCCTCGGGGACCCTGATACACACTGACACAGAGCAGAATAGGGACTGTTCCTCCTACATAGGGTCACCATTTTTAGCCCAAGGCAGCTCATCTCATCAGGCCTTTTTTAGTCGAATGTATCGCCCACTGTCAGTCCCTTCGGGATCCATCCCTCATTCATCTTAAAGCGGCACTGTCATGCCGAATCCCGTTTTTTTTTTAACCCCCCTCCCGCCTCCACTACATCCAATCGACCCCCTAGTCACCCCCAAATGCCCCTAAGCCCCCCACATTACCTCTTTTTAATTCTTTATCTTCTGCCCCGATCTTTATTCAGGGCGCCGCCATCTTTGTGTGGGTAGGTGAAGTCCCTGTGGGACACGTCATCTACCCACACTACACAGACTGTGAGATTCCCGCACATGCCCAGTGAAACACCTGGACATGCGAACGGGAATTTCACCTATTCATTCATTCATCAGACAGACGAATGAATGAATAGAAAAAATCAGACGAACAAACTAACACTGTGTATCACTGAGTATCAGTGTTAGTTTGTTCGTTCAGTTTATTATAAGGAGGGAGCTACCGACGTGCAGCTCCCTCCTTGTAATATGTAACTATAGAAGCGGCAGGGAGCAGTGCTCCTCGCCACTTCCTAAGCCCCCCATGTCCCCCCCTCACTCTATGGGGGTCAATATGACCCCCATAATAGCACAAGGGAGATTAAAATCTCCCCAATACCCCTACTCGCTATACCGCGAGTAGGGGCATGTCCACTAAACAATGAGCAGCCTGTGGCCCTAATAAAACAAGTTTTTTTTTTTTTTTTTTACAGGTTAGTTATTTTATTCCCCCCTCACTATTTTTAGGGTGAGGGGGGTAGGTAGGGGATAGAATGTTTTGGGTGGGGGGTGACTAGGGGCTTGGGACCCCTAGTCACCTTGATGGGGGGGGGTCATTTAGGGCCCCCACCCACCGCGCAAGGGTGGGGGCCAGGGGGGGAGGACAGTAGGTCCCCCCCCTTATTGTTTTATTAGGGCCCCCACCCACCGCGCAGGTGTGGGAGCCAGGGGGGGAGGACAGTAGGTCCCCCCCCCCTTATTGTTTAATTAGGGCCCCCACCCACCGCTCAGGGGTGGGGGCCGGGGGGGAGGACAGTAGGTCCCCCCCCTTATTGTTTTTATTAGGGCCCCCACCCACCGCGCAGGGGTGGGGGCCAGGGGGGGAAGGACAATAGGTCCCCCCCTTATTGTTTTATTAGGGCCCCCACCCACCGCTCAGGGGTGGGGGCCGGGGGGGGAGGACAGTAGGTCCCCCCCCCTTATTGTTTTATTAGGGCCCCCACCCACCGCGCATGGGTGGGGGCCAGGGGGGAGGACAATAGGTCCCCCCCCTTATTGTTGTTTTAGGGCCCCCACCCACCGCTCAGGGGTGGGGGCTGGGGGGGAGGACAGTAGGTCCCCCCCCCTTATTGTTTTATTAGGGCCCCCACCCACCGCGCAGGGGTGGGGGCCAGGGGGGGAGGACAATAGGTCCCCCCCCCCTTATTGTTTAATTAGGGCCCCCACCCACCGCTCAGGGGTGGGGGCCGGGGGGGAGGACAGTAGGTCCCCCCCCCTTATTGTTTTTATTAGGGCCCCCACCCACCGCGCAGGGGTGGGGGCCAGGGGGGGAAGGACAATAGGTCCCCCCCTTATTGTTTTATTAGGGCCCCCACCCACCGCTCAGGGGTGGGGGGCGGGGGGGGAGGACAGTAGGTCCCCCCCCCTTATTGTTTTATTAGGGCCCCCACCCACCGCGCATGGGTGGGGGCCAGGGGGGAGGACAATAGGTCCCCCCCTTATTGTTGTTTTAGGGCCCCCACCCACCGCTCAGGGGTGGGGGCTGGGGGGGAGGACAGTAGGTCCCCCCCTTATTGTTTTATTAGGGCCCCCACCCACCGCGCAGGGGTGGGGGCCAGGGGGGGAGGACAGTAGGTCCCCCCCCTTATTGTTTTATTAGGGCCCCCACCCACCGCGCAGGGGTGGGGGCCAGGAGGGAAGACAGTAGCCTCCCCCCCCCCAATCTTTAACCCCCGCGCAGGGGAGGGGGGGTGTTTATTAGTTTTTTTTTTGTTTTTTATGTGTGTTTTTTTTACAGTGAGCAGCCACAGGCTGCTCACTGCTTACTAGACTTGCCCCTACTCGCGGTATAGCGAGTAGGGGCATATTATTTACTAATACTAAGTAATCTTTACTTAGTATTAGTAAAGTTGGCTGAAAGACCAATTCAGGTATTTCAGCCTTTTAGTAGATAGCTCCCTGATACCGTGGGAATTAGGGAGTTATCTACTAAGCGGCTGCAAGATGCAGCCGCGGCAATGAATAGGATCGGAGTTTCATTCATTAGAATGAAATTCCGATACGATCAAAGTACCGAATTGCATCCTAACACCAATGGAGAAACAGTGCTCATTCTGTTAGGTGCAATTCGGCAGTTTTGCCGGCGTTCTGTCTAAGTGACAGGACGTTCGGCAATACTGACAGGAAGCATTGTGGGAACAGGGAGGAAAGCTAGGGATCATGGGAAAATTGCTCTGACCAGCGGAAATGAAGCACACTTTGCTCCTCCGCTGGTCAGAGCTGGTCAAGCGGAGGAATCCTTCATAAGACAGAGTCCCTACTTTGTCTTATGGTTTTAAAGAAAACTAAAGAAGACAGGAAGAAAAGAAGAACAGATCCTGAGAGAGGGGGAGAAGAGGAAGAGATTGAGGAAAGGTAAGTTCGGCATGACAGTGCCGCTTTAATAAAGGTGAGGTAATCTAGACTTTTTTGACCTAGGCGACTTCTCTTCTCAGTGACAATACCTCCTGCTGCACTGAAGGTCCTTTCTGACAGGACACTTGAAGCGGGGCAGGCCAGAAGTTCTATCGCAAATTGGGATAGCTCAGGCCACAGGTCAAGCCTGCACACCCAGTAGTCAAGGGGTTCATCGCTCCTCAGAGTGTCGATATCTGCAGTTAAGGCGAGGTAGTCTGCTACCTGTCGGTCGAGTCGTTCTCTGAGGGTGGATCCCTAAGGGCTGTGGCGATGCGTAGGACTTAAAAAAGCTCCGCATGTCCTACAACAACACGTCTTTAAAGCGTCCTGTCCTTGCCGGCGTGGTCGTGGGAGGAAGAGGATTACTTTCACCTCTTCCCCTGTTAGATTCCCGTTGTGCTGTGACATCACCCTTATACGCTGTGTAAAGCATACTTTTTAATTTATTTTGCAAATGCTGCATCCTTTCCGACTTGTTGTAATTTGGTAACATTTCAGCCACTTTCTGCTTATACCGGGGGTCTAGTAGCGTGGACACCCAGTACAGGTCGTTCTCCTTCAGCCTTTTTATACGAGGGTCCCTCAACAGGCACGACAGCATGAAAGACCCCATTTGCACAAGGTTGGATGCCGAGCTACTCATTTCCAGTTCCTCCTCTTCAGTGATCTCAATGAAGGTATGTTCTTCCCCCCAGCCACGTACAACACCATGGGTACCAGATATGTGACAACGAGCACCCTGGGATGCATGTTGTGCTTGGTCTTCCTCCTCCTCCTCAAAGCCACATTCCTCCTCTGACTCCTCTTCCTCACAATCCTCTTACAGCGTTGCCGCAGGTCCAGCAAGCGATGCTGATAAGGCTGTTTCTGGTGGTGATGGTGACCACAACTCTTCCTCTTCCTCTTCACGCTCATCTATGGCCTGATCCAGCACTCTTCGCAGGGCACGCTCCAGGAAGAAAACAAATGGTATGATGTCACTGATGGTGCCTTCGGTGCGACTGACTAAGTTTGTCACCTCCTCAAAAGGACGCATGAGCCTACAGGCATTGTGCATGAGCGTCCAGTGACGTGGAAAAAAAATTCCCAGCTCCCCAGAGGCTGTCCTAGCACCCCGGTCATACAAATATTCATTAACGGCTTTTTCTTGTTGAAGCAGGCGGTCGAACATTAGGAGTATTGAATTCCAACGTGTCGGGCTGTCGCAAATCAAGCGCCTCACTGGCATGTTGTTTCGCCACTGGATATCTGCAAAGTGCGCCATGGCCGTGTAGGAACGCCTGAAATGGCCACACACCTTCCTGGCCTGCCTCAGGACGTCCTGTAAGCCTGGGTACTTATGCACAAAGCGTTGTACGATCAGATTACACACATGTGCCATGCACGGCACATGTGTCAACTTGCCCAACTTCAATGCCGCCCAAAAATTTGTTCCGTTGTCACAAACCACTTTGCCGATATCCAGTTGCTGCGGAGTCAGCCACTTTTCCACCTGTGCATTCAGGGCGGACAGGAGTGCTTGTCCGGTGTGACTCTCTGCTTTCAAGCAAGTCAAACCCAAGACGGCGTGACACTGCCGTATCCGGGATGTGGAATAGTACCTGGGGAGCTGGGGGGGTGCCGTTGATGTGGAGCAAGACGCAGCAGCAGAAGAGGACTCAGCCGAGGAGGTTATGGAAGAGGATGGAGTAGGAGGAGTAGAGGAGGTGGCAGCAGGCCTGCCTGCAAGTCGTGGCAGTGTCACCAACTCCTCTGCAGAGCCAAGCATTCCATGCTTGGCAGCCGTCAGCAGGTTTAACCAATGCGCAGAGTAGGTGATATACCTGACCTGACCATGCTTTGCAGACCAGGTATCAGTGGTCAGATGGACCCTTTCCCCAACACTGGCCAGACATGCCATTACTTCCTTTTGCACAATCGAGTACAGGTTGGGGATTGCCTTTTGTGAAAAGAAATTTTGTCCGGGTACCTTCCACTGCGGTGTCCCAATAGCCACACATTTTTTAAACGCCTCAGACTCCACCAGCTTGTATGGTAAAAGCTGGTGGGCTAATAGTTCAGACAAACCAGCTGTCAGACGCTGGGCAAGGGGGTGACTTTCTGACATTGGCTTCTTACGCTCAAACATGTCCTTGACAGACACCTGACTCTGGGCAGATGAGGGGGAACTGCTCAAGGCGAGAGGCGGAGTGGCGGATGGTTGAGAGGGGGCAAGGAGGACAGCAGTGGTTGACGTGGCTGAAGATGCTGGACCAGGAGGAGGATGGCGGCTTTGAGTTTGTGTGCTGCTTGTACTCATGTGTTGATCCCATAGGCGTTTGTGATGTGCGATCATGTGCCTACGCAAAGCAGTTGTACCTAGGTGGGTGTTGGACTTCCCATGACTCAGTTTCTTTTGGCACAGGTTGCTAATGGCATCGCTGTTGTCAGAGGCAGACACACAAAAAAAATGCCACACTGCTGAGCTCTGAAATGACAGCATTCTGATGGTGGACACAGCATGCGTTGATTGGCGTGCTGTCGGGCTGACTCCGGGTGCCGATGCATTCTGTCTGACTGTGCCACTAGCTCCTTGGGACGACCTCCCCCTGCTTCCAACTCGTATCCTACTCCTCCTCTCTGTCTCCCCATCTGAACTTTCGCCCTGTTCTTCTTCTTGCTGAGCGGGCACCCACGTGACATCCATGGACGCATCGTCATCATCAACCGCTTCACTTGTATCTGACAGTCAGCAAAGGAAGCAGCAGCGGGTACAACATCATCATCATCAAACCGTACGTCCATGTGTGTAATGCTGCCTGACTGAGACATATCCCTGTTATCTACAACCTCTGGCAATAATGGTTGCGCATCACTCATTTCTTCAAACGGATGTATAAATAACTCCTCTGACAGATAAAGTGAAGCGGCTGTGGTGCTAGTGTTGGTGGTGGCGGCAGGCGGGTGAGTGGTATCTTGAGAGGTGCCCAAAGCTAAGCTGGAGGAGGATGGTGCGTCAACGTTCCGAGCGGAAGCTGTAGAAGATAGGGTGTCCTGTGTTAGCGAGTCAACTATGTCCTCAGAACTTTTCAAGTTCAGGGTACGTGGCCTCTGAAAATTGGGCATTATTCTAGGGCAAAAGGGAATCACAGCACCACGACTACGACGGCCACTGCGGGGTGGCCTGCCTCTGCTTGTCATTTATTTTTGGATTAGTGGTACTATGCGTGCAAGCTACTGTGAGACCAGAAATGAGTGGCAATGTGCACTGGCAGAGGTTGGCAGAGTACACGCTGTAGGCCTGACACACCCGCTTGAAGACAAGTAACTGCTATTCAATCTATAACAGTGAAAAAAAGTGGGGGTTTTAAATGCACACTATTGTGACACCAGATATGAGTGGCAATGTGCACTTGCAGAGGTTGGCAGAGTACACGCTGTAGGCCTGACACCCGCTTGAAGACAACTAACTGCTATTCAATCTATAACAGTGAAAAAAGTTTTTGGGTTTTTAAATGCACGCTATTGTGACACCAGATATGAGTGGCAATGTACACTTGCAGAGGTTGGCAGAGTACACGCTGTAGGCCTCACACACCCGCTTGAAGACGAGTAACTGCTATTTAATCTATAACAGTGAAAAAGTTTTTGGGTTTTAAATGCACGCTATTGTGACACCAGATATGAGTGGCAATGTGCACTTGCAGAGGTTGGCAGAGTACACGCTGTAGGCCTGACACCCGCTTGCAGACAAGTAACTGCTATTCAATCTATAACAGTGAAAAAAGTTTTTGGGTTTTAAATGCACGCTATTGTGACACCAGATATGAGTGGCAATGTGCACTTGCAGAGGTTGGAAGAGTACATGCTGTAGGCCTGACACACCCACTTGAAGACAAGTAACTGCTATTCAATCTATAACAGTGAAAAAAGTTTTTTGGTTTTAAATGCACGCTATTGTGACACCAGATATTAGTGGCAATGTGCATTTGCAGAGGTTGGCAGAGTACACGCTGTAGGCCTGACACCCGCTTGAAGACAACTAACTGCTTTTCAATCTATAACAGTGAAAAAAGTTTTTTGGTTTAAATGCACGCTATTGTGACACCAGATATGAGTGGCAATGTGCACTTGCAGAGGTTGGCAGAGTACACGCTGTAGGCCTGACACAACCGCTTGAAGACAAGTAACTGCTATTCAATCTATAACAGTGAAAAAAGTTTTTGGGTTTTAAATGCACGCTATTGTGCCACCAGATATGAGTGGCAATGTGCACTTGCAGAGGTTGGCAGAGTACATGCTGTAGGCCTGACATCCGCTTGCAGACAACTAACTGCTATTCAATCTATAACAGTGAAAAAAGTTTTTTGGTTTTAAATGCACGCTATTGTGACACCAGATATGAGTGGCAATGTGCACTTGCAGAGGTTGGCAGAGTACACGCTGTAGGCCTGACACACCCGCTTGAAGACAAGTAACTGCTATTCAATCTATAACAGTGAAAAAAGTTTTTGGGTAATAAATGCACTCTATTGTAACACCAGATATGAGTTGCAATGTTTACTTGCATAGGTTGGCAGAGTACACGCTGTAGGCCTGACACACCCGTTTGAAGACAAGTAACTGCTATTCAATCTATAACAGTGAAAAAAGTTTTTGGGTTTTCAATGCACGCAATTGTGACACCAGATATGAGTAGCAATGTGCACTTGCAGAGGTTGGCAGAGTAGACGCTGTAGGCCTGACACCCGCTTGCAGACAAGTAACTGCTATTCAATCTATAACAGTGAAAAACGTTTTTTGGTTTTAAATGCACGCTATTGTGACACCAGATATGAGTGGCAATGTGCACTTGCAGAGGTTGGCAGAGTACACGCTGTAGGCCTGACACACCCGCTTGAAGACAAGTAACTGCTATTCAATCTATAACAGTGAAAAAAGTTTTTTGGTTTTAAATGCACGCTATTGTGACACCAGATATGAGTGGCAATGTGCACTTGCAGAGGTTGGCAGAGTACACGCTGTAGGCCTGACACCCGCTTGAAGACAACTAACTGCTATTCAATCTATAACAGTGAAAAAAGTTTTTGGGCTTTAAATGCACGCTAATGTGACACCAGATATGAGTGGCAATGTGCACTTGCAGAGGTTGGCAGAGTACACGCTGTAGGCCTGACACCCGCTTGAAGACAACTAACTGCTATTCAATCTAAAACAGTGAAAAAAGTTTTTGGGTTTTAAATGCACGCTATTGTGACACCAGATATGAGTGGCAATGTGCACTTGCAGAGGTTGGCAGAGTACACGCTTTAGGCCTGACACACCCGCTTGAAGACAAGTAACTGCTATTCAATCTATAACAGTGAAAAAAGTTTTTTGGTTTTAAATGCACGCTATTGTGACACCAGATATGAGTGGCAATGTGCACTTGCAGAGGTTGGCAGAGTACACGCTGTAGGCCTGACACACCCGTTTGAAGACAACTAACTGCTATTCAATCTATAACAGTGAAAAAAGTTTTGGGGTTTTAAATGCACTCTATTGTGACACCAGATATGAGTGGCACTGTGCACTGGCGGAGGTTGGCAGAGTACACACTGTTGGCCTGACACACAGACGCTTGCAGACAACTAACTGCTATTCAATCTATTACAGTGAAAAACAGTTTTTGGTTTTTAAATGCAAACTATTGTGACACCAGATATGAGTGGCAGTGTGCACTGGCAGAGTACATGCTGTTGGCCTGACACACAGACGCTTGCAGACAACTAACTGCTATTCAATCTATAAGAGTGAAAACATTTTTTTGTTTTTAAATGCACGCTATTGTGACACCAGATATGAGTGGTGGCACTGGGCAAGTGCAGGGGCGTATTAGCCGCGAGGCAAACAAGGCATTTGCCTTGGGCGGCATTTTCCAGGGGGCGGCAAAAAAAGCCACCCCCAAATGCCGGCGGGCTGCTGGGCGATCGGGCGGCACTGCCTGGCTGGCTGGCGGGCGGGCGGCCGGCCGGCGAGGGAGCACTTCCCCTGAGCTGTCTGCTCAGCTCCCTCGCCAGCCGCAGAGTGAGGCTGGGAGGCGGAGCCGGAATATGACATCATATTCCGGCTCCCAACCTCACTCTGAGGCGCGCGAGGGACCTGAGCAGACAGCTCAGGGGAAGTGCTCCCTCGCCGGCCGCCCGCCCGCCAGGCAGTGCCGCCCGATCGCCCAGCAGCCACTGGACCACCAGGGAGGAATAAAAAAAAAAAATGTGTTACAAATAAATTTAAAAAAAATGTGTTACAAATAAATTAAAAAAAAACGTGTTAAAATTTTTTTAAAAAAGTGTAAAAAAAAAAAAAATGTGTTAATGTGGGTGGGTGAGTGTGTCTGTGTCTGTTAGTGTGTGTCTGTGTCTGTTAGTGTGTGTCAGTGTGTGTGTCTGTTAGTGTTTGTGTCTGTTAGTGTGTGTGTCTGTGTCTATTAGTGTGTGTGTGTCAGTGTGTGTGTCTGTTAGTGTCTGTGTCTGTTAGTGTGTGTCTGTGTCTGTTAGTGTGTGTCAGTGTCTGTGTCTGTTAGTGTTTGTGTCTGTGTCTGTTAGTGTGTGTGTCTGTGTCTGTTAGTGTGTGTGTGTGTCAGTGTGTGTGTCTGTTAGTGTGTGTGTCTGTGTCTGTTAGTGTGTGTGTCTGTTAGTGTGTAACTGTGTGTGTCTGTTAGTGTGTGTTTGCCTGTGAGTGTGTGTGTATGTCAGTGAGTGTGTGTGTCTGCTAGTTTGTGTCTGCTAGTGAGTGAGTGTGTGTCTGTTAGTGAGTGTGTTTGTTTGTCTGTTAGTGAGTGTGAGTGTGTCTGTTAGTGTGTGTGTGTTTCTGTTAGCGAGTGTGTGTGTGTGTATTTAGAATGCGGGGCGGGGGGAAAGGTTTGGTGGGGGTGGCGCGGGGGGACGGGGGGGCGCCTGAGTTTTGTCCTGCCTAGGGCAGCACAAAACCAGGATACACCACTGGGCAAGTGGGCACAGTATCCACTGTGAGCCTGACACAGAAGCTGGCAGGCAGGCAACTGCAATTAGATTACACAAAAAAAAAAGCAGACTGATGTTCTAGCCCTGAAAAGGGCTTTTTGGGGTGCTGTCCTTACAGCAGAGATCAGATGAGTCCTTCAGGACTGTAGTGGATACTGAATACACTAGCCTAGCTATACATTTCCCTATCAAATGAGCAGCAGCTACACTTTCCCTCCTCTATCTAAGAATGCAGCTTCAGAATGAATCTAAAATGGATGCTGTACAGGCATGGACGTAGGAACCAGAACCTGTCCCCCCCGCATGATTTGCTGGTTATGGTGAAATCCCCCCCAGCTCTGCCGGCCCCCCTCATGCTGCAGCCGCCCGAGCGCTCTGCAGAGATCCTCAGGCGGCTGCAGCTTTGCCCGGGCTGGTGCGTCCATGAGGGCTCACTGCCCGGGCGCAGCATGAGGAGAGGGGCTGACAGGAGGGAAGCGCTCAGCACTCCCTCCTGTCACTGCCTTACTGTAGCGTGGCCGAGCCCTGTATGGTCCGCGGGTAGAGGGAGTATCTGTCTCCTGTACCCGACCGGACTAACAGGAAGTGCACACTGAGTGTGCACTTCCTTTTAGTCCGGCCGGGTACAGCAAACAAAATCTCCCTGTACCCGCGGATCATACAGGGCTCGGCCACGCTACAATAGAGGTAGGGGAGGGGGGAGGAAGAAAATTACAAGGGAGGGAGGGGGAGACAAAAGAGAGTGACAAGGGAGGGAGGGGGAGAAAGAGAGTGACAAGGGAGGGAGGGAGGGAGGGGAGAAAGAGAGTGACAAGGGAGGGAGGGAGGGGGAGAAAGAGAGTGACAAGGGAGGGAAGGAGGGGGAGAAAGAGAGTGACAAGGGAGGGAAGGAGGGGGAGAAAGAGAGTGACAAGGGAGGGAAGGAGGGGGAGAGAGAGTGGGGAGGGAGGGAGGGGGAGAGAGAAAGTGGGAAGGGACGGAGGGGGAGAGAGAGAGTGGGGAGGGAGGGGGAGAAAGAGAGTGACAAGGGAGGGAAGGAGGGGGCGAAAGAAAGTGACAAGGGAGGGAGGGGGAGAAAGAGTGACAATGGAGGGGGAGAAAGAGAAAGAGTGACAAGGGAGGGAGGGGGAGAAAGAGTGTCGAGGGAGGGGGAGAGATTGACATCCATCACACACAAACACACACACACATACACACAAAATCACACAACCCTTACACACACAGAAACACACAATGCATTCCTTACACACACTCAATGCACCCCGTACACACACACACAAACACACACACAGACATACAGACTGCTGAGTCCATACACACACACAGACTGCTGAGTCCATACACACACACAGACTGCTGAGTCCATACACACACGCAGACTGCTGAGTCCATACACACACGCAGACTGCTGAATCCATACACATACACACAGACTGCTGAGTCTATACACACACACACACACACACACAGACTGCTGAATCCATACACACACACACTCACACAGACTGCTGAATCCATACACACACACACACACAGACTGCTGAATCCATACACACACACACACACAGACTGCTGAATCCATACACACACACACACACACAGACTGCTGAATCCATACACACACACACATACAGACTGCTGAATCCATACATACACACACACACACACACACAGACTGCTGAGTCCATACACACACACACACACACACACACACAGACTGCTGAGTCCATACACAGACACACACACACACACAGACTGCTGAGTCCACACACACACACACACACACACACACACACACACACAGACTGCTGAATCCATACACACACACACACACACTGACTGCTGAGTCCAGACACACACACAGACTGCTGAGTCCATACACACACACACACACACAGACTGCTGAGTCCATACACACACACACAGACTGCTGAGTCCATACACACACGCAGACTGCTGAATCCAAACACATATACACAGACTGCTGAGTCCACACACACACACACAGACTGCTGAGTCCATACACACACACACACACACAGACTGCTGAATCCATACACACACACACACACAGACTGCGGAGGCCATACACACACACACACAGACTGCTGAGTCCAGACACACACACACAGAGACTGCTGAGTCCAGACACACACACACAGAGACTGCTGAGTCCAGACACACACACACACAGACTGCTGAATCCATACACACACACACACACAGACTGCTGAGTCCATACACACACACATACTGCTGAGTCCATACACACGCAGACTGCTGAATCCATACACACACACACGCAGACTGCTGAATCCATACACACACACACAGACTGCTGAATCCATACACACACACACACACACACACACACACACACAGACTGCTGAATCCATACACACACACACAGACTGCTGAATCCATACACACACACATACAGACTGCTGAATCCATACATACACACACACAGGCTGCTGAGTCCATACACACACACAGACTGCTGAGTCCATACAGACACACACACACACATACTGCTGAGTCCAGACACACACACACACACACACACAGACTGCTGGGTCCAGACACACACACACACACAGACTGCTGAATCCATACACACACACACACACACACACACAGACTGCTGAATCCATACACACACACACACACACAGACTGCTGAATCCATACACACACACACACACACACACACACACAGACTGCTGAGTCCATACACACACACAGACTGCTGAGTCCACACACACACACACACACACATCAAGCCTACCTGTTGCTGGGGGTCAGCCATCTTCTGGCCTTTGCGGCAGCAGCAGCAGCAAGGGCTGCTTCTTAACGGCGGGGGTGGGGCTTATTTGTGGGAGGCGGGGCTTCATTTAGGGGCGGGGCCTTGCCAGGGAGCCTGTCAGTGCTCTCTCCGGCCACAGACAGCCCCCAGCCTCCAGCTGAGCTGCTCTGTCCTGCATTCCCTCGGGCTGTCACACACTGTTACAGCCCGAGGGAATAGAATCTAAACACATGGCCAGCATGTTGCTGGCATTTGGGGGGGCCCAAGAAGGGCAGAGGTAGAAAAATTATTGGAAGGGGTTAGGGGAGTACTAATATGGAAGGGGTAGGGTGGGTTCTAATATGCATGGAAGGGGTTAGGGAGGTACTAATATGCATGGAAGGGGTAGGGGGGGTTCTTTTGTGCATGGAAGGGGTAGGGGTGGTTCTAATATTCATGGGAGGGGTAGGGGTGGTTCTAATCAGGAGGATCCCGGCGCTGTATCCGAGTTTGTAAAACCCCTTCCCTGTAGTGACCTGTTAATGTTATTATTTAATCATTTATATAGCGACTGCAAATTCCGTAGCGCTGTACAATGGGATAAACAACTCCTAGTTTATGGAATAAGAATATACCCGGCGAATAAAAATGCTATCCCCCCCCGATTTTTTGGGGTTCCTACGCCCATGTGTACAGGAGGTGGGAGGGTCTGGAAGGGAGGGTCTGCTGCTGATTGGCTGTAATGTGTCTGCTGACTGTGAGGCACAGGGTCAAAGTTTAGTCAATGATGACGAATAGGGGGCGGATCGAACCGCGCATGTGTTTGCCCGCCGTGGTTGAACGCGAACACGCTATGTTCGCCAGGAACTATTCGCCGGCGAACAGTTCGGTACATCACTACCTGCAAGTTACCATAACACCATTATTGAAGGAGACATGGTGAAGCAAAGAAAACATTAACAGAAAATGGTTAATATTTTCCTACGTTGATTTGCAAAGCCTGTCCATCCCTCACTCAAATGGAGTAACCTAAAGTGGCTAAATACTGACATGCAAGATATGTGTTCCCCTTTACTAAATGTTGACAGTAAAAAACTGTAGTGTGTCCGAATGAGACACATATCATAATGTAGTAATGAAAGTGTAGCGCAGCTAAATTATGTTACTGAAATTATGTATAATGTAGCATGGCCGAACTTTCTCCCTAAATAATATGCTATGCAAACGGAGCACATACACACTCGCAAATGCAAACACACCAATCAACACACAGATACACAGACCCATATATACACACAGAATGACACTTTTATAGATACAAATACTGACACAAATACAGATACACAGACACACTGACACACATACAGACAGGTAAACAAACACTTAATGACAAACATTCAAATACACAGAATGAAACATACAGATACACTGGGCACGCACTGACATACAGATACACATGCAGACAAACAGATAAACATAAAGACACACACATACATTAAGAGACACACACACACACAGACAAAATGTTGTAGTCACCCTCCTGTTTCCTACTTTTTAGGTGCAGGATGGTGACTTCCATGGGGTCCAGTGGCTTAGGCTGATGGGAGTCAGAGTTCCCACTCTGACTCCCTCCTCTCCTCCTCTTCCTCCCACGCCGTGTAAGCTGAGAGCAGTGACCATGGCAGTCACTTCCTCTGACTTCATCACAGGGGGCCCGGTCGCACTGTTAAATTATCGCAGCATTGACCGGCCTCCTGGAAATACTTTGCTGTTAGGGCCACCCAATACGTTTCTGAACGTGCAGCAGGCCGGGGCCACAACACAAAGCTGACGGGCACCCTGGTCACAGGGATCTACAGGGCGGCCGCATCTCCTGGAGTGACGGGCCTGGTCACTTTTGCGACCCCTGCAACTGCGCTAGTTCCACCAGCTGTGCTCTGAAAAAATGTATGCTCTGTTTTGGTTAACCTGATTTGTTTCCCACATAGGTTTTTCAGTATAGCATTAAACCTGAGCTGAACCAACATGTGTGTGAAAGTTGACCTTACTGAAAGAAAAGAAGCTATTTTCAGAAAAATTGTTTGGGAAGAACTTTTTTCGCCATGCACAAGTCTACCTACTACAATACCTAACTTTGTGGTAATTGTAGGCCCACACCACCTGGGACAGGAGGGCAGAGTTTGAGATCTTTGGCCTACAAATTCTTCTGGCTGCTTGGGCTTTAGAGAATAACCCAATGTAATATGATTGTCACACATTAACAAAATCAGTGTTAAGCTTATAACACTTACTCAGCCTTCGGATAATACTCTGCCATTTTTACCAGCTCAGACTCACAGTCAAAGGTCATTTTGCGCACTCCGTGCCTGGCAGCATGTTGGATATATGAAACCTGTTTACACGGATTGGCATAGATAATATCATCAGCTTGTACTCCGATACTTAGCACCAGGTCTATCTCACTCTGTGGACATGCAAAAACAAAGAATGAGCTTATTGGCCATAGAATAGCATAGTGTTCGGAATATGGCACATTCACCATCCTCCATTACCTTGCTGGCACAATCAAATCTAGTACCCAGAGCTGCCAGTGTCCAAAGCACTTCTTTGCTATTGTTACATTTTACTGCATAGAAAGGCTTAACACGGGGTAACTCCTGCATTAAAAGTCTGTGCTTGTGAACCACCTGTCCCAGATCAGCCACTAAGAATGGATCTTGTTTCCCCTGTAATAAGAAAGGTTGGAATACAGTATCAGACATTGTGGCACTTAGAGATCTTAAATATTTGTCAGGAAACAATAACTTAGATTAATAATTTGTTTCTCAATGTAGCCATAAGCATGCATGTTGGAGTGGAATCTAGGATTTCAAATTAATCAGCAAATAGACAATGGAGATGTTCTGTGCTACTTCTCTAACCTAAGTGGCAATTGTTTCAAGTATGTCATACACATTGGCTAAACTACATATTTGGGCCCAAAACTCTGCTAACAGATACCACCCTCCACCAATAGTTTAAAACGGGGGTTATAAAATCCTCTCAGCGCCACACTAGGAGTTGTCACCTAAACAGTGAATCCCAGAAAATGGAGGGGAAAAGCAAAAAGGGGAAAAAAAAGTTCAAAGGGTCAAAATAGTCAGAAAACAAGATGAGTGAAAAAGCAGAATACACACTGAAAACATAGAAACATAGAAAGTAACGGCAGATAAGAACCATTCGGCCCATCTAGTCTGCCCAATTTTCTAAATACTTTCATTAGTCCCTGGCCTTATCTTATAGTTAGGATAGCCTTATGCCTATCCCACGCATGCTTAAACTCCTTTACTGTGTTAACCTCTACCACTTCAGCTGGAAGGCTATTCCATGCATCCACTACCCTCTCAGTAAAGTAATACTTCCTGATATTATTTAGACCTTTGTCCCTCTAATTTAAGACTATGTCCTCTTGTTGTGGTAGTTTTTCTTCTTTTAAAAATATTCTCCTCCTTTACTGTGTTGATTCCCTTTATGTATTTAAATGTTTCTATCATATCCCCCCTGTCTCGTCTTTCCTCCAAGCTATACATGTTAAGATCCTTTAACCTTTCCTAGTAAGTTTTATCCTGCAATCCATGAACCAGTTTAGTAGCCCTTCTCTGAACTTCTCTAAGGTATCAATATCCTTCTGAAGATACGGTCTCCAGTACTGCGTACAATACTCCAAGTGAGGTCTCACCAGTGTTCTGTACAATTGCATGAGCACTTCCCTCTTTCTACTGCTAATGCCTCTCCCTATACAACCAAGCATTCTGCTAGCATTTCCTGCTGCTCTATTACATTGTCTGCCTACCTTTAAGTCATCAGAAATAATCACCCCTAAATCCCTTTCCTCAGATGTTGAGGTTAGGACTCTATCAAATATTCTGTACTCTGCCCTTGGGTTTTTACGTCCAAGATGCATTATCTTGCACTTATCCACATCAAATGTCAGTTGCCACAACTCTGACCATTTTTCTAGTTTACCTAAATAATTTGCCATTTGGCTTATCCCTCCTGGAACATCAACCCTGTTACATATCTTAGTATCATCCGCAAAAAGACACACCTTACCATCAAGACCTTCTGCAATATCACTAATAAAAATATTAAAGAGAATGGGTCCAAGTACAGATCCCTGAGGTACCCCACTGGTGACAAGCCCAAGCTTTGAATATACTCTATTAACTACAACCCTCTGTTGCCTGTCACTCAGCCACTGCCTTACCCATTCAACAATATTGGAATCCAAACCTAAATATTGCAGTTTATTGATAAGCCTTCTATGTGCAACAGTGTTAAAAGCCTTACTGAAATATAGGTAAGCAATGTCTACTGCACCACCCTGATCTATAATTTTAGTTACCCAATCAAAAAAATCAATAAGATTAGTTTGGCATGATCTCCCTGAAGTAAACCCATGTTGTCTCTGATCTTGAAATCCATGTGTTTTTAGATGTTCAACAATCCTATCCTTTAACATGGTTTCCATCACTTTTCCCACTACTGAAGTAAGGCTTACTGGCCTATCGTTGCCCGACTCCTCCCTATTACCTTTATTGTGAATGGGCACAACATTCGCCAACTTCTGTACTCTTATACCATTTATAAAAATGAATAAACATCTCAAATGGAAAAAAAAAAGTTGACACTTGTGATATTGATTGATGATATTTGCTCCCTCCCCTTCCTTTCTTATTTTCTGTACCCTTATACCGTTTATAAAAATTAATAAACATCTCAAATGGAAAAGAATACAGAATGTACCAATAAGGAACTATGACAGGGCACTGACTAAAGCACAAAGTATTCTATTTATAGCGTGACTGCTTTAGCTGTAAATCCATGCCCCCCAAAAACTTAAGGGTGTTGTGTAAATTATGCAAATTTGCATCATTAGCTTTATGATGTCAACATGCATGGGCTGCATAATATAAAGAGGTGAAGCCGAAGAGCCCAGGCTCGGAATCACTGAATGCCTGGAGAGAGGAGTGTTCGATAGTCAGCTCCCCACCTGGTCACACAGAAGAGAGGTAAGTAATAGTGACAATAATACATGCTGCACATTAAATTTGAGAAATCCAAAAACAACCCCAAAAAATGGCAGTGGCATTAATAGCTACCTGTGCTCTCTCCTTAATCCCTATGTATATTTAAACAAATGGAGGTCATTTAGTTACTCCAATGGCCACTGGAGGGAATGCCTGCCTGTCAAAGTCAAGGCAGTCCCCCCTAGACGGGTCCTACTCTGACCCTTCAACTTGCTTCCTTGAGCTTCTGGCAAAGAGCGCAGGTAACTTTTTTTCTTTGTTTTTTACTACATATATTGGAGCTGATGTGTACTGTGGTCATTGCTGCCGCCCAGGAGTGATAGGAGTGAGCGCAGGACTTTTTCTTTTTGTATTTATAAATGGTACGAACCAGTTGAAAATCCAAGTGTTCACCATGTAGGGTCTGTAAAAAAAAAACATCAAGAGATCATAGAGATCAACTGTAACAAAAAGCCTTGATACTCGATCTCTCTAAAACTGAGTTCCTTGTCTTTCATCCTCCTAAAACCGATCCTTCTCTTTCGCTCTCCCTTCAAGTTAGTGGTACCCACATCAGCCCATTCTTGCAAGCGCTCTTTCTTGGCAGTATACTTGATTCTGGTCTCACCTTTGAGCTTTACATCCAGTCTGTTACCAAATCCGGTAGGCTCCACCTTAAAGAAACCATCGTCCTGGGGCAGAGCCGGACGCGTGAGACCGTAGCTCCGTGCTACCGTAGCTCATCCGCTCTCAGCCAGTCAATACGCTATAGCTGGGGAAGAGCTCACAACTGCACAAACTCATGTTGCAGGTACATGGATCCCAGCGACATTGGACCTGGCTATTATAGACGTACTACCAGAATTCATAACAGCGATATCTGGCAGGTGTAACTTTCCGTTCTTATGGTCCTCCTTCTGGGAGGGGGTCCAGACTCCTACAGCGCCATGGAAGCACAAGCTGTTAGGTGTTAACTGACCGCAGGTTCTCATGTCTCTTTTTACAAGCATTTTAGCCAACGTAAAGGTATAGTCTGAGACCACAATGGGGATGTAGCTTGTACGCCTTCGGGCATAAACTCCCTAGATTGAGGAATGGTGCCATACTTTAGTTAAATACAACACCTCCTATCCTGTCCCCCTAATGTCTAACAGGCATTGGCTCAGACGCTCCCACAGAGTGACATGGGTACATGTGACAAGGTGTCACTGACTCAGGACCAATGGAACACTGGTATTGGTTCAACACGCCCCCCCCCCCCCCCCCCAGGATACCACAAACCACAAACTGCTGAACCCCAAACAGCATATGCCAACACCCACGCTCATTTACCCCACCATCACACCCCATAGGGGTATTCCTCTTATCTTGAACTCACCAGCTACTCTCTACCTTCTATCTATCTCTCGTTTCTCTTCTATCTTACTTACTATCCCTCACTCCAGCCGGGCGCTGGGTAACTCGGTGGCCTCAAGGATTACGGCACTGCATGGGTTAGTTGGAGAAATCCTTTAACCTCCCTGGTCATTCTTGACTTATGGCCAGAATGTACATGCTACATGTATACACAATGTATGTGTTTCATGTATATAGAATGTACATGCTGCATGTATATAGAATGTACATGCTGCCTGTATTAAAGGGACACTCCAGGCACCTAGACCACTTCTGCCCATTGGAGTGGTGTGGGTGCCAGCTCCCACTACCCTTAACCTGCATAAACTGCAATAATTACCTTGCAGGGTTAAGTCCTCCCCTAGTGGATGTCTACTAGACAGTCACTAGAGGGCACTTTCTGGTCCATAGCACGGGTTTTCTGTGCTATAGCGTCGCTGGACATCCTCACGCCGTCGCTAAAATCCCCATAGGAAAGCATTGAAAAGCATTTTCAATGCTTTCCTTTGGAGAGGTCTAATGCGCATGCACGGCATTGCCGCGCATGCGCATTAGGTCTCCCCAGCCCCATAGGAAAGCATTGAAAAGCATTTTCAATGCTTTCCTTTGGAGAGGTCTAATGCGCATGCACGGCATTGCCGCGCATGCGCATTAGGTCTCCCCAGCCGGCGCGCGGGGGGGGGATCAGTCTCCCCCGCCGACGGACGTAATGAAGGGGAGGAGCGGCGGCGGAGGAAGAAGCAGCAACGTGGGACATGTCGCTGCCTCTGGTAAGTGACTGAAGGGGTTTTCACCTCTTCAGCAACGGATTGGGGGGTGGGAGGGAGAGGGGACCTGCAGTGACAGGCAGGGGCGGGCTGGGCCGGGGGGAAGGGAGGCAATTGCCCCCCAGGCCGCCCGAAATTATTTTAGGACCGGCCGCGGCGGGCCGGCCCTTTAAATGCTGCAGCCGCCGAGCGCTCTGTAAAGAGCGCACAGACGGCTGCAGCTGCTTTTCCCTCCCTCCCCTCCCCTCCCCTGTAGGTGGCCGAGCTGCACTCCGGTCCGCGGTCCCGGCCGGAGTGATGGGAAGGTGCACACTGAGTGTGCACTTCCTGTCAGTCCGGCCGGGTACAGGAAACAGAAACTCCTGTTCCGCGCGGAACAGGAGTTTCTGTTTCCTGTACCCGGCCGGACTGACAGGAAGGTGCACACTGAGCACCTTCCCATCACTCCGGCCGGGACCGCGGACCGGAGACCAGCTCGGCCACCTACAGGGGAGGGGGTAAGAAGAGGGGAGGGGAGGGGGGGGGAGAGTAAAAATAGGGGGGGGAGTAAAAAGAGGGGAGGGGGAGAGTAAAAAGAGGGGGGAGTAAAAAAGAGGGGAGGGGGGGAGTAAAAAAGAGGGGGGGGGAGTAAAAAAGAGGGGGGAGTAAAAAAGAGGGGAGGGGGAGAGTAAGAAGAGGGGGGAGAGTAAGAAGAGGGGAGGGGGGAGAGTAAAAAGAGGGGGGGGAGAGTAAGAAGAGGGGAGGGGGGGAGAGTAAGAAGAGGGGAGGGGGGGAGAGTAAGAAGAGGGGAGGGGGAGAGTAAGAAGAGGGGAGGGGGGAGAGTAAGAAGAGGGGAGGGGGGAGAGTAAGAAGAGGGGAGGGGGGAGAGTAAGAAGAGGGGAGGGGGTGGAGAGTAAGAAGAGGGGAGGGGGGGTGGAGAGTAAGAAGAGGGGAGGGGGGAGAGTAAGAAGAGGGGGGGTGGAGAGTAAGAAGAGGGGAGGGGGGTGGAGAGTAAGAAGAGGGGGGGTGGAGAGTAAGAAGAGGGGGGGGTGGAGAGTAAGAAGAGGGGAGGGGGAGTAAGAAGAGGGGAGGGGGGAGTAAGAAGAGGGAAGAGAGGGAGTAAGAAGAGGGGAGGGGGGATAATAATAGGGGGGAGTAAGAAGGAGGGGAGATAAGAAAAAGAGGGGGTAAGAAGAAGAAGGGGGGAGTAAGAACAAGAGTGGGGAGTAATTAGAAGAAGGGGGTAAGAATAAGAGGGGGGTAAGAAGAAGAAGGGGGAGTAAGAAGAAGAGGGGGGAGTAAGAAGAAGAAGGGGGGTAAGAAGAAGAATGGGGTAAGAAGAAGAATGGGGTAAGAAGAAGAAGGAAGGGGTAAGAAGAAGAAGGAGGGGGTAAGAAGAAGAAGAGGGGGTAAGAAGAAGTAGGAGGGTTAAGAAGAAGAAGGGGGTAAGAAGAAGGGGGGAGTAATAAGAAGAAGGGGGTAAGAAGAACAAGGGGGGGGGAGTAAGAAGAACACAGGGAGGAGGGGGGTAAGAAGAACACAGGGGGGGTGAGAACACACAGAGGGAGGAGTGAGAAGAACACAGGGAGGGTGGAGGGGGGATGAGAAGAGCACAGGAAGGGTGGGTGAGTGTGAGAAGAGACCGCTAGGGGAGGGTGGGGAGAGGAAAGACCACTAAGGGGCAGGGGAGAGCTCTAAGGGACAGAAGGGACAGCTTTATAGGACAGGGGGCAAGACAGGGAGCTCTTTGACACTACGCGCACACACACACACACAATGCATCCCTATACATACACAGAAACACACAATGCATCCCTATACATACACAGAAACTGAACATGCTTCCCTTACACACAGAGAAACACACAATGCATCCATTACACACACACATAATGCATCCATTACACACACACAATGCAACCCTTACACACAAAGACAATGCATCATTTGCACACATACACAGAAACATACAATGCAAACCCTTACACACACATGCAAACACACACACTGTTTTTCTTACATACACACAGAAACACAATGCATCTCTTACACTCAATGCACACACATACAGACACACACACACCTTGCATCCCTTATGCATACAAACACAGATTCACACAATGCATCCCTCACACACAACCAGAAACACATAATACATCCCTTATACACAAATACACACTGCTTCCACTACACACAAACACACTGCATCACCTGCACAAACTGGTATCCCTATACACTACATACCATAAGCACACATATTAGATAACACATAACACATCCCCTACACACTCCACTCCGTGTGAGCGAGCTCATGGGTGGGTGGGACATATAAGTGGACTTATGAGTGGGCCTTATGGGCATACTCACCGTCAGGCACTGGGGCCCAGACCTGGAGCTGTGTAAGAGGCCCCCAAAAAATGGAGCTGCTTCCAATTCTACCAGAACGTTGAATTTTGTGACCACAGTTGCAAACAGCCTCCAGAGGTCCTGTTCAACACCAGACCAGTGGAGCCAAACTGCAGCCCATCATCATCCTCATCTAATTGTAAGTAGGCAATCTAGTATATTATTAGTGACACTAATCTATAATTTACCTCACATTAAAGGGACACTATAGCTTAATGAAGTGGTTCTGGTGTCTATAGCTGGTCCCTGCAGGCTTTTTAATGTAAACACACACTGTGTGCAGCACTGGCGTTAGTTCATATGGCAGATCATATGGGTGGGGCATTGTGATGTCACATGGGGGGGGGGGGGCGGCAAATTTATATTTTGTCTAGGGAGGCAAAAATCCTTGCACCGGCTCTGATCCTGGGCAGGTGCACCAGTCTACTGGTGACCCACATGAGGGGAGTGCACTGATTGCACTGCACTCTCCTCCTGCCCAGACCCGTCTTGACCGCAGTGCAAGTGCCCTCTGCCCCTAATTTACAGTGGCTCACACTCACAACAAGCAGTGCCTAGAGCCCTTTGCAGAGACGGAAACAAAGAGGTTCTGCGGCAGCTGGCCGTCCTGCAAGCATTACATTAAACAGCTGTTCCCCATGCAGCCACAGGTGGCGTTGTGCTGGGAGACTGTGATTACTCTTCACTTCCTCCCAGCCTACAGAGCAGCGCATGGGGGAGAGAGGAGGAGGCATTATTTAATCTTGAATAAATCCTCTAAGCAAACCTTTATAAATTTGGGGGGATCAGCTCTGTTTCCACAGTTTATTGGTGTTTACTCTCATCTCTGTATTAATATTGAGGGATGTCTAAGTAGTAACATCAGTATGTGTCAGCAGGGCCAGCCGTTGGGGTGGGCAAGCTGTGCGGTCACGCAGGGTGCCATGACAACAGAGGCGCCCGGCGGCCAACACAGCTCACAAGTTGGGTACACCAGCATATTTAATTTAAACGATTCGCTGGTGGTCCACTGGTGCTCACCAGCAGTAGGTGCAGTCAGATCATATCCTCTCCCTCGTGGTTCCGGCGCTCAGTTAGTGAGTCAGAGCACAGGCTCAGAGATTCTCAGCCTGTGCTCTGACAACATTGAAAGTCAGAGCCGTGAAGGAGCGGGTATGGCAAAGAGCTACTGATTAGCATAACATCAATATCCGTTATAAAACCAGAAAAAGGTGGGCATGGATGGTGAACTGATTTGGTGGCGCAATGGGCCACTTGACTGGTTTTGCCCCCCAGGCCTAAGGCTGCCAGCCCTCCCCTGGTGACAGGGAAAAAAAAGGATTGTTTTCCTGGTACTGGAGAGTCCCTTTAAGGATGTATGTGATATACACAGTATGTATATAGCATATTATATATAATGTACACATAAAAACAGAACATTTTCTTATTATTTTTGCTCTTTCAGCTGTTTAGTAGATAGATCTCTGTATTGGTATCCTATCCTTATGTGGGGTTATAATAATTAAATTTAGAAAACTGATCTGTTAAGTAGATGGCTACTAATTTGGTATCCTTAAAAATGGCAATTCCACATAGGGGGATCAAATTAAGGAGCTATGTACTAAACAGCTGAAAGATCAAAATTAAGAAAACAGCTTTTCTTTTGCTCTTTCAGCTGTTTAGTACATAGCTCTCTAATTTGGTACCCTTATGTGGTATTATCATTTTTAAGTATGAATACAAGGGGCTGCACTAACCTGAACATGCATAAATGGGTTTTTTAAGTATGACAATTTAAGGAGCCATCTACTAAACTCAATACCTTTCTAATTTTAAAGGCTATATATCGCAATCCCATAATTAGGATGGGATACCACAATAGGGAGCTATCTACTCAGCAACTGAAAGATCATACATAGAAAAAAGCCCTATTCCTGAATTTGCGGTTTCCATTGCATAGTAAATACAGTCCAATTGGGTACCTTTAATTATGGCAATCCCACATAAGGTTACCAAATTAGGAGCTATGTACTAAACTGCTGAAACGTGATTTAAAAATAAAATGAAATCCTTTTTTTAATTTTGCGGTTTCAGTTTCTTGGTAGATATGTTCTTAATTTGGTACCCTTAATTATGGCAATCCTAGATAAGGATATCAAATGAGGCAGCTATCTATAACACAGCTGGCAGGCCAAGATTAAAAGGAAAACTATAGGCTAGGAATACAAAATTGTATTCTTAGCCTATTGTTCCCACCTCGCTTGTGTGCCACCCAGAGCAGAAAGGGTTAAAAACCCTTAATAACTGCAATAATTACCATTGCAGGGATAAACAAAAACAGAGCCACTTTAATGAGTCAAAGTGGTCTGGGTGCCTATAGTCTACCTTTAAGAAAAAAAAAAGCCCTTATAAAAATATTGATCTTTTAGGCAACTGGTTAGTAGATAATTCCCTTGTTTGGTACCCTTATGTAGGATTTATGTTGGATTTCTATTTTTAAGAACAAATTAGGGAGCTATCTACTAAACAGAACCTTATTTTGGTATCATTTGGAATAACTGGAAATAATGGCACCCAAATTTCATTTTGGCTACATTTTTTTCTGACTTTTTCTGATGTAGGAGGGTTGCTTTATGCAGATAGTATCCAGAGCACCACACTGGTTCTTGGTGGCACATCCTGTTGTTGAATTTTTACACCTAATGAAGGGGCAATAGGGTTGCTTGAGAAGTGGTGATACTATGTAGGTTTTTGTATTCATTAACTGTGCAGGAATACCAAGTACCCAAGAAATTGAGGATATGTTTTACTTTCAAATACATAAATATTAGGTTCTCTTTTCTTACTTAGTCATCTATGCCCCAAAGCTATATGTTTGTGTGTCAGTTTCCACTGTGTGTAACTGTGTGAGTGTGCAAGTGTCCTCTATGTGTAAATGTTTGTGTGTCAGTGTCCTCTATGTAACTATTATGTGTGTATTATATTTAGATTTTGTGACTTCTATACTTCAGATTAATAGTTCAGACACTCCTCCTTACATACACAATTGTCACAGAACCCCAATACTACATGGACAGAAAAGACAAAAAGGGCTATTGTCACTATGGTAAGAGAGTATGGAGACACCCTGGAGGCTTCTTCTAACTCCCAACTGGAATTGTTGACCTCTGGGGATTGCCTGAACCCGTCCGGCACATCAAGTGCCTTACCAGCAGATACTATGAAACACTCTGGAACTCTTCGCCGGATTTAAACTGTGCCACAATCCGTGGAATCTTTAAATGGGTATCTCTTGGCGCACCGACCACCAATCACTACTTGGACAGTTAGGGTGTTTGGTGATGCGCTATCCAGGCATATGTAATGTGCGTGGGTGCTGTATTCCCAAGAACCCCAGGAAGCCTGTTTTTTTTAAACAAAGACTAACTATTCGCATGCGTCAAACTTTGAGCCAGATTTGAGAATGGCGTGAAACAGTAAAACTTTAACACTAACTCTGGTGCAGATTCTCCAATCTGGGTACTATTTGGATAGTAAGGGCACACGTTGAAGAGCTATCCAGGTATATGTAATTCGTGTGGGTTCTCTCCCCCCCCAGAGTCCTAGGAATCCCATTTTGTGAGACTGGGACAAACCAGCCACACACCTGGAACTCTGAGCCGGATCGGAGAATAGCTGCAACCCGGGAAAACTTTATTACACTCTAACTTGGATGCGGATTCTCTGATCAGAATGTTATTTGGATAGTAAGGGCGCTCGGTGATGAGCTATCCAAGGACATGTATCTGGGTTGCTGTCCAGGTAAAGGAGGATTTCGGGGACAATTTGTACATCTTGCCTCTAGGTCTTAGCTAGGGATGCTGCAATCAAGACCCAGACTAAGTGGCACCAGGGAATCCACATATTTTTGTATAAATACCTGTGTTGTGTACAATAAAGCTGCATTCTACTCCCCTACATTCAGTCTTGACTAATGTGTGGGGAAAAACTATATTCACTGCTTTACAGAAGAAATGGGCTTCAAAGCTATAACCACTGCAGAGAGCTATAACCATTGTAGGGAGCAATAACCATGTCTGCCATATCCAGACAGCCTCAGTCCAGCTTTGGTTTCTGGGTCTGAAGAGCTCCGGCATCCCCTTCTAGCAGTGAGGAAGCTGACCTAACGGAGGTACTGAACTGGAGTACAGGAGTACTGTTACAACAATATTTACACTCTATTAATTATATTAAAAAATATTTTTACTACCTTTTAATCATGCATGTTTTCCAATATGAGAATAACTTACTTCAGTGAATTTTTAATTTAAGGTCTAAATAGCCAAATTGGAAAGATTCTAGCCAATTCTAGTAGGAAAAAAATTAGCTATGCTTTCAGCTTGACTTTTTTTCCCTTAAGTTTGATCTTGCCTTTAAATTCGCTTTGAAACGAGGTGGACCTACTGGAGGTGCAGCAGGTGCAATGGCACTGGGGCTTATCAGAGTTTAGGGACCCATTCTTGGCTGCACATCGGGGAGGGAAAGTAGTGAGGGCCCCAAAAGAGCTAATAATACAGAGAACATCCAGGTTTCTTATCAAAAAGATTCGATTTTGAGTCACTTGCTACCTCCATCTAGCCCCACACCTTCTTACTACAGAATACATGCTGCCTTGTAAGTAATGGGTGAAGCAAGCCTACTTTGGGTATAGCCTTGTGTTTTCAGCACAGGAAGGAGCCCTCTCTGTGGAGGCTGAGTGAGTCAACCTATTTTTCAGAAGAAAGGAAGAGGACCAGGGCTTAATGTCTGGCTGGCTAGGGTGGTAAGGGCAGTTTGCTACCTTGGTACTTTCATTTCTCAAATTATTTTGACTTGTCTGCCAAGTTTAAAACATTTGCTCTGTGCTGAATACAATGTGTCTGAACTTCATAAATGCATAAAGTAGGGTGTGTTTATGAACTGCATAATATGTTTCTGTGAACTGCCTGGAAGCTGCATGGCATTGGCAGGTGAATGTGTGTCTAAACTACATTTTGTGTGTGTCATTGGCAAGTACCCTACTGAGCTACAAGTTGGATCGGTTAAGTCAGGGCCAGGAGAGGTCTACCAAGAAGTAAGGGTAGAAATATGACTTGGCCCAACACTTTAGGAGCCAGGATATAGCCCTTCTGCAGTGTGTGGATAACAATGTGAATGCCTAACAATTCCCATTTTAGTGGATACCCTGCAGTGATGAGTAGCACTTACAGAAGAGATGCAATTTCTTAACTTCTCTTTCAGGAAGTCATGAGATGATGTTCCATCCTCAAGTATAGCCATCTTGATGTTACCAATCCCATTACTAGGCAGCATTTTGATACACGGTGAGTCACACTACTGTTGATATCTAAATGGTAAATCAACAGACCAATTATTAGAGACAACACACCCTGAACTTTATAAAGCAATGTCAATTTACATAGAAAATGACTATCATATAAAGTAGTAAGTTAAAAAGTAAAAATAACAGAGGTATATAGGGCCTTATTAGAATTTTTGGAGTCACTTGACAAACAACGTTGACACAGACTGCATAGGAGTGTAGGAAAGACTGTATGTGCAGTCTGGACTGAAAGTGCAATGTGTTCCTGTCTATGCTGGCCCCATTGCTCAACAGGGCCCCTTAGTGGAGTACTGGCTGTCACCTTTTACAAGCACCACTGCAAGTATTTTTCAAGCAGAACAAAAAATGTTAGTAGAATTGTTAGAATTCATACATACATACTATAGTTGTTTAAACTTATTTGTACTGCAAGCAGGGAGTGGACTGGACAAATATTTGGCTGATGCATTCAAAGGTAGAGCAGCCCAATAGGAAGGGGGGGGGGGCAGAGAGGGGGTGGGTTGTGTCATCATCAATGACACACAAGCTTCCACCCAAACTGGGCATGTAAGTTCAGGGCATCCCACATGCAGAGCCCTACTGAAGAGCTCTTATAAGGAACATACCCTATGTTTAGTGCAATGTAAGCCAATCTAATGTCACATGTGTTCTATATTTGCTGGTGACTTATCTCTAGTGTCCTCAGAAGTGCAATACCAGAGAACAAAAGTGGTACAGGGTTGGAAGAAGGTGTTGAAACCCTGAGGAGGCAGGCTGAAAGCTAGCCGGGAAAAGGGACATGTGTGAGTGAGGGGTAGGAAAATCAGGGCAAGGGAGGTCTTGAGTAAGCTAAGGGGTGGACCCCTGGGAAGGGGTGGTGTCACTATATATAGGTGATCATTTTCTGTAAGGGGCTCAGCCATCCTAATAATACCAGCTTGGAACAGTCTCCCTGTGCCAGAGCTTGTTTTTCGGCCAGAGCCTCCATGGATACTGATAAGGTCCTGGCTGCTCTTCGGGCTGAGGATGGTGGGGTGGGGAGCACCTGCACGCCCAGCTCGTGAGCCTGCATGCTGCTGCCACGGGGGCCGCCCCTGCTCACGGAGGCCCACGGTGGCGGGCTCGTCCTCCCTCCCATTTTTGCCCCGCTCCAGCTGGCCAGGTGTCCCCCAGGTGCCGGGTCCCCAGTCCAGCTTTGTGGCCTAGGCGTTCTGTGACCGCGAGGTCTGGCACCCCCGCGGTGGTGGTGTCCACTCCCTCCAGGACTGGGGGAGAGCTGCAGTGGGCCTGGATTCCCCCAGGGGGCCGGATCAGCCAGATAGAAGCCACAGTCCCGCCCCATGTGGCCGCCAGTCCGCTGGCACGAGGTCGGGGGCGGCCTCTACGATTCCGGTTTCTCCCAGCACGTGTTCCACTCATCGGTCAGGCGGAGTACCGGTCGGGCCTCCGGGCGGGTAAGTAGGCAGCGGGGTTCCTCACAGGGGGCTCTGGGCCAAGGGGTGCCCCCTCACCATTTTTTTAGTGGGCCAGGTAGCCCCCATGCTTCCCCTTCTGTCTCCCCTGGGCTTACTTCTGTTTTGCCCCCCTGGAGTGGGCCTGTGGTTGCGGGGGGGGGGGGGTTGGATTCTTACCTGTTTTACCATTGCAGGCGGCTCCGGACCGGGCTTTCTCACAGGCCTCCGCGCCCCCTGCACCTGGTACATCTACACTGGATGTTACAGCTTCGGCCCAGCGGGTTCCACCTAGCTCGGCTCTGCTGCTCCACGCATGGTGAGTACCTCTCAACTACCGGGGATGGCGGGATGGGGGTGAGCGCAGGCTCTACTTAATTTGCGGGGTGGTCTAGTCTAGTGGATAGTATTAGGGGGCTTCTGGCGCACCGGGAGCATGGCGCGGGGGATTCCCCCAATGCAACCTACATCTTTAGATGCGCAAATGCGGGCCAGCTGGGCCCCTGGCACTCCAGGGCCAAGTACGGTAGGGTCCTCTGTTGTAGTGGGACTGGCAGTGCTTACGGAGCCCAGGGCGCACACGGTTCTCGGGATAGTCCCCGTCGTGATATCAGAGGTGGCTCTGGCAGCTTATGGCGCGGCATACATGTGCTGGTCGGCCCGTTGGGGCTTCATTTAAAAGTGGAGCTGAAGGAGAGGATATTTAAGGGGGAGTTTGTGGAGATATTCTCCCTGCTCCCTCTGGAGGCTCTTCCTCCCTCCAATAAGGATGCTAAGGATGCCGAAAAGGACCGGGAGATGTTCCAGTACTGGAAAATCCCAAAATCCTGGTACGTCTACACTGGGTGTTACAGCTTCGGCCCAGCGGGTTCCACCTAGCTCGGCTCTGCTGCTCCACGCATGGTGAGTACCTCTCAAGTACCGGGGATGGCGGGATGGGGGGTGAGCGCAGGCTCTACTTCATTTGCGGGGTGGTCTAGTCTAGTGGATAGTATTAGGGGGCTTCTGGCGCACCGGGAGCGTGGCGCGGGGGCTGCAACAACGCAACCTACATCTTTAGATGCGCAAATGCGGGCCAGCTGGGCCCCTGGCACTCCAGGGCCAAGTACGGTCGGGTCCTCTGTTGTAGTGGGACTGGCAGTGCTTACAGAGCCCAGGCATACATGTGCTGGTCGGAACCGTTGGGGCTTCATTTAAAAGCGGAGGTGAAGGAGAGGATATTTAAGGGGGAGTTTGTGGAGTTATTCTCCCTGCTCCCTCTGGAGGCTCTTCCTCCCTCCGATAAGGATGCTAAGGATGACGAAAAGGACCGGGAGATGTTCCAGTACCGGAAAATCCCAAAGACATTTGGCAATTGGGTAAGGGCTTTCTCTATTTTGGCCAGTGTGATCTGGGAGAAGGCCCCAGAGCACTGCTCCACCCTATTCTGTTACCAGGATTTAGTATGGAACGCATGTTGGGTGTATGGGGGTTTAAGTTGGTGGTGCTACGGGGGGGGGGGGGGGGCGGTGCATGTCGGCCAATCCGCGGCACCTTGGGGGTTGTTGGCAGTTTAAAGACAGCCACTGCAAATGGGGGGCCAGCTGCAAATTTAAACAGGAGTGCTTGTTTTGTGGGGGGGAGTCACTAGGCAGTGAAATGCTTCAAGCAGGGTAGGCCAGGGGACAGAGGAGAAGCCATGGGATCTAAAGGGGAAGATGCTTGAAGGATTCAGGGCTAGTTTCTGGATTCCTCACCGGGAGCGGGAGGCCTCGGGCCCCTGTTGCAATCTGCGGTCGGTGGGGGATCTCCTGGGCGTGGTGAGGACAAAACTGGAAAAGGAAGTGGCCTTGGGGCGCATGGCGGGGCCGTTCTGGGCTCCGACATTCTTGCACTTATGGGTTTCACCTCTAGGGGTTGTACGTAAGAAGGAGCCGGGCAACTTTAGGCTTATCCACCATCTGTCCTACCCCCTGGGAGTTCCGTGAATAGCGACATTGACGAGGAACTATGCCGGGTTTCATATGCTTCGTTCGATGTGGCGGTGCGCATGGTAAAGGTGGCGGGTCCGGGCACCCTCATGGCCAAGGCTGACATAGAGTCAACCTTTTGTTTACTCCCGGTTCACCCAGGATGTCACCACCTTTTGGGCTGCTACTTCGAGGGTAATTATTATGTGGACCTTTGCTTGCCCATGGGGCACTCGATCTCCTGTTTTTACTTTGAATGTTTTAGTACGTTTCTGGAATGGGTAGTGAGGGAAAAAATCGCCTCTGCGTTGGGCCCACCCATATGTTCCCATGTGCTGCACTCCTTGGAATCGGTCTCGCGGTCGTTAGGGGTTCCGTTGGCGCCTGATAAAATGGTTTCTGGGCAGTGCTGGGCCCTCATTGGTGCGCAGCCCGATGGCTGGAGGCATTGCACGCTGGGGGTCTGACCAAGAACCTCACGTTCCTGGAGCTGTTCCCTATTGTGGTAGCAGTGGAGTTTTGGGGGAACATTATGAGGGACCGTCGGGTCGCGGTTTACTGCGATAACATGGGGGTGGTGTCAGTGGTTAATAACTTGACAGCTTCCTCCCCTCCAGTGGTTAGGCTACTTAGGCAGCTTGTGTCGAGGTGTTTACAGTTTAACCTGTGGTGAAAGGTGAGGGTCAGTAAGGGGTCAGGACTTGTAGTGGGGATCATAGGCAATAAAAGGGGATTAAGGGCTGTAGTGGGTGCTTAGTGATGGGTTAGGACCTGTAGTAAGTGGTAAGATGCAATAGTGGGGGATTAGGACCTTTAGTAGGTGGTTAGAGCTGATAGTGTGGGCTTAGTACCAGGTGAGAGAGCCCTGGACTGTGACTCTGCCTAAAACTGAACATAGCCTGGTTCACTAAACAGTGAACTGGTTTATGTGAAACTGATCGCTGCTGTGTGGTAAATATATAGACAGACAAATATATAGACAGAATGTGAGTATTTACCCCACATTTGTCACCACTTACTTTCTCACTATAACTCCACTTCCTTTTCTCATCTCCCCTCTCCCTCCCCCCAGCTGTACCTCTGCTTCCATTAGCCATGCATTAATCTCTTCCTTCTCAAGCCCTCACTTTTTCTTGAGTTTTCTTGAGTCTCTTCTCTCTTTCTCTCCACCAGCCCCTGAGCAGCATGCCTCTGCAGTAATCCTGTCCACAGTGTTTCCTCCTGCAAGCAACTCCTCCTAGCAGAGCACACAGCAAGCTGTAGAAGGAGGAGGGGATGTCACTCCCTATCTCCTCCTGGTATTCAGCTCTGAGCTCTCCTCCCTGCACACAGAGCAAGACCTGGCAGGGAGACTTCTAACACTGCCAGGTCTAGCTCTATAATGCATAAGGGAGGGGGGTTGATACGTCACTGGTCAGAGAGATCTTTTGATCTCCCTGCCGGCTCGATCAGCAACAGGCTCTTTTCTGTGGCACCTCCAGTGAGCTGGCAAAGGCTGACCCCGGGGGAGGAGGCAAGCTGGTGCTGTTGCTTTTCCCTGACATCTGCTTGGTTTGGTCCGAGGTGGTGTCCCGAAACTATTGGCGCTGTGCCAGGGACCAGCGCGTGATAGAGCGCAGTAGGGTTAAGCTGATAAGCGGATCTCCAAATTTGTCTGGGGGGTTGGGGGCGTTACCATTCCACACCGCATATTTGAGCAGAATGCAGCAATGTTTTTTAGGTGTGACGAGGTGCATCTCACATGTGGGATTGGATCTTTTAATTTGGCTTTGCAGGACACTCTGGAAGAGGCCATGGCTGGTTTGGTGGGGCGGCCCCGCTGATTTTAGGGGGTAAAACAGTGGGGCTTATGGCGGAAAAGATCCCTTTTCAATCAGGGTTGGATTAGTGGTCCAGCGGAAAGATATTCAGGGCTGATCCCTCCCCTAACCTCGGTTATGTTTATGGGATGTACGTGCCCACTGAGCCAGAGGCAAGTGGTTAGCACGGAGTTAATGTTAGGCCAGTTGTAAGGCCGGTTGGTGTATAAGACGAGGGGGAAGGCAGGTGCCCAGGATCAGCAGGAATGGTTGACAAGGGTGTGGAACTGGCAATGTTATGATTAAATTATGATAATGTATGGTTAATAATTTATGGATTTATATTTGATAATAATAAAGCTGTGGCCTGTCACCATCAACGTCCTGCGTATGTTTATTTAGGTAACCTAAGGTATGGGTACATTCATCTACCAGTCCCCTCCACCTTCACACATGTGTTGGGGGAGGTTGCCTGTGGTGTTGTATGATTTTGCAGGCTACTTTTTAGGCTGCATGTGGTGTGTGGAGAAAGGCTGCATGTGGTGTTGCATATGTGGTGTCAGCTGTCTGTAGAGCTGTTTGTGGGATTGTTGCCTGTGGTGTTGGGGGATGCTGCTTGTGAAATTGTTTGTAGTGGGTGAGACTGCTTCTGGGATTATGTATGTGTAGATGGGGCTATTTGTATTGTCATGTACAGTTGTAATAAAAATTATTCAACATCCATTGAAAACAGGGGCGCCATGGGACCAACACAGCTTGCAAGTTATACTGACAGACAGGATGTTTTAGGGGGTAGGAGGTGCGATGTGTCTCCTCTCACCTCAGAGATGCAGGCCCCTCCTGCTATAGTTTCAGGCAGAGAGTGCACAGAGAGATTTCTAACTGGCCACTGCCTTGCAGAAGCAGAGTGTGTCATGGGAGGTGAAGGTATGCTCCGACTCTGCCTGCCACTGAAGAGTTCTGCGAGGTTGTGCATAGGAAGATCAAACCCTATCAGTCCTGTCCAGCACAAAATAGTAATTATATAATAATGGGCACACTCTGGTGGGAGAAAAGCACACTATGAGGGAAAGAGAGATTGTGAGAGAGTGTGAAAGATGGAACTTGATGAAATGGGAAAGTGTCAGGTGGCTAGTGGGGACACAAAGGGAGTTAGAAATGGAGGAGGGACAGGGGGATAATGGTGATACAACAGAGGTAGATCCTGAAGAAGAGACGGGGCGGATAGAGAGACCACAGAAATTAGAATTGGGGGAAGCACAAGGGGAATAATGGAGATACAATAGAAGTAAAACTTGAGAAAGTAACAGGGGAAATTGAGAGACAACAGAGGTTAGAAATTGGTAGACATGTGCAATTTGTTTCGTTACGAATGTCAATTCGGACGAATTTCGGGAAATTCGGACATTCGGATACACAGCCTTGTTACAATGCTGCCGCCCATCCCATGTGTTCCCTATTAAGGGTTAATAAGTATATAGGGGTGTATATAAAAAATACCCCTCTCTGTCTCATTAGAGATATCTTTGCCAGAAGCTCAAGGAAGCAGGCTGAAGGGTCAGTGTTAGGACCTGCTTAGGGGGGTCTGCCTTGACGTTGGCAGGCAGGCATTCCCTCCAATGGCCATTGGAGCAACTAAATGACCTCCATTTGTCTAAATATACATAGGGATTAAGGAGAGAGCGCAGGTAACCTTTTCTTTTCTTTGGATACTTCCGAATGTCCGAAGTTCCGAAAATGCCGAATTTCTGAAGTGTAGAAGTTCTGAAGTGCCGAAGCACAGTATTGCCGAAGTACTAATATACCTATCCAGTGGAAGAATGAAAAATGTTATACTTTATACAAGTTTAAATAAAAAGTATACAAACATAGCCAGGATTCAGCTGTAAGCATTTGCAACACTTACAACAATCAAGTAACACACATTCATATAAAATGTAAGTTACTTAGCCTGTCAATGGAATGACAGGAATGAATAAGTAGATAACTCCCTAATTCCCACAGTATTAGGGAGCTATCTACTAAAAGGCTGAAAGACCTAAATTGGTATTTCAGCCAAATTTACTAATACTAAGTAAAGATTACTTAGTATTAGTAAATTCTTCCCCTACTCGCTATACCGAGACTAGGGGCATGTCTATTAAACAGTGAGCAGCCTGTGTCAAATTTATACTTAGTATTAGTAAATTTGGCTGAAAGACCAATTTAGATCTTTCAGCCTTTTGGTAGATAACTCCCTAAACCGTGGGAATTAGGAAGTTATCTACTAAGCAGCTACAAGAGAAGTCCTGAAATTCCAAAGTGCCGAAATTGCGAGGTGTCGAAGTGCCGAACCAAAGTTCAGAATTTTGGAATGCCCGAACAGAACCGAAAACTTTCCCCATGCACATCCATAGAAATTGGGGAGAGACAGATGGGATACGTGAGAGACAGATGGGGATTGAAAGTGAGGGATGGGTTGATATAAAAAAGACAGCTGGGTTAAAAGTAGGGGAGACACAGTTCGGAAAGTGATGACATAAGGAGAGACAAATGGGATATATGATAAGCTAGAATTGGTGTTGGGGAAAGGGGGGGGGGGGAAAGGAGGAAAGAACGTTATAGTAAAGGATAGGTGAGAGACACCAGTGAGGGAAGGAGAGATGGATGAAAATAGACAAGTGGGAACATGAGTAGAATGATAAACATTGGAAATAGATGGGAAGAGACACATTGGGGAATAATGGAGGCGAGACAAATGGGCAGAGATAAGGGAGAGATTATTATTATTATTATTATTATGATATTTATATAGCGCTATCAAATTCCGCAGCGCTTTACAATGGGTGGACGAACAGACATGTAGTTGTAACCAGACAAGTTGGAAACACAGGGAAAGAGGGGTGAGGGCCCTGCTCAATGAGCTTACATGCTAGAGGGAGTGGGGTAAAATGACACAAAAATGTAAGGATAGTATTAGACTAGTGACAGTTGCAGAAGAGGAATCATTTGGGAGCTATTAACAGTTTAATTGATACGCTTTTATAAAGAAGTGGGTTTTTAACAATTTTTTGAAGGAGTGGAGACTCGGTGAGCATCTAACGGAGGAGGGAAGTGAGTTCCACAGGAACGGTGCAGCCCTCGAGAAATCTTGAAGGCCAGCATGAGAGGTGGGAGTACGGACAGAAGATAGACATAAGTCTTCAGCAGATCGTAAGGGCCTAGACGGGACATACTCGTGTATAAGGGAGGATAGATAGGTGGGAGCAGCATTATGTAGCGATTTGAAAGCAAGAACCAGAATTTTAAATTGAGCTTTATATTTTATAGGAAGCCAATGTAGGGACTGACAGAAGGGTGAGGCATGGGAGGTGCGGGCGGACAGGAAGATGAGCCTCGCCGCCACATTCATTATAGACTGTAACGGCGCAAGTTGGGAGCACGTAAGACCATTGAGAAGCGGATTACAGTAGTCAAGGCGAGAAAGGACAGTGGAATGGACCAACACCTTAGTCGCATCTGGCGTTAAGTAGATAAGTGAATACGAGGAGTCAACACTGAGAAAAAATGTATACACATTTCCAGTCTCTGTATTTTCACACACAGGACACCCAAACATTAGTTAGAAACTTACAATTTCATTCATATATTTACACACATAGAAACTGACAATCCATAAGTATTCACCTACATTTAAACATGCACACACACAATAGAAAATTATTTCTGATGTTGGTCCAACATCAGAAATAATTTTCAATTGTGTGTGTGCATGTTTAAATGTAGGTTTGTATTGAATTCAACAACCATTCACAAATGCACATATTGCTATTTCTGATGCATTGGATGAGACATTAATCTTAATCTTTCCACTGGTGGAATTTTAAATACAACATATAAATACAACATACCTAAATATTTTCTATATCTATATATACACATACATACGGTACATCCCTCCCCCCTAACCCCCATTGGGTTATTTCTCAAGTATACAATACATAAAATACATATGCACTAATTATATTTTCAATAGTGTCTATATGTTTGCATTTACTGAGCTTGTACTAATAGGGCGCTATAAGCTCAATTGAGAAGGCTCACTATCTAAATGCCAATAATAATAATAATGATACTAATATGTAAAGTTACAATATAAAACTCTTAACATTACTTTGTTTGAACAGATTTTATATAAAGGAAAATTTATACTGAAATTTCCAACATATGAATTAAATTATCCCTGATACAAATTATCTGCTTTGTTACAATGTTGTTCTCAGAATTAGCAAAAACAAAGTACAATACATACGAGTATTTATTGATAGTTTCTCCACAGAAAGCTCTCCACAGAGATCTTCATCCAACTCAGATGCCAAGGATTGTAAATACTGAATGATGGCATTCACAACTATTTAATCATGATTGAATAGAACACTTGACCCAGGTATTCAGTCATAAGATAATGATTGCCATAAGATGTGTGATTATTATAATAACTTCCTGGTCTATACTCTGCAATTCTTCGAATATTACTTCTTGACGTTTTGTTGTCTTCACGTGCCTGTATATAATTAAAAGTTATATAAAATGTTTTACCCTGACCGGACTCCTAGCTAAACATACAATTGTCATTTTATATTCAGAGGCACAACTAGAAACAGAGTTAATGTGATAGGGTTGAGTGTGGCAGGGTGAAAGGGTGAGAGCATGACAGAGTGATGGAGAATGAGTGTGACAGGATGATTGTGATAGGGTGAATATGGCAGAGCGATGGGAGGCGAGTATTATATGGGTGAGTTATTGTGAGTGTGGCAGGGTGAAGGGGGGTGACAGTGCATGTGGTGAAGTGACAGACACACAAGTGCATACACTGACGCACATGCAGATAAACAGACAAACATACTGACATGTACATACACACCATATAACATACCAGGGGAGGGCTGGCAGCCTTTGGCCTGCGGGGCAAATCCAGTCAAGTGGCCCATTGCACCAAGAAGAGAGTAAAAACACCTTTCTCATGTAATTGAAAGGGGGGGCGGGGGGAGCAGTCACCTAAATAGACACTCAATGACAAGCACAAACACACTTGCTGATTTGGCACACACTAAAAAACACAAACTCACTGACAGGCACACGCACACACTCACTGACAGGCACACAGACACACACAGAAAGACACACTGTTACAGGAATACTGACACACACACACACACACACAGGCATACTGGCTGACATACACACACACAAACTGGCACACACAGAGACATACTTGCACGCACACACACACACACAGACATACTGACACACACATACACCCAAACTTTACACTTTTAAAACCAGTAGACAGTGGCTGAGTAAAGGGACAGGGCTGTAGTGGGGGGACAGGGGCTGTAGTGGAGGGTATAAACTGTAATTGGGGGGTTTAGGAAATGTAGGGGGGGGATAGGGGCTTAAGTAGGTTGATGGCAACAATTTGGGAAAGGGGTTGTGGTGTGGGTGATATGGGTTGGATTTGGGGGAAGAGGAGCTGTAGTGGGGATGTTATGGGGCTGCAGTGGGAGGCATGGGGCTGAGAAAGGGGGCAGGAGCTAATAGGGGGGGAAAAGGAGCAGGGAAAGGGTGGGACAGAGCCTTACTAAGGGACCAGAGCCTGACTAAGGGACAGGGGATGGCTGAGGAGGGGGGCAGGGATTGAGGAGGGGGGGAAGGGGCTGAGGAGGGGGACTGGGGCTGAGTAGGGGGACAGGGGCTGAGGAGGGGACAGGGGCTGAGGAGGGAGGGCAGGGCTGAGGAGGGAGGGCAGGGCTGAGGAGGGGGGAAGAGAGGGGGCAGGGCTGAGGGGGGGCAGGGCTGAGGAGGGGGAAGAGAGGGGGCAGGGCTGAGGAGGGGACACGGGCTGAGGAGGGGACACGGGCTGAGTAGGGGACACGGGCTGAGGAGGGGGGAAGCGAGGGGGCAGGGCTGAGGAGGGGGGGGCAAGGCTGAGGAGGGGACAGGGGCTGAGGAGGGGGGGAGAGAGGGGGCAGGGCTGAGGAGGGGACAGGGGCTGAGGAGGGGGGGCAGGGCTGAGTAGGGGGGAAGAGAGGATGCAGGGCTAAGGAGGGGACAGGCGCTGAGGAGGGGGGAGGTAGGGCTGAGGAGGGGGGAAGAGAGGGGGCAGGGCTGAGGAGGGGACAGGCGCTGAGGAGGGGGGAAGAGAGGGGGTAGGGCTGAGGAGGAGACAGGTGCTGAGGAGGGGGAGGTAGGGCTGAGGAGGGGGGAGGAGAGGGGGCAGGGCTGAGGAGGGGACAGGCGCTGAGGAGGGGGGGCAGGGCTGAGGAAGGGGGAAGAGAGGGGGCAAGGCTGAGGAGGAGACAGGTGCTGAGGAGGGGGGCAGGGCTGAGGAGGGGAATAAAAAAAAACTAAAGTGTATTTCCCCCTCCCTGAGTCTTACCTTAGGCCAGGGAGGGGTGGGCAGCAGCCAGCATACAGCAACAGTCAGTTAAGTCTGGAGCCTGCAGTCAGTGAATTCGGACTCTCCTGATGATGTCAGGAGGAGGGGGCGTGGCTTCCTCTGCTCTTCTCCCAGACTCCCCAGCGGTCCTGGGAGAAGAGCAGTGAAAGTCACGCCCCCTCCTCCTGACATCATCAGGAGAGGCCGGCCGACTCCACTGACTGCAGGCTACAGGAAGAGTGAGGTAAGTTGAAAAATCTGAGTCCTCAGCCAGAGGAAGGGGATTCAGATTTTCCTTTTTTTGCTGGATGTGGGCAGCCCTGGCCCTGGGTTTAGGGCGGCCTGGGGGGCAATTGCCTCCCTGCCCCCCTTCCCAGCCCGCCCCTGTAACATACAGATACATACACAAACACACATGCTGACAGTGGCGGATCCAGGGGGGGCAACGGGGCAATCCCCCCCCCACCCCGAGATTCTCCCCTGCCGGCTAATGCAGGGCTGGCATTGTCCAGGTGCCAGCCCTGCAATGTGCCTGGAGCACGGTCTAGAGTTCACTCCTACCACTGGAACCACCAGGGATTCCCCACCGGACCACCAGGGATCCAGAAATATATACTTTTTTTAATGAATTTATTTTACAGTTTGAATTAGCAAAGATATTGACAAAGAGCTGGATACTCGCTTAGTACTTTGAGAAAAGGCATGGATATTATTACTTTCCTAGATGGAACACTATAGTGTTAGAAATAAGAAAATGTATTCCTCATGCCTATTTAGCCCCCCTTATGTTTGAGTGTTTGAAAGGTGAGTTTTACTTCCCTTTCAACCCTCGCTATGCCAGTCTCTGTCTTGCTACACCACCTCTTTCGCCAAGATCAACAGTGTAGATGATCCCAGACAATTGGAGCCTAGTGCACATGTGGAGCAAAATACCGTACTGTGCCAATCAAATGGTCTATATGAGACCATCTGATTGAATATCTAAGTTTAACTTGTCCATTGTGTCAGTATCACCATGAGTGGCTATTAGGGAGACAGCCAAAAGAGGCATGGTAACCCTGAAATGTAAACATTGTTGCTGCTGCAGAACAGCAATGTTGTCAACTGCAAGGTTAACCCCTTAACGCCCTTACGGCGTTCTATGCCGTCCTGGCTTTAAAGGGCTTTAAAACCGTTGCGGCAACATAGAACGCCGGAATGGCTTAAGCCCCCAGGAGGTGAGATGCAGGGCCGCCATCAGGGGTGACAACCATAACGCAGTGCCTATAAAGTCCATATCAATTTTGAATAAAGATAGAGGTAGGGAGAGTGTGTCAGGTTGCCACTAATTGGTGGTGGGGGGGGGGGGGGGGGGGGTAACCTCTATGTAAACACAAATACAAAAGAGCAACAAAAGGTTAGGTCATGCATACAAAAGTATAGAGCATTCCAGATCTAACTGGTGGTTGGATCTGGAATACTGTATACTTATGTATCCATGACCTAACCTTTTGTTGCTCTTTTTTGTATCCATATAAATTTTGATTTCACATCTTTTTAGTTTTATTGCATTTTCTTTTATGGGAAGTGAATCTTTGCAATATACTGATAGGTAACTATATAAAGTCACCTTATTACTCTAAAAGCATACAAATACACTATTAAACGTTTCCTTGTGAGCATTTATTTAAAAGACAAATCAAAATTAATTTACATTAGATACAATGATTAGAACAGACAATATGAAAATATTTGTCATTTAAAAAATAAATACATTTTTATTTAAAAGACTACTAAAAGTGATCCAGACCACTCCATCTCAACAAAGTGATCACCGTATGGATCAATTTGCCCAGGCTTTTAGCACGCTCATTTACAACCTGAGGCTTCTCCAATTATGTCACCACTGCCTAATGTACCTCCACCTGCCCTAATGCATATCAAACAAGGGAATCGGTCTATCTCTGATTATGCCATAGAATTTCGTACCTTGGCATCTGAGGTAGACTGGACTAACAACGGCTTAATCGCTGCTTTTAAAAAAGGATTATCCAAAGTTATACTTCATGAAATTGCTGCCAAAGACCTACTTAAGGTGTTAAATGACTATTACCTATGTGATGCAGATCGATAATAGACTCAGGACCAGGGAAATTACTAGAAACAGAACTAGACGTTTGACTATGTCACTAGCACCTCGATTCTCCAAACCTGTTGTCCCTGACCTCTCAACGCTGTCTGAACCCGAACCTATGCAGTTAGGGGTTACAGGACTGTCTGAGGCAGAGAAACAGTATAGGAGAAGAGAGGGTCTGTGCGTATATTGTGGCAAGAAAGGGGATATGAGAGATGCTTATCCTATCCGTCCGGAAAACTTCCTCACCTAAGAACCTTAAGGGGACAGCTCTTCAGTGTAATGGATACGTCCTCTAGTAATTCCCGAAGCAGATTTCTGCTTGACATTTCCGCCTTTTGCAATGAAAATAACTTTTCATGCAAAGCCCTGGTTGACTCAGGTGCGGCTGGTAACTTTATTGATTTGTATTTTGTTAAAAAACACACCATACCAGCCAAGGAGAGATCATCACCTCTAGCGGTTGAGGCCAGGGGAGGGCTGGCAGCCTTAGGCCTGGGGGGCAAAACCAGTCAAGTGGCCCATTGCGCCACCAAATCAGTTCACCATCCATGCCCACCTTTTCCTGGTTTTATAACGGATATTGATGTTATGCTAATCAGTAGCTCTTTGCCATACCCGCTCCTTCATGGCTCTGACTTTCAATGTTAACAGAGCACAGGCTGAGAATCTCTGAGCCTGTGCTCTGACTCACTAACTGAGCGCCGGAACCACGAGGGAGAGGATATGATCTGACTGCACCTACTGCTGGTGCGCACCAGTGGACCACCAGCGAATCGTTTAAATTAAATATGCTGGTGTACCCAACTTGTGAGCTGTGTTGGCCGCCGGGTGCCTCTGTTGTCATGGCACCCTGCGTGACCGCACAGCTTGCCCACCCCAACGGCTGGCCCTGCTGACACACACTGACGTTACTACTTAGACATCCCTCAATATTAATACAGACATCAGAGTAAACACCAATAAACTGTGGAAACAGAGCTGATCCCCCAAAATTTATAAAGGTTTGCTTAGAGGATTTATTCAAGATTAAATCATGCCTCCTCCTCTCTCTCCCCCATGCGCTGCTCTGTAGGCTGGGAGGAAGTGAAGAGTAATCACAGTCTCCCAGCACAACGCCACCTGTGGCTGCATGGGGAACAGCTGTTTAATGTAATGCTTGCAGGACGGCTAGCTGCCGCAGAACCTCTTTGTTTCCGTCTCTGCAAAGGGCTCCAGGCACTGCTTGTTGTGAGTGTGAGCCACTGTAAATTAGGGGCAGAGGGCACTTGCACTGCGGTCAAGACGGGTCTGGGCAGAAGGAGAGTGCAGTGCAATCAGTGCACTCCCCTCCTGTGGGCAGGGCCGGCCTTAGGGGTGTGCGAGCTGTGCGGCCGCACAGCCGGCCAGGATTTAAAAAAAAAAAATATATATATATATATATTTTTTAATTTGCAGCGGGGGCGGAGCATACCGTGCGGCGGGGGCGGAGCTAAAAGCGCCGGAAAACTGCTGCAGGGGAAGCAGGAAGGAGTCCCTGCTTCCCCACCAAACAGTCACCAGGAGCTGCACTGCCTCCACAATGAACTCCACAGGTAACTGTGTGATTGTCAGGTGAGTGTGACTCTCTGCCTGTGTGTATTACTGTCTGTGTGTGTGTGTATATGACTGTCTGCCTCTGTGTGTCTGTGTGTATTACTGTCTGTGTGTGTGTGTATATGACTGTCTGCCTCTGTGTGTCTGTGTGTATTACTGTCTGTGTGTGTGTGTATGACTCTCTGCCTGTGTGTATTACTGTCTGTGTGTATGACTGTCTGCCTCTGTGTGTCTGTGTGTATGACTGTCTGCCTGTGTGTGTGTATTACTGTCTGTGTGTGTGTGTGTGTGTGTGACTGTCTGCCTCTGTGTGTCTGTGTATATGACTGTCTGCCTCTGTGTGTCTGTGTGTATGACTGTCTGCCTGTGTGTGTGTATTACTGTCTGTGTGTGTGTGTGTGTATGACTGTCTGCCTGTGTGTGTGTGTATTACTGTCTGTGTGTGTGTATGACTGTCTGCCTCTGTGTGTCTGTGTGTATGACTGTCTGCCTGTGTGTATTACTGCCTCTGTGTGTCTGTGTGTATGACTGTCTGCCTCTGTGTGTCTGTGTGTATGACTGTCTGCCTCTGTGTGTGTATTACTGCCTCTGTGTGTGTGTGTGTATTACTGTCTGTGTGTGTGTGTGTATGACTGTATGCCTCTGTGTGTGTATGACTGTCTGCCTCTGTGTGTCTGTGTGTATGACTGTCTGCCTCTGTGTGTCTGTGTGTATGACTGTCTGCCTGTGTGTGTGTGTTTGTGTGTATTACTGTCTGTGTGTGTGTATGACTGTCTGCCTTTGTGTATCTGTGTGTATGACTGTCTGCGTGTGTCTGTGTGTATGACTGTCTGCGTGTGTGTGTCTGTGTGTATGACTGTCTGCCTCTGTGTGTGTATTACTGCCTCTGTGTGTGTGTGTGTATTACTGTCTGTGTGTGTGTGTGTATGACTGTATGCCTCTGTGTGTGTATGACTGTCTGCCTCTGTGTGTCTGTGTGTATGACTGTCTGCCTCTGTGTGTCTGTGTGTATGACTGTCTGCCTGTGTGTGTGTGTTTGTGTGTATTACTGTCTGTGTGTGTGTATGACTGTCTGCCTTTGTGTATCTGTGTGTATGACTGTCTGCGTGTGTCTGTGTGTATGACTGTCTGCGTGTGTGTGTGTGTGTATGACTGTCTGCCTCTGTGTGTGTCTGTGTGTATGACTGTGTGTGTCTGTGTGTATTACTGTCTGCCTCTGTGTGTGTCTGTGTGTATTACTGTCTGTGTCTTTGTGTATGACTGACTGTCTGCCTGTGTGTGTCTGTGTGTGTGTGAGACTGTCTGCCTTTGTGTGTCTGTGTATGACTGTCTGCCTGTGTGTGTGTGTGGATGTCTTCCTGTGTGTGTGTATGGCCGTCTGACTCTGTGTGTGTGTGTGTGTCACATACAACCAATACACGCATATCACACACTGTTAATACACCCATTACAAATATCACACATAGCATACATATCACACACAGTCATCACACCTACTATCACATACACAGACAACACAAACATTACAGCATACATGGATGACGGGGGGGAGGGGGGGCGATGTGAATATTTTTCGCACAGGGCGTCTAAATGCCTAAGGCCGGCCCTGCCTGTGGGTCACCAGTACACTGGTGCACCTGCCCAGGATCAGAGCCGGTGCAAGGATTTTTGCCGCCCTAGACAAAATATAAATTTGCCGCCCCCCCATGTGACATCACAATGCCCCACCCATATGATCTGCCATATGAACTAACACCAGTGCTGCACACAGTGTGTGTTTACATTAAAAGGCCTGCAGGGACCAGCTATAGACACCAGAACCACTTCATTAAGCTATAGTGTCCCTTTAATGTGAGGTATATTATAGATTAGTGTCACTAATAATATACTAGATTGCCTACTTACAATTAGATGAGGATGATGATGGGCTGTAGTTTGGCTCCACTGGTCTGGTGTAGAACAGGATCTCTGGAGGCTGTTTGCAACTGTGGTCACAAAATTCAATGTTCTGGGAGAATTGGAAGCAGCTCCATTTTTTGGGGGCCTCTTACACAGTTCAAGGTCTGGGCCCCAGTGCCTGACGGTGAGTATGCCCATAAGGCCCTCTCATAAGTCCACTTATATGTTCCACCCAGTTCGCTCACATGGAGTGGAGTGTATAGGGGATGTGTTATGTGTTATTGTAGAGGATCTAATATGTGTGCTTATGGTATGTAGTGTATAGGGATACCAGTTTGTGCAGGTGATGCAGTGTGTATTTGTGTATAAGGGACGTATTATGTGTTTCTGGTTGTGTGTAAGGGATGCATTGTGTGAATCTGTGTTTGTATGCATAAGGGATGCAAGGTGTGTGTTTGTATGTGTGTGCATTGAGTGTAAGAGATGCATTGTGTTTCTGTGTGTATGTAAGAAAAACAGTGTGTGTGTTTGCATGTGTGTGTAAGGGTTTGCATTGTATGTTTCTGTGTATGTGTGCAAATGATGCATTGTCTTTGTGTGTAAGGGTTGCATTGTGTGTGTGTGTGTGTGTGTAATGGATGCATTGTGTGTTTCTCTGTGTGTAAGGGAAGCATGTTGTGTTTCTGTGTATGTATAGGGATGCATTGTGTGTTTCTGTGTATGTATAGGGATGCATTGTGTGTGTGTGTGCGTAGTGTGAAAGAGCTCCCTGTCTTGCCCCCTGTCCTATAGAGCTGTCCCTTCTGTCCCTTAGAGCTCTCCCCTGCCCCTTAGTGGTCTCTCCTCTCCCCCACCCTCCCCTAGCGGTCTCTTCTCACACTCACCCACCCTCCCTGTGCTCTTCTCATCCCCCCTCCACCCTCCCTGTGTTCTTCTCACTCCTCCCTCTGTGTGTTCTCCTCACCCCCCCCTCCTCCCTGTGTTCTTCTTACTTCCCCCCTTGTTCTTCTTACTCCCCCCTTGTTCTTCTTACCCCCTTCTTCTTATTACTCCCCCCTTCTTCTTACTCCCCCCTTCTCCTTCTTCTTACTCCCCCCTTCTTCTTCTTCTTACTCCCCCTTCTTCTTCTTAACCCTCCTACTTCTTCTTACTCCCCCTTCTTCTTCTTATCCCTTCTTCTTCTTAACCCCTTCTTCTTCTTACCCCCTTCTTCTTCTTACCCCCTTCGTCTTCTTACCCCCCTTATTCTTCTTACTCCCCCCTCTTCTTCTTACTCCCCCTTCTTCTTCTTACCCCCTCTTCTTCTTACCCCCTTCTTCTAATTACTTCCCACTCTTGTTCTTCTTACTCCCCACTCTTTTTCTTACTCCCCCTTCTTCTTCTTACCCCCCTCTTTTTCTTATCTCCCCTCCTTCTTACTTCCCCCTTCTTCTTACTCCCCCCTTCTTCTTCTTACCCCTTCTTCGTCTTACCCCTTCTTCGTCTTACTCTCCACTCTTCTTCTTCTTACTCCCCCCTCTTTTTCTTACTCCCTCCTCTTCTTCTTCTTACTCCCCCTCTTTTTCTTACTCCCTCCTCTTCTTCTTCTTACTCCCCCTCTTTTTCTTACTCCCTCCTCTTCTTCTTACTCCCTCCTCTTCTTCTTCTTACTCCCCCCTCTTTTTCTTACTCCCCCTTCTTCTTCTTACCCCCCTCTTTTTCTTATCTCCCCTCCTTCTTACTCCCCCCTCCCCCTCTTCTTACTCCCCTCCCCTCTTCTTCCCCCCTCTTTTTCTTTTCTCCCCTCCTTCTTACACTCCCCCCTCCCCTCTTTTTACTCCCCACTCCTCTTACTCCGCCCCTCCCCTTACTCCCCCCTCCCCTCTTACTCCCCCCTCTTATTATCCCCCCTCCCCTCTTCTTACTCCCCCCTTCTTCTTACTCTCCCCCTCGCCTCTTCTTACTCCCCCCTCTTCTTACTCCCCCTCCCCTCTTACTCCCCTCCTCTTCTTCTTACTCCCTCCTCTTCTTCTTCTTACTCCCCCATCTTTTTCTTATCTCCCCTCCTTCTTACTCCCCCCTCCCCCTCTTCTTACTCCCCTCCCCTCTTCTTCCCCCCTCTTTTTCTTTTCTCCCCTCCTTCTTACACTCCCCCCTCCCCTCTTTTTACTCCCCCCTCCTCTTACTCCGCCCCTCCCCTTACTCCCCCCTCCCCTCTTACTCCCCCCCCTTATTATCCCCCCTCCCCTCTTCTTACTCCCCCCTTCTTCTTACTCTCCCCCTCGCCTCTTCTTACTCCCCCCTCTTCTTACTCCCCCCTCCCCTCTTACTCCCCCCTCTTCTTACTCCCCTCTCCCCTCTTACTCCCCGCTCCCCTCTTCCTACTCCCCCTTCCCTCTTCTTACTCTCCCCCCTCCCCTCCTCTTACTCCCCCCCTCCCCTCCTCTTACTCCCCCCTCCCCTCTTCTTACTCTCCCCCCCTCCCCTCTTCTTACTCTCCCCCCTCCCCTCTTCTTATTCCCCCCTCCCCTCTTCTTACTCTCCCCCCCTCCCCTCTTCTTATTCCCCCCTCCCCTCTTCTTACTCCCCCCTCCCCTCTTCTTACTCCCCCCCCTCTTCTTACTCCCCCCTCCCCTCTTCTTACTCCCCCTCCCCTCTTCTTACTCCCCCCTCTTCTTACTCTCCCCCCTCCCCTCCCCTCTTCTTACTCTCCCCCCTCCCCTCTTCTTACTCTCCCCCCTCCCCTCTTCTTACTCCCCCCTCCCCTCTTCTAACTCCCCCCTCCCCTCTTCTTACTCCCCCCCTGCCCTCTTCTTACCCCCCCTCCCCTCTTCTTACTTCCACCCCCCCTCCCCTCTTCTTACTTCCACCTCCCCTCCCCTCTTCTTACTTCCACCCCCCCTCCCCTCTTCTTACTTCCCCCCCTCCCCTCTTCTTACTTCCCCCCCTCCCTCCCCTCTTCTTACTTCCCCACTCCCCTCTTCTTCTTACCCCCTCCCCTGTAGCGTGGCCGAGCTGCTCTCCGGTCCCGGCCGGAGTGATGGGAAAGTGCACGCTCAGTGTGCACTTCCTGTCAGTCCGGCCGGTTACAGGAAACAGAAACTCCGCGCGGAACAGGAGTTTCTGTTTCCTGTAACCGGCCGGACTGAAAGGAAGGTGCACACTGAGCGTGCACCTTCCCATCACTCCGGCCGGGACCGGAGAGCAGCTCGGCCACGCTACAGGGGAGGGGAGGGGAGAATCTGTTCTGCAGCCGCCTGAGCGCTCTTTACAGAGCGCTCAGGCGGCTGCAGCATTTAAAGGGCCGGCCCGCCGCGGCCGGTCTTAATGGGATTTAGGGCGGCCTGGGGGGCAATTGCCTCCCTGCCCCCCGGCCCAGCCCACCCCTGGTTGAGGCTATTGATGGGTGACCTCTGGGGTGATGAGGGGTGGTGTAGGAATAATTATTTATTACAAGGAGGGAGCTGGATTTTCAAATCGCAGGGAAAATGTAAGATTCAGAAATTTTAAAGAAACAGCCAAACAAGAAGATTTGAGGCAAATATTGAATGATTATTTCAAATCCCTGGGTCTCACTTTTAATGGCAACGATGAGAAAATTGACAGATGCCATAGGTTAAATAAAACACTTAACATTGCACCATAAATACCTAGAGAGATTATCATCTGTTTCCATTCCTATGAATTCAAGGAAAAAGTTTTGAAAGCCTACAGAGAAAAAAACCCATAAAAGACAGCGATAAGAAAATGATTAATTGTTGGGCTAAAGAGTTTTTATTTTTGTTTTTTGTAGTAAGTAATGCAAATTTAAATTTAGACTTAATAAGCCGCACTCCTTTGCAAATATTGTTTCACTATATTGATACATATTGATAGCTAACACAATTTAATTTCACAAATTACACAAATGTGACAAAATCTCTAATATTTATTAGAAGTTATTAAAGTATAACAGTATCATGATAAATAACACAAGATTAAGTAATTGGGTAATGAAATGGGCAAGTAATAAAGAAGGAATAAATAGTATAGATTAATAATATTCACTATTTGTATAAATGTTTTCACCAGATTTGTTATTAATTCCTTATGGAAATATGGAAATATAAAAAATAACTAAAAATTATTTTTTTTGTAACATATGAAAAATAGAATGGTGTAAGTAACGTAAATTGAAATTTAGGTTTAATAACCCATAATTTTTTTGTAAATATATGCTGCACTATAACGTCAATAGTTAAAATAACTTAATTTTACGAATTACATAAGTGTGATAACATTTCCAAGAGAATATTTATTAGAGGTCATTAAAGTATAACAGTATCACGATAAATAACACAAGATAATGAAAATGGACAAAGAGATGGGCAAGTAATTAAGGTATAAATCGTATAGATTATTATACTCACCATTCATATAAATATTTTCACCAAATTGGGGTTATTAATTCCTTATGGAAATATTGAAATATAAAAGATAATTACATTTTTTTTATTGCATCTTCCTCTAGAGTTTATAATCTTTGGTCTTAAACTAATGTCAAAGGGGGGCAGGGCCTGACCACTGAGCCGAGATGATGCAGAAAAGACATGCTTCTGCTCCTACGGACATATCTCCTGGCTTATGTGCCTACACAGTACCTCAATCTCCTCACACAAGCACCTAACGGAAAGGCGAAACCGGGGCCTACCTGCAGATATCAAATATGTGGTACAACAGGCAGGAACCACTGAAGCAAGCCTCACAGCCCACCAGCATGGTCGGCGCAGGGGAGATGGCCTCTCCCCTGTCGCCTTCAATGGCTAAAAGCTTGATTGTGGGCTCTCCTCCCCCCTATGGACTGGTGGCAGTCCTCCTGGTCCTAGGAAGGCCTGTGGCAGCAACGCTTGAGGAGGCTAGCTAACACCAAAATGGCAGAGATCAAACCCGGGCCATCAGATAACACACAGGAGCCAGACATCCTGGCATGGCTAGACTCTGCATTTGAGGCCTTCTAGAAGAAACTCGACGACCGATTATCACACCCGTTTAGGTCGCAAACTCACCTTTGGCGCCACCCTACCACTCCTGTCCAAGTTTTGTGATGATCAGTCCAAGATTAATAAATCATAATTTAAAAACTAAAGAGAGGAATAGGAAAGGAATGAAAATTACAATCCTAGATATTGATGCTTAAAATAATAATTAATGTACAAGGCTTGAAAACCCAGAGGAAAAGACAAATGATATAGGATTCCTTTATCAGAGAAAAAGTCCAGATTGGTTTAATCCAAGAGACACATTGGAAATGTTTCGAACCTCAGAAATGCGGGGGAAATAAGTTCAAACCTATTTATCAGGAATCCCTAGAAAATAATAAACGCGAGGTTCGATCGTTTTTTTAATTTAAAATTAGAGGTATTGTTTCAGGATTCTGACTCATCAGGTAGATTTTTAGTACTGGTTTGTAAGATAGAAGAAAAAAATGTACACTCTTGTAAATGTCTACTTACCTAATGTAAATCTAATGTCAACATTCTCAAAAATTATGAACAGAGTAGAAACAAATACCAAAAGGCGTATTAATAATTGCTGGTGATTTTAAATTGTGTTTTTGATTTAACAATAGATAAAAAAAAAATCTCACTCTCAGCTTAAATCAGACAAGCAATTTTAAGAAATGAAATAAAAATAATGAATTGACCAGGAGGGAATAATCCCTCTTTGAAAAATATAAAGGTAGAGGCTATGGTCTGGAAGAGGTGTGTATCCACTAAGCAACTGGTAAAAACAGCCCACACCCAGTGACATCATACCATTTGTTTTCTTCCTGGAGCATGCCCTGCGAAGAGTGCTGGATCAGGCCGTAGATGAGCGTGAAGAGGAAGAGTTGTGGTCACCATCACCACCAGAAACAGCCTTATCAGCATCGCTTGCTGGACCTGCGGCAACGCTGGAAGAGGATTGTGAGGAAGAGGAGTCAGAGGAGGAATGTGGCTTTGAGGAGTTGGAGGAAGATCAACCACAACAGGCATCCTAGGGTGCTCATTGTCACCTATCTGGTACCCGTGGTGTTGTACGTGGCTGGGGGGAAGAACATACCTACAGTGAGATCACTGAGGACGAGGAACGGGACATGAGTACCTCGGCATCCAACCTTGTGCAAATGGGGTCTTTCATGCTGTGGTGCCTGTTGAGGGACCCTCGTATAAAAAGGCTGAAGGAGAACGACCTGTACTGGGTGTCCACGCTACTAGACTAGATAAGCAGAAAGTGCCTGAAATGTTACTGAATTACCGCAAGTGGGAAAGGATGCAGCAGTTCCAAAATAAATTTAAAAGTATGCTTTACACAGCGTATAAGGGTGATGTCACAGCACAACGGGAATCTAACAGGAGAAGAGGTGAAAGTAATCCTCCTCCTCCCACGACCACGCCGGCAACGACAGAATGCTTTACAGACGTGTTGTTGATTGAGGACATGCAGAGCGTTTTAAGTCCTACGCATCACCACAGCCCTTTGGGGTCCACCCTCAGAGAACGACTCAACCGACAGGTAGCAGACTACCTCATCTTAACTGCAGATATTGACACTCTGAGGAGCGATGAACCCCTTGACTACTGGCTGTGCAGGCTTGACCTGTGGCCTGAGCTATCCCAATTTGCGATAGAACTTCTGGCCTGCCCCGCTTCAAGTGTCCTGTCAGAAAGGACCTTCAGTGCAGCAGGAGGTATTGTCACTGAGAAGAGAAGTCACCTAGGTCAAAAAAGTCTAGATTACCTCACCTTTATTAAGATGAATGAGGGATGGATCCCGAAGGGACTGACAGTGGGCGATACATTCGAGTAAAAAAGGCCTGATGAGGGGGACATAACAGGGATTAAACTGATAAGAATAGTACTACTTAACACACCACTCCTATCTGGTGGCACATTAGATTGCACGCGCAGTGCCCCAAATTTGAAGTAGGAGGACCGACCAAGCATCTTTTTCCATCTCCCGGTCCCTAAAATTGATGCCATATACACGTCCCCTGATAGGGGACGTAACAGGGATTAAACTGATAAGAATAGTACTACTTAACACACCACTCCTATCTGGTGGCACATTCGATTGCACGCGCAGTGCCCCAAATTTGAAGTAGGAGGACCGACCAAGCATCTTTTTCCATCTCCCGGTTCCTAAAATCGATGCCATATACACGTCCCCTGATAGGGGACGTAACAGGGATTAAACTGATAGGAATAGTACTACTTAACACACCTTATAATAATGCAGAGAGAGGCAATGCAGAGAGAGGAGTCTGAAGAAGAGGAGTCAGAGGAGGAAGGTGGCTTTGAGGAGGTGGAAGACCAAACACAGCAGGCGTCCCAGGGGGCTTGTTGTCATCTTTCGGGGACCCTTGGTGTTGTACGTGGCTGGGTGGAGGAAGAGATCTTCAATGACATCGGTGAGGACAAGGAACGGGACATGGCTAGCTTGGTATCCAACCTTGTGCAAATGGGGAGTTTGCGGTTGTGCAAATGGACTGTTTGCGGTTGTTTGTTTATTCCAAACAATTTAGGAATGTTAGGTGATTTATGCTCTTTATGGATTAAAACCAGACTCTGCATCAACTATGTAATTTTCCATGGGAGTTTTGCCATGGATCCCCCTCCGGCATGCCACAGTCCAGGTGTTAGTCCCCTTGAAACAACTTTTCCATCACTATTGTGGCCAGAAAGAGTCCCTGTGGGTTTTAAAATTCGCTTGCCTATTGAAGTCTATGGCGGTTCGCCCGGTTCGCCCGTTTGCGAACATTTGCGGAAATTTGCGTTCACCAGCGAACTATTCGGGACATCTCTACTTATAACTCAATTTCAAGACATGCAGAAACCATGTCATGCTGCCAAAGTGAGTAATAGGAGTAACGAAACCTGCTTTAGAGTGCCTTTACTACTGAACCAGATCCTAACACCTGCATTTCAAGTGGTTGTGAAGGGTACTCCATGTTTCTACAGGAGGAGCCAGTATATAGCTTGTGACAGACCGCTGGTCACCTATGACTTTACACACGGCTCCCAGCCACTATCTTCTCCCGAAAGGACTGTGATCACACACTTATTTACCCTCCAGACTGTGCCTCCCTGCCAAGCACCCTATTCAGTAGCTCAGGAGACCTCAGCCCTGCGGGGAACTCGCAAAAGCACAGCGCCAGATTGGATTGCGGGATTGCAGCAGTCCAATCAAACGTCATCTACTTTGCTCTGGGTTCTTCTAGGACCATCAAACAGGGTGCTATGTGGAAGGGGAGAGAGGAGATGGTTAGGCATTGACCGACACCAGACTTTGAGGGAGTTTCATGTAGAGACTTTGCACGCAGCCATCGAAAGTGATCTGGACTTTCCACCCAGCGCCATGAAACTCTACATCAGATCACAGGAATCCTCGCAGCCCAGTCAAAATGTATAATCCAGACACTATTTAGGCTGAACACCTATCTAGGGGAGAGCTATCTGCTTGGGGATGTGGGCATGGGAACTTATGTTTTCAAGGGTATAAATATTGTTTGATGATACACTTGATGTAGAATTATTAAAAAATCTTATTGTATTTATATTGAATTGCTGCTCTAACTCTGTATTAACCTGATACTGTGACAAATCCTCCATTTTGTCCTCATAACCTGACTTCTTCATATGAAAACTACATTACATGACAGTATTTCTCAGCACATCTAATACAATAGACAAGGACTGTATTCTCCATAAGGATATGACTAACCCAGGAACTGTTGAATTTCCCCTAACTCGCAACATAATATAATTTAAAGGCCATGAGAACACAGTAGTAATGAAATGTTCTATTCATAAGAGACCTTGCACCTAACCACGAGATTTGACATCACCGACCGAGTAAAATGACGCTCAAGACCCCTTGTCCCCCACCCGTGTCCGAAAAAGTACCACCTCTTGGTGGGTGGACACGGAACTAACCACTTAGCTTTTGATCCAATTAATTATATTGATAGGTGGACACTAACCCAGACACTTAACAATTAATCCAATTAATGATGTTTATTCACTGATATCTTGATAATCAATGATGACGAAAATGTCTCTTAAAAGGGCCTGCGCGCCCGCTGATTCTGCACTTGCCAATAAATTTCCTCGAAGTTATTTTAACCTGAACTCCGTGTGTCAGACTGAATTACTTCAGCGTATATACGCAATCCAATTCTCTTTAATTTGGACAGGAACAGATAGACACTTAAACATTTTGGTTTACTGAAAAAGTACCATAACAACTTTGGCGCCCGAACAGGGACTCCGGGCTATGTCTGGCCGGTGAGCCGTCCTAAGGAAGACAAGGGTGGACGGAGGAATCCAGGGGGAAGGAAGGGAGATTGATCACCTCCAGATACACGGTAGAGACTACTGCAGAGCCACCGGTATGTTCCGGCCCCTTTGATTGACCCGTCCACGTGTCTGTGACTGCTTCCCGGGAGGACATCAAAGACAGGTAATATCTTGCCCGGAGTCTTATTACCCATTTGTTACCTGCATTTAGTCTATCTGTTGCCTGGGTGTGTCTAGTTTGGTTGCCCGGGCTGAATGTTTATTTGTTTCCCCTTTTTGGGATAAAGGGGAGGGTGGACCCGGGGGATTTGCCTGGAGTCCTGTTGCCTGTTTTACTCCTTTTAGGAGCCACGTGTTTGTGGCTGTAGGGAAAAAGGGGGGTTGACCTGTGGATGTGTTCCTGGGGGTCTTCTTTGCCTGTTTACTTCTTTTAGGAGCCTCGTGGCTGTGGCTGTAAGGAAAAAGAAGTTTGTGGAATTGTGGGATCTGTGTAGAATCATAGTTTCCTGTGATCCAATTTTGTGTCACTTTGATAGCCTAGCTAGCTTCACTGTGTGCTTTCGGACCATCCAGCTCTAGTTGAGTTGGGGACGTCCTGACCCGGACCCTTCGGCTCTAGTTGAGTTGAAGGTCCACTGATTATTTTAACTGTGGTAGGAGACTTAGCCTTGTGGCAGGGGACTCAGTTTCCTGGGGGGATTCAGGCAGGCATTGCTTGTTTTCCGCATCACGTGGTAGTGAGACTTATAGAGTGGGTTTTATAAGGGCACTACGGGAGTGAGGGTGGCGTGGCCACTTTAAGTGGACTGCTGTAACGAGGGAGGCTAGAAAGGATTTCGGACCGGTGTTAGCTGTTATCCTTGGCCGCTGGTAGTGAGACTTGAGGAAGTCATTCTCCGAGCGGGGACACTACGAGGTTGAGAAAGGTGACTTTGGAGTAAGCACATGTAGAAGGAAAGGGATTACTGTTGATTTCATTTGAACTGTGATGCATGCACTGTATTTCAACTGTACTGTTGTCTTGTTTGTTTAATGTGGAGTCATTTAAACTCCTGTATCTGTCTCTAAGGATTTTCCTTCCCTTCTCTTTACCTTTTCTACACTTCCTGTACTATTGTACTATCCACTCCCATTCCTCTTAATAGAGAAGTGATTGGTCACACACTTCTCACCTCGCTCCAATCCGTGTCTACCACCCCGGGTAGGCGGATTCAGTGACTAGTCTACGTTTTGGGAAGACGCACTTGAGAAAGACCCACGATTCCCAGGTGGCAGTCGAGCATTGTAGACGTTCCGGTTCAATTTTCCTTATCTTTCCCTATATCTGGGACGCTGGTGTAGGGGAGAAGGGATCATGGGGCAGGATTTAAGTAAGCCCAGTAAGGGCTGGTTAGCATGTGATTTAGTTGATGACAGAGAGGGTGAGGAGATGGTTAAAGGTGTTGAAAAGATTGCAAAAGTTTGTAAAATAGCTGTGCCGACATGTGGTAGATTACAACCAGAAAGTTGGCGTAGATTGTTGATGGAAAAGAAAGGCAAGCTTGCAAATTATAATTTATTAAAAACAGCTGAAGCATGGTACAGAGTAGCAAAGGCTATTCAGCAAGAAGGTTGGGTTGAAGAAGAAATAATTCACAAGGGTGTGAAATTGTTTGTGTACCATAATAATTGTGTTGCTGGGGCTCTTCCTCAGCCAGCGCCCCAAAATGGCGCCCGGGGGATGTCTATCCCAAAGATCCAGTCAGTAATGGGAGATTGCCAGCTGATTAATCCTCCCAATCCCCATCCCGTCACCTCTCCCGTTTGCCCGGTCCTAAATTCTGATGGATCCTACTTTTCCCCTTCTCCCTCCCTAACATTCCCATCATCCTCATCCATCCCCAAGCCACCTTCTGAGTCTAATGCTAACATCTCATCTGCCATTCCTTCCTCACACTTTGTCTCCGTAGATAATCCTACCCTCCCATCTGCATCTGCCCAGTTCACTAACCCCTCCTCTCCTGCCACTGTCAATCTTGCTGATCCCACTCCGGCTCCTCCTCCTTCAGGCACCTTTACTGACTCTTCCCCACCCTCTTCCTCACCCGCCCCGACCACAGCCCAGTTTCCCACCCCCTTTGCTAATCCCTCCCCAACCTCACTGCCCACTCCAGGTTCCGCCCCAACTCCCACCCAAATGGCCTGGCCATACCCCTTCCCATACCCCTATCCTCACTGGCCATACCCCTTTCCCCAAGCCACTCCCCAGGTTCCGGTCATGCCCAGTCCGGTTCAGTCTGCCCCGGATGTGCCCACATCCAACATGGCCGCCACGTCTTCCCTTAACCCCAATGCAACTTCCTTCCCCGCCTCCAATATGGCGGCCCCCAGCCATTCAGCACCCCTGATGCCGGTGCTTCCCGGTGATTACCGGTCCCAAGGTTATGACCCAATGGCAACTCCCGCCTCCGGAGCTCCCTCCTATCCCCCGGCCCTGTCTCCTCAGGTGATCCCCTCACGCAGAAGGTCCCAGATAATAGAGCTAGATGAGGAAGAGGATGACAGGCTGTCCCAGGGTTCACTGGAGGCTGCGAGAGCCCACCGTTCTATTGAAGATCCCTTCGGCCATCAGGGTCGGGGAGAACAGGCCCCTCCTAAATATGTCGCTTTTAACCCCACACAAGCTAGTGCTTTAATGAAATCTCTCCCTGACCCAGAGAAACAGCCTATGCCTTTTTACCGAGGGATAGTTCAGATACAAAAGACTTATTCCGCCGCCTGGCGTGACCTACTGAGCATTTGTGCTATTAAAGCAGGGGATGCATATTGGCCCAGCATGGCCCGCCACCTCAGTACAGATCTGCTTACAAGTGATGTTGATTATCCCTCCGGAGTAACCTTTTGCAATCAATTGAGAGATTGGGCTAAGGATAAACTTGCAGATCAAGCTGCTGGCCTTACTGATGTTGTGCAAGACAAAGGAGAATCAGTGGAAAGGTTTCATGCAAGATTATATCAAATGTTTACAGATTTGGGATTTGATCTCACTGACAAAATTCATTCACAAATGCTATCAGGTGCGTTTGTCCAAGGTGTTAAAGATTCCATACGCAAGGGAATCATTGCTGCACGCCCTGAATACAAGGTTGTTCCCCTAGATACGTTACTCCTAGTTGCTAGAGGTTTGGAATCCGCCCAAACCCCCAGAAGACCCAATTCAGCTCCTCTCATGGTGGCCCGTGCCACCCCCATCGCCCCTGGCACCAAGGGTGTCAAGTTAGAGGACGTAACATGTTTTAATTGTGGGGCTAAGGGACACTACAGAAGTGACTGTCCAGAACCCAAAAGGGAACCGGGGGAGCCCAAAAAGTTTCCTACAGGGGAGCCCAAAAAGTTTCCCAAGCCTGCCCCGGCCCCTAAGACCATGAAAACGGTTCCAATTGTTGAGGAACCAGATGATGATTAGGAAATTGGCAAACCTGTGTCATTAACCCCTGTCATGGCAGTGTTTACAGGGGATAAGGGAGGGGGGCCACTTGCCACAGTAACTTTACCCATTGAAGGCCAACCTACCACATTTCTTATTGACACAGGCGCAGCCCGAAGTGTTCTCAGAGAACAAGACCTGCCAGACCCATCTTTCTTGTCAAGTATTGATGTCTCCTGTGTTGGAGTGGATGGCCAACCGAGACACAGTCCTCTAACAACCCCTCTGCGGGTTGGCACAAGCTTACTTGCTCGTTTTGTAGTTTCCTCCACATGCCCAATTAACCTGTTAGGCGCTGATGTCCTTTCACGTCTGCAGGCGTCTATAACCTTCACTCCAGATGGACAGGTAGAAATGTCTACACCTCTATCTGTTTCTGACACTTCAGCCCTGTGCTCCATACCTTTGATGCTGCAATTAGATATATCCAATGAGCAAGCAGCAGAACCTAGGTCCAATTTCCCAGATGAGTTAAAAACTCAGGTGCCTGCTAAGTTATGGTCCTCAGGCCCAGAGGATATAGGTCATCTAAATGTCCCACCTGTGGTGGTTAAGCTTATCCCAGGAGCTAAGTTACCAAGGAAACCACAATATCCTCTAAAACCAGCACAGGCTGCAGCCATTTCTATTCACATCAAAGCGCTCCTGGAAAAGGGTGCTTTAGTGGAGTGTAAATCAGAATGTAATACTCCATTATTTCCTGTGAAGAAGAAGACTCTAAAAGGTGAGCCAGTAAAGTACAGGATGGTTCAGGATCTCCGTGCAGTCAATGAAGCCACTGTCCTGGACACCCCTCTTGTACCAAACCCCCATACCCTGCTCTCTGGCGTCCCACCTTCTGCAAAGTATTTCACAGTCATTGATCTAGCTAATGCCTTTTTCAGTGTTCCACTAGATCCATCCTGTCAATACCTGTTCGCTTTCACCCATGAAATGCAACAATATACATGGACTGTCATGCCCCAAGGGGCACAAAATTCTCCAAGTCAATTTGCCAAAGCCATGTGTACTATTCTTGACCCATGGCAAGCTGAACACCCAGAAGTTGTTTTACTCCAGTATGTGGATGATTTGTTGCTCTGTGGAGATGATATACCCACTACTGAAAAATGTTCAATCAGTCTGCTTTGCTATTTGGCAGAACAAGGATGTAAAGCTTCGCTTCTCAAGCTGCAATTCTGTCAACCCTCTGTGATTTTCCTTGGACATTGCTTATCTCAAGGTACCAGACATCTCACTCGGGACCGAGTCAGAACAATTCTGGACATTCAACCCCCAAGGACTTCAAAATCTCTTCATGCCTTCTTAGGCCTCATTTCCTACTGCAGAGCATGGATCCCAGAGGCCTCTCTGCTTATGCAACCTCTCTACGATGCACTCAAGTCAGATCCATTCGGCCTGACCAACGAAGCTCTGGACAATTTCAAATCTCTTAAGCGTGCCATTGCTTCTGCTCCTGCCTTGGGCCTACCTGACTACTCCAAACCTTTCAAATTATTTGTCTCTGAAAGACAAGGCCACGCGACAGGAGTTCTCACCCAAACTAATGACTTAAGAGGCCGCCAGAGGCCTATTGGATATTTCTCATGTCAACTGGACATTGTGGCCAGAGGGACTCCTTCCTGTCTCAGGGCTGTTTTTGCTGCAAGAGAGCTCATAGAAAGAACCTCAGACCTGGTCCTTGGCCACCCCCTGGTTGTTTTGGCCCCTCATGACATTTCTGCCATCATCAACCAAGTCCAGCTCAAGCACGTGTCTCCAGCCAGACACCTACGCCTCCAGTGCCATCTTCTTCTACCTGACAACATTTCCATCCAAAGATGTCAAGTCCTTAACCCATCCACTCTTCTTCCACTCCCTGAGGGGGGTATCTATTATGGATTTATCACAGATGAAACCTACATTTACCTGCTTTGTGGATGTATCAAGAAAGTCATGCATCCACATTTGACATTTTATGAAGATGAAAAGCCTCTCTGTGAAGGCCCAGATCACGCCTTCTGTACCATGTGGTACAAACCAGACATTACTCCCGAGCCTTGCTATGAAGATGAGCTCTACCATTGGACTGATGTTAAGCTCACTGCTCAAGATTTCTATTGTGACTCTGAAGGCAATAGCATGGTCTTGGTCCAACTACCTCAACAACTTAACTACCTTTACCGCCATTGGGATACTGCTATCCCACATATTCCTGTTACCAAATTGAAGACAAAGTCATGGAATGATCTTGGGCCCATGGCAAAGTTATGGGCCACCATGGATGAAGAACAGCTACAGGAAAATGGTATTGTCAAATACCCAACAACTGACCTTCTGGAAGCATGGCCACGCCACTTCCTAGAAAAAGAATTTAAAGACCTAGTTATAACAAATGACTATGACCCAGAAACTCCTCATGACTGTTTCGAACAGATGAAAATGGAAACAGTACACTTACCAACTGTGCATGAGAATCCATTACCGGATCCGGATTTTACTCTGTTTGTGGACGGTTCGAGGTATGCTGATGAAGAAGGAAAATACCATACAGGATATGCCGTAACCACAACAGGGGAAGTTCTCAAGTCATCACCTCTACCGCCAGCAATGTCTGCGCAAGAAGCTGAATTGCAAGCCCTGACTTCAGCATGCAAGATTTCCAAGGGAAAGCGTGCCAACATCTATACAGATTCAAGATATGCTCTGGGTGTGGCACATGACTTCGGCCTCATTTGGAAGACAAGAGGATTTCTTACCACTGCCGGTACACCAGTCAAACACAGCTCTGCAATCAAGGAACTAATGGATGCCCTCCTACTCCCTGAAGAAGTGGCCGTTTTGAAAGTAAAGGCACATGGGAAATTGGATTCAGATGAAGCAAAGGGCAACCATTTGGCTGATCAGGCTGCTAAGCAAGCAGCCAGAGATTTGCAGGAAGTGGATGAAGAAGTGTCCGGTCAAGAAGAAGAAGTTCCTATCTTTACCTTACAAACTCTTCCTACTGACCTAAGAATTCTACGAGAACAACAAGCTATGATTACCCCTGAAGAAATCCAGAAATGGAAGAAGAAAGGAGCTGTCCAAAAGGACGGAATTTACTACAACAATTCTAAATTTTGCCTTCCAAGAAACTTATACCCAGCAGTTGTCCAATGGGCCCATGGGCCTGCACATCTGTCAAAAGACCTAATGGCCGCCCTCATTCAAAAATATTATGAAGCACCTGGAATCACAACCCTGATCAACAGCTTCTGCAGGGCCTGTGTCATTTGTGCAAAATGTAATCCAGGAAGACCAATCAAGGTGCCTGCAAAGCACCTAGCAAAACCCATGTACCCATTCCAGAGAATTCAAATTGATCATATCCAAATGCCCAAGAGTGGGTCTCATGAATATGCACTAGTAATGGTGGATATGTTCTCAGGCTGGCCAGAAGCCTACCCTGTAGCCAATATCACTGCAAAAACAACCGCAAGACGCCTACTTACAGACATTGTATGTAGATTTGGACTTCCAGAAGTCATTGAAAGTGATCAAGGCCCAGCCTTTACAGCAACAGTGACTAAAGAAATTTGGACTGCTCTGGGAGTGACCCTAGCCTTCCACACCCCTTACCACCCACAAAGTAGTGGTAAAGTAGAGCGCATGAATGGCACTCTAAAAGCCAGAATGTTAAAAATGTCACAAGAAACAAAAATGCCCTGGCCAGAAAGTCTGTCAATAGCTTTGTTCAGCGTTAGGCACACACCTAGAGGGAAACACTCGTTATCCCCATATGAAATTCTATTTGGGACAGCACCCAGGCTAGGTTGTTATTATCCACAGCAGTTACAGCTTCAATCAGATGTTTTAGTAGACTATGTAACTGAACTTGCAAGTGCCTTGAACAAAATACATGCCCAAGTTTTCTCTTCAATTCCAGATCCTGATCTGAACACAGGTACCCATAACCTGCTTCCCGGAGATTGGGTTCTGGTTAAGAAGTTCGTGCGGAAAAGCTCCCTGGAACCAAGATTTGACGGGCCATTCCAAGTTCTCCTGATCACCGCAACTTCCGTCAAATTGGCCGGCAGGCCACATTGGATCCACGCTTCCCACTGCAAGAAGTCTCCTGCCCCAGAGGAAGCAGATACCGCACAACCATGTACCTCTGGTACATCGTCTCCTTAATTAGTTTAATTAAGGCCCAGCAAGTAGCCATCACTAAAGATGCTAGTGGGTACACCTTCTGGTATAATTCATCATGTACCCGTGTGGCTACCTATACCTTTGATTATTGTGACATCGTAGAATGCCCATTCACTACAACACAAATCCAGAACATCTATAGAGATATCCCTCATGTAAAAGATCCATATGTTTGTGTAGTTGACAAACAATGGGGGCATGATTGTGGCCATTGGGGGGCGGCGGGATGGAATGCCGGGCCTTCCTGGGGCTACAAGCCAAAAAGTGCCTTATCTAAAGTAGATGATCATGGTAGGTCCCTCCTTCAAAGAATGACTCTGAGAAAGCCTGGAGGAGGCACACCAATGAAATTAATTCTTAATGTTGAGCATCCAAGCCCAACAGATGCAGACCAGTATGTATTGGGAATGTACTGGAAAAAGGGTTCCTATACTAAATTAGGGCATTTCTACCTTAAAGATATGTGTAATTCCCCTGAGTGGCGAGGAGCTACTCATATGGTCACAAACCCATTAAAACCACACATCCAGTCCTTTAAGGACATGATGGCCATTGCTAACCCCACCTTTGAAGATACTATGGCCGCTGAAACAGGTTTTAATGATGTTAACCTATGGTTAGAATGGATGAAATATAATGCCAACAAACATAACCGAACCGCATGCTATGTGTGTGGTGGTGCCCGGCCTCATCTGGGCACTGTACCTTTAACCCTGCCAGTAAATGAAGAAAATTGCATTTTAAGTCTTTTTGCCTACCAATATAATTTCAACAGGTCTCAGTGTCAAGCATGGACAGCGGAGTATCCTCTTATAGCCAAAAATGTAAGACCTCCTCATGGTGTTACCGTATATAAAGGTAATTACACTTGCTATGTCAAACATGATGGGATTGGTAAATTTGTGGGTAACTTTCCCGCAGGTTATTGTAATACATATAGAACTGTTCCTGTACGTTTGCTGCAGCAGCACACTAGGTCACTGGGAGATATTTACTGGTTGTGTGGGGATTTACAGTTAAGATCCAGAATGGACACAGAGTGGTGGGGGGAGTGTACATTGACCAAGGCCATTATGCCTATACATATTATTTCTGACACACACACCAACACCCATGAGTCCAGCCACACTAAGGCCAAGCGTGAAGCCCCAGTAAAAGGAAGTTTTGACCCTCACATTTACATTGATGCCATTGGGGTGCCTAGGGGGGTACCCAATGAATTTAAAGCAAGAGATGAAGTTGCTGCAGGATTTGAATCAATTTTTACCATAGTTACTGCAAACAAGAACTTAAATTGGATAAACTACATTTATTACAATCAACAGCGTTTCGTTAATTACACCAGAGAAGCCCTCCAGGGATTAGCCGAACAGTTGCAGGCAACATCCCAAATGGCCTTCCAAAATAGAATAGCCCTGGATATGATCCTAGCCGAAAAAGGAGGGGTATGTAAAATTTTGCCCGACACCATGACATGTTGTACCTACATCCCAGAAAACACAGGTCCTAATGGTAAAGTTACATTAGCCATAGCAAAATTAAATGACCTCTCAGAAGAATTAAAAAGGAATTCTGGGATAAAAGATCCCTGGGACAGATGGTTTGGTTGGATGACGGGTTGGAAAAAGGCTTTAATGCATATTGGTATGGCAATACTAATTTCTCTTTTTATCTTTGCTCTTCTCTTTTGTTGTGTCTTCCCCTGCCTGAGGAAAGCTCTCACGAAGACTATTGACCAAGCGGCACCCACTTTCACACTACTTGATGTTGATGACCAAGATTTCCAGGATCTTAACACACCCTGTTTGCCGCTGCAATCCATCCCTTTTGATGATAAAGTGCGAGAGTTCTAGGAAGGGACCACCTTAGGGACAGCATCTGTCGGTGAATGGTAAAGGCCCCATGTGGAGAAGTGGTGGGTTAGCTGCCATGGGATACCCTTGGGTGTGAAGCGTTCGAGAGCCATACTGACGGATGGTTAGCCTATTAGGGTCAGATCTAGGGACAGACTTGCACTTTGCATTAACACCTAGCTAGCGGCCACGGGGTTTCTGTGCCTTTGGGCTAACACGTCTTCTGGTATTAACAAATAAAGTTTTTATCTCTTAGAATCTAACATTTCATAGGGGGGACTGATGTAGAATTATTAAAAAATCTTATTGTATTTATATTGAATTGCTGCTCTAACTCTGTATTAACCTGATACTGTGACAAATCCTCCATTTTGTCCTCATAACCTGACTTCTTCATATGAAAACTACATTACATGACAGTATTTCTCAGCACATCTAATACAATAGACAAGGACTGTATTCTCCATAAGGATATGACTAACCCAGGAACTGTTGAATTTCCCCTAACTCGCAACATAATATAATTTAAAGGCCATGAGAACACAGTAGTAATGAAATGTTCTATTCATAAGAGACCTTGCACCTAACCACGAGATTTGACATCACCGACCGAGTAAAATGACGCTCAAGACCCCTTGTCCCCCACCCGTGTCCGAAAAAGTACCACCTCTTGGTGGGTGGACACGGAACTAACCACTTAGCTTTTGATCCAATTAATTATATTGATAGGTGGACACTAACCCAGACACTTAACAATTAATCCAATTAATGATGTTTATTCACTGATATCTTGATAATCAATGATGACGAAAATGTCTCTTAAAAGGGCCTGCGCGCCCGCTGATTCTGCACTTGCCAATAAATTTCCTCGAAGTTATTTTAACCTGAACTCCGTGTGTCAGACTGAATTACTTCAGCGTATATACGCAATCCAATTCTCTTTAATTTGGACAGGAACAGATAGACACTTAAACATTTTGGTTTACTGAAAAAGTACCATAACACACTTATTGCGAAAGACTATTGTTTTCCAGATGACCCCCTATTGGGGAAGTCTGTATAAAAAGGTGACTGTCACTCCAATAAAGTGTACTTGGTTTACCCTTATATAAAGCCTTGGCTAATAACTAGAGATGGGCTATAATCACTCGGGAGCTTTTCACTAAGGGGTAAAGGACTCCTTGGTGGTGACACTTCTTTCACCTAGGAGTCATCCACCACCAGGGCCGCCATCAGAAATTTTCCCTCCCTCCCGGGCCCGCCCACACCCTGATGCAGGACTGAATGTGGTGTGTATAGTGGAAGTGAATTAGAATGTGTGTAATGGATGTAGTGTTTGTGTGTATTAGATTCTGTTTGTGCAGTGAATGCAGAGTGCGTGTTTGTGTAGCGGATGCAGTGTGTATAGTGAACGCAGAGTGTATTTGAGTAGTGGATGTAGTGTGTGTACAGTGATGTAATGTGTGTTTGTGTAGTGGATGTAGTGTTTGTATGTACTAGTTGAAATGTGTTTAGTGGATGCAGTGTCTGGAGTGGATGTAGTGTGTGTATTAGACACAGTGTCTGTGTATAGTGAATGCAGAGTGTTTCAATTTGTGGTGGATGTAGTGTGTGTACTGTGAATACAGGATGTTTGTGTAGTGGGTGCTGTGTGTACAGTTAATGCAGAGTGTATGTTAGTGTAGTGAATGCAGAGTGTGTGTCAGTATAGTGAATCCAGAGTGTGTGCATAGTTTAGTGAATGCAGAGTGTGTGTAAATTTGTAGTGAATGCAGAGTGTGTGTTAATGTGTAGTGAATGCAGATAGTGTGTTAGTGTGTAGCGGATGCAGAGTGTGTGTTAGTGTAGTGAATGCAGAGTGTTAATGTGTAGTGAATGCAGAGAGTGTGTTAGTGTGTAGCAGATGCAGAGTGTGTGTTAGTGTAGCGGATGTAGAGTGTGTGTTAGTGTAGTGAATGCAGAGTGTGTTCATGTGTAGCGAATGCAGAGTGTGTGTCAGTACAGTGGATGCAGTGAGTGTGTTAGTGTGTAGTGTATGCAGAGTGTATGTTGTATTAGTGTATGAAGTGTGTGTATTGTATTAGTGTATTAGTGTATGCAGTGTGTGTTAGTGTATGCAGTGTGTGTGTTGGTGTATGCAGTGTGTGTTGTATTAGTGTATGCAGTGTGTGTGTGTTGTGTTAGTGTATGCAGTGTGTGTGTTGTGTTAGTGTATGTGGAGTGTGTGTTGTGTTAGTGAATGTAGAGTGTGTGTTGTGTTAGTGTATGCAGTGTGTGTGTTGTGTTAGTGTATGCAGAGTGTGTGTTGTGTTAGTGTATGTAGAGTGTGTGTTGTGTTAGTGTATGCAGTGTGTGTGTTGTGTTAGTGTATGCAGAGTGTGTGTTGTGTTAGTGTATGCAGTGTGTGTGTTGTGTCAGTGTATGCAGACAGAGTGTGTGTTGTGTTAGTGTATGCAGTGTGTGTTGTGTTAATGTATGCAGTGTGTGTGTGTTGTGTTAGTGTATGCAGAGTGTGTGCTGTGTTAGTGTATGCAGAGTGTGTGCTGTGTTAGTGTATGCAGAGTGTGTGTTGTGTTAGTGTATGCAGAGTGTGTGCTGTGTTAGTGTATGTAGAGTGTGTGTTGTGTTAGTGTATGCAGTGTGTGTGTTGTGTTAGTGTATGCAGAGTGTGTGCTGTGTTAGTGTATGCAATGTGTGTGTTGTATTAGTGTATGTAGAGTGTGTGTTGTGTTAGTGTATGCAGAGTGTGTGCTGTGTTAGTGTATGCAGAGTGTGTGTGGTGTTAGTGTATGCAGTGTGTGTTGTGTTAGTGTATGCAGTGTGTGTGTTGTGTTAGTGTATGCAGATTGTGTGCTATGTTAGTGTATGTAGAGTGTGTGTTGTGTTAGTGTATGCAGAGTGTGTGTGGTGTTAGTGTATGTAGAGTGTGTGTTGTGTTAGTGTATGCAGTGTGTGTGTAAATGTGCAATCTGGGTAGGGGGAGGAAGGGGCATTTTCCCATTAATTTTGTATTAAATGAATTAAATGTTTCTCCCTCCTCCCTGCTTACCTGTGTCCAGGGAGGGAGGAGATTCCATGAACCCTGGTGGTCCGGTAGCATGGGGGCCCCCCGGCTCCCTGTTACCGCAGAGGGGGCCCAGGCAGCACACAGCTTCTCCTCTCTTCTAATAACTCTCGCGAGACCTGCGGAGCGTTGTCATGGTAACCGGGTCTCGCGAGAGTTATTAGAAGAGAGAAGAGAAGAGGCTGTGTGCTGCCTGGGCCCCCTCTGCGGTAACAGGGAGGGGTTGGCCCGCGGCTGCACACATAGATAGTGATATTCGCTATCTATGTGTGCAGAGAAAGAAAGTGGGGCCCAGGACTGCCAGAGCAGTCCAGGCCCCCCAGGGCCGCTGGGCCCGTGACAACCATCATGGTTGTCACCCCCTGATGGCGGCACTGTCCACCACATAGCCTATACTGAAAAATAGTGAGACTCAATTCATACATATGCAAAAAGGAATAGATGAGTAAGAGCAAAGCAGTTTCCCTGAACCTGCATCATAAAACTGGGGTTTACCCAGAATAAATGTTAGTTGGAAAAACTAGGATTTACTCATTAGGGCGGTCTGGGGGGCTTACCCAGAAAATATAAGGTGGAAGCTAATCTGAGGATTACCCAGCAATGGCACAGCACAGAAGTCAATCCTTCTGGCAGTAGATGCACTAGGGAGGCTAGGTCACTGATGATACAAGCCAATGACAGTGAAGGCAGTCTAGTAGTATTAAGTGTCTGAAAGCAGCCACAGGGAAAACAATCCAAGACCATGTAAAGAAAATTAGCATAAACATACACACAGATACATATAAGTGGGGCTCACCCCCAGATATGAGGCAGAGTGTAATGCAGGCCATTAACAGTGTAAACTGTGGGAGAAAAGGGGTTTACCCCAGACTAACTACAGGGGCTCACCCAGTGCGCAATGACAGTATTAATCATTTTCAAATAATTGCAGAAATAACAGTGAACATATCGGCACTGGCAGATACCTAGTGACAAAAGGACAGCCAGAAGAAGAAAACACCATCAGCCATAAGGAAGGGCCACCACAGGGTTCTGAAATGAAACTAAACAAATGACTCCGAACTCCAACATGGCCACCGTATACTCATGTCAGGCTGAAGGAGATCATCTCCTGCGGTCCCTGGGGTAAAGAAAAAAAAATAGCAGGCCCAGCAACCTCCCCAGACAGCTCTAAAATGTGCCAAATTATGCCAGAATGCCAAAGCCAACCGCAGACGGCAGTACAGGTAACAACAAGAAGAGTGGCCAAATGGAACCAAAGATAGGCAAACTAAGTTAAGACTGAAAAGGCGAAAAAGGAAAACATGTAAAAACTGGGAGAGGAAGAGGGCAAAACATTAATAAATTAGCAGAAAAAATATGACAGAACATGATTAATGCCCAAAGTACAATGACACAGAACAAAATACTCTGACCCATGCTAACGTATTAATAATTGTAGCCACAATGTGTGGGCTCACCTCTGTTTGCAGTATAATGCAATTCATAAATATTTATGAGGGCTGCCCGCTGTGCTTAGCAATCTAAAGCAAAGAAGAAATATTTATGGGGTTTCACCTTTTTGTATAGCACTGTAAACCAATGCAGAATTTTTTGTGAAGGCTCACTCCTGTGCTTAGCAGTATATTACAATTACTTTCGGATTTTATGGTTAGAATTGTGACATACAGTTTTCTCACAGCGCATTATTATTATATATTATGGTCGAAAATGTGGCATATATCCTTTTTACAGTGCCTTTATAAGGGGGAGACTTGGTTGTTATGAAGACTTTTTATGATACTTTTTTCTTGCTCTTAAATTATCCTTTTTGCCCCTGCAATTATGTTATGGACACAAACAAACACTCGATATGGGAGACCGAGGTTTGGGGAGACCGCAGGACTCATAGAGTTAAATTTTGATGACGTCATACGCGGAAGTGAACCGCAATGAGAGGGAGGCTTGGAACGCATTCGGTGCCGGCCGAGAAAGAAGGAATACCAGAGCGCCAAAAGACAGCTGAACGCCGCGCTCAAAATTATGGACAAGGTATAATATCAGGACTCCTGATAGAAGGAGGATTGTATTGTGATTTTTACCTAGCTGAGGAAGCCGACAGAATTTTGGCGAAATGCGTCCTGGGGACTATACTATCACCTTTATGCCCTTTTTTAAATATAATTCTGTTTTTAATTGTTTTTGAAGTATAAGTGTTTTTATATATTCTAATTGGCCATTAGAATTTTAAATTCAGAATACCGTAATAAAAATTTGGATTTCTTATATTGGGCTATTGGTTCCTGCTATATAGGTGTGTAGTCCTTAACTACACAACGCGCTGTTAAAGAGCCTATACGAGTGGCTCCATACTTGTGAGTATAAATACATATATTTTTTATACCAATACGGATTCCAGACTATATTGCACCATATATATTTCTGCTTGAGCTCTAGCCACAGCGTGAGATACGTTTTTCGGACACAAGAAGGGGAAAGGTCGCCTTTACGGACCTGAGAGCGTATATCCCTGAGCTTGGCTGTAAGCTCAGTAATATGTGAGTGGTTCCTTATATAGAGTTATAATTGTAATAATTTTTACTTGCAGTTTTGCACTATGAGCATTTAATCTCTCTTTCAGAATACGGTTCTTATACCATTGACTCAGTGAATTTTGTTCGGGAGTGACAACTAAAGAGTTTGAACATATTTCAAATTGTATGTAGCGCTACGCCTTTTGTTATAAATATATCTAGGGAGCCTATCCCCGCGTTTTTAGGCCCGACGTGGGAAATAGCCGAACTCTATTTCCCACGTTGATGCTTACGTTTGCGTGCCGGTCTTGTGACCGGAAGCTCGACAGCCAGGTAACGAGTAGGGAATACCACAGGGCAGCTGGTGGATGAGCCCGGAAGTTTGCGGTAGGTGCTGCTGGAGGGAGACTGTTTGCTCGAAGCAGGACTTGGCGGGAACAGCTGATCGGAAATGCAGTTAACTATGGTGAAAGGGGGGTAGGGTTTATAAAGGGTCATAACTCCTCCCACAAATTCAGGCCAAATGGCCTTCCACCAACATATATATATATATATATATATATATATATATATATATTTTAAACCCTTCTATATATTTGCTTCAAATCTGCCCCCATTTTCCCTCAGACACTAACTTCTTGCACATTCACATACTGCACTCACCCACACACACTTTACCACTCATACTGCACCCATCGCACACACTGCACCCCACACTCAAACGCACTGGAACCATCACACACATACTTCACCCCTTAAACATACACTTCATCCCTCACACGCACTGCACCTGTCACACATATAAGTGAATCCTTTCATTTAAGATTGTTTTGTGGTTTACTACAGACAATAAGGTGTTTTTGTTTTTTTTTTTTTATATTCAGATTTAGGAATATGAAAATGGCAGATTCCATGAAATTATCATATTGGAACTCTAATAGTGTATAAATGTGTTTTTTTTTTTTTTCTTGTTGGGAATATGTGAGGAATACACACTTATCCTTTCCAGAAAATATTTATTAAGTCACACTTGGGAATTTAGATAATGCCAGCAGGAGTAAAATAATCAAGCACATGGGGTCTGCTAGTTGCCATCCACAAAACACGGTGATACGGGCAGTTTCTCTCTCGTTTCAGCTTGCTCTATTCCTCTTCTCAACAGCTGTACGTCTTCCCTGTGATAGGCAGGAAATAAAATACCAACAATACATATTATTGTTATAAAGCGGTAAAGGAAGTATTGTATTCAATGTTTATTTCCTTATAGAAAGAATACAATATTAAAGCAGAAAAATAATGTAATATAAAAATAACATTCTTACCAGGTTTGGCGTGACATAGCAGAGTGGATTTGAGGTGGAAGAAAGCCATTGAAAGAACAAGAGGTTGCCACTGTATAGGCTCCCATGTTGTTAAATAAAAGCCAGTCCCCAACATACAGTTCAGGCAGGTTGAGATGTTTAGCAATCTGATCTAAACCATCACAGGTTGGTCCCCAAAGGCTACTGCTATAGATGGGCTGATCTGGGGAAGGCTTCTGTAAAAAGAACACACAAAGTATGGTGATCAGCAACAGTATGCACTGTGTAACATCACAAAACACAATTCAAAATAAGAGAACAGCTATTATTGTTGCATTATTGTTGCACCAACATCTGTTGATGTGTCTGTTGATCTGTTGATCTGTTGATGACATTGTACTATATTTGTTTGTCTGATTTTGTATTGTGAGTCATCTTTTTGTATTGCCACCTGACAGAACCTTACTATTAGAACCTACTATTGAACTAGCTCTCCAGGAAACTTCATTGCACTTAAATCATAATTAATGATGGGAATGTAAAAGAGAAGGGATAGTCAATTCTTAACCACCTTTTTCTTTTTTTTTACGAGAATCATAATGCTATGTAAATAAGTGGATGAGTAGGATAAGAGTCGCAATCAGCAGCAGTTGGGATTCAGTCTTTTTTAAAGCAAAATCAGCCTAATAGAGGGAGATTTATACCTTGTGCAGGGCAGGCTTTGGATGAGCATGTTTATAGAGTTTGCAGCTGAATGATCCATAGATTCCATCATTAACGTAATACAATACATTTTTGATAGGACCACTTTCTTCACCTTAAAAAGAAAAAAAAGTAGATTATGTCAAAGATGTTCTACAGATATAAATAATTTTACACAACAAAAATCATAGATGACTGCTTTGTCCAGAGACCACTCTGCTGGTGGAAGAAATACCAGAAGACAATCTCTACTAAAAATACCAGAATTTCCTTATAACATATTTTTTACAGACACACATTTGGTCTGGTCCAAATAACTCCTTTACTATTTACTATTGCTCTAATGCAGCAGTTCCCAAAGTGTGGGTCGCGACCCACTGGTGGGTCGCAGGGCGATTCCCAGTGGGTCGCGCTGACCCACACATCCAGGGCCGCCGGCAGTCAGGCAGACTGACACCAGGAGGGAGCCCGGCGGCCTGCCCTGTATGCCGCCGGGCTCCCTCCAATCAATCTGCCCAGCAGCTCCGGTCTGCAGCTCCGCCGGGTGCAGAGCTGCAGACTGTGTGATAGAAGTCTCGCGAGCTCCCAGAGCGTTACCATGGCAACACTCAGGGAGCTCGCGAGATTTTTATTACACTGTCTGCAGCTCTGCACCCGGCGGAGCTGCAGACCGGAGAGTTACCCCACTGGACCACCAGGGAGACACTGGACCACCAGGGAATTAAATTAAGGTAGGACACAGCCCCCAAATCCTGACCCCTAATGTAAATAATTTTCTCCCTACCCCCCCCCCAAACTGTAACCCCTTCACTCCCTGCCCCTTCCCCTCCCCACCCTGTAACCCCTTCACTCCCTGCCCCCTCCCCACCCTGTAACCCCTTAACTCCCTGCCCCCCCCAACTGTAACCCCTTCACTCACTGCCCCCCTCCCCACCCTGTAACCCCTTCACTCCCTGCCCCCCTCCCCACCCTGTAACCCCTTCACTCCCTGCCCCCTCCCCACCCTGTAACCCCTTCACTCACTGCCCCCCTCCCCACCCTGTAACCCCTTCACTCCCTGCCCCCCTCCCCACCCTGTAACCCCTTCACTCCCTGCCCCCCCCAACTGTAACCCCTTCACTCCCTGCCCCCCTCCCCACCCTGTAACCCCTTCACTCCCTGCCCCCCCAACTGTAACCCCTCCCCACCCTGTAACCCCTTCACTCCCTGCCCCTTCCCCTCCCCACCCTGTAACCCCTTCACTCCCTGCCCCCTCCCCACCCTGTAACCCCTTCACTCCCTGCCCCCTCCCCACCCTGTAACCCCTTCACTCCCTGCCCCCCTCCCCACCCTGTAACCCCTTCACTCCCTGCCCCCCCCAACTGTAACCCCTTCACTCCCTGCCCCCTCCCCACCCTGTAACCCCTTCACTCCCTGCCCCCTCCCCACCCTGTAACCCCTTCACTCTCTGCCCCCTCTCCACCCTGTAACCCCTTCACTCCCTGCCCCCTCCCCACCCTGTAACCCCTTCACTCACTGCCCCCCTCCCCACCCTGTAACCCCTTCACTCCCTGCCCCTGCCCCCTCCCCACCCTGTAACCCCTTCACTCCCTGCCCCTTCCCCTCCCTGTAACCCCTTCACTCCCTGCCTCCCTCTCCCCACTGTAACCCCTGCCCCCCCACACTGTAACGCCTGCTCTCCCTGCTCCCCCACTGTAACCCATTTTCTTCCTGCCCCCCCACTGTAGCCTTCTCTCCCCCTGCCCCCCCCCACTGTAGCCCTCTCTCCCCCTGCCCCCCACTGTAGCCCTCTCTCCCCCTGCCCCGCCCTGTAGCCCTCTCTCCCCCTGCCCCGCCCTGTAGCCCTCTCTCCCCCTGCCCCCCACTGTAGCCCTCTCTCCCCCTGCCCCCCCCACTGTAGCCCCCTCTGCCCCCACTGTAGCCCTTTCTCCCCCTGCCCCCTACACTGTAGCCCTTTCTCCCCCTGCCCCCTACACTGTAGCCCTTTCTCCCCCTGCCTCCTACACTATAGCCCTTTCTCTCCCCTGCCCACCCACTGTAACACTTTCTCCCCCTGCCCGCCGCCCACTGTAACCCTTTTTCACCCTGCCCCCCTACACTGTTACCTGCACACACACTCCCTACCACACGGTCACCCTCACCTGTCTCTGCGTGTATGTGTATGAGTCTCCTTTTGTGTCAGTGTGTGTGTATTTGTGTGTCAGTGTGTATCTGTTTACATGAGTGTATGTGTATCTGTGTGTAGGAAAATAAGTGTCATTGTGTGTGTATCGCTGTGTCAGTATGTGTATGTGTGTGTCTCTGTATGTGTGTATTTGTGTGTCTCTGTATGTGTATACACTGCACACATACTCTATGCAAAAAACATGCTTACATCCAAACACACATTGTGTATATGTATATTTTATATACACAATATACACACACTGCATCCACTACACACGCACTGCAATCAAACGCAAACATTACATACAAACACACCCATGTATTAAAACACCAAAATGATATACGAACACCCCTTCATTCAAACACCGACAATACACACAAAAAGCACACCTACATTTAAAGTCCAGCACTACATTCAAACACCCCTGCGTTCAGACGCAAACATTACAAACAAGTACACCACTACATTCCAATGGCAACAGTACATACAAACACTCCCATACATGCACACACATACTTAAAGGACCACTTCAGCTTAATTAAGTGGTCTGGGTGCCAGGTCCATCTAGGATTAACCCTGCCTGCTGTAAACATAGCAGTTTCAGATAAATTGCTATGTTTACAAATGGGTTAATCCAGCCTCTAGTGGCTGACTCATTGACAGCTGCTAGAGGCGCTTCAGCGCTTCTTACTGTGATTTTCACAGTGAGAAGACACCAGCGTCCATAGGAAAGCATTGAAAATGCTTTCCTATGGACTGGCTATATGCGCGCACGGCTCTTGCCGCGCATGCGCATTCAGCCGATGACGGCTAAAGGAGGAGAGTCCCCAGCGCCAAGGGAGCCCGGCGCTGGAGAAAGGTGAGTTTTTAACCCCCTTTCTCTCCCTTCAGCCTGGCGGGAATGGGACCCTGAGGGTGGGGGCACTATAGTTTGTTTTCCTGGCACTATAGTGGTCCTTTAATACACAAACATGCTTACATTTAAACGCTCAAACACTGCTCACAAATATAACCCTGCAACGATGGACAAATGGTAGATTCCCAGCAGGCATAGCATTGTTGAAGTTCTCCGACAGGTGGAGATCTACCTTTTGGCCACAATTGCACTAGAGGGGGCCCCAGAAAGCATACTTGCACCAGGGCTCTCTCTACATTAGTTCCACCACTGGGATAATCAATGTGAGGGGCCTGGATGAGCAGGACACAACGTCTGATTCTGACTGAGTCTGTGAGTAAGCAGTTGTATGCCTCTAAAACTGATTGCCATGATATGCAAAGTTTCAGCCTCTAAAACTGCCATGATATATCAACATTATGCATCTAAAACTGCCATGATATGCCAAATTATGCCTCTAAAACTGCCATGATATGCCAATTTTATGCATCTAAAGCTGATTGCCATGGTGTGCCAATTGTATGCTTTTAAAGCTGATTGCTTTGGAGTGCCAATTTAATGCATCTGACTGTTTGCCAATTGTATGCCTCTGAAGCGGATTGCCATGATGTGCCAAGTTTGTGCATCTAAAAGTGATTGCCATGATATGCCAAGTGTATGCATCTAAAGCTGATTGCCATGGTGTGCCAAGTTTATGCATCTAAAGCTGATTGCCATGGTGTGCCAAGTTTATGTATTTAAAGCTGCCCTGATGTTCCAATTGTATGCCTCTAAACCTGGTTGCCATAGTGTTCCATTTGTAAGCCTCTAAAACTGATTGCACGGGTGTGCCAATTTTATGCACCTAAAGTTGCCATGATGTGCCAAGTTTATACATGTAAAACTGATTGCCATAATGTACCAATTTTATGCATCTAAAGCTGCCATAATGTTCCAATTGTATGCCTGTAAAGCTGATTGCCATGGTGTGCCAATTGTAAGCCTCTAAAGCTGATTGCCATGGTATGCCAACTGTATGCCTCTAAAGCGGATTGCTATAGTGTGCCAATTGTATGCCTCTTAAGCTGTTTGCCATGGTGTGCCAGATTTATGCCTCTAAAAGCAATTGCCATGGGTTACATCTAAAGCGGATTGCTATGGTGTGCCAATTGTATGCCTCTAAAGCGGATTGTCTTGGTGTTCACTTTTTCAAATATGCATTAAAAAAAGCAAGTGGGTCTCGAAAAATTACCATTTTGAAAAGTGGGTCTCGGGCCATAAAAGTTTGGGAAGCCCTGCTCTAATGAGTACCGTTTCTGTGGAAAAAATTACTAAAGTTGAAGGGCACACATATCAGTGAATAACAACACAGAACTTGATACTAGGGTGCTTACTATGAATACCCTGTCCCCTCAGCGCCAACAAACATTTACAATGAATACCCTGTACTTTTTGTATGTGACCTGCTGTCAAGTTGGTTTATTGGCATATCTCATTGTTCCCATTTTTCTTTTTAGTAGAGATTTTATCTTCTGGTATTTCGTACATCAGCAAAGTGGTCTTTGAACTAAGCACTGATCTCTGCATCATTATTTTGTAAATGTCATTGATACTAATAAACGATATATTTGCATAACCAATGTATGTTTTTTTGGGGGGGAGTTTAGGGATTACTCTTGGATGCCAGCACCACTGACTCCAGGGTGCCAATCTGTTTTTATTATTTTATTTTTTGTAAATAATTGTATTCTTTTGCTAAACATAATCAGTATTGTGGATGCATTTATATCTTCTCAGCCACTGGAGAAATATAGAGCACATACCATCTGATCCAGATTGGACCAACTGTACTTCCTTCTTGGCAATGAGGTTAACAGCCAGAGAGAATGCAGACTCCACATAATACCTCCCTGGCTCAGCAATTATATCCACAGCAGAGCTTTCTGGGAAATACAGGTCCAGTGCAGAATTTACTACAGCTGCAAACTTATATAGAGAAAAAGTTTAGGCTTAGAGTCTCATAACCTAGCTGGCCCAAACCTCAAAAATTATCTTCAAACTATATTCACCTCTTCAAATTTGATTTCAGAGTTGTCTGTACCAGGAAAGCCTCCTCCGATATCCAGCAGTCTCATATTGTGCCCAAACTCTGATGCCATTTCAAAAACCGAACGGGCATCTGCGATGGACTGAGCAAATGTATTTGGATCATTGCATCCACTACCCACATGAAAACTGTGCAAAGAGAATTACAATGAGATCTAAACCTGCACTATAAATCCTACTTTGCATTAGTAGTTACTTACTGTAATTATAAATATTGTTATTATATAGCTACATAGCTGAAAAAAACAAGTTCAGCCTTTCTCACATTTTTCCTTCTTGTTAATCCAAAAGAAAATGAAATCAACAGTGTGATGTGCTTTCCAATTTTGCAACATACTAGGAACAAATTCCTTCTTGACCCCAGAATTGCAGTCAGATCTCTCCTTGGATCAATAACTGATACCCTGCCTATTAAAAATTATATATTAATAATAGTAACAAAGTATTTAACCAGGAAAGGTACATTCAGATTACTCTGGTGTTCAAGTACATCCTGGGGATGTATCCCGAATATTATGTTTTTGTAAGTATTCATCCAGTTGCAGTTTAAACTTCTAATCAGATTCTGATGAAAGCTCCTCTTCCGGCACAGAATTACACATCCTTATTGTTCTTTTCCTTTGCCTAGACTAAATCTCCTTTCTTCCAGTCTAGATGAGTGACCTCATGTCCTATAAATAGTCCTGTTTATAAATAGATTTTCAGACAATGGTTTGTATTCACCCTAAATATAATTGTATAATGCTATCATTGACATTAAATTTCATCTCCCATTTGAGTTTGTAGTCTCCCAATCAATCTAAATCCCTCTGGAGTAAAGTAATATCCTGCTCACATTGCTTTACATTTTCCATAACAATTCTATTGAAGGGGTTCTGCAGATATAATAATAATCCACATGATGGTAGTATTTCCCAAAACAAACGTCACTGTTTTGTATTTTTTATATAATACATTTCGTTTTTTAGATTGAGTTTAGGCCCTTAACTTTAGGGTATTGAGGTTGAAGTTAGTATTGGGGCTAGGGTTCAAGTTAGTGTTAGTGTTAGCGGTTATGGGTTTTGTGTAGTGTAAGAGTTAAGGTAGTGTAAAGATTACTGTTAGCGTAGTATAGTGCAGGGATTAGGGGTTAGGGCAACACTGGAACATGATTCGGTGCTGTCCAGAATTAGTGAGAGTTACAGTCCCAGGAGGCAAGCTGAATTAAAAAGGCAGCAGAGTGAAACTCCCAAAAATGCCCCGATTGAATATCAGCTGATGTTGTCAGCAGTTTAAAGGTTCCAGATAAGCCTTTTTAACGGCTCAGATCAATTTAATAAAAAAAGGTTAGGCTTATCAACTCGAATATTATCAATTTAAAAAAATATATTGGGGGGCGTGGCTTGGAGGTCCGAGAAGATGGCAGCCTAATCCGTGAGCTCCCCGCAGGCTCAGCACAACACCTCACCGACAGCACAGCCTAAAGCTTAAAATGGGGAAAACTCACCGCACATCAAGTGCCCAGCGGCCAGTGGACACTCCGAAAGGCAACCCAACCCCATCCGTGAAGCACTTTTTGGTGCCACAGGCGGACCTGGATCAACAGGCCTCGAGTGACTCCACGGCCTCAGGCCTTTCCCGCCCGCGATCACCGCAGGGGGAACTGACACATGAGGTCTCCCCCACATTCACACCAGAGCTGATCTCACTGCTGCAGCAATTACCCACAAAGACAGACCTGAAAATGGCGAACGCCGAACTCCGCAATTCCATAACCTCTGAACTACATGCACTGCGTGAAGAGATTCAAGGCCTCAGCCAGAAAGTGGCCCAGCTAGAAGCAGACAGCGACCACATGGCTGCAGCTCAAACGGCGAACACAGACAGACTGCAAACTCACAACAAGATACTGCAGCAAATGGCATTACACATAGAGGATTTAGACAACAGGGGAAGGAGACAAAATATACGCTTAAGAGGGGTACCTGAGGAGCTGGACAGGAGAACACCAATACAGACCACGTTATCAGAGTTATTCAATAAACAACTTGTCCGGCCACTCCAGACACCTATAAACTTTGTGCGAGCACATCGCGCACTGAGGCCTCAGGGACCCCCAGAAGGCCCAGCCAGGGACCTCATCTGCTGTCTGGAGAGCTTTCCCCTGAAGGAGGAGATCCTCCGCAAGGCCAGGGGCGCTGACAAAATATTACTAGAGGGCTCAGAGATACACCTGTTTCCAGATTTATCCCCTGCAACCCTAACATTCAGGAGGGCGATGAAACCCCTAACCAGACAACTACAAGCAGCCAACATGAGGTACCGTTGGTGCTTCCCCACGGGCCTACAAGTCGCAACAACGGCCCCTTTACGGTCCTAAGTGAAGAAGACGCCGCGGCACTCCAGAGGGAGTTCCACCTGCCACCAGAGTCGCTGCAATGGCCAAATCCACTGAATTTTTACGCCTTTGGCCCCAAGCAGCAGGGCACAGGCCCCAGGCCTCAACGAATGAGACCCCCCCGCACACAAACGATCAGACCGGCAGGGACGCCTAACTGAACACCGCAGGTCTCCTCATTCTTGGGATCATACCCCCAGCAAGAAAGACTATCAGGCGAATACCAGCTTCAGTAAATAACTTTGACTGTACGGACATGTTGGGACCTCCCACAAACTTTCTTTACTTTTTGACTCCAGTGACACCCTGATCCTGTAACTTACATCTTCTTCTCTCCCTCACCTCCTCCGGATAAAGCGGGCATGCATGCCCTTGAAACTAAGGACACACCACTGGCACACTACCACAGACTGAACGTTCATCTACCCCCTCTCCACAGCAAGTACTGCCTGGGCAAGGATCAGGAGGGAGGGGTGAGGGTGGGTGGTGATAGGGGAACTAGGACCCAGAGGGGATATCTGGAACCCCCCAAAACAATGGAGGGGGGTAAGAACCACGCCGGGCCTCTCGCTAGAAGAGGGGAGGAGGGCGGGCAAGGTCCAAAACTATCTTAAGAGTAGATCATGGATTATAATCGGGGGTAAGACACTTATGCCACAAATTGACATTCGAAGCCCGGGGGAGGAGGGAGGTAGGATAGAAAAAGGGGAAGGGGGGAGGGAAGGGGTGGGGAGGCAAGCCTGTCACTGGACTACTCAGACAAGGCACATAGGGGAGTTATGTTATGTTATACTGTATATGTTATGGCTGAATACCATGTTTAATTACTGTTACTTTTTGGTGAGGTTAACACATATGCTACATTCTAGATAGATCGAGCCACAAGTCGGGGAGATGGAAGTTCCTGACTGGGTGGAGCCCCGAGAGACCACGGTGGTCTGTGACTGTCAGGGTACCTGCGGTCTCTACCTCCGAAAGAGGTAGAGACTTAGCTGTTCCTCCATCCAGACGGCCTGATGGCTCCCTTTCCCACGGTCTATCCGGTCATGCAAGGCCGGCCGCGAGGGAGTGACTGCCTTTTACAGCATCTAGGCAGGAAGTTGTCATCAGGACACTCCTCCGGAACGACCTGTCACTCAATTGCTGCAGGACCAATCAGGACGCCTCGGAGGCGTGGTTACTGCTCTGAACAGGGTATTTAACAGAGCTTCTTTCATTAGCTCATTGCCCTGTCGTGGTTCTAGCTTGTTCTAGTCACTCAGTGCTTGTGTATTCTATTATCCCTTTTGGTTTTGACCCGGCTTGTTTACCTTACTCTGCTTATCTCTGTTACCCTTGATTCGGCTTGTCTCTCGCTTACCTGTCTTCTGTTACCCTCGACCTCGGCTTGTCTTTGACCATTCTATACTGTACTACTTACGTTAGTCCGGCCATTCTAAGGTCCGGTATACGTATCTGGCTACTGTTTGTACTCTGCGTGTTGGATCCCTGTCCCGATCCTGACAGCGACGACCGATTTGCGAGCGCACTTGGTCCCCTGGGCTTTGCCCACTTAGGAATTCTTGGACTCCTTCGACGGCCCTACTGGAGCGAGCGACAAGACTCAGGTGAGCGGTACCCCTCCACCCCTTTAGTGGAGAGGGGGATTTACTGCCCCCCGACGCTCTTCTCCGAAATCGCTACACACAGCGATTGTTTCATCGGGACTGTATAATACGGCCCCAGACCTTCCCTCTCCCGGCTACCCCACACTTTCCTATACCCTATCCCCGTCCTAACCTAGGATCCCTTGACTGACGTGACAGACCACAAACACAACCAACTGTGAGACACTGACCATGTCTATTGCCCCAGCACCCATCACAATACTCTCCATTAACGCCAGAGGCCTTAATAAACCTGAAAAACGGTCAGGAGCCATGAGAGAGTTCCTAACCCACAAGGCATCGATAGTATTCCTCCAGGAGACACATTTCAGAGAAGGGTCAAGACCCACACTGACTAACCACCACTACCCTATAGGCTACTACAGCGACTTCAAGGGAGGCAAATCTAGAGGTACAGCAATTCTCATCCACAAACACATCCCGTTTAAAGAGTCAGGAGTACTGACGGACCCAGAAGGCCGCTACACGTTTATTAAAGGGGAGATAGCTGGCACAGTATACAAATTTGCTAACATATATGTCCCAAATCGCAACCAATATCGCTTTATAGCGCATCACAGAGGGCGTCATGGTACTAGGGGGAGACTTAAATGTGGCCCTGGACCCTAAATGGGATTCCTCCCTAGGACACTCCCACATCCCTACACAACATATCACGGCGATCAGAACTTTATTGGCCAAGGCACAACTGGTAGACAGCTGGAGGGCGTTACATCCAGACGAAAGGGATTATACCTTTTACTCCCACCCCCACAACTCGTACACCCGAATCGACTACCTCTTCATGACACAGTACCACCTTCCGTTAGTACTCAGAGCCGAACAGGGTACCGCGTCGTGGTCAGACCACGCACCGGTGACCATCACTCTGAAATCCCACCTATTCCGGCCAAAGATATCCAAGTGGAGACTGACCGAAGCCTTACTTGCTAATCATGAGGTAGCAACAGAGATAGAAACGACATTACAAGACTACTTCACACACAATAACGATCAGACCTCCCCTACCATAAGGTGGGAAGCACACAAGAGTGTGGTCAGAGGACATTTCATACAAAAAAGCACACTTCTGAAGAGACAGAGGGAGGCGCGGATGGCCACAATACTGACAGAAATACAACACCTAGACGCCCTCAATAAACGCCTCCAACTCCCCACACATCAGGCAACGCTCCTCTCCCTACGGAGAGAACTGACTGCACTAATACACTCTCAACACCATAGAGAGGCTCTGCGCCATAGGGCATTCTTTGCCATAAACGGAAATAAAAGTGGGAAGCTCCTAGCACGCATGATCAATAAAAAACGTCAGGCCACCTACATCGACCGCATACGAGACAAGGGCGGGACCTTACACAGGCACCCCACAAAGATACAAGAGGTCATTCGAGCATACTATGCAGAGTTGTATTCCATACCGAGACCACAATCAACTACACACGCTCACAAGCTCCGCTCCTCCATAGACGACTACCTCCAATCCCATGCACTCCCTAGTTTACCGACAACGGCGGTGGACCAACTAGAGGAACCCATTACCATAGAGGAGTTAGCTCTAGCGATCAAACACTCTAAAACGGGGAAGAGCCCAGGCCCAGACGGACTACCCATTAAATATTATAAGAGATATGCAGATGTTCTATACCCCCCGTTACTGGCCATGTTCAACGCAATCAGGGAGGGACACGACATTCCCAAGCAAACATTGACGGCGCACATTACCATAATCCCTAAAGAGGGCAAGGATAGGGAACAATGTGGGAGCTACCGCCCTATCTCCCTCATCAATAACGACCTCAAAATGCTGGCAAAAGTCCTGGCGACCAGACTCCAGACGCACATACCCAGACTGGTCCACGCGGACAAGGTGGGGTTTGTAATGGGACGAGAAGCCAGAGATAATACGATCCGAGCCCTCACACTCATGCATAGGTCGACAGGGGTAGACAGGGGCCTTCTCCTGCTGTCCACGGACGCGGAGAAGGCCTTTGACCGGGTCTGCTGGGAGTATATGTTCCAGACATTGGCACACATGGGAATGGGACCACACCTCCAGGGCTGGATCAAAGCCCTGTACTCCCAACCGACGGCACATGTCCTGGTAAACGGGGCACTTACGGAAGCCTTCCCAATCTATAATGGCACACGACAGGGTTGTCCTCTGTCCCCATTGTTGTTTGTTCTGGCCCTGGAACCCTTCCTGAACACTATCAGACACCACCCCGACATCAAGGGAATACATGCAGGAGATACACATCACAAAATAGCCGCATATGCGGATGACCTACTGTTCTTTATAACTCATCCAGAGGTCTCTCTACCGAACCTATTACAGGCATTTCACACGTATGGGCTAATATCGGGACTGAAAATCAACTTCTCAAAATCTTGTATCCTAAATATTAACCTGCCCACACAGAGGGCCGCCCAACTAAAACAGAGCCATACATTCCAATGGGCCCCAGACAAAATTAGATACCTTGGCACCTGGTTAACGACGAAAGCAGCGAACCTGTACGCGGCAAACTTCGCCCCACTACTACTCCAGTTCCAGAAAGAACTAAGAGAGTGGGCCTTCCCCCACATATCCTGGCTGGGTAGAGTACAAGTGGAAAAATGAATTTTTTGCCGCGGTTGCTATACCTCTTCCAGGCCCTACCCATAGTGATCCCAACCTCCTTCTTCAAGACACTTAGGGGAGCAATGGGGGCGTATGTGTGGGATGGCAGGAGACCCAGATTAAGATACGCATTACTCACACAACCCAAAGACAAAGGGGGACTAGCCCTGCCAGACTTCACACTATATTATAAAGCATGTCACCTACAGCGCATTATGGAGTGGTCCAAAATGGGGTTCACCAAGCTCTGGAAAACGGCGGAGGAGGACATGGCGGGCGTGCCCGCCACCCTTCTCCCGTGGCTACCCACGAGAGGGGCAGGGGGGGAGGGAAGATACTCAGCCTACACCAAAGCCACGCTGACGGTGTGGCGGAGGAGCATAGGCCGACATGCCCTCTCCACATATCCATCCCCACTGCTACCTCTCACACACAACATAGATTTCCCGCCGGGTCTAGACCCGCGAGCCCTTCGGGCCCTGGTGGGAGACCCTCTACCACGACTGAGACACGTTTGCACCAGACGAGGACTGAAAGGCCTGACAGAGATGTGTGGGGAGAACCCTCAACCCTTCCTCATACAGTTTAGGTACGAACAATTGCGCAGCTATGTGAGACTCCTCCCGCAAGGAGTAGCTCTGACCAGGGACCTCACTGCTTTCGAAAGGTTATGCACAGACCCAGATCCACTACCACACGGGGTGTCACACCTATACTCCCTCCTCCAGTCACAAACCCCAGGGGAACTGCCTAAATTTATGGGGCAATGGGAGGAATCCTTAAACCAAACTTTCAGCACCCAAGAATGGGAAAAGATGTGCAATATCATACATCATTGTTCGGTTTTTAGCAAAAGCCAAGAGACGGCTTACAAGTTACTTACACGGTGGTATTACACGCCAGCCACGGCACACCACATACACACCAACGAGACTCGTCTCTGCTGGAGATGTGACAAGACAATAGGTACTCTCCTACACATATGGTGGGACTGCGACCTCATACAGCCTTTCTGGCGCGCTATTCACACAATACTGTCCCGATTCTCAGATAACCCACCACCACTGGAACCGGCAGCCATGCACTCCATCCCCGATATCCAAATATAAAAAATCACTCACGATTCGAATCCTCAACGTTGCAAAACAGACAGTCCCACAGTTCTGGAAGACAAAAGAAACCCCATCCATACACAAATGTTTCACCCAAATGGAAGACCTCAGAGCCATAGAGGATCTTACCATGCACGCGGCTGGCCCACAACAACAGACGTACCTCGATATATGGACCCACTGGATACTGACAACCGCTAAACCCGACTTTCAGACACTGCTGACTGCGCACATACCTAGGGACACACAACTCACTGACTCAGGGACTGAGGACTGACCCATCCCTCCTTCCTTACCTGTACCTACCCCCCCCCCCAACCCCGTCTTATTCCGTGGTCACCTACTAGAGAGGTGGGGATTCACGGACACGGAAAAGTGAACAATCTCAGATAGCGTAACCACACGTTCCAGATGACAGTCACGGAACGAAGCAGTATAGGCTCAAATAACATTGATGAGCTGACGACAGACACCACAGACGACTTGAAAGGTCAACCTGTCCCACAATATAGATAATACGCACTTCACTATAATACCATGTTCATCATAATCTGAAATTGCCACTAAAACTATGCTAGACACAGATAAGACACATGGTACGCTATGTAGCTGTTTACAGAACCAACTGGCTGTGAAGGGATACCTTGTGTCAAACAGGGACCTATGATTCCATTAATAATGTGGGCGTACGTGCCCGAATGTATGCTCTCTGTTTTTCTCCTACACATGCTGTGAACTAGATACAACACTTAACTGCAATTTGGGACTTGCGAATCCAGACAGGACCGTAATATCTCGAAGAAATATTGTGCTGACAGAACGAAGCTACGACAACAAAAATGACATAGTGGAAGCGAACATTTAACTTATAATCTGATGACTTAGAGAAACCTATTGGGGACCTGCGAGTCCAACGATACTGAGGGCCTGCGCGCCCAACTGTTTGTGATTTATCCAATGTTATTCCTTTATCTTGCCCTGACACATGTTGTGTACTGACCACCTGATACAAATGCAATTGGAGACCTGTGAGTCTCACTGTGAACCTTTCATTCAATAAAAATCATATTTACAAAAAAAAATATATATATATTGAAGATCAATAATATACTTTTCACTAAAATGATCAGATAAGACAATTCAATACTATTTATCAGGCATTTATCGACCTTGAAATGAGATTATCAAATTTGATAGTAAAAAAACTGTTGATAAATTGGTTTTATGCATTAAAACATGAAAACTCTACTAAACAGCATGGGCATATCAACTAGACACTAAGCATGTTAACTAGACAGTTAGCTTATCAGATAAACAGTGGGCATGTCAATTAAAAAGTGGTCTTGTCAACTAAACAGTGGGCATGTGAATTAAACATTGAGCCAGTTAACTACAAAGTGGGCATATCAATTAAACAGTGGGCGTGCCAATTAATCTGTGAGCATGTCAGCTAAACAGCATTGACATGTGAATTAAACAGTGAGTTTGTCAAGTAAACAGTGAGCATATTAACTTAGCAGCAATGACATGGAAACTAAATGGCGGGCATTCAACTACACAGTGAGCAACTAGCAGCTGTTCACTTCAATTAGCTACTCATGCTAGCTGCTCACTTTAATTAAAAAAATAATGATTGGGCAACTATTCACTCTTAATAAAATACCGGTCATGCTCAGTAATCAAAATCAATATGATGCTGAACATGGCAGGTGCAATGCATGTTAGTGATGACATTAGAATATTGCCAATTTTAGAACACTAATTAATGCAGCATTAAAAATTAGGTGCAAAACAAATATAAAAACATCTATATGCACACATGTGCAACTATGAGAATCATAATGTTACAAACATTTAGAAAATAATAATTTATACAATTCATTGCTCATACACACATAAAAGTAAAAATACTAAATTTCTATTTGAAGAACGCACACATGTCACCCATCAAGATACATAATAAAATTCTCTTGAGATTGTATGACATTCTTAAGAATGACTGGGAGCCATTGTCCCAGAGGATGGTGCGGTGTGTTAAGTTGCATACATTTCCTTGCATCTGGCAATTTCCACAGGACTGAGGATTGTAAGTGGAATTTCTCAGTCCACCTCCACCAGAATGCTGGGACATTGCCTCAGTAACCTTAAGGATCAAAGTCAGATGCTCATTTCCATTCTCACAACCAGTGAAGGCTGGCTTACGGTGAAGAGGGGACTACCACGGAAAGGGGTACTCTACTTGTAGGTGCGGATTAATGAGTGGCTGGCAAGTCAAACCAAAAATAGCGTTTACTCGGAAACACCAGGTATATTGAGCAGTAATAAAAAGCATTTCCATTTAAACTGCTATACTGTGATATTGATTTAATATCACTATGTATGAATGAAGCAACTTTGAGAAATATTAAATAAAAACATCAGGAGGTACATCAAGAGCAGGCCACTGTACTTATAATACTCTATTTTTGTTTGTTCCCCAAAATATAGTAAGTATTGTTTAAAAATATACAGAATCGCTGAATATGTTGCCGCTTAAAAAATACAAAGAAAAACAAAAAATCAATTGGCAGTGCATGGGCAGCAGCAAGACATGGTGGATTGTGCAGGATATAGCTCGGCCTCAAACTGACTGCTTTCCAAGTGATGTAAGGACAGGTAAGTGATGCGGGCTGTCCTGATCTCTCCTCAGTCAGCAGACTGGCCACATTCACCTGAAACAGACGGGACAGGGAATGTTAGTTGTGTGCAAAGAAATTTATTTGTGGACATGTTGTAGAGAAATGGCATGTAACTTTGTCAGTGCTATCCTTTTATTAACACACAGTGCATGGTTTTATGTTAAAAGGATTATGTCATTTGTAACTCTAGTAAAAAATAGAATGTATTGCTATTTGAAGAGTTATAGCAATGTTGATTAAATCTATATTGTGCTGCCGGTTTGATCTAGATATAAATTAACACATAACACTGGCTAAATAGGTTATGCACATGACATAGTGACCCTGATGTATGTATATGCAATTGTATGTAGTGAGATATGTAGCAGTTTAAAAAAAAAAAAAAAAAAAAAGGCTTATAAAAGGATTCACAATGAATTATTGCAGCATGGCTGATAATGCTATAGTTCAACATACTAATGCTTGCGTGTATATATGCCAGTATGCTTGCACACCTGACAACACTGATTTTATATATATATATATATATATATATATATATATATATATATATTGCGTTGACCTATCTACCATTTGATGAGTGGATGTTAATGCGTAAGAAAACGTGTATTGGTTTATGTTAGATTGCTTTAAAATGTACAATGCCCCCTTGTATCATGGAACACGTGTTTTGTACATAATTGAACCTAAGTATATTTTATATGTGTAACTAAATCATAAACAGTTTACTTAGCAGTAATGACGCATGATGTTAGATTTGATGTGTTTTGGTTTTTTATATTGATTATTTGTGATCTATATATACACCAATAAAGCATTTAAATAATGATTTTACCGCAATCTGGTGAATGCACTAACAACAAATAGGCCTATGAATTACAAAATCTAGGTAAAAGTAGCAGCTGAAATTTTTTTCAAGGTTTGGCTACTTTGGCCTAGATGTTAAAATTCCCTTACAAATTCCATTTAATTCCTATTTTTGTGAGTAGACTTAACTAAGCTAAACAGGACTTATTTGATTTTGATAAGCATTGGCGGCTGGTAACGTTTTTAGATGGTGGTGTGCTACGCTCCACCCCTGAAATTTGATCTTGTCCTTCTCTGTAAACTTTGTCCCAAACATGTTGAATTTTGCCCCATATACCCATATTGTATCAATAATATATTAAGGTTATTACTTATAGTGTCACCGAGTAGCCCATTTGTTTTTGTTTATTATATAAATTAATATTTAATTAAAACAAATAAATGTTATGATTTAGAACCCTCATCACTTACCAGTAACACTCCAGTTTAAGTACATTATATTTACAGCTAAATAACTGGGTGAGACTCGTTGGAAAACTAGCCAGCAAGAACTGCAGTGCTGAAGGTAAGACACTACTATTTGAGGTCACTACTAAACAGTTTAGTTTGGTTTCTATATGCAGAGTATCAGACAAAGTCCTACATGGCTGTGGATCAGTACTTACAGTGCCTGCCTGGACTGCAGTGGAGAACTGTTGGCAAGGTAAGAGGGTGTGATTCAAAGCATGGATTGAGCCAGTGGATGCATATCAGAGACTGCATTGAACACAGTACAGAGATGTATTCAAACTCTGGAGTTTTGGAGAGCTGTCAGACATTGTCTCTTCACTTTCACATTGTTCAGCAGTAGCACCTTAAAGGAACACTGTAACATTAGGAATACATATCAAGGGTATCAAATTAAGGACTAATCTAGTAACTGAAAGAGGGTCTTTCAAAACAGCTTTCATCTGTTTAGTAGATAGCTCCCTAGTTTGGTATCCGATGCTTACGTGTGATTGCTATTATTTTGCTGTTCCGGTTACTTAATAGATACGCCCCTATTTTGCTATTCTTAAGAAAACAAAAAATGTTGGATCATTTAGTTCAGAAAACGTTCATGTTTTGTAATTTTAGATGTCGAATTTGGAATTTGTAAGCTTCTGTGTTGCATAGTTCTGGCAAATTTAAGCTGAAATTCAATTAATAGGAAAACAAATGCACATGTCTAATAGATTGTGTGCTTATATATTTTACACTTAAAGCGGCACTGTCATGCCGAATCACGTTTTTTTTTTAACCCCCCTCCCGCCTCCACTACATCCAATTGCCCCCCTAGTCACCCCCAAATGCCCCTAAGCCCCCCAGATTACCTATTTTTAAATCTGTATCTTCTGCCCCGATCTTTATTCAGGGCGCCGCCATCTTTGTGTGGGTAGGTGAAGTCCCTATGGGACACGTCATCTACCCACACTACACAGACTGTGAGATTCCCGCACATGCCCAGTGAAACACCTGGACATGCGAACGGGAATTTCACCTATTCATTCATTCATCAGACAGACGAATGAATGAATAGAAAAAATCAGACGAACAAACTGACACTGAGTATCAGTGTTCGTTTGTTCGATCAGTTTATTACAAGGAGGGAGCTACCGACGTGCAGCTCCCTCCTTGTAATATGTAAAGACAGAAGCGGTGGGGAGCTGTGCTCCCCACCACTTCATAAGCCCCCCAGGTCCCCCCCTCACTCTATGGGGGTCAATATGACCCCCATAATAGCACAAGGGAGATTAAAATCTCCCCAATGCCCCTACTCGCTATACCGCGAGTAGGGGCATGTCCACTAAACAGTGAGCAGCCTGTGGCTGCTCACTGTAAAAACATAAATGGTAATAAGGGGGGGGGGTACCTACTGTCCTCCCCCCTGGCCCCCACCCCTGCGCGGTGGGTGGGGGCACTAATAAAATAATAAGGGGGGGGGACCTACTGTCCTCCCCCCCGGCCCCCACCCCTGCGCGGTGGGTGGGGGCCCTAATAAAACAATAAGGGGGGGGGGACCTACTGTCCTCCCCCCGGCCCCCACTCCTGCGCGGTGGGTGGGGGCCCTAATAAAACAATAAGGGGGGGGGACCTACTGTCCTCCCCCCCCCGGCCCCCACCCCTGCGCGGTGGGTGGGGGCCCTAATAAAACAATAAGGGGGGGGGGACCTACTGTCCTCCCCCCCCTGGCCCCCCCCCCTGAGCGGTGGGTGGGGGCCCTAAATAAAGATATGGGGGGGGACCTACTGTCCTCCCCCCCGGCCCCCACCCCTGCGCGGTGGGTGGGGGCCCTAATAAAATAATAAGGGGGGGGGACCTACTGTCCTCCCCCCCGGCCCCCACCCCTGCGCGGTGGGTGGGGGCCCTAATAAAATAATAAGGGGGGGGGACCTACTGTCCTCCCCCCCGGCCCCCACCCCTGAGCGGTGGGTGGGGGCCCTAAATAAAGATATGGGGGGGGACCTACTGTCCTCCCCCCTGGCCCCCACCCCTGCGCGGTGGGTGGGGGCCCTAATAAAACAGTAAGGGGGGGGACCTACTGTCCTCCCCCCTGGCCCCCACCCCTGAGCGGTGGGTGGGGGCCCTAAATGAACCCCCCCCCCCATCAAGGTGACTAGGGGTCCCAAGCCCCTAGTCACCCCCCCACCCCAAAACATTCTAACCCCTACCTACCCCCCTCACCCTAAAAATAGTGAGGGGGGAATAAAATAACTAACCTGTAAAAAAAATAATTAAACTTACCATTTGACGTCTTCTTTTTTCTAAATTCTTCTTTCTTCAGCCCCCAAAAAGGCCAAATAAAAATCCATCATACCCGTCGCACTTTAAAAAAAAAAAAAAAAAAAACGAGCGCAAAAAAAAAATTAATCCATGTTCACCCATGGAGGGCACGCCGCGTACTGAGCTCCGCAGGGCGGGTCAAGGCTTATATAGCCTTGCCCCGCCCTGCAATTAGGCTTAGAACACACTGATTGGTTGGTTTAAGCCAATCAGAGTGCTCTGTGTCATTTTACAAGCGTGGGAAAATTCCAAAGAACTTTCCCACGCTTGTAAAATGACACAGAGCACTGTGATAGGATGGTTTTCAAGCCATCCAATCACAGTGCTCTGTGTAATTTTACAAGCTTGGGAAAGTTCTTTGGAATTTTCCCACGCTTGTAAAATGACACAGAGCACTGTGATTGGATGGCTTGAAAACCATCCTATCACAGTGCTCTGTGTCATTTTACAAGCGTGGGAAAGTTCTTTGGAATTTTCCCACGCTTGTAAAATGACACAGAGCACTGTGATTGGATGGCTTGAAAACCATCCTATCACAGTGCTCTGTGTCATTTTACAAGCGTGGGAAAGTTCTTTGGAATTTTCCCACGCTTGTAAAATGACACAGAGCACTGTGATTGGATGGCTTGAAAACCATCCAATCACAGTGATCTGTCATTTTACACAGCGTGGGAAAGTTCTTTTGAATTTTCCCACGCTGTGTAAAATGACACAGAGCACTCTGATTGGCTTAAACCAACCAATCAGTGTGTTCTAAGCCTAATTGCAGGGCGGGGCAAGGCTATATAAGCCTTGATCTGCCCTGCGGAGCTCAGTACGCGGCGTGCCCTCCATGGGTGAACATGGATTAATTTTTTTTTGCGCTCGGTTTTTTTTTTGTTTTTTTTTTAAAGTGCGACGGGTATGATGGATTTTTATTTGGCTTTTTTGGGGGCTGAAGAAAGAAGAATTTAGAAAAAAGAAGACGTCAAATGGTAAGTTTAATTTTTTTTTTTTACAGGTTAGTTATTTTATTCCCCCCTCACTATTTTTAGGGTGAGGGGGGTAGGTAGGGGATAGAATGTTTTGGGTGGGGGGGGTGACTAGGGGCTTGGGACCCCTAGTCACCTTGATGGGGGGGGGGTTCATTTAGGGCCCCCACCCACCGCTCAGGGGTGGGGGCCAGGGGGGGAGGACAGTAGGTCCCCCCCCTATTATTTTATTAGGGCCCCCACCCACCGCGCAGGGGTGGGGGCCAGGGGGGGAGGACAGTAGGTCCCCCCCCTTATTATTTTATTAGGGCCCCCACCCACAGCGCAGGGGTGGGGGCCAGAGGGGGAGGACAGTAGGCCCCCCCCCCTTATTATTTTATTAGGGCCCCCACCCACCACGCAGGGGTGGGGGCCAGGGGGGGAGGACAGTAGGTCCCCCCCCTATTATTTTATTAGGGCCCCCACCCACCGCGCAGGGGTGGGGGTCAGGGGGGGAGGACAGTAGGTCCCCCCCCTTATTATTTTATTAGGGCCCCCACCCACAGCGCAGGGGTGGGGGCCAGGGGGGGAGGACAGTAGGCCCCCCCCCCTTATTATTTTATTAGGGCCCCCACCCACCACGCAGGGGTGGGGGCCAGGGGGGGAGGACAGTAGGTCCCCCCCCTTATTATTTTATTAGGGCCCCCACCCACCGCGCAGGGGTGGGGGCCAGGGGGGAGGACAGTAGGTCCCCCCCCTTATTATTTTATTAGGGCCCCCACCCACAGCGCAGGGGTGGGGGCCAGGGGGGGAGGACAGTAGGTCCCCCCCCCTTATTATTTTATTAGGGCCCCCACCCACCGCGCAGGGGTGGGGGCCAGGGGGGGAGGACAGTAGGTCCCCCCCCTTATTATTTTATTAGGGCCCCCACCCACCGCGCAGGGGTGGGGGCCAGGGGGGGAGGACAGTAGGTCCCCCCCCTTATTATTTTATTAGGGCCCCCACCCACAGCGCAGGGGTGGGGGCCAGGGGGGGAGGACAGTAGGCCCCCCCCCCTTATTATTTTATTAGGGCCCCCACCCACCACGCAGGGGTGGGGGCCAGGGGGGGAGGACAGTAGGTCCCCCCCCTTATTATTTTATTAGGGCCCCCACCCACCGCGCAGGGGTGGGGGCCAGGGGGGAGGACAGTAGGTCCCCCCCCTTATTATTTTATTAGGGCCCCCACCCACAGCGCAGGGGTGGGGGCCAGGGGGGGAGGACAGTAGGTCCCCCCCCCTTATTATTTTATTAGGGCCCCCACCCACCGCGCAGGGGTGGGGGCCAGGGGGGGAGGACAGTAGGTCCCCCCCCTTATTATTTTATTAGGGCCCCCACCCACCGCGCAGGGGTGGGGGCCAGGGGGGGAGGACAGTAGGTCCCCCCCCTTATTATTTTATTAGGGCCCCCACCCACAGCGCAGGGGTGGGGGCCAGGGGGGGAGGACAGTAGGTCCCCCCCCTTATTATTTTATTAGGGCCCCCACCCACAGCGCAGGGGTGGGGGCCAGGGGGGGAGGACAGTAGGTCCCCCCCCTTATTATTTTATTAGGGCCCCCACCCACCGCGCAGGGGTGGGGGCCAGGGGGGGAGGACAGTAGGTCCCCCCCCATCTTTAACCCCCGCGCGGGGGGGGGGGGGTTATTAGGTGTTTTTTTGTTTTTTTTACAGTGAGCAGCCACAGGCTGCTCACTGCTTACTAGACATGCCCCTACTCGCGGTATAGCGAGTAGGGGCATATTATTTACTAATACTAAGTAATCTTTACTTAGTATTAGTACATTTGGCTTCAAGACCAATTCAGGTCTTTCAGCCTTTTAGTAGATAACTCCCTGATACCGTGGGAATTAGGGAGTTATCTACTAAGCGGCTGCAAGATGCAGCCACAGCAATGAATAAGATCGGAGTTTCATTCATTAGAATGAAATTCCGATACGAACAAAGTACCGAATTGCATCCTAACACCAATGGAGAAACAGTGCTCATTCTGTTAGGATGCAATTCGGCAGTTTTGCCGGCGTTCTGTCTAAGTGACAGGACTTTCGGCAATACTGACAGGAAGTATTGTGGGAACTGGGAGGAAAGCTAGGGATCATGGGAAAATTGCTCTGACCAGCGGAAATGAAGCACACTTTGCTCCTCCGCTGGTCAGAGCTGGTCAAGCGGAGGAATCCTCCATAAGACAGAGTCCCTACTTTGTCTTATGATTTTAAAGAAAACTAAAGAAGAATGGAAGAAAAGAAGAACAGATCCCGAGAGAGGGGGAGAAGAGGAAGAGATTGAGGAAAGGTAAGTTCGGCATGACAGTGCCGCTTTAAGAATCTATTCACTTTAACCCCTTAAGGACACATGACATGTGTGACATGTCATGATTCCCTTTTAGTCCAGAAGTTTGGTCCTTGAGGGGTTAAAGGGAATAGAGGTGAATTTGCAAGCAAATTCCAAGGAAATGGCAACATCTAAACACAAATAGCTGAGCTGGAAAAATCTCCTATTTAGCTGGTTTTCTAGACCAGCTACTTTGGCTTAGGTTTTGCAATTCACTTGGAATTCTCTTGCAAATTCAATTCAATTTAACTTTTTACTGAACAGACAGTTTAATTTCTAACATGTTTGTAGCTATTGTTCAGCGCTGTACAATATGTTGGCACTAAATAAATCATTGTAATTGTACAGTGATATTTGGAGCATGGCATTGTACCTGTGTAGCTTATGCTCCAACTGCAGCCACGATTTCCCTCATTTTCTCCCAGGTAGAGTACTTCATCGATGCAAAAATAGGACTCCATGCACTCTCACAACAGCCACCAGTGTGCAGTTCTCTTCAAAGGAAAACTTGGGTCCTGGCTGTTAGGTTAGATTGACTCCTGGATGATGTTCTTCCTTTTCAGAGGATCTTGAACATTGTGGAGAGATGTGCCTCCTGTTCTGTCCTTGCCGGTGCCCTGCCACATTGCTGTGTTTATCCCGTGTGTCACTGGAACTCCTCTCCCTCCCTGTTAAATCCTCCCTAACACTCTCACCAGAAGATACTGATAGCTTTAAAGGTGACATTGCAGGATTAGAGTTATGCAGTGTGCACAAGAGTTACCTGATGCTATAGTGGCTGCAGTATATCTAAATTTCATTGGTCAGAGAATATCTGCAGATAATATTTGAAATTCATTGATCAGGTCCTCAGAGTAATGACATATGTGCGTTTAACCCCTTAAGGCAGGCTTCCTCAAACTACAGCCCTCTAGATGTTGCTGAACTATAACTCCCATGATTCTAGGAATGACATAGATAGGCTGAGAATCATGGGACTTGTAGTTCAGCAACATCTGGAGGGCAGGAGTTTGGGGAAGCCTGCCTTAAGGACTGAGCCAAATGTACACGTTTTGATCAAAATAAAACTTGGAATTTGACTATATGTCTGTTCAACCATAATTCAGTTCTTTCATATTATGTGCACCCACACTTATTATAGATCATTTTATTCAGGAGAAATAGGGCTTTCATTTAACATCAAATATTTAGCTGTGAAATATAATTTAATGGGAATATATCCATGTTTTTTGGTGTTTTGGGAAGTTACAGGGTCAAATATAGCATGTTAAATTTTTCAGTTTTTTCACATTGAAATTCGCCAGATTGGTTACGTTGCCTTTGAGAGTGTATGGTAGCCCAGGAATGAGAGATACCCCCAGGATGGCATACCATTTGCAATAGTAGACAATCCAAGGTATTGCAAATGGGGTATGTCCAGTCTTTTTTAGTAGCCATTTAGTCCCAAACACTGGCCAAAGTTAGCGTTAATATTTGTTTGTGTGTGAAATATGCAAAAAACTAATTATATATATATTAATATTAAAATACACTTAGACAGTGTATGTGTATGTATGTGTATATATATGCAAGTGTGTGTGTGTATAGGCCCTTTTTATTTAGCAGTTTAATAGACATGCCCCTACTCGCGGTATAGCGAGTAGGGGCAAAATTTACTAATACTAAGTAATTTTTACTTAGTATTAGTAAATTTGGCTGAAAGACCAATTTAGGTCTTTCAACCTTTTGGTAGATAACTCCCTAATACCGTGGGAAGAGAAGTGCCGAAGTCCCGAATTTCCGAAATGCCGAAGTTCCGAAATTCTGAAGTTCCGAAGTTGCCAAAGTTCTGAAGTGTCAAAGTGTCGAAGTACCGAAGTCCCGAATTGCGGAAGTCCCGAATTTCGGAATGCCGAACCGAACCGAAAATTTTACCCATGCACATGCCTAATTATATGTGAAGAGTATGTCCTCTTTTTCACTTTTCGAAAAGTGCAGATTTCGATAGAAACTGGCACTTTTGCAAATTAGCCTTGTTACATTCCTAAACTGTGAATCAGATTATCAGTCTTGTTACTTCCTGGTTTGGTTTACTCAGTGGAGCTAAACTCAAGAGACAAGCAATTGTTTAGAAATACTTCAAATTGAGCTGCAATGGGAAGTCTGTGATAGGACAGACATAGAAAATTGGGACATAGTTAGAAGGGGAGGGCTTGTAAATGCAGCAGAAAAGAGAACTGCCGCTTGTGCAAGCTTTTGTTTGATATATCCTCAATAAAAAAGCCTAATTAAATGTATGCATGTTTTCATTTGGGTATATCTGCTAAACAGTGATATTTATTATTTTTGTATTTGGGCAGTAGGGTGTCCCTTTAAATCATATCAAAGATCAATGCAAAGGCAAAATGCCAGAGAGATTAGTTAAAAAGAAATACACATATAAATAAAGTGCGCGTGTCTTTAAAATGAACAATTCACATCATGGAAATTAACGTTAGCATAGCCAACTTAGAGTTTGGCTATTTTGAACTTAAATGTGAAATTTACATTGAATACTTACTTTAGTAAATAGCCCTGTAAATGTTTAGTTTCTCTTATTACACAGTCAGGGTTATTAACTAAAGTGAGAAATCAAAGTAAATGTCAAATGTAAGGTCAAAATAGATGAAATGGAAAAAAAATCTATAATTCAGTTATGTTTCCAGTTCATTATTTAGCTTTACATTTGAAAATTACAATTAATTCACTTTGATTTCCCACTTTAGGGAATAACCCTAAGTGTGTTTATGTTTAAAGGACCACTATAGTGCCAAGGAAAACATACTCGTTTTCCTGGCACTATAGTGCCCTGAGGGTGCCCCCACCCTCAGGGTCCCCCTCCCGCCCGGCTGGATGGAGTGGAAGGGGTTAAACTTACCTCTTATTCCAGCGCCGGGCGAGGAGCTCTCCTCCTCCTCTCCGCCTCCTCGGCTGAATGCGCATGTGCGGCAGGAGCCGCGCGCGCATTCAGCCAGCCTCATAGGAAAGCATTTTTCCTATGGACGCTGGCGTCTTCTCACTGTGATTTTTACAGTGAGAAGCACGCAAGCGCCTCTAGCGGCTGTCAATGAGATTTCTGTCAATGAGTTTCTCTGAAACTGCTATGTTTATATAAAAAAAGGGTTAAACCTAGCTGGACCAGGCACCCAGACCACTTCATTAAGCTGAAGTGGTCTGGGTGCCTATAGTGGTCCTTTAATTTAAAACATTTTGTTACTTGCTCTGTTAATTGCCTGCAACAGCCTGCAGCTGCCTCATGTGTGTGCTTAAACGTGAATTGACAAAGCAAGAGATAAGAATATAAAAAGTAAACTAAGCACACTGTGCTTCAAAAATGTGTTGTTTTTTTTCATGGGCGTTGTGTGAATCACAGTGAGGGGAGGTTTGCCTAAAGCTGCATAAAAAAGTTATTTTCTAAAGTGAGAATTGTGAAGAATTCTAAATTCATTTCCAATGTAATACCAAAATAATAGAATTCGGAAAAAATCTCCATGTCAGATATGCTTCCAGTTTGGTTATTTAGTCTAAAAAGTGAGAATGAAGGCCTCCCTCTTGCAGGTATTTTTATAATATAGGATGTAACTTGCATGCACAAGTTTTGGACACTCACCTTACACCAATGACCTCTACATTAAGTTTCATAGCCATTTCCAGTAAGTGTCTGCAAACATTTAAAGATGCCCCAAATTTCACACTCAGACATATAGTAGACTTTGAGTCATCTGTTGTTATACGTAAAACCATTCTGTAAATACAGTAATCATTGTTAGATTGTTTCATTACTGGATTAAAGACTTTAAAGTCATATCTACAGTTCTAACTACACCTTATATAAATTCATACTTAGCATTAGGATGGCTCTGTGAGACCTTGACCAGCTCCTCTTCATTATCAAACGTCATCATCTGAACCCCACTCGTGGCTGCAAACTTGATCTGAGAGATCTGCTTACAGGGGTTTGCATAGATAATTTGTTCCGGCTTTACTCCAATTTCCTGCACAAATTCAATCTCAGGCTGCAAAAAAGTGGGTAAAGTAGGCAGTATATTATCAATTCCTGGTATGTGTCCAAATTAATTTGGGTCTGAACTGCAATTCGCCCAAATTTGGCCGATCAGGAGATCAGTCGAGTTCTAAAATTGCAAGCCACAATGTACCTGAATTACAAACCAAATGAATCACGAACCAAAGAAGAGGCGCATTAGCTTAACATGGTTATTTGGATTCATGGTTTGTTATTCAGCCAACAGCACAGAACAAATATATTAAACAATGGGGGAGCTCTTCCTCTTTTAATAGCTGTTACTTGTATTATTTCACACTTGCTCTGTGAACCAAATGGCGGGGAAAAGCTTACAGTGTACTGCAAAATATATGCATAATATTATATTACATATACATTTTGCAGTATATTGATTGGTCCATTTTTAAGCTCTTTTGATTTGCTTCCTGAAATGGGATCCTGATACTGGAATCTCTGCCGAATCAAACTGCCATATGTCCTGAAGAATGTTCTATTTTTGAGAAAAATGATTGGGTGAATTTAATTATCTTGCCATGCACAAGTCTACCATAAACATCCCATAACAACACATCATTACCTTACTGGCACAATCAAATCCAGCTCCTAGGTCAGCAAGCAACTTCACCACAACTCTGCTGCTGTTACACTTCACGGCATAGAATGGCTTCACACGTGGCATCAATTTTATGAAATCCAAGTGCTTCTTTACCACTACTCCTAGGTCAGCAACAAGAAAAGCATCTCTTTCCTCCTAAGAAAAGGTAAAATATACCATTAAACACATGATGAAAATCTACTTAAAAAGAACACAGAAAGTAGCTTGGGTTATCAGGCAGGAGAGTTGCGACACTTTAAATTGCCCCAGCCCCCCTCCCCCCCCCATGAGTTTCATTACCCCCCTTAGCCCACCCACCCACCCATCTTATTCCCTCCTTAGCCCCTCCATGTGTCTTATTCCCACCCTTAGCCCGTCTACGTGTCTCATTCTCCCCCCCTTAGTCCCTCCACATGTCTCATTCTTCCATCCACTCCCTCACCTTTCTCATTATTGTCTTTGAATAAATGTTTTGTTGTACATTTATTGTTGTACTGTACATTAAAAATAAGACATCCCCTAAAAAGAAGCCCTATTGTGTTTTTTGAAGCAAAAATTGATATAAGACCCCGTCTTATTTTCGGGGAATCTTCGTATGTATTTGTCCACCTGGGGGCACTTACCATTAGATACCTATGGCTATCATTTAGTGTAGCACCATTTATTCCTCCGAGGTACCCCTATCCTCTCCCCTTTCCCCTATTTGTTTAGGGAGTACATATTGAGCTCCTTTGCTGTATTCTTTCACTTATATAGTGTTATATCCATCAGGTCATGTTATCTCTCTTATGACTTAAAATCCCTTTCTCCATATTTAGTTCAAGTGTAAATTGGGTTGTTACTTATCTAACTTTTGGTTGCTATTTATGTAACCTTTGACTAGTGGAAACTTTGATTCAATTGTGTCAAGAGATACCAAGGGTTTTACATACAGTGGATAATTATCCTCCAGTTTTCTAAATTACCATGGGCACACTTTTTTTCTCTATTTTAGATTTTCTCTATTTTACCAGTATCTTGTTGATATTCCCTAGACTAGGAGATATGTCACTTTACACTTATCCCATCTTCAAGTCCATTTTAGAGGGGTTTTACTATTTCCTTTATGGAGGCGGAGCCAGACTGGGCCAGCCACGGTGAGACATCGGAGATCGGAGGGGACCGATCACCTAAACAGCCACGTCATGACTATGATGTCAGGAATACATGTTTGTATTCTGTGGCAACTGACAAGTGCAAGATAATGCATCTTGGGTGTGAAAACCCAAATTCAGAGTATAGAATATTTGATACACTACTAACCTCAACATCTGAGGAAAGGGATTTAGCGGTTATTATTTCTGATGACTTAAAGGTAGGCAGACAATATAATGGAGCAGCAGGAAATGCTAGCAGAATGCTTGGTTGTATAGGGAGAGGTATTAGCATCTCCACTGGCCATGTGAGGAGTGGCCACTTGGAGGTGTCCCTAGGGGCAATGTTAATACTGCCTTTTCTCTGAAAATGCAGTGTTTGAATAAACAAAATGCCTGAAGGCAATGATTATACTCACCAGAACAACTACATTAACCTGCAGTTGTTGTAGTGACTATAGTGTCCCTTTAAGCAGTAGCTACAAGATCAGGGGAAGCATGGCAGCAGGACCTGAGAAATGAGAGCAGGTACACGTGTGTGTGGTTGTATGTGTGTTTATGCAGCAGTTTGTATGTATTCATCAGTATGTGTGTGTGTGTTCAGCAGTCTGTATCTGTGTGTGTTCAGCAGCCTGTGTTGTATATTCAGCAGTGTTTGTGTGTGTTTTCAGCAGTCTGTGTGTGTATTCAGCAGTCTGTGTGTGTGTGTGTGTGTATTCAGCAGTCTGTGTGTGTGTAGCAGTCTCTCTGTATGTGTGTATTCAGCAGTCTATATGTATTCAGCAGTCTGCATGTATTTAGCAGTCTGTGTGTGTGTATTCAGCAGTCTCTGTATGTATTCAGCAGTATGTGTGTGCGTGTGTGTGTATTCTGCAGTCTATGTATGTGTATTCAGCAGTGTGTGTGTGTGTGTGTGTGTGTGTGTATAGCAGTCTGTGTGTATTCAGCAGTCTCTATATGCATTCAGCAATGAGTGACAGAACTTGAGGGGTTAATGTGATAGGATTAGTGTTGCTGGGTGAAGGAGTATGCGTATGACATAGTAATAGAGGATGAGTGTGACAGGATTTTGCTTAGTGAGACAGTAGTGTCAGAACTACTGCTGGTGCAGCAGGTGGGGTTGCACCGGCCATGCTAGCTCAGGGGGCCCTTACGGTGGCCCATGCACCTAAGGCCACCCAATAGCCATCTTCGAGTAAGGCACCGAAGATGTCCTTTAACAGCACTGGTCTGTGTGAAACCACTGTGCTGGGAGGAAGTGAATACACACCACTTCTTCCCAGTTTAAGAACAGGCCGTAAGATAGATTGTAAAATGGGAGGACAATAGAGAGGAGATAGAGCCTGGACTAGACTCACACCAGACTCATCCAGATCCCACTGAACTCCAGGGAAGCCACCCTTCTGCACCAAAAAGGTATGGTAGCAGGGGGTGGCAAAAAAACATGTAATAGGATCTTTGTATGTATTATCTGTGTGTGTGCATTTGTTATCTGTTTGCGTGTATGTGTGTGTGTATTATCTGTGCGTTTATGTGTAATCTGTGTATCTGTATCAGCGTGAGAGGCAGTGTGTAGGAGGGTAACTGTGTAAGGGCAGTGTGTGGGAGTATGACTGTGTAGAGGGTGGAGGGGGTTACAGTGTCCAGAGGGTCCATAGATTTGTATAGAAGGTTTGAAATGATGTCAGAATATCTAGAAGTTTTTAGGACAGGCAGGGCCGTCGTTAACAATGGGCAAACAGGGCAGCTGCCCCTGGGACCAATTATTCCTGGGGGGCCCAGAGCAGCTGCCTCTTGGGCCCCCTGCCTGCAACTAGGACCTGACAGCCCACTGGCTGCAGCAGGTGATGTAATCAGGGGCCCCTGGCCCTTTAAGTGTGCTCCAGACCTGGCCTTGTCTTTCTGCCTGCTGGGAGGAAGTGATGTCAGACCACTTCCTCAAAGTAACAGAGTGTCGCTGGGGAGGAGGCAGTGGTGTATACAGTAATGTGTATGTAGATCTGTGAATGTATAGAATGCATGTGCATACACCCCAGCAATCAAACACAATATGCAAACACAAACATTACATGCGAATACACCCCTGAATTCAAACGCAAAAAGTATATAGAAACACACCCCTTCAATCAAACACTGATACTACACCCTACATACACACATACTCTATCAAAAACATGCTCACATTCAAATGCACAAACACTGCTATCAAATACAGCCCTCCTCGAATGTCCAAATTGTAGATCCCTAGCTGGCATAGCATTGTGGGAGTTGTACGACAGATGAGGATCTTTTCTCCACTCTTGAGCTAGAGGGGAGGCCCAAAATCTTTCTTGCACCAGATCTCTCTCTACATTCATTCTGCCACTGTGTTGGGGTGGAGGGCATGATCGAATGCCAGGGGGTGCAAGTGTGAGTGGGAGGCAGGATCCAGGAGGCCCAAGCAAATGCTTGCCCAGGGTCCATTTAATGTTAAAGACGGCCCTGAGGACAGGTCGCCTGTCAGGGTATCATTTTAGAAATAAAGGTCATCTGTCTTGGTTGTTTTAGAGAATTTTAAGTAGGCGACCACATTTCCCACCCTGAGAATAATATGAGTGTTTAGTGAGTAAGAATGTTCTCTTAATTCAGGCATTTAGTAGTTCTTTTATTTCAGAGCGTTTGGCTATGAGAGCTGTGTACGCACTCAGTTGAGAATTGTGTTTATGGATATTTTTGAGAGTCCTGATCTCTGTAGTGAGTGTATTTTGCCTTCCCTGAGTTTTTTCTGTTGAGGGGCTAATGCAATAATCTCCCCACGTAGTACACATATATGTGATTCCCACGTGACTGGGTGAGTGGAAGTCTGAGTTGTGTTTTCATTAAAATAGTTCTGTAAGGATGTCTGACAAGAGACAGGGGCACATGGTCCGACCACGTGATTTTGCCATAGTGACTGGATTGGATCAGGTGCAGAAATCTGTGTGGGAGGAAAAGTCCTTTGCATTAGGGTGGGTGGTACGCCAGCAGTCATATAGTTGTGAACAGTCATATAGTTGTTTGCGTGAGGGTGTTTGGTAGGTGGATCTACGGGATGTTGTATCAAGAGTTGAGTCTAGTGAAATGTTGAAATCTCCTCCCAGGATTAGGATTCCCTCCACAAATTCTACTATGGCTTTCAGGTGTTTCTTGAGTGTTTTTCATTGGTGTCTGTTCAGGAGGTATGTGTTAACTAGCATGACTGTGTTTTGGCCTATTTGGCCTTTGACCATCAGTAGTCTACCAGCATCATATGATTTGTGAGCTGTGTATGTAAAGGGTATGTGAGCGAAGATCAATATTGCCACTCCCTTGGCTTTGGCTCTGTTGTAGTTGCTAAAATATACAATTGGATATCTGCTGTTACGGAGCGTGGGTGCTGCATCTTTTTTGAAGTGTGTGGGGAGAGTATATATATTCCAGCATAGACAATTGTAATTGAATACAATATTAAAAAAGGTTGCTAAATTATCCTATAACATTGTGGGGGAAGGGGATAAAGAGGGAGAGAAGGAGGGTAGTTTTTTTTGTTTTTGTTTTTTTAAAGAATTGTATTAGGAGAGTAGAGAGACAGAGAGTAAGAGGAAAGGAAGACTATTTCCATACATTGAGTCAATTATCATATTAAATCTCATTAATCGTGCAACTGTACAATGAAATCAATACAGTGAGGCAATACCAAGTCACATTTGTGTGACGGTGTGAATATAGCGAAGCTCCCTGTACCCCGGCTGGGTACCTCCACCTCCAGGGCTGCCATCAGAAATTGTGGGGCCCCTAACACAGCTCAAGGTCTGGGCCCCTGTGTGCCTGCCTACAAGCCCCGCCTCCAAATCCCACCCACAGGAATACACCCACACAGACACAAAAGGACACAGACACAGAAAAACACACATACTAACAGACACACACACATATAGACACATACACAGATACAGATACACACACACACACACTGATATACAGACACACACACTGACGTACATACATACTCACACACTGACAAACAGACATACATACAAACTGACATACAGATATACAAACAGACATACATACATACATAATGGCATACTGACATACACACTCACAGACATACATGCATACTGACAGATATATACATACATACACACAGACATACATACACATACATACATACACATACATACATACTGACATACATACACATACAGACATACACACAGACATACATACAGACATACACACAGACATACATACACACACATACACACACATACACATACAGACATACACACAGACATACATACAGACATACACACAGAGATACACACAGACATACATATAGACATACACACAGACATACATACAGACATACACACAGACATACATACACACAGACATACACTCCTCCAGGAGTCCGTGGCAAATGTATGTTTATCATATATCTTCCCCCTCCTGGGGAGACTAACCAGACTCCAGAAAGAGGGAAAGTATTCAGAGTAGGGAGTTCTGCTAGATGCAGAATCCTCTGCTCTGAGACTAAAACACCAAAGAGACACTCCAGTTGTGTCTTGGGAATTAACCCCTATTCGTCTATGGAATTTGTGGTAACTCCTACTACAAGAGGAAAACCTCTGTTTGTAGATGTTAACTGGAGAAAAATTAAATGTATATACTCTTAATTAAACACCATTCCCAAATGTATTTGTGGTCAAATTCCATAACCAGACTCCAGACCTCCAGTCGGTATGGGTCTGTGTTAGTCTGGTGAGCTTTCCCAAAAGGTTCAGTTGTCCAGAGGGCATCCAGCCACAAGCTCCCATTTTTAAATCCAGGGTCCTGCTGGTTGTCGCTGGGGATGGAAGGCACAATTCTCCTCTCTAGGGGATAACTCCTGTCGCTGGGGAGTGGGACCGGCTGTCCCCACTCCCAGTAACTTGCACTGCCGCTGGGGAAAGAGACTGGTTGTCTCCTCTCCCTGTAAAACAATCTGCCGCTGGGTAGTTGGACCGATTGTCATCGATGGTAAGTTTCCCTGGTCGTTTTCAGGAAGACCTTAAACCCTCAGGTTGTTTCACCTACCCCTGTTGTCCAGGTCATCAAGAGATCATTGCAGGTCTGAGAAGTGAGTATTTTGTGCTTCCACAGAGTCCCGAAGCTGTGCATGTATGGTGTTTCTGTCATCTTCCAGGGAGCAGACTCTGCTTCTCATTGACTTAATGTCAGCCCCTATAGTGTCCAGTTTGGATTGGAATGATGTCTCAAATTTATTGAGCATGTGTGCAATATCTTGCTTCGAGGGAGCGCACGTAGTATGTCTCTAATGTCCGGGTCAGCAGCGATATTGGAGACTTTAGACCCTGACAGGCTAAATGGAGAGGAGCATGGATGAGGTGAGTCCGGCGCCATATTGGGGCCTAACAGATCAGATTGATGCTCCGTTGTATGTCTGAAATATTTGGTAAGAGCCCCTGATTTTTCCGCTGGGGTCTTGCCTGAGGGTTGATGCCCTGCGGCGGATCGTTTAGGGTGTCCCATATTTTTTGTGCTTGATTTTGGAGGATTTGCTACTCGAGTTGCTGGAGCTCAGCTAGCACACGTCCATGCGGCTCGGCAGTTGGCTGACATTTTAAGATGGTGACATTTTAAGATAGTGATTGTATTAAGACTTCTCTCCAAGAATTTGCCTCCACCCTTAACTCTGTAAAGACCAGTTTCCCCAGTGTCCAGTCTGGAGGCCGAGGCTGTAGGAAGTTGGGGTGTGCCTCTCCCGGCTACAAATGCCCACCGGGTGGCCCTTAGTGGATGGGCTACTCGGTGGGCCTCCTTTGTGGGTGGGCCGCCGATTGCGTCGGTGGGCCCGTGAGAAAAAAATCATTGAGGGCAGCGGGGCCCATGTAGCAGCTGCTTTGGGCCCACCAAGAGTAACTGGCCTTTTGCAGCGGCCCAGTTTGCCCCACATTAAAAACTGCACTGCAGGGGATTTAGTTACATTAGCCTTGTACTGCAGAGAGCCTCAGATGGAATTTTTTCCCAAGTAAGTGGTTAATCTCATAAGAGCAGACATTAGACTGTGAGAGTAGGACCTGCCAAAGATGGGGTACATTGACGTTGTGGCAGGCTTATGCAATGTATGATCATATAATGTAACTAAATCCCCATTTTTTTGCCTAGATTAGGTGTTTTTAAAAAAAACTTTTACAAACTAATAAAATCTGTCAACATTGAAGTTGCTGTTTAGTAGATAGGAGAGTGCGCTGGATCTTGTGTATTGTTTATTGTATAATATGGCCCCCAGCAGCACCCCATTTAAGCATGTTTAGGTGAGTGCAACCATACCCCCATGTTTCCTTTATATATATATATATATATATATATATATATATATATATACTGAGTTTATTGAGCTCTATGATATATGTTGTTTTTTTAAGCCTGAAGAAAGTCTCAGAGGTGGACTGAAACATGGATCTTTTTAATCTTGTATATATATATGTATTAAGGCCTTTTGGCCTGTAATTGTGGGAGGGGCGTATGACACACCTCTTCCCTACTTAAGGGACACCCCTTACCTGGCTCCATATCGTTCGAGGTCAGTGCTGCATCATTTCCACTTCCGGGTCATCCAGACGCCATTTTACCTGATTACTCCATGAGGTTTTTTAAGCAGAGCTGTGTCAGGAATCCAGCCACAGGCTTTTCCGGCCTACCACCTTCTTTCTTCAATCCATCGCCGTGGATGGTGTCCAAGTGACTCACAAACTGTAAGTCAACCTACCCGTTATGCCAGGCATCAGTCCCACGGCACCATGCACGGGTCAGGTCCTCACTTTACGGCTGCATTTTGTCTAAGTCTGTTCTAAAACCATTGCATGTTCATGCATATCATTCGTTTAAACCCCCTACCGGTCTTTGGGTGTACTACAGGCTTCTTAGACATTATCACATTTCATGTACAAACCAACGAACCACTGCATTTTTGCCTACACACTGACCCCTACCGGTCATTTGGTGTACTACAGGCTTCTCAGACATTATTGCATTTCATGTACAAACCATCGAACCACTGCATTTTCGCCTACACACTGACCCCTACCGGTCATTCAGTGTACTACAGGCTTCTCAGACATTATTGCATTTCATGTAAAAACCAACCTTGCTTCATTTAAACGATTGTCATTTCGGTTTGTGTTTTCTGGTCGGCACTTATTCATAGTATATTCTATGCACGATTGCTGTTCGCATTAAAATGCATACGGTTAAGCTATTCATGCTAACTTCTGTTTCCCTTCATACTAGGATTTGGTTATTCTGCTATGTAGTCACATAGATCTTTTTCGTGAGTTACATTTCATCATTTCATGTATTTACATTTGGTTAAGAAGTTGCTTGGTTAAATAGACAGACCATTTTCATGCTATTTTTAAGGTATTACTTATTACATCAGGGTATGAAACCAGCTAACATTTCTGTATAGACATTGGACTCCCACTCTTACTGGAGTTTTTTTTTTTTTTTTATATATATATAATTATCCATTTCATTACAATTAAATCAGCCTACGTTACAGGCCTCATTTCTTTGTTGTTAACCATGACACAAGGATTTAATTCCTTTTCATGCATACTCGGGTTGAATCACACGTACTGATCCAACCAATCATACGTTTCCTGCACAGTAATCGGTTAAACTTTCAACTACTTATTTTACACGATCTTAGGTTGTCTATTTTGTTTCAGTTTGCTTATTATATATATGGTTTTAATAATAATAGTTATTTTATTTTACAATGCAGATATTACATGTATATTACTGTTATGGTTAGCCTACATTACGGCTCCTTTTTCTGTCATGCTCGTACGACATACCACGAGTTCAAGGACACGGTCCTATTTTCAAAGAGTATAATGGAGATATGATGTTATTACAACCATGTACATTACGATTACATGGCACTAACTATTCAGGCCATTTCTTATCATGCTCATACGATATACCACGAGTATATAAGAACACGGTCCTACCTTCCACAGAGGGTTTCGGGTTGAATCACACGCATTGGTTCAACCACTCATACGTCACGTTACAACATTTTCTGCATAGATTGTCATTTCACATGGCATTTACAAACTCAGGCCTTTTCTTGACACACTCAGACGACGTAACACGAGTATTCAAGAACACGGCATATACGTCTCACAAGACTTTCGGTTTTTGAATCACACGTTCTGGTTCATACATTCATACGTCACTTTACAGCAACATTTATGATTCTGCATATTGTCACTTCACATTAAAAAGTCCCTTGCATTCCCAGATCAGTTTAGTGACATGCATATCATCTGATCACCTTCCATATATACACATTACACGGCCAATCCCCTGCTGCCAGGTATCGGACTCAGCGTAACGCTTGTCACCAAGCATGGGCAGTCATGTCACTATCATATTCATAGATTTTACACCTCCCACACATACTGCTAGAAGCCCTAATCCCAGCCTATACAGATTACACAGGTCTCACAGGATCCATTCTCACTCTATCCCTTTTTAGGTTTATCCAGGTTTTCATACCTGTCGAATCTCAAAACTGCATACATACTACCAGGTACGTAAGCCTGCTCACGTTGTAGTTCACATACGTTTCATTCTTCTAGGCCATAGAGTACTGGCAAGTTAGGGGTATAGGCCCAAATAGGTACCTCCCTTCTTGGCATTTCTGCCTATCTTTTAGTGGTCCGCGAGGCCAACACCCCGCCTCAACGTTTCAGAGGCAAACGCCATCGGGCCACACGTGAGTTAGCCGCCTCGCAATATTATAGAGAGGGCCTCACCTGTCACTCCCTCCCCCTGTTTTCTTTTACTATCACGAGAGGCCTACGATTCCTGCCACTACGACGGGTGGCCTCAATAACCCCTCGCGCCAACTCATAGACAGAGCCTCTCATAGCCACTTGGCAACTAGCAGGGCCTCACCTGTCACAAAACAAGATTCATTTTTCGCCTTTCAGGCCTAGTTAGCCTGCCAGTATCACCCCTGGGGAATCGGTCACTACACCCCTTACCATGGCTGGGTCGGCCGCTGCGACCCCTCCAGCACTGGTTGAGTTGCAATCACTTTCTCCAGCCATCTGTTTCAGGGCACATGCTAAATCTGTGTCCAAATAAAATGTATCCCAAAACTATACTTAACATCAATAAACATTTCTGTACTTACGACATTACTGCCACATCATCCATCTAGACATTTGGTTGAATTCATTATCTCGGGTCTATCAGAAGGATTCACACAGGCCTCATACACATGCCTTCCGGAATCCTGGAATGTCCTAATTTACATCCGAACAACAAACCCTACAGCGGTGGAGACACTCATAGCCAGGAAGTGGCAGAGGACTTCCTATGGGGGCCCTTCCAGTCCCCTCCATTCACCACATAGCGGACAAACCCCATCGGTATTGTCACGGGGAAATCTTCTCACAAACAGAGACTTATCATTGATCTATCAACACCTCACACCTCTGCCACTCCTAGTCTGAACTCCCTCATACCCTCTGAGGAATTTTCACTGCAATATTCCACCATAGATCACGCCATTACGGCTATCATGCAGGCAGGGGCCGGAGCATGGCTCAGTAAGACTGATATCACAATGCTTTCAAGTTACTGCCTATCCACCCTACACTGTGTCACCTGCATGGTATCAAGTGGGCAGGGAACTACTATTTTGCTCACGTTTAACATTTAGGTTCCAAAGTAGTCCGGCCATTTTCGATGTATTCGCCGAAACCCTATGCTGGTTTTATTAAATATAGCCAGATGCCCTACAGTTATACATTATCTGGATGATTTCTTACTGATCGAGGAGAATATTTCCCCTCCCAGTAGCCTAAAAGAAACCATCAGTCTATTCGAACAGGTGGGTGTCCCAGTCTCCTCCACCAAGACTGAAGGACCAGATACCTTCATCACATTCCTGGGTATCATACTAGACTCAGCCACCATGCAAGCTAGCCTGCCACGCCCAAGGTAGAAAACATTCTGATCAACATAATCTCTACATACAACTCGGTACTTGCAACCACAAGAATTACAGTCTCTGCTTGGGTCACTGAATTTTGCCATTCGCATCATACCTCAAGGCCGGGCTTTCATCTCACAACTCCTTTACATGTTTCCCACTTTTAGACATGATGGACACCCCTGGATACCCAAGCCACGGCAGGCGTAATTATGTGGAGAAAATTTTTAACCACCTTGAATGGTAAAAGCATGTTCCTTCCAAAATTGTCTGACTCCTCACCTACCATTTGGTCAGACGCGGCGTCTACCACAGGTTTTGCAGCAATTTTTCAGGAACGAATGGCTTTGGGGCAGCTGGCCTTCAGAAGTTCAGGACCTGGAGGGTTTTCCACTACCTCAGCTCTGTTTGAGATATATCCCATCGTGACGGTTGCCGTGGCATGGGTGCATTTATGGGCAGGTTCGTCTGTACGTTGCTACTCAGACAACCAAGTAACTTGTCACATTATAAACAAGGCCGATCCAAATCACTGACTATTATGAGATTCTTGAGGAAACTCACTTGGCTGGCTGCATGTCATAATTTTCTCGTTTTGTATTCATGTTCCAGGTGTATGTAACACTGCTGCTGACAATTTGTCTCGCTTTAATTTCCAGGCTTTTCGTCAAATACTCCAGTCAGCCGCACTCACAGCCACGAACACCCCACTATTCCACCATCTAGTAATGGACTAGATGCTATTATGCAACATAGCAGAACATTGTCCCAATTAGCACTGTCTACTAATACCCGGGAAACTTACGATAGAGCTTTCATTTGATTTAAAGATTCCTTTCTGAACACAACATCTTACAACCTTTCATCGTGACATCCTGGTTGGGCTTTGCTTCTTTTTGCCACCTCAAACTCAAACTATCATACAACACAATCAAACCATATCTGACAGGCATCCAACATCACATGCTAACTTTACAACCAGACAAATCAAGTGTCCTCCTACCAATTAAGAGCATCCTTAGGGGTATTCAGAGATCCGAACCCCCACGTACGGCCCAGAGGCTACCCATAGATTTCCATATTTTTAAAGACTTATACAATTCACTAGATTTAAACCCTTTGCCAACAACACAAACCTCATCGTTAAAACCGCCATATACGTAGCCTTGTTTATGGTTTCTTGAGACCAAGAGAATTTACCGCAATCAGCACAACACAGTCCACTCACATCCTACTTCATTCACACTTAACAAAACACATGGACTATTATATCTTGACTCTGCCTCACTCCAAAACCAGTCAACATGCACTTTCAGTAGAGGTTAAGTACTATCCTACTCACAACAGGTGGAGCCCCGTCAAACTACTGGACTCATATACCCAGCATAACAACAAACCACCATCTCAACCACTTTCAGTCTACAAGGTTCGGTACTCACTACCACCACCTTTATGACACACGTCAGGTCTTTACTTACACAGCTGGGCCTCAAATCAGCTAACTATTCGGGCCACTCCTTCCGCATAGGAGCGGCCTCCACAGCATCCAGTGCAAACATTCCAGTTCATGTTATCAAGTCACAAGAGCGCTGGAAATCATCGGCTTACTCTAGATACATACCTAACCCGGTACAAGAAGTAAGAAATGCCTTTCAAGACATGTCTGGTTAAAGTATGTATATTGCTGGTATGTAATAAATTTGATTTTCTACTTTTGCCCTCTTTATTTACAGGCCTACCTCATCGTCGGTTCCGGCACACCACAACCGACTTGCTCTTTTAATACCATCCTACACTTATCAGTGTTTGTATCTTCTGTACTATCATGAGCCCTTAACACAAGTATTAAGGCCTTTTGGCCTGTAATTGTGGGAGGGGCGTATGACACAACTCTTCCCTACTTAAGGGACACCCCTTACCTGGCTCCATATCGTTCGAGGTCAGCGCTGCATCACCCTCCCACCCACTCCTCATTATTAACTCCTTTTCTCTTTACATTTCTTCTTGGTGGGCCCTCTTTATTTACAGGCCTACCTCATCGTTGGTTCCGGCACACCACAACCGACTTGCTCTTTTAATACCATCCTACACTTATCAGTGTTTGTATCTTCTGTACTATCATGAGCCCTTAACACAAATATATATATATATATATACACACACACATAATAAATAAATATCAAAATACAGTTAGAAGGAAATTAAACAGGTATATCTTTTTTAAATTTATTTATTTTTTAAACTTTTTTTTATATATATTAAAATAAATTTACAATAATGAGCTCCCATGCAATCCCCAGGATTAGGACCGCCAGTGCGGGATCGGTGGGGACCCAGTGAGTACAAAAGACGACAGGGATGTTCTATGCTGCCCTGTGGCGTTCAGGACCAGCCCTGCCAGGACAGCATAGAACGCCCGCCATCCTTAAGGGGTTAATGAGTGTCCAGACTAGATTGAACTGGGTTTGCAAATTTGTTGTCAACATTTTATGTGCTTATTAACTTGCTGTTGGTTGATTTATACTTCCAGCATTATTAGTAGAGGGCCAAGGAAATATTATACTGGGTGTGCATTTATTAATAAAAAAAATTGTTAAAAAAAGAAACAAACCATTAAAAAAACTAAAAAAAAACTGTTCTATTTAGTTTGCCTATAAGATTCAATCAAAATGAGAACTTTTTTTGAATGGACGGTCACATTACCATTGCTTCCTGCAAAACCTTCTTCAATTTAACCCCTTAAGGACACACGACATGTGTGACATGTCATGATTCCCTTTTATTCCAGAAGTTTGGTCCTTAAGGGGTTAAATCCTAGCGGCTTTGGGGGAGGTGCCAGGTGAATTGTTCAACTGGTCTCAATTGGTTTACTTATAGGCTTGAGTGGAAACTTCCTTGTCATTAAACGTACATTTTCAAGTAAAAACCTGTACATAAAACCTGTACATGGTGTTTCAAAACAGTAAAACGTATTACAACAATAATATAGTCAGTGTAAGTTCCGTTTCTGGGTAAAAAAAAAAAAATACGTCACTTTCACTGACAATATCAATATATAGATATAAATAGAATGTCATTCTAATTGTATTTTGTCCTCTATATATTTTAATATCAAAATGCAGTTAGAATGAAATTACATATGTATATATAATTTATTTTAATTTAAAAAAATAATAATAATTATTGTATTTATTATTGTAATTATATGTATATAGGTATATAAAATATATATCTATGTATAATATATATCCAACACGGGCTTTGCACTCACATTCCTGTTCTTGCCTCGTGCAGTCTCGATGCTTTCCTATGGATGCTGGCGTCTTCTCACTGTGAAAATCACAGTGAGAAGAGCGGAAGCGCCTCTAGTGGTTGCCAATGAGTGGCTGTTCTCTAAAACTGCTATGTTTACAGCAGGCAGGGTTAACCCTAGATGGACCTGGCACCCAGACCACTTCATTGAGCTGAAGTGGTCTGGGTGCCTATAGTAGTCCTTTAAACTGCTCACTGAGAACATTTGTTCCCTATTGAGAAAGATGTAAACCAACCTTTTTTGTACAGTTCATTTCTGTTCCTAATAGAGCTATCATGAGAAATTAAGCCAAATGTTATTTTAACAGTGTGGCTCACTAATATAGTATAAAAATATATGTTTTTATAAACTAGAACACCAAAAATTACACTTAAAGAGGACAGGACTGGAAGGGGTATAGGCTGGTGCCATGTTGAGCATGCTATAGCTAGTTATCCCACAATTTTAACACATCTGGTCATTTCTCTAGCAACTAATCCTGGTTGAATGAGAAAGTGTGCTAGGCAAAATAAACTTGATACTTACAGACTGAGAGAAATCTTCAATCATTTTATCCATCAGGTCTCTGGCAGTAGACCCTTCCTCCAACATAATAAAATCAGACTCCTGGATATAACCTGGCATTGTTACAATCTAATGGTTTCTAGAATGTGCCTGATGCCGTTTTGTGTTATAGGCTGTATTGGAGACAGAAGAAAATAAAAGAATGTATGCATAAATTAAACATATTTCACAAAAAGCAGATTGCATTGCAATACCTGTAAACATATTTCCCTTCAATCTAGGTCATGTTTTAGGGAAAACATAATGTGTTTCTTAGAAGTAAGATATTTATTGCAAACTACAACACCATATATAATAAAAAAAAAAATACTATTGCAAATTATGCTATTTTTAGTGTACATATAATCTTAATTTCTATTAATGACAAGAGGCAAATATTTTGCTTTACTTTCTTTACTGAACGCCACAGCAGCAAAGAAACAGATAAGAACATAACAACCAATCAAAAGTCGTATAATGAAAAGTAATAAGAGGTAATATAAGCCACTGACCGCAAAGCCACCTCCTGGTTTTTGATGCAAGTATGAAATAAAAATACAATTACAATGGATTAGCTTCCCGGGAGCTCAGCCTGCAGCTCATCCAGTTACTCCTCTCACGAGCACGGATTGTTGCTGCTCCGAATCTCGCAAGAGTGAACTCTAGCCTCAGGAGCTGCAGTCTAGAGTTTACTCCCCCATAGGACTGCCAGGGATTCACCCCTAGGACCACCAGGGATTGCAGGAAATATGCCCCCTTCGTCAGTAAAGATAAGAAGGGGGGGGTAAATATAAATGATTTGTATTATTTTAATTAAAAATATATTTTTATATTTGCTTTAAGCTACATATTCTCACACTCTGCCCCCTCCCCCAAAACACACAGTGCCTCCCCCACACACACATACTGCCCCTCCCCCAAAACACACAATGCCTCCCCCACACATATATACTGACCCTTCACACGCGCACACACACACACACACACACACACACACTGCCCCCTCACATACACCCACACTGCCCCTTTCTCACACACACACACACACACACTGCCCCAATACACGCACACATACTGCCCCATACACACTTCCCCCCCACACACACTGCCCCCATGCACACACACTGCCCCCATACACTCAAACACCCCCCTTCACACACACACACACACGCATACTGCCCCATAAACACACACACAAACTGCACCCCTCACACACACTGCACTCCATACACACATTGCATCCCCCGACACACACGTACTGCTCTCCCATGCACACACTGCAACCCTGACACCCACACACTGCCCTCCAAATGGACGTTGCCAACCATACTAACACTGCCATCCATACGCACACTCCCCCCTCACACACACACACACACACATACGGCCTCCATGCGCACACACACGTACTGCCCCCTCACGCACACACACATACAGTGCCTTGTAAAAGTATTCACTCTCTTTTGACATTTGACCTATTTTTTTCCATTACAGCCTGAAGTTCAAATTTTATTAGTCTGAATTTTATGTGATGGATCAGAACACAATAGTCTAAGTTGGTGAAGTGAAATGAGAAAAATATATACATAAAACAATTTTTTAGAAATAGAAAACAGAAAATTGGCATGTGCGTATGCATTCACCCCCTTTGTTATGAAGCCCATAAAAAGCTCTGGTGCAACCAATTACCTTCAGAAGTCACATAATTAGTGAAATAATGCCCACCCAGGGCTCGAGTCCTGCAGGAACGCACGGGAACGGCGTTCCTGCACTTTTTCCAAAGCAGGAACGCCGTTCCCGCTAGTGATCCTGCAGGACCTGCCCTGCTACCTGCACACAGGAGCCCTCACACGCTGTGTTTCCTCTCCAGCACTAATTCTCGCGATACCCGCGGCTGTAAGAGCGTTGCCACGGGTTACCATGGCAACGCTCCGCGCAGGCAAGTCTCGCGAGAATTAGTGCTGGAGAGGAAACACAGCGTGTGAGGGCCCCTGTATGCAACAGCTGCTTCCCTCCACTGGACCACCCGGCGATCTCCCCCCCTCCCTGACAAGGTAAGAAGCAGGGAGGGGGGAATAAAACAAAAACACACATAAGGTTTAAAAAACAAATGCTTCCCCCCATCATCCAGCACACACACACATAATCCAGCACACACACACATAATCCAGCACACACACACACATAATCCAGCACACACACACATAATCCAGCACACACACACACATAATCCAGCACACACACACACATAATCCAGCACACACACACACACACACATAATCCAGCACACACGCACACACATAATCCAGCACACGCACACACATAATCCAGCACACGCACACACATAATCCAGCACACGCACACACATAATCCAGCACACGCACACACAATCCAGCGCACGCACACATAATCCAGCGCACGCACACATAATCCAGCGCACGCACACATAATCCAGCACACACACACATCATCCAGCGCGCACACACTTCATCCAGTTCACACACACATCATCCAGCGCGCACACACACACTTCATCCAGTTCACACACACTTCATCCAGTTCACACACACACATCATCCAGCGCGCACACACACACACATCATCCAGCGCACACACACACACTTCATCCAGCTCACACACACACTTCATTGCGCACGCACACACACACACTTCATCCAGCGCACGCACGCACACTTCATCCAGCGCACGCACGCACACTTCATCCAGCGCACGCACGCACACTTCATCCAGCGCACGCACGCACACTTCATCCAGCGCACGCACGCACACTTCATCCAGCGCACGCACACTTCATCCAGCGCACGCACGCACACTTCATCCAGCGCACGCACACTTCATCCAGCGCACGCACACTTCATCCAGCGCACACACTGCACTTACTACAAACACACTACATTCATTATACACACTCTGCACTCATTACAAACACACTACATTTATTATACAAACTACACTCACTACAAACACATTACATTCACTATACACATACTGAACTCACTACACACACACACTGCTTTCATTATACACACTCTTCACTCACTACAATCACACTACATTCACTATACACACTCTGCACTCACTACAATCACACTGCATTCACTATACTCACTCTGCACTCACTACAAACACACTACATTCATTATACACACTGCACTCACTACACACACTGCATTTATTATACACACTGCACTCACTACACACACTACATTCATTATACACACTCTGCATTCACTACAAACACTACATGTAATATACACACTGCACTCACTACAAACACTACATTCACTACACACACACTACATTCACTATACACACTCTGCATACATTATACATACTCTGCACTCACTACAAACACTACATTAAATATACACACTCTGCACTCACTACAAACACACTACATGTATTATACACACTGCACTCACTACAAACACTACATTCATTATACACACTCTGCACTCACTACAAACACACTACATTCACTATACACACTCTGCACTGCACTATATGCATAGTAGTGTATTTTTTAATTTATTTTTTTTTAAGGGGGGGCGGGAATCTTGGGTGAGTTCCCACACTTTTTTCCCCAGGACTTGACCCCTGTGCCCACCTGTGTGCAATCTAAGTGTCACATGATCTGTCATTACATATACACACCTTTTTTGAAAGGTCCCAGAGGCTGCAACACCTAAGCAAGAGGCACCACTAACCAAACACTGCCATGAAGACCAAGGAACTCTCCAAACAAGTAAAGGACAATGTTGTTGAGAAGTTCAAGTCAGGGTTAGGTTATGAAAAAATATCCAAATCTATCATAAGCAAATGGAAAGAACATGGCTCAACAGAAAAACCTGCCAAGAAACGTCCGCCCACCAAAACTCACAGACTGGGCAATGAGGGTAGTAATCAGAGAGGCAGTACAGAGACCTAAGGTAACCCTAGAGGAGCTGCAGAGTTCCACAGCAGAAACTGGAGTATCTGTACATATGACGACAATAAGCCGTACGCTCCATAAAGTTGGGCTTCATGGCAGAGTGGCCAGAAGAAAGCCATTACTTTCAGCAAAAAACAAAATGGCACGTCTTGAGTTTGCAAAAAGGCATGTGGGAGACTTCCAAATTGTATGGAGGAAGGTGCTCTGGTCTGATGAGACTAAAATTGAACTTTTCGGCAAAAAAGTGGCTCTACAAAGTATTGACTTTAGGGGGGGGGGGGTGAATAGTTATGCAAATTTACCTTTTCTGTTATTTTGTCCTATTTGTTGTTTGTTTCACAATAAAAAAAAAAACATCTTCAAAGTTGTGGGCATGTTCTGTAAATTAAATGATGCAAATCCTCAAACAATCCATGTTAATTCCAGGTTGTGAGGCAACAAAACACGAAAAATGCCAAAGGGGGAGAATACTTATGCAAGGCACTATGCTGCCCCCAAACACAAACACTGCCCCAATACACACAGATACTGCCCCCATACACACACACTGCCCCTTTCACACACAAACACACACTGCACCCCTCACACACACACACAGACACACTGCCCCCTCACATAGAAACATAGAAACACAGAATGTGACGGCAGATAAGAACCATTCGGCCCATCTAGTCTGCCCAATTTTCTAAATACTTTCATTGGTCCCTGGCCTTATCTAATAGTTAGGATAGCCTTATGCCTATCCCACGCATGCTTAAACTCCTTTACTATGTTAACCTCTACCACTTCAGCTGGAAGGTTATTCCATTCATCCACTACCCTCTCAGTAAAGTAATACTTCCTGATATTATTTTTAAACCTTTGTCCCTTTCATTTAAGACTATGTCCTCTTGTTTTGGTAGTTTTTCTTCTTTTAAATATAGTCTCCTCCTTTACTGTGTTGATTCCCTTTATGTATTTAAATGTTTCTCATCATATTCCCCCCCGTCTCGTCTTTCCTCCAAGCTATACATGTTAAGATCCTTTAATCTTTCCTGGTAAGTTTTATCCTGCAATCCATGAACCAGTTTAGTAGCCCTTCTCTGAACTCTAATATCCTTCTGAAGATACGGTCTCCAGTACTGCGTACAATACTCCAAGTGAGGTCTCACCAGTGTTCTGTACAATGGCATGAGCACTTCCCTCTTTCTACTGCTAATACCTCTCCCTATACAACCAAGCATTCTGCTAGCATTTCCTGTTGCTCTATTACATTGTCTGCCTACCTTTAAGTCATCAGAAATAATCACCCCTAAATCCCTTTCCTCAGATGTTGAGGTTAGGACTCTATCAAATATTCTGTACTCTGCCCTTGGGTTTTTACGTCCAAGATGCATTATCTTGCACTTATCCACATTATATGTCAGTTGCCACAACTCTGACCATTTTTCTAGTTTACCTAAATCATTAGCCATTTGGCTTATCCCTCCTGGAACATCAACCCTGTTACATATCTTAGTATCATCAGCAAAGAGACATACCTTACCATCAAGACCTTCTGCAATATCACTAATAATATATTAAAGAGAATGGGTCCAAGTACAGATCCCTGAGGTACCCCACCGGTGACAAGCCCAAGCTTCGAATATACTCCATTGACTACAACCCTCTGTTGCCTGTCACTCAGCCACTGCCTCACCCATTCAACAATATTGGAATCCAAACTTAAAGATTGCAGTTTATTGATACGCCTTCTATGTGCAACAGTGTCAAAAGCCTTACTGAAATCTAAGCAATGTCTACTGCACCACCCTGATCTATTATTTTAGTTACCCAATCAAAAAGATCAATAAGATTAGTTTGGCATGATCTCCCTGAAGTAAACCCATGTTGTCTCTGATCTTGAAATCCATGTGTTTTTAGATGTTCAACAATCCTATCCTATCCTAACATGGTTTCCATCACTTTCCCCACTACTGAAGTAAGGCTTACTGGCCTATAGTTGCCCGACTCCTCCCTATTACCTTTCTTGTGAATGGGCACAACATTCGCCAACTTCCAATCTTCTGGGACTACTACTGTTAGCAATGATTGGTTAAATAAATCTGTTAATGCTTTTGCTAGTACACCACTAAGCTCTTTTAATAGCTTTGGGTGTATTCCATCAGGTCCCATTGACTTATTTGTCTTTACTTTTGACAGTTGAAATAGAACCTCTTCCTCTGTAAACTAATTTATCCTTTTTCTTAACCGAGGTCCGTCTCCTTCATTTTCATCTGTAAATACAGAACACAAATATTCATTGAGGCAGTCAGCTAGACCTTTATCCTCTTCTACATACCTTCCTTCTTTTGTTTTTAATCTAACTGATCCTTGTTTTACTTTTCTTTTCTCATTTATGTATCTAAAAAAAGTTTTGTCCCCCTTTTTTACTGACTGTGCTATTTTCTCTTCTGTGTGTGATTTGGAAGATCTTATAACTTGCCTCTTTCTGCCAAATCTTATAGATCATTCTGTCTTCTTCCTGTTTTTTTTTATAATTACTAAATGCTAACTTTGAGTTTTTTACTATTTTGGCCACATCTGCGAAGTACCACAGTGGTTTCTTGATTTTTTTGCTTTTACTGACAAACCTAATGCAATTTTCTGTTGCCTTCAGTAGTGCATCTTTTCCCATTTCCCATAATCCCATTTATCTTGGACTCCATTTAAATTGCTCCAGTCTGATAATGACTCCTTTATACATATTCTAATTTTAGAAAAGTCTGTTTTTCTAAAGCCTAAAACTTTTGTTTTTGTGTGGTGTCACTGTTCTTATATTAAACCACACTGACTGATGATCACTGGATCCTAAATTTTCACCTACAGTAATATTGGATACCAAATCTCCATTTGTTAACACTAAATCATGCACACACACTGCCCTCCATACTAACACTGCCCTCCCCCCCCACACACACACACTTCACCGCTCACACACTGCATCTCTCACACACACTTCACCCCTCACACACACATTACTGCCCCTACAGGCCCTATTTGGTAGACCCCAGGTAAGTTGTCAAATGGTTCTTAAACGGTTTGACTGCTTACTCTGGGAGGGCGCCACGGCACTCCTGTAACCATAACCATTACAGAGAGCTGTAGTGATTATTGTGCCTGTTAATAATCTCCAAATGCCCCTCCCGAGATTCGGTTCTGGATCCACCCCTGTCTGCAATCCCACAATGATAAGACAACACAAGAAATGCTCCAGGCACTCAAGGTATTCAAGCCACAGGCAGTTTTAATAGAACAAGAAAAGGAGCAGCAATGTTTCGACCTACTATGAGGTCTTTGTCAAGCTAACACCACATAGCCAAAATAAGAGTAATATATATATATATATATATATATATATATATATATATATATATATAGTGCAAAATGGTCAACCAATTATTAACTTGTGCATATCTCATTTACATTGGTAATTAACACAAACTCAAGTTGCTAGCAGGCAGAACAAATGATCACTGTAATAGGAATCTTCTGTGCTCCAACTCCCAACATGTAAAAGTAAATAAAATTACAGTGATCATCTGTTCTTCCTGCTAGCAACTTAAGTTTGTGAGTGTAATACAATGTGATTCACAGGTCTGTGAGTGCAATAGCCCATTATTTGTTATACGGTGATTTTATTATATTACACTATTTGTGATATTTGCATTGTAGATTTTTGGTAATATGGTTTAATGAAGACATAAATGAGTCTTTGTTTCTACAATTAATTTGTGGAAAAGGGTAATATATGTTGTACTCATTTCCCCCTACTGCTGTCTTATTACACTTGTGTGTGTCAGTATTTTTATATTCCACATTGTATTACTTACAGAGTTTTGTAATAATTATTAAAAATATATAGCATAATCTTATCAGTATATTTATATCGGCAGACATTTTGTGTTAAAACTGAAATTAAAAGTTTATACTGCCAGTCACTCTCAGAACAGAGGTGACTCCATTTTGTATTTACTCTCTGTAAATCTATTCATTCACATCTGAGCTAAGGAATGCACTAATGTAAACATTAGAGATAAAACCTGAGATAAGGCGTGATGTCTAACAGCGATGAAATACTGCAAACAACCCAGAGACAAATGTATACATATATATACATATACACACTATCCACTTATAATTTACTATTATTATATTAATCATATAAAATTAGAATTATGTTAATAATATAGACTATTCATGGATAAATATCAATGAAGAAAATCATATTTACTACTGTTAGAGGAGTATAAATAATCTTAAACACAGTTTCACACAAGAAAACCAGACACCGATGACAGATAACACTAAGTAATTAATTTTACTTTCTAAAAAAAAAAAACTAATGGAATCTTACAAAGTTCCATTGTAAGCAAGAGGTGAAGAAGAGTTTAGACATGCCAGAAAGCTAGATTTAAAGGTATATGCCCAATGCTACGTCTGGGTAAGAGTGAAACAAAGCCTTTGAAATTGGCAGGAATTTAGATTTATAGTAGCCATAAAGAACCGAAAATGAGAACGCATCACCAATTTCAGTTAACCCATTATGCAAAAAGGCAAATGGATCCCCTGACAGAAATTTTCTGTAATGTAATTGCACCATCTACTGACCAAAACCTAGATGATAGTCTGTAGGGAAGACAAACCTAGAGTTACCTATTGGTCCTATCAACTAGTGACGTGCAGAGAGTTTTTCCCTTTAAAAAGTAAGGACAAAGGGAAGAGATGGACATTCCAAAGATTCCGCTTTTGGGAGATTCAGCTCTTTGGGACATTCGCACTCTTTGAACCACATTCAAACTCTTTGAAACATATCCTGACTCTTGGACTGTACTCAAGAAACAACACTCTCTTGGACGCATTAATTTTTACTATTTTTTTTTTTTTTAACTAACAACTCCAGAACTATTTTCCATACAATCCCCATCATACTTGCATTCAAAATATCCTGGGACATATCTGCACATCTGAGAGAAAATCTACAACCTAACTGGTAATTATGCTGGTTTTATTTAATTAAATGAAATTAATACATTTTTACTAATAGCAGGAATATATATCTGGATAAATATTGGTCAGATTTCAATTATTAGAAATCATAATTAGCTACGAAATATATGGTTATAACAATTCCATTCCTGCAGGTGGAATAAAGACAACGATATATTAACGGTAAATTTGCCAATATGTTAGCATGCCGAAATTTTTTATCCAGAAATATTAACTTGTTTTCATATAAGATAGTGAATCTTATTTAGGAAAGTTAAAATTCGGCAAATGAGAAAATCTTATTCTTATTCTTATTGGATGGTCCTAGGAATGGTCAAAGTATGAACATGACTTTAATTGTAAAGTTGCAACATAATAGGATATCTTGCCTGAGGATTGAAGCCAGCAGTGGAAGGGTTAATTTAGTGTGATTTGACTAACAGACAAAGTTTATTGTTATAGCTGTGCTGTTAAGTTCTGCTTTCTGTGTAAAATGGGTTTCTAAACAGTGTCCTGTTGTAAATCTTGTTGACAGCTGGCTGTTAGCCATCTGTATGTGTTGGAACCATTGCCATATTGTATGCTTATGTTATACCTAAATATTCACTGACTGTCACACATGTTACATATTATTAGTGATGTCGCGAACATGAAAATTTCCGTTCGCAAACGGCGAACGCGTTCTTCCGCAAATGTTCACGAACGGGCGAACCCGGCGATCCGCCATAGACTTCAGTAGCAGGCGAATTTTAAAACCCACAGGGACTCTTTCTGGCCACAATAGTGATGGGCCCCCACCCACCTGAGCGGTGAGTGGGGGCCCTAAACAAGAATAAGGGGGGGGACCTAATGTCCTCCCCCCTGGCCCCCACCCCTAAGCGGCGGGTGGGGGCCCTAAATACCAATGGGGGGAACCTATTGTCCTCCTCCCCCCCCCCCCCCGGACCCACCCCTGAGCGGCTGGTGGGGGCCCTAAATACCAATAGGGAAGGGGACCTATTGTCCTCCCCCCGGCCTCCCACCCCTGAGCGGCGGGTGGGGGCCCTAAATACCAATGGGGGGAACCTATTGTCCTCCCCCCCAGACCCACCCCTGAGCGGCGTGTGGGGGCCCTAAATACCAATAGGGAAGGGGACCTATTGTCCTCCCCCTGGCCTCCCACCCCTGAGCGGCAGGTGGGGGCCCTAAATACCAATAGGGGGGCACCTAATGTCCTCCCCACGGCCCCCACCCTTGAGCTGCGGGGGCCCTAAATACCAATGGGGGGTTACCTATAGTCCTCCCCCCAGCCCCCACCCCTGATTAAATCAGTGTATAAAAATATGGCCAGCGGCAGCGACGCATCTGTATCAGATAATACTGAAATAATTGAAGACCTAAGAAAAAATGCTTTAGTCCATATTCATAAACATATGAAAAATGATTCAAGCTATGAGGTTTGGTTGAAAGGCATAGAATGGGAAGCTAAACACACCATTCTAAGTGATGAACACATAATAACATATCTTAAAGAAATTGCTGGACAAAAGAACATAGAAAGGAAAATGGCGTTCATAATACACTCTTGGCCTTTCTTTGACAGCACTTCTTAAGGTGTTCGATGAAAACAAGGTATTGAATACCAAATTGGACACGTACAGTGAACAATTGGGCATTCAAGATGGGAAATACCAAGATTTACTTGCTGAGCATAAAACTTGTCAGGCTGATCATGAAAAAGAAATGAAAGCTTTGACGGATAAATATGCACAGGAAATAAGTCAGCTTAAAATGCAATTGGATGAGTATGAAGAGGAGAGTCAGAAATCAGACAGTGAAGTTAGCAGCCATCATTCTGTGCCAAAAAGTTGCACAAAAAGGCAAGAAAAGACTATCTGTAAATCACCTCCTTGTTATGATTTTCCCACACCAGACCAGGTTTTCATAAAACAGTCTCAAAGTAAAGACGTGAGTAATTCAGAAATATCGCCTGTGAAACAGAATTCTCCATCTCCTGGCATTGCCAAACAATCTTGGCAATCTTGGGCAGAACACTTTGAAAAGACTGTCCTATCAAGGTGATAGGAATGAAAACAGACATGGTTCTGTACACTGGCAGGATTCTGATGCTGATTAGAATTGTGACAGTGAACAAGAAGCTCAGAGTGATGGGAGTGAAAGTGATTGCACTGTCCACTCTGAAGGCCATGTGACTGATATGCCATCTGCACTGTTGTACGGGTCTAATTCCTCTTCAGCAGACAGATCGCATAGACGTTTACCCAGACACAGGGAAAACAGAAACAGAGATCGTAAATTAACGATGCCTGTTTATGAAACGCCAAAGGTTATTAAATTCCTTAGAGAGACTGTCCCACAATTTTCTAGAGGTTCAGGAAACATATCTGAACATCTGGAAAATTATGATAGAGCAATGAATTCATTGGGCATGTATGATGACATCCATAAGAAATGGTTCATCACATGGACCTTTGATTCAATGTGCCGTGTTTATCTTGAAAGTCTTCAAGCTATACAGGTAATGTCCTGGTCCAAGATGAAATATGAAATAATCATGGAATATGGTAAGTATAAAACCATTGCTTCTGCTAAGAAGGCGCTTTATAACTTAAAGTGCCGTCCAGATCAAAGCCCCAGAGAATTTTTAATAATTCTTAAAAATGCATACTCCGTGGCCCAAAGAAAACCCAGGTATGAAAGTACATACTTCAAAGATCTGTATTTTCACGCCATGCCAGTAAACATACAAATGAATCTTGCAAGAGATTACGATTGTAAGTTACCGTTAGAATGGCTTGTCAGTCACTGCATGAAATTGTATACTATACACCATGCACATGACGAGAATCAGCCAAAGGTTAAGAAACCTGGTGATAAAATGGTGTCAGAGACTAAAATTCAGTTAGGTTTAGAAACCCAACAGAAAAAGAGGACCTATTCTGAGGTTTTGAAAACACCAAAACCTCAAAAACAGGAAAACGCCAGATGCAATTCTGCAAATTCCTCTGATAACTCTGAAAAATCCAATACCAATGGCAATAAACGCCCCTGGGTTAATAAGAACCAAGGCAATTCCCAATGGAGAAGGAATCCTCAGGGAAATAGGAGATATGGAAACAGAAACAACCAATCTGCTTCCAATAACTCCCAACAGTCTCAGCCATCCCAGACAAATTCTAATAAGCAAAAGACAAAACGGCAATGGGGGAAATAATTTGCGTCGTCAGGTTGGTCAATTGACAGACCAGATGGGCAAATGAATGGAGGAAATGACAAAGATTGACCAAGTATTTGCCAATAATCCTTTTTTAGGGACAGCTCCAATTGCAGAGCCGCCTGTGTAACTGCAGCAGCAACAAGTGCCGCAGCAAATATAGCTACAGTGACTAAACAGGCTAGGTTGTCAATAGATGTAATACCTAACCCTGTTTCCTTTCCAGGTACTAACAGTCAAATAAACGATAGTTGTGTTAGGAAACCTATTGCCTACCCCGTCACTTCACTTCGGGGTGAAGGAGGCGCAACGTGTTCCTCTGTTTTTTCATTTCAGCCAAAGGCTAAAGTAGCCCCAGCAGCCACTAGTTTCCAGTATCCAGCCCTGAAAGGGTTAACTGATGAGATGCCGACCACTAGTTCCCGCTTGACAGTTCAAGATATTCCTAAAAAGGATGGGCCTGTGGGTAAGACTGAGCATTCCTCAGTACAGGTAGAAACTACTGCTGTGACCGGTAATGTATGGAAAACAAGTAATATGACACATTCTAAATTCTTATGTGAATTAGAAGAACATGAAGGAAGGTACTACATGTCTGTAGAAATACAGGATTCGCTACCCCAGTTTTTCAAAGGGTTAATAGATACTGGTTCACAAGCCACTATCTTATCCAATACCTACTTCCAGCAGGTAATGGACTTAGCAACGGATAAGCCGAAGCTAAGAGATTTCCCCAATGCTCTGTTGAGTGTAGGAGGAAATGCCCTTAATGTTATTGGCAAAACCTGGTTAAAGTTTAAAATAGGTAAGAAAACCTTTAGACACCCGGTGATAGTGGTAGATCTCCCCTATAACCGACTGATTCTGGGTATAGACATACTCAGAAGACTTAACACAATTATTGACTGTGTGAATGGAATTATATGGTCGCAAGCTAAGATTCCTATAACCTATGAGAAATCAAATGTACAATCTGATCGTAACTGCCATGTGATAGAAGAAAGACCTGACTCGATAGAGGTACATTTTAGGAATAGTCAGTCACCTAACGTGACTATCCTACAGGTGATTGATGCAATCGCACCTGTAGATAAGCATTCCGTAAGAATTGCTCCAGAGAGGATCCAGAATGTCTCTCTAGAAGGTGATGTTTTAACCATTTCTCTCCACAGGGACTATGTTGAATCTGTCGATCTGGCAGGTCATGCTCAATTCCTTGCCAGAATTGAAAGGGTTAATGACAACTTATTCTTTCCTATTGAGATAAATGACTTAGGAAGAAATAGGAATGCAAAGCTGGACTTAAAGAGTGAGAACAGCTATATTAGCAGAAGTCTGTTAAAGCAAATCGCTAATCCTAAAATGATCAGGTACGCTTCCCCACATGACAGGTGGATCCAGAACTTATATGGCGAATCAGAGAGTCACAATGTGATAGCAAAATGTTTACTATCTATTTCCATTGGAAATAAGACAGTTAAACATTTATTCCTAGTGATAGACGAACCTCGCTATCAGGTTTACATCGGCCATGATGTCACATATCGCTTTGCCATACACCTTGACCTGATTAATTCCAACTTGTGGACAAGGTTAAAAGGTAATCCTTGTGGATACCTTCACGAGGAAACCGCCCTGAAATCAGGACAAATACTACCATATGCGGTAAGTATCCAAGTACCTGATGACATAACCATTCCACAAGGAACAAATAACTTTCTTTTACCCCTACAGGTCAAGGGGGGTCAGAGATTAGAAAACTCTGATGCCCTAATCTGTTTATCAAACAGGATACAACAATTAGGGATGATGGTAATGCATACACCAATGGTAAGTATTGGTAAGAATCCCACCTATATAATGGTCAACAATGTTACACCCAATAGTGTTACTTTACCAAAAGGAACATTATTAGGTCTAGCATTGGATGCTGAGTACTATACATTAGGTTTCCAAAACCAAATTATAGGCCTCATCCCTGAAGAATACTTAACTGAGGACGAAATTTTCGATCAAATATTCCATTCCTCCCCAGAAGGATTATTCACTATCCTATCTGTATATCCCTTCAACGTCGAAGAAGGCTTGTGTAAAATCGAAGAAGCATCAATCCCCTTCGATCATCCGCTCAATGAGCAGGAATCACAAGAGTATCTCGACCAAAGAGAAAAGTTAAGTCAACCCCGAACTGACCTAACTTCTAGGCTTGAAGAAGCTTATGAGATAGGCCAGCCTGAAATCGTTCCAGGATTTCAGGAAAGGCTAGAAGAGCAAATATCTTTAGCTGACGGTTGCTCCAACGATGCTGAGCGACAGCAGCTAAAGGAAATCCTTTTGGAATTCCAAGATATTTTTGCCAAAGATTCCTACGACTGTGGGTTAACTAACCTCCACGTAGCCAGAATACAAACTGATCAAATTTACCACCTGTATTTATCAAACAATATAGACTCCCATTAGCATCATATGATGGTCTACAAGACATCATTCACAATTTAAAGGAAAGGGGCATTATACGTCTGGTGCAGAGTTCGTATAATAATCCGATCTTCGGGATTCTGAAACCTAATGGACAATGGCGTTTATGCGCTGACTTACTACAGCTAAATAAACGCGTCTATATGTCTGGTTGGCCAGAGCCATACATAGACCAATGTTTGGTACAAATACAGGGATCCAAAATATTCACTGACATTGACTGTGCGCAGGGATATTGGACTGTACCAGTCCATGATGAAGACCAATACAAATTGGAAAGCAGCAGTATACCTGGACCCGTATGCCCTTCAGTTACATAAACTCTGGTCATGAATTCGCTGTGTTCATGCATAAAGCTATGCCTGACGCACTCGAGAGAGGAACGTTATCATATGTCAACGATGTCTTGCTGAAAAGCACTTCCTTTGATAAGCATATCATAGAGATTAGACATGTTCTCACTCAGTTAAGAGAGGCAGGGATTAAACTGTCTTTACAAAAGGCGCAATGGTGTCGCACCCATGTCAATTTCCTCGGACATGAGGTAACTTCTGAAGGATTAAATCCCCAGAGGAAGAAGGTTGAAGCCGTACTTAAGGCTAAAACACCTTCGAACATCAGGGAATTAAGATCGTTCCTTGGTATGACTAACTACTCCCGTAAGTTTATAGATAACTATGCACAAATAACGAAACCACTCTTACACCTGCTTAAAAAGGAAACTAACTGGAACTGGGGGGAGCCTCAGGACCAAGCGGTAAGTGCATTGAGGAGGAAGCTCACTCAGGCACCCTGTTTAGCATACCCAGAGGGGGGTAAACCCTTCTATCTGGAGACAGGATATACCGATTTAAGCATTAGTGCTGTTCTGTATCAGAAGCAGTTTAAACAAAGTTATTGCATATGCTAGCAAGACTTTGTCACCTGTTGAAGTTAAATTCAACACGTGTGAGAAGGTGTTATTGTCGACTGTTTGGGCACTACAACATTTCCGTAGCTATATCCAAGGTGAGAAAATAATTGTAGAAACAGCTCACCAACCTCTACAGTATCTGCAGAGTGAAAGAATCAGAGATGGTAATCTCTCTAACAGTCGGATTACTGCATGGACTCTATCATTACAGGGATGGTCGTTAGAAGTCCCTTATAAACATAATAAGAGAAGCCCAGTTGCCCAAGGTTTAGCAGAATTACATGACTGTACTACTCCATCTCTGGATGATAATGACACCGGAGATGACTTCCTAGAAGAGCAATTGCTATCCCCTTATAAAGTTTATGATGAGGAATACTGTCGACCACTACCGTGGGTATACATTGATGGTGGTTCATATCACCACATCGTTGGTGCTGAACAGAAGTTAGTTGCAGGTATCGGAATCGCCTGGATAGGTGATTATCCCAATGTATCTATAGGATACAGTATTGGTCCCAAAAGCAGTCAGATAGCCGAACTCTGTGCAGTATATAAGACCATCCAAATGGCAATAGAATATGGTATCACAGAATTTGTTATCATAACTGATTCCAACTATGTTCGCAACAGTTTCGTCGAATATCTGCCTAGCTGGAAACGTAACCAAATGCTGAAAAGCAATAACAAACCTGTTAAACATGGGAAATTGTTTTGTAAAATTGATGAACTGGTTAAGGAAAATGGTTTAACCATATATTGGAAGAAAACCAAAAGCCATTCTAAAATAGAAGGTATTGAAAAGGATGGTAATGACTTGGCCGATTCACTGGCAAAACAAGCAGCATTCAATGGTGAAACCCTAAACATTGATGATCTTATGGGTTCAATTCACGTTGAACAACAGGCTAAAGATAATGCCGACTTAAATGTCGTGCAATGGAGTCAAGAAGCTCCTAGTGAGGACCTGATTACCAGTCAGAAGAACGATCCTGTCATAGGCATATTATATAAACATTTAGAAGACCCTACTGCCAATCCCATCACAGATGAGGATTGCAAAGATAATGAAGATTTACAAATCTTGATGAGATATAAAGTCCAATTTAGTATCATGGATGGGTTGCTGGTCAGAAATTCTAAACATGGTATTCAACAATGGGTAGTCCCAACTGTATACCGAGGGTTAATGCTCCAACACGCACATGATGCACCTACATCTGGGCATCGTGGTGATAAGATCACATATGAGATATTGCATGATTATGCATATTGCCCACACATGTTAAGAGATGTTAAGACATACTGTCAGGGATGCTTGATTTGTCCGCAATATCAACCCCATGGTCCAACCCATCGTGCACCACTTCAGAAGAGGGGGGGTGTCATTACCCTGGTCTGATATTCAAATTGACTTTATAGGTCTTGTAACAAGATCTTCAAGAGGTAACAAATACATGTTAACCGTTACATGTATGTACACAAAGTGGATAGAGTGTTTGCCTTGAAAGAGAACACGAGTACCGTGTGCGCCACTTTGTTGATTAACCATGTCTTTTCCAGATTTGGTCTGCCTCAAAGAATTGAGTCAGACAGAGGTAATCATTTTACCAGTGAAGTAATGGTTGAGATGTGGAACATTCTAGGTGTTAAACGAAAGCTACATATTGCATACCGCGCTGCGTCTAGCGGGGGGGTGGGGGAGGGGGGGGGGTAGAGCGATATAACCTATAACCTATCTCGTTAATATTCTGAAGAAGTATGTTAAGGAGTCTGGTAAAGACTGGGACATTAAATTGCCCCTAGTTTTAATGGCGATTAGAGCTACACCTAGCACTGCTACCAAATTGTCACCTTTTGAATTGATGACAGGAAGAAATATGGTTTTACCACAGCATTTACTATATCGTACTTCGGCTCATAACTTGATCAATGCTGCCACTACGCATCAGTATATCGAAGATTTGCGCAAGCATTTACAGCATGCGTTTGCTTTTGCCCAAAAGAATCTAGAAAAAGCAGCGACAGGGGTTAAGACCTACCACGATTTAAAAACCGCGAAAAAGGAATATGAGATAACGGATCAAGTCTATCTGTATAACTTTGCGCGAAATCAAGTCAAGGAAAATACATTTTTACCTTCTTGGAAAGGGCCATATGTCATCATTGACAAAATTTCCCCAGTAGCATACAAAATAAAAATTCCTAAGGATGGTGATTTTATTGAAAAATGGGTTCACATTAACCAGTTGCGTGCTTGTCATCCTAAATCTCAATTAAGGATTATAGGTGTGGATTCGGATGCAGAAGGGTGAACGACTAACCTGGATGCATGCTTGATTCACGTGGTATCGTATGATGTGAAATGTTGTGATGTGCTATGATCTCATGTACGTTCATGTCATTAACCATTTCCTTGCCATCAAATAACTACATTTTCTAAGCAGGTTACTAGCTTGTTTAACTGCTATAGGCATATTGCTGAGGAGTCAGTAATAAATGTAGTGAGGGATGAAGTTATAAAAATAGAATTAGAGAGAATACATATATTGATGAATCGTAATAATGTGTTGTCCTAGGCCAAGTGATCTCATACTGTTATAAGTTTGTATGCTTAACAAACCTTGAATCATTAGTAGATAAGTCTGAAACGAGTTCCTGATCCGTGACTATCGAAAGATGTCCAAGAAGGATGTGGCGTGTTTCTGGATCGTCGTGCTCCTGTGCCAAGAGCTACGGACCAACCCGATCGCAGAGATGGGACCATCCACCGGCATCTTGATTCAAGAGACACCAGGGTTCATCTTGACAGAGAAGAGGATCCTGACCCGATGTGTGTTCGTCCGCTTGGACCCCAAGATTTCCATCGAGAAGGCATACAACATTTCATCGATGCAGCTTCCTGAGTTACAGACTTGGTACCAGATGCACCTCCAAAGAGCACAGGACCGTGTGCGAAACATCTTGGAGCAAGCCCGGAAACCATTTGTATCCAGTTCTATTTCGATGAGCAACCGACCCAAAAGGTTCCTCACCTCCATAATTGTTGCATTAGTTTGTGCCACTGTCGGTGCAGTTGTCGCAACTGGAATGTCTGCAGCCAACTCTATTACTGTCCAAAAGCTGGATATGGAAATCTATGCGCTAAAGCAACACATTAACGATATTCATCAGGTGATAAACCAGCAAAGAACACTTCTCCAAGACGTGTTAACTATTGTGCAAGACACAGTTGTTGCAACAAATTTGCATTCGGAGTTAATTGCCAAATCCGCTGAGTTGCACCAAAGTCATGACTTATTTAAGCGTTAACTTCTATTTCTGCATGACCCAATATTGTTCCACACACTTGCTTTTCTTGACGAAGTGCAAACTGGAATGATCGAATTGGCAGGGGGACGCATACCTCTGTATTTTGTATCCAAGGATATTGTTCATGCGATGCTTGCCAATGTGGATGGAGAAACAACTGAGCCTATGCAATTAAATCTGGCCTTTGAAATGGGGAGCGCTATACCTCTCTTAATTGACCCGGAACGTATGGAGATTTGATTTTTTTTTGGCCATACCATATGTAACTCCCAAAAACATTTTTCAAATGAAAACAATTTACAACGTCGGTACATGGAAGGAAAATATCCATATAAAAGTCCAAACCCCAGATGTTTTGGCTTCTCAACCGTGGATACCAGATTGGTATTCAATACCCATTTTGAATGACTGTGAAAAATTCAAAGACAATAATTTCCAATGTGATGGAAAACCTTTTGTGTACGATTCTACCAATGCTTTGTGTGGGATCGAGTACCTTAAACATGGCTCTGAAACATGTCAAGTAACTATGTCAAAAACCGACAGTAATGCTATCTTAGTAAAAGATAAATGGTTGGTAAGCACGTGTCTTTAAAGTAAATGCCTTACCAGCACCTGTATCACTGATCAAGGTACCCCACGACTCTCGTATCACCATCGGTGACGTTATGCTATACCCGGTGTACACTGACGTCATCGAAAGTGCTATTGAGATGGTGGATCCCTTCCAGAATCTAGATATCCCTCTAGATCCTAATCTAAAGTTCTTGCTGGACCATAAGCCCAACCACACTATCCAAATGTCAATCAGAAAAGATAACATTTCTGTGGACACATTTAAGTACTCTGAGCTAGATACTGACCTTATTGCTCGTGTTGACTGGTTCATCCATGTTAAAATTGTTATTGGGTGTACAATGATATTAATGATATTATGGTTGATTGTACTAAGTGTAAAGTTCAAAACTCTTACGGGTACAAAAATATACAAAAATGTTTGTTCCACGCACGGGCCTATGTTAGAAATGATGTGATTGCACAATATGTCTGGTAACTACCATAGTGCTTATTCATAAGCTAAATTAATTTTTGCTATGAAATGGACTAAAGGGGGGTTATGTCAGGGTATTTATATCGCCAGACATTTTGTGCTATGATAGAAATTCAAATGTATATGGTCAGGGTCACTCTGAACAGAGCAGACTCCATTTTGTTATTTTCAAGCTAACAAAAGACACAAGATTTCTATCCTTTCTGTAACGCCAACTACTGAGCTGGGAGCTTAGGAATGTTTGTATATACAAATCAAGTGATAAGAAATGAGAACGGGGGATGGACAGACTGTCTAAATGCTAATGGAATAGAATAAATTCTAAACCCAGACATTTGTGACAAAGAAGATTAAATAATTTAATTTTACTTTCGATGTTGTATAAGATCCCATTGTAATTTAGAGGTCATAGTTAGTTTATAAGTATCATATTAGAAATTATAGCAGAATTTGCCAGACACATAGTCTGAAGAAAGCCCAAAGAAACTCTTTGAACTGACAGAAAACTTAAGTTATAGATAACCATAAAGATAAGCTAAATGACGTCAAAATAGCCACCAAGAAAAGTTAACTCTTTCCTGGATAGGTATGTTTAGTGGGACGAGACTGCCCTCTATAGATCAAATACTTAAATTGCTATCTGGAAGGTAACCACACCTCCAGTTTTCTATTGGTCTATCACCTAGTGACAAACAGATAATTTTCCCTTTAAAAGTTAAGACAACAGGAAGGGGGGGAGAAGCAAAGGGGTGAGCAGTCCGGGACAAAGCAAGAAGTAAGAAGCAAGTGAGTCAGAGCGAGAAAGAGACCCATAAGAAACATTCCTTGACACTTAGCTACCTGAGAACATCTGATGAGAACATCTCTTCAACTGGTAATTATACTGGTTTCATTTAATTAATCTAAATTAATTAAAATTTTTCTAATAGCATGATATATGACTGGATAAATCACGATCCGATTTCGATATTTAGAAATCTTAGTTAACTAAGAAGTATATAGTTATAACCATTCCATTCTGCAATTCTGTATTTATGTGATTTATCACATGTTAGCATATCGTGATATTTATCCAGGTGTATTGATTTGCTCTAAAATAAGATAAAATATCTATTTAGGCAAGTTAAAATTCTGCTTATAGAACATGGTAGATTACTCTTATTGGATGGTTCCAGGAAATGACTAATGAGCTGGTTTAAATGTTGTTTTATTTAAAATTACATGAGAATAGATCTTAATTACCTAGGAGGTCTAGCCAGCATTGGAAGGGTTATTCTAACTGTTAGCTAAAGTTTTTATGGCCTTAGGCTGCAAGCTGTGTGAAACTTTCAATTTCTGTCTCTGTGAAGCCCATCATAAATCATTGTCTTGACAGTTGCTGTGTTAACCATTGGAATGTATTGCCATTTGTATTGCATACTCATGTTATACTGAATATTCATTGATTATTATCACGCATGTTACATATTATTATTTAAATTGTCACAATAAATGGTATCTATTTTTATAACAAATTGTGATTTTATTTATATGGAATACATTTCACTTACACGATAACTATCTTTGGGATCTGAGAATTGAAATAGTGGGCAATTCTCGACTGCTTACTATTATTATCCCATAAATATCCCCACATTATCTATACACTAGGGAACAAAGACAAGTATCTAAAAAAAATACTTTAAACGAAAGAAGAATGCCACCAAAATGTCAGTCCATACAAATTCAGATTCTTTTAAATTAGTTCAGATAATTATTTTCCCGTAATAAAGTTAATTAGCAGTTATCTTAGGAGATGCAGGCCAGTACAGAAGCAGTCAGCATGGTTAAGTCTTCATTATTGATTGTCTTAATAGATGCATAGCATATCTTATTGCATTCTCATCTCACATACACTCACAATACACTTTTTACAAACCTTGTTACATTCTAATGCATAAAACAAAATAACACACACCAATAGTGATCAGATAGCAGTGGGGGTAAAAAAAAAATTGATCAAACATGTTACCCTTTCCACTTGATTATTGTAAATATAAAGACTCCTCTGTTTTCTGAAAAGCACATAAACCACAAAAATCTACACTATAAATAGCACATATACTATAATAAAATGTAAGCACCATATAATAAAGGTTTCTTCCGCAGATTTACCGAAATACCCTTGAGGAAGTCAGCGCAACAGCGGACGAAACACATAGGGTTGACAACATTTTATATATATATATATATTTTTATATTGTTTATGTTGTATGCTGGGATTCCCCAAGTGACCTTATCATCGGGAACATTGCATAGGAGAGGTTTTCCTTGCTGTGAACAAGCATATATTGTGGATATAATCAGAAAAATAAAGTGATTTGCGCACACAGAAGAAAATGTGAATTTTACCTTACACACAGGGTATTCTTAGGTATTCACACTATAAATAGTTTGTAACACCTATATACAGATAAATGAAATACACATGGTGTAAACTGTATAAAACAAATAATGTTTTAAAAGAGTATTTTCTTCAAACAATTTTCAGAGCCCATTCAAAGTTGGCTCTAAACTTATAGCGCTTATCATCTCATCCTTGAGACATCCAATAGTGGTAAAACGTATACATCCACAGGAACTTAGGACTGGCAGATTGCAGCAATACCCCAAAGTCCAAGGCAGGTATGCATAAAAAAAATTTGTATTTCAAACAAAGTATTTTAAAATAAAAGGTGTGTGTGTGTGTGTGTATATATATATATATATATATATATATATATATATATACACACACAAAATAAAAATATAACCAGCACAACGCGTTTCAACCTCTCAATAGGTCTTTCTCAAGTGCATATAATTTCATACTGGGCTTAGAAGCCCTTATATATACAAAACAAACAAATAATATAATTAGTAATAGTAAATACCTGTGAAAAAATTCCCACCCATATCCAAATATGGTCATAGCCGGAAGTGTCACGCCAACCTCAAAATGGCCGCACCTCCGGCTATGTACCTCTATCTCCAGCCCTCCCCAACATGTCCGACATCACAGGCAGCCACAATAGATCATAAAGTTCCAATTCATTGATCCTTCGGTCCTGTTGCCGTCGCGTCATTTCTTTTAGTGACGTCATGGTACATTCTGATTCGTCACTTCCGGTCACATGTGTTGCGATGTTTCTTCCGGTCTATTGCAGCTTCCCAGTTAATTCCGGCACATGTGTGTCCATCATTAGAAAGGGCAATTTGCCAATAGTTTAAATTGCATAACGGCAGAAGGGCAGAAATCAGAGGAAGAGAGAAAATGTATATAAAAAGCGGAAAAACAAAGATATTAATATCCACTTTTATATTATATGTACAATGTTTAAAATGTAAAAAATATAAACATCAAATCTCTATGTATTTAAAAGCAAAAACATGCAAATAGAAGGAAAGAAGAAAGGGGGTGGATTAAAACCCAGGGTGAATATACAAATATCAAGGAGATTTTCAAAATAATATAAAACACCTCTATTAGTATGGTTCTACAGTCTTCATCTACAAAAACATAATTAAAAATACTAATCCTAAAAGAATATATATAAAAACCTTCATAAAATGCTATTATTCTCAAAATTAATATTGAGACCCAAGGGTGATAAAGTGCGCCTTTCAAAAATCCACTTTACTTCTTGGGTACTTAATTTTTTGGGGAGATCCCCTCCTCTCCAATGGGACTCTATTTTGTCTATAGCAAAGAAATTAAAAAATTTGTTGAAAAACAGATCCCTTGTATTTTTAATTACTCGAGCAATGTAGGTGCGATTAAAAAGTTTATAAATAAAAATTGGGACATCCTAAATCAGGATGAGGAAATACAGGATTTTTTAGGTTCAAAACCCAAATTTATTTTTAGAGGAGCAAGGAATTTTAAGCAAATTTTAACTAGAAGTTTTTTTAGAACAAACACCTCAAAATGATAGTAATTTTTTTAACAAATTGGTTGAAGAAGCAACAAGGTTTTTATCACTGTGGGATGTGCAATGCGTGTAAAAGTACAGATAAGAAGGAAAAAAATGTACCGTATATACTCGAGTATAAGCCGACCCGAATATAAGCCGAGGCCCCTAATTTTATCCCAAAAAACTGGGAAAACTTATTGACTCGAGTATAAGACTAGGGTGGGAAATGCAGCAGCTACTGGTAAATTTCTAAATAAAATTAGATCCTAAAAAAAATATATTAATTGAATATTTATTTACAGTGTGTGTGTGTATGAATGCAGTGTGTGAATGCAGTGTGTGCAGGGCCGGTGCAAGGATATTTGCCGCCGTAGGCAAAAAATTTTTTGCCGCCCCCTCCCCCCCCATATGTCCTGACTTCCCCTCCTCCTCCCTCAGTGGTCCTTACCTCCCCACCCCCGTGTTCCTTCACCCCCCCCCAGTGGTCCTGATTCACCCCTCCCCTAGTGGTCCTTACTTCCCCCTCCCCTCCCCTAGTGGTCCTTACTTCCCCCTCCCCTCCCATAGTGGTCCTTATCCCACCCCCTCCCTCTCATAGTGGTCCTTATCCCCCTTCTCCCTCCCATAGTGTTCCTTATCCCCCCCCCATCCCTCCCATAGTGGTCCATATACCCCCTCCCTCCCATAGTGGTCCATATACCCCCCCTCCCTCCCATAGTGGTCCTTATCCCACCCCCTCCCTCCCATAGTGGTCCTTATACCCCCCCTCCCTCCCATAGTGGTCCTTATACCCCCTCCCTCCCATAGTGGTCCTTATCCCCCCCTCCCTCCCATAGTGGTCCTTATCCCCCCCTCCCTCCCATAGTGGTCCTTATCCCCCCCCCTCCCTCCCATAGTGGTCCTTATCCCCCCCCCTCCCTCCCATAGTGGTCCTTAACCCACCCCCACCCTCCAATAGTGGTCCTTATACCCCCCCCCCCCTCCCATAGTGGTCCTTATACCCCTTTTTTTTGTTATTAATTTTATTTTTATTTTTATTATTATTTCTTATTTTATTTATATTTTTTTTTTCGTCCCCCCTCCCTGCTTGATATATGGCAGGGAGGGGGGCTCTCCTTCCCTGGTGGTCCAGTGGCAGTTCAGTGGGGGGGAGAGGGGGGCTGGCAGAGCTGTAACTTACCTGTCCTGCAGCTCCTGTCAGCTCTCTCCTCCTCTGCGCCGTCCGTTCTGCTCTTCTGTCAGCTTACACTGTAAGTCTCGCGAGAGCCGCGGCTCTCGCGAGATTTACACTGGGAGCTGACTGAGGTGCTGAACGGACGGCGCGGAGGAGGAGAGAGCTGACAGGAGCTGCAGAACAGGTAAGTTACAGCTCTGCCAGCCCCCCTCTCCCCCCAGTCTGTATTATGGCAATGCAAATTGCCATAATACAGACCTTGACTCGAGTATAAGCCGAGTTGGGGTTTTTCAGCCCAAAAAATGGGCTGAAAAACTCGGCTTATACTCGAGTATATACGGTAATGGTTTTTAAATCTTTTAGCACTAAAAAAGAATTTAAAATCAAGCCTATGATTACATGCCATTCAAAAAATTTCATATACCTACTAAATTGTACATGTGGCCTTCAATATGTGGGTAAAACATCGAGGCCACTGAAAGTACGGATAAGCGAGCATGTTAGAAATATTAAAAAGGCTTTACAAACCACAGTGTGTCTAAGCACTTTCTGGAGAAACATAATTCAGACCCTAGATTTTTTAATTTCTTTGCTATAGACAAAATAGAGTCCCATTGGAGAGGAGGGGATCTCCCCAAAAAATTGAGTACCCAAGGAGTAAAATGGATTTTTGAAATGCGCACTTTATCACCCTTGGGTCTCAATATTGATTTTGAGATAAATCACATTTTATGAAGGTTTTTATATATATTCTTTTAGGATTAGTATTTTTAATTATGTTTTTTTTTAGATGAAGACTGTAGAATCATACTAATAGAGGTGTTTTATATTATTTTGGAAATCTCCTTGATATTTGTATATTCACCCTGGTTTTAATCCACCCCCTTTCTTCTTTCCTTCTATTTGCATGTTTTTGCTTTTGAATACATACAGATTTGATGTTCATATTTATTAAATTTTAAACATTGTACATATAATATAAAAGTGGATATTAATATCTTTGTTTTTCCGCTTTTTATATATATATTTTTCTCTTCCTCTAATTTCTGCCCTTCTGCCGTTATGCAATATAAACTTATAAACTATTGGCAAATTGCCCTTTCTAATGATGGACACATATGCGCTGGAATTAACTGGGAAGCTGCAATAGACTGGAAGAAACATAGCAACACATGTGACCGGAAGTGACGAATCGGAATGTACCATGACGTCACTAAAAGAAATGACGCAACAGCAACAGGACCGAAGGATCAATTAATTGGAACTTTATGATCTATTGTGGCTGACTGTGATGTCGGTCATGTTGGGGAGGGCTGGAGATAGAGGTACATAGTCGGAGGTGCGGCCATTTTGAGGTTGGCGTGACACTTCCGGCTATGACCATATTTGGATATGGGTGGGATTTTTTTCACAGGTATTTACTATTACTAATTATATTATTTGTTTGTTTTGTATATATAAGGGCTTCTAAGCCCAGTATGAAATTATATGCACTTGAGAAAGACCTATTGAGCGGTTGAAACGCGTTGTGCTGGTTATATTTTTATTTTGTGTAATTATATATATATATATATATATATATACATATATATATATATTTGTGTACGGCACATTACGAGGACGTTAGACAATGGAAAAAGAAGCAGTATTAGATCTAGCAAGTCAGTTGAGGTGTGCCGAAACTGACGTGAGGTTAGGCCTGTAAAAGAGGGCAAAAATGATTAGAAGCGATTTCTGATAATTCATACAAGTTTATTTAAATACAAACATTATTTAGACATATTATGGAAAGCCATTCTTATTTCATTTTCAGGGTTAGGAATGTACCTATTGTATGCAGATGACTTCCATCTTCCCATGTTTTTAATGATGTGTGTCGGTACGTGGTTACCTGAGGCAGCTGAAGCGGCACCAATGCGAAAGGAATGACCCGTGAATGCGTGTGGGTTATGTCCAAGCCTGAGTAATAGAGTACGAATGTAATACATAAATTGTTTGGTTGTTAGGGGCTTCCCTTGAATGGCCATCAGTGGACTAGCTGGGTTGGAAGTGATTTGGGACATCACTAGACTATCTAAAAGTGGTACAGGACACCATTTGGTAAAGGTAGGATAGTATTTAATTTCTACCGGAGGACCTGTTTGGCTAGTTTTAGTATGGGAAATGGATAAGACATAGTGGTCTTGTTCTTTGTGTAGGTGTTTCTTTTGGAGGCAAAGCTCAGAATCGGTTGCTTTTTCCACTGAGAACTCTTTAGGTCTCAAAAACCCGTAGAAAGCCAAGTAAGCTGCTGATTTTATAATTAGGTTTGTGGTGTGTTCAAAAGGGGTTGTGTCGAGAATATCGGAGATACTTTTAAATAGTTTACTGTCTATGGGAAGTCTTTTGATGGGATTGTGTGCTGATAATCTGTGAACACCTCTTAATATGCTTTTAACTGGGTAAGACGTTAGAAATTGAGTTTTGTTGGGATGGTTGGTTAACATGTAGTGTTGTATGCCTGTTAAGTAGAGTTTGATAGTGTTGTATGCTAATTTAAGAGAAATATGGCAAAAAGATGTGAATGCAACAACAGTTTCAACAGAAAAAACATTTATTATGTGATAATCACAAACAACATCTTTAAACAATTTGTAAGCTCTAGAGTAGGCTTTCCTTGTGTTAGTTGACAGGCCTGCCTGAGCAAGAAATGTACTATGCTGTAAGAGAGAACTTATATCATAATTAGTTCTGGGAAGCTTGGTGCCGCCCTGGGTTGTGGGTTTGCTGTTGGGTGATACTTGAAAAATTCCTGCAAATTTAAACGTGAAAGAGCATCAGCAGCGTTATTTTGAACACCCGGGACGTGAAAACATGTTATACAGAATAGCAGGTTAGCCGCCAGCCAGGTCAGTCTCCTTATTAATTTCATAATTGTTAGTGACTGAGAGCGGCCTTTGTTCACTATATCACAGGTAGCTACGTTATCTGAAAAACACCTGACTGACTGACCACTCCATTCTTTACCCCAGACGTGTGCGGCCGCTACAATAGGATACATTTCCAAAAGAGCGGAGGTGTTATTGAAATTTTCGAGAGAGGTGGTCTCAACTGGCCAAGAGTCATATAGCCACTCATCACCGAAAATGACTGCATACCCTAACGCACCTGAAGCATCGGTCCAAATTACAGGGGAATCGTCAGATATGGGTGGAACAAACAGCGACCTGCCATTCCAAGAAGATAGGAATAGCTGCCACATTTGCAGATCAGCTCTAGCTGAATCGTTAAGGGAAGTCGTGGAGTCGTTGTCGGGTAGGCCGTGTAACAGAGAGAGGATTCAGGATATGAAGGATCTACCCTGAGGAATAATTCTCATGGCAAAGTTTAGTGAACCGAGTAGTGATTGTAGTTGTTTCCTAGTGCAAGTGCCTTGTGACGTGCAAGTGTTTATGTAAGAAAGTATCCGGTCTACTTTCTCTTGAGGCAGGCTGGCTTGCATAGAAACTGAATCGAGTGTAATACCCAGGAATGTGATTGCCATGTTGGGACCTTCAGTTTTGTCTTGTGCAACGGGGACTCCTAAATCTTTGAAAAGAGTGAGCATGTGCTGTAGTGTGGTGGAATCTCGGTAAAAATAAATTTAGTAGGCCGAGATTACCACGTGGCATGTGTACGTGCATATACTGGTGTATCGGTCGGTTGGTTGCACGTGGCAAAGATACAATCAGTAGTGTACGGAGCATGTGCGAGAATACCGGATGTAGTATTCCCCTCCTCCATTGTGCTGGGCAAGCCATGCGGTCAAACAGGAAGTTAGTTCTTATTCGATTGATTGGGTAAGAGAATGTGTGGGTGGAGCTACTTATGGGTGGAGTTACATGCTTATATAAGGAGCCTACACTATTGTCCGGGGCTCAGAACTTGTTGTATTTTGGTGACATTAGTCCCTCTGAGTCCCGATCGGTGAACCGAATAAAGAATCTCTTCCTTCCTGAAGAAACCTGTGTCCATCTCTCTGTGCTTGGCTTCCGTCAGTTTCTCCGGTATCATTTGGTGCATTGGCCAGGAAGCTCATCGTTCAACGGTAGCTGAAAAGCAGAGGCGTGAGACGGTCTATCTTTGCCCACGTTCTCTACGGCTGCACCCCTGAACTTCTGCGTGGACCTCCCTTCGTCTCGGCGCCACTGGTTTGTTGTCCAGGAGATCATCGGCCTCTACGTAGTAAGTGCTGGGGTGTCCCCGTTGATGAGTGTGAACTCAGGTTCAGGAACGAGGAGGTAAGACGCCCGCCTTTTTAGACGGCGGACCCACTAGGGGTATTGGATACCGATTGTGAGGTAGGCCCATAAGGGGTTATTTGGAATCTGCCCCCTCCAGTGGAGGGAAGAAGTGAAGGCGCATCGCTCAATTAAACGCCCTGTAGTCAGCCCGTTTAATTTTGGTTTGGAGTCAGGCGGGGTTCTGGTGTAAATAGCCCTAGCCGGACACCGGTGTCTTGTCTAGACTAGCGTTCTAGGGTGTATATTTTGTTCGCTAGGTCGGAGGGACCGGGAGACTAAGCGGCGTCTGTGTAAATTCGGTCCGCTAGATCTCAACCTATCTTGGCTAAGTGGGAAGGCGTGTAAATTTGGAACCCACTAGATTTTTGATAGAGTAAATAGACTAAAAGGGTGCTGTTGTAAATTCTGCCCTCTAGTTCGCTATATGTGGTGCTTGGGCAGTGTGGCTAACCAAAACGTATGTAGATAGTTTTAGGTAGTCCATCAAGGTACTGGCCAATAGATTAGTTGGGAATTGTATATGTGTTAAAGATTGTTGTAGTAGCGTGTATATCTTGCTAGATAGCGTGAGCTCTGCCGTCTAGCGAGAGTGTGAATAGTGTGTAATTGTATTATAGCGCACGGTACCATAACCATGTATAATTACTGACACTGTAAATAAGAACTAATAATTGTCGTCTATGTTGCATGTTTAACACCATAACCACTACTAATTGTACTGTGACTTTAAATTGTACTTTAACCTATGCTAACCGTACTGTAACTACTGTTTGTAAAGACGATGTTACTGGGGTATGTTATAGACGGGTAATTCAAATATAGGGAATTATAGCGTGGGTGACCGTATAGTTTCGCCAAAGGGCACAGTATTAGTTACTTAGTGACTGGTGTAACAGCTGTGTGTGTACGGGAATTTCCTGAGTGTTTTGTTGTGTGCGTTTCACTTAGTAACTGTACCACGTGGTGCTGTTGCCGAGGGAATGGGTGTGACCGTTGGTAGAGTGTTTGTATAGTTTCTGTTGGAAACGACGCTCCATTGTTAAGTATGGGCGAGTCAGATTCGACGATTTTGGATCCCTTAGGATGTATGATAAAGAATTTTAAAAAGGGATATACAGTATGTGATTTTGGGGTAAAGATGTCTCCAGCACGCTTGATTACATTGTGTAGTAGGGAATGACCTACTTTGGTTGCCGCATGGCCACCACGTGGCAGTTTGGATCCTAATCTGGTACAGCGTGTACACGTGGCTGTATCAGGTAGGCCTGAACTTTACGGCCAGTTTCCCTATATTGATTGTTGGAGGCAGGCCGTAAAAGACTCGCCAAAATGGATCCGAGTATGCCACGAGGAACAATGTCGCCTCATGGTGGCCAGGACTCGCTTGTCCACTAAGGCCGTAATTACGCCCATTTTGGACACGCCCCCTGAGTCTGAGATCCCTATGCCGCCCCCTTACTCCTCCTCCACCGGAAGAGGAAGTGCTGCTGGAAACGCTCCTCCCCTTGCCCCGTTGTCCCCACCTACTTCCTCCTCTAGCTCAGAGCCCAGCCCTCTTGTTTCAAACCCTTCCCTTCCGATACCTGCTTCCGTTAACTTCACATACCCAGATTTGCCGCCATATCTAGCTTCCGGTCAGGCTCCCCCTAGCCCGGCCCGGAATATTTTACTCACCAACCTTCCCCATAGTAAAGCTTCCCCATCCCCTTGTCTTACTACCTCTCGACCGGAACCCCTAACTGACGCATCTCTACGAAGCCCCATATTAACCCGACAACTGACCGGTACTCTCCAACCCCGACATTATCAAATGCCACTTCGATTGACTCCTGGCCCGACACACATTAACGATGATGGCCAGATACAATACGCTGATCCAGTCTTCGTTTATGTCCCTTTTACGACTACCGATCTCTTTAATTGGAAGACCCATAACTCCACTTACACCGAAAAGCCTCAAGCCATGACGGATTTGTTTACCTCAATAGTCCAGACACACAATCCCACTTGGGCTGATTGCCAGCAATTATTAATGACATTGTTTAATAACGAGGAAAGGACTAGGATAAATCAAGCAGCAATTAAAGCGCTGGAAGAAGAGGCCCGTACACAAAATCAGGCCAACCCAGCAGCATGGGCCACAGCCCATTATCCAAACACCGATCCAAATTGGAATGTCAATGGCGCAGACATGGTTCATTTAAAAGCTTATAGGGACGCTATTATTGCTGGCATGAAAGCTGGAGTAAAGAAGGCGATTAACATGTCTAAGACGGCTGAGGTATTGCAGAAATGTGATGAATCGCCCAGTGTCTTTTATGACCGATTATTGGAGGCATACCGCTTGTATACCCCCTTTAATCCGGAGGCCCCTGAGAATTCCTGGATGGTTAACTCTGCCTTTGCCAGCCAAGCCTACGGAGATATAAAGCGCAAGCTACAAAAGTTAGAAGGGTTCGTAGGGATGTCCATAACCCAACTAATGGAGGTAGCGAATAAAGTGTATATGAACAGGGAAACAGAGACGATGAAAGAGGAAGAGCGCAAGATGCGTAGAAAGGCAGATATGCTAGCAGTAGCAATCGCAGGCGTAGATAGAAGGGAAAAGGAAGTATATAGGGGAACAGATAAAGGCGATAGTAAGTGGAATAGGGAACCCCTGAGTAGGAATCAGTGTGCGTACTGTAGGGAAGAAGGGCATTGGAGAAGTGAGTGTCCACAAAGGGAACAGTATGAGAGAGACAGACCTAGGGCAGGATATGGTAATTATAGAGGCAGAGCGAGAGGTAGAGGAGGTCCTGGAGGGAATAATGGTAGCAATAGAGGAAGTGTTAGAGAAGACAGGTATTATCCAGCAGCGCAGAGATCCCGCGATAGAGAAGATAGGGACTTTGTAGGATTGGCTGACACGGTCATGGAGGACTATTGATACCGACCGGGCTCTATCCCCCTTGGCCGAGCGGAGCCTATGGTCGATGTATCAATAGGGGGAAAAAGGAGTGCGTTCATGATCGATACTGGTGCTGAACATTCGGTGGTGACTGAACTAGTTGCTCCTCCATCTGGAAGAACTATCACTGTAATAGGAGCAACTGGAAGGAGTGCTGCTAAACCGGTTCTTAAAAGTCGACTCTGTACATTGGGAGGCCACGTAGTAAAACATAAATTCCTTTATATGCCTGAATGTCTAGTCCAACTGCTAGGACGTGATTTGTTGTCAAAACTACAAGCGCAGATAACGTTTCTACCAAATGGAACAACATCTTTAAAGTTCAATGGACCTTCAGGTATAATGACAATATCTGTACCAAAGGAAGAAGAGTGGCGACTTTATACAGCGTTGACAAGCCAAAATCCTAAGAGTGATGAATCCTTGTTTAATATACCAGGAGTGTGGGCAGAGAACAACCCACCAGGACTTGCTCGCAATATCCCACCAATTCGAATCGAACTGAAACTTGGGGTCTATCCAGTGAGCTTAAGGCAATATCATATCCCACAAAAGGCCAAGAAGAATATACAATCATATTTGGATAAGTTCATAAGGTATGGTATCCTAAAATTCTGTACTTCCCCCTGGAACACCCCATTGCTGCCTGTTCAAAAGCCCGGTACAGATGAGTATCGCCCTGTGCAGGACTTGAGAGCAGTCAATGATGCGGTCGTAAGTATACACCCAGTTGTGCCCAATCCATATAACCTGCTTGCTTTAATTCCGGGCGGGGCTACCTATTTCACTGTCTTAGATCTCAAAGATGCCTTCTTTTGCCTTCGAATTGCTGCAGAAAGCCAGTGTATCTTCGCATTCCAATGGGAAAATGCTGTAACGGGCTCAAAACGCCAGATGACTTGGACAAGACTGCCCCAAGGGTTTAAAAATTCACCCACCCTATTTGGATCAGCTTTAAGTCAAGACTTACTGGATTTCAAGTCCATCCCAGGAGAGTGTGTACTATTGCAATATGTAGATGATTTGTTGATAGCGGCAGTTACTAGAGAAATATGTCAGCAAGCAACACATGATCTACTACACATTCTCTGGAAGGCAGGATACAAGGTGTCCAGGAAGAAAGCTCAGTTGTGTCAGCCAACTGTCAAGTATCTGGGATTCCATATCTCTGAAGGTCAAAGAATAATGGGGCCAGAGAGAAAAGAAGCTGTATGCCAAATACCAATACCCAAGAATAGAAGACAAGTGCGGGAATTCTTGGGGGCAGCAGGCTTCTGTAGGATATGGATTCCCAGTTATGCAATATTGGCGAAACCTCTTTATGCAGCTATAAAAGGTACAGAACACGATCCCTTCCTGTGGACCCCTGAACAGCAAAAGGCATTTGAAGATGTGAAGAAGGCTTTGATGAGTGCCCCAGCATTAGGTCTACCTGATCATACACGTCCATTCTACTTATATGTACACGAGCAAAGAAGAATGGCTGTGGGAGTATTGACACAGTACTTGGGATCATGGCAAAGACCTGTTGCATATATGTCAAAACAACTGGATGCAGTGGCCAGTGGTCTTCCACCTTGTCTAAGAGCCGTAGCTGCCGCCGCCCTGCTGGTAGCTGAAGCCGATAAACTCACTCTGGGTCAAGAACTCTATGTACGGGTCCCGCACGCAGTACAGACGTTGCTAGACTATAAAGGCAATCATTGGTTTAGTAACAGCCGCATAACTAAGTATCAAGCTATGTTGTGTGAAAACCCAAGAGTGCATTTAGAGACTGTTAACACCTTAAATCCAGCTACCCTTTTGCCACAACCTACTGAAAGTCAACATGATTGCCTGGAGGTGATGGATGAAGTATTTTCAAGTACACCAGATCTTCGTGACTTTCCCATCCAGAACCCTGATGTCCAGTACTATACGGACGGCAGTAGTTATGTGAAAGAAGGGATTCGCTATGCAGGATATGCAGTAACAACCATAGACAAGGTGATAGAAGCTCGGCCATTGTCAAAAGGAACATCGGCACAGAAGGCAGAACTAATTGCACTAACACGAGCGTTACAATTGGCTGAAGGTTTAAGAGTGAACATCTACACGGACTCCAAGTATGCGTTTTAAACCACTCATGCCCACGGAGCTTTGTATAAAGAAAGAGGACTATTGAATTCAGAGGGTAAAGAAATTAAGTACACAGCGGAAATATTACAACTACTGGAAGCCGTGTGGGAACCGAAAGAAGTTGGTATTATACATTGTCGGGCGCATCTGAAAGGAGATGGTGATGTAACCAAAGGAAATCGGATGGCAGATAATGCAGCTAAGCGTGCCGCTGAATCAGGAAGACAGGAATATGTGGAACATATAGCTGCACTTATACCGACTCCACTGTCTCAATGGACTCCAGTTTATACAGCTCAAGAAGAAGAGTGGTTAAAGACTGAAGCTGGGAAGTACCTGGAGAACAAATGGTATCAGTTAGAAGATGGAAGAATAGTTATTCCAGCATCACTAGCTGTAGAAATTGTCCAGAACTATCACAACGGGACACATTCTGGAAGAGATAGTATGGAAGAATCTCTCAGAAAACATTTCTACATACCAAGATTGTCCAACTTGACTCAAGCCATTGTACGAAGATGTGTAATATGTGCTAAGAACAACGCAAGGCAAGGACCAGTGATACCACCGGGAGTCCAGTATATGGGGGGACTCCCTATGTCCGATCTTCAAATAGACTATACAGTAATGCCTAAATCCGGTGGACATCGCTACCTACTAGTAGTTGTGTGTACCTATTCAGGCTGGGTAGAAGCATGTCCTACTCGTACAGAGAAAGCAGGAGAAGATGTACGATTCCTGTTGCGAGAAATAATACCCCGATATGGACTACCATGCTCTATAGGATCGGAAATTGGTCCAGCCTTTGTTCATCAGTGCCTACAACAACTGACTCATATGCTTGGTATTAAGTGGAAGCTTCATACGGCATATAGACCTCAGAGCTCTGGTAAAGTAGAAAGAATGAATAGAACTATTAAGAACCAGTTGGCAAAGATGTGTCAAGAGACTCAGCTTAAGTGGAATGTTCTTTTGCCTATAGCTCTGTTACGTATTTGTAAGGATGGGTCTCTCACCTTTTGAAATCATGTATGGGCGTCCACCTCCCGTACTTGGTAACTTAAGGGGGGATTTGAGTCAGTTGGGAGAAGGAATTACCCGGCAGCAGGTTGTAGAGTTGGGTAAAACTATGGAGGAGGTACAGAAATGGGTACAAGATAGATTACCTGTGAATATTTATCCCCCTGTTCATAGCTATCATCCAGGAGATCAAGTGTGGATTAAAGAGTGGAACAGTATACCGTTAGGGCCTAAGTGGAGGGGTCCTTATGTTGTTCTTTTGTCTACCCCTACAGCAATAAAGGTGGCTGAAGTGACTCCGTGGATTCATCACTCCAGGGTTAAACCAGCAGCAGTAGATTCTTGGCAAGCTACACCAGATCCAGAGAATCCCTGCAAGATCCGGTTAAAGCGCACGACTCAGTCGGAGTGACGAGGAGATATTGGGATTACAAGTGTGTTTAAAGAGATCAGTAAGTGAGTGTTTTGACGGCCATAATAAAGCCAGACCACTCACCCACGTGACATAGCCAGGGTGTCTCGAAGGGACCTCTGTGAAGGGAAGAGAGGACCTGCAGAACTCCATTCCTTGCAGCCCTTACCCCCTGGAAGCTGAGGTGCCATCGCACGGACGAAAACTGAGGATGAAGACGTCGAAAGAAGTGTTTTTGATAATGTGTATTTTTGTGTTTTTAAATATTCAGGAAGGTAGAGGTACCGACACACCTAGCTGGGAGGTTTGCATTAAGACTACTATAACAGGTAATCATATTTCCCAGACCCTAATTTGGCATTCACAATATGAGTGTAAAGGATATGTGTCTAGGTGTAGATACTTAGGTATAGAATATAGTGTATGCCATTTAGGAGTATGAGAACCTAAGTGCTTCAATCCAGAGTATCAACCCCGTACAATTTGGTTGACCCTCCGGAATGGAGATCCACAGGGGACCCTAATAAATAAAACAGTATTAGAAACCGTACATTCTTCGGGGTTCTGCTATTTGATGCATGTAGAGCGATATCAAGTGGTAGAAAGCCGTGGAATGTATGTGGGGATCTTAAATGGGAGAGAACGTATGGGTCTAACGATAAGTATATTTGTCCCAGTAGTAAAAATAAGTACGTAAGTCCAAAATGCCCAGATAGGGATTATAATTATTGCCCATATTGGTCTTGTGTGGGGTGGGCAACTTGGGGACAGACAGTAGATAAGGATATGATTGTTACTAAGTTGCCTACCAAACCGTATTGTAAGTCTATGGAGTGTAACCCAGTCCATATACTTATTAATAATCCTGAACAATTTTTAGATAGGTTTGGTAACTTATTTGGGTTCCAGATATATGGGACGGGTTTAGATCCTGGGACAATATTATTTATAGGGATAGAGATCGATACCGTAGCATCCCAAACTCATCAGGTTTTCCATTTTTATGAAGAGATGAGTGTAGAAAATAAGATCCCCCATAATGCTAAAAACCTGTTTATAGATTTAGCTGAAAGTATTGCTGGTAGTCTTAATGTGACCAACTGCTATGTATGTGGAGGTACTAACATGGGAGACCAATGGCCCTGGAAAGCAAAGGAGGTAATGTCCGGTTCTGAGACAATTGAACAAATAATATCTTCTCAAGCCGATTATCAAATGAGTGTTAGAGGTAAATCTGAGTGGCGATTAAAGACCTCCATCATGGGTTATGTTTGCATAGCAAGAAAAGGAATAATGTTTAACACATCTGTAGGAGAACTAACTTGTCTAGGGCAAAAAGTTTATGATGATACTACAAAGAATACAACCTGGTGGTCGGCTTCAAATGTCTCAGAACCACCTAACCCGTTTGCAAGTTATGCCAATTTAAAGGACGTGTGGTTTGATCTATCTATCACATCTAGTTGGAAAGCCCCAGCAAATTTGTACTGGATCTGTGGTAAGAAGGCCTATTCGGAGTTACCACAGGACTGGGAAGGGGCATGTGTGTTAGGTATGCTCAAACCATCCTTCTTCTTGTTGCCTATTGAAACAGGAGAGACTTTGGGAGTTAAAGTATATGATGTGAATCATAGGAAGAAAAGGGGACCCCTAGAGATAGGTACCTGGGAAGATAATGAATGGCCTCCCCAGCGTATCATAGATTATTATGGGCCAGCCACTTGGGCAGAAGATGGTACTTTCGGATATAGAACCCCAATATATATGCTCAACCGCATTATAAGGTTACAGGCAGTGGTTGAGATAATTACCAATGAGACATCACAAGCGCTCAATCTCCTAGCGAAGCATAATACTGGGATGAGGACAGCAAAATAGATTAGCTTTGGATTATCTATTGGCAGGAGAGGGAGGTGTATGTGGGAAGTTTAACCTAAGCAATTGCTGTCTTCAAATAGATGATGAAGGGCAAGCAATAGCTGAGCTTACTAGCCATATGGTTAAACTAGCGCATGTGCCTACTCAGGTATGGAAAGGGTATAATCCAAGTAGTTGGTTTGGTAATTGGTATGAGCAGTTTGGAGGACTTAAGGCGTTGGTAGGTGGAGTCATGCTAATCTTAATGCTGTGTCTTCTCCTACCATGTCTTGTTCCTTTGGTAGTTAGGTCTGTGCAGGGCATTATAGAAAATATAGCAGAAAGAAAGGCTGGTGCACAGATAATGGCCATATATAGATATGAGGCTCTAGATCAGGGAGAACTAGTGCAGGAAGAAGAATGTTGAGGGATTCACGTCATTAGTCGCAAAGTCTGGTCTGGTTCATGGCAACCTGAGGTATATGCAAACTAAGGATAAGTGATGCCTCCGTAATTGTGAAAATATCAGAGGCATCAAAGGGGGGAATGTGGTGGAATCTCGGTAAAAATAAATTTAGTAGGCCGAGATTACCACGTGGCATGTGTACGTGCATATACTGGTGTATCGGTCGGTTGGTTGCACGTGGCAAAGATACAATCAGTAGTGTACGGAGCATGTGCGAGAATACCGGATGTAGTATTCCCCTCCTCCATTGTGCTGGGCAAGCCATGCGGTCAAACAGGAAGTTAGTTCTTATTCGATTGATTGGGTAAGAGAATGTGTGGGTGGAGCTACTTATGGGTGGAGTTACATGCTTATATAAGGAGCCTACACTATTGTCCGGGGCTCAGAACTTGTTGTATTTTGGTGACATTAGTCCCTCTGAGTCCCGATCGGTGAACCGAATAAAGAATCTCTTCCTTCCTGAAGAAACCTGTGTCCATCTCTCTGTGCTTGGCTTCCGTCAGTTTCTCCGGTATCAGTAGGCTGTGGGGTGTGTGTTGGTGAGGTTCGATGGTTAGGAAGTCGTCTAGGTAGTGAATGACTACTGGACATCTGCATGAGTTGAGTAGGAGCCAGGTTAAAGTTTCGGCAAATATATCAAATAGCTTGGGTCTACTTTTGGATCCGAAGGTCAGTCTCGTGGCGAAATAGTAGCTTCCTTCCCACTTAACTCCGTGCAGATGCCAGAGTGACTGGTGGATGGGAAGCAGTTTAAAGGCGTTTGTGATGTCTGATTTACTTTTAACCAAGCCGCCCTCCCGGCATGAATTATTGCTTGGATGGCATCGTCAATCCTGGCGTCTTGCAGGGAAAAGTCCTCTGAAAGAATCAGAGCATTAAGGCTAGGAGTTGGGGACGAGTGTGGAGCGGAGAAGTCAATAATCAGTCGCTTTTTGTTGTTATATTTGCCTGTGGCGATACCTAGTGGGTTTGTCCTCCAGGAAGTGAAAGGAGGAGTAGAGAATGGGCCTATCTGTCAGGGTACCTGAAGTCTCTACCTCGGAGGAGGTTAGACTTCCCGACGTCCGTTCTCTCAGCGGGGCTGATTCATCTAATCCTCACAGCTCTCATAGTCATTCCCACGCCGGCCGCGAGAACCACACTCCCTTTTATGACACGACGCTCAGGAGCCAACGTCATGACGGCAATCACATCCCGACCTGTCAATCTGGTTCGGAACAACGAATCAGGGCTCGGCAAGGGCGGAGCCATGGTTTAGAGAACCAGGGTATAAAAGCGGGATGTGGGTAATGGTTCATTGCCCTGTCGTGGTTCTAGCTTGTCTGGTCCCTCAGTGCTCTTATGTTTATCGTGCTATCTGGTTTTGACTCGGCTTGTACTATCGTTCCTGTTTACCTCTCGTGTCCTTTGACCTCGGCCTGTCTCTCGCTTACCTGTCCTCTCGTTCCCTCGACCCCGGCTTGTCTCTGACTATTCTCTGCTTTCTCCGTACGTTAGTCCGGCCATTCTAAGGTCCGGTATACGTACATCTCTCCTGTTCGTACTCTGCGTGTTGGATCCCTGTCCCGATCCTGACATTACGACAGGGCCATGGATCCTGCAGGTACAAACGCTCAGCTTGGTTCGAAGCCATGGACCATAGAATGGACCAAATGGCTCTGGCGCTGCAAGCATTACTATCCCATCCGAGTAATCAAGCAGAGGAGATTCGTACTCCATCTATCTCTCTTGCTAACACAGGCCTAGAGGTAGCCACAGGGGGAATTTCTTCCCGTGTTACTTCCCCTTTACGGTATGGCGGTGCTCCAGATACTTGTCGTGGTTTCCTAAACCAGATAGGAATTCATTTTGAATTACAACCCCGCGCCTATCCTACTGACAGGGCGAAGGTTGGATTCATAATATCGCTACTCATTGACAAAGCTCTTAGATGGGCTAACCCTCTGTGGGAAAATGATAACCCAGTAGTCTATAACTATAATGCGTTCCTTACTACGTTTTGGAGGACTTTTGATCCTCCAGGGAGAAAGGCCAGTGCTGCTAGAGCACTATTACGTCTTAGACAGCATAGTCTAACCCTTGTGGATTATGCGCTAGAGTTCAGATCCTTGGCGGCAGAGGTCAAGTGGAATGAACAAGCCTATATGGACGTATTTCTGAACGGATTGTCAGATGCGATCCTAGACGAGGTTGCCACTAGGGATCTTCCTGAAAATTTAGAGGAATTAATTTCATTTATTTCTCGTATAGATGAACGCATGAGACAGAGGCAGAACACTCGTGATTTTGGTTATAGACCTTCCTTAAGACTAACTCCCGCATTTCAGAATTCTGAATCTACTATTCTAGCTCTCCCAGAACCTATGCAGATTGGTAACACTCACCTTTCAGAGAATGAAAGACAAAATAGGAAAAGGGAGGGTCGGTGTATGTATTGTGGAGTAGGAGGTCACCTACGCCTTAATTGCCCTAACCGTCCGGGAAACGCTCTACATATGATTACAGGGATCATAGGCTACTAGTACAGGTTTCTTTAACTTGGGAAAAGGGAGCACTTAAAGCTATGGCATTAATAGATTCCGGAGCAGCTGAAAGCTTTATTGATCAAACTTTTGTCAAGAAACATGCTATCCCATCTCAGTTAAGAGAGACTCCCCTGGCCGTTGAGGCCATAGATGGTAGACCGTTGTTAGAGCCAGTTGTTTCTCGTGAAACTTTACCAGTTAAACTAACCATTGGTATTTTACACGAGGAGGAGATTTCTTTCATGCTTATCTCATCCCCTTCAGTTTCTATAGTTTTGGGGTATCCCTGGCTTAAAAAGCATAACCCTACTATTGATTGGGAACAAGGTGAAATAGTCTCTTGGGGTCAGGGTTGCCAGAAAGGTTGTGTACAGAAAGTCTCACCGTTGTGCCTAGTGGACACACCTAGCAACTCTAACAAGCCCACAGATTTACAGATACCTTCCCAGTATCAGGATTTAAAGGCAGTCTTTGATAAGAGGCTGATACTTTACCTCCACACAGGTCCTTTGATTGTAAGATTAATCTCCTGCCTGGTACTATGCCCCCGAGGGGTAATGTATATCCTCTATCCGCTAAGGAGAACTTAGTCTTAGAGGAGTACATTCAGGAGAATCTAGACAAAGGCATTATTAGGAGGTCCTCTTCTCCAGCCGGAGCCGGTTTCTTTTTCGTAGATAAAAAAGACGGCACACTACGGCCTTGCATCGATTATCGGGGCTTGAACAAGATAACAATCAGAAATGCTTATCCGATTCCCCTGATTACTGAGCTATTTGATCGCCTGAAAGGTTCTAAGATTTTTACCAAGTTAGACCTGAGGGGAGCTTATAACTTGGTGAGAATTCAGCAGGGTGATGAATGGAAAACGGCTTTCAATACCCGGTATGGCCACTATGAGTACACGGTAATGCCCTTTGGGCTTTGCAATGCTCCTGCTGTATTCCAGGACTTGATTAATGAGGTTCTTAGGGAATTTCAACAGGAATGTGTCATAGTTTATTTGGATGATATACTAATACATTCTAAAGAGCCTGAAACTCATCACAAACAAGTCAGAAGGGTATTACATAAACTTCTACAGCATGGGTTGTACTGCAAATTGGAGAAGTATAGCTTTGACCAATCTAAGGTAAATTTTCTTGGTTACGTTATTTCTGGAGAGGGCTTTAAGATGGACCCTGTTAAACTCCAATCTATCTTGGATTGGCCATTGCCCAAGGGACTCAAGGCCATTCAGAGATTCATCGGTTTCTCGAATTACTATAGGCGCTTCATTAAGGGATACTCGTCTATTATCTCTCCTATTACTAACATGACTAAACAGGGTGCTGATACTAAGACATGGTCTCCAGAAGCGCTTGTTGCTTTCAGTACTCTCAAGGAACAGTTTGCCTCAGCACCAATATTAGTTCATCCAGACACATCTTTGCCTTTCTTACTCGAGGTAGACGCCTCAGAGACAGGTGTAGGCGCTATTCTGTCCCAAAGGTTAAGTTTGAATAAACCACTGCATCCATGTGGTTTTTTTTCTAGGAAATTGTCTGGGCCTGAGAGCAGGTATGATATTGGTGACAGGGAACTGTTAGCGGTAATTTTGGCTTTAAAGGAGTGGAGACACTTGTTGGAAGGGACTTTACACCCGGTTACTATTTTGACGGATCACAAGAATTTGTCATATATAGGGGAAGCCAAGCGATTATCTGCCAGGCAGGCTCGTTGGTCTTTGTTCCTTACTCATTTCAACTATGTTCTCACTTATAGACCTGGTTCTAAGAATTCTAAGGCCGATGCATGGTCCCGCCAACATGAACCTTCTACTATGCCTGAAATGTTTTTTTTCTTCTATAGTTCCTAAACGTAATATTATTGCCAGCACTAGCATTAAGATTCACTCTCCGTTGCTGGAGGAGATCAAGAAGTTACAACATCTGGCACCCGGACCTATTCCGGGGACCGTTACTTCGTGCCTCCTAAACTCCAACTGGAACTTATGCAATGTTTTCATAACAGTAAATTTGCCGGACATCCTGGCATACGCAAGTCATGTTCTCTGATTTCTAAAGATTTCTGGTGGCCTTCATTACGTAAGGATCTTAAGGAATTCGTCGGGGCATGTGATGTCTGTATGAGGACCAAACAACCTCATACGCTTCCATGTGGACTTTTGCAACCCCTAGAAATTCCTGTGAAACCATGGTCCTGTCTGGCTATGGACTTCATCGTTGATTTACCGGTTTCTAAAAGACATACGGTTATCCTCACAGTAATTGACAGGTTTACCAAAATGGCTCATTTTGTACCCTCTTCTCCCGAATTGGCAGAAATTTTCGCGAGGGAGATTTTTCGTTTACATGGGATTCCTTCTGAAATCGTTTCTGATAGAGGTTCCCAATTTGTTTCCCGGTTTTGGAGATCCTTCTGTTCCCAGCTTGGTATCAAATTAAAATTTTCCTCTGCCTATCATCCCCAGTCCAATGGGGCTGCCGAGCGCACCAACCAAAAGGTTGAACAGTTCTTGCGTTGTTTTGTTTCTGAACACCAGGACGATTGGGTCGGTCTGATTCCTTGGGCGGAGTTTGCGCACAACAACAGTGTTTGCGATTCTACTCGTTCTAGCCCCTTTTTCATGAATTATGGCTTCCATCCTTCCGTTCTTCCGTCGGCCTCCCCCTCCCAGGGGATACCGTCGGTTGATATTCATGTTGCCAATCTGAGAAAGTTGTGGGATCAGACTCGACAAATCCTTGTTCATAATTCCATGTTGTCCAAACAACACGCTGACAAACGCAGAAGGGTGGCTCCTGTATTCTCTCCGGGCGATAGGGTATGGTTGAGTACCAGAAACATCCGCTTGAAAGTTCCTTACATGAAATTTGCTCCTCGTTTCATAGGTCCTTACAGGGTTCTGTCTCGGATAAATCCTGTTGCATATCGTCTGGCTCTTCCGCCTGCTTTACGCATCCCGAACTCCTTTCATGTTTCTTTATTGAAGCCTTTGGTATGTAACAGATTTTCCTCCACTGTGCCGTCCCCTCGTCCTGTCCAGGTTGAGGGTCAGGAGGAGTATGAGATCAATTCCATTCTCAATTCTCGGATTTCTCGGGGGAAGGTGCAATATCTTGTGGACTGGAAAGGATATGGTCCTGAAGAGAGGTCTTGGGTGGCCCAGGAGGATGTGCATGCTCCTCGCCTTCTCAGGGCTTTTCATGCTCGCTTTCCTTCTCGTCCCGGTTCCTTCCGCCCTGTGGGCGTTTCTGAAGGGGGGGGTACTGTCAGGGTACCTGAAGTCTCTACCTCGGAGGAGGTTAGACTTCCCGACGTCCGTTCTCTCAGCGGGGCTGATTCATCTAATCCTCACAGCTCTCATAGTCATTCCCACGCCGGCCGCGAGAACCCCACTCCCTTTTATGACACGACGCTCAGGAGCCGACGTCATGACGGCAATCACATCCCGACCTGTCAATCTGGTTCGGAACAACGAATCAGGGCTCGGCAAGGGCGGAGCCATGGTTTAGAGAACCAGGGTATAAAAGCGGGATGTGGGTAATGGTTCATTGCCCTGTCGTGGTTCTAGCTTGTCTGGTCCCTCAGTGCTCTTATGTTTATCGTGCTATCTGGTTTTGACTCGGCTTGTACTATCGTTCCTGTTTACCTCTCGTGTCCTTTGACCTCGGCCTGTCTCTCGCTTACCTGTCCTCTCGTTCCCTCGACCCCGGCTTGTCTCTGACTATTCTCTGCTTTCTCCGTACGTTAGTCCGGCCATTCTAAGGTCCGGTATACGTACATATCTCCTGTTCGTACTCTGCGTGTTGGATCCCTGTCCCGATCCTGACACTATCATAAAACCATTTGATATTTCTTTGTGTAACAGTTCACGTATACTGTCTGGGTCTGTGAGTGCCGACTGTAAGTTGGGGCATTCTAAAACCCCTGTGGGGAGTGACACGAAGCCTGTGTGGAACCCATTAGTAAACCCTGCCGTGAGAAAATCAACCAAATGAACAGAAGGATGCTTAGACAGGTAGCATTGCAACTTAGGTACGTTTATTGACGTGGCAGATTTGTTAGGGCACAGCCTGTTGGGGCACATTGTTTTGGCATGTGCTCTAAAACATATTGAGCATACGTGTAACAGCCTACACACACTATGACTGCAACCACCTGCATTAAAATTGTTGCAGACTTGAGCTTTACCTAGAAAAACAATAGGCCTACCCAGTTTGTCTCTCACTTCCCTCTGTGAAGTGTTAGATTGATAACCAGAATTTGCGTTACTGGTAGAAGGGGTCGCTACGTTTTCTGGACAGAAGTTAACTGAATGAGCAGCAGATGAGCATATAGCGCAGGACGGGGTTTTAAGACCAGCAAAATGCATCAGGAACAACTCTGTGTCTAGCTGTGCCCAATCAGTAATCGTATTGTATTGGGAGAGAGAAGCAGCGGATCTTGAAGAAAATGACTTGTGATAGTCATAAAATGCATAGCCGCCGTACTTGTATGCTAACTCAATCACTTTATGAAGATATAAGTCAAGCTCCTCTTTCCGTAGTGGGAAAGCTGTACAGATGACATCTCTGTGATTTGGCTCGTGGGGCCTTTGTGCCACTGAGGTGGGTGGCGGGGTGTTGGCCTCTCGGTGACGGTTAACAGAGTAATAACGAATGGCCATGACGGGTGAGGCCCTAACTATGACTTGATGCAAGGCTCTAACTATGAAATGCGACGATTAGCCTGAACCTCTGAATGAAGCGGTAGTCGGTATGCCTTGCGGGACCACTAGACTGCTAGGCGAAGAGGCTTATGGGATTTCCTAATTTGGCGAGGGATTAAAGGGTAACCTAGTTTGTGTTTGAACCGTATACATACCTGATAAATGACTTGGCTGACGTATCCTGAAGTAGTTAACAAAATTCTTACTTGAACCTAGAACATTTTACAAATTTAAATTACGACCTAAGCCTGGGAGCAGCTGTAGAAACGTACTATTTATTCCCAACAAAAGTTGTATACTAACCGTATGCGTAAAAATGCTTTAGAGAAGACTTGGCGGGAGAAAGCCAGCACTTTAACCAAGTATTAGTTGCTTTTAGTGAAAGGTTCCGCTTGTACACTGTGTCGTACATATTGTTTATTAAATGGAGGGGAAAAACATATAAACAACGTCATTTAACAAACTAGTATAAAGTAGTAATAAATATGAACAGCGCGAGACTGTAAAATAACTGTCCGTAGTTAACCATGGGCACTTTGAGTACCCCAGTTAAAGGTACTGAGTAAAGAACCCGCATATAAATACACATATATATATATATATTAAGCCTTTGAACCAATGAGCGTTTACACCCCACGAAAAATTATAGTTTGCGGAGGGGTAACGAAGTTTAACACGAAATGGTTGATGGAAATTATTAATATTATTATTATTATTATTATTATTATAAGTATTAATCCTAAAAGAATTAATTAACCGAGTATCATGTTAGAGATGTCTTAACTGATTACCGGCAGAGCGGGGAAACAAAGTCAGGATACATAAAATTTAACCTATAATAATTAAATGATTTAACTTACAGGATTTAACAATAACGTGTCTATTACTGGCGTGCGAGTGACCCGAGTAGCAGGTTAAATATGATACAGTTTATAACCCTACTGGCAATTAAAACAGTTCTTAAACAATATATAATATGGAAATTTCATTGAAAGTTATACAAGCCTTCAAAAGAATGAAAATTAATACATATATAACATAGCCACAAGCCACATATATAACATAGCCACAATATATTAATACATATATAACATAGCCACAAACTCACTGACTGAATTACACGCTGACAGAAAACCAGCCTGCAAGCGGGGAAAAGCAGAGCTATGGATCACCTAGCCGAACACAGCCCGGAACCACTGACTAGGATCGCACGTAAGAGTAATGGTAAGTGTAATGCCCATAATTAAAGCATGCCGACCTTACAATTAAAAGCTAGCAAAACGGAAAGTGACTTATCAACGAAAGTTCCTAACCGGCCGTTATCATGACTTAAGAATGGGGAATACAAGTTGCTACTATGCGTGCTGACAGTCGAGTCGGTATAAACGGAGCTGCCTGACTCCCGGCAACGACTAAGTTCGTCCGTAACTCTTATTAGAAAAGGTAAGCTGTAAGCCTGGTACAGACCGGCGGGAAACCGCAGCAGCTGACGAAAAAGCAATTTTTAAGCCGATTGCGTATAAGTATATGCCACACATGTAAGGTAATGTGCTCGGGCAAGTCAGACCGATATCTTGCTGAGATCAGCTCGTAACTTACTGTTAGCCGTTCGACTGATGAAATTATGTTTAGATGCTCACGAAACTCCGAGCAGAGAAATTTTCAAGAGGACTGCCGGGCGGGAAACAGTATCGGGCTGTGAACCGGACGAACCTAAGCACTTCCGGGATCGTCGCTGACAGGTAGTAGGATTGTATTGCGTTTATATAGGGCAAGTTGTACCTCCCACAATTCCAGGCCAAGCCTTATATATAAATATATATATATATATATATATATATATATATACCTTTTATTTTAAAATACTTTTTGTTTGAAATACAAATTTTTTTTATACATACCTGCCTTGGACTTTGGGGTATTGCTGCAATCTGCCAGTCCTAAGTTCCTGTGGATGTATAAGTTTTACCACTATTGGATGTCTCAAGGATGAGATGAAGTTTAGAGCCAACTTTGAATGGGCCCTGAAAATTGTGAGTTTGAAGAAATACTCTCTTTTAAAACATTATTTGTTTTATACAGTTTACACTATGTGTATTTTATTTATCTGTATATAGGTGTTACAAACTATTTATAGTGTGAATACCTAAGAATACCCTGTGTGTAAGGTAAAATTCACATTTTCTTCTATGTGCGCAAATCACTGTATTATATCACATTACACTTAGGTGGTTTTAGCTGCACCAGATTTTATTAAGATTAGTGCCACTGTGTCCTTTCTTCTGTTTTATCTTTTATATATTGTGGATGTGCCTTTAATCATTTGGAAATTTGTGAGTGCAATATTATTAAAGTTCTTATTATTAAAGTTCTTGTTTTTAATATTATACAGCTTTGCACTATAGTTGCCACTTTATTCCCATTTATGTACTACTGAGAATATTGGGAGCTGGAACACTCATGGATCCCTGACGCAGTGATTATTTGTTCTGCCTGCTTACTACCAGTGTTTGTAAGTGCAATAGTCCACCTTTTTTATTATATGGTGTTTACATTTTATTACACTATATGTGATATTATGTATTATAGATTTTTTTGGGTTTATTTACATTCTAATGTAGCTGTTACTGAAAGGAAGGGAGGGGGTATGGGTGAGTAAACTGTGCTTTAAGGCTAGCAGGACAACCTTGAATACAAGAGATAAGAAACATCTCTGTTTTAGCCAGAATAAACTGGAATATTTAACTATTGCATTGGAAAAGAGCAAATAGATATTAACCTATTCCATGCCATTATCATGCTTCTTCATTTCTTAATTTTCCTTAATCGTGTTCGGCTGGCCACTCCTCAGTGACAGATAGTGTGGAAGGAAGAAGATTGTCATCTGAAGTCCACTTGTTTTTCCTTCTTGACTGGGGCTTTACACGTGGATTTGCGGGACTATGAACCTTTGCTGTGGTCCATTCCCAACTGGACCTGTTCTCTATCAGAGACATCAGTTGCAAGAAAAAGTATGTGAACCCTTTGGAATGATATGGATTTCTGCACAAATTGGTCATAAAATGTGATTTGATCATCATCTAAGTCACAACAATAGACAATCACAGTCTGCTTAAACTAATAACACACAAAGAATGAAATGTTGCCATGTTTTTATTGAACACACCATGTAAACATTCACAGTGTCGTAAGAGATTAATATGCTAAAAAAGGAGTACTGATAGAATTATAGAATACAACTCTGTTATAGGCTCTGCTATTTCAAATATTTTGAATCTGAAGCAAAATGAGGAATGTTGAACAATACTGAAAAATACCAAGCAGGGGCATTGCTAAATTTAAAGAAATAGCAGGGGCTTGAACCAAAACACAATTTGGTAATCCCTTCCTAAAGCTCCACCCCTAGCAGAGTGTGTACTGGGAATGCCCACGGACACTTAATGGTCATGTGGTCTGACTAGGAACATGGGTTTCCCAGATCTAAAGCAGTGACTTATCCATTGCTCTACATGTAAAAATAGCATTTTCACTTGAAAAGTGCCAGTAGGCGTCCTCAGTATGAGTAGCCCCTCTCTTTCTCTTCTTCTTAGGCATTCATCCCAACAACTGGGTGGGGAGAATTTGGACAGGGTGGGTGGGGCCCTGAGGAAGTGTCATCAGTAATGCATCCAAGGTCATTAGCAACACCCATAGTTAGCAGGCTTTCCCAGAAAATGGGTGGACCCATCCAGAAAATAGATGTTGTCTACCCTGCCACCAGCCTTCAGGACCATGCAGAAAGCACTGCTTAAGTGCTCCCTGCATGTTTTTTTACTGCCTGCTGCGCTGCCTGGGCACAATTCCCTGGTGTCTCCAAATTTGGGATACAAGGGTACTAAAACAGGACCATTAACCCCTTCGTGGACCGATGACATACCAGGTCCGTCCGCCAAAAAACAGTTGTTAAAGACCGCGGACTTACTTGGTAGGTCATCTAGTAAATCAGGACTTACCTGATCCCTGGCATTCCCCGTCAGCGATCACGATCCTGGGAGCTCAGGCAGACCTCAATCCGGCCCCCCCGGGCCATGTGATCGCGGGGTCCTTGTGATCAGATGGCCAGAACAGCCTGCTTGTGCAGTGCCTGCAGGGGGCCTGCCTGAGCTGTCAGACAGGCAGCCTAGTGCCTGAAAAAAGTTTCAAAAGTTAAATAAAAATGTATAAAGTACATAAAAATGACTTAAATCATGGATACATATATATGATCTAAGTACTTTTACATGCACATAAACACACATACACCTTTATTAAAAGTGTATTTTAATATTAATTGGACCAGCGATCAGTGGTGAACCACGGCGGTCACGGTCGGGGGGATTGCCAGAGACCCCAGCAGTCCCTATGCAGCTGCTCTGGCCACCCGGCTTTCCAGGGCCATGTGATCACCAATAGGAGTCTATGGAGCTGCCAGCAGGGGGACTGTCTGAGCCAGATGCATAACTAAAAATAATGTCGCCCAGGGTGAAAATTGCCCTGGGGCCCCCCATACATCTATCTCCTACCCCACACGTCCTCGCCCCACCCACACATGACAAATAGATACACATGCAGACACTCTGCCTCTTCCCACTCAACCACTCTGTGTCGGCGTCTCCCAAGGTTCTGTCCTTGGCCCCCTACTGTTTTCTATCTACACTGCCTCCCTTGGTAAATTCATCAGCTCCTTTGGCTTCCGTTATCATTTCTATGCGGATGACACGTAAATCTACCAGTCCTCTCCAGATCTCTCTCCGCCCATCTTGACTCGTGTCTCTGACTGCCTCTCCTCGATTTAGAACTGGATGGCTGCTCACTTCCTTAAACTCAACCTGTCCAAAACAGAACTTCTGGTCTTTCCTCCCTCAAGTGTTACTACTCCCATGTCTGTCTCCCTCCAAGTCAATGGCGCTACCTCGTAGGCTCTCTGTCTGGGTGTTCTTTTTGACTCCAACTTCTCCTTCACCCCTCATGTCCAATCAATCGCCAAATCATGTCGCTTCCATCTCAAAAACATAGCGCGCATCCGCCCTTTTTTAACCCCGGATGCGGCTAATGTGATGGTCCATGCTCTTGTTCTCTCTCGACCTGGACTATTGCAATACTCTTCTCAGTGGTCTTACGTGTTCCCAGATTGCACTGTTGCAATCTATAATGAATGCAGCGGCAAGGCACATTTTCCTGTCCGCTCGCATCTCCCACGCCTTCCCGCTCTGTCAGTCCCTGCATTGGCTTCCAGTTGGATTTAGGGCTCAATTTAAAATTCTGGTGCTTGATTACAAGTCCCTACATAATGCTGCTCCAACCTACCTATCCTCCCTAATACACAAGTATGTCCCGTCAAGACCCCTACGCTCTACCAAAGACCTACGTATATCCTCTGTCCATACTCCCACATCTGATGCTGGCCTCCAAGACTTTTCCAGGGCTGCACTTCCTCTGTGGAACTCCCTTCTCCTTAGGAATTTCACCCAGTCTCCACTCATTCAAAAAATCATTGAAAACTCTCTTCTTCAAGAAAGCATATCAATTAAACTGTTAGCAAGTCTTTATCCCCCCCACACCCCATGACTCCTCTCCTGCAACTGTCAAAAATTACCTACTAAGCCCTCAATGAATACTTTTCTAACAACCTACTTCGTACCCCTACTTTTACCCTTTGTGTCACTATACCCCACTCCCTCTCCACCCCTCTTACCCTTTGTGTAACTATACCCCACTCCCTCTCCTCCCAGTCCATCCATTGTACAGCGCTACGGAATCTGATGGCGCTATATAAATAATACAAAATTAATATCAACAATAATAAGTCCGGCCATTCTAAGGACCAGTTATACGTTCTTTCCTTGTTTTGTCCGTTGCTGTTCTACACTCTGCGTGATAGGATATAAACCATGACAATAAGGTAGGCTAGAGAGTGCTCAAGCCCACTAGCTTCTTATGAATGGGACAGGGTATGGCAGATAACTTGATCCCATATAGATAGGTAGACAGACAGACAGATAGATGCTAGACTGAGCCTATAAACCCCAACTGTCCAAACCATAAGATCTTGGTTCCCTAATCCCAAGTGCTTAAATTTCAATCAGTAGATAAAGGCTTGTTTTTATGCTTGTGGGAAAACAGCAGCCATTATGCTTTTGTAAATAAAACCATAAGGCCAGTAGATGTTTGCTACTAAAAAAAATAGGACTGTGTTTCCATGGAAACCACATGTAGCTTGGTGTTTACCAACTCCATTCAATCTCTATAGAGGATGCAAAAACTTTTGAAGCAGCTCATTTGTAGCATATAAACAGTCAGTAATGGCTAACTTTAGTAACTGTCATTGTAGTAATGAACAATTTCTTGTTAAATTATTGCAAAAAGCATGGAGGTAATATAGAAACATAGAAACATAGAATGTGACGGCAGATAAGAACCATTCGGCCCATCTAGTCTGCCCAATATTTCAAAATACCTTTAATTATTCCCTGGCCTTATCTTATATCTAGTATAGCCTTATGCCTATCCCACGCATGCTTAAACTCCCTCATTGTGTTAACCCTAAATATATTTACATATGAAAGTAAGATGGCTGCACTCACCTGAACATGCATACATTATAGGTGTGCTGCTGTGGTCAATTCATACAACATACAAATTCCAGGGCACTTACTAACTGTACACGGGCAAATGTGGTGTGCCGCGATGGCCAATGGCTGAGGACGGCAAGTAGAGGTCACAGGACCTTTCTGGCTGGTCCATGCAGGGCCAGCACTATCCGAGCACCGGCCCTGCTGTGTTCCATGACGGGCCTGTGGGGAGATCTAAGATCTCATTCACCGGCACACAGGCAATTTCATGTGGAGAGGACCGGGAGGACTATCTTGCTGCTCTGTCGGGTTCCTCCCATTGGAGATCCGGAGCATTGCCATGGCAACGCTCCGAGTCTCGCGACAGTAAACTCTAGAGTTCACTTACCACTGGGACCACCAGGGATGGCAGCACGATCCCCCCTCCCAGGATAAAGGTAAGAAGGGAGGGGGGATACAATGTCTATTTGTTTGCTTTTTTATTATAAAAAAAAAATACATATTATTAAAAAAACATGCCTCCCCATGCACGCAATCCCTCCAAACACACACACAGCACCCTAACACACACACATTCCCCTCACACAGCAGCCTAACACACACAGCACCCTCACAAAGCACCCTAACAAACACAGCACCATCACACACACACTGCACACCTCACACACAGCACTCTCACACACACATAGCACCCTTACACACACCACCCTCACATAGCAACCTAGTACACACAGCACCCACACGCACACACAGCACCCTCACTCACACGCACACACAGCCCTGTAACACACACTGCACACCTCACACACAGCATCCACACACACACACACACACACTGCACTCCTCACGCTCACACTATACTCCTCACAAATACACATTACATCCCCTCACACATATATACTACACCCTTCACACCGACACTGCACAACTCTCACACACACACAGCAGCCCCCAAACACACTGCACCACTCACACACACACAATACTTCCAAACATATATGTATATATACTACAGAACCCCTCACACACATACTGCACCCCTAAACACATTCAATGCCAAACACACACTAGATCCCTTACTCAACTCTGGATAATCTACACATATACACACACTAGATCCCTATATACACTCTGAATCCTCTACACACACACACACACACACACTAGATCTCATATACACAGTCTGGGTCCTTCAAACACACACTAGATCCCCTACACGTACACACACACACACACACACACTACATTTCTGACATACGCACTCTGGATCCCTTATCCACACACTAGATTCCTTGTAAGCAAACACATACTACATTCCCTAAACACACATTCTCTACAACCCCTACACACACTACATCACCTATACCAGTGATGGCGAACCTATGGCACGCGTGCCACAGGTGGCACGCCGGGCCCTCTCTGTGGGCACACGGCCATAGGTTCGCCATTAATGCAATGCTCCACACAGCATCGCGTGGGAGGACAGGGGACCCACCCAGCACCCCTACCCCCCACACAGCACAGCACCCCTCTCACACACACAGCACCCCTCATACACACACACATACAGCACCTCCTCACACACACACAAACAGCACCCCTCACACACACACACACACACACACACAGCACCCCACACACACAGCACCCGTCACACACAGCACCCCACACACACAGCACCCGTCACACACAGCACCCCACACACACAGCACCCGTCACACACAGCACCCCACACACACACATACACAGCACCCCACCCACACACACACACAAAACCCCCCCACACACACACCCCACACACAGCAACCCTCACACAAACACATACACTACACCCCTCAATGCAGTATGTGTGTGTATTCAGCAGTCTGTGTGTGTGCGTGTATTCAGCAGTCTGTGTGTGCGTATATTCAGCAGTCTGTCTGTGTATGTATTCATCAGTCTCTGTATTCAGCAGTCTTGTGTGTGTGTATTCAGCAGACTGTGTGTATGTATTCAGCAGTCTGTGTGTATGTATTCAGCAGTCTGTGTGTGTATGTATTGCATTTGTTGGAGATACTAATAAATATAAGCCTAATTGTATCTATTTATATCATTATTTAAAAGTTGTTAATTAGTTCGGACAACAGTACGAGTTGTTTTTTCTAAACTTAAACCTCAGTATTCAGGTTTAATTGCCGTGTTGGCACTTTAAGGAAAATAAAAGTTGGCATGTATTGCAGTTTGGGCACTCGGGCTCAAAAAGGTTCGCCATCACTGACCTATACACACACACACTACAGCCTGTATGCACACACTCGCTACATCCCCCATACACACTATGCCCCCTAAACATACACTCTCTACAGCACCTAGACACACACACACATTACATTACACCACAAACTCAACATGACAGAAACCAACCTATTAACACAAAATCACACCACAACCAGCTCACTCTACACACACGCAATCCCATAAGCAGGCACCAAACACACGCACAGTACTCTTTCCTGGATTTTTGTCTTCTGGTATCCCATTTATGGAGACATCAGAGACAAGTTTCAAGCAAACACAGTGCAAGCATATTATTAAATTTGCTTGCGCTGTGCAGAACAAATACAGGGCCTTTTTCTCATGTTAGAGCTCTTCAGCAGAGCTCTGTGCATGGTCTTCCCTGGAAAAGCATTGACCCATCACTTTGAGATGTGGTGTGCTTGTCATTGGGGATGACAAAACACACTCTATATGGCCCCTGCCCCTTTTCAGTGGGCTGCTACAATTTTTTTTCCCAGTCCGGCCCTGCTTTACATTTACTTCTATACACTAAGCTCACAAAATATAATAGTTTTTATTTTAAAAAACACCTAACTAAGGCAAAAATACTGGAGATTTAGTTGCAGCATATGATCACTTATTGCATAAACTGCCACAGCGCCAATGCCTGCTCTTATGAGATTAAACCACTTACTTGGGAAATCTTTCCTACTGGAACACCTGGTTTAATATCTGGGCACAATAAGCATTTGCTAACATCAAACAAAACTGTAGACTGTCAATGACCAACCTATGCTTTCATTCATTACATATACCTGCAAGATCTGTAGCCCAATCAACAATTGTATTACTGTGTACAAAGTGCCAGTGTACTGCTTAGCACTGTAACTGGTAGATAATATTGGTACATTTTCAGGTGTTGAAGGCCAAGCTTACATATGATGACTGTGCTGTTTGGATAAAAATGATCAGATTTATATTTAACAACCACAATTACATGTCACCCACATAAAAAGGAGCCCTGTAATTTTCTAAGCAGTGTCCTGTAACTCACCTTGTCACTTCAGAGCTTTTCTAGTAAATGTCTAACTTCACTGTTGACTACCACAATCCCCCTCCCCCTGCTGGTATTGTAAAAGACTGAAATAGCCAGGGCAGGCACACACTCAGCTTATTACAGTAACCATTTCACTACTATTGTGGTGAACAGTACCGAGAAAGACCAAAAGAATAACAAAATATATGAATAGAAAAATATGTAATATATAAGTACATGCACCTCAAAATATTAGCAATTCTTTGAAAATAGTTTTTCCTCTTTTATGACTTTCCTATTTTTGTTCATTTCTTACATGGAGTGGATCTTGATCAATTTTCTTCACCTAAGGATAAAAGATATCCAACACGGGGGCGTGGCCTGACCGTTCAGAAGAATGGACGTGTGAACGATCAGCTCCGTTAGTGACCCTGCAAAACAGCGATTACCCCAGCGTTCAGAGAGAGATCACCCTCTTCTCCACAAGCAGTAAGCCTAACTACTATCAAGGCATCATGGCACAACGCCTCACTAAGAGAGCAAAAGCGAAAGAAGCTCCTACTCTACAAATTTCGGCCATGGCCTCACCACCTCGACGCACGCAAGATGGCGCCGAGAGGCCTACCTCACCGGCCTCGAGCTCCAGACGGAGCGATATCACCTCTATCTCTCACAGGGATCTCCCTGCCATGGAATCAGCGATTCAGAAAATGCTCAATGGACTACAAGCGTCCCAGCGAGCAGATTTTGCCAGCTGTCTAAAGAAATCAGAGCAGAGGTTAAAGCACTAGGGAACGTACGGATTACCTCGAACATAAAACCGAGGAAATCATCACCACACACAATAACGTTGTGACAGCCTTTGACACCATGGAAACCAAGATCAATTTAATCTTTACCAAAATTGCCGAACACGAGGACAGGGACAGAAGGAACAATGCCCGCATAAGAGGCATACCGGAAGGTGTAGGCCCAAATTAATTGGGAGATTATGTCCGCCAGATTTTTCGCCTGCTGGCCCCAGATCTCTCAGACTCCGCACTACTATTGGACAGAACCCACAGGCTGCCTAGGCCCAGACATCTTCCGCCGTCAGCACCAAGGGATACCATAACGAGGGTTCACTATTACACCACAAAGGACATTATAATGTCAGCTTCCAGAAAACGCTCTACCCTCCCTGAAGAATTTAGCAAAATTCATCTATTCACAGACCTCTCGGCCCACATGTTAACTGCCAGAAGAAGCTTTATGCCGATAACCAGCGCTCTGCGAGCGGCAGAGATACCTTATAAGTGGGGCTTCCCGGCACGCCTAATCGTGAAAAGAAACGGAATTGAAAAGAGTTTAGTAGCTTTCATTTGGAATTGAAAGAAGTCTAGAATAGTCCTTAACTTGATTCAAAACAATATAGAGGAATGTGTCATTGGAATTCCCCATTTAGTAGACTACGACAGGGGAGCTTTCATGGGGACAATACTCACTTACATATCAAGACTACCAGCCCAACTTGGGACCAAGTGAGAGCCCAATATTGTAAATACACCCCATGGTCTCTAGCGACTCCGTTATACTCTGTGAGAGTAAACTTATTCTTCTCCCTTAACAATGAGCCCTGGGACACAATGCTCAATTTTTTTTTTTTATAATTTCAATTCTTTATTTTTGCGTGCATAAAGTAATAATGGTAACAAAATACTTTTGACATGCCCCAACAGCATGTGCTCACAAGTCAACATTTAACATCAAGTAACTAAGGCATGACATTGGCGTACATTGCACATTTTTATATTTGGACATAAGTGTTAGCCGTGGGTGTCAGTAGACATAAGTTAAGAAAAGAAAAATGCATTAGAAAGATAAAATATAAGAGATTTAACAGCGTTTCCGTGATGTGTTCGTGTAAGGTGCGTCTCTCAATGCGAGGTTGTTATTGTACTAATGCTATGAGTTACTGCATGTCTGCATTTGCCAACTCTCCACATGCCAACCAGCTATAACTTTGAATCAGCTATTCAATTTAGAGGAGGCACTGGTTAAATGTAGAGTGAGGGCAGTGTGTGAAGGCTATAAAATACGTAGGTCTCTTATACCACAGTACTAGAGATCTGAGATTTAAGCATATTTCTGTTCTGTGGTAAGTGTAGTAGGACCTCAGCGTAAGAGGTTCAGCTCAATAACCCCTGAGCAGTGTGGGGGGGGGGGGGGGGGGGGTAGACATTAAAATATTGTCTTCGCTTTGCTTTATATGTTATGGGTAGACCAACACATCATACACAATAAAAATTAAACTGAAAAATTAAACTGGTAGCTGGAGTGTTATTTAAGGCCCGATTAGAGCCCACGTCTGGGATTTCGGTCCGCCCTCAGCCGGTGTCAGCAGCGGCTCTTGGGGTGAAGGGTACCACCTTGGCAATGTCCCATGTGCTACGTGGCCCGCTTCCTGAGCCTGTGGATGGGGATATGCCCAGTTTCTTGAGAAACTCCTCGGTGTCGTCCACAGAGGTGAGTGGGTAGGTGCGGCCGTCTAGGGTCTGTGTGACTTCTTTGAAGGGTTCCCTCCATTGTAGTGTTGAGCGGCATAAATCCTGCAGAAATATTAGTTGCATGTCTTCGAAGCCATAAGGCGTCTTGTTTCTTACTGCCTCTTTGACAGCCACTCTATCTCGGGTCAGTACGAAGCGTACTAGGACATCGCGGACATCCAGCCGGAGCCCTGTTGGACTGTGCTAATCAAAAACAGCTGTCCATTTGTAGATTTTTCGCTGAACATTGCGGCATAAGGGAGGTGAAGAGGCGCCTTAGGAATTGTGGCATCTCTTGGTCATCGACCGTTTCAGCAATACCTCTTATTTTGAGGTTGTTGCGTCTTCGAGCGTCCTCCATGTTGTCCAGTTTTATCTGTAGGGCCCTGTTGGCAGCTTGTAGAGTGCGAATTTTCTCATTGTTGTTGTCTTGTTGGTGAGTTACTGTGGAGAGGTGTTCTTCTGTTGCCCCTACTCGGGCCGTGACCGCAGCGATGTCCTCGCGGATAATGTCGAGGTCCGCATTGAAGAAGGCCTGTGTGTTATTCAGGTGGGCTTGTATGTCTCCTTTTGTAGCCAGAGCCGATAGGTCCCCTGCTAGCGATGTGGATATGTGGCCCGCTGTGTGAAGAATTTTATCCAGAGCATCCATGCCTTCCTCGGAGGAGGAGGTGTAGGGAGAGCATGGGCATAGGAACTGTGGGGGATGGGGCGCAGCATGAGGAGAGGGGCTGAAAGGAGGGAAGTGCTCAGCGCTCCCTCCTGTCACTCCCTCACTGTAGCGTGGCCGAGCCCTGTATGGTCCGCGGGTACAGGGAGCATCTGTCTCCTGTACCCAGCCGGACTAACAGGAAGTGCACACTGAATGTAGTGCACATTCAGTGTGCACTTCCTTTTAGTCCGGCCGGGTACAGGAAACAAAATCTCCCTGTACCCGCGGACCATACAGGGCTCGGCCACGCTACAACAGAGGTAAGGGAGTGTCGGGGGATAAATTGACGGTGGGGAGGAAGAAATTGACAGGGGGGGAGGGAGGGGGAGGAAGAAATTGACAGGGGGAGGGGGGAGGAAGAAATTGAAGGGGGGGAGGAAGAAATTGAAGGGGGGAGGAAGAAATTGAGATGGGGTGGGAGAAAGAAATTGACAGGGATGGAGGTGGGAGAAAGAAATTGACAGGGATGGAGGTGGGAGAAAGAAATTGACAGGGATGGAGGTGGGAGAAAGAAATTGACAGGGATGGAGGTGGGAGAAAGAAATTGACAGGGATGGAGGTGGGAGAAAGAAATTGACAGGGATGGAGGTGGGAGAAAGAAATTGACAGGGATGGAGGTGGGAGAAAGAAATTGACAGGGATGGAGGTGGGAGAAAGAAATTGACAGGGATGGAGGTGGGAGAAAGAAATTGACAGGGATGGAGGTGGGAGAAAGAAATTGACAGGGATGGAGGTGGGAGAAAGAAATTGACAGGGATGGAGGTGGGAGAAAGAAATTGACAGGGATGGAGGTGGGAGAAAGAAATTGACAGGGATGGAGGTGGGAGAAAGAAATTGACAGGGATGGAGGTGGGAGAAAGAAATTGACAGGGATGGAGGTGGGAGAAAGAAATTGACAGGGATGGAGGTGGGAGAAAGAAATTGACAGGGATGGAGGTGGGAGAAAGAAATTGACAGGGATGGAGGTGGGAGAAAGAAATTGACAGGGATGGAGGTGGGAGAAAGAAATTGACAGGGATGGAGGTGGGAGAAAGAAATTGACAGGGATGGAGGTGGGAGAAAGAAATTGACAGGGATGGAGGTGGGAGAAAGAAATTGACAGGGATGGAGGTGGGAGAAAGAAATTGACAGGGATGGAGGTGGGAGAAAGAAATTGACAGGGATGGAGGTGGGAGAAAGAAATTGACAGGGATGGAGGTGGGAGAAAGAAATTGACAGGGATGGAGGTGGGAGAAAGAAATTGACAGGGATGGAGGTGGGAGAAAGAAATTGACAGGGATGGAGGTGGGAGAAAGAAATTGACAGGGATGGAGGTGGGAGAAAGAAATTGACAGGGATGGAGGTGGGAGAAAGAAATTGACAGGGATGGAGGTGGGAGAAAGAAATTGACAGGGATGGAGGTGGGAGAAAGAAATTGACAGGGATGGAGGTGGGAGAAAGAAATTGACAGGGATGGAGGTGGGAGAAAGAAATTGACAGGGATGGAGGTGGGAGAAAGAAATTGACAGGGATGGAGGTGGGAGAAAGAAATTGACAGGGATGGAGGTGGGAGAAAGAAATTGACAGGGATGGAGGTGGGAGAAAGAAATTGACAGGGATGGAGGTGGGAGAAAGAAATTGACAGGGATGGAGGTGGGAGAAAGAAATTGACAGGGATGGAGGTGGGAGAAAGAAATTGACAGGGATGGAGGTGGGAGAAAGAAATTGACAGGGATGGAGGTGGGAGAAAGAAATTGACAGGGATGGAGGTGGGAGAAAGAAATTGACAGGGATGGAGGTGGGAGAAAGAAATTGACAGGGATGGAGGTGGGAGAAAGAAATTGACAGGGATGGAGGTGGGAGAAAGAAATTGACAGGGATGGAGGTGGGAGAAAGAAATTGACAGGGATGGAGGTGGGAGAAAGAAATTGACAGGGATGGAGGTGGGAGAAAGAAATTGACAGGGATGGAGGTGGGAGAAAGAAATTGACAGGGATGGGGGGGAGGAAGAAATTGACAGGGATGGGGGGGAGAAAGAAATTGACAGGGAGAGGGGAGAGAAAGGAATTGACAGGGAGGGTGGAGAGAAAGAAATTGACAGGGAGGGGAATTGACGAGGGAGGGGGAATGAGAGTGGGGAGGGGGAGGGGAGAAGAGAGTGACAACGGGGGGAGAAGAGAGTGACAAGGAGGGGGGTAGAAGAGAGTGACAAGGAGGGGGGTAGAAGAGTGACAAGGGAGGGGGGAGAAGAGAGTGACAAGGGAGGGGGGAGAAGAGAGTGATAAGGGAGGGGGAGAAGAATGTGACAAGGGGGGGAGAAGAATGTGACAAGGGAGGGAGGGGTTGGAGAAGAGTGACAAGGGAGGGAGAGGGGTGAGAAGAGGGTGACAAGGGAGGGAGGGGGTGAGAAGAGAGTGACAAGGGAGGGAGAGGGGGGAGAAGAGAGTGACAAGGGAGGGGGGAGAGATTGACATCCATCACACACACACAATGCACCCCTTACACACACTCAATACACCCCTTACACACGCACACACTGCATCCTGTACATACACAGAAACACACCTTGCAGCCCTTACACATACAAACACAGATTCACACAATGCGTTCCTTACACACATATCAGGACATCCCCTACACACTCCACCCCCTGTGAACAAACTCATTGGTGGAACATGAAGGTGGACCCTGGGACCCAGACCTTGAGCTGTGTAAAGGGCCCCAAAAAATGCAGCTGCTTCCCGACCAGTGGAGCCAGACTGCAGCTAGAGCCCATCATCATCCTCATCTGGTTGTAAGTAGGCAATCTAGCATATTAATCGTGGCACTAATCTCTAATTTACCTCACATTAAAGAAACACTATAGTCCCCAGAACCACTGCAGCTTAATGTAGTGGTTCTGGTGTCTATAGCCTGTCCCTGCAGGCCTTTTAATGTAAACACGGTGGCACTCCAGCACTGGCGTTAGTTAACATGGCAGATCATATGGGTGGGGCATTGTGATGTCACATGGGGGGGCGGCAAACTTAACTTTTGCCTAGGTCAGCAACAATCCTTGCACCGGCCCTGGCCGGGTGTCACATGACTACCCGGCGCTCAGTCTGACACTGCGCCTGCCGGACGTCCAGAGGTCCCCCTGCTATGTCAGGTAAAAGGGGGGACAAAGGTAGAAAAATAATTGGAATGGTTTAAGGGGGCTACTAATATGGATGGGGGGAGAGGTAGGTAGAAAAATAATTGGAAAGGGTTAGGGGGGCTACTAATAAGGATAGGGGGATGTAGAAAAATAATTGGAAGGGTTTATGGGGGCTACTAATATGGATGGGAGGAGGGGGGAGGTATAAAAATTATTGGAAGGGGTTAGGGGAGTACTAATATGAATGGAAGGGGTAGGGTGGGTTCTAATATGCATGGAAGGGGTAGGGGGGTTAATATGCTTGGAAGGGGTAGGTGGGGTTCTTTTGTGCATGGAAGGGGTAGGGGTGGTTCTAATATTCATGGGAGAGGTAGGGGTGGTTCTAATATTCATGGAAGGGGGTAGGTGGGGTTCTAATATAAATGGAAGGGGTAGAGACGGGTAGTAAAATGTATGAAATGCATTTCTGACAGTGTCACTGAATGGCAGTTAGGAAATGTGGTCACCCTAAGTCAGTGGCAGTATTAAACAATCTGTATATGTATACAAAAATATAAAAAGTAATCTGCAAAGTACAAAATGTTTGTGTCATATGTGTCATATGTTGTGCTAAATTTTTTTATTTTTTTTTTATAATTTTTAGAATAATGATACAGACATTTTATTTCTTACATTTGTGATGATTCTTTTTTCCTCTCTATATTCAAGGGACACTATAGTCACCAGAACCACAACAGCTAAACGTAGTAGTTCTGGTGTCTATAGCATGTCTTTGCAGGCTTTTTAATGTAAGCACTGCCATTTTGTAAAAAGGCAGTATTTACATTACTGCTGAGGAATACCTCTAGTGGACATTCAGATGGCCACTAGAGGTGCTTCCTAGTCGAGACATGAATGCCACCCTCTGAAGTATCTGCGCATGTGCGGCAAAGGTGCGCATGCGCACCAGAGAGTAATGATGCCCCTAATAGGAGGGTGACTAAAATATTTTGCGTGTGTGTTAGTGTATGTGTGTATGTGTGTGTGTCTATGTATGTGTCTGTATGTAACTGTGTGTGTCTCTGTGTATGTGTCTGTATGTGTGTGTGTGTCTATGTATGTGTGTCTGTCTGTATGTGTCTGTATTTATGTGTCTGTGTGTGTGTGTCTCTATGTATGTGTCTTTCTGTGTGTGTGTCTATGTATGTGTGTGTCTGTGTGTCTGTATGTATGTGTCTGCATGTATGTATGTGTGTCTGTGTGTATCTCTGTGTGTGTCTGTATGGGGTGGCGGTGGCGGGGGGGTTGGGTTGGGGGGATGGCGGGTGGGGATGGGGGGCCCCATGGATCAGTTTTGCACCGGGGCCCCATGGATTGTGTGTACGCTACTGACTGCACCACTTATACACACACTGCACCTGTCACACATATAAGTAAATCCATTCATGTAAGATTGTTTTATGGTTTACTACAGACAATAAGGTGGTTATTTTTTTTTTTAGATTCAGATTTAGGAATATACAAATGGCAGATTCCATGAAATTATAATATTGGAACTCTAATAGTGTATATATGTGTTTTTTTTTGTTTGTTTTTTTTTTCTTGTTGGGAATATGTTAGGAATACACACTTATCCTTTCCAGAAAATATTTATTAAGTCACACTTGGGAATTTAGATAATGCCAGCAGGAGTAAAATAATCAAGCACATGGGGTCTGCTAGTTTCCATCCACAAAACACGGTGATACGGGCAGTTTCTCTCTCGTTACAGCTTGCTCTATTCCTCTTCTCAACAGCTGTACGTCTTCCCTGTGATAGGCAGGAAATAAAATACCAACAATACATATTATTGTTATAAAGCGGTAAAGGAAGTATTGTATTCAGTATTTATTTCCTTAAAGAAAGAAAACAATATTAAAGCAGAAAAATAATGTAATATAAAAATAACGTTCTTACCAGGTTTGGCGTGACATAGCAGAGTGGATCTGCGGTGGAAGAAAGCCATTGAAAGAACAAGAGGTTGCCACTGTATAGGCTCCCATGTTGTTAAATAAAAGCCAGTCCCCAACATACAGTTCAGGCAGGTTGAGATGTTCAGCAATCCGATCTAAACCATCACAGGTTGGTCCCCAAAGGCTACTGCTATAGATGGGCTGATCTGGGGAAGGCTTCTGTAAAAAGAACACACAAAGTATGGTGATCAGCAACAGTATGCACTGTGTAACATCACAAAACACAATTCAAAATAAGAGAACAGCTATTATTGTGGCATTATTGTTGCAGCATCATCTGTTTTGATGACATTGTACTATATTTGTTTGTCTGATTTTGTATTTTGACTCATCTTTTTTTATTGCCACATGACAGAACCTTACTATTAGAAACTACTATTGAACTAGCTCTCCAGGAAACTTAATTGCATTTAAATCATATTTACTGATGGGAATGTAATAGAAAAGGGATAGGCAATTCTTAACCACCGATTTCTTTTTTTACTAGAATCATAATGCTATGTAAATAAGTGGATGAGTAGGGTAAGAGTCGCAATCAGCAGCAGTTTGAATTCAGTCTATTTTTTTTTTTCATATGGAACTAACACACAATACTTTATTTTTTGAACAAGGACTAGCCTTTGCCAACTTATCCTTAAGCATGTAGTGAAAACCATAGAAATATAAACAAACCTACACAACTTGAAGAGCAAGCAACATAATACCATATATATATATATATAAATAACCTAATCAGAACTTTACAAACAACAGAAAACAAATATATAGATCCTATTGATCAGTTTTTTTTTTTTTTGCTATAACATTTTTAGGCCTATGCAAAAATATGATAGTACATATGTCAATTATATATTACAGATAGGAAAAGAAAGTCGAGAGTTATTTTGTTGAGGTTTTCCTTACTGTTGTGTTGGTTGGTTTAATTTTTTTATAGTCAAAGAAGAACAATAACAGAAAACAAATAACCTTAGGAAGTGTTGCCTTCAACATGTTGTGTAGGAGTGGGGTTGTGTTTGTTGCAGTGTTATTCAGGGGCTTTGTTAGCGTGGTTTTATCATAGGATGTGACATGTGACATGTGTGTGGGGTGTGATCAGCATCCGTGTGTTGTGAGTTGGTAGAGGACCGTGTAGAGCAATGAAAGAGTGATTATATAGTCAGCGTTACATGTCAGAATGTCAGTCTATTTTTTATAGCAAAATCAGCCTATATAGAGGGAGATTTATACCTTGTGCAGGACAGGCTTTGGATGAGCATGATTATAGAGTTTGCAGCTGAATGATCCATAGATTCCATCGTTAACGTAATACAACACATTTTTGATAGGACCACTTTCCTCACCTTAAAAAGAGAAAAAAAGTAGATTATGTCAAAGATGTTCTACAGATATAAATCATTTTATACAACAAAAATCAAACAATCGATAACACACACACAGTACAGAAATGTGATTTGCAAATATAGTTAATTGGTGTCAAAGTTTACAAAATAATGATGTATAGATGAATGCTTTGTCCAGAGACCACTCTGCTGCTGGAAAAAATACAATAATATAAACTCTACTAAAAATACCAGAATTTCCTTATAACATATGTTTCACAGACACACATTTTGGTCTGGTCCAAATAACTCCTGTTTACTATTGCTCTAATAAGTACCGTTTCTATGGAAACTATTACTAACGTTGAAGGACACACATATCAGTCAATAGAGACAAAACAGAACTTGATACTAGGGTGCTCACTATAAATACCCTGTTTTCCTCAGCACCAAAAAAACATTTACAATGAATACCCTGTACTTTGTGCATGTGACCTGCTGTCAAGTTGGTTTATTGTTATATCTCATTGTTCCCATTTTTCTTTTTAGTAGAGATTTTATTTCATACATCAGCAGAGTGGTCTTTGAACTAAGCACTGATCTCTGCATCATTATTTTGTAAACGTCATTGATACTAATATACAATATATTTGCATAGCCAATGTATGTTCTTTTTTGGGTGTGCAGTATATATTATTGTATTATTGTTTTTGGGTGTTTTTTGTTGTATTTTGTTATTTGGGAGTTTAAGGATTACTCTTGGATACCAGCACCACTGACTCCAGGGTGCCAATCTGTTTTTATTATTTTATTTTTTGGAAATAATGTTATTCTTTTGATAAACATAATCAGTATAGTGAATGCATTAATATCTTCTCAGCCACTGGAGAAATATAGAGCACATACCATCTGATCCAGATTGTACCAACCGTACTTCTTTCTTGGCAATGATGTTAACAGCCAGAGAGAATGCAGACTCCACATAATACTTCCCTGGTTCAGCAATTATATCCACAGCAGAGCTTTCTGGGAAATACAGGTCCAGTGCAGAATTCACTACAGCTGCAAACTTATATAGAGAAACATTTTAGGCTTAGATTCTCGTAACCTAGCTGGCCCAAACCTCAAAAATGATCTTCAAACTATATTCACCTCCTCAAATTTGATTTCAGAGTTGTCTGTACCAGGAAAGCCTCCTCCGATATCCAGCAGTCTCATATTGTGCCCAAACTCTGATGCCATTTCAAAAACCGAACGGGCATCTGCGATGGACTGAGCAAATGTATTTGGATCATTGCATCCACTACCCACATGAAAACTGTGCAAAGAGAATTACAATGAGATCTAAACCTGCACTATAAATCCTACTTTGCATTAGTAGTTACTGACTGTAATTCTAAATATTGTTATTATATAGCTACATAGCTGAAAAAAACAAGTTCAGCCTTTCTCACATTTGTTCTTCTTGTTGATCCAAAAGAAAATGAAATCAACAGTTTGATGTGCTTTCCAATTTTGCAACATACTAGGAACAAATTCCTTCTTGACCCCAGAATTGCAGTCAGATCTCTCCTTGGATCAAGAACTGATACCCTGCCTATTAAAAATGATATATTAATAATACTAACAAAGTATTTAACCAGGAGAGGAACATTCAGATTACTCATCCAGTTGCAGTTTAAATATCTACACAGACTCGGATGAAAGCTCCTCTTCAGGCACAGAATTACACATCCTTATTGTTCTTATTGCAAATAAAACATTTCCTTTGCCTAGACTAAATCTCCTTTCTTCCAGTCTAGATGAGTGACCTCATGTCCTATAAATAGTCCTATTTATAAATAGATTTTCAGACAATTGTTTGTATTCGCCTTAAATATAATTGTATAATGCTATCATCTACATTAAATTTGTATCACCCATTTGAGTTTGTAGCCTCCCAATCTAACTAAAGCCCTCTGCAGTGAAGTAATATCCTGCTCACATTGCTTTACATTTTCCATAACAATTCTATCTAAGGGGTTCTGCAGATTTCATAATAATCCACATGATGGCAGTATTTCCCAACACAATCGTCACTGTTTTGTATTTTTTTAGAATACATTTAATTTTTAGATTTGTTTAGGCCCTTAACCTTAGGGTATTGAGGTTGAGGTTAGTATTGGGAATAGGGTTCAAGTTAGTGTTATTGTTAGCGGTTATGAGTTTTGTCTAGTGTAAGAGTTAAGGTAGTGTAAGGATTACTGTTTAGTGTTAGGGTAGTATAGTTAAGGGATTAGGGGTTAGGGCAAAACTGGAACATGATTCGGTGCTGTCCAGAATTAGTGAGTTACAGGCCCAGGAAGCAAGCTGAATTAAAGAGGCAGCAGAGTGAAACTCCCAATAAGGCCCCAATTAAATTTCAGCTGATGTTGTCAGCAGTTTAAAGGTTCCAGATAAGTCTTTTAACGTCTCGGATCGATTTAATAAAAAAAGATTAGGCTTATCAACTTGAATATTATCAATTGAAAAAAAAATATTGCATATCAACAATATATTTTTCACTAAAATGATCATATTAGACAATTCAATACTATTTATCAGGCATTTATCGACTTTGGAATGGGATTATCGAATTTGATAGTAAAAAAATGTTGATAAATTGGTTTTCATGCATTAAAACATGAAAACTCTACTAAACAGCATGGGCATATCAACTAGGCACTAAGCATGTGAACTAGACAGTTAACTTATTAGCTAAACAGTGGGCATGTCAATTAAAAAGTGGGCATGTCAATTAAACATTGAGTCTGTTAATTACAAAGTGGGCATATAAATTAAACAGTGGGCTTGCCAATTAATCCGTGAGCTTGTCAACTAAACAGCATTGACATGTGAATTAAACAGTGAGTTTGTCAAGTAAACAGTGAGCATATTAACTTAGCAGCAAGTGCACTTGGCGGGCATTCAACTAAACAGTGAGCAACTAGCAGCTGTTCTCTTCAATTAGCTACTCAAGCTAGCTGCTCATTATAATGTAAAAAATAATGATTGGGCAACTATTCACTCTTAATAAAATACCGGTCATGCTCAGTAATCAAAATCAATATGATGCTGAACATGGCAGGTGCAATGCATGTTAGTGATGACATTAGAATATTGCCAATTTTAGAACACTAATTAATGCAGCATTACAAATTAGGTGCAAAACAAATATAAAAACATCTATATCCACACATGTGCAACTATGAGAATCATAATGTTACAAACATTTAGAAAATAATAATGTATACAATACATTGCTTATACACACATAAAAGTAAAAATGCTAAATTTCTATTTGAAGAACGCACACATGTCACCCATCAAGATACATAATAAAATTCTCTTGAGATTGTATGACATTCTTAAGAATGACTGGGAGCCATTGTCCCAGAGGATGGTGTGGTGTGTTAAGTTGCATACATTTCCTTGCATCTGGCAATTTCCACAGGCCTGAGGATTGTGAGAGGAATTTCTCAGTCCACCTCCACCAGAATGCTGGAACATTGCCTCAGTAACCTTAAAGGATCACCAGTGTCAGGAAAACAAACCCGTTTTCCTGACACTATACAATCCTTGGGGGACCCAAAAACCCCTTCAGCTGTTTACCTTAATCCAGCTCCCTCGGCGCTTGTGTCCTCTCCTCCCCTGCCGACGTCAGCTCCTGAGTGGAGCAGAATGCGCATGCGCGGCAATGCTTTCCTATGGACGTTCTGCACGTTGGATTCGGATTTCGCATCCAGCGTTGCAGAAGCGCCTCTAGTGGCTGTCAGGAAGACAGCCACTAGAGGTTGGATTAACCCTGCTATGTAAACATAGCAGTTTCTCTGAAACTGCTATGTTTACATGTAAGGGTTAAAACCTGAGGGACCTGGCACCCAGACCACTTAGTAAGTATTGTTTAAAAATATACAGAATCGCTGAATATGTTGCTGCTTAAAAAATACAAAGAAAAACTAAAAATCAATTGGCAGTGCATGGGCAGCAGCAAGACATGGTGGATTGTGCAGGATATAGCTCGGCCTCAAACTGACTGCCTTCCAAGTGATGTTAGGACAGGTAAGTGATGCGGGCTGTCCTGATCTCTCCTCAGCCAGCAGACTGGCCACATTCACCTGAAACAGACGGAACAGGGAATGTTAGTTGTGTGCAAAGAAATGTATTTGTGGACATGTTGTAGAGAAATGGCATGTAACTTTGTCAGTGCTATCCTTTATTAACACACAGTGCATGGTTTTATGTCATTGCATGGTTTTATGTACCGTATGTCATTTGTAACTCTAGTAAAAAATAGAATGTATTGCTATCTGAAGAGTTATAGCAATGTTGATTAAATCTATATTGTGCTGCCGGTTTGATCTAGATATAAATTAACACATAACACTGGCTAAATAGGTTATGCACATGACATAGTGACCCTGATGTATGTATATGCAATTGTATGTAGTGAGATATGTAGCAGTTTAAAAAAAAAAAAAAAAAAGGCTTATAAAAGGATTCACAATGAATTATTGCAGCATGGCTGATAATGCTATAGTTCAACATACTAATGCTTGCGTGTATATATGCCAGTATGCTTGCACACCTGACAACACTGATTATATATATATATATATATATATATATATATTGCGTTGACCTATCTACCATTTGATGAGTGGATGTTAATGCGTAAGAAAACGTGTATTGGTTTATGTTAGATTGCTTTAAAATGTACAATGCCCCCTTGTATCATGGAACACGTGTTTTGTACATAATTGAAGTATATTTTATATGTGTAACTAAATCATAAACAGTTTACTTAGCAGTAATGACGCATGATGTTAGATTTGATGTGTTTTGGTTTTTTATATTGATTATTTGTGATCTATATATACACCAATAAAGCATTTAAATAATGATTTTACCGCAATCTGGTGAATGCACTAACAACAAATAGGCCTATGAATTACAAAATCTAGGTAAAAGTAGCAGCTGAAATTTTTTTCAAGGTTTGGCTACTTTGGCCTAGATGTTAAAATTCCCTTACAAATTCCATTTAATTCCTATTTTTGTGAGTAGACTTAACTAAGCTAAACAGGACTTATTTGATTTTGATAAGCATTGGCGGCTGGTAACGTTTTTAGATGGTGGTGTGCTACGCTCCACCCCTGAAATTTGATCTTGCCCTTCTCTGTAAACTTTGTCCCAAACATGTTGAATTTTGCCCCATATACCCATATTGTATCAATAATATATTAAGGTTATTACTTATAGTGTCACAGAGTAGCCCATTTGTTTTTGTTTATTATATAAATTAATATTTAATTAAAACAAATAAATGTTATGATTTAGAACCCTCATCACTTACCAGTAACACTCCAGTTTAAGTACATTATATTTCCAGCTAAATAACTGGGTGAGACTCGTTGGAAAACTAGCCAGCAAGAACTGCAGTGCTGAAGGTAAGACACTACTATTTGAGGTCACTACTAAACAGTTTAGTTTGGTTTCTATATGCAGAGTATCAGACAAAGTCCTACATGGCTGTGGATCAGTACTTACAGTGCCTGCCTGGACTGCAGTGGAGAACTGTTGGCAAGGTAAGAGGGAGTGATTCAAAGCATGGATTGAGCCAGTGGATGCATATCAGAGACTGCATTGAACACAGTACAGAGATGTATTCAAACTCTGGAGTTTTGGAGAGCTGTCAGACATTGTCTCTTCACTTTCACATTGTTCAGCAGTAGCACCTTAAAGGAACACTGTAACATTAGGAATACATATCAAGGGTGTCAAATTAAGGACTAATCTACTAAATAACTGAAAGAGCAAGTTTAAAAAGGGTCTTTTCTATGTTTAGCTTTCATCTGTTTAGTAGATAGCTCCCTAGTTTGGTATCCGATGCTTACGTGTGATTGCTATTATTTTGCTGTTCCGGTTACTTAATAGATACGTCCCTATTTTGCTATTCTTAAGAAAAAAAATGGATCCAAAAAAATGTTGGATCATTTAGTTCAGAAAACGTTTGTGTTTGGGTATTTTAGATGTCGAATTTGGAATTTGTAAGCTTCTGTGTTCTGGAATTCTGGCAAAATTCAGCTGAAATTCAATTAGTAGGAAAACAAATGCACATGTCTAATAAATTGTGTGCTTATATATTTTACATTTAAAAATCTATTCACTTTAAAGGGAATAGAGGTGAATTTGCAAGCAAATTCCAAGGAAATGGCAACATCTAAACACAAATAGCTGAGCTGGAAAAATCTCCTATTTAGCTGGTTTTCTAGACCAGCTACTTTGGCTTAGGTTTTGCAATTCACTTGGAATTCTCTTGCAAATTCAATTCAATTTAACTTTTTACTGAACAGACAGTTTAATTTCCAACATGTTTGTAGCTATTGTTCAGCGCTGTACAATATGTTGGCACTAAATAAATCGTAATTGTACAGTGATATTTGGAGCATGGCATTGTACCTGTGTAGCTTATACTCCAACTGCAGCCACGATTTCCCTCATTTTCTCCCAGGTAGAGTACTTCATCGATGCAAAAATAGGACTCCATGCACTCTCACAACAGCCACCAGTGTGCAGTTCTCTTCAAAGGAAAACTTGGGTCCTGGCTGTTAGGTTAGATTGACTCCTGGATGATGTTCTTCCTTTTCAGAGGATCTTGAACATTGTGGAGAGATGTGCCTCCTGTTCTGTCCTTGCCGGTGCCCTGCCACATTGCTGTGTTTATCCCGTGTGTCACTCGAACTCCACTCCCTCCCTGTTAAATCCTCCCTAACACTCTCACCAGAAGATACTGATAGCTTTAAAGGTGACATTGCAGGATTAGAGTTATGTAGTGTGCACAAGAGTTACCTGATGCTATAGTGGCTGCAGTATATCTAAATTTCATTGGTCAGAGAATATCTGCAGATAATATTTGAAATTCATTGATCAGGTCCTCAGAGTAATGACATATGTGCGTTTAACCCCTTAAGGCAGGCTTCCTCAAACTACAGCCCTCTAGATGTTGCTGAACTACAACTCCCATGATTCTATGAATGACATAGATAGGCTGAGAATCATGGGACTTGTAGTTCAGCAACATCTGGAGGGCTGGAGTTTTGGGGAAGCCTGCCTTAAGGACTGAGCCAAATGTACACGTTTTGAAAAAATAAAACTTGACTATATGTCTGTTCAACCGTAATTCACCTCTTTCATATTAAGTGCACCCACACTTATTATATATAATTTGGTCAAATACAGCATGTTGCATTTTTCAGTTTTTTTTACATTGAAATTCGCCAGATTGGTTACTTTGCCTTTGAGAGAGTATGGTAGCCCAGGAATGAGAATTGCCCCGGTATGGCATACCATTTGCAATAGTAGACAACCCAAGGTATTACAAATGGGGTATGTCCAGTCTTTTTTAGTAGTCACTTAGTCACAAACACTGGCCAAAGTTAGCGTTAAAATTTGTGTGAAAAATGCAAAAAACTAATTTTATATATATATATATATATATATATATTATTAAAATGCACTTAGTGTATTTGTATGTATGTGTAAGTGTGTGTATATATATATATATATATATATATATAAATATGTAAGTGTGTGTGTATATATATATATATATATATATATATATATATATATATATAATCTAATTATATATTATTTTATTTTAAACTATTTTAAAACTTTATTTTACTTTATTACAGGCAGCAGGTGGACTACCTGTCAATCCAGGGACGTACTATGCTGCCCGCCGGCATTTAGAGTCGGATACCCAAGGCTGGCATAGCATGCCCGCCATCCTTAAGGGGTTAAATATGTGTTTACAGTATTATGTATCGGCTGTAGTTGAACTTTATCGACTGTGACCAATAAATTTCGACTGTGACTTTTAACATTCGACAGACCTCGACGTCCTATGCACTTATTTGCTTGCTGGCAATCGCGATTGGGGGACTTGCCTGGCATCCCAGGCAGTCTCCCTGCTGCCGATCCGGCCCTCCTGGGCCATGTGATCGCGAGGTCCTATAACATATATATACACTGAACAAAATTATAAACGCAACACTTTTGTTTTTGCCCCCATTTTTCATGAGGTTACGATGACAAACTGCAGTCAGGTCGAGACCCTGATGAGGACGACAAGCATGCAGATGAGCTTCTCTGAGATGGTTTCTGACAGTTTGTGCAGAAATTCTTTGGTTATGCAAACCGATTGTTGCAGCAGCTGTCCGGTTGGCTGGTCTCAGACGATCTTGGAGGTGAAAATCACAGTGAGAGCACGCAAGCGTCCATAGGAAAGCATTGTAAATGCTTTCCTATGCGACCGGCTGAATGCGCGCGCAGCTCTTGCCGCGCGTGCGCATTCAGCCGACGGGGCGGAATGGAGGAGGATCGGAGGCAGCACTGGAAAAAGGTAAGTTTTACCCCTTTTCCCCTTTCCAGAGTCGGGCGGTAGGGGGACCCTGAGGGTGGGGGCACCCTCAGGGCACTATAGTGCCAGGAAAACGAGTATGTTTTCCTGGCACTATAGTGGTCCTTTAAGGCACACCTGTGCAATAGTCATGCTGTCTAATCCGCATCTTGAAATCCCACACCTGTGAGGTAGATGGATTATCTCAGCAAAGAAGAAGTGCTCCCTAACACAGATTTAGACAGATTTGTGAACTATATTTGAGAGAAATAGGCCTTTTGTGTACAAAGAAAAAGTCTTAGATCTTAGAGTTCAGCTCATGAAAAATGGGGGTAAAAACAAATGTTGCATTTATAATTTTGTTCAGTGTATATATATATCTCCCGAGGGTTCTATCTATTTCAGGACTGATGGGATACACAGCAGGCTGAAATCAAAGTTGCCTTGAGTGATGATGTTAAATGGTAAGCTCTGCGTCACAGCAGTGAATGAGTTAAACACAAAAGAACATCTTAGAGGGACACTAAAATACATTATATGTGATTATCAGTCTTGTTACTTCCTGGTTTGGTTTACTCAGTGGAGCTAAACTCAAGAGACAAGCAATTGCTCAGAAATACTTCAAATTGAGATGCATTGGGAAGTCTGTGATAGGACAGACAGAAAATTGGGACATAGTTAGAAGGGGAGGGCTTGTAAATGCAGCAGAAAAGAGAACTGCCGCTTGTGCAAGCTTTTGTTGGATATACCCTCAATAAAAAAGCATAATTAAATGTATGCATATTTTCATTTGGGGTATATCTACTAAACAGTGATATTTATTATTTTTGTATTTGGGCAGTAGGGTGTCCCTTTAAAGCATATCAAACATCAATACAAAGGCAAAATGCCAGAGAGATTAGTTAAAAAGAAATACACATATAAATAAAGTGCACGTGTCTCTAAAATGAACAATTCACATCATGGAAATTAACTTTAGCATAGCCAACTTAGAGTTTGGCTATTTTGAACTTAAATGTGAAATGTACATTGAATACTTAAAATAGCCCTGTAAATGTTTAGTTTCTCTTATTACACAGTCAGGGTTATTAACTAAAGTGAGAAATCAAAGTAAATGTCAAATGTAAGGTCAAAATAGATTAAATAGAAAAAAAAATCTATAATTCAGTTATGTTTCCAGTTTATTATTTAGCTTTATATTTGAAAATTACTATTAATTCACTTTGATTTCCCACTTTAGGGAATAACCTTGAGTGACTTTATGTCCAATTTTTTCAAAAAAATGTTACCTGTTCTGTTAATTGCCTGCTACAGCCTGCAGCTGCCTCATGTGTGTGCTTAACCCCTTAAGGACCAAACTTCTGTAATAAAGGGGAATCATGACATGTCACACATGTCATGTGTCCTTAAGGGGTTAAACGTGAATTAACCCATTAACGCCGTTACAGCGTTCTATGCCGTCCCGCTTTGATTGGGCTTTAAAGCCGTTGCGGCGGCATAGAAAGCCGTAACGGCTGAAGCCCCTGGAGCACCCGGGATACTTACCTACCCGGCGCTCTGCTTCGGGAGGATTGCCTCACAGCCCAGGCAGCCCTCCCACAGGAACAAAAGCCCCCGGGGGCCATATGATCGCTCTCAAAGAGCGATCACATGGCCCCCTATAGCTGGCTGTGGATCTGCCAGCAGGGGGACTGTCTAAAATGTCAGACAGTCCCCCTGCTGATGGGAAGTAGTAAAAAAAATTATTAACCCCTTCAGGACCGCTGACGGTTCAGGACCGTCATCGGTAAAATGTGCGTTTGGACCGCTGACGGTCCTGAACCGTCATAGCGAAAAACGGGCTGCGGGAAGCGATCAAAGATCGCTCCCGCCAGTATAACGCTGTTACTATCTGCCAGACATCCCAGGCAGATAGTAACAGCCAATTGCAGCATGTGAGCGATCCGCGATCGCTCACAATTGGCTGCTGTCAAAGTGGGTGTTACAAACACTCACTTTGACAGTGATCTCTGCCCCTCTCTCCTCTGTAGCGTTTTGTGAGGCGAGAGAGACAGAGATCGTGTTAGTTTGTTGCAGCAGAAGTGTTCCAGAGCTTTATACAGTATCTAAAGTGAATAAAAAAAATCTGTTTTAACCCCTTCCCTGCCAGATCTGTTACAGCAGTGCATTTGTAGTGTCTGTGTTTTGTTTTTTGCCCTTAAAGGGTTACATTTGTTTTAAAAATCTGTGTCTTGGTCTGTCTTGGTCAGTCAGTTTCGTTCCCCCAAATCTCCATTAGATTTTTGTGACAGGAGTTAGTTTAGGGATTGCTGTTTAGTCTGTTTTAGTAAAAAAAAAAATTATAAAAAAAAATTATACATTTTTTTTGTGTGTTTGTAATTTGTTTTAGTCATGTGTAAAACATGCAGCGTATGTATAACTTGCAGGAGGCATATGCCTTATTGGCGTCAGACTCTGACGCCACTGACACTGCGTCAGATTTTGACCCAGGTCAGTTTTCTGACACGTCTAGTCAAGACGACATGTCATCTGTGTGTGAGCCGGCTGAAGAAAGAAGCTGTGCTTTCTCTGCTACGCCGAATGTGGAGGAGGACTGGGTACCTCCACAGTTAGCCGAGCCCAACGTCCCCCCTTTTAGTGCCAACGCAGGCATTAATGTTAATGTGGATGGCTTCTCCCCAAGGCAGTATGTAGAACTATTTTTAGGGGATACCATCTGGCAGTGGCGTACTAAGGGGGGGGGGGCGGCCCGCCCTGGGTGCCACTGACTAGGGGGGGTGCCATGACGTCCAGTGTCATGTGTCAACCCCCCATCATTACGCTGCGGCGGTTGCGCACAGCCGCAGCACCTTTGCGCCCGGCGGGACTTAATTCAAGGAGAAGGGGGAGGAGTGTTGCGGGCCGCAACGTCGCGCAACATGATGACGTCGTGCGCAGCCCGTCAGCCCGCCTTCATGGATATTCAGGCGGTCAAGGCATCATCAAAATGTGAGTAGTCATTTTATGTGATGGGGCTAAATTAATTAAAGGGGGGGTGGATAATGGATTAATTAAAGAAGGGGAGGGAGGTTTAATTAAAGGGGTGAGGATTAATTAAGGGGGGTGTATTAATTAATGGCGGTGAGTATTAATTAATGGGGGTGAGTATTAATTAAGGGGGTGTGGATTAATTAAGGGGGGTGTGAGGATTAATTAAGGGTGTGTGGATTAATTAAGGGGGCTGTATTAAGGGGGGTGTATTAATTAAGGGGGGGTGTATTAATTAATGGGGGTGAGTATTAATTAAGGGGGTGTGGATTAATTAAGGGGGGTGTGAGGATTAATTAAGGGGGTGTATTAATTAAGGGGGGGGTGGATTAATTAAGGGGGCTGTATTAATTAATGGGGGTGAGTATTAATTAAGGGGGTGTATTAAGGGGGTGTGGATTAATTAAGGGGGGTGTGAGGATTAATTAAGGGGGTGTATTAATTAAGGGGTGTGTGGATTAATTAAGGGGGTGTATTAATTAAGGGGGGAGTGTATTAATTAATGGGGGTGAGTATTAATTAAGGGGGTGTATTAAGGGGGTGTGGATTAATTAAGGGGGGTGTGAGGATTAATTAAGGGGGTGTATTAATTAAGGGGGAGTGAGGATTAATTAAGGGGGTGTATTAATTTAGGGGGGTGTATTAATTAAGGGGGTGTATTAATTAAGGGGGGTGTGGATTAATTAAGGGGGGTGTATTAATTAAGGGGGAGTGAGGATTAATTAAGGGGGGTGTATTAATTAATGGGGTGAGTATTAATTAAGGGGGTGTATTAAGGGTGTGTGGATTAATTAAGGGGCGTGTGAGGATTAATTAAGGGGGTGAATTAATTAAGGGGGGTGTGGATTAATTAAGGGGGTTGTATTAATTAAGGGGGAGTGAGGATTAATTAAGGGGGGTGTATTAATTAAGGGGCAGTGAGGATTAATTAAGGGGGTGTATTAATTAAGGGGGGGTGTGGATTAATTAAGGGGGGTGTATTAATTAAGGGGGGGTGTGGATTAATTAAGGGGAGTGTATTAATTAAGGGGAGTGAGGATTAATTAAGGGGTGTATTAATTAAGGGGCAGTGAGGATTAATCAAGGGGGGTGGATTCATTAAGGGGGTGTGGATTAATTAAGGGGGGTGTATTAATTAAGGGGGGTGTATTAAGGGGTGTGTGGATTAATTAAGGGGGTGTGGATTAATTAAGGGGGGTGTATTAATTAAGGGGGGGTGTGGATTAATTAAAGGGGGCTGTGGATTAAAGAATTAAAGGGGAGGTTTAAATAATGGGGGTGCAGGTTTTTTTTTATTAAGGGGGTTGCAGTATTCTATTTATTAAGGGAGGATGTGCACTGCAGATTTTTGTTTTTTTGTTAAGGGGGTGTGCAGGGTTTTTATAAGGGGTGTGTGCAGGTTTTTTGTTATTAAGAGGGGTTGTGCACGTTTTTGTTTTTTATTAAGGGGGTGTGCAGGGTTTTTTATTAAGGGGGTGTGCAGGATTTTTATGTGTAGGGAGTGAATGACATTTATGTGATTGGGGTGCAGGGTTTTTATGTGTAGGGAGTGTATGAAATTTATGTGATCGGGGTGCAGGGTTTTTATATGAAGGGCGAGACAAGGGGCTTTGTAGAAAGGGGCAGGGCAGGAGTTTTCTAGAAGGTTCTCACCAGCCCCTTTCTACAAAAGCACTGGTCTTCCCCCTTCTACAAAACTGGCGCATTTTACAAATTTTACAAGCAGTTTATAAATGTGTTCAATAAGTATTATTGAAAACATTGAAAAAAATGTGGGTGTTTTCTTACATTTTTATTATGGGGGGGTGCCACACTCAGGGTCCGCCCCGGGTGCCAAATGCTCTAGGTACGCCCCTGCCATCTGGGAGGAGATTGCTTCCAAGACTAACTTGTATGCTACCCAATGTATTGATAACAATCCAGGTAGCTATACAGTCAGGGAGCATGATTGGCATCCCACAGATGTCCCAGAGCTTAACAAATTCTGGGCTCTTACAATGCTCATGGGGATTATAAAGAAGCCATCGATTCGCTCATACTGGAGCACCAACCCAATAATGTCTAGTCCAGTATTCTCCCAAACCATGCCTAGAGCCAGATACGAGTTACTGCTGAGATTTTTAAATTTCAGTGACAATACCCTCTGTCACCCTAGAGATCACCCCCAATACGATAGGCTTTATAAAATACGCCCACTGATAGACCATTTTCAGGACAAATTTTCGAATGTTTATACCCCCCAACAAAATTTATCCATAGATGAATCTCTAATGAAATACAAAGGGAGGTTAGGGTTCAGACAATACATCCCCTCAAAGCGCTCTAGGTATGGCATAAAACTCTACAAACTGTGCGAGAGCGAAAGTGGATACACATTTGCCTTTTGTGTATATGAGGGGAAAGATGGTCAACTGGACCCTCCTGGCTGTCCTGACTCCCTGGGGACAAGTGGGAAACTTGTATGGGACCTACTAAACCCCTTGTTTAATAAAGGTTACCACCTTTATGTGGATAATTTTTATAGTAGTGTCCGTCTGTTTAAAACACTTTATGGTTTACAGAAACTGGCCTGCGGCACTGCCAGAAAAAATTCCAAAGACTTTCCACGATCTCTCATAGATGCAAAATTAAAAAAAAGGTGAATGTAAAGCACTTCGCAAAGCTGAAGTGCTTGCACTAAAATTTAGGGACAGGAAGGATGTCCACATGCTCACCACCATCCATGACGAACGCATGTCCGACGTCTCTGTCCGGGGCAGAGTAGAGTCCAAACCGGTTTGCATCAGGGCGTATAATAAGTAGGTGGGGGGTGTTGATTTGGCTGATCAGCTGATGCAGCCATATCTTATTTTACGAAAAACCAAAGCATGGTATAAAAAGGTGGCTATCTGATGCAAATAGAAACCCACAACTAATTTTTGCTTTTTAAAAAAAATCATCCAGGAAAAACCACCTTTCTCCAATTTCAGTTGAAAATAATTTCTTTAACAATTTATGGAGATGGACAAGTTCCAACAACGGTGCAAGCTGAGTCCAGACATTTTATTTTTAAGTTACCGCCAACTGCTAGAAACCTCCCCTCCCCCCCCCCCCCCAGAAACGTTGCCGGGTCTGTTTTAAAAACGGGAAAAGGACAGACACCCCTTTTCACTGTCCTGATTGCCCTTCAAAACCAGGACTGTGTGTAGGAACATTTTTCAAGCTGTACCACACAGAACAGTTGTAAGAAGTGTTCCTGAATTTTTATTTTATTTTTTGTTTCTTTGTAAAGCAGCCATTTTTTGTTAGTCAGTTTCCTTCCCCCAAATCTCCAGTTAGATTCTATTTGCAGGAGTCAGTTTAAAGATTGCTGCTAAATGTACATTTGCTACCTGCACATTTGGCCTAACAAGTTTTCTGGCAGTAACACATAACCAGCTGGCCAAAACCAGATGACGTGTGCATAAAAACCAGAATAAAAAAATTACCACTACACTTTCTTTGGGGGGCAAAATGGTTGGGGGAAAGACGTCAAAACACCCCATCCTCTATAACCTTTGATGTCTACTTTATAAAAATATATACTATATATACTGTCATGATGGTAACATTAACTGGGGGGTGCAAAAATATGTCAAACTGAAGATAGACCAAGCATACCTATATATCAAGTTGAAAAACTGACATGTACAAGTTCTGATTGTTGCCTTTTGGCCCCCAAACAACCCAGCAACCCTATACATGGGGGGGTATCACTGTACTCTAGAGATGTTTCTGAACATATTGGGCAGTGTTTGGCAGTGACACATAACAGGATCTGTTAATTCATGCCTAAAGTACAATGTGTGTGGGGAAAAAAATGAAAAAAATTAACTAACTCAATGTTTGACAAAGCCTGGTGGTAGAATTAGTGCATGGAAAGTGTAAAAATACCACCATGTGAAATATCCTAGGGTGTCTACTTTTCAAAAATATATGGTTTGATGGGGGTAAACTACATTGGCCGGCTTCAAAAATGTCCCAAATAGGACATGCATGCAGGTTGACTACATGTCAAAATTCCAAGCTGGGAAACTGATATGCGCACCTGCAAAATGTGGCCTCTTAGCCCCCAAACAACCCAACACACCTATACATGGGGGGTATCCCTGTACTCGGGAGATGTTGCTGAACACATATTGGGGTGTTGTTTGGCAGTGACACATAGCAGGATCTGTTAATTCATGCCTAAAGTACAATGTGTGTGAAAAAAACTGAAAACAATTTACTAACTCAATGTTTGACAAAGCCTGGTGGCAGAATTAATGCATGGAAAGTGTAAAAATACCACCATGTGAAATACCATAGGGTGTCTACTTTTCAAAAATATATGGTTTGATGGGGGTAAAATACATTGGCCGGCTTCAAAAATGTCCCAAATAGGACATGCATGCAGGTTGACTACATGTCAAAATTCCAAGCTGGGAAACTGATATGCGCACCTGCAAAATGTGGCCTTTTAGCCCCCAAACAACCCAACACACCTATACATGGGGGGTATCCCTGTACTCGGGAGATGTTGTTGAACACATATTGGGGTGTTGTTTGGCAGTGACACATAACAGGATCTGTTAATTCATGCCTAAAGTACAATGTGTGTGAAAAAAACTGAAAAATATTTACTAACTCAATGTTTGACAAAGCCTGGTGGTAGAATTAGTGCATGGAAAGTGTTAAAATACCACCATGTGAAATACCCTAGGGTGTCTACGTTTCAAAAATATATGGTTTTATGTGGGTAAAATACATTGGCCGGCTTCAAAAATGTCCCAAATAGGACATGCATGCAGGTTGACTACATGTCAAATTTCCAAGCTGGGAAACTGATATGCGCACCTGCCAAATGTGGCCTTTTAGCACCCCGACAACCCGACACACCTATACATGGGGGGTATCCCTGTACTCAGGAGATGTTGCTGAACACATATTGGGGTGTTGTTTGGTAGTGACACCTAACAGAATCTGTGAATTTATATCTGAATTGCAATTTATGTGAAGAAAATAAACAAAAAATAAACTACCTTTGCAAAGTTTGACAAAGGTTTGTGGTAAAATGGCTGCATAGAAAGTATCAAAATATTCTTAGATGAATACCCTGGGTTATCTAGTTTAAGAAAAATATATACATGTTGGGTGTTTTTTTTTTGGAGATTTATGACATAACAGTGTTACAATGTCACTATTGATACATTTGAAAAATGTACATTTTGAAACAGCAATTTCCTACTTGTACCTATAGCCCTATAACTTGCAAATAAAAGCAAAAAAACACATAAACATTGGGTGTTTTTAAACTCAGGAGAACATTTTGAATCTATTTAGCAGTTTGTTTCATTCGATTTTGTAGATGAGTAAAAGATTTTTTAAGTAAAACGTTTTTTTAATTTTTCACCATATTTTATTATTATTTTTTAATTAAATTATATGACATGATAAAAATAATAGTATGTAAAGAAAGCCCTTTTTGTCCTGAAAACACAATATATAATTTGTATGGGAACAGTAAATGAGAGAGCGGAAAATTACAGTTAAACACAAACACCTCAAAAGTGTTAAAATAGCTCTGGTCCTTAACGTACAAACATCACAAAAATAGTCCGGTCCTGAAGGGGTTAAACATGTTTAAAATAAAATAGAAATATATTTATATATATATAATATATGTATATATAATAAATATACATATTATATATATGTAACGTCATACAAAGTGTATTTTAATATTGATATAAGTACATATATCAGTATTAAAATACACTTAGAATGACGTTACATATATATAATATATATCTATTATATATATATAATAGATATATACACATATATTATATATACTGTATATACTCGAGTATAAGCCGACCCGAATATAAGCCGAGGCCCCTAATTTTACCCCCCACAACTGGGAAAACGTATTGATTTGAGTATAAGACTAGGGTGGGAAATGCAGCAGCTACTGGTAAATTTCTAAATAAAATTAGATCCTAAAAAAATTATATTAATTGAATATTTATTTACAGTGTGTGTATATAATGAATGCAGTGTGTGTGTATGAATGCAGTGTGTGTGTATGAATGCAGTGTGTGTGTATGAATGCAGTGTGTGTGTATGAATGCAGTGTGTGTGTATGAATGCAGTGTGTGTGTATGAATGCAGTGTGTGTGTATGAATGCAGTGTGTGTGTATGAATGCAGTGTGTGTGTATGAATGCAGTGTGTGTATGAATGCAGTGTGTGTGTATGAGTGCAGTGTGTGTGTGTGTGATGCAGTGTGTGTTTGTGTATGTGTTGCAGAGCCTTGGTGGGGGGTGGGCATTTTTATTATTTTTTTTATTATTATTTTAATAATTGTTTTTTGTTATATTATTTTTTTATTATTATTTTTTAAATATTATTATTTTTCGTCCCCCCTCCCTGCTTGATACATGGCAGGGAGGGGGTCTCTCACTCCCTGGTGGTCCAGTGGCATTGGAAGTTCAGTGGAGGGGGGCTGGCAGGAAGCTCTTACTTACCTCTCCTGCAGCTCCTGTCAGCTCCTTTCTCCTCCGCGCCGGTCCGGTCAGCTCCCTTTGCAAGTCCCAGTGTAAGTCTCGCGGCCGTACTATGACCCCGCGGCTCTCGCGAGACTTACACTGGGAGCTGACAGGGGAGCTGACCGGACCAGCGTGGAGGATAAAGGAGCTGACAGGAGCTGCAGGAGAGGTAGGTAAACGCCTCCTACACAGCCCCATTATCTGTATTATGGCAATGTAAATTGTCATAATACAGACATTGACTCGAGTATAAGTCGAGTTGGGGTTTTTCAGCACAAAAAATGTGCTGAAAAACACGATTTGTACTCGAGTATATACGGTATATAAATACGTATAATTACAATAATGAATAAATTAAATAATAAAATTAATAAATAAAATATTGAAACAAAATTTTATATAAATTATATATTCATAAGTAATTTCATTCTAACTGTATTTTGTTATTAATATATATATATATATATTGGTAACAAAATACACTTAGAATGACATTCTATATATATCTATCTATATATAAAATGCAAATAACCGCAAATATATATATAGAGAGAGAGAGAGATAGATAAATACATATAATTACATAAAAGATTACATTACCGTAGTTATACACGTAGAATTTAAATACCTATAAATGCATATATATTACAATTCTACATGTATATTTAAGTGATCTTTTAACATAATTAGGTGATTTGATTAATTAAAATTTGATTGACATGCCTGACAACACAGGGAGAAAGTGCAGAGAATTTAATTCGCAAGCACTATATTTGACCCTGTAACTCTCCAAGACACCATAAAACCTGTACATGAGGGGTACTGTTTTACTCGGGAGACTTCGCTGAACTCAAATATTAGTGTTTCAAACTGCTAAATTGTATTACAATGATGATATTTTAAGTAAAAGTGAAGTTTTTTGCATTTTTTACAAACAAACGGCACTTTTATGGACTATATTATTCTTGTAATATGTTTTACTGTTTTAAAACACTAATATTTGTATTTAGTGAAGTCTCCTGAGAATAACAGTAGCCCCCATGTGCAGGTTACATATAAGTCACATATAAGTCACATATAAGGCTTGCATTTCATTTTTTTGACATTGAAATTTGCCAAATTGGTTATGTTGCCTTTGAGAGCGTATGGTAGCCCAGGAATGAGAATTACCCCCATGATGGCATACCATTTGCAAAAGTAGACAACCCAAGGTATTGCAAGTGGGGTATGTCCAGTCTTTCTTAGTAGCCACTTAGTCACAAACACTGGCCAAATATTCATTTTTTGCTTTTTTCAAACAAAAACAAATATTTATATTTATGGCTAAATTTGGCCAGTGTTTGTGACTAAGTGGCTACTAAAAAAGACTACACATACCCCACTTTCAATACCTTTGGTTGTCTACTTTTTCAAATGGTATGCCATTATGGGGTAATTCTCATTCCTAGGCTACCACACTGTCTCAAAGGTAACATTACTAATCTGGCAAATTTCCATTTGAAAATGGAATGTTCTATATTTGACCCTGTAACTTTCCAAAACACCATAAAACCTGTTGTACTCGTGAGATATCGCTGATTACAAATATGTGCATTTTTTTGCAGTAAAACCGTATTATGACATTATGACAGTATTATGACATTCACAGCTAAAATGTCAGATGGAAATACAAATTAAAAAAAAATCTTATTTTCTCACATTTGTTAAAATTTTATTCATAATAAATTATGTTCCATATATGAATAGTTAATGATAATTTAAAGCTCCTGAACAAAATGATATATAATAAGTGTGGGTGCATATAATATGAAAGAGGGGAACTACGGGTGAACAGACATGTAGTGCAAATTCCAGTTTTTGTTTACGTTTTGTTTTGATCAGAACGTGCACTATTGACTCTGTCCTGAAGGGGTTAACAGAGCAAGAGATAAGAATATAAAAAGTAAACTAAGCACATTGTGCTTCAAAAAAATGTAGGTGTTTATTTTTTTTTTCATGGGCGTTGTGTGAATCACAGTGAGGGGAGGTTGCATAAAAAAAAAACAGTTTTATTTATTAAAGTGAGAATTGTGAAGAGTTCTAAATTAATTTCAAATATAAGGCCAAAATAATAGAATTTGGAAAAAATCTCCATGTCAGATATGCTTCCAGTTTGGTTATTTAGTCTAAAAAGTGAGAATGAAGGCCTCCCTCTTGCAGGTATTTTTATAATATAGGATGTAACTTGCATGCACAAGTTTTGGACACTCACCTTACACCAATGACCTCTACATTAAGTTTCATAGCCATTTCCAGTAAGTGTCTGCAAACATTTAAAGATGCCCCAAATTTCACACTCAGACATATAGTAGACTTTGAGTCATCTGTTGTTATACGTAAAACCATTCTGTAAATACAGTAATCATTGTTAGATTGTTTCATTACTGGATTAAAGACTTTAAAGTCATATCCACAGTTCTAACTACACCTTATATAAATTCATACTTAGCATTAGGATGGCTCTGTGAGACCTTGACCAGCTCCTCTTCATTATCAAACGTCATCATCTGAACCCCACTCGTGGCTGCAAACTTGATCTGAGAGATCTGCTTACAGGGGTTTGCATAGATAATTTGTTCCGGCTTTACTCCAATTTCCTGCACAAATTCAATCTCAGGCTGCAGAAAAGAGGGTAAAGCAGGTAGTATATTATCAATTCCTGGTATGTGTCCAAATTAATTTAGGTCTGAACTGCAATTTTCCCAAATTTGGCCGATCGGGAGATCAGTCGAGTTCCAAAATTTAGAGCCCCATTGTACCTGAATTACAAACCAAACGAATCACGAACCAAGAATAGCCTAACATGGTTATTTGGATTCATGGTTTGTTATTCAGCCCACCGCACAGAAAAAATAGATTGAAAAATGGTGGAGATCTTCCTCTTTTTATAGCTTTTACTCTTATTATTTCACACTTGCTCTGTGAACCAACTGGCGGGGAAAAGCTTACAGTGTACTGCAAAATATATGCATAATAATTACATTTAATAAATACATTTTCCAGTATATTGATAGGCCCATTTTCAAGCTCTTTTGATTTGCTTCCTGAAATGGGATCCTTATACTGGAAACTCTGCTGAATCAAACTGCCATATGTCCTGAAGAATGTTCTATTTTTGAGAAAAATGATTGGGTGAATTTAATTATCTCGCCATGCACAAGTCTACCATAAACATCCCATAACAACACATCATTACCTTACTGGCACAATCAAATCCAGCTCCTAGGTCAGCAAGCAACTTCACCACAACTCTGCTGCTGTTACACTTCACGGCATAGAATGGCTTCACACGTGGCATCAATTTTATGAAATCCAAGTGCTTCTTTACCACTACTCCTAGGTCAGCAACAAGAAAAGCATCTCTTTCCTCCTTAGAAAAGGCAAAATATACGATGGAACACATGATGAAAATATACTTAATAAGAACACAGAAAGTGGCGTCTGTTCATCAGGCAGGATAGTTGCGACACTTTAAATTGGCCCGGGCCCCCGCCCCATGTGTCCCACGTTTTTCTTACCCCCATAGCCCCTACACCTGTCTTATTCCCACCCTTAGCCACTCTACGTGTCTCATTCTCCCCCCCTTAGTCCCTCCACATGTCTCATTCTTCCATCCACTCCCTCACCTTTCTCAATGCCCCAGCCCCTCTACATGTCTCACTCCCCAGCTCTTTCAACCCCTCCATGTTTCTCTACCAGCTCCCCTCCCTTGCCCCTCCATGTGTCTCTACCCGCTCCCCAGCTCCTCCCTGATTATCTACCCTTCCCATTCCCTCCATGATTAGATTCCCCCTTCCCAGTCCCTACATGATTATCTCCACCTCCTCTGTCCCTTAATGATTATCTCCCCCTCCCTTCTTAACCTGCTCATTGCGCACAGTACCTAATCTGACAGGAAGGGCTCTCTCAGTGAGCACTTCCTTACAGACCGTTTTCCGCCCAGCCACGCTACACACAGTGACCGGCTGGAGGGGAGCGCTATGCTGTGTGTTCCGCTCCTGCTGGTCACCCAGAGACCGCGGGTCCTAGACCGGTGCGGCTGTGCAGCTGTGTAGCTAATGCACTACGAGCAGGCTACATGGACAAGAAGTACTCATTTAAGGAGAGCTATATTAGTATATTATTAAGTAGAAATATAGATCAGGGTGTTGCAGTGGATGTGATCTACTTGGATTTTGACAAGGCATTTGATACGGTTCCTCACAATAGGTTAGTCTTCAAACTAAAAGAAATTGGTCTAGATGAATATTCTTGTTCTTGGGTAGAACATTGGCTTAAGGATAGAGTACAGCGAGTTGTCATAAATGGTAAATTTTCAAACTGGACAAAAGTGGTAAGTGGTGTCCCTCAGGGTTCTGTTTTGGGACCGCTTCTATTTAACATATTTATAAATGCACCACCCCTACCCACCACAGCACCCTACCCACCACAGCACCACCCCTACCCCCCCAGAAGTACCCTTACCCCCCCTGCAGCACCCCACCCCCCAGCACCACCCCTACCCCCCAGCACCCTACCCACCACAGCACCACCCCTACCCCCCCAGCACCACCCCTACCCCCCACAGCAGCACCCTACCCCCCCAGCACCACCTCTACCCCCCCCAGCACCACCCTACCCCCCCAGCACCACCCCTACCCACCACAGCACCACCCCTACCCCCCACAGCACCACCCCTACCCACCACAGCACCCTACCCACCCCCCCCAGCAGCACCCAACCCCCACAGCACCCTACCCACCACAGCACCACCCATACCCCCCCAGCACCACCCCTACCCCCCACAGCAGCACCCTACCCCCCACAGCACCACCCTACCCCCCACAGCACCACCCTACCCCCCACAGCACCACCCTACCCCCCCAGCACCACCCCTACCCCCCCAGCACCACCCCACCCCCACAGCACCACCCTACCCCCCCCAGCACCACCCCTACCCCCACAGCAGCACCCTACCCCCCAAGCACCCGACCCACCACAGCACCACCCCTACCCCCCCAGCACCACCCCTACCCCCCCAGCACCACCCCACCCCCCCAGCAGCACCCTACCCCCCAGCACCACCCCAACCCCCAGCACCACCCCACCCCCCCAGCAGCACCGTACCCCCCCAGCACCACCCCACCCCCAGCAGCACCCCACCCCCTAGCACCACCCCACCCCCCCAGCACCACCCCACCCCCCCAGCAGCACCCTACCCCCCCAGCAGCACCCCACCCCCCCAGCACCACCCCACCCCCCCAGCACCACCCCACCCCCCCAGCAGCACCCCACCCCCCAGCACCACCCCTACCCACCACAGCACCATCCCTCCCCACCACAGCAACACTCCACCCCCCCAGCAGCACCCCTACCCACCACAGCACCACCCCACCCCACCCCCCAGCAGCACCCCTACCCCCCCAGAAGTACCCCTACCCCCCAGCAGTACCCCTACCCCCCCAGCAGTACCCCTACCCCCCAGCAGTACCCCTACTCCCCCACAACAGTACCCCTACTCCCCCACACACAGTACACCTACCCCCCACACAGTACCCCTTACCCCCCACAGCACAGCACCCCTCTCACACACATACAGCACCCCTCACACACATACAGCACCCCTCTCACACACATACAGCACCCCCCCCCACACACACACACAGCACCCCCCCAAACACACACACAGCACACCCCCAAACACACACACAGCACACCCCCAAACACCCAGCACTCCCCCCACACACAGCACCCCCCACACACAGCACCCCCCACACACAGCACCCCCCCCACACACAGCACCCCCCCACACACACACAGCACCCCCCCACACACACACACAGCACCCCACACACACACAGCACCCCGCACACACACAGCACCCCACACACACACAGCACCCCACACACACACAGCACCCCCCACACACACACAGCACCCCCCCCACACACACACAGCACCCCCCACACACACAGCACCCCCCCACACACACACACCACCCCCCACACACACACAGCACCCCCCACACACACAGCACCCCCCACACACAGCACCCCACACACACACAGCACCCCACACACACACAGCACCCCACACACACACACAGCACCCCCCACACACACACAGCACCCCCCCACACACACACAGCACCCCCCCCCACACACACAGCACCCCCCCCCCACACACACACAGCACCCCCCCACACACACACAGCACCCCCCCACACACACACAGCACCCCCCCCCACACACACACAGCACCCCTCATACACACACACAGCACCCCTCATACACACACACAGCACCCCTCATACACACACAGCACCCCTCATTTACACATTCAACACGCACCCTCCACCACACACACGCACCCCCCCCCCCCCCACACACACACACACGCAATTGCCGTGTTGGCACTTTAAGGAAAAAAAAGTTGGCATGTATTGCGGTTTGGGCACTCGGGCTCAAGGATATGGAATTCATTGCCGGAAGAGGTGGTTTTGTCAGAGTCTATACAGATGTTTAAATTGCAATTGGATAAATACTTGCAAAAACATAACATACAGGGATACAATTTCGAATTAGTGGGCTAATAGCTGCTTGATCCAAGGAGACATCTGACTGCTATTTTGGGGTCAAGAAGGAATTTTTTCCTAGTTTGTTGCAAAATTGGATGCGCTTCAGACTGGGTTTTTTGCCTTCTTTTGGATCAACAGCAAAAGCATATGTGAGGAAGGCTGAACTTGATGGACGCAAGTCTCTTTTCAGCTATGTAACTATGTAACTATATTGCTGGACATGAGAGATCGGGGTCAAAACTTTTACAAAAAATGGAGTCGCAAGAAACTCAGGTCGGAATTCTGCATTTAGAGAGCTATGACGATGTACCAGAAGAAGATGACATGATTGTCTTTGAATAAATGTTTTGTTACTTATTTGTCCACATGGGGGCACTTACCATTAGATACCTATGGCTATCATTTAGTGTAGCACCATTTATTCCTCCGAGGTACTCCTATCCTCTCCCCTTTTCCCTATTTGTTTAGGGAGTACATATTGAGCTCCTTTGCTGAATTATTTCACTTATATAGTGTTATATCCATCAGGTCATGTTATCTCTCTTATGACTTAAAATGTATTTCTCCCTATTTAGTTCAAGTATAAATTGTTTTGTTACTTATCTAACTTTTGGTTGCTATTTATGTAACCTTTGACTAGTGGAAACTTTGATTCAATTGTGTCAAGAGATACCACAGGTTTTACATATAGTGGATAATTATCCTCCAGCTTTCTAAATTACCCTGGACAAACTTTGATTTTCTCTATACTTTCCCTCACCATTGGATATAGAATGTATAGAATGCATTTTAATGTAGGGCTTTTGTAAATTCTTACTTAAATTGATGACTTAAGCACAGATGTATAGCCTTCTTCTATTTTGATACGGCCAATATTAAGACTAGGGATTCTCCCATCTTCAAGTCCCTTTTAGAGGGGCTTTACTAATTCCTTTATGGAGGTGGAGTCAGACTGGGCCAGCCACGGTGAGACATCTGAGATCGGAGGGGGGCTAATCACCTAAACAGCCACGTCATGACTATAATGTCAGGAACACATGTTTGTAATCTGTGGCAATTGACATTTGGATAAGTGCAAGATAATGCATTTTGGGCGTGAAAACCCAAGGGCAGAGTATTGAATATTTGATACACTACTAACTTCTGAGGTAAGGGATATAGGAGTAATTATTTCAGATGACTTAAAGGTAGGCAGACAATGTAATAGCAATACAAAAAGAGAAGTCCTGCGCTTAAGCAGCAAGGACTACAACACACATCAGCCCCAATATATAGTAAAAACCAAAGAAAAGAAAATGTTACTTGCGCTTTTTCCTTAATCCCTATGTATATTTAGACAAATGGAGGTCATTTAGTTGCTCCAATGGCCATTGGAGGGATGCCCGCCTGCCAACATCAAGGCAGACCCCCCCTAAGCGGGTCCTAACACTGACCCTTCAGCCTGCTTCCTTGAGCTTCTGGCAAAGATATCTCTAATGAGACAGAAAGGGGTATTTTTTATATACACCCCTTTACTTATTAACCCTTAATAGGGAACACATGGGATGGGTAGCAGCATTGTAACCAGGCTGTGTGATACAAAGTAAATACAAATACAAAAAGAGAAGTCCTGCGCTTAAGCAGCAAGGACTACAACACACATCAGCCCCAATATATAGTAAAAACCAAAGAAAAGAAAATGTTACTTGCGCTTTTTCCTTAATCCCTATGTATATTTAGACAAATGGAGGTCATTTAGTTGCTCCAATGGCCATTGGAGGGATGCCCGCCTGCCAACATCAAGGCAGACCCCCCCTAAGCGGGTCCTAACACTGACCCTTCAGCCTGCTTCCTTGAGCTTCTGGCAAAGATATCTCTAATGAGACAGAAAGGGGTATTTTTTATATACACCCCTTTACTTATTAACCCTTAATAGGGAACACATGGGATGGGTAGCAGCATTGTAACCAGGCTGTGTGATACAAAGTAAATACAAATACAAAAAGAGAAGTCCTGCGCTTAAGCAGCAAGGACTACAACACACATCAGCCCCAATATATAGTAAAAACCAAAGAAAAGAAAATGTTACTTGCGCTTTTTCCTTAATCCCTATGTATATTTAGACAAATGGAGGTCATTTAGTTGCTCCAATGGCCATTGGAGGGATGCCCGCCTGCCAACGTCAAGGCAGACCCCCCCTAAGCGGGTCCTAACACTGACCCTTCAGCCTGCTTCCTTGAGCTTCTGGCAAAGATATCTCTAATGAGACAGAAAGGGGTATTTTTTATATACACCCCTTTACTTATTAACCCTTAATAGGGAACACATGGGATGGGTAGCAGCATTGTAACCAGGCTGTGTGATACAAAGTAAATACAAATACAAAAAGAGAAGTCCTGCGCTTAAGCAGCAAGGACTACAACACACATCAGCCCCAATATATAGTGAAGCAGGAAGAAGGGTCAGTGTTAGGACCCGCTTAGGGGGGGTCTGCCTTGACGTTGGCAGGCGGGCATCCCTCCAATGGCCATTGGAGCAACTAAATGACCTCCATTTGTCTAAATATACATAGGGATTAAGGAAAAAGCACAAGACAATGTAATAGAGCAACAGGAAATGCTAGCAGAATGCTTGGTTGCATAGCGAGAGGTATTAGCAGTAGAAAGAGGGAAGTGCTCATGCCATTTTACAGAACACTGTTGAGACCTCACTTGGAGTATTGTATGCAGTACTGGAGACTGTATCTTCAGAAGGATATCGATACTTTCGAAAGAGTTCAGAGAAGGGCTAGTAAACTGGTTCATGGATCGCAGGATAAAATGTTAAAGGATCTTAAAGGGACACTCCAGGCATCCAGACCACTTCTACCCATTGGAGTGGTCTGGGTGCCAACTCCCACTACTCTTAACCCTGCAAGTGTAATTATTGGAGTTTTTTATAAACTGCAATAATTACCTTGCAAGGTTAACTCCACCTCTAGTGGCTGTCTACTTGGCTATGAGAGCTGTGTACGCGCTCAGTTGGGAATTGCGTTTATGGATATTTTTGAGAGTCCTGATCTCTGTAGTGAGTGTATTTTGACTTCCCTGAGTTTTTTTCTGTTGAGGGGCTAATGAAATAATCTCCCCACGTTTGGCGAAACCGACCTCGCCACGTGTCCTTGGAGGGGGCTGCTTGCCCGCCTCTTGCCTTCTGACTATGGCCCGGGAAGATGTGGCCCTTTAATTACAAGTTTTGGGCTTAATGGATATTTGGTGTGCTGCTGCTGGCCCTTTATCTCCCAGAGAAAGGGTTTGTACTTTTAAATTGGCACTTCGAATGCCGTCGAAGTGTCGAAGTAGTTGAAGTGGCCGCCATTCGAAAAACGATCAAGTGGCGGCGGCCATCTTGGTTCCTTCCATGCGGGCAGCGGTATGTGTAGCCAAATTCATGGAACTGAAATCGGCTACACAGTTCCGCGAACACCGCTAAGCTTTACCTTCTCCCACGTTGATTTTGCAGCCGCAGAGACTAAGTCCCGTTCGAAGATTCAGCCTGAAATCCAGCCAGATTCATCCTGAAATAGACTGACCACACAGCCCAAATCTATGGAACTGTTTTGGGCATGAAAATGTGCTTGCGGTCGGTCCTAAAGGACGTCCATATAACTTTTTAACCCCTGAACCGATTGCCCTGATTTTTGAGTATGTGTTTATTTCTCGTATGCTGATTATGAAAATGCATGTTTTATGTTTGTGACTTGTGATGTTGTGAACATGAAATTTGCCGTTCGCGAACGGCGAACGCGAACTTCCACAAATGTTCGCGAACAGGCGAACCCAGAGAACCGCCATAGACTTCAATAGGCAGGCAAATTCTAAAACCCACAGGGACTCTTTCTGGCCACAATAGTGATGGGCCCCCACCCACCTGAGCGGTGGGTGGGGGCCCTAAACAAGAATAAGGGGGGACCTAATGTCCTCCCACCTGGCCCCCACCCCTGAGCGGTGGGGGGTGGGGGCCCTAAACACAAATTGGGGGGGGGACCTAATGTCCTTCCCCCTGGCCTCCACCCCTGAGCGGCGGGTGGGGGCCCTAAATACCAATAGGGGGGACCTAATGTCTTTCCCCCCGGCCCCCACCCATGAGCGGCGGGTGGGAGCCCTAAATACCAATGGGGGGACCTATTGTCCTCCCCCTGGCCCCCACCCCTGAGCGGCGGGTGGGGGCCCTAAATACCAATGGGGGGACCTATTGTCCTCCCCCTGGCCCCCACCCCTGAGCGGCGGGTGGGGGCCCTAAATACCAATAGGTGGGGGACCTAATGTCCTCCCCCCCGGCCCCCACCAATGAGCGGCGGGTGGGGGCCCTAAATACCAATAGGGGGGGACCTAATGTCCTACCCCCGGCCCCCACCCATGAGCGGCGGGTGGGGGCCCTAAATACCAATGGGGGGACCTAATGTCCTCCCCCCCGGCCCCCACCAATGAGCGGCGGGTGGGGGCCCTAAATACCAATGGGGGACCTAATGTCCTCCCCCCGGCCCCCACCCCTGAGCGGCGGGTGGGGGCTCTAAAAAAAAGTCACGCCCAGGTGACTAGGGGTCCCCAAACCCCTAGTCACATCCTCCCCCCCCCAAAAAAATGGTCCCCCTACCTACCCCCCTCACCCTAAAAATTATGAGGGCGGAGTCAATAAAGCTAAAAACCTGTAAATAAATCAAAATAAACTTACCATTAGATGTCTTCTTTTTTCTAAAATCTTCTTTCTTCAGCCCCCAAAAAGGCCAAATAAAAAGCCAATATAACCGTCGCAAAAAAAAAAAACGAGTGCAAAAAAAAATAATCCTTCTTCACCCTTCGAGGGCACACCGCGTACAGAGCACCGCAGGGCAGGTCAAGGCTTATAAAGCCTTGCCACACCCTGCAATTAGGCTTAGAACACTCTGATTGTTTGGTTTAAGCCAATCAGAGTGCTCTGTGTCATTTTACACAGCGTGGGAAAATTCCAAAGAACTTTCCCACGCTGTATAAAATGACACAGAGCACTCTGATTGGGTGGATTTCAAGCCACCCAATCAGAGTGCTCTGTGTCATTTTACACAGCGTGGGAAAGTTCTGTGGAATTTTCCCACGCTGTGTAATTTGACTCATACCACTCTGATTGGTGGATTAAGTAACCAATAGGCTTGAGTGGAAACTTCCTTGTCATTAAACTTACATTTTTAAGTAAAAACCTGTCCATAAAACCTGTACATGGTGTTTCAAAACAGTAAAACGTATTACAACAATAATATCGTCAGTGTAAGTTCCATTTCTGTGTAAAAAAAATGCAAAAAACTTCACTTTCACTGATATAGATATATATAGATATATATAGAATGTCATTCTAATTGTATTTTGTTACCTATATATATTAATACCAAAATGCAGTTAGAATGAAATTACATATGTGTATATATAATTTATTTTAACTTTTTACATTTATTTAATTATCGTATTTATTTATTATTGTAATTATACGTATATAGATATATAAAATATATATCTATGTATAATATATAACCAACACGGGCTTTGCACTCACATTCCTGTCCTGTTCTTGCCTCGTGCTATTTTGTGCCCCAATACAACGTCCCAGAGAAATGCACTCAGAGGGCTTGTAGTCGACTACAAGCCCTCTGAGTGCATTTCTCTTGGATGTCGTATAATAAATATAATATGTATATATCTTATATATATGTAACTTCATTCTTAGTGTATTTTAACACTAATATATGTAATTATATTAATATAAAATACACTTCCCTTGCAGGCAGGTCTATGGGCAGCTATTGCAGTCATGTGATCGCTCTTTGACAGCAATCACATGGCCCTCGGGGGCCTGATTTGTTGTGGGAGGGCTGCCTCCCGAAGCGGATCGCTGGGTGGGTGAGTAGTCCGGCGGCTCCCGGGCCTAAAGCTGTTATGGCATTCTATGCCTCCACAACGGCTTTAAAGCCCATTTAATGTGGCATAGAACGCTGTAACAGCGTTAAAGGGTTAAAGAGAATGGGTTCCTGAGGTACCCCACTGGTAACTAGACCTTGCTTCAAATACATTACACTGACTACAACCCTCTGTTGCCTGTCACTCAGCCGCTGCCTAACATATTCAACAATATTGGAATCCAAACTTAAAGATTGTAGTTTATTGATGATCCTTCTATGTGCGACAGTGTCAAAAGCCTTAGTGAAATCTAGGTAAGCAATGTCTACTGCACCACCCTGATCTATTATTTTAGTTACCCAATCAAAAAAAGCAATAAGATTAGTTTGGCATGATCTCCCTGAAGTAAACCCATGTTGTCTCTGATCTTAAAATCCATGTGTTTTTAGATGTTCAACAATCCTATCCTTTAACATGGTTTCCTTTACTGAAGTAAGGCTTACTGTGCTATAGTTGCCTGACTCCTTCTAAAAGTCTGTCTTTTGTTTTTGTGTGGTGTAACTCTGTCACTATTCTTATATTAAACTGACTGGTGAACACTAGATCCTAAACTTTCAACTACGATAATATCTGATACTAAATCTCAATTTGTTAACACTAAATTTAGTATGGCTTTCTTACGAGTTGTCTCCTCAATGACTTGTTTTAGAGACAATCCTAGTAGGGAGTTTAGAATATGTGGGCACCTGGCACAAGCAGCTATTTTGGTTTTCCAGTTTACATCAGGAAGATTAAAGTCACCCATGATGATAACTCCCCCCTTTAATGTCATTTTACCTATTTCCTCAAGTATTAGATTATCTAACTCTTCTATTTGTCCTGGGGGCCTATAAATCACACCTACACGAGTTACTGTGTGATTCCAAAATTCTAACGTAACCCAAACTGACTCTATGTTCGGCTCGCTAACTTTTATTAGGCTAGATTTTATGCTATCCTTCACATACAGTGCCACCCCTCCCCCTTTCTTGCCTTCCCTGTCTTTTCTATATAAAGAGTACCCTGGTATTGCTATGTCCCAGTCATTTTTCTCATTGTACCATGTCTCAGTAACAGCGACTAAATATACATTGTCAGCGACTAAATATACATTGTCAGCTGCCATTATTGCCACAAGTTCATGGATCTTATTCCCTGCGAGCATTTGAAGACATGACTCTAAGCTTATCATTTTTTAACACACTCGCTACAGTTACTTTCTGTCCTATAAACTGCTCACTGAGAACATTTGTTCCCTTTTGAGAAAGATGCAAACCATCTTTAATGTACAGTTTTTTTTTTATTCCAAATAGAGCTATCATGAGAAATGAAGCCAAATGTTATTTTAACAGTGTGGCTCACTATTATAGTATAAAAATATATGTTTTTATAAACTAGAACACCAAAAATTATTCTTAAAGAGGACATGAGTGGATGAGGTATAGGCTGGTGCCATGTTGAGCATGCTATAGCTAGTATCCCACAATTTTAACAAATCTGGTCATTTCTCTAGCAACTAATCCTTTTTGAAATAGAAAGTGTGCTAAGCAAAATAAAATTGATACTTACAGACCGAGAGAAATCTTCAATCATTTTATCCATCAGGTCTCTGGCAGTAGACCCTTCCTCCAACATAATAAAATCAGACTCCTGGATATAACCTGGCATTGTTACAATCTAATGGTTTCTAGAATGTGCCTGATGCCGTTTTGTGTTATAGGCTGTATTGGAGACAGAAGAAAATAAAATAATGTATGCATAAATTAAACATATTTCACAAAAAGCAGATTGCATTGCAATACCTGTAAACATATTTCCCTTTAATCTAGGTCATGTTTTAGGGAAAACATAATGTGTTTCTTAGAAGTAAGATATTTATTACAAACTACAAAACCATATATGAAAAACGAAATAAAATACTATTGTAAATTATGCTAGTTTTAGGGTACCTATAATCTTAATTTCTATTAATGACAAGAGGCAAATATTTTGCTTTACTTTCTTTACTGAACTCCACAGCAGCAAAGAAACAGATAAGAACATAACAACCAATCAAAAGTCGTATAATGAAAAGTAATAGGAGGTAATATAAGCCACTGACAGCAAAGCCACCTCCTGGTTTTTGATGCAAGTATGAAACAAAAATACAATTACAATGGATTAGCATAAACATAAAAAACAAACAAGAAGTAACAGTAAGAAATGGCAGGAACCGTAAAACTAACAGAAGGTTTGAAGTCAGTTCAAACGCTTCATAGGTCAAACCACTTCCAGAAACCAGACTAAAACGGAAGAGAAAACACATAAAACGTATCTCAAAATGGACAGTGGAGTAAAATTAAAGGGACACTATAGTCACCTGAACAACTTTAGCTTAATGAAGCAGTTTTGGTGTATAGAACATGCCCCTGCAGCCTCACTGCTCAATCCTCTGCCATTTAGGAGTTAAATCCCTTTGTTTATGAACCCTAGTCACACCTCCCTGCATGTGACTTGCACAGCCTTCCATAAACACTTCCTGTAAAGAGAGCCCTATTTAGGCTTTCTTTATTGCAAGTTCTGTTTAATTAAGATTTTCTTATCCCCTGCTATGTTAATAGCTTGCTAGACCCTGCAAGAGCCTCCTGTATGTGATAAAAGTTCAATTTAGAGATTGAGATACAATTATTTAAGGTAAATTACATCTGTTTGAAAGTGAAACCAGTTTTTTTTTTTCATGCAGGCTCTGTCAATCATAGCCACCTAGCCTGTGGCTAGGGCTGCATTAACAGAAACAAAGTGATTTAACTCCTAAATGGCAGTGAATTGAGCAGGGAAATTGCAGGGGAATGATCTATTCTATACACTAAAACTGCTTTATTTAGCTAAAGTAATTTAGGTGAATATAGTGTTTCTTTAAGTAAAGTAAAACAAGATAAAGTTGATTAGCCATAAACTTTCAATGAGTGATTTAAACTGTGGATAGATGCCTGGACAGGGTGATATCATTCAGAAGTGATAAAACAAGCTAGCTTCACCTATCTGAGCTTAAAATGTAAGTTAAGTTATGAGACTTATACGATCTAGAAATGTAGTAGCATAATAATAGTGTTAAACCATAGAAATTTACCTTTGTTGCTTTTGTGCTGCTGGGTTGTGTCTCTGCTTTTTACTAACTATATATTTGGTATGTTTATCTTCTTTTTTAACTTGCACAGTTTTTAAGGAGTTAATAGTCAGGAGTTAACTATTGCAAGAGTAAGCTATGTTTGCCAATTTAGCAGGTTAGACTATGCAGTGTCATGCCGCAGGAGCAACAAAAGGCTAATAGTGGTTTAACTGTGAGTTATACTAGGCATGATGCTTATAGCTCAACAGACCCCACCTGAGTAACTATGCAATAATGCTAGAATGGATTTCTTAGCAAACACGTCTATGTATTAGACACAACATTGCAGTCTGGGATATGAGAGATTAGACTTGCAGGTGAACTTTGGAAATCATAGGTTTATTGTCAGTCTACCACGGAGCATATTGAAAGATGCATACATATTCAATGTTTGGTGGCCAGAATGAAGGAAACACGTTACAGACATTAAGACTATGTTAGGTTTACTGATGCAGATTGAAATGTATAACATGCTAGCTGGGTGTATAATCAGATAGGTATATAGTAACATATACAATAACAGGAATAAGCTTGTGGTACACTGTGTCATCCTGTCTAAATAGTGGAGGAAGGCAAGTGTGTGTTGCATTCTGTGACGAGTTTTGTAGCTCAGAGTAAGAGAGTGAAAGATATCAGGCCCAGGGTGCTGGCTATTTTTTTGAAGTGTGTGTGGAACTGCACTCCCTCCCATCAATCTGAGCCAGGGTGCTTGCTGTACCGGAACCAAACACCAGATTCCCAGTTAGTATCCAGTGTGCTGGCTATGTGAGGCAATATACATATCAGGTTAGGTCATTAGAGAGGTTGCGAGGATATGCCGTCCGATACGACGTCGTCTGCGAGAGGGTTTGGTAATAGAGTCCTGCATGGTGAAGGCGGTCATGGGCTGTGGGAAATCAAGCTAGCCCCTCCAGCTGGTACTCTGGACAGTCATCCAATGCCCATGCGGGGGTCGCTTCTCGCTTTAGGACTCAGTCCGCATTGGGGAGCAGTGGCGCCACTCCAGCCCCAGGGTTGTGGAAGAGCCGGTACCCTTGTAACATGAACCTGGAGTCCTGTGAGGTCCAGGGTCTTCCCATCAGGGATGGTACGGTGGGCGCTGCTTGTTGGCAATGTGGGACCCTAATTGTGTCTCTTAGCCCTCCATGTGTGTGGCCGGTACCTTCTGGTCGAAACCTTCTTTGCTCTCAGTCCAGGTGGGCAGCGTGTGCTTGTTGTGGAAGCTGGGGACAAGTTTGCTCCCTTGAGAGGTTTCCCAATCCTCCTGGTGCCGCCTTCTTATGTTCCCATAGGTGACAGCTGCAGGGCCTTTGCTCATTGTTCGTGGTCTAACAGCTTCGGCCAGAACCTTTCAAATATCGCGTCAAGAGTGTCTGGTGCTGTAGTGCTGGGGTCTGCTGTGCCATGCTGTAGCCGGGTTAGGCCGCGTGTGTAGGAGCCTTGTACGTCTGCAGTCTTGGTTCCCTCCTCTCCCGATCTGCTCAGGAGTAGTACAGGGTCCCCTGGGACGGGTTAGGCTGCGGCAGTTTGGGACGACGGGACCGGGATAACCCACACTGGTCTGGGGGTGTGGGGGGGAGTAGGAGACTCCTACTCAGACGGATCTTGTGACTGCAGGAGGAAAGCAGCCGTTTGTGGTTACCCTGCACCAGGCCCTGATTGTCAATTTCTACGCTGAGACTCCTATCATCATTATCATCATCAAGCAAACAGGGGTCCTTCTTCGGACCACCACCCATGACGGGCATAAGAAGAAGGTCTAACGTTAAAGACACAAAACATAATCCATGGAACGAAGATGTCAAAGAGAGAAGCACTGGAAGAAAAGGCTGTAGAAGCAGCAGCACCCAGAACTGAGGGAACTCCAAAATAGAGATATCTACATCCGCAAAGGATAGAAGCGGATGTACCCACCAAGCAAACATTGACATAGAAGCAGGCATTTATGGATGCATGTAAGAAATGAGAACCTGCCCTGAGCAAAAAGAACATAGAGGAACATTAACCTGTACCGAAACAGAGAAGAAACTACACATAGTTTAAAAATATTGTGAAAAATAAACTATTAAAAAACACAGAAGAAGAATCAGATATCATTGTTTACGTAATGGTGAAGATGGGTGTTGGGGCTCCTCTGCTTGACCAGCGGAGACTTTTCTTGTGCTGCACAGTTTCCCTCTATTCTGGTGAGGTCCAGTCAAACCCTCAAGAACTTGTGGAGCAACAAACTCAGACCATCATGAAGTAAGCCGAATAAGTACTCCAAATTTTTATAACAAAGCAAGGATTTATATAAGCTTGCTAACAGAAAGTTTCAGACTTTAATGGGTGTACATAATTAAGCAATAGGGGTTTACATAATTAAGCTAACAGGTTAAGATGTTTTGTGAGATCATATGGCAGAGCAATTTTTATTATTATAATAAGGGGAATTTATTTTCCTCCTGCTAGAAGTTTCTACATATTTGACAAACTGCTGTTTTTTTCCCCCTTTTCTAAGAAGCTTATGTAGCAATACACTGGTCAGAGCTGGTCAGAGCAAGCATTAGCCTAGTGAAAGACCACTAAATACATTTAACTCTTTCAATCCCTTGTTTTATTCTGAAAGAATAGCACATAACAAAAAGGAAAACTAAGTTTGAAAAAGGGACATCAGATTACAACCAGGAAGGTCAACAAAGTAGCAGGTGGTCCCAATGATAGTGGATGCTGTCTGTGGCCTCTTCCCATTGGTCAGTTTAAAACCAACTGTAGGATGGAGTGTAACCTGGTATAGGATAGGGCAGGGGATATAAGGAAAAAAGTTATGGGAATGGTCTTTAATATATGATTACCTCTCTCAGGTCTTAGGATTTTGGGAGGAGTAGAGGTTGCACATCTGCATATAAGAGAGGTGTGGGTGCTCTAGCAACAGTTGAGGTACATTTGGTAATAAGGCACTTTCCTAATTTAAATAGCAAATCTAAGCCCACAATAATGATATAGCATTTGCTTCCAACTTTCTATTTCAAAGCGCTACTCAAATTTAGACTTTTTAGACCGTGACTTTTCTGGATGTTGAGCCAAACAAAGACATGGGAAGCATCCTTATCTAAGAACAATACATACTGTTGGTGAAACAAGCATTTTACACAGGGAAAAGAAAAATGTTAGATAAAACAAATGTGAGATAAAAAGAGTTTGCAAAAACTTTGGATGCGCCATGTCGGCAATGTCAATGAGATTAGGCCATATTGATGAACTGGATAGTAGACAATCATGAGAATACCGTGTACACAATGTCCTTGCATGAGATAGCACAGACAGGAGATTTAGTTCCTTCTTGAAGAGGTATTATACTGCTAGGATCCATTTGAGCACACAGCTTTATTAGCAAAAGTTTGAGATAGAACATTAGAATTAATAGAATAAATATAAGCATACCACCAAACACTAACCCATTCACTATCCGGTAAGGCCACAGGTCCAATCTAAGTACTTCATGAAAATTATCAATATGCTCTTCTACTGTTCTAGTATTTCTAAGCAGTTGTGCAAATTAACAATGTGAACACCAAGTCTTTGTTATATTGTTTCCCTGAATTTATGTGACTTTTTGTAAGGCGGTCTTAACAAACATTTAGAAAAAAACGAACTATTTTCAAAATCCAAAATAAAATATGAATGTGTTGGCTTATTGGTATTTTCTTGTCTAGATTATTTGTCTGGTACAAGCACAAAAAAACAACACTTTCCTAATCCTAATTGTTATATAAACACATAATGCTAGATGTCATTACACTCACTTAATAACCAATAAAAATGTAAAATAGGAGATTAAAATTAATTAAATAATCCCCCAAAATTCAGTTAATTCTTAGTTCAGTAAGCATAAAGGTGGCAGAAAAGCTTTTGTGTGGATAGTTAGTATAAATAGCTATCTCGTTTACTATAAAGAAAGACTCACTAGATCGTAGGTAAATACATTTGGCCTACAATTTGCAATGGTACAAATGTGAATCCATGAAGGTGGTTCTGTAACTTTTACAGCTGTATTAGGGTTGCAGTGCTGTTGATGAACTTTATTAATGGATTAATGAAGAGCACTTGGTCTCTTGTCAAGGGTTGACTGTACAGTTTTTACCAATGTTGAGAAAAAAAAACTAACTAAGGGTTTCATTAGAAACATACATATCTCCTTCACCTAAAAGTAACATAATTTATGTTAGGAATTACTGCTTATCTATACACTAGGGCACAAAGACAAGTACGGTATGTAAAAAAAAACAAAAAAACTTTCAACGAAAGAAGAATGCCACCAAAATTTTACAGTCCATAAAAAATCAGATTCTTTTAAATTAGTTCAGAGATTTATTTTCCCGTAATAAAGTTAATTAGCAGTTATCTTAGGAGATGCAGATTAGTACAGAAGAAGTTAGTGTGGTTAAGTCTTCATTATTGATTGTCTTAATAGATGCATAGCATATCGTATTGCATTCTCATCTCGCATACACTTTTTATAAACCTTGTTACATTCTAATGCATAAAACAAAATTACACACCACAAAAGAGATCAGATAGCAGTGGGGGTAAAAAAAAAATTGATCAAACATGTTACCCTTTCCACTTGATTATTGTAGATATAAAGACTCCTCTATGTCTTCTGAAAAGCATATAAACCACAAAAATCTACAATATAAATATCACATATAGTATAATAAAATGTAAACACCATATAATAAAAAAGGTGTTTCATCCGCAGATTTACCGAAATACCCCTGAGGAAGTCTGCGCAACAGTGGACGAAACGCATAGGGTTGACAACATTTTAGATTGTTTTTATGCTGTATGCTGGGATTCCCCAAGTGACTTTATCATCGGGAACATTGCATAGGAGAAGTTTTCCTTGCTGTGAACAAGCATATGTTGTAGATGTGCCTTTAATCATTTGGAAATTTGTGAGTGCAATATTAAAGTTCTTGTTTTTAATATTATACAGCTTTGCTCTATAGTTGCCACTTTATACCCATTTATGTACTACTGAGAATATTGGGAGCTGGAACACTCATGGATCCCTAACACAGTGATTATTTGTTCTGCCTGCTTACTACCAGTGTTTGTAAGTGCAATAGTTCACCTTTTTTATTATATGGTGTTTCAGGGCTGCCATCAGAAATTTTGGGGCCCCTGACAAAGCACATGGTCTGGGCCCCCCCAACCCCCGCCCCCTCCCTCCCGGGCCCGCCCACCCCCTACCTATTCCGCTGACAATGATGCGGGACTGAATGTGGTGTGTATAGTGGAAGTGAATTAGAATGTGTGTAATGGATGTAGTGTTTGTGTGTATTAGATACTGTTTGTGCAGTGAATGCAGAGTGTGTGTTTGTGTAGCGGATGCAGTGTGTATAGTGAACGCAGAGTGTGTTTGAGTAGTGGATGTAGTGTGTGTACAGTGATGTAGTGTGTGTTTGTGTAGTGGATGTAGTGTTTGTATGTACTAGATGAAATGTGTTTAGTGGATGCAGTGTCTGTAGTGGATGTAGTGTGTGTATTAGACGCAATGTCTGTGTATAGTGAATGCAGAGTGTTTCAATTTGTGGTGGATGTAGTGTGTGTACTGTGAATACAGGATGTTTGTGTAGTGGATGCTGTGTGTACAGTTAACGCAGAGTGTGTGTCAGTATAGTGAATCCAGAGAGTGTGCATAGTTTAGTGAATGCAGAGTGTGTGTTAGTGTGTAATGAATGCAGAGTGTGTGTTAGTGTGTAATGAATGCAGAGTGTGTGTTACTGTGTAATGAATGCAGAGTGTGTCAGTGTAATGAATGCAGAGTGTGTCAGTGTAATGAATGTAGTGTGTGTTAGTGCAGTGAATGCAGAGTGTGTGTAAATGTGTAGTGAATGTAGAGTGTGTGCAAATGTGTAGTGAATGTAGAGTGTGTGTTAATGTGTAGTGAATGCAGAGTGTGTGTTAATGTGTAGCGGATGCAGAGTGTGTGTTAGTGTAGTGAATGCAGTGTGTTAATGTGTAGTGAATGCAGAGGATGTGTTAGTGTGTAGCGGATGCAGAGTGTGTGTTAGTGTAGTGAATGCAGAGTGTTAATGTGTAGTGAATGCAGAGAGTGTTTGAGTAGTGGATGTAGTGTGTGTACAGTGATGTAGTGTGTGTGTTTGTGTAGTGGATGTAGTGTTTGTATGTACTAGATGAAATGTGTTTAGTGGATGCAGTGTCTGTAGTGGATGTAGTGTGTGTATTAGACGCAATGTCTGTGTATAGTGAATGCAGAGTGTTTCAATTTGTGGTGGATGTAGTGTGTGTACTGTGAATACAGGATGTTTGTGTAGTGGATGCTGTGTGTACAGTTAACGCAGAGTGTGTGTCAGTATAGTGAATCCAGAGAGTGTGCATAGTTTAGTGAATGCAGAGTGTGTGTTAGTGTGTGATGAATGCACAGTGTGTGTTAGTGTGTAATGAATGCAGAGTTTGTCAGTGTAATGAATGTAGTGTGTGTTAGTGCAGTGAATGCAGAGTGTGTGTTAATGTGTAGTGAATGCAGAGAGTGTGTTAGTGTGTAGCGGATGCAGAGTGTGTGTTAGTGTAGTGAATGCAGTGTGTTAATGTGTAGTGCATGCAGAGGATGTGTTAGTGTGTAGCGGATGCAGAGTGTGTGTTAGTGTAGTGAATGCAGAGTGTGTGTAAATGTGCAATCCGGGGAGAGGGGGAGGGGGAGGAAGGGGCATTTTAACATAACTAAAAAAAAATAAAAAAAATTTAAATTGTTTCTCCACTCTCCCTGCTTACCTTTGTCCAGGGAGGGGGGAGATTCCATCAGGGGGTGACAAAGATGACGGTTGTCACGGGCCCGGCGGTCATGGGGGGCCCGGAATGCACTGGCAGTCCTGGGCCCCACTTTCCCTCTCTGCACACATAGATAGCGAATATCGCTATCTATGTGTGCAGCCGCGGGCCCCCGGCTCCCTGTTACCGCAGAGGGGGCCCAAACAGCACACAGCCTCTTCTCTTCTCTCCTCCAATAACTCTCGCGAGACCCGCGGAGCATTGCCATGGCAACCGGGTCTCTCGAGAGTTATTAGCAGAGAGGAGAAGAGAAGAGGCTGTGTGCTGCCTGGGCCCCCTCTGCGGTAACAGGGAGCCGGGTGCCCGCGGCTGCACACATAGATCGCGATATTCGCTATCTATGTGTGCAGAGAGGGAAAGTGGGGCCCAGGACTGCCAGAGCAGTCCGGGCCCCCCAGGGCCGCCGGGCCCGTGACAACCGTCATCTTTGTCACCCCCTGATGGCGGCCCTGTGGTGTTTACATTTTATTAAACTATATGTGATATTTTGTATTGTAGATTTTTTGGGTTTATTTACATTGTAATGCAGCTGTTACTGAAAGGAAAGGAGGGGTATGTAGGAGTAAACTGTTCTTTAAGGCTAGAAGGACAACCTTGAGATAAGAAACATCTCTGTTTTAGACAGATTAAACTGTGATATTTAACTATTGCATTGCAACAGAGCAAATAGATATTAACTTATTCCCCGCCATTATCATGCTTCTTCATTTCTTAATTTCCCTTAATCGTGTTCGGCTGGCCACTCCTCAGTGACAGATAGTGTGGAAGGAGCAGTGGCATACACACAACCCATGGGGCCCCGGGGCGAAAACTGAACCGTGGGCCCCTCCCCCCCCACACTTACTCTGCACAACACATGGCGGCGGGCACCTGGTTGCAGGGGACGCAGGTGTCAAAGGGCTGCGACCCCTGCGACCGCGGTATGCACGCCAGTGCATGCAGATACACATACACTTAACCCCTTAAGGACACATGACATGTGTGACATGTCGTGATTCCCTTTTACTCCAGAAGTTTGGTCCTTAAGGGGTTATTAAAGGACCACTACAGACACCCAGATCACATCAGCTCAATGAAGTGGTCTGGGTGCCAGGTCCCTCTAGTTTTAACCCTGCAGCTGAAAACATAGCAGTTTCAGAGAAACTGCTATGTTTCACTGAGGGTTAATCAAGCTGTGACGAGACCAATCTCGCCACTGTGCATTGGAGGAGCCTGGTTGCCTGCCTGCTGCCTTTTGACTATGGACCGGCATTTAAATACGTTATTTTCCTATGCAGAAAGGTCTATTCATGTATTTCTGCCCGGGCGTTCGGTAGATTCTATCTACCGAACAAACAGCCATCTATTGGCCTCCCAGGAGCCGCGGTTAGCTGGCAGGCGCCGTTAATTGGCCGTCCAGAAGCCGGCGAGCACCGCCAATTGACCACCCAGAAGCTGCGGTTAGCCACGGCTTAACGAGCGTGTGCCGTCAATTGACCACCCAGTAGCTGCAGTTAACCGCAGCTTAATTGACTATACTGGGTGGCCACGGCTACGCATACTGAACAATGGATGGCAGCAGCCTGCAGCTCACAAGCGGCCAGTTCATTTACAGATTTACTGAATGAACTCATTTAACCCAGATAGCTATGCCATGGAGCCTATTCATGTAATAAAAGACTTTGGCTCCATGGCAATTGAACTGTATGTGTGTGGTCTGAGCGTCATTCAGTAAAAATGTGCGCTCAGACCTAAGCTATCTGGGGATATGTGGCATGTCTGTATTTTATGTAATAAATGTAACCTTGTGTATTTTATTGTATTTTACTGTCTTTTTACTGCCATGTGCTTAATGGAGTTTTGCCTCTGTCCTTGGAGATAATTGGATTACTTCCCAATTATTTCCAGGATATAGAGGAGGGATTCTTATGTCATTGTGGGAGTGTTTATCGGTGTTGTATGTTTTGATTGGATGTTCCACAAAACCCTGTGGGTGGGACTTTGTCTGTAAAATGTGTATATAAGGCCAATAAAGACACAGCTCAGGCTGTTCCTGTTTGACCCTCAACACGGAGCCTTGTCTTGTCCTTGGCGGGGGGATTTATTGTATGCTGTTCCAGTTCGACTGCTAGGAGTGTAAACCTTTCGTATGGTTTTTCCTATTCGGCTGTTTACAGCATTCCTATGTTTGGGAGCATTCGGATGCTTCTCCGGTTCGGTGGATTGGTGTCTACAGTAGCTGCCTGTATTTCTGGAAGGGGAATATCTACTAAACGACTTTAACCCCTTTTATGCCTGGGGGTGCCGTTACACCAGCCTCTAGTGGCTGTCTCATTGACAGCTGCTAGAGGAGCTTCCGCGATTCTCACTGTGAAAATCACAGTGAGAAGATGCTGAACGTCCATAGGAAAGCATTGAGTAATGCTTTCCTATTGGCGGTTTGAATGCGCGCGCAGCTCTTGCCGCGCATGCGCATTTGGAGCTGAGAGGCGGATCGGGGCGGAGAGATCGCCAGCGCCAAGGGAGTCCGGCGCTGGAGAAAGGTAAGTGCTGAAGACACACACTCTCACGAACAGACGCATACACACTAGCTAACAGACACACACACACACTCATGAACAGACACATGCACACTAGCTAACAGACATACACATTTACTGACAGACATACATACACACTCACTGACAGACAGACACATACACACTCACTAACAGACACCAAACAGACTCACACAAACTAACACACTCAGTAACAGACACACACAGTAACACACTCACTGACACACTCTAACACTAACACACACACACTAACACTAACACACACACACTAACACTAAAACACACACACACACACACACACACACTAACACTAAAACACACATACACACTCTAACACTAGCACATACACACACACTCTAACACTAACACACACATTTTTAAAAAAACATTTACTCCCCCAGCCTCCCTACCTTTGGGAGAGCTGAGGGGATTCCCTGGGGTCCAGGGGTGTTGCTGGTCACCGGGCTGGCTGGCTGGCAGGCGTGCAAGGGAGCACTCTCCCCTGATTGCTCCCTGTTCAGCTCCCTCGTGCACCGCGTACTGATGCCGGAGCCGGAAGATGACGTCATGCGCGGTGCGCGAGGGAGCTGGGCAGAGAGCGCTCCGGGGTGAATGCTCCCTCGCGCGCGCGCCAGCCAGCCCGGTGACACCAGGGCCAGCCTCAGGGGGCCCTGAGGTGGCCAGCTCCTGGGCCCCCCTGGAGAAGAGGCTGGCCACACTGGCATACATACCGGTGGGCCGGGCCCGGTCGCAGTCGCGACCCCAGTATGTACGCCACTGGGAAGGAGGAAGATTGTCATCTTAAGAGAGAAGCAGGAGGGATGTCCTCTCCTGATCGTCCACTTGTTTCTCCTTCTTGACTGGGGCTTTACACATGGATTTGCGGGACTATGAACCTTTGCTATGGTCCTTTCCCAATTGGACCTGTTCTCTATCACAGACATCCAAATCTACCAGTTCCTCTTCATCTCAAGGTGCCTCAGGAGGTGTTTTTTGTGACCTCTACTCTTGCCGGATACATGTTTCCATGGGAGGAGCCAGTATGTAGCTTATACTGAGAGATAGTAAGAATCAATTAGGGTACATATGCAAAAGAGCATAAATGCATACGTGCATAGATGTTACCCTGCAGAAATAACAGTAAACATATTGGCAAAGGCCGATACCAAGTGACAAATCCAGGAGAAGGAAATTCCATCAGCCGCAAGGAACGGCCACCAAAAGACTTTGAAACTGGACTTCCCAAACTATGCCAAAATCCAAGATGGCCGCCAGGTGCTTATGTCAGGCCAAAGGAGACAGTATCCTGGAGACTAAGGGGAAAAATAAATTCCTGAAAACAGGTTCAGCAACTTTCCCAAAAAGCTCTGAGAATTGTGCCAAATAATGCCAGAATAGCAAAGCCAACTGCAGAGTGCAGGACAGAGACAAACAAGCAGAGTGGCTAAAGGGAACCAAATATAGCACAAAAATCCAGGGTAAGACTGAAAAAGGCAAAAAATGTAAAAGTGTGACTGCATGGAGGCTCACTACTGTGCTTAGAAGTTTAACCCCTTAAGGACATTTGACATGTGTGACATGTCACGATTCCCTTTTATTCCAGAAGTTTGGTCCTTAAGGGGTTAAAGCAATGAAGTAATATTTATGGGGGCTTTTCCTTGTGCTTAGCAGCATAATGCAGTGTAAAAATACTTAAGGAGCTCTGTAAGTTCAGAAATGCAGCTAAAACACCACCAACATGTTATTAGCCAATCACAGAGAGAGTAAAAGAGAGGCAATAGGGAAAAGGGACATACTATTAGGACATATATAGAGGCATCAAGAAAATGTCTAAAAAGACAGTAACAAGGAGCGGTAGAAGTGGAAAGAGCACTAACTAAGGGTTAGATCACAATATATAAAGTTGTAATCATAATTATTCAACGCCCATTGCAAATCAGGTTTATTGTCAAAATGTAGACTTTCAGCTGTTCGCAATGAGCAAATAAAAAAAAAGCAAGTGAAATAGCCATACACAACAGATGCTTCCAGTGGTTTCCCCAAATTCAACTGAGCCAATGATGGCTCCTGAATAGAGAGGCCAATAGCATGCCTCCACTTGTGGGCAACTGGCTCTGCTGCAGAAATGGCAATTTAATGGGGTCCCCTGAAATGCCTTTTTAAAGGAGAATAGGCATGTGCAAACTTGCTGTAACAGGACAGATTTGAAATCTGTCTTTTTTTTTTATTCTTTATTTTGTTCGTGCAGAGATAAAACATGCGATTTGCAATGCCACAATAGCTGGTGCAGATCGATTGACATTCACATATGTTTACATGGCATCAGAGACATTGCACTTTTTTTTTTTTAAAGCGAATAAACAAACAGGTTTATATCGTATACTTCTTAACCACCTAGAAGGAACAGTCGCTTTGCCCACCGATTGATAGCGTGGTTTAGGGAAAGGTAGGGGTATAGGTCATGCTAAAACATCTTGAGTCGAGGACAAATGGCTTTGTGCCTAGTGTGTTGAAACAAGAAAAAGATAACAGAACAAGTTTGATAAACAACCAAGAGTTAATACACAAGATGGTAGCAGTATTTAAACTAATGGCATGCTTGCTAACAAGGATTAAATGTAGTAGATGCGCCAAGAATTAAGGTGCTCTTGTTTAGATAGATATAACAGGCTTAGTCTAGGCTTGGTACATGTGTATAAAACGTTTTATAGCTGGGCTATATATGCTTAGCTAAGTAGTTACTATATGATCATCCGATTAGTAAGTTACAGGCTATGTTAAACAACGTTAGGTGTAGATTTCTCCACACTGCTTTAAAATGAACCATGTGTAATTGAGTTTCCCCTCAGGATAAGGGGAGGGAATATGTGGGATGTAACTGTGATGTGATTGGTTGTTTTTATACCTCCCTGTGGGCGGACCTGTATTTGCAACAACTGTAATAAAAACCAGGCTGGGTGTGCCAGCACCTGAGACCACTGCTTGACCCTCAACACGGAGCCTTGTCTCGTTCTTGGGGGGATTCACTGTATGCTGTTGGAGACTGATTGCCAGAAGTGTAAGCTGATGTATGCTTTTCCTGTTCGTCTGCTAGCAGCTATTCGTGAGGTTCCAGTTTGGAGTGCTATTTTGTATCCAGTTCGAGGTGTTTGGTGTTCTGCAGTAGCTGTGCCTGTCTGTGAAAAGGGGATTATCGCCTAAATGATTTTAACCCCTTGTCTGCTGAAACGGTCCGTTACAAAGACCAAATGAGGAAATACGGCAAAGCAACGCGCCAAGTCATGCTTAATGGCGTGGATTAAGTCCACTGTTCTACCACATCCTGCATCATTGCCACCTGCATGGATGAGTAAAGTCACTGGGCCTGACACAAAACGCCTAAGAGCAACGCATTACGGGCAAACCTGATGCCATCTGAGACCCCTTATCGCTCTCCATTTTACTCTGACCTGATCGTATGAAAATTCCAGATTTCTGCCGTATGATCTCTCCTCTGCCTGCCGGGCTGCCCAGTAAACAGATGAGTGCCCTAGTATCCAAAGAAAACAAACCGGTCCTGGAAAACAGAAAAGGAAGTTAACAGACCCCCCCTTAGTGCCTTACAATAGATGCGGGCGCACATATAATCAAAACCTCTGAGAGTCCCACCGACCCAAACTCTGTATAGCGGCATCCGTAAAGCCTAGTCTGCTAGCCTGAATCGCTGCACCTATGCAGAACGAATGGGGGGAATAACCATTATCCTGAATGCCCAGAGCGCGAAGCGCTAACTTGAAAACACTAGCAAACTGCGCGCGCGAGTACCAATCCATTCTCATGAACTCCGTTCCACCTAAGCCACTGAAGCTCCCGTGGAACCAGGGCCGGATTAACATAGGGGCTGATGGAGCTGCAGCTCCAGGCCCAGGCCCAGGCCCATGGAATATGCCCATTATAAAAAAAATAATAAAAAAAAAATGTTTACACACTAATCTTAGGTTTGTCACCTGACTGGCATTTTACTGGCACAGCCAGTATTTGAGGCTGCTTGGCCATGCCGGTATTGCAGTAATACAAATGCAGGTATTTTTTGTCAGTATAAACGGAGATTACTCTGCAATACCAGCACCGGCCTGTAGGGGTCATTGTGTGTGGAGAGAAGCAGGGATAGGAAGTTACATTATATCCCTGCCTCTCTCTACTACTCACTGATCCTTGGGTGAGCAGCTACACAGCACAAAGAGTCAAGACAGCAGCTCTACAGCTCAGGTAAGTGAGGGATGGGGGAAAGGCAGCAGGGAGACATGGGGACACAGACACTAGGGGACAGATGGGGACACAGACACTAAGGGACACTGGGAGACCTGAGGATACAGATACTTGGGAACACTGGGAGACATGGGGACGCTGTGAGAAATAGGGACATTGGGACAAGGAGACACTAGTGACACAGTGCCCCTAGTGGCTCAGTGTCCCCATGGCTCCCAGTTTCCCCTAGTCTCCCAGTGTCTGTGTCCCCATGTCTCTCAGAGTCCCCATGTCTCCCAGCCAGTGTCCTCAGTGTCCCCATGTCTCCCAGTGTCCCCAAATGTCTGTGTCCCCATGTCTCCCAGTGTCCCCAAATGTCTGTGTCCCCATGTTTCCCAGTGTCCCCATGTCTATGTCCACAATCGTCCCCATGTCTCACAGTGTCCCCAAGTGTCTGTGCCCCCATGTCTCCCAGTGCCCCCATGTCTCCCAAGTTTCCATGTCTCCCAGAGTTCCCATGACTCCCAGTGTCCCTAGTGTCCCAAATGTTTCAGTGTCCCCTTGTCTCCCAGTGTCTGTGTCCCCATTTCTCCCAGCATCCCCAAATGTCAGTGTCCCCATGTCTTCCAGTGTCCCCATGTCTGTATTCACAAGTGCCCCCATGTCTCCCAGTGTCCCCAAGTGTCTCAGTGCTCCCAGTGTCTCCAGGTCTCTCAGTGCCCCAAGTGTCTCAGTGCTCCCAGTGTCCCCTGGTCTCTCGGTGTCCCCATGTCTCACTGTGTCCCCAAGTATCCTAGTGACATGGGGACACACTGAGACATGGGGACACTTGGAGAAATGGGGACACTGAAACACTGGGAGACTGGGGGACTGGGTGACATGGGGACACTGACACTGTAATACATAGTGACACTGGGTGACCTGGGAGACTGAGACATTGGGAGCAATTCATCTATACAGAAGAATCAAACTGAGTAGTTTGTTGATGATTTTACAGAATTTTCTTTTATGTCACTCCTTGTGATTTACATCATGTGATGTCATGCATAACTAATTAATTATGCACATAATTAAGGCCGGTATTTTTTTCCAAGAAAGGTGGCAACCCTAACTACTCTTCACATACTCTTGCTTAAGGGAACAGTATAGGGTCAGAGACACAATCATGTATTTCTGAGCCTATTATGTAAAAAACACCATCTAGCCCCCCTGACCCCCTCTTGCCTCCCTAAATATAGTACAATCTTACCTGTACTCAAGTCTGCAGCTGCCTACTCTGCCTCTGAACTGACTGTCTGCTGACATCATCAGAGGTGGTGGTCTGAGCAAATTACAATGCTTCCCCATAGGATTCCAATTATTTGGACAAACATGCCCCCTTTTTGGGCATGTTAACCCTTTTTGGGAGGTCTGATCACATGACTCGCGCCAGTGGCACACCCTTTTTCCCTGCCCATTGACTTCCTGCTTCACTGGACACTGCTGTTAAGGGGTATGGATTTACTTGAAATATGAAAGCATAAATTAGACTCAAATTAGCATAGAGTATGTGTTTTCTGCATCCTTTGAGTTTCCCTCCAACACCATCTCCATCAGATACATGAAGCTTGGGAGGTATGGTTGTTTTAGTGTTTTTGGTCGATAAGATTCTGTAATTAGGCCCATCATAATTGTCAGCTCCAGGCCCACTGGGCTCTTAATCTGGCCCTGCGCGGAACGCAAGGTGGACAGAAAATATAGAGTAGCGCACAACCTACCAGTCGATGACTCCAAGTCAAACTCCACAGACGAAGCAGAAAACCAGAGCTCCCATATCGATCCATACACCTGCCAAGAGGACGAAGCCAAAGATCCCTGGAACAGTTCCCCTCGATTCCGAAATCGAGGTTCCATAAGCAGGTTGGACACAGCAAACCCGTCCCGTCGGCTCCCGGAGCTAACTCCCGAAAACGATCCCACTGCAGTCGCGATAAGGAATCCGCAATTGAATTATTAACTCTAGGGACATGAACAGCGCGAAACAATATATTGAATTCTAGACATCGCAAAACTAAGTGCCTCAAGAGAGCTAAGACTGGAGGGGACCCTGACGATAAGCAATTTACCACATGAACTACACTCATGTTATCCGTCCAGAACAAGACCTGAGTAATAGCGAAAACCGAACCCCACAGTTCCACCGCTATAACGATAGGAAATAACTCCAAGAAGGTTAAGTTACGGAGCAAAGTCCCATCACACCAATCCGCGGGCCATCGACCTGCACACCAGTGACCCTGGAAATATGCACCGAACCCAATAGACCCAGAAGCATCCGTAAAGAGCTCGAGGGACAAGTTAGAGACCGATTCGCTACGCCAATATGTGTGACCATTGTACCCTGCTAGAAATTCACTCCACACGCTCAAATCAGCTTTTAAACTACGCGTTATGCGTATGAAGTGGAAAGGAAGCCGAATACCCACCGTTGCCAAGGAGAGATGACGACTAAAGACCCGGCCCATCGGCATGACTCGACATGCAAAATTTAAATGTCCCAGAAGAGATTGAAGCGGTTTAAGCTGGACTTTACGAGAACCCTTAACCAAGTTCACCATAGATGACAATATCCTTACCTTGCTTATCGGAAGACGAAATTCGCGTAGAACAGAATCGATCTCGATACCCAAAAAGGAAATAACTGTGCTAGGGCCCTCCGTTTTATCTTCCGCAACCGGAACTCCCAAATCCCTCATGACATCCTGAAAGTGAACTAACAGGGAGAGGCAGGCTGTAGAGTCCGCAGGACCAACAAACAAGAAATCGTCTAGGTAATGAAGAAGAGAGATACTATCCAACACCCGGGACACCACCCATTCCAGAAAAGAACTAAACAACTCAAAGTAATAACAAGAAATGGCACAACCCATGGGCAGACACATGTCATAGAAGAAATCACCTTGAAACTGGCAACCTAATAGGTGGAAACAATCCGGATGAACGGGTAACAGACGAAAAGCAGACTGGACATCAGATTTCGCCAGCAGGGCCCCTTGCCCAGCTAGACGAACCAATTCTAAAGCTTTATCAAAGGAGGCATATCGAACTCGACAATCATCCTTGGATATGCCATCATTGACTGAGGACCCCATGGGGAAGGAAAGGTGATGAATCAACCTGTAAGAACCCAGATCTTTTTTAGGAACTAACCCCAAAGGCGACACCCTTAAATTATGAAAAGGAGGAACAGAAAACAGGCCGGCCATCTGACCTAAACTAACTTCTATATTCAATTTGTCTGCTAAAATATCCTCTTTACCTCTAACCGACACTAAATTAGGCGCAAACGTAGTCTCCGAAGATTCGGTAAATGGAATAATGAAACCTACTGTGAAACCCTCCCAAAGAACCTCTGCTTCTCTGTGTTTATGATACCGCACGAGCCATGGACGGAGTCTTTCCACCTTCACAGGGGTCCTCACGCCTAGGAAAGTCATCCTTGGGGGCCACTCTAGGCAACAGTTTTCCCCGCTGGATGTTCTCCTCCACACTGGGAGCACTCGTGCTTAAAACGGCAGCTACTGTACCATCTGCAATGGCTCTCGTTGAAGAGCCAGCAAATGCCTTTTTTCTGTCCCGCCGACCCTCCAGCAGGGGTCTGAATTGCCTGAATTGTTAGTCATATTTGAACCAACATTGACCCCCGTATATCTTATAGGCCCCCCATATTAAGTCCAAATAAGCAAATAAAGAAGAGGCCTTTTCTGGGAATTTACTGGATAAAATGCTAGTAAAGGTAGCAAAGCCCTGAAGCCAATTACCAAAAGAACGGGGGAGCTGCTTACCCTTATTGCCCTCTACTAAATCGCCGCAACGCGGTATGTCCACTGTTTCCTTATCCAAAGGAACCAGGGACAGAAGGTCAACAAATTCACCCTTAATTAGTTTCTCCTTAACCTCTGCTGAAACATGAAGGCCTAACAGAAACAACTCGCAAACTGAACTCTGAGCCTAAAGAACACAAATTAGCTTGAGTCACTAATGGTCCGCTGCTAACTGCCTGCGCTGAGCCAGAGGACAATCTATCTAGTACAGCTTCAAGCAAATCTAAGATTTCGCTTTGCGACCCTGACTGTGGCTGTGCCGATTGCCAAGGGCGAGCGCAATCATACTCACGAGCCTGAAGCAGAGAGTTCGGCCCATCAATCCTCTGAATCACCGACCTGAGCATAGTATTCCTTTCACCCGGCTGACTTGCACTTGTCGCAGACATTCGGCGGGTTTTCTCATCCGAAACCTGGGGTCTAAGTTGATCTGGATGTAAATCTGTTGGTGAATCCTGTTGGTGAGGAGTAGCCAACCAGTGCACTCCTGTAGATCTTCCCCGTTCCGCCCCCGAATGGGCCCCATCAAGCGAATCCCTGTCTGATTCACTGAAGTTCGTCAAACAAACAGAATCCAGTTCACGAATGCCATCCATTTGTCTGCGTTCGGCATGAACCAACTCACGAACACCTTCTGTTCGGCTCCGTTCGTCACTGACAATCTCCCGAACCTCCTGACGACCAGCTCGTTCGGGACTTTGAAACTCCCGAACACGTTCCGACCTTACCCGTTCGGGAACCTCCAACGCCCGAACACCATCCGTTCGTCTACTTGCGTCTACAACCAGGGCATGTGACGTACGTGAAGACTCCCGAACGGACGTCATGTACGCGCCCCGTTGACTTTGCCGAACTCCAGTTCGCCGATTAGAGTGTGCGGCCGCACACCCCTCCGTCACTTCCTGTGAAACCGGAAGAGAAGAGCACGGGCTACGAGACCTCTCCAGCCCTCCAGCGCCATCTTGACGATTGGGACAGCCATCTTGGAAAGAAATCACCTGCCTGGAACCCCGATGCCTGGAACCTCTACCAGCTTTCCTTCTGCCACCGGATTTCATTGAGTCATGCCGCAAACCAGCATCGCTCGGTTCCTGACTCCTGGAAGCCACAGGTGCAGCCCTAGGACGCCTCACAGGACTTGGAGACAGTCTGGAAGGAGGCCTGGAACAACGTGTACGCCTACCAGCACGAGGGGAATCCACTTCAGTCACCGGTACCATGGGCTCAGGATCGGGAAGGACCCCCTCCAGCAAAGAGGCATAGGAATCAGCTCCATGGGTCCTATGGAAGGACTGCAGCAGGGTAAGTAGAGTCTCCCTAGACATATTAGCTTCACCAGCCATTGCAGAGTGGATACAATAACTAGGAATATTGTAAAATGAGAATTAACTAATAAATATTTCTGACAGGGAAACTGCACACAGAAAAAGCACCACCAGGATCCCTCGGCTGTGCTATAGCAGAATGGTGAGTACTCCCAGAGTTCCTTGCACTTAGCTCCTGTAACATAACTTGTAACAATTTTGTGTTACCATGACAACTACTCCGGCCAGCAGTCATGTTCCCCCCTCCTTATTCAGTCTGAGGGTTGGCCTTTACTCTTTCAAAAAAAATAACACAATTTGGTAATCCCTTCCTAAAGCTCCACCCCTAGCAGACTGTGAACTGGGAATGCCCAAGGACACTTAATGGTCATGTGGTCTGACTAGAAACATGGGTTTCCCAGATCTAAAGCAGTGACTTATCCATTGCTCTACATGTAAAAATAGCATTTTCACTTGAAAAGTGCCAGTAGGCGTCCTCAGTATGAGTAGCCCCTCTCTTTCTCTTCTTCTTAGGCATTCATCCCAACAACTGGGGGGGGGGGGAGAATTTGGACAGAGTTGGTGGGGCCCTGAGGGAGTGTCATCAGTAATGCATCCAAGGTCATTAGCAACACCCATAGTAGGCAGACGTTCCCAGAAAATGGGTGGACCCATTCAGAAAATAGATGTTCTCTACCCTGCCACCAGCCTTCAGGACCATGCAGAAAGCACTGCTTAAGTGCTCCGTGCATGTTTTTACTGCCTGCTGCGCTGCCTGGGCACAATTCCCTGGTGTCTCCAAATTTGGGATACAAGGGTACTAAAACAGGACCATTAACCCCTTCCCGACCGATGACATACCAGGTTCGTCCGCCAAAAAGCAGTTGTTAAAGACCGCGGACGTACTTGGTAGGTCATCTAGTAAATCGGGACTTACCTAATCCCTGGCATTCCCCGTCAGCGATCGCGATCCTGGGAGCTCAGGCAGACCCCACTGCCCGATCCGGCCCTCCCGGTGTTAGGATCGGGACAGGGATCCAACACGCAGAGTACAAACAGTAGCCAGATACGTATACCGGACCTTAGAATGGCCGGACTAACGTAAGTAGTACAGTATAGAATGGTCAAAGACAAGCCGAGGTCGAGGGTAACAGAAGACAGGTAAGCGAGAGACAAGCCGAATCAAGGGTAACAGAGATAAGCAGAGTAAGGTAAACAAGCCGGGTCAAAACCAAAAGGGATAATAGAATACACAAGCACTGAGTGACTAGAACAAGCTAGAACCACGACAGGGCAATGAGCTAATAAACGAAGCTCTGTTAAATACCCTGTTCAGAGCAGTAACCAAGCCTCCGAGGCGTCCTGATTGGTCCTGCAGCAATTGAGTGACAGGTCGTTCCGGAGGAGTGTCCTGATGACAACTTCCTGCCTAGATGCTGTAAAAGGCAGTCACTCCCTCGCGGCCGGCCTTGCATGGCCGGATAGACCGTGGGGAAGGGAGCCATCAGGCCGTCTGGATGGAGGAACAGCTAAGTCTCTACCTCTTTCAGAGGTAGAGACCGCAGGTACCCTGACACCCGGGCCATGTGATCGTGGGGTCCTTGCGATCACATGGCCGGAACAGCCTGCTTGTGCAGTGCCTGCAGAGGGGGCCTGCCTGAGCTCTCAGACAGGCAGCCTAGTGCCTGAAAAAAAGTTTCAAAAGTTAAATAAAAATGTATAAAGTACATAAAAATTACTTAAATCATGGATACATATATATGATCTAAGTACTTTTACATGCACATAAACACACATACACCTCTTTTAAAAGTGTATTTTAATATTAATTGGACTGGCGATCCGCGGTGAACCACGGTGGTCACGGTCCGGGGGACTGCCAGAGACCCCAGCAGTCCCTATGCAGCAGCTCCGGTCACCCGGCCTTCCAGGGCCATGTGATCACCATGATCACATGGCCGCAATAGGAGTCTATGTAGCTGCCAGCAGGGGGACTATCTGAGCCAGATGCGTAACTAAAAACCACGTTGCCCGGTGCGAAAATTGCCCTGGGGCCCCCCATACATCTATCTCCTACCCTACACGTCCTCGCCCCACACACACATGACAAATAGATACACATGCAGACACTCTGCCTCTTCCCCCTCAACCACTCTGTGTCGGCGTCTCCCAAGGTTCTGTCCTTGGCCCCCTACTGTTTTCTATCTACACTGCCTCCCTTGGTAAATTCATCAGCTCCATTGGCTTCCGTTATCATTTCTATGCGGATGACACGCAAATCTACTGGTCCTCTCCAGATCTTTCTCCGCCCATCTTGACTCGTGTCTCTGACTGCCTCTCCTCGATTTCGAACTGGATGGCTTCTCACTTCCTTAAACTCAACCTGTCCAAAACAGAACTTCTGGTCTTTTCTCCCTCAAGTGTTACTACTCCTATGTCTGTCTCCCTCCAAGTCAACGGCGCTACCATCACCTCTACCTCGTAGGCTCGCTGTCTGGGTGTTCTTTTTGACTCCAACCTCTCCTTCACCCCTCATGTCCAATCAATCGCCAAATCCTGTCGCTTCCATCTCAAAAACATAGCGCACATCCACCCCTATTTAACCCCGGATGCGGCTAAGGTGATGGTCCATGCTCTTGTTCTCTCTCGCCTGGACTATTGCAATACTCTTCTCAGTGGTCTTACGTGTTCCCAGATTGCACCATTGCAATCTATAATGAATGTAGCGGCAAGGCACATTTTCCTGTCCGCTCGCATCTCCCACGCCTCCCCGTTCTGTCAGTCCCTGCATTGGTTTCCAGTTAGATTTAGGGCTCAATTTAAAATTCTGGTGCTTGCTTACAAGTCCCTACATAATGCTGCTCCAACCTACCTATCCTCCCTAATACACAAGTATGTCCCATCAAGGCCCCTACGCTCTGCCAGAGATGTATATCCTCTGTCCGTACTCCCACATCTCATGCTCGCCTCCAAGACTTTTCCAGGGTTGCACTTCCTCTGTGGAACTCCCTTCCCTTCTCCTTAAGAATTTCACCCAGTCTCCACTCATTCAAAAATCATTGAAAACTATCTTCTTCAAGAAAGCATATGAACTGAACTGCTAGCAAGTCCTTATCCCCCACCCCCCATGCTGGGGTCAATTCATACAACATACAAATTCCAGGGCACTTACTAACTGTACGCGGGCAAATGCGGTGTGCCGCGATGGCCAATGGCTGAGGCCGGCAAGTAGAGGTCACAGGACCTCCCCGGCTGGTCCATGCAGGGCCAGCACTATCCGAGCACCGGCCCCGCTGTGTTCCATGACGGGCCTGTGGGGAGATCAAAGATCTCCTTCACCGGCACACAGGCAATTTCATGTGGAGAGGACCTGGAGGACTATCGTGCAGCTCCGTCGGGTTCCTCTCTCGAGATCCGGAGCATTGCCATGGCAACGCTCCGAGTCTTGCGACAGTAAACTTAGTTCACAGTAAACTAGAGGTCACTTACCACTAGGACCACCAGGGATGGCAGCACGATCCCCCCTCCCAGGCTGAAGGTAAGAAGGAAGGGGGGATACAATGCCTGTTTGTTTGCTTTTTTATTATTAAAAAAAACTAAAAAAAAAATACATATTATTAAAAAAACATGCCTCCCCAAGCACGCAATCCCTCCAAACACACACAGCACCCTAACACACACACATTCCCCTCACACAGCAGACTAACACACACAGCACCCTCACTCACACACACACACACCACCCTCAAACAGCACCCTAACACACACAGCACCATCACACACACACTGCACACCTCACACACAGCACCCTCACACACACATAGCACCCTTACACACACCACCCTCACATAGCAACCTAGCACACACAGCACCCACACACACACACAGCACCCTCACTCACACACACACACACACACACACACACACAGAGCCATGCAACACACACACTGCACACCTCACACACAGCATTCACACACACACACTGCACTCCTCACACTCACACTATACTCATCACAAATACACATTACACCCTTCACACACACACTGCACACCTCTCACACACACACACCACCCCCAAAACACACTGCACCACTCACACACACACACAATACTTATGTGTATATACTACAGAACCCCTCACACACATACTGCAGCCCTACACACATTAAATGCCAGACACACACTAGATCCCTTACTCAACTCTGGATCATCTACACATATACACACACTTGAAGCCCACAGAGCAACGCAGGGGAGGAGTGGGCCTTGACAGGGCCAGAGAGTTGGCGGGTGAATTGTAGGTCAAGGGGTTGGCTTAAGTTAATGAATGGGGAGGGGGTATAGGAAGTTAAATAGCAGCCATCTTAGTTAGGGTCCATTTTAATTTGAGCTGCACTTACCTGTGAGTTGTTTCAGGTCAGCGTGGCTCTCTTTCTCTTCTTCTTTTACAGGTCATGGCTTCCCTCGAAGAAATCCTGGCAGGCGTCCGGTCGGTGGTCAGGGAGAAAGGCATGGTGTGGTTGCAGGAGCAACTGGGGGTCCCGAGCACATCTGCAACCCCCAACGCAGCTGCGGATCGGAGGCCGGTGAAAAGAGCAAGGCCGCCCCAGTGGCTCAGCCTGGGAGCGGCACCAGCGGTGCAGAGGCAGAGAAGCCCATCAGTGCGGGCAGGAGACGTGGCTGGAGGGTCTGGAAGGCAGGAGGAAGCCGGAGGTCGAGAAGAGAAGAGGCCTCCCGTGGCTGCTGGATCCCGCGTAGTGGCTCCCAAACGGAGGACCGGAGGGGGAGAAGGACACACAGTAATGCGTCGGGTAGGAGCGCAGACAGCAGCGAGGACACAGGAAAGGGTGGCCCTTGCAGGAGCTGAGGGCGGTGAAGTGGAGGGGAGTCACAGGAGTGGGAGTGTGTCCAGGTCCAGCGGAGGGGTGAGGGAGCAGAGCGCCATCATTCAGGAGTGGAGGGATGGAATGGGCCCAGGCGAGTTGGAATACAGGCATGGCACATGCAGGGCGGAAGCAGGGTCAAGGCCATGAGGATGAGGATTCACGGGTCGGCTGTGCACGGGAGGCCTTCAGGGGTCGCTCCCAGGATCAGCGGGATAGGAGGAGCCACAGCAGAAGGGGCGATAGAGGTAGACAGCGCAGTGAGAGGGACAGGCACGGCAGCATTGGTGGATCCGCGGAGAGATGCAGGAGCAGGGATAGGAGTCCAGCGTGGAGCCGTGACAGTAGGAGGAGGTCCACTTCCAGGGACAAGAGGAGGAGGTACCGTCGCAGTGAGTCAGGGTCGTCTGACAGGGGATATGCAGGGCAGAGAAGGAGCAGAAGCGGCCGGGAGGGTCAGGCTGTGAATAGGAGCGGGAGTTGGAATGACGGGTCAGAGCGCAGAAATGAAGGGCGGGTGAGGCTGCGATCGAACAGACTACCCAGGTCACCTTCTCCTTGCAGGTCGCGGAGTGGGACACCTACAAGATCTAGACATGGCCAGGCGGGCAGGAGTCAGCGTCCCCTGGATACTCTGGAGCCGGTCGAGGCGGTCGGAAGGACAGCGCCTCCATGGCCATCCGCGGCCGGGGGCTCAGACGGTGAGTCAACACCTGCACCACACTCAGGGAATCTGTTAGGGTGTTTAAAGTTGCTGTTGGAGTCATAGTCGGGGGTTACGGGGTTGGCTACACAATTCGGGAGGGTGTGGACTGTGGACGGCGGTCTGGTTACGGGGATTAGACCCACAGGGGCGGCAACGAGTGGGTTGCAAGTGAGGGTGCCTCAGACACAGTCACGGGAAAGACGGACAGCGCAGGTGAGCTGGTGGACCGGTGCGGGGACATATCGGATGCAGCGCGGCAGAACGTGCATGTTTCCTTTGCAGGGCCGCTGGGGTGTCACTTGAAGGCGGAGGTTAAGGATAGGATGGGAAAAGAGGAATTTGTGGAAATATTTTCCCTTCTTCCCCATGAGGAGTTTTTAGACTTAAAAGAAGAGGACAAGAAGGATGCAAAGAAAGAGGAAGAGGAGAAGAGGCGGAGGTATCGGAAGATACCCAAGACATTCGGGAACTGGCTAAGGGCCTTTTGCATATTGGCAAGCGTGATCGGGGAAAAGTGCCCGGAGCGCTGCTCGCAGCTCTTTTGTTATTTAGACGGAATAGGGGATGCCTACAGAACCTACGGGGGACTTGCATGGTGGCAGCAAATCCGTCTATGCGGTGGGACCAGATGGATCTGCCATTGTGGATGAGGCTGATGATGGCGCAGAAAAGTGCCCCCTTTCTCGGTGCGGCCGGCGCGGGCCCGAGCGGGAACGAGTCGGCAGGACAGAAGAAGGAGTTTTGCTGCCTCTTCAATGAGAGTCAGTGCAAGTGGGGTACTTTTCAAGCATGAGTGCTCTGGTTGCGGCGGTAATCATGGAGTCTCCAGATGCTTCAAGAAAGGAAAACCCAACGCAGGAGGGGGAACCACCAGGACAACAGCCACCGCAACTGTGGCGGGGGGCATCGCCGGTGAAGGTAGGCGCGATGCTGCCTTAGCTAAAGCAATACGCTAACCAAGAGGTGGCTAGATTCTTATGGCAGGGGTTCACAGAGGGATTCGTGATTCCATTCAAGGATAAGGGTCCGGGTATGTTGTGCGGGAATCTTAAGTCGATGCTGGAGCATCCTGGGGTGGTTCGGGAGAAGTTGCACAAAGAGGTACAATTGGGGAGAATGGCGGGAGTTGAGGGTGTCTCCACTTTGGGTGGTCCCCAAGAAGGAAACAAGCAAAGTCCGCCTGATACATCATTTATCGTACCCAAAAGGGGCATCGGTAAATGATGATATCGACGCGGCCCTGTGTTCTGTATCCTACACATCATTCGACAATGCTGTCAAGTTGGTTTGGAGAGCAGGTCACGGGGCGCTGATGGCGAAAGTGGATGTGGAAGGCGTTTAGGCTGCTTCCCATACGCCTGGATTGTCATCACCTCTTGGGGTGTTATTTCGAGGGGGAGTTCTTTGTGGACCTATGTCTGCCTATGGGCTGCGCTATCTCATGTGCCTATTTTAGTACCTTTTTGGAATGGGTGGTGCGGCGGGAGTCGGCCGGGGGTGCGGTGGTACACTACTTTGACGATTTCTTGTGCGTCGACCCGCCGGGAACGGAGCGCTGCAGCCAAGTATTGCAGGTCTTTCAGTGGGTGGGGTGCCACTGGCAGCGGACAAAACGGTGGGGCCCACCACGTGCCTCAGCTTTTTAGGGTTGGAAATCGACTCGGTGCTCGGAGAATGCAGGTTGCCCTCGGATAAGCTGCTCGTCCTCCGGCAACTGGTGGACATGGTCGGGAGAGCAAAAAAGGTAACGTTGTGGGGGCTTCAGTCATTGGTGGGGAGCTTTAATTTCGCATGCCGGTGGATTCCCATGGGGAAGGTCTTCTGCAGGTAACTAGCACGCGCGACAAGCGGGGTGAGGCAACCGTCTCATTATATCAGAGTGTCAGCGGAGATGAAAGCGGACTTGAGGGTCTGGGCGCGTTTTCTGCAGGATTTTAATGGAAGGGTGTTTTATTGGGAACCAGTGGGGTCATCGGAGGATGTGGGGTTGTTCACAGATGCATCAGGTAGCGTCGGGTTTGGGGCATTCCTGGCGGGACAATGGTGCACGGAGGAGTGGCCGGAGGCCTGTAAGGTGAGCCCGCTAATTAGGAACCTGGCGTTTTTAGAGTTTTTTCCAGTAGTGGTGGCAGTGGCCTTGTGGGGGCTGGAGCTAGCCAACAAGAGAGTGGTGTTCTACTCGGATAATATGGCAGTAGTGCAGGCAATTAATGGTTTGTCAATATCATCGCTGCCGGTAGTATGGTTACTGAGGCAGTTGGTACTGTTGTGTATGGGCTAGGCACATTCTGGGACTGACGAATGTAGTGGCTGATGCGCTGTCTCGTTTTCAGAGGGACCGTTTTTGGGAAGCGGCACCAGAGGCAAGGGCAACGGGGCAAGCCTGTCCGGAGGAGATGTGGCAGCTTGGGACATACTGCTTAGAGAGTGTATAAAAAATTTGCTGGCACCGGGCACTTAGTCATCATATGTCAAGGTTTGGAAGGTTTGGGTTGTTTACGGCAGTGTTCGTTTGGGCCTTTTTGGGGGCGTTTCGGATAGGGGAATTGGTTAGCACCAACAAAGCAGGGGGTTGGCGGGTTGAGATTGGAAGACGTGGCGGTGGGTACGGACAGGGTACGGATAAGGCTGGTTCGCTCGAAGACCGACGTCTTTGGGAAGGGTTGTTCGGTTATGCTGTTTGAATTACCAGGGTCTGGGTTGTGCCCAGTTGCTTGTGGGGCTGGGTTAATGGAGCTCCGGCCAGAGGTCAAGGGATGTTTCTTTATTCACGCTGATGGCACAGCACTGTCGCGCTTTCAGTTCACAAGGGTATTTCAGTTGGGGTTACAGAAGATGGGCCTAGAGCCCATGCAATTTGGAACGCATTCATTCCGTATTGGGGCTGCCACGGAAGCTGCACGCTTGGGTTTAGGGGAGGAGCAGATTAAGCGTATTTGACGGTGGGAATCGCTACGGTTCCGCTCATACGTGCGGCCGGCCAAGCTGGTGTGAATCGGAGGAAGTTGGGGAACAGCGGCCCAGGGGGAGTGCGCTGCTTTATCACTGTTTTGTCTCTTGCAGGTCGGACGGCATGGATAATTGGACATTCGTACATTTATTGGGCTCAGAAGAGGGCCGCAATTAGAAGGAACGGAACACAGCTGGGTTTTCCTATGGAGCGGGTGGCGTTATCTTGGTTTGGATATTGGGGTTTTGATTGGCAGCACATAAGTATGGAATTATTTCATAAGGTGGCAAAGGGGGCTTTGCTGTATGAGGTAGTGGTTCACGGCGGGGGTAACGACTTGGGGTTGGTTCCGCTACGTGAACTGGTTAGGCGAATGAAGAGGGATGTGGATCGGCTGTGGGGGCTGGTTCCTGGCATGACAGTGGTGTGGTCTGAGGTGGTGCCTCGTTTAAGTTGGAGGCATGCCAGGGACACAGCTGTGGTAGCCCGATGCCGGGGTAAGGTTAATAAGACCATGGCTGTTTTTTTTCGCAGGTTAGGGGGTGTAGTGGTACGACACCGGGAATTGGAGAGGTTACCTGGATATTTTAGACCAGATGGAGTGCACCTGTCTGACGTGGGTTGTGATCTTCTTAACTTAGGCTTCCAGGAAGGTATAGCTCAAGCCCTGTTTAGGTGTGGTGGGGGTCGCACATGATCTTAAGGGTGTCAAGTCATGCGCTGTGACGGAAAAAGGGCTTGGTTAAAAAGGAATTTTGGTGGGTTAGGAAATTGTTATGCCAAGGTCTAAGCTGGAGTATGCGGAGTTAAAGTGTTTGGTAGGTTTGAGCCCCTCGGTGGCTACGAACCAAGGGGTGTAGGGGTGTCTGGGTACACCCCTGCAGTTAGACAAATGGATGTGGGGCCTCTTTGGTAGGCCGTGTGTTATACGTTATGTATTATTTATAATGTTTAGTATTGTTCTTTGGTAGGGTCATTGTCAGGGGTATTGTGCGGGATAGAGCGGAACAAAGTTATTACTGTTGACAATGACCCAAATTGTTAATTTAAATATTTAATAATTAATAAAGCTGTGGACTTTATACTCCAACAGAATAAATTGGTGTCCGAGTGTTATTTAAGTAAAGGTTAAGCACATGCCGAATAACGACTGTGCACATGTAAAGATCCCTATATACACTCTGAATCCTCTACACACACACACACACACTCACTAGATCTCCTATACACAGTCTGGGTCCTTCAAACACACACTAGATCCCCTACACGTACACACACAAACACACACTACATTTCTGACATACGCACTCTGGATCACAAACTCAACATGAATGAAACCAACCTATTAACACAAAATCACACCACAATCAGCTCACTCTACACACACGCAATTCCATAAGCAGGCACCAAACACATGCACAGTACTCTTTCCTGGATTTTTGTCTCCTGGTATCCCATTTATGGAGACATCAGAGACAAGTTTCAAGCAAACACAGTGCAAGCATATTATTAAATTTGCTTGCACTGTGCAGAACAAATACAGGGCCTTTTTCTCATGTTAGAGCTCTTCAGCAGAGCTCTGTGCATGGTCTTCCCTGGAAGAGCATTGACCCATCACTTTGAGATGGGGTGTGCTTGTCATTGGGGATGACAATACACACCCTATATGGCCCCTGCCCCTTTTCAGTGGGCTGCTATAATTTAAAAATGCCCAGGCCAAATTATTTTCCCAGTCCGGCCCTGCTTTACATCTACTTCTATACACCAAGCTCACAAAATGTAATAGTTTTTATTTAAAAAAAAAACCTAAGGCAAAAATACTGGATATTTAGTTGCAGCATATGATCACTTATTGCATAAACTGCCACAGCGCCAATGCCTGCTCTTATGAGATTAAACCACTTACTTGGGAAATCCTTCCTACTGGGACACCTGGTCTAATATCTAGGCACAATAAGCATTTGCTAACATCAAACAAAACTGTATACTGTCGATGACCAACCTATGCTTTCATTCATTACATATACCTGCAAGATCTGTAGCCCAATCAACGATTGTATTACTGTGTACAAAGTGCCAGTGTACTGCTTAGCACTGTAACTGGTAGATCATATTGGTACATTTCAGGTGTTGAAGGCCAAGCTTACATATGATGACTTTATTGCTTGGATAAAAATGATCAGATTTATATTTAACAACCACCTAAGCATTTCAATTACATGTCACCCACATAAAAATGAGCCCTGTAATTTTCTAAGCAGTGTCCTGTAACTCACCTTGTCACTTCAGAGCTGTTCTAGTAAATGTCTAACTTCACTGTTGACTACCACAATCCCCCTCCCCCTGCTGTTACTGTAAATGACTGAAATAGCCAGGGCAGGCACACACTCAGCTTATTACAGTAACCATTTCACTACCATTGTGGTGAACACTACTGAGAAAGACACCAAAATATTAGCAATTCTTTGAAAAGTTTTTCCTCTTTTATGTCTTTCCTATTTTTGTTCATTTCTTACATGGAGTGGATCTTGAACAATTTTCTTCACCTAAGGATAAAAGATATCCAATACAACTGGCCGCATGTGAAAAAGTAAATGCCTCCTGAAAGTCACTGCTTGTCTCAATTTTAGAAGCACCATGTGCTTCCTTTTATTGGAGAGCTGTCTTTCATATTACCATGCAAAAATGTCAGCCCACTTACGATACTTTGCAGAATTGCTGTAGTTCAGTGACATTTGAGCATGAACTGCTTGGTAATGACCTGCCACGGCAATTCATTTGGGTTTCAAGTCAGGACTTTGATTAGGTCACTTAAAAACCTTAATGTTATTTATTTTGAGCCATTCTGAGGTGGACTCATGTGTTTTGAACAATTGTCCTGCTCCATAACTCAATTATACTTCAGATTCAGATTATGGAAACAGGCAAGACCCCAATTAGATTCATCTGAGTCTGATCTCAGCAACATTGGGAGAAGTTTGATGAGTCTGTTATGGACGCTTTGGAAAACCAGTCTAAACCAGAATCTGACCAGTCTAGACCACCTCCTCTCACAGCACATCACTAGTAGTGATGTACCGAACTGTTCGCCCACGGTGGGCGAACACATGCGCGGTTCGATCCGCCCCCTATTTGTCATCATTGAGCAAACTTTGACCCTGTGCCTCACGGTCAGCAGACACATTCCAGCAAATTAGCAGCAGACCCCCCCTTCCAGACCCTCCCACCTCCCTCCCAGCATCCATTTTAGATTCATTCTGAAGCTGCATTCTTAGTGAGAGGAGGGAAAGTGTAGCTGCTGCTCATTAGATAGGGAAATAGCTAGGCTAGGGTATTTAGTGTCCACTACAGTCCTGAAGGACTCATCTGATCTCTGCTGTAAGAACAGCACCCCAAAAAGCCCTTTTTAGGGCTAGAACATCAGTCTGCTTCTTTTTTTTTTTTTTTTTTCTTCTGTGTAATGTAATTGCAGTTGCCTGCCTGCCAGCTTCTGATTCAGGCTCAGGGTGGATACAGTGCCCACTTGCCCAGTGCCACCACTCATATCTGGTGTCACAATAGCTTAAGCTTGACATTTAAAAATATTTTTTTTATTTTCACTGCTTGAATAGCAGTTAGTTGTCTGCCAGCTTCTGTGTCAGGCTCACAGTGGATATTTGACATTTAAAAACAAAACACTTTTTTTCACTGTTATAGATTGAATAGCAGTTAGTTGTCTTCAAGCGGGTGTCAGGCCTACAGCGTGTAATCTGCCAACCTCTGCCAGTGCACATTGCCACTCATATCTGGTCTCACAGTAGCTTGCACGCATAGTACCACTAATCCAAAAGGCAGGCCACCCAGCAGGGACTGTCGTGGTCGTGGTGCTGTGATTCCCTTTTGCCCTAGAATAATGCCCAATTTTCAGAGGCCACGTACCCTGAACTTGAAAAGTTCTGAGGACAGTTGACTGGCTAACACAGGATACTCAATCTTCTGCAACTTCGGCTCGGAGCCTTGACGCACCATCCTCCTCCAGCTTAGCTTCGGGCACCTCTCAAGATACCACTCACCCGCCTGCCACCACCACAGACACTAGCACCACAGCCGCTTCACTTCATCTGTCAGAGGAGTTATTTACACATCCGTTTGAAGAAATGAGTGATGACCATTATTGCCAGAGGATGTAGATAACAGTAATATGTCTCAGGCAGGCAGCATTACACACGTACAGTGTGATGATGATGATGTTGTACCCACTGCTGCTTCCTTTGCTGAGTTGTCAGATACAAGTGAAGCGGTTGATGATGACGATGCGTCCGTGGATGTCACGTGGGTGCCCGCTAGAAGAGAAGAAGAACAGGGGGAAAGTTCAGATGGGGAGACAGAGAGGAGGAGGAGGAGACGAGTTGGAAACAGGGGGAGGTCGTTGCAAAGAGCTATTGGCACAGTCAGACAGCATGCATCGACACCCAGGGTCAGCCAGACAGCACGCCAATCAACGCATGCTGTCACCATCATCAGAATGCCGTCGTTGCAGAGCTCAGCAGTGTGGCATTTTTTTTGTGTGTCTGCCTCTGACAACAGCGATGCCATTTGCAACCTGTGCCAAAAGAAACTGAGTCGTGGGAAGTCCAACACCCACCTAGGTTTAACTGCTTTGCGAAGGCACATGATCGCACATCACAAATGCCTATGGGATCAACACATGAGTACAAGCAGCACACAAACTCAAAGCCGCCATCCTCCTCCTGGTCCAGCATCTTCAGCCACGTCAACCATTGCTGTCCTCCTTGCCCCCTCTCAACCATCCGCCCCTTCGTCTCTCGCCTTGAGCAGTTCCTGCTCATCTGCCCACAGTCAGGTGTCTGTCAAGGACATGTTTGAGCGTAAGAAGCCAATGTCACAAAGTCACCCCCTTGCCCGGCCTCTGACAGCTGGCTTGACTGAACTCTTAGCCCGCCAGCTTTTACCATACAAGCTGGTGGAGTTTGAGGCGTTCAAAAAATTTGTAGCTATTGGGACACCGCAGTGGAAGGTACCCGACCAAAATTTCTTTGCACAAAAGGCAATCCCCAACCTGTACTCGATTGTGCAAAAGGAAGTAATGGCATGTCTGGCACACAGTGTTGGGGCAAGGGTCCATCTGACCACTGATACCTGGTCTGCAAAGCATGGTCAGGGCAGGTATATCACCTACACTGCGCATTGGGTAAACCTGCTGACGGCTGCCAAGCATGGAATGCGTGGCTCTGCAGAGGAGTTGGTGACACCGCCACGACTTGCAGGCAGGCCTGCTGCCACCTCCTCTACTCCTCCTACTCCATCCTCTTCCATAACCTCCTCGGCTGAGTCCTCTTCTGCTGCTGCGTCTTGCTCCACATCAACGGCACCCCCCCAGCTCCCCAGGTAGTATTCCACATCCCGGATCTGGCAGTGTCACGCCGTCTTGGGTTTGACTTGCTTGAAAGCAGAGAGTCACACCGGACAAGCACTCCCATCCGCCCTGAACGCACAGGTGGAAAAGTGGCTGACTCCGCAGCAACTGGATATCGGCAAAGTGGTTTGAGACAACGGAAGAAATTTGTTGGCGGCATTGAAGTTGGGCAAGTTGACACATGTGCTGTGCATGGCACATGTGTGTAATCTGATCGTACAATGCTTTGTGCATAAGTACACAGGCTTACAGGACGTCCTGAAGCAGGCCAGGAAGGTGTGTGGCCATTTCAGGCGTTCCTACACGGCCATGGCGCACTTTGCAGATATTCAGCGGTGAAACAACATGCCAGTGAGACGCTTGATTTGCGACAGCCCGACACGTTGGAATTCAACACTCCTAATGTTCGACCGCCTGCTCCAACAAGAAAAAGCCGTTAATGAATATTTGTATGACTCTAGTACAGCCTCTGGGGAGCTGGGAATTTATTTGCCTCGTTACTGGACGCTCATGCGCAATGCCTGTAGGCTCATGTGTCCTTTTGAGGAGGTGACAAACCTAGTCAGTCGCACCAAAGGCACCATCAGCGACATCATACCATTTGTTTTCTTCCTGGAGCGTGCCCTGCGAAGAGTGCTGGATCAGGCCGTAGATGAGCGTGAAGAGGAAGAGGAAGAGTTGAGGTCACCATCACCACCAGAAACAGCCTTATCAGCATCGCTTGCTGGACCTGCGGCAATGCTGGAAGAGGATTGTGAGGAAGAGGAGTCAGAGGAGGAATGTGGCTTTGAGGAGGAGGAGGAAGACCAACCACAACAGGCATCCCAGGGTGCTCATTGTAACCTATCTGGTACCCGTGGTGTTGTACGTGGCTGGGGGAGAAGAACATACCTTCATTGAGATCACTGAGGAGGAGGAACGGGACATGAGTAGCTCGGCATCCAACCTTGTGCAAATGGGGTCATTCATGCTGTCGTGCCTGTTGAGGGACCCTCGTATAAAAAGGCTGAAGGAGAACGACCTGTACTGGGTTCCACACTATTGGACCCCCGTTATAAGCAGAAAGTGGCTGAAATGTTACCAAATTACAACAAGTCGGAAAGGATGCAGCATTTGCAAAATAAATTAAAAAGTATGCTTTACACAGCGTATAAGGGTGATGTCACAGCACAACGGGAATCTAACAGGGGAAGAGGTGAAAGTCATCCTCCTCCTCCCACGACCATGCTGGCAAGGACAGGACGCTTTAAATATGTGTTGATGGAGGACATGCGGAGCTTATTAAGTCCTACGCATCGCCACAGCCCTTCGGGATCCACCCTCAGAGAATGACTTGACCGGCAGGTAGCAGACTACCTCGCCTTAACTGCAGATATCGACACTCTGAGGAGCGATGAACCCCTTGACTACTGGGTGTGCAGGCTTGACCTGTGGCCTGAGCTATCCCAATTTGTGATAGAACTTCTGGCCTGCCCCGCTTCAAGTGTCCTGTCAGAAAGGACCTTCAGTGCAGCAGGAGGTATTGTCACTGAGAAGAGAAGTCGCCTAGGTCAAAAAAGTCTAGATTACCTCACCTTTATTAAGATGAATGAGGGATGGATCCCGAAGGGACTGACAGTGGGCGATACATTCGACTAAAAAAGGCCTGATGAGATGAGCTGCCTTGGGCTAAAAATAGTCCACACGCTGCTGTATTTTAGCTCTGAATGCCGGTTGACTTGCGTGACTTCTCCGCCACCAACTAGGGTTCCATCCGCAATGTTTTAGGGCACTTTCTGCCTGGGAAACAAACATCAATTTTTCTGGCCGCTGCTACAGTAACAATACCTAATTGTTCAGGCATGTGTACATGCCTAATTTTTCGGGCCTCTGGTGCTGCACTGTGGCTTCAAAAACCAAACCAAAAAAAAGGCACATAACAGGGATTAAACTGATAGGAATAGTACTACTTAACACACCACTCCTATCTGGTGGCACATTAGATTGCACGCGCAGTGCCCCAAATTTGAAGTAGGAGGACCGACCAAGCATCTTTTTCCATCTCCCGGTTCTTAAAATCGATGCCATATACACGTCCCCTGAAAGGGCGCCAGCTCGTTATTCTCTTGGGCGCCAGCTCGTTATTCTCTTTTTCACTTCACTAGGGATACTTTACTGCACTATGGGCACTTAGACCCACTCTTTGTCTTGCACACTGTTATTCCTAGCCAGCATCTGTGATGGGAAATCAGGCAGTCATCTAAACGTTTAGATTGAGCTTTAGCTTAGAACACCCTTGAAGGTGTTTAAGGAGATTAGGGCTAGTTTAGAGGATTCTTCTTAGACCTCTCTACCTATTTACCTATCCAGCATTTCTGGAAACTAGCTAAGAGAAAGGGTGGCTGTGTGTCTGTGATACATTTAACTTTATATCACCTTATTGACACTTTATCACTCCGGTCTCCATACTTCTCCATCCATCTATTTAGAGGGAATTCCCTTGCCCCTGCCAATATTATATAATAGGTAATAGTATTACCATTATTACACAATTAGCCACTATAGGGGAATCAGTATAGTATCCCTTTGTTATTTATAAATGATACAATAAAGACTTTTGTCCATTACTCAATTTACTTTAACAAAGGGTACTAACCACGGTATTAGGAAGCATTACTCTGCTTTCCCTTTCTCCCTCTATTATACACCTATGCTCACTAGGATTTGTAGGTATCACTTTATTATAGTTGTCTAACCTTTTCCTATGCCAGTTTTAGATCTCCTTCTTGGGAGATTTTTTTCTTTATTCAGTTTATTAGCATACTTTCAGGGACCCTTGGTGTTGTACGTGGCTGAGTGGAGGAAGAGACCTTCAATGACATCAGTGAGGACAAGGAACGGACATGGCTAGCTTGGTATCCAACCTTGTGCAAATGGGGAGTTTGCGGTTGTGCAAATTGACTGTTTGCGGTGCGTTAAACAGGGAGTTTGGTCTGTCACTGTGAAGCGGGCGTAACCCTTACACTACCTGATCGATACAACATCATACAGTAGGTCCCCCCCTCATTATTTTTATGGCCCCCACCCACCGCTCACGGGTGGGGGCGGGCGGGAGGACAGTAGGTCCTCCCCATTGTGATTTATGGCCCCAATTCAACGCGCAGGGGTGGGGGCCGGGGGGAGGACAGTAGGCCCCCCCTTATCCTTATTTACTGAATATTCCCCTGTATAACAATGTTTGGCATTTAGTGAATATTCCCTATTCTGTTCTGTGTCAGTGTGTATCAGGGTCTCTGAGGACAGGTGTCAATCCATATCTGCCAAGTGACCCTATGTAGGGGGAACAGTCCCTATTCTGCTCTGTGTCAGTGTGTATCAGGGTCCCTGAGGACAGGTGTCAATCCATGTCTGCCAAGTGACCCTATGTAGGGGGAACAGTCCCTATTCTGCTCTGTGTCAGTGTGTATCAGGGATCCTTAGGATAGGTGTCAATCCAGATCTGCCAAGTGACCCTATGTAGGGGGAACAGTCTCTATTCTGCTCTGTGTCAGTGTGTATCAGGGTCTCTGAGGACAGGTGTCAATCCATATGTCAAGGTGTCAATATGTCATATGTCAGGTGTCAATCCATATCCATTGTGATTTAGGATTGTTAGGTGATTTATGCCCTTTATGGATTAAAACCAGACTCTGCATCAACTGGTTAATTTCCCATGGGAGTTTTGCCATGGATCCCCCTCCGGCATGCCACAGTCCAGGTGTTAGTCCCCTTGAAACAACTTTTCCATCACTATTGTGGCCAGAAAGAGTCCCTGTGGGTTTTAAAATTCGCCTGCCCATTGAAGTCTATGGCGGTTCGCCGGTTCGCCAACGTTTGCGAAAGTTCGCGTTTGCGAACCGAAAATGTTGTGTTCGCGACATCACTAGTTACCCAATCAAAAAAAGCAATAAGATTAGTTTGGCATGATCTCCCTGAAGTAAACCCATGTTGTCTCTGATCTTAAAATCCATGTGATTTTAGATGTTCAACAATCCTATCCTTTAACATGGTTTCCATTACTGAGGTAAGGCTTACTGTGCTCTAGTTGCCTGACTCCTTCTAAAAGTCTGTCTTGTTTTTGTGTGCTGTAACTCAGGCACTTTTCTTATATTAAACCACACTGACTGGTGAACACTAGATCCTAAACTTTCACCTACAATAATATCTGATACTAAATCTCTATTTGTTAACACTAAATCTAATATGGCTTCCTTACGAGTTGGCTCCTCAATTACTTGTTTTAGAGACAATCCTAGTAGGGATTTTAGAATATGTGTGCTCCCGGCACAAGTAGCTATTTTGGTTTTCCAGTTCACATCAGGAAGATTAAAGTCACCCATGATGATAACTCCTTCCTTCATTGTCATTTTACCTATTTCCTCAAGTAGTAGATTATCTAATTCTTCTGTTTGTCCTGGGGGCCTACAAATCACACCTACATGAGTTACTGAGTGATTACCAAATTCTAACGTTACCCAAACTGACTCTATGTTTGCCCCACTAACTTTTATTAGGCTAGATTTTATGCTATCCTTCACATACAGGGCCACCCCTCCCCTTTTCCTACCTTCCCTGTCTTTTCTATATAAAGAGTACCCTGGTATTGCTATGTCCCAGTCATTTTTCTCATTGTACCATGTCTCAGTAACAGCGACTAAATCTACACTATCAGTTGCCTTTATTGCCAAAAGTTCATGGATCTTATTCCCTAAACTGCGAGCATTTGTAGACATGACTCTAAGCTTATCATTTTTTAACACACTTGCTACAGTTACTTTCTGTCCTTGTTTTGGGGGGCAATTGGATCAATGTTTTATCACCCTTTTGTTCCCCCCACAACCCTCCTAGTTTAAATACTTCCTAGTAAACCCTCTGAACTGCTCACTGAGAACATTTGTTCCCTTTTGAGAAAGATGCAAACCATCTTTATTGTACAGTTCATTTCTATTTCAAATAGAACTACCATGAGAAATGAAGCCAAATGTTATGTTAACAGTGTGGCTCACTATTATAGTATGAAAATATGTTTTTATAAACTAGAACACCAAAAATTACACTTAAAGAGGACAGGAGTGGTAGAGGTATAGGCTGGTGCCATGTTGAGCATGCTATAGCTAGTTATCCCACAATTTTAACAAATCTGGTCATTTCTCTAGCAACTAATCCTGGTTGAAATAGAAAGTGTGCTAGGCAAAATAAACTTGATACTTACAGACTGAGAGAAATCCTCAATCATTTTATCCATCAGGTCTCTGGCAGTAGACCCTTCCTCCAACATAATAAAATCAGACTCCTGGATATAACCTGGCATTGTTACAATCTAATGGTTTCTAGAATGTGCCTGATGCCGTTTTGTGTTATAGGCTGTATTGGAGACAGAAGAAAATAAAAGAATGTATGCATAAATTAAACATATTTCACAAAAAGCAGATTGCATTGCAATACCTGTAAACATATTTCCCTTTAATCTAGGTCATGTTTTAGGGAAAACACAATGTGTTTCTTAGAAGTAAGATATTTATTGCAAACTACAAAACCATATATAAAAAAAGAAATAAAATACTATTGTAAATGATGCTAGTTTTAGTGTACCTATAATCTTAATTTTATTAAAGACACGGAGGCTCCTATTATGCATATCTCTTTCTTTATTACTCTCAGCAGCAAAGATAGAGAAATATAAATATATCAAAATGAAAGAAAAAACTGCATAGGCACACAGGCAACCAATCACAAAACAGAGGAAGTGACTATAAAAGGCCTGTGTCACCCACAATCCCCCTCTTTCTTTGCTGCTCTCAGACCAGATAAGTACTCTCTGTTCACTCTCTGTCTAATGTGTTATTTATGGAATTTCTTTGGTTGTTTATTATGTGTTTATATTTTTTCTGGGGCTTCTGCTTACCTTTGCCCCTTCCTGTGCCTGCGTGGTGTGCCCTGCTTAATTTTTCTCCCCTGCCGGCCGGTCGGTTTTTCCCCGCCGTCCTCACCCTCTCCTACCCTCTCCTCTTCTCGTTGGGTGGCCTCCTGGTGGGTGGCCATGGGTGCTGCAGTTGGAGAGGTGTTTGCGTGCCTCCGCTCCTCGCGACAGTGGCTCCCTGGGTGCAGTCGGGTCGGACCGGACCGCATGTGTACCATACACGCGTCCCTCCCCTGCACTTTCTGCTTCTCCCGAGGTGCCTGTACCTCATGCGGCGGCCATCTTGGATCGTGGTTTTACCGCGATCTTCCTGCAGGCTTCCTGGGTTCCCTCTCCTCCTGCCCGGCCGTCCTCCCCTTGCTCTGTCGGCCTCTGAGGTTTCTTCTTTTCCTGGGCAATCCACCATTCAGGTACTCTGTTTAATGTTATGTTTAATGTTATTATTATGCCTAATTAACCGTTTCTTTTCTCCTATGGGTCTTTTCTCCCTGTCCTGCTAGGTTTATGCTTTTGGTTTTCTTAATGTGTTGTTACAGTTTTCTCATACTACCTCCCTGTTATGCCTTTGTATTTTGCCATATTTAATGATGGGAATTGCATGAATGTGTCCAGATCACATGGGCCTTTACTCTACTAGTTGTTTTACGTCCCAGAGGGACCTGATCTTTCTGACTATTTATTTTATTTATTTCAAGATTATGTATTCCCTTTATATATTATTGCAGTTTCTCAAATCTGTTTTTATCTAATGGACAATACATTTTCGTTTTACATAACAACCCTCTCCCTATGATGGCTGAGGGTGATGAGCCTGAGAGACGTTTTTCATGATTTTTCATCAGGGGCAGCAGAGCTGACTGTCAGACATTAATAGTCTCCTATATGTCGTATCCCATGCCATGAATTTTTATCTTTATCCTGGGTGCTGAGTCGTCTTCGCTTTCCCAGTATTTCTGACGCAACTCCCTTAATGCCCCCTGCGGCTACCTCTGCTCTACTGGGTATGGGACCCTCCCCCCCCCCCCCCGCTGCCCTGCCTCGCCGGGGCCCATAAGGCTACGGCGGAGGATTATCACCTCATAACTCCCACTCATTGACGCAGATCCTGCCTGATATGACGGACTCGCTGAGGCGGTCAAAGATGGCGCGCTCCCACCGCGCATAAGAGCCCCTGGTCGGGCTAAAAAGACCAATGTGGATACGGACTAGACACCGTACTGAGAGGTCGGTTACCGACCGGAGTGAGGAGAAGGATTATGTGGTTATGGTAGGTGTAGAATAGGTGCCTTCCTATGGCGACCCCTACTGGGGCTACTACCCTATCAGGTGCTCCCGCTCGGGCGGGTTTTAGGGGTACGACCCCTTTTGGGTCCTCTGGGTACGCCCCGTTTTCTTTAACGAATCGGGCTGATACTTTGATACCTCTTGGTTCCTCCCTGGAGAATTTCAGAATTTACTTATGAGAGCGATGGGCCCCCCTTCCCTTTTTTCTGTACAAATGTATGTCCTACTTGATTCCGCTACGGCGGTGAATATGAACGCCCGGGTGCATCACCTGTTGGCACTATTGGCAAGTTTTCTATGGTCGTAACGACCGGACGCCAGAAGGCGATTCTTTGAAGGTTCACCCTGATTGCCGAATATGGCCATCTCCGCACCGGCCCTAAGCTGAAGGGAGGCTGTTCAGATGCAGACTTTTTGTCATGGAACCGGGGTTTCATAAGTGAAGACGTTCACGTTGATTGCTAAGCCCCAAGTAATTAGATATGGTTTTGGTGGGGCCGGGCGTGACGGGAGCCGCCCGTCTGGCCGTGATTTACGGGACTCGTTCCGAGAATGCCAAGCTCCTTACTCCCTATGCGGGATTTCCACGAGCTCTAGACTCCACTCCTCCCCATCCAGGGGGAGAATATATTAAGCCCCTGCCACCCCGTGGTTACTCCCTTCTGGTGGATACCCTATGTTCCCCTCCTCCTTATGGACGGGTGGCGGACAGGTTTGGTCCAGTTTCTGCTAAAGATGCTGCCTTAGTAGTTTTTCTGAGCGGTACGGAGCTACCGTCTAGTGTTTTTTCTGTCTTGACCTGTTGGCATTTTGGCCCCATTGCACTTGCCTGTCAGGGGGACAGGTATCGTGATTCTCCACGGAGATCCACGACCTGCTCGCCTTAGGGAAGATTCGAGGGTTACCCTGGGGTTACCAATCTTCAGATCAGTATAGTCTTGGTACCTAAACGGTGGGGAGGGGTTCGCCCCATTCTACTTCCCCGACCTCTCTTTGTTTTCCCTTTGGTACCACCATTTCAACTGATGGGCTTCCATTGCCTCCGGGATCATTTCTAGGAGTAGGTTTGGTTGGCCCATCTGGAATTGACAGACTATCTTGTTATTGTTACTATGAACACGGAATACGGGGGGGGGTTCCCTGTTTTGCCTGGCGAAGGAAACGTTCGAGATTGTTTTTTGCTAGGGCTACTGTTAAGTCTCTCATCGGCTTCTGGATGTCCCACCAGGAGGTGCTAGGGGTACCCATCTGAATGTCTACCTGGACGACATCCTGGTCATATCCCTGTCCAGGTACCAGTTACGGTTGCGTGTCAACTGTCCGATCACGATGCTTCGGGTTTTCCATTTATTAATGAGCGATTAGGAGCCAGTTTTATGTAGTCCTCACGGTCGATGGAGTTTTTTCTTAGGTTTAACGGTGGAACTCTATCAGATTGTTCCCGTTCCTTCCTGGCTCCGAGATCTAAACCATTATGAAGTTTGTCATGTAGACTTTTAGTACAGTGGTCCTGGTGGTCGGGCATTTAGTGAGGGTGCCAGACCTGCCAATGGCTTCCATCCAGGCTATGTCTCCAGGACCACCTCACTTTCAGCCCCTTCAAGTCAGTAGGATTCCTATCTCTGTCCGGGTCACTGTTATGAGGCAAGGCGGGAGTTGGACGACGGTTCCAGGATCTATCTGATTCAAGGCTTGGCTCATAGGTAGACCTGGATCAGCGGGACCCTCTGTGAGCCGTGAATCTTTTCTCCCAGGGACAAGTGGTCCAAAATCGAGAAGATGTTGCACTCTGACTATTGTAAATCTTGGCGGGAACATTTTGTTTTCGCGGTTTTGCCCCGGTCACGCATACGACTACGTTATGTTTTGAGTGGGCTATATGTCGGCGATGGGTTCCATTGACCAGCTAAGGGGCACATGGCGCACACGTGGCTAATCGTAGCGTACTGATTCTGGTGCTTTTTTGCCTTCAGGGTCTCGGTGACAGCTGAACACGTTCCACCTGGACACTTCTAGGTCCACTTGGACTTCAAGTTTATTCAAGAGTTTATGGCGTTTTTTCTCAGTTTGTAACGGTTGTGGAAGCAGTTCGAGGTGGATCTATTGCCATCTTGCCTTTACACCTCGTTAACGAGGTTTTTACGTATGGGATTTTTCCTGGTCGGTCAACAACCTTCGTAGATGATCTATGTAGAGGATTCACCTTACTAAGTCAACTGGAGCATACATTTTTACCATACGTTCAGGACGTTTTTTGACGCTATGGCCGGTGGGGTGTCTGGGAACTTACCTGGAGGTTACACAGCCACTACGTTTTCCGGATCGTGCACTTTGTTCTTTCCTTTCAACGCTCCCCACCTACTGGTGTCCACTCTTACATTGTCAAGATGGGTTTCCTGACTACTATGTTGGCTGGTATCGACATGTCGTCTGATGCATCCCACTTGGTACACGAGGGTATGACATACGGGGCCTTGGAGGGCGGTTGTCGTTTGGAGGATACACTACGGGCTGTTCTCCAGTGGCGAGTGTTGAGTTTCGTGACTCTATATTCCAGACCGATTGATCACATTGCATCTCATATGGTGGCTCAGCTTTGAACTTGCATAATAGGAGCCTCCGTGTCTTTAATAAAATTCTCAGATTTTACTATTAGCATGACGTAAAGTCATGATTTTATTAAAGACACGGAGGCGAGTATTATTCACGCCCACCTTCCCGGTGTTGGGTTTGGGATGAGATGCTGTTGGACTTACAGGTATGTGGCAATCCAGTCTGTTTGTTGTATGTATTTATTGTGTATATTTACTAAAGAAGTTTCAATTTTCCATGGTTTGGTTCTAATGGTAATTTTTCCTACTATAGGTTTGGTTTCCTAGACTGCTCCTGACGAATTTATTTGAGTTTCAGTTTGGAGTTTAGATTTTACCATATTTCTCTCTCTTTTGTAGCTTGGAGTTCGGTTTGTTGCCGTTCCTGTTCTTACCGGTGTGTGATGTCGGTTCATGTTTCCTGGTCTTCGGTTCGCAAGAAAGAGGGGGATTGTGGGTGACACAGGCCTTTTATAGTCACTTCCTCTGTTTTGTGATTGGTTGCCTGTGTGCCTATGCAGTTTTTTCTTTCATTTTGATATATTTATATTTCTCTATCTTTGCTGCTGAGAGTAATAAAGAAAGAGATATGCATAATACTCGCCTCCGTGTCTTTAATAAAATCATGACTTTACGTCATGCTAATAGTAAAATCTGAGAATTTCTATTGACAGGAGGCAAATATTTTGCTTTACTTTCTTTACTGAACACCACAGCAGCAAAATACAGATAAGAACATAACAACCAATCAAAAGTTGTATAATGAAAAGTAATAGGAGGTAATATAAGCCACTGACAGCAAAGCCACCTCTTGGTTTTTGATGCAAGTATGAAACAAAAATACAATTACAATGGATTAGCATAAACATAAAAAACAAACAAGAAGTAACAATAAGAAATGGCAGGAACCGTAAAACTAACAGAAGGTTTGAAGTCAGTTCAAACGCTTCATAGGTCAAACCACTTCCAGAAACCAGACTGAAACAGAAGAGAAAACACATAAAACGTATCTCAAAATGGACAGTGGAGGTGCAGCTCATCCAGTTCCTCCTCTCATAAGCACAGATCGTTGCCGCTCCGAATCTCGCGAGAGTGAATTATAGCCTCAGGAGCTGCAGGCTAGAGTTTACTCCCCACTAGGACCACAAGGGATTGCAAAAAATATGCCCCCTCCCTCAGTAAAGATAAGAAGGCAGGGGGAATATAAAATTATTGGTATTATTTTATTTAAAAAAATTTTTTTTTATATTTGCTTTAAGCTACACATTCTCACACACTGCCCCCTCCCCCCAAAACACACATACTGTCCACACACATACATCCTGAACCTTCACACACACACACACTACCCCATATACACTGCCCCTTCACACACACACATACTGCCCCATGCACACACACTGCCCCCATCCACACACACTGCTGAGATTCGGTTCTGGATCCACCCCTGCCTGCAATCCCACAATGATAAGACAACACAAGAAATGCTCCAGGCGGGGGGCGTGGCCAACAACCGAGCGGCATGGACGTGCACTAAGCCAGCTCCGTTCTACCTGCCAGTGAAACCACACTAATCGGAGACGAAACGATAACATGGGGAACCCCAAACGTCACGGGAGTAACCACGACAAGCCCGGGAAAACCCCGGTACGAAAACCGACCTCCTTAACCCGTTTCTTCCGGGAACCAACAGACCATGAGGCCAGAGTAGAGGCATCCAAGATGGCCGCGATGGAATCCGAAAACGACATAGGGCCATCTAGCCCAGCGAACTCCCAGAGAGCTCCAACAGATCCCTAGATCCGAGGAGGGATGCAGACATTAGGGACCTATTTAGAAACCTGCCATCGAAAGCAGACTTAGCTGCTATGCTGAGTAAGCTGGAGGCGTCTTTTCAACACAAGATTGAAGCTATTGTTGCTGAAGTGTAACAGGTTACCCATAGGGTTACAGACCTAGAGGAAGAGAGGGACGTAATACAGGCCCAAATCACCAACCTTTCCTCATCACTGGAGGCCCAAACTAGTGCTCTCATGGGATTCCAAAGATATGTGGATGACATTGATAACAGGGGCAGGCGGAACAATTTACGAGTGAGGGGCTTACCAGAAACCCAAGGGGAGGACATTGTCTCGATACTTACCGAACTGTTCAACCTACTTTTGAACAAACCGGGAGACCATCCTGTATTACTAGACAGGGCTCACAGGTCCCTTCGTCCACGGGGTGCTACCCAGGACGTCCCCAGAGATATTATTTGTAGACTACTACTTCACGGTCAAAGACGAGATCCTTAGATCGCTTAGAGACACCACCCAACCACTACTGTTTCATGGTTCCCCAGTGCAGATATATCCTGATTTAACCTGGTATACACTCCAAGCCAGGAGATACCTGAAACCAGTAACAGAATTGTTACGTCAACGCAACATCAAATACAGATGGGGGTTTTCCATTTGCCCTAATAGTGACACACAAGGGATCTACGCTATCTATAACCTCACATATAGATATCAAACCATTTCTGAGGGCACTAGATCTGCCTGACACGCAAGTGATGGATTGGAACCAGTCACCCTCAGGTGCAGAAGGAACCTCCCTCCCACAGATACAACAAGCCTATACCCCATTGAAAAAGAGGAGACCGGAAAATAGATTCTTCTCACCCAATAGAAGACAGCCGCAAGACCATGGAGAAAACTACAATCATCCCGGCCGGGAGCTTTAAACTCCCGAATTAAGGTATAACAGATTTTGACGTGCAGGAGGGCTCTCTGCAATGGATGCAAGCCCGACCACAATCTCTACCCCTACCCCATCCTTCTAAACACGGCAGCCCTGGACTCAGACACAGGATCGGACTTAAATGCTAAGACTATCCCTTCCACTACCAAGAGCTTACAGGCTATCTGATGAGCTAAAGGGACATATCCATCCAACCCCATTTTCTGGTAACAGGCGTATAAGAGACTTGACCCCACAGAGTTGGTCTCGGGCATGATTTCAGAGAGATGACACAAGTGATGAGACCGGCTCCGAACAGGTCGTACCACACAACACTGTTGGGTCTTACGCAATTTGTCCAAGTATTGTCGGGTTATACCGTTGTTTCCCTTCCCCCCCTCCCCTTCCCCCTCCGTTTCCACCCTATCTATATACCGGTATATATATTTGACAATGTTCTAAGACCCCTCTCCCGGACTTGTTCCAGAATATGTCCAGTCTACTTCCCGACCGCGATTATTATTATTATTAGATACCATACTGGTACATGGGCCGTAACCCAGACATAGGCGCTGTAATGCCACTGACGGACAAATTAGTCTACTGATTATTGCCCTTCTGTAATTTGCAATTACCATCAGTTTCTATGTAACCATGATAACCTATAAATGTACTGAGTTGCTTGCCGCTTCCACACTGTGTAACTTCTGAAGAAATGTTCTCGATGTACACTGCATTCTACTTGTATATGCTTATTTGAAGACGAATAAAAAACTTTTATTAAAAAAAAAAGAAATGCTCCAGGCACTGAAGCCGCAGGCAGTTTTAATAGAATAAGAAAAGGAGCAGCAACGTTTCAACCTACTATGAGGTCAAGCTAACACCACATAGCCAAAATAAGTGTATATATTTCAAACAGTGCAAAATAGTCAACCAATTATTAACTTACACATCTCGTTTACATTGGTAATTAACACAAATCAGGCAAATAACAATAAAACACAAAAAACATCATTACACTAATCCATTAATAAAAACTAAAAAGTAAGCTATTTATGGATTAATGTATTGATGTATTTTTGTTTAATTTTTTTGTTAATTGCATGATTATATTTGGAATCCAGACCAGATTCCTTAGGGGTTAAGCACCCCGTCCAGCCCCTCACTGGAAAAAATTATAAAAGTGAACTGACTATTGATAAACTCCTCCTATATATACACACACCTGTGGCCACCTCTAAAGGAGACTCTGAAGCTGGGGGAGCCTGGGCGGGGTGCTTAACCCCTAAGGAATCTGGTCTGGATTCCAAATATAATATGAACAGAGAGAGGATAGGGGGCACTCCCAAGACCTACTTTTGTATGAAAGGTGCTGCCGCTGTGACCAAAACTTAATGAATATGAGAGTAAATAGTTGTGGCGCACTCAGACTACAAAGAGAACAAAGAAGGCTACTAAAATGCCTATCTAAGTATAAATATGGGGATTTGGTTCCACCATATGGCCATATGTTGTTAAGCCCACCACTAACCAAATCCCCATATTTATACTTAGATAGGCATTTTATCAATAGTCAGTTCACTTTTATTATTTTTTCCAGCTAGCACAGTTATTTGCAATAGTGAGTATACCCAGTTTAGCACAAACACATTAACTATTTAGTTTTAACACTGTTTTTAATTGCTTTCATCACTTATGTTTGTATACTCACTATGCTCTTACCAGTATTTAATTTAACACTTTTATTTTTAATACTATTACTATTTATTTGCCCCCCACATTTTAGTGTAGGACCTACCAATAATGGGGTACTTTCAAAGTAGTGGTGGGCTTAACAACATATGGCCATATGGTGGAACCAAATCCCCATATTTATACTTAGATAGGCATTTTAGTAGCCTTCTTTGTTCTCTTTGTAGTCTGAGTGCGCCGCAACTATTTATTCTCTCATTCATGTATTATAATAGCAGTCAGTTTCCTTCACGAGTGTGCATTTCAGGGCCTGCCAGGGCACAGTGTCACACCAGTGCAACTCATATCTGGTGTAACAGTAGTGTACATTTAAAAAAAAAATAAAAAAATACAATTTTGACTGTAATAGATTGAATAGCAGTTAGTTGTCTGCCAGCGTGTGTGTCAGGCTCACAGCGTATACTCTGCCCACTTGCCCAGTGCAACCACTCATATCTGGTGCCACAATAGCTTGCATTTAACAAAAAAAAAACTTTTTGGACTGTAATATAATAGCAGTCAGTTTCCTTCACTAGTGTGCGTTTCAGGGCCTGCCAGGGCACAGTGTCACACCAGTGCCACTCATATCTGTTGTCACAGTAGCTTGCATGCATAGTACCACTAATCGAAAAAAAAATGACAGGCAGAGGCAGGTCACCCCGCAGGGGCCGTCGTGGTCGTGGTGCTGTGATTCCCTTTGGCCCTAGAATAATGCCCAGTGTTCAGAGGCCACGTACCCTGAACTTGAAAAGTTCTGAGGACATAGTTGACTGGCAAACACAGGACACCCAATCTTCTACAGCTTCCGCTCGGAACCTCGATGCACCATCCTCCTCCAGCTTAGCTTCGGGCACCTCTCAAGTTACCACTCGCCCGCCTGCCGCCACCACTAGCACCACAGCCGCTTCACTTGGTATGTCAGAGGAGTTATTTACACATCAGTTGGAAGAAATGAGTGATGCGCAACCATTATTGCCAGAGGATGTAGATAACAGGGATATGTCTCAGTCAGGCAGCATTACACACGTACGGTGTGATTATGATGATGTTGTACCCACTGCTGCTTCCTTTGCTGAGTTGTCAGATACAAGTGAAGCGGTTGATGATGACGATGCGTCCGTAGATGTCACGTGGGTGCCCGCTAGAAGAGAAGAAGAACAGGGGGAAGTTCAGATGGGGAGACAGAGAGGAGGAGGAGGAGACGAGTTGGAAGCAGGGGGAGGTCGTCGCAAGGAGCTAGTGGCACAGTCAGACAGCATGCATCGGCACCTGGGGTCAGCCAGACAGCACACCAATCAATGCATGCTGTTGCCACCACCAGAATGCCGTCATTGCAGAGCTCAGCAGTGTGGCATTTTTCTAGTGTGTCTGCCTCTGACAACAGCGATGCCATTTGCAACCTGTGCCAAAAGAAACTGAGTCGTGGGAAGTCCAACACCCACCTAGGTACAACTGCTTTGCGAAGGCACATGATCGCACATCACAAACGCCTATGGGATCAACACATGAGTACAAGCAGCACGCCTACTCTAAGCCGCCATCCTCCTCCTGGTCCAGCATCTTCAGCCACGTTAACCACTGCTGTCCTCCTTGCCCCCTCTCAACCATCCGCCCCTCCATCTCTCGCCTTGAGCAGTTCCTTCTCATCTGCCCACAGTCAGGTGTCTGTCAAGGACATGTTTAAGGCGTAAGAAGCCAATGTCACAAAGTCACCCCCTTGCCCGGCATCTGACAGCTGGCTTGACTGAACTCTTAGCCCGCCAGCTTTTACTGGTGGAGTTTGAGGCGTTCAAAATTTTTTTAGCTATTGGGACACCGCAGTGGAAGGTACCCGACCGAAATTTCTTTGCACAAAAGGCAATCCCCAACCTGTACTCGATTGTGCAAAAGGAAGTAATGGCATGTCTGGCACACAGTGTTGGGGCAAGGGTCCATCTGACCACTGATACCTGGTCTGCAAAGCATGGTCAGGGCAGGTATATCACCTACACTGTGCATTGGGTAAACCTGCTGACGGCTGCCAAGCATGGAATGCGTGGCTCTGCAGAGGAGTTGGTGACACCGCCACGACTTGCAGGCAGGCCTGCTGCCACCTCCTCTACTCCTCCTACTCCATCCTCTTCCATAACCTCCTCGGCTGAGTCCTCTTCTGCTGCTGCGTCTTGTTCTACATCAACTGCACCCCCCCAGCTCCCCAGGTACTGTTCCACATCCCGGATATGGCAGTGTTACGCTGTCTTGCGGTTGACTTACCTGAAAGCAGAGAGTCACACCGGACCAGCACTCCTGTCCGCCCTGAACGCACAGGTGGATCAGTGGCTGACTCCGCACCAACTGGAGATCGGCAAAGTGGTTTGAGACAACGGAAGAAATTTGTTGGCGGCATTGAAGTTGGGCAAGTTGACACATGTACAGATGGCAGATGTGTGTAATCAAATCGTACAACGCTTTGTGCATAAGTACCCAGGCTTACAGAACGTCCTTAAGCAGGCCAGGAAGGTGTGTGGCCATTTCAGGCGTTCCTACACGGCCATGGTGCACTTTTCCGATATCCAGCGGCGAAACAACATGCCAGTGAGGCGCTTGATTTGCGACAGCCCGACACGTTGGAATTCAACACTCCTAATGTTCAACCGCCTGCTCCAACAAGAAAAAGCTGTTGACGGCTATTTGTATGACCGGGGTGCTAGTACAGCCTCTGCGGAGCTGGGAATTTTTTTGCCACGTTACTGGACGCTCATGCGCAATGGCTGTAGGCTCATGCGTCCTTTTGAGGAGGTGACAAACCTAGTCAGTCGTACCGAAGGCACCATCAGCGACATCATACCATACAAGAGTTTTGGTCACCATCACCACCAGAAACAGCCTTATCAGCATCGCTTGCTGGACCTGCAGCAACGCTGGAAGAGGATTGTGAGGAAGAGGAGTCAGAGGAGGAATGTGGCTTTGAGGAGGAGGAGGAAGACCAACCACAACAGGCATCCCAGGGTGCTCGTTGTCACCTATCTGGTACCCGTGGTGTTGTACGTGGCTGGGGGGAAGAACATACCTTCAGAGAGATCACTGAGGATGAGTAACATGACATGAGTAGCTCGGCATCCAACCTTGTGCAAAAGGGGTCTTTCATGCTGTCGTGCCTGTTGAGGGACCCTCGTATAAAAAGGCTGAAGGAGAACGACCTGTACTGGGTGTCCACGCTAGAAGACCCCCGGTATAAGCAGAAGGTGCCTGAAATGTTACCGAATTACGGCAAGTCGGAAAGGATGCAGCAGTTCCAAAATCAATTAAAAAGTATGCTTTACACAGCATATAAGGGTGATGTCATAGCACAACGGGAATCTAACAGGGGAAGAGGTGAAAGTAATCCTCCTCCTCCCACGACCACGCCGGCAAGGACAGGATGCTTTACAGACGTGTTGTTGATGGAGGACATGCGGAGCTTTTTAAGTCCTACGCATCGCCACAGCCCTTTGGGGTCCACCCCCAGAGAACGACTTGACCGACAGGTAGCAGACTACCTCATCTTAACTGCAGATATCGACACTCTGAGGAGCGATGAACCCCTTGACTACTGGGTGTGCAGGCTTGACCTGTGGCCTGAGCTATCCCAATTTGCGATAGAACTTCTGGCCTGCCCCGCTTCAAGTGTCCTGTCATAAAGGACCTTCAGTGCAGCAGGAGGTATTGTCACTGAGAAGAGAAGTCGCCTAGGTCAAAAAGTCTAGATTACCTCACCTTTATTAAGATGAATGAGGGATGGATCCCGAAGGGACTGACAGTGGGCGATACATTCGACTAAAACAGGCCTGATGAGGGGGATGTAACAGGGATTAAACAGATAAGAATAGTACTACTTAACACACCACTCCTATCTGGTGGCACATTAGATTGCACGCGCAGTGCCCCAAATTTGAAGTAGGAGGACCGACCAAGCATCTTTTTCCATCTCCCGCTTCCTGGGTGGAGGAAGAGAGACCTTCAATGACATCAGTGAGGACAAGGAATGGGACATGGCTAGCTTGGTATCCAACCTTGTGCAAATGGGGATTTTGCGGTTGTGCAAATGGACTGTTTGCGGTGCGTTAAACGGGGAGTTTGGTCTGTCACTGTGAAGCGGGCATAACCCTTACACTACTTGATCGATACAACATCATACCTGATGTTTTAAAGCATGTTATTCCAAACAATTTAGGAATGTTAGGTGATGTATGCCCTTTATGGATTAAAACCAGACTCTGCATCAACTATGTAATTTTCCATGGGAGTTTTGCCATGGATCCCCAATAACATAAAAAGTCATTGCCCACCCCCAAATCCTCAGACATTCAACATTATCACTTTTCTACATATGAATTCGCAAGGCAATGACCCATCATATTTAACATAACATTGTATAACAATCCAAAAGTATAAAGATCCAACATTTTCCACACGATCCTGGCAGGGGTATACCTTGATACCCCTTCACCACCTGGGTTCTTGAAACCACCAACATCTTACCAACAGGTAACCAGTCCATATTAAAACAGCCAACTCACTAATCTTGCTCTTCTCTTCCTTAAGCAGGCCCGTTACCCCCTTGACTTTCCTTCCACTGGCCCACTGCTGTGACCAAGTGGGCAGAATAAAAAAAAACAACATTAAAGGGAGGGAGGGACCAATTCAGCCTGGTAAGTCAATTAGCAATGAGGGTTATTAAAATGGCCGCCATTTATATCAGCCTACCCAGAATCCTGATATGTCAATCACCGCCCCTGCTTCACCCAAGCCCGCCTCCAAGCCCTGTCAAGGCCCCCTCTGCTAAGCTGCGCTTTCTTCTTGGGGCTACATGATTCACAGGTTTGTGAGTGCAATAGCCCATTATTTGTTATACAGTGTTTATTATATTACACTATTTGTGATATTTGCATAGTAAATTTTTGGTTATATGGTTTAATGAAGACATAAAGGAGTCTTTGTTTCTACAATTAATTTGTGGAAAAGGGTAATATATTTTATACTTATTTTCCCCCACTGCTGTCTTATTACACTTGTGTGTGTGTAGGTGTTTTTATATTCCACATTGTATTACTTTACAGAGTTTTGTAATAAGTATATTAAAAATATATAGCATAAACTAAAGAGAACAAAACAATAAAGTAGGGAAGAAAAATATTCACTTCCTGTCATTAATGAATTTAAGATTAGAGGTACACTAAAGCTAGCTACAATTTTATTACATAACAGGAGGCTTCACATTTTGCTGTTTTAACACTCAAAAAAAAAAAAGAAAGAAAGAGGCATTGTCACATCCTGCTCCTGTTGCGTATCATTTCTGTCTTGACTTCTGATATCAAGTACTCTGTTTACAATTCTTGTTTAGTTTTTCTGGTTTTCTATTCTATGTCTGGTTTTCTTTATGCTGGGTTTTCTGGGTTCATTCCTTTCGTTCCTGGAATTCCCAGTCTCCTGGATTCCTTTAAATATTTGTTTTTTGCTGCCACACCTGTTCCTTTGCCAATTAATACTTTTTGTTTCAGTCTGTTTCTGCAAGCAGTGGTCTCATTTCCTCTGCTCCTTTCTTTGCAGGTAAGTACTGTGTGTGTTTTATTGTTGTTTATTTAGTCATGCATATCTAGGCAGTTAGGACCCACCGTACTTGGAGTACTTTGACGCAGTGGTGCGCTGCATACATCTTGGCCATTTATGTATGTCTAAATCTCCAATGTTTATTACATATATAGTACTTAGTTATGTCTCCTCTTGTTTTGCCTTGTATCTCCTGTCTTGTTTTAATTTGTCTTGTATCTCCAGTTCATGTACAATCCTGTCCTGTCCTGTCCTGCCCTGTCTATGTCCTGTTCATGTTTCCCTCATGCATTGTTCTGGGTTCTGCTTTCTGTCCTGCTCCGTTTCTGGGTTATCCTAGTCTCGTTTTGTTTTCTTGTTTGGTGCCTATTCTAGTCTTGCCTTGTTTCTAGTACTGGATACAGATCTGCTTCAGAGCCTCCGTATCCAGATTTAGGATGTCTGAGACTAATATCATCATCAGGTATACAGGGGTCCCTCTCTTTGGACCGCCACCCGTGACAGGCATAAGAAGAAGGTCTAATGTTAAAGACACATAACATAATCCATGGAACGAAGATGTCAAACAGAGTAGCACAGGAAGAAAAGGATGTAGAAGCAGTAACATCCACAACTGAGTAAGCTCCAAAAAAGAGATATCTACAGCCGCAAAGGATAGAAGCGGATGTACCCACCAAGCAAACATTGAGATAGAATCAGGCATTTATGGATGAATGAAAGAAATGAGAACCTGCCCTGAGCAAGAAGAACATAGAGGAACATTAACCTGTACAGAAACAGAGAAGAAACTACATCTATTTTGAAAATATTGTGAAAAGATAAACTGTTAGAAAACACAGAAGAGGAATCAGATATCATTAATTACGTAATGGTGAAGATGGGTGTTGGGGCTCCTCTGCTTGACCAGGGGAGACTTTTCTTGTGCTGCAGATTTTCCCTCTATTATGGTGAGGTCCGGTCAAACCCTCAAGTGCTTGTGGAGCAACAAACTCAGACCATCATGAAGTAAGCCGAATAAGTACTCCAAATTTTTATAACAAAGCAAGGATTTATATAAGCTTGCTAACAGAAAGTTTGAGACTTTAAGGGGTGTACATAATTAAGCTAACAGGTTAAGATGTTTTGTCAAATCATTTGGCAGAGTAATTTTTATTATCATAATAAGGGGAATTTATTTTGTTCTAGAAGTTTCTACATATTTGACAAACTGTAGTCCCCCCCCCCCCCTTATCTAAGAAGCTTACGTAGCAGTAAACTGGTTAGAGCAAGCATTAGCCTAGTGAAAGACCACTAAATATATTTAACTCTTTCAATTCCTCATTTTATTCTGAAAGAATAGCACATAACAAAAAGGAAAATTACGTTTTAAAAAGGGACATTAGATTACAGCCGGGATGGTCAACAAAGTAGCAGGTGCTCCCATCGATAGTGGATGCTGTCTGTGGCCTCTTCCCATTGGTCAGTTTTAAACCAACTGTAGGATGGAGTGTAACCTGGTTTAGGATAGGGCAGGGGATATAAGGAAAAAAGTTATGGGAATGGTCTTAGAATTTTGGAAGGAGTAAAGGTTGCACATCTGCATATAAGAGAGGTGTGGGTGCTCTAGCAACAGTTGAGGAACATTTGGCAATAAGGCAGTTTCCTAAATTAAATAGCAAATCTAGGCCAACAATAAAAATATAGCATTTGCTTCCGGCTTTCTATTTAAAAGCGCTATTACTCAAAATTAGACTTTTTAGACCGTGACTTTTCTGGATGTTTAGCCAAACAAAGACATGGGAAGCATCCTTATCTAAGAACAATACATACTGTTGGTGAAACAAGCATTTTACACAAGAAAAATGTTAGAGAAAAAAAATTAGAGAAAAAAAAAAGAGTTTGCAAAAACTTTGGATGTGCCATGTCGGCAATGGCAATGAGATTAGGCCGTATTGATTAACTGAATAGTGAACAATCATGAGAATACCGTGTACACAATGTCCTTGCGTAATATATCACAGTCAGGAGATTTAGTTCCTTCTTGAAAAGGTATTATACTGCTAGGATCCATTTGAGCACACAGCTTTATTAGCAAAAGTTTGATACAGAACATTAGAAAAAATAAAATAAACATAAGCATACCACCAAACACTAACCCATTCACTATCATGTAAGGCCACAGGTCCAATCTAAGTACTTCATGAAAATTATCAACATGCTCTTCTACTGTTCTAGTATTTCTAAGCAGTTGTGTAAATTAACAATGTGAACACCAAGTCTTTGTTACATTGTTTCCCTGAACTTATGTGACTTTTTGTAAGGCGGTCTTTCAAACATTAAAATAATCTAAAATAAAATATGAATGTGTTGGCTTATTGGTATTTTCTTGTCTAGATTATGTGTCTGGTACAAGCAAAAAAAATAACACTTTTTTAAATCATAATTGTTATATAAACACTATAACCAATAAAAAATTTAAATATAAGATAAAATTGAATGAAATAATCCCCCAAAATTCAGTTAATTCTTAGTTCAGTAAGCATAAAAGTGGCAGAAAAGCTTTTGTGTGGATAGTTAGTATAAATAGCTATCTCGTTTACTATAAAGAAAGACTCACTAGATCGTAGGTAAATACATTTGGCCTACAATTTGCAATGGTACACATGTGAATCCATGAAGGTGGTTCTGTAACTTTTACAGCTGTATTAGAGTTGCAGTGCTGTTGATGAACTTTATTAATGAATTAATGAAGAGCACTTGGTCACTTGTCTTGTCCTAAAATTAACATAATTTCTGTTAGGAATTACTGCTTATCTTTACATTAGGGCACAAAGACAAGTATCTAGAATAAAGAAAAACTGTAAACGAAAGAAAGCAGTGGGGGTAAAAAAATTGATCAAACATGTTACCCTTTCCACTTAATTATTGTAGATATAAAGACTCCTCTATGTCTTCTGAAAAGCATATAAACCACAAAAATCTACATTATAAATATCACATAGAGTATAATAAAACGTAAACTCCATATGATAAAAAAAGGTGTTTCTTCCGCAGATTTACTGAAATACCCCTGAGGAAGTCCGCGCAATAGCGGACAAAATGCGTAGGGTTGACAACATTTTATATATTTTTTTTTATATTGTTTATGCTGTATGCTGGGATTCCCCAAGTGACCTTATCATCGGGAACATTGCGTAGGAGAAGTTTTCCTTGCTGTGAACAATCATACCTTGTAGATGTGCCTTTAATCATTTGGAAATTTGTGAGTGCAATATTATTAAAGTTCTTGTTTTTAATATTATACAGTTTTTCCCTATAGTTGTCACTTTATTCCCATTTCTGTACTACTGAGAATATTGGGAGCTGGAACACTCATGGATCCCTGACGCAGTGATTATTTGTTCTGCCTGCTTACCAGTGGCGTCGCTAAAGGGGGTCCAGAAGGGGCCATGGCCCCCCCTACATCATGCTGTGCCTCCCCTTTGGCCTCCCCCCAAATGCCAGCAACTTGCTGGCTATGTGTTTAAATTCTATTCCCTCGTACTCTAACAGCCTGTTACAGCCCAGGTAATGCAGGACTGAGCAGCTGGCTGGGTGTTTTCAACACCCAGCAGCTTCCCCAGCACAGGCCCCTCCCCCAAACAAAGCCCCGCGCCCCCACCATTAAGCAGCAGCCCATGCTGCTGCTGGAAAGGATGGAAGATGGCTGCCTGATCACCAGCAACAGGCAGGCCCGTCACTAGCAGGCAGGCAAACCAAGCAATTGCTTGGGGCCCCGAGCTGGCCCGGGGCCCCAAGCAGAGACGGTGTTTCCTATAAGGCTGCAGCCGCCTGAGCGCTCTCTCGTCCCCTCCCCTTCCCCGTCCGCACTCCTCTCTCGTTGCCTCCCCTTCACTGTAGCGTGGCCGAGCTCCTCTTCCTCCTGGCTGTCAGTCCGGCCAGGTACCGCGCGGTAGTGGAGATTCAGTTTCCTGTTCCCGGCCGGACTGACTGGAAGAGCACACTGAGTGCTCACTTCCTTTCAGTCCGGCCGGGAACAGGAAACTGAATCTCCTCTACCGCGCGGTACCCGGCCGGACTGACAGCCAGGAGGAAGAGGAGCTCGGCCACGCAGCAGGAAAGGGGAGGTAACTGAGAGGAACATAGGGGGTGGGTGGTTGTAAAAAAAAACATAGGGAGGGAGGGAGGGGGGTAGTAAAAAGAACATAAGGAGGGGGTGGAGTAAAAAAACATAGGGAGGGGGAGTAAAAAAAAAAGAACATAGGGAGGGGGAGTAAAAAAAACAGGGAGGCAGAGGGGGGAGTAAAAAAAACATGGGGAGGGAGGGAGGGGGGTAGTAAAAAGAACATAAGGAGGGGGTGGAGTAAAAAACATAGGGAGGGGGAGTAAAAAAAAAAGAACATAGGGAGGGGGAGTAAAAAAAACGGAGGCAGAGGGGGGAGTAAAAAAAACATGGGGAGGGAGGGAGGGGGGTAGTAAAAAGAACATAAGGAGGGGGTGGAGTAAAAAACATAGGGAGGGGGAGTAAAAAAAAAAGAACATAGGGAGGGGGAGTAAAAAAAACAGGGAGGCAGAGGGGGGAGTAAAAAAAAAACATGGGGAGGGAGGGAGGGGGGTAGTAAAAAGAACATAAGGAGGGGGTGGAGTAAAAAAACATAGGGAGGGTGAGTAAAAAAAAGAACATAGGGAGGGGGAGTAAAAAAAACAGGGAGGCAGAGGGGGAGTAAAAAAAACATGGGGAGGGGGAGTAAAAAAAACATAGGGAGGGGGAGTAAAAAAAACATAGGGAGGGGGAGGGGGGAGTAAAAAAGAACATAGGGGGGAGTAAAAAAACATGGGGGAGTAAAAAGGACACAGGTAGGGGGAGTAAGAAGGACACAGGGAGGGTGGGAGGGGAGTAAGAAGAACATAGGGAGGGGGAGGGGGGAGTAAAAAAACAGAGGGGGAGGGGGAGGGGGAGGGGGGAGTAAAAACATGGGGAGGGGGAGTAAAAAAACATAGGGAGGGGGAGTAAAAAAAACATAGGGAGGGGGAGGGGGGAGTAAAAAAAACATAGGGGGTAGTAAAAAAACATGGGGGAGTAAAAAGGACACAGGTAGGGGGAGTAAGAAGGACACAGGGAGGGTGGGGGGGGAGTAAGAAGAACATGGGGGGGAGGGGGGAGTAATAAGAAGAACACAGGGAGGGGGAGGAGTAAGAAGAACACAGGGAGGGGGAGGAGTAAGAACAACACAGGGAGGGGGGAGTAAGAAGAACACAGGGAGGGGGGAGTAAGAAGAACACGCGGGGGTAAGAAGAACACAGCGAGGGGGGAAGGAGTAAGAAGAACACAGGGAGGGGGGAGTAAGAAGAACACAGGGAGGGGGGAGTAAGAAGAACACGGGGGGTAAGAAGAACACAGCGAGGGGGGAAGGAGTAAGAAGAACACAGGGAGGGGGGTGGAGTATGAAGAACACAGCGAAGGGGGAAGGAGTAAGAAGAACACATGGAGGGGGGAAGGAGTAAGAAGAACACAGGGAGGGGGGAAGGAGTAAGAAGAACACAGGGAGGGGGGAAGGAGTAAGAAGAACACAGGGAGGGGGGAAGGAGTAAGAAGAACACAGGGAGGGGGGTGAGGAGAAGTGGAGATGAGGACAACAGGGGGGGGGAGGGTGAGAAGAGACTGGTAGGGGAGGGTGGGGGGAGAGGAAAGACCACCAAGAGGCAGGGCAGAGCTCTAAGGGACAGAAGAGAGCTCTCTAGGACAGGGGGCAGGACAGGGAGCTCTTTCACACTAAGTGCACAGCAGTTATAGATAATTTGCACGTTTGTGAGAACTGAAAAACGTGTATGTATGTATGTATGCATGTATGTGTGTGTGTGTTTTTAGTATGTTGGGATTTAGTTATTGTGCACTTTTTTAATTTATATTTGATTTTATGGTACAGTGGTGTTTTTTGCAAATGTTCAATTGTGAAAAATGTTCAAATTTTATGCACATTATATACAACAGCAGTATTTGCACTGTAAACCTTTTTTATTTATATAAAGTGTGGGTGAACTTAAACTGTATGGCTATGCTGTGGTTCCTGTAGGCTTTGCGTATGTGTGGGGAGTGTTGGGGGGGGCCTCCATGTCCATTTTGCTTGGGGCCCCCAAATCCCTTCAAACGGCCCTGGCAACAGGCTCCAGTGACAGGTAGGCTTAATGTGCTTGTGTGTGTGTCTCTGTCTGTCTGCTAGTGAGGAAGCGTGTGTGTGTGTATGGACTCAGCAGTCTGTGTGCGTGTGTGGACTCAGCAGTCTGTGTGCGTGTATGGACTCAGCAGTCTGTGTGCGTGTATGGACTCAGCAGTCTGTGTGCGTGTATGGACTCAGCAGTCTGTGTGCGTGTATGGACTCAGCAGTCTGTGTGCGTGTATGGACTCAGCAGTCTGTGTGCGTGTATGTGTGTATGGATTGTATCAAGGGAAGTCTGTTTGTTTTTAAATAATCCTTGGTGGAAAATAATGAATTCTCCACCAGGGATTATTAAAAAAAAAAAAACACAAAAAAAAACACATTGTGTCGGGGCGGGGCTTAACATGCAGCAGGGGCGGGGTTAAACTGTGGTGAGGGCAGGGTTAAATGTGCCCCCCTACTTTTGTCCCTGGCCCACCATGTGCCCCCCCTAAAAATGAATCCTAGAGACGCCACTGCTGCTTACTACCAGTGTTTGCGAGTGCAATAGTCCACCTTTTTATTATATAGTGTTTACATTTTATTACACTATCTGTGATATTTTTATTGTAGATGATTTGGTTTATTTACATTCTAATGCAGCTGTTACTGAAAGGAAAGGAGAGGTATGTGGGAGTAAACTGTGCTTTAAGGCTAGTGGGAGCTCAGGCAGACCCCCATTGCCCGATCCGGCCCTCCCAGGCCATGTGATCGCGTGGTCCTCGCAATCACATGGCCAGAACAGCCTGCTTGTGCAGTGCCTGCAGGGGGCCTGCCGGAGCTCTCAGACAGGCAGACTAGTGCCTGAAAAAAAGTTTAAAAAGTTAATAAAAGTAAAAAAAAAAAAAAAAAGTATAAAGTACATAAAAATTACTTTAATCATGGATATATATATATATATATATATATATATATATATATATATATATAAAATCTAAGTACTTTTACCTTTTACATGCACATAAACACACATACACCTAATAAAAGTGTATTTTAATATTAATTGGACCGGCGAGCCGCGGTAAACCACGGCAATCATGGTCGGGGGGACTGCCGGAGACCCCAGCAGTCCCTATACACAGGGGCGGATTGACCACTCGGGCAGATCGGTCATGGACCGAGGGCCCGAGGCAGTCAGGGGCCCGGCTGCATTCACCTTTCTGAAGTGGAGATCAGAGATCTCCACTGTGAGAAAGAAGGTTGCAGGGGCCCAGGATGATACAGGGGGGCTCTGCAACATATCGCTCAGCAAATTAATTCCCCCACTCAGTGTGAGACCTGGCAGCTTACCTGCTCTTACTGCCAGGTCTCCTCTCTCTCTCTCCCTCCAGCAAGTGCTCAGTGCTGAGTGTGAGGGTGGAAGGGGGCAGGCAGTGACATCACACCCCCTGCTCCCCTCTCACACGGAGCACTCACAGCACAGCATGGATGGAGACTGAGAACAGGAGCCTGGCACAGCAGATCCTCCCAAGCTGGTGCAGGTAAGCAAGCTATGGGTTAAAAGTGCAGAAACATATGTAGGGGTGAGACAGGGCAGAGGCACACAGGGGTTTATAGAGGTGTGGGTAAGATGTTGGTGAGACACCTCAGGGGTTTGTTTTTTTTGTTTATTTATTTTGTTGTTTTTCTTAATGTTTTCGTATTTTTTGTGTTTAGTAAGTTTTCCACTTATAGGGGATTTTTTTATTATTATTTAAAGGGACACTCCAGGCACCCAGACCACTTCTGCTCATTGGAGTGGTCTGGGTGCCAACTCCCACTACCCTTAACCCTGCAAGTGTAATTATTGCAGTTTTTCATAAACTGCAATATTTACATTGCAGGGTTAACTCCACCTCTAGTGGCTGTCTATTAGACAGCCACTAGAGGTCACTTCCTAGTTTCTAGCACAGCACGCTGTGTGAGGACCTCCAGCGTCGCTCAAAACCCCATAGGAAAGCATTGAAATGATTTTTCAATGCTTTCCTATGGGGAGACGTAATGCGCATGCGCGGCATTTCCGCGCATGCGCATTAGGTCTCCTCGGCCGGTGAGCGAGATTAGTCTCGCCCACCGGCCGACGTAATCACTAGGAGGAGCGTCGCGGAGGCGGAGACAGCGGCGAGGGACATCGCCGCTGTCCCAGGTAAGTGACTGAAGGGGTTTTCACCCCTTCAGTAACCGGGGATTGGTGGGTGGGAGGGAGAGGGACCCTCCAGTGCAAGAAAAACGGATCGTTTTTCTGGCACTGGAGTTTCCCTTTAACTAAGGTGTCATTACCTGATATTGATTGCTTGCCTTTTGTACAAGCCTTTATATAATGCTTATTTTGCTGTTTAAGTGTATTCCCTATGCTTATGAATATTTAAATGTGTCATGAATAAAATTGAATCAAGATGAAATAAAAAAAAAAAAAAATTAATGGGGTGGGTTAAAAATGTAAAGGGAAACTTTAGTGCCAGGTTTCCAACCCTGTAATTTCCTGATTCCAGCACCTATGTCACTCGACGCTAGTTCAGGCTCCGCCTCCACTCTTGAGACCTAAGGCACATGTGCAGCAATGGCTGTGCTCGCATTAGTACTTTCCCCATAGGAAAGCATGTGTAATGCTTTTCTATAGGGTTTCTTATGTTGCTGGATGTCCTCATGCATAGAGTAAGGACGTCCAGTGTCAGGCGACCAAAAGACGCCTAACAACCCGGAAGTCCCTCTAGTGGCTGTCTAGTAGACAGACACTACAGGTGGAGTTAACCTTCAAAGGTTATTATTGCAGTTTCCTAAATACTGCAATAATTACCTTTACATGTTTAAAGGGACACTGTAGGCACCAAGACCACTATAGCTCATTAAAGTGGTCTGGGTGCTCTCTCCCTATTGCACTTAGTGCTGCAATGTAAAACATTGCAGTTCCATAGAACTGTAATGTTTACATTGCAGCTCTAAGTCTGCCCTCAGTGGCTGTCTACCAGCCACTAGAGGGCTTCCGGAATCCAAACGGACTTTTGGTCCATTATCTGACGCTGGACATCCTCACAGACCTCCACTGTCAGATTTTCCCCATAGAAAAGCATTTAATGTTTTCCTGAGGGGAGGTTTAATGCGCGTGCGACCATGCACATTAAACCTCCCCTCAGGAAAACATTCAATGCTTTTCTATGGGGAAAATCTGACACTGGAGGTCTGTGAGGATGTCCAGCGTCAGATAATGGACCAAAAGTCCGTTTGGATTCCGGGTTTGTTTTCCTGGCACTATAGGATCCCTTCAAGGGACCTGGGACAGTGCACCCAGACCACTTCTATAAGCTGAAGTGGTCTGGGTGCCTATAGTGTCCCTTTAATTGAGATGGAAGACAAATGTGGGTTATTTGGGAAGAAGTGTTAGGTGCAGCACAGGCACAACTGAGTGGGTTGTGAGGGGGACAGAAATTGATCAGATGGGTGACAACTGTTGTTAGAGAGTAACAAAAGGGGAGGCAAGGAGTGACATATAAAAGAGGGAGTCAGTGGGAAGACACACATACAGATTGGTGAAGATCGAGCGAGACAAACTCCGAAGAAGATGGAGAGTCAAAAGACAACAAAAACACTTGGAGCATATAAATATACCTCATTACACACATGCTGACACTGATTTCAGATGTACTCCTCATTCACATACACACTGATACAAGTTTCAAATACAACCGCATACTCTGACACAGATTTTAGATACATCCCTCATTCACACACACACACTTACACTCTGCACACATACAAATACACTCCAGCATTCACATACACACTGCTCAAACATACTGCGTTCACATGCTGACAATCCATATAAATCTATCCTGGCATTCATATGCAGACTTACCACACTAATGCACACTGGCATTTATACACCAAAACTCCCCTTTGTTCACACACAAGTCCTCCACAAAAATACACTCCTGCATTCACATTCAACATATAACACCCTTACATTCACACATAAACATTGCATACAAATACACTTCTGCTTTTACAAATATCTGCTCTACTCACTCATAGAACAATGCATTTACGCTGCATACACGTCTGCATTATCTGGCACTACACAAATTGAATGCCTATATAATGAAATTGAGCAACAAAATTGACTTGGGGAATTTTTCTAATACAACTATTTAGGCCTATAATTTGAAATTAACTTTTCCCAGCAATTCAAATTAAAGAGAATAATCCGGACAGTGTTTTTTGAAAGTTATATTTAACATAGTGTCAGGAATACAAATGTGTATTTCTATAGTTTTGAAAACATAATTTCGATGGCCAGCCCCCCATCAGAGAAGTAAAAGGCGTTTTTGCTCACCTTTATTCCAGTGCCACGCCAATCTCGTTGCAGCTGGTTCCATCCAAATTGCATGATATCAGCCAATCCAATGCTTTCCTATAAGAGAGAATTGAGTGGCAATTGCGCATGCGCAGCAAAACACAACGCTGCACTAATCAGCATCTCCTCATAGAGTTGCATTGAATCAATGAAACTCTATAGGAAGTGTTCAAGTCTACAGGCAGAGCGTGGAGACGTTGAACATCAGTGCCTCCCACTAAAGGTGTTCCTAGGCAGTAATGTAAACCCTGCCTTTTCTCTGAAAAGGCAGTGTTTACATAAAAGAGCCTGCAAGGATTGGCTGTGGATACTAGAACAACTATATTAAGCTGTAGTCGTTCTGGTGACTATAGTGTCCTATTTAATAGTTAATATTTGGTCTTTGAAGGGCCCAGGATGTAATTTTGCCCGGGGGCCCAGAAAGCTGTCAGCCCGTCCCTGCCTATACAGCAGCTCCAGCCACCCTGGCCCTCCAGGGCCATGTCATCACCATGATTACATGGACGCAATAGGAGTCTATGGAGCTGCCAGCAGGGGGACTGTATAAGCCAGATGCGTAACTAAATACCACATTTCCCCAGTGCCAAAATTGCCCTAGCCCCCCCCCCATACATCTTTCTCCTACCCCACACGTCCCCGCCCCACCCACACATGTAGACAAATAGATACACATGCAGATACATACAGACACACACAAATACACACACACCCGTACATAAAGACACACATACACTCATATACACACTCACAGACGCAAACACATGGCTACAATAGGAGTCTATTGAGCTGCCAGCACACACAGAGGTTTCTGCTCTGCTCCGGTCCCCTGCCACCTGTTCCCTCAATCCTATTCCTTTATATCTCATCCGCACTTTGTTTCCCTCTCTTGCTCTGCCTCTCACTAAAATGGTCAATCTCTCCCTTTCCTCTGGCACATTTCCCTCACCCTTCAAACATGCAACTGTAACCCTGATTCTGAAAAAGCCCAGCCTTGACCCCAACTCACCATTCAACTACCGCCCTATCTCGCTACTGCCATTTGCCTCCAAGATCCTCGAGAGAGTTTTGTACACCAGACTAACTGAATTTCTCGTAATTTTTTTCCCAATCTGGCCCTGCTTTACACCTACTTCTATACACCAAGTTCATAAAATGTAATAGTTTTTATTTTAAAACACACCTAACTAAGGCAAAAATACTGGAGATTTAGATGCAGCATATGATCACTTATTGCATAAACCTGCCACAACGCCAATGCCTGCTCTTATGAGCTTAAACCACTTACTTGGGAAACCCTTCCCACTGGGACACCTGGTCTAATATTTGGGCACAATAAGCATTTGCTAACATCAAACAAAACTGTAGACTGTCGATGACCAACCTATGCTTTCATTCATTACATATACCTGCAAGATCTGTAGCCCAATCAACGATTGTATTACTGTGTACAAAGTGCCAGTGTACTGCTTAGCACTGTAACTGGTAGATAATATTGGTACATTTTCAGGTGTTGAAGGCCAAGCTTACATATGATGACCAGGGCCGGATTAAGAGCACACTGGGCCTGGTGCTGACAATTATGATGGGCCTAATTACGGAATCTTATCGACCAAAAACATTAAAACAATCATACCTCCCAAGCGTCATGTATCTGATGGAGATGGTGCTGGAGGGTAACTCATAGGATGCAGCTATAAGAAAACACATACTCTATGCTAATCTCTCTCTAATTTATATCTTTAATCTTTCAATTAAATCCATAACCCTAACAGCAGTGTCCAGTGAAGCAGGCAGTCAATGGGCGGGGTAAAAGGGTGGCCACTGGTGCGAATCATGTGACCAGACCTGCCAAAAGGGGAGAACATGCCCAAAAAGGGGGCATGCCTGTCCAAAGAATTTGAAGGACAGCCTGGCATGAATGCATGGCAGGCTGCCCACCAATCATGCAGGCTGTCCAACTAAGGGCATACTATGCAGGCAGCACCCTGAGCTTGACATAAATGCATCTAATGATGCGCTCACTCAATGCTTTCTAAGGACTGTCCCCTAGCACTCGCTGGTCCACTTGTCTTCTTACCTTCTTACTAGCAGGCAGAAGTTCCTGGTATATAGTCTGAGACAGATAAAAGGTGTATGTAGTGAGTGTAGATGAATAGGGACATGCCACAGTGTTAGAGAGACCAGCATCTGCATTACCTAAACTAATTTTATTGTCAGCCAGTCCACACAAGTTTTGTTCCGATACATCCCTCTTAAGCTTCCAAACTTAAAGGGACACTATAGTAACCAGAACAGCTACAGCTTATTGTATTTGTTCTGGTAAGTAGAATCATTCCATTCAGGCCTTTTGCAGTAAACACTGTCTTTTCAGAGAAAATAACTCCACTGACCACTCCTTAGATGGCTGCTAGAGGTGCTTCCTGGGGCAGTACTGCCTAGTGTGCAGCACTGCCATTCAGTGTCTCCACCCTCGGCATGCAGACACTGAACTTTCCTCATAGAGATGCATTGATTCAATTTATCTTCATGTGGAGATGCTGATTGGCCAGGCCTTTGACTTGTGCTGGCTCTGCCCCTGACCTGCCTAGTTGACAGTCTCAGACAATCCTATGGGGAAGTATTGTAATTTGCTCAGACCACCACTTCTGATGATGTCAGCAGACAGTCAGTTCAGAGGCAGAGCCAGCAGCTGCAGACTTGAATACAAGTTATATTTTACTATACTTAGGGAGGCAAGAAGGGGGCAGGGTGGTGGTTTTAACATAATAGGGTCAGAAATACATGATTGTGTTCCTGACCCTATAGTGCTACTTTAAGCAAGAGTATGTGAAGAGTAGTTAAGGTTGCCACCTTTCTTGGAACAAAATACCAGCCTTAATCCTTTGTATAATCACAAGGAGTGACATCAGAGAAAATTCTGTAAAATCACCAACAAACTACTCACAGTTTGATTCTGCTGTATAGATGGATTGCTCTCAGTGTCTCAGTCTCGCAAGTCACCCAGTGTGTCAGTGTCCCCATGTGTCCCTGCTGCCTTTCCCCCCCATCCCTCACTTATCTGAGCTGTAGAGCTGCTGTTTGGACTCTGTGCTGTGTTGCTGGTCCCCACGGATCAGTGAGTAGTACAGAGAGGCATGGATATGCATAGACATAAAATACTAGACGCCGCATTGACTGCTACTTCCTGTTGGCGCTGATGAGCCGCGGGGCCGCCATCTTGGATCGGTCACAGTGTGATCTGCAGCATAGACATATATATAATATCTGCAAAGCAAGGTCCTCAAAGTAAACATGGTTAGTCTTAAAATCCACCTGGAGGGTGTATAGATCCAGTAGCATGATGTTTAATCCTGGGATATTAAATAAAATTAACTGACATTTGCTGCTTTAAGACCTCTGTGGTTATTTACGTTATCGACTAAGTTTACTCAATACATTGAAATTATTTGAATTTCCAGATTGAAACTATGCGTTGCATTTGGATTTAGGTTTGCTAAAATTAAAAGTTTAGTGAACTAACCCCACAATCTATCATCTTAATATACATGTTTTAAACTGGGACTGGATCTTTGCCTGATTTGTAATGTATTTACTTTTCACCTATTTTTAACTAATATGGATTTTGGAACTGTGCAGAATAAAATTTAGATATTTACAACTCTTTATTATTGTGAGCTCTGTCTTTTGCACTTTGAAGTCCGCATGGAGATAGCATAAAGAGAATAGGAGAACAAACAATCACATCACTATTTACTAAAGTGAGATTTGTCACTAAGGCAAAGTAAATTAAAAAAATTAGGGACAGAAGTCCTAATACATAGACATATAATACCACACCGGGTGACCGGCCCAAAATGGCGCCCGCATTTCATGGCCCTCCGAGGTCAATGCGGCGTCTAGGTATTATATGTCTATGGGGATATGCTGTAACTTCCTATCCCTGTAGGGGTCCACACACAGTGACCCCTACTGGCCGGTGCTGGTATTGCAGAGTAATCTCCACTTATTCTGAGAAAAATACCTGCATTTGTATTGCTAGTATTACTGCAATACCGGCACGGTCAGGCAGTCTCAAATACCGGCTGTGCCAGTAAAATACCAGTCAGGTGGCAAACCTAAGAGTAGTGTGTGTGTAAAAAAAAAAAAATTTAAAAAAAAAAAAAAAATTTTTTTTTTTTTCAATGGGCCTATTCCATGGGCCTGGGCCTGGAGCTGCAGCTCCATCAGCCCCTATGTTAATCCGGCCCTGCGCATGGAGATAGCATAAAGAGAATAGGAGAACAAACAATCACATCACTATTTACTAAAGTGAGATTTGTCACTAAGGCAAAGTAAATTAAAAAAATTAGGGACAGAAGTCCTAATACATAGACATATAATACCACACCGGGTGACCGGCCCAAAATGGCGCCCGCATTTCATGGCCCTCCGAGGTCAATGCGGCGTCTAGGTATTATATGTCTATGGGGATATGCTGTAACTTCCTATCCCTGTAGGGGTCCACACACAGTGACCCCTACTGGCCGGTGCTGGTATTGCAGAGTAATCTCCACTTATTCTGAGAAAAATACCTGCATTTGTATTGCTAGTATTACTGCAATACCGGCACGGTCAGGCAGTCTCAAATACCGGCTGTGCCAGTAAAATACCAGTCAGGTGGCAAACCTAAGAGTAGTGTGTGTGTAAAAAAAAAAAAATGTAAAAAAAAAAAAAAAATTTTTTTTTTTTTCAATGGGCCTATTCCATGGGCCTGGGCCTGGAGCTGCAGCTCCATCAGCCCCTATGTTAATCCGGCCCTGATGATGACTGTGCTGTTTGGATAAAAATGATCAGATTTATATTTAACAACCACCTAAGCATTTCAATTACATGTCACCCACATAAAAAGGAGCCCTGTAATTTTCTAAGCAGTGTCCTGTAACTCACCTTGTCACTTCAGAGCTTTTCTAGTAAATGTCTAACTTCACTGTTGACTACCACAATCCCCCTCCCCCTGCTGGTATTGTAAATGACTGAAATAGCCAGGGCAGGCACACACTCAGCTTATTACAGTAACCAGTTCACTACTATTGTGGTGAACCGTGAAGAGTGGAGAAAGACCAAAAGAATAACAAAATGTATGAATAGAAAAATATGTAATATATAAGTACATGTACACCAAAACATTAGCAATTCTTTGAAAAGTTTTTCCTCTTTTACAACTGGAGTGGATCTTGATCAATTTTCTTCACCTAAGGATAAAAGATATCCAACACAACTGGCCGCATGTGAAAAAGTAAATGTCTCCTGCTAGTCACTGCTTGTTTTGTCATGTGCTTCCTTTTATTGGAGAGCAGTCTATCATATCACCATGCAAAAATGTCAGCCCACTTATGATACCTTGCAGAATTGCTGTAGTTTAGTGACATTTGAGCATGAACTGCTTGGTAATGACCTGCCACGGCAATTCATTTGGGTTTCAAGTCAGGACTTCAAAACCTTAATGTTATTTCTTTTGAGCCATTCTGAGGTGGACTCATGTGTTTTGAATATTTTCCTGCTCTATAACTCAATTATACTTCCGATTCAGATTATGGAAACAGGCAAGACCCCAACTAGATTCATCTGAGTCTGATCTCAGCGACATTGGGTGGAGTTTGATGAGTCCGTTATGGACGCTTTGGAAATACAGTCTAAACCAGAATCTGATGGTGCAGAAAGAGAGGCGACCACCTCCTCTCACAGCACATTCCTAGCTCTGGTTTGCAGGGTGCAGGTAAGTGTGTCGGGCTCTGGGGATGATTCCAAAATGTTGGATCCTCGTGATTTACCCCTGTTTGATATGGAAGAATTTAGACATCCGCGTTCAGTGGAAGGGTTTCCTTCTGATCACATGGCGAAATACATTTCCTCCAGAGTCTGTAAATCCTTGGACAAAGCTACATGGAACAAATTACAGTCTAAATGCTCTTGCCCCACTGTCACTGATGATATGTGTAAAATGCCAGTTGTCGCTCCTAAGATCTTTCAATTTTTAGGGAAAACTGAGTGAAAACCCAAGAAGGGTTTGGACTTTTTACTGACTGTCAGGAAAAAGATTTTGACATTTTATGTCCTGTTGACAAAATTTTTGATGTGGTTGAGGATGACCAGGATCTGGATCAAGACATCATACGTGGCTTGAACCAATCTATTATGTTCCTAGTCGGCAATGTAAATACCGTGCTTGCTACTGAGTGCCGCAAGTCCATATTGCTTAACATTTTGCCCAAGCTAGCAAATTTATATCTTAATGAGCCAGGTGCCCAAGCTAAAGGGCTACTGGCTGGTGACTCCTTTGTAAAGAAGTTAGCAGCATTTGTGCATACATTTATGGCTTTAGATAAAACCCAAAATAATAAGAGAAACATTTTCAACTCCAAATTATTTGGCAGGGTTTGAAGAACAAGGAGCCATCTGTCCGGCCGTATGTAGCCAGGTTCATATAGGCAGAACCTTCTCAGGATGTGCTAGTTTTTAGGAGCAAAAGTCAACACCAGCTTTTTTCCCAGAATTAAGGCAGACCCTGGGTTGCTAGTGGCATCTGAGGAGCGCCTTCTGGACGACGACCTTATGATAAGTATCTACAATCCCCTTTCTTCCCTTCTTGTAGTGGGGAGCAGACTCATGCATTTTTTTTTCATGTGTGGTCACATCTGACGTCAGTTGCTTGAGTTCTTCAAGCAGTAACAGTGTCACGGCTCCCGGCTCGCCGCATGGCGCGTCTGTGCCCACCCGGCACGACCGCGCCGACAAGCTGAGCTTACCTGCTCAGCGGTGAGCCGGGAACCGCTCCTCCGTGTCCTCTGGGCAGTGTGCCCAAAACAAAGATGGCGCCGACCATGCGGTCACAGCCATCAATGGCTCCGCCCCCAGGGTTATACGAACGTGCGTGTGACGTCACGGCGCCAACGCACGTTCTGGGGTCAGAGGTCACCCTCTGACCAATTACAGCCTAGAGAGGGATATTTAAATCCCTGAATAACCTCAGTACCTTGCCCTGTCATGGTTTCCTTTCCTGGTTCCCGAGAGTGCATTTTTCCTTGCTGTTATTGTGATTTCCGGTATTTTGACCTTGGCTATTCCTGACTACGCTGATTTCTGGTTCCCCTGTCTTGTTATATGGTATTTGTGTATTTCTGGCTCCCTTGACCTCGGCTATCCCTTGACCATTCTCTGTCTCTAACATATTAGTCCGGCCATTCTAAGGACCGGTTTACATTCTATCCTTTTTATTTCCTATTTTTTTTGTATTCTTTATTTTTGACGTGCTTGATGTGAGTTACAGGCACTCACTTTGCCACAACAGCAACAGCAACAGCAAGACAAGTTTTGACATTAAGCTGAACAATGGTGGCTTATGCAGAACTGCGCACATTTTTGTAAGAATCACGAATGTTATACGTTTTAAACTAAGATGCATTCTGAATAATGAAAACAACAAATTAGATAATTTCAAGCTTGGTCGTGTAGGGTATTAGCTTGTTTAGCTTGGCAGAGTTAAGCTGTACATTTACCATAAGTGTACAGGATGATGTAATTAAGTGTGATTAACTAAAAAAAGATCATTAACTTTGCTTGCATGTCATGGGTGCTGCTCTCATGGATGCTCAATACTGGAGAGCAGGGCGACATATATAATATTACGCTGGTTGATTTAAGATTCGAGTAAGGTGTTACATTTGGTATTGACAGCAGCTGCCTGAGGGTAGGTACACTTGGGTGTAAGTAAACTTAGCAGTGACCTGCAGGCAAATGCACAAGTATGAATATTCATAATTTGCTGCAAAATAAAACAAGAAAGCCGATGGCTGTAGTTATCGGGGCCTAGTGTGTTTCAGCCAGTGTTTTGTACACTATCCCGGTCCTGGGAGACCACTTATAGAGAAAATAATATAGGGCATCGGGTAAGTCACTAACAGACCTAGCTGGGCTCAGAGAGCAAGTAGGGCGGGAGGTGGAGGGAGACAATAAAACATTATTTCCGCAACTAGCACACTAAGGCTGATGGTACCCCTTGCAGTCCCCATACCACAGCCCCCAGTCACCCTATGCCTTGTATCGGCAGAGCGTAGTCCCTGCCTGTACTGGGGCTTTCCAAGCTTTGAGGTTCAGAAGAGAGGCAGTGTGTTTCGGCGATCAGAGCTGGGTCTCTCCTTGGCTTGTCTTGGGCTTGCTGCGTGTCGGTCCCCGCCTCCGAGCCGCTGATAGTGTCGTTGGTTGCTTCTGCGGCTTCTCTGTTGGGGCCTTCACCGTGGGTTTGTGTTTCTGCCCCAGCGGTATTCCAGGACTTTATAAACGATGTCCTTAGAGAATATCTCCACATGTTCGTACTGGTGTATCTAGATGACATTCTTATCAATTCCCCAGACCTGGATACTCACCACGAACATATGAAAATCGTGTTAAAAACCCTGCTAGAGAACGGCTTATATTGTAAGCTTGAAAAGTGCCAGTTTGACCAGACTGAAATACAATTCCTTGGATATGTAACATCCCCTTCTGTTTTCAAAATGGACCCACGTTAACTGGAAGCAGTGTTGAAATGGCCGCTGCCCAAAGGTCTTAAAGCTCTACAACACTTTGTAGGATTCGCAAATTACTACTGCAGATGTATTAAGGGTTTTTCATCTGTTATTGCTTCTGTCACCAACCTTACCCGAAAAGGAGCTAACTGCAATTCATGGCCTAAGGAAGCAAAAGAGGCGTTTGAAAAATTAAAATCTTTGCTTCATAGAGAATAAACAAAAAAAGAAAAAAAATGCCATTCTACCTGTGTATGATTTGCTGAGAAGATTATAGGCTTAAAAAGTAACTTTTAATAAATACATCTAGAATAAAAATATAGACAAGAAAAATAATATGAACAGCAGGAGTGAGTGGAGACTATACAGCGAGTAAAACTCTGACTACTTATATAAACTGTAAAAGTGTATACATAATAACACTAATGCTGAAGCAATACTGTTTTGCTACAATATAACATCAGTGTATTCCAAAGTAATAGAAGTGATACTGTATTATATATCACTAATAGGTGTAACAAGAGGGGGGAGATAAGACGACTGCTAAACCAGTGCTGTCAATAGTTAAAAGATTTATGGATAAGTAAATCCCTACATGATAGTACAACTAACGACATGGGTTAACTCCACATACAACAATTGATCATGTTCTATGGTGCTTAACCTGAGAAAGATCAAAGATAATAGTTCAGCTGAGACAGATTTCTGACAGACGGCGATTAGCCAGTTAAATATCACAAAAGCTGCCTAGATCATAGCAGCGTATGGATAATAAATTTAAAGGTTGCTGTCAAGCAGTAAAGTGTAAAATAAGGGGTTGCTGAACTGGCTCCGTTTTTTCTGCAAGATACCTAGCAGTATATTCTAGTGTAACAATGGCTGCCTGCACTGAATGATGTTATCTTATGCTTGACCACAGCAGAGCACAAAGTAGTAGCTCAGCTGTGAAGGACTGCTGACAGGCAGCAGTTAGCCGGTTAAAAGTCACACACGTTGCCTAAGTGCTAGCTGCATCTAAATAATAGGTCAAAGTATAAAGAGGTTTTACAAACAGTTTTTGAACAGGTTGCCTAGGTAGTAGAATATATATATATATATATATATATATATATATATATATATATATATATACACACACATACATATATACTTTTAATTTATTTTAAAACATATTTAATTATAATTTCTTTACTTTCCCACCAGCAGGGGTACATATCAGACAGTCCGCCTGCTGGCAGATCCACAGCCAGCTATAGGAGGCCATGTAATCGCTCTTTGACAGCGATCACATGGCTCCCGGGGGTCTGATTTGCCGGGGGAGGGCTGTCAGGGGCTGTCAGGCAGTCCTCCCGAAGAGGATTGCGGTGGAGGTGAGTAGTTGGAGGCTCCTGGGGCTGCAATAGAACGCCGTAACGGCTTTAAAGCCCATTTAAACGGGGACGGCATAAAACGCCGTAACGGCGTTAAGGGGTTAAGGTACTGTGCCGATGTCTGTATGCCTTGGCGTTAAATTTTGATGAATTTTATTGTGAGACATTATTCATTGCAGAGTGAGTGTGAGCTGACAAACTGCTTTGAGTTTAAATCCATACTACATCTTCATTCCATTATTTATAATTTTGCTTGGGCTCAATGAAGTTTTATTTTATGTACATTATAATGTGATGAGTTAATTTCCTATTTATTGGTTGCCATGACAACCATTGTCATGTGACTATGGCTGTGAGGTTTCCAATCGTTTGTGGGTGGCCACCCATATCACTCAGGTGTCATTTATTTGGTTATTAAGTCTTGGTATATAAAGGGGATATTGTTTCTTTCACCACATGCTCCCTTGATAAAGGCGTACAGCGCCAGAACGTTGGGGGCTATTTTGTGACTTTTTCACCCTCCTCTCATCTGCTTTAACAGGTTCTATTGGTTCTGGTATGTACTTTTTGGTTAACATTCCTATATAGGTATCCATTCTTTTTTTGCATTTGTGGTAATACCACTTAGTCTGCATATTCTAGATTGTGTATTCCTGATCTCCATTTTTTGTTTTAGTCAGAGCTTGCATATTGATTGTATATGTATGACTATATTTATACTTTAATGTATATTTTGGATAGTGGTGAAACCTGCTACTTGTGTTCCTGTACAATAAAGTGTTTTCTATTTTAGTTGGTTGTGCTCCTCTTTCAGTATTATATTATTGTATTAGTAGCCTTTTGGAAATAGGGCTTTGAGTGAGCACCCTCACCTGTATATTAATCGCTTAAATCCATTGCATATGGCTGACAACCGGGTGTGCCCACCATTCTTTTGTCAATACTTATTACGATAAATGTCAGTAGTCTCTACCCAGTCATCTCGTACAATCAAGCGATAGTGGCCATGAGAACCATTTTAACACAGTCTGCAGTATATGAGTGTCCCCACATAGAATTCACCCTAGAACTTCTGGCACTTACATTACAAAACAAAAACTTTTGCTTTGAACAGCAATGGTACTTGCAGGTTGCGGGTACATCTATGGGGGTGGCAATGGCCCCCATGCAAGCTAATGCGTACATGTATATTTTCGAAGAAGAGTTTAAACTATCATGATTCCAACATTGTATTCAAGGCTATTTCAGGTATATCAATGGCCAACTTATCTTTTAGAGGGGAAGCATATCTGAAGCTCATGCTATGGTGGAATATATAAATTATCTTCCAACACCCATTAGGTTATGTGAGTATTGATTGTGACGGAATGCTGGCACTCTGACCGAGTACCTCCACCAATTGATGCTCCTAGTGCTTGCCGAGGACTCCAAGCACTCCAACTGACACCATCAGCACTGCAGACCCCACTTCCAACGATGCAGTTGCGCCGGGGTCTCGCCGTCCTTCACCCACCCTGGACCCAAGGCCAGGATCCAGCTTCCAGTGGGTAGACCTCTCTTCTTCCAGAGAGCGTAGCAGGAACAAGAACAGCTCTTACAAGAGCTTACCCTCGGGAGTATAGTGTGATTATAGCAATCCCCAGAGTGTAGTTATCCCATCCCCCAAGCATGAGCCAAGGCTTCAAGAAAGGGTCAAGCAGATCTGTTTAATGCACACAAAGGGCGTTCTTTTATGCAAGTTTTTACACACAAAGTACCACCCACATGGTCTTGTGTATCAGCCAAACACGTACAATACAGTTATTACCATTCATTACAGCAAAATCCTCCCCTCTGCCTGTGATATAATTACTGAACACAATAGGCTAACGTAATTATCACAGGCAGGAAAATACACAGTTTTACACAATATTCATAACTTTAAAAGTATACATCACATTCACATAATTCTTACATTTTCAGCATACTCCAAATACAAACATACTCAAAAATCAGACCATTCCCTCCAGTGGTTTAAAAGTTAGTTGAGAGATCGAGGAGGGACAAAGCAGTCAGTTCCAACTGGTCTGGCAGTGTCCCTGGGGTAATGCCCTGCTGGAGAACAATGGGACAGGAAACGGGGGAGTGGGAGAGGCACAGCTTCCCATGGATTCAAAGGAGCAGAAAAAGTGTCCCAAAATCCAATAAGCACAAATACTGTTTTTAAAGGGCCATACACCCCAGGGCCATAGTCAGAGGGCAAGAGGCTGGCAATTAGTCCTCTCCAGGCACAAGTGGCAAAGGGCACTTCGTCACACTGATAAAGTACAATAGGTTGATTTAGAAATCTGTTACAGACCACAAGGTCTTGTTTTGTCTTTTTACAAAACCAACTGACCGGAACACCATACTTCATTTTGATAGTGCACATCCTCTGGCACAAAAAAAACGTATTACCCCAGTGTTACGGTTACCCTTAGGCTTGCTGAGAGCTGGACCATTTAGTCGTCTGGATTCCTAGTTGCTGAAGAGGGGAGAGCTGATTTCCATAGTATTCCATACGAGTCCTGTAAGTGTAGAATCATCCCACTAGCTATAGCATAGCTAGGATACCTTTCTGCCCACAAAACGAGTCAAAGCAGCGATAGTCTACACAGAACCGGGTTGTCCCATCTTTCTTGGGTACCAGGACAACCGGGGAGGCCCAGGGACTATCGGAGGGCTCAATCACCCTGAGTTGGAGCATCTCATCTATCTCTTTCTTCATTCCGGTTCTAACTGCCTCGGGGATGCGATACGGGGGTTGGCGTAAGGGTGTTTGTCCGGGGGTATCGACCTGGTGGGTGGTTAAGGTGGTGTACCCTGGTTTCTGAGAGAAGGTGAGGTGCTTGGACTGGAGGAGTATATTGAGCTGCTCCCTTTCAGTGGGGCTCAGTCGGTCTCCTATCTGAACCTGGGATACTACCCCGGGGGGGGGACTCTTTTCTAGGAGGTCGGGAATGGGTAGACTGTCGGGGTCTTCCTGGGGAGGGCAACATACGGTGGTCACATTCTCGGGCCGCTCCAAGTATTCTTTGAGCATGTTTACATGGAATGTCTTCCTAAGGTTGTTGTCGTGACAACTAGCTATAACATAAGTGGTGTCGCCCCTTTTTTCTACAATCTGGTATGGGCCCTGCCATGATGCTTGTAATTTGTCTGTCTTCACCGGCTTAAGTACTAACACCTTTTGTCCTACGGTAAAGATTCTCCTTCGGGCCCCCCTATCGTACCATACTTTCTGTCTTCTCTGGGCCGACTGGAGGTTAGCCTGCACTGATTTGGCTAGCTGCTCCATGCGGTCTCTGAGTTCCAACACGTATGGCACAATGGGGACACCGTCCGTTTCCGTCTCTCCCTCCCAGTGCTCCCGGATCAGGTTTAGGGGGCCCCGTACCTTTCGTCCGTAGAGCAACTCAAAAGGAGAGAACCCTGTCGTTTCCTGGGGCACCTCCCGATACGCAAATAGGAGATGCGGCAGGAAACGTTCCCAATCTCGGTATTCCTGCGTGAACGTTTTGAGCATTTGTTTGAGGGTTCCGTTGAACCTCTCACAAAGTCCGTTCGTTTGGGGGTGATAGGGGGAGCTCAGGAGGGATTTAATTTTGCAAACCTGCCAGAGTTGTTGGGTCAATTCTGCTGTAAATTGGGTGCCTCGGTCCGACAGAATTTCTTTTGGAAATCCTACCCGGGAGAACACTTGTACCAGTGCATTCGCTACCGTATCCGCTTGGATGTTGGATAGGGCGACTGCCTCGGGGTACCTGGTAGCGTAGTCTACTACGGTAAGGATGTAGCGCTTACCGGAGGGACTAGGGGTGGCCAGGGGTCCTACTAGGTCAATAGCAACCCTGCTAAAGGGTTCCTCTACAATGGGCATATTGACTAGATGGGCTTTAGGGTGATCGCCTCGCCTTCCTACTCGTTGACATGCATCGCAAGTATTACAGTAATTCTTAACATCAGCGTGTACTCCTGGCCAGAAGAATGTGTGGGTGATGCGGTGTAGCGTACGTGTTATAGCTAGGTGACCTGCCAAGGGGATGTCGTGTCCTATTTTGAGGATTTCTCGACGGTATTTGTGGGGTACGACCAGCTGTCGCCTACGTTGTCCCTTTTTCTCTGTCAAGCGGTATAGTTTCCCTTTTTCCCATAGAAACGTTTCGTTGTCTGCCCCGCTCCCCCCGGTCTCTGCTCGTTCCCGGTATTTTTGTAACGTCGGGTCAGTCTTAGACTCGGTCTCGAAAGTAACTGGGGTGTCCCAGGGTATGGGGCCTAACAGGTCAAGAGAAGTCGGGGTTGGTCTTACCTGGGTCTCCCGCACTGGTGAGGGTTCTCGGTCCGTCCGGGCTTGTGCTCGGGTAGTCACTGGGTTCGCCTCGTTGTTGTAGGCTGGAGCATAGGCAGAAGTCATGGGGCCCAAATCGTTGCCCAGTAGTACTTCAGCAGGTAAATGGTCCATTATACCCACGTTCACAGCCCCCTTTCCCGCTCCCCAATCAAGATGTACTCTAGCGGTCGGAACTTTGTACACATCCCCTCCCGCCACTCTGACGGCCACGATCTGCCCTGACCGCTTGTGTTCTGGCACCAAATGACTCTGTACCAGTGTTATGGTAGCCCCTGTGTCTCTCAACCCCTCGGTAGATCGCCCTTCGAGCCAAACCTTCTGCCGATGGTGCTGGCGGTTATCCGAAGCAGCATATACAGGGTCTGCCTCGTGAAGCGGCCCCAAATATTCCTCCATAGAGGCCTCTTGATTAACACAAAGGGCTCGGGCAGGACGGTATGGCCCAGAGGGGTAATTGTAATTCCTGGGCGTCTGGTGGGTGTTAAGAGGGCAGTTAGCCATGAAATGTCCTGGTTGCTTGCATCGGTGGCAAGTGGGTCTGGGACGATCAAAATTGTTATTGTGTGACCCTGAGTGTCTGGGGGGCCCTGCGGGTACCGGGGCTCGGAACTCCGTACGAGGAGGTGCACGGTAAACCTCTCTGGGCTCAACCCGTGCTGGAGCCCGGTAGTTCTTTGACTCGTGAATACGTGAATCATAGTGTTCATCAGCTAATTTGGCCGCTTCTTCTAGGGTGGAAGGTCGCCTGTCTCGCAGCCACTCCTTCCCCTGTTGTTCCATGCCATCATAAAAATGTTCTAAGAGAAACAATTGTAAAATTTCCTCACCCGTCACAGCTTTACTTCCGCTCATCCAGTGATTTGCCGCTCTCCGCATTCGGTGCGCCCATTCCATATGGGTATCGTTAGGCTTCTTTTTCGTGCCCCGAAACTGCCGGCGATACGTGTCGGGAGTTACCGCATATCGTCTTAGCAGAGTCTCTTTAACTCGTTCATACTGTGTCACTTCCTCAGCACCCAAGGTACGAAAAGCTTCCAGGGCTCGCCCGGATAGTTTCCCAGACAGGATCGTGGGCCACTCTCTGGTGGGAATCTGGTGCAGGGCGCATTGCCTTTCGAAGTCCGCTAAGTATTCATCAATTCCTGTCTCGCTCTCTAGGAAGGATCGGAATGCCGCAAAGGGTATTTTGGGCTTCCCAGCATTTTCGACAGGAACGATTACCTGCGGGGCTTCAGCATTGCGTTGTGCGTTTGTTAGTTCAATTCTGTAGGCTCGGGCCTTTTGTATATCCTCGTCTGCCTCCGCCATCAATCGCTGTATTGGTTCTATAGATGGGTTTGGCCCGTATAAGGGGAGCCTCCCCCGAACAATTCTTGCCTTTTCATCATCATCCGTGATTGGTGTTTCCGCCATTGTGGAGCTTTGATCCAGTTCTGTCAATTCTGCGATTAGTTCCCTCCTTGGCCGGTTGCTGGCGTACCCTCCTCTGCTTTCCAGTAAATCTTTCAGGGTTGTACGCTTCAATTTCGTGTAGGTGCTCTCCATCCGTTCCGTACCTCTCCTAGGACATCCAGAATCATCCCACCGCTGCCACCAAATGTTACGGTTACCCTTAGGCTTGCTGAGAGCTGGACCGTTTAGTCGTCTGGATTCCTAGTTGCTGAAGAGGGGAGAGCTGATTTCCATAGTATTCCATACAAGTCCTGTAAGTGTAGAATCATCCCACTAGCTATAGCATAGCTAGGATACCTTTCTGCCCACAAAACGAGTCAAAGCAGCGATTTGAGGGTCAAGTAAGAACTGAGGTCTGGAACACCCAGCCTGCTTTTTATTACAATCAGGTACACACAGACCCCTCCCAGGGGGAGGTATAAAATAACCAATAACAGCATAGTACAGCCCCCTGATGCCCTCCCCTCTGCTTGGGAGATAATTGAGTTTCCTACTGTATCTACTCAATTATCTCCAAGCTAAAACGTATACATTTTTATACATTTTTATAACTTTCTTATTTTACCTAGCACATTAATAAAACTTGTATTTTTGTGAACAACATACAGTGGGGGACAACATACTCAAATTTCGTGCGAATCCGTCCAGTAGTTCAAAAGATATTAAAAAGTCCTTTTTGGACCGACCGCACGCCTGTTTGCAAGTCCAGAACCAGTTCCACAGATTCAGGCTGTGTGGTCGGTTGATGTTCGGCCGGAAAATCGGTAAAGTTCCATCCGAAGCTGGTGTTCGAATATTCGAACGTACTTCGGCTCGTGTCAAAGTGTCGGAGAAGACACTGGTTACCGATGACCGCATTTGACTGCATTAAAATGGCCGCCGCCACGTGTTCGACTGTAATGGCGGCTGCTTCGACTACCTCAGGTACTTCGACGGCTTCGGCACTTCGGCGGTATTCGAAGTGCCAGTTCAAATATTGCAATGCTGTTCCCAAGTAATTTAAAGGTACATAATTAGCACTAGTGTTTCTGTAACACCCAGGCACAGAATTTAAAAGTTATTCGGAATAACTAGGATGAGATGATAATGGAGCAACAGCTCCAAGAAATGACTGAAAAATTCCTTGAACGTGGTTACAAACGTCAAACCTTATTGAAAGTGCTTGAGGAAGCAAAGTGTGCATGTGCGACAAGGGAGACGAATAGGACACCAAGGATGGTCTTTCTGATGACCTACAATCAGTCTGCCCCAAAGGTCTCTTCAATTGTGCAGAAAAATTGGAAAATGTTTTCCAGTGATGACAATGTTCCCAACGTATTCAAAGAACCACCCTTGAATTGCTTTAGAACTTAGTAGTACACACTGATTCACTGAAAAGCTATGAACAAGACACAAGGATACAAAACCAACGCAGCGTGAGGTGCTTAGATTGTGTTACATATGGTGCCATCTCGCACCTTCAATCATCCACACAAGAATAGAAAATATTCAGACACACCATTACATGCAAGATCCCTTACATAATATACAAACTTACCTGTCCATGCGTGTTAACATATATTGACAAAGCTGAGACTCCTTTATGCGAACGGATCAGAAACTATAGGTCCAGCATTAGAACCACTTATAGAGATGGTTATTTCGATAAACCTGTTGCAAATTATTTCTTGGAGTACCAACATTCCTTAACATCATTGATGTTTGTCAGTATATACCACATTCCGCAACCCAGCTGAGGAGGTGACCGAGAAAAAATTTGACTTAAAAGAGAGACATTCTTGATTTTGGAGTTGGATACTGTATCTCCCAGAGGATTGAACGAAACCACATCATATCACTATTTTTTTATAGCTCCCCCGCAGAATTTGTTTTTAATCAAATGTTTTATTACATTAATGTCTATGAGCTATAGTAGTGTAGTGTTTTGTACACTATGAGTGCACTATACATATTTTAGACACATTGCACTAGTATACTCCTTTACTATGGCACAGGTATCAATCATTTCTTATACCATATTAGCACAGAGACTGCACTTTTTTATATACACACAGCAATAGCACCAGCACTTTGCCTTTTTTCATGACCATGTTGCACTTATATGCACATTATTGTACTAACTTTCTTATACAATCTTTATTATCCATACTCCACTCTTTATGCAGCTCAGCAGTTTATAACTTTTTTATTTATTGTTCAATGATTATATAGTTTGTATGAGGAATAGGTTTCCTATTACATTGCCGATCACCATAAGAACGGGTGACACTAGTTTGGTCTTTTCACTATATTTACATTTGGTTTCTATAGCAATCATATTGCTATGGCAATACGCTGTGCATCATCACGGGACATGGGGGCAGGGCATGCACACGCATGTCCCGTTGCTGGCGGGGACACAAACTTCACCTGCGGTAAGGCAATTAAATATGCTCTTTATGTATGCCTTGTTCGTTCGATCCTGATGAAAGTCCAAAATGGGGACTGATGAAAGTTTGGATTACAAACTGAAAAACTGATCTCTTAATTTTGAGCAAATAAAAGTTTTATTTCATTTTCTAAGTCCCTGGAGTGCTATCTTGACAACAATTCTTGAATTTATGCTGACAAGCACTGGTCAAGTACACCTACAATTTGGAGTGCAAGACTGTTATATTTATATTATATATATATATATTGGTGTCTACCTGGAACCAGTATTCGATCCAATTTCTTGATGTTGCTACCTATAAAACTAATGGAAAATTACACTACACCAAAAACAAATGGATTGCAACACACCAATTTCCATCTGCAGCATTTAAAGGATTCCCTTCCAATATCATAGTTTTTCAGGGTCCTCAAATATAACAGACTGTGGTCTTCTGAGGCCCATTAAGAAAAAGAAAAAAAAAGTCCAGAAGACATTTGTACCTTTACCTTTCCGCACAGGTACAATGAAGACCAAGAAATCTATTCATAAACATTGGGACATTCTAAGCTCTGACAAGAATTTACCCACGAGTGAGTTAGAGAAATACAAATCTTGGGTATTTGCTAGTACGCAGTGATCCCATACATTGTTATAAGAAAACTCCCACAGTTGGGATGAAGGCATTTTTAAAATGTAGTGGATGTGTAGCATGCAGCCACATGATAATCACATCGAAAAGACACACCTCACTCTTCAAGATCGAATCTGAGGACATCACTCAGGAATTACCACAGCCTTTCGGGATCAGCAATCTGCTAAACCCTTGGCGAAAAAAATATGTGACACAACATCAACTGTCCACCTTGAGATTTATGGCCATTGATCATGTCCCCCCATCGACCTAAGGAGGTGCAGATCAAAAAAACTATTACAACACCTTATTGGATCAATTTTTTGGACACAGTCACTCCTAAAGGACTCCATAAGAATATAATTTATTCCATGTTTATAAAGAATATTTTTTTTAATTATTTTTTCATAGTATAGTTTGTCTTGTGTGTATATATACAATTATTTTTTTTCATATATATGAAATATATTTATATATTTTTTTCTTATGTTTTTATATATTTATAGTTTTTTTCATTTATTTTTGTTTGACATGTTTTTCATATACACGTGACGTTTTATGGGGGTATATTTTTTGAAATGCATCACATCTTATCTTTATCTTATGTTCATACATTGTATTTGTATACATTTTTTTAATCGTATTTTCACATTTTGTAGAATACTTTTCAGATTTTTTTTGATGCATTATAGGTTTTTGCAATATTTGCATATCATTTTGACAAAATTTAGATACAGTTGCAAGAAACCTGCACTGTGAATGTTTACATGGTGTGTTCAATAAAAACATGGCGACATTTAATTCTTTGTGTGTTATTAGTTTAGGCAGACTGTGATTGTCTATTGTTGTGACTTAGATGATGATCAGATCACATTTTATGACCAATTTGTGCAGAAATCCATATCATTCCAAAGGGTTCACATACTTTAACATTTTTCTATATATATATATTTTGTATATTTAGCTCTTTTATTAGTATTATTAGGTATACTTATAATAATATTATTTGTATTAGTTTGGGTTTTCACTGTAGTCTAGAACATTGTAGCCTATGGAGCAGCGCAGCTAAGGGGAATGGGCCTTGACAAGGCTAGGGACAGACATAGGAGGTGTTAATGTGGGGGTTTGGCTATAGAATGTGGGGGTGGGGTTCTAGATTATGGGAGTACATATAGTGGCCATTTTAGATCAAGGGCCATCTTAATTTAATCCTCCCTCACCTGTTTTGTCCCACCCTCCCTCCCTCCCTTTAAGTAGGTTTTGGATCCCGTTTGGTCACGGCAGCAGGTGATAGATAAACAAGTTGGGGTATAGGTTGTTTGTACAGGTGTAACATAGTTTAGTTCGCTAAAAACCATTAGGTTTGGTTAGATTTTGGTTGATTCGAGCTCGTCGGTAGTTCCGAACCTGGTGTTTGTAGGGTGTATCTTGGCATACATATGGCAATGGTTTAAGTGGTTAGAAGTTGTTATTTATGTTAATATATGTTAATATTGTTGTTTATGGGGGTCATTGTCAGGGTTGAATTGTTAAAAGATTTGGGGCTGAGACGTTATGTTAACAATGCCCTTTAATAATTAATATATATTGTATTTATTAATAAAGCTGTGATAATTTTCCCAAACATAAGGTGTCCGAGTATCCTTGGGTTTTGGGGGGGATGTTTATACCGCATATGCCGAAAAAGGCGACTATGCATATGTCAAGTGTTTTTTCATATATGAGGTATGTTTTAATCAGATTCAGAATACTACAGTACATGCAATATGCAATGTTTGTGTTCTTTATGTAACTGTGAATATATAGTTTACTTTTTGTTAGCCAATTCACTCTTTTCCCAGTGTCTGTCTAAACTTTCCATTGCTTTCACTCTTTTCACACACACACTTTACTCCCACACATTTTTTTCTGCTGCCATATGGTGTCAAATGCAACTTAGGCCCAGCAAACTAATCTGGTGTACTGAAATGGGCAAGCCCTATATTTGACTCTGTAACTTTCCAAAACTCCATAAAACCTGAACATGGAGGTTCTACTGTTACTGTACTCATGAGACATTGCTGAACACAAATATGAGTAAAAAGTGTAAAAAAGTAAAAAGTGTAAAAAGTAAAAAGTGTAATGTTGATAGCATCGGTAATATTGCAGCTTTTGTGTGGAAAATGCAAAAAACAAACACTAAATTTGGCCAGGGTCTGTGGCTAAGTGGCTGCTAAATGAGTCCGGGCATACCCCATTTTGAATACTCTAAGTTGTCTACTTTTGCAAATGGGATGCCATGATGGAGGTAATTTTTATTTCTGGGCTCCTATACAGTCTCAAAGGCAACATAGGCCCAGCAAATCAATCTGGTAAATTTCAATGTGTAAAAACTGAAACAGGCAAGCTCTTTATTTGACCCTGACCCCTTTCCAAAACACCATCAAACCTGTACATGAGGTGCATAGTTGTACACGTGGGACATCACAGCACACACATGTGCTTTATTGCAATGAAAGCTAAAAGTATTATGATAGTTTTATGAAAATCCCAGTTAAAATTACACACAGAATTTGGAAAACAACAAAATGTCTTAATTTATCACTTTTTAACATTGTATTCATATTAAATTGTGTTTCATTTGCCCTCTACTTTATGGTGCACTGAGGTAGTCATAGGGACCTTTTTAGGTAGCTTTTCCCCTGTACACATTTAAGAATAGTGGGATAATTCCCCGTCCATAGATATCTGTAGGCAGGGGCGGACTGACCACTCGGGCATATCGGTCATGGACCGAGGGCCCGAGACAGCCAGGGGCCCGGCAGCACAGCCATGCTCCAGCTGGAGAGATCAGAGATCTCTCCAACTGGAACGAAAAAAAAATATTTTCCTTTATTAGGTTGCTGGGGCCCCTGATGGAGTACAGGGCCCCAGCAACCTACCGCTTTGTAAGTCACCCCCCTCTCACCCTCACCCGAGACCTGGCAGCTTCACCAGCTCTCTGCCAGGTCTCCTCACTGTCCCACGCGGCTCTGTGTGATGGGAGAGGCGGGACCAGGAAGTGACATCACTTCCTGTACTCTCCTCTCACACAGAGCGATCAGCAGGACAAGGAGCAGCAGCCTGGGAGAGAAGAGGGAGCAGAGAGAAAGGTAGGAACTACTCACCCCCCTCCCTCCCTATGTCACTGGTCACCCTCCCTCTGTCACTATTCACCCCCTCCCTCTGTCACTGGTCACCCCCCTCTGTCACTAGTAACCCTCCCTCTGTCACTAGTAACCCTCCCTCTGTCACTAGTAACCCTCCCTCTGTCACTAGTCACCCCCTCCCCTCTGTCACTAGTCACCCCCCCTCTGTCACTAGTCACCCCCCTCTGTCACTAGTCACCCCCTCCCTCTGTCACTAGTCACCCCCTCCCTCTGTCACTAGTCACCCCCTCCCTCTGTCACTACCCCCCCTCTGTCACTAGTCACCCTCCCTCTGTCACTAGTAACCCTCCCTCTGTCACTAGTCACCCCCCGTCACTAGTCACCCTCCCTCTGTCACTAGTCACCCCCTCCCTCTGTCACTAGTCACCCCCTCCCTCTGTCACTAGTCACCCCCTCCCTCTGTCACTGGTCACCCTCCCTCTGGCACTAGTCACCCCCCTCTGTCACTAGTAACCCTCCCTCTGTCACTAGTCACCCCCCTGTCACTAGTCACCCTCCCTTTGTCACTAGTCACCCCCTCCCTCTGTCACTAGTCACCCCCTCCCTCTGTCACTGGTCACCCTCCCTCTGGCACTAGTCACCCCCCTCTGTCACTAGTAACCCTCCCTCTGTCACTAGTCACCCCCTCCCCTCTGTCACTAGTCACCCCCCTCTGTCACTAGTAACCCTCCCTCTGTCACTAGTCACCCCCTCCCCTCTGTCACTAGTCACCTTCCCTCTGTCACTAGTCACCCCCCCTCTGTCACTAGTCACCCTCCTTCTGTCACTAGTCACCCCCTCCCTCTGTCACTAGTCACCCCCTCCCTCTGTCACTAGTCACCCCCCCCCTGTCACTAGTCACCCTCCCTCTGTCACTAGTAACCCTCCCTCTGTCACTAGTCACCCCCCCGTCACTAGTCACCCTCCCTCTGTCACTAGTCACCCCCTCCCTCTGTCACTAGTCACCCCCTCCCTCTGTCACTAGTCACCCCCTCCCTCTGTCACTGTCACCCCTCCCTCTGTCACTGTCACCCCTCCCTCTGTCACTGGTCACCCCTCCCTCTGTCACTGGTCACCCCTCCCTCTGTCACTAGTCACCCCCACTCTGTCACTAGTAACCCTCCCTCTGTCACTAGTCACCCCCCCCTCTGTCACTAGTCACCCTCCCTCTGTCACTAGTCACCCACCCTCTTTCACTAGTCACCCCCCCCCTCTGTCACTAGTCACCCTCCCTCTGTCACTAGTCACCCCCTCCCTCTGTCACTAGTCACCCCCTGCCTCTGTCACTAGTCACCCCCTCCCTCTGTCACTAGTAACCCTTCCTCTGTCACTAGTCACACCCCCCCTCTGTCACTAGTCACACCCCCCCTCTGTCACTAGTCACCCTCCCTCTGTCACTAGTCACCCTCCCTCTGTCACTAGTCACCCCCTCCCTCTGTCACTAGTCACCCCCTCCCTCTGTCACTAGTCACCCCCCTCTGTCACTAGTAACCCTCCCTCTGTCACTAGTCACCCCCTCCCTCTGTCACTAGTCACCCTCCCTCTGTCACTAGTCACCCCGTCCCTCTGTCACTAGTCACCCCCCCTCTGTCACTAGTAACCCCCCTCTGTCACTAGTCACCCTCCCTCTGTCACTAGTCACCCCCCTCTGTCACTAGTCACCCTCCCTCTGTCACTAGTCACCCTCCCTCTGTCACTAGTCACCCCCTCCCTCTGTCACTAGTCACCCCCCCTCTGTCACTAGTAACCCTCCCTATGTCACTAGTCACCCCCCCCCTGTCACTAGTCACCCCCTCCCTCTGTCACTAGTCACCCCCTCCCTTTGTCACTGGTCACCCTCCCTCTGTCACTAGTCACCCCCACTCTGTCACTAGTAACCCTCCCTCTGTCACTGTGTCACCCCCTCCCTCACGGCCACTAGTCACCCCTCCCTCCGTCACTGTGTCACTAATCACTCCCTCCCGTGTCACTGTGTCACTAATCACTCCCTCCCTGTGTCACCCCCACCCTCCCTCTGTCACTAGTCACCCCTCTCTTTGTCACCCCCTCCCTCCGTCTGTCACTAGTCACCCCCTCTCTCTGTCACTAGTCACCCCTTTCCTCCCTCACTCTGTCCTTAGTCACCCCCTCCCTCCATCACTAGTCACCCCCTCACTCTAGTTACAGTGAGGGAGGGGGAAGATGTGACTAGTGATAGAGGGAGGGGATGACTAGTGACAGAGTGAGGGAGGCATGGGGTGACTAGTGACAGAGTGAGGGAGGCATGGGGTGACTAGTGACAGAGGGAGGGAGGGGGTGACTAGTGACAGAGGGAGGGAGGGGGTGACTAGTGACAGAGTGAGGGAGGGGTGACGAGGGAGGGAGGGGGTGACTAGGGACAGAGGGAGGGTGTGACTAGTGACAGTCACCCCCTCCCTCCCTCACTCTGTCACTAGTCACCCCTTCCCTCCCTTACTCTGTCACTAGTCACCCCCTCACTCACTCTGTCACTAGTCACCCCCTCACTCTAGTCACCCCCTTCCTCCCTTACTCTGTCACTAGTCACCCCCTCCCTTACTCTGTCACTAGTCACCCCCTCCCTCCCTGACTCTGCCTCCAGGTACCCCCTCACTCTGCCACCTGTAACCACCTCCCACACTCTGCCACCTGTCACCCTCTCCCTCACACCCTCTGTCACATATGCATTCACACTGACACTATATACAAAAAAGCACATGTAGTCATCCAGACATGCACAAGTGCATTCACACGGACTCAAATACAAAGTGCATTCACATTGACTCACAATATACACATCCAAAGGAATGCTGTATTATATGAGAGTTATATTTAAAGGGACACTATAGTCACCCAGACCACTTCAGCTCAATGAAGTGGTCTGGGTGCCAGGCCCCTCAGGTTTCAACCCTTCAGATGTAAACATAGCAGTTTCAGAGAAACTGCTATGTTTACTTAGCAGGGTTAATCAAACCTCTAGTGGGTATCATCCTGACGTGCAGAACGTCTATAGGAAAGCATTGAGAAATGCTTTCCTATGGACTGTTTGAATGCGCGCTTGTTTGAATGCATGCGCATTTCGCTCCACTCGGGAGCTAACGTTGGCGGGGGAGGAGAGGTCACCAGCACCGAGGGAGCCCGGTGCTGGATGAAGGTAAGCTGCTGAAGAGGTTTTAACCCCTTCAGCGCAACGGGAGGGGAACCCTGAGGGTGGGGGCACCCTTAGGGCACTATAGTGTCAGGAAAACTGCTTTGTTTTCCTAACACTATAGTGATCCTTTAACATATATTTAATGCACATATATTTGTGCATTCAAAGGGCCTGGGATGTAATTTTGCCCGGGGGCCCCAAAGGCTCTCAGTCCGCCCCTGTCTGTAGGTAAATATATCTTCTCTTTGCATTAGCTGTAAACTTATAGTTTACCTTGGCTCTTTATCCCTATCCTCCTTGGCTTTTAGGGATTTTTCCACCTGTCTCTCTCCTTTATGGTGCACTGAGGTAATTATAGGGGCCCGTTTTAGGTGTATACCTTTATGAGTAGTAGGATCATTCCCCACTCATATGTACTATATGTAAATATAGCTTACCTTTGCATTAGCTGCAAATATATATTTTACCTTTGCTCTTTGTCCCTGTCCTCCATTGCGTTTATGGATTCTTTCCACCTGCCTCTCACTGATTGTAGATGCACCCTCTGGTTTATGGTGTACCTAGGTAGTCATAGGGACCTTTTTTGATAGCTATCCCCCTGCATACCTATAAGAGTATTTCTCACCTATATGTATCTGTAGGTAAATACACTGTGTGCAGAATTATTAGGCAAATGAGTATTTTGACCACATCATCCTCTTTATGCATGTTGTCTTACTCCAAGCTGTATAGGCTCGAAAGCCTACTACCAATTAAGCATATTAGTTGATGTGCATCTCTGTAATGAGAAGGGGTGTGGTCTAATGACATCAACACCCTATATCAGGTGTGCAAAATTATTAGGCAACTTCCTTTCCTTTGGCAAAATGGGTCAAAAGAAGGACTTGACAGGCTCAGAAAAGTCAAAAATAGTGAGATATCTTGCAGAGGGATGCAGCACTCTTAAAATTGCAAAGCTTCTGAAGCGTGATCATCGAACAATCAAGCGTTTCATTCAAAATAGTCAACAGGGTCGCAAGAAGCGTGTGGAGAAACCAAGGCGCAAAATAACTGCCCATGAACTGAGAAAAGTCAAGCGTGCAGCTGCCAAGATGCCACTTGCCACCAGTTTGGCCATATTTCAGAGCTGCAACATCACTGGAGTGCCCGAAAGCACAAGGTGTGCAATACTCAGAGACATGGCCAAGGTAAGAAAGGCTGAAAGACGACCACCACTGAACAAGACACACAAGCTGAAAGGTCAAGACTGGGCCAAGAAATATCTCAAGACTGATTTTTCTAAGGTTTTATGGACTGATGAAATGAGAGTGAGTCTTGATGGGCCAGATGCATGGATTGTTAAAGGGCAGAGAGCTCCAGTCCGACTCAGACGCCAGCAAGGTGGAGGTGGAGTACTGGTTTGGGCTGGTATCATCAAAGATGAGCTTGTGGGGCCTTTTCGGGTTGAGGATGGAGTCAAGCTCAACTCCCAGTTTCTGGAAGACACCTTCTTCAAGCAGTGGTACAGGAAGAAGTCTGCATCCTTCAAGAAAAACATGATTTTCATGCAGGACAATGCTCCATCACACACGTCCAAGTACTCCACAGCGTGGCTGGCAAGAAAGGGTATAAAAGAAGAAAATCTAATGACATGGCCTCCTTGTTCACCTGATCTGAACCCCATTGAGAGCCTGTGGTCCATCATCAAATGTGAGATTTACAAGGAGGGAAAACAGTACACCTCTCTGAACAGTGTCTGGGAGGCTGTGTGTGAGGTACTGACTCTGCTGGGTTTCGAACCCTGGTTTCCATGCTGCTAAACCTCTTCCTTACCAGTAGACCAGCCTGCCTTTTGCAAATGTACCTGAGATCTGGTAACCTTGACTCTAAAGCATTGGTATCAGTGACAAGTCTCTTCAGCTGTGTCTGGTCATGTGTCTGGTTCTTGGCCTATAAAAGCCACTTCCTGTCTCTGTACCTTTGCCAGATTATTGTGGTTCCTGTACTCTCTAATCAAGCTTGTTCCTGTTTCTCCTACCTGTTGCTGATTTTGGACCGTTTTGACTTTGCTGCTTCTCCTTCCCACTGACCTTGGCTTGCCTCACTACGATTATCATCTCTCTGTTCCAGTCTCCCATCTCTGCTTAAGACCAGAAGGCCACTCAAGGCTCAGGGGCTCAACCACCTGGGTAACGAGTGGCTACCTCTGGCAGAAAACATTGCTGATCTGGCTACTGGACTCCAAAACTTTGTAACATCAATATCATTACAGAATAATCTGGCCCATTCATGGAGACCGTCGGATCAGATTCTGCATTGGCCCAGCAGGTTGCTTATAATGCAAGAACTATGCAGACCCAGGCACAGACCATTCAAGTGCTGCAAGATCAGGTAGCTGAACTGCAAAATGAAGTTCGATCAATGCATAGTGAGCTTACCAGCTACAGGGCACATGATGTTGCGGCTGCTGCTGCTACTACTGTTACATCTGCACAAGATGCCCATTTGCCTCTACCAGAAAAATTTGGAGGAGACCGCAAAAAATTTAGGGGTTTCCTAAATCAATGCCGTTTGCATTTCATGATGTTACCTAACCGTTTTCCATCTGAAAGAGAGAAGGTGGGATTTATTTTCTCCCTATTCAAAGATGAAGCCCTGGCTTGGGGCTCCCCTTTTCTGGAACAGGACAGTCCAGTCTTGGGAAATTTAAAAGACTTTCTTGAGGCCATGTGCCTAGTTTTTGATGACCCCAATCGCTGTGCTACAGCAGAAGCCACTCTCCTTCATTTACATCAAGGGAGGCGCTCTGTGGCTGAATATGCTGCTGAATTCAGACAGTGGGTTGCTGATACTACTTGGAACCAATCAGCCCAGAGGTTCAACTTCAGAAGGGGTCTCTCAGAAGCTATAAAAGATGAGCTAGCTCGTGTTGATCTTCCTGTTGAGTTTGATGCATTTGTGCGGTTGGCTATCCGTATTGATCGGAGACTTTCAGAAAGAAGATTGGAAAGACAGGGCTCTTTTAAACCAAGTGCTACTCCTACTTTCTATTCAAGAATTTCTACTCCGACCCCACAAACACCTACAGACTCTGAACCTGAGGCTATGCAGGTAGATCTAATAAGAGGGTCATTATCCAATGAAGAAAAACTGTGGCGACGCACTCACAATTTATGCCTGTATTGTGGTAGTGCAGGGCATTATGCCATCAATTGCCCTAGCAAGTCTAAAAGAACAATAGCTATGACTGCTAAGGGTGCACAGATTCAACACCAATCCCAGATTTCAGACCAACTGGATTCTGTCACACAACCCTTGTTTTCTCTGGCTCAGGGTGAAGAGGGTATGATGACTCAACATCCTCATTTGGTGGTGCCTATCACTTTGCAATATGGTGATAATAAAATTTCAACTACAGCTATGATAGATTCTGGAGCAGGCGGAAACTTTATGGATATTAAATTTGCAGCAGGAAATAAAATTCAGTCTATCCCTAAATCTTCACCCGTGTTAATGGAAACAGTAGACGGTTCTCCACTTACGTCAGGCCCGGTTACACATGAGACTGTGCCCTTAAAATTGATTCTGGAAGTGAATCACCATGAGTCTATATCTTTCCACCTAATTTCCTCAACACAGTTTCCAGTGATTTTGGGTATACCCTGGCTTGCTCTGCATAACCCACAGATTGATTGGAAGACTAGAACTTTGTCCTTTCCTTCAGAACACTGCTTAATGAATTGTCAACCCTCTAAGGCAACACCTGTTGCCACAACAATTAATGAAATGGTTGATACAAACTTAACTAAGCTTCCTTATAATATCGGGATTTTGCAGATGTCTGTGATAAGAAGAATGCTGATCAGCTTCCACCTCACAGGCCTTATGATTGCCCCATAGAGCTGCTACCTGGAGCTGCTATCCCATTTGGCCGTATATACTCCCTTTCTGAGCCTGAATTGAAAGCACTTCGTGAATACATACAAGAAAATCTTGCCAAAGGCTTTATTCGACCATCTACTTCTCCAGCAGGAGCTCCTATATTCTTTGTAGAAAAGAAAGATGGCAGTCTACGGCCATGTGTCGATTACAGGGACATTAATAAAATCACTGTTAAAAAACACTATTCCTTGCCTCTCATTCCTGAACTTCTGGAGAGACTTCGCTCAGCTAAAATATTTACGAAGCTTGATCTACGGGGGGCATATAATCTGGTTCGCATAAGACCAAATGATGTAATATATCTTTTAGAATGTCCCTGTGGTCTGCAGTATATTGGGAGAACCACACGGCCTCTCTATGTGAGAATACGTGAACATGTATACAATATTCGGAAGGGGGTCACAAGCCACAGTGTCTCCAATCACTTTAAGGAGATGCACAACCAAGACCCTGTAGGCCTTTCGTTTATAGGGATTAAAAGAGTGTACAAAGATTGGAGAGGGGGTGATTTCATTAAGAAAATCGGGCAGGAGGAGATGAAATGGGCCTACTATATGGACACATTATCCCCTATGGGACTGAATATCGATTTTGACCTTTTTAATTTCCTCTAACCCCCTCTAGTGTTTCACCCTCTAATTTCCTGGTGTGTTTAGCCTTCTCTGACAGTTATTTGGGACATATGTTCAGTATAATTTCCTCTAACTTCCTCTAGTGTTTAACCTTCTAACCCCCTCTAGTGTTTAACCTTCTCTGACAGTTTAACCTTCTAACCCCCTCTAGGGTTTAACCTTCCCTGACAGTTATTTTGGACATAGGATCAGTATATTTGAGACAGATGATCAGTATAATTACCTCTAACTTTCTCTAGTGTTTTACCCTCTTACTTCCTCTAGTGTTTAACCCTCTTATTTCCTCTAGTGTGTAACCCTCTCTGACAGTTATTCCGGTCATAAGATCAGTATGGCTAATATTTAGCATTTATTTAGTTCTGAATAGAGAGATAATAATGTGTCTAGATGGGTATGTGTTTAGTAGATATCCCCCCTTTCTTAGGCTTTGAATAATTGATGATAGCTTAATATATTTCAGGCTGTCTTTATTCTACCTATGCTCATGTATAAATTCCATTTTTTCTATAAGATGTATTCATTTAAAATGTACTTAGACATTATGCTAAGCCATTCTGATTTTGTTTCAAGTATTATCGTTGTTTTTATTTTTATATATATATGTTTGTAGTATAAAACATTTTTTTAAAGTATTAATATATTTTCTTCCCACATTTTTTAGATATCATTTTAGCATATGTATGTATCCACAACTAATTGTAACCAAACTAAAAGATACATTGGTAGTTGGTTTTTTGAAATACACTTGCACTCTATATGTATGATATAACAGGCTCAAGTATTGAGGCTTGCAAAGATGCCAATTGGGCTAATTGGGTAGAAACTATTTAAAGGACATTGGGAGCCACTCACATCTTACGCTTGAGAAAGCCCCAAGAGGCGGGGCGAAACGCGTTGCGTGATACCGGAAACCGGAAGTCGGAAGTAACTTCGCTGGCTGGGAGCGTGGGAGACAGAGTAAAAGAACTACTACTTTCGTTTTCGTTTTACTCGGAAAGTGCAACTCTGGACCTTTTGAACTCTCACACTAGCGACAGAAAGACTTACTTTATATTTTATATTTTATAAGTTATTTTTATACACATTTTTATGTTGAAATAAAATGGATTTTTACTTCTGACCGGACCGGCTACCGAGTGATTGTTCCCAGTTATCTACCTACCGGATCCCACGACCACAGGGGACTGATCCCCCCAGAGCCAGATAGTCTGGAGTGGTACTACAACCACTCCACAATTGTGAGTTTGGAATATTCCTTTTCAGCTGTATTTATCTGTTCCACAATACTGCACTAGGTCTGTGTCTTTTTATATTTTCAGATCGGACCATCTAAGCAGACCTGTGCAAGTATTAATTATGTATTATCTTTGATCAGTGTGTATCCTGCTTGCACAAGTCACTTGATATATGGTGTTTTCCCATTATATATATACACCTACGATTTTGTCACCAATCACTTGATATATGCTGTTTTCCCAACATGTGAATATACCTGCGATTTTACAGCTAATTGCAAGATAAATCTGCATGTTTTGCACACTCTTTTGTTGAAGTGATATATGTATTTTGCGCACCTACTTTTTATGGTTTAAATCCCAGATTTCAGACCAACTGGATTCTGTCACACAACCCTTGTTTTCTCTGGCTCAGGGTGAAGAGGGTATGATGACTCAACATCCTCATTTGGTGGTGCCTATCACTTTGCAATATGGTGATAATAAAATTTCAACTACAGCTATGATAGATTCTGGAGCAGGCGGAAACTTTATGGATATTAAATTTGCAGCAGGAAATAAAATTCAGTCTATCCCTAAATCTTCACCCGTGTTAATGGAAACAGTAGACGGTTCTCCACTTACGTCAGGCCCGGTTACACATGAGACTGTGCCCTTAAAATTGATTCTGGAAGTGAATCACCATGAGTCTATATCTTTCCACCTAATTTCCTCAACACAGTTTCCAGTGATTTTGGGTATACCCTGGCTTGCTCTGCATAACCCACAGATTGATTGGAAGACTAGAACTTTGTCCTTTCCTTCAGAACACTGCTTAATGAATTGTCAACCCTCTAAGGCAACACCTGTTGCCACAACAATTAATGAAATGGTTGATACAAACTTAACTAAGCTTCCTTATAATATCGGGATTTTGCAGATGTCTGTGATAAGAAGAATGCTGATCAGCTTCCACCTCACAGGCCTTATGATTGCCCCATAGAGCTGCTACCTGGAGCATATACTCCCTTTCTGAGCCTGAATTGAAAGCACTTCGTGAATACATACAAGAAAATCTTGCCAAAGGCTTTATTCGACCATCTACTTCTCCAGCAGGAGCTCCTATATTCTTTGTAGAAAAGAAAGATGGCAGTCTACGGCCATGTGTCGATTACAGGGACATTAATAAAATCACTGTTAAAAAACACTATTCCTTGCCTCTCATTCCTGAACTTCTGGAGAGACTTCGCTCAGCTAAAATATTTACGAAGCTTGATCTACGGGGGGCATATAATCTGGTTCGCATAAGACCAAATGATGAATGGAAAACAGCTTTCAGAACCAGGTACGGACATTACGAATATCTAGTAATGCCATTTGGGCTTTGTAATGCCCCTGCAACTTTTCAGCATCTAATCAATGATGTACTACGGGATCTCCTGGATCAGTTTGTTGTGGCATATTTGGATGATATCCTGATATTTTCTGATAATCTTGAAAATCACAGAAAACAGGTCTGCATTGTTCTTGAGCGCCTTCGTACCCACCACCTATACATTAAACTGGAAAAATGTGAGTTTGAACAAACAGAAATTCAATTCCTGGGATATGTAATAACTCCTAAAGGTTTAAGTATGGACGCAAGTAAAATTAAAGCTGTGCTGGACTGGCCCATCCCCAAGAATGAAAAAGATATTCAGAGATTTGTGGGGTTTGCCAATTTTTACAGGCGTTTCATTAAGAATTTCTCTGCCGTTATTACACCGATCACTGAACTTACACGTAAAGGGACTCCTTTTCAGTGGTCCGATAAGGCTGACACTGCATTTTCCAGATTAAAGACTCTGTTTACATCTGCCCCTATCCTGGTACATCCTCAGCCAGAATTGCCATTTACTGTAGAGGTAGATGCTTCTGATTCAGCTGTTGGGGCTATACTGTCTCAAAGGACTGGACCTAAGATGTTGTTACATCCATGTGCCTTCTATTCCCGCCAGATGTTACCAGCAGAAAGAAATTATGACATAGGGAATAAAGAACTTTTGGCTATTAAAGCTGCCTTTGCCGAATGGAGACATCTCTTGGAGGGAGCCACCCATCCAATTACTGTCCTCACAGATCACAAAAATCTGGAATGTATTCAATCAGCTAAGAGACTGTCAGCCAGACAAGCACGCTGGTCCCTATTTTTCTCAAGGTTTAATTTTTTGATTTCATACCGCCCTGGTTCCAGAAATGGCAAGGCAGATGCCTTGTCTAGGATAGCTGACCCCCTCCATACTACAGTAACCAAAGCCACCATCTTGCCTGAGAGTAGATTTTTAGGAGTTACCTTTCCTTCTGATCTAATGTCTCGCATTAAAAAGGGCTACGCTGAAGATCCAGTTTTTCGTGATCCTCCTCGTGATCTTCATATGACCATGCTTAATGGGTTTTGGATTTTTCAACAACGTCTGTTTGTTCCAGAATCAGTGCGACTGGACGTTTTACGTCTCTACCATGACTCAAAACCAGCAGGTCATCCAGGAATCCGAAAGACACAAGAACTACTTACCCGATCCTTTTGGTGGCCTAAATATTATGAGGATGTTAAGAAGTATGTGTCCTCTTGTGATGTATGTGCCAGACATAAGACTCCTCGCTCATCCCCTGTTGGCATGCTTCAGCCTCTTCCTATTCCTCATCGTCCCTGGGGATCTATATCCATGGACTTTATTGTGGAACTACCTCCCTCTAAAGAACACACTACCATTCTTGTTGTTGTGGACCAGTTAACTAAGATGAGTCATTTCATACCAGCTCGTGGTCTCCCTTCAGCTAAACAGACTGCTGACCTAGTTATTCGGGAAATATTTCGCTTGCATGGAGTGCCTGATGAAGTAATTTCTGACAGGGGAGTGCAGTTTACATCTCATTTTTGGAAATATTTTTGTTCTATTCTAGGTATTAGTGTAAATCTGTCGTCAGCTTTTCATCCACAAAGTAATGGACAGACTGAGCGAACCAACCAGACTTTAGAACAATATTTGCGGTGCTATATTAGTTACCTGCAGGATGACTGGCTGGATTTTCTACCCACAGCGGAATTTGCCTATAACAATGCCCAACACTGCTCCACTTCTCTGAGCCCATTTTTTGCTAATTATGGTTACCATCCACCCTTTCTAGTGAGTCTCCCAATTACTACTTCCATTCCTGCAGTCACTGACCGGCTAACCGCCTTACGAGATTCCCAAGAACTGTTGAAGAAGACTCTTTCGGAGGCTCAGGAATGTTACAAAAGAGCTGCTGATAGGCTGTCAGGATCGGGACAGGGATCCAACACGCAGAGTACAAACAGGTGGTAGGTACGTATACCGGACCTTAGAATGGCCGGACTAACGTAAAGAGTAAGTAGAGAATGGTCTAGGAACAAGCCGAGGTCGAGGGAACGAGAGGACAGGTAAGCGAGAGACAAACCGAGTCAAAGGGTAACAGAGATAAACAGGGTAGTACAAACAAGCCGGGTCAGAACCAAAGAGACAACTAGAATACAAGAGCACTGAGTGACTAGACAGGCTAGAACCACGACAGGGCAATGAGCAGATGCCGAAAGCCTTACTTTATACCTTGATTCTAGAGGGTAATCACGCCCCCGACGAGTCCTGATTAGTGCTCGGGACTTGACTGACAGGTCGACCCGGGTTGGCGTCATGACGTCGACTACTGAGCGTCGCGTCATATAAGGAAGTGGATCCCTCGTGGTCGGCTTGTAAATGGCCGAGAGAACCGCGAGGAACGGAAGAAACAACCCCTCTGGGAGGATAAACGTCTAAGTCTCTCACCTCCTCTGAGGTAGAGACTACAGGTACCCTGACAGTACCCCCCCACTCAGAAACGCCCACCGGGCGGAAGGAACCGGGACGAGATGGAAAACGGGAGTGAAAAGCCCTGCGGAGGCGAGGAGCATGTACATCCTCCTGAGGTACCCAAGTCCTCTCCTCAGGACCATATCCCTTCCAGTCAATAAGATATTGTAACCTCCCCCGGGAGATTCGAGAATCGATGATGGAGTTGATTTCATACTCCTCCTGACCCTCAACCTGAACAGAGCGAGGAGAGGATATAGTGGAGGAAAATCTGTTACAGACTAGTGGTTTCAGTAAAGAAACATGAAAGGAGTTAGGAATGCGTAAGGCAGCTGGAAGAGCTAGGCGATACGCAACTGGGTTAATTCGAGTCAGAACCCTGTAAGGGCCAATGTAACGAGGAGCGAATTTCATAGAAGGAACCTTCAAACGAATGTTTCTAGTACTCAACCATACCCTATCACCTGGAACAAAAACCGGCGTGGCCGACTGCCGAACCTAATGGACGCACATTAATCCTCCTGCTCCGGACTCATTTACAATCCACCGCAATCGGAGAAAATAGAAGAAGATGGGTAACCAAAGGAAAAACCAGAATGGTCAAGGTCAATCAGGGAAAACACCGATAGCTAAATCGGGCTCCTTAACCAGATATTTTAAGGAAAACTCTGACCGTCCATCGGAGGCCCCAGCCGCGGCCTCGAGTACTCTAGAAACGGAACTTAGCTCAGACTCTATGCCACCACGCAGTCCCAGCTACTCTGAAAGCTCTCAACAAGCTGACAACCACGACGATCAAGACAACATAGATTTAAAACGAGTAGTTAAAAACTTACCATCGATAGCTGATATTCAACGCATGTTCAACAAAATGGAGGCGTCCTTCCAAACCAAAATGGAAGCGATGGGCACCGACGTCCAACAGCTAAACCTTAGAGTATCAGACCTGGAAGAAGAAAGAGACATGATGCAAACGCAAATTACAAACATTGCGACAACACTTGACTCACAAATAATGAACTGGACCTCTACTCAACGCCACATCGATGATCTCGATAATAGAAGTCGGAGAAACAACCTCCGGATTAGAGGTATGCCAGAAACGCAAGGGGAAAATATTATGGAACTCCTCACAGAGCTCTTTAATCTAATATTGGGTGATCCCACGGGCAATCCAATCCTATTTGATAGAGCCCATAGATCCCTACGACCTAGAAGCTTGTCACAAGATAGCCCGAGAGTTATTATATGTAGGCTACACTACTTTAACGTCAAAGATAATATCATCAAAGCTCTAAGAGACACAAATCAACCTCTTCTATTTCACGGATGCACGATCCAAATATACCCAGACCTATCGTGGTACACACTCCAGGCGCGTAGGGCCCTCAAACCCATCACAGAGCTATTACAGAAGAGAAATATAAGATACCGTTGGGGATTCCCTTTTGCTCTGATAGTATCTAACAAAGGTACTATCCACTCTATTTCAACGTTCTTTGATATACCTCCATTCCTCCAAGCATTAGATTTACCGAGTACACCAGTGGTAAATTGGAATAACCCACCTCCTAACCAAGACTCCATGATGCCGCTCTCCCAGAGACAAAGATGGGCTACTCCAGCGAGGAAAAGACGCACAGACCGAAGATTCCAGTCTCCCAACCAAAGGCAACAAAAATTCAACGAAAACACACCGCAGAGGCAAAACACCACAGACAATCTCCCATGATGATCTGTTGATAATTACGCACAAGACTTTTATGAACTCTTGAGTTGGTGAAATCTGCTCTTACTCTGCCGTTTTCATAAGTCTCCAATTCATTGGAATCAAACATTCATCCATCCTTTGATTTATTTAATCCATGCTGAACTTTCGTTAAAGCTCCACTGTAACAGGTCGTATATCGATTTTATTAAGCTTGCATTCTTTACATAATTAACTCTTGATTACAGTTTAATAGTAATGTTAGTCATGTTTAAACCTGCATATCTTGTATTAATAGACTGTAACTAATATAATCTAATGCTAACAAAAGTAACATGTATATATTTTAGAAACCAAACTTCTTACATCCGCTATGTTCTTATTCTAATGTCATTATATAACCCATTTATACATTCCTGCAATTTTACCTATATAGATATATAATAACATCCTTAACTTCCTAGATAACTACTACTCAATCACGATTGAGGCGAACATAAGTGTCAATAATTACAAATAATTTTCGAAATATGTACTAAACTACCTGGCTGTACCGAGACTATTCCACCAGCTACTTACAAACCATAACATGACAACTCTCCCTATTTAATAATACCTCTAAACATCAGTAAAGACATACGACCTCCAAACCCCCAATCTCCAGCCAGAGATTTCGTTAAAACTTACTGAATGTAAAATGTGTCACTCTTAAACAGACACCTCAACTTACTTGCACACATCTATAATGCTGGCAATTTAGACACCTTCTAATTTCTCCATCACTACTTATTAAGCTCTGAGATTGTAACTTGAGTCCCCAGCCTCAGATCCAGTCCACAACCCCCAAAAAAACCTGGTTCTATCTTTAGCGTCGATATAGAACTGAATTTCCCTCAGGGGAAAAAATTCTAAATCCTCTGTCTATCATACTCTTTCTTCTCTTTTTTGTTTCTCCTCTCACCATACTCCCTCCTTCTCCTACCTCTATATATCTTTATCTCCCTTCTTCCTATTCTCAATCACTCCCCCTCATTTCACTTTCTCCCTGAACCTATAGTTTCAGGACAATCACACCTAGCGAGTACTCTTAATCCACCCAGGATTAGACAGGCTTATTCAACCTCTGTTTCTCCAGAGGGTCTCAATATCTCTAACCATTGTTAAAAGTTTTATTATTTTTTATACATTGTTTGATATTGTTGTTTACATTGCTATTGATAATTGGTTATACCACTTAACCATTCCAGTTAATTACTGTAATTGAAAACTTCTATATTAATACCTGACTCTTCAGATCTATCCACAGGTGCTGTAAGGCCAAGTAATACCTCCCTCTCTTAACTTCCCAAAACCCCTTAACTTTAATACTCCATCCTAAAAAACTAAACAACTATCCCTCTTCATACACCATTTCTGTCTCCTCATCAAAGGAGGCCTAACATCAACCTCTGTCCTTCATCAAATCAAATTATACTACATCATACAGACCTACTTATATTTCCTACTCGCTCACTCAACTTTCCTTATCAACCAGAATACCGAGTCAATTTATCCTTATCTCATCATCCAAGGCGAATATGACTACTATCACTATCCACACTCAAAACGCTAGGGGTTTGAACTCTCCCGAAAAAAGATCCCTTGCTCTTACTGATTTCAAAAGATATAAGGCACAGGTAGTTTTTATACAAGAAACTCACTTCAGAAAAGACTCTGCTCCCAAACTACGTAATAAGGATTTTCCTCTAGGATATTATAGTCATTTTTCAGAAGCGAAATCTAAAGAAATGGCAATTCTCATAAGTCAACACGTACAATTCTCCTTTCAAGAACAACTAGTTGAAGATTCCGGAAGATATATATTCGTCAAAGGCAAAATAGGTAATACACAAATCACACTGGCCAACATCTACTTGCCCAATAAAAAACAAAATCACACTCTCCAAAAAATCTTACATAAACTTTCAATTTTTCGAGAAGGAATCCTCATTATGGGAGGAGACATGAATATAGTGTTAGATGAATCACTAGACACCACCTCAAGTTCTAGAGAATATCAATCCCAACCACGTTCCCTCATTAAAAAATCCTTATATGAGGCACAACTATACGACAGTTGGAGATCCATCCACCCCACAGAAAAAGACTACTCCTTCTATTCCGCACCTGCAGGCACATACTCACGAATTGACACTATCTTTTTACAACATAGATATCTCCCACTAATTAAAGAAGCCAAATATGGCCCAATTACATGGTCAGACCATGCTCCCATGACACTTACTCTCACCCTACCTACCAATTCAACTCCATTCTTCCAATGGAAACTTAATGATACACTCCTTAATGACAAAACAACTCTAAACAAGTTACGAGAAGCGGCATCAAATTATTTCTCAGAAAACAACACCAATGACACCACTCCTATCATGACTTGGGAAGCCCACAAGGCAGTTCTTCGAGGAGAACTTATTAAATCAGCAGCTGCCCTCAAGAAACACAAGGAAAAACAGATAGAAAATCTCACAAGAGACATCACTAACCTAGAAAGCAAACATAAATCCAATCTTTCCCTAGATGAATACAAAAAGCTCTTAGGCAAAAGAACGGAACTAGCATCTATCTTACAGCTTCAAGCGAAAAGGAAACTATCCTTAACAAAAAGCACCTATTACTCCCAAAGTGGCAAAGCAGGCAAACTTTTATCCAAATCTATCCAACTAGAAAGACAATCGACATTCATCTCTGAAATTAAGAAACGGGACGGAACCAAAACCTGTCACATGCCGGATATACTTTCTGCTTTTCACGAATTCTATACTCAACTTTATAATCTCACTAATATTAAGCCAACTTCTGAAGAAATAATAGAATTTCTTAAACCTAGGATTACACGCACGATTCCCTTAAACGAAATTGCATTTCTAGATAGCCCAATAACTGAAGAAGAATTCAGACTGACAGTCAAATCCCTACCATTGGGCAAAAGCCCGGGCCCCGACGGATATACCGGGAAATACTACAAAGAACTATCGTCCATATTAGCACAACCATTTGTTAAAGCTTACAATATGTCTCAATTATCATCTTCTATCCCAAACTCGGCACTTGAAGCAACTATCGCTATTATCCCCAAACCTGGGAAAGATAAAACTCTTTGTGGGAACTACAGACCTATTTCACTTATCAATATAGACCTGAAGATACTGACCAAAATCATGGCCACAAGACTCAAACCAATTATGCCAACAATAATACACCCAGATCAAGCGGGCTTTATACTTGGAAGAGAGGCCAAAAATAATACCACGAAAATCATAAATATTATCCACTGGGCCCAAACTCATAACATCAAAAGCGCACTTTTAGCCATTGATGCAGAAAAGGCTTTTGACAGAGTCAACTGGTCGCTACTAAAACACACACTGAATGTTCTCAACTTTGGTCCTAGATGGTCAGAATGGATAGACACCATCTACTCAAAACCCACTGCGAAACTGAGAATCAACGGCCAGCTATCAAATTCAGTAACGATCTCAAATGGCACAAGACAAGGATGCCCCCTATCACCACTCTTATTTATTTTAGTACTTGAACCCTTCCTCCAGGGCATCCGTGACAATAACCTAATAAAGGGAATACAGATCAAAAATCAAACCTATAAAGTCACAGCTTTCGCAGATGATCTTCTCTTCACAATGGCCGATCCACATAGAACCATTCCCATCATCATCAACGAGATGCAACTCTATGGGAAGATTTCATTTTTTCAAGCCAATCTCAACAAATGCGATCTGATGCCAATCTCTCTACCAGATACATTGAGTAAAGAGATCAAATCCAAATTTGCCTTTCAATGGTCTCCTATCTCCATTAAATATCTAGGCGTACACATACCCAAAAAATTAGATTCCACTTACTCCTTAAACTTCCCGCCTCTAATTGATTCTATCACTAAAGACTTTTCTAGATGGCACAAGCCATGCTTTGGATTGCTAGCCAGAGTTAACATTTTCAAAATGAATATCCTCCCACGTATCCTATATCTGCTACAAACAATTCCACTACACATACCATATAAATTCTTTTCCACACTTAAATCATTACTCCTGAAATTTATTTGGGCTCATAATTCCCCCCGTCTGGCTTACCAAACTCTAATAAAGAAACGCGAACAAGGAGGCCTAAACCTTCCAGACCTTGAAAATTACTACAAAGCCACCCACTTACAAAGGATATACGAATGGACGAACAACTCCAACACTCTACAATGGGTGGAACTCGAAAATAGCTGCACAGATATTCCGCTCTATATACTTCCTTGGATCCTCATCGATAACCAAAGAATGGGAAAACTAATTAAACACCCAACAATCTCCCCAACCCTACATACTTGGCTCAAACTAAGAACACAAACAGAGATAGCACCGTATCCACCACCAATATACCCGTTATCTCACAACCCCTACTTACTGGAAGGCAACGCAGGGGTACAACTAGGCCTACACTTCAAAGGCCCATTTCTACAACTCAGCGACGTAATTAAGGAGAACGAACTAAAAACCTTACGAGAACTTACGGGCTCAGATAAATACTCCGGAATCCAACTATTTTCCTATGACCAAATGAAACACTTCATTAATACTAAATCTCTCTTACCGATGGGAAATAGGCCTCTAACAGATTTCGAACTTCTGTGTTCTAAACACCCACCAAGAATTAAAACTTTATCAATTATCCACTCTATACTTAGAGAAATTCTTCCACAACAACCTCTCAACTTCACCCTGAAATGGTCAAATGAATTTCAAACTACTCTAACAAGTATCCAATGGAAAAAAGCCTTTACCTCAATTCATAAGGCATCAATATCCACTCATGCACAAGAATGTAACTACAAGAGAATAACCCGCTGGCACAACACTCCGGCTAAACTCCACAAATTCTACATTAATTCACCAGACTTATGTTGGAGATGTCAAAACCCAAATGCACACCATGCTCACATCTGGTGGCAATGCCCAATTATTCAGAAATTCTGGAAGAGAATTCACAAAATTGTCCAACTAATTTACCTAAACACCTTTACCTGCTCACAGGAATATTACATCTTTCTTCTCAGACCACAAGAACTCTCAAAGATAGAACACACCCTGTACTGTTACTTAGCTATGGCAGCCACCCAACTCATCCCTAAATACTGGAAACAACCTCAACCTCCCACGATACGGGAGTGGATTCAGAAGGTTGAAGAGATCAAACTAATGGAAGAAATTACATCGCCCAAATTAGGGAAACTTAACAAATTCAGAGCGGTCTGGAACCCCTGGAATGAATACAATAACTGCACACCATAGGCTATTGAACATATAAACAAATAGACTATTCTGTAGTCTTAACAACACACATCAGTAACTCCCTCAAGTAAAAACTTGGTCTTACAGCCCTCTATCTACCTTTATTTACTTTAATTTACGTTGTTCTACCTTCACTCACTTCTGCTTACTTATGCTTACTTTAATTTATTTTAATTTACCTTTATTTAACATTACATACTTTTATAAATTTATTTTTAATTACCTTATCTTGCTCTACTCCAATTCATATTGCATTATATTGATATATAATGGGTATGTAACTATGGAACCTCTACTTAACTACAAGTAATACAAAGATAAACGAAGAAACATCGAACTAAATCTCCAGAGACTTTATAATCCCTAATTGCACTAATCTATAAGAAAAATACAGTAATTGTTACTAGATTCACCCTTAATGTAACCTTTTGTCAACTTGTTTAATCCTGACTCTGTATAAGTTATATTCTACTATGTTGTAAACTCGCTTTAACAATGTATGTTTATTTTCAAACTATAAAACAATAAAAATTATTAAATAAAAAAAAAACCAAAAAAAAAAACCGGAGCCGCCCTTCTGTGCTTATCAGCGTGTTTCTTGAACAACATGGAATTATGTAGGAGAATTTGTCGAGTCTGATCCCACAACTTCCTCAAATTGGCAACATGAACATCAACCGACGGTACCCCTTGGGAAGGAGAAACCGAGGGAAGAATGGAAGGATGAAAGCCATAATTCATGAAGAAGGGGCTGGAACGAGTAGAATCACAAACGAGATTATTGTGTGCAAACTCCGCCAAAGGAATCAAACCGACCCAATCGTCCTGGTGTTCAGAAACAAACAACGCAAATATTGTTCAATCTTTTGATTGGTACGTTCAGCAGCTCCGTTAGACTGAGGGTGATAGGCAGAAGAAAAATTCAATTTGATGCCTAGTTGAGAACAGAAGGATCTCCAAAAACGTGAAACAAATTGGGAACCTCTATCGGAAACAATTTCGGAAGGTATCCCATGTAAGCGAAAAATCTCTCTCGCGAATATCTCCGCCAATTCAGGAGAAGTCGGGAGTTTAGTTAAGTGCACGAAATGAGCCATCTTAGTAAACCTATCAACCACCGTGAGGATCACAGTCTGTTTTTTAGAAACAGGCAAATCTACAATGAAGTCCATAGCCAAACAGGACCATGGTCTCTCTGGAATGTTCAAGGGATGTAACAACCCACATGGAAGCGTATGAGGTTGCTTAGTCTTCATACAGACCTCACATGCTCCGATGAAATCCCTAATATCCTTCCGTAAAGAAGGCCACCAGAAATCTTTAGAGGTCAAGGAACATGTCTTGCGAATACCCGGATGCCCAGCCGCCTTACTGTTGTGAAAACACTGTAAGAGTTCCAGTTGGAGTTCAGGAGGAACGAAATGCCTTGCCCCAGGAGTCTGTCTAGGCGCCAGATGCTGCAACTTCATGATCTGACCAAGCAACGGAGAGTGAATCTTAAGACTCGTGTTGGCGATAATATTGCACCTGGGTACTATAGAAGACAAAACCGGCTCAGATATCGCAGAAGGTTCATATTGTCGAGACAAAGCATCGGCTTTAGAATTCTTAGAACCAGGTCTATAAGTGAGCACGTAATTGAAATGCGTGAGGAATAAAGACCAACGAGCTTGCCTGGAGGACAAGCGCTTGGCCTCCCCAATATAGGACAGGTTCTTGTGGTCTGTCAAAATAGTAACAGGATGTAAGGTGCCCTCCAATAAATGTCTCCACTCCTTTAAAGCCATGATAACTGCTAGTAGTTCCCTGTCACCAATGTCATATCTGCTCTCAGGGCCTGATAGTTTCTTGGAAAAAAAACCACATGGATGTAAGGGCTTATCCACACCTAACCTTTGGGACAGGATAGCACCTATACCGGTCTCTGAGGCGTCTACCTCGAGTAGGAAAGGCAGAGTCGTATCAGGGTGAACTAAAATTGGTGCAGAAGCAAACAGTTCCTTGAGTGTTTTGAAGGCAAGAAGGGCTTCAGTAGACCAGTTCTTAGTGTCAGCCCCCTGTCTGGTCATATTGGTAATAGGAGCTATAATTGAAGAGTAACCCTTAATGAAGCGCCTATAATAGTTGGAGAATCCAATAAACCTCTGAATGGCCTTGAGGCCCCTGGGTAAAGGCCAATCCAAAATGGACTGGAGCTTATCCGGGTCCATCTTAAACCCTTCCCCAGAAATCACATAACCAAGAAAGTTTATCTGGGATTGGTCAAAGCTGCATTTCTCCAATTTGCAGTACAGGCCATGTTGAAGAAGCTTGCGCAATACCCTTCTGACTTGTCTGTGGTGAGTCTCAATCTCTCTAGAGTGTATAAGTATATCATCCAGATATACAATAACGCAGTCATGTTGAAATTCCCTAAGAACTTCATTGATCAGGTCCTGAAATACTGCCGGTGCATTACAGAGGCCAAAAGGCATTACTGTGTATTCATAGTGCCCATAACGGGTATTGAACGCCGTCATCCACTCGTGTCCCTGCTGAATTCTCACCAAGTTATACGCCCCTCTGAGATCTAACTTGGTGAAAATCTTGGAGCCTTTTAGACGATCAAAGAGCTCGGTAATCAAAGGAATTGGGTAGGCATTTCTAATGGTTATTTTGTTCATACCTCGATAATCAATGCAAGGTCTTAGTGTACCATCCTTCTTTTTAACAAAAAAAAACCCAGCCCCGGCAGGAGAGGAGGATCTCCTAATGAATCCTTTTTCAAGGTTCTCACGAATATACTCCTCTAAGACTAAGTTCTCTTTAGTGGACAAAGGATATACATTACCCCTGGGGGGCATAGTACCAGGTAGTAGATTAATCTTACAATCAAAAGACCTGTGTGGAGGTAAAGTATCAGCATTCTTTTTGTCAAATACTGCCTTTAAATCCAGGTACAGGGGCGGTATTTGTACCTCTGTAGAGTAGGTAGAATTAATCGGTGTGTTAACTGCGCAAAGCGGTGACACTGTCCGTAAGCACCTGTCCTGACAACCCTGACCCCATGAGATTATCTCCCCTAATTCCCAATCAATAATAGGGTTATGTTTTTTTTAACCAAGGGTACCCCAGGACTATGGGAACAGAAGGAGAAAAAATAAGCAATAAAGATATGTCTTCCTCGTGTAAGATACCAACAGTTAATTTAACGGGTATGGTTTCACGGAAAATAACAGGCTCAACTAAAGGTCTACCATCTATGGCCTCAACGGCCAAAGGTGTCTCCCTTAACTGGGATGGGATAGCGTGTTTGGTAACAAAAACTTGGTCGATAAAGCTCTCAGCAGCTCCGGAATCTATCAATGCCATAGTTTCTAGTACTCCCTTCTCCCAAATTAAAGAAACGGGTAGCAGAAGCCTGTGATCTTTATAATTAAGATTAGAGGACAAAATAGAAACACCCAAGGCCTGTCCTCTAGAGAAACTTAGGTGCGAGCGTTTCCCGAGCGATTAGGACAATTTAGGCGTAAATGACCTCTGACTCCACAGTACATACACAACCCCTCCCTTCTCCTGTACTGTCTCTCCTCTTCTGAGAGGCGAGTATTGCCTATCTGCATAGGTTCTGGAAAAAGTGAGGTTGTGGATTCAGAACTTTGAAATGAAGGAGCTAGTTTACAGGAAGGTCTACGGTTTCTCTCTCGAGTGTTCTGCCTCTCTCTTAAACGTTCGTCAATGCGAGAAATAAAAGAAATTAAATCCTCCAAATTTTCAGGAAGCTCTCTAGTAGCAACCTCGTCAAGGATTATGTCTGATAACCCGTTTAAAAATACATCTATATAAGCCTGTTCATTCCACTTAACCTCTGCCGCCAAGGATCTGAACTCTAGTGCATAATCTACAAGTGTTCGGTTTTCTTGTCTAAGGCGCAACAGTAATCTAGCTGCATTGACCTTTCTACCTGGAGGGTCAAAAGTTCTTCTGAAAGCAGCTACAAAGGCATTATAATTATATACTAACGGATTATCATTTTCCCACAATGGATTGGCCCATCTCAAAGCTTTCTCAACAAGTAATGTGATAATAAATCCAACCTTCGCCCTATCTGTAGGATAGGAGCGGGGTTGTAATTCGAAATGGATACCTATTTGGTTTAAAAAACCACGACACTTCTCTGGACAACCACCATAACGTACAGGTGGAGTGATACGGGAAGAAGCACCTACAGTGGCTACCTCTAGACCTGAACTCACAGGAGAGATAGAAGTATTACGCATCTCCTCTGGTTGATTACTAGAACGAGATAGTAACGCCTGTAGTGCTAGAGCCATCTGGTCCATTCTGTGATCCATGGCGTCGAACCTAGAGTCAGAAGGACCAACCTGAGTGTTTGTACCTGCAGGATCCATTGGCCCTGTCGTAATGTCAGGATCGGGACAGGGATCCAACACGCAGAGTACAAACAGGTGGTAGGTACGTATACTGGACCTTAGAATGGCCGGACTAACGTAAAGAGTAAGTAGAGAATGGTCTAGGAACAAGCCGAGGTCGAGGGAACGAGAGGACAGGTAAGCGAGAGACAAGCCGAGTCAAAGGGTAACAGAGATAAACAGGGTAGTACAAACAAGCCGGGTCAGAACCAAAGAGACAACTAGAATACAAGAGCACTGAGTGACTAGACAGGCTAGAACCACGACAGGGCAATGAGCAGATGCCGAAAGCCTTACTTTATACCTTGATTCTAGAGGGTAATCACGCCCCCGACGAGTCCTGATTAGTGCTCGGGACTTGACTGACAGGTCGACCCGGGTTGGCGTCATGACGTCGACTACTGAGCGTCGCGTCATATAAGGAAGTGGATCCCTCGCGGTCGGCTTGTAAATGGCCGAGAGAACCGCGAGGAACGGAAGAAACAACCCCTCTGGGAGGATAAACGTCTAAGTCTCTCACCTCCTCTGAGGTAGAGACTACAGGTACCCTGACATAGGCATAGAAAGGAGGCCCCAGTTTATCATGTTGGTGACAAGGTTTGGCTGTCAACAAAGAATCTTAAGCTTAGGATTCCTTCTCATAAATTGGGTCAAAAGTTCATGGGACCTTTTGAGATCATCGCTCAGATCAATTCTGTCACCTTCCGTCTTCAACTTCCAGATTCCATGAAAATACATCCGGTGTTTCACGTTGCACTGCTTAAAACTTTTCATGAAAATACTTTCCCTGGTCGAGCCCTGCCTGCCCCACCACCAGTCCTCGTGGATGGTGAAGATGAATACGAGGTGGAAAAAATTCTTGACTCCAGGATATTCCGCAACAAGCTTCAATATTTGGTTCATTGGAAAGGCTATGGTGAAGAAGATAGATCATGGGAACCAGTGGAAAATATTCATGTTCCTGATCTTCTTCAGTCTTTCCATGCACAGTACCCTGCTAAACCAGGAAATAGGGCATCCAGAGGCTGCGCCTGTAGAGGTGGGAGTAATGTGAGGAACTGACTCTGCTGGGTTTCGAACCCTGGTTTCCATGCTGCTAAACCTCTTCCTTACCAGTAAACCAGCCTGCCTTTTGCAAATGTACCTGAGATCTGGTAACCTTGACTCTAAAGCATTGGTATCAGTGACAAGTCTCTTCAGCTGTGTCTGGTCATGTGTCTGGTTCTTGGCCTATAAAAGCCACTTCCTGTCTCTGTACCTTTGCCAGATTATTGTGGTTCCTGTACTCTCTAATCAAGCTTGTTCCTGTTTCTCCTAGCTGTTGCTGATTTTGGACCGTTTTGACTTTGCTGCTTCTCCTTCCCACTGACCTCGGCTTGCCTCACTACGATTATCATCTCTCTGTTCCAGTCTCCCATCTCTGCTTAAGACCAGAAGGCCACTCAAGGCTCAGGGGCTCAACCACCTGGGTAACGAGTGGCTACCTCTGGCAGAAAACATTTCTGATCTGGCTACTGGACTCCAAAACTTTGTAACATCAATATCATTACACTGTGGTTGCTGCTGCACGCACTGTTGATGGTGAACAGATCAAAACACTGACAGAATCCATGGATGGCAGGCTTTTGAGTGTCCTTGCAAAGAAAGGTGGCTATATTGGTCACTGATTTGTTTTTGTTATGTTTTTGAATGTCAGAAATGTATATTTGTGAATGTTGAGATGTTATATTGGTTTCACTGGTAAAAATAAATAATTTAAATGGGTATATATTTGTTTTTTGTTAAGTTGCCTAATAATTATGCACAGTAATAGTCACCCGCACACACAGATATCCCCCTAAAATAGCTATAACTAAAAACAAACTAAAAACTACTTCCAAAAATATTCAGCTTTGATATTAATGAGTTTTTTGGGTTCATTGAGAACATGGTTGTTGTTCAATAATAAAATTAATCCTCAAAAATACAACTTGCCTAATAATTCTGCACTCCCTGTATAGCTGTGTGTATTTTTGCAGATTCACATGGATATAGTTCCACATTCAGATGCACACAGTTATTTACATACACTGTGCAGCTACATGCACACAGTCCCAACACACAGTTACAGGTATATAGTCATGCACACAGGGACAGGCCAACAGTGACACACGCACACAGGTGCAGGCAGTCACACCCGGTTAAAGGTAACCACATATACACACATAGTTAAAGGTAGTCAGTCACACACACACGTACAGGCAGTCACACACAGTCAGAGACAGACAGTTGTACATACAGTTACATGCAGACAGACACACATTGTAACTGTGTGTGACTCTCTGCCTGTAACTGACAGACAATCACACACAGTTACAGGCAGACAACCACACACAGTTAAAGGAAGACAGTCACATACACACAGTTATATGCAGTCTCTGTCACACACACACACACACACACACACACACAGAGGTACAGACAGACACATCCAGTTACAGACAGTTTCACACACAGTCACATACAGAGTTACAGACAGTCTTTCACACACAGACACACCGTTACCTCTTTCTATTATGGGCTGGCTGTTGGGGCAGGTGCACTGCAGTCCCATGTGTATAGGTGTCTGTGGAGCAGGGACTCCTTCCTGCTTCCCCCACAGTTTTCACAAGTACAGTGCGTCCACTTGCCATATAGCAAGCTTGCATATATATTAGGCCAGCCTTGATTACAAGCCTGCAGAGATAAACTACTTGGGCAAGAGACATTGAAATGGATGAGAGCACCACAACCACTGTAATACACCAGTGCAGGAATGAGGCTGCTGCACAACATCTTGCCAGTACAACAACCAATCAAGAGACTGACTTATAGGTATATCATCAAAAGATGTCCTGTAACTGTTTTATTCATTACATTTAAAGGCATTCTCCACTATATATATATATCTATATCTATATATATAATTTATTTAGATATTTATTTAAGGCCTTGGCCTGTAGTTATGGGAGGGGCTTTAATCCCCCTTAAAAGAGCTGCCAATCCTCTCCCACCTTACCGTTGTTGGTCTGACGAGTTGAGAGGATTACTTCCGGTCAAATCGCCATCTTGTTTCTTACCTGCTGTCCCTCATGGTCCTGGTTCCTGGCTCCTGTTCTACACTTACCTGACCGCTCATCAAAAAGTTGCAAACTGACAGCTTCCTTCCGGCTTCCTCTGAGCCTGGTCTCGGCACGGCGCGTGGTTCTAACCGTAAGTCAAGACCCTTACCTTAAGGCATTCATGTCTTCATATGTTCATTTGATTTGGCATTTGTTTGTTTTTTAGGTGCTTCGGCACGGTTCATTTGTTTAAGTCATGCATTGATATAGATATGTTTCGGTTACAAACGCACAAGCGCAGTCATTCGTTTCGTTCCCCTCACATTGCATTCTTATGTTTCATTAAGCAGCCATTTTCATACAAACTTTCCTTTCCTATCAGTAGGAAACAGGCGAACGATTATGGTGAAAGCATTCTGTACAGGGGATTCCCCCCTTTCGGCAGTTATTTGTTTGATTTTTTGTTAGTTCACGAATTCAGTCGATTAGCCTGGTTTTAAGTCATATGCCCCTATCGGTTAGAAAGGTTATTACAGTTTATATTTAAATGGATATTATTTGTGACTATTTTAAATATACTGAATTAGGCTGTTTAATTATCTTTTAGCTGACATTTGTTATGACGTTGTTTCCACAGGTTTTGTTACAGGAAAATTAAGCTTAAGAATTTGTGCCAACTTTTTCAATACTTGGCCTTATTAGGTTGATAATCTGGTTTAAGGTTGTACTCATTGAAAGTTTTATTTTATAGTTGGCATTAACATCTCGCATTCCTTTAGGTGCCTTGGTTAAACAAGACGGTTGATTTACAAGCACTACAATTCCGTCATCTGCCTCTGTCATATTTTCACTGCTCATCTATAGTTTCTGGTAGGTTTCCTTTTATTGTTCGGGCCCACTATCTGGCCCACTCACATAAATCTATATGCACAGATACTCATAACATCTTATCTATAGGTTGCAGCACGTATCTAATGACACCCTCTTGTTCCTATATTTCTGCATAGAATTTTGTCCTGACCCAAACTTTATCAGGTACGATTTCACAACCCCGCACCTTTGCTATTTTTCGAGATTTAGGTTGTCCAACTAGGTTTCTGTTTTCCGGTCTTAATCCATAAACTAGTGGTCCCGCGAGGCCAACACCCATCCTTCCCTCGGCCCAAATCATAGTTAGCCACCTCGCATTGTCGCATAGAGAGGGCCTTCCATGTCACTCTCATTCTATCTTTTGCTCTAGCTACCACCGAGAGGCCAACACCCCACCACAACGTTTCGGTGGCCTCAAACTCCCCTCGGGCCAATGCATAGTTAGCGCCTCTCAGGCCGCTTGGCAACTAGTAGGGACTCATCTGTCACGTTAAGATAGCAGAATTCTTTGCCGCTTGACATCTAGCTAGCCTGCCAGTACGCGGTCACTTTGTCTCACTAATAGTAATCAAGTGGCATATATATTTTTTCAGTTATGTCTCAAGTTCCTGATGTTCCTGAGGAGCTGTCCCTTCCCAGCACCCCCGCTACATCCGGTACCCACGCCCAAGGAGCTGATGTGGCTAGTCCATCTTCCCTGAGGTCATGGACTATCCCATGCCTCACAGCTGATCTACGGAGAAGATGCATTCCTTTCCCAGCTACTGCTAGGAAAGCGGAGTTGTTTAGACTGTTAAAAACTAATACCGACAACTCTGATGCTGGGGAAGGGCCTAGTGGGTCTCAGATGCCGGCTCTTCATGCCATGATGACGTCTTTAATGTCATCCATTTGGTACTATTAGTGACAGCCTGGAGAAATTAGAAGCAGTGTTTTCTTCCCAGGTTCCTGCAGGCCTGCTTATTTCTAATGACGCAGGAATGGTTGTCATGCCCGGTAATACTCTGGCATCAATAAAAGTCCCTGAGAGTATCAACCCATCGCACATGGTCCCAGCCTATCTCAAAAAGGGCATTCTGGAAGGCAAGGACATTAACCTAGTCTCACTTCTCATTGCCTCTCAGGATGTTCTTGAGAACAGGACATTTGCGTATGGGGACATTTCCGTGCTACTAAGGGCAAGAGATCCCAGGTTAAATAAGAAATTATCCATTCCTGAATTTGTATTGGGTTTCGGGAATTTTTGGGATATATATTGCTCGGTTTATCCTGAGAAAAGAGAGGAATTTGATGTTTATATGCACAAGTTGGTGGATCAGGGGCACAAATACGGTAGTACTGCCTTTTATGACTACCACCGTTCCTTCTCTGCAAAAGTGGCTGCAGCTCTGACTCAGTTCAATTACAGCATACATGGAGTAAGCTGGACATTGAGTTATTCTGCAGACATTTTGCAGGCCTCAGGACTCCGGCTTGTGCAGTTTGTGCATCTATGGCACACAGTACAAACTTTTGCCCTAATACGGCAGAAGTTGAGCAGGGTCACTGTCCCAAACTCGGCAAGATCTACCAGAATCCTGAAGGATAAGCTGGGTAGGGACATTGTCTTCCTGGGCAAATCACAAATTTGCAACAATTTTAATGCCGGCACTTGTAGTTTTAGTTAATGTAGGTTGTTACACGTTTGTTCTCATTGTTTCCGGGCTCATGCAAAATCCATGTGCCCGAATAAGGTTTTTCCTAAACCTTACCACAGTTGCATCAACGTCACGTTATTGGCTGCACTGTTACAACACCATCCCTCACAGCATTTGGTTAAATGTATCATCGAAGGGCTGTCTGAGGGGTTCCACACGGGTTTAGTACACTTGCCAACTGTGATACTGGAATGCAACAATTTGCAAACCACTTTAACAGACCCAGAGTTAGTGTGAGCACTCATAAGGACTGAAGTAGATCAATGGTTTTTGTTAGGGCCTTTCAGTTCCCCACCTTTCACATCTTGGAGAACCAACCCCATAGGGGTTGTCACAGGGAATGCTTCACTTAAACCCAGACTAATCATAGACTTATCAGCACCACATTCCTCCACTATTCCCAGCCTTAATTCCCTTATACCCTCCGATGAATTTTACTTACAATATGACACTATCAAAAAAAAAAACAAGCAAAAAAGGCGCTAAAAGTGCAAAATATTTTAGTACAAATACTAAAATAAAAAGGTAGAGCAGCACCTAAGAGTGTACAAGCTCACAAAACACCATACAGAAAATACCCATGGCATTTTTAAGGCACCCATTAAAAAAACCTAGAACTCCACTAAATCTCCCCCATACCCACAAGAGGACTTCCACATAAAAGGGGTAGCCCTACTCCCAACACCCTCAGTCACTCTAATATCTAATTGTAGACAAAACAAAAAAGAATAAATAAAATAGAAACCAATCTTAGCAAAGTGGCAAATCTGTCACGACTACTAGTGTGGTCCAGCACGCAGAAACTATGTAAACATATACAAGGAAAGGGAAATAAAAGGACAGAGCGTAAACCGGACCTTAGAATGGCTGGACTAATACGCTAGAGACAGAGAATGGTCAAAGGGAAAGCTGAAGTCAGGGAAGCCAGAAAATACACAATACCGTAAACACAAGCCAAGTCAGGGAAACCAGAATTTAGAATAACCAGGGAAAAGCCAAGATCAGGATACCAGGAAATCAGATACACGAATATAGAGCACTCTCAGGAAACGGAAACCACGACAGGGCAAGGTACTGGGGTGAGTTAGGGATTTAAATATCCCTCTCTATGCTCTGATTGGTCAGAGGGCGACCTCTGACCCCAAAACGTGCGTGTGCGTTGACGTCGTGACGTCACGCACACGTTAGTATAATTTTCGGGGGCGGAGCTAGAGATGGACGCGACCACGGGGTCGGCGCCATCTTGGATTTGGGCGCGATGCCCGGAAGACCTGGGGGAGCGGTTGCCGGCTCGCCGACGAGCAGGTAAGCTCGTGTTGTCGGTGAGGCTGTGCTGGTCGGGCACGGCTGTGTGACTCGGCAGGCCGGCGACCGCAACAAAATCTTGTTGTAGTGAGGGTATTAAAGATAATCTCCCTAATCTGCGTGCCAAATTCTCCGCTAACTAATAGCCAGACGCGCGTTTCGCCAAGTGCTGGCTCTTCCAGGGGAAAAGATGTTATGAAAATCGGACGTTTAAATATCCCACCCTTTGCAATGATTGGATGTTGGTTCAAATGCTCCATGCAATAGGTGGGACTGATGCCACTTAGATAATATTAACCTGTGGTATGCCTGTAAGAACTGAAGAAAACCTACGGCATACATGTTTATTGAAAAATTGTTACATTCATCATGAGTAAAATTAATCAGAGAAATTAAAAAAAATTATAACACATCCAGATGTCAGATTTATTGCGGTCATATTGACAATAAACGGGGTAATCGGCCCCTAATGTAATAAAAGTAATTGTAGGAAATCTTGAATTCCTTAATGAATATTGCCTACAGAAAAATTATTATTAGTGAGTACAATACCCACTTGATATATAAACTATTGCCCTAGTGAATTACTTGTAAGACAATACTAACCAGTGTTTGTAATCTTACAATACACTTAAAATATAAATGTTAAGAGAAAAGGGTGAATGAGTCCGTGCGTTCTCAGCACGGTGAGGGCATAGTCTCCAATCATTAACAATTGGATCAATTTGCATTCCGCAGTGAGTGAATGACAGGAGATACAAGTTTTCCAGGTTGACTGTAATACATTATATACACTTATAATGTTGTACCTTTTCATTTATGGGGTATTCAGAAATATCCTTCGAAATATGGGTTCCCTTGGAGATATAGTAATTTAATGTCTGTCCTGGTTTAGATCTCAAATAATTGGCACTATATATATTTTGACTCGTAGTCTTGAAATTGTTCCTGTAGCACTATCACCCTCTTTGGGTATATTTTAGCTTCTCTTTCCTCTATTCAAAGCTATACCCTGACCGGCTATTAGGACCAACTTGTGTGTGTATATATATATATATATGTGTATATATATTTTTTTTATACATCTGGATAATCAGATTATTCTAGGCATCTGGCTGCAAGAAGGGATTCATTATACTCATGACTAAACAAACCATTCCTGTTTCTTTTAACAGTCGTAACCATAAGATTATTGATATTCGTTCCAATATATTGGAACCTCTATTCCTCTGGAAATTATTTACTTCTTAATTTATTGTCCTTTTGGATTGTGTAACTTATTTATTATCATTATATTATCTTACACTGATTACATATCAGTGAAGTAATAGGTTGTAGTTATTTATTATTTTTGAGATACATTGGCCCTTCAAAGCCTATACTTTGTTGCCGGTTAGGCTGGTGAATCTGTCATTCACTCACTGCGGAATGCAAACTGATACAATTGTTAATGATTGGAGATTATGCCCTCACCATGCCAAAAACACACAGACTCATTCACCCTTTTCTCTTGACATTTATATTTTAAGTGTATTGTAAGCTTGCAAACACTGGTTAGTATTGCCTCACAAGTAATTCACTGGGGCAATAGTTTATATATCATGTGGGTATTGTACTCACTAATAATTTTTCTGCAGGCAATATTCATTAAGGAATTCAAGGTTTCCTACAATTACTTTTATTACATTAGGGGTCTATTACCCCGTTTATTGTCAATATGACCGCAATAAATCTGACATGTGTTATAATTTTTCTCATTTCTCTGATTAATTAATTAATTTTACTCCTGATGAATGTAACAATTTTTCAATAAACATGTACGCCGTAGGTTTTCTTCAGTTCTTACAGGCATACCACGGGTTAATATTATCTAAGGGTCAGTCCCACCCATTGCATGGAGCATTTGAACCAACATCCAATCATTGCAAAGGGCGGGATATTTAAACGTCAGATTTTCATAACAACTTTTCCCCTGGAAGAGCCAGCACTTGGTGAAACGCGCGTCTGGCTATTAGTTAGCGGAGAATTTGGCACTCAAATTAGGGAGATTATCTTTAATACCCTCACTACAACAAGATTTGCCACTTCGCTAAGATTGATTTCTATTTTATTTATTATTTTAATTTTTGTCTACAATTAAATATTAGTGTGACCAGGTCCGGCCTTAGGCATTTAGACGCCCTGTGCGAAAAATCTTCACAGCGCCCCCCCCCCCCCCCCGTCATCCATGTATGCTGTTATGTTTGTGTTGTCTGTGTATGTAATAGTACGTGTGATGACTGTGTGTGATATGTATGCTATGTGTGATATTTGTAATGGGTATATTAACAGTGTGTGATATGCGTGTATTGGTTGTATGTGACACACACACACACACAGAGTCAGACGGCCATACACACACAGGAAGACATCCACACACGCACAAGCAGACAGTCATACACACACACACAGGCAGACAGTCATACACACACACACACACACGCAGACAGTCATACACACAGACACACACAGACACACACAGGCAGACAGTCATACACACAGAGGCAGACAGTCATACACACAGAGGCAGACAGTCATACACACAGAGGCAGTCATACACACAGAGGCAGTCATACACAGTCACACACACAGAGGCAGACAGTAATACACACAGACAAACACACAGAGGCATACAGTAATACACACAGACACACAGTGGCAGACAGTAATACACACAGACACACAGTGGCAGACAGTCATATACACACACACGCAGACAGTCATACACACACACACACACACACGCAGACAGTCATACACACACACACACACAGACAAACACACAGGCAGATAGTCACACACACAGAGGCAGACAGTAATACACACAGACAAACACACAGAGGCAGACAGTAATACACACAGAGGCAGACAGTTATACACACACACACACGCAGACAGTCATACACATACACACACACACACACACACAGACACACACAGGCAGATAGTCATACACACAGAGGCAGACAGTCATACACACAGACACACACACAGAGGCAGACAGTCATACACACAGACACAGAGGCAGACAGTCATACACACACACACACACACAGACAGTAACACACACACACACACACACACACACAGTCATACACATAGGCAGAGAGTCACACTCACATGACAATCACACAGTTACCTGTGGAGTTAATTGTGGAGACAGTGCAGCTCCTGGTGGGGAAGCAGGGACTCCTTCCTGCTTCCCCTGCAGCAGTTTTCCGGCGCTTTTAGCTCCGCCCCCGCCGCACGGTAAGCTCCGCCCCAGCTGCAAATTTAAAAAAAAATTTTTTTTTTTTTTTTTTTTTTTTAAATCGGCTGTGCGGCCGCATGGCGCCCCCTGCTCCATGGCGCCCTGTGCGGCCGCACAGCTCGCACACCCCTAAGGCCGGCCCTGAGTGTGACTGAGGGTGTTGGGAGTAGGACTTCCCCTTTTATGTGGAAGTTCTCTTGTGGGTATGGGGAGATTTAGTGGAGTTCTAGATTTTTTAAATGATGCCTTCGAAGGCACGACAGGGTTCAAGCTAATTAGGATTTATTTGACCCCTTTTTGACTTTATCCCTACTCACCCCGACATGGCTAAAGAGACAGGTTGATTTTTAATTTTTGCCTCCCCCTCACCCCCTTTTTTTTTTTTTACACTCAGCAACAGTTTTTTTTCATTTTAAGCCTGTATTTTTTTTGTTAACCTACATTTATTATATAGATTTTTGGACTATTATACTTTTCACTCCCTGACTTTGGTTTTAAGACAATTTATTAAAAGTAATGTTTTAATAATATTATTTCTTAAGGGGTTGCTTTCCTCCTTGTCAAGGGTAGTTGTGGGAGGTATCAATAGTTTCCCCTCTCAGTCTCCCCTTGAATCATTGTATTTATGTACTTTTGTGTAGGGGTTACCACAAGAGTTGAGCGAACCCGGACTATAAAGTTCGGGTTCGTACCGAACATTACGTTTTTTGGACCCCGGACCCGACATATCACTGTATGTTCGAGTTGGAGTTCGGTGTTTTAATGGCGCATTTCAAAGGCTGCAGGCAGCCAATCAACAAGTGTTTTTGGCTTGTGTGCTATATGCTTAGAAGCCATCACAGCCATGCCTACTAATGGCATGGCTGTGATTGGCCAGTGCAGCATGTGACCCAGTCTCTATATATAAGCTGGAGTTGCGTAGCGCTGCACGCACGTGAGCTCTTATTAGTGTAGGGAGAGGATGCTGCAGCTGTGAGGGACAGCTTAGGAAAGAATTCTGCAAACTAGTACATTAGTGGGATGCGCTTCATATCTCAGAGTCAAATAGAAGCATCTAATAGTGTGCTTACAGCGCAGTGGTAAACATTTTAATTGTTTTGCTACTAATCTGCTAAATAGTAAATTTTAGGGTCTGCTCTTCATATCTGAGAGTCAAATAGAAGTGTCTAATAGTGTGTTTACAGTGCAGTGGTAAACATTCTAATTGTTTTGCAGCTAATCTGCTAAATAGTACATTTTGGGGCCTGCACTTCATATCTGAGAGTCAAATCGAAGCGTAACTTTGATTCGAATTTACTACATCGGTCACTTGTAATATTGTTTCACACCTAAAAACAGATTGATATTTTCTACACTAGAAACTACCAGATAACAAGCTATATTTAAACCAGTTATCAATAGCTAAGAGGTACTTAAACAATATGGTAATTCTGGGGCAATACCCTCACAAGTCAAACTGAGAGGTCAGTTTATAGAGAAAACTGTTGCCTGGATACAATTCTAAAACAATTTCCATATGTCCTTTGCAGACTTTACATGCTGGAAAAACACAGGTGCCAACTGCTGTGGCTTTCTGCAGTGTGCATACCGGCAAGGAGGGCAGGGTTGAGGAGTGGGTAGAAGATGATGTGGAGGATGATGAGGTCCTAGACCCCACATAGAATCAGGTAATGCGAGTGACATGTGCAGTTTGGAGGAAGAGGCGCTGGTCGCACAGAGGCACTAGCACAGCATAAGAGGGAGCAGGGTGCAAAAGCAGAGTGGCTGTCCCCTATCGCTCGCCGGCATGTTTTAGCTTTAGAATTCCCACAGTTAACCAAGTAGCAGTTGAAGCTATAAAAAGAATGATAAAAGATTTAACGAGCCATTCGCAGTCCGGCGACCGGGACCCAGACACTGTCTGGGCAGCGGTCGGACGACTGGGACCCAGTATGCCTGATGTTGAAGTTAGGAGTCACAGTGTGGAATGGATTAACAGGGTCTGGTGCAGGGTAAACGCATGCCCCCTGGTGTTGAGCACCAGCATTTGTGCGGTCACATACCAGGACCCTGATGCAGCTTCAGTAAAAAGAGTACTGGATACCAGAAGCCATCACCAGACTGATCTGCAACTTGGAACAGGATGTGACATTCACAGTAGCGGCTGTGCGTGCTTTCGTCGTTCTCACCCTGCTGCTGCTCGCCTTTTTGCGCTGCAGTGTAACTTTGGCCTTCCCGCTCACTGCCTCATATGCGACGTGCCCACAAGGTGGAACTCCACCTTGCACATGCTGGAGAGACTGTCTGAGCAGCAGCAGGCGATAGTGGAGTTTCAGCTACAGCACGCATGGGCAGGGCCGGCCTTAGGGGTGTGCGAGCTGTGCGGCTGCACAGGGCGCCATGGAGCAGGGGGCGCCCTGCGGCCGCACAGCTCACAAATGGGCGGGATAAAAAAAATTTGCGGCGGGGGCGGGGCTTAGTATGCGGCGGGGCGGAGCTAAAATGCGATCTAACTGCTGCAGGGGAATCAGGAAGGAGTCCCTGCTTCCCGCAACAACCAGAATCCAGGAGCTGCACTGCCTGTCTGCCTCCACAAGGAACAGAGGTAACTATGTGACTGTCTGCCTGCGTGTGTGTGACTGTCTGCCTGCGTGTGTGTGACTGCCTGCCTGCGTGTGTGTCTGTCTGTCTGCCTGCCTGCGTGCGTCTGCCTGCCTGCCTGCGTGTGTCTGTCTACATGCCTGCCTGCGTGTGTCTGTCTGTCTGCCTGCATGTGTCTGCCTGTCTGCCTGCGTCTGTCTGTCTGTCTGCGTCTGTCTGTCTGTCTGCCTGCGTCTGTCTGTCTGTCTGCCTGCATCTGTCTGTCTGCCTGCCTGCGTCTGTCTGTCTGCCTGCGTGTGTCTGTCTGTCTGCCTGCCTGCGTGTGTCTGCCGGCCTGCGTGCGTCTGTCTGCCTGCCTGCGTGTGTCTGTCTGCCTGCGTCTGTCTGTCTGCCTGCGTGCGTGTCTGCCTGCCTGCGTGCGTGTGTCTGCCTGCCTGCGTGTGTCTGTCTGCCTGCCTGCGTGCATGTGTCTGTCTGCCTGCCTGCGTGCGTGTGTCTGTCTGCCTGCCTGCGTGCGTCTGTCTGCCTGCCTGCCTGCCTGCCTGCGTGTGTCTGTCTGCCTGCCTGCGTCTCTCTGTCTGCCTGCCTGCGTCTGTCTGTCTGCCTGCCTGCGTCTGTCTGTCTGCCTGTGTCTGTCTGCCTGCCTGCATCTGTCTGTCTGCCTGCCTGCCTGCGTCTGTCTGTCTGTCTGCCTGCGTCTGTCTGTCTGCCTGCCTGCATCTGTCTGTCTGCCTGCCTGCATCTGTCTGTCTGCCTGCCTGCGTCTGTCTGCCTTCCTGCGTCTGTCTGTCTGCCTGCCTGTGTCTGTCTGCCTACGTGCGTCTGTCTGCCTGCGTCTGTCTGTCTGTCTGCCTGCGTCTGTCTGCCTGCCTGCGTCTGTCTGCCTGCCTGCCTGCGTCTGTCTGTCTGCCTGCCTGCGTCTGTCTGTCTGCCTGCGTCTGTCTGTCTGCCTGCCTGCGTCTCTCTGTCTGCCTGCCTGTGTCTCTCTGTCTGCCTGCCTGCGTCTCTCTGTCTGCCTGTGTCTGTCTGTCTGCCTGCATCTGTCTGTCTGCCTGCCTGCGTCTGTCTGCCTTCCTGCGTCTGTCTGTCTGCCTGCCTGTGTCTGTCTGCCTACGTGCGTCTGTCTGCCTGCGTCTGTCTGTCTGTCTGCCTGCGTCTGTCTGCCTGCCTGCGTCTGTCTGCCTGCCTGCGTCTGTCTGTCTGCCTGCCTGCGTCTGTCTGTCTGCCTGCCTGCGTCTCTCTGTCTGCCTGCCTGTGTCTTTCTGTCTGCCTGCCTGCGTCTCTCTGTCTGCCTGTGTCTGTCTGTCTGCCTGCATCTGTCTGTCTGCCTGCCTGCCTGCGTCTGTCTGTCTGTCTGCCTGCGTCTGTCTGTCTGCCTGCCTGCGTCTGTCTGTCTGCCTGCCTGCGTCTGTCTGTCTGCCTGCCTGCGTCTGTCTGCCTGCCTGCGTGCGTCTGTCTGTCTGCCTGCGTGCATCTGTCTGTCTGCCTGCGTGCATCTGTCTGTCTGCCTGCCTGCGTCTGTCTGACTGCCTGCCTGCGTCTGTCTGTCTGCCTGCCTGCTGGTGTGTGTCCCTGCGGCCGCACAGCTCACAAATGGGCGGGATAAAAAAAATTTGCGGCAGGGGCGGGGCTTAGTATGCGGCGGGGCGGAGCTAAAACGTTGTCTAACTGCTGCAGGGGAAGCAGGAAGGCGTCCCTGCTTCCCCCAACAACCAGAATCCAGGAGCTGCACTGCCTGTCTGCCTCCACAAGAAACAGAGGTAACTATGTGATTGTCTGCTTGTGTGTGTGTGACTGCCTGCCTGCCTGCCTGCGTGTGTGTGACTGTCTGCCTGCATGTGTGTGACTGTCTGCCTGCCTGTGTGTGACTGTCTGCCTGCATGTGTGTGACTGTCTGTCTGCATGCGTGTGTGTGACTGACTGTCTGCCTGCGTGTGTCTGTCTGTCTGCCTGCCTGCGTGTGTGTGACTGTCTGCCTGCGTGTGTGTGACTGTCTGCCTGCCTGCGTGTCTGTCTGTCTGCCTGCCTGCGTGTGTCTGTCTGTCTGCCTGCCTGCGTGTGTCTGTCTGTCTGCCTGACTGCGTGTGTCTGTCTGTCTGCCTGACTGCGTGTGTCTGTCTGCCTGACTGCGTGTCTGTCTGCCTGCCTGCGTGTGTCTGTCTGTCTGCCTGACTGCGTGTGTCTGTCTGTCTGTCTGCCTGCCTGCGTGTGTCTGTCTGCCTGCCTGCGTGTGTCTGTCTGTCTGTCTGCCTGCCTGCCTGTGTCTGTCTGTCTGCCTGCCTGTGTGTGTCTGTCTGTCTGCCTGCCTGCGTGTGTCTGTCTGTCTGCCTGCCTGCGTGTGTCTGTCTGTCTGTCTGCCTGCCTGCGTGTGTCTGTCTGTGTGACTGCCTGCATGTGTGTGTGTGACTGCCTGCGTGTGTGGCTGCCTGCCTGCATGTGTGGCTGCCTGCCTGTGTGTGTGGCTGCCTGCCTGTGTGTGTGGCTGTCTGCCTGCATGTGTGGCTGTCTGCCTGCGTCTGTCTGTCTGCCTGCCTGCGTCTGTCTGTCTGCGTGTGTCTGTCTGTCTGCCTGCGTGTGTCTGTCTGTCTGCCTGCGTGTGTCTGTCTGCCTGCGTGTGTCTGTCTGTCTGTCTGCCTGCGTGTGTGTGTCTGCGGCCGCACAGCTCACAAATGGGCGGGATAAAAAAATGTGTCGGGGGCGGGGCTTAGTATGCGGCGGGGCGGAGCTAAAATGCCGTCTAACTGCTGCAGGGGAAGCAGGAAGGAGTCCCTGCTTCCCCCAACAACCAGAATCCAGGAGCTGCACTGCATGTCTGCCTCCACAAGGAACAGAGGTAACTATGTGACTGTCTGCCTGCGTGTGTGTGACTGTCTGCCTGTGTGTGTGTGACTGTCTGCCTGCGTGTGTGTGACTGTCTGCCTGCGTGTGTCTGTCTGTCTGCCTGCCTGCGTGTGTCTGTCTGTCTGTCTGCCTGCGTGTGTCTGTCTGTCTGTCTGCCTGCCTGTGTGTGTCTGTCTGCCTGCCTGCGTGTGTCTGTCTGCCTGCCTGCGTGTGTCTGTCTGTCTGTCTGCCTGCCTGCGTCTGTCTGTCTGTCTGTCTGTCTGCGTCTGTCTGCCTGCCTGCATGTGTCTGTCTGTCTGTCTGCCTGCGTGTGTCTGTCTGTCTGTCTGTCTGCCTGCCTGCATGTGTCTGTCTGTCTGTCTGCCTGCGTGTGTCTGTCTGTCTGCCTGCGTGTGTCTGTCTGTCTGCCTACCTGCGTGTGTTTGTCTGTCTGGCTGCCTGCGTGTGTCTGTCTGTCTGCCTGCGTGTGTCTGTCTGTCTGCCTGCCTGCGTGTGTCTGTCTGCCTGCCTGCATGTGTCTGTCTTTCTGCCTGCCTGCGTGTGTCTGTCTGTCTGCCTGCCTGCGTGTGTCTGTCTGCCTGCCTGCCTGCGTGTGTCTGTATGCCTGCCTGCCTGCATGTGTGTGTGTGGCTGCCTGCCTGTGTGTGTGGCTGCCTGCCTGTGTGTGTGTGTGGCTGCCTGCCTGTGTGTGTGTGGCTGCCTGCCTGTGTGTGTGTGGCTGCCTGCCTGTGTGTGTGTGGCTGTCTGCCTGTGTGTGTGTGTCTGTCTGCCTGTGTGTGTGTGTGTGTGGCTGTCTGCCTGTCTGTGTGTGTGGCTGTCTGCCTGTGTGTGTGTGTGTGTGTGTGTGTGGCTGTCTGCCTGTGTGTGTGGCTGTCTGCCTGTGTGTGTGTGTGTGTGTGTGGCTGTCTGCCTGTGTGTGTGTGTGGCTGTCTGCCTGTGTGTGACTGACTGGGCAGACTAGATGGGCCGAATGGTTCTTATCTGCAGTCACATTCTATGTCTGTGTGTGTGTGTTTGTGTGTGGCTGTCTGTGTGTGACTGCCTGCGTGTGTTTGTGTGTGTGCGTGTGTATGGCTGTCTGCCTGTGTGTGTGTGTGACAGGGTGCATGGGCAGAGGGAGGGGGACGGGAAGGGGGGCGCTGTGAAGATTTCTTGCACAGGGCGCCCAAAGGCCTAAGGCTGGCCCTGCGCATGGCTCTGCACCAGACTTCCCTCCAATTGATCAAAGTTAAAGGATTTCAAGTGAACTGATTACAATTACAGGGCCTCTAAAGAGTCCTGTATTGTTATTTGTCGTCACTACCTTCCCGCGTCGGGAGTGGGTCATTTGCGCCCCTGCTGCCTTCCTTGCATGTGGTAGCTGTTTGTCAGGGTCCCTGTACGGAATCGAACCCTGATTCCCCGTTACCCGTGGTCACCATGGTAGGCGCAGTCAATGGAATCGAAGGTTGATATGGATGGACATACGAATGCGTCGTTGCCTTCTCGTTGGGGAGCACATTGAAAAAGTGCTCTAGCATGACGAGCTGGGTGATCTCCTCCGGGAACTTGGCTTGATGGGAGTTGAGCCAGTTCTGGTGGCCCTTGTGATGCCACGGTGTATACCCAGATATAGCAGAGCTGCTGCAAAAAGTGCTGGTCGTCTGTGCGCTTTTGGCGTTCCCAAACTGCTGCTGCTCGCCTGTCTGCGCTGCAGCGTAACTTCGGCCTTCCCGCTCACCGCCTCATAAGACTGTGCGAGCAGCAGCAGGAGATAGTGGAGTTTCAGATGCAGGACGCACGGGTCAGTCGCTCTGCGGAACAGTTTTCTTTTTTTATACGTCCCAATATTTTGTTGGCTACCCCAATTAAAATAAAAAAAGAGATATATATATAACAGTGTTGGCTACTACCGCCGCTTCCACCGCCACGGTCACCGCCTCCTCAACCTATGGGTCACTTAGTATAAACTATGTACACAATAGCAGAGGCTTGTGAAGGCCTTTTCTCCATGCATCGGGAGTTGAACATTTCTCCATGCATCAGGACTGCAAGAAATGCACCGCAGGCCGCAAATGTTTATTTTTTTTATATGTCACAATATTTGGGGGGCTACCCCAATTAAAAAAAATAAAACAATTATTTATATATAAATTGTTGGCTACCTCCTCCACCGCTGCTTCCACCTACAACGCCACGGTCATAGCCTCCTCAACCTATGGGTCACTTAGTATAAACTATGTACACATTAGCAGAGACTTGTGAAGGCCTTTTCTCCATGCATCAGGAGTTGAGCTCAGTTTGAACAATGAAAGAATACCCTGCACTCCAACCCCCTCTCAAATGGATAATTCTGGTGATCCTCCTGACAGCCATGCTTTAAATTTTGATTTATGTTCTTCCTAAGCTAAAATCAAAGATTCCATCTATTGCTATTTTATGGCTCAACTGTATTTTGAATTTTTATGTTATTTTAAGTGATTTCCCTATCCACATTTGTTTGCAGGGCACTTGTCCTACTCTTACCCCCATTTTACTTCCTTTTGCAGCTCTATAGCTCTTTCCAGGAGTTTTTTAGAGCCATTTTTGTTGCTAAAAGTTCAGCTCCCCATTGACTTCAACGGGGTTCGGGTTCGGGGTCAAGTTCGAGCCTGAACCCGGACTTTTTTTCAAAGTTCGGCGAACCCGTCGGACCCAAACATCCAGGTGTTCGCTCAACTCTAGTTACCATCCATACTTGTGAGCAACCTGACATGCTCTCTCTGTTTAAATTTATTTCAATACATGACCAATATGGTAATAAAAACTACCATCTACCTAGCGTTCTATGGGTTTTTACGTCCAAAAGAATTTACCGCTAGAAATATAACTGCCACAGGATACATGAAAACTGCTGATATCCACAAAATCTTAGATAATTATGTTCTATCACTTCATCAGTCTAAAACTATCCCTATGGGACATACAGTCAATATACCTCTGTTCCCTACTCACAACAAATGGTGCCCTGTAAAAGTTCTGGACACTTATTTTAACACTTTCCAAAAACAACAACACCAACCATTATAAGAACGTCACTGCTCCATCCTTACTACGTCTAAATTCATGCTTTATGTTCGCTTACTGTTAACTAGGCTCGTCCTAAATGCAAACCTTTTCTCAGGACATTCCTTCCGCATAGGGGCAGCATCTTCAGCTTCCTCCAACCACATTCCAGCTCATATCATCAATGCTATGGGATGCTGGAAATCTTCCGCTTATACTCTTTATATTCCGAACCCAGTTAAAGAGTTATGGCAAGCTTTTCGTGACTTGTCCAAATAAACAATGTTTCTTATATGAATACATTTTGAATGGTACACTTCTTTTTGCCCTCTTTTATTACAGGCCTACTGCATTGTCGGTTCCGGCACACTACAACCGACTGGTGTCATTTAAAATATGTTTATTGGTCATCATATGCTATGTTACCTTATCATATTGCCCGACTACAAATATATATATGTATATATATATATATATATTAAATACACAAGATCCAGCGCACTCTCCCATCCACCAAACAGCAACTTCAATGTCGACAGACTTTATTAGTCTGTAAAAGTTTTTTTTAAAAACACCTAATCTAGGCAAAAAAATGGGGATTTAGTTACATTATATGATCATACATTGCATAAGCCTGCCACAACGTCAATGTACCCCATCTTTGGCAGGTCCTACTCTCACAGTCTAATGTCTGCTCTTATGAGATTAACCACTTACTTGGGAAAAAATTCCATCTGAGGCTCTCTGCAGTACAAGGCTAAATAGGGACCTGAGATGAGGCACCTGTAACAGGGAGGGGTGCAGAACCAAGGAGTTGGCTAGACTCCCAAATATATATAGGAAACATGGGGGGATGGTTGCACTCACCTAAACATGCTTAAATGGGGTGCTGCTGGGGGCCATATTATACAATAAATACACAAGATCCAGCGCACTCTCCCATCCACCAAACAGCAACTTCAATGTCGACAGACTTTATTAGTCTGTAAAAGTTTTTTTTAAAAACACCTAATCTAGGCAAAAAAATGGGGATTTAGTTACATTATATGATCATACATTGCATAAGCCTGCCACAACGTCAATGTACCCCATCTTTGGCAGGTCCTACTCTCACAGTCTAATGTCTGCTCTTATGAGATTAACCACTTACTTGGGAAAAAATTCCATCTGAGGCTCTCTGCAGTACAAGGCTAAATAGGGACCTGAGATGAGGCACCTGTAACAGGGAGGGGTGCAGAACCAAGGAGTTGGCTAGACTCCCAAATATATATAGGAAACATGGGGGGATGGTTGCACTCACCTAAACATGCTTAAATGGGGTGCTGCTGGGGGCCATATTATACAATAAATACACAAGATCCAGCGCACTCTCCCATCCACCAAACAGCAACTTCAATGTCGACAGACTTTATTAGTCTGTAAAAGTTTTTTTTAAAAACACCTAATCTAGGCCAAAAAATGGGGATTTAGTTACATTATATGATCATACATTGCATAAGCCTGCCACAACGTCAATGTACCCCATCTTTGGCAGGTCCTACTCTCACAGTCTAATGTCTGCTCTTATGAGATTAACCACTTACTTGGGAAAAAATTCCATCTGAGGCTCTCTGCAGTACAAGGCTAAATAGGGACCTGAGATGAGGCACCTGTAACAGGGAGGGGTGCAGAACCAAGGAGTTGGCTAGACTCCCAAATATATATAGGAAACATGGGGGGATGGTTGCACTCACCTAAACATGCTTAAATGGGGTGCTGCTGGGGGCCATATTATACAATAAATACACAAGATCCAGCGCACTCTCCCATCCACCAAACAGCAACTTCAATGTCGACAGACTTTATTAGTCTGTAAAAGTTTTTTTTTAAAAACACCTAATCTAGGCAAAAAAATGGGGATTTAGTTACATTATATGATCATACATTGCATAAGCCTGCCACAACGTCAATGTACCCCATCTTTGGCAGGTCCTACTCTCACAGTCTAATGTCTGCTCTTATGAGATTAACCACTTACTTGGGAAAAAATTCCATCTGAGGCTCTCTGCAGTACAAGGCTAAATAGGGACCTGAGATGAGGCACCTGTAACAGGGAGGGGTGCAGAACCAAGGAGTTGGCTAGACTCCCAAATATATATAGGAAACATGGGGGGATGGTTGCACTCACCTAAACATGCTTAAATGGGGTGCTGCTGGGGGCCATATTATACAATAAATACACAAGATCCAGCGCACTCTCCCATCCACCAAACAGCAACTTCAATGTCGACAGACTTTATTAGTCTGTAAAAGTTTTTTTTAAAAACACCTAATCTAGGCAAAAAAATGGGGATTTAGTTACATTATATGATCATACATTGCATAAGCCTGCCACAACGTCAATGTACCCCATCTTTTTTGCCTAGATTAGGTGTTTTTAAAAAAAACTTTTACAGACTAATAAAGTCTGTCGACATTGAAGTTGCTGTTTGGTGGATGGGAGAGTGCGCTGGATCTTGTGTATTTATTGTATAATATGGCCCCCAGCAGCACCCCATTTAAGCATGTTTAGGTGAGTGCAACCATCCCCCCATGTTTCCTATATATATTTGGGAGTCTAGCCAACTCCTTGGTTCTGCACCCCTCCCTGTTACAGGTGCCTCATCTCAGGTCCCTATTTAGCCTTGTACTGCAGAGAGCCTCAGATGGAATTTTTTCCCAAGTAAGTGGTTAATCTCATAAGAGCAGACATTAGACTGTGAGAGTAGGACCTGCCAAAGATGGGGTACATTGACGTTGTGGCAGGCTTATGCAATGTATGATCATATAATGTAACTAAATCCCCATTTTTTTGCCTAGATTAGGTGTTTTTAAAAAAAACTTTTACAGACTAATAAAGTCTGTCGACATTGAAGTTGCTGTTTGGTGGATGGGAGAGTGCGCTGGATCGTGTGTATTTATTGTATAATATGGCCCCCAGCAGCACCCCATTTAAGCATGTTTAGGTGAGTGCAACCATCCCCCCATGTTTCCTATATATATTTGGGAGTCTAGCCAACTCCTTGGTTCTGCACCCCTCCCTGTTACAGGTGCCTCATCTCAGGTCCCTATTTAGCCTTGTACTGCAGAGAGCCTCAGATGGAATTTTTTCCCAAGTAAGTGGTTAATCTCATAAGAGCAGACATTAGACTGTGAGAGTAGGACCTGCCAAAGATGGGGTACATTGACGTTGTGGCAGGCTTATGCAATGTATGATCATATAATGTAACTAAATCCCCATTTTTTTGCCTAGATTAGGTGTTTTTAAAAAAAACTTTTACAGACTAATAAAGTCTGTCGACATTGAAGTTGCTGTTTGGTGGATGGGAGAGTGCGCTGGATCTTGTGTATTTATTGTATAATATGGCCCCCAGCAGCACCCCATTTAAGCATGTTTAGGTGAGTGCAACCATCCCCCCATGTTTCCTATATATATATATATATATATATGCCCGGGAGATATAACTTAATAGTGTTGTGTGACCTTATTTTGATGTGGCAAAAAGTGGCGAAAGCCCCCAACGTTGTATTCTTGAAACAGTTTGTAAGGTGGTGATCTGACATGAACTTTGATGTATGCAGTGAGCTCTGTCATAGCAGTATGTGTTTTCTTTGAGGGCAAACTGTGTGAATTCCTACTGTGATTTAGCAACTCTTCTATTCCATAGGTATGCTGGGAGCTGGGGAGCGATCGTGGCTATCCTTGAGGCAGTTGTTGTTAGGGACCTCCTGAATGCCTGAAACTGAAGACTAGATAACTGGTCAGCAGCTGTATTGTGGTATGTGGTAACATACCAGATAAAATTGGTGACAGGCTTCTCCTACGTTAGTCGTCTGATGAATTTATAATAAGGGATACAAGACCGGACTTGTTTATGATGTGGCCAATTGATAAAATTGTCCTAGACCTCGAACCGGTCTGCTTGCCCATGTTGTTGCTGCGGCTACGATTTATAGCCTTGAAGCGTGCAGAGTTCTTAAGGAACCCTTCGATCTGGCTTACTTCCCCAGCCACCTAACCCATAGTCAACTGTCCCCTCGGATTGCAGCAAGCCCTGTGTAAGCCGCTGCATCGAGTTGACTACATATGTAGATGACCCTAGTTAAAGACATATACATACATACATACATACATGTGTATAGGGAAGAGACACCTACATATATTGTGCCTAGGTGAGTACCCGCTGGGCGTCCGTCCACTAGAAGAACCTGAAATATGTATGAAGTATGTGGGACATTTCTAGTATACCAGCGGGAACTAATATTGGAGTTCACGTAAGTGTCTGTGACTGGAGTTGTAAATGCTGAGCCAGGTCGTATAGGGAGGATTTTAGTGGTCTAACGAGACCATGGTCGTATGTAACTGCCCACCTGTGGGCCGAAATTGAGTTATAGTGGATTGCTTGCCGTGAGTCGTATGTAACGTGAGAGTGATGGCCTAGTGAGGGCCATGTGTAGAGGCCTGTTGTGGTAGTTTGTAACAAAATTGCATACTTAAGTCAAAATTGTAATTCCTATGCCGTATGTAATAGCCCGAATGAGGGGCTGCCATTATGCTATAGTGGATAGCCCTTTTGTGGGTCGTATGCAACGTATAAAGTGTGGTTTTGAATAAATTTGGCTGTGGTATGCTAAGGTCATGGTTGCCCCTGTAAGCTGGAATTACTCAACAGCCTGGATGTTGGGTAAGGCCGTACAATAGGCATTGCACGTGCATGGTTAATGTGGTAACTTGTACCTTGGTTGCCAGAGCAGTCAAATAGCCAGGAAAGTGGTAAGGACAGTATACCATGATGTATATGAACTGGTCTAATACGCAGTGGTGATGTGGGAATAGTCCAGTATGGAATTTACTATGTAAGACCAGTGGTGGCTGGCTAGTAAGGTCGACCGCGGGAAACTTAAATGACCCACATTATAACTACAGTACGTATGTATGTGGCGTGTTGCACGCGTCATAAATTGCCAATATGCTAGACTGAAGTAGTACAGTGAGAGGTCTGTTATGAGGGAATTACATTCTGTGTGTTTGGCCAGGAGTAGGTCGTGTAGGTAGAGTCGTGAGGAGAGCTACTGCGTGGCCGTATGTGGACAGTGCAAGATATAGCAGAAGTATAATACTATAAGACTTCTTGATTTACAGGTAGAAATCTGTGGGATAGCTGCACTTTACACATACATTCCTATTCAGCTGTATGTAAACTTAGTGCCCAAATGCGGATTGCAAATAGGACGTATTTGTCCCCTAAGGTTACCTGAGTTATGTTGCCAACGGTCCATAGATGGCTTGTGTGAGGACTATGCATAAGAGGTTAAGCGCAGCCCACTGTAGTTCCTGTGGTACTGGGAGGTAACATAAGTCTGAGTGGAATTTATTGGGGTGGGGTTTGTGGTTTATTTTAAATTGTGGATCAGTTGAAAGCTACTGGTTATGACAGCGTAGCCATAATTGAAATATGGTCATACTGGTATCGTACAGTAACCTGCAGTGTAACATATGATGGTTGAAGGGTCTATACGGGGAACATGATAGAGGTACCAAAATGCAACGACTAAATATGCTACATACCAGCTGAGTCCAATGACCTGAGGGCAGACGTACAGGACATAATTACCAAGAATATAGGCTGAGACATGTGGAATGCAGAAATGTCTGTACTGACACCAGACCAGGAAGGTTTACAACTATACTGATGAATAATTTTTTCGTCTTGTATCTCTGGCCTCAAGGACCACTGAGCTATCGCCCTGGTGTATGAGCGGTACTCTGTGACATCCTGGGAGGCAATGAGAAGCGAGAAGAAATTAAAGTTTTTAACCTCCAGGATGTCTTTTTAGGTTTGCCGGTACCATACGGTTGGGATAATGACTTGAGGCCCTAAGATGATGGGCGTGTTAGGATTACCGGGTTGGGAATGGGGAGGGCCCGGAATATCAGTGCGAGTGGTTTATGGTGTCACGACTGGACAGTTATGGGCTTCCAGTCTCTCTATTCTATCGTTCATCTGCCTCATGGATGTTACTATAGAGGCAGTCCTGGTATACTAGTTGGCATAGCTTGTGCCATTTGTGCCTTCCCTTGTGTCTGATTTTTTGTATTTGCTTGCATTAGCCTGAATAGTTCTATTTTGCGGGCAGTAGCTGTAAGGGTATGTTGCCCTCCGTAATTCGTCCGTGATTTGTGGGATGGTCCACGATCAAATTGAAGATGGACTGCCTGTGTCCCCTTTGTTTGTAGGGGTGGCATTCTTAGTTGGAGTACTTTGGAATAGAAATGTCATCTCTTTCTTCTGGAACTTGGGACATAGTGAAATATATGTGTAGGAATTGTGAGTTTCTCTTAAGGGTGTATACTGATGTTTTAACTAGTGCCGAAGTGGCGAAAAAACTCGTTAGACTGGTGACCGGTGAGTCCCTACTGTTTAAATTTATAAGACGTGCGCTGTGTCTTTAAATATACAATATTCACAGGTGCAAGTGTGATAAAATATTTTTTTTACAAGCAATTAATATAACCCTTATATCACACTATTATACACACCTTAATAATAAATATATTTAAGTGGAAAAGTGCACTGTGCATAAGTGAAATATGCCAAACGTGCAAATGACTTAAAAATAATACTTATACCACAATAGCTGGTCTCCTAATGGCAGAAACAACGGTATTCTAATATCTTAATAAGGAGAAAAAAGGGGGAGGGGGAGGGGACAAACAGGGAGGAGAATGTAGTGTAATAAAATTTAAAACAGGAGTATACTGTAAAAGAATAAAATTGTACACTCACAAGCGCAGAGCAGATGAGTGCTCTGACTGTAATGGCCTCTGATAATAATCCCAATGGAGATGCAGGCAAAGCTTCAAAGTTAGTCCAGATAAAAACAACTTTATTGCACACAAAAAAATCTTGTTTAAAAATCTTGTTAAAAGAAACCTTGTTTCAATAGCAGCCGTCCAAACTGAAAGGACCCTTCTCCTTTATTCCTCACGGGGGCAGAGTCACTAGTACGTCCCAGAGTCCTGACACAAGCCGGGATCAGGTCGCTGGTACAACTCAATGCTTCCGGGGGCGGGGTTTCCTCCATTGGCATGCGTGATGATGCGTTACACCATGACGACGGCTTCTTCAGAAAATACCTAGGTGGCCGTACCAATTTGTCTTTGTGGAATGAATCTTTGTATTAAATCAATGATTAAGGAAACAGGAGAAACGTACCTGTATAAAATATGTATGCTTGGTTGTTCTGCAGTAGACTGAGATCCTGCTAAGGGGAAGGCCTATATCTTTGGATGACGTCCGAATTCCTGGTATGTCATGTAGGTTCTGATGGCCAAGTCTGTCTAGGCTTGACGTCTTGAGTTTAACACGTCAGAATAAGTTGTGGTACAAAATACTGGCATGAGTATACAACCTTCTGACCTGGACAATTATTTCCCATACTGCCTGACTATACCAGTAGAATTTCCGCAAACGTTCGCGAACGGGCGAACCGGGCGAACGGCCATAGACTTCAATAGGCAGGCGAATTTTAAAACCCACATTTATTAAACGCTGACAATGGATTAAACATAAACAGAAAAAAGGAGCCATAGGTGAACCTGGGGCAGTGTTAATACATCTTGGATAACCCCTTGCCGATTTAATACTCACTCACTCTATGAGGCCTGCAAATGGCTGAGAGTGGTGAGCTTGGTGTTCCCATGTGTATCGCCCTTCTGCCGTTGCATAATGATGCAGGCAGAGATTGGTTGTAAGCTATAATTTACATTAAATATGCAGGGGTATGATGTTACTTGAAGGCTAAGTGCAGCATGGCCACCAGGTGGCGTAGTGCTGTGCACCAACCTGGACTATATATCTATCTATCTATATATCTATCTACCTTATATGAAACCAGCCACATATTATAATTCTTATTTTATAACCAGCCACATGTTTGTAATTCAATTTTGAATATCTGAGCGTGATGTGAGTTAGAATGACGTTTGAGTGTACAGCTTGCTTTGCGGTTGCAGTGTTGTACTTGATCGTGCTTGCCGGCCGACAGCAGACCTGCACCTGTGGAGGGAGCTGCAGACCATGAAAGAGAGTACTTTGGACAGTTGAGTAACCCCTTTCGTGACCTGGCTGTCGGGGGGGGGGGGGAGGGGAGGGAAGAGCCTGTCGGGCCGCCTGTGCCATGCCTCCGTTTCCCCAACCAATAGGAGGGGGGAGGGAGGTCGATTGCGGCAAGGCCGGTGTGAACCTCCGTGGGGGGGGGGGGTGGCCGGGGCGGTCTAGAAGGACCTCCGTGTCCCCACTGTCAGGGAAGGGGGTTGGGAGCCGGTGAGGCCGGCGCGAAGGTCTTCTGGGCTCTCAACCTTAGGGGAGGGGTCTTGGGATCTGGAAAAAAACGGTGCAAGGGCTCTCCGTGTCCCCACCATTAGGGCAGGGGGTTGGGAGCCAGCGATGCCTCTGTGCCCTTTGTGTAAGTGGGGGGGGGCAGTTGGCGATTCTGTGTCCAAAGCCCTCCGTGCCTCTCTCGCTGGGGGGGAAGGGGGAGGGGGGCGCGCTGGTAGCCGGACCGCATGGGTACTCTGGGTACGCTAGTTGGAGGCTGGGCCGCATATGCAAACCCACTGATTCCCCCGTGATCGCAAGCGGGGAGAGGGGATGCGATGCACAGCAAACACAGAGACCTCGGCGGGTCACAAGGAGCCCTGTGGGAGGTCTGCGGCATGTGTGGCCACCGTGTAACCCGCGGCCGGGGACCAGGCTGGTCGGACCAAAGGTCAGCTACTGGAGCCGTGGACCTCACGGGTCGGGGCACAATGATACCAGTCTGCTCACTCATGTGTCTAGAACGACGATCATGACGGGCGGCTGAGCGTCTGACAGAGCGAGCAAACCGGCGAGCTGTCAGGAGCCAACTGTCAGGAGGAGGTTGAGAGCTGCAGCTGAATTCTAGAAGTATGTCTGGACAAGTAGGTTAGTTAGGTAGGAGGGGGAGTCCCTTTTAAAGGGACATAGCCCCTCCCACAACTACATGCCCAGCCTTCTAATATATGGTATCCTTTAGATTGTAAGCTCATGGGCTATCTAGCTATGTACTTTGTATAAAAGAGCTTAAATTGCTAGATTTCAGCTTACAGGCAGGGCCAGATCTACCTTTGTCTGTGTGTATATTGTATGTTCTCCACTAATTGTACAGCGCTGCGGAATCTGTTGGCGCTTTATAAATACCAATAATAATAATAAATATAAATATATACATCTTATTTACATTTTTTTTGTGTTTATTTTTAGTTTTTAATCAAACCAATGTTAAATGAAATACTGTAATAATACCTACATAATCCCAAACACATCACACACACTTAACTGCGCGATGCTACACACTGTTAACACTGAGGCTGAGGGTAGCTATGGGCGTGAAACAATCACTAAAACCCTGTCACAAGGCAATCAGTGACCTTGCCCCCAATAAACCTAAAGAGATAATAAATGTAAAGAGATAAACTCGCTCCTTACGACAGTGTTAGAATCCAGCAGTGAATGGGCTAGAATTTAATGTATCCCTGTCTGTGTGTGAGTGAATTAAAGGGCCCTGATTCTATAATACCATACGTGCAGATGCAGTAGAATACGATCAGGGCTGCCTGCAGATATCTGCTCTATATTTTATTTATTTTTTTAAACCCCTACATACTTAACCCTTAATAGGGAACACATGGGGTGGGCAGCAGCATTGTAACATGGCTGTGTTATACAAAAGCAAATACAAATATACAAAATTAAGTCATGCGCTCAAACTCCCACTACTCTGGGGCAGCAGCAATGACTATAGTATACACACAGCCCCAATACATACAATAAAAAACAAAGAAAGAGTTACATGTGCACTATTCCAAATCCCTAATTGTACCTTAAACTGAAAGAAGCAAGGTGATTTTTTAGCGTAGGACTTGCTTTGACGTGGCAGGTGAGCTTACACTTAAATAGACATTGGAGTAATAAAAAACTCTCCAGTTATTTAAATGTGTATAGGGATTTGGGATAATGTGCAAGTAACTCTTTTCTTTGGTTCTGCAGGGAGCAGAAGACTTCTGCGGAATAAAAAAAGATATGAAAGGCACAACACAAGCAGGGTGCATGAAAATCAGAGGAATAAGCCCATGCATAATCCTCGGGACTGTAACTCTTCCAATGAGCTATATACTGAAAACTACCCTGAGATATTAGAGAGTCAAGGAGAGATTGAACCTCAAATTCATCATAGGAAACAGAAGAGACAGGACAAGGCTGAGTAAATCAATTGCAAATCAATGGTTTCAGAAGGATGTATGAAATGTATTAAGGATACAGAGAGACAGAGGCAACTCCAGGCCAATTACCCTGATGCTTAGAAGAAAAACAGTGTAAGTACAGTTCCAGAGGTTGGTTAGCTTTTTTTAACAGCTCCATTTGTCTGAGCGTGATATGCAGAAGAAAAGGAGAGTTGGATACCCACCTCTGAGCAAAAACCCCAGAATCTGGAAATTAATAGACATGTGCAATATGAATTCGGCCGAATTACCGAGGTCCCGAAGTGTCGAAGGGTCGAAGCACAGTATTGCCCAAGTACTAATATACTTACCCAGTGAAAGAAGAATAATGTTACATTGTATACAATTTTAAATAAAAAGTATACAAACATAGCCAGGATTCAGCTGTAAGCATTTGCAACACAACAATCAAGTAACATACATAAAATGTAAGTTACTTAGCCTGTCAATGTAATGACAGGAATGAATAAGTAGATAACTCCCTAATTCCCACTGTATTAGGGAGCTATCTACTAAAAGGCTGAAAGACCTAAATTGGTCTTTCATCCAAATTTACTAATACTAAGTAAAGATCACTTAGTATTAGTAAATTATGCCCCTACTTGCTATACCGCGAGTAGGGGCATGTCTAGTTAACAGTGAGCAGCCTGTGGTCCCCCCCCCCTCCTGAGCCCCCACCCATGGCGCGGTTATTATGATTTTTTTATTTGGCCTTTTTTGGGGCTGAAAAAAAAAGATTTTAGAAGAAAGAAAACATCAAATGACAAGTTTTACTTTTTTTTACACCTGTGTCCCCCCCTATTAGTATTTAGGGCCCCACCCACTGCTCAGGGGTGGGGGACAGGGGGGAGGACATTAGGTCCCCCCCCTTATTCCAATTTAGGGCCCCCACCCACCGCTCAGGGGTGGGGGACATTAGGTTCCTCCCCTTATCAGTATTAAGGGCCCCCACCCGCCGCTCAGGGGTGGGGGCCAGGGAGGAGGACATTAGGTCCCCCTTATTAGTGTTTAGGGCCCCCACCCACCGCTCAGGGGTGGGGGCGAGGGGGGACGACATTTGGTCCACCCCCTTATTCTAATTTTGGGTCCCCACCCACCGCTCAGGGGTGAGGGCCAGGGGGGAGGACATTAGGTCCCCCCCCTCTTATCAGTATTTAGGGCCGCCACCCACCGCTCAGGGGTGGGGGCCAAGGGGAGGACATTAAGTCCCCTCTTAACAGTATTTAGGGCCCCCACCAACGCTCAGGGGTGGGGGCCGGGGGGGGGGTGGCAATAGGTCCCGTTTCGGGTGGGGGCTGTGAGGCTGCTGTCAGGGTACCTGAAGCCTCTACCTCCGAAAGAGGTAGAGACTTAGTAGTTTACTTCTCCAGCAGGTCGGCTTCCTCCATCCCTCGCGGCTCTCCTAGACACTCTCACGCCGGCCGCGAGGGATCCGTCTCATTTTATGACGTCACGCACGCTGCCCGACGTCATGACGTCAGTCCGGACCAATCTGTCACTCAAGTGACTGGAAGCCACTCAGGACTCGTCGGAGGCGGGTATACTCACTGTAACCAGGGTATTTAAACCTGTTTCTCCCATTCACTCATTGCCCTGTCGTGGTTCTAGCCTGTCTAGTCACACAGTGCTCTGGCGATTTCAGTTATTCCTTTGGTTCCGACCCGGCTAGTTTGACTTACTCTGTTTCCCTCTGGTATCCTTGACCCGGCTTGTTCCTCGCTCACCTGTCCTCTCGTTCCCTCGACCTCGGCTTGTTTCTGACCATTCTCTTTACTCTCCGTACGTTAGTCCGGCCATTCTAAGGTCCGGTATACGTACCCTGTCCTGTTTGTACTTTGCGTGTTGGATCCCTGTCCCGATCCTGACATTACGACAGGGCCAATGGATCCTGCAGGTACAAACAGTCAGGTTGGTCCCTCTGATTCCAGGTTTGACGCCATGGAACACAGAATGGACCAGATGGCACTAGCACTACAGGCGCTATTATCTCGTGCCAATAACCCACCTGAGGAGATCCGTACTACTTCCATCTCTCCTGTAAGTTCTGGTCTAGAGGTAGCCACTGTAGGTGCCTCTTCCCGTATTACCCCACCTGTACGTTATGGTGGTTCACCGGAGAAGTGTCGTGGTTTTTTGAACCAGATTAGTATCCACTTCGAACTACAACCTCGCTCCTATCCCACAGATAGGGCGAAAGTTGGATTTATTATCACCCTACTCATTGAGAAAGCTCTGAGATGGGCCAACCCACTATGGGAGAATGATAACCCATTGGTATATAATTATAATGCCTTTGTAGCTGCATTTAGAAGAACTTTTGACCCTCCTGGTAGGAAGGTTAATGCAGCCAGATTACTGTTGCGCCTGAGACAGGAGAACCGAACACTTGTGGATTATGCACTAGAGTTCAGGTCTCTGGCGGCAGAAGTCAAGTGGAATGAGCAGGCTTATATAGATGTATTTTTGAACGGGCTATCAGATATTATCCTTAATGAGGTTGCTACTAGGGAGCTTCCTGAGAATTTAGAGGACTTAATTTCGTTCATTTCTCGTATTGATGAGCGTTTAAGAGAGAGACAGAATACTAGAGAGAGGAACTTCAGACCTGCCTTTAAATTAGCCCCTACATTTCAAAGTCCTGATTCCAATACCTCACTGTATCCTGAACCTATGCAGATAGGCAATACTCGCCTCTCTGAAGAGGAGAGGCAGTACAGGAGAAGGGAGGGTTTATGTATGTATTGTGGAGCCAGAGGTCATTTGCGTCTGAATTGTCCTACTCGCTCGGGAAACGCCCGCACCTAAGTTTCTCTAGAGGACAGGCCTTGGGTGTTTCTATTTTGTCCTCTACGCATAATTATAAAGATCACAGGCTTCTGCTACCAATTTCTTTAACGTGGGAGAAGGGAATGCTAAAGACCATGGCCTTGATAGATTCCGGAGCTGCTGAGAATTTTATCGACCAAGTCTTTGCTACTAAACACACTATCCCATCCCAGTTAAAGGATACACCCTTGGCCGTTGAGGCCATAGATGGTAGACCTTTACTTGAGCCTGTTATCTCTCGTGAGACTATACCCATTAACTTAACTATTGGTATCTTACACGAGGAGAACTTATCACTTATGCTCATTTCATCTCCTTCTGTTCCCATAGTCCTGGGCTACCCATGGTTAAAGAGACATAACCCTATTATCGATTGGGAATTAGGGGAGATAATCTCATGGGGCCAGGGTTGTCAGGAGAGGTGTTTACGCAGGGTGTCTCCATTGGCTATGATTAACACACCAGATAGTTCTACCCAGTCTACAGGGAGACAGATACCTTCTCTGTACATAGACTTGAAAGCAGTGTTCGATAAGAAGAACGCTGATACACTACCCCCACACAGGACCTTTGATTGTAAAATTAATCTTTTGCCCGGCACCATGCCCCCCAGGGGTAATGTATATCCTCTATCCATTAAAGAGAATTCTGTTTTAGAGGAATATATTCAGGAGAATTTAGACAAGGGATTCATTAGGAGATCCTCTTCTCCCGCCGGGGCTGGATTTTTTTTGTTAAAAAGAAGGATGGCTCACTCAGACCATGTATTGATTACCGAGGTTTGAATAAAATAACCATTAGGAATGCCTATCCGATCCCCTTGATTACCGAGCTCTTTGATCGGCTAAAAGATTCTAAGATTTTCACCAAGTTGGACCTCAGAGGGGCATATAACTTGGTGAGAATTCAACATGGTCACGAGTGGAAGACGGCGTTTAATACCCGCTACGGGCATTATGAGTACACGGTCATGCCTTTTGGCCTTTGTAACGCACCGGCAGTATTCCAGGATCTAATTAACGAAGTTCTTAGGGAATTTCAACAGGATTGTGTTATTGTATACCTGGATGACATTCTCATACACTCTAGAGAGATTGAGACCCACCATAGACAAGTCAGAAAGGTATTACACAAACTTCTACAACATGGCTTATACTGTAAATTGGAGAAATGCAGCTTTAACCAGACCCAGATAGATTTTCTTGGATACGTGATTTCTGGGGAAGGCTTTAAGATGGATCCTGACAAACTCCAGTCTATTCTAGATTGGCCATTGCCTAAGGGACTCAAGGCTATCCAGAGGTTTATTGGGTTCTCCAATTATTATAGGCGCTTCATTAAGGGTTACTCTTCTATTATTGCACCTATTACCAATATGACCAAACAAGGGGCTGATACTAAGACTTGGTCTACTGAAGCTCTCGTTGCTTTCAAAAATCTCAAAGAACTTTTTGCTTCTGCTCCAATATTAGTCCATCCTGATACATCCTTGCCGTTCCTACTTGAGGTCGATGCCTCTGAGACAGGAGTAGGTGCCGTTCTCTCACAAAGGTTGGGGGTGGATAAACCGTTACATCCTTGTGGTTTTTTTTCCAAGAAACTTTTTGGGCCTGAGAGCAGGTATGACATCGGAGACAGGGAATTGTTAGCAGTCATTAAAGCCTTGAAAGAGTGGAGACATCTATTGGAGGGTACCTTACATCCGGTTACTATTTTGACGGACCACAAGAACTTGTCCTATATTGGGGAGGCTAAGCGTTTGTCCTCTAGGCAAGCTCGTTGGTCCTTATTCCTGACTCATTTCAATTATGTACTTACTTACAGACCTGGCTCTAAGAACTCTAAGGCCGATGCTTTGTCTCGACAATATGAACCTTTCACTGTATCTGAACCGATTCTTTCTTCTATAGTTCCTAAATGCAAGATTGTTGCTAATACGAATCTCAGGATTCATTCTCCGTTACTGGCCGAGATCATTAAACTGCAACATCTAGCGCCTAAACAGACTCCTGAGGGTCGACATTTCGTTCCTCCTACTCTTCAACTGGAGCTGTTGCAATGTTTCCATAACAGCAAGATGGCGGGACATCCTGGTATCCGCAAGACGTATGCTTTGATTTCTAAAGACTTCTGGTGGCCTGCTTTACGTAAAGATACTAAAGATTTCATCGCTGCGTGTGAAGTGTGTACTAAGACCAAACAACCTCATACACTCCCAAGTGGATTCCTGCATCCCTTAGAGGTACCAGAGAAACCATGGTCTTGTTTGGCCATGGACTTTATTGTCGATCTACCTATCTCTAAAAAACAGACTGTTATCCTCACCGTGGTTGACAGATTCACCAAGATGGCCCACTTCATTCCCTTGCCTAAACTTCCATCCTCCCAAGAGTTGGCAGAGATATTCGCGAGGGAGATTTTTCGCTTACATGGGATACCTTCCCAAATCGTATCTGACAGAGGGTCCCAATTTGTTTCCCGTTTTTGGAGATCCTTTTGTTCTCAACTAGGTATTAAATTAAATTTCTCTTCTGCCTATCATCCCCAGTCTAACGGAGCTGCTGAACGTACTAACCAAAAGATTGAGCAATATCTACGTTGTTTTGTTTCCGAACACCAGGACGATTGGGTCGGTTTGATTCCTTGGGCGGAGTTTGCGCACAACAATCTCGTTTGTGACTCTACTCATTCAAGCCCCTTCTTCATGAACTATGGCTTTCATCCATCTATTCTTCCCTCGGTTTCTCCTTCCCAAGGTGTACCGTCGGTTGATGTACATGTTGCCAATTTGAGGAAGTTGTGGGATCAGACTCGACAAATTCTTCTACACAATTCTATGCTGGTTAAGAAACACGCCGATAAACGTAGAAGGGCGGCTCCGATTTTCGTTCCAGGCGATAGAGTATGGTTAAGCACTAGGAATATTCGGCTTAAAGTTCCTTCCATGAAATTCGCTCCTCGATATATTGGCCCTTACAGGATCTTGACTCGAATTAACCCAGTGGCGTATCGTCTAGCTCTCCCAGCTGCCTTACGCATCCCTAACTCCTTTCACGTTTCATTGTTGAAACCCCTAGTTTGTAACAGATTCTCCTCCACGATCGCCCCTCCTCGCTCTGTTCAGGTGGAGGGTCAGGAGGAGTATGAGGTTAACTCCATCATTGATTCTCGTATCTCTCGGGGGAGAGTACAATATTTGGTCGACTGGAAGGGATATGGTCCTGAGGAGAGAAGTTGGGTACCACAAGAGGATGTTCATGCTCCTCGCCTTCGCAGGGCGTTTCACTCACACTTTCCGTCTCGTCCCGGTTCCTTCCGCCCGGTGGGCGTATCTGAGAGGGGGGGTACTGTCAGGGTACCTGAAGCCTCTACCTCCGAAAGAGGTAGAGACTTAGTAGTTTACTCCTCCAGCAGGTCGGCTTCCTCCATCCCTCGCGGCTCTCCTAGACACTCTCACGCCGGCCGCGAGGGATCCGTCTCATTTTATGATGTCACGCACGCTGCCCGACGTCATGACGTCATTCCGGACCAATCTGTCTCTTAAGTGACTGGAAGCCACTCAGGACTCGTCGGAGGCGGGTATACTCACTGTAACCAGGGTATTTAAACCTGTTTCTCCCATTCACTCATTGCCCTGTCGTGGTTCTAGCCTGTCTAGTCACACAGTGCTCTGGCGATTTCAGTTATTCCTTTGGTTCCGACCCGGCTAGTTTGACTTACTCTGTTTCCCTCTGGTATCCTTGACCCGGCTTGTTCCTCGCTCACCTGTCCTCTCGTTCCCTCGACCTCGGCTTGTTTCTGACCATTCTCTTTACTCTCCGTACGTTAGTCCGGCCATTCTAAGGTCCGGTATACGTACCCTGTCCTGTTTGTACTTTGCGTGTTGGATCCCTGTCCCGATCCTGACAGCTGCTCACTGTTTACTTTTGACTTAGTATTAGTAAATTTGGCTGAAAGACCAATTTAGGTCTTTCAGCCTTTTGGTAGATAACTCCCTAATACCGTGGGAATTAGGGAGTTATCTACTAAGCGGCTGCAATAGAAGTGCCGAAGTTCCGAAGTTAAGAAGTTGCGAAAGTTCCGAAGTGTTGTAGTGGCGAATTGCCAAAGTCCCGAATTGCGAAAGTTCAGAATTTCGGAATGCCGAACCGAAAATTTTCCCCACGCACCATGCCTAGAAATTAACTGAGGTCCTCTGTCAAACTATTTGTTGAGAGATACCATGCAATCTGAATATATGTAACTGTTTAAGTTGAATGAAATGGTCCATTTTAGAAAATCTGTCTATGACTATGATCATAATGTATGTAGCGCATTTTTGTATAGGCATACAAATGTGGCTGTGTACAAATCAGCTGGTTTCTGAGATATTGTTTTGGATTGTACAGAAATATTGGATGCTTGAATAAACTCTATGTAGCAGGACCTGGGAAACCTGGCTGGTTATCCCCTTTGGTTAGAATAGGTCAGATCCATTTCCCCAGTAACCGAACAGGACACAGTTCCAGCATACAACTTTGACAATCTTTATTTGATCACACAGCTTTTTATGCACAGACCCCCACAGGGGGTCTCCATCCAACACAACACAAAACACATACAGGAGGGGGCTGGGAAATAGATAACCATCTCCCACTCTGGGAGATACTAACTAGACACAGGGACAAACATGAGTACATTTTACATTCAGGGGGATACACTTTGGGGCACGGGGCCCGGGACGGGAAGGGGTGACAGGGTTAACACTTATATAGTTAAATAGCCCAGGGTCCCCTCTGGGACCCCTGCAATAAACAGGGCGATCGGATGTACAGAGCCTGAGATATCTGCATCAAAAATCTGGAGGTCAAGGCTCTGTACATCCCTGAAATCCATTCCATGGTGTTGCTTGGTTTAGTCCGGCGCATTCAAACTTCGCGCCTAAAATAAGCAAAAGCCAATCAGCCGAAATGGCGTGAACCAAATCGCACCAATCAGCATTAGGAGGAGGAAGGAGCTTCACTGCCCAATCCGAAGAAAGGGCACAAATCCCTCTGATGCACCAATCGGGGCTTGGGGAGGATAGGGTTTTGCGGCCCAGTCAAAAACTTATTTGCGCCAATCAGCGTCCAGGGACGAGAGGGGCCCTCCGCCCAATCAGATGGATTAGCACGAAACCCAGTTTGAATAAGCGCTCTATCTTGGATTGGTCGCCCGCTCCCTTCGGCGACCAATCAGCGCTCTGCTCATGCCTACCAACCAGGAGAATGTTGTGAATCCAGTTTGAATGAGCGCTCCCTCTCCTATTGGTTGGCACGGACTTCCAGGTGGCCAGCGGGAACCCTGCGGCTGTGAGACCAACTCACAGCCCCATGGACTCCCTGCTGACGCGCATCCCTCTCTCCGGGGGATATCCCCACGCTCTCCTGGACAGCCACAAGCATAGCCTCGTAGCTCCCAGGTAAAGGAAAGGGGTTATAGCGCCGTTGGGGATGTCAGTATATTTTAACTGGCAGAAATTTTGTGTTAAGATTTAAATTAAACATGTATACTGTAAGTCACCATCAGAACAGAGGTGTCCATTTTGTATTACAACGCTAAGACAGACACAAATTTCTCTCTCTGTAACTCTATTCATTCATGCCTGAGCTAAGGAATGTGACTTATGTAAACAAGACAAGAGATAAGGCATGATGTTTGCAGCGAAAGGGGGGTTGAATTCTACAAACCAGAGACAAACACATACACACACACATAAGTCGCATTCCTTAGCTTACCTGGGTGCTATGAGGCTATGCTCATGGCTGCCCAGGAGAGCACTCTCTCCGGTGGGTGGGTGTGGGTGTGGGTGTGTGTGTGTGTGTGTGTGTGTATATATATATATATATATATATATTCATGGATATAATATCAATTAAGAAACGTCATGTTATTTACTAACGTTAGTGGAATATATGTAATAGACATGTATAATTAATACTAACTGCACAGTTTCACACAAGAGAACCAGACACCAAATGACAGATAACACTGAGCAATTAATTTTACTTTCTAAAAATATATTTTTTTTTAAACGGAATCTTACAAAGCTGTATTGTAAGGAGAGGTGAAGAAGAGTTTGAGATGTGTCAGAATACTAAATTTAAAGGTATACGATAGACACCAAGTCTGGGTTAAAAACAGAAAAAAGAAAACCTTTGAAGATGACAGCTTCTTTGATGAATAGTAGCCATAAAAAGATAACTAGATGACAACAAACGCATCACGAAATTCAGTTAACTCATTATTCAAAAAGGCAAATAGACAAGAATTTTCGGTGATGTATTTGCGCCATCTACTGATCAAAATCTAGATGATAGTCTGTAGGGAAGAGACACCCACAGTTCCTTATTGGTCCTATCAACTAGCGTACAGGGAATTTGTCCTTTAAAAAGTAAGGACAAAGGGAAGAGGGGGACACTCTGACTGGACTCAAGACTCCCACTCTCAAATACTCAGACTCATTCATACTCTCTGGATACTCTGAGTCTTGGACTGGACTCAAGACTTCCACTCTCAAACTCTGGGACTCAAGACTCTAACTAAAACACTCTTACACTTAAAATCACTCTTAGACTGTCAGGGTGGCGGTCCGATGCCCGAGACCCAGAAACTGTCCAGGCAGCGGTGCAGGACCAGGACCCAGTATGCCTGATGTTCAGAGTAGGAGTCACTGTGTGGAGGTGGATTAGCAGGGTCTGGTGCAGGGTAACCGCACGCCCCCTGGTGTTGAGCACCAGCGATTGTGCAGCCACATACCAAGACCCTGAATCAGCTTCAGCGGATACCAGGAACTAGGAGCTTGAAAATTAAGCAGACCTCCCAGGAGCTGAATAGGGAGGCTCTGCAGCAAGATTGTATCCAGTACTAGAAACAAGGCTAGACTAGAGATAGGCACCAAACATGAAAACAAGACAGAACTAGTAGAACCCAGAGAAGGATAGTAAGCTAAACCCAGAACATATACAAGACAAGAGGAAAACATGAACATAACATGGGCATGACTGGACAGGACTGTACATGGACTGGGTATACAAACTAAAACAAGACAAGAAAACATAGGTAAAACAAGAGGAGCAATAACTAAGTACTGCATATGGAAATCATGGGGATTTAGTCACACTATATGATCATACATTGCATAAGCCTGCCAACAAGGCCAATGTACCCCATTTCTTGCAGGTCCTACACTGCCTAATGTATGCTAAAATAACCACAGATTCAGAACACATATATAGCACTATTATTCTTATTGGATGGACATGGGAATGGTGAATGATCTGGTATGAGAATTATTGTAGTTGTAAAAATTGCAATATAATAGGATATCATGCCTATGAGGATTGTAGATAGCAGTGAAAGAGTTAATTCAGTGTGATTTTACTGTCAGACAAAGTTTTTATTGATTTTCGCTGTGCTGCTGTGAAATGCTGTGTTCTGTGTTAATTTGATTTCAAAAGTAATATCCTGTCCTAAATCTTGTCGATAACTTGCTATTTAGGTGTCTAATTTTGTTAAACCACTGCCATATGGTATATTTATGTTATACCTAAATATTCACTGAGTATTCTCACGCATGTTACATATTATTATTTTTGTTATTATTGTCACAATAAATTATATTTTTATAATTAATTTGTGATTACTGTGCGAGATAAAATCTTCTAATGAAACTTACTCTGGGATCTAAGAGAATTGAAATAGTGGGTAATTCTCAGCTTTAAATTATTAATCGGGGAAACAGTGCCAATATGTCAATTTTTTATATAATGAAAATTAAATTAATTTTTGATAATCTTTATGAAAATATTATTTTAATATTTATCACCCCAAAAATATCCTCACAATTTGGAGGCACACTGCTGAGATCTTTAGTTGAAATTATATTTCACACAATAATTCAGAGGCATTGCTATTGTGTAATTCATGCAATATTAATCTTGATATAGAAAATAGTTTGTATTGAGATTAATTCAGTGTATAGAAATATGGCGAGTCCAGCGATCCATCTTTTTTAGACAATGTCCAAATAAGTGAAGACCTGAGACTTCATGCTCTAGGCCATATTCATAAATATATAAAGATTGAGCTAGACTATGATGAATGGTTGAATGACAGAACAGGAGGCTAATACTTCCATTCCATTTCATCCATAAAACATCTTAAAATAATTGGATACCCTGCAAGATTGATCCCCATAGCCTGGGATTTGGATTCGTTGAGCTTATAATAGGACACTGCCCCATATTCCATCAGTATTTTGTGGACCTCTGGTACAGACATCAGCGGCTGTGTCAGAGTGATGAGGACATCGTCCGCAAATAGGCTAAGTTTATGTTCCCTGCCTCCTGCGTTAATGCCGTGTATGCTCGGTGTTGATCGGATAAGTTCCGCCAAGGGTTCGAGTGCTAAAATGTATAGGCTCGGCGACAAGGGGCAGCCCTGTCGCGTGCCATTGGTCAACTTAAATCTAGTAGATGTATACCCACCTGTGGACACCACCGCTGTCGGTCCATTATACAGGGCCATAATCTGAGAGACAAACTTGTGCGGAATCCCGAATTTATCCAGGGCCGCGGCCAAGAACCCCCAGCCCAGCCGGTCAAACGCTTTTTCGGCGTCCAGCGAAAGCAGGAGGCCCTCAGCCCCGGCCCTTCTCATGTGTCACAGCAAGTCCACCACCCTACGAGAGTTATCCGCCCCTTGTCGCCCCGCTACGAACCCCACTTGGTCTCCCTGTAGGAGTGTGGAAAGTCTAACCGCCAGAATTTTAGCGTAAATCCTTGTGTCCACATTAAGCAGCGATATGGGTCTAAAGTTTTTGCATTCGGTGGGTTGTTTTCCTGGTTTAGGTAGCGTGATAATATTGGCTAGAAGCATGTCAGGCGGTAAACCCCTGTCGTGGGCAGTGGCGTTAAACATCGACATCATGTATGGCTCCAAAAGGTCGCCAAATACCCTATAGTACTTTCCTGTCAGGCCATCTGGTCCTGGAGCTTTATGGGGTGGCAGCCCCCTATGGTCTTTAGGATTTCGCTAGCCCCGATAGGTGCAGTTAGGTACTCGATTTGGGTGGCGGTTAGTTTGGGCAAAGTTATCTTATCTAGGAAGGTTTTGATCTGCTCCCCAGTTGGTATGGAGTTGGATTGGTCTGTCTCTATGTTGTATAAAGTTTCATAGAATGTGGCGAATGCTTCGCTTATGTCTTGGGGTTTATGCACCGTCTTTGAATTATTTATGCGTATAGACGTTATGCGTTGTTTCGCTTGTTTGTGTTTAAGGAGATTGGCCAGTACCTTGCCTGCTTTATTGCCTTGATGGTAGAACTTAGCTTGTAGTTTCTGTAGTTGGTAATTGGTTTTAAGTAAATTAGCCTCATCTATTTGGGATTTGAGTGTTTTGATTTGTGTGGCCAGCTCGTTGGATGAATTTAGCTTGTTTTGTTTTGTCAAAAGTTCCAATCTGTGAAGTCTTTCTGTCATTTATTGTTCCCTCTGTATGACTCTGTAACTCGCCCTCTGTATGAATAGTCCCCTAACTACCGCCTTGTGGGCAAGCCACAAGGTATCTAGGGACATTCCCTCTGAGTCGTTTCTGGTAAAATAGTCTGTCAGTTCCACTCTAACTTTTTTGATAAAGTCTAGGTCATGCAGTAAGGATTCGTTGAGCCTCCAGAACCCTTTCCCTTTGTATGTGTGTGTGTCTCTTATGTACAAAAATACTGGTGCATGGTCAGACCATGTGATCTGCCCTATCACACATTTCTCTATTTGTATCAGGTCTACAGGGAGTGTGTAGTATCGGTGTAGTCTCGTGTAGGAATTATGAACCGCTGAATGGAATGTATAGTCCCGTTCTTGGTCATGTATGGTGCGCCACACATCTTACAGGTTGTGGAATTGTAGTCGGGATCTAAGTGATTTGCAAGAGCCTTGTAGTGTTCGCAGTCTTTGGTTGGTAAATCTGTCCGATGAGTCTAATGTTGGTTCCGCTATAAAGTTAAAATCCCCACATAACACTAGGGTACCTTGTTTTAATTTATCTATCTTGTTGCATAACGTCTCTAAGAACTGGGCCTGGTTGGAGTTGGGAAAATATGCATTCGTTAGTGTGTAGGTCACTTTGTTCACTATGCAAACCATAATCAGATATCTCCCTTTAGGATCCGAGACTTTGCGCAACAACAACTCAATTTCTAAAATCAAGGTTTAAATTTGAATGGTCAGACACACATATTAAATTCTTGGGCCTGTGGCTCTCCCGTAATCTCACCAACCTCCTTGCAGACAACTATGTTAGGATCTGGAGGGAAATCGCACACACCATGAGAGAATGGAGGGACAAATACATTTCGTGGTTGGGGAGAGCGGCAGCTTTTAAAATGATGCTATTGCCTAAGATACAATATATCTTTCGTATGCTGCCAATAACGGCACCAATGTCCTTCTTCAAGAAGGCACAACGGGACCTAACAAAATTTATTTGGGCAGGTAAAAGGCCTAGAGTAGCCATGAAGCATCTGCACAGAAGCTACACTGAGGGAAGCATAGGAGTCCCAAAACTTCTTTTATACCACAAGGCGGCAGTGCTGGCACCACTGACACAAGTGATGGGGGACAGAGTGAGGCCACAATGGGTCACAATAGAAGAGGAGGCCCTGCAAAATCAATTAGCGACAATCTGTTGGGCGCCGAAAGATCAGAGACCCACGGTGCAGGACTTGTTACCGATTACGCAGTTTATGCTGCAAACATGGGACAAACACAAACAACAACTAATTAGGACACACATAATTTCCAAGGTCACACCAATATCGGCCCTACCGTACTGCATGGCAGCGTGCGGGACTCCACCACGTCCACTTCTTTTACGATGGAGATAAAAGGATACCCTTCTCGCAACTAGCGACTAACTACAGTATCCCCCAGTCCATGCTATACGCATATCTCCAAGTCACACACTTTTTAGACTCCAAAAAAGAACAAAAACCACAAGCAGGCCAGGAAGGGTCCATAACCCGATTTGAAAAATTATGTACAGGGCTTACCCCACAGAGGGGACAGCTGTCAGTGTGCTACCAAGCAATTAACACCCATCAGCACTTTGCACATTGCAGATACGCAGTGGAATGGGCAAAGGACTGCGGGGGGCCCATTTCCAGAACACAATGGGACACGTGCCTACGGGCACTAAGAGGAATCACACATTGTGCAGCACCCGTAGAACTGCACAGAAAATTTTTATTGAGATGGTATATGGTCCCAGCTAGACTGGCGCGAGTATACCCAGATACGCAAAAGGGCACAATGATCCATGTCTGGTGGACCTGTGCGGTTCTCCTCCCGATACACGACATGGTGAGAGACATTACAAAAATAGAAATACCAAAAGACCTACTGCTACTGGGTCTACCAATGAATATACCATGGGAAAACAAAGTGGTAATAACCCACGTTCTACTCACTACCCTCTATGTCATTGCGAGACACGGGATAGACCCCCGACAATTAAAGGTATCATGGACACCGTGGAAAAAAACAAAAAATATGAAATAGCATACGCAGAATCGGAGCGGAAAAAAACTGAAAATGGAACTGGCCTGAGCTGGGTGGGATCATTTCAAGGCTGGGTATAGAGGATAACATGGACCACACCCCGGAGGGGCGGTAGTCATGGGACTTAAAGAATGAGAAGGAGATCACACATGTAGGCATTGAATTTACTTGGTGCTTAGGAGCCATACGAATAAACATGAGAAAAGCGGGAAGGTAACCCAATCCCCCCTCCCCCCCCATCCAATCCCACCTTAGGGAGGGGATTCCTTAGTTCTACCTCAAGTTATTGTGGTTATTGTTGTACCCCAAGAGGGGGAGAGGGAGGAGAGGGACACAGAAACTAACTCAGGGATTGAGTCAGGGCATGGGAAGGTGACTGTATACACTGGATTTTGAATATGTATCTCCAAAGCAAATGTGTTGTAGGGGACTATTCATACAGAGGGCGAGTTACAGAGTCATACAGAGGGAACAATAAATGACAGAAAGACTTCACAGATTGGAACTTTTGACAAAACAAAACAAGCTAAATTCATCCAACGAGCTGGCCACACAAATCAAAACACTCAAATCCCAAATAGATGAGGCTAATTTACTTAAAACCAATTACCAACTACAGAAACTACAAGCTAAGTTCTACCATCAAGGCAATAAAGCAGGCAAGGTACTGGCCAATCTCCTTAAACACAAACAAGCGAAACAACGCATAACGTCTATACGCATAAATAATTCAAAGACGGTGCATAAACCCCAAGACATAAGCGAAGCATTCGCATAGACCCTGGGTCTCTGGTGTCGTCAGAGGGCTTGGGTTCTTCTTGGAGGGTGGTCACTGTGTGTGGTGGTGCTCCCTGATGCACCAGCAGTGTGCGGGAGAGTCTCCACTGGTAGCGGATGCTGTGCTGCTGGAGAAGTGTCGTGAATGGCCGGAGTGTCTTTCTCCATGCAAGGGTGCTCCCCGAAAGGTCGGCCAACATTGTAAGCTGCATGTTTTCAAAGCGATAAGGTGTTTGTCCCCTCAGGGCTGTAAGGATTGCATTCTTGTCTGACCTGCTATTAAAACGGACCACCAGGTCCCTGGAGGCGGTTTTCGGGGCTCTGGCGGGTTTGGGGATACGGAATTGGCCTTCGACTGTCATTGCTTTAGCCTGTCTGGGTTGTAATAAGGCCCCTATCAGGCGTCTCACAAAGTGTGGGAGTTCAGCGTCCGGTATCTCCTCCGGGACCCCTCTCACCTTTATGTTGTTTTGGCGCCAGGAGTCCTCCTGGGCAGCAAGTCGGCGTTCATGCAGCTGGTTTAGGTGCTGCAGTTCTTGTACTGTGTGTTGGAGCGCGGTTAACTGCTGGGAGTGCTCTGTGGCGGTGTGCTCGATTTTATCAATGCGGCCTGTGAGGCCCTGTAGGTCCCCTCGGATCGTGGCTATGTCTGCCGAAATATGGTTTTGGAGTGCGGCCAGCATCTCCTTCAGGTCTGATTTGGTGACCGGGGACGCCTCTGGGCCCTGTGGTCTTTGTATGGGCCTCTCCGGTGCCTGTGGATAGTCTATGTCGGCTCCCAGTGAGTCCTCGTCTGAGAAATCGGAGCATCCTCCTGTGATCGCGGCCATCTTGGGCCCGACATTGCCATGCGCCTGACGCCAGAGATCTCCGATTGTGAGCCCAGGACTGGCCTTGTCGGGTCTGGGCTTTTTCGTTTTCCGACCCATCTTGTTGTAGTCGGCAAGGACAGTCTCCCGAAACACCGTGGGTGCAGGTAGGGCGGTTATTTTCCCCGTTTTCAGCTTTCTCGGTGGGTCTAAAAAGATGCGACCAGTCGCTGTGGCTGTCAGGCTCCGCCCGCCCGTCCCAGTCTAATTTTAATGGGCAAGGACAAATGGCGGAAATAATTTGCGTTGTCAAGATTGTCAATTGACCGACCAGATGGGAAAATTAATGGAAGAAGTGACAAAGATTAACCAAGTCTTTGCCAGAAATCCTTTTTTTTTTTTTTTTTAAGGGACAGCCCCAATTGCGGAGCCACCTATTCAACTGCAACAGCAACCACAGGTGCTGCCGCAATAATAGCCACTGTGACTAAACAGGCTAGGTTGTCAATATATGTAATGCCTAACCCTGTTTCCTTTCCAGATCCTCACAGTCAGACAAACAATAGTTGTGTTAGGATAGGAAAATTATTGCCTGCCCCGTCACTTCACTCTCGGGTGAAGAAGGCGCAACGTGTCCCTCTGTTTTTTCATTTCAGCCAAAGGCTAAAATAACCCTAGCAGCCTCTAGTTTCCAGGATCCAGACCCGCTTGATAGTTCAAGATATTCCTAAGAAGGATGGGTCAGTGGGTAAGACTGAGCATTCCTCAGTACAGGTAGAAACTACTACTGTGACAGGTAATGTATGGAAAACGAGTGATATGTTGACACATTCTAAATTCTTATGTGAATTAGAAGAACATGAAGGAAGGTACTACATGTCTGTAGAAATACAGGATTCCCTACCCCAACCTTTCAAAGGGTTAATAGATGCTGGTTCACAAGCCACTATCTTATCCAATACCTACTTCCAGCAGGTAATGGACTTAGCAACGGATAAACCGAAGCTAAGAGATTTCCCCAATGCTCTGTTGAGTATAGGAGGAAATGCCCTTCATGTTATTGGCAATACCTGGTTAAAGTTTAAAATAGGTAACAAAACCTTTAGACACCTGGTAATAGTGGTAGATCTCCCTTATAACCGACTGAATCTGGGGCTTGACCTACTCAGAAGAATTAACATAAATATTGACTATGTGATTGGAATTGTATGGTCACACAAGTAGAGTTGAGCAGACACCTGGATGTTCGGGTCCGGCGGGTTCGGCTGAACTTTGAAAAAAAGTCTGGGTTCGGGCTCGAACTTGACCCCAAACCCGAACCTGATTGAAGTCAATGGGGACCGAACTTTTGGCCACAAAAATGCCTCTAAAAAACTCCTGGAAAGAGCTAGAGAGCTGCAAAAGCAAGTAAAATGGGGGTAAGAGTAGGACAAATGCCCTGCAAACAAATGTGGATAGGGAAATCACTTAAAATAACATAAAAAATTTAAATACAGTTGAGCCATAAAATAGCACTAGATGGAATCTTTGATTTTATCTTTGGAAGAACATCAAAATCTAAAGCATGACTGTCAGGAGCATCAACAGAATTATCCATTTGAGAGAGGGTTGGAGTGAAGGGTATTTATTCTCTTTCATTCTTCAAACTGAGCTTAACTCCTGATGCATGGAGAAAAGGCCTTCACAAGCCTCTGCTATTGTGTATATAGTTTATACGAAGTGACCCATAGGTTGAGGAGGCGGTGACCGTGGCGGTGTAGGTGGAAGCGGCGGTGGAGGAGGAGGAGGATGAGGTAGCCAACACTGTTTATATATATATATATATATATATATTTTTTTATTTTAATTGTGGTAGCCCACAAAATATTGGGACATACAAAAAAAGAAACATTTGCAGCCTGTGGTGCATTCCTTCCAGCCCTGATGCATGGAGAAATGCTCAACTCCTGATGCATGGAGAAAAGGCCTTCACAAGCCTCTGCTAATGTGTACCTAGTTTATACTAAGTGACCCATAGGTTGAGGAGGCGGTGACCGTGGCGGTGTAGGTGGAAGCAGCGGTGGAGGAGGAGGATGAGGTAGCCAACACTGTTTTATTTATATATGTTTTATTTATATAAAAATAGGTAGACAAGGCACTCCTCCTGTATTTCCTCTAGTAGATCAAATGCCTAGATGCAATCCCGCGTTTCAGATATGTAGCGATCAATAAAGGGAGCACTCCAGGTCTTCAGTTTAGTGGAAAAAAGATATTTACTGGGGGGCGGGGCCGGGCCGCCATGCCGGCTGGACGCGTGTAAGACCAGCTCCCGCTATGGTCCAGCTTTTTGCCTCATTTGGCGGGTTCAGCCCGGCACCCAAGGCCACAGAGCGAGCCCCACACCAACTTGGGGGTACTGCCACGACTTCAAAGCCTGGAAACAACATACCGCTCCCCCGTGGCACGACATCCAGCAACTGCGGCCTACCTGGGCGGTGAGTGGAGTGGACGGCCGCCATTCCGCTATCCTGTCTGGGGGCAGTAAGGAGACAGCCTCGGGGGCCCTGGCCCCTAATCCCCCCCCCACTGGACCGGGGGGGTTATCTCGGTCCACCCTGGGGCCCTAAGCATACCGGCACTAGGCGGAGGACATACTCACCTCGCAGGAAGGCGGCGGAGACTGCTCCAAACCTCGAGCACTCTGCGAAGATGGTGACCTCTCTCGGGGCTCTTGGCGCCCGATGCAGGCAAATATGGCAACTGGAAGAATTGCGGCTTTAAGGGCCCAAACCGGGCGCTACCAATCGACACCGAGGCCCCACAATAGAGAGTGCTGGAGGCCCTGCCACTACTTTCACTACTAATCAGGGTGAAAAACATGAAGGAACGGGATGACCTCCTATGCACCCGCCGTGAGCTGGAGACCCTGAAGCGAGACGACGCACAAAGACAGGACACAGCCGGAGTGGCAGTCTGGATGTGTGCAACCTCATGCAGGGACAGAATCCTGATGGTGGAGAGGACTGAGTGATCTCTATGTGGGGACTGAGGGCACCTCTTCATGCTTAACTTGCAGTAACTCCGCTTAACATAGCCTTGTTTAGCAATTTAATTTTAATTTTCTTTCTTAATACACTCTGCTGGCTAGCAAGACGTGGAGGGTCTCAGGGATCATTAGCAACAGTGGCATAAGTACTTCTGATCTGTTAACTACCGTTTCAGCTTAACCTACAACCCAGACCTGTGTTACTCATGTTATTAATAACTAGGCTTATGCTCAGCTTAAACTTGTTTCACTTACTAAATGTCTAGATAAAGCATAAAGTTGATGTGTTATAGCATATATCTAAGTTGGTAGCTTACCTCACGCGATACCCTGTCGCTTATGCTAGCATACAACCAACTAATCTAATCGCAGTAATGCCTTAGCATATGTGGCAAACTATACACAAGCCATATACTTACAGAGCTGAGTCAAACTAGGTCTGTGGAACGTAAATTTAGTCTCATGTTATATTTGTATGTGTCACGTTTTCTGTCTATGTACAATCGATTGCTTATACCTGCTATTAATATAAAATTGTGCTTGTCCATCTTGTGCCCCGCATACTGCATGTGGGAATTGTTGGAGGACTGCTCATGGGGCACCTCTTACCTGCCTGTACTACACATAAGCACAGCAAAAATAAAGAATTAAAAAAAAAAAAAAAAAAAAAAGATATTTACTGTATCAAAACATGGTACAGATTCTGTGTAGACGAAATCAACGTTTCGACCCTGCTGGGGTCTTTATCAAGATCATCATCGTCTACACAGAATCTGTACCATGTTTTGATACAGTAAATATATTTTTTCCACTAAACTTAAGACCTGGAGTGCTCCCTTTATTGATCGCTATATATATATATATATATATATATATATATATATATATATATATATATATATATATATATATATATATATTAATTGAGGTAGCCCCCAAAATATTGGGACATATAAAAAAAGACAACTCTGTTCCGCAGAGTAGCTGTTGACATTATAGTTGCGCAGGCACTTTGTTGACTCTAGAGAACCTCGGGCCAATCGGACATCCCCGTGGCAGCGACTTTGCATGCGGATGTCATCCATATCAACTTTCGATGCCAGTTTCTGCGCCTACCATGGTGACCACGGGTAATGGGGAATCAGGGTTCCATTCCGTACAGGGACACTGAGAAACGACTACCACATGCAAGGAAGGCAGCAGGCGCGCAAATGACCCACTCCCGACACGGGAAGGTAGTGACGACAAATAACAATCCAGAAATCTTTAGAGGCCCTGTAATTGTAATCAGTCCACTTGAAATCCTTTAACTCTGAATTGGAGGGAAGTCTGGTGCAGAGCCACTGACCCGTGCGTGCTGCAGCTGAAACTCCACTATCGCCTGCTGCTGCTCGCACAGTCTCATGAGGCGGTGTCTGGGTAGGCCGAAGTTACGCTGCAGCGCAGACAGGCGAGCAGCAGGGTGAGAACGCCAAAAGCGCGCACAGACGCTACAGTGAATGTCACATCCTGTTCCAATTTGCGGATTAGTCTGGTGATGGCTTCTGGTATCCAGTACTCTTTTTACTGAAGCTGCATCAGGGTCCTGGTATGTGGCCGCACAAACGCTGGTGCTCAACAACAGGGGGCATGCGGTTACCCTGCACCAGACCCTGCTAATCCATTCCACACTGTGACTCCTAACTTCAACATCAGGCATACTGGGTCCCGGTCGGCCGACCACCGCCCAGACAGTGTCTGGGTCCTGGTCACCAGACTGCCCACCTGACTGTGAAACTACGAATGGATCGTTAAATCTGGTACGAACCCGAACTTTGCAGTTTGGGTTCGCTCAACTCTATTATGGATCCTTGATCGCTACATGTATTACTTGGATAACTGGTAATTCTCAAGCTAATACATGCCGCCGAGTGCTAGGGGACGGCCGCTCCGCTTTTGCAGCCTGCTCCCTCTTATGCTGTGCTGGTGCCTCTGTGCGGCCAGCGCCTCTTCCTCCATACTGCACACGTCCCTCGCATTACCTGATTCCATGTGGGGTCTAGGACCTCATCATCCTCCACATCATCTTCCACCCACTCCTCAACCCTGCCCTCCTTGCCGGTATGCACACTGCAGAAAGCCACAGTAGTTGGCACCTGTGCTTTTCCAGCATGTAAAGTCTGCAAAGGACATATGGAAATTGTTTTAGAATTGTATCCAGGCAACAGTTTTCCCTATAAACTGACCTTTCAGTTTGACTTGTTAGGGTATTGCCCCAGAATTACAATATTGTTTAAGTACCTCTTAGCTATTGATAACTGGTTTAAATATAGCAGCTTGTTATCTGGTAGTTTCTAGTGTAGAAAATATCAATCTGTTTTCTATTACTTAGATCTGTGTAACAAGTGTTGTAGGTGTGAAACAATATTACAAGTGACCGATGTAGTAAATTCAAATCAAAGTTCCATTTGCAAAAAAAATTCTCGCCCATCTTCTGTGGGTTATTGCATTTTTAAGATGTAGACTTATTGTATCACACTAGCCATGCACAGGTAGATTGTCTGGCACGTTGTTTTGGTGTTTGGTTTTTAACTTTGTAGTTGTGTCTTTACACAATATAGAAATGTATATTAATGCTTCTGTATATGAAGCGATCACAATAACACTTATTTTTCACTTTTTAAAAAAAAATCAGGCTAAACAAAAATTAACATGTCAACAGGCAAACGTAACCCGAATGATTTGTCTCAGTCTTGCCTTCTATTCTACCTGCACCATAGGCAACATTTTGTCTTTAGACTTTCTTGAGAAGCGGTAACTAGACAGTTTTGCACACATACACCAGATATGAAGTGCACACCCCAAATGTACTATTTAGCACCCAGAAAATGAGAATGTTTACACCTGCGTAGTAAGCGCACTATTAGCCGCTTCTATTTGACTCTCAGATATGAAGAGCATGCCCCAAAATGTACTATTTAGCAGATTAGAACCCAGAAAATAAGAATTTTTACAACTGCGCTCTAAGCACACTATTAGACGCTTCTATTTGACTCTCAGTTATGAAGTGCACCCCACTAAAATACTATTTAGCAGTTTAGCACCCAAAAAAAATTAAGTTTTAAAACTGCAATGGGACAGCAGTATTTGACGATTCTATTTGACTCTCAGATATGAAGTGCACCCCACTAATGTACTATCTCACTAATGTGATATTTAGCACCAAAAAAATTTTACTTTTTAAAACTCCGATGTAACCACGGTATTTGAAGCTTCTATTTGACTCTCAGATATGAAGTGCACCCCACTAATGTACTAGTTTGCAGAATTCTTTCCTAAGCTATCCCTCACAGCTGCAGCATCCTCTCCCTACACTAATAAGACCTCATGTGCGTGCGGCGCTATGCAACTCCAGCTTATTTATAGAGGCTGGGTCACATGCTGCACTGGCCAATCACAGCCATGCCATTAGTAGGCATGGCTGTGATGGCTTCTAAGGGCACACGAGTCAAACGCTTGTTGATTGGCTGCCCTGCAGCCTTTGAAAACGCGCCATTAAACACCAAACTCCAACCCAAACATACAGTGATATGTTCGGGTCCGGGGTCCAAAAAACGTAATGTTCGGTACGAACCCGAACTTTACAGTTCGGGTACGCTCAACTCTAGTTGTAATGTATCGGTGTTGGTGGTTGATGCCAAAAAACACATGGTCATCTAACTATGCCACCTGCTGTTAGAGGCCCTACATATCAGCGCTGAGTGAGTGCAGTTCAGATGTGAGGGAAGTGCATAAGTTGACATTCGCCTCATGGAGGTCAGCCTTGTCAGGCAAGTACTTAATGAGTGTGGCCCATTTAGGCTTTGTACCATCGGTGTCATGATCGGGCCATCCCATGCTATCATTGTCTGAGCGTGGGGAAGGAGGGTGCAAGGGATCCAAAACCTCAGATCCAGTTGACGCCTGAGATGTCAGGTCTGCTGGGGTGACCAAGATCTGCCTCAGCAAAGGCATCAAAGCATCTTTTTGGGCATCAGGTGTCAGCATCCGATGCCCGGTGAGTTTCCCCATTGCAACACTGATACTGCGGGTGTGAGAGAGTTTGTTCAGAGCTTGCAGTAAGCCTGAAAAATGTTGCGTCCATCTTCAACGGTTGGGAAACCACAACCCCCAGCATTTTTAGATACACTAGCTCTTCTCTGTGATCGAACCAGACGTGATATACTTCACTCCCCACATGCAGCAGTGAGCCTTGGGCACCCATGACCTTGACGCCAGTTCACCATCTGTCCTTCCTTGCACCACTTCTGATAGGTACTAGCCACTGCATAACAGGAAGAAACCACAAGGTTTGCCGTTTTGGAGATGCTCTGATCCAGTGATCTAACCATTACTATTTAGAGCTTGTTAAAGTCACTCAGAACCTTAGTAGTCCATTTTTCCTGCTACAAACACATGGAATTCAAGAAAAGACAGTTCACTTGCTGCCTAACATATACCACCCTTTGGCAACGTATAAACAGTACATAGTGTATGCATTCTTGCATGCACAAAACCATGTGGATTGATGTATGAATGGCTATGTAGGTAATGGGGAGATCAGACTTTGTTACTTTGCCCACCATATTTCTGGGGGTTCCTACACCCATGACTCTTAGCACCAAAACCACTACCAAAGCTTGTAGAGAAGGGTATACTGCAGATGAGATTTTCGTTAGCACCCTATCATAGTCGCTGTCCTCCCTGGGGAACCGGACTTTCAGTCTGAACTTGAAACGAGGATAGGGTGCTAACGAAAATCTCATCTGCAGTATACCCTTCTCTACAAGCTCCTGAAAGAAGCCGGATTTACTGCTAGCGTTTCCCCTCCAGTACAATTACAGACAGCTCTCCTGAGTGCACCAGGTAGCCGCTGTCCTCCCTGGGGAACCGGACTTTCAGTCTGAACTTGAAACGAGCAAGCATGGTGTTTTTTTCTTCTGCACCATGATGAGTATTATATTTTTATTCGTGTAAGAGTTTTTATGTTGGGGGGGACCTTTTATACCTGGAGCAATACATTTGTAATAGAGTTACACTATATACCTTTTTTTTGTCTCTTTCTACCTAAGGTATCTCTACATACATTTGGACCCCCACCTTCCACTACATTATTGGACTCTTTTTTGCAGGACTTACATACTGATTTTGCAGACTTTGGACTTTCTTTTGTGTGGTATTTTCTACAACTATTTTGAACTTTAGTTGTTTACATTTTTTATTTTTTCACCTTATTTACATATTTTTTATTATTATGTTTTGCATATAGGCACCCTTATTACTCATAAAGGGATTATCCACTAAGTGCTGAAACCTATATTTTCATCTCTACATAGGAATTGGGGAATTTATTTTGTTTTAGCTGCTAACACTTTCAGAATACTTAGAATATCATTTCTATTTGCTTTATTTAGACTATATATTGGTTATTACGTTAGTCTGTCATCTATTTAGTACATGCGCTCTCTTTCATATCTTGTATATTGTGATACAATGTATTCACCCTTCTCTTTATAGTCTAGTGTCAAAAATTAATCCTCAATGTACCAATTTGTAATAAAAGTGTTAATAGTATCCTGTCAATAATCTTATGTTCAACTCCAGTAAACACAGAAAGATGATTTTCAAAATTGGCAGATTCACTAAACAGCCACCACAGTTCCACATTTAATTTAATTTAGATTAGTAAATAGTACAGTTCGTTAAGAAAAGGCCTTTCATTCCTTCATAGGTCTTCAGATTGCAGGATGCCTTTCTGCAGCAGCTGAACATCTTCCCTGTGAAAGACAGGACAAAAACATTACAGCCACAATGTACTGTTACATTCATTTACCATTCACTACAAGTTCCATTCAGCCAGTCTAAAACAAATAATAAATGGTAAAAGAAAAAAAAATATCATATTCATGAACCTGTGCACTTACATGATCTTACAATCTATAGTATAGTGGAATTCTTCTATTTTCCCTGTTTTGTTTTTAAGGGAGCATGCATCACTTCACAAAACCAGCAAACACTTTTACACAAATATCCAAACTAAAATAAAGCAAGAAAAGTTTGAAAACTATGCACTAAATGTTAATAAATGTATTATAAATGTTCTTAGATGGCTTTCTCTGGCACTCTTTTGAGCTGGGGAGGTTTCTTCAACCTCCCCCCAACTCTGACCCTAAAATTCCATTCCTATGTCCCCTCCTATTCCTCATCCTACTCCCTTTCTCATGAACGTTCTAATGCTAGTCCACGTGAAACCATGTTCACATTCATGACTTTTGTGCACAAAACAGCAAAGATGCTGAGCAACAGGGAAACAATAGTGATAAACGGATTCTTAGCATACAGAAAAGAAAGAGCGAGTGTAACAATTGAATGTTGGTGTGTGTATACACAGGGCCGCCACCAGAAATTTTGGGGCCCCTGACAAAGCTCAAGGTCTGGGCCCCCCACGCCCGCCCGCCCGGCCTCCCCCCCCCCGCAATGAATGCAGTGTGTGTTAGTGTAATGAATGCAGTGTGTGTGTTAGTGTAATGAATGCAGTGTGTGTGTCAGTGTAATGAATGCAGAGTGTGTGTCAGTGTAATGAATGCAGAGTGTGTGTCAGTGCAATGAATGCAGAGTGTGTGTCAGTGCAATGAATGCAGAGTGTGTGTCAGTGCAATGAATGCAGTGTGTGTGTCAGTGCAATACTTGCAGAGGGGGCCCAGCGGACTGCAGCTGTACTTTACAGCATTTCCCTCGCTCTCACTCCCGCGAGATGTGGTAACCCATGGCAACGCTCTAACGGCCGCATGTCTTGCGGGAGTTAGAGAGAGGGAAATGCTGTAAAGTACAGCTGCAGTCCGCTGGGCCCCCTCTGCAAGTATAGGGAGCCGGGGGGGGGGGGCCCGCGGCTGCACCTATATATAGCGATCATCGCTATATATAGGTGCAGAGAGTAATTGTGGGGCCAAAGCAGTCCGGGCCCCCCAGGACCGCCGGGTCCATGACAACAGTTATGGGCCTGATGGCGGCCCTGTGTATACATATATATCATACAAGATCCAGTGCACTCACTCATTTACTAAACAGCAATGTTCTCACAGAATGTAAAAACACCTCACATAGGCCAAAAATATTGGTGGTTTAATTACAGCATATGAACATACACTGTTGTATACATGTATAGGCTTATGCAATGTATGATCATCTCTAATTTCCTCACACTGCTAGCACTCACTGAGACCTGGCTTTCCTCCTCTGATACCGCTACTGCGGCTTCTTTATGTTTCGGTGGACTACAATTCTCTCACACTCCCAGACTCAACTGTAAAGGCGGCGGTGTAGGCATCCTTCTCTCCCTGCAATGTATCTTTCAACCGATCCTCCCTGCCCCTGCCTTATCTTTTACTTCCTTTGAAGTTCACACTGTCTGCATATTTAAACCCACTCCTTTAAGAATTGCTATAATCTATCAACCCTCCCGGTCATCCTACACTTCCTGGGTACCCCACTTTCTCTCCTCTAGCACTCCTTCCCTCATACTTGGGGACTTTAACATCCCAATCAACAACCTTAACTGCCCTGATGCCTCCTGTCAGGTCTCTGTAACCTCCTCCTTTGGCCTCACACAGTGGTCTACTTCAGCAACTCATACATCAGGAAACATTCTTGACTTCATCTGCACCAATCTCTGTACCACCTCTAATCTCTCCAATGTTCCATTTCCTTTATCTGACCACCATCTGCTGACCTTTGACATCATCATACTCCGTACCCAAATGTCACCACCCTCAACTCTCTAATCTCGCAGAAACCTCCACTGCCTTGATCTCCAGAATCTCTACCAAACTCCAAACTCTCCTTTTACCCATCTCAAATCTCACTTGCCCTAACTCTGCAACCTCACTCTACAACTCCATTTTCTCCTCTCAACTTTACATCATGGCAAATCCTACATTTAAACACAGCAAGCGTTCCCAATTACAACCCTGGCACACCAAGTTGACCCGATTAAAAATATTCCAGAACTGCTGAATGCTGTTGGAGAAAGTCTCTCTCTGCACCGGACTTCCTCCACTATACATTTATGCTGTGCTCCTACACTCTGGCTCTTTCCTCTGCAAAAGTAAATTACTTCAACACCCTCATAAATACTCTGTCCCGCCAACCCAAATGCCTATTTCACACTTTCAATGCTCTCCTTTGCCATGTTGCTCCCCAACCACCCTGTCCGCCTCAAACTTTGCAACTCACTTAACTGAGAAGATTTCTGCAATCAGAGAAGAGATCTCTAACCTCTTTCCCTCCCCTTCCAATACATCACCCAACCCCACTCACTCGACTGTTCTATGCTCATTCGCACCTACTACAACGGAAGAGCTTTCTGCTCTGCTCCGGTCCTCCCGCCCCACCACCTGTCCCCTTGATCCTATTCCATCATATCTCATCCGCACTGTGTCTGCCTCACTTGTACTTTCTCTCACTAAAATTTTCAATCTCTCCCTTTGCTCTGGCACATTTCCTTCACCCCAACTCCCCATCCAACTATCGCCCTATATCGCTATTGCCGTTTGCCTCCAAGATCCTTGAGAGAGTTGTTTATGCAAGATTGACAGACTTCCACAAATCCAACTCTCTGCTTGACCCGCTTCAGTCTGGATTCCACGCTTGTCACTCTGTTGAAACAGCTGTGACCAAAGTATCCAACAATCCAACTAGTAAGGTGCTTTCATGTATAAAAAAGTTTTCATGTGTTTCATGTGACCGAAATATAATTTTGCCTCTTTACAAATCAATGCAACAAAGGAATTCCCCAGGGACTAAAAGTGTTAAAGTTGCAGGCAGTTTGCAGGCAAACTTAAAGTTAAAGTTGCAGGCAAGTTGCAGGCAGTTTAGTTTTAGTTTTTTTTTGTTTGTTTTTATTAAAACTGCCTACGGCTTTAACACTTTGAGTGCCTGGGGAATTCCTTTGTTGCCTTGTCGTTGTGGGATTGCTGGTCCTGCTCCTGAGCACTGGGTGGCTACTGGGGTTGAATGCGGCTCCTACCATCATCTTTACAAATCAATGGCAAGACCCCACCCTTGAATAAGCTGTGCACATTGGGGCACCAGTTTTAAAGAATTATATTAGAAAAAGTGCAGAGGCGAGCTATAAACCTAGCAAGGTGGATGGAAAACATTAAGTTATGAGGAAACGCTACAAAAACTGTATTTGTTTATTTCTGTTTGTGTGATTTTAATTAGTAAAATGGCGCATCAAAGGGGATATGATAGCACTATAGAAATAAATACAAGGTCAGTACAAACCACTGTGTACTAACCTGTTCATTAGCAGGAATATACAATAGACAAGAGGTCACCTATTGAGAATCGAAGAAAGGCTTCTTCACTTACAGCAGCAGAAAGGGTTCTACAGTAAGAACAATAAAGATGTGGATTTCCCCGGTAAAAGAGGTTGTGTTCTCAGATTCTATAGTTAATTTTCAAAAAAGGCTTGGATGCTTTTTTGCATATACAGAATATTCAAGAATATAATTGATATATATGTAAACAGGATTGTTGATCCAAGGATAATTCTGATTGCCATTATGGAGTAATTCCCTCCCCCCCCCCCTCCCATTTATTGCCTTGTTTTGGATCAACAAAATAGAAGAATGGACCTCAGGGTTGAACTTGATGGACTTTTTTTCAACCTAGACAACTATAACTACAGTTAGTATATATACTAACTAACTAACTAAATAAATAATGTCTTCACATTTGGCGCCATCACACACAGCATGATGACACCAAATGTGGCTCATTAGTCTCACAGATAATTACATAGTTACAGAGGCTGGAAAAAAAAAACACTCACTTTTCAATCTTTCTCACAACTGTTTTTGCTGTAGATCCAAAAGAAGGCAAACAACCCAGTGTGAAGTATTATCAAATTTTTTTGACAACCAAGGAAAACATTTCTTTTCCGAACTTGGATCAAGAAACTGTTAAATACTATGTATTAGATCCCGTCGTCCCTAATCAACAAGCTGTTGAGTTAGGGACCGGTATATGGGGTCAGGGCGGTGGTACCAGTTCCACCTAAAGTGTGGGCTTGAACCCTTGTAATAGCGTATAATTTGTAAAGAAATATGTAGATTGGATAGTTCCCCTTTAAACAAATATAAGGGGAAACTCCCAATCCGACTGGTATTTGAAAAAGAACACTAGTTGTACAAGGTATAAGCCTTGGGTGAGTACCAAAAAGAAGTAAAACAGGTATTTTATAGGGAAAGCATAATGACACTGGATAATTATGTATCCTAGCCTAAACAGTGATACACTGTAACTTTATTGAAAAAAAACCGTAGAGAGGATACAATATAACCGTGTCCAAGAAATGCTTAGAGCCCTTAGAGAACCTTCCCTTTCAAAGTGGAAAGATCTCAGTATCCGAATGACAATAAAGGCATTAAAATGCTAGGATATAGAGATAAATTACTATTGAGTAATCCACAGAAAGGAGAGGAAAACAATTAGATACCTTAATTACATATAAAAGTTAGATAGATGGGGTAGTAGGGACAGTATAACATAGTCTAAGAAGAGGTGCCCAAACTGACCGTTAGTACGGAGTCTGGGGTTACTAGTAGTAAGGATAAGGGATGGTAGGATGGGATATAGACAGTGGTATCCACAATTGAATAGAGGAGAGGCAACCCTTAAAAAATCGCCACTGTTCTAAACTCCTGTCCACTCCCCCCCCAAAAAGCACCTTCATGGGTGTTCTATTCCTTATAGATAGTAAAAATTGCCTAACGCAGCTGAGGATAGAGTGGATGTGGTGGTATGAATAATGCGATAAGGGATTGAAAATTCCCAGTAAACACCACTATACTAAACTCCTATAGACTCCCCCCAACACCTTCGTGGGTGTTCTATCCTTGTTAGGTCGCTATGCTCTGTCCCCTTGAAGTACCATTATCCAACTAATCCAGCTTCTAAAGAACAACCAGCAAACATTAATTTAACGAAAAAAAGATAAGTGAATAAGTGTCAAAAAGGAGGATTCCCTCGTGCATCTTAAAGTGCTCCGTGAGTGAGTGGAATCCACTCACTCACGGAGCACTTTAAGATGCACGAGGGAATCCTCCTTTTTGACACTTATTCACTTATCTTTTTTTCGTTAAATTAATGTTTGCTGGTTGTTCTTTAGAAGCTGGATTAGTTGGATAATGGTACTTCAAGGGGACAGAGCATAGCGACCTAACAAGGATAGAACACCCACGAAGGTGTTGGGGGGAGTCTATAGGAGTTTAGTATAGTGGTGTTTACTGGGAATTTTCAATCCCTTATCGCATTATTCATACCACCACATCCACTCTATCCTCAGCTGCGTTAGGCAATTTTTACTATCTATAAGGAATAGAACACCCATGAAGGTGCTTTTTGGGGGGGGAGTGGACAGGAGTTTAGAACAGTGGCGATTTTTTAAGGGTTGCCTCTCCTCTATTCAATTGTGGATACCACTGTCTATATCCCATCCTACCATCCCTTATCCTTACTACTAGTAACCCCAGACTCCGTACTAACGGTCAGTTTGGGCACCTCTTCTTAGACTATGTTATACTGTCCCTACTACCCCATCTATCTAACTTTTATATGTAATTAAGGTATCTAATTGTTTTCCTCTCCTTTCTGTGGATTACTCAATAGTAATTTATCTCTATATCCTAGCATTTTAATGCCTTTATTGTCATTCGGATACTGAGATCTTTCCACTTTGAAAGGGGAGGTTCTCTAAGGGCTCTAAGCATTTCTTGGACACGGTTATATTGTATCCTCTCTACGGTTTTTTTTCAATAAAGTTACAGTGTATCACTGTTTAGGCTAGGATACATAATTATCCAGTGTCATTATGCTTTCCCTATAAAATACCTGTTTTACTTCTTTTTGGTACTCACCCAAGGCTTATACCTTGTACAACTAGTGTTCTTTTTCAAATACCAGTCGGATTGGGAGTTTCCCCTTATATTTGTTTAAAGGGGAACTATCCAATCTACATATTTCTTTACAAATTTCAAGAAACTGTTACCCTACATATTAAATATGAATGGCATGTTTTTGATTCATACAGTCGCTCCTTAATCTGTAAATACTCTGACAAAACCACCTTCTCAGGCAGATAATTCCACATGTTTATTGTTCTTACTGTAAAGAAACCTTTCCTTTCTTCCAGTTTAAATGGGTGACCTTGTATCCTATGTATAGTCCTGTTAATAGATAGACTTTTAATACACCAGTTTGTATTGATCTTGAATATATATTTGTATTATATTATCATACCCCCTCTGATGCACAGTTTGCCTAAACAAAACAAATTTACATTTGTTAACCTTTCTCCATAACTAAAGTCTCCCATCAGAGGCCTAACTAGAAACCACAGGGTCCTGGTGCAAAAATTGCCCTGGACCCCCTGCCCCTGAGCCTTGAATGGCCGTCTGGTCTTAAGCAGAGATGGGAGACTGGAACAGAGAGATGATAATCGTCGTGAGGCAAGCCGAGGTCAGTGGGAAGGAGAAGCAGCAAAGTCAAAACGGTCCAAATTCAGCAACAGGTAGGAGAAACAGGAACAAGCTTGATTAGAGAGTACAGGAACCACAATAATCTGGCAAAGGTACAGAGACAGGAAGTGGCTTTTATAGGCCAAAAAGCAGTGTGTAAACCAGGGTTCGAAACCCAGCAGAGTCAGTTCCTCACAGATAGGGTGAATATGGCAGAGTGATGGGAGGTGAGTATGGCATGGGTGAGTGATAGGATTGGGGGAGTTATTGTGAATGTGGCAAGGTGAAGGGGGTGATAGCTGGGAGGAAGTGGCGAGGGCAGTCAATTCCTCCCAGCTCTGACATCATCATAGGGGACCCGGTCACGCTATTAAAGCACTGCAATGTTGACTGGCCCCCCTTGAAATTCATTGCCATCGGGGTGCCCTAACAGAGTAGGTACTAATGTAAGGAAAATGAGAAATGCCAAGTCTGTCTTCCATGTCTCTAAAAATTCTACATTGAACCCATGGTGTGTATTAAATGTATTTTTTAATTCCTCCATCTGTGAGTTTTATGCTAAACACTAACTCTAGAGAAAATTTGTGGCTGTGGTTTAATTATAAGGCAACCTGAGTCAACATATTGGGTTAGTTAAATGGTGTTAATTTGTACAATGTTGATCAGCTGATAACACACTTTGAGCTGATGGCATCAGATGCCTTATGATGTAACCCCATTTACTGTACTATATCACTTGTCATGAGCTGTTCTTTTTTTTTTTTGATGTATGTTAATGGATTAGTTATGGTTAAAAATGTTCCCAGTTTCATGTTCACATTTTATATCCCTCTCATTTCCCCTGCAATGTAGTTAAATCTAATGCATTATGTATGTTCAATCTGTAAGATTGACATTGCATTATTTATTTAATTAAAATTATTTTCACATAATGTCAGATTAGTTAACTTCTGATTAAATCCTTTATGTACTTTAATACTCATGGTTTTTGTTATTGTGTGTACAGACTAATATTTTCTACTCTATAGCCATGTTTATGGATATAAATTGTGCACGAAAACATAAGGCTTTTGTTTACCAGGTTTGACGTGACATAGCAAAGTGGATCGGGGGTGGAAGAAAGCCATTGAAAGAACAAGAAGTTGCCACTGTATAGGCTCCCATGTTGTTAAATAAAAGCCAGTCCCCAACATAAAGTTCAGGCAACCTGAGATGTTCAGCGATCCGATCCAAACCATCACAGGTTGGTCCCCACAGACTACTGCTATAGATGGGCTGATCTGGGGAAAGCTTCTGTGAAAAGAACAGATAGTGAGTTTGATCTGCATGACAGCATATATTATGTAACAATCACAAGAACCGGGTATGAATAGGAGGACAATATCATACCTTCAACAGTACTAAACTGCAAGACATGTTGACATCTAACCAAAGATTTGTATAACAGTTAATTAGCAGCCACAGAAGTACTTTAAGGAACACTCCAGACCCCTAACTTAGATTAGCTTGCTGAAACGCTTTATGTGTGAAGAGTGTCTTATTTTTTCAGTTTGGAAATAAGTGCAGATTTCAATCGAAATTGACACTTGTATAAATTATATTGGTTTCACCCCCATGACTTTCAAGTAGACAACAGGTCCTCTTATTTCCTGGTTTGGTTTGCTCTGAACTCAAGAGGCAGCTGTGGCGGTATACCCTCCAGAAGATGGGTTTCTGCTGCCTGTGGTTGCCCCTTCCTAGTTGTGATAGCTCCAGAGTGATTATAGCTGCCAGTGATTATAGTATTGCTGAAGGGGTAACCGCAGTATTACCCAAACATGAGCCAAAGCTTAGTGAAGGGTGAAGAAGAACTGTTTATTCCCAGCCAAATGACTCACATTTATACATAATCAGTAGACACACCCAGAACACACCCATAAACACACCCACAATATGCCCAAGAATTAGTGTCACCATGACTCAGCAAAAACAATAACAAATATGAAAAACTATAAAAACACATATTTCTCACATATGAACCCCCACAGTCTCTACATCCCCGGATTGCCTGGATCTGAGCGCCCAACATATCCGAAAGGAGCTCAGATCTCATGAACAGAGCTGAAACGCCACTCTGTGACTCATCACACATACTATGCCCAAAACAGTTCCAGGGCATTTGTGCTTTTGGATGTTCAACGTCGGGAGTTCCATGTGAAAGAAATACAGAATGCACACTGTGGCTTCTTGGTAGCGTTTTGTTCGTATTAACCATATGAACAAGCCTACCGAATGGCACTCTCCGGAAGGAGCAGGCGTTCGTCCAAATTCAGCAGTGTCCAGGAGTTTTAGTGCCTGTATTTAGTCCCACTCGATCGACGCCCAAACACAGCTGCCTGCATTCCCAAGAACAAGATGGCCGCCACACAGTTCCTACGCGTTCGTGCTTACAAACGGTGGCCACCCAGCCGCACAATTAGAACCCACACTGATAGAACTGTCAGGAGAGGTTAACAAGGGTCAATAAGCTCAGAGGTGGTCCGTAGTTCTGAGGCAGAACCCAGTCTTTCAATAGCCTTTTAGCATGGCCCGTAGTCCTGAGGCAGGAGGCTAGCAAGCAGGCTCCTCCACAAGCTCATGGCGAGGGCAAGTTCGCCACATATCTCCCCCCCCAAGGTAAGACTAACCAGGTACCAGACCTCCTGTTGGTTGGTACCTGAGTTAGTCGGGAAGCCCACCTATAAACATCCAGCTAACCTGGCAGCTTCCTGCTCCAGGCTCTGTCCTGTCAGTTCCAAGTTACTGTGCGGGTAGTGCCTATCACCCCTGGTCAGTGCTTGGTGGGCAGAGTCCAGCAGCGCTCTGCCTCGTAGCCAGTGCTTCTGCTGGGGTGGCCTGTGTGTAGTCAGGCCCCGGAACAACGGGACAGGTAGCTTCCCTGATGCCAGCTCTTCCGCTGGTAGGGGGCCAGTGGAGATTGCCATCCCCTCCACTACCCCCGGTTAGGACTATTCTGCTGGGAACAGGGATCAATCCCCTCTCCCCCTTGTATTCCCGCTGTGGTTGAGGAGGGACGACACCCTCTTCTCCTAGGCTCTCACCAGGCTGTTTTGGAGAAGGACCGCCTGTATCCTCCTCCAGCCCTGCATCCGGCTGTAGGTCTGGTGCAGAGACCTCCCACCTGCTCCATTCCTGTCAGGTGTCCTTTCACTGGATAACAGGCACCGCCACTGGGGAGGGGAACCATCCATCCCCACTCTGATGAGCTTCCGCTGTGGTTGGGGAAAGGGACCAGCTGTCTCCACTCCCGGTATCGCCGGCTTCCGCTAGGGAGAGAGACCGGTTGTCTCTTCTCCCTGCAAGGTGGCTACAGCTAGGGAGTAGGACAGACTGTCCACACTCCCGGTATCTCCAACTGTGATGGGGAGAGGGACCGGTTTTCTCCTCTCCCTAGAGCTTACCCTGCTGATGGAGATCTGGGAAAACTGCTCTGCATTCCTGTAGGGCTGGTGTAGGGACCTGGCCAGCTGGATGTCTTCCCAAGACAAGTCAATCAGATCTCCTGCTTCTGGAGCTGGGTGTGCAGCAGTGGGTACAGTAGCCAATTCTTCCCACCCGGGGTGTAGCAGGTCTGGGTCAGCCACCCAGCCTCCTTGCTCTCCAGGTACAGAGACCAAGGTCCCATTTGTACCCTCCCGCCAGGTTCCTGTCTCCTGGTGATGGACACTGCTTCAGGAAGGAGGAAGGATGAAACTCAACTCTCCCGGTGTTGTACAGTCCATCAGCTCCATGTCAATGTCCTGTTGTTGAAAAGAGTCTATCAGTTCTAGGTAGTCTTGTTCCAACTCCTACTCCATGGTAACCAGATCTGTCCCATTCCCAATAACTCTAGGGCACTGTAGCATTACTTCACGTTAACCATAGATAGCCCAAAACTGCAACTCTGCAGGACTACTGAAGTCAATGTCCTCCATACAGGCTTTCCACAACAGACCAGGGCCATCCAAATGTACCGCTGGACTGCGTACAATCAGTTCCGTATCGACTAGGGACTCAATGTGCCTTAACCACTCAGTCCTGGGCCATCCTTTAGGCCACTTGTTCCTGCCAGTTGTGTGCTACACCAGGAAGGCTCACCTCCCGCCGAAGCTGGGCCCCCATCCAGGGCATCGTACCAGCATTCCTTTCGGACTACATCTCTTCATTCCAGGTCACTCTCCTCCTTGAATGGAAGCGCTGCCCAGGGGCTAGTCTGTTCCATTCTCCCAAGTGCCTCTCCAATCCTGCTTACTGCTGCTCCACTCTGGATCCAAGGAAGGGGACCATCCCACTGCTGCCACCAACCAATGACCAGCCGCACGCATGGTCCTATGCCCAATACAGTTCTAGCGCATTTGTGCTTTTGGCCGGTCAACTCGGGAGTTCCATGTGAACGAAATACCGAACGCACACTCTCTGGCGGGTCCAGAGCCTTATCTCGGGAGGGGCACTTATAGTTTATTTAAAGAAACAATCCAGGCATAATAACCACTACAGCTCTCTGTAGTGTTCATGGTGCCAGGAGTGCCGTGGCGCCCTCCCAGAGTTTAAGAACAGTTTGACAAAATACATGGGGTCTGTCAGGATAGGGCCTCTAGAACTAGTATTAGTGTGTGTGTGTGTGTGTGTGTATTGGAAGCACTGAGTGTGTGAGGGATGCAGGGTGGGTATGGGAGGCAGTGTGTGTGAGGGATGCAGATTTTGCGTGTGTACGGGAGGCAGTGCATGTGCGAGGGGTGCAGTGTGTGTATGTGGGACAGTGTGTATATGGGGGTGCAGTGGGAGCACTGTGTGTAGGAGGGGCAGTGTGTGTTTGTGTGAGGGGTATTGTGTGTGCATGGGAGTGCAGTGTGTTTATGTGGGGTGCAGTGGGAGCACTGTGTGTATGGGGCCAGTGTGTGTATGGGAGTGCAGTTGGGGAAGTGTGTGTATGGGGTGCAGTGTTTGTGTGGGGGTGCAGTGTTTGAATGGGGAGCACTGTGTATGGGGGAGAAGTGGGTGTGGGGGTGCAGTGTGTGTATGGGGAGAAGTGGGTGTGGGGGTGCAGTGTGTGTGGGGTGCAGTGTGTGTGGGGTGCAGTGTGTATATGGGGGCTGCGGGGGCAGTGTGTATATGGGGGGGCACTGTGTGTGGTGGGGCAGCGTGTATATGGGGGGCTGTGGGGGTAAGGTGTCTATTGGGAGCTGTGGGGGCAGTGTGTATATGGGGACTGTGGGGGCAGTGTGTATATGGGGGGCTGTGGGGGCAGTGTGTCTATGGGGGCTGTGGAGGCAGTGTGTCTATGGGGAGCTGTTTGGGCAGTGTGCGCAGTGGCGAGGCTCTCGGGCCACTGCGCACACTCTGGCTTTTTGGTAGCGTTTGTTCGTATTAACCATACGAACAAACCTAGCGAATGAAGCTCTCCTGACGTGTGTTGGGAAGTTCAGCGGTGTTCAGGAGTTTCAGTGTCCGATTTTTGTTCCACGAGATCGACCCCCAAACACCACGAACAAGATGGCCGCCACACAGTATCAACGCGTTTGTGCATACGAACAGCGGCCACCCAGCCGCACAATTAGAACCCACACTGATAGAACTGTCAGGAGAGGTTAACAAGGGTCAGTAAGCTCAGAGGTGGTCTGCACAGTCTTTCAATAGCCTTTTAGCAGTCCTGAGGCAGGAGGCTAGCAAGCAGGCTCCTCCACAAGCTCCTGGCGAGGGCAAGTTCAACACAGCAGCAATATCCCAGAGCACCTGCCTTGCAAAGACTTCTCATTGAGTGTATTGGAAAGTCTGTGATTAAACAGTCACACAAGCAAGTCTTCAGTTAGAAGAGGAAGGCTTGCAAAGGCAGTCACTGAGCCTCCACCAACCCACACATACTTATACACATTCATCTAGGCTCATAGATACATACTTACACACATATATACATTCCAGACACACTCATGGAGCTACACACATACCCAGATACAAACAGCTGATAAGTGATCTGCAGTTTTTACAAGCTGTTTTTAGATAAATCCTCAATGAAAAAAAGCATAAATAAATGCATGCAAGTTTTCATTTGGGGTATATCTACTAAGCAGAGATTTGTTTTAATTTTGTATTTGGACAGAAGAGCGCCCATTTAAAGTAATATTGAAGCTCTCAAATGTTAGGTGTAATGCATAGGTCGGGTTTCAATTCATTGTGCTGGGTGTTTTTGTGTTTTAATTAATTATTAGCATAAGCAATAGTAATCATAATTAGCCAAATTCATCCCTTTCTGCGCCCTTGCCTAACTTGCTTTGTTTCCTATTTCCTCCAAATATAGTGCATACAATGATATTTGCTTTTTAAAATGTGTTGTGCTTTGGCACTCGACTACTTGAGAGTATAATGCACAGGGTGCTTAGTTATAGGCTGGCTGACCTTTATATGAGTAATAACTCATCATAATTGCAATGTGAATGCATGTTTTTCCACGAAGTATCTGTTTCTGTACCTTGTGGACAATGGGTTTTACATCGCCATGCTCAAAGAATATGCAACTGAATGATCCATAGATACCGTCATTGAGATAATAAAATATCTGTTTGTTGATGCCATTACCTTCACCTAAAAAAAGATAATAATACAAATACGAATTACTAAAACTATTTGAAATTGTCTTTCTGTAAATATGAATATATTATTTTACATTCTTACAAAATTAATGCAGTGTATTAAAATGATACCCTGCACTTCGAATGACGTGGAATCCATACCTACCATCTGATCCAGATGTTTCTATCTGTACTTCTTTCTTGGCAATGATGTTAACAGCCAGGGAGAATGCAGATTCCACATAATACCTCCCTGGCTCAGCAATTATATCCACAGCAGAGCTTTCTGGGAAATACAGGTCTAGTGCTGTATTTATTACATCAGCAATCTGAGTAAAGGAACATGTTATTACTAGTCCAGAACAAATCGTTGATAGAGTTTTTGCAAGCTATCTGATGAGAAAAGGGACTTACCTGTTCAAATCTGATTTTAGAGTCCTCTGACCCAGGAAAACCCCCTCCAATATCCAGTAGTCTCATTTTGTGCCCAAATTCAGATGCCATTTCAAAGACCAAGCGGGCATCTGCGATGGACTGAGCATATGCCCGAGGATCATTGCATCCACTACCTACATGAAAACTGTACGAAAAGAGGATGGAGGGTTAAGATAGGACCATAACTCAGTACTGACTTTATGAAATTAACAAGTCTGAAATAAATAAGAAATACATATGAAGGTGTCCAACACACATAGGTTTTTTCATAAACCACATCATTAAAATATTTGGTTAAAGATTTCTATTGTTACACAATTCTTAATTCTACAAGCAACTTAAAACTTAGTGACAAGTATAAAATATATCATCACTGTTGATGCCACCGTGCTAGGAATTTTGGGGCAAATACATGTTTATAGATATACGAAGCTCTACACTTTGTGAGTTCTTAGGTGAAACTTGAACATGAGGCCCCCACTGACACCCATCCAATGAATAAAAAGTCCAAATGATAATAAAATTAAATGGCATGGGTGATTGGTGTCTAGGGGTGGGGATGCCTTCCCGTTCCCCGCTGCATGTGGCACAGTTTCCAACCAGTGGGTGCTGGTATATCAAGCTGTCTCGACTCTCAGTCCATCCTGCAGGGATGCCATCATAACACTTATGACCTTTTACAAACACAGTCACTGAGCCTCCACCAACCCACACATACCCATACACATGCATCTAGGCTCATAGATACATACTCACACACATATACATTCCAGACACACTCATGGAGATACACACACATACCCAGATACAAACTGGGCAGAATAGATCAGACATCACTTTCTCCTAGTCTGCCCTATATGTGGTGAGTCTGTACCTTGTAAGGGGTCCATGCCATCACCAGATTTTATAATGTGCCCAACCAGACCACATATCATTACAGGGACCCTGGAAGATCATAAAGCATGGCCAACCCGTTAACAGATTATGGGCTGCACCCTTCTGATGATGGCACAGCTGCCCTGAAAGCCACTGCTTAAAGGCAGCATCTCACTCTCTTCCCCCAGTTCAATCTCCCCCTATACCCCTAGCTCTATCTCCCTCTCCACCCAACTCCATCTCGCTCACTCCACCTGAGCTGCATGCCCTCTAACCCCTCAACTCCATCTCCCTCTCTCCCATCCAGCTCCATCTACCTCTCCCCAGCTCCATCTTCCTCTCTCCTCTCCATCCCCATATGCTCCATCTAGCTACATCTCAGATCCATAGCTCCATAGATCATAGCTACATCATAGCTACATCTCAGATCCCACCCTCAGAGTCATCTCCCTCTCTAACCGATCATCTCCATCTCTCTCTACCCCTCCCATTTCCATCTCCCTTTCTCCCCCAGTTCAATCTCCCTCACACCAGCTCATCTCCTTTCTTCCCCTCCATCCCCCTCAGCTCCTCTCAACTCTCAGCTACATCTCCGTCTCTCCTACATAGGTCCTGCTCTGTCTCACTCCTCAGTTCCATCTGACTCTCTCCCCCCAGTTCCATCTCTCTCCCACTCCTCAGCTCCATCTCCCTTTCCCAGCCAGCTATATCTACCTCTCTCTTACCCAGCACCACTTCCCTCTCCCCCACATGCCCATCAATTCCTCTGTGATATTACTCACCTGATCCTTGCACCAGCCAGGGTCTTCCGCTCGAGCTGCACGTGGATCAAGAACTGCTGCATCCAAACGAGTCACATTCGGTTAGAACCTGAGTAGGACCGTAATGAACAATCGCCCAGATAGGACGTTCTTAAAGGGGCAATGGGAGCCCCAAGTCATTCCCATTGGTCCATGTCATCCAGGTACATTCATGCATGCACAATTTGGGGTTGCAGGCATGACGTGGTCCAACCAAATTTTACATGAAGGTATTTAAACTTCCCTAGCTCTATCTACTGTGCCCTATTGTTATTACTAGTGCATTCCTTGATCTATTTTGTATTATTCTGCTATTGACCTTGGCTTTGTTACTGACCCTGCGTTTATCTTCAACCCTCTCCTGTGTTGTTTGTCCATTTGACTAATTACCATATACCTAACTCTGGCTAGTTATTGTTTTTGCTGTCTCTCTGTTACCCTGACCTCAGCTTGTTACTGACTACCCTTTTCTATCTGTCTAATGTTAACTCTGGCCATTCTAAGGCCCGGTATTACATTATTTCCTTGTTTCGTCCATTGCTATCCTAAACTCTGCATTTTGGAAATGTATCTTGTGACACCATCCCCAAGGCTTCATCTCCCTCTCCCCTTAAATCAGGTAAGTCAGGCAAGCATGGACTAGCTCCTTTACAGATATAACTTTGTCCAGTCTTTCAACAATTAGTACAGGTAATCCTTGGGGGTCACCTGCCATATTATGCGATGCTCTGCTATGCTGGTACCCCTGGTAATTGATCATCAGCAAGTGTGACCACCTCTATAAAAGCTGAGGTTTTAGCAGTTTGCTGGTCTGAAAGATACAGGACATCAGTGAAGGTCTTAGAGAAGCAATTGTTGGTGCCTTTCAACCTGGGAAGGGTTACAAGACCATACAAGTTACAAGTCCATCATTCTACAGTGAGAAAATTTAGACAGTTGCCACTTTCTAGTGGACATGGTGTAATATGCCATGTGTTGTTGTTCAGAGAAGGAAAAACAATGTCACTGAGTCTAAGATTAACTTGGACTTAGAACAAAGTGGTCAGTGTGGTAAGTACCAGACCCACCCTGGGCTTGAACCCTGAAAATAATACAGTATTTGAAAAAAAGGGGGGATCCCAAACAAAGGGGAGATTAAAAGTGGAATTTAAATAATAATGAAAAGCTAACTAATGTATCTACAATAACTTGGTAGGATATATACATGCAATTCATCCAGTAGGCTGATTTGGAACAAAGTATCTAAAGTGAAAGGCAAACTTTATTGTAGTCAAAGGATAAAAAGATACAAATGATCCAAAATACCTAGCTGGGGAGCAGTGTGCAGTTGCCTCTAAGTATGTGGGTAAATTGCCCCTGGGTATCCATTACCTATGGATACTGATTGTTCAGAGCATCCAAACAGACTGAGTATTGCTACTGCATCAAAAAAAATAAAGTACCACATGGGGATAGTTCGCTATGCAGTGCACTATATCTCATCCACTAAGAGGAAAACTGCACAATATTGGGGGCTAGAGGACAGGTGGGTTAGGAGATAAGGATAAGCCAGGGGATGATATAGAGGGAAATCTCAAAATAGATTATTTAAAGTGGTCACTACCACTGTATAAATCAGGATTCCTGTTCATCCACCTGCTGAATTTAGACAAAGCAGCTCTTAGGATATACCTTTCTGGGTGTTCAGTGCTACTGTGGTGAAGCAGAACTTCTGTCTATCTGACTACTTACTCAACAATCTGCAGCTCATAGGAAATACCTTTGTGGGTGTTCTAAGCTGCTATAATGAAGCAGAACTGCTGTCTATCCACCTACTTAACCTAAAAAGTTGCAGCTCCTAAGTAACACCTTCGTGGGTGTTCTATGCTGAAAAGCTAACCCAAACTGGAAAACAGTCCTCCCCTCCAAGTTCAATCAAGGGTTGATTGAATCACTTACCACTTGAGCACTTACTGCACTTTGCACTCTACACTGCTTTTTTTTGGCATTCTGTGTTTTTATTAAGGTTCAAACGAGAAAAAACAATACAAAATACCATACAATGATGCTGTTACAACTTTTGCGGAATGAACAGTAGTGGTTAATACAGATGGAATGCTAGCTATCGGCAGCAGTGGGTGCCATTCAGGCCCTAGTAGCCTGTGGTCGAAGCCTTGTTAGCCTATTGTCACCCGTGATCCAGGGTATATGTTTCCTAGGTTGCCAAACCTACTCACTTCTGTGTGGTTAACGTCATATTTCAAGCCCAGGTACGTGGATTGAGCTGAACAGGCGCAACTGCGCACTTAGAACTTTTATAGCCAAACTTAGGCTGTCTCCCTAGAGGTTACGGGTCAAGAGGGTAGGTCTGAGTAACCGATGCCCTACTTCCAAGTATGTCTGGGTCATATGATTGACCTATAGTTAGGGTAGGACCTCTATCGTGAACGGCCTGAGTGTGGACGTGTGTGTTCGCGGTCCTGTCACTGTATAGTTCGTCCGTACCAGTAGCTCGTAAAGTGGACGGAGGTGGAAAAGAACTGTCTTATGAACGGGGGGAGGGCAGGGAGATAAGAAGAGGAGGGGACTCTACACTGCTTTAATTGTTTTCTTTTGTTCTTTTGTTTGTTCTTTTACAGGCCTACCCGAATGTCGGTTTCGGCACACCACAACCGACTTGTGCACCACATATATAACTCGGCTTTTTTGTACACTACATATGGATTAATAAAGCACCAGTTTTTTCCACATATACGAAGACCTGTGAGTGCATCTTGATTTCTCCATTTTGTTTATATATTTGACGCCAGAGATTCGCACCCAGGCAAGTTATACATATTTTTCGTTTCGGAAAGAGAGTGCCAAGTTTTCATCTTAATATATATATATATATATATATATATATATATATATATATATATATATATATATATATATATATATATATATATAAATAAGGTGATTATTATATGTTACAAAACTGAAGCCTGATCAAAAAGCAGAGATAGTAGGAAATGTAATTCAGTACTCAGGAGCAGTTTAAAAATAAATTTATGGAATTGCTGTCCAAACTGATAGTAGCTATACAGTAGCTTGTTTATGGCTTGCTTGTGGTTTTTTCCCCCATGAATTGAACTACATATGGTGGGGTGAATTCAATAGAAGGGGTTGCCAAAAACATTACAGAAAAGTTATTTATATACAAGTTTTTATATACTAGTTAGCTCAAGGAACATTTTAGTGTAAAAATAGATATGTTTCAAACATATACAAATTGCACAATGTAGGTTTTGTATGGAATGTGTGTGGGAATGCAAGGGTGTATTTGCATTTGACTGCAGGGGTGTATGGATGTTGAACATTGATGTTTGAATGCAAGGGTGTATTTGTGTTGATGCATGAGGGTGACTTATTCACACATGCACACAGAGGCATGCTGCCACACACAGAAATATGTGTATACTGTCAAGCACAGATACACAGAGGCATGCACACACTATCACACTAATGAACAGACACTCATACACAGATTCACTCAAAGAGATACACAAAGAATGATACAGAGATACATATTAACACAGATGCACAAACCCACAGATATGCACACTCAGGTTGATACAAGCATACAAATACATACATACGTCACAACATTTTAAATGGTTAAAGAGGGACAATTTAATTTAGCAGCGTGGGTGTGGCCAGAAGTGGGCTATTCTTGAAAATTGTAGGTAACATATGTTATTATGCAACTATAATGTGATTTAGAAGAAGAACAATGGATCATCTAAAAACATTTATATTAGTTTAAAGACACACCCCCACTTACACCTCTAAAATTAATGTGTACGCAGAGGTGGCACTGAGTACTGGAGGGTATGTGGATGCTTCTTTTGCCTCTTGGTCCTTATTATCAGGGGGATATTTCCCACTCCCTTATCACCACTGACATGCTCTAAAACCACTGAATGGTCTGCAGAGGTTCTTGATAGCTGGCCTCTCACCCAGGGAGTACAGGCCCTGTTTTACACACAGTGAGATCCTGTCAGCCAGACCAGAACAGTGCAGTCCAAAAACAGCAGAATGCAGTGTCGTCCTCCTCCAGTAACAGTATTGTGTTTATATTATTCCTGGAAGACTTTGTAATTTTATAACAGAATCTTTGGATCTGGTTGCAGAGAGCTTTATCGCATAGCCTTAAAGAGACACAATAGTCACCAGACCAACTACAGCTTATTGTATTTGTTCTGGTTAGTATAGTCATTCATTCCCTTCAGGATTATTGCTGTAAACACTGTCTTTTCAGAGAAAATGCAGTATTTACATAACAACCTAGGGATACTTCCAGTGGCCACTCCTCAGATGGCTACTAGAGGTGCTTCCTGGGGTAGTGCTGCATAGTGTGCAGCACTGCCATTTAGTGTCTCCACCTTCTGCATGGAGACACCACTAAACTTTTCTCATAGAGATGCATTGAGGAGATGCTGATTGACCAGGGCTGTCTTTGGCTCGTGCTGGCTCTGCTTCTGATCTGTCACCTTGACATTATCTGCCTATCCAATCATTCCCTATCGGAAAGAATTGTGATTGGCTCAGGTCCCCACTTCTTATTATAGAGACGTACTGGATACCGCACTCATCAAATAACCCAGGTAGATATGCAGAACAAATAACGGTTCAGGCACTCGGGATAAAAAAAATAGCAGCTTTAAAATGGCAAAAGCAACAATGTTTCAACCCTACCAGGTTTTTATCACGCTCACTTCTGATTATGTCAGCCAAGCAGGTAGACCTGGTGGAGAGCCAGCAGCAGTAGACTGGAATAAAGGTAAGATTTTACTATATTTACGAGGGCAAGCCGGGGCCAGGTTGTCTAAATGGTGTTTTTAATATTATAGGGCAGTGATGGCAAACATTTTTGAGCCAGAGTGCCCAAACCTCAATACAAACAAACTTTTTTTCCTCAAAGTGCCAACACGGCAATTAAACATGGCAATTATACACACTAACACTCACAGATACACAGACACTCACAAATACACACACACTGGCACACATATACTCACAGATACACGGACACCCTTAGTGCTCTCCCTTCTCCCCTCCTGTCCTTGGCGCTCTCCCATCCCCTCCTGTCCCTTTGTTCTCTCCCCTGTCACCCTGAGATCTCCCCTGCCCCACTGTACCTTAGTGTTCTCCCCTACCTCTCTGTCCCTTAGTACTCTCTCTCCTCCCCTCCCTTAGAGCTGTCCCCTCTGTCCTTAGAGTTCTCCCCTGCCCCCTGTCCCTTAGTGGTCTCTCCTCTCCCCTCACCCCTATTGGTCTCCCCCCCCCCAGTGGTTCTCTCCTGACCCCCCCCCCCCTTTATTGGTCTCTCCTCTACCCCCCCCTTAGTGGTTCTCTCTTCTCCCCGTTCGTGCAATTTACACATTATTTGACTGAGAAGATAGACTGGCCGCACAGCCTAATTATCTGGAACTCTCTTGGGTATGAAAGTGTGACGGACCGCCTGCCACCCCGACTGGGTGCCTATGTCAAATGACGCTCCTAGTGCTCACCAAGGGCCATCAGCACCGCACTCTACACCATAAGCACTGCAGGCCACACGAACCGCCGCAGCTTGGTTGGGGTCTCGCCGTCTTCCACCCACTCTGGACCCAAGGCCAGTAGGCAGACCTCTCTTAAATCCAGAGAGCAGGAAACAGGAACAAGAACAGCTCTTATAAGAGCTAGTGATTATTCTCAGGGGAGTATAGTGATTATAGCAATCCCCAGAGTGTAGTTCCCCAATCCCCCAAACATGAGCCAAGACTTCTTGAAGGGTAGAACTGGTCTGTTTCATGCAAGCCAGCACTCACAATTTATACAATTTCTCAGGCCGGAGGCACTCCCCCTGGACCTGATGGAACACAGGCACACAAAGGACACAAACCAATCAAAACAATACAACAATGTCTGACACTCCCACTTACAGCACACAAGCCCTCCCCTCTGCCTGGGATATAATTAAAGCAGCTAATACAATAACCTTATTATCCACAGGCAGAAAAACACAATTTTTTCCCAAAGTCCAGAAAACACCCCAAAACACAACATATCGCCATATTACATCCCTGGATGGCCCTGTTCACCCAGATCAGAGCTGGTGTTCAAAAGTTTTTATGGAAGTCTCTTTTGACCAACCGCATGCATTAATTCATGCCCAAAACAGATCCAGAGAATTTGGCTGTGCAGCCAGTCTATATCCAATGCTAAGTTCAGTTCAAATAGACGAACAGGAACCGTTCGTGCAAATAGTCAATGTTAAAGTGTCATTCGAATTGTCGAACGGCGTTCGACTCCAGTCGAAGAGTTGAAGTCCAGAGAAGGTAAAGTTTCAGCAGTGTTCGTGCCGTCGCGTGTCCTATTTGAGTTCCATAAACTCAATGACAAAACACAGCTGAACTCATTCGACTGAGTTAAAATTGTCGAATGCAGAATGGCGGCCACTTCGACTACTTTGGCACTTAGGCTGTGTCCGAAGTGCCACTTCAAAGATGTAGAACTGTTCCAATATAATTTAACCCCTTAAGGACCAAACTTCTGGAATAAAAGGGAATCATGACATGTCACACATGTCATGTGTCCTTAAGGGGTTAAAGGGGCAGAACCAGTGCCTTAAAACCCAATATGCCCAAATAGTGCTTTTAACGGGCCATACATCCCAGAGGCCATAGTGACTGCCACATAATTTGTGAACCCCTGCTCTGATCTGGGTGATTTTTGGATATGTTGTTCACCCACATCAGAGCTATCCACGCATGTGCCATTTATGGGGATATGTAATGTTTTTGGGGTATTCTGGAAAATGTGAAATATGTGTTTTTTCCTGCCTGGAGATAATTGAGTTATTACATTATCTACCTCAATTATCTACCAGGCAGAGGGGAGGGCTTGTACATACTGTATGCGAGTGTCTCTATGTATAACCCTTTTTCATTGGTCTGTGAACTTTGTATTTTGGTGCCCCTCAACATCCACCTGGGTGGTAACCTTGTGGGTAGAATCACATAAAAGGCAGTTTGCCTGCATTAAATCTTCAGTTATTTCCCCTAAACTGAGTGTTGTCCAGTTACTGGGGAGGTGTTGGGAGAATCTTGTTTTGCTTTGCTGTATTTACCTGTTCCTGTGGATTACCTTCCTTGTTCCTGAGTCATCTTGGAGAAAACTAGTGAAGAAAAGTCCCTGCTAAACTAGCGCTCTGCTACATTCTGCCCCCTTTTGTCCACAAGCTGCCATACACAGGCTGATCCCACACAGATCGGCTTGGGGATGTCCGGGGATGCTCACGGATCATTTTTCAAGTTCGGTCTAGATAACCCATCAGCATTTCCATTTTGCTTCCCAGGGCGGTAATGGATAGTAAAATCAAAAGGCTGCCTGTAGCGCCAAGCTCCAGCACCGCGGAAGCAGCCTAGCGTGGTCACCTGCCACCCGGTTCAGCCAGACTAATGGGTTGTGATCCGTGAGCAAAGAGAAGGGCTGTCTGTACAAATAAGGCTGCAACTTTTTCAGGGCCCACACCACGGCCAGGCACTCCTTCTCGATGGTGGCGTAGCTTACTTCTCTGGGTAGTAACTTGAGACTGATGTAAGCCACGGGATGTTCTCCGCCATTGGGTCCGACTTGACTCAGTACTGCCCCCAATCCAAACATAGAAGCGTCTGTATGAACGAGAAAGCGTTTAGTTGGATTGGGAGCTGCCAATACAGGAGTGTTAACAAGTGCCTGTTTCAGTCATTGGAATGCCTGCTCAAACTCCAGGGCCCAGACTACTTGGCGGGGAAGGTTCTTCTGGGTAAGGTCAGTAAGGGGTTTGGCAATGTCACTATAGTTGGGCACAAACTTCCTGTAGCACCCTGCAGTTCCTAGAAAGGCTAGCACCTGTGTCTTGTAGACATGTGCAATTCGTTTCGGTCCGAATATGTATTCGGACAAATTTCGGACATTCGGGTACTTCCGAATGTCCGAATTGCCGAATTGCTGAAGTGCCGAATTGCCGAGGTCCCGAATTTCCGAAGTGTCGAAGTGCCGAAGTTCCGAAGTGTCAAAGTGCCGAAGTTCCGAAGCACAGTATTGCCTAAGTACTAATATATACACACAAGGGTATCCCAAAGAGAGTAGCTCTGAACACAGAAAGTACATATGTAGTACCAGATAATGAAAGGAAAATGAGAAGGAAGAGAGAGGGGAATCAGAAAAAAAAAATCTTATCTCCACCCTCTGCCTCCCACAGTTCCTTAAATAAGGACTAAATAAGGGCTGATAACCCAAAAAAATGAGAAGTCCCCACTTCATGTCATTCACCCACCCCCCCCCTGCACACGTCGGATCAGCATTGATTGATTTCACTGCTCTCCAATGGCTACACACTATAAGCTATGACACGGCAAGGGGGCGTGGTGACTTCACGTCATTCACCCACTCCTCCCAACACGTCCGATCAGCTGGAGGGACTTTCTCCCTGATTGAACAGGTACTTAAACGGTATAGTGGGATAGACATGTCTAATTGCTCCTGACGATGGCGTGCATTCACGTTGAAACGCGCGTCGAGCGCTTTCTTTATACATATATGTTTTTTATTTTCACAATAGGTAGCACTTAGGTAGTCAGTATGCTGGGATAAGTTAGTTAGTTTACCAGTTTGTTCAGGATTCTTAGGTAGGCAGCTTTTCATCCTGTGTGGTGTTTCTAGACCTTGTATAGGGTTATTTATTTTGGGTTTGTTTAACCCAGTCGTCTACAGGATTTCCAGTCTGCCTTTTGATAGTGGGGACTTCTAATTTTTTTGGGTTATCAGCCCTTATTTAGTCCTTATTTAACCCCTTAAGGACCAAACGTCTGGAATAAAAGGGACTCATGACATGTCACACATGTCATGTGTCCTTAAGGTGTGGGAGGCAGAGGGTGGAGATAAGATTTTTTTTTTCTGTTTACTCCCTTTCACCCTTTCCATCTCTTTACTCATTTATATGTGATTCCCCTCTCTCTTACTTCTCGTTTTCCTTTCATTATCTGGTACTACATATGTAATTTCTCTGTTCAGAGCTACTCTCTTTGGGATCCCCTTGTTTCAAGGGTCTCCTCGTTGTACTTATTGTTTGGGTTACCCCCTATCTTGTAGCTCTGCGGTAGGCTATTATAAGATAGATTCTACAACTTCAGATATTCTTGTGACGTCGTGGCTCTACCTTGTATCTCCTTTTCATTTTAAGTACTAATATACTTACCCAGTGAAAGAAGAAGAATGTTACATTGTAAATAATTTTAAATAAAAAGTATACAAACATAGCCAGGATTCAGCTGTAAGCATTTGCAACACTTACAACAATCAGGTAAAACACATTCATATAAAATGTAAATTAATTGGCGAGTCAATGTAATGACAGGAATGAATAAGTAGATAACTCCCTAATTCCCACGGTATTAGGGAGCTATCTACTAAAAGGCTGAAAGACCTAAATTGGTCTTTCAGCCAAATTTACTAATACTAAGTAAAGATTACTTAGTCTTCGTAAATTATGCCCCTACTCGCTATACCGTGAGTAGGGGCATGTCTATTAAACAGTGAGCAGCCTGTGGCTGCTCACTGTAAAAAATAAAAATAAAAAATAGGTTCCCCCCCCTCCCGAGCCCCTGGCCCCCACCCCTGAGCGGTGGGTGGGGGCCCTAATGTAAAATAATGGGGGGGGACCTATTGTCCTCCCCCGGGCCCCCACCCACCGCTCAGGATGCGGGTGGGGGCCCTAAATACTAATATGGGGGTTTCCTAATGTCCTCTCCCCTGGCCCCCACCCCTGAGCGGCGGGTGGGGGCCCTAAATTGAAATAAGAGGGGGGACCTAGTGTCCTCCCCCCTGGCCCCACCCCTCAGCGGCGGGTGGGGGCCCTAAATACTAATAAGAGGGGGACCTGGGACCTAATGTCCTCCCCCCTGGCCCCACCCCTCAGCGGCGGGTGGGGGCCCTAAATACTAATAAGGGGGGGACCTGGGACCTAATGTCCTCCCCCCTGGCCCCCACCCCTGAGCGGCGGGTGGGGGCCCTAAATACTAATAAGGGGGGGACCTGGGACCTAATGTCCTCCCCCCTGGCCCCCACCCCTAAGCGGCGGGTGGGGGCCCTAAATACTAATAAGGGGGGGACCTGGGACCTAATGTCCTCCCCCCTGGCCCCCACCCCTGAGCGGCGGGTGGGGGCCCTAAATACTAATAAGGGGGGGACCTGGGACCTAAGGTCCTCCCCCGGGCCCCCACCCCTGAGCGGCGGGTGGGGGCCCTAAAAAAAAATCCCCCCCCCAGGTGACTAGGGGTCCCCAAACCCCTAGTCACCCCCTCCCTCCCAAAAAAAATTATCCCCCTACCTACCCCCCTCACCCTAAAAACTAATGAAGGGGGGACCTTTAACTAAGTACCTGTAAAAAAAAAAAAAAAACTTACCATTCGATGTTTTCTTTCTTCTAAAATCTTCTTTTTTCAGCCCCAAAAAAGGCCAAATAAAAAACCATAATAACCGACGCAATTCAGACTGACAGGTAAGTCTCTACATTTACCTGTCTCAGCACTCTGATTGGTTGGTTTGAAATCCACCACTCAGAGTGCTCTGTGTCATTTTACACAGCGTGGGAAAGTTATTTGGAATTTTCCCACGCTGTGTAATTTGACTCATAACTCTCTGATTGGTGGATTAAGTAACCAATCAGAGAGTTATGAGTCAAATTACACAGCGTGGGAAAATTCCAAAGAAGTTTCCCACGCTGTGTAAAATGACACAGAGCACTCTGATTGGTGGATTTCAAACCAACCAATCAGAGTGCTGTGACAGGTAAATGTAGAGACTTACCTGTCAGTCTCTTCATTTACCTGTCAGAGCATTCTGATTGGATGGCTTAAACCCACCAATCAGAGTGCTCTGAGCCTAATTGCAGGGCGGGGCAAGGCTTTATAAGCCTTCCCCCGCCCTGCAGAGCTCAGTCTGCGCGGAGCCCTCCATGGGTGAAGATGGATTTTTTTTTGCGCTAGTTTTTTTTTTTTTATATATATAATTGCGTCGGTTATTATGGTTTTTTTATTTGGCCTTTTTGGGGGCTGAAAAAAGAAGATTTTAGAAGAAAGAAAACACCGAATGGTAAGTTTTTTTTTTTTTACAGGTACTTAGTTAAAGGCCCCCCCTCATTAGTTTTTAAGGTGAGGGGGGTAGGTAGGGGGATAATTTTTATTGGGGGGAGGGGGTGACTAGGGGTTTGGGGACCCCAAGTCACTTGGGGGGACATTCATTTTAGGGCCCCCACCCGCCGCTCAGGGGTGGGGGCCAGGGGGAGGACCTTAGGTCCCCCCTTATTCGTATTTAGGGCCCACCCCCGCCGCTGAGGGGTGGGAGCCAGGGGGGAGGACACTAGGTCCCCCCCTTATTACAATTTAGAGCCCCCACCTGCCGCTCAGGGGTGGGGGCCAGGGGGAAGGACAATAGGTCCCCCCCATCATTTTATGTTAGGGCCCCCTAGCGGTATAGCGAGTAGGGGCAAAATTTACTAATGCTAAGTAATTTTTACTTAGTATTAGTAAATTTGGCTGAAAGACCAATTTAGGTCTTTCAGCCTTTTGGTAGATAACTCCCTAATACTGTGGGAATTAGGGAGTTATCTACCAAGCGGCTGCAAGAGAAGTCCCGAGGTGCCGAAGTCCCGAAGTGCCAAAGTGCCAAAGTGCCAAAGTGCCGAAGTGCCGAAGTTCTGAAGTGCCGAAGTTCTGAAGTGCCGAAGTTCTGAAGTGCCGAAGTTCTGAAGTGCCGAAGTTCTGAAGTTCCGAAGTTGCCGAAGTTCCGAAGTCTTGAAGTGCCGAAGTCTTGAAGTGCCGAACCGAACCGAAAATTTTCCCCATGCACATGCCTAGTGTCTTAGTTCTGGGGGTTGGCCACTGCCTCAATCTTTGCGGGTTCAGGCTTCTGTTGCCCACATCCTACTCTGTAACCGAGGTACTGTACCTCGGTCATACCAATATTACACTTGGCAGGCTTAAGGGTTAGGCCCGCTTCTCTGATCCTATCAAGGATCGCTCCTATATGGGTCAAGTACTCTTGCCAGGTATCACTAAAATGGCGATATCGCACAGTCTTGGAACCCATCTAGGAGTCGGTCCACCATCCTCTGAAAGGTAGCCGGAGCGTTTTTCATCCCAAACGGCAATTACCTTAAATTGGTAGAGGCCGAATGGGGTGACAAAGCCTGACTTCGGGATGGCTTCCGGGGCAAGGGGGATCTGCCAATATCCCTTACAAAGTTCAATTGTAGTGAGGTATTGGCCCCTAGCCATCCGTTCTAATAGCTCATTTATCCAAGGCATCGGATAGGCATCTGAAACCGTCTTATCATTCAACCTCCGGTAGTCCATGCAGAAACGGGTCGTACCATCCCGTTTCGGTATGAGGACTACTGGGGAGGCCCAGGGGCTGTCAGAAAGTTCAGTGACCCCCAGTTGGAGCATCTCGTGGATCTCCTTGCGCATATTTTCCCGTACTGATTCTCGGATTCGGTACAGATTTTGGCATAATGGGAGTTGACCTGGGGTCTCTATCCGGTGAGTGGCCAAAGGAGTGTACCCAGGTACATTGGAGAAGGTGGACTTCTTCTCCTCTAATAGTTGTTGTAACTCGGCACGCTACTGTGGGCTCAGCCGTTCTCCCAATTTGACCTCCTCTATCTCACTTGACTCCTCTATCTCACTTGACTGACTCCCGTCCCCTATGAGGTCAGGCAGGGGAAAATTGTCAAAGTCCTTGGATGCAGGGGCACAGATCGCTGCCACGTCCTCCGCTAATTCAAGGTATGTTTATGTGAAGCATGCGTCGCCTGCCATTCCCTGAGCAAGGGCCGATTACATAAGTGGTGTCAAACTTTTGATCCACCACTTGGTATGGGCCCTGCCAGTTGGCCTGTAGCTTGTCATATCGGACAGGTTATAAAATTAAATCGTTCTGTCCGACCTGAAAGCTACGGTCCCTGGCCCCTCGATCATACCAGGTGCACTAGCGGTTCTGGGCTGCCTGGAGGTTCTCTCGGACAGACCGAGTTAGTTCCTCCAGACAGTCCCGGAACTCCAGCACATATGGGATGATGGGGTTACCATCCTGCCTAACCTCCCCCTCCCAGTGTTCCCGGATAAGGTCTAGGGGTCCCCTTACTCACCTCCCAAAGAGTAATTCAAATGAGGAAAACCTGGTAGATTCCTGTGGCACTTCCCGGTATTCAAATAGGAGGTGCGGCAGGAATCTTTCCCAGTCTCTGTGAGTCTCTGCGAACGTTCTGAGCATTTGTTTTAGGGTTCCGTTGAACCGTTCACAGAGCCCTTTAGTTAGCGGGTGATAGGGTGCACTCACAATTGGCCTAATGCCGCAGAGCCTCCATAGGTGTTGGGTGACCTCTGCCGTAAATTGAGTGCCCCAATCTAATACTATCTCCCGGGGTAATCCCATGCGGGAGAAGATCTTCATCAGTGCCTCAGCTACGGTTTCTGCATGTATGTTGGTCGGCTTCGGCGTATCTGGTAGCGTAGTCCACCACCGTCAAGATAAATCTCTTGCCGCAGGGGCTAAGCTTGGCTAAGCGTCCTACCAGGTCTACTGCTATCCTGCTAAAGGGTTCCTCGATTATGGGGAGAGGGTGAAGTTTGGCCTTGTGGCGGTCTCCTCTCTTACATACCCTCTGGCAGGTATCATTGGTTTGGCAGTCCCGCTTAATGTCCTGAGAGACCCCGGGCAGAGTCCTACCAGGTTCCGGGCAGAGTCCTACCAGGTCTACTGCTATCCAGCTAAAGGGTTCCTCGATTATGGGGAGAGGGTGAAGTTTGGCCTTGTGGCGGTCTCCTCTCTTACCTACCCTCTGGCAGGTATCACAGGTTTGGCAGTCCCGCTTAATGTCCTGAGAGACCCCGGGCCAGAAAAAGTTCTGGGTGAGCCGGTATCTGGTTCGGCTTACCCCTAAGTGCCCAGATAGCGGAAGTTTCTCAGACTCTCTATATAACAGTTTCTTATCCCACACAAATCTCTCCCTCTAGCCCTGCCTGACCTGTATTAACGTTGTCTCGGTATATCTGCAAAAGTGAATACAGGTCAGGCAGGGCTAGAGGTTTTCTGTGGTCACCTCTTTTTCAAATTCGGGGGAGCAGCCCAGGGTATACATTCTAGGGATGAAGGGGGTCATAGCTTACCTGAGCCTCCGGGTGTGAGCCGAGGTCCCTGGTGTGGCCCTGTTGCCTGGTGACTACCGGGTATGATTCCTCCGGTGTGCCCCAGGGATTTAAAAGCAGATGTGAGCCTCCCCAGGTCGTTCCCCAAAAGTACTTCTGCTGGTAATTCCGGCATCAACCCCACCTCTACCATTCCAGACTCACACCCCAATGCAAGTGTACCCGAGGCGGTATACTTTCCCTCTGGCTACCCGTACGGCAACAGTGTTCTGGTTCCTGGCAGAGTTTGGCACCAAATGGCTCTTTACCAAGGTAAATGTCGCCCCGGTATCTCGAAGCCCCTGGACTTCCTTCCCAGAGAGGATCGCGGTCTGCCTGTGATGTTGGCGATTGTCAGTGTCTGCCTGGAGGGAATAGGCCTTGTGTAGAACTTCCCATTGTTCTAGGGCTGAAGTCGGAGGTGCATAGTATGTTGGAGGTTCTGCCTGGTAGTAGTGGGCTGCTGCACGGGCAGGTGGTGGTCCCGGGCGGATCCATGCAGCTCGGTCTCGGTTCTGAGGGCAATTTCTGCGAAAATGCCCCATCTTTTTGCAATGGCAGCACTGTACGTTGCTTTGTGACTGGAACCAAGGTTGCTGAGCTGACGGTTGGTATGGTGTCCTGGAAGCTGCTGCTGGGCCAGGCAGTGCAGCTGGGAGCCTAATGAATGGCCTGGATTGGACAGGTTTCTGCTGTCGGCAGACATCCATATATTCATCTGCTCGTCTTCTGCATCTATTTTATGTCGTGCTTTTGTAAAAGTCAAAGTCCTGGAGGAATGCATCTATATCCTCCACTGCCTCTACATATGTTTTAAATGCATGATAAGGTATGTTGGGCTTACCCTCTTGTATCACTGTCACTGCCTAGTAAATTAGACACAGGACTTCAGGTATTTACTACATTGAGAATTGTAGTGAATTTCACTTTTGTAAATAATCCTGAGAGCAGGGGCGGACTGAGCACTCGGGCAAATCGGTCATGGACCGAGGGCCCGAGGCTCTAAGGGGCCTGCCCGCCTGCCTGCCATGCAGTAAAGTAATAGCTGGGCTGGGGAGTTAAACAATCTCCCCAACCAGCCTGCAGTCAGTCAGTCAGGGGCCCGCACTGCACTCCGCAGGCCCTAGTTACCAAATACATTTCCCCCTTGTTCGGCCACGCACAGTGAGAGACAGCTAAAGGGCCCTCCTAAAGACCCACTATGCTGTCTCTCAGTGTGCCTGACTGATGAGCAGAGCAGGAGAGCTGTCTGTAGTGCTGATCAGGCAGCTCCTGATAGAGGAAATGACATCATGTGTCAAGAGGTCAGGGAGCCCTGCGGAGCTGCCTGATCTGTGTTAGAGGAAGCACTTCAGGGAGAGACAGCATGCTCCAGTGCTGGCTGGGAGAAGGATTTCTCCCTCTGGCCAAAGGTAAGGCTCCTCTTCCCCCAGCAGCTCCTCTTCCTTCTACCCACTATTGCCCCTACATCCACCACAGCTCCTACCCCTACAGCCCCTCTACCCCCTACTCCCTGCTGCCCCTCTACCCCCAGTAGACCCTCTGCTGTCCCCCTGATGCTCCTCACCCCATACTGCCCCTCTACCCAATACTGCCCCTCTACCCAATACTGCCCCAACCCCTCTACCTCTTGCTGCCTCCCTACTGCCCCTCTACCCCCAGTAGACCCTCTGCTGTCCCCCTGCTGCTTCTCACCCCATACTGCCCCTCTACCCCATACTGCCCCTCTACTGCCCCAACCCCTCTACCTCTTGCTGCCTCCCTACTGCCCCTCTACCCCCAGTAGACCCTCTGCTGTCCCCCTGCTGCTCCTCACCCCATACTGCCCTCTACCCTCTGCTGCCCCCACCCCTCTACCTCCTGCTGCCTCCCTACTGCCCCTCTACCCCTGCTACTCCTCTGCCCCAGCAGCCCTTCTACCCACTACAAACCCTATACCTACCACCGCCCCTACCCCTAGAGCCCCTATACCCTCTACTGCCCCTTTGCCCCATACTCTCTGCTGCCCCTCTAGCTCCTGATGGCCCCCCTACCCCCTGCTGCCCCTCTACCCCCTGCTACTCATCTACCCCAGCAGCCCCTCTACCCTCTGCTGCCCCTTTGCCCCCTACTCCATGCTGGCCCCCTTAATCCCTGCTGGCCCCCCTACCTTCTGCTGGCCCCTTTGCCCCCTACTCCCTGCTGCCCCTTACTCCCTGCTGGCACCCCCCTACCACCTGCTGGCACCGCTTTACCCCCTGCTGGCCCCCCTACCTCCTTCTGCCCCTCTACCCACTTACTCCCCGCTGCCACTCTACTCCCCGCTGCCACTCTACTCCCCGCTGCCCCTCTACTCCCCGCTGCCCCTCTACTCCCCGCTGCCCCTCTACTCCCCGCTGCCCCTCAACCCCCTGCTGCTCCTCATCCCCCAGCAGCCCTTACCCCTACAGCCCTTCTACCTACTACAATCCCTATGCCCACCACAGCCCTTACCCCTTACAGCCCCTCTACCCCCTGCTGCCCCAGCAGACCCCTTGCCGACCCTCTAGCCCCAGCAGACCCCCCTGCAGTCCCACTAGCCCCAGCACACCCCCTACTCCCTTCTACCCCCTGCTGCCCCTATGCCCCCTACTCCCTGCTGGCTCCCTTACCTGGTGCTGCCCACCCTACCTCCTGCTTGTCCCCCTACCTCCTGCTGTCCCCCCTACCCCCTGCTGCCCCTCTACCCACTTACTCCCTGCTGGCCCCCTACTCCCTGCTGGCCCCCTACTCCCTGCTGGCCCCCTACTCCCTACTGCCCCCCTACTCCCTGGTACTCCTCTACCCCCAGCAGCCCTTACCCCTGCAGCCTTCCTACCTACTACAACCCCTATACCCACCACAGCCCCTACCCCTTACAGCCCCTCTACCCTCTGCTGCCCCAGCAGACCCCCTGCCGACCCTCTAGCCCCAGCAGACCCCCCGCTGTCCCCCTACCCCCTGCTGCCCCTCTAGCCCCAGCAAACCCCCTACCCCCTGTGGCCCCCTACTCCCTGCTGGCCCCCTTACACCCTTCTGCCCCTTTGCCCCCTACTCCCTGCTGGCGTTCCTACCTCCTGCTGGCCCCGCTACCCCCTTCTGCCCCTCTAGCCACTTACTCCCTGCTGGCCCCCTACTCCCTGCTGCCCCCCTACCCCCTGCTACTCCTCTACCCCCAGCAGCCCTTACCCCTGCGGCCCTTGTACCTACTACAACCCCTATACCCACCACAGCCCCTCTACCCTCTGCTGCACCAGCAGACCCCCTGCCGGCCCTCTAGCCCCAGCAGACCCCCTGCTGTCCCCCTACCCAATGCTGCCCCTCTAGCCCCAGCAAACCCCCTGCTGCCCCCCTAGCCCTAGGAAACCCCCTGCTGCTCTCCTACACCATGCTGCCCCTCAACTGCCCTCCTGCCCCCTTCTGCCCCCCTACTCCCTTCTTACCCTACTCCCTGCTGACCCTTTTTTTATTACCCCTGCAAACTCTACAGACCCTGTACCCCATGCAGTCCCTATTATCCCTTTTACCGCATGCACAAACTGCATGCCTATATATTCCTTACAGCCCTTATTATTATTATATTATTTATATAGCGCCATCAGATTCCGTAGCACTGTACAATACCCCACTACACCTCCTATAGTCCCTATACCACTACAGTCTCTATATACCATGCACCCACTATATACCATGCACCCCCTATATCCCATAAAACCACTAGAACCCCTGCAGCCTCTACACCCACTACAGCTGATATACCAACTACAGCCCCTATACCCGCTGCAACCACAACAGCCTCCTACAGCCCCTAAACACCTGCATCCACTACAACCCTATATCCATGAAAGCTCTCATGCCCTCTACTGCCCTTTTTCCCTGCACCCACTACTGCCTTTATTGCTGTCTGCACTTACTACAGCCCCTATCCCCCTGAAACAACCACAGTCCCTATGCCTCCCCTGCACCCACTGTAGCTTCTATTACCCCTTGTCCCCACTATAGCTTCTATTACCCCCTGCCCCCTCTATAGTCACTATTTCCCCTTACCCCCACTATGGCCCCTATTATTCGCTGCCCCCATTATAGCCTCTATACACAATACAGCCTCTGCCCCCACTACAGCCCCTATAACCACTACAGTTTCTATGCCCCAGCACCCACTTCAGCCTTTATTCCCCTGCCCCCATGGCAGCCCCATGTCCCCTGCACCCACTACAACACCCCACAGTTTTTATCTGCTTAAAGGGAAACTATAGTGCCAGGGGAAAAAAAATGTTTTAACTAGCACTATAGCTTCATAAAGTGCCCCCCTCCTTTGCAGGGTTAAGGGACCTGGCACACTGTACCTAGACCACTTCAATGAGCGGAAGTGGTCTGGGTGCCTATAGTGTCCCTTCATAGATACTCTGTATTTCGTGTTAGAATATGAGTATTCAAAGACATACATATATTCACTTACAGGAAATATACACAGAAACATACATTCACTTCACATGCACATACAATCAAATATATTTTGAATCATAATATCCCAACACGACTTACAGTAAGTATACACAGAAACATACATTCACTTTACATGCACATACAATCAAATATATTTTGAATCATAATATCCTAACACAAAGACATACATATATTCACTTACAGTGAATATACACAGAAACATACATTCACTTTACATGCAAATACAAGGTACATCTACGACAGTGTGTATATATATATATATACATATATACACACTGTCGTAGATGTACCTTGTGTATGTATATATATATATATATATATCTGGAGGGGGCCCAGGTTCTAATTTTGCCCGAGGGCCCAGGACTCTCTCAGTCCGCCCCTGCCTGACGGAGCTTATTTCTAAATTACAAGCATAATTGTTTTCATAAAACAAATACAAATACGCTTCAATAAATCTCTGCAGAGAAGGGTGAAAAAAGGTGTATGCCCCCACACCTTGATACAAATAAAGAAATCACACCAACCACAAAGTGTACAAAACACAACGTGAGATTGTACCCTTTAAGCAAGATATAAATATAAAATAAATAAATACTTATGCATATATATGAATGACAAGGTAGTCATGAACAATACCTAAAAAAAACAATAACAACAAAACATAGTGTGTACTGCCAAAATACAAGTGAGTGTAGATTAATAATTGGTTCAACTCACAGATTCCAGAGCCGTACCAGGCTCTGTATAGAAAGCCCCAAGGTGCCTAAACAGGCTAAAACGAATGACCATGGACAACTGGAATCAGATGGATCACAGAGATATGAGGAGCCACAGCAGCAAATAGATAAATCAAATAATAAATGTATTCAATAAAAAACAAAGTATAAAAAAAAGACTCACAAAAGAGCAGAGAACAGACGCGTTTCGACTTAATTGTCTTTATCAATGTCTCTGTATGTATCCTGTGTGCTGCTGTTTAAATGCTGTCTACAATTGCCGCGAAAATGTGTGGCGGGTGATGTCACTTACGGTGCGCCAAATTCATGCATCATATCCGGTCCGGCAAGGATGACGTCATTTTCTCAAATCTTCGGTGTCAATAGTTCATAAAGACCGGTCGCCATCTTGGGTAAGGGCATAAAGTTATACATAAAAATATAATCAAATGGAAAACAAACAAGGGTATAACTCCCTATTTCTGTAAAAGATAAAAATACAGTTAGGATGCATCCAGAAATAAAATACATATTAGTATATTGGCAATCAAAGGTTATGAATAATGAACCAATGGTACATGTATATACTAATACATATGTATCAAGAACATAATCAAGAGTGCAAACATAGAAATAAAACAAATTCCTATAAGTACCAAATGGAATTAGTGTGAAGGTGGCTGACTAAAAACAGAATGTGACCAGAATGAGGGGAAGAAATGTATACCAAGCAAGGTGGAGGAAGAAATATAAAAATAAAATAAAAAATAAATAATGAAAAAAATGCATATAAGTAATAAAAATTTTTTTATAAATAATGAATAAGTTCAAAATCTAAGTTCAAACCAAAAGGAGCTAAAGTATCTAAATCAAAAATCCATCTTCCCTCCACCTTACTTTTCTCCTCTCCAATCCTTCTTCCTGTGGTATATAACCATATAACTAAGTAACGCTGGATTCCCATCATGACGTTCAGAAAAATGTGAGGAGACGCTATGCCTTTGTGTTCCCTTATGTGGGTTTTGAAGGGTCTAGTGGTCATACCCACATATTGTAGACCACACGGGCACCAGAGGAAATACACTACATTAGAAGAATGGCATGTTAAAACCGACTTGATCTTATATTGTTTATTGGTAGATTTAGATGTAAAAAATTCTACTTTTCTCTTAGGGAATGTTGTTTTTTTGCACGCCATACACATCTTACAGGTGTAAAAACCTGGTTGTTCAGAAAAGTGATTAATTACGGATGAGGAATTAATGTGGTTTTTAACCAAAAGATTCAGTAAATTCATAGTTCCCCTGTAGACAATTTTAGGCTTAGTTTTGATAATATCTCTAAGATCTTCATCAGTCGAGAGTATGTGCCAATATTTATTAATGATAGTTTTAATTTTATTAGCTTCGCTATTATAGTTTAAGATAAGGAGAGGTTCCATGTTTTTTTTTTATATTCCAGAACTTTGTTTCTAGGAACTTGTTCAATTTCTTGGATTTGCTGATCCAAGAATGAAGAGCTGTAATTTTTCTCAATGAAAAATTATTTTAATTTCTCTGCTTGAACAGGTTCCAGATCACTACAGTTCCTTAGGACTCTGAGGAATAGTCCCTTAGGCACATTTCAAAGCCTGGGGTCATAATGGCAACTAGTGGTGTTGATATAACTGTTGACATCCACTGGCTTGAAATGGGTTTGGGTTTGCAGTGTATCTTTTTCTACATATATGTCAAGGTCCAGGAACTGTACATTACTTTGGCTAATTTGACTAGTTAAAACAATACCTCTAGAATTGGTATTCAAAAATGAATTAAGAGAGTCCAGATCACCTCTCCAAATAAAAAAAAATATCATCGATATATCTGCCATAGAGGACCAAGTTCGCACACCAGTCATCCACGTCAGAGAGAAAAGATTCCTCCCAATGAGATATGAAAAGATTGGCATAACTGGGTGCGAACTTGGTCCCCATTGTAGTACCGACTGTAAAAAAAAGACGCAGCAAACCAAAAAAAGTTGTTGCTCAATATAAGCCGGATGCCGTCCAAGATAATAAATTTGTTCATCGCGATATTTGGCACTTTTTATCAAGAAATGTTTCACCGCCTGACATCCCAAGTCGTGCACTATTATGGTGTACAAACTAGAGACGTCACATTTAACTAGATAATAATTAGCATGCCATTTTATGGTGTTTAAAACATTAAGCAGTTGTGTTGATATGTTGGCTGTATGATAACAAGAGGTTGGAGTTGTTTATCAATATATTCTGAAAGTTTGCTTAAAAGAGATCCTACCCCTGAGACTATGGGCCTGCCTGGGTTTTTGGGGGGGGTCTTTTGTGGACTTTTGGCAGAATGTATAGCACTGGGATACGATACGTTTGTACATTCAAGTAGTTGTATTCCTGCTGATTAAGAATGCCAATGGATTTACCATGATCTAGAAGTTTCATTAGTTCATTCCTAATTCTTTTTTTTTTTTTTTATTCTTTATTTTTCGTGCATATGTTTAAAACATAACAGTCTTTCACGTCTCGCTCCAACGGCAGAAACATGTTAGGAGAGAACATCGCAAAATAATTGTGGCATAGAAAATTAAATGCACTTTTTTTTTTTTCTTTAAACTAGGCATCAGGTATATACAAAACGGTAATCAGAGATGCGGTAACATTGCAGTTAGTAAAACGTAGGGTGTACTGGCTGATTGTATAAATGAGGAGTTTAATTAGATAAACTAGTGCTGTATCCCTAAGACCCATTGGGCCATTGAGAGTCCTCACAGCTGGCTAATTGTGCTAGCTAGAATGTGTTTAGGTGATTAGACTTAGTGTATAGTATTGTACGTATGTTTCCAAGCTATCCTACAATTAATATGCAGTGTCGGGAGTTCACTAAGTATATTCACTGTCGCTCGTGGGCAAGCAATCTATAGTGCTACAGCTGGATCATCGATTTAGAAAAAGAAAGGCAAGAAACCAAAGGAAGAAAAAAAAAAACAAATAGAAAATAAAAATACCTCAGTTATTCATGTGTTCACTTCATTCGGGTATGTAGTTTGCCTGTGTGGTTACTATTACTGAGTTCTTAGTGTAAACTGTATTAAAGACCTGGATCATGCTGTTAGGCTGCTGTTTAGCAGATTAAGGTATAGGTTTAGGCAGGTAATACACAAATTACAGGGAATGAACTATCTGTAGTGCTAACATGTGGGTGAACACGTCTAACTATCGAACCTTTTTCCCGTGGATTGTAGGCAGGTGGGTGGTGTATATATCAGGCTTAATTGGCTAAACTAGGTCATTGTAGTTTAAGTGAGACCGTAATAGATTAGAGAAAACCTGCCAGCTATGCCATTAAGGGAACATAATAGGGTCCAACGCTTCAACAGTGTACATAGAATTAGACAGGTTAAACAGTGGCATGAGTAGGTGCACATCGTTTTGTTTTGATTTTTTCCTCTCTTTTTTTTTCCTCTCCCTCCTTCTCAAGACAGGCTTCCTGTGGTACATTTATCGTTTAGCCTTAGTATTTATGTTTAACTCGAATAAAATAAATTAAAACAGCAAAGTTTTCACAAGCCCCCACAACAGCGTATATTAACCTATATCAACATAGATAAGGAGTATGACAGTGGTGTGCATTTTCTATAGATAGGTATGGTTCTGCTGTTATCGCCTGTGGTACATTTCTTTATCGTTTAGCCTTAGTAGTTTAGGTAAACAAAGCATTAACTCAATTTACTCGTTATGATATTGTAGTTGCATGCAAGAGGTTCATTACATGGCAATTGCCAGTGATGGCAGGCTAGGCAGCTATTTTAAATGACATCTTATTTTGTGCGTTATATCCTGAGTATAACGAGTTTGGGTACAGTAACGCTAGGGCATATTTATGTTTAGTGCCGTATATATGCAATAGATGGTGTTGAATAAAACAAGAATATGTCCGCTTGTATTAACACAGTAATATCTTAAAAAAAAAAAAAGGAAAAAATAGGCATTATAAACTTGCTTAGTGTAAACTCCAGGTTAATTGGAGCTTTACCAGTCAGAGACCTGAACACAGTCAGCCGATTCCCAGTTCATTCCTAATTCTTAAAGTAGGATCACTATTCAATTTACATAATTTACCATAAAATGGCATGTCAGGGAGAGGAGCCTGTTACCCCCTCTCCCCAGTGGCTGAAAGTGTGTAAGGGAGAGGAGTTTGTTACCCCCTCTCCCAAGCGGCAGCGTAGCCCACCAAGGGGAGACACTAAGCCCCCCACCAGTGCAGATGGGACCGTGGTCTCTGCGACCAAGCTACTGGGAGCGGAGAGCAGCGTCCTCCCTCCCCAGTGGCAGAGCGTCCTACAGGGAGCAGAGACAGTTGGTGTCTCACCCCAGCGACAGGACAACTTATGGAAAGGGGGGACAGTCGGTCTCCCTCTTCAACAGCAGAGAGAGGGTCAGGGAGGGGAGCCTGTTAACCCCTCTCCCCAGAGAGGCAGTGTCCTATACAAAAAGGGGAGACAGCCTGGCTTCCCCTCCAGCAGCAACCCGAGGCCGGAGTGAGGAGCATACTACGCCGTTCCCTCACCTGGGCTCCAACCAGGCTACTCCCGTGGTAGCGCTGGCACCAGGGCAGAGTACCGCTGGTCTCTGCCCACCCAGCAACTCACCGATCCAGAGTGCTAGTACCCCCAAGAGCCGAGGTGGAGCTCCTGGACCTGGACAAGCGACCCACTACTCCAGGTGTAGTAACCAATTTTTGTGGGTGGGCTGCACTACTGACTATGTTTTGTGGGTGGGTTGCTGGACTAACCAAGGCACTGACCGACAGGAGGCCAGATACCTTGTTAGTCTTTTTGGGAAAGGGGAGAAATGTGGCAAAACCAACCTCGCCACTGGGCACTGTTTGCCCGCCTCCTGCCTGCTGACTATGGCCCCTGGGAGATTTGGCCCTTTAAATACAGTATTTGGGCATATTGTATTTTATTATGCTGCTGCTGGCCCTTTCAGAACCATCTAGGGACATACTGTGGAGTTACTGGGTGGCCACCATTTCATGTATCAGAGGCACATGGTGAGAACAATGGATGAAGCACATGGTGAGAACAATGGATGGCGGCCATTTTAACTCACAGACACTGTTTGGACTTTTCTACACGGTGCCATCTCGTCGGTTGTGGATTGTGAATAAAAGAGGCTGTATGTGCCAGTACAGTCAGTTCTGCTTGACCTCAAAATGAAGTGTTGTCTCGTTATTGGGGGAATTGGATTGTATGCTGATTGCCAGGAGTGTAAGCTGATTGTATGCTTTTCCTGTTCAGCTGTTTACAGCATTCATATGCTTGAGAGCATTCATATGCTTCTCCGGTTTGGTGGTTGTGGTGTCTGCTGCAGTGCTTGGAGTCCTCAGGAAGCGCTAGAAGCATCCTTCAATGGAGGTACCCAGTCGGAGTGCCCGTCGATCCGTTATAGATGGGTCTTTTTTTTTTACAGTCTGTACTGCGATGGGGACCAAGTTCGCACCCTCTACCCTCTATCGCAGATATATCGATGATATTTTTTTTTTATTTGGAGAGGTGATCTGGACTCTCTTAATTCATTTTTGGAATTTTTGAATACCAGTTCTAGAGGTATTGTTTTAACTAGTCAAGTTAGCCAAAGTAATGTACAGTTCCTGGACCTTGACATATATGTAGAAAAAGATACACTGCAAACCCAAACCCATTTCAAGCCAGTGGATGTCAACAGTTATATCAACACCACTAGTTGCCATTTTGATCCCTGGCTTCGAAATGTTCCTAAGGGACAATTCCTCAGAGTCCTGAGAAACTGTAGTGGTCCGGAACAATTCAGTGTTCAAGCAGAGAAATTAAAATCATTTTTAATTGAGAAAAATTGCAGCTCTTCATTCTTGGATCAGCAAATCCAAGAAATTAAACAGGTTCCTAGAAACAACGTTCTGGAATATAAAACTAAAAAAACTAAAAAAAAACATGGAAAACAATGGTCCTTATCTTAAACTATAATAGCGAAGCTAATAAAATTAAAACTATCATTAATAAATATTGGCACATACTCTCGACTGATGAAGATCTTAGATATATTATTAAAACTAAGCCTAAAATTGTCTACAGGGGAACTATGGATTCACAGAATTTTTTGGTAAAAAAACACATTAATTCCTCATACATTATTAATCACTTTTCTCAACAACCAGGTTTTTACCCCTGTAAGATGTGTATGGCATGCAAAAAAACAACATTCCCGAAGAGAAAAGTAGAATTTTTTACATCTAAATCTACCAATAGACAATATAAAATCAAGTCGGTTTTAACATGCCATTCTTCTAATGTGGTGTATCTCCTCTGGTGCCCATGTGGTCTACAATATGTGGGTATGACCACTAGACTCTTCAAAACCCGCATAAGGGAACACATTGGCAATATCCTTATTTTCTTTATTACTTATATGCATTTTTGGCATTTTTTTCATTATTTATTTTTTATTTTATTTTTATATTTTTTCCTCAACCTTGCTTGGTATACATTTCCTCCCCTGATTCTGGTCACATTCTGTTTTTAGTCAGCCACCTTCACACTAATTACATTTGGTACTTATAGGAATTTGTTTTATTTCTATGTTTGCACTCTTGATTATGTTCCTAATACATATGTATGTATATACATGTACCATTGGTTCATTATTCATAACCTTTGATTGCCAATATACTAATATGTATTTTATTTCTGGATGCATCCTTACTGTATTTTTATCTTTTACAGAAATAGGGAGTTATACCCTCGTTTGTTTTCCATTTGATTATATTTTTATGTATAATTTTATGGTTAAATGATATATATATTTAAGTGTATAAGGGCATGTTGCCCTTACCCAAGATGGCGACCGGTCTTTATGAACTATTGACACCGAAGATTTGAGGAAATGACGTCATCCTTGCCGGACCGGATATGACGAATGAATTTGGTGCAGCGGAAGTGACATCACCCGCCACACCGGATCGCACAGATTAAGTTTTTTGCGGCAATTGTAGACAGCATTTAAACAGCAGCACACGAGATACATACAGAGACATTGATAAAGACAATTAAGTCGAAACGCGTCTGTTCTCTGCTCTTTTGTGAGCATTTTTTAAAATTTGTTTTTTATTGAATACATTTATTATTTGATTTATCTATTTGCTGCTGTGGCTCCTCATATCTCCGTGATCCATCTAATTCCAGTGGTCCATGGTCATTTGTTTTAGCCTGTTTAGGCACCTTGGGGCTTTCTATACAGAGCCTTATACGGCTCTGGAATCTGTGAGTTGAACCAATTATCTATCTACATTCACTTGTATTTTGGCAGTACACACTATGTTTTGTTGTTATTGTTTTTTAGGTATTGTTCATGACTACCCTGCCATTCATATATATATGCATAAGTATTTATTTATTTTATATTTATAATTGTTTTCATGAATTATGCTGTTTTTTCAATAGAAACTGGCATATTGATCACATTTTTTAATGCATTAGCTCAGGGGTGGGCAATCTCTGTCCCTCCAGATGTTTTGGACTACATCTCCCATAATGTTCTTAGGGCCATAATGCTAGCAAAGCATTAAGGGAGATGTAGTCCATAACATCTGGAGGGCCGAAGATTGCCCACCCCTGCATTAGCTTATTCATAAAAATCTATGCTGGAGCTTTTCAGAGGAGTTGGACTTGTGGGGCATGCAGCAGTTTAGTGAACACACACTATATAAGTGCTTGTAAGGGTATGAGAAAGCATAACGTCTCTCTTAGACTTATATGAGTGAGTGTTGGTTCCACAGCTGCTGTGATCTTTATAAAGCTCTTTAGTTATAAGAAACCAATTGCTGTGAAATAGGAACAGGAGACCTCCTTGCGTCATAGCCTATGGGTGGTCAATAATTGTTTAGTGGTGATATATGTGCATTTCTGTATTTTGCATGAAAATCGTTGCTGTCCTGCAGTATAAACCTTTTAGAAATGTCAATATTTATTGTTTAATAGTTTGTTTTATTAATTTTTTCTTTATGTTTACATAATGAAGTTTTGAATTAAAACAATGCTGGTGAATGATTTATACCTCATAGATAGCTTGCATAAGTCCCATATTTTAGAGTAAACATATTTACTGCATATATATTGCATATGTAGCTGCATGAAAAATGTCTACTGTTGTCATGTCGCTGAGCGATCACAGAAATTATGTATTTTTTTAGTTCTGACTCACCCCTAGCTTCCTGGTGCCTTATTATGACATCATATATGATGTGGACACCTTCCATTAGTCTCCTTTAATAGTGTCAGCCCTTGTGTCTCTTTTCGATGATGTGTACAGACTTGAGACATCACCGTCCTCTGTGACAAATCACAACTCAGTATAGCGTATATATACTTCCTGGTTGTCCTTGTTTCTTTGCCCTGTCGTGGTTCTTGCTACCTGAGAGTGTGTTTATATTGTGTATTAATTTCCTGGTTTCTGACTTCGGCTTGTTAGACTATTATTGTTTTCTATTATCCTGAATTTGGCCTGGCTATTGATTCCGTGTATTTCTGTAATCCTGACTTCGGCCTGTCTCTCGTTTATTCTTTGTCTGCTTGCAGTCATTTCATATATCTGTCTCAGGCACTAACCCGGCCACTATCAGGACCAGTACGTGTACCTTTACTGATTCCTTTTGGTTTGCGTGTTAGGGTAACTCTATTCCTGATAATTCAACACATTGATGCTAAATTACAAGTCATGTATTTTCCTTATTTTGGTACAGTTTATAATGGAAGGGTCTTAGTGAGTTGTATGTACTTATATAACTTGCATAGACAGGATCTGATCACTCACCTTACACCAATTACTTCTACTTTGAGATTCTTAGCTGTTTCTAGCAGGTGTCCACATGTATTTAGAGTAGCCCCATACTTAACACTCAGTTGTATAGAAGACTTTGAGTCATCTGCAACTATGCGCAGGATCATCCTGTAAGTAAAGTAATTGTCACTTAGCTAGCGCTGTCACTTAAACATGTAGTGGAATATCCGTAGTCTTTGCTACACCAAACATAAATTCATACTTAGCATTTGGGTGGCTCTGTGAGACCTTTAACAGCTCCACTTCATTATCAAACGTCATTATCTGGATACCACAAGTGGCTGCAAACTTGATATGAGATATTTGCTTGCAGGGATTTGCATAAATGATGTGCTCTGGCTTCACTCCCATTGCCTGGACTAGTGCAATTTCTGTCTTCAGAAGGAAGGACAATGTTTTAGCTAGGTAGTAACAGATCCATTCCTTTCTGTTATAAGCATGTTTCCACGAGAGCTCTCTGTACCTTTGACACATATCATACCTCACCTTTTTCAAAGTTGCCATATTACCTTGCTGGCACAATCAAATCCAGTTCCCAGCTCATCCAGAATCTGAATCACAGCTATACTGCTGTTACACTTAACAGCATAGAAAGGCTTCACACGTGGCAACGCTTTCAGAAATCTCAAATGTTTCTTCACTATTTCTCCTAGATCAGCCACAAGGAACGCATCTCTATCCTGCATGTAATTTAGAAAATAAATAGGGTAACCTTAGCAAAATAGCAAAATAGCTCATAGGTGTACAGAGATGCTGAAGCTAATGCTAAATCTCCTTGTTTAAGGGGTCGAGATGTAAGAATGGGGTCTTATGACTTATGACTTAGAGCAAACATATATTGCCCCACCATTATAACTTGTCCCATTGGTCTCTGAATAGTTAGTCCACAGCCATAAGCACTCTGAGAAATGTGCCTGGTGGTCTGTTTGGCAGATAGTGTGTAGTCAAGTTGGGGTAACCAGAGTTTATTGGCTACTTACAGTCTTGGATATGTCATTAATAAGATCCTCCATCAGATCTCTGGGCGTATAGCCATCCTCCAACATGGTAAATTCAGATTCCTTGATATGCCGTGCCATTGTTAATATATAATGGGGCCCAAATAAATGTGACTGTTAGGAAATTTGAATTAATATGCTATAAGGGGAAAAAAGAAAAGCATAAGTATCAGAAATATTCTCAGATAAATATGTAACAAATCAGTGATATTAGTGAAATATAAGTTTACTACAATTCTGTCTACAAATCAAAGTCTTACAGCCTCTCACACATCCTATTTGTTTGGGTATTGATGCCATGAGAAGAAAGAATTCCGATTTCCAACAGGGGAGGGGGATTATAGAAATAAAAGATGAGAGGAACGTGAAATGAGCCTTGTGGCACCAGCTGGATGTCAGGGTACCTGAGGCCTCTACCTCTAAGGGAGGTAGAGACTTGGTGGTTTGCCCGTCCAGGCGAGCTGTTTCCTTCGTTCCTCGCGGTTCATCCAGTCACTTAAACCCCCGGCTGCGAGGAATCCACGTCCTTTTCTAGCAGGACGCTCAATACGTGACGTCATGACGCTATCACGAGCGACCTGTCACTCAAGTGTCCGATATCCAATCGGTACTTGTCAGAGGCGTGCTTACCATCCGGAGCCAGGGTATTTAAGCTTACTTCTCTCTTCAGCTCATTGCCCTGTCGTGGTTCTAGCTTGTCTAGTCACTCAGTGCTCTGGTATTCTAGTTTGCTCTCTTTGGTTTTGACTCGGCTTGTTGTACTACCCTGCTTCTCTGTTATCCCTTGACCCGGCTAGTCTCTCGCTTATCTGTCTTCTCGTTCCCTCGACCTCGGCTTGTCTCTGACTATTCTCTATTACTCTCGGTACGTTAGTCCGGCCATTCTAAGGCCCGGTATACGTACCTTTCCACTCTTTGTACTCTGCGTGTTGGATCCCTGTCCCGATCCTGACACTGGAAGAGGAATAGGTGTCAAAAAGTCATGCTCAGAAAAGTAGGATGAGAGGGATGAGGGCATTACCATTGATACCAAGGTCAGCCAAGGTTGACGGAAGGGTAGAATTTTCAATTGTATCAAGTTGTCATGAATAGCAGAGAATTCTTGGCAAGACATAAGCCAACAATCAAACAAAGACAAAGTAGGAATGATATAAAGTGTCATGGCGTCTGCAGGTCACACTTCTCATTGGTGCGTTCCAGTGTGCTAACTGACACCAGTCACTGGGCATTAGAGCCCTTAAATGTATGGCGCATAATTGTGATGCTGACATCCATGTGTCATTGCACACGCGCATTCCGACAACACATGATCACTACTGACAGATTACTGTCCTCTTAGGGCTATTTCAACTCAATTTGGCATTTGTAAAGGGCTCTAACATGGTTTCCATTCTGGTAATCCAAAGGTGCGTTTATTCTAGTGATTCTACTGTATATTTGACTAATGGCTTGTACCATGACTATCTTGACTTCTATTTGCCTTGACCCTTGGCTTGTCTTTCCATTTACCTCCACTCTGTTTTCTTGACCTCGAATTGTTAATTTTATTTTAGATTTTATGTTAAATCCGGACATTCTAAGGTCCTATAATGTTTTAGGGTTTCTGGAATTATATTATTTGGTTACTTAGGTTCTGCACATTGGGTATGAGACAATCCTGACAGAAAGACCATATACTGGCTGGGCTTAACACTTACATAAAAAATAGGAGGTATCAGAAACTAATGCTAACAATACAGGCTACAGCATATTTATATCACTAGAACTAGAGAGTACTGGGATTCTGAATGGCGGCTAACGTAAACTCAGTATCAGGAGCAGGCCATGAATGGTACACTGAAAATAAAGGCTAGGATAACGCAAAGTCAAGAACACAACCAGGTCTGGTACACAAATACTAAGATAGACAAACTCAGGAACAGTAAGACGTAGCCAGGTCAGCTACAGGAAAATCAGGAATAAACAGTACACTGATCAGCCATAACATTAAAACCAGGTGAAGTGAATATCATTGAATATATCTTAAATGTCATGTGTTAAAAGCAGGAAAAATGGGCAAGTGAAAAGATCCGAGGGACTTTGACAAGAGCCAAGCAATGATGGCTAGATGACTGGGTCAGAGCAGCTCCAAAATGACAAGTCTTGTGGGATGTGCAGTCTCCCAGTGTGCAGTGATTAGTAACTGCCAGAAGTGGTGCAAGAAAGGACAACCGGTAAACCAGGGTCAGGGGTGCCCAAGGCTCATAGATGCATGAGGGGAGCGTGAGGGGAAAAACATAATGCTGGCCATGGTAGAAAGGTGTCCGAGCACACAGTGCATCACAGTTTAATGCGTATGGGTCTGCATAGCTGCAAACTGGTCATAGTGCCCATTATGAACCCTGTCCACCGCCGAAAGTACCAATGGGGACGTTAGAGTCAGAATTGGGTAATAGAGCAACAGATGGTTTGAATCACATTTTCTTTTAGAGGAGGTGGATGGTATGTATGTTGTTTACCTTGGGAAGAGAAGGCAGCAGGATTCACTATTGGAAAAATTTAGGCCAGCAGAGGCAGTATTATGCTCGGAACTTTGGCTCCTGGCATTTATGTGGATGTTACTTTGACATGTACCACCTGCCTAGAGATTTTTGAAGACCATGTACACTCCTTTATGACAATGGTGTTCTCTGATGGCAGTGACCTATTTTAGTAAGATAATGCACCCGGCCACATTGCAGAATGTGCAGGAACAACAAATCCAATCCATGGAGGCCCCACCTTGTAATTTGCAGGACTTGAAGGATCTGCTGCTAATAACTTGGAGTCAGATACCACAGTACACATTCAGAGGTCTTGTGGAATCCATGCCTCAACACATCATAGCAGTTTTGGCAGCATGAGGGGACCTACACTATATTGAGCAGGTGGTTTTGGCTGTGACTGATCAGTGTATGGTGCACTTACTGGCTATCAGAAATTAAAGATGACAGGCTTTCAAATAGGCCCAGGCCCTTGAGTCAGGTTTGTGTAATTAATGTGCAAGTGCACTGCATTAAACATTGCACAAAATTATAAAAAGGCTGGTGTCCTGGCTCACATAATGTTAGGTTATTTCCGTATCTAAATAACATGAGATGGCCTCAATCTAGTAAAAATGATGCTGTGTCAATATGGTTTGGAGAGTGGGTAGATCAATGCTGCTTCTTCATACTTGGAGCAAGGACGAAGATACTGGGATTGCAACAGGATTGATTCCTGTGCCTTTGTATTGGTATGTGGCCTTACAAAAAGGTGGCAGAGAGGTCAAGAACAACAAGGATGATGTCCAAAAGCTAGATGCATAGCTAAGATAGAATGGAAGCAGATTAAGTTAATAGTTGAAAAGTAAGGGAGAAGTAAGATTGTTTACCAGATATTATCAAGACACAAGTTGCTTTAATAATCTGTTTGATTCTGTTTGAAAATACTACCTTCTGCCTAATATAGCTCATAAAATTACTTTTCCATTTCAGGGTCTTCTCATGCTTTAAAAGAACACTCCAAGTGCCATAACTAATTGACCATGCTGTCTTGGTTATGGAGCCAGGAGTGCCCACTGGCATCCGTCACCATTGTAAGTAGTAAAGCAATTGTGCTTGGAGTATTTATTTAATACAACATCTGGTATTTCTTCAACCCTCTCTGTTTTTAATCACATTCTGTGTCGCACATATATAATACATAGCACGTATACATAACAACCATATTGCAGACAGTTCTATGAAAAACCAAACAAATACAGCACAAACAAATACATCCATTTACAACAGGGGAGGAGGCTATGGAAGTAAAAGCATCTGTATGACACATGAAGCACTTACACAATGATAGTTATTTTAAGTAGAAAAACACATACAGTTGCAAGAAAAAGTATGTGAACCCTTTGGAATGATATGTATTTCTGCACAAATTGGTCATAAAACGTGATCTGATAATCATCTAAGTCACAACAATAGACAATCACAGTCTGCTTAAACTAATAACACACAAATAATGAAATGTTGCCATGTTTTTATTGAACACACCATGTAAACATTCACAGTGCAGGTGGAAAAAGTATGTGAACCCTTGGATTTAATAACTGGTTGAACCTCCTTTGGCAGCAATAACTTCAACCAAACGTTTCCTGTAGTTGCAGATCAGACGTGCACAACGGTCAGGAGTAATTCTTGACCATTCCTCTTTACAGAACTGTTTCAGTTCAGCAATATTCTTGGGATGTCTAGTGTGAATCACTTTCTTGAGGTCATGCCACAGCATCTCAATCGGGTTGAGGTCAGGACTCTGACTGGGCCACTTCAGAAGGCGTATTTTCTTCTGTTTAAGCCATTCTGTTGTTGATTTACTTCTATGCTTTGTGTCATTTTCCTGTTGCAACACCCATCTTCTGTTGAGCTTCAGCTGGTAGACATATGGCCTTAAGTTCTCCTGCAAAATGTCTTGATAAACTTGGGAATTCATTTTTCCTTTCGATGATAGCAATCCGTCCAGGCCCTGACGCAGCAAAGCAGCCCAAAACCATGATGCCCCCACCACCATACTTCACAGTTGGGATGAGGTTTTGATGTTGGTGTGCTGTGCCTCTTTTTCGCCACACATAGTGTTGTGTGTTTCTTCCAAACAACTCAACTTTGGTTTCATCTGTCCACAGAATATTTTGCCAGTACTGCTGTGGAACATCCAGGTGCTCTAGTGCAAACAGTAAACGTGCAGCAATGTTTTGTTTGGACAGCAGTGGCTTCCTCTGTGGTATCCTCCCATGACATCCATTCTTGTTTAGTGTTTTACGTATTGTAGATTCGCTAACAGGGATGTTAGCATGTGCCAGTGACTTTTGTAAGTCTTTAGCTGACACTCTAGGATTCTTCTTCACCTCATTGAGCAGTCTGCGCTGTACTCTTGCAGTCATCTTTACAGGACGGCCACTCCTAGGGAGAGTAGCAGCAGTGCTGAACTTTCTCCATTTATAGCCAATTTGTCTTACAGTGGACTGATGAACAGCAAGGCTTTTGGAGATACTTTTATAACACTTTCCAGCTTTATGCAAGTCAACAATTCTTAATCGTAGGTCTTCTGAGAGCTCTTTTGTGCGAGGCATCATTCACATCAGGCAATGCTTCTTGTGAAAAGCAAAACCAGAACTGGTGTGTGTGTTTTTACAGGGCAGGGCAGCTGTAACCAACACCTCCAATCTCATCTCATTGATTGGACTCCAGTTGGCTGACATCTCACTCCAATTAGCTCTTGGAGATGTCATTAGTCTAGGGGTTCACATACTTTTTCCACCTGCACTGTGAATGTTTACATGGTGTTTTCAATAAAAACATGGCAACATTTCATTCTTTGTGTGTTATTAGTTTAAGCAGACTGTGATTGTCTATTGTTGTGACTTAGATGATGATCAGATCACATTTTATGACCAATTTGTGCAGAAATCCATATCATTCCAAAGGGTTCACATACTTTTTCTTGCAACTGTATAACTAATAATCATTATAAATGATTATTATGGATAATGTATTTTAATACACATATATTAACCTATTATACATGATATTATTTCTCCTTTCAAGAGGACAATTATATGACTTTATTGATTTATGTTGTATGCTCTTGTTTTTGTTATAAGACCTTGTAGGTTTGGTTTTTTTTTGTCCCCAACTATTATAGCAGAGAACAGAATTCTGTCTCGGTTTCAACCTAGGCCTTGTAATCCCCAAATAACAATTGAGTCAGACATTCCTGCATAGTCTAAAGAAGAAACTATCAGATTTATTAATCATACTAGTGTATTATAATATGTTAAAGCACCCTGAAGTGGTCATTGGTGGTAATTTCATATATATAAAAATATATAAAATATATATATATATATATATAGAACATGGGGGGGGGGGGGGTGGTTGCACTCACCTGAACATGCTTAAATGGGGTGCTGCTGGGGGCCATATTATACAATAAACAATACACAAGATCCAGCGCACTCTCCTATCTACTAAACAGCAACTTCAATGTTGACAGATTGTATTAGTTTTTAAAAGGTTTTATTTAAAAACACCTCACCTAGGCAAAAAATAATGGGGATTTAGTTACATTATATGATCATACATTGCATAAGCCTGCCACAACGTCAATGTACCCCATCTTTGGCAGGTCCTACTCTCACAGTCTAATGTCTGCGCTATATATATATATATATATATATAAAAATAACTTTTTATAGGTGACACAATTTTTATGTAGCGGATGTCCATTCTTTAGACATATGGTAATTAGTACTTGCCCAAATCTGCCCAAAGGAGATAAGGTCATTGGGCTTGTTATAAAAGTTGTAATCCAGGAGAAAGGGAGGGAGAAGGAAATATTGGAATACCTGTATTAAACATAAAAAAAGTTTTATTATTTTCACTGGCATCTCGACAAAAGCACCATAATATGCACTTTTATTGCCTATTAATTAACACTAACCAACTTTTTTTTTTTATACTCTCTTTTCTCTAAATAATGCCTTGTCATTTCTGCTACTACTTGCTGATGGTGCCAAGTAATGAAATTTTATATCATATATTGTGCCGCACTGCTAGTGGACAATCTCCCTCCGAAGTAGTAGGGACATCATACCATCCAAAACAGCAGCCCCACAAAGGAGTGTGTTCCAGTTCCCAAAGGATTGTTGTAACGGACCGTTTCGCTCATCAGAGGTTAAAAACCATTTAGGCGATATTCCCCTTTCCAGATGCACAGGCAGCAACTGTAAGCACCAATCTCCCGAACTGCAAACTCTACGAATCCTGGAAACAGCCGAACAGGAAAACCATACAAAAGGGTTACACTCCTGGCAGTCAGCATACAATCCAATTCCCCCAATAACGAGACGACACTTCGTTTTGAGGGTTAAGCAGAATCTGGCTGTACTGGCACATACAGTCTCTTTTATTCCCAATCCACAAACATAGTACAGCCCACAGGGTTTTACAGAACAACCAATCAATCCGTACAATACACACAGACACTCCCACACAAATTCCTCCCCTCTGCCTGTGATAGGATTACTGAACACAATGGGTAATCTCATTATCACAGGGAGAGGAATACAGTTTTTACACATTATTCATAACTTTGAAAGTATGCATCACATTCACTCACATTTTCCAAATCAGCATACTCCAAATACAAACATATGTCAAAATCATCCAAATTGGTCCATTGGTTCAAAAGATAGATCGAAGTCCTTTGTGACGAAATGAAGCATGGCTTTAACAGTCCGCAGAAAGGTACAAACCAGCCTTTCTGCAGGAAAAAAGAACAGGGTCCATAGTCTAACGGCAAGAGGCGGGCAAGCAGCCCCCTCCAAGGACACGTGGCGAGGTCGGTTTCGTTATGGTATCACATTTATTATTCTATATTGGTGTGATTTAGGCTGAGCGGGCAAGGATTGCAGATGAAACAGAGTGTTAGCCTGGTGGGTCATTGCTCACATGATCTGGTCTCTAGAAGCTAGCCCTGGAGATCAAATCAACATTTTTGTAGGAGATTGAACCCATACAGCAATATTCTGTTGATTTTGTTAATCTGTCTGATTGTCCAATGATTACTGTAAAATACATAATATATAATTTCATAAACAAATATATGTTTACAATGGCCATTGTCATTTGAAATAATAATTTGTTTTATAGTTCCAATTTATTAATGAAGTTATTTTTTTTATTTTTTTATATCTTTTATTTAAAAGTTGAAGTAGCACATTAGTCATATAATAATTTTATCACTGTTTTTATACATTTTAGTTATCTTATGAGCACTATTTAGTTAATTATTAATACATTTGTTAATTTTTTTTAACAGAACTTATATAACTCATAACTATTCATTTTTGCCCTTAATTGTTTAAGCTATTATTATCAGCATACCTTTTTTGTTATCTATGTTCTATAATAATTGGTGCAATAAATGTATTTAATTCAAACAATTGTGAATTAATTTCCTAAGGTTGGCAATCTATGTCCTATTTGGTTAATTGATTTTCACATTTAGAGATTTATGGTTAAATGTTTATTTATTTCTATATATATTGTTACCATACTCTGAATAAATTTTGATTTCTTTCATCAGAAAAGATTTGTGATAATTATCCAAAAGGCTATACTGGCTTAACAATACTTGTTTTAACTCAATACATGTCATAAACTGACAACATGTCATAAAAACACAAGAAACATATTCATGATATCTATAATACATACAACACCCAAAAACAAATTAAAACATATGACCACAGATAGCATGACAGTCTATGCAAAATGTCTGATAGTTCTTTCCATCTATTCCTTTGCATGCGTGTGTATATGTGTGCAATCAATAAGCAGAATGTCATTTTCTGGAGGATCACATCAAAAATGTTCCCTATATATATTGCACGTACCTTTTTCTCAAGAGTGCTCACTCTCTTTGCTTAATCCTTGTGCGACAACCTTCTTTACCATTTACACATTATTTCACTGTACTAATTGTTCTAAATGCTGTGCTTTACATTTTGTGAATGTGCTTTCCTTTGTGATCACTATTTTTAGTTAGTCAATTTTACTTAATGTATCCAAATGTTTCCCAATGCTCTATTTCTCAGGCTTCAGTAATGGCTCACCTCTGTTTGTGCTCTTTCTCCAACGTTTACTGATGTTCTTTTTGTCATTAATCTGTCTTTTACATCACAGATGATTCACCATCCACCCCTACCTTCATCTCTCTTTTAAAGACAGTAATATATCACATGCTACCCCATCTCTGCATATATTCTAGCTACATCCTAGCCATCACCTCAAGCTATTTAATTAACATCAACACATATAATATCTGCATACACCTCTGTAACTCTTTACTCTATATTTTCACTCTCCTGAATCTTCCCATTTACTTAAAGGAACACTAAAGTCACCTAAATTACTTTAGCTAAATAAAGCAGTTTTAGTGTATAGATCATTACCCTGCAATTTCACTGCTCAATTCACTGTAATTTAGGAGTTAAATCACTTTGTTTCTGTTTATGCAGCCCTAGCCACACCTCCCCTGGCTATGATTGACAGAGCCTGCATGACAAAAAAAACTGGATTCACTTTCAAACAGATGTAATTTACCTTAAATAATTGTATCTCACTCTCTAAATTGAACTTTAATCACAAACAGGAGGCTCTTGCAGGGTCTAGCAAGCTATTAACATAGCAGGGGATAAGAAAATCTTAATTAAACAGAACTTGCAATAAAGAAAGCCTAAATAGGGCTCTTTTTACAGGAAGTGTTTATGGAAGGCTGTGCAAGTCACATGGAGGGAGGTGTGACTAGGGTTCATAAACAAAGGGATTTAACTCCTAAATGGCAGAGGGTTGAGCAGTGAGGCTGCAGGGGCATCTTCTATACACCAAAACTGCTTCATTAAGCTAAAGTTGTTCAGGTGACTATAGTGTCCCTTTAAGGTCTGCTTTACTTATGTGTAGAGATGAGCGAACCCGAACTGTAAAGTTCGGGTTCATACCGAACAATACGATTTTTGACCCTGAACCCGGACATTTAAGTAAAAGTTCGGGTTCGAGTTCGGTGTTCGGTGTTTGAAAAATGCTAATTTTTTTGGTGCTAAAAATTACATTTGGGGCTTGCACTTCATATCTGAGAGTCAAATAGAATGTCAAATACTGTGTTTACATCGCACTTTGAAAAATTCTAATTTTGTAGGTGGCTGAGAGTCAAATAGAACCGTCAAATACTGTGGTTACATCGCACTTTGAAAAATTCTAATTTTTTGGGTGCTAAAAAGTAAATTTGGGGCGTGCACTTTATATCTGAGAGTCATATAGAACCGTCAAATACTGTGGTTACATCGCACTTTGAAAAATTCTAATTTTTGGGTGCTAAAAATTAAATTTGGGGCGTGCACTTTATATCTGAGAGTCAAATAGAACTTTAAATACTGTGGTTACATCGCACTTTGAAAAATTCTAATTTTGTAGGTGGCTGAGAGTCAAATAGAACCGTCAAATACTGTGGTTATATTGCACTTTGAAAAATTCACATTTCTTTGGTGCTAAAAAGTAAATTTGGGGCGTTTATTTCATATCTGAGAGTCAAATAGAACGTCAAATACTGTGGTTACATCGCACTTTGAAAAATTCTATTTTTTGGTGTGCTAAAAATTCAATTTGGGGCGTGCACTTCATATCTGAGAGTCAAATAGAACCATCAAATATTGTGGTTACATCGCACTTTGAAAAATTCTAATTTTGTAGGTTGCTGAGAGTCAAATAGAACGTCAAATACTGTGGTTACATCGCACTTTGAAAAATTCTAATTTTGTAGGGGGCTGAGAGTCAAATAGAACCATCAAATACTGTGGTTACATCGCACTTTGAAAAATTCACATTTCTTTGGTGCTAAAAAGTAAATTTGGGGCGTGCACTTCATATCTGAGAGTCAAATACAACCATCAAATAATGTGGTTACATCACACTTTGAAAAATTCAAATTTTTGGGGGGCTAAAAAGTAAATTTGTGGTGTGCACTTCATATCTTAGAGTCAAATAGAACCGTTAAATACTGTGGTTACATCGCACTTTGAAAAATTCAAATTGTTTTAGTGCTAAAAAATAAATTTGCGGCGTGCACTTCATATCTGAGAGTCAAATAGAACCGTCAAATACTGTGGTTACATCGCACTTTGAAAAATTCTAATTTTTTTGGAGCTAAAAAGTAAATTTGGGGTGTGCACTTCATATCTGAGAGTCATATAGAACCGTCAAATACCGTGGTTACATTGCACTTTCAAAAATTCAATTTTTTGGTGTGCTAAAAAGTAAATTTTGGGCGTGCACTTCATATTTGGGAGTCAAATAGAACATCAAATACTGTGGTTACATCGCACTTTGAAAACTTCACATTTTTTGGGTGCTAAATAGTACATTTGCGGCCTGTGGTGCATTTCTTGCAGTCCAATAAAACCCTTAACCCCTTAAGGACACATGACGTGTCTGACATGTCATGATTCCCTTTTATTCCAGAAGTTTGGTCCTTAAGGGGTTAAAGGACCACTCTAGGCACCCGGACCACTTCAGCTTAATGAGGTGGTCTGGGTGCCAGGTCCTTCTAGGGTTAACCCATTTTTTCATAAACATAGCAGTTTCAGACAGCTGTCTCATTGACAGCCACTAGAGGCACTTGCGTGCTTCTCACTGTGATTTTCACAGTGAGAGCACGCCAGCGTCCATAGGAAAGCATTATGAATGCTTTCCTATGTGACCGGCTGAATGCGCGCGCAGCTCTTGCCGCGCGTGCGCATTCAGCCGACGGGGAGGAGAAGAGGAGGATCGGAGGAGGAGAGCAGGAGGAGATCTCTCCGCCCAGCGCTGGAAAAAGGTAAGATTTAACCCCTTTCCCCTTTCCAGAGCCGGGCGGGAGGGGGTCCCTGAGGGTGGGGGCACCCTCAGGGCACTCTAGTGCCAGGAAAACGAGTATGCTTTCCTGGCACTAGAGTGGTCCTTTAAATACTACTGTTACATTGTTGGTTTAAAGAAATCCCACTTTTTTGTGCTAAATAGAACATTTGCAGCCTGCGGTGCATTTCTTGCAGTCCAATAAAACCCTTAAATACAACTCTTACATTATACAAAAAATAAATATTGTGTATTCAGGCGCTTAAGATAGATTATAGTGGAAAAAATTGTGCTTCTACCACCAGTGTGCAATCCTCTCACAACTTTGCACAAATACGTCAAATGTGGTGGTAGACTGAGTGGTTAATGAACCGACACCAGTCAATAGGTGGAGCGCTCAAAGTGAGGTAACTCACCCCCCTCTTGGGCTGTTTGAATAACCTAGACGTGATGATAAAATAAACAGCAATATCGTGTAATACGTTTAGGTGATAATGGAGTGGTAATAAAAGATATAGACCCACTCACATGGTTCTGAGCCTTAGCAGGATAGGCTCAGATCACTTAGGCAGGCGTGTTTGGGATAACATGAAACCTTACGGTGGAAGAAGGTCACGCTGTTACTTTAAGAGATAAGAGACCAGATATGGTGCAATATGTAGATATATTTCAATAAAGGTGACAAAGTACACAGAATTGCTCACCTGGTTCAGAGCCTAGACCCTGGCTCTGAGTATATTAGTGTATGTGTCAATAAGGGGACACAAAACCCTGTAAGTGGATGGCAGGAATACAGGATGCTTTCGTCAGCAGGAGGAAGTTGAATAAATATTTTTTATTAAGTATAAAAACACTCATGTAAATAAAATCACTGTATAAAAACAATGGTGCAAAATAAGTCTTCAATCCTGTTGACGGTCCGAGACGCGTTTCGCCAATCAGCTTTTTCAATCGGTATGCTCTTCTGTGTTCCCGCTCTTCTTTTATACCTTCAATATAGATTTGATTGAAGATCTCCTCAATTTCAAATTGACCGCGGCTGTGTTCCGCTTACGTCAATTCCGCTTACGTCACTTCCGCTTACGTCATCATGTGGTGCGGTCGCGTTTCTTTCGCCCATATATGGGTGAGTCCATAGCCACCATATTGTTTAACCCCTTAAGGACACATGACATGTGTGACATGTCATGATTCCCTTTTATTCCAGAAGTTTGGTCCTTAAGGGGTTAAGGGCATAAACATCTCTGTGTATATATAGAACGTCCCTCATACAGAGTGACGGTAGAAAAGTAGAAGTAGATAGTATAAAGAGTATAATTAGTGTCTCAATAAAGCTTAATTGCACAGAATATTTAATGAAGTCAATTAATATACAATAAACGATAAAAAAAGAACAATTATCACCTTCAGACAGAAACTAATGTATATACATATATGTTACCTAATAGTTTATATTGTAGCATCCAGGATGTAACCCTTTAAATGGTAAGTGTGTGTAGTCACATAGTGATACTTTATATCAAAATTAGACTTCAGTATTTAATAAATTAGGTTCAAAGTGAATCACCTTTACATATTAATCAAAATAACATCAAACTGCTTATATCAGCTTGAAAAGATCTAGCCTTTTAGATTGTTGGTGTATATTCATATATAGATATTGTGAATTAAAATTATATGATTTTATAAAAAAAATGATTCAATTCCAATTTAGACCTACTTCTCTTCACATAGAGTCTTACTATAATAGTCTGTTATATTCCGAGTATGTATATGGCTATACAGCCATAGATTTCCTTTTCCTTCATATAAAATCTTGATAAAGTGATCTGTTCTATTCAGAATATGTATACGGCTATATAGCCATAGACCTTCTTTTCCTTCACAACAATATTGATCTGTTATATTTAAAATGTGTATACGACTATATAGCCATGGGCAATGATTAAACTTTAAAATATGTTTTTAGGCCCTTTGAGATTTCATCATAGAAAATGGCAAAGTTCGAAATCATTGTTCAATCCATGAGGTAACATAGTGTTTAAGTTGAAAATCCACCTCATTTCCATTTGGCCTATGTGTTGTATTAAGTCGCCTCCTCTCCAATTTGGAGTGATTTTCTGTATCCCCATGAATTGAACATTTCCAGGATCTCTATTATGGGATTTCAGGAAATGTGAGGAGAGGCTATGTTTTTCAAATCCATTTCTTATGTTCCTAATGTGCTCCTGTATACGTATATGGAGGTGACGAATCGTACGGCCCACGCATACGAGACCACAGGGACACTTGATAGTGTATACCACTCTTTTTGAATAGCATGTGATTAGCTCATTAATTTTGAAATTCTGTTTTGGATTTTTTGGGTGTGGGAACGATGTTATATGCCTCTTTTTATTATAGGTGTTTTTACAGGCTGCACAATTCCCACAGCCAAAGAAGCCTTGTGGCAAACCTAGCCACTTACAGAATGTCCTTGTATATATCTTGCTATTACTGCATTGCTATTCCTATCTGTGGCCAAACCAGCCACTTAAAGTGTAACCTCCCCTGAATGTAATGTGATGTAAAGTGTATCCCTGTGTACTGCTTGGTATCTCCTAAGGCAGGAGATGGCTATCTGTAACCCAACCCCCTCCTGCCTGGGACTAAGGGAAGTGTATTGTGTGTAATGCAGACCCCCCTGCGGAGGTCTGTGCTTAAAGGAAGCTGTAATCATTAAAGAGTGTGACTCAGCCTGGTGAGATGCCAGTGTTTAAACCTCCAAACTGTGTGTCGTCCTTTTACTGGAGAGCAGGAAGATTGTGCACTAAAGTTCTTTTTTTCAATTTATTCTTTATTGAAATTTTTTCACAGTTAATATAGAGCATAAACAGGGGTACAGAAAGGAAAAAGGGGGGGGTGATGGGGAAAGTGTTGTTAGGTTCAGCAGAACCTCAGATTTTTCATATATTGCACATCATGTTAACAAGGAAAAAGAAAACAGAAAAACATAAACCGTTTACAGTAGAGTCTCTTTCATTGTAGGTGACTTATTAATCCACATCCTTTTAACAATGTACATTGAAACTGTTTGACACAAAGCTGGCTTCGTTGGCCGTGTGGCCTTCTCTTCCTCAATTTTAGAATGGGAAAAAACAACACATTATCAAAAGAAAACATATTACTATAGGAAAGGTATGAGCATCTGTGTGCTGACAGTCTGCGTGCTTGCTAGTCTTTAATATAGAAAATAGCCCTTGCCCTTATTGTTATTTAAGGCTCGTTTGGGGGTTCATGATACCTTTGTGTTGTCAATCATTCCTCTCATCTTATAGTGTCTTACTTAGCCGTTAGTGTTCGTGTGTTAAGAGATTGGGTCTCTTTGTTCCCACCTTGTATAAACAAATCCCACTCTTGTCTGGCCTCCAGAAGGTGAGTCGGGGTAGAGTATGTGGTCGTGAGTTTAGTTTCGTATGTTAGATTTAGATCAATCTGAGATAGGAGCTCTGTTGAGTTAGGACAGGTGGTCTGCTTCCATGCTCGTGCTATCAACGTGTTTGCCGCTATTAGTATGTGAAATAGAAGTGTCTTGTGTGCTTTGTGGAGCTCATCCGGGATCATGAAGAGCAGACCATTCTCGGGTTTTAGTGCTATGTTCGTGTGTAAGGCGTCATTAATAATCCCCCCCACCTTCTCCCAGTATCCTTTTATCTTTGGGCACGTCCACCAAATGTGGTACATGTTTCCCACCTCTTCCCTGCATCTCCAGCATAGGTTTGTTGTGTTTGGGTAGATTTTAGCTAGTTTGGTTTGTACCAGGTACCACCGATACTGGATTTTTCTCATCAGCTCCACGTGTGAGGAGCATCTTGACCTTCCTTTGTGTGCTGTAAAAGCTTTTTGCCATTGGTCATCTGTAAATCGTTTGTGTGTGTCTCTGTGCCAGTCCTCTTTGAGATTATCGAGTGCGTCGTTTGGTGTGCTGTCACTTAATGTTGCATAAAGCGTAGAAAACATTTTTTTCGGCATGTTGCCTGTTTCACTTATTTTATCTAGTATCTTTAGGGAATGGGAGGAGGTTTTGCTAGTATTGTCCCCTAGTAGGGATTTTATCTGGAGGTACGAGAATATGGTGCTACTTGGCAGGGTGTATTCTTGTTGCAAGTTAGGAAAGTGTTTGACTGTGCCCCTACTTACTAGTTGGCCCACTTTCATGCATCCGGCTTGTACCCATGGGCGAATGTTTATAGTGGGGTTGGCTATAGCCAGACTCTGCATTGGTGTCTGTAATGCCCATTGTTTATCATGTCCCAATTTCCTTATTGATGAATCCCATACCTTCAGCAGTAGCGCTGTTGTCGGCAAAACTTGTAGTGATTTTGGTCTTAAGTTGTGTGGTACCCAAAACAAGTATTTTAAGCCTTTATGACCTCCCTCGGCAGATTCTATCTCTTCCCATTGTGGTCTTTCTCCTTTTTCGCTCATTTCGTGTGTCTGCAAGGTTGTTGACATTAAGGCGGCCTTATAGTACAAGTGTACATTCGGGAGGCCGAGGCCTCCATGTTTCAGTGGTTTGCATAAGAGTTTTGTGGCTATTCGGGGTTTTTTGTTTGCCCATACAAATCTCGTGATTATTTGTTGTAATTTATTGAGGTACGAGTTTGGGAGGAAAATTTGTAGAGTGCGCAATAAGTATTGGAACTTGGGTAGTAGCATCATTTTTATGGCCCCCATTCTACCTATCCACGACAAAAATTTGCCTTCCCAGCTGTTCATTGTGTCCCTGTCAGGGTACCTGAGGCCTCTACCTCTAAGGGAGGTAGAGACTTGGTGGTTTATACATCCAGGCGAGCTGTTTCCTCCGTTCCTCGCGGTTCATCCAGCCACTTAAACACCGGCCGCGAGGAATCCACATCCTTTTCTAGCAGGACGCTCAATACGTGACGTCATGACGCTATCACGAGCGACCTGTCACTCAAGTGTCCGATATCCAATCGGCACTTGTCAGAGGCGTGCTTACCATCCGGAGCCAGGGTATTTAAGCTTGCTTCTCTCTTCAGCTCATTGCCCTGTCGTGGTTCTAGCTTGTCTAGTCACTCAGTGCTCTGGTATTCTAGTTTGTATTTGGTTTTGACTCGGCTTGTTGTACTACCCTGCTTCTCTGTTATCCCTTGACCCGGCTTGTCTCTCGCTTATCTGTCTTCTCGTTCCCTCGACCTCGGCTTGTCTCTGACTATTCTCTATTACTCTCGGTACGTTAGTCCGGCCATTCTAAGGCCCGGTATACGTACCTTTCCACTCTTTGTACCCTGCGTGTTGGATCCCTGTCCCGATCCTGACATTACGACAGGGCCAATGGATCCTGCAGGTACAAACAGTCAGCTTGGTTCTTCTGATCCCAGGTTTGACGCCATGGAGCATAGGATGGATCAAATGGCTCTAGCACTACAGGCACTTTTGTCTCGTGCTAGTAACCCACCTGAGGAGACACGTACTCCTTCTATTTCTCCTGCAGTCTCAGGTCTAGAGGTAGCCACTGTAGGTGCTTCTTCCCGTATTACCCCACCAGTACGTTATGGCGGGTCACCGGAGAAGTGCCGTGGTTTTCTGAACCAGATTAGCATCCATTTCGAATTACAACCCCGCTCTTATCCTACAGATAGAGCGAAGGTTGGATTTGTTATTACTTTACTCATTGAGAAAGCTCTGAGATGGGCCAATCCTTTATGGGAGAATGATAATCCACTAGTCTATAATTATAATGCCTTTGTAGCTGCGTTTAGAAGAACTTTTGACCCTCCTGGTAGAAAGGTCAATGCAGCTAGATTACTGTTGCGCCTTAGACAGGAGAATCGAACACTTGTGGACTATGCACTAGAGTTCAAGTCTTTGGCGGCAGAAGTTAAGTGGAACGAACAGGCTTATATAGATGTGTTTCTGAATGGGTTATCAGATGTAATTCTTGACGAGGTCGCTACTAGAGAACTCCCTGAGAATTTGGAGGATTTAATTTCTTTTATATCTCGTATTGATGAACGCATAAGAGAGAGGCAGAACACTCGAGATAGGACCCGTAGACCCTCCTTTAAACTAGCGCCTACCTTTCAAAATTCTGAGTTCGAGGACTTACGTATTTCTGAACCTATGCAGATAGGCAGTACTCATCTCACAGAGAGAGAGAGACAGTACAGAAGAAGGGAGGGTTTATGTATGTATTGTGGAGTCAGAGGACATTTACGCCTAAATTGTCCTAATCGTTCGGGAAACGCTCGCACCTAAGTTTCTCTAGAGGACAGGCCTTGGGTGTTTCTACTTTGTCCTCTATTCACAACTACAAAGAGTTCAGGCTTCTGTTACCCGTTTCTTTGAGGTGGGAGAAGGGAGTAGTAAAGACTATGGCACTAATCGATTCTGGAGCTGCTGAGAGCTTTATAGATCAGGGTTTTGTTGCCAAGCATGCTATCCCATCCCAGTTAAAAGAGACACCACTGGCTGTTGAGGCCATCGATGGTAGACCGTTACTTGAGCCTGTTATTTTCCATGAGACCATACCGATTAACTTAACTGTTGGCATCCTACATAAAGAGGATATATCCTTAATGCTCATTTCTTCTCCGTCTATTCCCATAGTCCTGGGGTACTCCTGGTTAAGGAGACACAACCCTATTATTAATTGGGAGTCAGGGGAGATAGTTTCGTGGGGAAAGAATTGTCAAGAAAAATGCTTGCGGAAGGTCTTACCTCTCGGATTAACTAACACATCGACTACCTCTGACAATCCTACAGAGACACAAATCCCGCCTCAGTATCTAGATTTAAAGGCAGTATTTGACAAAAAGAAAGCCGATACCTTACCCCCACACAGGTCCTTTGATTGCAAAATTAACCTACTCCCTGGTACCATGCCTCCCAGAGGTCATGTATACCCATTATCTACTAAAGAGAACTCAGTTCTAGAGGAGTATATTCACGAGAATTTAGACAAGGGATTCATCAGGAGGTCCTCCTCCCCTGCCGGGGCTGGATTTTTTTTTGTTAAAAAGAAGGATGGTTCTTTGAGACCTTGTATTGATTATCGAGGCTTGAATAAGATAACCATTAAAAATGCCTACCCGATTCCCTTGATCACCGAACTCTTCGATAGTTTGAAGGGCTCTACAATTTTCACCAAGTTAGACCTCAGAGGGGCATATAACTTGGTGAGAATCCAGCAGGGACATGAGTGGATGACGGCATTCAATACTCGATATGGTCACTATGAATATACTGTTATGCCTTTTGGGTTATGCAATGCGCCAGCTGTATTCCAGGATCTGATAAATGAGGTTCTTAGGGAATTTCAGCAAGATTGCGTCATTGTATACCTAGATGATATACTCATTCATTCTAGTGAGATTGAGACTCATCACAAGCAAGTCAGGAGGGTTTTGCACAAGCTTCTCCAGCATGGCTTGTACTGCAAGTTGGAGAAATGTAGCTTTGATCAAACCCAGGTAACCTTTCTCGGCTATGTGATCTCTGGAGAGGGATTTAAGATGGATCCGGATAAGCTCCAATCCATTCTAGAGTGGCCTTTACCCAAAGGTCTTAAAGCCGTACAGAGATTTATTGGGTTTTCTAATTATTATAGGCGCTTTATTAAGGGCTACTCTTCCATTATCGCACCTATCACTAATATGACCAAACAGGGTGCTGATACTAAGAATTGGACTACTGAAGCTCTCCTTGCGTTCAAAACTCTCAAGGAGCTTTTCGCTTCCGCTCCAATTTTAGTTCACCCCGACACTTCTCTGCCTTTTCTACTTGAGGTAGACGCATCAGAGACTGGTTTAGGTGCTGTCCTATCTCAAAGGTTGTGGGTTGATAAACCATTACATCCATGTGGATTTTTCTCTAAAAAATTGACCGGTACTGAAAGCAGATATGACATTGGTGACAGAGAATTACTAGCGGTTATCAAGGCTTTGAAAGAGTGGAGACATTTATTGGAAGGTACATTACATCCTGTTACCATTCTAACTGACCACAAAAATTTGTCTTATATCGGAGAGGCTAAGCGGTTGTCCTCCAGGCAGGCTCGTTGGTCGTTGTTTCTTACCCATTTCAATTACGTTCTGACTTACAGACCTGGGTCAAAGAATTCTAAAGCCGATGCGCTATCTCGCCAATATGAGCCTTCTGCTTCAGTTGAACCACTTATGTCCTCCATTGTACCCAAATGCAATATTATTGCTAATACCAGTCTCAAAATTCATTCTCCGCTACTTGACCAGATCTTGAAGTCACAACATCTAACTCCCGGAAACACTCCTGAGGGAAGAAACTTTGTTCCCCCTGAACTTCAACTGGAGCTCTTACAATGTTTTCACGAAAGTAAAGTAGCTGGTCATCCTGGTATTCGCAAGACATACTCTTTGATATCCAAGGATTTCTGGTGGCCTTCACTTCGAAAAGATATTGAGGAGTTCGTCGCAGCTTGTGAAACTTGTGCCAAGACTAAACTACCTCATGCATCTCCATGTGGCCTGTTACACCCCTTGGACATTCCTGAGAAACCTTGGTCCTGTTTATCCATAGACTTTATCGTTGATTTGCCTGCTTCCAAGAGACAGACTGTTATTCTCACGGTGGTGGATAGATTTACTAAGATGGCCCATTTCGTGCCATTACCTAAACTTCCGACTTCTCCTGAATTGGCGGAGATTTTTGCAAAAGAGGTTTTTCGCCTACATGGGATTCCTTCAGAGATTGTTTCTGATAGAGGCTCTCAATTTGTCTCACGTTTCTGGAGATCCTTTTGTTCTCAAATGGGCATCAAATTGAACTTCTCCTCGGCCTATCACCCTCAGTCTAACGGAGCTGCTGAACGTACCAATCAAAAAATCGAACAGTATCTGCGTTGCTTTGTTTCCGAACACCAGGACGATTGGGTCGGTCTGATTCCTTGGGCGGAGTTCGCACACAATAACCTTGTTTGCGATTCAACTCGCTCTAGCCCTTTCTTCATGAACTATGGCTTTCATCCTTCGATTTTTCCTTCGGTTTCCTCTTCTCAGGGGATACCGTCGGTTGATGATCATGTCGCCAACCTGAAGAAATTATGGGATCAGACTCGGCAAATTCTGTTACATAGTTCCTCGTTGTTCAAGAAACACGCTGACAAGCATAGAAGAGCGGCTCCTGTTTTTGTTCCTGGGGATAGGGTATGGTTAAGTACTAAGAATATTCGACTAAAAGTTCCATCTATGAAATTTGCTCCTCGCTACATAGGCCCTTACAGGGTTCTCACTCGTATCAATCCGGTTGCGTATCGCCTTGCTCTGCCACCTGCCTTACGCATTCCTAACTCTTTTCATGTCTCCTTGTTGAAACCCCTTATTTGCAACAAATTCTCCTCTAAGGTCTCCTCGCCTCGTCCTGTTCAGGTGGAGGGTCGGGAGGAGTACGAGGTAAGCTCCATCGTTGATTCCAGAATTTCAAGGGGAAAATTGCAATATCTGGTCAACTGGAGGGGATATGGTCCTGAGGAGAGGAGTTGGGTACCTCAGGAGGACGTTCATGCTTCTCGCCTTCGCAGAGCATTTCACCTCCGCTTCCCATCTCGCCCCGGTTCCTTCCGCCCGGTGGGCGTATCTGAGAGGGGGGGTACTGTCAGGGTACCTGAGGCCTCTACCTCTAAGGGAGGTAGAGACTTGGTGGTTTATCCATCCAGGCGAGCTGTTTCCTCCGTTCCTCGCGGTTCATCCAGCCACTTAAACACCGGCCGCGAGGAATCCACATCCTTTTCTAGCAGGACGCTCAATACGTGACGTCATGACGCTATCACGAGCGACCTGTCACTCAAGTGTCCGATATCCAATCGGCACTTGTCAGAGGCGTGCTTACCATCCGGAGCCAGGGTATTTAAGCTTGCTTCTCTCTTCAGCTCATTGCCCTGTCGTGGTTCTAGCTTGTCTAGTCACTCAGTGCTCTGGTATTCTAGTTTGTATTTGGTTTTGACTCGGCTTGTTGTACTACCCTGCTTCTCTGTTATCCCTTGACCCGGCTTGTCTCTCGCTTATCTGTCTTCTCGTTCCCTCGACCTCGGCTTGTCTCTGACTATTCTCTATTACTCTCGGTACGTTAGTCCGGCCATTCTAAGGCCCGGTATACGTACCTTTCCACTCTTTGTACCCTGCGTGTTGGATCCCTGTCCCGATCCTGACAGTCCCCCATCTCCCGCAGTAGTCTACCATAGTTTAGCTCTAGCAATTTCGCAGGGTGTTTGGGGATTTTTAGACCTAGAAAAGTGAGATAATCCTCCCTCCAATCAAACTGAAATCCTTCCTTAAGTTGAGTCAGTATTTTAGCAGATAACCCTATCCCCATAGCTTGTGTTTTAGTGAGGTTAAGCTTGTAGTAAGAGTGGTCCCCATATTGTTTGATTTCTTTGAGAAGATTGGGGAGTGAGATGAGTGGTTGCGTGAGCGTCAGAATGACGTCATCCGCAAACAGACCTGCCTTGTATTCTGTATTTCTTATCTGTATGCCATGTATATTCATATTCTCTCTGATTTTGCTGGCTAATGGTTCAAGGGCCAGGATGTAAAGCAGTGGTGACAGGGGGCATCCTTGTCGTGTGCCATTTGTTAGGTGAAAGGGCTCTGACGTGAAGCCTGAGTTCAGGACCTGTGCTGTAGGTGCGCTGTACAGTGATTCCACCACTGCTGTGAATTCTTGTGGTATCCCAAATTTAGTTAAAGTTGCCTTGAGGAATCCCCAATGCAGCCTATCGAAGGCTTTCTCCGCATCTAAGGATACAAAGAGGCCTCCTTGTCCCTGTGTCTGAAGTTTGTGCAACAGGTTTAGTATTTTCCTCGTGCTATCAGATCCCTGTCTTCCCTTTACAAATCCCACTTGATCCCGGTGTATGAGGTGTGGTATGATCTTCCCTAGTCTTGTTGCATAAAGTTTCGCGAAAATTTTCGCATCAGTGTTTAGCAATGAGATGGGTCTAAAGTTTTGTGGGACTGTAGCGGGTTTATTGGGTTTCGGCAGTGTGACTATATGGGCCAGCGACATGGCTCGCGGGAGTGATTTTGTGGCTGTTGCATAGTTAAAAGTCGAAGCTAAGTGGGGTGCCAGTGTTTCGCTAAACGTTCTGTAGTACAGGTTCGTCAGACCATCTGGTCCAGGTGATTTGCCTATGGGTAATGTTTGAATAACCGATCTGATTTCTTGGGCGTCTATCGGTTTAGTTAAGTCTGCTTTTTGTTGTGCTGTGAGTTCTGGTAGAGTTATCTGTGTCAGGTAATCTTGGATGCCCGTTTCTGTAGGTTGGACAGTGTTATCATCTTCTTTCAAGTTGTATAGGTTATGGTAGTATTTGGCGAATACATCGCTTATGTCTTTGGGTTTGGTAACTTTTCTGCCTTTGGCGTCTAGGAGGTATGCTATTTTCTGGTTAGCTTGTTTCTTTTTGAGGTGGGACGCTAGTAGTTTGCTCGCTTTATTTCCCTGCATATAATGATTTATTTTTAGTTTCACCAAGTGTGACTGAGTTTGTTCTAGAGCCTGTTGGTGTATTAGTTTGGATACTGTCATTATTTTTTGTTTAAGGTCTGCTAGTGGATGTAATTGGTTTTGGGAGTTGAGATCATATAATTCCTTTTTCCATGCACTAAGTTTTGTTTGGGTGATTTTTTTAATGTGCGCAGCTCTTCTTATCAGTAGGCCCCTAATCACTGACTTGTGTGCTTGCCATAAGGTCGCTGGTGTCACCTCTCCATTGTCGTTAGTCGCGAAGTAAGCGTTTATATCATTTTGGAGATCTTTATTAAAGTTCCTGTCCTTTAGTAATGTGTTGTTTAGCTTCCATGGGCTACGGTGTTTAAAATCATACGTGTTTTTCATATCTAAAGTTACTGGTGCATGATCTGACCAAGTGATCTGTTGTATATCACAAGCTTGTATTTGGTCTAAATGCAAGCCTGATATTAGGAACCCATCTATTCTAGAATAGGAATTGTGGACGGCAGAAAAATGTGTAAATTGCTTGGTCTCCGGGTGTGTGATTCTCCACGAGTCGTAGAGATGGTGTTCGTGTAGGATTTTTTGCAGACTTTTGCATTGTCTTGCTAACGGGCGATGCCGGTGGCGGTGTTGTGGCAACGTGGTGTCTAATTTAGGGTCTAGTATGTGGTTGAAATCCCCGCAGATCACCATAACGCCCCTTTTGAGCTTGTTTAGTTTGTTTAGTACGCTGCGCAGAAAGTTTCCCTGGTTAGTGTTAGGCGCATATACGCTCACTAAAGTATATGGCATATCGTTTATCGTTCCGGTTATTATGACATATCTGCCTCCTTTGTCCACTTCCTGGGTGTGTGGTATGAAGTTAATGTGTTTGCTTATAAGTATGGAAGTACCTTTTGATTTGTGTGGTGACGTTGAGTGGTATTGGTGTGGGAACTGTACTGTCAAGATCTGTGGGTGATCGTTATGCCTAAAATGTGTCTCTTGTAGGCACAGTATATCGACATCTAGTGATTTAATCTCTCTATTAAGTAGGTGTCTTTTCGTGGGGTTGTTTAGCCCCCGCACATTATAAGTACAGATCTTCACGGTGGTTTCCTGTGGTGTTTTGCTGTGTGGTGTTCTGTCAGTTCTATGTTTGCGACACCCTGCACTCCTTCCCAGCTTTTAGAGCCGAGTGAAGGTGTCTGTTGGGCTTGGAGGTGTGAGCTCCTATGGTCCGGTCGTGCCAGTCCCGTAATTCTACTAAGTTTTGACTCTGCTAGTGTCAGAGATACCTGCGTTGGGTGTCCCCGTGTAGCTTCTACTGCTTCGTGATTATTGTTACAATGACCTTGTGTAGCGGTATATGAATAAACCAAATAGGGAAATAAAAAATAAAACTTAACAACTCTAACATAGATATATACAACATTAAACATTGCCATTAGTGTGGCTAGGCACTGCATCTTCGTGCCTTGGGGTTGAAGCTAAGCTTCCGTCCGACTTCTTCTCCGTCCTCTAACCTCAGTCATTTGTTATGGACCTTGGTAAGTAGTGATTGGTGTCGGCATTTGGTACATACATACATTGAACCTGTCATGGAGATCATCATTATATGTGTGGTCTCCTAGGAGGGCCTGGGTTTATCTATTGTACCGCGGGTTCTTTCCCGTCTGGCTAGCAGTCTTTCCTGCTATAATGACCCCTTCCCACATTAATATCACCCCATTATTCATGTTAGCAAACAGTAATAATTAACAGTGTATAACGGTCTTTCCCATAACATCTCTATCTGCAATAGTCTATTGAATAAAGGGTGCCAGTGTATCAGTCCTTCGTTAGTCACTGTGCCATTTTATTACTTTACCCACTCTTGGCCTTCTCCAGGTTTTAGCCCGATCAGTCAAGGGTTGTCTCCATGTGGCGTGTGTTCAGCTTGTGGTCAGTTTTGGCGCTTTTTCGATTTCTGCCAGTCCGGGGAAAGTCTAGTGATGTGCCTTCGTTCGGTTGTGGGGTCCGGTAGTGTGATATCCCAGGATCTGAGAAGGGTGATCCCCTCCTCCGGTGATTTCACTACCGTCGTCTTCCCTTTCTTGGTGATTAGGAGCTTTGTTGGGTATCCCCATCGATATGGGAGATGGCTGTTTCTCAGTGCTTGAGTAATGTCTCTGAACTCCCTCCGTCGTTTCAGTGTATGGGTGGAAATGTCCGCATATATGGCAATGTTCTTGTACTCCTCCGGCGTTGATTTTTTCGTTCTATTAGCGTTGAGTGCTGCATCCTTAGCGTGAAAATAATGCATGCGGAGCAGCACATCTCGTGGAGTGTCCGGCGGTAGAAAGCCAGGTTTCGCCGTTCTGTGGATTCTATCAATCAGGAGCATCTCCAGGGGCCAGTCAGGTAGGAGGTGTTTTAGGAGCCCTGTGATGTAGGCCATAAGGTCCGGTGTGTTTACCGTTTCTGCAACACCCCGTATTCTCAGGTTATTTCTGCGGGCCCTGTCCTCCATGTCCGCAATTTTGACATCCTGCTCTTCTATTCTGGCGAGTAGGCCGTCCATTGTGTCTGCCATGGTGTTATGGGCCGTTTCATAATCCGCCATTTTGTCTTCGAGGTGCGATGTTCTTGTGCCCAGCTCTCGTAGATCTTTATGTATATCTTTCATGGCTGAATCCAGTTTGGTGAGTATTTTATTGGACATCTCTTCCAGCAGTGCTTTCATTGAGTCCTGTGTTAAGACGGGTGTTTGATTTGCCGTCTGTTCCTCTTGTTCCACGTTGTCATCGTCGCCATCTTGGGCCTGCTCTTGCGTTTGTACATTTTTCTGCTGGCTGGCTCTGGATGTGAAGAAACTTGCTTTCTCCGACCTGTCAGCGTTCCTCTTCCCTTTTTGTTGCGACATCTCTTCTTTTTAGCTATTTATTTTAAGCTTTGTCCAGCTTAATGGCTCTTCTGAGGTTGATCGGGAACGGAGCTGCTAGTGCATGCGACTGCTCAGCTCTCCGGTCAGGACACGCCCCCCCTGTGCACTAAAGTTCTATTAAGACTTGGGACTCCTATACAGACTATAGTTGGTCTTTCGGGAAGTATGGAACTCAGTGTATCGTCATTTTTAAGAATAGGCCAGTATCTATTTAAAATTCTCTTGACTTGTTTACTTTTGCAGTTAAAGTCGCATATGAACACTGGATCATTTCTATTTGTGTTTTTATTATTTTCTTTATATGTTAGTAGTGACGAGTGACGACCTATCCTTTAATTTAACTTCTTCATATGCTGCATTTAGCAGTTTATCCTCATATCCCTTCTCTCTAAAGTTCTGTATAATAGTGGATGCTTGGTTCTGGAAGACCTGACTATTGGTGCAATTACGTTGAATCCTAAGCAATTGTACCTTTGGAGCGTTTAAAAGCCAAGGTGAAAAATGGCAACTGTTCTTGTATATAACTAATTACATCTGTTTTTTTTTAAAAAAAAAGTATTTGATTTTAGTGCTCCGTCTTCCACGTATATATTTAGGTCGAGAAAATTTACCTGAGATTTACTAAAGTGGGTAGTCAACTTTATTCCCCAGTCGTTGGATTCAAGATGAGATAAGAAAGTAAAAAGTCAAAATAGAGCCGTCAAATACTGTGGTTACATCACACTTTGAAAAATTCACATTTTCTTGGTGCTAAATAGTACATTTGCGGCCTGCGGTGCATTTCTTGCAGTCCAATAAAACCCTTAAATACTACTGTTACATTGCTGGTTTGAAAAATCACACTTTTTTGTGCTAAATAGAACATTTGTGGCCTGCGGTGCATTTCTTGCAGTCCAATAAAACCCTTAAATACTACTCTTACATTGTTGTTTGACAAATTCACATTTTTTGAGACAGTGAAGTAACTATATTAATTACGCCTGTCAGACTGTTGTGTGACCTCTAGAAATTTTTTCTCTTTAGGCCTTACTGTCAGTAAACTTAATTGTTGACTATTGGCGGTTACATTGTCGCCTGACATAAACCATCTGTTAGTTTGGTGGGTGAACGCAAAGAATGAGGAGAGCGTCAAATAAGGGACGTGGCCCTGGTCGTGTTGATGCTGGTTTTGGTGGAGCTCCTGTTGCAGGTAGAGGACGTGGTCGATCTGTGCCAGCCACACGCACAAGTGAAACACCTTCCTCAGGTGCGAGTAGGCGACAGAACCTTCAGCATTATTTGGTAGGCCCGAATGCCGCTCTACGAATGGTGAGGCCAGAACAAGTACAGGCGATAGTAGATTGGGTGGCTGACAGTGCCTCCAGTTCCTTCACATTGTCTCCCACCCGGTCCCCTGCTGAAAGCTCAAAGTTGTCACCTGCAGCCTATGGCCATCTGTCTTTCACCTCACCCCCTTGCAAATCAGGCAAGCAGTCTGAGCCACAAGTCATGCAGCAGTCTCTTATGCTTTTTGATGACTCTGCTGGCGGGGTTGCCATGGGCCATCCACCTAGCCCTGCCCCAGAAGTTGAAGAGATTGAGTGCACTGATGCACAACCACTTATGTTCCAGGATGTGGACATGCGAGGACCACCGCAGCACGTCTCTGATGATGCCGAAACACAGGTGCCAACTGCTGTGGCTTTCTCCAGTGTACAGAGCGGCAAGGAGGCAGGGTTGAGGAGTGGGTGGAAGATGATGTGGAGGATGATGAGGTCCTAGACCCAACATGGAATGAAGCTTATGCGAGTGACGTGTGCAATTTGGAGGAAGAGGCGGTGGTCGCACAGAGGCACCAGCACAGCATAAGAGGGAGCAGGGTGCAAACGTGTTGTGGCCGTCCCCTAGACAGTACGCCTGCTACTACCCAGGGACCGAGCACAGAAAAGCCAGCTCCAAGGAGTTCCCTGGTGTGGCAGTTCTTCACACAATGTGCTGACGACAAGACACGAGTGGTTTGCACGCTGTGCAATCAGAGCCTGAAGCGAGGCATAAACATTCTAAACCTGAGCACTACCTGCATGACCAGGCATCTACATGCAAAGCACAAGCTGCAGTGGAGTAAGCACCTCAAAAACCAAGAAAGGTCTCAGGCTCCTCCTGCTTCCTCTTCTGATGCTGTCTTGGCCTCTTCCTCCACCTCTGGAGTGACAGTGGCACCTGCCACCCCGCAAACAGAGGATGTGGCAGCAACGCCACCACGTCCGCCACTGTCCCCAAGCATCTCCACACTGTCCCATGGAAGCATTCAGCTGTCCATCTCCCAAACACTGGAGAGAAAGAGGAAGTACCCCCCTACCCACCCGCGAACCCTGGCCCTGAATGCCAGCTGTGATGAGACCAATCACGCCACATTGCATTGGAGGAGCCTGGTTGCCCACCTCTTGCCCTGTGACTATGGACCCTGGGAGATTTGGCCCGTTCAATTCAGTATGATAGGAGTTGTGTATTTTTGTATCCTTTTGTGTTTTACTGGTAACATGTGCTCAATGGAGTCTGCCTCTATCCCTGGATATAATTGGATTATTTTCCCCATTGTCTCCAGGACTCTGGAGGGCTCTGTAAAACCGGTTTGGGCCAGATAGCCATGCTGCCAGCCAGGCCCCAAAAGATACTTGACTAACTTCTGAACCCCTGGTCTGATTCATGCCATTTTTTGATATGTTGTTCCCCTGAATGGATTGATTGTGAATATATATATTTTTATGTGAATGTGATGTATATTTTAGAAGTTATGAATATGCTGTAAAAACTGTATTTTTCCTGCCTGTGATAAATTACATTAACCCTTTGTGTTCAGTAATTATATCACAGGCATAGGGGAGGATTTTATGTGTTTGTGCTGGGTGTGTTTTATATTTTACTGTACGGGATTGGTTACATGTTGTCCCTACCTGTGGGATGTCCCCTTGCATGGGGACTTGCATAAAAGTCTGTGAGTGTTAATTAAAACAGACCACTGCTTGACCCTCAACACGGAGCCTTGTCTCGTTCTTGGGGGGATTTACTGTATGCTGTTAGAGACTGATTGCCAGGAGTGTAAGCTGATTGTCTGCTTTTCCTGTTCGTCTGCTAGCAGCTATTTGTGAGGTTCCAGTTCGGGAGGTGGAGTGCTATTTTGTATCCAGTTCGGGAGTTTGGTGTTCTGCAGTAGCTGTGCCTGTATCTCTGGAAGGGGAAGATCTACTAAACGGCTTTTAACCCCTTTTATGCCTGGGGTGCCGTTACACCAGCATTTCAAAATTCCTGGCCTTTGAAATGCTGTCATTCCGTCTGGTGGAGATGGTGGTGGTGGCTGTCCCACAGTACGTGGTTCCCAGCCGCAACTACTTTTCCAGGCGAGCCATCCCTTCCCTGCACAACCAATTGGCGGACAAAATCAGGTGTGCACTGTGCAACGCCATCTGTGGAAAGGTCCACATAACTTCTGATACGTGGACCAGTAAGTACGGGCAGGGACGCTATATCTCCCTAACTGCACACTGGGCAAATGTAGTGGCGGCTGGGCCTGAGGCGGATAGCAGTTTGGCACATGTCCTTCCGCCACCGAGGATTGCAGGGCATTTCTCTTTGCCTCCTGTTGCCTCCTCCTCCTACTCCGCTTCCTCCTCCTCTACCACCTCCTCATCCGTTCAGCGTAACACCTTCACCACCAACTTCAGCACAGCCAGGGGGAAACTACAGCAGGCTGTTTTAAAACTCAAATGTTTGGGGAAAAACCCCACACCGCGCAGGAGCTGTGGACGGGCATGGAACAACAGACCGATGAGTGGTTGTTGCCATTGAGCCTCAAGCCTGGCCTGGTGGTGTGCGATACTGGGTGAAATCTCGTAGCAGCTCTGGGCCTAGCCGGTTTGACACACATCCCTTGCCTGGTGCATGTGCTGAATTTGGTGGTGCAGAAATTCCTGAAAAACTACCCAGATATATCAGAGCTGCTGCAGAAAGTGCGGGCCGCTTTCTCACCCTGCTGCTGCCCACCTGTCTGCACTGCAGCATAACTTCAGCCTTCCCGCTCACCGCCTCATATGCGACGTGCCCACAAGGTGGAACTCCACCTTGCACATGCTGGAGAGACTGTGCGAGCAGCAGCAGGCAATAGTGGAGTTTCAGCTGCAGCACGCACTGGTCAGTCGCTCTGCAGAACAGCACCACTTCACCACCAATGAGTGGGCCTCCATGCGAGACCTGTGTGCCATGTTGCACTGTTTCGAGTACTCCACCAACATGGTCAGTGCCGATGACGCCGTTCTCAGTCTTACTATCCCGCTTCTATGTCTCCTTGAAAAAATGGTTCGGGCGATGATGGAAGAGGATGTGGCACAGGAGGAAGAGGGGTCATTTCCACGGTTATCAGGCCAGTCATTCACAAGTGTCTCGGAGGGTGGGTTCCTGCACCAGCATAGGCCAGGTACACAATTATCCATCCAGGGCACAATTCTGGAGGATGAGGAGGAGGAGGATGCGGAGGAGTTAACAGCAGGGTGGCACCCAACGCAGCTCGTGGGCATCACTGGAGCGTGGCTGGGGGGATACGGAGGATACAGACGATACACCTCCCACAGAGGACAGCTTGTCCTTGCCTCTGAGCAGCCTGGCACACATGAGCGACTACATGCTGCAGTGCCTGCGCAACGACTGCCGAGTTGCCCACATTCTAACTTGTGCTGATTAGTGGGTGGCCACCCTGCTGGATCCCCGTTACAAGGACAATGTGCCATCCTTAATTCCCTCACTGGAGCGTGTTTGGAAGATGCGTGACTACAAGCGCACTCTGGTAGACGCGCTGCTGAGGGCATCCCCAACTGACACCGGGGGCTCAGTGGAAGCACAAGGCGAAGGCAGAGGAGGAGGAAGAGGTCGCCAATGCAGCTGGGGCACCGCCAGCACCTCAGAAGGCAGGGTTAGCATGGCCAAAATGTTGAAAAGCTTTGTCAGCACGCCACAACAACCAGCACCACCAGCTGATATGGAACATCTTGGCAGGAGGCAGCATTTCAGCAACATGGTGGAACAGTACGTGTGCACACGCCTACACGTACTGACTGATGGGTCTGCCCCATTCAACTTCTGGGTCTCCAAATTGGGCACATGGCCTGAGCTTGCCCTTTATGCCTTGGAGGTGCTGGCCTGCTCTGCAGCCAGTGTATTGTCTGAACGTGTGATTAGCATGGCAGGGGGCGTTATCACAGACAAGTGCAACTGCCTGTCCACAGCCAACGTGGACAAGCTCACGTTTATTAAAATGAACCAGGCATGGATCCCACCAGACTTGTCTGTACCTTGTGCAGAATAGACATTTATACCGGCCTCACCCAGCCATTGTTATACTCAAGTGCACTTATTCTTTGTTTTCTTTTTTTATATGTCCCAATATTTTGGGGGCTACCCCAATTGTTTGCAGGGCACTTGTCCTACTCTTACCCCCATTTTACTTCCTTTTGCAGCCCTCTAGCCCTTTCCAGGACTTTTTTAGAGCCATTTTAGTGCCCAAAAGTTTGGGACCCCATTGACTTCAATGGGGTTTGGGTTCGGGGTCAAGTTCGGGACAAGTTCGAGGCCGAACTCGAACATTTTGCCGATGTTCGACCGAACACGGCGAACCCGAACATCCAGGTGTCCGCTCAACTCTACTTATGTGTTTAATGACCAGTCTCATACCCTGCCCTGCACTTTTTCTGATGTGTTACCAAAGTTAGTTTCACTGATCCTTACAGCTTCTATCCTTCAATCCTTTCCCACTCTTATGAGCATGAACAATGTTTTTCTGCCTAGTAATCCTCACATATTCCTGGCTGATTTCTTACTTTTTGTTACTCTCTTCTCTGACAAATTATTTTAAATGGATATACATTATTTATCAAGGATAGAAAAAATAGAAAAGGGGGCGGGATATGTATTTTCTTTAAAAAAAAAGCTTTCTTTTGTTAAAGAAATTGTATGTGATGATGCCGGTAAGGATTCGAAAGCCTTGTAAGTAGAACTATGCACAGAAGGAAACATGGGATATTCATTTATAGTAGGAATATGTTACAAGCCCCTAATTCTGTTTGGGAAGAGCAACTGCTATCTCACATTAATAAAGCTGCACAACTGAGTAATTTGTTAACCCCTTTGTGATGCTGGACGGAAATTTTCCATCATGGCAGTGCTACCCTTAAGGATGCATGACAATGTCCATCTTATACAAAAACTAACCCTAGTTCATGGCAATCAATTAAAGCTCCCTGTGTGTGCTGTAGCACACATAAGGTTTGCAAAATATACAGTATAAGCTCCCTGTGTGTGTTCCTGTGTGTGGCAGAACAAAAATTACGCTACGCTAAGGTTCAAAATATGCCTTTTAAAATACCATTAGGTGACTTCTTTGAGAAATGGTATGTGCTTGTCGGGTAGTTTGAATTAGCAACCTGCAGTTCCAAAATGGAACACGGAACCATCAACACCATCTAAGAAATTGTCACATCTCTGTTACAGCACTGTAACTTCACAAAATAGTGTCTAGGTCATACATTGGGCATATTGTTTTAGATGTAACAGAACATGATTTTTGGGATTTTATGACAGTGGCACATATCAAATGAACAAAATTCCCAGCAAAAATGCAAGTAAAAAATATGAACAAAAGGTTAACAGACTTTTTTGTACAAAATATCAGGCCCCACGAAAATAAAGGTAGGTTAAAGTATTTAGGTATAACCCTAACTTCAGATCTGAAAGATCTAATAGAAGCCAACTTTTTACCTCTACCAAAACAAACAAATAAAAACTAAAGGGATTGGAAAGGTTTGGGCTTTTCCTGGTCGGGCAGGATTAACATCTTAAAAGCATACATTTTACCAAAATGGCTGTATTTATGGAGAATGATCCCTCTAAATTTCCCATAAAACTGACTATCTTTATTACAATCATCTTCTTTTAAGTTTGTATGGGGAGGCAAGCAGGGCCGGCCTTAGGCATTTGGGTGCCCTGTGTGAAAAATCTTCACAGCGCCCCCCCTTCCCATCCCACTCTCCCCCACTCCTTCCCACACACACACACACACACACAGGCAGACAGCCACACACACACAAACACACACAGGCAGACAGCCACACACACAGGCCGGCAGTCACACATAAACAGCTACACACAAACACACAGGCAGACAGCCACACACACAGAGGCAAACAGCCACACACACACACACACACACACAGACAAACAGTCAAACACACACAGACAAACAGTCAAACACACACTGGCAGACAGCCACACACACACAGGCAGACAGCCACACACACACAGGCAGACAGTCACACACACACAGACAGTCACACACACGCAGACAGTCACACACGCAGACAGTCACACACACAGACAGTCACACACGCAGACAGTCACACACGCAGACAGTCACACACACACACACATAGGCAAACAGTCACACACACACAGTCAGACACACACACTCACAGGCAAACACACTAACAGACACACACTAACAGACACACACTAACAGACACACACACTAACAGACACACACACTAACAGACACACACACTAACAGACACACACACACTAACAGACACAGACACACTAACAGACACAGACACACACTAACAGACACACACACTAACAGGCACACACACACTCACCCACATTAACACATTTTTAAAGATTTATTTAAACACCCCCCCAGCCTCCTTACCTTTGGGAATAACACAATAATAGGTCGCGCTAAATACAGATAAATGTATAATAATAATGTAAAATAAATAAATAAAAAGATAAAATTAAACAAGATAAAAATGACAAAAAGAAGAGGAATAAAAATATTAATATTAATTCACTTGCACACACTCTAACAGTGAAGAATGGAACAAAAATAATGGATATATACTGAATGTATAAAAATAAAGTAGTCCCAATACTTAATAGTCTGCTTGTATATTCCAATAAATTAGTGGAAGGCTTGATATGTTGGAATTTCCAATGAAGAAAATGGATCTTCTAATTCATGGGGTGTCTTGACTCCGTGGTAGACATAAAAAGACAAAGCAAAGAAACTCCAATAGTGCAAACTGAGGACCAATAAGAGCAGGATAAATATAAGGGAGGTAATGTACTCACCTATTATTGAGCATAAACTAGCTCAAGTATAATAAGCTTTCAGTGGTGTCTGCCCCCCACTGGTGGGATAAGGTGAAGATAATTCCTCGGTATAGAAAAAGGGGGAAAAAAACAACCAAATATAGTGCTCACTGTAGATATGATAAAATAAGTATAAACAGTAGAAATGCAGGTACTCACATATGATTGAGCAGGGTATACTGCTCAATCTATTCGTTTGGGTGGTATAGTCCCCACCTAGGATTCTTTAGCAGGTATCAGCTTCACAGTAATATATGACCAGGTAAAATAAATAAATAAAGGATGTATGGCAAAATAATTATAGGTAGAGCCAATATTCCTTTAATAAAATAATCATTGCCAGTTGAAAAAGCCCTGTGTGGCGAAACGCGTTTTGGCTGTTTTTATATATTGATTATTTTATTAAAGGAATATTGGCTCTACCTATAATTATTATATATATCCATTATTTTTGTTCCATTCTTCACTGTTAGAGTGTGTGCAAGTGAATTAATATTAATATTTTTATTCCTCTTCTTTTTGTCATTTTTATCTTGTTTAATTTTATCTTTTTATTTATTTATTTTACATTGTTATTATACATTTATCTGTATTTAGCGCGACCTATTATTGTGTTTTTGCCATTTTTCCTTTGAGGTTATTAGAGGGAACCTCATACCCATAGGTTGCAGCTTTCTATTTGTTCCCATTCCTATTAGATCACTCAGCGCTGATCCAATACCTATCTTTTACCTTTGGGAATGCTTGGGGGGGGGGTCTATTCCTCCCTGGTGGTCCAGTGGCTGCTGGGCGAGCGGTGCTGGCTGGCTGGCGGGCGGCTGGCGAGGGAGCACTTCCTCTAAGCTGTCTGCTCAGCTCCCTCGCGCGCCTCAGAGTGAGGCTGGGAGCCGGAATATGACGTCATATTCCGGCTCCCAGCCTCACTCTGCGGCGCGCGAGGGAGCTGAGCAGACAGCTCAGAGGAAGTGCTCCCTCGCCAGCCTGCCCACCAGCGCCGCCCGACCGCCCAGCAGCCCGCCGGCATGTCTGTTAGCCGCAAGGCTAACAAGACATTTGCCTTGGGCATTTGGGGGCGGCTTTTTTTGCCGCCCCCTGGAATATGCCGCCCAAGGCAAATGCCTTGTTTGCCTCGCGGCTAATACGCCCCTGCCGTGTGAGCTTTGCGGCTGCAGGGCGCCCCCTGCTCCATGGCGCCCTGTGCGGCCGCACAGCTCGCACACCCCTAAGGCCGGCCCTTGAGGCAAGAAAGCAAGGATTAAAATGAAAGCTTTGGCTAGGTCTAGGCAGGATGGAGGATTGGGGTGCCCAGAAATTTTGCAATGCTACTAGGCCAGCAGGTTATTTCATATACTGCTTTCACAAAACAAGGTGGCAACTCAAGAAACATGGTATAAAATGGAAAAAGATCAAACAAGGGTAGGAAACCTGTCCTCACTATTTTGGGTCTTCGATAAGAATAAAACCTTTATTATAGAGGCACAAACTAAATCACAGATACTCAAAGAATTAACAAGTTGGTGGGACAAATTTACAACTAACATAGGACTCAGAAATAGAATAATAGATGTGCTCCCAATCTCAATCATTCCAGATATGTTATACAAAAAATAAGGTGCGCTATACCTTTAAAAATATAAATATGTACATAAGTAGTGCATCAATTTCTTAAAGTGCAAGTGCAATGTGCAACACGTGAGGGTAACTTCCAAAAAGGAAAAAGCACACTGGAACATTTAATATATGGCACTGTATGTCCCTCAGGGTGATATATAAAGTAAACACAAAGAGAAATATCATAGGATAATATGTAACATAAATTAAAAAATCGACTGTAAAAGAGTTGCCGCAACCGAGCACGAAAACCGGCAAGTCTGAACTGTTTTTCCTGTGACCGCTTTATTCTGGGGACATCTCCTGCACAGGCCATAAGAGCTATATCACTCTGAATAACCATGTGTATGTACATCGACTAATAAACCACTTTTAAAGGTTGGAACTGCTGTCTTGGATCTGAAAGATCTCTAAGTCCTGAGAAAAGAAGACTCATGCCAACTAAGTTAGAGCAGACTTTCACTGCTCTACCATTGTGAGTGTTACTCTTTTACAGTCGATTTTTTAATTTATGTTACATATTATCCTATGATATTTCTCTTTGTGTTTACTTTATATATCACCCTGAGGGACATACAGTGCCATATATTATATGTTCCAGTTGCCACTTGTAAGTGTGCTTTTTCCTTTTTGGAAGTTACCCTCACGTGTTGCACATTGCACTTGCACTTTAAGAAATTGATGCACTACTTATGTACATATTTATATTTTTAAAGGTATAGCGCACCTTATTTTTTGTATTGTATGTTTAGTGATGTTTTGAGCTATCTTTCACTTTGAGGTGCAGCTTTATAGCAAAATATAGTGTTTCACTGATTCATAAGTTATTTATTATCACTAATATCACACAGCGCCTTTTTGCTTGTGTATATATATATTTTTTATTGTATTCCAGATATGTTAGATAATATTAAAACAGATACTTGGACAACCAAGAAGGGGGGGGGGGGTGCTAGTAAGGGAATTCAAAAACATACTAGTGGAACATAAAATCAAGTCCTTCAATCAAATTATGGAGGAATATAATATTCCCCCCGAAGAAACCTTAAATTACCTGCGAATTAAAGGCTTCATAGCAGAAGAAAGTGGTCAGTCAGAAACTCCACATAACTTTGCAGAGGTCATCTTTACACCTTCGGGGACCCTAAAGGGGCCGACCTCCAATCTTCCCATGATTTCGGCCCAAAACATGACTCCACCACTGCCTTGCTGACATCGCAGCCTTGTTGGAACAGGGTGGCCGTCCACCAACCATCCACTACTCCATCCATCTGGACCATTCAGGGTTGCACGGCACTCATCAGTGAACAGGACTGTTTGAAAATGAGTCTTCATGTATTTTTGTATTTTTCTGCCCAATACAGCCATTTCTCCTTGTGAGCATTGGTTAGTGGTGACCGAATAGAAGGTTTATGCACAGTTGCAAGACTCTGGAGGACTCTACACCTTTATGTGGGACTCCAGAGGCACCAGCCGCTTCAAATATCTGTTTGCTGCTATGTAATGGTATTTTAGCAGCTGCTCTCTTGATCCGATGCTTGGGTCTGGCAGAAATCTTCCTCAATGTTCCTTTATCTGCACAAACCCATCTGTGCTCTGAATCAGCCACAAATCTCTTAATAGTGCGATGATCACACTTAAGTTTTCGTGAAATATCTAATGTTTTCATACCTCGTCCAAGGCATTGAACTATTTCACTCTTTTCGGCAGCAGAGAGATCCTTTTTCTTCCCCATATTGCATGAAAATGGTGCTCTGCTTAATAATGCGGAACACTCTCTTTTAGTAGTTTTTCCTTAAATTGGGCTCACCTGGCAATCTAATTATCACAGGTGTACGAGAATGTTTTCAGTGATCAAAAGAGCCCTGAGACACAATGCCATCCATGAGTTAAACTGAAAAACAAAATATTTAATCTTTGTGACACTTAAAAAGAATTAGCATAATAATTTGGAACAGGGTGTATATAGTTGGAGACACAACAAACCGATAGAACTGATTAATAAATGGGAAAAAGAATTGCAAGTACATACCGTATACCAGAAGTAGAGTGGATAGTTTCCCTAAACAAATTATATAAATACATACATTGCCTAAACCTTACTGAAACACAATTCAAACTCTCATACTGATGGTACCTAACACCTAAACATTTAAAGAAAAATTTCCCAGAGTCATCAGATAGATGCTGGAAATGCAAAGTTAATGAAGGCAATTTGATCCATGTATGGTGGCAATGCACACCCATAAATACATTTTGGAAATATGTAATCAATGTAATATATCAAATAACGGAAATGAAATTAGTTTTAAAACCTGAAGTGGTTCTGTTAAACCTGAACTGGCCAAAAATGACACAGAAACACAGATGTTAATGCTACATATGATAACGGCAGCTAAATTACTTTTAGCACAATACTGGAAAACAGGGACAATCCCATCCACCCAAGAATTAATCACACAAGTTATATGGCAGGCCAAAATGTAAAGGGGTATCTCGGTGAACATAGGAAACAGATATACTCAAATAGAAGACTGGGATACATAGATAAATAAAATAGAAATGTCTACCTAATAAACAACACGATAGTGTTAAAGTTCCTCTCGACACCCCGCTCCTTTCCTGATTCCTTCTTTATTTTACTTTTTCCTTTCCTGATTCCTTCTTTATTTTACTTTTTTTTTTCTTTTTATTATTATTTTTTTCCCTCCTTTCTGAAAATATTGTGTAATAATCAACAGGGGCATAATTCACATTGAGCTTTATAGAGGGGAGGGGACAAAGTAGAGGAGATGAGGTAATGAGATGAACATATAGAAATTATATATATATATATATATATATATATATATATCTCCTGGCCATATCTATGGCAGCACAATAATGGGTAGCTCCTCCATAATTAGACCGTAATTTAATTAAAACAAAAGATAAAGTAACCTCTCCTACACCTCCCACCCTCATTTTCTTCCTGTCCTATTCCTAGGACAGATTTAATAATTCTAGATTCGAGAATTTTTTTTTTTTGGCTTATATGAAGGTTGTTACCTTCTGCCTCAAGGTAGTTCAGCCTCTCTTCCTTAGGAAGTGTTCAGTACACGGCCCTGTGCAAAGGTGCCCCCTGAAGACACCTTTTTAGTGACAGGTGGTTTACTTGCTGTGACCCTAGAAGTAGCTAGATTATGCCATCACCATATTTCCTGCAGTGACCCAAGGGGTAGCAGACTGGGCATGCATATACAGAGCATATGGATTGCAAGTTCTTCCATGTTTTTAAAGGCTCTAAAATCTTTACTTCGTTTAACCATAAGACGATATCTCTCCACAATTGCTTAATATTAAGTTAGCTCTATCGGTGACATTAGCATCGGATAGCAGGATATCAGATCTTCAAGCACTATTTTGCATATAACCCTTTACTGTCTTTCACAATATACAATAATTCACAATATACAATAATCCTCAAATCTGTTCCTGAATTTAGTCAAAAAGTGACTTATTCCTTCCATATTAATGAAGAAATTATTCTTCCATCTCTATTAATTAGAATGAAGACTCAGAAATGAAACATTCTCTTGTCCTAGATAGATGTCTTAGGATCTATTTCTATAGATCTGCTATCCGGCTTTCTTCCGCTAGTCTGTTTATCTTTCTTAATGGACCAGGAGAGGTCTTCAAGCCTCTATATAAGCTATCAGCAGATGGATAGTTTTTGCTAATTTCAGACTACTAAACCCTGGGGATTACAGTAGCTGAAGGTTTGTTAGCTCTCCACTAGAGCCCTTTCTCCCTCTTGAGCGTCAGTGGCCAAGTTTCACTGGAACTTATAGGTGAAATGGCTGCATGGTCCTCATCCAATACTTTTTTCAAACATTTTTTGATACATCTGAGTTGGTCAATTTGATAATATGCCAATAGTGGGTAATCATAGTTACATATAGTTACAGAGCTGAAAAGAGACTTGCGTCCATCAAGTTCAGCCTTCCTCACATATGTTTTTGCTGTTGATCCAAAAGAAGGAAAAAAAACAGTCTAAAGTGCTTCCAATTTTGCAACAAACAGTGAGCTGAGCTGTCAGTCAGGTAAGTTTATATGCTAAAAACACTCTAATTTATTTATTTTTAAAAGGAAAATAATATAAAAGCAAGAAGAAGGCTAGGGGACCTGTCTTTCATGCTTTTATATTTTGACTATACTGTTCCTATATATATATATATATATATATATATATATATATATATATATATATATATATGTTTTATGTATTTTTTTTTTAAGAAAAAGAATTGAAAAAGAAAAAAGATTTTTATTTTTTTTGAGCGCTGTGAATATAGTTGGGAGATGAAAAAAGAGAGAGAGTGTCCTATCTTTAAAATATAACTTTTAATAGTTGAGTTTAAAATTTGTTAAATCAACGAGGATAAAATATCCGATTCTCACATATGTGTAAATAAGTATTAAATACCAATGTACTGAAGTTAACTGTTTAGTAGGTAAGTCCCAAAAAATATTCTAAATCCTTTTCAAATCAGCTCAAAATATATAAAATAAAATAAATGAATATGCACCCAGGGTCAGGGGCGTATTAGCCGCGAGGCAAACAAGGCATTTGCCTTGGGTGGCATTTTTCAGGGGGCGGCAAAAAAAGCGGCCCCCAAATGCCCAGGGCAAATGCCTTGTTAGGCTTGCGGCTAACAAGGCATGCTGGGCGGGCTGCTGGGCAGTGCGGGTAGGTGGGCGGGCGGCGAGGGAGCACTTCCTCTGAGCGGTCTGCTCAGCTCCCTCGCGCGCCGCAGAGTGAGGCTGGGAGCCGGAATATGACGTCATATTCCGGCTCCGCCTCCCAGCCTCACTCTGCGGCGCGCGAGGGAGCTGAGCAGACCGCTCAGAGGAAGTGCTCCCTCGCCAGCCGCCCGCCAGCACTGCCCAGCAGCCACTGGACCACCAGGGAGACAGATCCCCCCCCCCCAGCATTCCCAAAGGTAAGGAGGCTGGGGGGGTTAAATTTTTAAAAAAAATGTATTAAATATGTGAGTGAGTGAGTGTGTTTGTATGTCTGTGTATGTCTGTTAGCGTGTGTGTATGTCTGTTAGTGTGTCTGTGTGTGTGTGTCTGTTAGTGTGTGTATGTGTGTGTGTATGTCTGTTAGTGTGTGTATGTCTGTTAGTGTGTGTATGTCTGTAAGTGTGTGTGTGTCTGTTAGTGTGTGTGTATGTCTGTGTGTGTGTGTGTGTTTGTTAGTGTGTGTATGTCTGTTAGTGTGTCTGTGTGTCTGTTAGTGTGTGTGTGTATGTCTGTATGTGTGTGTCTGTTAGTGTGTGTGTGTGTGGATATAGACAAAAAATGGGATACAGCTGAATAACTAGAAAAAAAAGAATATATAGCACATAGTGAAGTACATTAACAATAATTGGATTTAACCCACAAAGATTGCACTCACGAGATGGTGTAGGGTAATGCGCCTTTAAGCCCACAATGGGCTAAAATGGTATTTGCCTTCCACGGATAGGTTGCTCTGTCTTTCACAGGAAATGGAAGAATGCCAGTTGAAATGTAAAAAAAAATTTTCTTTATTCAAAAGGCAATAAATAGCCTTGAAAAATTCAATCAGTAAAATTTTAAAAATAACTGCAATCTAACGCGTTTCGTCCAAACAACTTGGACTTCATCAGAGAAAATTCTGCAGTTTAAACAATCACATAAAATACAAAGCATGCATAATCCCACCCCCAACAGAGTCCCTTAAATACAACCAGTCCGTGTGTTGATTGGAGCATTCTCTCCTGGAACCACTTCTCCCATCAGGGTATATTGCCTCCAGATGGCTCTCATTCTGTAATTTCGCGGCAAAAAGACATAGCCGTTTTTCATCCGTCTAGTTCATCTAGATTTGCGTTCCAAATGTCCGTTTCCGGTTGCGTTCCATGCGCATACTTCCGGTTGCGGACGGCGACATACGTTGTGACGTCAACGTTGCGTTCCAAATGCGGCATATGCGTTCCAAGCATGGAACAGCCACTCGAGTAGTTAAATAACTGAAAATAATCTCAAAATAATCGCAATCAGTCATCAGACTTTCAAATTAAAAGTAAAAACTTATAAATAACAAAGAGATACATCATCATCCAATAGAACTGTAGGACTTTCATCTTCTGCCAAATGCTATAGTATAAATATATACATAGACTACAAAAAAAACAAAAAAAAAATATATAATAAGAAAAATTATATAAATACTATATGTATACAATTAAATAAATAAATAATTAAATAAAAAATAAATATAAATATAAATAAAATAAAATGAACTAGAAATAAACCAAAAATAAATAAAATTAAATAAAAATAAAAATAAAAATAAATAAAAATAAGAATAAAAATAAAAGAAAAAGTATAAACAAAATTGTAATAATAATAAAAAATAATAAACAGTTAAATAAAATAAAATAAATATAAATATAAATAAAATTAAAATGAAAACAAAAAACAAAAAACAAAAAAGATAAAAATAATAATAATAATGAAAAATAATAAAAAATTAAAAATAAAAAGTAAAAAATAAAATATAAAATATCAATCTAGAGAAAAAAAAAAAAAAACTATGTGGCAGAAGGTGGAAATCCCCCCTTAGATCCAAGAACATCTTTAGAAAAAAATACCCTTATACCATGAAACTGGCCAAATCAACATCTATATTTAAACCTTTGGGTATTAAGGTATCCAATTGGTATATCCAATAGGTCTCCCGTTGTGCTAATTTCAATTCCCTATTTCCTCCTCTCCAGTGGGCGGGCACATGTTCTATACCACAACCCTTAAAATCTCTCCAATTAAAGGCCTGGCATGTATTGCAGTGTACTGGCACTGAATGAGTTGTTATGCCTTTCCTTATATTATTAATATGTTCCATGAGGCGTATTTTTAGAGGTCTTTTTGTTTTTCCCACGTACTGTTTGCCACACGGACATTGCAATAAATAAATCACAAAATCCGTGTGGCATCCAATACTGGACTTCACTGGGAAAGAAATTCCAGAGATATAACTTGTAAATTGAAGAGTTAAGCCTAGGTTCATTCTTGAGCAAGCCCGACACATTTGGCATCCCTTAGATCCCTTTGTATGTGAAATGACTTTCTTTTTAGGGATATCCTTTCTAGGAAAACTGGGAGCAACTAGATCTTTAAGGTTTTGACCCTTCTTATAGATAATAGATGGCCGGTCTGGAAGGATACTTCCAAGAACTGGATCCTGGAGTAATATGGGCCAATGTTTTTTAAGGCACCTATTAATTTTCCAATGGTCTGTATTGTATTTCGTTATGAATGAGTGTCTAAAATGTTCATTTGGATTATTTTTTGGACGTTTAATCAGTAAATCACTTCTATCTTTATTCCTTAATATTCTAATTTCTTTTTCAATCGTGTTTTTATCATAACCTTTATTCACCAATTTATTTTTTATATGTTTCGCCTGAGTTTCAAAATCTTGAGTATTGGAGCAATTTCTACGTACCCTTGTGAGTTGACTTTTGGCAATGCCTCTCAGCCAAGGTTGATGGTGGCAACTTGACTTATGGACATAACTGTTCCCATCAGTTTTCTTAAAGAAACATCTGGACCTAATTTTATCTCCCTCCCAATATAGACTTAAGTCCAAAAAATTTATAGTGTCTTTGTGCCACTTCGGTGTAAATTTCAAATTAAAGGAATTAGAATTTAAATACTGTACAAACAATAGAAAATCCTCTTGAGTACCCTTCCAGATGACAATCACGTCATCGATAAATCTCCGCCATAGGACCAGGCTCGCCCGCCAGTCATGCCCGCACCAAACAAATAGGTCCTCCCATCTGCGCATATAGATGTTGGCATAACTGGGGGCGAACCTGGTTCCCATGGCGGTCCCTGTCAACTGAAGGTAAAATTTACCCTCATGAAAAAAATAATTATGTTCCAATATAAATTTAATTGCCAACAAAATAAAATTTTGAAGTGCATCATCAACCTCGGGATCATTTTCTATGAAAAAATGAACTGCCTCAATGCCTAGCTGGTGATGGATGACTGTATATAATGATGTCACATCCAATGTTGCCCAGCTGTATTCCTCCTTCCAATTTATATCTTCAAACTCATGTAAAATGGCTGTAGTATCTTTTATATATGAAGGGGCACCCTGGGCATATTTTTGGAGCTTTGAGTCAATAAAGGCTGACAGATTTGCTGTGATAGAGTTGATGCCACTGATAATTGGGCGTCCAGGGGGAAAAGACAAATTTTTATGTAACTTTGGCAAAAAGTAGAAAATGGGGATAACGGGAAAATTGTTAAACAAAAATTGGAAATTCTTTTGAGATATTACATTATTTTCTAAGGCTTTTAATAACAAACTTTTTAGTAGAGAGTTAAATGTTCCTGTCGGATCTCTATGGAGTTCTACATAGGTTTCTGTTTGACCTAAGATATTTAGGGATTCTTGATGGTAATACTCTGCAGACAGGATGACGATCCCCCCCCTTTGTCAGCCTCCCTTATAACTATATCCTCCCTTTTAGTTAAATTTTTTAAACACATGGTCTCTTCCTTTGTCATATTAAAATTCTTTTGTTGGTTGCTATTTATCTTTTTGAAATCCTGAAAGTGTGTGTGTGTGTGTCTGTTAGTGTGTGGGTCTGTATGTCAGTGTGTGTGTGTGTTAGTGTGTGTGTCTGTAAGTGTGTGTGTGTATGTTAGTGTGTTTGTCTGTTAGACTGTGTGTGTGTCTGTTAGTGTGAGTGTGTGTGTGTATCTGCTAGTGTGTGTGTGTGTATCTGCTAGTGAGTGTGTGTGTCTGTTAGTGAGTGTGTCTGTTAGTGTGTGTGTGTTTCTGTTACCTAGTGTATGCGTATTTGTCAGTGAATGTGTGTGTGTGTGTATTTAGAAGGCGGGACGGGGGAAGGGATGGGTGGGGGTGGCGCGGGCGGGGGGGAGGGTTGGGTGGGGGTGGCGTGGGCAGGAGGGGGGCGCCTGAGTTTTGTCCTGCCTAGGGCAGCACAAAACCAGGATACACCACTGCCCAGGGTCACTCTATAGTTAGATATGGTTTATGAGATCGTGGAAGTGCCTTTTGCTGTACTTGAAAAGGAAAAGGAAAAAACGGAAAAAAAGATTCTGAATATAAGGGTTAAATAACCTCAAATCGTATGCTGGGATAAGATATTTAACAAATGAGTCCCAGAATTCTGTTCTAAATCCTTTTGAATCAGCTTTAACGAAAGGTAAATGAATATGAAACTAGGATATCTCTATTGTCAGATTCTATATATATACGGGATCCTAAAGATATTAATGCTGAAATTGAAAAATTCAAATCCAATATTCAAAAAACCTTTTCTAATCCCTTTGACCGGTACAATTTATATATTACCAAATATGTGCACTAATGTGCAAAAATTAACTGTTTTCTAGGTTAATTCAACGGATTATTCAGAATCCTTTTCCAAAGCAGTTTGGACAGTGAATATATTTACATCCAATCAAAAAAACTGAGAAGATAAAATATACAGGGAGGTTCTGTTCTAAAGTTTTCAGAACCTTTCCCCTAATACATATGCAAAACAAAAGTTTTGCAATCCAAGGTGGTCAGAATAAGTATGATAACTAAATGTATCCTGCAGAATGGTTAACGACGTTAATACATTGCCCGTCGGCAAAGCTGATACAATGTATCCATTCTGAAATTACTGAGTGAAAAATGACATTCCTATGTGTTGTTACAAATAGGGCTCTATATCCAAAGCAATTTCCAAGCACAGAAATTTCCCAGATTTTACTAGTAACATGACGTAAAGTCATGATTTTATTAAAGACACGGAGGCGAGTATTATGCATAACTCTTTCTTTATTTCCTCAGCAGCAAAGATAGAGGAATATAAATATTGTCAAAATGAAAGAAAAACTGTATAGGCATAACGGGTAGCCGATCACATGGTAGAGGAAGTAGCTATATAAGTCCTGTGTCTCCCACAATTCCCCTCTTTCTTGCGAAAACCGAAGACCAGGTAAGAAGAACGATGTCCCACTTGATCAACACAGGAGACAGGAACAATACGATAACTTCAAGCTAAAAAAGACGGAGAAATATGGTAATTTCCAGACTCAAAACTGTAGACTTACCAAACATCACCGTGAGGAGTCACAAACAACAAACTGGATTCTGAAATACAAAATATAAATAATTAGTAAAAACATAATGAGACGTACAATATCATCCAATCATATAAATAAATATATATAAATAAATACATATAAATAAAGACATACCTAATAGAACAGCAAAAACACGTAGAGTCTCAAGCATCTCGTATCCCAAATCCACACCGGGAGGGTGGGAGGGAATAATACTCACCTCCGTGTCTTTAATAAAATCATGACTTTACGTCATGTTACTAGTAAAATCTGGGAATTTTATTAAAGACACGGAGGCTCATATTATGCAAGTTCAAAGCTGTGCAACCACTCGAGATGCGATGTGTTCAATAGGTCTGAAATAGAAGTCCCTAAAGGTCGATTCTCTGGACCAATCTGCCGCCCGCATAATATCCTCCAGACGACATCCGACTGAGGAGGCTTTCAAAGCCATCGCGCCCCGTACAGAATGAGGCGTAAAAACAGAGGTGTCTATACCTGCAGAAGATAGTAACCAACGCACCCAACGTGCTAGAGTAGGTGTCGAAACTGGCCGGTGAGGTGACTTAAAAGATAAGAACAAATCATGTAGATCAGCGGAGCGGAGGGAACGTGTAGCATCCAGATAAACTTTGACGCAATCCACTGGGCAAAGTGCCGGACAACCAGAAAACCTAGGGTATGTAAAGGACTTGGATGCAGATTTCGTCCTCCTGGATATGTCAAAAGTAACGCCTTCCGGGGTGAATGCAACGGCGTCCCAATCCAGGGCCCTGACATCAGAGACCCTCTTGCAAGAGACCAAACAGAGTAACATCACCAGTTTGGATGACAATCGCTTTAAAGTCAATTCTTGGTTCGGGTACCATGATGAGAGGAACTGCAACATCACGTTGACGTCCCAAAAGGCAGAGAAACGAGGCCGAGGAGGACGGGCGAGTCGAATACCTTTGAGAAGGCGACATACAAAAGGATGTCTGCCGATAGGGGAACCATCCAAACCCTTGTGTCCGGCCGAAATAGCCGAGCGGGATAGGTTGATCGTGCGGTAAGCCTTACCCAAATCAAACAGGAACGTGAGGAACTCCAGGATCAAATGTAGAGGGGCAGATACGGGATCCACTGCCCGTTCCATGCACCAACCAGACCACGATCTCCATGAAGCTCGATAAGCTGTTCGTGTGCCTGGGGCCCAGGCGTTATCGAGGAGTAGGAGAGTTGTCTGCGGAACGTCTGAGACAACCCAAGGTCCCCTGAAAGGAACCATGCTATCAGGGGCAGCTGGTGTTGCAACACCAGTTCGTGCGAGTTCCCATCCGGATCCAGAAGGAGGTCCTGGAAGATTGGGATCAACCGAGGGAAATCTATGGACAACTCCATCAAGCGAGGGAACCATGGCCGAGATCTCCAGAGAGGAGTGACCAGCGCCACACGACAGTCGTGGTGAACCAGTTTCGAGATCGTGCGTGCGATCATGTTGAACGGGGGAAAAGCGTACAGGTGACCCTGTGGCCAGTCTTGGAGGAAGGCATCCGTCGCCACCGCTGCCGGGTCCGGCCTCCAACTGTAGAACTTCGGCAGTTGTGTGTTCAGCCGTGATGCGAACAGATCCATCTGGAATTTTCCCCACAACATTTCCAGGCCCTGGAACACCGAAGCGTGCAAACGCCAATCGCCAGAGTCTCTTAAGTGTCTGGAATTCCAATCCGCTCCCGAATTGTCCAGACCCGGAATGTGTTCCGCCGTCACCGAGACGTTGTTGTATAGGCAGAACTGCCAGAAATCTTTTGCAAGCATCGCTAACATTTTGGACTTCGTACCTCCCAGGTGATTTATGTAACGGACCGCCGACACGTTGTCCATCTTGAGGAGAACGCAGCAATTCGCCCGCCCTGGGGTAAGGCTGCGGATCGCGAACGCCCCTGCCAGGAGCTCCAAGCAGTTGATGTGCAACGACTTCTCCATGTCTGACCATCTGCCTCCTGTGGAAACGTCTCCACAACGAGCACCCCAGCCGTGTAAGCTGGCATCGGACTCGATCACTACGTCCGGGATGGAGCCGAAAATGGCCCTCCCGTTCCACGCCTCCATGTGTGCCAGCCACCACACCAATTCGTCTCTGGACTCCGCGTCCAGGCGTATCCGAGATTCGTAGGAGTGACCTGACCGAAGGTGTGCCCCTTTGAGCCGCTGGAGGGCTCGGTAATGTAGTGGACCTGGGAAGATCGCTTGAATAGAGGCCGCGAGAAGGCCAATTATCCTCGCCAGTTGCCTGACGGACAAATCTGGGACGCGAAGAGCCCTTTGAATTTCCTTCTGGATGGCTTTCACCTTGGGGCCCGGTAGAAACAGAAACTGTCGGACGGAGTCCACTCTGAAGCCCAGAAATTCTATGGACTGGGCGGGATCCAGGACCGACTTGTCCCAGTTGATCAGAAAACCTAACCTCTGTAACAGGTTGGTAGTCCACTCTAGGTGAAGAAGGAGATCCTCCTTTGATTGGGACAAAATCAGAATGTCGTCCAGGTAGATAATGAGACGAACCCCGCGGGTTCGAAGGAACGCCACTACCGGCTTCAAGAGCTTGGTGAAACACCAGGGAGCCGAGGAGAGACCGAAAGGCAGGCAGGTGAAGCGCCAGCGACGCCCATGCCATGTGAAGTGGAGATAGTCTCTGAACTCCGGAGCAATAGGGACCGTGAAGTAAGCGTCCTTCAGGTCCAGTTTGGCCAGCCAGTCCGACTGGCGTAGAAGGTCTCTGAGGCAGTGTATACCTTCCATCTGGAAGTGTTGGTAACGCAGGAAGGCGTTGAGGGGACGAAGATTTATCACAGGGCGAACTCCGCCCCCTTTCTTGGGCACCAGGAACAGATTGCTCGTAAAGCCCTTGGCGGTGAACGGCAGTTCCTCTATAGCGCCCTTGGACAACATTTCTGTGACCTCTGCGGAGATCATCTCGTCCTGATCTGGTGGAAGAGATAGTTCTCTGGGGGAATAAAACTGGACAGGCATGGAAACAAACTCTAGGCGATACCCCCTTACGCACTGCAGAACCCAAGCATCCGAGGTGATATTTTCCCACTCTCGGTAAAATAGGGCCAACCTCCCCGCTACTTGAATGGCGGGGGAAGAAAGGGTACTTACCATAAGGACGTCTGCCGGGGTTACCACCGCGGGAATACCTGGAGCCCCAAGCCCGACCTCTGGCCGGGAAGAAGGGAGGGGTTCTCTGGTCCTGAAATCCCCGGGAGGGAAAAAAGGAACCTCTGGTTGCGCGGAATGCGCCTCGGAAACCACGGCCGGGTGGACGGTTCCTGCTACGCCCGGCCCCTCCGAAAACCTTAGGCGCGAACACGCGCTTCATATTCGCCTGTGCCTTGTCAATGGCAGTGAAGGTCTTGACAAAAGACCCCATGTCTTTAACAAAAGAGGTGCCGAACAGCAAACCCTCATCGGTCGGATCAGGCTCCGCCACAGTCATAGTGGCCAGTTTAGGGTCTATCTTCAAGAGGATCGCTTTACGCCTCTCAGTGGACATCGCCGTATTGGCGTTCCCCAGTAGGCATATCGCCCGTTGGACCCAACCTATGGCCACATCCACATCAACAACAGAGTCTCCCGCTCTAGCAGAGTCGAGGAGCTCATAGAGCTTCGACAGGGGTCCCAGCGTATCCAGGATCTTGTCCTGGCAACCCTTCAGGGAATGGTCAAGGCCCTTCTTAGATTTCCACCCCGACTTATTCAAAAACTGGGCAATCTGCGGATCAATGTCAGGGGTCTTGCATGCAGAGCCTGGGAGGGAGGGTCGTGGGCATTCGGCGCGCAGCTTATTGCGGCCTTCCCTAGAAAGGGGTGTGCGGATGCGTTTAGCCACATATTGGGCAATATGATCCGGGGGGACCCATTCAGCGGACCGGGGGTGGCGCAAATCGTCAGGGTCGAACAGGGGGTTACCCTGTGGGTCAAGGATCACCTTGGCGTCCCCAGAGGGGCCTAACAACTGGCCCCGGTCCATGGCGGAGGACCCCGAGGGGGTGACGCCCGTAGGGGGCAAATCCTCGCCAGAGTCATTATCATCAAAGGAGTCGTACTCCATAAGGTCGGATTCATCCTCCACACTCCGGTCGGTATCCGACCCATCATCAAGGGCTCTAGCCCGTTTCCATAATCTAGCCTTTTTAGCCCGGCCAGGGGCTCTTTTGCGCGTGGGGTGCGCGCTATCTGTGACCGCCTCCAGCGTGTCAGTCATGGCAGGAAGCACCTGCATAGAGGAGTGGGAGCCGACATTCTTAGACTTAGTCCTTGCCTTACGGGCACCAGGCACAGTCTGGGCAGGGGAAGGGGAACCCACACCCAGGGGGGTAGTAGGGACCATATTAGGTAAAACCACAGAATGCAGGGACTGTGAGAATGAGGAGGAAACAGCCCCCATGGCTGAGGCAATAGCCTTCTGGATTGAAGAAGCCATAGTGGCCTCCAGCATGGCCTGAAACTCTTGAGAGGCCATATTACCCTCAGGATTATCTGAGTGAAAGTCCCCAGGGGGGCCTACAGGGCCATCCTCCCTATCCTGCATTTTTGCAAAACCACAGTGAGCTTAAGTTAAGAAAACTGACAAATTATACTATGGGATAAAAAGGGTTGAGTAACCCACAGAAATAGCAGGGAGAAACAAAGAAGGACCAGACCGTCAGAGTGCCAGGGGACCCAGAGGACAAAACGAGGCGACCGACCGCACGGCAGCACTGCAAGCAGAACGGAGTCTGCCCAAAATGGCCGCCGCACGTGAGGGAGGCGCTCGCGACCGGGTGCCCGGCGGGGGAAGGGGCGCGTGCACCTGAGCCGCGCGGGCAGCCGGCGAGAAGGGAGAGGAGAGCACTCAGCCGCGGCCGAGGGCAGGAGACGGTCGCGGCAGCGAGGCAGAGCCGGGTCCCGCGCGGGAAAGCGGGAGAATAGGGGAGGGAGGGGAAGGGTGGAAAACCTCTGGCTAGAAGGGTAGAACCCCCAAGGAGTCCGAGGCACTGACGGTACAGGTCAAGACAGAATAGAGTGCACAATAAGGCAAACAGAATAAATAAATACAAGATGAATACAAATACATGTAAAACACCAAACTGAAAAGAATCAAGAGCAAACAAGTAACACTTATCTGTCTGAGGAAGCAGCAAAGAAAGAGGAAGATTGTGGGAGACACAGGACTTATATAGCTACTTCCTCTACCATGTGATCGGCTACCCGTTATGCCTATACAGTTTTTCTTTCATTTTGACAATATTTATATTCCTCTATCTTTGCTGCTGAGGAAATAAAGAAAGAGTTATGCATAATATGAGCCTCCGTGTCTTTAATAAAATTTCCAATAATGCCACCTAGGAGAGAAAAAACGTTATTGCTGTGGGAACGAAAAAATGCTTCCTATTTTAATAAGTAAATGAGACTAGCAAAATAACTAGATATATCAAGAGAGAATGAAGCCCTCATCGTTTGAATGGCAATAACGGTTTTAAAAATATAACTCAGGTCACAAGCTAGGCATAGTTCCAGAATTTTTAAATGATAAATGTTCTGGTAATTTCTGTCCCTGAGTGCCCCTGACGCGTGTTTCGCCCACAACTCATCAGAGGGGAACTGATGTGTGGGAAAAGACCGGGATTTTAAAGGGAGAGTCACTATTCAGATTGGTGGATTTCAAAAAACGTCACCACTCTGAGTGCCAATAGGGATTCACTCAGATGGTGACGTGGAAATAGTCAGAGTCCTTATGTGGAGTTTTAACCCTTAGCAAACTGAGTCTGTCAGAACAATCAGCCCGTATCCAAATCTTAGGAGGGAACTTATTTAACCCTTAATAGACTGAAAAATTAAATGATAATTATATGGTTTCAAAGATAAATTCTCTGTATGTTCAAGTGTTTTTACTTTGAGGTCTTTAATAAATAGTTAGGTTATGTCTCCATATAGATGGAAAAAAGGGATATGCATTAGCCTTTGGCTACATCCTTCCGAGGGATAATGAATTAGTCCAATGACGGACAAATGTTTATACATGCGTTCTTATTGTAGTTTATTTGTCGGCATGTAGTTATGTTAGTATTCAGGGTTACGTTAAGATACATAACGATCTGTCTATTCTTTCAATCTATTTATTGTATTAATGCTGAAAATTCCGAGTCAATAAATTGTCGGTAGAGAATATAACATTAATTACGACTAGGGAATTACCAATTAGGATGTATAATTCCTTCGATTTTTCGTTAGTAATCCCAAATTAATTTATTTTAAAACGTAAGGCTACTGGAGGGAACATAAAAAGGGAGATGATTTTCCCTATGTGAATGAAGAATTAATGTTAGCAGATCAAAAAGTTTTCAAGTTTTCAAGAGTTCAAGTTCTCAGAGAATACACTCTTATTTCTCTGAGATAGTTTCTGAACAGTTTTTAATAGAAAATGGTAACTGTCTAACTAGAAATATAATTCATTTGTCATCCAGATAAAATCAAAATTCTACTTCCAATAACCGTGGTGGTGGCTAAGTTACTAATTATATTGTTTGGGCACGGCTTGTGCCCCTAGTTATGCCAACCTATATTTAGGTTGGTGGGAGGAAACTATCTTGAAAGAAACAATTCCAAACCAATACCAAAAGTATATCCATAAATGGCTAAGATATATGGACGATATCTTGATTTTTTGGACCAGTTCCAGTACCACATTCCTGGATATGGTGAGAGATCTTCATGAGAACCAGATAGGACTCAAACTCACATATGTTATTCACGAATCCAAATTGGAATTCTTGGATCTTAGAATCCTCTTAAATATGGATGGTACTGTGGATACTGAACTATTCAGAAAAAATACGGCATCAAATAGCCTACTACATTGGAACAGCTATCACCCATACCGCCTGAAAGCAGGTATACCATTTGGACAGTACCTAAGGGCAAGGAGGAATTGCTCTAATGAAGAAACTTTCAAAGAAGAAGCGAACAAATTACGAATCAGATTCAAAAACAAAGGGTATCCAAATAGGATCCTAAAAAAAGCATACCAGAGAGCCCTGAATCAAGACAGGGGCAAAAGCCTTCGGTCATTCAGACCAACTTCCACCAACCAGATGATCAGATGTATTGGCACATATGACAAACAGTGGCAACCGATTAAAGATATCTTCTCTCAACACTGGCCCATTCTACAATATGACACAGATCTAAATCCCCAATCAATTGCATATCCAAACATCACAGCACAAAGGTCCAAAAATCTCCGGGATCTTTTAGTGCATAGCCATTTGGAAAAAAAACTACCACCAAAAAGTTGGCTCACTGCACCTATGGGGATACATAGATGTGGACATTGTAAGGCCTGCCCATATATAAAAAATCTCCAAAATGGTAAAATGTGAGAAAACTAACAAAGAATTTAAAATCAACCATTTCATCAATTGCAGCACTACTCAAGTAATCTACGTTATTACCTGCACATGTGGAAAACAGTATATTGGGAAGACTTTTCAAGAATTCAGAAGACGCATCCTGCAACATATTAATTCAGTAAAGAACCTTAATCTCTCCACTCCTGTAGCTAACCACGTCCGTAATTTTCATGATGGGAATGCTAAACATTTGTCATTCCAAGCTCTGGAAAGGGTAATTCCCAATTCCAGAAAAGGCAATTTCAACCGCATACTGCTACAAAAAGAATCCAGGTGGATCGACGAATTTAAAACTTTAGCACCTAATGGCCTAAACGAGGAATTTAATTTGACCCCTTTTATCCATTAACCCAAAGGATAGAATAAAGGTATCAAGATTCCAATATCCCTCATGTTCTTCATATAGCAAAATTATTCTAAGGATACATTGCTTTAGAATACTAAGAGAATTGATTAGCATTTCTATAACAAATTTAAATTACTGTTGATGGACAAGGTACTCACTTCTTATAATGAAAAAAGGTGGGCATTGGTTATTTATGTTGTAAAATAAATGTTATTCTCACTTGAGTTACTATATCTCACAAATAGGGTTTAAGTAAAATGAAACAAACAATATAATTAGTAACTTAGCCACCACCACGGTTATTGGAAGTAGAATTTTGATTTTATCTGGATGACAAATGAATTATATTTCTAGTTAGACAGTTACCATTTTCTATTAAAAACTGTTCAGAAACTATCTCAGAGAAATAAGAGTGTATTCTCTGAGAACTTGAACTCTTGAAAACTTGAAAACTTTTTGATCTGCTAACATTAATTCTTCATTCACATAGGGAAAATCATCTCCCTTTTTATGTTCCCTCCAGTAGCCTTACGTTTTAAAATAAATTAATTTGGGATTACTAACGAAAAATCGAAGGAATTATACATCCTAATTGGTAATTCCCTAGTCGTAATTAATGTTATATTCTCTACCGACAATTTATTGACTCGGAATTTTCAGCATTAATACAATAAATAGATTGAAAGAATAGACAGATCGTTATGTATCTTAACGTAACCCTGAATACTAACATAACTACATGCCGACAAATAAACTACAATAAGAACGCATGTATAAACATTTGTCCGTCATTGGACTAATTCATTATCCCTCGGAAGGATGTAGCCAAAGGCTAATGCATATCCCTTTTTTCCATCTATATGGAGACATAACCTAACTATTTATTAAAGACCTCAAAGTAAAAACACTTGAACATACAGAGAATTTATCTTTGAAACCATATAATTATCATTTAATTTTTCAGTCTATTAAGGGTTAAATAAGTTCCCTCCTAAGATCTGGATACGGGCTGATTGTTCTGACAGACTCAGTTTGCTAAGGGTTAAAACTCCACATAAGGACTCTGACTATTTCCACGTCACCATCTGAGTGAATCCCTATTGGCACTCAGAGTGGTGACTCTCCCTTTAAAATCCCGGTCTTTTCCCACACATCAGTTCCCCTCTGATGAGTTGTGGGCGAAACGCGCGTCAGGGGCACTCAGGGACAGAAATTACCAGAACATTTATCATTTAAAAATTCTGGAACTATGCCTAGCTTGTGACCTGAGTTATATTTTTAAAACCGTTATTGCCATTCAAACGATGAGGGCTTCATTCTCTCTTGATATATCTAGTTATTTTGCTAGTCTCATTTACTTATTAAAATAGGAAGCATTTTTTCGTTCCCACAGCAATAACGTTTTTTCTCTCCTAGGTGGCATTATTGGAAATTTCTGTGCTTGGAAATTGCTTTGGATATAGAGCCCTATTTGTAACAACACATAGGAATGTCATTTTTCACTCAGTAATTTCAGAATGGATACATTGTATCAGCTTTGCCGACGGGCAATGTATTAACGTCGTTAACCATTCTGCAGGATACATTTAGTTATCATACTTATTCTGACCACCTTGGATTGCAAAACTTTTGTTTTGCATATGTATTAGGGGAAAGGTTCTGAAAACTTTAGAACAGAACCTCCCTGTATATTTTATCTTCTCAGTTTTTTTGATTGGATGTAAATATATTCACTGTCCAAACTGCTTTGGAAAAGGATTCTGAATAATCCGTTGAATTAACCTAGAAAACAGTAAATTTTTGCACATTAGTGCACATATTTGGTAATATATAAATTGTACCGGTCAAAGGGATTAGAAAAGGTTTTTTGAATATTGGATTTGAATTTTTCAATTTCAGCATTAATATCTTTAGGATCCCGTATATATATAGAATCTGACAATAGAGATATCCTAGTTGCATATTCATTTACCTTTCGTTAAAGCTGATTCAAAAGGATTTAGAACAGAATTCTGGGACTCATTTGTTAAATATCTTATCCCAGCATACGATTTGAGGTTATTTAACCCTTATATTCAGAATCTTTTTTTCTTTTTTTCCTTTTCCTTTTCAAGTACAGCAAAAGGCACTTCCAGGATCTCATACACCATATCTAACTATAGAGTGACCCTGGGTGCATATTCATTTATTTTATTTTATATATTTTGAGCTGATTTGAAAAGGATTTAGAATAATTTTTGGGACTTACCTACTAAACAGTTAACTTCAGTACATTGGTATTTAATACTTATTTACACATATGTGAGAATCGGATATTTTATCCTCGTTGATTTAACAAATTTTAAACTCAACTATTAAAAGTTATATTTTAAAGATAGGACACTCTCTCTCTCTTTTTTCGTTTGTTCTATGGGTTAACCCCTTTATCGAGTGTTCCATTAGCTTCCTCATTTTCTTCCCCTTTTTTTAGTTGGGAGATGAAGTTTCGAAATGTACCACATTTCACTCACAAATATGAGTTTTAATTTGAATTGAAAATAAATAATATAAAGAATGTTAATCACAGAGTATAAAGTAGAGATGGTGGAAAATGCTTCATTAACCCCTTAGTGACCAGACCACTTTTCAATTTTCTTACCGTTTGGGACCTGGGCTGGTTTTACATTTCTGCGGTGATTATGTTTTGCTATAATTTTCCTCTTACTTATTTACTGTACCCACACATATTATATACCGTTTTTCTCGCTATTAAATGGTCTTTCTAAAGATACCATAATTTTTATCATATCATGTAATTTACTATAAAAAAAATAATAAAATATCTTGAAACACACTTTTTCTAACTTTGACCCCCAAAATCTGTTACGCATCTACAACCGCCAAAAAACACCCATGCTAAATAGTTTCTAAATTTTGTTCTGAAAAATGTTTTTTTGTTTAGAAAAATGTTAACATGTTATTAGCTTTTTTGCTATTTCCAAACCATTTGTTTTCAAAATATAAGCAATGTTTGTCAGAAATCCCTGAATAACCCTTCACATGTATATATTTTTGAAAACAAGACAATGTAAGGTATTAAACTTGGGGTATTTTTACTCTTTTCATGCAACCATTTTACCACCAATCTATGCCAAATAAAAAAAAAAAAATTGGTTATTTTTTGACACACATAGCAATTTAAGAATACATGTACTGAGAACTTTACGGGTTACTGCCAAAGAACACCCCAATATGTGTTCAGCAACATCTCCTGAGTACAGCGATACCCCCCATGTATAGGTGTGTCGGGTTCTCTGGGGGCTAAAAGACCTTATTTGGAGGGTGCGCATTCCAGTTTTCCAACTTGGAGTTTTCACAGCTGATCATCATGCACCCATGTCATATTTGGGACATTTTTGAAGCCGAGCCATTGTAATTTACCCCCATCAAACCATATATTTTTGAAAAGTAGACAACCCAGGGTATTTCAAATAGTGGTATTTTAACACTTTCCATGCACTAATTCTTACAGTAGTGATGGTGCACAACAACAAAAATTCACTGTGGACCTCTGATAGAGAGTGAAAGTAACCCTGTGTACATGAAATGAGGTGTATACAGAGTGGACATATTATAAGTAATTCAAACACAAACAGTGGTTGTGGTAAAACAAAGCACAATCTGTAGGTAATACTTGCAAACATGGAAATCACTCTGACACAAGATTGGAGTTGTAAAAGCACCACTCGTTGCTATAGCACTCAGGGAGGATCAGCCCCTAGAGTGCGTGGGATCCGTGGAAAAGAAGCTTGCAATCCGGATCTCAGGTAAGTATACTTTATTATAGCAATTTAAAAACAGCAAAACTTGTTGTGGAGGTAGTTAGTTCACTCACCAACCTCAGGAAACTGCAAAGAAAGTTCCACGGCATCTTAACCCTGCTGCCACCAATAGAATGCTAGTAGAATAAGCTCTAGGGGAGGCTAACACCAAAGGTGGCTCCTAACTAATCACTCACACTCAAGCATGCAAACTTACAATAGGTCCTACTTTGATTAAACATAGATCTTAGCCACGCGTGAAGATAACAAAACTTGACTCATATAGAGTGCATATAACCAATTTATGCTGTTAACTGTTTATGTATCACGCATGCACTGTTCATTTACTATTCCTATATTAATCTCAAAAATGTGCTGTCATTTAATGCCATGATATTGTTTATTTGTGGTATCTCAGCGGCTTGTATCTGCTGTCGTGGCGATATAGGCATGTTTGTTACTCTAAGCACTACAAAAATAAAGAATTTAAAAAAAATAAAAATAAGTGTTGCCAAGGTTTTATCTGAGAGGCTGGGTTCTTGAGAGTAAGAAACGAGGGAAAGAGGAAGTCCTGAAGTGTATTTAGTGAATGTGCAGGGGTTAAACACTCCATACAAAAGAAATATGTTATATAATCTGCTTAAAAAAAGAAGGTATTGATATTGTGTTCCCCCAAGAAACCCATTTGAAAAGAGAAGATAAAATCAGATCGGGGTACAAGTTATATGAGGATGTGTTTCATGCATCTTTGGAAAAAAAACTTCAGACAGAAACAATCAGACACTGAAGGACGATACCAAATGTTGGTTTGTAGTATGAATTCTCAAATATACACATTGGTTAATCTCTATCTCCCAAATATTTTACCAACGAAATGTCTGAAGAGCGTACAGAGAAATTGGAAAAAGTGAAAATGGGAACTTTGATTATGGGCGGAGATTTCAACTGCATCCCAGATGTTACTATAGATAAAAAGATTAAAGATAATAGTAAGGTTAATAAACAAATTAAAAAACAATCTAACTCCCTAAGTAATATTAGGAAAGAAAATAATTTACTAGATATATGGCGAGTAAATCATACATTTGAAAAAGACTACACACATTTCTCTAGGGTACACCAATCCTTTTCTACAATTGATCTAATACTAGGGAAAAATAGTTTGGTGGAACAAACCAATACCATTTTGATAAAAGATAACCCCTGGGCAGATCATAGTTATATTTTATTTAATCTGAAAGATTTAAAATTACACAAGCCATTTTGCACATGGCACCCTGTTGATTACATACTTTCTCTGAAGGGGGCGTGGCCGAGCCGAGCATGCAGCAGGACGTGTAAGGACCGAGCTCCTCACCCCCTGGCTAACAAATAGCAAATTATTAGCGGCCCAAACGATCAAAAATGGTCCGAAACAAAAAATCCCTGGTCCAGGGTGGCTCCCCACGCCGCCACACGGGTAAGATGGACAACTTCATCTGCACACCGAGCACACAGGGCAGCTCCGGTCCGCCGGACAAAATGGCGCCCGGATCCCCGAGCCAAGATAGCATGGGGGATTCCCTCCCGGACGACACACTGACCCAGATCAGGCAGGAGTTGGCCATGATCTCAAGCCAAATGCTTACCAAAGCGGACACGGGCGGCCTCCTGAAGGAACTCCGGACGGCTATCAGGGAGGAGATCACAGCCTTGCGGACGGATTTGACGGCGGTTGAGGTGAGAGTGGAGGCCCTGAAGACCGAGGTGCAGGCCAGCCGCACGCAACACCGGGCCGCGGAACTGGCGACCACGCGACAAGGGAACATGCTGCTATCCCTCCGACGCCAAGTTGAAGACCTGGAAAACAGGAGTCGGCGGCAGAATATTCGGATCCGGGGACTCCCAGAGCCTGATACAGCTCCTCTGCCTTACACCCTGCGGGCCCTCTTCCAACAGATCCTGGGCCAGGAGTGCCCCTGGGAGATCCAGTTTGACCGTGTGCACAGGGCACTGGGGCCCCAGTGTCCAGACGGCAGGCCTCGCGACGTCCTTTGCTGCCTTCACGCGTACAGTATCAAGGAGAAACTGATGGCGGCTGCCAGGGGCACGGAGAGCATTCAGTTCCGAGGCTCAGAGGTAACCCTCTATCAAGACCTCTCCAGCCTCACTTTGGATGCCAGGTGTGCCCTCCGACCCCTCACGACCACCCTGCGAGATAGGGGGGTCCCTTACCGATGGGGCTTCCCCTTCAGCCTTCAAATCAAGCACGGCAACATGTGGATCCAGGTACGCTGGCCCGACGACATTCCCAGGGCACTGAGGACCTTCAGACTGCCGAACATCCGGGTCCGCAACTGGCTTCTGGACACCCCACTGGCACCCAGACAGGACCCGGGCACAGAAGACCACCCGCCCGTGACACGGAGAGAAGATGCCCAGACACCAAGGATGTGGGGTGGACCAGGCGGCGCGGAGGAGTGAGCCGGGAACAGGGAGCACGAGCGGTCCGGTACCGACCGGACCGCGAGGTACTGGGGTGGTCCTGGGTAACAGGGAGCAGCAGACCCATAGCGGGAAAGTTTAGCATAGGTGGGGTGGGAGGACGAAGCAACCCCTGGAACACATACGGAGCCGCCTCATCTGCCGGGCGGGACGTCCCTGGCTCCCTGCCCCGCGGTGCCCCATGTAACTGTGGCTGTGGCACGCATTGAAACTGCCGCCTTACCCCCCCCCCCCCGACATCCACCAACCCGTCCGTTAGCGAAAGTTAACTCTAGAAGTCAGTCCCTCTCGAAATGTTTATTGTGGCATTTTGTTATACTTAGACAGCAGTCGCATATAAGTACGTAAGGCCACTAACGGAAGCCAGCCAAAAATCATAGAGTGGAACTCTGCACACACCAGTGACCCCCTCCCCCAGGGTTAGCTTAGGGACCGGAAGTGGTAGTTCCTGCCCGGGGTTTTGGGTGGGCTGTGAGGGCACCTGGAGAGGGGACGGGGAGTGGGACTCAGGGAAGGGAACTGTACGCACTGTGCCTGGACAGCACCCGAGGAGACTCTGGATGGGGGTCAATTTGGTCTGCAGTGGGGGGAGGGGACGGGTGGACCACAGCCAGGGGGCATGGGGGGGGGGATCAAGCCTGGGTGGCTGGTGGGTGGGGGGACCTGTCCCGGGGGAACCATCGGAGACCGACTAGCGGTGACCGCCTGTCCTCGCCCCAGACCTTTGAGTCTCCTGGGTTGAGGGAGACTGGACCGGGAGAGACCCGCCGGAGTAGCCCGCCCGGAACTGCCCCACACCACAATAACATCAGAGCGGGAACCTGACCCGTATATTCTCAAGCCAGACCGCACATTAGTTATGGTTGGCCCAGACAGACGCGGAGGCCCAGGGGGGAGGACACGATGGATCCACATATATACAGGACAGGTAGCTCCCATCTGAGGACACACCCATCCTTAACACCTGCCCGCATCGCAGGCCGCACGCACACCCACAGACAGACTGTACAACACACTAGGACTGGGGAACGGGAGGGTTGTTAATTTAAGACTCGGAACACCCAGACCGGATCCCTACCTTAAGGCCTTCGGAGAGATACTGCTGCCAGAGCTGCTGCCGGGCCTGAACTCGCTTCTGGAGGATGGACGGTTCCAGGGGGACACCCTTCTGGCAACCATAACGGTCATACCCAAGGAGGGCAAGGACCCGGCCGCATGCTCCAGTTACAGGCCGATATCGCTGCTTAACTCAGACTTTAAACTATTCACAAAGATCCTAGCGACCCGCATAGGCCGACTGGTCTCCACTCTAATCCACCCGGATCAAACGGGTTTCATCCCGGGGAGAGAAGCCAAGGACAACACGGTCCGGGCACTCAACATCATGCACTCACAACACTACCTCCGACCGGGGTAACCTTCTCCTCTCCACCGACGCCGAGAAGGCTTTTGATAGGGTGGACTGGCAGTTCTTACAAACCACGATATGGAGGATGGGTTTCGGTCCCAACATACTGCGATGGATCGCGGCGCTATACGAGACCCCGAGGGCCCAGCTCCGGATCAACGGAGTTCTCTCCCCGACATTCGAGATAACAATCGGGACCCGGCAGGGGTGCCCCCTGTCCCCCCTCCTGTTTGCCCTCTCTCTGGAACCATTTCTGGAGGCGGTCAGACGGGATGGGGGTATTACGGGGATCACCCAGGGCGATCGGGAACATAAAGTGGCGGCCTATGCAGACGACCTCCTCTTCTTTATAAGAACACCACTGGTCTCGTTACCTAACCTACTCTCGGCTTTCGAAGCATATGGAGCACTCTCAAACCTGAAACTTAACGCGACAAAGTCGGAAGCTCTCCCCATATCCCTGACACACGGGCAGGTGGAACAACTGGAGGCACGCTTCCCCTTTCGGTGGTGCCCGCAACGACTAAAATACCTAGGAATCTGGCTGACAAGGGACCTGGATCGGCTCTACCAGGAGAACTTTCTCCCCATCCTCCGCACACTCCAAACGGACCTGATGCGTTGGGGGAAGCTATGTGTATCATGGTTTAGACGGATAAATGCAGTGAAGATGAACTTGCCTGCTGTATCTGTATGTACCACGCCTGCTGTATCTATTCCAGACCATTCTAATAGTTCTCCCACAAGCCTTCTTCAGGTCCCTGGGCTCTGCGATACTGAAATTTGTGTGGTCGTCGGCAGTGGTGTATCCTGGTTTTGTGCTGCCCTAGGCAGGACAAAACTCAGGCGCCCCCCTCCCGCCCGCGCCACCCCCATCAAACCCTCCCCCCGCCCGCACCACCCCCACCCTTCCCCCGCCCCGCCTTCTAAATACACACACACACATTCACTTACAGATACGCATACACTAGCTAACAGAAACACACACTCGCTAACAGAAACACACACACACTTACAGACACACTCACTAGCAGATACACACACACTCACACTAACAGACACACACACACGCACTAACAGACACACACACACGCACTAACAGACACACACTAACAGACATACATACATACACACTAACAGACATACATACACACACACACACACACTAACAGACACACACTAACAGACATACATACACACACACACACACACTAACAGACATACACACACTAACAGACATACACAGACACACTAACAGACATGCAGACACACTAACAGACATTCACACACACACACACACACTAACAGACATTCACACACACACACACACACACTAACAGACATTCACACACACACACACACACACACTAACAGACATTCACACACACACACACACTAACAGACACACACTAACAGACATACATACACACACACACACACACACACTAACAGACATACACACACTAACAGACATACACAGACACACTAACAGACATGCAGACACACTAACAGACATTCACACACACACACACACACTAACAGACATTCACACACACACACACACACTAACAGACAGACACACACACACACTAACAGACAGACACACACACACACACACACACACTAACAGACAGACACATACACTAACAGACAGACACACACACACACACACTAACAGACATTCACACACACACACACTAACAGACATTCACACACACACACTAACAGACATTCACACACACACACACACACACACTAACAGACATTCACACACACACACACACACACACACACACACTAACAGACATTCACACACACACTAACAGACATTCACACACACACACACACACACACACACACACACTAACAGACATTCACACACACACACACACACACACACACACACTAACAGACATTCACACACACACTAACAGACATTCACACACACACACACACACACTAACAGACATTCACACACACACACACACACACACACTAACAGACATTCACACACATACTAACAGACATTCACACACACACACACACACACACTAACAGACATTCACACACACACTAACAGACATTCACACACACACACACACACACACACACACTAACAGACATTCACACACACACTCACTCACATATTTAACACATTTTTTTTTTTTAATTTACCCCCCCCCCCAGCCTCCTTACCTTTGGGAATGCTGGGGGGGTCCTATTTCTCCCTGGTGGTCCAGTGGCTGCTGGGCAGTGCTGGCGGGCGGGCGGCCGGCGAGGGAGCACTTTCTCTGAGCTGTCTGCTCAGCTCCCTCGCGCGCGCAGAGTGAGGCTGGGAGGCGGAGCCGGAATATGATGTCATATTCCGGCTCCCAGCCTCACTGTGCGGCGCGCGAGGGAGCTGAGCAGACAGCTCAGAGAAAGTGCTCCCTCGCCGGCCGCCCGCCAGCACTGCCCAGCAGATCGCCCGCCCGCCCAGACGGCATGTCAGTTAGCCGCAAGGCTAACAAGGCATTTGCCCTGGGCGTTTGGGGGCGGCTTTTTTTGCCGCCCCCTGGAAAATGCCGCCCAAGGCAAATGCCTTGTTTGCCTCGCGGCTAATACGCCCCTGGTCGTCGGGCCCACCGAGAGTGAGGAGGGCACAGGACTGCCATCTATACAGGGATACTACCAAGCCTCCCATCTCTCCCGCGTCATCGATTGGCATGTGTCGGACACGAACAAACAATGGGTTCACCTGGAACGGACGTGGGCGGGGGGACGGATCCCGCTGGTGGTGTGGACACGGGCCCCGATGCAAGACCAGGAACTCAGGAACCACCCCTTTATTGGGGCGACACTGAGGATATGGTCGACCATCCGCTACAAGTTGCAGATCACGACCTACCCCGCGCCCATAACACCAGTAATACACAACCCGGAACTGGCTGACGGCCTGCGAATGCGGGACATAGAAGGCTTTGGAGGGAGGGGGGCCCAATACCTCCGGGTGTGGTGTACCAGGACAGAAATGAAAACATACGCCGCTATGACAACACAAACCAGGCCCACGGGCCTCCACCAATTCCGATACCACCAGGTTAAACATTACTACGCCACTCTCCAAGGGAAACAGCTACTACACAGAAACCCCACACAATTCGAGACATTCTGCTCCAGGGAACTTTTGACTCGTGGAATATCGACACTCTATGCAATGCTCGTGTCGGCTGACCAAGGGGCACCGGCACTTTTCCACTCCAAGTGGGAACAGGCTACAGGGGTCGCCCTGACGGACCAGCAATGGGAGAAGATACACATCCTAGCGCACCAAGGGTAACTGAGCACCAAAATGCAAGAACTTAACTATAAAGTCCTGACCTGCTGGTACAGGACCCCGTCCAAACTGAGATCCATGGGGCTGACATCAGATGGCACATGCTGGCGATGCAAAGCCGCCGAGGGAACAGACCTGCACGTGTGGTGGGCATGCCCCCGGATCACAGGCTACTGGCAACAGATCCATGACAAACTCATGGAAATCCTAGACGAGGATATACCTATGGAACCCATGCCTTTGCTGCTCAACCATACGCAGATGCCGGTACCACGCTACAAAAATATCTCTAATAAGGCACTTCCTCAATGCCGCCAAGAGCCTGATCCCCGCCAGATGGAAGTCGACGGATGTCCCCACGATATCACAATGGATAGATAAGGTGGACGAAACATACACGATGGAGACCCTCACGGCTGAGCTACGGGGGACTCAGGAGCGCTGCACCCGACTGTGGACCCCTTGGATCATCTACATGGCAGACCGGGGGCGGGGCGCGCCGGTGCGTGCCCGCCAGGGGCACGGTGGAGGAGCTGGGGACGGATAATGGGAGAACATGAGAACCGGGGACGCAGGCCCCCCCCCTTTTTTTTTCTCTTCTTCTCTCCTTCTCCTTCTCCTCCACCCCCTACCCTTGCCTCGCACCAGCGCCCAAGGGGACTCGACTGACTCCCCCCAACCAACAGGACTCGGAATGTACGTTAAGGGCCCCCACCTACTCAAGACTAACCCCGCACGACTTAAGCACGGCCACGAGAGGGACCGACAGGACCTCGCGAGTAGCATAGCGGCACCGGACTCCACAGGCGGACATAAGCAGGAGGGAGACTGAGCGGGGAGAGATGCACTCGCTGCACACAACTAGACAATCGACGGAACACAGCAGGACTCTAATACTGGACGGACCTCGGACAAGACCAGAAGACCCCACCATAGTACCGACAGGATCACTCAGGGGGTGGCCCGTTCAGGGACCCCCTACCCCCGAGCAAGACATAGGCGATGCAGGCAGCTCAAGAGTGGCCCTCTCCACCCAGGACAGCTCTGGGACGCTACAACAACCATTCCCTAGACACAGACGGTGGGAGATACTGCCCGTACACCAGGCCGACGAGGCCGAGACCCTAGGGAAAGTGACGCCCCACAGGGCAATTTCATCTGCCCCCCCCCATAGGGGAATGGGCACGACCCACACCTCGAACCGAGGAACCCCAACCCAACTGCACAGCGAACTGCATTCCCCAACCAACCACCACCCTACCCACGACCCCCCCCCCCCACCCAGGACCTGAGACCATGGGGCCGAGGGGTGGGGATTCGGGAATATAGGCACCCTTAATAGTCCTCCAGAGGCCGACTCCACCAACCCACACGGACTCAAACACCAGCGGAGCCCCAACATTAGGCCTGTAACCCAGCGGAGGGAATGATACGGGGGAAGGGTATGCCAGATGGGGTCTTCAGCAAAACATTGTTATGTCAAAAAATGTTGGTAATGTTGCCTAAACATAAAACTAAATAAAGAATGTCAAAAAAAAAAAACATGCTTTCTAAAAAGGAGAATTAAGGATATATTAAAAATCTTAAAGAATTGTATTTTAAAGAAAATGTGACAGAAGGAATGTCCCAAGCAACGATATGGTGTACCTTTAAAGCTGTTATAAGAGGCTATTTAACCCCTTCCCGACCGGTGACGGAATTTTTCCGTCAACCTTGTTCTTCAGTTAAGGACCGTTGACGGAAAATTTCCGTAATTTACTAAAGTTAACCCCAGATCGCCGCAATCGCGGCGATCGCGGGGTTAACGGTGCTCCGTTCTGCCTCTGTATTAGAGGCAGACCGGGAGCACCCGATCGGGCTGCCCCAGCAGCAGTGCTCGCTCTGACAGGCTGTCAGAGCGAGCACATGTGCTGCATGTACTCACCTTCTGCCTCCCTGCACTTCCGGGTTCTGTGTGAAGTGCAGGGAGACGGATCAGTGATGATCCTCTTCTCCCTGTGTAAAAAAAATAAATAAAGTTAAATCCCACCCCTCTTTCCCCTGCTTTAATAAAATTAACCCCTTCCCTGCCAATTGATCACTGACTACAGTGATCAATTGGCAGGGTATATATTTTAATGTCATCTGATTTTTTTTTAACCCCTGAGGGTTAATTATTATTTTTTTTAACCCTCAGGGGTTAAATTTATTTTATTAATTAATTTAAACATTTAAAAAGTTATATATTTAGCTAGCTGGGATGGGTGGAAGTTAGTGGGGTATTGGGGAATTTGGTGTTAGGCTAACTAGGGGTTAACGTTAAAAAATGTTTTAAAATAAGCTTTAAAAAGGTTAAAACTAATTTTTTTTAACTGTTTTAGTAACGTTTAAGTAAAAAAAAAAATACCACCCCCCTTTACCCAGTCTAAATAAAAATTAACCCCTTCCCTGCCAGTTGATCACTGCCTACAGTGATCAACATACAGATCGCAGTATTATACTGTGATCTAATTTTTTTTTAACCCCATGAGGATTAACTTTTATTTATTTTTTTAACCCTCAGGGGTTCAATTTATTTAATTAATTAATTTAAATATTTTATAATTATATATTTTGCTAGCTGGGGTGGGTGGGAGTTATGGGAAAATGGGGAATTTACTGTTACTGTGCTGCTTATGGCTAGTTAGGGGTTAACGGTAAAAGACAAGTTTAGAAAAAAACGTAAAAGTGTAAAAAGAGTTAAGAAAATGTAAAACATTTAATAAGTAAAAAAAAGTTTAAAAACGGGTTTTATAAAGTAAAAAAAGTTTTGCAAAGTAAAAAAAGATTTACAAAGTAAAAAAATACATTAAAAAATGCTCATTACCACTACACTTGGTACAAGCTAGCGGAGAAATGATCCCACGCTAAGGTTCAAAATATGCCTTTTGAATTACCCTGGGATGTCTTCTTTAAGAAATGGTATGCCTTTATGGAGTAACTGGATTATATAGCCTTGTACAATACTCTAAAATGGGACATGGACACAGCGTAAAAATTCAAAGTTTGAAAAAAAATGGAATGGCTGTGTCTCAAATGTGCCCCTTCAATGTCCACATATACCTGGCAAAGGTACATACGGGGGTATTGCTGTACTCAGCCGACATAGTTGAGCAACATATGAAGTATTATACAGTCGTAGTACACATAAGGTTTGAAAAATATACTGCGCAAACTCACTTTGTGTGTCAAAAAGGCAGAGAAAACGCGTATTACCACTACACTTGGTACAAGCTAGCGGAAAGATGATCCCACGCTAAGGTTTAAAAAATGCCTTTTGAATTGCCCTGGGATGTCTTCTTTAAGAAATGGTATGCCTTTATGGTGTAGTTGTAATATGTAGCCTGCTCAAGTGCTCCAAAGTGGGACACGGACGCATCAAAACCCTCCATGAAAATTCACACTTAAAAAACTTAACTTGTTATGTCTCTTTTACAGCAGTGTAACTTCACAAAATAGTGTCTAGGTCATACATTGGGCATATTGTTTTACTCAGAAGGCTTAGCTGAGCATAATTTGGGGGTTTGAACTTAGTGGCACATATGAAATGTACAAAATGCCCAGCAAATTTTAATCCGTATGTAAAAAATGCCCAAAATTATATTTTACCACATACTTTGGCATATATTGGTGAAAAAATGGGGGCATGTTAAAGCACAATATGCACCATATGAGATACCCTGAGGTGTCTACTTTTACAAATGGTAGGCCTTTGTGAGGTTTTTTTGAACAGTCAAACTGCTATAATACCCCAAATTGAAGCATAGGCCCATTAAATCCGCCTCTCAAAATTCTACTGTAAATGTTGAAACGGACAGGTCTCCTATATGGCACTGTAGCTTCACGAAATAGTGCCAAAGACATACAATGGGGGTGTCATTTTACTCAGCAGAAGTAACTGAACACGTAATAAAACCTTGTACAGGAATAGCACACATCAACTTTACAAAATACACATGAGAAGTTCTTTGTTATAAGTTTGTGTGCCAAAAACCCCAAAATACAAAATTTTACTCCAATATTTAGCAGAGATTGGCGGTGAAATGGCTACTTAGAAATTGTCAAAACAACCTTAGGACAATAGCCTGTGATGTCTACTTTATATAAATATATACTTTTGTGTGGCAATTTTGTTTTCTTTTATGGCTATTAAGCTTACAAGTCAAACATACCAAATTCTAAAATCGCTCCATATTAAAGGTTTATTTTACTCCTTGTGCTTTGTGACCTGTAACTACCAAAAAAAACTGAAAATCCCAGACACATTATATATTCTGTAAATCAGAACAATTTAATGAATTTATTTTTAATTACTTTCTTTAACCTGCACTAATTAGGCACACATTATTATTGCAAAAACTGGACAAAAAACACAATTTTTTTCTTTTTTTTGGCATTTTTCTGTATTTTTTTTAAATAATAAATAAGCATTGATATATATATATATATATATATATATGTTACATCAAATTAAAGCCCTTTCTGTCCTCTAAAAAACAGTATATAATATGCGTCGGTGCAATAAACGAGAGAGATGCAAATTGAAGTTGAACGCATACAGCAAGAAAATGCAAAAATTGCTTGTGTCATTAAGCGTAAGACAAGCTTCTGAAGCTGTGTCCTTAAGGGGTTAATTAAACTTAAATACAAAATAAACAGAAAGGGGGGCCAATAGAGAAGAACTATATATAGAATATTATAAACTATCCAACAAAAACAAAAGCCAAATAACCAATGAAACTTTAAGTCAGATTTCAGAGAATAAAAAAAAATCTATATGAAATGGAACTTATGAATAAAAATCTGGTGAGGATAAAAGTGAATTACTATTAACAATAGAGTCTCAAAATGGTTAACAATTTTTTTTATTTTTTTTTAAACGGACAGGTAATAACAGAATGAATTGTATTGAAATAGCTTAAAGGAAATATATGACCCCAGAAAGTATAGCCAAAGTATTTAAAAATTTCTATTGCAAGCTATACAACATACCAAATCATGCAAGGGAACAACAAATAAATTATTTGAAGGACTTAGATATTCCCAGGCTTAACCAAGATCAAATTAATATACCTAATTCCGCTATAACAAAATGGGAAATTTTAAGACACCTGGACCGGATGGCCTGACCAACAGGTTCTACAAGGCTTTTAAGGAGGTATTAAATAAACATATTACTAACTCATTCAATGAAGTTGTCTCTAAGGGCTCAGGTCCAGGCAAATATTATACCGTTGTTAAAGAAAGATAAAAACCCACATGAAATTAAAAACTACTGTCCAATTTTTCTTATCAACGTCGACTCTAAATTATTTTCAGCAATTTTTGGCACAGCTCGCACACCCCTAAGGCCGGTCCTGCCGTCAGGGTTTACCTTTATCACCAATTTTATACATACTAACTATGGAGCCATTCGCCACAAAAATAAGAACAAATCCATTTATTAAAGGTGTTCCAACTAGTCTAGATGATTTTAAATTATATTTGTATGTGGATGACACTTTAATTACCCTGACAGACCCCATAATCTCTGTTAAATATTTAATGAAAGAATTAGACTATTTTAGCAGATTTCAAACTATAAAATGAAAATTGAAAAGATGATGGCCCTCTTTGTGAATATAGATCTAAGGACTAAACAGAACATTCTAAACACTTATAATTTCACTGAAATAAAGGAAGCTTTTAATTATCTAGGAGTTATGTTCCCCAAAAAAGTGGATAGGATTGTTGAAATTAACTTTAAATATCACTTTGAAAAGGTGGAATAATGTGATTACAAACTGGCTAGGCAGAATTAATATAGTAAATGCTTATATTCTGCCTATATGGACCTATTTCTTTAAAATGGTACCACTAAGTATACCTGAGAGTTGGTTAGATCTTATCCAAAGAAGTTTTAGAAATTTTAGGGGGAAAACCTCGATAGGCCTGGAATGTCTGGGAAATAGGGTTTATCAAGGAGGTGTAAACGTTCCTAATATAAAAACAAAAATTACAAAATGGAAATGGAATCACTTAATAAGCCTGAACTGAATAAATTGACATGGAAAAGTAACAGCTATTCAAGGCTAAAACAAATAAAAAAAACAAGATAATGGCTCATATTTTTATAATATGGCACAATTTCTATTTGTTTTTAAATGAATTGTACAGAAATATTTGGTTTCTTGGAAATAGAGATTTTAGAACTCCTCATTGAAGACACATACTGAAGTCCAACTATCTCTGTGAAGCAATTCCAAGCAAGAATTAATTCATTTGCTACATAAGATTGCTAAAGTTAAAGTATCTTATTTTAATAAATTATATTTTCTTAGAGTGACAGTATCAAACTAATTCCTTCATCTGCGGTTGACTTCCAAATAAAGTTTACCTAAAAGTATTGCACTTTTACTAAGAGAAACCTTTTATAAGGTTAGCAGCAGATGGTATTTGATAACCACAAAACTGGCCAGAATTGACCCAGATGCCTCAAAAGTCTGCTGGAGAAGTGGGGTGGCAATTGGTAGCTACATACATATATGGTGGGGTTGTCTGAAAATGTAAAAACTATGGGAATGGGCCAATGAATTTTTTGAAAAATATGGATAAGATCAAAATAGATTGAAAACCTCAAATGGCCCTTCCACATCTGTTCTGGCCTACCTTAAGTAAAACCCAATATTATTATTATATTATTTATAGAGCGCCGTCAAATTCCGCAGCGCTTTACAATCGGTGGACGAACAGACATGTAGTTGTAACCAGACAAGTTGGACACACAGGAACAGAGGGGTTGAGGGCCCTGCTCAATGAGCTTACATGCTAGAGGGAGTGGGGTAAATTGACACAAAAGGTAAGGATAGTATTAGACTAGTGACAGTTGCAGAAGAGGAATCAGTTGGGAGCTATTAAGAGTTTAATTGATACGCTTTTATGAAGAAGTGGGTTTTTAATGATTTTTTTTGAAGGAGTGGAGACTGGGTGAGCATCTAACGGAGGAGGGAAGTGAGTTCCACAGAACGGTGCAGCCCTCGAGAAGTCTTGAAGGCGAGCATCAGAGGTGGGAGTACGGACAGAAGATAGACGTAAGTCTTCAGCAGATCGTAAGGGCCTAGACGGGACATACTTGTGTATAAGGGACAATAAATAGGTGGGAGCAGCATTATGTAGACATTTGAAAGCAAGAACCAGAATTTTAAATTGAGCTCTATATTTTATAGGAAGCCAATGTAGGGACTGACAGAAGGGTGAGGCATGGGAGGTGCGGGCGGACAGGAAGATGAGCCTCGCCGTCGCATTCATTATGGACTGTAACGGCGCAAGTTGGGAGCACGTAAGACCACTGAGAAGCGGATTACAGTAGTCAAGGCGAGAAAGTACAGTGGAATGGACCAACACCATAGTCGCATCTGGCGTTAAGTAGGGGCGGATGCGCGCAATGTTTTTGAGATGGAAATGACAAGATTTGGCGATAGAGTGAAGATGAGGCTTGAAGGAGAGGTCGGAGTCAAAGAGAACACCTAGGCAGCGAGCCTGCGTGGTGGAGCTGATGGTAGCACCATTGACTTGGAGGGAGACAGACACAGGAGTAACAACACTTGAGGGAGGAAAGACCAGAATTTCAGTTTTGGTCAAGTTTAGTTTAATGAAGTGGGCAGCCATCCAGTTAGAAACAGCAGAGAGGCAGTCAGAGACACTAGTCCCGAGGGACGGGGAGAGATCAGGAGAGGACAGGTAGATTTGCGTGTCATCTGCATAGAAATGATATTGGAAGCCAAACGAGCTAATGAGTTTACCAAGGGAGCCAGTATAGAGGGAGAACAGTAGGGGACCAAGGACTGAACCTTGAGGGACACCAACAGAGAGGAGTTGGGGAGAAGAAGCAGAGCCAGAGAAATAAACACTGAAAGAGCGCTGGGAGAGGTAGGAGGAGCACCAGGAGAGAGCAATATCTTGTAGACCGATATTGCTAAGGCTGAGAAGAAGCTGTTGATGATCAACAGTGTCAAAAGCCGCAGGCAGGTCAAGGAGAATTAGGATAGAGTAGTGACCACGAGATTTTGCAGCGAGTAGATCATTGGATACTTTGGTCAGTGCCGTTTCCACAGAGTGCTTAGCGCGGAAACCAGACTGAAGCAGGTCTAGCAGAGAGTTTGATTCGAGGAAGTCTGTCAATCTCGCATACACAATTCTTTCAAGGATCTTGGATGCAAAAGGCAGTAGCGAGATAGGACGATAGTTGGATGGGGAGTTAGGGTCAAGATTGGGCTTCTTTAGAATTGGGGTTACAGTTGCATGTTTGAAGGGCGATGGAAATATACCAGAGTAGAGAGAGAGATTGAGAATTTTAGGAAGAGGTGGAGAAAGAGAAGAAGACAGAGTACGGATGAGATGCGAGGGAATTGGATCTAGGGAGCAGGTAGTGGGGCGGGAGGACTGGAGCAGAGCAGAAACCTCTTCCAATGTAGCGGGTGCGAATGAACATAGAACAGCAGAGGGAGTGAAGTTAGGGGAAGTATTGCAAGGGGGAGGAGAAAGATGAGAGATCTCTTCTCTGATTGTAGAGATCTTGTCAGTGAAGGGAGTTGCAAAGTCTGAGGCAGTCAAGTTAGTAGGTGGAGGAGGTACAGCAGGGCGAAGAAGAGAGTTAAATGTGTGAAATAGTCGTTTGGGTTCGCGGGAGAGTGTGGTTATGAGGGTACTGAAGTAATTAACTTTTGCAGAGGAAAGAGCCAAGCTGGATGAGCTCAGCATAAATTTATAGTGGAGAAAGTCAGATGCACAGTGAGACTTTCTCCAACAGCGTTCAGTAGTTCTGGAGCATTTTTGGAGTTATCGAGTGAGCTTGATGTGCCAGGGTTGTTGTTGGGGGGGCCTGTGGCATTTAAATGTACAAGGTGCCATGATGTCTAGTTGAGAGGAGAGGGTGGAATTGTAGAAGGAGGTTGCAGAACTAGGACAGGAGAGGTTTGAGATAGGTAAAAGGAGAGTTTGGAGATTAGTGGAGAAATGCTCTAGGTCAAGACATTGGAGGTTTCTGTGAGAGTGATGTTCAGATGGTGGTGTCAATTGGGTCTTAGGTATGCCAATGTCAAAAGTCAGCAGATGGTGGTCAGATAGAGGAAAAGGAATATTGGAGAGATTAGAGGCAGTACAGAAATTGGTGAAGGCAAGAGTGTTTCCTGCTGTATGGGTTGCTAAATTGGACCATTGCGTAAGGCCAAAGGAGGAGGTTACAGAGAGCAGAAACCCAATATTATCTTGTAGTACATAGTTTTACCACAGTTAAAATTCTAACACCCAGAGAATGGAAACAGCGACAAGAAATACAATATTCCCAATGGAAAGAACAAATAATTTTACAAATTAAGATGGAGAAGGGTATGGGTTGGATTAATAACTTCTCTGCTAGAAATAACAAATCAAGGGAAAAAGGCCTACAGAAAGCGTTGGCACTTCTATAAATACCAGCCTTTTCTCAACTTTAATGTACCTATCTATTGTCAAGATTACAGTATGATCCAGCACGTAGAATTGTGTAACACAGAGGACTGATTGGTAACGTATACCGGACCTTAGAATGGCCGGACTAACGTACCAAAGAATAGTCGGGAATAGCCGAGGTCAAGGGATACAGAAAGAAACACAACGATAAGGAAAAGCCAGGGGTCAGGGATGCCAGAAACCAGGCAAGTCAAAAACAAGGCCAAAGCCCTCTCGGACAAGCACAAGGGAAAACTGAGCAAGAGGAGAACTGGGCCTAAATATCCTGCCTGTGGATCTGATTGGTTGTAACCGGCCTTTGATCCCAAAAGCAGTTACCAGGTTCCAATTTGCATGATTGCTCCTGTGGATTGATTGCTGCTCTGCACAACTTTTCCTGTCAGAACAGTAAATGCCATTAGTCACATTTTTATGTGCAGATGAATATGTGACATCTTTCGATTACATGGATTGATGTAAAAATATAAAGAAATCACTCTCAAGTAACCTAGCCTACAATACTCCAACAGTTCTCTCAGATGCTTATGTTATGTTATTGTAGTAAGTAAAATGTCTTGTAAACATGTATGTGGGGTGTATGTATGAAGTAATTGTATTGTATGTATTTCTATGTTTATTGTTGTTTTGTAAGACAAAATAAAAAATATTGTATAAAAAAAAAAAAAAGAAAATATGAAAGAGGTAAATTACGGTTGAACAGACATATAGCGCAAATTCCAGGTTTTTGTTTACATTTTGATCACAACTTGTACAATTGGCTCCGTCCTTAACTCCTTAAGGACGGCGGGCATACTATGCTGTCCTTCGGGACCCGGCTCTAAACGCCGGTGGTCGGCATAGCATGTCCCCGCCATCCAGGGGACTAACCTGCTCACGGCGATCCCACACCGGTGATCGCGATGGGAGGACTGGCATCCCAGGCAGTCCCCCTGCTGTAACCGCGGCTTGTTCCCTTATTTACCACCATAATGTCTTAAAGCATAGAACTTAGCAGGGCTAACCATACAGATATCTTAGCCATAATTTTATATAGTTAGTAAGAGATCATCTATTTAACATATATAAATAATTGAGAATACAATATAAAATAAGGATTGTCTTTGAAGCAATAAAGTTTTGTCTTTTAGATATTTATTATATAAAAATATAAATATAGACATATAAAATCCATTACAATAATTTATAGCAGAGTTTATAAGATTAAACTAAATGCTTGCAAATATCAATAATAGATTAACATACCCTCCTGAACATGTCATCATGTCAGCCTCTCTGTCATTTTAAGATGGAGCGTCTGTCTCCAAATCTCTCCTCTGTCCCTTAACATTTAAAAGTACAGCAAGTTAAACTAAAGTTCTCCAACAGTCTTTAGGTTTTTATGCTCCAGCATCTTTGATTATTGTTGTAACGGTAAAACATCCATAGTGTGATCTTTGCATGTAAAGGTGGTTGATTAAAATGAGTAAAGCTTTTGTCTGGGAAAGAATTGAAAAGAACATCAGGTTAAGAGTAAGATATTCTTGGATGGATCCTGATAGGAATTGTAATCCAAAATTAAAAGTAGTAATTGTATTTGTAATCCAAAGTCTTTAAAGGCCTGTAAAAGTTTTTATTCCTTAGATACATTGCTGGAGGTTGTATTTGTAGAATACCCGGGTATTAGTTGTATAGTATTGGTTGTAGAGTCCAGTTATCCAAATATTTGGCTAGAATTGGTTGCAGGCATTCCATCAGAATCATCTGTGATCAACGTGTTGACGGTGTAGGTATTTGTCTTTGTCTTTTGTCTTGCTTGTTTTTTGTTTTGTTTTTTCCATGAAACAATTTTACACAGTTTATGATGTGTATAGATTGGATACTCTCCGATATTCTTTTACGGAATAAATTAATTGATAGCATTTCCAAGACATTGTCTTAAGTGACATGGTTCCCATTATAGTAAATGTTATGTTGATACAGCAATCAAAGTGGTATCTCAAGAACTCTTTTTGCTGTATTGGAATCTATGTAACACCTCTAGATCTCACTGATAGACATCTCACTGACATCAGGATAACAGGTAAAATCTGTTAACAGGTAAAAATGTTAACAGATAAAATCTGTGGAAAAATCTTTACATTTGTTATACTTTGTATAATAATGATAGATGAAATAGTAACATAGTTAATCTTTCTAGAGTTTTGTTTTAAAGATAAACACCCCTGTATATGATTTAGATATATATAAGGATAATTTGAAGCAGAAAAGTATTTACCGCCTTTGTTCACAATGATATGTAAAATTACATTCTCTTTAAATGTTAAAAATACTCCTTTATTCAAAATCTTTCAATCTATTTAGAATAGTTGATAATTGGAAATATGACATTATTTATCTTTCTTTGTCCTGTTAGGGAGAAGCAGGGGCGGACTGACAGGTCGGGCAGTTCGGTCATGGACCGAGGGCCCGAGTCAGTCAGGGGGCCCGGCAGCACAGTCATGCCTTTGCTGTGGAGATCAAAGTTATGCAAAAATAAAGTGCTGTAAGAAGGTTGCAGGGGCCCATAATGACTCCAAGGGCCCCTGCAACCCATCAATCCCCCCACTCCACTCCGTGAGAGACCTGGCAGCATTATACCTGCTCTCACTGCCAGGTCTCTCTCTCCCTGCTCCGTGCTCTGTGTGAGGATGGGAGGCGGGGCAGGAAGTGACCTCACACCCCCTGCTTCCCTCTCACACGGAGCACACTGACAGCGTGGATGAATAGTGAGAAGAGGATCCTGGCCTCCAGAGTGCTGCTTGAGGAAGATGGAGGGAGAAAAACATCACATTGTACAGGTAAGCAGGCCCATACACACACTGCCCCCCCCATATACACATACACTGCCCCGCCCATATACACATACACTGCCCCCCCATATACACATACACTGCCCCCTCATATACACATACACTGCGCCCCCATATACACATACACTGCCCCCCCATATACACATACACTGCCCCCCCATATACACGTACACTGCCCCCCCATATACACATACACTGCCCCCCCATATACACATACACTGCCCCCCCATATACACGTACACTGCCCCCATATACACGTACACTGCCCCCCATATACATACACTGCCCCCACATATACACATACACTACCCCCCATATATACACACTGCCCCCCATTATACATACACTGCCCCCCATATACATACACTGCCCACCCATATACATACACTGCCCACCCATATATACACACTGCCCACCCATATACATACACTGCCCACCCATATATACACACTGCCCCCACACACTTCCCCCATATATACACACTGCTCACCCATATATACACACTGCCCAACCATATACATACACTGCCCACCCATATATACACATTGCCCCCCATATACATACACTGCCCCCCCATATACATACACTGTCCACCCATATACATACACTGCCCACCTATATATATATATATATATATATATATACACACATACACTGCCCACCCATATACATACACTGCCCACCCATATACATACACTGCCCACCCATATACACACACTGCCCCCCCATATACATACACTGCCCACCCATATATACACACTGCCCCCTATATACACACACGGCCCCTATATACACACACTGCCCACCCATATACACACACTGCCCACCCATATACACACACTGCCCACCCATATACACACACTGCCACCCCATATACACACACTGCACCCCATATACATACACTACCCCCCATATACATACACTACCCCCATATACATACACTGCCCCCCATATACATACACTGTCCCATATACATACACTGCCCACCCATATACATACACTGCCCACCTATATATATATATATATATATATATATATGTACACTGCCCACCCATATACTTACACTGCCCACATATATATATATATATATACACACACACATACACTGCCCACCCATATATATATTCTGCCCACCCATATAAACACGTGTGTGTGTGTGTGTGTGTATATATATATATATATATATATACACACATACACTGCCCACCCATATATATATATATATATATATATATACACACATACACACTGCCCACCCATATATATATATACACTGCCCGCCCATATATATATACACTGCCCACCCATATATATATACACACTGCCCACCGTTATACACACACACACTGCATACACTGCCCACCCATATACACACATACACTGGTCACCCATATATACATTGCCCCACACACACTGCCCTCCCCATACACACATTGCCCAACACACACATACACTGCCAACACACACACACACAGCCACACATACATTGCCCCCATACACACATTGCCCCACACACCCTACACATTCACTCACTACACCCCCCCCACACACACACACTGAACCTTTCACACAAACTGCACCACTCACACACACCACTGCTCCTATGCCCTACTACAGCCTCATATCCCAGCAGACCCCAGGTAAGTTGTCAAACTGTTCTTAAACAGTTTAACCCCTTCAGCCCAGCAGGTTGGGGGAACCTAATGACCCTATTGTGCCAGAAAAACGAGTTTGTTTTCCTGGCACTATAGTGCTCCTTTAATATTTTGTCTTCGTAGGGCCCTGCTCAAATTTTGTCCGGGGGCCCAGAAGGCTGTCAGTCCATCCCTGGGGAGAAGACAACTTATTCCCTAAGTTATGATTTTATAGCATGACAGGAGGCTTCATATTTGCTTAAGTCTCTCTTTACTAGAACTCCACAGCAGCACATTAACATAGAGAGATAAACACCAAAGACAAAAACATAAGGCATCTATGTAAGGCTCCTCCTAGGCCACCATTTCCTCTTTCTTTGCTGCTCCGCAGACAGTAAAGGTCAGAGTACCACTGCCTCCTGTTTTTACTTGGGTGGCTGTGTGTTTATTACATATTTATTTGGGCTACTTATTGCTGTGTATTTATTGCAATTCTTCTATATATTTTTTCCATTACTTATACAGTTTTTTCTGTTTCACAGTCTCCTTCTTTCTACCATTTTTTCCACCCCTTTACTTCGGGTGTCTGTGTTTTATGTTTCCTCACTATATGTTTTTCTCCTGATCCCTTTATTTTCTGTATGTTTATTTTCCCTTCTTTGATTTGTTTTTTGTGGCTGGTCGCCGGGAAGCGGTCATCCGACCGCCTCCCGTGCCGACCGCCGGGGCCGCGGAGAAAGACTCCAGCGGCCCCACGTGTGGATTCCCGCCCGCCGGCTTTTGCCGCCGAGCGGGACTCATCTCCTGCCTCCCTGTCCTGCTCGCGTCGCCGCTCGCATTGTGTCTCCAGCGGTCGGCGTGGGGCGGGTACAGGGAGCCTCATGTTTCCCGAGAGCTTCTGCTCGCGAGCGCATTTCCCCGCGACCACGTGGTCGGATCCGGGGCGCACGGCTCTGGGCTGGGCATGCCGCGGGGTTTCTCAGCGCTTAAAGGCGCATATCCCCCTGTTTGTCCCATGGTTTGGGCTGCCCAATCCTTTGCCCCATCCCCCTGGTGGGGGTATATATTTCAGTTTTCTTTTCGCTCAGTGGGGGGATAGCTCAGTGGTGACGGTATCATATTACCCCACATGGTGGTTTCCCATGGGGTCCCTGGTTCAGATCCGGGTGCCCTCTACTGGTACCATTTCTGGTTTTGTGCAGGTTTCTCCTATTCCAGCGCATGTTGCACTGTACTATCAATTGTCCACATCTCTGTTCACTGCAGTTTTCTGCAGCATGTAGTTTTTCTGTGCCTCTCTACTTGCTCTACTACATTCTGCCTTGATGGCTCTAGGACTGCTTGCTGCAGTGACTTTGCATACACCCTTCATGGGGCCCGTTGTAATTACCCTACACCACACCGACCTGGGACTTATCTGGGGACCCTGTTTCAGCTGTACCCTACACGACCTAGTGGCCAGGTAATTTCTGCATGCCTCCTAGAAGGATTTCCTGCCTCCATGTACCACTGGGCCTGCTTTGTCCGTGCCCCTATGATTGGCCTGCTCTGTCAGTGCCCCTTGATTGGCCAGCTTTGTCTGTGCCCCATGATTTGGCCTGCGTTGTCTGTGCCATATTACGCATGCTACTGGCCTGGCAGCTCCATTCCTGGACCACTGTTATTGAGCCTGCATGCGTTAAGACTTGCCTCTGCCAATTATAGGGGTGCGGCCCCTACTGCCTGCTAGGGATACCTGTTATCTATCTTCTCAGGTATCACCTACAATCATCTCTGACATTATGGAGGCCTCTGCACAGGAGCAGAAGTTGCAGGCATTGATTAATGCGACGGTGTCCGCCACTGTGGAGAAAGCCCTGGCTAGGGCCCTCCCGCAATCACAACCGGACAGGGGTGCGAGAGGATCCCCCTGCTTGGCAGATGACTCGGCTGAGTCAGACTCTCACGAAAGAGAGCAGGCAAGTGCGCACATGCGCTATTGGAAGGGTGAAGGCCCTGAACCACGCTCCCGGAAGGACAAGGCTCCGGCGAAGCGACATGGTTCGAGGTTATCGAACCTCACCGGCCAGGCGCCGCCGCCTTTCGGGCGCAGGGGAGGTGGCCTCCTTACCCCCTCTACATTGGCCTGCTGGAGGAGTGGCGGGCAGACCAGTCTCCCTCGAATGAGGGAGATGATTGGGATGAGGACCGTGGGGAGGGTCCCGGTTAGCGCTGGGAGGATGAAGACGCGCCGGCGACAGAGGCCCCCATGGCGATGCTGGGGGACGATGTACTACAGGAGTACATCTGTTTAACCCTCGGTCTATCAGACGCCACAGACCCTCGGAATGTTCACTGCCCGGCCACTCGGCACATTTCGTGCACTACTGGATCCGCAGATCCCTTAAGGGGAGGCCCGCGAGAAGCTGCGGGCGGACTACCCCAGGCCCGTCCTGCCGGACGAGGTGGCAGCGGCCCCGGATTTTGACCCCTGGTGGCCTCGTACTTAATTCCTATGGGTCGGGACCCCAGGAAAGCCTCCGCTAAGCGCAGGATAGTAAACGGGATATGCTGTGTCCCCTGCGCAGGATGTTGGTCCTGGCGGACGAGGTCTACATGGTAGGTACGAACCTGGACCCGGCCATCATGCGGGATTGGGCACTACGCCCCATGTGCCTTCTAGGCGATGCTAATGCGGTTCTGTACCGTACGCGGGTAAACAGCTCTGTTCCGTATGGACGCCAAACTATCGGAGCTAGGATCTATAGAATTGGGCCCCTCTGGCAATAAGACCTACTGTTCAGGGCACCTGTCATTAGGGAGCTACAGAAACACATCAATTTATTTGCTTCTCTGGATAAAGCTCAGTCCTCTATAATGAAGGTGTTTCGCTCACTGTTATCCCGGCTGGGCTTTGGACCCCACGGATCCCGTGGCCCATCCTTTTCTCCCACCATAACAGCCCAGACCTCCCTGCACTCGAAAAACGGGTGGATGTCGTGGAGACTGTGCAAGAGGACGGGCGAGATTTCCTACGGGTGAGTACATCTCCTGCCACTTTCAGTTCACCCCTATTAGGGATTGTTTCCCTGCAGAGACAGGTGGCAGGAAGTGTCTTCAAATGCATGGATCCGTCAGACGGTACAGGGTTAGGTCATGGACTTCCCCTCCCCACCGACGCAGGTTGGACCTCCGAGTGTCTCCTTCATCGCGAGAGTTCAACGTTCTTTGATAGCTTTGGAGGTTCGGACTCTGCTCGCCACTGGCGCTATCCAGCGAGCCCCGGATTTGGGGGGCTTTTCCCAGCTCGTTTTTATAGTAAAGATGAAGTCGGGGGAGTTCCGCCCGGTGGTCAGTTTTCGGGACTGGAACACCTTTATTGTCTGCACCCACTTCAAGTTGGAGGGCATTCATCTCCTTCGGGACCTTCCCCGGCCGGGAGTCTTGTTCATGTGACTGGACCTGAGGGATGCTTACCTCTCCGTCCGGGTGGACAAGAGGGGTCGCGGTTTGCTTCGCTTCGCCTGGAAGGGCGCCCCTCGCCAATTCACATGCCTCCCGTTCGGCCTCAGCTCGGCCCCTTAGTGCTTCACCGACCTGCTGACGCCTGTGGTCGCCCGATTCTGGCCAGAGGGCGTCCGTTTCCTGTTATTTCTGGATGATTTGCCGGTCCTCTGCTAAGATCCCTCCAGGCTCAGATCTTACACGCGTTTGGCGACAGCCTTGTTGGAGATCCTGGCATTCGTAGTTCATCTGAGGAAATCGGCTTTGGAACCTTCCCAGACGGTGGAGTTCTTGGGTGTCATGGTCAATGCGACGGATTGCGTTCTCCGTCTGCCTTTGACACTGATGGCATCCGTCCAGGAGGTGATGAGAAGGATATTACGGCAAGTCCGGATTCCCCGTCATATGCTGGCTCGTATGGTGGGCCTTCTCTCAGCCTCGATACAGGCGATATACCCGGGCCCGCTACACCACAGGACCATGCAACGGCTGAAGACCCCTATTCTACGCATGTGACCCTCGTCAGACCGGATGGTTTCCCTGTTCCCGGACGTGAAGGCCGGACTAAGCTGGTGGCTTCTGCACACGGCCGCATAGAACAGCAAGGTGATATTCAGACCGACCCCGGATTTCGTTCTGGAATCGACTGCAAGCCTTGGGGTTGGGGTGCCACGTACACCTCCGGGTCCGCGGGTGGCCCGTAGTCGGACAAGGAATCGGAGTTCCACGTCAATTGCCTGGATTGATTGCGGGTTCGTTGGCAGTTCGGAGTCTGGCAAGTCACCTGTCGGACTGTTGCGCCCTCCTTCGGAGGGACAAGGTCTCAGCGGTACAATATACCGACCGCTTGGGAGGCGCTCGGTCTCGCATACTGGAGGTGACGGAGGAGATTTACAGCTTATGCTTATCTACCGTGTGAGTCGGACCTGACGGCGGATTCGTTCTCCAGACTTTGGAAGGATGCCAGCGACTGGGAACTCTTTCGACCCATCTTCATCGTTCTCGTGCGTCGCTCGGGTTTGTTCATGGCGGGTCTATTCGCCTCCGGGACGACCATCGGATTCGGACGTGCTTTGGTTTGCTTCCGGATCCAGCGTGCGCGGTGGTGGTCGCGCTTCAACAGGTACGGTTGTTTTTCTCAGGAAGCATAGGTGTTCCCTCCGTTCGCCTCTATCCCCCAGGTGTTACTTCTAGTTTGTGGTCGACGTGTGTCCTTAGTGTTGCTGACTCCGCTATGGCGAGATCGGTCGGGTTAACGGAGTTTCTGGATTTTTCCTGTCGGGATCCTCTTCTCTTACCGTCCTCTCGAATACTCCTCTTGGACTCTTTCGGGAGTGCCTGGTATGTCGAGGCGTCGTCACTATCGGCCAGGGACCTTCTCTGTGATCCCTGAGCTCCCGGAACGAGGAGATGTTTACCTCTCAGCATGGATTTCATATTGTCGTTGGTGCTTAGGACAGGATGCTGAACCCTTTTTCCGGCCCGTGACCAACTTGCTGAGTGTCTTGTCCCTCCTCGATGATTTGGGACGGTTGTGTCGTCTGGTTCTTGTGATTAGTCATTTATTTAGGCAGCGCATGTTCCGTTTGGAGTTTTTTTCCCATCGGTCAGGACCCGCTGGTCTGCAGATTTCTACGTGGGATGAGGCTGGCACGTCCTCCGGCGCCTAAATACTCTTTCCTCTGGGAGGTAAGTATGGTTTTAGCGTTTTTCTTCGGGATTCGGCCGGAGTTCCTTGATTTTTCCCTTTGCCAGCTTTCTACTGTGTTTGCCCTCTTGTTGTGTCGGGTTTCATTCAGACGTGTTTCTGATGTCCGTTCCTTCGCCCCTGTCCAATCTCGATGGATGAGATGGTTATTGACACTGGCAGGGGTGAATGCGACTCTTGGAGTGCATGCGGTTAGCGGCGCTACTGCTTCCGAGTTTTTCCTTGATGGGCGTTTCTCCTCTGGACGTTTTTGTATGTGGCGGTCCGGGCCCGTGAGGAGTTTTTGCGCCAGTTTATTTTGGACCGTCGGGCTATGTTTCTTTTGCTTTGCTGTCGGAGCGTTAAAACAGCAAATATGAAGCCTCCTGTCATGCTATAAAATTGTAGATTATACTAGCTTTAGTGTAACTATAATCTTAATTTTATTAATGACAGGAGGCGAATATTTCCCACCCAGTTTGGTTTCTTCACCCCCCCTTGTTTTGGATGGATTGCATTGATTGTATTCCTGTTGATTTGTCTGTTTATCTGGGCTAGGTTTGGTAGTCTGGGGTGATGTTGTGGGAGGTGCATGTTATATTGTATTGACGGTCGATTTCATGTCTTTATTCTATCAGCACTGGATCGTGGGATTTATGTTTTATCAGTACATTTCGTTCACTAATCAATGTTTTCGACTATTCGTCATCATTTAGCAAACTTTGACCCTGTGCCTAACGGTCAGCAGACACATTCCAGCAAATTAGCAGCAGACCCTCCCTTCCAGACCCTCCCACCTCCCTCCCAGCATCCATTTTAGATTCATTCTGAAGCTGCATTCTTAGTGAGAGGAGGGAAAGTGTAGCTGCTGCTCATTAGATAGGGAAATTGATAGCTAGGCTAGGGTATTCAGTGTCCACTACAGTCCTGAAGGACTCATCTGCTCTCTGCTGTAAGGACAGCACCCCAAAAAGCCTTTTTTAGGGCTAGAACATCAGTATGCTTTTTTTTTTTCTGTGTAAGGTATTTGCAGTTGCCTGCCTGCCTGCCAGCTTCTGTGTCAGGCTCACAGTGGATACTGTGCCCATTTGCCCAGTGCCACCACTCATATCTGGTGTCACAAAAGCTTAAGCTTGACATTTAAAAAGAAAAAAAAAATTCACTGTAATAGATTGAATAGCAGTTAGTTGTCTGCCAGCTTCTGTGTCAGGCTCAGTGGATACTGTGCCCATTTGCCCAGTGCCACCACTCATATCTGGTGTCACAATAGCTTAAGCTTGACATTTAAAAAGAAAACATTTTTTCACTGTAATAGATTGAATAGTAGTTAGTTGTCTGCCAGCTTCTGTGTCAGGCTCACAGTGGATACTGTGCCCATTTGCCCAGTGCCATGACTCACATCTGGTGTCACAATAGCTTAAGCTTGACATTTAAAAAGAAAACATTTGTTTTCACTATAATAGATTGAAGAGCAGTTAGTTGCCTGCCAGCTTCTGTGTCAGGCTCAGTGGATACTGTGCCCATTTGCCCAGTGCCACCACTCATATCTGGTGTCATAATAGCTTAAGCTTGACATTTAAAAAGAAAACAATTTTTTTTCACTGTAATATATTGAATAGCAGTTAGTTGTCTGCAAGCGTCTGGGTGTCAGGCCTACAGCTTGTACTCTGCCAACCTCTGCCAGTGTACTTTGCCACTCATATCTGGTGTCTCTATAGCGTGCCATTACAAAGAAAAAAAGTTTTTCACTGTAAGCTAATAGCAGTTAGTTGTCTGCAAGCGTCTGGGTGTCAGGCCTTCAGCGTGTACTCTGCCAACCTCAGCAAGTGCACTTTGCCACTCATATCTGGTGTCTCTATACCATGCCTTTACAAAGAAAAAAAGTTTTTCACTGTAAGCTAATAGCAGTTAGTTGTCTGCAAGCAGGTGTCAGGCCTACAGCGTGTACTCTGCAGACCTCTGCCAGTGCACATTGCCACTCATATCTGGTGTCACAATAGCGTGCATTTAAAACCAAAAAACTTTTTTCACTGTTATAGATTGAATAGCAGTTACATGTCTTCAAGCGGGTGTGTCAGACCTACAGCGTGTACTCTGCCAACCTCTGCAAGTGCACATTGCCACTCATATCTGGTGTCACAATAGCTTAAGCTTGACATTTAAAAAGAAAAAAATTTTTTTCACTGTAATAGATTGAATAGTAGTTAGTTGCCTGCCAGCTTCTGTGTCAGGCTCAGTGGATACTGTGCCCATTTGCCCAGTGCCACCACTCATATCTGGTGTCACAATATCTTAAGGTTTACATTTAAAAAGAAAACTTTTTTTTCACTATAATAGATTGAAGAGCAGTTAGTTGCCTGCCAGATTCTGTGTCAGGCTCAGTGGATACTGTGCCCATTTGCCCAGTGCCACCACTCATATCTGGTGTCACAATAGCTTAAGCTTGACATTTAAAAAGAAAACATTTTTTTTCACTGTAATAGATTGAATAGCAGTTAGTTGTCTGCAAGCGTCTGGGTGTCAGGCCTTCAGAGTGTACTCTGCCAACCTCAGCAAGTGCACTTTGCCACTCAGATCTGGTGTGACTATAGCGTGCCTTTAAAAAGAAAAAAAGTTTTTCACTGTAAGCTAATAGCAGTTAGTGTCCTTAAAGCGGGTGTCAGGCCTACAGCGTGTACTCTGCAGACCTCTGCCAGTGCACATTGCCACTCATATCTGGTGTCACAATAGCGTGCATTTAAAACCAAAAAAAACTTATTTCACTGTTATAGATTGAATAGCAGTTACTTGTTGTAGCGGACTGGACCCTGCACCAGAGTCTGCCCCAGTTTCCTGGAGGGGACTGCTTGCTTGCCTCCTGCCCTGTGATTATGGTCCCTGGGAGATATGGCCCTTCAAGTACAATATTTGGGCATAATGGATTATGTATGACCTTACTGGCCCTTTAAGAACCATCTGGGGACATACTGTGGAGTTACTGGGTGACCACCATTTCATGTATCAGAGGCACATGGTGAGAACAATGGATGAAGCACATGGTGAGAACAATGGATGGCGGCCATTTTAACTCACAGACATTGTTGTGACTTTTCTACACGGTGCCATCTCGCCGGTATTTGGCACACAAAGACATCATGCAGTAGTTTTAAACTATACAACAGGGGACACATTATACAGTAATTATTTTTTATATAATCTGTATATGTTCTGCGGAAACTGTATCTTCCAAACTACTGAATGGATCTGGTGGTTCACCCAGATCCCCTGGTTCTGAGGATATTCTTTTTTTATGGGGTTATTGCATGTTTTGGGGTCCCTGTGATATGTTTTATAAAACTGTATTTCTCTGTCTGTAATAATTATATTACCCATTGTGTTCAGTAATCCTATTACAGGCAGAGGGGAGGATTTTGTGTGGGAGTGTCTGTGTGTATTGTACCGATTGATTGGTTGTTTTGTCCCTCCCTGTGGGCGGACCTGTATTCTCAACAACTGTAATAAAAACCAGGCTGGGAGTGCCAGCCTCAGTTCCTGTTTTACCCTCAAAGTGAAGTGTCGTCTCATTATTGGGGGAGGATTTATTGTGTGCTGTTCCAGTTTGACTGCTAGAAGTGTAAGCCTATTCGTATGGTTTCCTATTCAACTGTCTACAGCATTCATATGCTTGAGAGGATTTATACGCCTCTCTGATTCGGTGGTTGTGGTGTCTGCTGCAGTGCTTGGAGTCCTCAGGAAACGCTAGGAGCATCCATTAACGGAGGTACCCAGTCGGGGTGCCAGGCGATCCGTTACACTTGTCTTCAAGCGGGTGTGTCAGGCCTACAGCGTGTACTCTGCCAACCTCTGCAAGTGCACATTGCCACTCATATCTGGTCTCACAGTAGCTTGCACGCATAGTTCCACTAATCCCCCAAAAAAGGACAGGCAAAGGCAGGCCACTCCGCAGGGGCCATCGTGGTCGTGGTGCTGTGATTCCCTTTGGCCATAGAATAATGCTCAGTTTTCAGAGGCCACGTACCCTGAACTTGAAAAGTTCTGAGGACATAGTTGACTGGCTAACACAGGACACCCAATCTTCTACATCTTCCGCTCGGAACCTTGACGCACCATCCTCCTCCAGCTTAGCTTCAGGCACCTCTCAAGATATCACTCACCCGCCTGCCGCCACCACCAAAACTAGCACCACAGCCGCTTTACTTGGTATGTCAGAGGAGTTATTCACACATCCGTTTGAAGAAATGAGTGATGCGCAACCATTATTGCCATGTAGATAACAGGGATATGTCTCAGGCAGGCAGCATTACACAAATGGACGTACAGTGTGATGATGATGATGTTGTACCCGCTGCTGCTTCCTTTGCTGAGTTGTCAGATACAAGTGAAGCGGTTGATGATGACAATGCGTCCATGGATGTCACGTGGGTGCCCGCTCGGCAAGAAGAAGAACCGGGCGAAAGTTCAGATGGGGAGACAGAGAGGAGGAGGAGACGAGTTGGAAGCAGGGGGAGGTCATCGCAAGGAGCTAGTGGCACAGTCAGACAGAATGCATCGGCACCCGGGGTCAGCCCGACAGCACGCCAATCAACGCATGCTGTGTCCACCACCAGAATGCCATCACTGCTGTCCTCCTTGCCCCCTCTCAACCATCCGCCACTCCGTCTCCCGCCTTGAGCAGTTCCCGCTCATCTGCCCACAGTCATGTGTCTGTCAAGGACATGTTTGAGCGTAAGAAGCCAATGTCAGAAAGTCACCCCCTTGCCCAGCGTCTGACAGCTGGCTTGTCCGAACTATTAGCCCGCCAGCTTTTACCATACAAGCTGGTGGAGTCTGAGGCGTTCAAAAAATTTGTAGCTATTGGGACACCGCAGTGGAAGGTACCCGGCAGAAATTTCTTTTCACAAAAGGCAATCCCCAACCTGTACTCGATTGTGCAAAAGGAAGTAATGGCATGTCTGGCACACAGTGTTGGGGCAAGGGTCCATCTGACCACTGATACCTGGTCTGCAAAGCATGGTCAGGGCAGGTATATCACCTACACTGCGCATTGGGTAAACCTGCTGACGGCTGCCAAGCATGGAATGCGTAGCTCTGCAGAGGAGTTGGTGACACCGCCATGACTTGCAGGCAGTCCTGCTGCCACCTCCTCTACTCCTCCTACTCCATCCTCTTCCATAACCTCCTCGGCTGAGTCCTCTTCTGCTGCTGCGTCTTGCTCCACATCAACGGCACCCCCCCAGCTCCCCAGGTACTATTCCACATCCCGGATACGGCAGTGTCACGCCATCTTGGGTTTGACTTGCTTAAGAGCAGAGAGTCCCATCGGACAAGGACTCCTGTCCGCCCTGAACGCACAGGTGGAAAAGTGGCTGACTCCGCAGCAACTGGATATCGGCAAAGTGGTTTGTGACAATGGAAAAAATTTGTTAGCGGCATTGAAGTTGGACAAGTTGACACATGTGCCGTGCATGGCACATGTGTGTAATCTGATCGTACAGCGCTTTGTGCATAAGTACACAGGCTTACAGGACGTCCTGAAGCAGGCCAGGAAGGTGTGTGGCCATTTCAGGCGTTCCTACACGGCCATGGCTCACTTTGCCGATATCCAGCGGTGAAACAACATGCCAGTGAGGCGCTTGATTTGCGACAGCCCGACACGTTGGAATTCAACACTCCTTGTTTTCTTCCTGGAGCATGCCCTTCGAAGAGTGCTGGATCAGGCCATAGATGAGCGTGAAGAGGAAGAGGAAGAGTTGTGGTCACCATCACCACCAGAAACAGCCTTATCAGCATCGCTTGCTGGACCTGCGTCAACACTGGAAGAGGATTGTGAGGAAGAGGAGTCAGAGGAGGAATGTGGCTTTGAGGAGGAGGAGGAAGACCAAACACAACAGGCATCCCAGGGTGCTCGTTGTCACCTATCTGGTACCCGTGGTGTTGTACGTGGCTGGGGGGAAGAACATACCTTCATTGACATCAGTGAGGAGGTGGAACGGGAAATGAGTAGGCATCCAACCTTGTGCAAATGGGGTCTTTCATGCTGTTGTGCCTGTTGAGGGACCCTCGTATAAAAAGGCTGAAGGAGAACGACCTGTACTGTGTGTCCAAGCTACTAGACCCCCGGTATAAGCAGAAAGTGGCGGAAATGTTACCGAATTACAACAAGTCGGAAAGGATGCAGCATTTGCAAAATAAATTAAAAAGTATGCTTTACACAGCGTATAAGGGTGATGTCACAGCACAATGGGAATCTAACAGGGGGAGAGGTGGAAGTCATCCTCCTCCTCCCACGACCACGCCGGCAAGGACAGGACGCTTTAAAGACGTGTTGTTGATGGAGGACATGCGGACTTTTTTTTTTTTTTTAATTCTTTATTTTTGTTGTGCAAGTTTTAACAATAAGCTTACTCAGCCACGACAGCAGTCGTAAGCAATAACAGGCATAACAGTCAAAACGTGGCATATGAATAGACAGCACAATTTTTGATTATGTTGAAAGAAGGTATAGACGTAACATATAAAAGAAAATTTTAGCTTTCTTGTCTGTGGTGAACATGTTAGGCGTTGGTCTTTATCTCTCGCTTTAGTGTGTGTGTGTGACAGGTTATCTCTCGCTTTAGTGTGTGTGTGACAGGTTATCTCTCGCTTTAGAGTGTGTGTGACAGGTTATCTCTCGCTTTAGTGTGTGTGACAGGTTATCTCTGGCTTTAGTGTGTGTCTGACAGGTTGTCTCACGCTTTAGTGTGTGTGTGACAGGTTGTCTCTCGCTTTAGTGTGTGTGTGACAGGTTGTCTCTCGCTTTAGTGTGTGTGTGACAGGTTGTCTCTCGCTTTAGTGTGTGTGTGACAGGTTGTCTCTCGCTTTAGAGTGTGTGTGACACATATTTTAGTTTAAAATCAAGCTTAAACATTTGGCTTTAAACACAGATTGGAATTATAAGTACGTTAGAACGGTGCTATAATCACGCTGTAAACAATTCAAGTAACGTAAATGCATATCATTTAGCTATATCTGCATAGGTGCAGAGTGGCAGTGCGTGGAGTCGTTTAGCTAGTGATAATTTTTATACCAGCTATCCTAGCTGTCCTTATCATGAGTGACTAAACATAAAACATAATGCATGAAACTTTGCTTTGCCATTAATCAACTAGGTGAGATAGCAATTATAAACAGGCTGAAATAGAATATCTGACTATACTGCGACTGTGTCTCTGAGTCTCAATAGCAGCTAATATGTCCACATGAGGGGCACTGAGATAGGCCCTTTAGCCGATGCCCAGTGCCTGGACATGTTTCTTGCCGTCGGTGCTTGGCTCTCGGTGATGCTTGGTGACGTTTCTGCCCCAGATTTTCAGGGGGCCTGAGCCCGATGTGGTCACAGTCTCTGTGCCCCTGCTGAGCTGGTCCAGCTTTTCTAAGTAAAGAGTGGAGTCCTTGCTTGGTTTGTAGGGGAGGCTTGTGGGGTGCCACCCAGGTCCCTTCAGCGGTGCGGGTTTACGTTGCTGGGCTAAGTGTGGGGTCCGGGGGGTTCCCTGTGCTTGTCGGGATTGTGAGCTGTAGTGTTCGGGATGGCTACCATGGCGGCGGCCTGCCTGTAACTGTGGTGTTATCACCCTCCATGTAGGTCTTTGCTTACTGTGTCGCCTATGGGCTGCTTTGGGGGTGCGAGGGAGGGTCCGGCCTATTTGGCGCCGGGTTGCCGGGCGGATCCATGCCTCCACTACCTTGATCGCCACCTTGAAGGCCTGTCTTCGGGCATAAAGTCGTGACCACAGTTTGGTATACAGCGTATTGTAGAGCTCCTCCGTGTTCTCGGACGGTAGGTGTAGTGTGCGGTGCCTTGCAGGCCGCATCTCTCCCTCCTGTCTAAGTTGCAGAGCCAAGGTGTGCTTGTCCGCCATTTTGGAGGCCCCCGCTCCCGTGCTGCTGACATGGGCTGCAGGCTTGTTCGGAGAGTGCCGGGTGCTAGGTTCTCCGTCTGACGGGGATCGGGATATCCCCCGCCGATCCATAGGGGGGGGGAAGGTTTCGTTACCAGCTTACTTGTGTCTGGGTGCGTCTGGCGGGAAAGCGGACGCCTTTCTCCGCCTCCTCCTCCGGTAGGCCTCAGTCCGCAAATGCGGTGCCTGGGGGACCCCAGCGCCGTGTTCAGCATTTCCGGGTTCAGGTCGACTGCCCCGGTCCAATGAGCCCACTGACAGGAGGGTGAGCGCACTTTATTTCGGTTTAGTTGTGATTTTCGTGCTGGTTTGTCAGGAGCTGTTGCAGAGCACGTCTGCCCTGCTCGCTGGTCAGACTCCGCCCCCGACATGCGGACCTTTTTAAGTCCTACGCATTGCCACAGCCCTTCAGGATCCACCCTCAGAGAGCGACTCGACCGACAGGTAGCAGACTACCTCGCCTTAACTGCAGATATCGACACTCTGAGAAGAGATGAACCCCTTGACTACTGGGTGTGCAGGCTTGACCTGTGGCCTGAGCTATCCCAATTTGCGATAGAACTTGTGGCCTGCCCCGCTTCAAGTGTCCTGTCAGAAAGGACCTTCAGTGCAGCAGGAGGTATTGTCACTGAGAAGAGAAGTCGCCTAGGTAAAAAAAGTCTAGATTACCTCACCTTTATTAAGATGAATGAGGGATGGATCCCGAAGGGACTGACACTGGGCGATACATTCGATTTAAAAAGGCCTGATGAGATGAGCTGCCTTGGGCTAAAAATGGTCCACACGCTGCTGTATTTTAGCTCTGAATGCCGGTTGACTTGCGTGACTTATCCGCCACCAACTAGGGTTCAAGCCGCCATGTTTTAGGGCACTTTCTGCCTGTGAAACAAACATCAATTTTTCTGGCCGCTGCTACAGCAGCGGGTGCAACAATACCTAACTTTTCAGGCATGTGTACATGCCTAATTTTTAGGCCCTCTGGTGCTGCACTGAGGCTTCAAAAACCAAACAAAAAAAAAGGCACATAGTGACCCTATGTAGGGGGAACAGTCCCTATTCTGCTCTTTGTCAGTGTGTATCAGGGGCTTTGAGGACAGGTGTCAATCCATACCTGCCAAGTGACCCTATGTAGGGGGAACAGTCTCTATTCTGCTCTGTGTCAGTGTGTATCAGGGATCCTTAGGATAGGTGTCAATCCATATCTGCCAAGTGACCCTATGTAGGGGGAACAGTCTCTATTCTGCTCTGTGTCAGTGTGTATCAGGGATCCTTAGGATAGGTGTCATTCCATATATGCCAAGTGACCCTATGTAGGAGGAACAGTCCCTATTCTGCTCTGTGTCAGTGTGTATCAGGGTCCCTGAGGACAGGTGTCAATCCATATCTGCCAAGTGACCCTATGTAGGGGGGAACAGTCCCTATTCTGCTCTGTGTCAGTGTGTATCAGGGATCCTTAGGATAGGTGTCAATCCATATCTGCCAAGTGACCCTATGTAGGGGGAACAGACCCTATTCTGCTCTGTGTCAGTGTGTATCAGGGTCCCTGAGGACAGGTGTCAATCCATATCTGCCAAGTGACCCTATGTAGGGGGAACAGTCCCTATTCAGCTCTGTGTCAGTGTGTATCAGGGTCCCTGAGGACAGGTGTCAATCCATATCTGCCAAGTGACCCTATGTAGGGGGAACAGTCCATATTCTGCTCTGTGTCAGTGTGTATCAGGGATCCTTAGGATAGGTGTCAATCCATATCTGCCAAGTGACCCTATGTAGGAGGAACAGTCCCTATTCTGCTCTGTGTCAGTGTGTATCAGGGATCCTTAGGATAGGTGTCAATCCATATATGCCAAGTGACCCTATGTAGGAGGAACAGTCCCTATTCTGCTCTGTGTCAGTGTGTATCAGGGTCCCTGAGGACAGATGTCAATCCATATCTGCCAAGTGACCCTATGTTGGAGGAACAGTCCCTATTCTGCGCTGTGTCAGTGTGTATCAGGGATCCTTAGGATAGGTGTCAATCCATATCTGCCAAGTGACCCTATGTAGGGGGAACAGTCCCTATTCTGCTCTGTGTCAGTGTGTATCAGGGTCTCTGAGGACAGGTGTCAATCCATATGTCAAGGTGTCAATATGTCATATGTCAGGTGTCAATCCATATCCATTGTGATTTAGGATTGTTAGGTGATTTATGCCCTTTATGAATTAAAACCAGACTCTGCATCAACTGTGTAATTTTCCATGGGAGTTTTGCCATGGATCCCCCTCCGGCATGCCACAGTCCAGTTGTTAGTCCCCTTGAAACAACTTTTCCATCACTATTGTGGCCAGAAAGATTCCCTGTGGGTTTTAAAATTCGCCTGCCCATTGAAGTCTATGGCGGTTCGCCCGGTTCGCCGGTTCGCGAACGTTTGCGGAAGTTCGCGTTTGCCGTTCGCAAACCGAAAATTTTGTGTTCGCGACATCACTATACGTGGCCACAGATGTGGTGGTGGGATGTTGGCCTCTCAATGACATTTAAGAGATTCAAAACGTGTGGCCGTGGAAAGTGAGGCCCTGACTACTGTCCTGTAGAAGGGCGAATGAGGTGTTTACCTATGATTTGGACGTGGGGCCGTACCTCCGTGTTGAGGTGGGAGAAGGCCTTGCGGGACATGGAAATACCTTGTTAAGCTAGGTTCGGAGCCCAGACCCTGTAAGCCAGTTCACGCAGCTTCGATGGGATACTTGGCAAATTATGTAATGGGTGGATACTAACCTTGATAGTGATTATGCCCTGGAGCTTAAACCTTTGAGTATTTAAGTAGAGAAGCACGGTAGTTGGCGATATCGTAGAAGAAACCTAGGGGTTTGAGACAGATGTTGATCTGTGTGAGCGTGATGTATGAGTGCAACGTGAGATCCCGACAGAGTGACAAATTTAGAGTGAAGGCTGCCTGAGGCCTTGAAAATACAGAAACTGAAGTAAATAAATACAATACCTGGTTTGTAAGACAAGAACCGGGATTTGGCAATTTAGCTGTAATATACGACAAAACGGACGATCTGTGGAGACCAAAGAATAATATTGTGTAATTAGCATCTCTTGGTTAACAGCTAATATTGTTAGATTGGGTAAGCTACAGAAACCTTTTATTAAACATAAAGAAAGGAACCAACCAATAATGTAAAAAACCACAAGGTGGCGATAACAGCCCACTAACTGGCGTATGAAAACTGACTCAAGCCGTAATGGGCGTAATCTATTAGAAATGTGTAGAAAACTGGGAATGCATCCTTTACACATACTGTTAATAAGCAGAGCATGGACTCTGATAAACCAACAGACACTATCCTAATGCAGTTTCACATAAACAATAAGTTACCTAGGCAACAAGTGTAACGTTAACCGAAGCCGGTATGTATTATTATGAGAAGGGGTATTTACATACCGCGAACCCTACGGGGGAGGGGGGGCGGTACTGACGAAAGGTTGTACCAACCGATCCCCGAGGTGCCTTAGCATGGAAACCGTGGGTGGTCTCCGTTAAAGGTTATCGTGGTCCCATGTGCGTTCCAGCCCCCTGATAAGACCACCAAGCGGCGTGGAGGAGACCGGAATGAGGGTGCAAGTATGACTCACGGTTAGCTGTCAGGAAGCCAGATCTCCGCACCGGATGGAGGATTCTGCTGGAGACTGCAGCTGGATAGGACGCCCGGACCGGAAGTCAGTGAAACCAGAAGTCAGTGAAACCGGAAGTCGAGCGGCAACACTCGAACTTGAACGTCAGAGGTGAGTAGGGGCTGGGAGTTTAAGTAGGACTTACTCCTCCCACAAATTCAGGCCTAATGACCTTTCTACATATATATATATATATATATATATATATATATATATGATTTAAGTATATATATATACACTTACACATACAAAAAACAAAAAGATTCCTTGCACTCACGCTGTACAACATACATTATCAAAAATGATGGCTGCACTCCACGGTCTTCTTTTAAAATCCAAATTGCTTTATTAGATATGCATTAAAATAACGATCAATGTTTCAGCCCCACTCTGGGTCTGGGCTTTCTTCAGGATCAACGTTTCAGCCCCACTCTGGGCTTTCTTACACATACATACACATACACTGTCTAAGTGTATTTTAATATTAATATATATATAATTATATATATATATATTAATATTAAAATACACATAGAATGATTTTGATTAAATATATATATAATTATAATTATATATATATATATATATATATATATATATATATATATATATAAAATAAATAAATATGTAAATAAGTAAAAAAATAAAAATTACAAAATATAATAAAAAAAAAATAAAAAAAAAAAATATATATATATATATATATATTTGTGTGTGTGTTATTTCGTTCTAACTGTATATATAGATACTAAAATACACGTAGGATGAAATAATATATATATATATATCTATATACATAAATATATATCTATATACATATAGTATATAAAAAATACCACTTTCTGACTCATAAGAGATCTTTGCCAGAAGCTCAAGGAAGCAAGGTGAATGGTTAGAGTTAGGACCCACCTAGGGGGGTCTGCCTTGATATTGGAGGTAACTAAAAAACCTCCATTTGTTTAAAAATACATTAAGGAGAGAGCGCAGGTAACTTGTTTTTCTTTGGTTTTTACTATATTTTGGGGCTGATGTGTACTGTAGTCTTTGCTGCCGCCCAGTAGTGATGGGAGTGAGCACAGGACTTATCTTTCTGCATTTGTATCCATTTTTTGTATCACTCAGCCTTGTTACAAAGCAGCCGCCCATCCCATGTGTTCCCTATTAAGGGTTAATAATGTATAGGGGTGTATATAAAAAATAACCCTTTTTGTCTCATTAGAGATCTTTGCCAGAAGCTCAAGGAAGCAAGGTGAATGGTTAGAGTTTGGATCCACCTGGGGACGGTCTGCCTTGACGTTGGCAGGTGGGCTTATCCTCTCATGGCCATTGGAGGTAACTGAGAAAAACTCAATTTGTTTAAAAATACATAGGGATTAACCCCTTAACACCGCAGCCAAATGTACAAGTTGTGAACGAAACAAAACGTAAACAAAACCTGGCATTTGCGCTATATGTCTGTCCAACCGTAGTTCACCTCTTTCATATTAAATGCACCCCCCCTTATTATATATCATGTTATTCAGGGGAAACAGGGCTTTCATTTAATATCAAATATTTAGCTATGAAACATAATTTAATATGAAAAAAATGGGAGAAAATAAGATTTTTTTTTATTTTTTTCGTTCTTCATGACATTTTAACTGTCAATGTCATAATACTGTTTGCTTTTACTGCAATAAAATACACATATTTGTATTCAGCAAAGTCTCACGTGTAAAACAGTACCCCCTATGTACAGGTTTTATGGTGTTTTGGGAAGTTACAGGGTCAAATATAGCGTGTTACATTTGAAATTGAAATTCGCCAGATTGGTTACGTTGCCTTTGAGACTGTATAGTAGCCCAGGAAATAAATTTACACCCATAATGGCATACCATTTGCAATAGTAGACGACCCAAGGTATTGCAAATAAGCGATGTCCAGTCTTTTTTAGTAGCCATTTGGTCACAAACACTGGCCAAAGTTAGCGTTTGTATTTGTTTGTGTGTGAAAAATGCAAAAAACGCCAATTTTGGCCAGTGTTTGTGACTAAGTGGCTACTAAAAAAGACTGGACATACCCCATTTGCAATACCTTTGGTTGTCTACTATTGCAAATGGTATGCCATCATAGGGGTAATTTTCATTCTTGGGCTACCATAGGGTCATAAAGGCAACGTAAGCAATCTGGCAAATTTTAATGTGAAAAAAATTAAACACAAGCCTTATATTTGACACTGTAATTTTTGAAAACACCATAAAACCTGTACATGAGGGGTACTGTTGTACTCAGGAGACTTGGCTGAACACAAATATTTGTGTTTCAAAACAGTAAAAAGTATTGCAGCAATAATATCGTCCCTGTAAGTGCTGTTTGTGCGTGAAAAATGCAAAAAACTTCACTTTTACTGGCGATATCATGGTTGTAATACATTTTACTGTTTTGAAACACTAATATTTGTGTTCAGCGAAGTCTCCCGAGTAAAACAGTACCCCCCATGTACAGGTTTTATGGTGTCTTGGAAAGTTATAGGGTTAAATATAGTGCTAGCAAATTAAATTCCCTATACTTTCGGCATGGGTGGTCAGGCAGGTCCCGCTAATTGTAATTAATTAGGATACCTAATTATGTAAAATTATTACATAAATATATGTGTAGAATTAATATATGTATTTATATACATATGTGTATATATATATACGTATATATATATATATTTTTTTTTAATATTTTTATTTATATATAGGTATATATATAGTGATATATACGTATATATTTATGTATATAGATATATATATTATTTCGTTATTAGTGTATTTTGATATAAATATATATATATTAATATCAGAATACAGTTAGAACGAAATAAAACACATCTATATATTTTTTAATATTTTATTTTTAATTATTTTTTTTATTTTATTTTTTTACGTATTTACATATTAATTTTTTTATATTATTTATAAATATATATATAACAATAATTATATATATATTTAATCAGTATCAGTCTACGTGTAATTTGATATTAATATATATATATAATTATATATATATTAATATTAAAATACACCTAGACAGTGTATGTGTGTGTATGTATATGTGTATATATATACTTAGATCATATATATATAATATATATATATGATCTAAGTATATAATTTATTTATTTTTACACTGTTTTAAAAAAAAATTATTTGATTTTCAGCCAGCAGGGGGACCAACTGTCATTACAGTTGGTCCCAACTGTCATTACAGTTGGTCCCCCTGCTGGCAATGCAGCAGGCAGCTATACCGGCCATGTGATTGTGAGGTCCTCGCAAGGACCTCACTCTCACATGGCCGGGAGGGCTCCTGGAGGGCGGACGTGCCGCGGGGGGCTCCCTGGGAGTCCCCCCAACCGCGATCGCCGGCGTGGGACCGCCAGCGACCGGGTAAGTTACTAAAAACCGGAGGGCGTACTATTACGTCCGGCGGCGTTTAGAGCCGCTTTTAAAAGGACGTAATAGTACGCCCTCCGGTCTTAAGGGGTTAAGGAGAGAGCGCAGGTAACTTGTTTTTTTTTTTGGTTTTTACTATATATTGGGGCTGATGTGTACTTTAGTCTTTGCTGCCGCCCAGTAGTGATGGGAGTGAGTGCAGGACTTATCTTTCTGCATTTATATACGTATATATAACTCACTATATGTACACTGTGTGCAGAATTATTAGGCAAATGAGTATTTTGACCACATCATCCTCTTTATGCATGTTGTCTTACTCCAAGCTGTATAGGCTCGAAAGCCTACTACCAATTAAGCATATTAGGTGATGTGCATCTCTGTAATGAGAAGGGGTGTGGTCTAATGACATCAACACCCTATATCAGGTGTGCATAATTATTAGGCAACTTCCTTTCCTTTGGCAAAATGGGTCAAAAGAAGGACTTGACAGGCTCAGAAAAGTCAAAAATAGTGAGATATCTTGTAGAGGGATGCAGCACTCTTAAAATTGCAAAGCTTCTGAAGCGTGATCATCGAACAATCAAGCGTTTCATTCAAAATAGTCAACAGGGTCGCAAGAAGCGTGTGGAGAAACCAAGGCGCAAAATAACTGCCCATGAACTCAGAAAAGTCAAGGGTGCAGCTGCCAAGATGCCACTTGCCACCAGTTTGGCCATATTTCAGAGCTGCAACATCACTGGAGTGCCCAAAAGCACAAGGTGTGCAATACTCAGAGACATGGCCAAGGTAAGAAAGGCTGAAAGACGACCACCACTGAACAAGACACACAAGCTGAAACGTCAAGACTGGGCCAAGAAATATCTCAAGACTGATTTTTCTAAGGTTTTATGGACTGATGAAATGAGAGTGAGTCTTGATGGGCCAGATGGATGGATTGGTAAAGGGCAGAGAGCTCCAGTCCGACTCAGACGCCAGCAAGGTGGAGGTGGAGTACTGGTTTGGGCTGGTATCATCAAAGATGAGCTTGTGGGGCCTTTTCGGGTTGAGGATGGAGTCAAGCTCAACTCCCAGTTTCTGGAAGACACCTTCTTCAAGCAGTGGTACAGGAAGAAGTCTGCATCCTTCAAGAAAAACATGATTTTCATGCAGGACAATGCTCCATCACACGCGTCCAAGTACTCCACAGCGTGGCTGGCAAGAAAGGGTATAAAAGAAGAAAATCTAATGACATGGCCTCCTTGTTCACCTGATCTGAACCCCATTGAGAACCTGTGGTCCATCATCAAATGTGAGATTTACAAGGAGGGAAAACAGTACACCTCTCTGAACAGTGTCTGGGAGGCTGTGGTTGCTGCTGCACGCAATGTTGATGGTGAACAGATCAAAACACTGACAGAATCCATGGATGGCAGGCTTTTGAGTGTCCTTGCAAAGAAAGGTGGCTATATTGGTCACTGATTTGTTTTTGTTATGTTTTTGAATGTAAGAAATGTATATTTGTGAATGTTGAGATGTTATATTGGTTTCACTGGTGAAAATAAATAATTGAAATGGGTATATATTTGTTTTTTGTTAAGTTGCCTAATAATTATGCACAGTAATAGTCACCTGCACACACAGATATCCGCCTAAAATAGCTATAACTAAAAACAAACTAAAAACTACTTCCAAAAATATTCAGCTTTGATATTAATGAGTTTTTTGGGTTCATTGAGAGCATGGATGTTGTTCAATAATAAAATTAATCCTCAAAAATACAACTTGCTTAATAATTCTGCACTCCCTGTATACCTATATATAAATAAAAATTATTTAAATATATATATATATATATATATATATATATTAATTCTACGTATATATTTACGTAATATTTTACATAATTAGGTCATTTTATTAATTACAATTTGCGGGACCTGCCTGACAACCCAGACAGAAATTCCAGGGAATTTAATTTGCTAGCACTATATTTAACCCTGTAACTTTTGAAGACACCATAAAACCTGAACATGGGGGGTATTGTTTTACTCGGGAGACCTCGCTGAACACAAATGTTAGAGTTTCAAAACAGTGAAATGTTTTACACTGACAATATAATTGTTGTGATACGTTTTACTGTTTTGAAACAACAATATTTGTGTTCAGCAAAGTCTCCCGAGTATAACAGCACCCCTCATGTACAGGTTTTAAATATAAGGCTTGCATTTCAGTTTTTTCACATTGAAATTCGTCAGATTGGTTACGTTGCCTTTGAGACCGTGTGGTAGCCCAGGAATGAAAATTACCCCCATGATGGCATACAATTTGCAATAGTAGAAACCCAAGGTATTGCAAATAGGGTATGTCCAGTCTTTTTTAGAAGCCTCTTAGTCACAAACACTGGCCAAAATTGGTGTTCAAATTAGTTTTTTGCATTTTTCACACACAAACAAATATTAACGCTAACTTTGGCCACTGTTTGTGACCAAGTGGCTACTAAAGAAGACTGGACATACCCCATTTGCAATACCTTGAGTTGTCTAATATTGCAAATGGTATGCCATCATGGGGGTAATTCTCATTCCTGGGTTACCATATGCAGGGCCGGCGCGTCCATAAGGCGGCACAGGCGGCCGCCTTAGGGCGCACCGGCTCCGGGGGCGCAATATTTCAGTGACCGGCAGGAGGGAAGCTCACCCTCCTGCCAGGTCACCATCTGGACCCCGGCGCGGCAGTGCTGTGATCAGACGCGGCGAGGGAGCTCTAATCTCACTGCTCTGCTCCCTCGCGCGCTGTCTGCTGATACCGCGGGAGCCGGAATATGACGTCATATTCCGGCTCCCGCAGCATCAGCAGACAGCGCGCGAGGGAGCAGAGCGGTGAGATTAGAGCTCCCTCGCCGCGTCTGATCACAGCAGCAGCCCCACTGGACCCCAGGAAATGATTCCTCATCCACACCAGTTCTCCAGGTAGGGAGGCTGGGTGGAAATTTTTTATTTATAAAATAATTAGTGAGTGTCTGTGTGTCTGTGTTCTATGTAACCGTGCCAGCATTTCCATATGTAATGTTTATAAAAATGATAAGGTTTCAAGATGCTGACCCCTCTGATATACACACTGAATCATTATATATGGAATTTTTGTTTAGCCACTAGTAAACATATCAAAATAAATCATACAGAGTTGAAAAGGTATTTTACATACTGTTTGTAATTTTTTTCAATAATACTTGCATTTGTCATAGACAGAGAGTATCATGTTGTGTGATTGTGTGATATCATATGAGCAAATCAGACCTCCTAGCTCCAATAATTAATTCACCTAATACAAAAGTCTTGAGGCTGAGACATAATGAGTAGATGGCAGAAATAGCTTGGGAAAGAAAAAATGACAGCCCACTGCACAGGTCAAGAATCATTTGTGGTGGAGTTATGAAGAAAGCACAGAGTTGCAATGTTGAGGGGCTTTGTATGCTCTCTAATCCCATCTAAACTTGATGGCTTAATATTGGGGGTGGTAGGAGTGTAACCAATTTGTACCAGTGGCTGAACAAGAAACAGGGAGTCTAACCAATGATCCTCTTGAGATTTTGTACTATTATCACATGAATTGTTTACCCTGGGCCTATTTCTTTATTGGACTCAGGACAAAAAGGAATGAGAAATAAACATGCAACAAATAACTCTAAACAGGATTCCCTTATGAATATAGTTAGACAAAGACTTATATTTATAGACCACAAACCAGAAAAACTCATTAAATATATAAAACCCACTAATCATAATGTAGTATGCACCAAATGTAGCAAACACAACCAAGCTAGTACCACAATCTGCTAAATAATACACAACCATAAGTATGGATGTATTAGAGGAAATAAGACAGTGTACAATTCACTCAAACAGTGATTATACCAAGTAGGCATTTTGAGATAGATCCACAAGCAGAGCTATCAGTGTCTAAGTTACAATTGTATTACATACATGTAATAAGCTTAAATTATTAATTAAATATTAAATATATAATATATAAATGTCACTGTTCCTTTTTTTTTTGTCTTGCCAAATCTCTCTTTTTTTTTGGTGCCGAAGGTAGAATTTGGAATCACAAAGCAAAATTGACATACATTTCTTTTGTGATTCGGGTACATTTCATTTCAAGGTTCAGGAATTCCGCTAATCAAACAATCGGCCCAAATTCAAACAAATTGCGGTGTGTTCAAAATGTATTTTTAAGTCTAAATTCACTAAGTCTGAGTGTGTGAGTGTGTCTGTGTGTGAGTGTATGTGTGTCTGTGAGTGACTGTGTGTGAGTGTGTGTCTGAGTGACTGTGTGTCTGAGTGACTGTGTGTCTGTGAGTGACTGTGTGTCTGTGAGTGACTGACTGTCTGTGAGTGTCTGTGAGTGACTGTGAGTGACTGTGAGTGACTGTGTGTGTGTCTGTGAGTGATTGTATGTGTTGCATGTCAGTGTATGAGTGTATGTGTCTGTCAGTGTGTGTTTGTCAGTGTGTGTTTGTGAGTGTCTGTCAAATCAGTGAGTATCTTTGTCATTGAGTTTGTGTGTGACTATGAGTGTGTCTGTCAATGAGTGTCAATCAGTGTGTGTGTGTGTCAATGAATGAGTGTGTGTCAGATCAGTGAGTCTGTGTGTTTGCAATTGAGTGTGTGTGACTGTCAGTGTGTATACACCACTGAGTGTAGCGTGGTGGAGCACAGTACAGAAGCTTCTGTTTCCTGTACCCGGCCAGACTGACTGAGAGAGCACTTCCTGTCAGTCCGGCCAGGTACAGAAAATTAAAGCTCCTGTAGGGGATATCCTCCGCTCGGCAACGCTACAAGAGAGGTCCGAGGCACACCAGGAAGGGGAGTGCGACCACTAAGGGAGTGGGGGGTGCACCAAGGGACAGGGAGGGGAGAGAAACACCAAGGGACAGGTAAAAGAGGGGAGAGGTTAGAAGAACACTAAGGGACAGGGAAGGGAGGGGACCACTAATAGACGGGGAGAGGGGCTGGTTAAGAGGCACATAGGTGAAGGTGTTATTTTTTTGGGGGGGCGGAAAAATACATCTTCGCCTATGTACCCAAAAATCCTTCCACCGGCCCTGACCATATGGTCTCAAATGCAACGTAACCAATCTGGCTAATTTGAAGGTAAAAAAACTGAAAAATTTAACATGCTATATTTGACTCTGTAACTTCCCAAAACCCCATAAAATCTGTACATAGGCGGTACTGTTTTACATGTGAGACATCACTGAATACAAATATGTGTATTTTATTGCAGTAAAATTAATTAGTATTATGACATTCACAGTTAAAATGTCATGTAGAACTAAAAAACAAATTTTATTTTCTCTCATTTTTTTAAATATTTCATATTAAATTTATGTTTCATTGCTAAATATTTGATGTTAAATTAAACCCCTGTTTCCCCTGAATAAAATGATATATAATAAGTGTGGGTGCACATAATATGAAAGACGTGAATTACGGTTGAACAGACATATAGTCAAATTCCAGGTTTTGTTTACGTTTTGTTTTGATCACAACGTGTACATTTGGCTCAGTCCTTAAGGGGTTAAGGGGTTAAAATTAAGGCCATTTGTTAATATTGATCTTTCAGCTGTTTAGCATAACTCCCTAATGTGGTTTCCGTATCTAAAGGAATAGGTCAGGAAGTTTTTTCTTAGTTTGTTTTCAGTATAATTTATTTTTAAATTGGGAAATTAGTTTAACCTGAAATTTATGAATTTGGACAAATTTCAATTACCTACAAACCATACAAGGCACAGGTATTTGCAGTACCTAAACACACTGAGGCTCATTTGACTAAGTCAAATGCTACCTCTTGGACTGTGTAGGTTAGAGTCCCCTCAGAGTCATTAACATGTGGATACAGGGCCGCCATCAGAAATATTGGAGCCCCTGACAAAGCACAAGGTCTGGGCCCCCGCCTCCCTCCCTCCCTCAACCACCCCCCGTCCCTTTCCCCCGGGCCCGCCCACACCCTACCTAGTCCACTGACAATAATGCAGGACTGAATGTGGTGTGTATAGTGGAAGTGAATTAGAATGTGTGTAATGGATGTGTGTATTAGACACTGTTTGTGCAGTGAATGCAGAGTGTGTGCTTGTGTAGCGGATGCAGTGTGTATAGTGAACGCAGAGTGTGTTTGAGTAGTGGATGTAGTGTGTGTACAGTGATGTAGTGTGTGTTTGTGTGGTGGATGTAGTGTTTGTGTGTACTAGATGCAATGTGTTTAGTGGATGCAGTGTCTGTATTAGACGCAGTGTCTCTGTATGCAGAGTGTTTCAATGTGTGGTGGATGTAGTGTGTGTACTGTGAATACAGGATGTTTGTGTAGTGGATGCTGTGTGTATAGTTAATGCAGAGTGTATGTCAGTGTAGTGAATGCAGAGTGTGTGTCAGTATAGTAAATTCATAGTGTGCATAGTGTAGTGAATGCAGAGTGTGTGTTAGTGTGTAATGAATGAATGCAGAGTGTGTGTCAGTGTAATGAATGTAGTGTGTGTGTTAGTGTAGTGAATGCAGAGTGTGTTTAAATGTGTAGTGAATGCAGAGTGTGTGTTAATGTGTAGTGAATGCAGAGAGTGTGTTAGTGTGTAGCGGATGCAGAGTGTGTGTTGTAGTAGTGTATGCAGTGTGTGTGTTGTATTAGTGTATGCACTGTGTGTTGCATTAGTGTATGCAGTGTGTGTGTTGTATTAGTGTATGCAGAGTGTGTGTTGTATTAGTGTATGCAGTGTGTGTGTTGTATTAGTGTATGCAGTGTGTGTTGTATTGGTGTATGCAGTATGTGTGTGTTGTATGAGTGTATGTAGTGTGTGTTGTATTGGTGTATGCAGTGTGTGTTGTATAAGTGTATGCAGTGTGTTTTGTATTGGTGTATGCAGTGTGTGTGTGTTGTATTGGTGTATGCAGTGTGTGTGTGCAAACTAGGGGGGGGGAGCATTTTCACATGAAATTTAATTAAATGTTTCTCCACCCTCCCTGCTTCTTACCTGTGTCCAGGGAGGGGGGAGATTCCATTCCCTGGTGGTCCGGTGGTCCCCAGCTCCCTGTTACCGCAGAGGGGACCCAGCACACTGCGTGTTCACATTCAGTTAATTTCCTCCAATAAGTCTTGCGAGAAGGTTGCGGGTCTCGCGAGAGTTATTGGAGGAAATGAACTGAATGTGAACACGCAGTGTGCTGGGCCCCCTCTGCGGTAACAGGGAGCCGAGGCCCGCAGCTGCACACATAGATAGTGATATTCGTTATCTATCTGTGCAGAGGGAATGTGAGGTCTGGACTGTCGTCATGGTTGTCACCCCTTGATGGCGGCCCTGTGTGGATACATATGATAGAAGAATAAGATAATGATGGGGGTTCATGCAAAACTTTGGTAGTGGAATAGGAAACTAGGCATGTGCATGGGGAAAATTTTCGGTTCGGTTCGGCATTCCGAAATTCTGGATTTTTGCAATTCGGGACTTCAGCAATTCGGCACTTCAACACTTCGGAACTTCGGCACTTCAGCACTTTGGAACTTCGGCACTTCGACAATTCTGCAAATTCGGAACTTCAGCACTTCGACACTTCCGAACTTTGGAATTTCTGAACTTCGGCATTCGGGTGCCCCCCCCCCCCCATTATTTTACATTAGGCCCCCCACATTTTTTTTATTTTATATGAATGTATTACTTGATTGTTGTAAGTGTTGCAAATACTTACAGATGAATCCTGACTATGTTTGTATACTTTTTATTTAAAATTGTATACAATGTAACATTCTTCTTCCTTCACTGGGTAAGTATATTAGTACTTAGGCAATACTGTGCTTCGGAACTTCAGCACTTTGACACTTTGGAACTTCGGCAACTTCGGAACTTCAGCACTTCAGCACTTCAGCACTTCGACAATTCAGTAATTTCGGAATTTCGGGACCTGAGCAATTCGGCACTTCGCCAATTCGGACATTCGGAAGTACTCGAATGTCCGAATTGCCCGAAATCCGTCCGAATTCATATTCGAACCGAAACGAATTGCACATGTCTATAGGAAACCCAATTTAACATTTAGTCCTCTTTTCTTGCTGTTAAAAAAAGAATTGCTCTGGCTTCAAAACTTTTTCTTTGTTGTGTATTTCTAAAATTTGTAGGTCCTGGATTAAAATGGTCAAGCTGTGTAAAATGGTGTCCCACAGGAGTGCAGTAGGATTCTTCTTTATGATTAATGGTGTCTGTGCCTATTCATTCTGCCATTTAATTTCTTTGTGGTTTCCTCAATGTAGCATCCTAGGTTGCATTTAGTGCATTGTATCATGTGTAACCCACATTGCTAGATGTACAGGAGTATGATCATTTAATGCTATAGGTTTTGTTTCAGTGGGTAGCTGTGATTTCATTGCATATAGATATCAGTGCTATCTATATGGTGACCATACGAAGATTTGTCTCTCCTCCCCTGACCTCTCTACTGCACTCCTGGAGCATGTCACAAACTGCCTCTTTTCCATCTCTAACTGCATGTCTTCACATTTTCTAAAAAGCAATCCTTATAAAACTGACCCCCCCCAAATAGTCCCCAAGTCATTGGGACACCAATTACCCTAACCCTACAAGGTATTACTTTCATCTCAGGTCTTACCGTTTCTCCTCACAAGCTCAGTAACATCTGGACACTTCCGTTGCAATGGCACAAACTACACCTGTCTCTACAGAAAGCAAAATGACAGATGCATTTACCTTCAAAGCTCCAGCTTCTACCCCTCCCACACTAGGCAGGGCATAATCTACAGCCAAGCAAGTTTGTACCATTAAATATGCTTTGGCCCTAATGACTGTAACTGACATTTTGAAGGGTTAACAACAAGGGTTAAAAAAATCCTTCTGGGGGGGAGTGGCCTAACTGTTCATGGAGACGGACGCACACTAGGCGAGCTCCTAGGCCTGAACTGCCATAATTTGCATAAAACCCCAATTTACTTGCAATGGTGCAGACCAAGAAGCACACCGGAGCTGGGAGCACACAGTCGGGGTCACCGAGACGCTGCACGGGCATGCTATGAAGCAGCGCGCCGTCGGACATCATGGCGGCGGTGTCTCCCAGCGCAACCAGCGGAGGGGACTCCACTCCTGATTGTAGCCCAGACGATGCCCTGCACTCTATCAGGGCAGAACTCACCCGAATCGGGAGCAACATGCTCACCAAGGAAGACACCGGAGCTCTCGTTAGAGAAATTCGGGAGGCGGTCCGGGAAGACCTACAGGGCCTCCGCACAGACCTCACCGCTCTGGAGGCAAGAGTAGACTTGGTGGAGGCGAGGCTAGGAGGGGAAGGGAAGAGGCATGGGGGGGGGGAAAAGAGAAAGAAATCAGGTTAGCGACCAGTTAAATGACCCCTCAATTGAGAGATCTACCGTATAATACGTTAAGACCTGTTATATAGTGTTAGTTCCAAGCGTTTACCACAACATAAGATTTACAAGAGACCTGGGGTGATATATACTGTACTAGGCCATACCCGTTGTGTATGAAACCTACTGTTTCCCTATTTTCATTCTATACCCCAAGCATTTCTATGTCTCAATAAAAAAAATAAATGATTGACAAAAAAAAAAAACCGTCACCTTGATCTCTGGCTAATAGGCTCGCGTAGATTTAAGGTGTGGGGGATCAGAGGGGGCCAACTCACCGCCCTACTGTGAACCTCCCTGTGCTGGATTGTAGCTGCAGCTTGACGGGCTTCCAGCTTCGCCCAGAAACAGTCGAAGATGTCATCCAGCTTCTTCTGCGTTATTTGCGCGGGAGTTAGCAGTGCTGTCTCCGGCTGCGGAATGGCTGGTTCCCGCTGGGTATTACAGGCCTCCATTTTGTGGGCTCTGCTAGATTGTAGTTTAGTGGGGCTCTTGCGTGCTTAAGACTAGCCAGGTCGGACCGGGATGACCCCCGCCGGTCCAAAGGGGGGGAGACAGGGCTGAGACAAGAGCTTGGGGTTGCACAGTTTCACATCGAGCGGGGGATTCGCTGCTGCCCCCGCCCGACGGCCGTACTGGGCCTCACTCCTCCGACCTCCGTCGGCCGTGTAGTGTACCCGCGGGCGACAGACCCGGGGTTCCTCCGCTGGCTCCAGAGGTGGGTAAGTCCCTTTTGGTAGCTTTATGGCTGACCGGTTGGCTGGAATCAGGCTTAATTGGGGAATTGAGCTCGGAGCTCACACGAGGTGTGTCCAGCCGCCATGATGTCCAGGCCCCGCCCCCCGTAGCAGGAGATTTTAATCGAAATCTACGTGCTAGCTTAGATAAGAAAACTCTAAAAGAAGGAGCTGTAAACAAAAATCTAATGTCTCAAGCTGCACCATTTTGATTACTATATATATATGGCGTATATTCCACCCAGGAAAGAGGGATTTTACATGTTTTTCCAGAACATATTTCTCTTATTCAAGAATAGATTTATTTTTGGGAAATTAGATTTTGGCCAATATCATTAATAAAGTGTTGATACATGAAGTTACCTGGTCAGATCATAATGCTATAATTTTGTAATTGCTAGCGGAAAATAATAGCGTAAAAAGAACAGCATGGAGATTAAATGATAACATCCTCCTAAAAAAAAAAATAGAGAATATATAACAGAATGAAGGAGGAGAAGTATCTCTCCCTGTAGTATGGAACACATATGAATGCGTTATACGAGGATATCTAATTAAATTGGGTACAATGAAAAAAAAAAACAGGAAAATCTCTCGCAGATCTGTATATAGATTTTTAGAAACGACCTAAAGAAAATCTTACCAACCAAGGAGAAAAGTATAAAAACCATGTGATCTGCAGCTCTGCACCCGGGGAGCTGCAGACCGAAAAGCCTGCCCACCGGACCACCACGGAGAGAGGGAGTCTACTGGCCACTAGGGAATCGATTTAAAAAAATAAGGTACTTATAAGCCACTCCACACTCTGTCCCCTCCGACATCCACCTTGTCACAACCCCCCACCCTGTCACAGATACCCCCCAATCCTGTAACAGCCCCCCACTCTCACAGCCCCCCTATCCTCTCACAGCCCCCCACCCTCTTACTCTCTGTCAGACACACATTCAGGCACAAACTTCAGCCGTACAAAGTACTGAACAGTCCGCATCGTTACCTAGCCGCGAACCCCCTGTAACCTAACTCGGCTATTGGAGTTTGCGGTTCCCCGTCACCTTGACTCAATGTATTAAATTCCTTGCCTACCTGTCAGGAGAGTGCTATTTGGAGGGTAGTAACTACCAGGAATAATCACTCCGAGACCACAGGAGCTCCCGATCTTTTGACTGTCCAAGACCACTTTCCCTCTGTGACAATTTTGGACTTCTCCCAAGTGTGCAGCAGTTGAAACTTTACCCCGATGGCGAATGGACAATTCCTTATGGATCGGGACTCTATATGGCCAACTTGGGCTGTTGGACAAGAGCTATCCGGAGATGTGACATGTGGGGTTCCTGTGGGTCCTAACTGTATTTTGTGGTGTATTTCATATGTTTCCATCTTCAGCTTGCTGCATCCAGGAGATATTTAACCGGTTCTTGATCACCGTGTAAGAGAATGGAGACCCTATGCTGGGGGTCTGGGCATAAAAAGCTGTATTCAGAGCAATAAACTCAGATTACTCTCAGAACTATGTCTCGTCTGGTTACTGAGGGGGGGGGGGGGGCGCTATTAAATTGGGAAATCTTTTTATATAAATAAGTGGGGCATTCTTGCAGGTAAAGAAGGCCACTCATTGCTTAAGTCTGCACAAAACATTTTTCAAGATCATGCATAGATGGTCGTTTTAGTCTCTTTCACATCAGTTTGGCCACACTCACAATTCAATTAGATTATAAAAGACAAATGGAGGAGGGTTTCTTTTTAAAAAATACTGGTAATTTACATAAATATCAGACTAAACTCATCACTTATCCATCGGTCATTGAGCACACTTGTGTTTATTGGTCGTACTATATAGTCATTAGATAAAACACCCCATCTCCACATCTTTCTAAAATAAATATTAAGAATTAATTTGTTGCATGAATATATGTAGACTTACTTAGGAGATATACTTTAACGTTATGCTAAAACTTTTTTGCAAGTGTACTAATGTGAGCTATAGTCGCACTGTACACACACACATAATAGAATATGTTAGATGTCAAGCTTACAGCGCAAAGACTGGTTATGTGCATGTCACAGTTTATTAAAACCAGGTCGATTGTGATTGCAGGCCCCACAAGACAGATTCCTAATAAAATAGTCAAATAAAAAAATAAATATTTATTATAAATAGATTACCTGCTGAAGATGAGCAGGAATAGTTTTCCCCACCCTCTCTAAATCACATCAAACACAGATATATGCACAGGAAAGTAACATGTTTAATGTTGCATACTTAAAAACCAATGGAAACTAAAAAAAAAAAAAAAAAAAATTCATTGGCAACATGCCAAATGTTAGAGTACAAAAAAGGAAAGTCCCATTAGCAAAGGAATTCAAATTATGCCAGTAGGAGTAAAGGTATGGAGAAAACACAGGGAGTCTGAGATTTCCCATCCGCAGGACATAGGTGTACAGACAGTCTCTTTCCCTTCAAGCTGCTGGAATCCTCTCTTCAACAGCTGTACAGCTGCCCTGTGAGAGACAAAACAAAATACAAAATAAGCTATACTTCATAAGAGACATTCCACAGCCCAAATATAAAAAGGGTAACTTATAAATGTGCCGATTTCTATTGAAAGCTACACTAAGACAAATTAAAAAGTTGGGGTGCTTAACCCCTTAAGGACACATGACATTAAGGACTTTTATTCCAGAAGTTTGGTCCTTAAGGGGTTAAGGAAGTGTCCCTTTAACATGTGCTTTGACTGTACGGCATGACGTCTCCAATTTTTTTTTTCAATTCTTTATTTCAGAGACAGTCCCATACAAAGTATTGCCAAGTGTTTCTGAGCATCTGTCTCATGTGTTAACATTGTAAAGCGCTGCGGAATTTGATGGCGCTATATAAATATCATAATAATAATTACATCAAACACTTAAAATTATGATTGAGACCCAGAAGTAGAAAAGGGTAGAAGGGAGGGGGAAGAAAAATTAGGCAAATAATGGAAGGGTGGGGGGGGGGGGGGGGGGAATGCCACTGTGTTGTGGAGGCGAAGTCTCGCCAGGGACTTTTTCAACCTTTTAACTCCATTCATTGCAATATCAACATAGCATTAGATGGGTGGTTCAGGATTTTAATGCATTAAATTGTATTCGTATTCTTGGCTTCTAACACCCTACTATTTCTACATGACAATGTAACAAATTACTTTATGATTACATATAAAAAAAAAATGCAAAGTCTTACCAGGCCCCCCTTGGCATGGCATAGTGGATCTGGGTTTGCTGAAAGCCATTGAAAGTGGAAGATGCCGCCACTGTATAGGCTCCCATGTTATTAAATAAAAGCCAATCCCCAACATACAGTTCAGGCAGGTTGAGATGTTCAGCGATCTTATCCAAACCATCACAGGTTGGTCCCCAAAGGCTACTGCTGTAGATGGGCTGATCTGGGGAAGGCTTCTGTGAAAAGAACACACAAAGTATGGGGATCAGCAACAGTATGTTGCTATGCAACATAAAACACAATGCAGAACAAGGATATGAAAGAGTACTAGTTCTCATTTTAACTGAACAATGATCTAGTCATTTGTACCATATTTTGGCATGAAATATTATGTAGCATACCAGTATTTACTTTACAGGATTGTAGCCATCTTTGCAGACACGTTTATAATGTAAGGTACAGGCAAACTTCACAGGCAGTCTGCTGTACACAGGATGGATCACAGTATAGTCATTCTGCCAATAGGTCATAGTTGCCTTTCCATTAAGCACAAAAGAAACTGAATGAAAACTGTACCTTATGAAGTATGGGTTTCGGGTGTGCATGGTCAAAGAAGATGCAATTAAAGGATCCATAGACTCCATCATTAACATAATACATTATGTTTTTGTTGAGGCCAATTTCGTCACCTAAATAGGAAAATAAAAATCATAAAAAGAATATATACAACTTGGAAAAGATCATTTAGATAATCTCATTATATAAGAACAAACATACCATCTGATCCAGATGTTTCCATCTGTACTTCTTTCTTGGCAATGATGTTAACAGCCAGGGAGAATGCAGATTCCACATAATACCTCCCTGGCTCAGCAATTATGTCCACGGCAGAGCTTTCTGGGAAATACAGGTCCAATGCTGGATTTATTAAATCTGCAATCTAAGTAAAGTGAGAAGTTATTATTAGTCTACAATATGCCATCAAAACATGCTACAGTGTCTAATCTGAGACTAGAAGTAACTTACCTCTTGAAATCTGATTTTAGAGTCCTCTGTACCAGGAAAACCCCCTCCAATATCAAGTAGGCTCATTTTGTGCCCAAATTCAGATGCCATTTCAAAGACCAAGCGGGCATCGGCGATGGACTGAGCATATACCTGAGGATCACTGCATCCAGTACCCACATGAAAACTGTACAAAAAAAATTAAAAAAAAGGATGGAAGATTAAGATAAGACCACAACCAGACACATTAGGAATTTTAAATGTAAGAAATACATATATTAACCAATAGAAAATGACATGTTGTGTGTAAAGATAGAGGTTTATTCACTAAAACATAAATTTAAGAAATTTCACATTTTGAGTCAAAATAGCCAACTTGATGATGTTATCCAATTTAACTATTTTGACTTAAAATGTGTACTACCTTGGTCAATTCTAGGCTCACTAAATAAAGCCCTTTGTCTTTCACCTGAAACTCAAAACACTAGTTTATGATAGCTGCCCTTTGTATGACTGAAGACAACTGCAGTGCATAGTATGTGGAAAAGACAAGGCTCTTCAGCGTGATTAGACAAACTGTTAACTATATTTTCAGAACAGTATGGAGGCTAAGGTTTATACACCAAAACATTTGTAGAGAAGTGTAAGCTTTAAACCATCATGGCAATGATTGAGCATTAGCAGAGTTATTTTTGTTTTCTTCAGATTGAATACTTTGGTTTAAAACTCCCTGGCAACAAAGCCTTCCTCCACCATGGTAAACTCAGACTCCTGGATATACATTGTTATTGCAATTCCCTAATCAGAGCTTCCAGTTTAGTGCATAAAACGTCCATCATGCAAATTGTAAGGAAACATGTTTTAAATGGTTAGAAGACTACTGAGCTATTATTGTTCGTTAGAAAAGGTTAGTTAGAAAACACACAATCATTTGCAAATAATAACTGAGCATAGAAATTTGTTTAACAGCCTAAGATTGTATTTGAGTCTTCCATTCTGGTACCAACTATATTCGAGCTTAATATTTTCTGATAATCTTTACATATTGCTTCTGCACAGTAAGTCTCTTTGAGGATGTGAAATCACCATATAAATACACAATTCTGGTATGAAAAAATACAGCCTGTTTATATTTATTAAATGTATTTGAGGAAGCCTTTAATGTCATGGAACCAATTGTATTATACAATGCATATAACACTCACCTTACACCAATGACCTCTACGTTGAGATTTTTAGCCATTTCAAGGAGGTGTCTGCATGCTTTTAAAGGTGCCCCAAACTTAACACTCAGACGGCCAGAAGACTTTGAGTCATCTGTGGCTATGCGCAGAACCATTCTGTAGGTAAATAAATTACTGTTAGTTTACCTAATTACTGGAAATTTAGCAACATTAAAGCCACATGCATTTTCAAAAGTATGACCAAATAAATGCTTACTTGGCATTCGGGTGGTTCCTTGAAATTTTGGACAGCTCCACTTCATTATCAAAGGTCATCTTGTTGACCCCACTCTTGGCTGCATACTTTATCTGGGAGATTTGCTTGCAAGGGTTTGCATAAATGATATGTTCCGACTTCACTCCAATTCCCTGGACTAGTTCAATCTCTGTCTGCAATCAAGAGGCAAGGCTACTTTTATTTAGGCAACAAAAACCCACATGTACACTACATTTATACATGCTAAGGATTTCCGCTTATCAAAATGTCATTGTAAACAATGCATCGTTACCTTGCTGGCACAATCAAATCCAGCTCCCATCTCAGCAAGTATCTGCACCACACCTCTGCTGCTGTTACACTTCACGGCATAGAACGGCTTCACACGTGGCAAAGCTTTCAGAAAGCGCAAGTGTTTCTTCACCACATCTCCCAGGTCAGCAACAAAAAACGCATCTCTATCATCCTAAGGTAAAACACAGCACAGTAAACATCGGAATAGGAGGCATACAGAACAAATAAATTCAGTTCTGAACCCTATCACAGGCAAGAAAGTGCAAAGGATACTTACAGTCTGAGAGACATCGTTAATAATTTCCTCCATCAGATCCCTGGCAACAAAGCCTTCCTCCATCATGGTAAACTCAGACTCCTGGATATACATTGTTATTGCAATGATTTTATAGGCTCCTGCTAAGGGTACCTCAGATTAAAGTTTCTAAGTATGCAACAAGCTGTAAGGAAGGAGGGGGAAAACAAAGTTACTATATAACACAGGTAAATTACCATTCAATTGTTATACTCAGTTTCCCCAAAATAAGAACCAGATTTAGGATGGCAAAAATCAAATATCTCCATAGTCAAACGTGGCATTCTGAGCATTTATTTTCCCTATAAATCTTTACTAACATTAGCATTAGAAACTGGGCAGCACAGACCCATATCCATCCTCCTCTCCAAGAGAAGGGAGCAAGTGCCAGGTTAACAACTTATCCCAGGGATCCACGGTGCCAGAGGACATGCCAGACTGGGACAGGCAAAGAAGTGCGCTGTCCATGGTACTGCCTCCTGCTTCCCATCACTCTCAAACACCAGAGACACAGACCCATCACCTTCACCCCTTGCCCTCACTAAAGGCAGAAAACAAGGACTTCTCCAACCACAGCGAGCCAGGACAGACTAACAGAGCCCGGCTAACGAGCTATAGGTGTATGGTTTGGGGGATGGGAGAAATGCCGATAGGTTGATGATATATTTAACAGTGATGATATATATAACAGTGTCCCCCATGTTTTCCCTGGCAGTCAGCCCTGGTCTCCCCCCCCCCCCCCTACGTGCCGCACTGTAATGTGCCCTGTGATGTGCCCTGTGTGGTGTGGTGCCCGCAGTGTGTGGCACAGAGCTTACCTGCGGTCAGAGCAGCCAGGGGGGCTCTGCGGTAAACTCGGAGAATTTGCAGCACCCCGAGCGGGTTAGGTGGCCGCCGCTGCTGGCGCCTCTGGATTCCTGTGGGGGTAAAATAGAGAATTAGAGCGGGTACCGGGGAGGGCGAGATAGGCTGCCGTGACCGCGGACCATGGCTGGCACTCACCTTAAAAAGCATTTACAAATCCGCTGCCCATGGGTGTGAATGAAGCGCTCGCCATCCGTCCTGCAGCAGCCTCGCTCTGTGAATACTGCCACCACTGACTGCGACATGCCTTATACTGCCACAGCCAGACCCCGCCCATCAGCCGTGACGTCAGACTGTTTTCAGACAACGCAGTAACCCTCTAGGCAAGACTGTTTACCGACTGGCCACGCCCACCGGGCTGGGCTGCACAGCACTTGACTGCATGGGCTCTCAGTAATGATGTCGCTTTCAGAGCTTCAGAGCTACTCCACCCTGAATGCAGAATAAAATCATTTCTAGTTTCAAATGGAACTCATCAGTTTTCTGGAATTTACAATAGTGGAAACCACCTATACCCTGAGTTATCCTTTCTTCACCTGATGCACCCTTTGTGCTGTACACTGAGAATATATTGAATATTTATTGATAGGTTATTCATTAAAGTGAGAATTCCTGGGAATAAAAAAAACGAATTTAAAGAGAATTTCCAGTTTAAGCCGGGAAACTTCTATAGTCAATTTTCAGTTTGACTATTTTGGACTTAAAATGTAATATCACTATCCTGACCATTCTGCTTTACCTTGTTAGCAACTGGTCTCCCAATCCAGTTGAGTCTAGGCACGGTCAGAGAAAACATTGCTTTGGAGGCGTTGAAATAAACACTGGATCGTGCCCTGAAAAGTGGTGCAAAATGGTAACAATGGAGGAATTACTTATAGAATGTGCGTGCTGATTCCACTGGTTTCCACTTTGCAGAACATTAAACACTTTTGTAAGTATCCAATATTTCTGCTTCTCCTCTTCCGTTATATTTAATGACAATAAAAGCAGAATGTAATAATGATTGATAGGGAGTAAAGATGGAGCAGCACAGTTCCATGATTGAAGGAACACTGTAGGCACTATAACCATTCCTTCTCAGTGGAGAGCGCACAATTAACCAAACTTATTGGGCTGATCAGTATGAAATAATTCCTGCAGTACTTGTTTTTTTTCCAGATAGAACTGGGACTGGGGATAGTTGAAAAGACAAAGAAGAAAAATTAAAGGAACACTCTGGGCACCATGACAACTTCATCAAAATGTTGTTATGGTACCATGCAGTCCCTGGCACTGACTCACCTTTCATGTGTAAACAAGCAGTATTTGATATAAACAAACTTACACCTGAACAGAGTTTAATCTGTCATAGTAATTTCAATTCCTGAGCTGTTTCATTGTAACATTTATTACACTTATAAATCCAGTTTAGAATAATATAGTTGATCATATTTTGATTGCAGCCGCCCATGTCCGTTGGCACAAGTACAACGATCTTTACAAAGTTACAAATAGTCAACAAAATTGATTTGACTAATGGGAATTTTGATTTGTGTGCAACACAAGCCAAGCATGCTTACAAAAGCAAAATTATGGGATAATTTTATTCAACTATTTACAAGGTCAACACAAAGCTCTTTCATGGGAAATTGCCACCCTACTGTGAATTAATTAAATACAAGGTCATTTACTGATATCAGCTGAAAAATAAAATATTTTTTGGGAGTGAGATGTGTTTAGTTGAATGTATCTATAAATAAGGCAACTGTTAAAAATATGTTTATTATTTTTCTGTACACATTATTATTATTATTATTATTATCAACAGAGCTTGACACACATGTAATACAATAACCTAGACTTGAAAATTAAATGTAATGAGGATTTTCAGTGTATTACTTTAATAGTCATTCACAGGAAAGCAGTTATTGTTTCAATTTGTCCACTTTTCTGCAAATCTGAGGACTCTAGAGAGGAAAGAGATAAACTTAATGGAATACATTTTTGGTTTGTTTAATCAGTTATAATATTACCTGGGCTATTCAAGGAATTGAAAAAATCCCCAACTCCCCAAATTTTTCTTGCAGGGTAGGCACCTAACACCTAACGATATATATACCTGCCTACCTCAAAATCCTCATAGATTGTAAGCTTCTTTGATTCTATCTTTGTAAAGCGCAGCCCAATGAGTTGGCACTCTATAAATGCTTTGAGGTTAGAGGGGGAGATCCGCATTATCAATGTGATGGAGGGGGTTCATTTTTGCACACTTTAGAGAGCCATGTATTTTGTAAAATTACTCCTGAATAATTGAACACAAAAGCAGACAGAAGCACCTATATAATATATACTCCTCCCTCTCCCCCCCCCCCAAAAAAAAACAATTGCAACAATAATAAGGTGCAGTCGTTTAGTTGCTCAGAGCAGCCCTTTCATTTGTCAGATAAGACTGCTACAGTTTCAGGTGGACAAAAAAACTGTAAAAACACTTATTCACATTGGATATCCCTCACTATTTGAGCTCTTAGACTGAGTCAGTACTTTAGACAAGTTTCAGATCATGGTGGTACTTTATGCACATTTGCAGTTATTTACAATGTTCATTCACATCATATTAGTAAAAAAAAAAAAAAAAAAAAAAAAAAAAAAAGATCAAACTTCTATCACTATTTCTGGTCTGTGGAAATTAATGTTAAGTCATAAGGATGTTTTGTTGACTTGCAACAGCGGTTTCATTGTGACATCCTCAAAACAAACTGGCTGTAGCTAGTTACATTGATTCAGGTTTGTGTCAATACAATGCTTAGACAATAGCATTTCCTTTTGAAATCCAACCCTCTAATTTTACAGACCCACACAAAGAATCATGTAGCTGTAGGTTATTTCTGGTATTAACTGACTCCACAACAAAGAGTCACATTAGAGACTGTGAGGTGACTCACAGGGCTTGTAAACATATTAAACAGAACGGTAAACTCACAAAAGTCCTGGAAACAGTGCTAAACAATTCTAATTTAATCAAATAAAGCACAAATAGACATCTTGTCAATTAGTGATGTTATCATTAACCTTTCATACCTATGCAGGATGTTGGTTGTGTAATCAACGGGGAAAACGTAGTTCTATTTAATCTGATATGTTCAGTTGTAATAAGAATGTTACCCTTCTCATAGACCAGGGATAGGCAACTTTCGGCTCTGCAGATGTTTTGGACTACACCTCCCATGATGCTTTGCCAGCATTATGTGTGTAACAGCATTATGGGGGATGTAGTCCACAACATCTGGAGAGCCGAAGGTTGCCTATCCCTGTCATAGACAATCATTTCCAGTTGTTTATCTTGCAAAGAGTTTGAACCCATTCCAACACATGCCAATAAATTATAACATTGGTATATAGTGGAACTGCACTCAACCCTTCGCTTTGGAATCTAAGGGTGCTGCTGGATCAGTCCCAGTACCAAAGAGACCATGTATAAAGTATAATTGTAGAAAGTAATCCAGGCATTCCAAATTATTCCAAACGATAGGCAATTTTATTGGACCCAAGAACCACACAACTTTTCGACCCCTTAGGGCCTTTGTCAAGCTACTGAACACATCTCTTTACAAACAATATATAGGCGCATAAAATAATTAACAAGTGGTACAACATGTGAATTACTATGATCAATCAATTATACAATCAATCAATAATAGTTAAACAGTTGTCAAACATAATCATATCTCTCCAATCATTGTTCCACATACTAGGAGTGTCACACTTCACAGGATAGTCCAACCAATAGAATACTAAATTCTTAAATTATTTAATTAGTGAGACAATCTTTTTTAATGACATACAATGGGGCTAGGTAATTTCAATAAATAAATCTTAAATTATTTAATTAGTGAGACAATCTTTTTTAATGACATACAATGGGGCTAGGTAATTTCAATAAATAAATCGAAGTTAATACCTATCCGGTTTGAATGCAAGATACCAATCACATGACCGCGTCTGACGTACAGGACACGCCCAATGACGTTGGTCATGTGACCGAGCCTGCACAGTAATCATTGGTGCGCATGCGCACCACGGCGCATGTGCAATAAGATAAACTCCTATATAGGAAACGGAGTTAAGAGGTGGACAACATAGGAAAATCACAAATGAGCACGCGCAACTCAACGCATGCGCAAACTCCATTCCCCAGTCCGGTGGGAACGCCCACTAAAACGGACTGATAGGAACGCCCACTAAAACGGACTAACATTAACAATTTTTATAACAATTTTCTAGCAATTTTTAGCCTAAAATTATAGTGAATTTCAAATTGCCAATTCAATTGTATCAGAGACTTAAAGTAAGGCTAATATGACAACACCCAGCAGTGGATCAATAATAACAATCCATAGAATCCATTATCAATTATGACATGTATTTAATTTTTCAGTTTTGACAATCACTCCATTCTAGGTCAGTGGTATACAACCCTTATAGATGGTGAATAGCCCTCACATAAAGCAATGGATGGTACTACAGATGTGAAATCTTTTTAACTCCTCTAATATTTGCAACATTGTTGCCACTTAACTCCAGCCCCCATTATGGGCAGCAGTCATCTCCATTTGTCCAGGAGGAAACTTTAAGGAAATGCTCATCTGAAAGGGTTAATCGATTCCAGCATTCTTATTCCCAATATAAACCAGAAGAATCAGTGGTTGTTTATTGAGTTTCATGCAAGCTAGTTGTGATTGTGTGTATATCTCCTCTTGCAGTCTGAGCTCCATTTTGCGACAATTAACTGTCAATACCTCTGATTATCCAATGGCTCCCAGACCTCTGTTCTCCAACTGACTACTTTCTCTGTTATATCATATTGTACCTTTGTGCAAACCTACAGACTGACCAATCGGTACATGAACTGTGTGAAAGTACAAAGGATTACTCTCTCACTAAAACTTCAGCTCGGACACTCCAGTCTAGAGTAAAAACCTGTAAGTTATCAGCTGTTGTCTCTCTTTCTCTGACTTAGGGGTGATGCTAGGACGCTGGATGATATAGCCCCAAATGTTGTCTTTTAACTACGGGCCAAAGAAGACTCCTGAATCACTTCCTCCCATGTTCCTCTCCCTTTTGGTCTCCTTGTTGAACTCTAGCTTGTAGTGGTAGAAGCAGAGTTAAAATAAAGACATGGGTAAAAAGACACTAGCCATGTTACACCATCTCTTTCACTGTGCTGCTTCCTCTCCCGGCTTAAGTGAGAGACTGGGAAAGAGTGCAGCATGGGAATAGTAGTACATTTGAGGGCTAGAAGAGCAGGGCTAGTGGATTTCTGCCTCCTCTCTCCCTCTCTTTTTACATGCTAATGAGGTAGTGGCCTGCAGCCACCAGGCCTGCAAAAGTGAATCAAATGCAGCTCATCATCTCCTTGTATAGAGCACAGGTACTGGTGGTGGAATAAGCATATTTTTATAGTGTGTGTGTGTTTCCCTATGTCTGTGTAGCTTGCATGTGCCTATCTATGTATGCTTTATCTGTGTGTGTGCTTGTTTCTGTATTTCTGTGTCTGTGCCAGTGTAGCTCTGTGTATGTAGGTGTGCAATCTACAGTATGTATGTCTGTGCAGATGTGTGTCTGTGTCTGTGTCAGTGTAAACTGTGTGTGTGCCTCACTGTGTATATCTTTTTCATGTCTATACATTTCCAGTGAAGAAGACTGTACTACCAAAGGGATAAAACTCCTCAAAACAAATAATCCAAAATACAAAGTGCTCTAAGCCTGGGATTGGCCCCAAGGCCAAGTCACATGATTCCAGCAAATCAAATAAGGACTTTTATAATGCCATGTTTGAAATTCAACAATACATTTTGTGGTTGAGCTTGCATATGCTGTCGTTGCATTACAGGCATTTTTGTATTTTCATGCACAGCTAAAAATAAAGAATTTGTTTAAAAAAAAATATGTTTAATTCACCTCACTGAGTGCATGGACCTTCTTTCGTGTTATTGTAGCTCTGTCTATGTATGCCTATTTCTTTGTTTGCCTGTATAGCCAGTCTGTTTGTCTGCGCTGTTATACATCCGTGTTTTTCGTGACCCTCTCTGTGTGTATGTTTGTGTGAGTTTGTTTATGTGTTTGTCTATGTGTTTCTGTATGCATCTGTGAATGTGTGTGTATTTTGTCATGTGTATCTGTGCGTGTCTGTAAATATCAAACTGTTGGTATTTGTCTTACACATGAATCCAAGTGTGTCAAGACACATACATATTTATTGCCGATGTAAATAGGTAGAATTTGTGAGGCACCAGTTGTGTTTTTTTGTCTTGGGCTAAAGCCACAGGTGTTTCGGACCCTAGCAATGCCCCTGCTCAGACTACTTCTGTCACGATTCGGGGAACCAAACACGCTAACACACACACAGAAAAGGTGCTATACCGGACCTTAGAGTGGCCGGGCTAAGCACACAAAGAATAGTCAGGAGACAAGCCGAGTAAGGGGAAGCAGAAGACAGAATAATGAGAAACAAGCCGAGGTCAAAGGGTAGGAGAAAGTCACAAAGTCAGATAAACAAGCCAGAGAGTACGTAACCAGAAACACAAGTTCAGTAGCAATGCTAGCAAGCAAAGACCACAACAGGGCAGGGAGGAACAGGAAAGATAAGTATTTAAACCAGAAGGTTAATTCTGATTGGATAATTTCCAATCAGAATTAACAATCACACGTGGGAGGTATCTATACCTCCCACTGTGATTGAGGAATTGTGCCTTTAACGCCGGGTCAGGTGGCTGACCCAGGCGTGTAATAAAGTGGGCGGTCTCCCAGCGTGCAGCATCATGCATGCTGCCACTGGGGGATGCAGAGGAAGACGCGGGCGGCATCTGAGGCTGGGGGGATGCCGCTCGCCGAGCGCACGAGGAGGAGGGGACTGCGGACGGTTGGAGGGTGAGTGCCGCGAGCGGAGCGCAGCCTCCCCTTGCAGCCGCCCGCGGGGTCCTGACAACTTCCCTCTGATACACTGCATTGTACCTCTGCTCAAACATATGGACTGACCACTTGGAACACAAACACTCTGAAAGTATAAAGGATTACATGTTCACCTCTGCACAGACTCTACGGACAACAGTGAACACCTTTAAGCTATCAGATTGTGGCTATTCTAGCTAACTATGCTTTACTAAGTTCCTACACCTTACTCAAACTATTGATATTTCTCTTGACTTGTCATCTTGTTGCCAAACCTGTCTCCTAGTTTCATGGACTGCTCATTACGCTATTGTAATTTAAAACTTGTTCAATGGACTGAGATAAAGGATAATTCAATTATTGTTCTATTGTTTGATACCCCTCTGATCACTCTAATACTGTGCACTGGCTGCTCTTGTGAAAGTAATGGAGCTTAAGCAGTCCAACTATTCCTGATTCATACTTCTATTTATGCAGCTACACCTAAAGTAAATCTCACCCCCCTCTTTAAGCATATTGTATCTTTCAATTGTTGCAAGTTATAATACAAAATGTTCTACCACCCATGACAATAGCATATCAACTAAAATATTTTCTAACACTTTGAAGACTGATTGTCAGCTTACTATAGATCAGTATATTTAACGGGAAAACTAAAAACATGCACAAATAGACAATGACAGTTGATTTATAAAAAACAATCAATTACTTTCTAGTGTTAAAGAGTCAATCTAAGCATTATAACAACTTTTCCATGATTACAGTGTTTATGGTGTAACAAAGAGTAGTCTGCACTCAAGTCTCGCGTTTGAGAGTAGCTTGTAATTGCTGCAATGTGTAAAAATCAATGCATCTATAAACTTTGCACATCAGGCTTCCTCCGTTGCTGCGTCAATTGCACCCAATTACAGCACACAAAAAAGTGTGAGGAATCCGAGATGAAGCCTTGACAACACTGCTCATAGCCCAGTTTAAATGGTAAATCAGGCTGTGTATAAACCAGTACTAGCCACAGTACGGCTGCTATCTGTTTATGGTACTCTTCTCACGGTATGTGGGATGCAGTATTATAAACTAATTATCTTACCTGTAACCCTTACCAGTCAAACATTTATGGGATAAGACTAGCCTTCATCATTAATTCCTAGATTCAGTGATTACTTAACCATATGACCCATAAAATCAAGTCCACCCCTCCCACAAAAACATGAATACAACAGACCATAAACAACAATCATCTAATAAACTTTATTTTAAACTTTAAATATAATATTTATATAATGCAGTTATAATTTGTTGAACAAATCTTAAATATTAATTACATCCACCAAGTTTATATACAACTGTGAATAAAGGACTTTCTAAGGAATTGTTTAGAATCACAGTTTCTACATTATAAACAAATAAAGAAATAAAATATAACCTCAAATAATGTCGAAAGTGTTAACCTCTGTTTTGCTAAATCATAAGAGTCTATGATAAGATAGCAGCCTTGTACATTGCAAGGATGTCCACATCACATTCGTAGTTTTACACATGATCATTCTTGTTCTCCCTCTTCTAAGGAAATATTACCCCTACACACCCACCTAGTCATGGTTTGTTACATGCTTTCACCATGATGTTTGCATGTGCTTGTCTATTATATTAGTTAATAGTTTTCAATTTTTAATTGGTAATTAGTAATACTGCCCTTTGCCTTCCCCTTTTTTTTTTTTAATAAATCTTTATTTTTCCAGTGCAAGGCATAAACGTTACATCATTCAACAGAGTGGGTTGTATGTAGTTATTGTGTAAGCAGATTCACATTATATTCTCGCACCTTTTTATTTTTAAAGTGTTTGTGTAAGTCTTGACAGCCGGTGAGTCGCCCTTATGGTGTGGGGTGTTCAGGTGTGGTGTACACTTGCTGTCAAGTGCGTGAGGTTTCAGTACGCTGAGGTTGTAATCAGAGGGTCCTGAGGCTGGAGTGGTCAGCTTGTGGTCATGTACTGACATGTGGTGTAGCTTTGTTAAATACATGTTGTGCGGACCGAAATGCTGTGTATCCCGCTTGGGGATGAACTAAGGTCTGGTGGTCGTGGGGTGTCCAGTCACACTCTATGTATTGTGTTTGGTTACTCCTAGGGGGGGGGGGGGAAGGTGTGCGAGAAGGTTCAGGGTTGCCCCAGGTTCTGTGCGTAGTGGAAGATTAACGATCCCTTTTGTGAGGATATTTGTCATTACTGGGTCCCTAACCCTAGATGTTGTGCCTGGTAGCTGGCATTGCCCAAGTGTTTGTGTGAATTAAGTACAAAATCGCAAAAGTAAGTTATAGAAAAGGGGAAGGGAAAGATAGGGATGACATTAGGGTAAACAGTATCGGTAGAGAGCCATATGTAAAGTCCCGGACAGACAATCCCATGAGGTTAGGGCCGGCAGGCCAGGCAAGTGGGTCTCCGGTCTGGTAGCTAGCACTTCATGTCGGGTTGTTCCTTGAGCTTGTTCCTGGTACTGCCGCCCCCGCAGTTGCCGACCTCGGGACGAAGGATGGTGCATGTGCCAGGTCCCAAGTGGAAGTGGGGATGGGCGCTCTCGCTTGTGTGTTTTCCGGCAAGTGCTCCAGGCCAGGGCCGTCAGGAACGTTGTTGCGTCTTCCACCGAGGTGAGTGTGTGTAAGCTGCCATTTCGGGTCACTGTCAGGGATCCATTCATTCCCCACCTGTAGCTCATGTTGGCCGAGCGAAGTAGGCTAGTCACAGGATTGAGCATTTTACGCCACAGGAGGGTTGCCTTTGTAAGGTCCTGATAGAATGTCAGGGAGGCTTCTTTGAAGTGTAGGGGTGTTTATCCCTTAATTGCCGACATTATTAGTATTTTGTCATGGGTTGTGGCACATCGGAGAATGACGTCTCTCGTCACCGTGTTTGATGCCCCCGTGGGCCCTGGTAAACGGTAAGTACCTTCAATGTTTAGTTTTTTGGCCACCGCATGGGACAGGATGGAGGTCAGCAATCGTCTGACATAGTGGGGTTTTTCGTCTACTGTGACTGTCATCGGGATGCCCCTTACTTTAATATTGGTGCGGCGTTGGCGGTCTTCCATGGCCGTGATTTGTGCAGTGATGGCTCTTTGATGGGACCAGACCTGTTGCACCGTGTTCTGGAGCTCAGTCATCTGCGTTTGGACGTCTGCAATGTCTCTCTCCGAGGCCTGTACCGGTCTGTGATGGCCTTCAGGTCGTTTTTAATAGGAGCGAGTTCGGTCGCTAGTATTTTGTGAAAGTCTGCCAATAGGACCTTTAGGTCATGTCTGGTCGTCGGTGTGCAGTCCGTGGGAGCTGCGGGCGCCATCGGGTGAGTGGCTACCGATTGTTCAGCCCCTGTTTGCTCGTTTGGGTGAGTGGGGGCATTAGGCCACGGGGTAGCGACAGACCGCGAAGCCTCCGTAAGAGCGGGTTGGGGCTGTGCTGGCCGTTGGAACATAGTCCCGGTATCCCTGTTTTCCATCGCCGTCATTTTCTGCGAGCGGCGGCCCATAGCTGGCATGTGGACTGGGCTGTCGGGCAAGATTTGAGGGCAGTTGTTGCTCACTTGCTGCGTGAGTAGCGTCTCCAGGCCCGGCAGGGACAATGCGGGGTAGGCCCAGGTTTTCCTTTTCCGTCTTGGCTGGGTCTTTTGTTGAAAAAAGGGCATCTATCGCCTTGGGAGACGTTGATCGTTGTAGCTGGTAGCCTTTGGGGTCAGGATGGGTTTTCACTTTTGTGTTATTTGCGTTTTTTTGTGTTTGTGTGGAGGAGCTCACAAGCATGGAGTCTGTGCAGGCTGATGGTCAAGCTCTGCCCCCCTGCCTTCCCTTTTTTACGTGTTATTATAAAACCTTTTTTCTGTTTAATAAAGAACTGAATTTTTCTAAAACTGACTCCCTTGTATGTCTCTCATGAGTGCCCCAACCACTTAAAGGGCTTGATTTAGTCTGGATAGACCAGTAAGACCACAGCAGGTAATTCTGGTGATCACATTACAAATGTTATGTAATTTATCTGTCAAAGACTATGTATATTTTATACCTTAAAAATGTTGAGCTGTAGTACAGTTTGTTTATTCCGATTGGTATTTCTGTACTTCACGATGTGCTTACTTTTGTACTCTATGCAAAGATTTTATTTATAATAACGCATTTCTGCGGTCCAATGTAAAAATAATGAGAAATTATTTTTCTCTGACTGGGTCAGCCACCAGCACCCTCCAACAGGGCCGCCACCAGAAATTTTGGGGCCCTTAACTCCAAGCCCGGCCACAGGGTCCGCCTCCGCCTACACACACACACAGATACATACTAACAAATACACATACTGAAACAGACATACACGCATACAGGCATACATACTGACACACACATGCTGAGGCATGCACGCATATACAGACACACAGGCATACATAGTGACAGACAGACACATACAGACAGATACATACATACTGACATACAAACAGACACCAACATACCTACACGCATATACATATACAGACATACTGACGTACATTCATGCATACTGACATACACGCATACATACAGACATACACACACACACACAGACATTCATAATGACACAGACATATATGCATACATACACACACACAGACATACATTGATACTGGCATACATACATATATACATACATACATACATTCATGCATACTGACATACACGCATACATACAGACATAAACACACACAGACATACATTCATAATGACATACAGACATACATTAATACTGGCATACATACATATGTTATGGTACTTTTTAGCAGTAAACCAAAATGTTTAAATGTCTATCTGTTCCTGTCCAAATTAAGAAAATTGAATTGCGTATATACGCTGAAGTAATTAAGTCTGACACACGGAGTTCAGGTTAAAATAACTTCGAGAAAATTTATTGGCAAGTGAAGAAAAGCGGGCGCGCAGGCCCTTTTAAGAGGCATTTTGCGTCATCATTGATTATCAGAATATCAGTAAATACACATCATTAATTGGATTAATTGTTAAGTGTCTGGATTAGTGTCCACCTATCAATATAATTAATTGGCTCAAAAACTAAGTGGTTAGCTATGTGTCCACCCACCGAGAGGTGGTATTGTTTGGACACGGGTGGGGACAAGGGGCTCAAGCGCCATTTCCCTTAGCCTGAGGTTTACTCGGTGGAAAGGGGGGCTTGAGCGTCAATGTACACTGTCATGATGTCAGGTCTGTGGTCAGGTGCAAAGTCTCTTATGAATAGAACATTTCATTACTACAGTGTTCTCATGGCCTTCAATTTATACTATGTTGCGAGTTAGGGGAAATTCAGCAGTTTCTGAGTTAGTCATGTCTTTATAGAAAATACAGTCTTTGTCCATTGTGTTAGATGTGCTGGGAAATTCTGTCATGTAATGTAGTTTTAAAATGAAGAAGTCAGGTTATGAGGACAAAATGGAGGATTTGTCACAGTATGAAGTTAAAATGGAGTTAGTGCAATAATTCAATACAAGTTCAATAAAGATTTTTTAATAATTCTACATCACATACATTCATGCATACTGACATACATGCATACAGACATACATTCATAATGACATACAAACATACATTGATACTGGAATACATACATACATAGTGATAGACATACAGACATATATACATACTGACAGACAGACATACATACATTCATGCATACTGACATACATGCATACAGACACTGACATCCATACACAGACATACATTCATAATGACATACAGACATACATACTGACAGACATACATGCATGCATACAGACATACTCTGCAGGAGGAGGATAACCCAGTCACCCAGCAGTTACAACAGCACTTGGGGTTAGAATATAATGCACCGTCCACCAAGACTGATATTAAGGCCCTATTACAGGACATTAAAGCAATGTTCCAGGCTGACATGAATGTAGTGAGGGAGAAGGTCACAACGCTGACAGGTCGCATATATGCCATTAAAGAAGATTTGAAATTTGGGGGGCACACGGGTGGCACAATCTGCTACAGACACTGCACCTAGTACCCTGCAGAAAACGAGTGGTGATTTGGGCATGCAGATGGCAAGCCTGGAGGACAGAGCCAAAGCTCGCAACATATGGATCAGGGGAGTGCATGAACCAATTACCCCTGAAGAGTTACCCCACTATAGCCGGTGACTACTGTCTACACTGTTATCCCCTAAACTGGACACTAATGACCACTGTTTCTGTCAACCTAAAGCCACATGGGCACCCTTGGAGGCTTCCAGGAACGAGCTCCTAGAATTTTAGAGTGACAGGCCTGCTTTGCTTGAGACCACCAGACCGTCCCCTTGATTGAGCTTTGAGGGCTCCCAGCTGTCTTTTTATAGAGATCTTTTTTTAGATCCACCATGATGTGGAGTAAGTTACTTTGCACCACTACAAAACTACTTCGGGATGCCAAGATTCCTTACCGATGGGGCCCACGTCGCCTGTTAGGAAAGAAAAACGGCAAGATATTCCCTCTTACTAAACCACAGGATGCATCGGCCTTTCTGCAAGCATTAGCAGTACTGGGGGAGTCCCTTCACTCGCAGGGACACAAGTCTTGGGAGATCGGCACAATCTCACCATTTGTCCTGGGACTGGTCTTAGTGGTCCAATGGACCCACCAAATTGAAGCAGTCTGAATTAATTTTGATTTACTTTTTTTGCTGCATATTATTTTACCATGTATTACTTGTGTTTTGTTTTCTTTTTCAGGCTTTTCCAATGCACACACACTCTGGTTCAGTTAGCTATATAATATAGCACCTTCTCAGTTGTCCTATCCCACATTACCTACCTACTTGTGCCTGCTCTCTGTAAATGTCATTCTCAGCTCTGGGGTAGCCCATGGCATACTTTGCATACAGCACACTGTCTCTGTGAAGAAGTTCTTTAAGCATTGCACTACTTTTGTTTTTTTCTTTTTATAGCTTGAGTTTTCTTGATATTTAAAATACCTCAGTTCGCATGTATTTCTTAGATAAGCTGGCAGACATGTGCTGATTGTTTTTTTAGTGTTGAATGCCAATTGCTTCCTATTGTACCTGTCAAAAACTATGCTGTGTCCTTGTACTGCTTGAAATGTATTCGGAGCAAAAATAAAGATTTTTTTTATTTAATTTTTTTTAAAGTAAAAAACAATTGATACCGGAGAAACTGACGGAAGCCAAGCACAGAGAGATGGACACAGGTTTCTTCAGGAAGGAAGAGATTCTTTATTGGATCACCGATCGGGACTCAGAGGGACTAGCGTCACCAAAATACAGCAAAGTCTGAGCCCCGGACAATAGTGCAGGCTCCTTATATAGGCATATAACTCCTCCCATATTAAGCTCCACCCGCACATTCTCTTAACCAATCAACACAAATAAGAATTAACTTCCTGTTTGACCGCATGGCTTGTCCAGCACAATGGAGGAGGGGGAATACTATATCCTGTATTCTTGCACATGCTCCGTACACTACTGATCGTATCTTGCCTCGTGCAACCAACTGATCGATACGTCAGCATATGCACGTACACATGCCACGTGGTAATCTCGGCCTACTAAATTTATTTTTACCGAGATTCCACCACATTCCCCCCTTTGATGCCTCTTGATATTTTACAATTACTTGAGGCATCACTTAACCTTGGTTTGCTTACACCGCAAGTTACCTTGAACCAGACCAGACTTATCTTATGATGTGAATCTTTTAACACTCATCTTCCTGCATTGGTTCTCCCTGATCTAAAGCCTTATACTTATAAATCGCCATTATCTGTGCAGCAGCCTTCCTCTCTGCTATACTTCCTATCAGGCTTTGCACAGACCTAACTACTAAGGGTATAAGACACGGTAGGAGTAGACACAACAGTAAAATCAGTAGGACTCCACCTACCACTGCCTTAAGCCCTCCAAACCACTCATACCAGCTACCAAACCAACTACTTGGATTGTACCCTTTCCATACTTGAGTAGGCACATGCGCTAGTTTAACCATATGGCTAGTAAGCTCAGCTATTGCTTGCCCTTCGTCGTCTATTTGAAGACAGCAATTGCTTAGGTTAAACTTCCCACATACACCTCCCTCTACTGCCAAAAGGTAATCCAAGGCTAATCTATTTTGGTAGACTGCTGTCCTCATCCTGGTGTTATGCTTCGCTAGAAGATTGAGCGCTTGTGATGTCTCATTTGTGATAATCTCAACCACCGCCTGTAATCTTATAATACGGTTGAGCATATAAATAGGGGTTCTATAACCAAAGGTACCATCCTCAGCCCACGTGGCTGGCCCATAATAATCTATAATACGCTGGGGAGGCCATTCATTATCTTCCCAGGTGCCTATCTCTATGGGTCCCCTTTTCTTCCTATGATTCACATCATACACTTTAACACCTAAAGTCTCACCTGTTTCAATCGGTAACAAGAAGAAGGATGGTTTGAGCATACCCAACACACATGCCCCTTCCCAGTCCTGTGGCAACTCCGAATAGGCTTTCTTACCACAGATCCAGTACAAATTTGCTGGGGCTCTCCAGGTAGATGTGATGGATAGATCAAACCACACATCCTTTAAATTGGCATATCTAGCAAACGGGTTAGATGGTTCTGAGACATTTGAAGCCGACCACCAAGTTGTATTCTTTGTATCATCATCATAAGCTTTTTGCCCTAGACAAGTTAATTCTCCTACAGAAGTGTTATACATTATTCCTTTCCTTGCTATGCAAACATAACCTATGATGGAGGTCTTTAATCTCCACTCAGATTTACCTCTAACACTCATATGATAATCGGCTTGTGTAGATATTAATTGGTCAACTGCCTCAGAACCGGACATTACCTCCTTTGCTTCCCAAGGCCATTGGTCTCCCATGTTAGTACCTCCACACACATAGCAGTTGGTAACATTAAGACTACCGGCAATACTTTCAGCTAGATCAATGAACAGGTTTTTAGCGTTATGGGGGATCTTATTATCTATACTCATCTCTTCATAAAAGGAATGGTATACTTGATGAGTCTGGGAGGATACCGTATCAGTCTCTATCCCTATAAACAATAATGTCCCAGGATCTAAACCCGTCCCGTATATTTGAAACCCAAATAAATTTCCATACTTATCTAAGAACTTGTCGGGGTTATTAATGAGTATATGGACTGGGTTGCATTCCATAGACTTACAATAAGGGCTAGTCGGCAACTTAGTCACTATCATGTCTTTGTCTACTGTCTGTCCCCAAGTCGCCCACCCCACACAAGACCAATATGGGCAAAAGTTATAGTCTTTATTTGGGCATCTAGGACTCACATATTTATTTTTACTACTGGGACAAATATATTTATCATTAGACCCATACGTCCTCTCCCATCTAAGATCCCCACATACATTCCACGGCTTTCTACCACTCGATATCGCTTTGCACGCATCAAATAGCAGAACACCCGAAGAATGTACGGATTCTAACACCGTCTTGTTAATTAGGGTCCCCTGAGGATCTCCATTCCTGAGAGTCAACCAAATTGTACGAGGCTGATACTCCGGACTGAAGCACTTAGGTTCTCCTACTCCTAAATGGCACACACTATAATCTATATTTAGGTATCTACATCTCGATACATCTCCTTTACACTCGTATTGTGAATGCCAAATTAGGGTTTGGGAAATATGGTTACCTGTTCTCGTAGTCTTAATGCATACCTCACAGCTAGGAGTGTCGGTACCTCTACCTTCCTGAATATAAAAACACATGTAAATAAACACAATCAAAAGCACATCTTTCGCCGTCATCCTCAGTCTTCGTCCGTGCGATGGAACCTCAGCTTCCAGGATGTGAGGGCTGCAGGGAATGGAGTCCTGCTCGTCTTCACAGGTGTCCCTTCGAGACTTTCCTGGCTTATACACTATGTGTTGGTAAGAGGACAGGCTTTATTATGGCCTTCTCACTCACACCTGTAACAATAAAATTTGTAATCCACAATAATTCCTCGTTACTCCGACTGAGTAGTGCGTTTCAACCGGATCTTGCAGGGATTCTCTGGATCTGCTGTAACTTGCCAAGAATCGACTGCTGCTGGTTTAACCCTGGAGTGATGTATCCACGGAGTCACTTCTGCTACTTTTATCGCTGTAGGGGTAGACAAAAGAACAACATAAGGACCTCTCCACTTGGGCCCTAACGGTACATTATTCCACTCTTTAATCCACACTTGGTCTCCTGGATGATAACTATGAACAGGGGGATAAATATTCACAGGTAATCTATCTTGTACCCATTTCTGTACCTCCTCCATAGTCTTACCCAACTCTACAACCTGCTGCCGGGTAATTCCTTCTCCCAACTGACTCAAATCCCCCCTTAAGTTACCAAGTACGGGAGGTGGTCGCCCATACATAATTTCAAAAGGAGAGAGGCCCATCCTTCTGGTAGGGGTACTGCGGATTCGCAATAGAGCTATAGGTAAGAGAACGTTCCACTTAAGTTGGGTTTCCTGACACATTTTAGCCAACTGGTTCTTAATAGTTCTATTCATTCTCTCTACCTTACCAGAACTCTGGGGTCTATATGCAGTATGAAGCCTCCACTTTATACCAAGCATATGAGTCAGTTGTTGTAGGCACTGGTGAACAAAAGCTGGACCATTGTCCGATCCTATAGAACAGGGTAGTCCATATCGGGGTATTATTTCTCGTAGCAGGAATCTCACAACTTCTCCTGCTTTCTCTGTACGAGTAGGACATGCTTCTACCCAGCCTGAATAGGTGCACACAATTACCAGCAGGTAACGATGTCCACCCGATTTAGGCATCACTGTAAAGTCTATTTGTAGATCGGACATGGGGAGTCCCCCCATAAACTGGACTCCTGGTGGCTTTACTGGTCCTTGTCTTGCATTATTCTTAGCACACGTTACACATCTGCGTACAATGGCCTGAGTCAAGTTGGACAATCTTGGTATGTAGAAATGTTTCCTGAGAGATTCTTCAGTACTGTCTCTCCCAGAATGTGTCCCGTTGTGATAATTTTGGACAATTTCTACCGCTAGCGATGCTGGTATAACTATTCTTCCATCTTCTAGCTGATACCACTTGTTCTCCAGATACTTTCCCGGTTCAGTCTTTAACCACTCCTCTTCTTGAGCTGTATAAACTGGAGTCCATTGAGACAGTGGGGTTGGTATTAGAGCAGCTATATGCCCCACATACTCCTGTCTTCCTGATTCAGCAGCACGCTTAGCTGCACTATCTGCCATCCGATTTCCTTTGGTTACATCACCATCTCCTCTCAGATGCGCTCGACAATGTATGATACCGACTTCTTTCGGCTCCCACACTGCTTCCAATAGTTGTAGGATTTCAGCTGCGTACTTGATTTCTTTGCCTTCTGAATTCAGTAGTCCTCTTTCTTTATACAAAGCTCCGTGGGCATGAGTGGTTAAAAACGCATACTTAGAGTCCGTATAGATATTTACTCTTAAACCTTCAGCCAATTGTAACGCTCGTGTTAGTGCTATCAATTCTGCCTTTTGTGCTGATGTTCCTTTCGCCAGTGGCCGAGCTTCTATCACCTTGTCTATTGTTGTTACTGCATATCCTGCATAGCGGATCCCTTCTTTCACATAACTACTGCCGTCGGTGTAATATTGAACATCGGGGTTCTGGATGGGAAAATCACGAAGATCTGGTCTACTTGAAAATACTTCATCCATTACTTCCAAACAATCATGTTGACTTTCAGTAGGTTGTGGCAAAAGGGTAGCTGGATTTAAGGTGTTTACAGTCTCTAAATGCACTCTTGGGTTTTCACACAACATTGCTTGATACTTGGTCATACGGCTGTTACTAAACCAATGATTTCCTTTGTAATCCAACAACGTCTGTACTGCATGTGGGACTCGTACATAAAGTTCTTGACCCAGAGTGAGTTTATCGGCTTCAGCTACTAGCAGGGCGGCTGCAGCTACGGCTCTTAGACAAGGTGGAAGTCCGCTGGCCACTGCATCCAGTTGCTTAGACATGTAGGCAACAGGTCTTTGCCATGATCCCAAGTACTGTGTCAATACTCCCACAGCCATTCTTCTTTGCTCGTGTACATATAAGTAGAATGGTCGTGTGTGATCAGGTAGACCTAATGCTGGGGCACTCATCAAAGCCTTCTTCACATCTTCAAATGCCGTTTGCTGTTCTTGGGTCCATAAGAAGGGGTCGTGCTCTGTACCTTTGATAGCTGCGTACAGAGGTTTTGCTAGTATCGCATAGCTGGGAATCCATATCCTACAGAAGCCTGCTGCCCCCAAGAATTCTCGCACTTGTCTTCTATTCTTGGGTATTGGTATTTGGCAGACAGCTTCTTTTCTCTCTGGCCCCATAATCCTTTGACCTTCAGAGATATGGAATCCCAGATACTTGACAGTTGGCAAACACAACTGAGCCTTCTTTCTGGACACCTTGTATCCTGCCTTCCAGAGAATGTGTAGTAGATCGTGCGTTGCTTGCTGACAGATTTCTTTTGTAACTGCTGCTATCAACAAGTCATCTACATATTGTAACAAGACACACTCTCCTGGGATGGACTCGAAATCCAATAGATCTTGACTTAGGGCTGAACCAAATAGGGTAGGTGAATTTTTAAACCCTTGGGGCAGTCTTGTCCAAGTCATTTGGCGTTTTGAGCCCGTTACAGCGTTCTCCCATTGGAAAGCGAAAATACATTGACTTTCTGCGGCAATTCGGAGGCAAAAGAAGGCATCTTTGAGATCTAAGACTGTGAAGTAAGTAGCCCCGCCCGGAATTAAAGCAAGCAGGTTATATGGATTGGGTACAACTGGATGTATGCTAACAACCGCATCATTGACTGCTCTCAAGTCCTGCACAGGTCGATACTCATCTGTACCGGGCTTTTGAACAGGCAGCAATGGGGTGTTCCAGGGGGAAGTACAGAATTTTAGGATACCATACCGTATGAACTTATCCAGATAGGATTGGATGTTCTTCTTAGCCTTCTGCGGGATGTGGTATTGTCTTAGGCTTACTGGATAAACCCCAAGTTTTAGTTCAATTTTTATAGGTGGAATATTGCGGGCCAGTCCTGGTGGGTTGTTCTCTGCCCAAACTCCTGGTATGTTAAATAATGTCTCATCACTCCTAGGGTTTTGGCTAGTCAACACTGTATAAAGTCGCCACTCTTCTTCCTTTGGTACGGATAAAGTCATAATACCTGAAGGTCCATTAAACTTTAAGGATGTTGTTCCATTTGGTAGGAACGTAATCTGCGCTTGTAATTTTGATAGCATATCACGTCCCAGCAATTGGACTGGACATTCAGGCATATAAAGGAATTGGTGTTTTACTACGTGGCCTCCCAATGTACAGAGTCGACTTTTAAGAACCGGTCTTTCAGCACTTCTTCCAGTTGCTCCTATCACAGTAATAGTCCTTCCAGATGGAGGAGCAACTAGATTAGTCACCACTGAATGTTCAGCACCAGTGTCGATCATGAACGCGCTCCTTTTCCCCCCTATTGATACATCGACCATAGGCTCCGCTCGACCAAGGGGGATGGAGCCCGGTCGGTATCAATAGTCCTCCATGACCGTGTCAGCCAATCCTACGAAGTCCCTACCTTCTCTATCGCGGGACCTTTGCGCTGCTGGAATATACCTGTCTTCCCTAACACTTCCTCTGTTCCCATTACTCCCTCTATAACCATTACTCCCTCCGGGGCCTCCTCTACCTCTCGCTCTGCCTCTAAAGTTTCCATAACCTGTCCTAGGTCTGTCTTTCTCAGACTGTTCCCTTCGCGGACACTCATTTCTCCAATGCCCTTCTTCCCTACAGTAAGCGCACTGATTTCTACTTAGAGGTTCCTCATTCCATCTACTATCGCCTCTATCTGGGCCCCGTCTATCTACGCCTGCGATCGCTACCGCTAGCATATCAGCCTTTTTACGCATCTTGCGCTCTTCCTCTTTCTTACTTTCTGTATCCCTGTTCATATAGACCTTATTTGCTACCTCCATTAGTTGGGTGATGGACATACCTGCAAACCCTTCTAACTTTTGTAGCTTGCGCTTAATATCTCCGTATGCTTGGCTGACAAAGGCGGAGTTAACCATTCGGGAATTGTCTGCGTCTTCCGGATTAAAGGGGGTGTACAAGCGGTACGCCTCCAATAATCGGTCATAAAAGACACTGGGCGCTTCATCGCTTTTCTGAATCACCTCAACTGTCTTCGACATGTTAATGGCTTTCTTTCCTCCGACTTTCATGCCAGCAATTATAGCGTCTCTATAGGCTCTAAGTTGAACCATATCAGCACCATTTACGTTCCAATCGGGATCAGTGTTGGGATAGTGTGTTGCGGCCCATGCTGCTGGATTAGCTTGGTTCAAAGCACGGGCTCTATCTTCTAATGCTTTAATGGCTGCTTGATTTATTCTTGTCCTTTCCTCATTGTTAAATAAAGTCATTAGTAACTGCTGGCAATCAGCCCATGTCGGATTGTGCGTCTGTACTATTGAGGTGAACAGATCAGTCATGGCTTGTGGTTTCTCAGTATACGAGGAATTATGGGTCTTCCAGTTTAAAAGGTCGGTAGTGGTAAATGGGACATATACGAAGACTGGGTCAGCGTGTGCCATTTGTCCTGCGGCATCGATATAAGCTGACCCGGGATTTAAGCGAAGAGGCATCTGATAGTGCTTTAATTGTTGGGCACCAGTCAACTGTCGGGTTTGGATGGGGCTACGTAGGGAAGCGTCAGTCATGGGTTCCGGTCGGGGAGAGATAGGGTATGGGGATGTGGGAGGTTGGTTTTGGGAAAAGGTAGTGAATAGAACACTTCGGGCCGAGCTAGATGAAGCTTGACCGGAAGTCTGAAGTGGCGCCAAATCAGGATATTCGTTTTTAATGGGGGTGGGTTCTGGTTCCGGAAGGGGAGATTTAGTACGAGGGGGGGTGGATCCTGTACTGGAGGAGGAAGCGGAAGTGGATGAGGGTAATGAGGGGAGGGGTGCAGGACTTCCTGCGTTTGCGTCACTTCTTCTTAACGGAAAGTAAGGGGGCGGCAAAGGGATCTCGGACTCAGGGGGCGTGTCCAAAATGGGCCTAACACCAGTCCTAGTGGACGAACAAGTCCTAGCTACCATGAGGCGACACTGCTCCTCGTGGCATGTCTGGAGCCATTTTGGCGAGTCATTTACGGCCTGTCTCCAACAGTCAATATAAGGAAACTGGCCGTAAAGTTCAGGCCTACCTGATACAGCCACGTGTAAGCGCTGTACCAGAGTTGGATCCAAACTGCCACGTGGCGGCCATGCCGCAACCAAAGTAGGCCACTCCCTAGTGCACAAAGTAACTAAACGCACAGGAGACATCTTAACCCCAAAATCACAAACCTTGAATCCCTTTTTAAAATTCTTAACCATACATCCTAAGGGATCCGGAATCGTTGACTGCGACGCACCCATACTTAACAATGGAACGTCGTCGACAACGAATACTATACACGCGTACTATTCAACAGTCACACCCGTTTCCTCTGGCAACAGCACCACGTGGTACGGTTACCAAGTGAAACGTACACAATAACAATAATCACTCAGGGAATTCCCGTACACACACAGCTGCTACACCAGTCACTATATAATCAATATTATGCCCTTTGGCGTAACTATACAGTCACCCACGCTATAATTCTCTATATACGAATTACCCGTCTATAACACACCCCAGTAACATCGTCTTTTACAAATAGCGGTTACAGTACGGTTAGCATAGGTCAAAGCACAAGTTAAGGTCACAATACAATTATTAGTGGTTATGGTGTTAAACATGCAATGGACGACAATGATTAGTACTTATTATACAATGTCAGTAAATATACAGGGTTATGGTACCGTGCACTATAATACAGCAACACACTATTAACACTCTCGCTAGACGGCTGAGCTCGCGCTATCTAACAAGATATACACTTTACTAAACAATCGCTAACACATTTACAATTCCCAACTAAACTATTGGCCAGTACCTTGAATGGACTACCTAAAAACAATCTACATACGTTTTGGTTAGCCACACTGCCCAATCACCACATATATAGCGAGCTAGAGAACCGAATTTACACAGACGCCTCTTAGTCGCACTATACAACGAGCTAGAGGACCGAATTTACACAGACGCCTCTTAGTCGTACTATCAAAAGTCTAGTGGGTTCCAAATTTACACGCCTTCCCACTTAGCCCAGATAGGATGAGAACTAGCGAACCGGATTTACACAGACGCCGCTTAGTCTCCCGGTCCCTCCGACCTAGCGAACAAAATATACACCCTAGAACGCTAGTCTAGACAAGACACCGGTGTCCAGCTAGGGCTTATTTTACACCAGAGCGCCCTGCCTGACTAACCAAATCAAACGGTCTGACTAAAGAGCGTTCGATCGAGCGGTGCGCCTTCGCTCCTTCCCTCCGACAGAGGGGGCAGATACAGATTCAAAAACCCCTTTGGGCCTACCGCACAATCGGTATACCCCTAGCGGGTCCTGCCGTCTAAAACAGCAGTTATCTTACCTCCTCGTTCCTGAACCTGAGTTCACACTCATCGACGGGGACACCCCAGCACTTCTCACGTAGAGGCCGATGATCTCCTGGACAACAGACCAGTGGCGCCGAGACGAAGGGAGGTCCACGCAGAAGTTCAGGGGTGCAGCCGTAGAGAACGTGGGCAAAGATAGACCGTCTCACGCCTCTGCCTCTCAGCTACCGTTGAACGATGAGCTTCCCGGCCAATGCACCAAATGATACCGGAGAAACTGACGGAAGCCAAGCACAGAGAGATGGACACAGGTTTCTTCAGGAAGGAAGAGATTCTTTATTGGATCACCGATCGGGACTCAGAGGGACTAGCGTCACCAAAATACAGCAAAGTCTGAGCCCCGGACAATAGTGCAGGCTCCTTATATAGGCATATAACTCCTCCCATATTAAGCTCCACCCGCACATTCTCTTAACCAATCAACACAAATAAGAATTAACTTCCTGTTTGACCGCATGGCTTGTCCAGCACAATGGAGGAGGGGGAATACTATATCCTGTATTCTTGCACATGCTCCGTACACTACTGATCGTATCTTGCCTCGTGCAACCAACTGATCGATACGTCAGCATATGCACGTACACATGCCACGTGGTAATCTCGGCCTACTAAATTTATTTTTACCGAGATTCCACCACACAATAAATAAAAGTTCAATTAAAGGCACCTGTAACGGATCCCCTATGCTCTGACTGAGTATATCCGTGAAGAATCTCCCGAAATCCAAGCATAGAAAAAGTTGTAGTGATTATAACTCACAATCCCCCAAACATGAGCCAAGACTTCATGAAGGGGTAAAGCAATGTTTAATGGAAGCCACAGCTGGCCTTTTATGCAGGTCCCCATGCAAGGTGCACTCCCCCCTTGGACCTGAGAGGGGACATCATTACAAAACAATCACCCAATGACATTGACTCTCAGGTCCAGGGCACCACCACATAAAATAGTGTAATCCCTTCTCTGTACCTGGGAAATAATTGAGTTAAGTACTGAATTAAGGGGGCGGGGCCTGAACGCAGAGCTGGGCAGACGCATGCAAGCACAGCTCCTGCTCTGCACAAGCTTTAACCCGACGAAACAACACAAATAAGCCCAGAACAGCGATCAAATGAGCTACCAACGGGTATACAAAGTTAAACTGAGCAGTTTGATACCACACACAAAGCAATCCAAGCCGGTTTGCCAGGATTCGCATCTGAGGGCCAAGACGGACTGCAGCCTGATCGCTGGGAGAGGCGGCCGCTCTCCCGGTGCGGGGTTGGCACCGCACAGCAGCTCTCCTGTTCCCCTGCTGCCCCCCCCACCTATGGACCGGCGGGGGATATCCCGGTCCCCGCAGGTGACTCAGACTTACCCACCACAGGGAGACCTGCAGTCCGGCGGCAAAACACGCGTGGCGTCCAAGATGGCTCCCGAGCTATGTTCTGCACATGCCACAGAGGACCCAAAGCTCCAGCAATGGAGGCAGAATTTTGAAGCCCGGTTTAACCAACTATGCAGGGCCTTCTGGAAGCGACTACAGAGTAAACCCTCCTCCTGAACCCCGCATGAAAAGCAGGGGCACGCACCTGAGGCTGCACGCTGTATCCGCCCCGAAATCGGGACCAACACAGAGGTATACCCGCTTCGCCACCCAAACACCCAGAGGGCTCCCCGCAAGCCGCAGGATTCTAAAACCCAGGTATATGTTGGGCAGGGCACGAGCACATGGCCTCCCACAAAGCAACGCAACTTAAAGCTGAGGACAACGGTGAAACGGAGGAAGGCAGCCGTACACAGCCAACTCCAGAGCTCCCACTACAGACCTGCCTGTGGCCCCCCAGAGCAAGCATAGGCCGCAAGGAGCGACCCAAACGACCACCCACTCAAAAGGAACACTCACCAAGCATCCAAACCCTCTACAGAAGAAAAGAAAGGGAACAGGAGAAGAGCCCGGCCTGCCCCGCATGTGCGCCCTCACCTGACAGCCGCCCGAGACTGTACTTGCAGAGCCTTCAACGAACAGAGTGGAGGTAACAGCACAGGGGCCCTGATGATGGAGTGGGGCCGGCGGAGTGGCCGACACGGCACCACAGCCCGAGCTCTAGGAACTGCAAGACCACGGCACCCGCAGCGGGCAACCTGGCAGAAACCTCAAAGCCTGGGCCCTGAGGTGACAAGACAAGACACAGGGATTAACAAAGAAAAATACTCACCCCCAAAGCCTGCATGCGGCGTGGGTTGACGGCCATTAAAGGACGCTATGATATCTGGTACCAGAGACTTATAGCAAAGCTAACATAGTCATAACCATAACAACCCTGATCTAGCATGTAGATAATTAACTTTACCACTGTGTATCTATAATAAAACCCATTTATGCTGTAGCTTCTTAACTGTTAGGCAATAGCTTCATAAGCGCAGCCTGTATACTCAGTACAGTATAAAACTTTAAGCAATATGTTTATAAATCTTAGCAAGCTTTTAATCCTGTTATTACTGCTACTCGTTGAAACACAGCAATGTAAGCTTTTACAGTACTTGCAGGATAGTAATCCTAAACATAGATGGTACTAATTACTGAACTTCACCTGCATAAAGCTACGAGCTTAGCCTGTAACGAATACTTTACTTAATCATAAAAATGTGCATTAATCCTAACTGCCATGTTGACACTATATTATGTCTGATGTTATAGCTTGTCGCTGCTGTAGTGGCATAGCAAGCTTGCTTTGTAACCTTCTGCACAATTTAAAATTAAGAATAAAAAATAAGTATTGAATTAAACTAAATTATCTCCAGTTACAGAGAATATAATTTTTTTCACAAAACTCAAAAAACACTTTAAAATACATAAAGTTTGGGGGGCGGAGCCTGGCTGTGGAGCTGATCAGACGTGGGCAGCATGAGCTCCCGTCTGAAACTACAACTTACGCTAAAATAACCCGGCTCACAAGCTACAAACTCCGTTAAAATTGCACAACTCGTGAGAGGATGCAAAGGAGATTGCAATAAACCCGCACGTGCGACTCTGAGACACCGGGAACTCGAGATATATCGCTGGGGCCTACTGCGACGCTTAGACCCGCAACCTGGGTAGAGGCAAAGGCGAGGGTGAGGCGGCCGATCATCCAGCCCGAGACTCCCTAGAAACGGACCCTAAAGCTGCAGAAGACCACCCACGAGCCTCCCTCCCCCCCCCCCTGCCGGTGAGGGATATCCCGGCACCAACAGCATACCTACTGTTTACCCTAAAGACTGTCCGACGCAAGGACCACCGTCTCCAATATGGCGGATGCCACGTGCCAATCGGCAGTTATGGGGGCCAGCGGAGATCAAGCGAATCACTCTCTGTCCAAACTCGACGAAATATTTGCTGCCTTCTGGGCTAAGATAGCAGGGAGAAAGCTGCACACCGCTTCAACTATACTGACCACTCCTGCAAGTATACCTCCAGAGACCTACAGCCCTAAGAGCAGACGCAGACTGGTTATGACCGGTGGCTCCCCTAAGAGGCGCCGACGGCGGGACCGGCGGACCAAGCGGCAACGAAGGGCCAGCTCTCAACCCAACACTCTCCTCCGCTTCAAGCGACCACGACCCTGGACGGGTGCTGAAGCGACCTGCCCGACAGGGAAGCACCGACCCCCCCAATATGCAAACCTCCATCACCAAATGCCGGATGCATGGCTTCTACACGCACGCATGTCCTTGTTACCACGGGGGATGGCGGCTCCCAGGGGCTACAGTACGAGCCCAGAGGGGATCGGGTGAAGGTAGCCGTAACATTGGAGAATGTCGGGCATATCCCTGGACTTACCCGAATATGCCTCCTGATGCACGAACTGCTTCCGATTCTCCACTTGCAGCTCCCCACAGAAAGCATTGAAAATGCCTGATCCTGCATGTGTACCCGGCGTTCTACTGTCCCCTGGTGGTTAAACTCTGCTAAGCGAATATAGAATTCTGTACTTGCTGTTAATATGCATAGCCTGTAACCCAATAACTAACCGCATAACCACGCATGTATAGCCTAGACACAAAAGTCTTACACACTTGTACTAAGCCTGTAATATCTGTTAAATTAGCATGTTATATACCGGATCTTACGATCCATAGCTTGTACTACAGTTTAAACTAAGCTTGTTACTATAATATAACATGTGTATATTATCTCTAAGCAGCCTGTATTACCAGTAATAATTAATCTAACGCAAGACCAAGCTTGAATTTTTTACTCTTTAGATTAAAATCGCATCTCTTATTCTGACGCAACTGTTATAACTCTGATATTAACAAAAAAAAAATGTGCAGTCAAATCGTATGCCATGTCAACTTCATTGTACCTAAGTGGCCTGCTAATGCTATCGTGGCATCGCAAGGCATATGTTAACTGTATAAACATGCACAAGAAAAATAAAGAATTTAAAAAAAAAAAAAAATACATAAAGTTTCCCTGGCTAATCATGGCAGCATATACACATGGGTTAGCTCCTCCCCTTACAGCCAATAGGACAGGATTAAACAAAGTCTTATATAAAAGGAGGATCCAGAGAAGAGACCCTCAGTCTTTTTCCTGTCCTTACAGCCTTTAGGAAGGGAGCTCTTTAGCTCCCTCTATAACTTTAGATATTCTACTTATTTTTAGATCCTTTACTGTGGGCATATAAAGTGCACACATGTATAGACTCATTCCCACTTTCTCCTTCTTATTCTTCCCCTTTTTAACCGAGTTTGAGACCTCCTGTTCAATCCTCGGCTGCCTGAGAACTGTAGGAGTCTTCCTTCTCATATCTGGGGTCCCTGGCTTTCCGTCCTCGGTTCTCCCAGGTCGGGAGCTCGGAGAGGACGCCCGCGCATGCGCAATGCGCTCGGTTCGCTTGGCGACAGAAAGCAGTCTTGGTAAGGTCGCGAGGTCGCGCCGGCCATCTTTACTGTGGGCAAAACCGAAAATTACAGGTAATTTGCAGAAAACACCAGAAACAGGTTAGTGAATAAGCAGATACTATTTAAAAGTGCCTGGAACTCGAAGGAGGTTGTTGTGGAGTCAGTTATTAGACAACTTGCATTGGATTATCTAGGAGAAAATTTAAGACTCTGGGATCTTTCTATTCTTTGCCACAGGTTTGTGTATTTATGATATATATTTATCCCTTTATTGTGACAGTTACTTGTATATTCTAAGAGAATTATTTTGAATTATTTTAAATTCTTTATTTGTAGTTAGCCCATTATGAGCTCTACTAGTAGGAACCCTTTACCCTGTTCAGGAGAATCCAGGTGAGTAGGATTCCATATATATTTTATATATATTGATACGTTAAAGGGGTATTAACTCTCCATTTACTAACAGTTCCTTATATTAATTTTAGTAATGGAGAACAGTCTATCTCATCTCCCCCACGAAAGAGGAGCCGGAAGTCAGACCCCTGTGCAGGATGTGATGGGAAGGCGTTGGAAGGCAAACAGCTGTGCTTAGACTGTTTGCAGAAAGTGGCCACTTTCCAGCAGCTTTAACACCCACTCAGTCACCAGATATCCTGACTTCAGACAGGAGGTGGCTCAGGGCATCTCAGAGGCCATGGAGGCAAGTAAGCGGTCCGTGAAAAGACCAAGACAGAGACTGATATCCTCAGATTCATCTGGCTCAGAATACCAGGATTCAGTTAAAGAGTTTCAGGTTCTTGATCAGATTTATTCTAGTGAGAACGAGGAAGAGGTCTTGTCGGAATATCTAGATGCCAAGACAGTGGATAAGCTCATCCTAAAGGTAAGAAAAACCCTTGAACTACCAGAGGATCTGCCTAAACCTGAAGTTTCTGATAAACATTTTGCGGATCTTAAGAAGCAGAAGCCTTACTTCCCTCTTCATAAAGCCATTCAGGAGGTGGTGACCGCAGAATGGGAAAAACCTGATACAAAGGTTCCGTTTCAGGGCAGGCTATCCAGGCTTTACCCTTTGGAAGAGAAAACTTCAAAGAAATGGACAACACCTCCAAAAGTTGATGCGACCATCTCTAGAGTTGCTAGGAGAACTAGTCTACCACTGGATAGTTCAGCCTCCCTGCGGGAGCCAATGGATAAGAAATTGGATTCCGATCTTTCCAAGATATATTCAGCAGGAGGTACTGGATGCCACCCAGCTGTTTGTCTTACGGCGGTGTCCAGAGCAATGAAAAGTTAGATAAAGGACCTTGATACAGATGTGGAAAGGGGAATCAAGAGAACAGTCCTCAGGGATTCTATCCATGACCTTCGGATAGCCACTGAATTTGTCACTCAAGCTGCCCTGGATATCACCAGGATCTTCTCCTGCACCATGGCTCTCTCGGTAGCCGCTGGGAGAGCTTTATGGTTGCGTTATTGGGGTGCGGATTCCTTTTCCAAGTCCAATTTATGTTCCATACCTTTTGAAGGGGGGCTTTTATTCGGAAAGACCCTAGAAGAATCCATTAAAAAAGCAGCTGAAGGGCGTAAGGTCTTTTTACCCCAAGAGAAAAGAACCAGGAAGCCAGGCTCCTCTTGGTCAGATAAGCGACCTCAGAGGGATCACTTTTTTCGGGATACTCGTAGCTACCAACCAGGCGTGGGGGCCAATCATATGCTTCCCGTTCCTCCCGAGGTAGAAACCCTTCCTTTCAGGGAGGCAAGAACTTCTGACTATCCGTCAGAAGTCGGTGCTCGACTTTCCCTCTTCTGGAAAATTTGGGCACAGGACATACAAGATGCCTGGGTCAGAGCTATAATTCAAAGAGGTTACAGATTGAAATTCCTCAGAAGACCCAGAGACAACTTCTTCCCACAGGTATGCCCAAAGACGAGGGCAGAAGCAGAGCTCTGGGAGATTATGTTTAGAACCTCAGGTCCCAAAGGGTCATCATTCCAGTGCCAAAAGAGGAACGATTCCAGGGTCACTATTCACCTCTGTTCTTGGTTCAGAAAGACAAGGACAAGTGGAGACCTATCCTGGACCTGCGGAGGATCAACAGGAGACTTCTAATCAGATCCTTCAAAATGGAGTCCATAAGATCCATCTCCCCAGCTATCCGGAAGGCAGATTGGCTCATATCCATCGACCTACGGGACGCCTATTATCACATCCCGATAGCCAAGGTACATCATCATTTTCTACGATTTGCTATAGGAGAGGACCACTTCCAATTCAGAGCACTTCCATTTGGCCTGAGCACAGCACCCAGGACCTTTTCAAAGGTGTTGGTCATGCTCATAGAGCGATTGAGGATTCAGGGAATCTCTCTGTTCCATTACCTGGACGACCTTCTGTTGGTAGCACCAAACGTCCAGATGGCGGTTCTACACAGAGAATTTGTGCTATCAGAACTTCATCGATTCGGCTGGTTGGTGAATCTACAAAAAAGCTGCCTCATTCCATCCCAGAAGATTACGTTTCTGGGGGTGAACTTCGACACACTCCGGAACTCTATTTCCCTTTCACAAGAGGATACAGAGGATTTTGATCTTTGTCTACAAGATTCTGCACCTTCAGGTAATAACAGCAAGAACATACTCACAACTTCTGGGCAATTTGACCTCTTCTATAGGACTAGTCAGGTGGGCCCAGTGGCATCTCAGAGTTCCTCAGAGGTCATTCCTGAACCAGTTCAACTGGCAGGTTATGGATTGGAATCAACCCTTGAAGATCTCTCCTGTAGTGAAAATGGACCTGGTCTGGTGGCTAAGAAGGGTGAATTTGGAAAGAGGTTTTCCTTTGATAGAACCCGATTGGGTCCTATTAACAAAAGATTCCAGCGCACATGGTTTGGGTGCCCACTGTCAGGACCAAATGACTCAAGGTCGATGGAACAGACAGGAGTCGGTTCTTCCGGGGAATGTTTTGGAATTACGGGCCATCCACAGAGCTCTCATACACTTCAGGGGGATCCTGAAGAACAAGTGGATACGAGTCCAGTCCGACAACCAGGCAGCTGTGGCCTATGTATCTCATCAAGGCGGTACTCGCAGCCAACTGTTGATGAAGGAACTACGGCCTATCATGAGTTGGTGCCAGAAAAATATTCAAGGTATTTCTGCAGTACACCTTCCCGGGATTCAGAATACCATGGCGGACTACCTAAGCCGCGTGACCATAGACAAGAACGAGTGGCATCTAAGCCCCAAAGTTTTTCAGGAGCTGTCTTTGATCTGAGGAACGCCAGAGATAGACCTCATGGCAACAGATATCCACTTCCTACACATATTATAGGATTTGGCATGCCTTTGTTTGCTGGGCACAAGAACATCAGGTGGTGATTAAACCTTTGGCATTATCTTCGGTGCTCTGTTTCCTTCAAGCTGGCCTGGATAAAGGCCTTAGCTATAATACTCTAAAGCTCCAGGTATCAGCTCTATCCGCTTTATCAGGTACCCGATGGGCACTGGAACCATTGGTCATCCATTTCCTTAAAGCAGCAATTAAGATCCGGCCTCCTCTAAAGGTATTTCTGCCGGCATGGGACCTACCTCTGGTCTTGAAGGCCATGACTAGTGCTCCCTTTGAACCACTTGACCAAGCTCCTTTGATGGTACTCACTCAAAATGTGCTCTTATTGGTAGCAGTTAGTTCCACACGAAGGATATGTGAAATCCAGGCATTGTCGACGGTAGATAATACTGTTAAAGGCTGTCTTTATTCATACCCAGAAAACATAGAAAAACACTGCTGGGGAGCAGGGGGGTGTCTTTGCTGTATGAATTGTGGGTTTAGACTTTCTAAATAATTCTCTCATATTGTTTGTAGCCTCCCCAATGTAAAGTCCGCATGGACATTTTAACATATACACCACGATGCTTGATTCACAAGTAAATAAGCTTCTAAAGGGGAAACGTCTGCTTGTCCTGGGGTGGTTGAAATGATCCCTTACACCTCAGACAGGGAAAGGCCCTGCTTTGGAGTCATGAGATTATGTTGTGTCTTAGTTCAGTCTCACTCCAACTCTTGACAAAGGCGCAAGTAAGCGCTGAGACACGCGTTGAGTGAGAGACCACACTTGTGGATTTTACTTTCTAGGACCTCTTTTGATGTCTTGACAATCTTATACTTAGGAATACTTGTTTGTAGGTAGATCTCTATACCGGAGTTTTGCAGCCTAGTCCGTTAGAATAGGAGTTGCTTTGAAGCAACGAGCAGATTAGTACCAGGCTTTACTCGTAGTATAAGGTATTTGTACCAACATATTTTCAGATTTAACTCCAGCTACAATGATTGATGGTAGTCTCTCTGCTTTTTTTTAGCTTAGACAGATTAGACAGTATACTCTCCTTATAGATAGCACTTTGATGGGATTTCTCTCGCTTGGAATTCATAATAGCACAGCGATAAGGTGATTTTGCCTATTTTTATCATACTTTTATCATCTTTCGATTTTATATCTAACTAAGTGCTACATCACCCATGGCTCTCTATATTAGCATCCCACCCCATGGTCAACAACTTACTTATAGATAGTGCACATCAGCTGGTTTCCTTAACACACCAATCAAGTCAATAAACCTCTCCTCACCTGAATTCATTTAATCACACTGCATCCTTACATTGGTTTAAACACTCATTGATATTTGTGTATATATGATCTACATATCTATATAATACACATTTTCTCCAATGTTCTCCCTTCTATTTTTCACTGTAACACTAACTTCTCTGATCACTAAAATATCCCTATCCTTTCACTCACCTGTCCCTGGCAACACAATCATCATTACTTCCACCTTACTCCCCTCCCCTCTCTATTCATCCCATGCACTCTACACATACCTTTCCAGCCTATCTCCTCCAACTCCTCCCAAATCCTCTACATACATACCCTCCTACAAAACTTTCAAATCCTACTCCCACCTTCACTTCCTTTCTATCCTTCTGCTCCTAGCAGCTGGTGATGTCTCTCCAAACCCCGGTCCCCTCTCAACAAACACAGCACATACTAACCCAAGGACCCACACTAATCTCATATCCATCTCATGTTCCTCTAGATCCTCCTTCAATACTGCCCTCTGGAACGCACGCTCTGTTTGCAATATAACTAAATCCACTGCTGTCCATGACTTCTTTATCTCTCGTTCAATAGATTTACTAGCCTTAACAGAAACCTGGCTCTCCCCCTCTGACACTGCCACCCCTGCATCTTTGTCCTTCGGTGGTCTCCAACTTACCCACAACTCAAGAAACTCTGAATGTAAAGGGGGTGGTGTTGGGTTTCTCCTCTCCCCTCACTGCTCTTTTAAACCTCTTCCAACCCCCCCCTTCCCTCTCTTTCCCATCATTTGAAATACACTCAATTCGCCTTTTCAAACCCTTCTCTGCTAATATTGCTGTTATTTACCATCCCCCTGGTTCCCCTCTTCTTTTCCTTGACCACTTTGCTTCCAGGCTACCCTATTTCCTCTCTTCTAACATTCCATCCCTAATTCTCGGGGACTTCAATATTCCTATAAACCCACCTTTGACCTCTGCAGCCACTAAACTACTTTCAATGACTTCCTCCCTCGGGCTATCGCAGTGGGCAAATTCTCCCACCCATGTAGCTGGCAATACCCTTGACCTAATCTTCACTTATGCATGTACAATAACTAATATCTGCAACACTCCATATCCACTCTCTGATCACCACCTCTTATCATTTGCTCTTGCGTATCCCCTCACCCAACAACCTCAGCCTCACCCCCCTCAACTCAGGAGGGACCTTAATTCTCTTGATCTCCAACAGTTGTCAGCTGACATTGATTCACAACTGCTGTCCATCCCTTCCCTCTCCTGTCCTTCACTGGCCATCTCCATATATAACTCTACTCTTACATCTGCCTTGAACACTGCAGCGCCACTCCAAACAAGCACCTCAAGCAGGACCCGCCCCCAACCATGGCATACTAAATCAACGCGCTACCTGCAAAGATGCTCCCGTTGTGCTGAACGCTCCTGGAGGAAGTCTCGTACCCAATCAGACTTTCTCCATTATAGATTCATATTGTGTTCATACAGTGCAGCCCTTGCCCTTGCCAAACAGTCCTATTTTTCCTCTCTCATTAGTTCATGTTCCCGCAACCCCAGGCGTCTCTTTGACACCTTTAATTCTCTTCTTCGCCCTGCTGTGACCACCCCCAAAACTAACCTTACTTCTGATAACTTTGCATGTTACTTCACTGACAAGATTGAACAGCTAAGGAAAGAATTCTCCCCTCCTTGCCTTTCTGTTTCTCAATCACACATAGATCATGCCTTTCCTACCCTTCAGACATTCTCCCCAGCTACTGACCAAGAGGTGGCTGCTCTTCTTTGCTCCTCTCGCCCCACCACTTGCCCGCTCGATCCTGTCCCATCTCACCTTATCAGATCTCTCTCCACTTGTCTCGTGCCTTCTCTAACCACGGCCGTCTTTAAAGCGGGGCAAACGGGGCAGCTGCCCCGGGCCCACTCACTCCTGGGGGGCCCAAAGCAGCTACTCCGTGGGCCCCGCTGTCCGCCCAAATTATTTATTTTTTTGCCCCCTGGGCCCGGCCGGTGCTGCGGCTGCACCGGGACCCCACACACTAAGAGGGCCCGGTCGTGCGCTGTGGCCCTTTAACAGCGCGACCGGGCCCCCTTGTGTTACTGCAGCAGGCTGGGAGGAAGTGACTGCTGTGAGTCACTTCCTCCCAGGAAGAAAGAAGCCGCGCGGGAGGATGGATGAGGAGGCCGCCAGGAGGGAGCTGGAGTGCAGGAGCCTCACACTCCCAACGACCTCAGCCTGCCACTGGACCCCAGGGAACCCATAAGGTAGGGCTGGAGGCTGGCTTTATAAATGTAAAGTTTGCATGTCTGTCTGTGTGTCTTACTATGTGTGTATGTGTGTGAGTATGTCTGTCAGGGTGTCTGTGTGTGTGTGAGTATGTCTGTCAGGGTGTCTGTGTGTGTGTCAGTATGCCTGTCAGGGTGTCTGTGTGTGTGTCAGTATGTCTGTCAGGGTGTCTGTGTGTGTGTGTCAGTATGTCTGTCAGGGTGTCTGTGTATGTTTCAGGGTGTCTGTCAGGGTGTATGTGTGTGTGTATGTGTGTGTATGTGTGTGAGTATGTCTGTCAGGGTGTCTGTGTGTGAGTATGTCTGTCAGTGTGTCAGTATGTCTGTCAGGGTGTCAGGGTGTCTGTGTGTCTTAGTATGTGTGTATGTGTGTCAGTATGTCTGTCAGGGTGTCTGTGTCACTATGTCTCTGTGTGTGTCAGTATGTCTGTCAGGGCCTCTGTGTGTATCAGTATGTCTGTCTGTGAATGTCAGTTTGTCCGTCAGTGTGCATATCAGTTTGTCTGACAGAATGTCAGTGTGTCAGTATGTCTGTCAGTGTGTAAAAGTGTAAACTTTGCATGTGTGTGAGTATGTCTGTCAGGGTGTCTGTGTGTGTGTCAGTATGTATCTCTGTTGTCAGTATGTATATCGGTGTATCTGTATTTAGTATATCTATGTTTTTCTATGTGGTCTGTGTGTTTCTGCATTTGTGTCCGGTTGTGTATCTGCGTGCCTGTATGTGTGTCAGTGTATGTATCTGTATGTTATCATTGTATGTATTTGTATGTTGTCAGTGTGTGTACCTGCGTGTGTATATCTGTGTGTGCATCTGTATATAGTCAGTGTTTTTATCTGTGTATGCATGTGTGTCAGTATATGCATCAGTGTGTCTGAGTATCCATATGTGTCAGTGTTTGTATGTGTGTCTGTATGTGTTAGTGTGTGTATCTGTGTCAGTCTGTATCTGCATGTGTGTTAGTGTGAGTGTCAGTGTTTATGTCTGTGTATCTGCATGTGTTTCAGTGTGTGTGTTTGTGTGGCAATCTATGTGTACATGTGCATACATCTCTTTCAAATCGCCAACACTACACACAAGTGCACCCCTGCATTCAACCTTCAACACTACATACAAACACAGTCCTGCACTGAAACGTCAACAATACATAAACACGAAAAATATATATAAACACAACCCAGCATTTAAAAAGCAAGCAAAAAAACCTACACAATGATGCATGCTTGCATTCAAACACCAACACCACATACAAACACACCCCTACATTTACACAAACATACTCCATACACAAACATGCTTCCATTCAAACACACAAACACAACTCAGTGCTAAATACGACTCTGCAAGCATGGGAAAATGGTTCCGCTACTGCGTTGGGAAGTGGAGAGCGTGATTGCATGTCAGGGAGTGGGGTTAGGGGGCCCCATCAAATTCTTGCCCAGGGCCAAATCAATTTTAAAGACGGCCCTGTCTCTAACACACATCTTCAACTGCTCGCTCTCTTCTGGCATCGTCCCTGCTGACCTCAAACATGCCACTGTAGTACCTATACTAAAAAAAACATCCCTCAACCCATCCACCCTCTCTAACTACCGTCCCATATCCCTGCTCCCCTTTTCCTCAAAGCTTCTGGAAAGACTTGTCTTTACCCGTGTGTCTCATTTCCTCAATTCCTACTCTCTCCTTGACCCCCTTCAATCTGGCTTCCGCCCTCTCCACTCTACAGAGACTGCCCTTATCAAAGTCACTAACGACCTAATCGCAGCTAAATCCAAAGGCCACTACTCCATACTAATTCTTCTTGACCTCTCAGCGGCCTTTGACACCGTTGATCATGCTCTCCTTCTTCAAACCCTTCAATCGCTTGGTCTCTGTGACTCTGTCCTCTGGTGGTTTTCCTCTTATCTCTCCCAATGCTCATTCAGTGTCTCCTTTTCTAATGTCTCGGTTGGAGTCCCCCAAGGCTCCGTCCTTGGTCCCCTTCTATTTTCTCTTTATACTGCCTCTCTTGGCAAACTTATTACCTCTTTTGGATTTCACTACCACCTGTACGCTGATGACACCCAGCTATATCTCTCCTCCCCGGACCTCTCCCCAGCCGTCCTGCAACGTGTCACTGCTTGCCTTTCTTCCATCTCTGACTGGATGTCCTCCCGCTTTCTGAAACTCAATCTCTCAAAAACTGAGCTCCTTGTCTTTCCTCCTCCTAATACTGATCCTCCTCTTTCGCTCTCCCCTCAAGTTTGTGGTACCAACATCAGTCCATCCTTGCAAGCGCGCTGTCTTGGCGTCATACTTGACTCTGGTCTCACCTTTGAGCCTCACATCCAGCATGTTGCCAAATCCTGTAGATTCCATCTTAAAAGCATACCCCACATCCGACCCTTTCTTGCACCAGATACCACCAAGGAGCTTGTCCATGCTCTAGTAATTTCCCGCATGGATTACTGTAACCCTCTCCTGATTGGTCTTCCCAAAAGCCGTACTGCACCCCTACAGTCCGTAATGAACGCTGCTGCTAGACTGATTTTCCTCTCTAGTCGTTTCTCTCACACCTCACCCCTCTGCAGTCCTAACATTGGCTTCCTGTATGCTATAGGAGTCAATTCAAGGTACTAACTCACACCTATAAAGCACTGAACAACTCTAGCCCCTCTTATATCTCCTCACAGATCCATAGGTATGTCCCTTCTCGGTCTCTCCGCTCTGCCCGTGACCACCTCCTGTCCGTTGTCCGCACTCGTACGCCCAACTCGCGCTTGCAGGACCTCTCGCGGGCGGCTCCCTTCCTATGGAATAGCCTGCCTACCGCCATCAGACTCTCCCCTAGTCTTGCATCTTTTAAGAAGTGCCTTAAAACCCATCTCTTTAGGAAAGCTTATGGCCTCCAAGACTAACCAATACCTCACATACCTGTCTCTTGCCCTCTCCTAAAGGGCAGTCCACCTTATTTGATTGCAAATTCCTGTCCTAATGTGTTTTACACCCCACCTCCTATAGAATGTAAGCTCGATCGAGCAGGGTCCTCTTCAACCTATTGTTCCTGTAAGTTTATTTGTAATTGTCCCATTTATAGTTAAATCCCCTCTCATAATATTGTAAAGCGCTACGGAATCTGTTGGCGCTATATAAATTGCAATAATAAATAAATAAATAAATAAGTAGAGTGCTGTCAGGATCTGCAGTTCTTCTAAGCAGCTACCTAGCACATTCATGATAGGTTAAGATATACTAATTGGGGCTCTTCTCTTATACTGCAAGCGGTTAAGATATACTAATTGTGGCTCTTCTCTTATACTGCAAGCGGTCAATTTGTTAGTGTAAAAATTTGGGATATGCTGCATTTCATATATCTGTCATACCTAGTATCAGAGATTCAATTTACCGTATATACTCGAGTATAAGCCGACCCGAATATAAGCCGAGGCCCCTAATTTTACCCCAAAAAACTGGGAAAACTTATTGACTCGAGTATAAGACTAGGGTGGGAAATGCAGCAGCTGCTGGTAAATTTCTAAATAAAATTAGATCCTTAAAAAAATATATTAATTGAATATTTATTTACAGTGTGTGTATATAATGAATGCAATGTGTGTGTATGAGTGCAGTGTGTATGAGTGCAGTGTGTGTGTATGAGAATGCTGTGTATGAGTGCAGTGTGTGTATGAGTGCAGTGTGTGTGTATGAGAATGCTGTGTATGAGTGCAGTGTGTGTATGAGTGCAGTGTGTGTATGAGTGCAGTGTGTGTATGAGTGCAGTTTGTGTATGAGTGCAGTGTGTGTATGAGTGCAGTGTGTGTGTATGAGTGCAGTGTGTGTGTATGAATGCCGTGTGTGTGTATGAATGCTGTGTGTGTGTATATGAGAATGCTGTGTGTATGAGTGCAGTGTGTGTGTATGAATGCAGTGTGTGTGTGTATGAGTGCAGTGTGTGTGTGTGTGTGTGTATGAGTGCAGTGTGTGTGTGTATGAGTGCAGTGTGTGTGTGTGTATGAATGCAGTGTGTGTGCATGAATGCAGTGTGTGTGTGTATGAGTGCAGTGTGTGTGTATGAATGCAGTGTGTGTATGTGTGTGTGTAATGCAGAGTGTGATGCAGAGCCTTGGTGGGGGGTGGACATTTTTATTTTTTAATTATTATTTTAATATTTTTTTTACATTACATTTTTTATTATTATTATTATTTTATTTTATTATTATTTTTTATTTTATTATTATTTTTATTTTATTATTTTTTTATTTTTATTTTTTTTATTCTTATTAATATATATACATTTTTTTCGTCCCCCCTCCCTGCTTGCTAGCTGACCAGGGAGGGGGGCTCTCCTTCCCTGGTGGTCCAGTGGATGGGCACTGTGTAGGAGGGGGCTGTGGGGGCTGCAGAGAGATGTTACTTACCTTTCCTGCAGCTCCTGTCAGCTCTCTCCTCCTCCGCCGGTCCGTTCAGCACCTCGGTCAGCTCCCAGTGTAAATCTCGCGAGAGCCGCGGCTCTCGCGAGATTTACACTGTGAGCTGACAGAAGAGCTGAACGGACCGGTGGAGGAGGAGAGAGCTGACAGGAGCTGCAGGAAAGGTAAGTAACATCTCTCTGCAGCCCCCACAGCCCCAGTCTGTATTATGGCAATGCAAATTGCCATAATACAGACTATGACTCGAGTATAAGCCGAGTTGGGGTTTTTCAGCACAAAAAATGTGCTGAAAAACTCGGCTTATACTCGAGTATATACGGTATTCACCCTGCTGTTGAGTAGCCTTGGAATATAATTGATTGTCCTACCTACTATACTATTATACTATTATACTATACTATTATAATCGCTCTGTGTGTCCAGGAGTAGTGATGTCGCGAACACGAAATTTTCGGTTCGCGAACGGGAACTTCCGCAAACGTTTGTGAACCGGGCGAACCGCCATTGACTTCAATGGGCAGGCGAATTTTAAAACCCACAGGGACTGTTTCTGGCCACAAAAGTGATGGAAAAGTTGTTTGAAGGGGACTAACACCTTGACTGTGGCATGCCGGAGGGGGATCCATGGCAAAACTCCCATGGAAAATTACACAGTTGATGCAGAGTCTGGTTTTAATCCATAAAGGGCAGAAATCACCTAACATTCCTAAATCGCAATGGATATCGATTGACACCTTGACATATGACATATTGACACCTTGACATATGGATTGACACCTTGACATATGGATTGACACCTGTCCTCAGAGACCCTGACACACACTGACGCAGAGCAGAATAGGGACTGTTCCCCTTACATAGGGTCACTTGGCAGGTATGGATTGACACCTGTCCTCAAAGCCCCTGATACACACTGACACAGAGCAGAATAGAGACTGTTCCCCGTCCTCAGAGACCATGATACACACTGACACAGAGCAGAATAGAGACTATTACCCCTACATAGGGTCACTTGGCAGATATGGCGTGGTCGTGGGAGGAGGAGGATGACTTTCACCTCTTCCCCTGTTAGATTCCCGTTGTGCTGTGACATCACGCTTATACGCTGTGTAAAGCATACTTTTTAATTTATTTTGCAAATGCTGCATCCTTTCCGACTTGTAATTCGGTAACATTTCCGCCACTGTCTGCTTATACCGGGAGTCTAGTAGTGTGGACACCCAGCACAGGTCGTTCTCCTTCAGCCTTTTTATACGAGGGTCCCTCAACAGGCACGACAGCATCAAAGACCCCATTTGCACAAGGTTGGATGCCAAGCTACTCATTTCCCGTTCCTCCTCCTCACACAGAGCAGAATCGGGACTGTTCCCCCTACATAGGGTCACTTGGCAGATATGGATTGACACCTGTCCTCAAAGCCCCTGATACACACTGACAAAAGGCAGAATAGAGACTGTTCCCCGTCCTCAGAGACCATGATACACACTGACACAGAGCAGAATAGAGACTGTTCCCCCTACATAGGGTCACTTGGCAGGTATGGATTGACACCTGTCCTCAAAGCCCCTGATACACACTGACAAAGAGCAGAATAGAGACTGTTCCCCGTCCTCAGAGCTCATGATACACACTGACACAGAGCAGAATAGAGACTGTTCCCCCCACATAGGGTCACTTGGCAGGTATGGATTGACACCTGTCCTCAAAGCCCCTGATACACACTGACACATAGCACAATAGAGACTGTTCCCCGTCCTCAGAGACCATGATACACAAATGTGGCGGAACCTACCTCGCCACTGGGCATTGGAGGGGCCTGGCTGCCTGCCTCTTACCTGCTGACTATGGCCCCTGGAAAATTGGTACAGTTAAAGATTTATATTTGGGCATATTGTACTGTATATTGCTGCTACTGGCCCTTTTAACAGCATCTATGGACACATTGGGACTTTTGGGACTACTGTCCCTTTAAGACTGTGAAGCATGTTCTAGTGTGCTGCCTGTAATATTGTATATGTATTCATGTGTTAAGTTTAACCTGGGTGATATGTATGCAGCATTCATCTGATTGTTCGGTAGAATCACTCCATTCATTATATTGAGTGAAACTACCGAACAACCAGACCACCCAGGAATAAGTGTGCCTCCAATTACAGTTTGCAACAATGTTGCAAACGGGTAATTGGCAATCAGTGTAATGTATTCTTTGTCCTCTGGGTGTCCGCCATTCTGGAAACAAACACGTGGCGGCGGCCATCTTAAACTACCGAACAGCGGTGTTTTGCCGTCGAGTGTCTGGAACTAAAATCGGACACTTGACTAGGCAAACACCGCTGAGAGCTCCATACTTCCAGGAATTCGTATAGAAACTACCGAATGACCCGCCGTTCGGTAGAAAGAACCCCACAAACAAGGGAATTCATTCAAACCCTCTCTAGGCTCTATAACACAGGCAATTCGTCTGTTTTCATTCCCTTGTTTGTGACCGACCGCAGGGCCAAAATGCATGGAACTGTTTTCGGATACTTTACCCATGCGGTCGGTCAAATCTTTGGAAACCCATATCTGCCGAACTGTTCATCCGAATGACTTGAATTTTGGATATGTCTCCCCCCTGAATAAGGGCTATCCAGCGATGCTGGATTTAAAGGTGTACCCCCTGTTTTTGGGGTACATCCAGAACTTGGCTGGAAAAGTGTACCGGATAATTGGGTTTAATGTTATCTGAGGGGAGGGGATGTGTGGGCTGAACCATGTATGTGATTGGTTATTTTATGCCTCCCCCTGGGTGTGGCCTGTATGTGGATTATTGTAATAAAAGCCAGGCTGGATGAGCCAGTCCAGAGTTCCTGTTTTACCCTCAAAATGATGTGTCGTCTCATTATTGGGGGGAAGGATTTATTGCATGCTGTTCCAGTTGACTGCTAGGAGTACAAGCCTATTCATATGGTTCCTATTCAATGGTCTACAGCATTCATATGCTTGGGAGAATTTTAAAGGTTTCCCGGATTCGGTGATTGTGGTGTCTGCCAGAGTGCTTGGAGTCCTCAGGAAGCACTAGGAGCATCCATTAACGGAGGTACCAAGTCGGGGTGCCAGGTGATCCGTTACACACACTGACAAAGAGCAGAATAGAGACTGTTCCCCGTCCTCAGAGCCCATGATACACACTGACAAAGAGCAGAATAGAGACTGTTCCCCATCCTCAGAGACCATGATACACACTGACACAGAGCAGAATAGAGACTGTTCCCCCTACATAGGGTCACTTGGCAGATATGGATTGACACCTGTCCTCAAAGCCCCTGATACACACTGACACAGAGCAGAATAGAGACTGTTCCCCGTCCTCAAAGCCCCTGATACACACTGACAAAGAGCAGAATAGAGACTGTTCCCCGTCCTCAGAGACCATGATACACACTGACACAGAGCAGAATAGAGACTGTTCCCCCTACATAGGGTCACTTGGCAGATATGGATTGACACCTGTCCTCAAAACCCCTGATACACACTGACACAGAGCCGAATAGAGACTGTTCCCCGTCCTCAGAGACCATGATACACACTGACAAAGAGCAGAATAGAGACTGTTCCCCGTCCTCAAAGCCCCTGATACACACTGACAAAGAGCAGAATAGAGACTGTTCCCCGTCCTCAGAGCCCATGATACACACTGACACAGAGCAGAATAGAGACTGTTCCCCCTACATAGGGTCACTTGGCAGGTATGGATTGACACCTGTCCTCAAAGCCCCTGATACACACTGACAAAGAGCAGAATAGAGACTGTTCCCCGTCCTCAGAGACCATGATTCACACTGACACAGAGCAGAATAGAGACTGTTCCCCCTACATAGGGTCACTTGGCAGGTATGGATTGACACCTGTCCTCAAAGCCCCTGATACACACTGACAAAGAGCAGAATAGAGACTGTTCCCCGTCCTCAGAGACCATGATACACACTGACACAGATCAGAATAGAGACTGTTCCCCCTACATAGGGTCACTTGGCAGATATGGATTGACACCTGTCCTCAAAGCCCCTGATACACACTGACACAGAGCAGAATAGAGACTGTTCCCCGTCCTCAAAGCCCCTGATACACACTGACACAGAGCAGAATAGAGACTGTTCCCCCTACATAGGGTCACTTGGCAGATATGGATTGACACCTGTCCTCAAAGCCCCTGATACACACTGACACAGAGCAGAATAGAGACTGTTCCCCGTCCTCAGAGACCATGATACACACTGACAAAGAGCAGAATAGAGACTGTTCCCCGTCCTCAAAGCCCCTGATACACACTGACACAGAGCAGAATAGAGACTGTTCCCCCTACATAGGGTTACTTGGCAGATATGGATTGACACCTGTCCTCAAAGCCCCTGATACACACTGACACAGAGCAGAATAGAGACTGTTCCCCGTCCTCAAAGCCCCTGATACACACTGACAAAGAGCAGAATAGAGACTGTTCCCCGTCCTCAGAGACCATGATACACACTGACACAGAGCAGAATAGATACTGTTCCCCCTACATAGGGTCACTTGGCAGATATGGATTGACACCTGTCCTCAAAGCCCCTGATACACACTGACACAGAGCAGAATAGAGACTGTTCCCCCTACATAGGGTCACTTGGCAGATATGGATTGACACCTGTCCTCAAAGCCCCTGATACCCACTGACACAGAGCAGAATAGAGACTGTTCCCCGTCCTCAGAGACCATGATACACACTGACAAAGAGCAGAATAGAGACTGTTCCCTGTCCTCAAAGCCCCTGATACACACTGACAAAGAGCAGAATAGAGACTGTTCCCCGTCCTCAGAGCCCATGATACACACTGACAAAGAGCAGAATAGAGACTGTTCCCCGTCCTCAGAGACCATGATACACACTGACACAGAGCAGAATAGAGACTGTTCCCCCTACATAGGGTCACTTGGCAGATATGGATTGACACCTGTCCTCAAAGCCCCTGATACACACTGACACAGAGCAGAATAGAGACTGTTCCCCGTCCTCAAAGCCCATGATACACACTGACACAGAGCAGAATAGAGACTGTTCCCCCTACATATGGTCACTTGGCAGATATGGATTGACACCTGTCCTCAAAGCCCCTGATACAAACTGACACAGAGCAGAATAGAGACTGTTCCCCGTCCTCAGAGACCATGATACACACTGACAAAGAGCAGAATAGAGACTGTTCCCCGTCCTCAAAGCCCCTGATACACACTGACAAAGAGCAGAATAGACACTGTTCCCCGTCCTCAGAGCCCATGATACACACTGACACAGAGCAGAATAGAGACTGTTCCCCGTCCTCAGAGACCATGATACACACTGACACAGAGCAGAATAGAGACTGTTCCCCCTACATAGGGTCACTTGGCAGGTATGGATTGACACCTGTCCTCAAAGCCCCTGATACACACTGACAAAGAGCAGAATAGAGACTGTTCCCCGTCCTCAGAGCCCATGATACACACTGACAAAGAGCAGAATAGAGACTGTTCCCCGTCCTCAGAGACCATGATACACACTGACAAAGAGCAGAATAGAGACTGTTCCCCGTCCTCAAAGCCCCTGATACACACTGACAAAGAGCAGAATAGAGACTGTTCCCCGTCCTCAGAGCCCATGATACACACTGACACAGAGCAGAATAGAGACTGTTCCCCGTCCTCAGAGACCATGATACACACTGACACAGAGCAGAATAGAGACTGTTCCCCCTACATAGGGTCACTTGGCAGATATGGATTGACACCTGTCCTCAAAGCCCATGATTCACACTGACAAAGAGCAGAATAGAGACTGTTCCCCGTCCTCAAAGTCCCTGATACACACTGACAAAGAACAGAATAGAGACTGTTCCCCATCCTCAAAGCCCCTGATACACACTGACAAAGAGCAGAATAGAGACTGTTCCCCCTACATAGGGTCACTTGGCAGATATGGATTCACACCTGTCCTCAGAGACCATGATACACACTGACACACAGCAGAATAGGGATGTGGAATAGAACCTGGGGAGCTGGGGGGGTGCCGTTGATGTGGAGCAAGACGCAGCAGTAGAAGAGGACTCAGCCGAGGAGGTTATGGAAGAGGATGGAGTAGGAGGAGTAGAAGAGGTGGCAGGAGGCCTGCCTGCAAGTCGTGGCGGTGTCAGCAACTCCTCTGCAGAGCCACGCATTCCATGCTTGGCAGCCGTCAGCAGGTTTACCCAATGCGCAATGCAGGTGATATACCTGCCCTGACCATGCTTTTCAGACCAGGTATCAGTGGTCAGATGGACCCTTGCCCCAACACTGTGTGCCAGACATGCCATTACTTCCTTTTGCACAATCGAGTACAGGTTGGGGATTGCCTTTTTTGAAAATAAATTTCGTCCGGGTACCTCCCACTGCGGTATCCCAATAGCTACAAATTTTTTGAACACCTCATACTCCACCAGCTTGTATGGTAAAAGCTGGCGGGCTAGGGGGGCGTGTCCTAACTACTGAAGCGAGAAGTCGCCATGCGTACGCCAGGCATAACGTACACAACATGCAGGAGGCAGAGGGAATCCTGGGGCAACTGGGTCTCCCCCCGGACTCGCTACTCACATCAAAGCCTCCAACAAACTCCACGCTCCCTCCATATTGGCGCAACGCCGAGGCTCCAACATTTGTCCCTGGAAACCTAGCCGGGACATCATGCACAACTTGAATGGAAAACGGGACTTACAGGTCAACCCTGCTTACGGAGACTCTCAGGTCATTGATCGTGTCAAGAGGAGGGGAACAACTTCAAAAATAGATTCCTGGCAAATTCTTAAAAAAAAACGTGCAAACATGAATCCGGAGAGTACAGAAAGTACAGTGCTTAATCGTATTGGTGTACTAATTTCCAGTATATCTAAAAATGTTTTACATATTTTCTGATTTTAATTGCCATGTGTACCTTTCGTATGCCCATGTGAAATGTTTTACCATTTAGGGCCTGAATGGGGTCATTTAAACAGATCATACCTCGAGTGCAGAGTGCATTTAATCCGACTTGTTAATGTTAGTTATTCACTTAGTAAAAAACATAGTTGGCTTAAAGATGTTTTCGATTCAAGTTCTTGTGCCCCACAGTTCAAATTAACATTCAAATGACAATTCATGACAGATCACACAAGTGAATAGCCCTGCCAACGTCGTCTCAGAATTTTTTTGTTATCTAAGAAGAAATAGAAATGCATATCAACGAAAAATGCTGGCGGGCTAATAGTTCGGACAAGACAACTGTCAGACGCTGGGCAAGGGGGTGACTTTGTGACATTGGCTTCTTACGCTCAAACATGTCCTTGACAGACACCTGACTGTGGGCAGATGAGCGGGAACTGCTCAAGGCGAGAGACGGAGTGGCGGATGGTTGAGAGGGGGCAAGGAGGACAGCAGTGGTTGACGTAGCTGAAGATGCTGGACCATGAGGAGGATGGCGGCTTTGAGTTTGTGTGCTGCTTGTACTCATGTGTTGATCCCATAGGCGTTTGTGATGTGCGATCATGTGCCTACGCAAAGCAGTTGTACCTAGGTGGGTGTTGGACTTCCCACGACTCAGTTTCTTTTGGCACAGGTTGCAAATGGCATCGCTGTTGTCACAGGCAGACACACACAAAAAATGCCACACTGCTGAGCTCTGCAATGACGGCATTCTGGTGGTGGACACAGCATGCGTTGATAGGCGTGCTGTCGGGCTGACCCCGGGTGCCGATGCATGCTGTCTGACTATGCCACTAGCTCCTTGCGACGACCTGCCCCTGCTTCCAACTAGTCTCCTCCTCCTCTCTGTCTCCCCATCTAAACTTTCCCCCTGTTCTTCTTCTCTTCTAGCGGACACCCACGTGACATCCATGGACACATCGTCATCATCAACCGCTTCATTTGTATCTGACAACTCAGCAAAGGAAGCAGCAGCGGGTACAACATCATCATCATCACACCGTACGTCCATGTGTGTAATGCTGCCTGCCTGAGACATAGACCAGATATGAGTGGCACTGTGCAGTGGCAGAGGTTGGCAGAGTACACGCTGAAGGCCTGACACACCCGCTTGAAGACAACTAACTGCTATTCAATCTATAACAGTGAAAAAAGTTTTTGGGTTTTAAATGCACGCTATTGTGACACCAGATATGAGTGGCAAATTACACTTGCTCAGGTTGGCAGAGCACACGCTGAAGGAAGGCCTGACACACCCGCTTTAAGGACACTGACTGCTATTAGCTTACACTGGAAAACATTTTTTCTTTGTAAAAGCACGCTATAGAGACACCAGATATGAGTGGCAACTGTTAAAGTACACTGGCAGGGGTCTGCAGGGCACATGCTGAAGGAAGGCCTGACACACCCGCTTTAAGGACACTGACTGCTATTAGCTTACACTGGAAAACTTTGTTTCTTTGTAAAAGCACGCTACAGAGACACCAGATATGAGTGGCAACTGTCAAAGTACACTGGCAAGGGTCTGCAGGGCACACGCTGAAGGCCTGAAACACCCGCTTTAAGGACACTGACTGCTTTTAGCTTACACTGGAAAACTTTTTTGCTTTGTAAAAGCACGCTACAGAGACACCAGATATGAGTGGCAACTGTCAAAGTACACTGGCAGGGGTCTGCAGGGCACATGCTGAAGGCCTGAAACACCCGCTTTAAGGACACTGACTGCTATAAGCTTACACTGGAAAACTTTTTTGCTTTGTAAAAGCACGCTACAGAGACACCAGATATGAGTGGCAACTGTCAAAGTACACTGGCAGGGGTCTGCAGGTCACACGCTGAAGGCCTGAAACACCCGCTTTAAGGACACTGACTGCTATTAGCTTACACGGGAAAACATTTTTGCTTTGTAAAAGCACGCTACAGAGACACCAGATATGAGTGGCAACTGTCAAAGTACACTGGCAGGGGTCTGCAGGTCACACGCTGAAGGCCTGAAACACCCGCTTTAAGGACACTGACTGCTATTAGCTTACACTGGAAAACTTTTCTTCTTTGTAAAAGCACGCTACAGAGACACCAGATATAGTGGCAACTGTCAAAATACACTGGCAGGGGTCTGCAGGGCACACGCTGAAGGCCTGAAACACCCGCTTTAAGGACACTGACTGCAATTAGCTTACACTGGAAAACTTTTTTTCTTTGTAAAAGCACGCTACAGAGACACCAGATATAGTGGCAACTGTCAAAGTACACTGGCAGGGGTCTGCAGGTCACACGCTGAAGGCCTGAAACACCCGCTTTATGGACACTGACTGCTATTAGCTTACACTGGAAAACTTTTTTGCTTTGTAAAAGCACGCTACAGAGACACCAGATATGAGTGGCAACTGTCAAAGTACACTGGCAGGGGTCTGAAGGGCAAAAGCTGAAGGCCTGAAACACCCGCTTTAAGGACACTGACTGCTATTAGCTTACACGGGATAACTTTTTTGCTTTGTAAAAGCACGCTACAGAGACACCAGATATGAGTGGCAACTGTCAAAGTACACTGGCAGGAGTCTGCAGGGCACACGCTGAAGGCCTGAAACACCCGCTTTAAGGACACTGACTGCTTTTAGCTTACACGGGAAAACTTTTTTGCTTTGTAAAAGCACGCTACAGAGACACCATATATGAGTGTCAACTGTCAAAGTACACTGGCAGTGGTCTGCAGGGCACACGCTGAAGGAAGGCCTGACACACCCGCTTTAAGGACACTGACTGCTATTAGCTTACACTGGAAAACTTTTTTTCTTTGTAAAAGCACGCTACAGAGACACCAGATATAGTGGCAACTGTCAAAGTACACTGGCAGGGGTCTGCAGGGCACATGCTGAAGGCCTGAAACACCCGCTTTAAGGACACTGACTGCTATAAGCTTACACTGGAAAACTTTTTTGCTTTGTAAAAGCACGCTACAGAGACACCAGATATGAGTGGCAACTGTCAAAGTACACTGGCAGGGGTCTGCAGGTCACACGCTGAAGGCCTGAAACACCCGCTTTAAGGACACTGACTGCTATTAGCTTACACGGGAAAACATTTTTGCTTTGTAAAAGCACGATACAGAGACACCAGATATGAGTGGCAACTGTCAAAGTACACTGGCAGGGGTCTGCAGGTCACACGCTGAAGGCCTGAAACACCCGCTTTAAGGACACTGACTGCTATTAGCTTACACGGGAAAACTTTTTTGCTTTGTAAAAGCACGCTACAGAGACACCAGATATGAGTGGCAACTGTCAAAGTACACTGGCAGGAGTCTGCAGGGCACACGCTGAAGGCCTGAAACACCCGCTTTAAGGACACTGACTGCTATTAGCTTACACTGGAAAACTTTTCTTCTTTGTAAAAGCACGCTACAGAGACACCAGATATAGTGGCAACTGTCAAAATACACTGGCAGGGGTCTGCAGGGCACACGCTGAAGGCCTGAAACACCCGCTTTAAGGACACTGACTGCTATTAGCTTACACTGGAAAACTTTTTTGCTTTGTAAAAGCACGCTACAGAGACACCAGATATGAGTGGCAACTGTCAAAGTACACTGGCAGGGGTCTGCAGGTCACACGCTGAAGGCCTGAAACACCAGCTTTAAGGACACTGACTGCAATTAGCTTACACTGGAAAACTTTTTTTCTTTGTAAAAGCACGCTACAGAGACACCAGATATAGTGTCAACTGTCAAAGTACACTGGCATGGGTCTGCAGGTCACACGCTGAAGGCCTGAAACACCCGCTTTAAGGACACTGACTGCTATTAGCTTACACGGGAAAACTTTTTTGCTTTGTAAAAGCACGCTACAGAGACACCAGATATGAGTGGCAACTGTCAAAGTACACTGGCAGGGGTCTGAAGGGCAAAAGCTGAAGGCCTGAAACACCCGCTTTAAGGACACTGACTGCTATTAGCTTACACGGGAAAACTTTTTTGCTTTGTAAAAGCACGCTACAGAGACACCAGATATGAGTGGCAACTGTCAAAGTACACTGGCAGGAGTCTGCAGGGCACACGCTGAAGGCCTGAAACACCCGCTTTAAGGACACTGACTGCTATTAGCTTACACGGGAAAACTTTTTTGCTTTGTAAAAGCACGCTACAGAGACACCATATATGAGTGTCAACTGTCAAAGTACACTGGCAGGGGTCTGCAGGGCACACGCTGAAGGAAGGCCTGACACACCCGCTTTAAGGACACTGACTGCTATTAGCTTACACTGGAAAACTTTTTTGCTTTGTAAAAGCACGCTACAGAGACACCATATATGAGTGTCAACTGTCAAAGTACACTGGCAGGGGTCTGCAGGGCACACGCTGAAGGAAGGCCTGACACACCCGCTTTAAGGACACTGACTGCTATTAGCTTACACTGGAAAACTTTTTTTCTTTGTAAAAGCACGCTACAGAGACACCAGATATAGTGGCAACTGTCAAAGTACACTGGCAGGGGTCTGCAGGGCACACGCTGAAGGCCTGAAACACCCGCTTTAAGGACACTGACTGCTATTAGCTTACACTGGAAAACTTTTTTGCTTTGTAAAAGCACGCTACAGAGACACCAGATATGAGTGGCAACTGTCAAAGTACACTGGCAGGGGTCTGCAGGTCACACGCTGAAGGCCTGAAACACCCGCTTTAAGGACACTGACTGCTATTAGCTTACACGGGAAAACTTTTTTGCTTTGTAAAAGCACGCTACAGAGACACCAGATATGAGTGGCAACTGTCAAAGTACACTGGCAGGGGTCTGCAGGGCACACGCTGAAGGCCTGAAACACCCGATTTAAGGACACTGACTGCTATTAGCTTACATTGGAAAACTTTTTTTCTTTGTAAAAGCACGCTACAGTGACACCAGATATGAGTGGCAACTGTCAAAGTACACTGGCAGGGGTCTGCAGGGCACACGCTGAAGGAAGGCCTGACACACCCGCTTTAAGGACACTGACTGCTATTAGCTTACACTGGAAAACTTTTTTGCTTTGTAAAAGCACGCTACAGAGACACCATATATGAGTGTCAACTGTCAAAGTACACTGGCAGGGGTCTGCAGGGCACACGCTGAAGGAAGGCCTGACACACCCGCTTTAAGGACACTGACTGCTATTAGCTTACACTGGAAAACTTTTTTGCTTTGTAAAAGCACGCTACAGAGACACCAGATATGAGTGGCAACTGTCAAAGTACACTGGCAGGGGTCTGCAGGGCACACGCTGAAGGCCTGAAACACCCGATTTAAGGACACTGACTGCTATTAGCTTACACAGGAAAACTGTTTTGCTTTGTAAAAGCACGCTACAGAGACACCAGATATGAGTGGCAACTGTCAAAGTACACTGGCAGGAGTCTGCAGGGCACACGCTGAAGGCCTGAAAGACCCGCTTTAAGGACACTGACTGCTATAAGCTTACACTGGAAAACTTTTTTGCTTTGTAAAAGCACGCTACAGAGACACCAGATATGAGTGGCAACTGTCAAAGTACACTGGCAGAGGTCTGCAGGGCACACGCTGAAGGAAGGCCTGACACACCCGCTTTAAGGACACTGACTGCTATTAGCTTACACTGGAAAACTTTTTTTTTTGTAAAAGCACGCTACAGAGACACCTTTTTACCCGAGTTTGAGACCTCCTGTTCAATCCTCGGCTTCCTGAGAACTGTAGGAGTCTTCCTTCTCATATCTGGGGTCCCTGGCTTTCCGTCCTCGGTTCTCCCAGGTCGGGAGCTCGGAGAGGACGCCCGCGCATGCGCAATGCGCTCGGTTCGCTTGGCGACAGAAAGCAGTCTTGGTAAGGTCGCGAGGTCGCGCCGGCCATCTTTACTGTGGGCAAAACCGAAAATTACAGGTAATTTGCAGAAAACACCAGAAACAGGTTAGTGAATAAGCAGATACTATTTAAAAGTGCCTGGAACTCGAAGGAGGTTGTTGTGGAGTCAGTTATTAGACAACTTGCATTGGATTATCTAGGAGAAAATTTAAGACTCTGGGATCTTTCTATTCTTTGCCACAGGTTTGTGTATTTATGATATATATTTATCCCTTTATTGTGACAGTTACTTGTATATTCTAAGAGAATTATTTTGAATTATTTTAAATTCCTTATTTGTAGTTAGCCCATTATGAGCTCTACTAGTAGGAACCCTTTACCCTGTTCAGGAGAATCCAGGTGAGTAGGATTCCATATATATTTTATATATATTGATACGTTAAAGGGGTATTAACTCTCCATTTACTAACAGTTCCTTATATTAATTTTAGTAATGGAGAACAGTCTATCTCATCTCCCCCACGAAAGAGGAGCCGGAAGTCAGACCCCTGTGCAGGATGTGATGGGAAGGCGTTGGAAGGCAAACAGCTGTGCTTAGACTGTTTGCAGAAAGTGGCCACTTTCCAGCAGCTTTAACACCCACTCAGTCACCAGATATCCTGACTTCAGACAGGAGGTGGCTCAGGGCATCTCAGAGGCCATGGAGGCAAGTAAGCGGTCCGTGAAAAGACCAAGACAGAGACTGATATCCTCAGATTCATCTGGCTCAGAATACCAGGATTCAGTTAAAGAGTTTCAGGTTCTTGATCAGATTTATTCTAGTGAGAACGAGGAAGAGGTCTTGTCGGAATATCTAGATGCCAAGACAGTGGATAAGCTCATCCTAAAGGTAAGAAAAACCCTTGAACTACCAGAGGATCTGCCTAAACCTGAAGTTTCTGATAAACATTTTGCGGATCTTAAGAAGCAGAAGCCTTCCTTCCCTCTTCATAAAGCCATTCAGGAGGTGGTGACCGCAGAATGGGAAAAACCTGATACAAAGGTTCCGTTTCAGGGCAGGCTATCCAGGCTTTACCCTTTGGAAGAGAAAACTTCAAAGAAATGGACAACACCTCCAAAAGTTGATGCGACCATCTCTAGAGTTGCTAGGAGAACTAGTCTACCACTGGATAGTTCAGCCTCCCTGCGGGAGCCAATGGATAAGAAATTGGATTCCGATCTTTCCAAGATATATTCAGCAGGAGGTACTGGATGCCACCCAGCTGTTTGTCTTACGGCGGTGTCCAGAGCAATGAAAAGTTAGATAAAGGACCTTGATACAGATGTGGAAAGGGGAATCAAGAGAACAGTCCTCAGGGATTCTATCCATGACCTTCGGATAGCCACTGAATTTGTCACTCAAGCTGCCCTGGATATCACCAGGATCTTCTCCTGCACCATGGCTCTCTCGGTAGCCGCTGGGAGAGCTTTATGGTTGCGTTATTGGGGTGCGGATTCCTTTTCCAAGTCCAATTTATGTTCCATACCTTTTGAAGGGGGGCTTTTATTCGGAAAGACCCTAGAAGAATCCATTAAAAAAGCAGCTGAAGGGCGTAAGGTCTTTTTACCCCAAGAGAAAAGAACCAGGAAGCCAGGCTCCTCTTGGTCAGATAAGCGACCTCAGAGGGATCACTTTTTTCGGGATACTCGTAGCTACCAACCAGGCGTGGGGGCCAATCATATGCTTCCCGTTCCTCCCGAGGTAGAAACCCTTCCTTTCAGGGAGGCAAGAACTTCTGACTATCCGTCAGAAGTCGGTGCTCGACTTTCCCTCTTCTGGAAAATTTGGGCACAGGACATACAAGATGCCTGGGTCAGAGCTATAATTCAAAGAGGTTACAGATTGAAATTCCTCAGAAGACCCAGAGACAACTTCTTCCCACAGGTATGCCCAAAGACGAGGGCAGAAGCAGAGCTCTGGGAGATTATGTTTAGAACCTCAGGTCCCAAAGGGTCATCATTCCAGTGCCAAAAGAGGAACGATTCTAGGGTCACTATTCACCTCTGTTCTTGGTTCAGAAAGACAAGGACAAGTGGAGACCTATCCTGGACCTGCGGAGGATCAACAGGAGACTTCTAATCAGATCCTTCAAAATGGAGTCCATAAGATCCATCTCCCCAGCTATCCGGAAGGCAGATTGGCTCATATCCATCGACCTACGGGACGCCTATTATCACATCCCGATAGCCAAGGTACATCATCATTTTCTACGATTTGCTATAGGAGAGGACCACTTCCAATTCAGAGCACTTCCATTTGGCCTGAGCACAGCACCCAGGACCTTTTCAAAGGTGTTGGTCATGCTCATAGAGCGATTGAGGATTCAGGGAATCTCTCTGTTCCATTACCTGGACGACCTTCTGTTGGTAGCACCTAACGTCCAGATGGCGGTTCTACACAGAGAATTTGTGCTATCAGAACTTCATCGATTCGGCTGGTTGGTGAATCTACAAAAAAGCTGCCTCATTCCATCCCAGAAGATTACGTTTCTGGGGGTGAACTTCGACACACTCCGGAACTCTATTTCCCTTTCACAAGAGGATACAGAGGATTTTGATCTTTGTCTACAAGATTCTGCACCTTCAGGTAATAACAGCAAGAACATACTCACAACTTCTGGGCAATTTGACCTCTTCTATAGGACTAGTCAGGTGGGCCCAGTGGCATCTCAGAGTTCCTCAGAGGTCATTCCTGAACCAGTTCAACTGGCAGGTTATGGATTGGAATCAACCCTTGAAGATCTCTCCTGTAGTGAAAATGGACCTGGTCTGGTGGCTAAGAAGGGTGAATTTGGAAAGAGGTTTTCCTTTGATAGAACCCGATTGGGTCCTATTAACAAAAGATTCCAGCGCACATGGTTTGGGTGCCCACTGTCAGGACCAAATGACTCAAGGTCGATGGAACAGACAGGAGTCGGTTCTTCCGGGGAATGTTTTGGAATTACGGGCCATCCACAGAGCTCTCATACACTTCAGGGGGATCCTGAAGAACAAGTGGATACGAGTCCAGTCCGACAACCAGGCAGCTGTGGCCTATGTATCTCATCAAGGCGGTACTCGCAGCCAACTGTTGATGAAGGAACTACGGCCTATCATGAGTTGGTGCCAGAAAAATATTCAAGGTATTTCTGCAGTACACCTTCCCGGGATTCAGAATACCATGGCGGACTACCTAAGCCGCGTGACCATAGACAAGAACGAGTGGCATCTAAGCCCCAAAGTTTTTCAGGAGCTGTCTTTGATCTGGGGAACGCCAGAGATAGACCTCATGGCAACAGATATCCACTTCCTACACATATTATAGGATTTGGCATGCCTTTGTTTGCTGGGCACAAGAACATCAGGTGGTGATTAAACCTTTGGCATTATCTTCGGTGCTCTGTTTCCTTCAAGCTGGCCTGGATAAAGGCCTTAGCTATAATACTCTAAAGCTCCAGGTATCAGCTCTATCCGCTTTATCAGGTACCCGATGGGCACTGGAACCATTGGTCATCCATTTCCTTAAAGCAGCAATTAAGATCCGGCCTCCTCTAAAGGTATTTCTGCCGGCATGGGACCTACCTCTGGTCTTGAAGGCCATGACTAGTGCTCCCTTTGAACCACTTGACCAAGCTCCTTTGATGGTACTCACTCAAAAGGTGCTCTTATTGGTAGCAGTTAGTTCCACACGAAGGATATGTGAAATCCAGGCATTGTCGACGGTAGATAATACTGTTAAAGGCTGTCTTTATTCATACCCAGAAAACACAGAAAAACACTGCTGGGGAGCAGGGGGGTGTCTTTGCTGTATGAATTGTGGGTTTAGACTTTCTAAATAATTCTCTCATATTGTTTGTTGCCTCCCCAATGTAAAGTCCGCATGGACATTTTAACATATACACCACGATGCTTGATTCACAAGTAAATAAGCTTCTAAAGGGGAAACGTCTGCTTGTCCTGGGGTGGTTGAAATGATCCCTTACACCTCAGACAGGGAAAGGCCCTGCTTTGGAGTCATGAGATTATGTTGTGTCTTAGTTCAGTCTCACTCCAACTCTTGACAAAGGCGCAAGTAAGCGCTGAGACACGCGTTGAGTGAGAGACCACACTTGTGGATTTTACTTTCTAGGACCTCTTTTGATGTCTTGACAATCTTATACTTAGGAATACTTGTTTGTAGGTAGATCTCTATACCGGAGTTTTGCAGCCTAGTCCGTTAGAATAGGAGTTGCTTTGAAGCAACGAGCAGATTAGTACCAGGCTTTACTCGTAGTATAAGGTATTTGTACCAACATATTTTCAGATTTAACTCCAGCTACAATGATTGATGGTAGTCTCTCTGCTTTTTTTTAGCTTAGACAGATTAGACAGTATACTCTCCTTATAGATAGCACTTTGATGGGATTTCTCTCGCTTGGAATTCATAATAGCACAGCGATAAGGTGATTTTGCCTATTTTTATCATACTTTTATCATCTTTCGATTTTATATCTAACTAAGTGCTACATCACCCATGGCTCTCTATATTAGCATCCCACCCCATGGTCAACAACTTACTTATAGATAGTGCACATCAGCTGGTTTCCTTAACACACCAATCAAGTCAATAAACCTCTCCTCACCTGAATTCATTTAATCACACTGCATCCTTACATTGGTTTAAACACTCATTGATATTTGTGTATATATGATCTACATATCTATATAATACACATTTTCTCCAATGTTCTCCCTTCTATTTTTCACTTTAACACTAACTTCTCTGATCACTAAAATATCCCTATCCTTTCACTCACCTGTCCCTGGCAACACAATCATCATTACTTCCACCTTACTCCCCTCCCCTCTCTATTCATCCCATGCACTCTACACATACCTTTCCAGCCTATCTCCACCAACTCCTCCCAAATCCTCTACATACATACCCTCCTACAAAACTTTCAAATCCTACTCCCACCTTCACTTCCTTTCTATCCTTCTGCTCCTAGCAGCTGGTGATGTCTCTCCAAACCCCGGTCCCCTCTCAACAAACACAGCACATACTAACCCAAGGACCCACACTAATCTCATATCCATCTCATGTTCCTCTAGATCCTCCTTCAATACTGCCCTCTGGAACGCACGCTCTGTTTGCAATATAACTAAATCCACTGCTGTCCATGACTTCTTTATCTCTCGTTCAATAGATTTACTAGCCTTAACAGAAACCTGGCTCTCCCCCTCTGACACTGCCACCCCTGCATCTTTGTCCTTCGGTGGTCTCCAACTTACCCACAACTCAAGAAACTCTGAATGTAAAGGGGGTGGTGTTGGGTTTCTCCTCTCCCCTCACTGCTCTTTTAAACCTCTTCCAACCCCCCCTTCCCTCTCTTTCCCGTCATTTGAAATACACTCAATTCGCCTTTTCAAACCCTTCTCTGCTAATATTGCTGTTATTTACCATCCCCCTGGTTCCCCTCTTCTTTTCCTTGACCACTTTGCTTCCAGGCTACCCTATTTCCTCTCTTCTAACATTCCATCCCTAATTCTCGGGGACTTCAATATTCCTATAAACTTCTTGTCTTTACCCGTGTGTCTCATTTCCTCAATTCCTACTCTCTCCTTGACCCCCTTCAATCTGGCTTCCGCCCTCTCCACTCTACAGAGACTGCCCTTATCAAAGTCACTAACGACCTAATCGCAGCTAAATCCAAAGGCCACTACTCCATACTAATTCTTCTTGACCTCTCAGCGGCCTTTGACACCGTTGATCATGCTCTCCTTCTTCAAACCCTTCAATCGCTTGGTCTCTGTGACTCTGTCCTCTGGTGGTTTTCCTCTTATCTCTCCCAATGCTCATTCAGTGTCTCCTTTTCTAATGTCTCGGTTGGAGTCCCCCAAGGCTCCGTCCTTGGTCCCCTTCTATTTTCTCTTTATACTGCCTCTCTTGGCAAACTTATTACCTCTTTTGGATTTCACTACCACCTGTACGCTGATGACACCCAGCTATATCTCTCCTCCCCGGACCTCTCCCCAGCCGTCCTGCAACGTGTCACTGCTTGCCTTTCTTCCATCTCTGACTGGATGTCCTCCCGCTTTCTGAAACTCAATCTCTCAAAAACTGAGCTCCTTGTCTTTCCTCCTCCTAATACTGATCCTCCTCTTTCGCTCTCCCCTCAAGTTTGTGGTACCAACATCAGTCCATCCTTGCAAGCGCGCTGTCTTGGCGTCATACTTGACTCTGGTCTCACCTTTGAGCCTCACATCCAGCATGTTGCCAAATCCTGTAGATTCCATCTTAAAAGCATACCCCACATCCGACCCTTTCTTGCACCAGATACCACCAAGGAGCTTGTCCATGCTCTAGTAATTTCCCGCATGGATTACTGTAACCCTCTCCTGATTGGTCTTCCCAAAAGCCGTACTGCACCCCTACAGTCCGTAATGAACGCTGCTGCTAGACTGATTTTCCTCTCTAGTCGTTTCTCTCACACCTCACCCCTCTGCAGTCCTAACATTGGCTTCCTGTATGCTATAGGAGTCAATTCAAGGTACTAACTCACACCTATAAAGCACTGAACAACTCTAGCCCCTCTTATATCTCCTCACAGATCCATAGGTATGTCCCTTCTCGGTCTCTCCGCTCTGCCCGTGACCACCTCCTGTCCGTTGTCCGCACTCGTACGCCCAACTCGCGCTTGCAGGACCTCTCGCGGGCGGCTCCCTTCCTATGGAATAGCCTGCCTACCGCCATCAGACTCTCCCCTAGTCTTGCATCTTTTAAGAAGTGCCTTAAAACCCATCTCTTTAGGAAAGCTTATGGCCTCCAAGACTAACCAATACCTCACATACCTGTCTCTTGCCCTCTCCTAAAGGGCAGTCCACCTTATTTGATTGCAAATTCCTGTCCTAATGTGTTTTACACCCCACCTCCTATAGAATGTAAGCTCGATCGAGCAGGGTCCTCTTCAACCTATTGTTCCTGTAAGTTTATTTGTAATTGTCCTATTTATAGTTAAATCCCCTCTCATAATATTGTAAAGCGCTACGGAATCTGTTGGCGCTATATAAATTGCAATAATAAATAAATAAATAAATAAGTAGAGTGCTGTCAGGATCTGCAGTTCTTCTAAGCAGCTACCTAGCACATTCATGATAGGTTAAGATATACTAATTGGGGCTCTTCTCTTATACTGCAAGCGGTTAAGATATACTAATTGTGGCTCTTCTCTTATACTGCAAGCGGTCAATTGGTTAGTGTAAAAATTTGGGATATGCTGCATTTCATATATCTGTCATACCTAGTATCAGAGATTCAATTTATTCACCCTGCTGTTGAGTAGCCTTGGAATATAATTGATTGTCCTACCTACTATACTATTATACTATTATACTATACTATTATAATCGCTCTGTGTGTCCAGGAGTAGTGATGTCGCGAACACGAAATTTTCGGTTCGCGAACGGCGAACGGGAACTTCCGCAAACGTTTGTGAACCGGGCGAACCGCCATTGACTTCAATGGGCAGGCGAATTTTAAAACCCACAGGGACTGTTTCTGGCCACAAAAGTGATGGAAAAGTTGTTTGAAGGGGACTAACACCTTGACTGTGGCATGCCGGAGGGGGATCCATGGCAAAACTCCCATGGAAAATTACACAGTTGATGCAGAGTCTGGTTTTAATCCATAAAGGGCAGAAATCACCTAACATTCCTAAATCGCAATGGATATCGATTGACACCTTGACATATGACATATTGACACCTTGACATATGGATTGACACCTTGACATATGGATTGACACCTGTCCTCAGAGACCCTGACACACACTGACGCAGAGCAGAATAGGGACTGTTCCCCTTACATAGGGTCACTTGGCAGGTATGGATTGACACCTGTCCTCAAAGCCCCTGATACACACTGACACAGAGCAGAATAGAGACTGTTCCCCGTCCTCAGAGACCATGATACACACTGACACAGAGCAGAATAGAGACTGTTCCCCCTACATAGGGTCACTTGGCAGGTATGGATTGACACCTGTCCTCAAAGCCCCTGATACACACTGACAAAGAGCAGAATAGAGACTGTTCCCCGTCCTCAGAGACCATGATACACACTGACACAGATCAGAATAGAGACTGTTCCCCCTACATAGGGTCACTTGGCAGATATGGATTGACACCTGTCCTCAAAGCCCCTGATACACACTGACACAGAGCAGAATAGAGACTGTTCCCCGTCCTCAAAGCCCCTGATACACACTGACACAGAGCAGAATAGAGACTGTTCCCCCTACATAGGGTCACTTGGCAGATATGGATTGACACCTGTCCTCAAAGCCCCTGATACACACTGACACAGAGCAGAATAGAGACTGTTCCCCGTCCTCAGAGACCATGATACACACTGACAAAGAGCAGAATAGAGACTGTTCCCCGTCCTCAAAGCCCCTGATACACACTGACACAGAGCAGAATAGAGACTGTTCCCCCTACATAGGGTTACTTGGCAGATATGGATTGACACCTGTCCTCAAAGCCCCTGATACACACTGACACAGAGCAGAATAGAGACTGTTCCCCGTCCTCAAAGCCCCTGATACACACTGACAAAGAGCAGAATAGAGACTGTTCCCCGTCCTCAGAGACCATGATATACACTGACACAGAGCAGAATAGAGACTGTTCCCCGTCCTCAGAGACCATGATACACACTGACACAGAGCAGAATAGATACTGTTCCCCCTACATAGGGTCACTTGGCAGATATGGATTGACACCTGTCCTCAAAGCCCCTGATACACACTGACACAGAGCAGAATAGAGACTGTTCCCCCTACATAGGGTCACTTGGCAGATATGGATTGACACCTGTCCTCAAAGCCCCTGATACCCACTGACACAGAGCAGAATAGAGACTGTTCCCCGTCCTCAGAGACCATGATACACACTGACAAAGAGCAGAATAGAGACTGTTCCCCGTCCTCAAAGCCCCTGATACACACTGACAAAGAGCAGAATAGAGACTGTTCCCCGTCCTCAGAGCCCATGATACACACTGACAAAGAGCAGAATAGAGACTGTTCCCCGTCCTCAGAGACCATGATACACACTGACACAGAGCAGAATAGAGACTGTTCCCCCTACATAGGGTCACTTGGCAGATATGGATTGACACCTGTCCTCAAAGCCCCTGATACACACTGACACAGAGCAGAATAGAGACTGTTCCCCGTCCTCAAAGCCCATGATACACACTGACACAGAGCAGAATAGAGACTGTTCCCCCTACATATGGTCACTTGGCAGATATGGATTGACACCTGTCCTCAAAGCCCCTGATACAAACTGACACAGAGCAGAATAGAGACTGTTCCCCGTCCTCAGAGACCATGATACACACTGACAAAGAGCAGAATAGAGACTTTTCCCCCAGTCCTCAAAGCCCCTGATACACACTGACAAAGAGCAGAATAGACACTGTTCCCCGTCCTCAGAGCCCATGATACACACTGACACAGAGCAGAATAGAGACTGTTCCCCGTCCTCAGAGACCATGATACACACTGACACAGAGCAGAATAGAGACTGTTCCCCCTACATAGGGTCACTTGGCAGGTATGGATTGACACCTGTCCTCAAAGCCCCTGATACACACTGACAAAGAGCAGAATAGAGACTGTTCCCCGTCCTCAGAGCCCATGATACACACTGACAAAGAGCAGAATAGAGACTGTTCCCCGTCCTCAGAGACCATGATACACACTGACAAAGAGCAGAATAGAGACTGTTCCCCGTCCTCAAAGCCCCTGATACACACTGACAAAGAGCAGAATAGAGACTGTTCCCCGTCCTCAGAGCCCATGATACACACTGACACAGAGCAGAATAGAGACTGTTCCCCGTCCTCAGAGACCATGATACACACTGACACAGAGCAGAATAGAGACTGTTCCCCCTACATAGGGTCACTTGGCAGATATGGATTGACACCTGTCCTCAAAGCCCATGATTCACACTGACAAAGAGCAGAATAGAGACTGTTCCCCATCCTCAAAGTCCCTGATACACACTGACAAAGAACAGAATAGAGACTGTTCCCCATCCTCAAAGCCCCTGATACACACTGACAAAGAGCAGAATAGAGACTGTTCCCCCTACATAGGGTCACTTGGCAGATATGGATTCACACCTGTCCTCAGAGACCATGATACACACTGACACACAGCAGAATAGGGATGTGGAATAGAACCTGGGGAGCTGGGGGGGTGCCGTTGATGTGGAGCAAGACGCAGCAGTAGAAGAGGACTCAGCCGAGGAGGTTATGGAAGAGGATGGAGTAGGAGGAGTAGAAGAGGTGGCAGGAGGCCTGCCTGCAAGTCGTGGCGGTGTCAGCAACTCCTCTGCAGAGCCACGCATTCCATGCTTGGCAGCCGTCAGCAGGTTTACCCAATGCGCAATGCAGGTGATATACCTGCCCTGACCATGCTTTTCAGACCAGGTATCAGTGGTCAGATGGACCCTTGCCCCAACACTGTGTGCCAGACATGCCATTACTTCCTTTTGCACAATCGAGTACAGGTTGGGGATTGCCTTTTTTGAAAATAAATTTCGTCCGGGTACCTCCCACTGCGGTATCCCAATAGCTACAAATTTTTTGAACACCTCATACTCCACCAGCTTGTATGGTAAAAGCTGGCGGGCTAGGGGGGCGTGTCCTAACTACTGAAGCGAGAAGTCGCCATGCGTACGCCAGGCATAACGTACACAACATGCAGGAGGCAGAGGGAATCCTGGGGCAACTGGGTCTCCCCCCGGACTCGCTACTCACATCAAAGCCTCCAACAAACTCCACGCTCCCTCCATATTGGCGCAACGCCGAGGCTCCAACATTTGTCCCTGGAAACCTAGCCGGGACATCATGCACAACTTGAATGGAAAACGGGACTTACAGGTCAACCCTGCTTACGGAGACTCTCAGGTCATTGATCGTGTCAAGAGGAGGGGAACAACTTCAAAAATAGATTCCTGGCAAATTCTTAAAAAAAAACGTGCAAACATGAATCCGGAGAGTACAGAAAGTACAGTGCTTAATCGTATTGGTGTACTAATTTCCAGTATATCTAAAAATGTTTTACATATTTTCTGATTTTAATTGCCATGTGTACCTTTCGTATGCCCATGTGAAATGTTTTACCATTTAGGGCCTGAATGGGGTCATTTAAACAGATCATACCTCGAGTGCAGAGTGCATTTAATCTGACTTGTTAATGTTAGTTATTCACTTAGTAAAAAACATAGTTGGCTTAAAGATGTTTTCGATTCAAGTTCTTGTGCCCCACAGTTCAAATTAACATTCAAATGACAATTCATGACAGATCACACAAGTGAATAGCCCTGCCAACGTCGTCTCAGAATTTTTTTGTTATCTAAGAAGAAATAGAAATGCATATCAACGAAAAATGCTGGCGGGCTAATAGTTCGGACAAGACAACTGTCAGACGCTGGGCAAGGGGGTGACTTTGTGACATTGGCTTCTTACGCTCAAACATGTCCTTGACAGACACCTGACTGTGGGCAGATGAGCGGGAACTGCTCAAGGCGAGAGACGGAGTGGCGGATGGTTGAGAGGGGGCAAGGAGGACAGCAGTGGTTGACGTAGCTGAAGATGCTGGACCATGAGGATGGCGGCTTTGAGTTTGTGTGCTGCTTGTACTCATGTGTTGATCCCATAGGCGTTTGTGATGTGCGATCATGTGCCTACGCAAAGCAGTTGTACCTAGGTGGGTGTTGGACTTCCCACGACTCAGTTTCTTTTGGCACAGGTTGCAAATGGCATCGCTGTTGTCACAGGCAGACACACACAAAAAATGCCACACTGCTGAGCTCTGCAATGACGGCATTCTGGTGGTGGACACAGCATGCGTTGATAGGCGTGCTGTCGGGCTGACCCCGGGTGCCGATGCATGCTGTCTGACTATGCCACTAGCTCCTTGCGACGACCTGCCCCTGCTTCCAACTAGTCTCCTCCTCCTCTCTGTCTCCCCATCTAAACTTTCCCCCTGTTCTTCTTCTCTTCTAGCGGACACCCACGTGACATCCATGGACACATCGTCATCATCAACCGCTTCATTTGTATCTGACAACTCAGCAAAGGAAGCAGCAGCGGGTACAACATCATCATCATCACACCGTACGTCCATGTGTGTAATGCTGCCTGCCTGAGACATAGACCAGATATGAGTGGCACTGTGCAGTGGCAGAGGTTGGCAGAGTACACGCTGAAGGCCTGACACACCCGCTTGAAGACAACTAACTGCTATTCAATCTATAACAGTGAAAAAAGTTTTTGGGTTTTAAATGCACGCTATTGTGACACCAGATATGAGTGGCAAATTACACTTGCTCAGGTTGGCAGAGCACACGCTGAAGGAAGGCCTGACACACCCGCTTTAAGGACACTGACTGCTATTAGCTTACACTGGAAAACATTTTTTCTTTGTAAAAGCACGCTATAGAGACACCAGATATGAGTGGCAACTGTTAAAGTACACTGGCAGGGGTCTGCAGGGCACATGCTGAAGGAAGGCCTGACACACCCGCTTTAAGGACACTGACTGCTATTAGCTTACACTGGAAAACTTTGTTTCTTTGTAAAAGCACGCTACAGAGACACCAGATATGAGTGGCAACTGTCAAAGTACACTGGCAAGGGTCTGCAGGGCACACGCTGAAGGCCTGAAACACCCGCTTTAAGGACACTGACTGCTTTTAGCTTACACTGGAAAACTTTTTTGCTTTGTAAAAGCACGCTACAGAGACACCAGATATAGTGGCAACTGTCAAAGTACACTGGCAGGGGTCTGCAGGGCACATGCTGAAGGCCTGAAACACCCGCTTTAAGGACACTGACTGCTATAAGCTTACACTGGAAAACTTTTTTGCTTTGTAAAAGCACGCTACAGAGACACCAGATATGAGTGGCAACTGTCAAAGTACACTGGCAGGGGTCTGCAGGTCACACGCTGAAGGCCTGAAACACCCGCTTTAAGGACACTGACTGCTATTAGCTTACACTGGAAAACTTTTCTTCTTTGTAAAAGCACGCTACAGAGACACCAGATATAGTGGCAACTGTCAAAATACACTGGCAGGGGTCTGCAGGGCACACGCTGAAGGCCTGAAACACCCGCTTTAAGGACACTGACTGCAATTAGCTTACACTGGAAAACTTTTTTGCTTTGTAAAAGCACGCTACAGAGACACCAGATATGAGTGGCAACTGTCAAAGTACACTGGCAGGGGTCTGCAGGTCACACGCTGAAGGCCTGAAACACCAGCTTTAAGGACACTGACTGCAATTAGCTTACACTGGAAAACTTTTTTTCTTTGTAAAAGCACGCTACAGAGACACCAGATATAGTGGCAACTGTCAAAGTACACTGGCAGGGGTCTGCAGGTCACACGCTGAAGGCCTGAAACACCCGCTTTAAGGACACTGACTGCTATTAGCTTACACTGGAAAACTTTTTTGCTTTGTAAAAGCACGCTACAGAGACACCAGATATGAGTGGCAACTGTCAAAGTACACTGGCAGGGGTCTGAAGGGCAAAAGCTGAAGGCCTGAAACACCCGCTTTAAGGACACTGACTGCTATTAGCTTACACGGGAAAACTTTTTTGCTTTGTAAAAGCACGCTACAGAGACACCAGATATGAGTGGCAACTGTCAAAGTACACTGGCAGGAGTCTGCAGGGCACACGATGAAGGCCTGAAACACCCGCTTTAAGGACACTGTCTGCTATTAGCTTACACGGGAAAACTTTTTTGCTTTGTAAAAGCACGCTACAGAGACACCATATATGAGTGTCAACTGTCAAAGTACACTGGCAGGGGTCTGCAGGGCACACGCTGAAGGAAGGCCTGACACACCCGCTTTAAGGACACTGACTGCTATTAGCTTACACTGGAAAACTTTTTTTCTTTGTAAAAGCACGCTACAGAGACACCAGATATAGTGGCAACTGTCAAAGTACACTGGCAGGGGTCTGCAGGGCACATGCTGAAGGCCTGAAACACCCGCTTTAAGGACACTGACTGCTATAAGCTTACACTGGAAAACTTTTTTGCTTTGTAAAAGCACGCTACAGAGACACCAGATATGAGTGGCAACTGTCAAAGTACACTGGCAGGGGTCTGCAGGTCACACGCTGAAGGCCTGAAACACCCGCTTTAAGGACACTGACTGCTATTAGCTTACACGGGAAAACATTTTTGCTTTGTAAAAGCACGCTACAGAGACACCAGATATGAGTGGCAACTGTCAAAGTACACTGGCAGGGGTCTGCAGGTCACACGCTGAAGGCCTGAAACACCCGCTTTAAGGACACTGACTGCTATTAGCTTACACTGGAAAACTTTTTTTCTTTGTAAAAGCACGCTACAGAGACACCAGATATAGTGGCAACTGTCAAAGTACACTGGCAGGGGTCTGCAGGGCACATGCTGAAGGCCTGAAACACCCGCTTTAAGGACACTGACTGCTATAAGCTTACACTGGAAAACTTTTTTGCTTTGTAAAAGCACGCTACAGAGACACCAGATATGAGTGGCAACTGTCAAAGTACACTGGCAGGGGTCTGCAGGTCACACGCTGAAGGCCTGAAACACCCGCTTTAAGGACATTGACTGCTATTAACTTACACGGGAAAACATTTTTGCTTTGTAAAAGCACGCTACAGAGACACCAGATATGAGTGGCAACTGTCAAAGTACACTGGCAGGGGTCTGCAGGTCACACGCTGAAGGCCTGAAACACCCGCTTTAAGGACACTGACTGCTATTAGCTTACACGGGAAAACTTTTTTGCTTTGTAAAAGCACGCTACAGAGACACCAGATATGAGTGGCAACTGTCAAAGTACACTGGCAGGAGTCTGCAGGGCACACGCTGAAGGCCTGAAACACCCGCTTTAAGGACACTGACTGCTATTAGCTTACACTGGAAAACTTTTCTTCTTTGTAAAAGCACGCTACAGAGACACCAGATATAGTGGCAACTGTCAAAATACACTGGCAGGGGTCTGCAGGGCACACGCTGAAGGCCTGAAACACCCGCTTTAAGGACACTGACTGCTATTAGCTTACACTGGAAAACTTTTTTGCTTTGTAAAAGCACGCTACAGAGACACCAGATATGAGTGGCAACTGTCAAAGTACACTGGCAGGGGTCTGCAGGTCACACGCTGAAGGCCTGAAACACCAGCTTTAAGGACACTGACTGCAATTAGCTTACACTGGAAAACTTTTTTTCTTTGTAAAAGCACGCTACAGAGACACCAGATATAGTGGCAACTGTCAAAGTACACTGGCAGGGGTCTGCAGGTCACACGCTGAAGGCCTGAAACACCCGCTTTAAGGACACTGACTGCTATTAGCTTACACTGGAAAACTTTTTTGCTTTGTAAAAGCACGCTACAGAGACACCAGATATGAGTGGCAACTGTCAAAGTACACTGGCAGGGGTCTGAAGGGCAAAAGCTGAAGGCCTGAAACACCCGCTTTAAGGACACTGACTGCTATTAGCTTACACGGGAAAACTTTTTTGCTTTGTAAAAGCACGCTACAGAGACACCAGATATGAGTGGCAACTGTCAAAGTACACTGGCAGGAGTCTGCAGGGCACACGCTGAAGGCCTGAAACACCCGCTTTAAGGACACTGACTGCTATTAGCTTACACGGGAAAACTTTTTTGCTTTGTAAAAGCACGCTACAGAGACACCATATATGAGTGTCAACTGTCAAAGTACACTGGCAGGGGTCTGCAGGGCACACGCTGAAGGAAGGCCTGACACACCCGCTTTAAGGACACTGACTGCTATTAGCTTACACTGGAAAACTTTTTTGCTTTGTAAAAGCACGCTACAGAGACACCATATATGAGTGTCAACTGTCAAAGTACACTGGCAGGGGTCTGCAGAGCACACGCTGAAGGAAGGCCTGACACACCCGCTTTAAGGACACTGACTGCTATTAGCTTACACTGGAAAACTGTTTTTTCTTTGTAAAAGCACGCTACAGAGACACCAGATATAGTGGCAACTGTCAAAGTACACTGGCAGGGGTCTGCAGGGCACACGCTGAAGGCCTGAAACACCCGCTTTAAGGACACTGACTGCTATTAGCTTACACTGGAAAACTTTTTTGCTTTGTAAAAGCACGCTACAGAGACACCAGATATGAGTGGCAACTGTCAAAGTACACTGGCAGGGGTCTGCAGGTCACACGCTGAAGGCCTGAAACACCCGCTTTAAGGACACTGACTGCTATTAGCTTACACGGGAAAACTTTTTTGCTTTGTAAAAGCACGCTACAGAGACACCAGATATGAGTGGCAACTGTCAAAGTACACTGGCAGGGGTCTGCAGGGCACACGCTGAAGGCCTGAAACACCCGATTTAAGGACACTGACTGCTATTAGCTTACATTGGAAAACTTTTTTTCTTTGTAAAAGCACGCTACAGTGACACCAGATATGAGTGGCAACTGTCAAAGTACACTGGCAGGGGTCTGCAGGGCACACGCTGAAGGAAGGCCTGACACACCCGCTTTAAGGACACTGACTGCTATTAGCTTACACTGGAAAACTTTTTTGCTTTGTAAAAGCACGCTACAGAGACACCATATATGAGTGTCAACTGTCAAAGTACACTGGCAGGGGTCTGCAGGGCACACGCTGAAGGAAGGCCTGACACACCCGCTTTAAGGACACTGACTGCTATTAGCTTACACTGGAAAACTTTTTTGCTTTGTAAAAGCACGCTACAGAGACACCAGATATGAGTGGCAACTGTCAAAGTACACTGGCAGGGGTCTGCAGGGCACACGCTGAAGGCCTGAAACACCCGCTTTAAGGACACTGACTGCTATAAGCTTACACTGGAAAACTTTTTTGCTTTGTAAAAGCACGCTACAGAGACACCAGATATGAGTGGCAACTGTCAAAGTACACTGGCAGGGGTCTGCAGGGCACACGCTGAAGGAATGCCTGACACACCCGCTTTAAGGACACTGACTGCTATTAGCTTACACTGGAAAACTTTTTTGCTTTGTAAAAGCACGCTACAGAGACACCAGATATGAGTGGCAACTGTCAAAGTACACTGGCAGAGGTCTGCAGGGCACACGCTGAAGGAAGGCCTGACACACCCGCTTTAAGGACACTGACTGCTATTAGCTTACACTGGAAAACTTTTTTTTTTGTAAAAGCACGCTACAGAGACACCAGATATGAGTGGCAACTGTCAAAGTACACTGGCAGGGGTCTGCAGGGCACACGCTGAAGGCCTGAAACACCCGTTTAAGGACACTGACTGCTATTAGCTTACACTGTAAAACTTTTTTCTTTGTAAAAGCACGCTATAGAGACACCAGATATGAGTGGCAACTGTCAAAGTACACTGGCAGGGGTATGCAGGGCACACGCTGAAGGCCTGAAACACCCGATTTAAGGACACTGACTGCTATTAGCTTACACAGGAAAACTGTTTTGCTTTGTAAAAGCACGCTACAGAGACACCAGATATGAGTGGCAACTGTCAAAGTACACTGGCAGGAGTCTGCAGGGCACACGCTGAAGGCCTGAAACACCCGCTTTAAGGACACTGACTGCTATAAGCTTACACTGGAAAACTTTTTTGCTTTGTAAAAGCACGCTACAGAGACACCAGATATGAGTGGCAACTGTCAAAGTACACTGGCAGGGGTCTGCAGGGCACACGCTGAAGGAAGGCCTGACACACCCGCTTTAAGGACACTGACTGCTATTAGCTTACACTGGAAAACTTTTTTGCTTTGTAAAAGCACGCTACAGAGACACCAGATATGAGTGGCAACTGTCAAAGTACACTGGCAGAGGTCTGCAGGGCACACGCTGATGGAAGGCCTGACACACCCGCTTTAAGGACACTGACTGCTATTAGCTTACACTGGAAAACTTTTTTTTTTGTAAAAGCACGCTACAGAGACACCAGATATGAGTGGCAACTGTCAAAGTACACTGGCAGGGGTCTGCAGGGCACACGCTGAAGGCCTGAAACACCCGTTTAAGGACACTGACTGCTATTAGCTTACACTGTAAAACTTTTTTCTTTGTAAAAGCACGCTATAGAGACACCAGATATGAGTGGCAACTGTCAAAGTACACTGGCAGGGGTATGCAGGGCACACGCTGAAGGCCTGAAACACCCGCTTTAAGGACACTGACTGCTATTAGCTTACACGGGAAAACTTTTTTGCTTTGTAAAAGCACGCTACAGAGACACCAGATATGAGTGGCAACTGTCAAAGTACACTGGCAGGAGTCTGCAGGGCACACGCTGAAGGCCTGAAACACCCGCTTTAAGGACACTGACTGCTATTAGCTTACATTGGAAAACTTTTTTCTTTGTAAAAGCACGCTATAGAGACACCAGATATGAGTGGCAACTGTCAAAGTACACTGGCAGGGGTATGCAGGGCACACGCTGAAGGCCTGAAACACCCGCTTTAAGGACACTGACTGCTATTAGCTTACACTGGAAAACTTTTTTGCTTTGTAAAAGCACGCTACAGAGACACCAGATATGAGTGGCAACTGTCAAAGTACACTGGCAGAGGTCTGCAGGGCACACGCTGATGGAAGGCCTGACACACCCGCTTTAAGGACACTGACTGCTATTAGCTTACACTGGAAAACTTTTTTTCTTTTAAAAGCACGCTACAGAGACACCAGATATGAGTGGCAACTGTCAAAGTACACTGGCAGGGGTCTGCAGGGCACACGCTGAAGGCCTGAAACACCCGCTTTAAGGACACTGACTGCTATTAGCTTACACTGTAAAACTTTTTTCTTTGTAAAAGCACGCTATAGAGACACCAGATATGAGTGGCAACTGTCACAGTACACTGGCAGGGGTCTGCAGGGCACACGCTGAAGGCCTGAAACACCCGCTTTAAGGACACTGACTGCTATTAGCTTACACTGGAAAACTTTTTTTCTTTGTAAAAGCACGCTATAGAGACACCAGATATGAGTGGTGGCACTGACTGGGCAAATGGGCACAGTATCCACTGTGAGCCTGACACAGAAGCTGGCAGGCAACTAACTGCTATTCAATCTATTACAGTGAAAAAAAAAAAATCTTTTTAAATGTCAAGCATAAGCTATTGTGAAAACAGATATGAGTGGTGGCACTGGGCAAATGGGCACAGTATCCACTGAGCCTGACACAGAAGCTGGAAGACAACTAACTGCTCTTCTTCAATCTATTACAGTGAAAAAATATGTTTTATTTTTAAATGTCAAGCTTAAGCTATTGTGACACCAGATATGAGTGGTGGCACTGGGCAAATGGGCACAGTATGCACTGTGAGCCTGACACAGAAGCTGGCAGGCAGGCAACTGCAATTACATTACACAAAAAAAAAAAAAAGCAGACTGATGTTCTAGCCCTAAAAAGGGCTTTTTGGGGTGCTGTTCTTACAGCAGAGATCAGATGAGTCCTTCAGGATTGTAGTGAACACTGAATACCCTAGCCTAGCTATCAATTTCCCTATCTAATCAGCAGCAGCTACACTTTCCCTCCTCTCACTAAGCATGCAGCTTCAGAATGAATCTAAAATGGATGCTGGGAGGGAGGTGGGAGGGTGTGGAAGGGAGGGTCTGCTGCTGATTTGCTGGAATGTGTCTGCTGACCGTGAGGCACAGGGTCAAAGTTTGCTCAATGATGACGAATAGGGGGCGGATCGAACCGCCCATGTGTTCGCCCGCGGCGGCGAACGCGAACACGCTATGTTCGCCGGGAACTATTCGCCAGCGAACAGTTCCGTACATCACTATCCAGGATCTATACGTAAATAGTGCTATATCAGACCCAAGACTCCATACTAGCAGAGTCCGGTCAGGTTTCACAGCATTTCGTTCAGGATTGGAATCTTGGAATTACCATAGAAGTTCTGACAGTTGGTCCTTTTTTAAACAAGTATATTTACTTAACTTTAGTTTTTCAAGCACATTTTTTGACATTGTCACTACATTTATTATCTTTTTGTGTGTTATTTCTTTACCCGTATAGGGATTCAATAAACTTTGTTTTTTTTATCAAGGCGCCTAGCCTAATACCTGTTTAGTTAATTCAATCAAGGGTAATAGGATTAGTATTGGGGGTCTAATCATTATCTGCACCCCCTTTTATACACCCTCTACACCCCCTTATATACACCCACAGTACACCCCCTTATATACACCCCCTACACCCCTTATATACAACCACGGTACAACCCCTTATATAAACCCTCTACGCCCCCTTATATACACCCAGTACACCCGCTTATATACACCCACTACACCCACTTATATACACATAGTACACCCCATTATATGCACCACTACACCCACTTATACACCCACAGTACAACCCCTGCATCTACACACACTACACCCCCTTATATACACCCACTATACCCACTTATATACACCCCTTTTATACACGCAGTACACCCCCTTATATACACACACTATACCCACTTATATACATCCCCTTATATACACGCAGTACACCCCCTTATATACATCCACTACACCCACTTATATACACTACATTCCCTGCATCTACACACACTACAGCCACTTATATACACACACACTTCACCCCCTGCATCTAAAGCCTCTACACCCACTTTTATACACACACTACACCCTCTACACTCACACAGACATTACACAAACTCTATATCCCCCTAAACATACACTACACTCCTTGCATTCACACACTCTTTACTCCCTATCAAGACACACTACACCCCCTACACTGACACACTCTATACCCCTTGTACACACGCCACACCCCCTATGCATTCACACACACTCTATACACACAGTACTCTATTTTCCCTATAAATACACATTTTATACCCCTATACACACATTCTACACCCCATATACATACATTCATTGCCGCACCTATACACACACACACGTGCAGTACAACCACCCCTATATGCATACAAACACTAAAGCTTATAGATACACACAGTACAGCCCTCACATGCACACACACAACACCACCTAGTCCCACACACTCAACAGGCCCTATAAACACACACACACACGACAGCCCCATGCCACATATAGTACGCCACAAACTACAACACAAATAGTCTCCTATGCACACATGCAATCACACAAGCAACCTCCAAACACATACAACACCACAGGTTGCATCCACACAACACACTTTAACAGTCCTGTTCCACATTTGTTCTCTGGTATCCCACTATTGAGGACATCAGAGACAAATCACTAGAAAACACTGCACATGTTTACATTGAAGAAAAGAGCACCGGAAGCTCTGTAGGGGCACCACACTAACATAAACACGCCTCATTTCTGGCTCAACCCCTCATAGTGGGCTGCTCTGCCTTTAATTGCCTGGCTTGAATTATTTTATTTATTTTTTTGTGTTTTTTTTTTTTTTTAAAGAAATAATTAATTCGATCCATGCGTAGTACTTGAGTCTTTTCATGCTCTATGTAACTTTCAGATAGCCCTTGGTCAAAAATGTATGTCATTTCATTGAGACGTGTTTCAAGTTTGCCTGGATCTACATTCCTTCTAACTCTAATTATGATGAAAGCTGTCAAATGGCAGAAGGCTATAACGGTCTGTAGGTTTGGTAAAAAGGCCAGTAGTAAAAGAATAACCCTCGTGTCTGATGTTAAGATTAAGCTAATTGATACGTAGAGAACCTGCTTGCATAGTGAAGAGTAAGTAATTGCTGGCTTGATTTATAGCATAAAAAAAGAATGTATACCAGACTCCGTACCCCACCAGACGCCACAAAAATGTAATCGATGTAGCTCCACCATATGTGGACATGTTGACAAAACAACGGATGTTTGTAAACAATATCCTCTTCAAAGGCATTGCCATATAAGTTTGCATATGATGGCACTACATTCGAAATGGTTCTATGTAAGGACCAATGTTAAAAGTGAGGTTCCAGTCATACGTTCGAGTGGAGAAACTGGTGTGAGCAGAATCTCTAGGGGGTCGCCGTTGTGGGAGTGTGGTTGACAATTTTCTCTTGCTTCCCTAGGTCAAGTGTCTTGGATCGTGGGCCATTCCTTTATTTTCTGGGCCAAAAGGAGGGCTGCAGCTTGTTTCCGGGGTCAGCAGCTGGGCTTTCCTAAAGGACCGAATTAAGTTGCAATGGTTTGGTTATAGGGGTTTTGGTTGGCGGGACGTATGTAATGAGTTCCTTAGTACTGGGGGTAGGCGGCCGGATGTGCTCGTGCTGCATGCAGGCGGTAACGACCTTGGGCTTCTCCCACAATGACTATTAGTTCAGAGAATGAAGCAGCATGTGAATAGTAGGCATGTGCATGGGAAAAATTTTCAGTTCGGTTCGGCATTCCGAAATTAGGGACTTCGGCACTTCGGCAATTCGGTACTTCGACACTTCAGAACGTCAGCACTTCGACACTCCGGAAATTTGGTAATTTCGGAACCTCTGCAATTCGGCACTTCGTCAACTTCGAAACTTATATTAGGGAGTTATCTACCAAAAGGCTGAAAGACCTAAATTGGTATTTCAGACAAATTTACTAATACTAAGTAAAAATTAGTAAATTGTGCCCCTACTCGCTATACCGCGAGTAGGGGCATGTCTATTAAACAGTGAGCAGCCACTGTTAAAAAAGTTTTGTATTTTCTTTTTTAACAAGGGTCCCCCCTCCAGAGCGGGTGGGGGCCCTAAATTAGAATGAGGGGGGACCTTATGTCCTCCCCCCTGGCCCCCACCCCTGAGCTGTGGGTGCTGGCCCTGAAAGCTAATTAGGGGGGGACCTAATGTCCTCCCTCATTTCTGGCTCAACCTCTCATAGTGGGCTGCTCTGCCTTTAATTGCCTGGCTTGAATTATTTTATTTATTTTTTTGTGTTTTTTTTTTTTTAAAGAAATAATTAATTCGATCCATACGTAGTATTCGAGTCTTTTCATGCTCTATGCAACTTTCAGATAGCCCTTGGTCAAAAATGTATGTCATTTCATTGAGACGTGTTTCAAGTTTGCCTGGATCTACATTCCTTCTAACTCTAATTATGATGAAAGCTGTCAAATGGCAGAAGGCTATAACGGTCTGTAGGTTTGGTAAAAAGGCCAGTAGTAAAGGAATAACCCTCGTGTCTGATGTTAAGATTAAGCTAATTGATACGTAGAGAACCTGCTTGCATAGTGAAGAGTAAGTAATTGCTGGCTTGATTTATAGCATAAAAAAAGAATGTATACCAGACTCCGTACCCCACCAGACGCCACAAAAATGTAATCGATGTAGCTCCACCATATGTGGACATGTTGACAAAACAACGGATGTTTGTAAACAATATCCTCTTCAAAGGCATTGCCATATAAGTTTGCATATGATGGCACTATATTCGAAATGGTTCTATTTAAGGATCAATGTTAAAAGTGAGGTTCCAGTCATACGTTCGAGTGGAGAAACTGGTGTGAGCAGAATCTCTAGGGGGTCGCCGTTGTGGGAGTGTGGTTGACAATTTTCTCTTGCTTCCCTAGGTCAAGTGGCTTGGATCGTGGGCCATTCCTTTATTTTCTGGGCCAAAAGGAGGGCTGCAGCTCGTTTCCGGGGTCAGCAGCTGGGCTTTCCTAAAGGACCGAATTAAGTTGCAATGGTTTGGTTATAGGGGTTTTGGTTGGCGGGACGTATGTAATGAGTTCCTTAGTACTGGGGGTAGGCGGCCGGATGTGCTCGTGCTGCATGCAGGCGGTAACGACCTTGGGCTTATCCCACAATGACTATTAGTTCAGAGAATGAAGCAGCATGTGAATAGTAGGCATGTGCATGGGAAAAATGTTCAGTTCGGTTCGGCATTCCGAAATTAGGGACTTCGGCACTTCGGCAATTCCGAAATTCGGTTCGGCATTCCGAAATTAGGTACTTCGACACTTCAGAACGTCAGCACTTCGACACTCCGGAAATTCGGTAATTTCGGAACCTCTGCAATTCAGCACTTCGTCAACTTCAAAACTTATCCTAAAAATAACGAGGGGGGACCATTTAACTAAGTACCTTTAAAAAAGTAAAATAAAACTTACCATTTGATGTTTTCTTTCTTCTAAAATCTCCCTTTTTCAGCCCCAAAAAAGGCCAAATAAAAAGCCATAATAACAGACACACAGGCTGCTCACTTTTTTCTAGACATGCCCCTACTCGCAGTATAGCGACGAGGGGCATAATTTACTAATACTAAGTAATTGTATACAGTGTAACATTCTTCTTCTTCCACTTGGTAAGTATATTAGTACTTAGGCAATACTGTAGAGAAAACAAGGAGAAACTGGAAGCTAAAGGGAAACACTCAATAGGTGGGGTTAACCCACAGTAAACTACCAAAGTAGTAACAGGCAAGAGGAGAAACTGGAGTGCCCTTAAGAAATTAATTAAAATGTAACTTTTATTAATACAGTAATAAAAAATGACTGAAAAGTGTTTGAACGTCAATAAAGTAATAACATATTGAATGTGTAAAAATTCATCAACAATTTGTAACCCCGGGGTTACAAATTGCTGATGAATTTTTACACATTCAATATTTTATTACTTTATTGACGTTCAAACACTTTTCAGTCATTAGGCAATACTGTGCTTCAGAACTTCGGCAACTTCGACACTTCGGAAATTTGGTAATTTTGGAACTACGGGACCTCGGTAATTCGGCAATGCGGACATTCGGAAGTACCCGCATGTCCGAATTGCCCAAAATTTGTCCAAACTCATATTCGGCCCGAAAAAATTGCACATGTCTAGTGAATAGGATTAGGACCTGGGTCCCGGGGGTTCAGTTGGTGTGGTAGAAGATAGTTCCCTGGCTCCATTGGCGGCATGCACGGGATTTGGCAGCAGGGGGGCACTGTCGAGGGAAGGTTAACGGGTTAATGGCTAGCTTTATACAGAAGTTGGGTGGGGTGGTAGTCAGGCAAGGGAAACTGGAGGTCATGCTACCTGGCTATTTCAGACAGGATGGGGTGCATCTGCCAGAGGTGGGATGCGGTTTGTTTAATTTGAGGCTGCAGGAAGGGCTGGCCAAGGCTCTGTTTCTTCGGGTGGAAGATTTCAGATGGCTTGAGGGTTCAAAGTCTGAGCTTGTGGCAAGTTGGTATAAGGAAGGTTAAGGGGGTAATGGGCCTGCTTAGGTAAGAGAAGCGCATAAGTAGTTAGTTGGTTGGTTAATATGGTTGGCTGCCTGTTGGTAAGATGGTTGGTTCCGAGCTTATTGATAGCTCAAAACCAGGTTGCGTAGGGTTATCAAGGTATAGCCCTGCCAGGATCGTGTGAAAAATGTTGGTTCTTGTTTATGTTAAATTTACGTGATTGTTATACTTTGTTATGTTATATCATGGGTCATTGCCTTGTGATTTGATATGTGGGGAAGTGATCATTTTGGATGGCTGAGGATTTGGGGGTGGGGCAATGACTTTAAAAAGTTATTCATATGTTATTGTTATTATTATGGTTATAATAAAATTAAAGCTGTGGACATATTGACCCATACCTAAGAGTGTTAGTGTTTTATTAGGGGTGGGTTGGTATAAGGTAGTAGACAGCTCCTCCTGCCCATATGGCGACAATGCACCTGTCATGACCTGGGACATTATGCTGATTATACATAGTAGAACGATATTAATTTTGGGTGCTATATTTCTACTTATGTTTACTGCCATTCATACGAGCGGGTATTAGTCTGCTTTTTGCATATTATTTTTGTACGTGCTTTTTTTGTATATATGCCCTTTTGTATATTTTCCTTATTAGTGTATATGCTCACTCTGTGTTGGTAGAGAAGTATTTGCACTTTTAACACATTGTGTTCCGTTCTGATATTTCCAGACATTAAGCACTGAGCACTTTCCAATATTGTGGCAATACCTTTACACAAATAAAATCAGATATATCAATACCTTTTTGATAATTATATTATTTTTTGAGTGTGGTATAATTTTTTGATATTTTTGATATTTTATGAAGGTTGTTGGAGTGGGTGACCTCGATACTTGCACTTGTTCAGAAGAGTGCTAGCTTGCAATAGTATTTTACTCCTGGCATCCAACTTTTACATTATTATATAAATATAGGTTTTTACTGCTATTTTTTTCCACTCTATTGTCACTGTCACGCTATCTGTGAATACAATCAACATTTAGCAGCTGTCCCCTGACCATCAATCATCTTCTGACCCATCAGTCATCTCTTTTTTTGCTGCCAAATCACTAATCATATGAACATGTTTGTCCATTGCACAATTCATTTGGTTCATGATTTGGCTACGAGTTCAGAAATTCAAAATGCCTGATTGACCCAAATTTGGACAAATTGCAGTTAAAAAAACAAAACAATGTCGGAGTCTAATGAAGTCCGTGTGACGGTTCTAGTAAATGGGACAAAAACATTTTTTTTTACTCAAAGGTTTCCATTATGATAGTTATTCCTTTCACATGGGGAATTAAAGTATAAAGACTCTCTCCATCCTAGGAAAAAAAAAACATTGTTCAGAAAAGCTCAACTGGGCAAATTTAGAAAGTACATTAGCTGTATCTCAGATATAGGATGTGCAAGACTGAACCAAAGGTCGTAAAACCCCTTGTCAAGAAAAGTGGCTAATGGTTGCAGGACTTGCAGCACATAATCCATACTGGCAACAATGGGCTTACCATGTGATTTATCAAGATTTTTGTGAATCTTGCGAAGTACATAAAAACACGGTGTGATAAAGTTAGTCTTTGATTCTCTATCAACTAGACCTTTTTTAAAGCCCTTTTCAAAAATAGTGGTCCTCAATGACCCCTGATGTTCCGCCACTGTTCATTTTGTTACTGAAGAAATGTCAATGCAGATGAACAATTAAAGTGTTAGTGCTTGGATGAATATACTCACGATGCAAATCAATACGTGCTAAATGTAGATTATAATAAAAGTGACATTTCTATCCAAAAACTCCTCATATATACACAAACCTGTGGTCACATCCCAAGGGACCTCGTTAAGCACCCTGCCCAAGCCCCCATCTTCAGAGGCCCCTTTAGAGGTGACCACAGGTGTGTATATATATATATGAGGAGTTTTTGGATAGAAATGTCACTTATTATAATCTTCATTTAGCACATATTGATTTGCATTGTGAGTATATTCATCCAAGCACTAACACTTTAATTGTTTAGTTTTGACAGTTTTTAATTGCCTTTATAACATTCATTTTGTATACTCACAATGCTCTTACAACAGATTCATTTAATACACTTTAGCTTATTTAGCACTATTTATTTGTCTTCCACATTTGTATTTAGTGTAGGACCCACCGATATTGCGGTACTGTGAAGTAGTGGTGGGCTTAACACAATATGAACATATGGTGGAACTGAATCCCCATATTTTGTTTACTTAGGCAAATTAAGTAGCCTTGTAAGAATATTAGTGTATTTCTATGTGTGTGCCGTAATTTAATCTGTATCATGTATGAATATTGGTCACTACGGCAGCACCATTCATGTAGAATGCATTTTCTGGGTGTGCCCCCAATCCTTTTTGTCTTTCTTAAACAAGATAAAGTTGTCAGTAAGAGCCCTACCCAAACAAGCTTGTAATACTTTATAAACCCTGCCAGTATATATATATATATATATATATATATATATATATATATATAAAGTACATATATAAAGCAGCCCCACTGGACCCCAGGGGAATCTGGAATCCCCTCAGCACTCCCAAAGGTAGGGAGGCTGGGGGATTAAATAAAAAACATGTGAGTGTGTATGTGTGTTAGTTTTTGTGTGTTACTGTGTGTGTCTGTTACTGAGTGTGTTAGTCTGTGTGCGTCTGTTAGTGTGTGTCTGTTAGTGAGTCTGTTTGGTGTCTGTTAGTGAGTGTGTGTTTGTTAGTGAGAGTGCATGTTTTGTAAGTGAGTGTGTATGTGTGTCTGTCACTAAATGTGTGTGTCTGTTAGCTATTGTGTATGCGTCTGTTCGTGAGTGTGTGTGTGTGGTTAAAACCCCTTCAGCACTTACCTTTATCCAGTGCCGGGCTCCCTTGGCCCTGGGGATCTCTCCGCCCAGATCCAGCTCTCAGCTCTGAATATGCATGCGCGGCAAGAGCCGCGCGCACATTCAATCCGCCCATAGGAAAGCATTACTCAATTACTTCAAATAATTAGGCTAGCCTGGACGTTTCTTCCAAATGACAGATAGATTAGTGACCCTATTACTTCAGAGCACCCTGATACAAACCTAGCTCATAAATTAAAGCAATCTAGAGTAGAATAAAAGGTATCAAGTGTCACATGATACTTTGTTGAATTAACTGAAATGTTTTGTATTAGCTGTAAATATGTTATTTAAATAATATAATTCTCTCTAGTAACCACAAAACAAAAAGTGTGCAAGATGATGTACTTCCGGTTGCAATCCTGCAATATTTGCATGACTGATATTCTGCATCTGCATGCTCTGTATCATAGGCATGCGCAGCCTATTGCATTAGGGTGTGCACCCTAAAGCACAAGCACACGCGGCATATATATATACATATATATATATGTATATGTATGTATGTATTTATGTATATATATATATATATATATATATACACATATATACACACACACACACACAAAGCTGTGTGTGTGCTGTGTGAGGGTGCTGTTAGTGTGATGTGTGTGTGAGGGTGCTGGTAGTGTACTATGTGGGTGAGGGTGTTTGTGTGTGCGTGCTTGTGAGGGTGCTGTGAATGTACTGTGTGTCAGGGTGCTGTTTGTGTGTGTGTGTTTACTTGTGAGGGTGCTGTAAATGTACTGTGTGTGAGGGTGCTGTTTATGTGTGAGGGTACTGGTAGTGTGCTGTGTGTGTGTGTGTTTGTTAGAGTTCTGTTTGTGTTTGTGAGGGTACTGTTAGTGTGATGTGTGAGTGTGAGGGTGCTGTTTGTGTAATGTGTGTGAGGGTGCTGCGTGTTTGTGAGGGTGCTGTGTGTGTGGGTGCTGTATGTGTGTGTGCTGTATGTGTGTTGGTGCTGTGTATGTGTGTGGGTGCTGTGTATGTGTGTGGGTGCTGTGTATGTGTGTGGGTGCTGTGTATGTCTGTGGGTGCTGTGTATGTCTGTGGGTGCTGTATGTGTGTATGTGCTGTGTATGTCTGTGGGTGCTGTATGTGTGTGTGTGCTGTATGTGTGTGTGGGTGCTGTGTATGTCTGTGGATGCTGTATGTGTGTGTGTGCTGTATGTGTGTGGGTGCTATGTATGTCTGTGGGTGCTGTATGTGTGTAGGTGCTGTGTATGTCTGTGGGTGCTGAATGTGTGTTGGTGCTGTGTATGTGTGTGGGTGCTGTATGTGTGTAGGTGCTGTGTATGTGTGTAGGGGCTGTGTATGTGTGTAGGTGCTGTGTATGTGTGTGGGTGCTGTGTATGTGTGTGGGTGCTGTGTATGTGTGTGTGCTGTGTATGTGTGTGGGTGATTGTGGGGGTACATTACTTAATATCCCCCCTCCCTTCTTACTTTATGTAGGGAGGGGGGATCCTTCCTTGCTGCCTTCCCTGGTGGTCCAGTGGAGGTGGGGGCAGATCATTTATCCCCCCCTCCCTTCTTACCTTATGCCTGGGAGGGGGGATCCTGCTGCTGCTGCCATCCATCCCTGGTGGTCCAGTGGAGAGTGAACTCTAGCCCCGCAGGGCTAGAGTTCACTCACGCGAGATCTGAGCGCGAGATCTGAGCGAGATCTGAGCGCGAGATCTGAGCGTTGTCGCTCAGATCTCGCGAGAGGAACCTGGCGGAGCTGCTGGCAATAGCTCCCCAGGTCCTCCCCTGCCTCCCTCCATGCCTGTGAGCCGGTGAGGGGAGGCTGAGAGCAGAGCCGGCGCTCGGATAGAGATCTCCCCGGCGCTCCTGAGATCTCCCCTGCCGGTCTCAATACATAGGCGTGCCGCGGGGATTAGGGTGTGCCCAGGCACACCCGGCACACCCTGTGCGCACGCCTATACTCTGTATGAAGATTCCAAACACTACCTACTGAGTTATTGAGTCACTATGAGTAGATGCTGATTGGTGCCGCAGGATGAAAGAAAGGTAAGTACATTTTCTGTATTAAAATTGAAGGGGGTCACTAATCTGAAAATGCAAGGAAACAATCCAATACACGCTTGTATTTTTTATATTTTTGTAAATACATGCTTGCATTTTTAACGTTAGCATGTCTATTTAATTGCCATACTTGGCAACTGTCCTGTTTTAGTGCGACTGTGAATAGGGTCCTTATAAAACTCTGCCAACCTATGCTCACTGGACATGTTGCAAACATTGAAGGTTTACTTCCTACTTGTCCATCCAAATCATCAAACTTGTGCACATTGTGTGTACGCACCTTGCACATCCAATGGGGTGGGCGAACATTGTACAAACATTGTACAAAACTGTGATGAGAGCTATGAATGAATGGATAGTATGTTGGCCCTGTCACTTCTATTGCATGCAGATCATAAATTAATTGAATTTAAATTTTAGCACACAAGTAGCTCACCCACAGTCATTATTACCATCACAGCCACGACTACTTTGTCTTATTGTAATTTCCAAACTTACCAAAATGTAGAATGGTTGTGAATGCTATTTCTTGTAAATTGTGAGATTAGTTCTATAACGGATACCTCGGTCTCACGTTTTTCCTCTGTTGCACTCGAGTGCATGCTCGAGAGTATAACAGTGACGAGGCTTCTGACTAATAAATCACAAGGAGCTGACGATGGATGCCAGGAGAAAATTGGTGGCAACCATAAAAGGAATATTTTGGTAATGATACCTTTTTTCAGTTTCTTCCCCCTGCACCGTAACACCAAGCTGGCATGTCACCTTCAGGGGTCTTTGCAAAGTATGCAAACTTTACTAAAAGTAACAGATCTGCCATAGGCAGTTCCATTTATTGATGTTGAGGAGAGGAGCTGTGGTTGGGGCTAAACTACATATCACTAGGCCTCTACTGAGCAGAATAAGATACTCCTGTTTGGGGAAGTCTGTACATTTTCTGCAAAAGGGATTTTTTTGTCACTGGATTTTCTTTGTATAAGGGAATTAGATTTTGGATCTTGAAAGGTTAATGTGTTTTTTTCTTTTTCTCTTTTATTAATTTTTGTATACTCTGGGATAATTTCTAGTCTATATTGTACTTTGAAAAGACCAGGTAAATTAAAAAAAAACGTCTATCATCAGTTATCATCTTACATAGTGTCTCTGAGAGAAACACCATATAGGCCATGCCAGCTCCGCTTGCTTCCTGTGTCAGGCTCTTGTATATGTCAAGATGAAGATGTTAACAGCACAATATTTTTGGTACAGAGAGAGTACAATGCAAAGAAAGCAGTGGAAATAAACTTTCTGCTCTGGTGCATAACTGCAAGCTTATGATGGAGTAACAAATGTCACAGACCTTTCAGCACCCCCCTGTGACTTGTTTTGTTTGCAACTGGACCCCTCAAAATCAAAATACCAATACTATTGACTACAACCTGTAGGATACTGTGCACTGTTAACTGGGGAAAAGAACTGTAATGTAACATGCATCATCACATGTATATCATGAATACAAGCTCATTAATTCTGATAATAGGTTAAGAAAACATATGTTGTTTCTGAGGAACATCTTCCTATCACATGTATAATTTAGTACCAGCTTGTTTATACTCAATTAAATAGAGCGTCCTTGGAACAATCTCTTGTCGTACAGAGCTGGAGGCACTGCATAGCCACCTGTGATTCTATAAACAGTCCCATGTTTACTAGAACCATCACACAGCCTTCATTAGACTCCCAGATTGTTTTTGTTAAGAACGGCAATTTATTGTAGATTATGCTAGCTTTAGTGTACCTATAATCTTAATTTTATTAATGAAAGGTGTCGAGTATTTGCTTAAGTCTCTCTTTACTAGAACTCCACAGCAGCACAGAAAAACAACCAATCAGAAAAAAGTTAGGTACTATAAAACTCCCCTCCCCATGCATTATTTCCTCTTTCAAGCTGCGACAAAAACAGAAAAAAAGGCAGAAAACATAATGGGGAAGAAACAAAGTCCTAGATACGATGAATACAATGTCCACCATCCGAGAAGAACTGTCACACCAGATAGCGTTGATGGACTGTAAACTGAAACGAGAGAAAAACAGAATCGAACAGGTTGATTATCCAATGAAATGTACTCTGAATAAACATGTAGGTACTCAATGTAGTAAACCAAAATTCCCTTTCTATGAAGATATCCCAACCCTTCTGATGAAAAAACAGACATAAGAACAGGTGACAGGTAGTAGAGACAACAAGCAGAGTTGCATACGTACCTGATTAATCCAAACTATCAAAATCAAACAAGGGAGGGATAAGAACGGGTGGGAAATACTCGCCTCCTGTCATTAATAAAAATAAGATTATAGGTACACTAAAGCTAGCATAATCTACAATTTTATAACATGACAGGAGGCTTCGTATTTGCTGTTTTAACGCTCATTCAACAAATCCAACGCTGTTTGTTTCGCTGGTACCTATTCCAGGAGATATCAGAGCAATCCCAAATGGGCTTTCCAACTGCGAGAATTGCCAGTAGACAGGTCGATGAGGATGCCAGTTGACGAAGCATCCCAAATACGGAAAAACGCTATCCGCTGATAGCTCCATTGTACGTGGGGTTGTGACCTGTTTCCTAGCAGCCGTTCCATGAGCTGCCAAGCTGACCTATTAGTCATTTTCCTGTAGTTGTAAAATGTCGAAGGTCATTTGCGGACTTAGGGCCGCCAGAAGAAACTGCCACCATGTCTCAACTCTTGATGTGGAAGGTGGCTCCTCCGATCGTGCCAGGGTCACCAGGCGACATGGCCTTGCAGGCAAATCTCCAACCTCAAGGAATACGTCTAAGTCCACCCCCAATTCCGTAATAGAACCGAGTAGGATCTTTCGTTCTCTCATGACTTACCCGGTGAGATGTCTCATCCGAGAATACATTTATTATGCAGGCAAGAGTGTGGGCAAACTGGCCGTATCCTAAGTGATTCCAATATTCCAAATGGACTGTGCAATCCGCAGCTGCGGTAGAGAAAGGACTCCTAAAGGATGTCCAATCAAGGTCCCAAACTGAACTTGTGTGGTGGAACGGTGATGACTATTCTGGGGATTGTGAATCCTGGAACTATTCAAAAGGATGGGAACGTAAACTGGAGTTGAGATTTCCATCTGGATATGTCATCGTCTAAGAGTGATAAGATGTCCGGATCCAATGGTGATTGACTTCTGTATAACAAGGAAGAGTCCTCATGTGTTGTAGTGAGAGATTGAAATAACCTTATTACCCATTGTACGATCCTGTTCCATTCCCAACTTGCCAAAATTCGTGTAGGGGTTTCTGGTCTACAATCCACCTACAAGATAGGGTCTAATATAGTGGGACCCCTAGGTCCCTGTATCCCTGACTGTCCGGGCATGTATCTGCCAGGTTAGGCCCTAGGTCAAGGAACCCAGGAATGTGAATTTGAGAACCAAAATCCCGGCCTCCCTATAGGGGAATACCTCCCTTCCTAGCTTGGAGTCCCACGAACACATAGCGTGGCTCCAGGGAGCAGATATAATGAAAAAAACAAGGCTCTAGTTCCAACCGTCCAGAGCAAGTGTTGTCCTGTTTGAGAATGTCGGTCGCCCTGAGTCTGTTACACATCCTGAGCAGTACTCCAGCGGTAGGTTGCGTCCCGACTTTGACGTCCGTGTAGGAGTCGGGAGCACACCGGGTTCCTCCATAGAGTCCACCGTAGGTCTCCTTGATGGTAGTTGGAAAGGTGGGTTAACAAGAACCCAAACCAAGACGGTTCCTGTGAGGGATATAGAGTACAGATGGAGGGACCCCCATCTCCAAACCATGTTCTCCACATATGTGCTCAGAGGAGTAGGGGCAGTCCTGTCCTTTTATCCCAAGATTGTAATGACCAGGGAACTCCCGTCAACCGGGGTTCTGGTTTTTCCATTTGATCCATGCGTACGGTGTACCTGCAGACCGGGTAGTGGCCTTCCCTAGTCTTGTTACCCAAGCAAGGCAGTGCCCGTTTGCTCCATGAAGGCCTCAGGATCTCATGTTGTCATGGAGTAACACTTCCGGGTTCGGCACTCAGCGGTGAGGAGCCGGACCCCGCCCCCCTCTGACACAGCTCTGACGGTATTTAGGGAGACTGGGCCAGAGAGAGGGTGCTTGGTGATTGATTGTGTGAGCTAACGTGTGAGCTGCCTCCGCGAGACCGCGGGCTCCACAGGCTCAGCTACTGGGAGCTACTTCCACCAGACTTACCTCTCCACAAGCTCAGACAAGCCGTTCCAGCCTTTGAGCAAATGCAAGGATTGCTTCATGCCATAAAGGATTACTGGAGAACGGATACTTTGCTACTTTACAAGTGGACCATATCTCTGAACTATTGGAGGACTACCCATATTAACCTTAAGTATATCTTTCAGCTATTTGTCTACAATACCATTTATTAATGAGTTAATGCTTGCTTACTCAAATCTTCATTGCTACAAGTTACTAATCTCATGAAGGACAACTCCCATCATGCTTATTCACTATGAACTGTTTCTTGCTTTGCAATTACATTCAGTGCTTCAAGTTACTAATCGCATGAAGGACAACTCCCATCATGCTTATTCACTATGAATTGTTCTTGCTTTGCAAATATTCTTAGCTACTTGATTATTGTTCCTATTGAAGATTATTCTCATGAACTAATGTTAATCAATGCATCTCTGAAGAAATACTTAATAATGAACTTTGTAGAATAGAATTTACGTTCCTCCAAACCTCCGAAAGAACCACTTAAAATTAATTCATGATTCTCCCCTTGCTGGACATCCTGGAATAAAAAACACACTTGAACTCTCTACTAGACAATATTGGTGGCCTCGTCAAGACAAAGCCATTGAATCCTATGTTAAGTCTTGTCCAGTATGTCAAAGGTCAAAAGTGGAACGTCATCTTCCTTATGAATTATTGACTGGATTGCCAGTACCTGAAAGACCTTGGCAGTCTATTTCCATGGACTTTATGGTGGAACTCCCTCCTTCTCAGAAATACACCACCATCCTTGTTGTCGTAGACCGTTTCACAAAAATGTCACATTTCATTCCTTTGACAAAGTTACCCTCATCCTCTGAACGTTCCAAAGTTTCCATTGACAATATAATCAAATTACATGGATTTCCTGAATAAATAATCTCAGACAGAGGTTCTCAATTTACTTCGCGTTTTGGAAGGAAATGTGTTCTTCACTTCAAATCCAACCTAAAACTTTCTTCAGCATACCATTCGCAAACAAATGGCCAAACAGAACGAGTCAATCAATGTCTGGAACAATACCTTTACAAGATGACTGGAGTAATTGGTTACCCATGGCTGAATTTGCCTATAATAATTCCATACATACAAGCAGCAAAATGACGCCATTCTTTTCAAATTATGGATTCCATCCTTCCTTGTTCCCTTAAGTTCCCAAGGCAACTTCTAATCCAATGGTTTCTTCTCAAAATATAGAAATGTCTTCATTGTTCAAGCAATTAAAGAAAAACCTCTGAAGTTCTATGTCGTTATATAAAAGGAATTATGATATTAAACGGAGAGCTCCTCCTAAATATAAAATTGGTGACACTGTTTGGTTATTTCAAAAAATATTTCTACTAACCGTCCTTCTAAGAAACTAAGTCCTCTTTTTCTTGGACCTTTTCAAATTGAATCCATTGTTAATGAAAATGCTGTAAAATTTAAACGTCCTCCATCACTTAAATTGCATCCTGTTTTTCATGTTTCACTCCTAAAGTCTTTTCTCCCAGATCCCTTCCATAGGGAACAATTGTGGAAGCCTGACCCCATTGAAGTACAAGGAGAATTGGAATATGAAATAGAGAAAATTCTTGACTCCAGACTTACAATACCTTATTGAATGGAAGGGTTATGGAGAAGAAGATAACACATGGGAGAATTCCTCTGTAATACATGCATCGAAGGTGATTACTGCCTTTCGCAGGAGGTACCCTCAAAAACCGAGGTAATAGCACCCGGAGAGTGCTCCTTAGGTGGGGGGTCCTGTCATGGAGTAACACTTCCGGGTTCGGCACTCAGCGGTGAGGAACCAGACCCCACCCCCCTCTGACACAGCTCTGACGGTATTTTGGGAGACTGGGCCAGAGAGAGGGTGCTTGTTTATTGATTGTGTGAGCTAACGTGTGAGCTGCCTCCGCGAGACCGTGGGCTCCACAGGCTCAGCTTCTGAGAGCTACTTCCACCAGACTTACCTCTCCACAAGCTCAGACAAGCCGTTCCAGCCTTTGAGCAAATGCAAGGATTGCTTCATGCCATAAAGGATTACTGGAGAACGGATACTTTGCTACTTTACAAGTGGACCATATCTCTGAACTATTGGAGGACTACCCATATTAACCTTAAGTATATCTTTCTGGTATGTGTCTACAATACTATTTATTAATAAGCTAATGCTTGCTTACTCAAATCTTCATTGCTACAAGTTACTAATCTCATGAAGGACAACTCCCATCATGCTTATTCACTATGAACTGTTTCTTGCTTTGCAATTACATTCAGTGCTTCAAGTTACTAATCTCATGAAGGACAACTCCCATCATGCTTATTCACTATGAACTGTTCTTGCTTTGCAAATATTCTTAGCTACTTGATTATTGTTCCTATTGAAGATTATTCTCATGAACTAATGTTAATTAATGCATCTCTCAAGAAATACTTAATAATGAACTTTGTGTTGTTGATTACTTACACTTCTTCTTATTGGATTATTGCCTAAATGCAATTCATTTAAGTTTAAGACTTATTAAAACTTCGGTTGAATCAAGTTACCAGTGATTCTCTCTTTTCTTAAAGCTACAGTATTGATACTTAAGGATTCTCCATTTCTTCACTATTGTAATTAGGGAGATTACAAGCTGCAGTTGAGTTCCAATCCAAATCACCCCTAGTAGCGTAACACATGTCACCTTGACATGGGAAAAACTGTCTGCGCAGTTTGTTCGCAATGGACCGGATATCTTAAACAGAATGCAATTGTCTGTTTGATATAGAGCAGAATATATGAAAACCTGCACTCTTAATACTCAAGGCTCATCCGTTAGCCATACCATCTCTAGGATTGTGTGTAAATAAGCGCGGAATATCCCCCCATAATACCTCTGAGCGTATTTCTCACGTGGGATACAGTGAAATAGAGGGATCCAGTCTAAACATGTATACCCTGCATGATCAGGCAGCCCTCTATAACGACATCGGCCGTATGGTCATTAGGTATAATTGAATGCAGGAGGGACGCCCCTCCATGCAGTCATCGTTGTCCTCTACAGGTACAAGCTTGTGTGATGAACAAATGGTCAGCACCATAGTGTGTTGAGTGTGTGAGAGAGCCGCACTCTCTAATAATGTGACCTAACTCTGAGTCAGCGTCCGGGTGATAGCATGAGCTGGCCGCACCCGTTAACAACCAAACATTAGAGAAGTACATCCGTGTCACTCAAAACGTGTCCTCTGTATCCAGTCTCGGGTCGAGGTGATGGGGGGTTGAACCCTCTTGTAATCCAGGCTAGAGTCCCTTAGAAACTCAGGGTGACCAACAGCAGGGGTAGACCATTTACTAATATCAGCCTAAGACTGAGGTGTGTCTCTCTGTGACCACGAGACCTTTCTCTGCCTCACTCACCTGAGAGATGGAATCATCTGGTAATAAACCAGACCGAAGGTAGATGGAATAGTATACCACCATGGCCATGTCCATCCTAATAACAGAAAGTTATTAGAAATTGATGAAAAAATGCAATCTTCGTAAACAATGATGGAAACTACCAACGGACCGCCCGGATCCCGTGCGCGTGCACGGGATCCAGGATGACCGTCGGTAGCCTGAGGAAAGCTGGAGACGTTCTCTGCAATCCACGAGAGCCCGGGAGATCGGAGGAGGTCAAGTCAGGCCTCTCGACGACCCGAGCAAGAAACAACCAATAAAGTAGATAACGGTAAATACGTACCTCGGAGAGAAGGTAAATAACAGATCGGAACAGCAAGTCAAGTAACCCCAACCGAAAGAGTCAGGAGCTTAACATGACGCAGGACTAACTACCAATACCCAAGATGGATACCGGGAAGGCAGCTAAATGGTTAAATGCTGAAGGCAAGGAAAGCCTGCTTGTGTGAAATTCTCTTTTCGGAGATGTGTCGCTGCCTGGTTGGTGTAAACCATGGGTGTGTGCCCGGGAATCTTCATAAAGGCTTTGCCCCTCCGGGCATGAGGTGTCGGGCCTTCACCCTTCCAATCATATTAGGTGTCCGTATATTGGTGTCCTTTTGGATAGTAAAGCAGCAGTGCTTACCTGGACACCCCCCTATGTCCATGTCAATAGAGGGCACTGAGCTTTCCTCAGCGATATTCCCCCAGGCCTGTGGCCAAAAAGGGTTCCAGGCACAGATAGATTCGGCCAACGATGGGCACAGGAAAAGCAGGCCAATCAAATGGGCACAGAAGGGCACAGACATAGCAGGCCAAGCAAATGGGCACAGACATAGCAGGCCAAGCAAATGGGCACAGACATAGCAAGCCAATCAATGGGGCACAGACATAGCAGGCCAATCAATGGGGCACAGACATAGCAGGCCAAGCAAATGGGCACAGACATAGCAGGCCAATCAATGGGGCACAGACATAGCAGGCCTGTAATGGACCGTTTCAGCAGACAAGGGGTTAAAATCGTTTAGGCGATAATCCCCTTTTCAAAGACAGGCACAGCTACTGTAGAATCACCAAAACTCACGAATTGTATACAAGTGAACGCATCAAACTCCCAAATTGCATACAAGGGAATAAGGTAGCACTCCAAACTCCCGAACTGGAACCTCACGAATAGCTGCTAGCAGACGAACAGGAAAAGCTCTGCCCTGGAGATAATTGAGCAGTAATTCAATTATCTCCCAGGTCAAAGGCAAAACTCCATTACACATGTGGGGACACAAAAACAGCAAACACTTTAAAATACATAAAGTCACCTTTTACACATAAAACATAGACATGTCACATATTCCCAGATAGCTCAGGTCTGAGTGCACATTATTAGGTGAATGGCACTCAGACCACACGAATACAGTTTAATTGCCATGAAGTCTTTAATTCCACGAACAGGCTCCATGGCATGGCTATCTGGGTTAAAACATTCACATAAAATGAACTACCGAAGTTCCAGGTGTTTGCTAAATTGTCCCGAATAGGAACCAGGGGGCTGGAGGCTCAGCGGTGCCTGCACGTAAAAGTGTCCGCTTTTAGTGCATGAAAGCCGGGCAGAAAAGCGCTGACTGACCGGGGAGCTCCAGAACACCGCCATCGTGTGGCGGCTAGGTGTAACTGCGACCACCCAGTAACAGTCAATTAAGCTGCGGTTAACCGCAGTTACTGGGTGGTCAATTGCCGGCACACGCTCGTTAAGCTGCGGTTAACCGCGGCTTCAGGGAGGTCCATTGGAGGCACACGCCAGCTTCTGGGTGGCCAATTAACGGCGCCGGACGGCTTCCCACGGCACTGGGGAGGCTGAAACAAAGGCTGTTTGTTCGGTAGATAAAATCTACCGAACGCCTGTGCAGAAAGGAAGGAATAAACCTTTCTGCACAGTAAAATGAACTGTTTAACTGCCGGTCCATAATCCAAAGGCCGCAGGCGGGCAACCAGGCTCCTCCAATGCAATGTGGCGAGATTGGTCTCGTCACATCTCTCCCCTTTTCCAAACAGACTAACAGGGTACCTGACCTCCTGCCGGTCAGTGCCCTTGTTAGTCCAGCAGCCCACCCACAAAACAGAAACAGCAGTACAGCCAACCCACAATAAATGGTTACTACACCTGGGTAAAGGAGAACTTTATCCATATCCAGGTGCCTCACCACGGCCATGTGGGGGACTGGTAGGCTGCCTTGGTGGGTTGCTGAGTGGGCAGAGACCAGCAGTACTCTGCCCTGGTGCCAGCACTACCACGGGAGTAGTCTGGTTGGAGCCTGGTTGCTGGAGACCGACTGTCTCCCCTTTAGGTGCACAGCTCTGCTGCTGGAGACCGACTGTCTCCCCTTTAGGTGCACAGCTTTGCTGCTGGAGACCGACTGTCTCCCCTTTAGGTGCATAGCTCTGCTGCTGAAGGGGGAGACCGACTGTCTCCCCTTTGGATACACAGCTCTGCTGTCGGAGGGGGAGACCGACTGTCTCCCCTTTGGCTAAACAGCTCTGTCGTGAGGGGGTAGGACCGACCGTCCCTACCCCTTGTGTGGTAAGTACAGAGACCACGGTCCCATCTGCACAGGTGTGGGGCTTACAGTCTCCCCCTGGTACATTAAGCTGTCGCTGGGGAGAGGGGGTAACAAGCTCCTCTCCCGATAGAACACTCTGCCGCTGGGGAAAGGAGACTGGGCTCTCTATTCCCTGCACATTAATAATCTGCAGCTGTGGAGAGGTGGTAACAAGCTCCTCTCCCATACATACTTTCAGTCTCTGTGGAGACAGACCGACCGTCTCTGCTCCCAATACCGTGTCCTGCTGCTGGGGAAAGGAGACTGGGCTCTCTATTCCCTGCTGGACACTCTGCCACTGGGGAATGGAGAGTAGGCTCCCAATTCCTGGTACATCACTCGGCCGCTGGGGAATGGAGACTAGGCTCCCAATTCCCAAAAAATCACGCTGCTGCTGGGGGGCAGGAACAACTACCTCTGCCCCCTGTAACTCAGCCTGCCGCTGGGGAGGGAGGACGCTGCTCTCCTCTCCCTGTACTTCACACTGCCTTCCCGGCATATCACTCTGCTGCTGGGGGACAGGAACAACTACCTCTGCCCCCTGTAACTCAGCCTGCCGCTGGGGAGGGAGGATGCTGCTCTCGTCTGCCTGCATTTCACACTGCCTTCCCGGCATATCACTCTGCCGCTGGGGAATGGAGACTGGGCTCCCAATTCCCTGCAATTCACACTGCCGCTGGGGAATGGAGACTGGGCTCCCAATTCCCTGCAGGACCGGTGGAGAGATCTCGTTCCCATCTCCACCGGCCACCTGGGGTTCTTCCCAGTAATACTCTGCAATATCTGCCCAGCTGAATGGGTCTGGATCTGGGTCTCCGCTTCCCTGCTGAGCCTTCTCACTGGGGTGGAACAGATTTTGGTAGCCCTGTTCCAGCTCCATCTCTCGGGTCACTAGGTGGACCAGGTCTTGCTCAATCTCATGAGTGTCTTCCCAGTCATACCTGCTCTCCCTCCACTCAAAGAGATCACTGAACCGGGCTTGTGTAGGGCTCCCAAAATCGGGCTCTGAAAAAGACTCCCATAACAAGCCAGGACCATCAAACTCCTCTCCCTCTGGCTTGTCATGCTCGGCTGTCCAGGGCAGGTCTGTGCCCCATACCACCAGAGCACCTGGTAGGCATTTTCTAGCCACATCTCCTGCCATACTAGGTGTTCCAATTTCCTCACCCATTCCTCCAGGGGCTGCTCTCCCAGGAAGGGCATCCACAGGGCTACTCGCTTCTTAAGCCGCTGGTCTTCCTTGGGAAATTTCTCGTCCCGCTGGTACTCCGCAATACCCAGTGCCTGGTACCAGATGCCTTTGCGGACTGCATCTCAGTCATCCATGACACCCTCATCATACTCCACTGCTGGTTCCATCCTGGTGCTGTCAGGGTCGCTGTACTCAGACATGCGTTGCCCTCAAATTGTAAAATCCACAGAATGTTGTCTCCTGTAGCTGTCCTTCTGGCTGTAGGAACGATCCCGCCGCTTGCCACCAATTATAACGAACCGTTTCAGCAGACAAGGGGTTAAAATCCATTTAGGCGATATGCCCATTTCTGAGAGACAGGCACAGCTACTGTAGAATCACCAAAACTCACGAATTGAATACAAGTGAATAAGGTAGCACTCCAAACTCCCGAACTGGAACCTCACGAATAGCTGCTAGCAGACGAACAGGAAAAGCTCCCAAGCGGCTTACACTCCTGGCAATCAGTCTCTATCAGCATACTGTGAATCCCACCAAGAACAAGACAAGGCTACGTGTTGAGGGTCAAGCAGTGGTCTGTTTATTGAGGGCTACCTGCCCCTGTATTTATGCAGGTCTCCCACCTGGTGGACACTCCCCTAGGGGACCAGATGGAAGACTGTAACAACAGACAGACAAGTAGTATTTCAGGACATACAGTCACAACACTTCCCCACAATGCATCTTGGCTTCCTCTCCTCTGCCCTGGAGATAATTGAGCAGTAATTCAATTATCTCCCAGGACAAAGGCAAAACTCCATTACACATGTGGGGACACAAAAACAGCAAACACTTTAAAATACATAAAGTCACCTTTTACACATAAAACATAGACATGTCACATATTCCCAGATAGCTCAGGTCTGAGTGCACATTATTAGGTGAATGGCACTCAGACCACACGAATACAGTCTAATTGCCATGGAGCCAAAGTCTTTAATTCCACGAACAGGCTCCATGGCATGGCTATCTGGGTTAAAACATTCACATAAAAGGAACTACCGAAGTTCCAGGTGTTTGCTAAATTGTCCAGAATAGGAACCAGGGGGCTGGAGGCTCAGCAGTGCCTGCACGTAAAAGTGTCCGCTTTTAGTGCATGAAAGCCGGGCAGAAAAGCACTGGCTGCCCGGGGAGCTCCAGAACACCGCCATCGTGTGGCGGCTAGGTGTAACCGCGACCACCCAGTAACAGTCAATTAAGCTGCGGTTAACCGCAGCTACTGGGTGGTCAATTGCCGGCACACGCTCGTTAAGCTTCTGGGTGGCCAATTAATGGCGCCGGCCGGCTTCCCACGGCTCTGGGGAGGCTGAAACAAAGGCTGTTTGTTCGGTAGATAAAATCTACCGAACGGCTGTGCAGAAAGGAAGGAATAAACCTTTCTGCACAGTAAAATTAACTGTTTAACTGCCGGTCCATAATCCAAAGGCAGCAGGCGGGCAACCAGGCTCCTCCAATGCAATGTGGCGAGATTGGTCTCGTCACAAGGCCAATCAATGGGGCACAGACATAGCAGACCAATCCTGGGTTGCGTATTATTATTATATTATTATTATTATGTTATTTATATAGCGGCATCCAATTCCGCAACACTTTACAATGATTATTGAATGAGTAATGGGGACCCCTGAGTTTGGGTAGAGTTCCCTAAAAAATTGTAGATCCTCAGAGCATCCTGTGACATAGGACCCCTAGACACCAACCCTTTTAGACAGAGTAATGCCGTGTGAATAACCTGAACCGGGACTGGCAGTCCCTAAATGCCCAGCAGGCAAATAGTGGTATTCCAGCTGTATTGGGTATTGGGAAGTTGTTCCAGTGATTACCATGTCCATGAATGTAAGATACACTAAGCAATACTCTCCTTAAACTGTGAATTGGTATGTACATGCTCACACAGATCTGTTTGATATTTCTTATCATTATTATAGATTACCATCATCATACCACCTGAAAGGTATTGTACCAATGGACTCTTTCAGGAGTAGGGCTAAACAATTGCCAACTCGATGAATCGCCCCAAGAACCTGATAAAATTGTATAGTATCAGCGTAGACTGGGCTCCCATACCAGTTTGAGCCAGAGCCAGGTCTGTTAGCTTATATATATGCCATGGACAGTGAATTCATTCCTAGAGTAGTCTAATCTGAGACCCCATAGCTGGACCAGAAAAAATATATACTGTGAAGCACATGAATCCTAGAGCTAACCAGCCAACTGGCTCTGTATACACCCTGTACAGAGCCTGTATAACCGAGTTTCATATATACCTGTAACTCACAGTAATCTGTGATACACACTGTCAGTAGAACTCACAGTAATCTGTAATATACACTGTCAGTAAAACTCACAGCAATCTGTGATATACACTGTCAGCAAAACTCACAGCAAGCTTTGATATATATTTCCAGTAAAACTCACAGCAAGCTTTGATATATTTTGCCAATAAAACTCACAGCAAGCTGTGATATAAACTGTCATAGAAACTCAGAAATCTGATATATAAACTGTCCTAAAATTTACAGCAAGCTGTGATCTATATATATATATACACAACTATATATATACTGTCATAGGAACTCAGAAATCTGATATATAAAATGCCATAAGACTCACAGCAAGCTGTGAGAAATACACTGTATAGAAACTTATAGTCATATCTGTAGAAAACTATGGTAAACCTGTTGAAATCCGCCGGGGAATCCCAGCAGGGCAACAATAGATGAGATCTGACCACCGTGGATGGAGGAGGGGCCGCGAGAAGGCGTGCCTTCCTCGAACCGGTCAGATGCCCGCGGCTCTAAAGGGAGCCATCGCGGTGAGGCGGCCACGTGCGCAAGCGGATCCGGACACCGGGTACTCGCGTCCGACCGCGAGTACCCCGGATGCCGGCAGGCTAGCAAGTGAGCTCGGGGGATCAGAAGAGGCAGCCAGGTGGCTAGTCTCCTGAAACCCCGAGCAGAACACTAGTAGCCCGCGGTAGAAAGGGTTGGAAATAGCAGAAGGGTGAGAGAGAGTGGGTGGAGGGGGGAGAGGGCAAAAACAAAGGGAGAGCAAACCAGATAGGTATCTCCAGGGACCCCCCTAAACCACCACAATGTAAAGGAAAATCTCCCCAAGTAGAAGACAGGGGAAGCAAAGAAGAGCCAAAAGGCACATAAATCCCAAAAGCTAAGCATAATTAATATAAATCAAATTTAAATCACAACAAAACATAATCAATCACAATAAATCATAATCAATCATAATTAATCATAATTAATCCTAATAAATCATAATTATTCCCAAAGCCACCAACTAGAAGCAGGAGGCAGTGGTACTCTGACCTGTACTGATGCGGAGCAGCAAAGAAAGAGGAAATGATGCATGGGAGGGGAGTTTTATAGTACCTAACTTTTTTCTGATTGGTTGTTTTTCTGTGCTGCTGTGGAGTTCTAGTAAAGAGAGACTTAAGCAAATACGAAGCCTCCTGTCATGTTATAAAATCCAAATTTGGGTCAATCAGGCATTTTGAATTTCGGAACTCGGAGCCATGAACCAAATAAATTGTGCAATGGACAAACATGTTCATATGATTAGTGATTTGGCAGCAACAAAAGAGATGACTGATGGGACAGAAAATTATTGATGGTCAGGGGACAGCTGCTAAATGTGGATTTTATTCACAGATTACGTGAGAGTGACAACAGAGTGGAAAAAAGAAGGAGCAGTAAAAATCTGTATTTATATAATAATGTAAAAGTTGGATGCCAGGAGTAAAATACAATTGCAAGCTAGCACTCTTCTGAACAAGTGCAAGTATCGAGGTCACACACTCCAACAACCTTCATAAAATATCAAAAATATAAAAAAACGATAAATACACTCAAAAAATAATATAATTATCAAAAAGGTATTGATATATCTGATTTTATTTGTGTGCAGGTATTGCTACAAGATTGGAAAGTGCTCAGTGCTAAATGTCTGGAAATATCAGACTAAGTAACGGAACACAATGTGTTAAAAGTGCAAATACTTCTCTACCAACACCGAGTGAGCATATACACTAATAAAGAAAATATACAAAAGGGCATATATACAAAAAAAGCATGTACAAAAATTATAAACAAAAATAATGCAGGCTAATACCCGCTTGTACGAATGGCAGTAAACATAAGTAGAAATATAGCACCCAAAATTAATATCTTTCTACTATGTATAATCAGCATAAAGTCCCAGGTCATGACAGGTGCACTGTCGCCATATGGGCAGGAGGAGCTATCTACTACCTTATACCAACCCACCTCTAATAAAACACTAACACTCTTAGGTATGGGTCAATATGTCCACAGCTTTAATTTTATTATAATCATATTAATAACAATAACATATGAATAACTTTTTAGAGTCATTGCCCCACCCTAAGTTCTTAGCCATCCAACATTATCACTTCCCCAAATATCAAATCACAAGGCAATGACCCATGATATAACATAACATAGTATAACAATCACGTAAATATAACATAAACAAGATCCAACATCTTCCAAACGATCCTAGCAGGGGTGTACCTTGATACCCCTACACTACGTGGGTTCTGAGCTATCAACGAGACATCTTACCAACAGGTAACCAACCATATTAACCAGCCAACTAACTTCTCTAGCTCTTCTCTAACCTAAGCAGGCCCGTTACCCCCTTAACCTTATATCAGCAGGGCCGGCATTCCCTTTAGGAAAACTAGGCGGCCCCCTTGGGCATTGCTTAAGTGGAAGGGGTGCCAGCCCTGACAAGTTAGGTTATTTTGATTATGCCGCTAGCTATTTTACCGGGCTCTCGGAAGCACTTACATTATTGCTCACTAGCACCCGGTAAAACACAGGTCCGACGGCATCCACCACAGCCCACTCAGCCAAGCCCCCCCTCCCAGACATGCTTTGCGGCAGCGCGTTGGAGTTTCAATTCCTCGCTCCCGCCCCTTCCCCTGTACGTGGGGAGAAGTGGACGGGAGTTTAACAGGAAATGTGCAGAGAAAGGACGTGATGGGCAGCCAGGCACAGGCAATGAAGGCAAGGAATGTGTGTCAGAGAATGTGTGTTAGTCTGCTTCAGTCAGTATGTTTATGTATGTCGGTTTGTATAGGTCAGTGTGTCTGTCTATATGGGTCAGTGTGTCTGTATGGATCAGTGTGTGTATAGGTCAGTGTGTGTGTGTCTGTATGGGTCAGTGTCTGTGTCTGTATGGGCCACTGCGTGTCTGCATAGGTCAATGTGTGTGCCTGCATGGGTCAGTGTGTCTATGTGTGTATGTCTGCATGGGTCAGTGTGTCTGTCTGTTTGTGTGTGTGTCTGCATGGGTCAGTGTATCTGTATGTGTGTGTGTCTGCATGGATCAGCAATCTATAATGAATGCAGCGACGAGGCTCATTTTCCTGTCCACTCGCACCTCCCACGCCTCCCCGCTCTGTTAGTCACTGCATTGGCTTTAAGTTAGATATAGGGCTCAATTTAAAATTCTGGTGCTTGCTTACAAGTCCCTACATAATGCTGCTCCAATCTACCTATCCTCCCTAATACACAAGTATGTCCCGTTGAGGCCCCTACGCTCTGCCAAAGACCTACATCTATCCTCTGTCGGTACTCCAACCTCCAAACTCCAAGATTTCTCCAGGGCTGCACCTCTTCTGTGGAACTCCCTTCTCTTCAAAAAATCATTGAAAACACACTTCAAGAAAGCATATCAATTAAACTGTTAGCATGTTTTTAACCCGCTACCCGCATGACTCCTCTCCTGCAATTGCCAAAAATTACCTACTAAGCCCTCAGTGAAAACTTTTCTAACAACCTACTTCGTACCCCTACTTTTACCCTTTGTGTCACTATACCCCACTCCCTCTAGAATGTAAGCTTATTGAGCAGGGCCCTCCACCTCTCTGTTCTTGTATGTCCAGTTGTCTGGGGACAATTACATGTCTGTTAGTCCACACATTGTACAGTGCTACGGAATCTGATGGTGCTATATGAATAATAATACAAATAATAATAATAATAAATGTGTGTATATGAGTCTGTGTTCATCAGTCTACATGGGTTAGTGCGTGTGCATCAGTTTGCATGGTCAGTGTGTGTCTACTTGAATCAGCGTGTGTTAGTCTGCCTGATTGGTTGAAGCAAATGGGGCGGCAAATTTGTTTTTCGCCTAGGGCGCCAAAAATGCTTGCACTGGCCCTGTTTACCAGCCCACCACAAGCTCAGACCTTAAACCCTTCAGCCATCTGAGCTCCACCACCCCGAAGAAACAAAGCCTTGGCCAGCCCTTCCTGTAGCCCCAAATTAAAAAATCGCATCCCACCTCTGAGAGATGCACCCCAGAATGCACCCCAGAATGTGAGATGCACCCACATGCTGCAGCCTTCCTCTTGGCTCAGAAAATAGAGGAATGGCCCGGCCGCCCTGCGGACCCCTGTGACCGGGTATCCGCCGCCATTATCTTCTGCGGCCCCGGCCTGCGGGGCAAACCGCCACGGCCGCCGTCCAAGGGGTCCATCGGGTGGCCCATGCTGTCAGGGCCACCGATGGATGTTGATTGTCAGGGGGCCCGGTCAGCGCTGGGAGCTTTAACAGCGCGACCGGGCCCCCTGTGATGACATCACAAGCTGGGAGGAAGTGACCGCACATAGCTCCTCCTAGCTAACACAAAGAGCCGTGCGGGAGGAAGACCAGGGAGTCAGAGTGGGAACTCTGACTCCCATCCACCTGAGCCACCACTGGACCCCAGTCACCCTGCTGCACCTTAATGGTAGGAAACAGGAGGGTGACAAACATTTTGTGTGTGTGTCTGTCTGTATGTATGTCTGTATGTATGTGAGTGCCTGTCTGTCTGTATGTGTGTCTGTGTGTCTGTCTGTCTGTGTGTGTGTGTGTGTCTGCCTGTATGTGTGTGTGCTTTTCTGTTTGTATGTATGTGCATCTTGTATGTGTGTGTCTGTATGTTTGTATGTGTGTGTCTGTCTGTGTGTGTGTCTGTCTGTATGTGTGCCTGTCTTTTTTTTATGTATGTGTCTTTGTATGTATGTGTGTGTCTGCCTGTTTGTATGTATGTGTGTGTGCGCCTGTCTGTGTATGTATGTATGTGTGTCTGTCTGTGTGTGTGTGTCTGCCTGTATGTGTGTGTGCTTTTCTGTTTGTATGTATGTGCATTGTGTGTGTGTCTGTATGTTTGTATGTGTGTGTATGTCTGTGTGTGTGTCTGTCTGTATGTGTCTTCCTGTGTGTATGTGTGCCTGTCTTTTTTATGTATTTGTCTTTGTATGTATGTGTGTCTCTTGTGTGTGTGTGTGTGTGTGTGTGTGTCTGCCTGTATGTGTGTGTGCTTGTCTGTTTGTATGTATGTATGTGCATCTTGTGTGTGTGTCTGTCTGTTTGTATGTATGTGTGTCTTGTGTGTGTGTGTCTGTCTGTATGTTTGTATGTGTTTGTCTGTCTGTGTATGTGTCTGCCTGTGTGTATGTGTGCCTGTCTGTTTTTTATGTATGTGTCTTTGTATGTATGTGTGTCTTGTGTCTGTCTATGTGTGTGTCTGTATGTGTGCCTGTCTGTTTGTATGTATGTGTCTGTGTGTCGGTCTGTATGTATGTCTGTGTGTGTGTGTCTGTATGTATATATGTGTGGCTGTCTGTTTGTATGTATATGTCTGTGTGTATGTGTGTGTGTGTGTGTCTGTTGGGGGGAATAAGGTGGGGGGGCCCACGGATCATTTTCGCACCGGGGCCCCATGGTTTGTGTGTACGCCACTGCCTAACCGAGTTGCCTCAGCCCTCGTCTCAGGCCCGCCTAGGCCTCCGGCCAAGTTCCAGCACACCACTGCCCCTCGACATAATCCCCATAACCTACACTGCCTGAGGTGTCCGTGTACAGTTCAAGGTCCGCCGTTACCACCGCTGCCTTGCGAAAGAACACCGTCCCATTAAAGTGCTCCAAGAAGGCGTCCCAGACATCAAGGTCTGCCTGCTTGGGTTCGGATATCCGAATAAAATGATGCGAGGACCGCACCCCCTTTGCTCGTTAGACACTGCGACTGAAAATCCGCCCAATTGGGATCACCAAAGTTAAGTTCCCTATCAGACACTGCAATTGCTTCAACGTGACCTTCCAAGACCAACGGACTCCAGCCACCGCCTCCCGCAGCCCCAGGAGTTTGTCCTGGGAGGACAACATTTCCCCCCGCAGGGAGTAGATTTCCAGCCCTAGGAAACTGAGACACTCCATCGGTCCTTCAGTCTTGCCCGCCGCAAGTGGCACCCTGAACACACCAGCCACCAATTCAATTGTCCGCAGCAGATAGTGGCACACCGTAGAATCAGCCAGGCACACGCAGAGAAAATCATCCAAGTAGTGCACCACTGACAGATACCCTGATTCCTTACAAACCACTCATTCCAGGAAGGCTCAGAACTTCTCAAAATACGAGCCAGAGATGAAACAGCCCATCGAGAGGCAATGATCCACGAAGTACTTGCCCTCGAAGAAACCCCAGCAGGTGATGGCACACAGGTTGCATGGGTAAAAGCCGGAATGCTGCCTCAATGTCCAACCCTCACCCGGCCTTTTTAACCAACTTTGTTGAATGATGCATACAAGACCAAGCACACTTCTCTGGCAATGTCATCATTCACAGAAGCCCCTTTCAGATGCGAAAGATGATGGATGAGACGGTACTTCCCCACTTCCTTCTTAGGAACCACCCCTAACAGAGATAACCGCAGGCCGTGCAGTAATGGGTCCACAAATGGCCCCACCATCCAACCCAACTGAACCTCCTTGAAAAGCTTTTCTGAACCACCTCCGGAAAGGTTAAAAAAGCTCAAAGCAAACTCCCTGTCCCGAAATGGTATCACAAAACTATGCATAAAACCGACCATGTTTCCATTAAAGAATTTAAATATATTTAAAAGTATCACGTGATGTCGTGAAGAGTCACGTGAAGATGACGTGAAGACAGGACTGTAACCGCGCATCGGGAGGCCCATTTAGGGGATGAATGGACTGGCGATATAATTCACCACAAGGCAATGGTGTCTGTGTAAAGGGGATCACTGCAGGCAGGGCCGGTGCAAGGATTTTTGCCGCCCTAGGCAAAAAAAATGTTGCCGCCCCCCCATATGTCCAGCCCACCATGTGACATCACAATGCCCTGCCCATATGCTCTGCCATATGGGCCAACGCCAGTCTTCACAAAGTGTCTTATCTGAAAAGACAGTGTGTTTACATTAAAAAGCCTACAGGCACATGCTATAGACACCAGAACCACTACATTATGCTGTAGTGCTTCTGGTGACTATAGTATCCATTTAATGTGAGGTAAATTAGAGATTAGTGCCACTAATAATATATTGGATTGCCTACTTACCACCAGATGAGGACAAGAGGCTGATGATGGGCTCAGTCTGGCTCCACAGGTCTGGTGTAGAAGAGGCTCTCTGGCGACTGTTTTTAACAGTGCTCACAACAATTAACGAACTGGAAGCAGCTCCATTTTTTAGGGCCCCTTACACAGCTCAAGGTCTGGGCCCCCAGGGGGCATACGCCTACAATGCCCACCCATAAATCCACCTACATGTTCACTGAGTGAGCATTTCCTGTCATTCCGCCGGCGGCCGGGTACAGGAAACAAAGGTTCCTGTCCCGCGTTCCGCGCCACCCGGCCACGCTACATGGAGAGACCGGCAGGAGGGAGCGCTCTGCGCTTCCCTCCTGCTGGTCATAAACCCGGCCGCCCTCCATGCAGCAGTGCTGCGCCGCCTGACCAGTATACACAAAATCCCCTAATCTGCTCTGTGTGCTGAGGAGAGGAGAGAGAAACAAAGATGAAGCTGATGAAGCTAAAATGATATGATCCCTAGAGGGAAATATATGACATCCGAAAATTAACTACTCAGAAAAAGCCTCTAAAAACATCCTTATTTTTATTATATGCTACAATATCATCCAATAAAAATGAAAATCCAGCGCACTCACTTATCTACTAAACAGTTATTTTAGTGCTGAAAATTTTTGTTAGTTTTATTAAAAACACCTAATCTAGGCAAAAAATAATAGGGGTTTAGTTACATTATATGACCATACATTGCATAAGCCTGCCACAACACCAATGTACCCCATATTTGGCAGGTCCTACTCTGTCTGCTAAATGAGCTACTCACTTGGGGAAATCCTTCCATCTTGAGTTCTCTGCAGTACAAGGCTTAAATAGGGTCCTGAGATGAGGCACCTGTAACAGTAAATATATACATTGTGAGAGAAAATGTGGTTTGGTAGTTGATGGCATATATATTAGGCCTGATTTACTGAACAGCAGCCTGAGGTTTGAGAGTTAAATGTCCCAGGGAGAGATGTTAGGTTTGCAAGATGCATTACTGGTACTCTGCAAACCACGGTATGGGTCCCTGGGGCGGAGCACTTGGAGAGCAGGGTGGGCCAGTGCTCCAATAGCACCAGCTGCTAAGTAACAGTCGGACCAGAACTTTTATTTTGCTTAGTAGTTTCACTTATGTCTAATTGCACCTCACCTGTATCTGATCAATTAGCTAGCAGGCTTTCAAAAAGAAGGGATCAGCATGCTGCAGGGTGAGGAGGAAAAGCCAGAGGAATGGTGTCTTGAAGTTATACTTTTTGTAAATTGGCAAGTGGGAAAGCCACCCAATTCCAGATAGGGATTTGCTGTGTATAGTAAGTGCTCAAGCAAGAGCAAGGAATTTTGTTTTGTTTATTTTTCACTTTTGAAACACCTGTATATATATTTCACTGAATAAAGCTGAAAAACTGAGCTGGATGTGTCCTGGACTTTCATTACCCTAGAAGGCTGTGGTTACAAGATCTGTGACAAAATCATACCTGGAAAAGAGGTGGTGTGTTACAACATATAGGAGAAAACAAGGGTTTGGCTGCACTCACCTAAACATACTTAAATGGGGTGCTGCTGGGAGCCAATAAGCACAGTAAAAATGAAAATCCAGCGCACTCACTTATCTACTAAACAGTTATTTTAGTGCTGAACAATTTTGTTAGTTTTATTAAAAACACCTAATCTAGGCAAAAAATAATGGGGGTTTAGTTACATTATATGATCATACATTGCATAGGCCTGCCACAACGTCAATGTACCCCATCTTTGGCAGGTCCTACTCTGTCTGCTAAATTAGCTACTCATTTGGGGAGATCCTATCATCTCGAGTTCTCTGCAGTACGAGGCTTAAATAGGGTCCTGAGATGCACCTCTCCCTGTTACAGGTGCCTCATCTCGTGCGTCCATGTCACTCCCTCACTGTAGAGTGGCCGAGCCGGGTACAGGGAGCATCTGTCGCCTGTACCCGGCCGGACTAACAGGAAGTGCACACTGAGTGTGCACTTCCTTTTAGTCCGGCCGGGTACAGGAAATAAAAGCTCCCTGTACCCGCGGACCATACAGAGCTCGGCCACGCTACAACAGAGGTAGGGGAGGGGGGGAGGAAATAAATTGACAGGGAGGGGGGAGAAAGAAATTGACGGGGGAGGGAGGGGGAATAAGAGTGGGGAGGGGAGGGGGGGAGAAGAGAGTGACAAGAGAGGGGGGAGAGATTGACATCCATCACACACACACAATCACACACAATGCACCCCTTACACACAAAGACAATGCACCCCTTGCACACAGAAAAACACACAATGCATTACACACACAATGCATTACACACACAGACACACACATACACACAAGCAATGCAACCCATACACACACAGAAACACACAATGCACCCCTTACACTCACTCAATGCACCCCTTACACACACTCAATGCATCCCTTACAGATGCACACACTGCATCCCGTACATACACAGAAACACACCTTGCAGCCCTTACACATACAAACACAGATTCACACAATGCATTCCTTACACACATATCAGGACATCCCCTAAACACTCCACCCCCTATGAACAAACTCATTGGTGGAACATGAAGGTGGACCCTGGGACCCAGACCTTGAGCTGTGTAAAGGGCCCCCCAAAAATGGAGCTGCTTCCAGTTCTCCCAGAACATAAATTTTTGTGACCACAGTTACAAATCGCCTCTAGAGAGCCTGTTCTACACCAGACCAGTGGAGCCAGACTGCAGCTAGAGCCCATCATCATCCTCATCTTGTTGTAAGTAGGCAATCTAGTATATTATTCGTGGCACTAATCTCTAATTTACCTCACATTAAATAAACACTATAGTCCCCAGAACCACTGCAGCTTAATGTAGTGGTTCTGGTGTCTATAGCCTGTCCCCGCAGGCCTTTTAATGTAAACACGGCGGCACTGCAGCACTAACGTTAGTTAACATGGCAGATCATATGGGTGGGGCATTGTGATGTCACATGGGGGGGCGACAAACTTTACTTTTGCCTAGGACGGCAAAAATCCTTGCACCGGCCTTGCCTGCACTAACACAAAAACTCACTGCACTAACACACAAACACACAAACACCCTGCACTAACAACCAAACATACTGCACCCCCTGCACTAACACACAAACACACTGCACCCCCTGTACTAACACACAAACACACTGCACTACCTGCACTAACACACTGCACCCCCTGCACTAACACACAAACACACTGTACACCCTGCACTAACACACAAACACAATACACACACTGCACCCCCTGCATTAACACACAAACATACTGTTCCCTGCACTAATACACAAACACATTACACACACTGCACTCCCTGTACTAACACACAGACACACTTCACCCCTGCCTTAACACACAAACACACTACACACACTACACTAACACACAAAAGCACTGCACACACTGCACCCCCTGCACTAACACACAAACATACTGCACCCTGTGCACTAACACAGTACAAACACTACACTAACACACAAACACACTGCACCCTCTGCACTAACACACCACACACACTACACTAACACACAAACACACTGCACCAACACACCACACACACTACACTGCCTGCATTAACACAGAAACATACTGCACCCCTGTACTAACACACAAACACACTACACACACTGCACTAACACACAAACACACTACACACACTGTACCCCCTGCACCAACACACTACACACACTGCACCCCCTGCACTAACACACAAACATACTGCACTAACACAATACACACTACACACACTGCACCCCCTGCACTAACACACAAACATACTGCTCCCCTGCACTAACTCACAAACACACTACAAACTACACACACTGCACCCCCTGTACTAACACACAAACATACTGCTCACCTGCACTAACACACAAACATACTACACACACTGCACCACCTGTACTAACACAAAAACACACTGCACCCCCTGTACTAACACACAAACACACAAACACACTGCACTAGCACACAAACACACTGCACTAACACAATACACACTACACACACTGCACCTCCTGCACTAACACACAAACATACTGCTCCCCTGCACTAACTCACAAACACACTACACACACTGCACCCCCGGTACTAACACACAAACATACTGCTCACCTGCACTAACACACAAACATACTACAGACACTGCACCACCTGTACTAACACACAAACACACTGAACCCCCTGTATTAACACACAAACACACTACACACACTGCACCCCCTGTACTAACACACAATCATACTGCTCTCCTGCACTAACACACAGTGTGTTTGTGTGTGAGGGTGCTGTGAGTGTCAGGTGTGCAGTGTGTGTGTGTGTGAGTAAGTGAGGGTGCTGTGAGTGTCAGGGGTGCAGTGTGTGTGAGTGAGGGTGCTGTGAGTGTCAGGGGTGCAGTGTGTGTGTGTGAGTGAGGGTGCTGTAAGTGTCAGGGGTGCAGTGTGTGTGTGTGAGAGTGAGGGCACTGTGAGTGTCAGGGGTGCAGGGTGTGATTATATTCCCCCTCCCTTCTTACCTTTAGCCTGGGAGGGGGGGATCGTGCTGCTGCCATCCATCCCTGGTGGTTCTAGTGGTAAATGTGGCCTGTGGGGCTAGAGTTCACTCTCGCGAGACCCGGAGCATTGCTATAGCAACTCTCCAGATCTCACGAGAGGAACCCGGCAGAGCTGCAAGATACAGCTCCTCCGGGGTCCTCTCCTGTCTCCCTACCTCTCTCCACCATACTGTGGAATACTGTTTTACTCGGAAGACTTCGCTGAACACAAATATTAGTGTTTCAAAACAGTAAAATGTATTACAACGATGATATCATCAGTAAAAGTGAATTTTTTTCATTTTTCACACACAAATGGCACTTACACGGACGATATAATTGTTGTGATACGTTTTACTGTTTTGAAACACTAATATTTGTGTTCAGCGAAGTCTCCCGAGTATAACAGTACCCCTCATGTACAGGTTTTTATGGTGTTTTCAAATGTTACAGAGTCAAATATAAGGCATGCCTTTCAGTTTTTTCACATTGTAATTCGCCAGATTGGTTACGTTGCGCAGGAATGAAAATTACCCCAAGATTGCATACCATTTGCAATAGTAGACAACCCAAGGTATTGCAAATGGGGTATGTCCAGTCTTTTTTAGTAGCCACTTAGTCTAAACTGGCCAAAATTGGCATTTAAATTAGTTTATTGTATTTTTCACACACAAACAAATATTAACACTAACTTTGGCCAGTGTTTGTGACCAAGTGGCTACTAAAAAAGACTGGACATACCCCATTTGAAATACGACGTCACTTCTTCCACACTACTAGTAACAGATGGAGTTCCCCAAGGCTCAGCTCTTGTCAACAGTTTTTTTCTCTTTTTATACCACCTCTCTTGGTAACTTAATTAGCTCTTTTTTGATATGCTGGCAATGCTGATATTTAACTTTCCTTTCGTGATATCCCTCCTGAAATGTGTCACTAATTGCCTTTTCTTCTATCCCTAATTTGATGTCTTCCTTTTTTCTAAGACTAAATCTTTCTAATACTCAACTTTTCATTTTTTATCTTCAAATATTCCACTTCCGTCTACCTCCCATGCTTGAAGTTACTGTTTCATGTCTTCCTTTTTTTCCTCACATCCTCTCTTTCTCCAAATAATGTAGCTTTCAACTCAACCCCTTAAGGACCAAACTATTGGAATAAAAGGGAATCATGACATGTCACACATGTCATGTGTCCTTAAGGGGTTAAACACTGTTTCTCACATTTGCTCATATCTAACGCTACATGAAACTGCTTATCATTTCCTGCATTAACTGTTGCAATTGACTCCTTGTAAGCCCTCAAAATACCCACATTGCCCCCACTTCATTCTGTAACAAATGCTGATGCCAGGCATATTTTCCTGGTTCCCCCCTACTCTAACACCTCTTTGCAGGTACTTATTATGACTTCCCATACCTTCCAGGATCCAGTTCAAACTATTTTGTAACTGCTATGGTTCCCTTATTTACCACTATAAAGTCTTAAAGCATAGAATTCAGCAGGGCTGACCGTACAGATATCTTATAACAATTATAATTAATTGTTTGTGTTTGGTTAGTGGTTTTCCGATAAAGATATTAGCATCTAGTATCAATTATTTTTCAGAAGTATCATCCAAAAGAACAAAAGAGAAGGCATTTTTTTTTTTATCTCTCGATACTTTTGCCTAGAGGGGGCTTCTTTTCCATGGTGTGATCATGCCATCAGTAAGAGGACAAGCCATGTCAATTTAGCATTTTTATGGAGGCAAATTTAAACATTGTGAGTTAAAGGCTGCTGTGTGACCGGACAGTTACACAACCAACCCCAGTTGCAAGCTAATGTGAGAGACAGGCGAGCAGTATAGAAGCAAGAGTTTACAGAACTTAAATGGAAGAATGGTAATTTGTAATTAAAGAAAAACATTTAAGGACAGCCAAGAGTCACCAAGTAAACCAGTGAAGAGAAATAAAGTAACCGGGGCAAAGATGAGGTAATAAAAATAATACAATAGCATTGAAGTGTAGACAAGTTATCACCTCACACAGGGTCGGTGCAAGGATTTTTTTAGCTACACAGGCGAATATACAGAGCATGATAAAAAAAATGCGTCTTCACCTGTGTGTCTTGTAACCTCCCATTTTGCATTTCTTAGCCCTTTTTGTGTTTCATATCCCTTTTAGTATGTCTTACATACCTTTTTTGTCTCTTCCTTTCCCCAACCCCTTACTGTGTCCCTTTCTCCCCCAGCCCATTTCTTTGTCTCCTTCTCCACCAAAACCCCTCTATGTGGCTCTTTTTTCCCTCAGTCTGTTTTATGTGTCCCTCCCCTTCAGCTCCCTTTGTGTGTCTTTCCTTCCAAGCTATATAGACATAGATTTGCAGGCAAAAATGCATACATGCACAAAGACACAAACATAAAGACACACAGGCATAGTTTTCCAGGCACACAGTCACAAAGATATACAGACACAGTCATAAAAGGCACACAGTCAGTCATAATAATGCAGGTACACTGGCATACAAAAGCAGACATAGTCATACATAGATAGACATTCAGTCATACAGAGACATAAAGACCCAGACATAGAGTCATAAAGGAACATAGACACAGTCATACAGAGACAGGTTTGTAGCTGTCCATCTGTGAGATTGAAGAGTGTTTGGTTTTTGCAGTGGCCTTACGGCCAGTGTGAGGTTGTGAAGGGGCTACTACTGGCAAGGTCTGGGTAACGGTCGGCTGAGCCGATTTCTGTGCCTCAAGCAGAGCCTGTGTAAGAGTCTGCGAGAAAGATTCAGACATCAGTCCCATGGCCGATGTGAGGGCCTTAGTCATAACATGAGACATAGTGTCATCAATCAGAGACTGCATATCAGCAGTGGGAGCAAAATCAGCAGGGTTAGCCGCTCCAATTTCAGATACCCCTGTGGGTGTTTTAACACTCCCTGGTTTGGTGACAAGAGACCCAGAAGGGGTGGGTAAATCTTTCTCACCAGGCCGATTTCTCTTCAATCTCGCTACCTTAATATCCTCTTTTCATACGCTTTTCTATATTTAGTGCCCATGAAGGCACAATTCCACCTATCTCTCACTCTTTAACCTTTTCATTTTGTGACAGGTTATCATGTCTAAATAGGGACTATGGGTATCAAGGATTCTAGCCCTTTTCATTATCATACAAGGAGATAGCTGGAGAGAGCCTTAATCAGTCACGTTTGACTTGCAAGCTAGTGAGTCACGTTTGACCTGCAAGTTACGATAGAACTTAATTACTGTGCGGATTGTGCACTGTTTTAGTCACTGACTTGTAAGTTAGTTAGAACGTATTATTCCCAACCAGAAGTGACTGGTCATTTGGATCAGATCTATTTGTCTGCTGCTTTGGGTGTCCCACAGTGTATCACTTACACGGTAGTGATACATCCCCGGCTCCTCTCGCTACTGAGAACTATCCAGCACTGAGAAGTTATTTTCGGCTTCTAGTATTGTTCCTTGGGAATTACGGGCGTTCTCATACAGCCTCCCGGGTACTTCTTCTTTCCTTTTCGCTGACTGCTGACAGCTATTCTCAGGTCTAAGCGCATAGCCGGATACTTATCATGGTATCAATCCTGACCGTTAATGTTTAACGAACAGGATTCTTTTGCTTAGAGCTACTCTACCTTAATATCCTCTTTTCATACGCTTTTCTATATTTAGTGCCCACAAAGGCACTATTCCACCTATCTCTCACTCTTTAACCTTTTCATTTTGTGACAGGTTATCATGTCTAAATAGGGACTACGGGTACCAAGGATTCTAGCCCTTGTCCCCATTATCATACAAGGAGATAGCTGGAGAGAGTCTTAATCAGTCACGTTTGACTTGCAAGCTAGTGAGTCACGTTTGACCTGCAAGTTACGATAGAACTTACTTACTGTGCGGATTGTGCACTGTTTTAGTCACTGACTTGTAAGTTAGTTAGTTACGTTTGACTTGCAAGTTTCGGTAAAATTCAATTATTGTGCGGATTGTGCACTTTTTTGTTAGTCTTGACTTGCAAGTTACGTTAGAACGTATTATTCCCAACCAGAAGTGACTGGTCGTTTGGATCAGATCTATTTGTCTGCTGCTTTCGAGTCTCTGGTACAGGTTTACTATTTCACCTGCCTGATTCTCAGTCTCTTGTACATACTATAAACTGTCAGTGTTTCATTAGTCACTTGTGATCGATACATTTCTATGATACAATTTGTTTCGCACAGATATATTTGTAGGTTATATCAGATTAACCTGTCTGCTGCTTCATAGTATCTAATACAGGTTTATTATTCAACCTGCCTTACATTGTTACACTCTTAGTCATGTGGGCATATGGAACACTGCCAGTATCTCATTTAGCAATTTGAGATTGATACACTTTTTGGCTACACTTCTCTTGTGCAGATAGACTTTTGGGTTATTACTGTGTCTCTACCTGGTACACAGTTTTCCCATTTATTCCTCTAGGCATTGACATATTGTGTATTGCCGAGTTTTATTACTCCATTTTCCCTTCCCCCTTACATGTGTTTTTTCCCTCCCATTGACTACGGTCGTATACTGTATATTAGACTGTTAGTAATGGCTAGGGTTATATGAGTATGTGTGTTTTTGTGTCTGTACATACTCTTTACGTATTTTTGTATTATTAAAGAATTATACTTTTTAACTGCCTTACCTACTTCTTTACACATAGTTATATCTACTATCTTGAGTGACAGACTCTCCCCTCTCTCTTGTTTCTATTTACTCTATTAGGGTTACCCCCTTGTCTGTCCTCTTGGACACATCATTATCTGGCCAATCTTGTCTTGTCTATAAACTTTAGCTTAATGAAGCAGTTTTGGTGTATAGAACATGCCCCTGCAGCCTCACTGCTCAATCCTCTGCCATTTAGGAGTTAAATCCCTTTGTTTATGAACCCTAGTCACACCTCCCTGCATGTGACTTGCACAGCCTTCCATAAACACTTCCTGTAAAGAGAGCCCTATTTAGGCTTTCTTTATTGCAAGTTCTGTTTAATTAAGATTTTCTTATCCCCTGCTATGTTAATAGCTTGCTAGACCCTGTAAGAGCCTCCTGTATGTGATTCAATGTATGTTCCTGTGGCTTGGGAGGAAAGACACACAAAGGGATCTAGAGGGGAGGGACACACAAAACGGACTGAGAGGAAAAAGAGCCACACAGAGGGACTGTGGTGGAGAGAGAGACACAGAAAGGGGCTGGGGTAAGAATGAGACACAGAAAGAGGCTGGAGGTAAGACACACACAAAGGGTCTGGGGGGGTAAGATAAATAAAAGGGGATTGTAAGACACACTAAAGGGAGAATAAAATATACTAGAGCACAAAAGGGGTAAAAAATTCAAAGGGGGGGGGGGGGTTAAACAGGAAACACAGGTGACGATGCATTTGGTTTTTTTTTTTTAAGAGGGGGTGGGGGGCGGCAAAATGCATCTTCGCCTGTGTAGCTAACAATCCTTGCACCGGCCCCGGATACAGGTGATGATGTGGAAGCCGAATGGGTCTAAATATGCATAGGAGGATACAGGGGATATCCATTAATAGTAGGAATATGTTGCAAGCCTTCAAATATAATACTGATAGGGAAAATCAACTGCTATCTCAAATTAATTAGACTGCATAAGTGAGTGAGAGATTTTTTAATCCATCCTTTACAGAACACAATTGCTCAAAGATCCAAAACATTTTAGAATAACAACACAAATTCAAAAAGATTTACTGAGTAATGTTGAGATAACCAAACAAGTACTTTCCATAGCCTTTGTCCCTCTAGAATACCCATGGCACAATAAAGGAACAAAGATAAGCCAACTAAAACGAAAAAACAAAAAAACAACAAACTTAGCCACCCGCTGCAAAATTAAAAAAGATTTTAATTGTACCAACATTGGCTAGAGCAGGGGTCAGCAACCTACGGCATGTGTGCCAAGCTTGCACGTCAGGTGCCTTTGCACGGCACTCAAATCTGCTAGAGCGAAACAAGTTCTGGCCTATCAGGAGTCCAAGTGAAACTTCAGATATCTGCTAGTGCAAAAAAGTGGTGAGAAACAATCCTTAAAGGACCACTATAGGCACCCAGACCACTTCAGCTCAATGAAGTGGTCTGGGTGCCAGGTCCATCTAGGGTTAACCCTTTCGCTGTAAACATAGCATTAGGGTTAATCCAGCCTCTAGTGGCTGTCATAACTAATGATGTTACCCTATTTTAACCCCTTAACCCCTTAAGGACACATGACATGTGTGACATGTCATGATTCCCTTTTATTCCAGAAGTTTGGTCCTTAAGGGGTTAAGGACCAAACTTCTGCAATAAATAGGAATCATGACATGTCACACATGTCATGTGTCCTTAAGGGGTTAAAGGGACGCTATAGTCACCTGAACAACTTTAGCTTAATGAAGCAGTTTTGGTGTATAGAACATGCCCCTGCAGCCTCACTGCTCAATCCTCTGCCAAAGGGAGTTAAATCCCTTTGTTTATGAACCCTAGTCACACCTCCCTGCATGTGACTTGCACAGCCTTCCATAAACACTGTAAAGAGAGCCCTATTTAGGCTTTCTTTATTGCAAGTTCTGTTTAATTAAGATTGTCCTATCCCCTGCTATGTTAATAGCTTGCTAGACCCTGCAAGAGCCTCCTGTATGTGATTAAAGTTCAATTTAGAGATTGAAATACAATTATTTAAGGTAAATTACATCTGTTTGAAAGTGAAACATTTTTTTTCATGCAGGCTCTGTCAATCATAGCCAGGGGAGGTGTGGCTAGGGCTGCATAAACAGAATCAAAGTGATTTCACTCCTAAATGACAGTGAATTGAGCAGTGAAATTGCAGGGGAATGATCTATACACTAAAACTGCTTTATTTAGCTAAAGTAATTTAGGTGACTATAGTGTTCCTTTAAATACTGAAGTTAGGGAGTATAACGGAGCACCCTGTACCCCTGACTGGGTACCTCCGCCAAGGACCGCTTCCTAGCTGGCACCACTTCTGCCCACAGTCGCCGTGGCTTGACTGGGTCCCTGGAACTGCTCCTTCCTGGAGCCGAATGAGGAATTAGCTCTAGTCCTTACAAGAACTTTCCCCATTGAATCCCCAGCAAGCTGGAACAGCAGACACAGGAGTAAATCTTCTTTCCCTCCAATAACAGGACGACACACAGTTTTGGAGTGTAAACTGGAATAGGTTTTAATGGATGTACACTGGCCGTTTATGCAAGTTTCCCAACAAGGGTGACACCCAGGTGGACACAGGGACACAAAGTGAACAACCAATAAAACATACAGTGAGTCATACAGTGAGACACTCCCATACACAAACAATAGAATCACTTATCTGTGCTTGGGAGATAATTGAATCATTAACTGTACTAATCTAACCTAATTATCTCCAAGCACAGAAAAAACATACAATTTTATGAAATCCCAAAAAGTACCTTAAAAACACACAAAACCCCATAAATAAAAGTCTCATCCCCTGATAGCCCCAATCTGGGTGAACAACATGTCCAAAAATCACCCAGATCGGTTCAGGAGTTCAGGAATTTCCTGGAAGTCATAGTTTTGACTGACCGCAAGCATAGCCCCATGCCCAAAACAGTCCCAGGGAAATCAGTGCTAACAGTCGGTCAAGTTCGGTAGTCTTTTACAGGTTTTCCTGTAGGGCCCATAGTCTGTGAGCAGGAGGCTGGCAAGCAGGCCCCTCCAAGAACTTGTGGCAAACTCACTTGAAAAGGGGAGTTTGTCACAGGGAGCACTTTGGAAATAGTAACCATAATATGGTATCATTTGAGATTAAAAAAAATACAAATTTATATATGTATTATATTGTTTATATATATATAGTAAGAGGGGAGAAGGGAGTAAGAAGAGGGGGGAGTAAGAGGGGAGGGGGGGAATAAGAGGAGGGGGAAGTAAGAGGAGGGGGAAGTAAGAAGAGGGGGGAGTAAGAAGAGGTGAGGGGGAGAGTAAGAAGAAGGGGGAGTAAGAAGAGGGGAGGGAGGGAGTAAGAAGAGGGCAGTGGGGATAATAAGAGGGGTGGAGTGAGAGAAGAGGAGGGGAGTAAGGGGGGAGGCGGAGTAAGGGGGGAGGGGGGAAGTAAGAGGAGGGGGGAGTAAGAAGAGGGGAGGGGGAGTAAGAAGAGGGGAAGTAAGAAGAGGGGGGAGTAGGAAGAAGGGAGGGGGTAAGAAGAGGGGAGGGGAATAAGAAGAGGGGAGGGGGGAGTAAAAGGGGAGAGGGGAGTAAGAAGAGGGGGGTGTAAGAGGAGGGGGGAGTAAGAAGAGGGGAGGGGGGAGATTAAGAAGAGGGGGGAGTAAGAAGAGGGGAGGGGGAGTAAGAAGAGGGAGGGGGAGTAAGAGGGTAGAGGGGAGTAAGAAGAGGGAGGGAGTAAGAGGGGAGGGGGGAATAAGAGGAGGGGGAAGTAAGAGGAGGGGGAAGTAAGAAGAGGGGGGAGTAAGAAGAGGTGAGGGGGGAGAGTAAGAAGAAGGGGGAGTAAGAAGAGGGGAGGGAGGGAGTAAGAAGAGGGCAGTGGGGATAATAAGAGGGGTGGAGTGAGAGAAGAGGAGGGGAGTAAGGGGGGAGGGCGGAGTAACGGGGGAGGGGGGAAGTAAGAGGAGGGGGGAGTAAGAAGAGGGGAGGGGGAGTAAGAAGAGGGGAAGTAAGAAGAGGGAAGGGGGAGTGTAAGAAGGAGGGGGGAGTAAGAGGAGGGGAGGGGGGAGTGTAAGAAGAGGGGGGAGTAAGAAGAGGCGAGGGGGAAGAGTAAGAAGAAGGGGGGAGTAAGAAGAGGGGAGGGAGGGAGTAAGAAGAGGGCAGGGGGATAATAAGAGGGGAGAGTGAGAGAAGAGGGGGGAGTAAGGGGGGAGGGGGGAGTAAGGGGAGGGGCGGAGTAAGAGGAGGGGGGAGTAAGAAGAGGGGAGGGGGAGTAAGAAGAGGGGAGGGGGGAGTGTAAGAAGGAGGGGAGAAAAGAAAAAGTGGGGGGAAGAAGAGAGGGAGGGAAGTAAGAAGAGGGGGAGGGGGAGTAAGAAGGAGGGGAGATAAGAAAAAGAGGGGGGTAAGAAGAAGAAGGAGGAGTAAGAAAAAGAGGGGGAGTAAGAAGAAGAAGAGGAGGGAGTAAGAAAAAGAGGGGGAGTAGGAAGAAGAAGAGTGGAGAGTAAGACGAAGAAGGGGTAAGAAGAAGAAGGGGGAGTAAGAAGAGGGGGGAGTAAGAAGAAGGGGGGAGTAAGAAGGATGGGAGATAAGAAAAAGAGGGGGGTAAGAAGAAGAAGGGGGGAGTAAGAAAAAGAGGGGGGTAAGAAGAAGAAGGGGGGAGTAAGAAAAAGAGTGGGGAGTAAGAAGAACAAGAGTGGGGAGTAATTAGAAGAAGGGGGTAAGAAGAAGAGGGGGTTAAGAAGAAGAAGGGGGAGTAAGAAGAAGAGGGGGAAGTAAGAAGAAGAAGGGGGAGTAAGAAGAAGAGGGGGGAGTAAGAAGAAGAAGGGGGTAAGAATAAGAAGGGGTGTAAGAAGAAGAAGGGGGTAAGAAGAAGAATGGGGTAAGAAGAAGAAGGGGTTAAGAAGAAGTGGGGGTAAGAAGAAGTGGGGGTAAGAAGAAGAAGGGGGAGTAAGAAGAAGTAGGAGGGTTAAGAAGAAGAAGGGGGAGTAAGAAGAAGAAGAGGGGGGTAAGAAGAAGGGGGGAGTAATAAGAACAAGGGGGAAGTAAGAAGAACACAGGGAGGAGGGGGGTAAGAAGAACACAGGGGGGGTGAGGAGAACACACAGAGGGAGGAGTGAGAAGAACACAGGGAGGGTGGAGGGGGGGGATGAGAAGAGCACAGGGAGGGTGGGTGAGTGTGAGAAGAGACCGCTAGGGGAGGGTGGGGGGAGAGGAGAGACCACTAAGGGGCAGGGGAGAGCTCTAAGGGACAGAAGGGACAGCTCTATAGGACAGGGGGCAAGACATAGGGACACAATGCATCCCTATATATACACAGAAACACACAATGCATCCCTATACATACACAGAAACACAACATGCTTCCCTTACACACAGAGAAACACACAATGCATCCATTACACACACACACAATGCAACTCTTACACACAAAGACAATGCATCATTTGCACACATTCACAGAAACATACAATGCAAACCCTTACACACACATGCAAACACACACACTGTTTTTCTTACATACACACAGAAACACAATGCATCTCTTACACTCAATGCACACACATACAGCCACACACCTTGCATCCCTTATGCATACAAGCACAGATTCACACAATGCATCCCTTACACACAACCAGAAACACATAATACATTCCTTATACACAAATACACACTGCTTCCACTACACACAAACACACTGCATCACCTGCACAAACTGGTATCCCTATACACTACATACCATAAGCAAACATATTAGATCCTCTCCAATAACACATAACACATCCCCTACACACTCCACTCCCTGTGAGCGAACTCATGGGTGGGTGGAACATATAAGTGGACTTATGAGTGGGCCTTATGGGCATACTCACCGTCAGGCCCTGGGGCCCAGACCTTGAGCTGTGTAAGAGGCCCCCCCAAAAATTGAGCTGCTTCCAATTCTCCCAGAACATTGAATTTTGTGACCACAGTTGCAAACAGCCTCCAGAGATCCTGTTCTACACCAGACCAGTGGAGCCAAACTGCAGCCCATCATCATCCTCATCTAATTGTAAGTAGGCAATCTAGTATATTATTAGTGACACTAATCAATAATTTACTTCACATTAAAGGGACACTATAGCTTAATGAAGTGGTTCTGGTGTCTATAGCTGGTCCCTTCAGGCTTTTTAATGTAAACACACACTGTGTGCAGCACTGGCGTTAGTTCATATGGCAGATCATATGGGTGGGGCATTGTGATGTCACATGGGGGGGGCGGCAAATTTATATTTTGTCTAGGGCGGCAAAAATCCTTGCACCTGATCCTGGGCAGGTGCACCAGTCTACTGGTGACCCACAGGAGGGGAGTGCACTGATTGCACTGCACTCTCCTCCTGCCCAGACCCGTCTTGACCGCAGTTCAAGTGCCCTCTGCCCCTAATTTACAGTGGCTCACACTCACAACAAGCAGTGCCTGGAGCCCTTTGCAGAGACGGGAACAAAGAGGTTCTGCGGCAGCTGGCCGTCCTGCAAGCATTACATTAAACAGCTGTTCCCCATGCAGCCACAGGTGGTGTTGTGCTGGGAGACTGTGATTACTCTTCACTTCCTCCCAGCCTACAGAGCAGCGCATGGGGGAGAGAGAGGAGGAGGCATGATTTAATCTTACAATAAATCCTCTAAGCAAACCTTTATAAATTTGGGGGGATCAGCTCTGTTTCCACAGTTTATTGGTGTTTACTCTGATGTCTGTATTAATATTGAGGGATGTCTAAGTAGTAACATCAGTGTGTGTCAGCAGGGCCAGCCGTTGGGGTGGGCAAGCTGTGCGGTCACGCAGGGTGCCATGACAACAGAGGCGCCCGGCGGCCAACACAGCTCACAAGTTGGGTACACCAGCATATTTAATTTAAACGATTCGCTGGTGGTCCACTGGTGCACACCAGCAGTAGGTGCAGTCAGATCATATCCTCTCCCTCGTGGTTCCGGCGCTCAGTTAGTGAGTCAGAGCACAGGCTCAGAGATTCTCAGCCTGTGCTCTGACAACATTGAAAGTCAGAGCCGTGAAGGAGCGGGTATGGCAAAGAGCTACTGATTAGCATAACATCAATATCCGTTATAAAACCAGGAAAAGGTGGGCATGGATGGTGAACTGATTTGGTGGCGCAATGGGCCACTTGACTGGTTTTGCCTCCCAGGCCTAAGGCTGCCAGCCCTCCCCTGTTAAGGACACAAGACATTTTTGTATTTTTTGCTGTTTGTGTTCAAACACAATTTGCATCTCTGTCATTTATTGCACCAACACATATTATACACCGTTTTTTAGAGGGCAAAAAGGGCTTTAATTTTGTCAGGATCGACACAGGGATCCAATACACAGAATGCAAAAATAGAAGAACGTATACCGGGCCTTAGAATGGCCGGACTAATGTTGGAAAGAACAGAGAATAGTCAGGGACAAGCCGAGGTGGAGGGAGCCAGAAAATAGGTAAGCGAAGCAAAGGGAAGGAGAACACAGAATAGTCAAAATCAGAGCCAAGTCAAATATCAATAAACCAAACCAGAGTAAGCTCTATAGGAAAAGACAAGCTAGAACCACGACAGGGCAATGATTCATTGCAAATGAGTACTTTTTATAGTTTGGCTCTTTAAGTGATGACCACGCCCCCAAAACGTCCTAATTCAAAAGTTTTGTCGGGCCATGACCTAATTGACGTTGTAACATTTACTAGGGAACCCTTACACGCAGGCAGGAGAGTAGAGAGAATTGCAATACCGATCCTCAAAATGGTTGGGTTATGCAAAAAGGGACAGTCAAAACACGAGCTGAGGTCAAGGGAAACAGAGAGATGGAATAACGAGAGTCAAAGCCAAATATCAGTAACCAGGAAATCCAAATAAGTGCAACCCTCAATGGTAAACTAAAGACCACAACAGGGCACTGAGGCAAGGGAGGGGTTAGCTTATATACACGCAGGGTGTGTCTGATTTGCTAACCTCCAATTAGTGTTAAACACAACACGTGGGAGGAGTTTCTTTCCTCCCTTATGGTCTCTGAGTTCATCACTGTGTGCTAGGTCACATGACTGGGTGCAGCACACATAAGGATGCTGCTCTGCTCAGGCTTTAACGTTTAGGCCTTGAGCCTGGCTGATTTCATTTGAAAGTATTTAGCTTGACATGTGCACAGTCGTCCTTGTCGGCATATGCACAAAAACCCCCGCCACATACTTAATTATAATAATGACACTGACACCTGGGTTTTGGCAAAAATATATCACAGCTTTTATTTATTATTAACATAGAATTATAAAGGTCATTGTCACACAACAGGCCCACGTTGGCCTGCACAGTTTACCACATTATTTTACAATTTAACCCCTTGACAGTGACCCACCCCAACGTAACATCATAACATAATACACCAACATTGTAACATATTAGCTTAACTTGAAACATGACCATTGCCACCGAAGGGCATCAACCATTGCCACCAAGGGCACCATCCATTGCCACCAAAGGGCACCACCAGTGTAGGGGCATACCGAGACACCCCTACACACCCTGGTTCGGAGCTACCTACGAGCTCGAACCTACCAAACCAGTCCAAAGGCCTACCTATTAGCCCTGAACTCCAAACTGTCCCCCCCTCACTCTTTCCCCCCCCCAACTTTACTCTCCATCCCCCGCCACAGCTCAGAGCTCGACTCCTCGAGTTCCTGAGCGACCCCCCCCCCCCCCAGGGAAAAGATTGCCCGCTGGAGGCCCTCCTGGAAACCTAGCAGGAGAAAATCTAAGCCCACGTCTGAGAGGTGAACCCCATCCTGCCTGAAATAGCCTGGCAACATATCCTCCAACTCTCTGTGCCTAATTACAACCCCCCCCACTCGCCTCACATACGCCGCCATGATTTTGTTGACCTTACCCTTAATCTTCGCCACCGGGGAGGGGTTCCGCGCGTGCCGCCAATAAAACCTCGGAACCATTTCCGACCACACCACTATAACCCCTGGCACTAACTCCTGCAACTTGTCCACATCCCTCTTCATACTTTCGATCAAAACCTTCTGCGGCAATGACCCCACATCATTGCCTCCTGCATGCAGCACCACAATGTCCGGGACCTGGCCCAACAAAATTTTACGAAATACCTCCCCACAAATAGCATTCCAACCCCAACCCCGGTATCCAAACCACCGGAGCTGCACCACGGAACTTGGAAAGCCCAGCTGTAGACCCCGATGTCGAACTGCAGCTCTCCGATGTGCCCAGTAAATATATGAGTGGCCAACCACCCATGCCGTCCAACCTGTAAAACATAAAACACAATTCCAACCATGACACAACATTAACATAACAAACCCCTCTGAACCACCCATAGGCCTCACACCAACTTGTCTGGCCTAACGTACGACCTGAACCGCAGGGACTCCCACCTGCCGATCCGTTTCACCCGATCATCACCCAACCCCAGCCTCGCCGCTTCCGTAGCCGCACCAATCCTGAAGGAATGGGTCCCAAACTGCCTTGGGTCCACTCCCAACTTGTCCAAAACCTTCCGCATCACCTTGAGGAACTGGAACTTCGACAGTGAAGAACCATCCTCGTGTCGAAAATATGAACCTCCGGCCGCCGCTCGGACTCTGTGGAAGGCCGTGGCGCACTTGACCGGGCACGTGCCCCCACCTGGGAGCTTCCTCAGCGCAACCAAGGTCCCCTTCCCCATCATGTCCGTTTTGGACCGCCTCAAATTGATCACCACCTTGTCACTCCACACCTCCACATCCGCTGCCTGAAGCCCCCCCGCCCCTTGGCGGTTGCTGCTGACCAGCTCGCTGATCCGAAACGCCCCGAAAAAGGCGAAACTAAAAACCACAGAGAACAACTGAACTTCGTAACTCAAAAAACACACACCGGGCAAGGCCCCCACAATCCGTTGCAGCAACTCAAACGACACCGGCCTCCTGGAGTCCACCGACACTTTCCCCCTCAGCCCTTTCAGCGCCTGCCTCACCAGAAAGTGTTTCGTGGCGTCCTCCCAACCATTGAATTTAAACAAGAAAGCTAGCGCTGACAGCTTTCGCCCTATCACCGCTGCTGAAGACCCTTTGGTAACCGATCTACACACAAGCCACAACAGCGTGTCCAACCGGCCCTCCTGCACCAATTCCTCCCATTCCCCCCACACCTTACTGTAAGCCGTCCATGTAGCGGGGGCCAGGGAGTCCCTTATCAGTCCACCAAGCATGATGTCCCGAGCCGCCACATCTCTTCCGGGCAAGACATCCCCTCCTCCTGCGCGCCCGGTGCCGCCTGCCGAAACCTCTCCCACTGCGAACGAGATAACGCATCGGCAATCACATTCAACAGACCAGGCACATGCCGGGCCCTAAAAACAATATTAAAACGCATACACAACAATACAAAACGGCGGAGAAGCCGAACCACCGGGATAGAGGACGCTGACAGCCCATTCACTGCGTCAACCACTGCCATATTGTCCGAAAAGAAAACGACCTTCTTGTCCCTCAACTGCGGACCCCACAGTGACAGTGCTACGACTAGCGGAAATAACTCAAGGAACGCCAAGTTGCGGATCAGCGGGCTGACCCTCCACTCCGTTGGCCAAGTCCCCGCGCACCATTGCCCGGAGAAGTAGGCCCCAAACCCAACGCTACCTGAAGCGTCCGTGAAAAGCTCCAGTTCCTGAGACGAAGCCACCGGCTCCCGAAAAAACACCTTCCCATTAAACTCCCGCAAGAATTCTCCCCAGACCTCTAGGTCGGCCTTCATGGCCGCCGAGACCCGAATAAGGTGGTGCGGGAACGCCACCCCCGCTGTCGCCCGGGCTAGGAACCTGTTAAATACCCTGCCGACTGGCATCACCCGACAGGCGAAGTTAAGCCGGCCTAGCAGCGACTGAAGCGCCCGGAGCGTGACCTTCTTCGCTCCTCGCACCTCCGCCACTGCCTGCCGCAGCGCCACCAACTTATCCTGCGGCAGCCTACACTCCCCTTTGATCGAGTCGATCTCCAAGCCCAAGAAGCTCAAGCACGTCGTAGGACCCACCGTCTTGTCACCCGCCAGGGGGACTCCAATAACATGCGCCACCCATTCCAAAGTCCTCAATCCCCTCCTGCACTCCTCCGAACCGGGAGGCCCGACGCACAGGAAGTCATCCAGGTAATGGACTACCATCCTAGTGCCCGCTTCCAACTTCACCACCCATTCCAGGAACGTGCTAAACTTCTCAAAGTATGCGCACGATATCGAGCACCCCATGGGTAAACATAAGTCCACATAGTATGCCCCCTCAGAATGACAACCCAGCAGGTGATGGCACTGCGGATGGATTGGTAAAAGGCGAAAAGCCGCCTCAATGTCCGCCTTAGCCAACAACGCCCCCCGTCCCGCTCCCTGCACCAGACTCACCGCCTGGTCGAACGAAGCATACGAAACCGAACAGAGGGCCTTGTCGATGTTGTCGTTGACCGACGACCCCTTGGGGTAGGACAGGTGATGTATCAAGCGGTACTTGCCAGGCTCCTTCTTAGGAACCACCCCCAACGGTGAAACCCTCAGGTTAGGTAAGGGGGGCTCGCTGAACGGCCCCGCTACCCTGCCCAACTGCACCTCCTTAAGCAACTTTTCCCTAACCACCCCCGGAAATTCCCCGGCCGACTTCAGATTGCGAAGCCGCGGCACCCCGTCCCGGTCCCGAAACGGTATTACAAACCCCTTGGAAAACCCCTCTTCCAACAACCCAGCATCCGCCCTGTTAGCGTATTGCTTTAGCCAGGGCAGCCTCGCGCCGACCTTCACTGGCGTTGCTCCCAGTGGCAGGGGACGCGGTCGAACCTCCGCCCGCTGCGGGGACTTACTTCCCCTTCTTAAAGCATCTGTGGAGGCCGTGAGTTCCTCCGCACCCTGAGCACTCGTGCTTAAAGCGACAGGTGGCCCCCCACTTGCACTGCCCCTCATTGAATGACCAACAGTAGCCCCGTTTCTGGTTGGCCGACACGGCGGTAGAAGCGCCCGTGCCGGCCCCCGACTGAAAGGGGGGCGCTTTTTGCGCCATCATCAATTTTATCCAGAGCGGTAGGTCCATCTGGTCCCACCGCATCCCCGGATTAGCGGCCAGACGCTGACGAAATTGCTTGTCGTACCGCCACCATGCTAGGCCCCCGTACGTCCTATATGCTTCCCAAACCCCGTCCAGGTAACAGAAGAGCTGCGAACAGCGCTCCGCCGCCTTCTCGCCCATCACACTGGCCAAGATGCAAAAACCTCTGGAGGGGCTCCTCGGACGCCGGGAAGCTGGAACCACGCTGGGGCTCAGTCTCTGCGGGGGCCTCGTCCTCCTCACCGGCCTCTGACCCTGGGAGCTTCTAGATCCGGACGGCAGAGCATCTCCAAGACGGTCCCTCAGCCACTCGAGACCCCTCTCCTGCACAGCAGCCCTGACTCCTTCCAGCCAATCTTCCATCTTCCTGACAACCTGCAGAGGAGACAAAAGAAAACAAAGCCACACAAATCCTGCTACAACGAACAGGTAAGTGTAACTTTGGATTAAAAGTGCCGTTAGACCTAAGATGGCCGCTACTTATACCCCCCTAGTAACTCCTCCCTACTCCATGTCCTTAAACCAGCCCCCAACTACTGACAACTAGCTGCCTGCCTCCTGGCAATGTCAAGGCCCATTCCCCTTAGCTGCGCTGCTCCATGGGCTTCAGAAGAGGCTTTGTGGAAGACAAGCACCAAACCCAAAAGCAGAAACTAAACTGTTGATTGACACCTATACCTAATTATACTCTAAGTGGATATATAATCTTCAGAGAGGAGACATATGGTGTGTGTCCCCCCCCCCCCCCGCCCAAAAAGGAAAATCTTAAACAGAAAAAAGGAGAAAAATAACGAGAACCTTGTACTCTAAGGTATCTTGGAGATGAAACTTCATCCTTAACTTCTAGCCCACAGGAAACATACTCCTTTTTTTAGGGCTTTAAAGCTTTGACTAATATCTTACTAAACAATATAATATATATACCTCCATATAACAACTACCGTGGGATTTAACTTTATTTTAGAATATCAAGTGGGATGTTGCCCTGAAGTTCTCTGGGTCACAGTCGTGGCTATACGGACTGAGCATTACATGCAACTTAGTTGGACTGGACATTTGTGTTAAAAAAAATGTTTTCTTGCTTTGATTTCTATGCCCTGTTTTACTGTTAAAAATATGAATGTAACCTATATAGGTCACTCCAAATCCCCCTTGCCAAATGTTTCACTACAACCATAAAGCCATACATAACATTTTATTACGATTACCTTGGCAAAAAAAAGTGAGAGTAGTCACTGAAGTAATACAAAGAACACTTCCCAAGGGAGTCCGATGCTTCCCAGATCTTTTAGCCTACCATAGAGCAGCAATCCTCCACACAATACTGTTACTTAAACCATCGACAACTTCTCCCCAATGGCTGCACATTGAATCTTTCTGGAATCGCTGGAATTGTACACCCATTTCTGGACTCCGGCGAGCCAGAGACCATCCTCTCATCACTACTACTGATAAGTGTATGGGATGTGGTCAAAGGTGATTTGGTGTGTTTTTACCCACTATCTTTAGCAACCACTATCGAATCAATAGCTCAGATGATTCCCACATTCGACAAAAACCTGTGGATAGGTCAGGGCATAAGTCAGGGCATAAGGCACATAGCACAACTGTAGAGCAATGGAGCCTTGCTCCTGTTTCCAGACTTGCAAACACAATTTAAATTAACACCCCGCACTATGTTCTCATAGTAAATAACAACACACCAGTCCAACTGCTGTCAAATCTGCATACAGCAAAAAAAAACTGAAAAAAGTGATCTCTTTAAGCTACCAATTACATAAAAACACACTCGATAACACCAGAGAAATGTACAAACATGCTTGGAACTAGGCCACACCATATGTATAGCAAGATGGACACAGGCGTACTCCTCACACAAAGGAGAACTGCAGAGAAAGCTGCTGTACCGTTGGTACTTAGTACCTGACAAAATACACAGAATATGGCCAGAATCCTATTCCAACAAGTCCTGGAGATGTGGAGAACCAGTTGGGACCAAATGTGAGGAAGGCTGGGCTTGATTGACGCAAGTCTCTTTTCAGCTATGTAACTATGTAACCATGCTACAGATCTGGTGGTCGTGCACGACCTTACAACCAGTTTTGCAGAGGGTAAAATAACTCTTAGAAAGAGTAACACAAGAATCGGTGGACCTCATGGTGGATGTGTGTATATTGTTCGTGCCACCTAGGGGATACCGAAATCCCAATGGGAGATCATATATCATATTCTCATATCAGCAGCCTTGGTGATTTCCAGACTGAGGAAATCCTCTACACGACCTAGCTATAAAGAACTCACCAACTGGACATATGAAAATATGTTCATATCCGAATTTGGAGCTAGGAGAGCGCTAACCAAAGCGAACCTCATGTGTAAAGAATACTGGTCCACCTGCTAAACATAATGAACTCATGAACAAGAGCCTCTGAGGGTTTGACATACATATAACTATATTAGAGGGAAATAAGGGGTTTACAGTCAGTGGCGTACACATGACCCATGGGGCCCCGGTGCGAAAATTGATCCGTGGGCCCCCCCCTCACGCTTACTCTGCGCGGGCCGGGGCAGCAACACATGGCGGCGGGCACCTGGTCGCAGGGGTTGCAGGGCTGCGACTGCGGTATGTACGCCAGTGCATGCAGATGCACACACACTTAAAGGACCACTACAGACACCCAGATCACATCAGCTCAATGAAGTGGTCTGGGTGTCAGGTCCCTCTAGTTTTAACCCTGCAGCTGAAAGCATAGCAGTTTCAGAGAAACTGTTATGTTTCACTGAGGGTTAATCCAGCCTCTAGTGGCTGTCTCACTGACAGCCGCTAGAGGCGCTTCCGCCATTTTAAGACACTGAACGTCCATAGGAAAGCATTAAGTAATGCTTTCCTATGGGCGGTTTGAATGCGTGCGCGGCTCTTGCCGTGCATGTGCATTAGGAGCTGAGAGGCGGAGGGATCCCCAGCGCCATGGGAGTCCGGCGCTGGAGAAAGGTAAGTGCTGAAGACACACACACACTCTCACTAACAAATGCATACACACTAGCTAACAGACACACACATTTACTGACAGAGACACACTCAGCGGCAGACATACATACACACTCACTTACAAAACATACACTCTCACTGACAAACACACACTCACTAACAGACATCAAACAGACTCACTAACACACACACACAAACACACTCAGTAACAGACACACAGTAACACACTCACTGACACTCACTAGCAGACACACACACTCTAACACAAACACCAACACTCACACTAACACACTCACACACACACACTAACACTCACACACACTAACACTCACACACACTCACTCACACACACTCACACACTCACACTAACACTCACACACTAACACTCACACACACACACTAACACTCACACACACTAACACTCACACACACTAACACTCACACACACTAACACTCACACACACTCACACACACACACTAACACTCACACACACTAACACTCACACACACTCACACACACTTACACTCACACACACACACTAACACTCACACTCACACACACTTACACATGTTTTTTTTAATTTAATCCCCCCAGCCTCCCTACCTTTTGGAGTGCTGAGGGGATTCCCTGGGGTCCAGTGGTGCTGCTTACACCCGGCGGGCAGTCAGTCTCCCCTGAGTGCTTCCTCCTCAGCTCCCTCGCGCGCCGTGTAGGGATGCCGGCGCCGGAAGATGACGTCATCTTCCGGCTCCGGTATCAGTGCGGTGCGCGAGGGAGCTGAAGAGGAAGCACTCAGGGGAGAGTGCTCCCTCGCGCACCGGCCAGCCTGCCTGACTGCCCGCCGGGTGTAAGCAGGGCCAGCCTCGGGGGGCCCGGAGGTGGCCGGCTCCTGGGCCCCCCAGGAGAAGAGGCTGGTCCAGAGCGTACATACCGGGTCGCAGGGGCGGCCGGGCCCCCTGGTGGGCCGGGCCCGGTCGCAGCCGCGACCCCTGCGACCCTGGTATGTACGCCACTGTTTACAGTTAAGTTTGGCTACACCATTGCTCTTGAAGAATCTAGAGCCTCTAGGAATACAAGGCTAAGCCTTCCTGATTAGACTGATGGAAGGCGGATCCAGAGCCTGATCTCGGGAGGGGCACTTGTAGATTATTTAAAAAAAATAATCCTAGCACAATAACCACTACAGCTCAGTGTAGTAGTTATGGTGCCAGTAGTGCCAGGATCCCACCCCAGAGTAAGTAGTCATACCGTTTAAGAACAGTTTGACAACTTACCTGGGGTCTGCTGGGATATAGGGCATAGGAGAAGTGGTGTGTGTTAGGGGTGAAGTGTGTGTGAAAGGTGCAGTGTGTGTGAGCGGTGAAGTGAGTGCGAGTGCGTAAGGGTGGCAGTGTGTGTGTTAGGGGGCAGTGTGTGTATGGGGGCACTGTATGTCTGTGTGGGGCAGTGTGTGTATGGGGGGCACTGTGTGTATGTGTTTGGGGCAATGTGTGTATGGGGGGCAGCAGTGTGTGTAGGGCACTGTGTGTGTATAGGTGTGCAGTGTGTGCGGGGCAGTATGTGTATGGGGCAGTGTGTATGGGGACAGTGTTTGTGGGACAGTGTTGTATGGGGACAGTGTTTGTGGGACAGTGTTGTATGGGGACAGTGTTTGTGGGCAGTGTGTGTTTGTGGGCAGTGTGTGTATGGGGGCAGTGTTTGTATGGGGGGCAGTGTTTGTATGTGGGGGCAGTGTGTGTAGTGTTTGTATGTGGGGCAGTGTTTGTGGGTCAGTGTGTGTATGGGGTCAGTGTGTGTATGGGGCAGTGTGTGTATGGGGACAGTGTGTGTATGGGGACAGTGTGTGTATGGGGACAGTGTTTATATGGGGACAGTGTGTATATGGGGACAGTGTGTGTATGGGGGCAGTGTTTGTGTGTATGGGGGCAGTGTTTGTGTGTATGGGGGCAGTGTTTGTGTGTATGGGGGCAGTGTTTGTGTGTACGGGGGCAGTGTTTGTGTGTACGGGGGCAGTGTTTGTGTGTATGGGGGCAGTGTTTGTGTGTATGGGGCAGTGTTTGTGTGTGTGGGGTCAGTGTGTGTAGTGTGTGTATGGGGTCAGTGTGTGGGGGGTCAGTGTGTGTGTGGGGTCAGTGTGTGTGTGGGGTCAGTGTGTGTATGGGGTCAGTGTGTGTATGGGGTCAGTGTGTGTATGGGGTCAGTGTGTGTAGTGTGTGTATGGGGTCAGTGTGTGTATGGGGTCAGTGTGTGTAGTGTGTATGGGGTCAGTGTGTGTAGTGTGTGTATGGGGTCAGTGTGTGTAGTGTGTGTATGGGGTCAGTGTGTGTAGTGTGTGTATGGGGTCAGTGTGTGTAGTGTGTGTATGGGGTCAGTGTGTGTAGCGAAAGCCACTTCGCCACTGTGTTTTGGAGGGGGCTGCTTGCCTGCCTCTTACCGTGTGACTACGGTCCCTGGGCGATTTAGCCCTTTATGCACGGTATTTGGGCATACTGTGTTTTATCGTGCGGCTACTGGCCCTTTAAGCACAGTGAATGGACTTTTATTGTACTGTGCTGGCCTTTTAAAAACAGTGTCTGGACATACTGAAACTTTTTGGACACTTCCTCTTCCCCTCCCCCGGATCCATTGTTCTCCAGCAGGGTGTTGTCCCAGGGACAAGGAAAAGCCATGCTTGCAAGTGAAAACAAAGGACTTCGACCTAACCGTTAAACCCCTGAACCTATTCAAGTGAATTTTGGATATGTTTGTCCCCAAGTTATACTGGTTAAAATAATATAAGTTTTATGTATGTACGATGTTAACTCACAAAGTTATAAAAATGTATAAAAAGTGTAACTTTTCAGCTTGGAGATAATTGAGTAGATACAGTAATTGACTCAATTATCTCCTAAGCAGAGGGGAGGAATATGCTGGGTGTGTTTCTATTGTCCCATTGTGTCTGATTGGCTGCTGTACTTGCATTGTATGTGTTGTAATGTGTTTATTGGTTGTTCTGCAAAACCCTGTGAGCAGTACTAGGTTTTGTGGATTGTGAATAAAAAGGGCTGCAAGCTAGCAGCCAGGGAGTTCTATTTTTACCCTCAACTTGAGTCCTGTCTCTTATTGGGGGAATCTGCTACAAGGGATTGCTATGCTAGGCATATTCCCTTGCTATAATCACTGAGCTCTTGTAAGAGCTTGTTCCTGCTTCGTTCTGAAGGTAGATAGCTGCAGCCTGCGGTGCTTATGGTGTCTGGTGGAGTGCTTGGAGTCCTCTGGAAGCGCTAGGAGCATCCATCAACGGAGGGTACTCGGTCGGAGTACACGGAGATCCGTTACATTGGTGGCAAGCGGTGGGATGGCGTCCTAGTGCGAGGAGAAGCAGCTCAGAGACACCGGTAACTTGTGGAGTTGTGCAGCGTCCCTATCTTCAGCAACATAATGGAACCAGCAGTGGCTACAGCAAGCATGGCGTATAGCTACTCCGTACTAGAGTTTGGCACGATGGTAGGGTTGCGCCTGAAGTTTTACGGACCCAATCCAGAGGAGAAATACGTGCGGTTTGTGTGGGACATGGTGACCCGGAACCTACAACACAGGGCGTTGAGGGAAGGCCAGTGGGCACGTTGGGAGAAACTCCAGCCACAGGTAGAGTGGGACGAGGAAGAAACCGAGGTGGCCGGTGGAGATGGGACCGAGGTCTCTCTACCGGCCCTACAGGGATGCTGGGCACCCGGCCCAGATCCCCAGCGGCAGTATGTTTTACAGGGAGGGGAGACAGTCGGTCTCACTCCCCAGCGGCAGAATGTGTTATTGGAGGAAGAGACAACCGGTCTCCCTCCCCAACAGCAACCAGAGGTACCCGAGGTAGAGGACCTCATAGACTGGTCCTGGGAGGACCCCCTGCAGGCAGGTGGAGATGGGACCGAGATCTCTCCACCGGCCCTACAGGGATGCTGGGCAACCGGCCCAGATCCCCAACTAGAGCTGGAGTTACAGAAAGTGGAGAGCATCGACCTCCCCCCCCAGCAGCAGCCGGAGTACCAGGGGGAGGTAAGTGATATTTCTCCTCCCCAGTCAACTCCTTTGTTCCCTGACCCCCCAGCAGAAGAGCTGGCAACTGGGCAGAGCGCCGCTGGCCTCTGTCCTCCCTTGGTTCCTTCCCCTGAGCCTGACTTTCTACAGGCTGCCTCAGCGGAAGAGCTGGCAACTGGGCAGAGCGCCGCTGGCCTCTGTCCTTCCTTTTTTCCTTACCCTGAGACTACCCCAGCTCTGACCCCGGAGCAGAGCACATCGGGCATCTGGCCCCCAAGTACTCACAGCCATTTGCCCAGCAAGGCCGAGGGTGCCACAGTTTCACCCCACAACTTGGGACCTACAGGCCAGTATGACTTATTGTTGGGGGGCTATTCTGTGAATTCTTTATTGTGGGGGGGCTACACTGCTAAATTTGTTTTGTGGGTTAGACCCTCTGTGAACTATGTACCGTGGGTGGGCCATTCTGTGAATTATTTATTGTGGGGGGGCTACACTGCTAAATTTGTTTTGTGGGTGGGCTACTCTGCTAATTTTGTTTTATGGGTGGGCTGCCCGACTAATCTAGGTACTGACCGGCAGAAGGTCAGGTACCTGGTTAGTCTACCCCCGAATGGGAAGATATGTAGCGAAAGCCACTTCGCCACTGTGTTTTGGAGGGGGCTGCTTGCCTGCCTCTTACCGTGTGACTACGGTCCCTGGGCGATTTAGCCCTTTATGCACGGTATTTGGGCATACTGTGTTTTATCGTGCGGCTACTGGCCCTTTAAGCACAGTGAATGGACTTTTATTGTACTGTGCTGGCCTTTTAAAAACAGTGTATGGACATACTGAAACTTTTTGGACACTTCCTCTTCCCCTCCCCCGGATCCATTGTTCTCCAGCAGGGTGTTGTCCCAGGGACAAGGAAAAGCCATGCTTGCAAGTGAAAACAAAGGACTTCGACCTAACCGTTAAACCCCTGAACCTATTCAAGTGAATTTTGGATATGTTTGTCCCCAAGTTATACTGGTTAAAATAATATAAGTTTTATGTATGTACGATGTTAACTCACAAAGTTATAAAAATGTATAAAAAGTGTAACTTTTCAGCTTGGAGATAATTGAGTAGATACAGTAATTGACTCAATTATCTCCTAAGCAGAGGGGAGGAATATGCTGGGTGTGTTTCTATTGTCCCATTGTGTCTGATTGGCTGCTGTACTTGCATTGTATGTGTTGTAATGTGTTTATTGGTTGTTCTGCAAAACCCTGTGAGCAGTACTAGGTTTTGTGGATTGTGAATAAAAAGGGCTGCAAGCTAGCAGCCAGGGAGTTCTATTTTTACCCTCAACTTGAGTCCTGTCTCTTATTGGGGGAATCTGCTACAAGGGATTGCTATGCTAGGCATATTCCCTTGCTATAATCACTGAGCTCTTGTAAGAGCTTGTTCCTGCTTCGTTCTGAAGGTAGATAGCTGCAGCCTGCGGTGCTTATGGTGTCTGGTGGAGTGCTTGGAGTCCTCTGGAAGCGCTAGGAGCATCCATCAACGGAGGGTACTCGGTCGGAGTACACGGAGATCCGTTACAGTGTGTGTATGGGGTCAGTGTGTGTATGGGGTCAGTGTGTGTATGGGGTCAGTGTGTGTAGTGTGTGTATGGGGTCAGTGTGTGTATGGGGTCAGTGTGTGTATGGGGTCAGTGTGTGTAGTGTGTGTATGGGGTCAGTGTGTGTATGGGGTCAGTGTGTGTAGTGTGTGTATGGGGTCAGTGTGTGTAGTGTGTGTATGGGGTCAGTGTGTGTATGGGGTCAGTGTGTGTAGTGTGTATGGGGTCAGTGTGTGTAGTGTGTGTATGGGGTCAGTGTGTGTAGTGTGTGTATGGGGTCAGTGTGTGTATGGGGTCAGTGTGTGTAGTGTGTGTATGGGGTCAGTGTGTAGTGTGTGTATGGGGTCAGTGTGTGTAGTGTGTGTATGGGGGCAGTGTATGTGGGGCAGTGAGTATGGGGGGAAGGGGAGGAGGGAAGGGAGGCTTTTTAATAAAAAAAAAATGTATTTAATAAAATATATTTATGTCCCCCCTCCCTTCTTACCTTTATTGAGGAGGAGGGGGGATATTTATGGATCCCTGGTGGTCCCAGTGGGGAATCCCTGGTGGTCCAGTGGTTCCAGTGAACTCTAGCCCGCGCTCCAGGGCTAGAGTTCACTCTCGCGAGATTTGGAGCGTTGCCGTGGTAACCGCGGCAACGCTCCAAATCTCGCGAGAGGAGGACCCGGAGGAGCTGCTGGTAACAGCTCCCAGGTCCTCTCTCCCTCCCCTTCCGGTCGGCTGTCAGTAATGTGCCTGCGGACCGGGGAGGGAGATCACTGATCTCCCTCCCCGGTCCGCAGGCACATTGCAGGGCTTGCGCTTGGGCAATGCCAGCCCTGCACTAGCCGGCAGGGGAGAATCTCGGGGGGGGCAATTGCCCCGTTGCCCCCCCCCCCTGGATCCGCCAATGCCTACAAAGGGCCTTTATGCTTAAAACAAAAAACAAAATGAACAGCCCAAGTCCTCCAGGACTCAAGAATTTTAATCTCTAAGATGTAAACATATAGACTCCCCCACCCACTCTCCTCACTCCCCCCCCCCCTTTTTCTTTTCTTTGTTATTCTACTAGCTATTCCTCTTTCAACATTAACCCCTTAAGACCGCAGGACGTACTATGCCGTCCTTAATTGGCCGGCTCTAAACGCCGCAGGACGGCATAGTACGTCCTGTGTGGTCTTACCCCCCACGTGGCCGGCGGCACATGGCCGCTGCAGATCGCGGTCGGGGGGCATGCCTGGCCCCCCAGGCAGCCCCCCTGTGCCTGGGGACCGCGGTCTGCAGCTTCTGATCGCAGTGACAGGCTGTCACTGCGATCGGTATTTACCATGTGTCAGCCGATTTGAAATCGGCTGACACATGGAGCCGGCCGCATTCTTCTGCAGCAGATCGCGGTCGGGGGACATGCCTGGCCCCCCAGGCAGCCCCCCTGGGGTCAGTGACCGCGATCTGCACTGTCAGGCTGCAATCAGATCACACTGACAGGCTGCCATAGCCTGTCAGTGCGATCAGTGTTACTATGTGTCAGCCTATTGGCTGACACATGTAACTGCAGCCATTATCCCCCTACAGATCGCGGTGGGGGGCATGCCTGTACCTCCCAGGCACTCCCCCTGTGGCCAATTACCGCGATCTGTAGGAGGTGATCACAGTGACAGCCAGTCACTGTGATCACTGTTAGTATGTGTCAGCCAATGATCTCAGATCACTGGCTGACACATTGTCTCTGCCCCTCTCCTCACCTCACTTCGATCTGAGAGAGAGAGACAGAGAGATCGTGGTTTTTGCAGCTCCTGTGGAAAAAGAAAGTTTAAATTTTTTTTTAAAGTTTTAAAATTTATATTTTATTTAACCCTTTCAGTGCTGACCACAGCATATTACTGTCAGGATCAGGACAGGGATCCAACACGCAGAGTACAAACAGGAGAAGTTACGTATACCGGACCTTAGAATGGCCGGACTAACGTAAGGAGTAAGCAAAGAATGGTCTAGAGACAAGCCGAGGTCGAGGGAACGAGAGAGCAGGTAGACGAGAGACAAGCCGGGTCAAAAGGGAGACAGAGGTAAGCAGAGTAGAATAAACAAGCCGGATCAGAACCAAAGAGTCAAATAGAGGTAAGAGCGCTGAGTGACTAGACTAGCTAGAACCACGACAGGGCAATGAACCAATACACAAAACCTCATTATATACCCTGGTTCCAAATAGATGATCACGCCCCCGACGAGTCCTGATTCGAGCTCAGGACTGATTGACAGGTCGGAACGGCTAGTCGTCATGACGTCGGCTACTAGAGCCGCGTCATAAAAGGAGGCGGATCAGAGGCGTCCGGCGTGTAAACGGCCGAAAGGACCGCGAGGAACGAGTGAGTCAGTTCCTCTGAGAGGACGGAATTCTCAGTATCTCACCTCCTCTGAGGTAGAGACAACAGGGATATCCCGGTCCCTGCCAGACAGAGAGCCTCAAGCCCTGTACCTCACATCGGAGCACACAACCCACACACGTACAGGGGGAAAAGGGTCCTCCAAGATGGTGGACGCATCGAAACTGCCGAAGAGACAAGCTGCAGCAACAGCCTCTCTGGTTGGGCACCAAAGGCGAAGTGATTGTTGAGCAGTTCTGGGCCAAGCTACTGGCGCGGACACAGCCAGACGCAAACACCCACACAATGCCTGCACAAGACACAGTTCAGGGCGAGGTGAGGCCAGGGAAACCTCTTCAGGGCTTCAGAAAAAAACCCAAGCCACAGAACCCCGAACAATGGGCCCTCCCGGGCTGAGAGCAGCAGGGGGCGCACCCCATAGGTACCAGCCACACCGGCGGAGGGCAACGAAAAGCACGCGACGACGGACCGTGATAGAAAAGGAATATGGTGATTGCGCAGACAGTAGATGATATTTTCGTATTAAGTAGGTAATCCCTAGATTCTGTAAGTATAAAAAAACCATCATAGGGTAATATATCTTAACACAGATACCAATAAAAAAATCTTGGAAAAACACAATATTTAGAGCCTTTCTGAGTTGGCTCTAAACTATAGTAGCAAGTACATCAGTCAGATGTGGTTGTAAGGATTCAGGTCCCTCAGAAAGTGTCTAAAGTCTTCTGTATTGGAAATCAGGAACTAGGTCACCAAAATAAATAAAAGATGGGTATATTTATTTAAACAATTATGAAATAAAATAGATAATAAGCACAACGCGTTTCGACCCAGTGCAATGGGTCTTCCTCAGGTGCATATCTTGTAGCATATACAGCAACATTCTTATATATGGCACAAATAACTATCAGTAAATCTCAAACATTAACAGCTGTGTGTTGGTAGTCCATCCCATTCACCATATAAGGAGTGTTTCCGGCCGTAATTTCTGTGTTTTCGCCTCTACCAAGATGTCCGCTGTGTGGTTATTTCCTATGGAAGTACCTCTGACCTTCACTAGATGGCCGCGCGTTCGTGCCATCTCGCGGCTAATCACAAGATATTACCACTTCCGGTTTCGTCCAGCTCCGATCACGTGATTTCGGGAGGCGTGGACGTACTGATTTGTCAATCATTACTGCGATATCGGAACAGTCTCATAGTCCCATATAGTGACGAAGTCCATATAAAAACCATGTGGAAAATAGGACATAAGGGGAGAAAAAAGGGCATAAGGAAAATACACATCAAGAAAGCAATATAAACTTAACCAGCATAAAAAAATATAAAATCAATATATAAATATGGGGATTCCCAATTGATAATATACAGAATATAAGAGCAAGATATTTTTCTAAAACCTTCAATAGACAGAAAGGTAAGGGGAAAGATTTACAGAATTGGACCTATTTCCAAATCTATATTTAACCCCTTAGGGCATAGGGTTTGGAGTTCAAATATCCAGTTGGACTTTTTTACTCAAATTAAGAGCACTATTACCACCTCTCCAATGTGTTTGTATTTGTTGAATAGCTGTAAATTGTAATTCTCTAGGATTAGAATTATGTCTTTCCAAGTAATGGTTTGATACACTGTGATTAATAAAACCAATTTTAATATTTCTGATATGTTCGTATATTCTCGTTTTTAATGGCCTCGAGGTTTTACCTATATATTGTAAACCACATGTACACTGTAATAAATAAATTACATTGCTAGACTCGCAAGTCAGGGGCGTATTAGCCACGAGGCAAACAAGGCATTTGCCTTGGGCGGCATTTTCCAGGGGGCGGCAAAAACGCCGCCCCCAAATGCCCAGGGCAAATGCCTTGTTAGCCTTGCGGCTAAGTGACAAGCCCTCTTGGCGGGCGATCTGCTGGGCGGCACTGGCGGGCGGCTGGCGAGGGAGCACTTCCTCTTACCCAAAGGTAAGGAGGCTGGGGGGGTTAAATAAAAAAAATAAAAAAGTGAGTGTGTGTGTATGTCTGTTAGTGCGTGTCTGTTATTGTGTGTATGTCTGTTAGTGTGTGTGTATGTCTGTTAGTGTGTGTCTGTTAGTGTGTGTGTGTGTCTGTTAGTGTGTGTGTGTGTGTATGTCTGTTAGTGTGTGTGTGTGTGTGTGTGTTTGTCTGTTAGTGTGTGTCTGTTATTGTGTGTGTGTGTATGTCTGTTAGTGTGTGTCTGTTATTGTGTGTGTGTGTATGTCTGTTAGTGTGTGTGTATGTCAGTGTGTGTGTGTGTATGTCTGTTAGTGTGTGTGTATGTCTGTTAGTGTGTATGTCTGTTAGTGTGTGTCTGTGTGTCTGTTAGTGTGTGTGTGTGTGTGTGTGTGTGTGTGTCTGTTAGTGTGTGTCTGTGTGTCTGTTAGTGTGTGTGTGTGTGTGTGTGTCTGTTAGTGTGTGTGTGTCTGTTAGTGTGTGTGTGTGTGTCTGTTAGTGTGTGTCTGTGTGTCTGTATGTCTGTTAGTGTGTGTGTGTGTGTCTGTATGTCTGACTGTGTGAGTGTCTGTTAGTGTGAGTGTGTCTGTTAGTGTGTGTGTGTGTTTCTGTTAGCTAGAGTATGCGTATCTGCAGTGAATGTGTGTGTGTGTATTTAGAAGGCGGGGCGGGGGAAGGGTTGGGTGGGGGTGGCGCGGGCGGGCGGGAGGGGGGCGCCTGAGTTTTGTCCTGCCTAGGGCAGCACAAAACCAGGATACACCACTGTCGCAAGTGACCGTGACCTTCACCCGCCGCACCATCCCGACAGCGACGACCCTAGGCCACACTGGAATCCAGGTTCTTGGCAAGATGGCACCAGCTCTCGCACAGCTCCGAGGCAGAAGGGAAACTCCACCTCCACAACGCCATGGCACATCCACAGAGAAACAGAGCCACGACGCAAAGAACAAACCTTGCATAGGTGTCGGCTGAAGACTGACCCACTACCAGAGAGGGCACGCATGAGAGCCCGCAAACAGGGAACAAAGACCATGGACTTAGACTCTAACCAACGACACAGGGAGCAATTAGTTGCCAGCCTAACACACAGGTCGTACCCATGAGCACCCACTGACAAGATCAGGACAAGGTTGTCTACACGCATTTAGCTAGCTGCTCTCATACTACCAGCCACCCATAAATTTACGTAGCTTGTCTCACAAGACCACATTTAGTCCTCCTAACCTAGTTAAGAGCTTGTCGACATGCGACCAGACATACACCTCATGAGTATCTATGACATAGCTCTAGACGATCACACACAAGATCAGCTTGTTTTACTCTTAATAAAAATTGTGCATGTACCAACTAATACCCCAAATGTAAAGCATGTTATGAGCCAGAGGAATGCCGTTGGGGTACCTCAGGCTCATATGTAACTACCCTATGCACTGCAAAAAGAAAAAATGTTTTTTTTTTAAATGGACAGCGCAAAAATAAATCTGCACAAATTCCAATGTATGTGTGTAACCACTCCAGGTTACATGGCTGCATATATCTTGGCCATTTATGTATGTCTAAATCTCCAATGTTTTACATATATAGTACATAGTTATGTCTACTCTTGTTTTGCCTTGCATCTCTTGTCTTGTTTTATTTTGTCTTCTCAGTTCATGTACAGTTCTGCCCTGCCCTGTTCATGTTTCCCTCATGTCTTGTGTACATGTTCTGGCTTCTGTTTTCTGTCCTGCTCCGGTTCTTGTTTGGTGCATGTTCTAGTCTTGCCTTGATTCTGTACTGGATATATATCTGCTGCAAAGCCTCCCTATCCATATCCTGGGAGATCTGCATATTTTCATCTGCTCCTGGCTTTCACTTTAAATGCATCAGGGCCCTGGTATGTGGCCGCACAAACGCTGGTGCTCAACACCAGGGGCTGTGTGGTTACCCTGCATCAGGCCCTGATAGTCCTTTCCACACTGAGACTCTATCATCATCATCATCATCATCATCATCAGGCACTCAAGGGTCCCGGTCTCCGTACCGCCACAGACAAATACACACACATACTCAGATAGACACACTAGCACATACACGCAATAAGATACACACTGACACATATACACACAAACACACTCAGATACACACACTGGCACATACACAATAAGATACACACACACGCACACATACTCAGATACACACACTCACACTCAGGTCAGTCATTTGTATATTTGTAGTCACCCTCCTTTTAGCCTAACTTTTGTCAGCAGGAGGGTGACAATCTTGTGGTGCTGCTGGCTAAGGATGATAAGGGGGGAGTCTGCAGCAGCAGTCTCCCCCCTGCTTTCTGTGCCTCCTACTCCCTCCGGCGCAGCACTCTCTATGTCTGGGAGGAAGTGACAGGCTATCATTTCCTCCCAGCCGGCCAATGTGTAAGGGGTCCGGTCGGGCTCTTAAAGGGGTGCAGCACCTGACCAGGCCCCTGACGAGCAGTTCCCCTCGGGTGGCCCTAAGAGTGGACCACCCAAGAGGATCACCAAGCTTGCGGTTGGATCGTCGTTGCGCCACAGCTGTTGGACTGACTCTGCTCAACCCAAACATGCAGAGCTATGTGGGATGTCCCCGTCCCCTTCACATTGCAGCTGCTCACTGGGGGTAAGAATGGAGTCGAACATTTTTATACAAGGACCCTCTAGTCAGACAGCCCCACTAACCTCGAACCGATTGCCTGGGTTAGATAATGACAGGGGCGGCCGCCTGGAGCCATGACCCCACTTGGGCCTATGGACGAGCCGGCCCTCTGTAGCATGCTGGAGGCCAATGCTCATGAACAATGGGCTAATTCCACAGGAACGCTGCCAGAAGCTGGTGTCTGGCTATGCATCTTATTTGCAACAGGTCATAACAGCAAAAGGGTGCTATACTAAGTACTAAAGGTAAAAAAGCTCTCTCCTTAATCCCTATGTATATTTAAACAAATGGAGGTCATTTAGTTACTCCAATGGCCACTGGAGGGAATGCCCGCCTGCCAACGTCAAGGCAGACCCCCACCTAGACGGTTCCTACTCTGACCCTTCACCTTGCTTCCTTGAGCTTCTGGCAAAGATATCAGAAAGAGGTATTTTTTTATATACACCACCATATACACAATAACCCTTAATAGGGAACACATGGGATGGGCGGCAGCATTGTAACCTAGCTGTGTAATACAAAAAGTGAATACAAAAAGAAAAATCCTGCACTCACTCCCATCACTCCTGGGCGGCAGCAACGACCAAAGTACACATCAGCTCCAATACATGTAGTAAAAAACCAAAGGAAAAAAGTTACCTGCGCTCTCTCCTTAATCCCTATGTATATTTGAACAAATGGAGGTCATTTAGTTACTCCAATGCTGCCCAGGAGTGATGGGAGTGAGCGCAGGACTTTTCTTTTTGTAGTCACTATTTGTATCACACAGCTTTGTTACAATGCAGCCGCCCATCCCATGTGTTCCCTATTAAGGGTTAATAAGTATATAGGGGTGTATATAAAAATTACCCCTCTCTGTCTCAGTGGAGATATCTTTGCCAGAAGCTCAAGGAAGCAAGGTGAAGGGTCAGTGTAGGACCCGCTTAGGGGGGGTCTGCCTTGATGTTGGCAGGCGGGCATTCCCTCCAATGGCCATTGAAGTAACTAAATGACCTACATTTGTCTAAATATACATAGGGATTGTGGCAAAACTAGCCACTTCTGGACTGTAGTTATTAAAGGTTGTCCGTAGGCTGAATATGTACTGTGTATTTTAACCTGTGTATGTACCGTATTGTGGCCGTTCGCATGCTGGCAGCCGTATGCTGCCAGCACACCAAGCATTCATACGACGAAACACGGCTATCCTGGCCGTTCGCCGTACGAATACGGGCTCCCCAGGTCGACCACACATTCCCAAGTCGTGTGGTACCAATTCACCGATTGCAACATTGTTGCAATCGGTAATTAAGGGCTCTCCAAGGTGGCCGTCGATCCACTACCGACCATGCGGCGGTCGGCCATCTTGGATCCTTTGTCCCTGCAGCGGTGTTCGGTCGTCGAGAGCCTGGAACTGAAAACGGCTACTCGATGATTTGAACGCCGCTGGACTTCCAGAGCGTTCGGGAGTCCCGCGTTCGGCACATTGTATGTCCCGTACTTATTCGGTACTTTTAAACTCACTTTGATGTTTTATTGTATTATGTGCGGCGTTCGGTCAATTCAGCTGGGATCGGAGCGGTATTCTCACAAAGTGTGCGCTCCGACCTCAGCTATCTACCGAACGTTCAACTATTGCAAAGTACCGAATATTGTGTAATTTCTGTATTTTAATGTCAATTGTCGGTTTTGCTGCACGAGGAGATAATCCACTTAGTCGTCCATTTTAGTGGGAGTATCTTTCTCGTGCAGCAAGGCCTGTTGGGAAAGTCACAGTGCATGGTGGGAGAAATCCCCTGGGATTACTGTCTGGAAACCCCTTGCATGGGGAACTGTATAAATATGCTGCCTGTGAATAAACCGAGTTAGTTGACTCCCAAACTGTGTTTCGTCCGGTTATTGGGAGGATTGGGAATATTGCCTTGCTTTTTTTTTTATAAATTCTTTATTTTGGAAGATTTTTCGTTTTATGGGGTGGGGGTACAGAAAAGAAAATGGGGGGTTCAAGGTTTAAAATACACATTGCACATAACAAACGAGTATTTTTAACAGTATGCGAACAAAGCAAACCAATATATCATTTCGGTGTACATTTTTGCCAACTTTGTGGATTTTGATAGGGTTTCAAGGGTACAGAATGGAAGCGGGGGGGTAAGAGGTTGGTTAAGGAGAAGTATATGCTATACAGTGTGTTTACATATAGGCATTTCGTTGATTTATACATGTGGACAGTAGCTCTGCTTTGTTCGTTGTCGGCAATTTTGTCCCAGTGAGTATTCAAGTTTCTTGTAGTGTGACTTGTTCTAGTGGTCTGGGTAGCGTGTTTGAGACTGAGGGGTTCAGTTTATGTTATGGTTTCCTGGGGGTTTTATTGTGCCCCTCGTGTTTGCTTATAGAGGTGGTCGGGTCGGTTCGTTGGGGTTCGGGCTCCCCTCGTGTGAGGGGGGGGTCGGGGTGGGTGATTATTCGTGTCGTTCTGGTCTGTGTCAGATGTTCTTCATGCTTTGAGTAGTTCGTTGGCTGTCGTAGGACGTCGGTCTGAGTGCAGGTCGGGTGACTTTTTGGTGTTGTGTGTAGTGTGGTGTGGAGTGCGTATCTCTAGTGTGTCGGTGTTCAGTTGAGCATTGGTAGGTGTTCGTGTGTGCCCTAGGTGTCCAATGTGGAGCTGTCTCCTAGTTATGTGGGACCTTTATCCTTGGGTTGGCATTTGGTTTCGGTCCGCGTAGCGGCTTGGACTGTGAGGGAGTGTGGGGGGGGTATGGGGGGGTGTGTGGATGGTCTTCAGGTTCAGGGGGGGGGATGGGAGGGCTAGGGTTATGGTCTTAGGGTGTGTGTGGTTATTGGGTTTGTGAGGTGTTGTGTTATGTTAGTGTTGGTTGTTGGCTAGGTCGTTAATGGGAATGCATAGAACCATGGGTCCCAAATTTTTTTGAAATTTTTAGTTGTGTCGTGGATCAGTGCGGACAATTCGTCCATTTTAATTGTGTCTTTTATTTTTCTCTTCACTGTGTCCAGTGTGGGTGTGTCTGGGCTACCCCATTTTTCGGCGATGGCTCTTCTGGTGGCGAGCGCGATTTTGGCTATCAGTTTGTTGTGGGACCTTGGTGTGTTGGCCATGGATTTGGATAGGAGCCATATCCATGGGTCATGTGGGATGTCTGTGTGGAGGATCTGTGAGACCATTATTTCTATTTGGTTCCATACTTGTGTGGTATGGACACAATCCCACCACATGTGTATGTAAGTGCCTCTGTGTCCGCAGCCTTTCCAGCATAGGTCAGTGTTTGACCTGCCCATCTGTTTAAGTTTTAAAGGGGTGACGTACCATCTCAATAACGTCTTGTACGCTTGTTCCTTGTGGTTTACACATATGGATATGGAGGCTGTGGCTTCCCATATGTTTGCCCAGTCTGATGGGTCCTCGGCCTGCCCTATATCCCTCTCCCAAGCCGACACGTATGTGAGTGCGCCATCTTTAACGTTTTGGATTATGTGGGTGTATAGCTGGGAGATTTGTCCTTTGTGCGTTGGGTTTTGTAGGCAGTGTTTCTCAAAGGGCGTGAGTGGTTTTGTGCCGGCCTGTGTAATTGTTGGTGTTTCTAGGAAGCTTCTGAGTTGTAGGTGGCGGAACATGTCGAAGGTGCGGAATGGTATGGTTTGTGGAAGTTCTGCGAATGGTATCGGTTTTCGGTTTCTGTAGAAGTGGTGTAGTCGTGTGAGGTCGTTTTCTTCGAAGCGGGCGAAGTCTTTCGGTGTCATGCCGGGTGGGAAGTGTGTGTTGCGAAGTATCGGCGTCAGTGGTGAGGGTTGTGAAGTCAAGCCGCTTTTTGGGGTTACTTTGTCCCATATTTTGATAGTGTTGAGGATTGCAGGTGATGTTTGGGGTAGGTGGGGCCTGGCTGTTCTGGGGAGCCAAATATACAGTGAGGGGAAGTCTCTACCAAAGATATCGTGCTCTAAGTCTACCCATCGCTTGGTACCGCTGGGGACGTGCCAGTGTTGTGCTTGTGTTAGCTGGGCTGCCTGATAATAATGGATGAGATGTGGGAGGCCTAGACCCCCTGCTTTGTTGGGGACGTATAGGGTCTGTCTTTTAATCCTGGTACGTCTGTTGGCCCAGATGAATTTATCGATGGTGGTTTGTAGTTGTTTAAAATCTGCGTGATTGATCGGGATTGGTAGAGTTTGGAATAAGTATAAAAGTCTTGGTAGGACGTTCATCTTAATCGATGTTAGCCTGCCCAGCCATGATATCGGCATGTTTTGCCATTTGTCTATGTCTTGTTTGATTTTTTGGATCGTGGGGGTGTAGTTTAGTTCATAGCAGCGGGAGAGGTCCGTTGGTATAGCAATACCTAGGTATTTGATGTATGTGGGTGTGAAGTCAAAGGGGTAAGTCAGGCGTATGGCTGTTTTAGTGGGGGTGTCTATATGGATGGCCAGGACCTCGGTCTTGTCGATGTTTAGTTTGTATCCAGATACTTTAGCGTAGGTCTCTAGGGCTTGAAGAAGTGGTGGGAGGGACGTTGTTGGTTCTGTTATTGTAATGAGTAGGTCATCTGCATATGCAGCTGTTTTATATTCCTCCTCGCGGATTTTCAGTCCTTGTATGCTTTCGTCTGATCTGAGTGATTGTAGGAGTGGTTCTAGGGAGAGCGCGAAGAGGAGTGGGGATAGGGGGCATCCCTGACGTGTGCCGTTATATATTGTGAAGGAAGGGGGGTGTGTCAATGGTAGTAGGAGATGGGCTTGCGGGGTGGCGTATAATACTTGTAGAGCGGTTATGAATGTTTGTGGGAATCCGAATTTGAGTAGGGTAGCGAATAGGAAGGGCCATAACAGTCTGTCAAAGGCTTTTTCTGCGTCAAGTGATAGAAAGAGGGTCGGTATGTGTCTAGTCTGTGCCGTCCATATGAGGTCGTACGTCCGTCTCGTATTGTCGCTGGCCTGTCGTGCCGGTATGAAGCCTACTTGGTCTGGATGTATTAGTTTGGGTATGAGGGGGTTCAGTCGGTCGGCGAGGATTTTGGTAAACAGTTTTATGTCAACGTTGAGGAGGGAGATCGGTCGGTAGTGTCCTGGTTCTAAGTGAGATTTGTTGGGTTTTGGGAGGAGGCAGATGTTGGCTTGTAGCATGTCTTTTGGTAGGGGGTCGCCGTTTAATATAGCATTGTACAGGTTGCATAGGTGTGGGATCAGGGTGGGGGCGTACGTTTTGTAGTAGAGCCCGGTGAATCCGTCCGGGCCCGGGCTCTTGTTGGGTTTCAGGGCTTTTATGGCTCTTGCAATTTCAACTGTTAATATGGGGTTGGCCAGCGATTGTGCTGTTTCTCCATTAAGGGTGGGTAATGTTACGTGGTTGAGGTAGCGTTCTGTGAGTGTTTCGATAGGTGTTGGGTTGTGGCGTGCTGCTGGTGAGTGGTCGTATAGAGCCTCGTAGTATTTTTGGAAGACGCTGGCGATCTCGTTTGGGGCCTCTGTGACTGACCCGTCCGGGGTGCGTATCTTGTGTATCTGTTTGTTTTCGGTTCTCTGTTTGAGTTTTCGTGCGAGTAGGGTGTCGGCTTTGTTGGCTTTGTCGTAAAAGAGTTGCTTTGACCATAGCAGGGCTTTTGTGGAGTCTTTTGCCATATGTGTTTTGATGTCTGTTTGGCATTTTTTAATTTGTTCGGTTAGCTCCTGCGTTGGGTCGATTTTGTGTTTTGCTTCGAGGGTTCTGAGGGTTTTGAGTGCGCTTTCTAGATGTGCAATCTGTTGTTTTTTGTGGATAGTCGCCTGGTTTATTAGGACTCCCCTGATTACTGCCTTGTGGGCTGCCCAAAGTGTCCCTTCCGAGGTGTCCGCGTCTGTGTTTAATTGAAAATATTCTGCGAGGGCTCTGTCTACTTCTTGTCTGATTCGTGGGTTGTGTAGCAGGTGGGGATTTAGTCTCCAAGACCATGGTCTGACTGTGCATGGCAGGCTGATTGTGAGCGTTATTTCTGCGTGGTCAGACCATGTAATGGGGCCTATGGATGTGGTGTGGACTTGCGGTGCTAGTGCTGGGGAGATGAGGAAGAGATCGATACGGGAGTATGAGTGGTGTGGGTGTGAAAAGAAGGTGTAGTCCAGGGATGTTGGGTGTTGCGATCTCCAGGCGTCTAGTAGGTGGGTGCGTGAGATGAAAGAAGAGAGCAGTTTGTCGGCTTTGGCCGTTGGTTGTTTGTGTTGGGTGTGCGTGCGCGTGCGGTGTCTGTCTACTGAGGGTGATGGGGTGGCGTTGAAGTCCCCTCCAAGTATGGAGTGGTGGGAAGGAAAAAGGGCTAAGTGCGCTTGTAACGTTTGCCAGAATGTGCTAGAGGGTACGTTTGGGGCATATACGGAGGTGAAGGCGTACGAGTGTGTGCCTATTTTGCCTGTGACTGTGAGGTATCGGCCTTGTGGGTCTGCTATTGTGCGTTGGATGGCGAGTGGGCACGATTTTCGTATGACGATAGCTACTCCGTTATGTTTGTCGTGAGGGGAGCTGGCGAAATGATTGATTCGGTAATGTCGGCTTAGGAGAGGGAACTGTTTGGCTTCGGTGTAGTGCGTCTCCTGGAGGAGGAGGACGTCCGCCTTAGATCTGTTTGCCCATCTCATAAGTTGGTGTCGTTTGGCCGGGTTGTTTAGCCCTTTGCAATTTATAGATAGGCAGGTCAGTGTGGCTGGCATGCTGGGAGTTGCTGCGTTGTGTTTGTTGTGTGTTTTGTCTGGTTTCAGTTGTTTGTGTTATGGGTGCGTGCGTGGTCCTTGGTAAACTGGGGGGGGGCGAGAGTTCGGGGGGGGGAATTGGTGAGGGGTGGCGGTTTGGGGGGGGGGGGGTGGGTGTCGGGTGTCCCGGGTGGGACTGAGACTAGGGGGTTTGTTGGATCCTGGTCTTACTATCGGGTTGCCAGGCGTCGTGTGGGCGGTTGGGTTTGCGCGGGTGGGTAATTGTTGGTTGTGTGCTATGGAGGGTTTGGGTGTGCTTGTAGTGACTCAGTGGTCGGGTGGTTCTGGTGGTGTACGGTTGGTTGGGGTTTTGAGGTAGGAGGTGGGTCGGTGCTTCGCCTCTCCCTCTCTGTCCCCGGGTTTTTTGTGTTGGCTCCGGTGGTGCATCTCGAGTAAGGTGGTTTAAGTGGGGGTGTCTAGTGTTACAGTGTTTTGTCTTGTTTTGCGTGAGCGTGGGTATGTTGGGGGTTCAGCTGTTCGGTGTGTGTGTTATTGAATTGTGGGTGGCTGATGTTCGTCTAGTGGGTAGTGAGGCTGTGAGGGTGTTTTTCGTGTTTATGGTGTGTGCTGTTCTGTCCCCAGTTGGGTGTAAGTGTGGTTCCTTGGTTGCGTGTGCTTATCGCGGTGTCTTGGGGAGGTGATGTAGGGGTTGATGTGTGTTTGGTGATATGGTGGTTGTAGTGCATGGATCTGAATGCTTGCGGGTTCCAGTGGGTGCAAGGTATGTAATTGTTTGCTTATCATCGAGTGGGCAGTCTTGGTTGCTCAGGTAAGGCTTGCGGTCTCATCTCAACGGTTCGGGAGTTTGGTGTGGTTTTGCTGAGGGACAGGGGTGCGTGTGGGGGCGGGGTGTACAGTCTTGGTTGCATGTCTCTAATTGTCTGTTAGTCAGGATGTATTGTCCCTATGGGGTTGGTGGGATGCTTGTTGATTTCAGGGGGTTAGATGTGTAAGCATAGGCGGAGCGGTGTCATGTTGTCTGAGGGGTAATAGGTGGTGTGTCATCCGGTGGGGTGCTGTATATAGCTAACTGGTATTGCCCCCATGTGCAGAGTAACTCAAAACAGTTCTATATATATGGTACATAATATAAACAGTAGATTATGCTGTACTTTTGCGAACATAAATATATACATAAGAATTGCTTCAGGGTGAGACAAATTTTACAAAACAGACATAACGTTTTTTGGAGTAGCCTCCGCGTGTGGGAACCTGCGATTCCCCTTGGGTGCTCTGTGATCGTGTCATATCGGTTCGATCCGGTTAGGAGGCCTTGCAAATTCTGTGGGCCTCTATCGTATGTACTATCCCCCCCCATCCCCCCCCCCCCCCCAAAACCCGCTTATTGCTAGAGGGAGATAAAGAGGGAGAAGGGTGGCAGGGGCTGAGGGAGAGGAGCTGGCCATTGACTCCGGTTTGTGGTCTTGGTGTGCCTCGATTCTTAGTGTACCGGGTTGGGTTGCGTATGGGTCGGTCTGCTAAAGTTGGTCTTTAGGGGACCGGGGGGGCCCTCAGCCCTCTGCTTTAAGTGCTGGGAGTGGGGAGGAGAGACCGTCCGGTGGCACCGGTGTGTGGCCTTAATGTGCTTCGTTATTCGAGGTGCTGGGTCGGGTTGCGCAGGGGTTGGGTTGCTGAAATTGGGCTTAAGGAGACCGGGGAAGTCTTTTACTTAGCCTCGCGGCCTGTTATGACCCGGGGCGAGTGGTTAGTGCGGTTGGGAGGCCTCCTCTCTTCCCGGTCAGGGTTTGGGGTTTGTGGGATTTATACTTTGCCCCCTGCGCTTGTGAGTTTTACTGTACGTTTGGGTCTGGCAGGTCTGGGCCTTGTGGGGAGCGGGTATAGAGCCCTAAGGTGCCAAGGTCTGGCGGTTAACTACAACATTTGTGATAAACCATAATAACAATCAAAAACATGAACTGGGGTGTAACCTGTCGTAGAATATACTACCAGAGGTACAGTGTCCTTGGACCGTGTTCGCGGAGTGGGTCTGTCCGCCTTGATTGGGTCTGCCAGGGTAGTACTGGCGGCTGCTTGTGGAGTCGTTCAAGTGTCCGTTTGGGTAGAGTCCTGTGAGGCCGGTGTCGGATTGCGCCTTGCTTGCATGCGGTTCGTGGTAGTGCGGGGTCTGTCTTTACGGCTGTTATCTCCAGGGGTAGGGCGGATGGGGTCCGTTGGGGGATATCGCAGGGGGATTCCCAGATGTGCTGCGAAGTCTTGCATGTCCGTGACCTGATGGAGGGTGAAGGTTTGTTCTCCTTTCTTTACGGTCAGTCTAAAGGGGTGCCCCCACATGTAGCGCCATCCAGTTTCTAGTAGTGCGGTGGTGAGGGGTTTCAGTTCTCTGCGTTTCCGCAATGTGGATGGTGCCAAGTCTTGGTAAAAGTGTAGCTGTTGACCTTGGTATAGAGGTGGGTGACTTCTGGCCGCATTCATGAGTTTTTCTTTTATCGGGAAGTGTAGGAGCTTCACGATTATATCTCTGGGGATGTTTGTGTTGAACATCGGTGGCCTTAGCGCCCGGTGTGCCCGTTCAATGTAGATGTCCTGCTCTGGGGTGTCCGGTAATAGGGAGTGAAATACTGCAGTAACGGTCGGCAGTATTGCGTCTGGTAAGACTGTTTCTGGTAGGCCCCGTATGCGGATATTTTGCCTGCGGGATCTGTTGTTTAAATCTTCCAGGCCATCTTCCAGAAAGTGTACCCTGTCCGTCAGGTTTTCAATTGTTTTGCCTTGGGAGGCTGTTTGCGTCTGGGTCTCTTTTATGAGGCGTTCCGTGGCGCCCGTGCGGGAGGCCAGAGCCTCCATGTCTTCTTTGAGGCCTGATATTTGCTTTTCAAGCGCCGCGGTAGTGTAGGCCTTGATGTCGGCCGATGTTTCTCGGAGCATTTTCCGGAGATCATCTTTGGTGAGTGGAGATGTGTCTGAGGTTTCTCGGCCGCTCTCGTCGGAGTCTGAGCCCGTGTCAGCCTGGCTCTGGGCCCAAGATGGCGGTTTGTCTTCTTTGGCGCGGAACATTGTGGCCACTGACGGCGTGGATTCTTTTCTTTTTTTAGTTCCCCCCATCTGGTAGTGTAGTGGTGGGGTTGCTGTGTGACTTCAGTCGGTTTTGGGGGTGAGATGCACCTTTGTGGAGGCTGATGGATGCTGATTGTATGCCCGGGGTAGGAGAGCTAGGGGAGCACACGTCTTACTCCATTGAAGGTTAGGCTCCGCCCCCCCTATTGCCTTGCTTTTTACTCTGACTGTGGATTTCCTAGATGTACCAACGGATATCGTATGCTGATACATTGCATTCCGTTACAATTGGTGGCAAGCGACGGGATCCGAACCTTACAGCCGAAAAAGCAGCGTTCGTGGAAACTGGAACGACCGAACAAGGAAAGCAAGGGCAATTCGTATGGAGATTGATTATACCATACTAAAACGACAAACTTTAAAAGAGCTACTGGAAGCCAGGGGTAAGATAGCCAGCAACAAGTCTAAGGCTGTGCTGATCGCTGAACTGATGGAGGGAGACCGAGCCCGCAGCGCTACACCCCCACCAGCCAAGGAAGAGACCCCATTCCAAAAAGAGCTGCGAACCAGGTTGGAGTTTTTACCGCAACCAGTACCGCTGGAAATACTGACCGTGATGGTATCAGATGTACAGGATTATCTGATGGCGACCAGCACACCAGCAACCCCGCCTAGGGCAGAGTCTGTTACTGCCTCCACCTACGGACAGGTCAAGCCCAAAGCCCCACATCACGCCTTTAAAGCGTTTTGTGAAGAAAAGGACGAAATCGATGGGTATTTGCAGGACTTTGAGCGGCTGTGCGATCTGCACGATTTGGAGCCCGCAGTATGGGTGCCGCTGCTGGCAGGCAAATTATCGGGTAGGGCAGCTGAAGCCTAACGTGCTGTACCCCGAGAGGACAGTAAGGATTACCCTAAAGTAAAGAGGGCAATCTTGGAGAGGTATGCTATTACCCCAGAGGCATACCGGCGGAAATTCCGGGGCTTGCGCAAGCCTGAGAAAGATTCTCATGCAGAATGGGCGCACAAGCTGGACCAAGCATCGCTAGGCTGGATACAGGCCAGCAACGCCACTAACATGGAGGAGTTGAGGCAGTTAATGCTGCTGGAACAATTTTTTAATGGTTTGTCCCCAGAAGCACAAGAATGGGTAAGAGACCGGAAACCACTCACCCTACCCGAAGCCGCTAAATTGGCGGATCAGCATTTTGATGCCAGGAGACATCACGGGGCCCAAAATAAGACTCTCCCTCGGATTACAGGGCCACTCAATAATTTTACCCCTACCGGCCCCACCGCACCCCTGCACAGGCCGGCACTGAATACTCCACCAGCCCCCTCCCGATACAACGGCAGGGCTAACATTCAGTGTCACACCTGCAAGCAGTGGGGGCACATTTCTCGAGAGTGCACCCAAAACCGGAGCCGGCAAGCTTGGAATCAGGTGCGACAAAATTTGGCACCCAGGGCTGCTGCGCACCATTATCAGGTAGCACCCGCCACCCAAGACGTGCTGAGCGCTCAAATTGAGGAGCCTCTAGGGGTGCTGCACGAAGTAATGTCAGTCCGAGCCACCGACAACCGACAGCACCATCGGCAGCTAGTGACCCTGGAGGGAAAGGAGGTGCAAGGGCTCCGGGATTCGGGAGCCACTTTAACTTTGGTTGCACCACATTTGGTACCAGGCGCAACCCACACTGGCGGCTCCGTGGCAGTACGGGTGGCCGGGGGAGCAGTATACCGGCTACCTACTGCCAAAGTTCATTTGGATTGGGGTGTGGGAGAGGGGACCGTAGAAGTGGGGCTGATGCAGAATTTACCTGCCGATGTTGTACTGGGGAATGACTTGGGCCAAATGACTTCCGCTTTTATTCCCCAGACTCCGTACCAGGAGGCCCTTCCCGTAACCACCCGGCAACAGGCTCGCACCACGGCTACACCAACGCACTCTGAGGCTCAGGTAAGAGACCATGTTCCCCAACTGACCCCCATGTCCTGGGATACCCCGACTACCTTTGCGACCGAAGTCCAGACCGATCCCACTCTCCAAGTATATAGGGACCGGGCACAAACCGACCAAGCAGGGTTAGAGGGGGAGCGGTTCATCTGGGAGAGAGAGCTGCTATACCGTGTCACGGCCAAAGATGTGGGGGGGTCTGTCACCTTAACTAATAAACAACTAGTGGTACCCCAGAAGTATAGACAGGAGCTGCTGCGAATTTCTCATGACATCCCCTTGTCAGGACACTTAGGGATGACCCGTACCCGATACCGTTTGACCCATGCCTTCTTCTGGCCCGGGATCTCTCAGGACGTGCGCCAATATTGCACCTCCTGCGACGTCTGCCAGCGGGTAGGTAAACGAGGGGATCGCCACAAAGCCAGACTATGCCCCCTGCCCATCATAGCCGAACCCTTCAGCCGAGTAGCAGTGGATATCGTAGGTCCCCTGCCAAAACCCAGCCCCTCTGGCAAAAGGTATATCCTAACTGTAGTGGACTACGCCACCAGATACCCCGAAGCAGTGGCCCTCTCTAATATTCACGTTGAGACCGTAGCCGAAGCATTAATGAAGGTATTTTCCCGAGTAGGTTTTCCCCAAGAGATAATCTCGGACCGAGGTACCCAATTTACGGCCGAAGTTACTCAACATATGTGGAAGGTGTGTGGCATTAAGCCAATAGTTAATTCCGCCTACCACCCCCAGTCCAATGGACTATGTGAGCGGTTCAACGGGACGCTGAAGCAGATGCTTCGGACGTTCGGGGAAACCCACAAAGACTGGGAGAGGTTTCTGCCTCACCTACTCTTTGCCTATAGAGAGGTCCCCCAGGAGTCGACAGGCTTCTCCCCGTTTGAGCTACTGTTTGGGAGGAGGGTGCGAGGACCCTTGAACTTGATTAGGGAACACTGGGAGGGAGAGAGTACCACTAACGAAACCCCTATCGTATCCTACGTCCTGGGGTTCCGGGACCGTCTGGAGGCGCTGACTCAGGCTGTACACACCAACCTCCAGGCGGCCCAGCAACGCCAGCGACGCTGGTACGATAGAGGAGCCAGGGACCGCAGCTTTCAGGTGGGACAGAAGGTTTTGATCTTAAAACCCGTCCGCACAGATAAGCTGCAGGCCATCTGGCAAGGCCCATACCAGGTAGTGGAGCAGCGATGCGACACTACCTATGTGATCGGCCCCTGCTCAGGGGTAGGGAAGAGACGCATGCTTCACGTGAACATGCTCAAGCCCTACCATGAGAGGATAGAGGATGTGACGGCAATCTGTGCCTCCTCCTTAGAGGATCAGGAAAATTTACCCTTACCCGACCTACTAGAACCCGAGGAGCAGATAGAGCCCTCCCGGGGAGTTCAGCTGGGGGAGCGGCTAAGCCCCCAGGAGCGTGCCCAGGTACAGGCGCTGATTGTCGCAAAGGGGACTACCTTCTCCAATTTACCTGGATACACTCCGCTAGCCACCCACCGAGTGGAGACCCCGGGGCAGCTCCCTATGCGCCAGGCTCCATATCGGGTTCCAGAATCCGTCCGTACCCATATGAAAGCCGAGCTAGACGAAATGTTGCAGCTAGGGGTTATCGAACCCTCCGATAGCCCCTGGGCATCGCCGGTAGTCCTGGTACCTAAAAAGGATGGCACCACTCGATTCTGTGTTGACTACCGGAGGCTAAATGACAAGACGGTGTCTGACGCCTACCCGATGCCCCGGATAGACGAGCTGTTAGATAAGATGGCACGGGGCCAGTATCTCACTACCATTGACTTGTGTAAGGGATACTGGCAAATTCCCCTAGCCGATGATGCCATCCCCAAGTCGGCGTTTGTCACTCCGTTTGGCCTGTACCAGTTCAAGGTCATGCCTTTCGGAATGAAAAACGCTCCGGCTACCTTTCAGCGGATGGTAGATCGGCTACTGGATGGTTTTCAGGAGTATGCCTGTGCCTATCTAGATGATATAGCCATTTTTAGTCAGACCTGGGAAGACCACATACACCACATAGGGGCGATCCTAGATCGCATTGGGGAGGCTGGGTTAACCCTAAAACCTAGCAAGTGCCACATAGGTATGGCCGAGGTACAGTATCTGGGCCACCGTGTAGGGTGTGGGCAGCAGAGACCCGAGCCAGCCAAGATTGAGGCCGTAGCCAAGTGGCCTACCCCCAGGACTAAGACCCAGGTGCTGGCGTTCTTAGGGACAGCCGGCTATTACAGAAAATTTGTCCCTGACTATAGCACCCTCGCCAAACCCCTAACCGACCTGACGAAAAAGAACCTTCCCCGACTGGTTGTCTGGGCCCCAGAGTGTGAGCAGGCATTCCAACAACTCAAGACTGCTCTCACCAATGCTCCTGTGTTAACTGCTCCTGATCCAACTAAAAGATTTCTTGTTCACACAGACGCTTCAATGTTTGGATTGGGGGCAGTACTGAGCCAAGTGGGAGCCGATGGCGGAGAACACCCCGTAGCCTATTTAAGCCGCAAATTGCTGCCTCGTGAAGTGAGCTACGCCGCCATCGAGAAAGAATGCCTGGCCGTGGTGTGGGCCCTTAAAAAGTTACAGCCCTATTTGTACGGACAACCTTTTTCCTTACTCACAGATCACAACCCGTTAGTGTGGCTAAACCGTGTGTCTGGAGACAATGCCAGGCTGCTGCGCTGGAGCTTGGCGCTGCAGCCCTTTGACTTTACTATCCATTACCGGCTAAAACAGCCCTTTGACTTTACTATCGCTGCAGCCCTTTGACTTTACTATCCATTACCAGGAAAACAAAACGGTAACGCTGACGGGTTATCCAGACAGACTGAACTCGAGAAGTGATCTGTGAGTACTCTCCCGGACATCCCCAAGCCGATCCGTTGGGATCAGACTGTGTATGCCGGCTTGGTTCTGGGGGAGCATTGTGGCAAAACTAGCCACTTCTGGACTGTAGTTATTAAAGGTTGTCCGTAGGCTGAATATGTACTGTGTATTTTAACCTGTGTATGTACCGTATTGTGGCCGTTCGCATGCTGGCAGCCGTATGCTGCCAGCACACCAAGCATTCATACGACGAAACACGGCTATCCTGGCCGTTCGCCGTACGAATACGGGCTCCCCAGGTCGACCACACCAAGTCGTGTGGTACCAATTCACCGATTGCAACATTGTTGCAATCGGTAATTAAGGGCTCTCCAAGGTGGCCGTCGATCCACTACCGACCATGCGGCGGTCGGCCATCTTGGATCCTTTGTCCCTGCAGCGGTGTTCGGTCGTCGAGAGCCTGGAACTGAAAACGGCTACTCGATGATTTGAACGCCGCTGGACTTCCAGAGCGTTCGGGAGTCCCGCGTTCGGTACATTGTATGTCCCGTACTTATTCGGTACTTTTAAACTCACTTTGATGTTTTATTGTATTATGTGCGGCGTTCGGTCAATTCAGCTGGGATCGGAGCGGTATTCTCACAAAGTGTGCGCTCCGACCTCAGCTATCTACCGAACGTTCAACTATTGCAAAGTACCGAATATTGTGTAATTTCTGTATTTTAATGTCAATTGTCGGTTTTGCTGCACGAGGAGATAATCCACTTAGTCGTCCATTTTAGTGGGAGTATCTTTCTCGTGCAGCAAGGCCTGTTGGGAAAGTCACAGTGCATGGTGGGAGAAATCCCCTGGGATTACTGTCTGGAAACCCCTTGCATGGGGAACTGTATAAATATGCTGCCTGTGAATAAACCGAGTTAGTTGACTCCCAAACTGTGTTTCGTCCGGTTATTGGGAGGATTGGGAATATTGCCTTGCTTTCTACTCTGACTGTGGATTTCCTAGATGTACCAACGGATATCGTATGCTGATACATTGCATTCCGTTACAGGGATTAAGGAGAGAGCGCAGGTAACTTTTTTCCTTTGTTTTTTTACTACATGTATTGGAGCTGATGTGTACTTTGGTCGTTGCTGCCGCCCAGGGGTGATGGGAGTGAGTGCAGGATTTTTCTTTTTGTATTCACTTTTTGTATTACACAGCTAGGTTACAATGCTGCCGCCCATCCCATGTGTTCCCTATTAAGGGTTATTTTTTTTACTTTTTTTTTCTTTGTTTCTTAACTATATATTGGTGATGTGCAGCTGTGTAAAGGTCCTGGATAAGGATGATAAGGTGTCAGCTTCCAAAAGCGTTTCTCCGCTCCTGCGGCTTTATCAATGGATAGTGAGCAGACTCGTGGCTTGCTTCTTATAAGGGCTTTGCAGTTATAATTAACAGCTGTCACGAGAACTTTGCGGGAAATTCAAAGACAGGCAATGCTTATTTTGCAAATGATGCCGGAATACAGATGGTTAAATGTTATTTTAGTGGCAGTCAGCGCTGCTTGTGTGTACATATTCTACATAGGTAATTGACTACAGTATGTAGTGTACAATGTCTGGATGAGCGTGTACAGTATGGAGTACGCGATATCCAGATGAACAAAGATTAAAAAAAAAATAAAGGATTTTTTTAAAAAGGGATAAGAAAGATTACAAAATAAAAAATACAAATATTTGAATATATATGTTTAAATAGGAATGGAAAGAGGGAAATAAAAGTGAAGCATCTTATTGCAATGTCTGTAATATAGTGTATCAGAAATATCAAGAAAATGTTGTATGTCATACAATGATTAAAATAATAATAAAACTGATGTTTTGTACAAATCAGCCAATAATTCCTGTATAATGAAGTACTCACTTTATTAATACATATATAACAGCATCTTCATATTGCAGCCTTGTTACACAGGGTTTCTGCAGCCGCCATTTCAAATCCCTCGAACATTCCACCAACTGCCAACAGGAAGTAAAGAGCCACAAGAAAGGAAGTGCATCATTCACAGCCAAACAGCCCAACTGCCCATACATCACAATACATACACTCACACACTCATACACAGCCCAACAGTCCAGACATCACATCTCCTTCCTTTCTCAACAAAAGAAAAAAAAATAGTGAAAAGTCAACAATAATAAATGAACAATTTAAAAATGTGTCCTTAATCTGCATCATTCTGTCCATCATCTTCAAGATCTACATTTTTTTCAACACAGCTTATTCTATTCCTACTAGGATACCATTTCCGCCTTCTCACTGTGGAGTTTCTCAGACTATAGTCCCTAAATGAATCTTCTGGTTGCCAGCGGTTTGTGGCCCTTCTCTTGAATGGACAGTATTTTCATGACCACAGCCTTCATGGTTACTTGAACTGTAGCTTGGCAGTTCTTGCTCCAGAATTTCGTGGGGTATCTCCTCCAAATCATCCCCTATTACATCATGAGCCTCTGGACCAGGTGTATTGCAGACTTCAGAAACATCCGCATGCCAAGCTCCATGCCAGATATCAGTGTCTGGTTGCATGAGTGGCCCTACCCACTTTGATAGGTTGTCTGTTATACGTGGTCGAAGTTGATTTGTATGTCTCCGTGTGTAACATCCATCAGAGGTTAAAACTTTATAGTGTGCCGGCCCCAGAACTTCCTTTATCACTGCTTCTTTCCAACGATTCTCCTGATGATATACACGCATCCAAACAGAATCCCCTGTCTGGTAACAACGGCCTGCTTTTCCGACTGGCATCTTTGATTGTTGCTGGATGACCCTTTGCTGAATCTCTGGTTTTAGCAGATTCAACTTTGTCCTAAATTCACTGCCTAACATAAGGCTTGCTGGAGGTTGTCCAGTGGTTGGATGATTTGTATTTTGATACTGCAGAAGGAACTCAGACACATGATGCTCAGGTCTCTTTCCTTCTGCTTTCAGACTTCTCAGAAAACCCTTTAACGTTTGAATAAACGTAGGATAGGATAATACGGTGCTGTACGATGATGCCGAATACCGTTTTCCTTGAGAAAAGCCTGAAATTGTCCAAAAACAAACTGCGGTCCATTATCTGAAACAAACACTCTGGGCAAGCCAAATATTGCAAATAGTTTCTGTAATGCTTTAACAGTAGCTTCTGCAGTGGTCTGCGACATGAATAGAACTTCTGGCCATTTAGAATGTGCATCTACCACAATCAGATACATTTTATTTTCCACTGGTCCAGCAAAGTCTATGTGAATTCTCTGCCATGGTGATAGAGGCCAGGTCCAAGGTTGTACGGCACCATGTGGCAAGTCATGCTGTGCTTGTGCACAACCAGTGAAACCTGAAACATAATGGGCAATATCCTCATTATTAGTTGTCCACCATACATGATCTCTTGCCTTCTGCTTCATGCGGACTATGCCAGGATGACCTGCATGTAAAATTTCAAGAATCTGTTGTTGTAACACAAACGTAATAACACCCTTTCTCCCCAGATTAAGCAGCCATCTTGAATTGATAACTCCTGAGCCCTTGTTTGGAATGACTTGAGATGTATTGGAGTCTTTAGTGGCAAACCCTTGCGTAAAAAATCAAGTTTTTCCCTCAGCAAAGCGTCCTTGGCTGTCTACTGTGCAATTTCTCTGGCTGTTATCACCTCACTAAAATATATTGTAGATCTTTCTGTGGTAGTTAATTGTGAATCCATTTTCAATGGAAGTCTAGAGAATGCATCTGCATTAGAATGCAGAGCGTTTGGACGATATTGTATCTGATACGGATAAGCCCCCAGAGTTAAGGCATACCTCTGAAGTCTTCCTGCTGTCGTGATTGAAATACCTTTCTGTGGGTTAAAAGTTGTCAATAAAGGTTTATGGTCCGTAAGCAGTGCGAAGGGTCGACCATATATATTAAGATGGAATTTCTTTACTGCCCATACTATTGCCAGAGCCTCTTTATCTATTTGATAATAGCTTTTTTCTGCAGCTGTGATAGATCTAGAGGCAAAAGCCACTGGCCTGTCTGTCCCAGCAGCCGTGGAATGAGACAGGACTGCTCCCAGTCCGTAAGGTGATGCATGACAAGCAATGGAAACAGGCTTTTCAAAGTCGTAGTGTACTAAAAGACGTGAACTACGAACTAGTTCTTTTGACTTATGGAAAGCTGAATCACATTCTACTGTCCAGCGCCATTGTCGTTTACTCTCTAGAAGACTATGTAAAGGGTACAGGACATGAGCTAAATTTGGCAAAAAACGGTTGTAATAATTTAACAGACCAAGATAGGACCTTAGTTGTGTCACATTTTGTGGAGTTGGAGCATCCTGTAATGCCTTGACCTTCTCATCTGTTGTATGCAGTACATGTTTGTCAATTACATGAGCACAAAATTTAAGACGATTCCTGTGTCCCAGGAATTCCAGCTAACAGCTTGTCCATTGTTCGCTGCCAGACAGCTGGTGCAGGTGAAATGCCAAAAACCATACGGTTATACCTGAATAGCCCCCGATGGGTATTAATCATAAGTAGTGGTCAAGAATATGCATTTTTCAAGTAAATTTTGGTGAATTTCTGGCCACCTGCCAATGATGCAAAAAGATCATCTACCCTAGGAAGGGGATACTTATCTTGTTTAAACTGTGTGTTAAGAGCCATGCGGAAATCCCCACAAATCCGTATCTCCCCATTTCATTTTCTCACCGGAACAATGGGCGAAGCCTACTCACTATTGTGAACCCGGGAGATGATATTCAGCTCCTCTAATCTCCTCAATTCTGCCTCCACTCCAGCTCTTAGAGTAAAAGGCACACTTCTTGCTTTAAAATGTTTTGGTGTTGCTCCTTCCTTTAATTCTAAGGACATTCTTGGCCATCAAACACTGGTGCATACATTTCATGTAATTCCCTAATCCAGTCAAGTCTGGTCTGATTTTCATTCAAAACATTACATGGATACTTATGCATTTGAGGCATCCCGAGAGACTTTATCCACTCCCTACCAAAAAGTGGAGGTCCTCCATTCTCTAAGATATAGAGAGGTAGTTTCTTCTTACACTTATTGAATGAAACTGTGACTGTCACACAACCTACTTCTATTAACAGCTCTTTAGAATATGTTTGCAGTCTCACTGTTGTCTGAATTATTGGCCCATATATTTTAAGGCGTTTCCAGTCTGTCAAAGAAATCACTGATACAGCTGCACCTAGTCAGTTCCTTTCCATTTACAACAACCTGAACTGTGAATGCAGCCAGATTAGAACCTATTTTATATATTTTCAAATTTCGTACAGGAAATTTTTCATCCGAATCCTCAGAAGACTCCTGCGTTTGTACTCTATAGGCATTCTTTGCTCTGTCTCTCAAGCGATTACTGCCTCTATCCGCTGTGGATTTACACATTTTTTTTGTAGGGGGCCCATTTTACCACAAGCATAACACTTGGCATCCTTGAATCTGCATGCAGTTGCAACATATGTAGCAGCTCCGCAGCGATAATGTCAGGACCCCGCGGGCGGCTGTGAGGGGAGGCTGCACTGCAAATTATCCAATCAGAATTAACCTTATGGTTTAAATACTTACCTTTCCTGTTCCTCCCTGCCCTGTTGTGGTCTTTGCTTGCTAGCATTGCTACTGAACTTGTGTTTCTGGTTACGTACTCTCTGGCTGTTTATCTGACTTTGTGACTTTCTCCTATCCTTTGACCTCGGCTTGTTTCTTGTTATTCTGTCTTCTGGTTCCCCTTACTTGGCTTGTCTCCTGACTATTCTTTGTGTGCTTAGCCCGGCCACTCTAAGGTCCGGTACAGCACCTTTTCTGTGTGTGTGTTAGCGTGTTTGGTTCCCCGAATCGTGACAGAAAACATTTGTAATGTAAAAATTCCTGTTTTGAATGTCTCTTTCCCGGTGGTACACTCTGTGCTCTAGCATCTAATTGTAAAACTTCTAGCTCTGCCTCCTGTGTGTTGTCCAGTCTGCTGTGTAATAGATTAGCATCCTTAGAGGCTTGTTCTATAATGCTTGCCATGTTCATTGCTTTTTTAAATGTTACATCTTCTTCTGTAAGCAGTCTCCTTAGCACTGTATCACTTGCAATTCCCATTACAAACTGGTCTCGCAGAGTAGTAAGCAGGTAGTCCCCAAAACAACAGGTGCTGGCGTTTTTCCGTAACGCAATGGAATATGCTGAAACGGATTCACCAGGCTCTTGTCTTCTTTTATAGAATTTAAATCTCTCTGCTATCTCTAGTGGTTTTGGTTGGAAATGGCCACTTAACAGAGTAATCAGGCTTGCCAATGGCTTGCTGGCAGGTTTCTCTGGGTGTAAGAGGCTCCTTAGCGTATCATACGTTCTGGCACCTATAACTGTTAGGAAAACAGCAACCTGTTTATTGTCAGGAATGTCATTAGCTGTGAAATATTGTTCAAGCCTTTCAACCCAAGAGGCCCATAAATCCGAGTCAGGATCAAAGTCCTTTATTGTGCCAATGGCTGCCATGTCAGTTAGGGTTCTACAGCTTCGTCACCACTGTGATGTTTTGTACAAATCAGCCAATAATTCCTGTATAACGAAGTACTCACTTTATTAATACATATATAACAGGATCTTCATATTGCAGCCTTGTTACACAGGGTTTCTGCAGCCGCCGTTTCAAATCCCTCGAACATTCCACCAACTGCCAACAGGAACAGGAAGTAAAGAGCCACAAGAAAGGAAGTGCATCATTCACAGCCAACAACTGCCCAACTGAGCATACATCACAAAAACATGATATAAAAATCTAAATCGATAAATATAAATGCACATGCAGGTTGTACAGCATACAATGATGGTGTTACATAATGTGAGAATCTAATATAACATCTAAAAATAATGTAAATGTTTTTATATTACACACATATAAATTACTTTATAGATAAAGATAGATTCATTTGCAGCTTGAAGATAATATATCACTGAACATATTGTGGATGTTATTAGTCAAAGCTTTTGTGAAGGGTAAATTAGTAAGCATGAAAACTAATCAAGGCACTTTGGGTTTCTTTGCGGCCCACATAAACTTAAATCTTGTTTATGTGGCCCGTGCTAGCCTTTGAGTTTGACATGCTTGGTGTAGGCATATTCAGCCAGATCTAAATGTCAAGGTCAGGTTGTCTACATAACTAACCAGAGCTATAGCTTGCACTGAGGCTAGGTATATAGGACCATACTACATCTGTAGACTGCCAGTGGAGCACTAAATATAAACAAGTATATGCATACAATATATCAAGCTGAATAATATTTAATAGTTGAAAATATATGAGCTATTATGCCTTCAGCTACTGAGTAGCAGTATGGATAATAGCACAATTTTAAAACAAAAGAGCAGTCACGAAAACCAACATAATAATATAGCAAAAACTTAGATGGCAATTAGTGGAAACTAGTTAGACATGGGTAGGTTACACATGAAAAAAACACTGGATCTCACTCTCAAGTAATATATAGATACTGCATGTTGTTGTAGAAAGCCCACAATATTAACTAGAAAAGCTACAATTTCTGGGGAAATTGTGTGAAGTGTTCTTGCCTCCACCAGTAGTCTACAACTGGAGTGGGCGGAGTAACTGTTATTATTTATTTATATAGCACATTAAATAGCAACGTTGTTGCCCAAAGTGCTTCACAGTTACATTAAAACATACAGTTATAAAAACATTAGCAGGTGCAAAAGGCCCTGTCTATGACATCACTTGCTGCTGCAGCCTTGCACAGGTCAGAGTATTTTGGCGGTTGCCATCTTCAAACGGTCGTATTTTAAAAACTAAAAATCCTACAGCGAAGAGCTTTACATTGTGAGAATCACAAGACCCAGACCATACATTTTGATGCATAGTATGTCTCTGCAATATTAACAATGAAGGCACAGTCGCAGTTTAGAAATTGCCCTTCAAATGTGAGCTTTGCAGAGTGGAGTTTCAATGGAAGCGTGAGTTGCAAACAAATGGTCATATTGTGAAAACTATCAGGACTATGGCTTAGCCATTGACATTTTTAGTGGCAGCAGGAATAGCTGAACGTTTTGATATAAGATTTGTGTAGGTGGGCTGTAAAATGAGGGAGTGGTGGCAGTTTAGAAATCATGTCCTGATTTTTCAGCTTTTGCCAGCTCCCACTCTAGCTTTGCCACTCATTCCTATGGGACAAATTTCGCCACAAGAACAACGATATTCCGAGAACCAATCGTTCCACAAAGTAATAGCAATCCGATCGGGAACAATCTGCACGTTTTGGTATATTTTTGTCTATGTAGTGTAAAAACTGTGGGAGGAGTTAGGGTGGCAAATTTGGCTATAATAATATATATGTGAGATAACATTAAGTGGCCTTGCTATGCAAGAACACTTAATAACAATAACGTGTAAAAGGAACATAGCAAACTAGGTAGAGGATTCGCCATGGTGGCTGCAGAATTGCTGCCCAGGTGGTATGCATACATCTATCCTATGCCTGAGTCTGGGTTGTAATTGTCTCTTAAGACAAGTTCTCCAATTGTGTTGTACATGTAATTTTTGGGAGGGTACCCTAACTTCCCTTCATATAGTAAGCAAGATTGTCCCAGCAAATAGGAAATCATGTCATCTGCTATCAGTAAAACATTGTGTGAAAAGTCTGAAAACTACATGGCACATCCTGTCCTTAAAGGAAAGGGTGATGCACATTCCTGGCCTATGACATCAGACTAGCTGCATTGTACCGGTTTACTTCTAGCATTTGTTTAGCAACAGTGATTACAACATCTGTTATACAACTAGAAGTTAACAGAATACAGCAGGAAATGTATGTGGCACATCATTGCAATACGAATGGAAACCACAAGATCCTTCTGTTATCACCTCATAACCTGATTATTTAGGCTTATAATGCTATCTAGACTATTTTCCACCTCTCTCCTTTCTAGTTTCACTCTCTGTCAGTCTCTTTTATCCTTCCAATCATCATGTCTCCTTTATTTTGCTACAGGAGTTTCAGTTCTTGACAGGTGTATAGTCGCCATATGGGCAGTCGGAACCTAGGACGAAAACCCCACATACCTAACCCAATAATACGGTGACACTAGGGTATATGGGTAAAATTGTCCACAGCTTTTATTAACCATTATAACAATTAATATAATAAGTGTATCATTAATATTAACAATCATAACAATATAATAATAATTTAACATATAAATATGGGTCATTGCCCCCATACTCCGCCCTCGCAACCGCATCCTTCTTTTAATATAACGGGCAATGACCCCCAACATACTAACACATATTTATATCTTTAACAATTTGCAACCTTACTCCAACATAACAATTTACGTGCCAACCATAAATAACCACGGCAGGGGTATACCCGGATACCCCTACCCCACCAGGTTCTGAGCCACCTCCAGGACTCGAAACCTACCAACCACCAGTGACCACAATTTCCATGTCCGGGACGTTCCTCATGGGAGCCTATTTCCTCCTCCTCGGCTCCCTAACCCGCCACGGGCTCAGACCTTGACCCCTTAAGCTGTCTGAGCTCCCCCACACCGGAGAAAGAGTGCCCTTTGCATCCCCTCCTGCAGCCCCAGGTTTAGCAGGTCCCAACCCACAGCCGACAGTTGAACGCCGTCCGGGTGATAATACCCTGGCAAACCACCTTCCAATTCCCCATGTCTCACCACTACTCCCCCCAACTTCCTCACAAAGCTAGCCATCAAACTATTAACCTTGCCCCTACATCTATCCAAGGCCGCGTGGTCCTGGGCGTGTCTCCAGCGCAGCCGCGGGACCACTTCCGACCATACCAACATGACCCCGGGAAGCAGATCAACCAGCCTGTTAAGGTCCTGTTTCATCCACTTGACTAACCTCCGTTGTGGAATGAGGCCCAAGTCGTTGCCCCCCGCATGCAGTACCAACATGTCGGGCCTCACCCCGCCTGCCACCCTCCGAACACCGCCCCGCATATGTCCCTCCAGCAATATCCCCTGTACCCAAGCCATTGTACTGCCAACTGGTCCTTCGGAAAGCCCAGCTGCTGGCCTTTCGCTCGAGCTGCAGCCCTCCTGGCGGCCCAGAAGACAAAGGAATGGCCCACGATCCATGCAACACGACCTGGGGAAGGAGGAAAGAACAGAGTATAAATACCCCCCGTGCCCACCGGAGTGCCCCCCTCTTGTGCCCTAGCTAGCATTCCAATAAACCCAAGCGAATATAAGAGCGAAACCGGACAGACTCCCATCTCCCGATCCTCTTGACCAGTTCGTACCCCAACCCCAGGCGCGCAGCCTCCGTGGCTGCTCCGATGCGAAATGAGTGGGTGCCGTAGGCGGTCGCACTCAACCCCAACCGTACTAAGCCCATCCGGAAAACTTTAGTGAATTGGAAGCGGGATAGCGACGAGCCGTCTGCATGCACCAAGAGTGACCCGTCCACTGTTGGCCTCCGCTCCAAGTAGTGCACTACCGCAGCCACTGGACACAAGGTCGAACCCGGCAGGGGGCCCAGGGTCACGTCCCTGCCTGTCCCTTTGACGTCAGTCTTAGACCTGGCCAGGTGCACCACCAACTTTCCCTCAAGTGTGCGAACCCCTGATGCCTGTATGCCCCCTGATGCCGACCGTGTGGCACTCACCAATCCTGAAGGCCCCGAAAAAGGCCAGAAGGAATGCCGCCTTAAACAGAGCCACCTCAAACCCATCGAAGCAGATGTCAGGCAAGGCCCGAATCAGACCCCCTAGCACCCGTACCGACACCGGGCGCCTAGCGTCCGGCACCCTACGGCCCCTCCGGTAGCCCTTTAGAGCCTGCCGTATAACAAAAGCTTTCGTAAGGTCTTCCCCCCCGTGGAGCTTGAACCAAAAGGCCATTGCCGCCATGGTCCTGTCCACCACCGCCGGAGACGCACCGCCTGCCAACAAGTGGACGGTGAACCACAGGAAGGCGTCCAGCGGTGGCTCCCCTGTCGCTCGCCTACCCAGCCCGTCCCAGGAACGCTCCCATGCACCCCAGACCTTACTGTAGGCGGCCCAGGTGGCGGGTGCGAGCGATGCCTTCACAAGTCCTCCAAGCATGACGCTCCTAACTGCCACATCTCGTCCGGGCACGCCTGCCCACGTCCAGCGCCTCCGGGGCCACCGTCCGGAACCTGGACCACTGAAAACGAGACAGAGCGTCAGCCACCTCGTTCAAGTACCCCGGCACATGGCGCGCGCGAAAGATCACATTAAGGGACATGCACAGCAAGACAAATCGCCGCAACAACGCCACCACTGGCCTAGATGCCGCTGACAGGTTGTTAACAGCATGCACCACGGACATGTTGTCCGAGAAAAAGACCACTTTTCGGTCCCGCAAGCTATCCCCCCACAATGCCAACGCCACCACCAACGGGAACAGTTCCAGAAAGGCCAAGTTACGCATAAGGGGGCTCCCCCTTCTAGAGTCTGTCTTTCACCTCCTGCTTGAGGTGGACCCCGAGCGGGCCAGCAAACGATACGTAGGCGTGCTGCCTTGCCGCATCCGACACCCCCCCGGTTAGTTCCACCCGCTCGCTCCCTGCATCCCCTGCGCTGGGCGCAGACCCTGCCTCTACACTGCTTGCCGATGCCGCCGGGGTCCCCGCCCCGGGCCCACTAGCCGCCGACCCCTGCGCCCACACCTGCCCTACGCTAATCCCTGAACCACCCCCCGCCCCCAGTGAGTGGAGCAGTGATTGTAGTGTCTGTATAAGCGTGTCGGATTGCATCGATCCGCTGGACTCACCGGCCAAGCCCCCCGATCCGGAAGTGCCCGGGGCTGCTGTGCCTCCATGAAGGGCAACGTCCACTGAAGTCCCGCCAACCGGGGAGCCCACCCGGTGCCTCCCGAACACTGATGAGGAGCGACTCCGAGACCTGAAATGAGGAGAAGAAGTCCTGGGCAGGGTGTACTGTTCCCCAGCAGCCCTCCTGTCCCGACCCAGGGAGCGCCTGCCGACCGCCAAGGCCTCCCGCTGCCTGCTGTCCTGCCGCTGCTCTCCTGGGGCCCCACCCCACGGGCTACGACTCCTACCATCACCCCCTGAAGCCTGCCCCCGTCGACCATGCCTGGGGGACCCCAACCTACATCCCGCGGAACCACTGGACGAAGACCTACGGCACCGCCTCTCGTGATGCCTACCTGCCCTAGTGTACCTAACTGGGGATGGGCTCCCACTGCTAGACCTAGAACTCGACCTGTCACCGGACCGGACCTGCCTAAGCCCCCCCTCTCGGCCCCTGAACTACTGAGGGCCCCACCATCCTCACCCCCACTGCACACAGAAAAACTGCCCCTACGCTTCCCCCCCAGCCTCAGCTGCCCCCTGCCCAACCCTCCTCGCCAAACCCCCTGACCTGCCAGAAGATAGAGCCTGCTGCCCACTCACCCCCCCCTGCCTCCCCTTCTCCGGCCTCCCGACCACTAGACCCCCATGCCACTACAGCCTGGCCCTCAACCGCCCGCGGCTAACCGGCCCTCTCTCCCCTACTACTGGCCTCTTAGGGGAAACCTGCCCCCCCCTCCCCCCTACAGCCTGGGCCCTATCCCCTAGCCGTGCACCCTTAGCACTGGACACATCATGGGGGGCCCCTGGAGGATCCCCAGCACTTGCCTGCTGCTTCCGGTTTGCTAGGGGCCCTCTCCGGGCCGTCCTGCCCTGGGCCCCGTCCTTCCCGGCCTCCAGTGGAGTGGGCGCCCTCCCGGGCCGCATCCCAGTCGGTCCTGGCCCTGGAGAGGGCCGTTCGTCCGCCGCACGCCTCCTCACGCCAGGCGCCACCCCACCCGGTCCGGGGGGCGCACCACCAGCCTCTTCAGCCGCCACCCGCCGGGAAGCACCTCGCCGAGGCCCGGGCCGCGCCGCGGGAGGCGGGGCCTCAACCACGGGGTCCGCGGGCCTGCTACCCCTGCCGCTTCCGCCTGCGGCCTCCATTCTGCCGTCACCTCCCTCCTCCAGTCCTGATCCAGGGCTTAAACGCCGCGGAGGCCTCCTGGCCCGTTGCGGCCTCTCTCCGCCGCCATCTCTCTCCGCTGCCGCCGTCAGGAGCTGGTCCAGCTGGGCCCGAAACCAGCCCGCTTCCTGTCGCAGCGCTGCCGTCCGGATTCCAGCCAGCAACCTCTCCACGTCTTCCATGGCCCTGCAGAGGAGACAAAAAAGGAAAACCCTACCCAGCAAAGCAGTGAACACCAGGGTGCACACAAACTCGGCTAGGTAAGAAATTAAATGTGCTCTGACTAAAATGGCTGCCTACTTAAGTAGACCAACCCCTATTTCCCACAACCCCCCAGTCCTGGCCGGCTCCTCCTAAGCCCGCCTCCTCACCCCTGTCAAGGCCCTCCTCCGCTAAGCTGTGCTTTGGCTTCGTGGGGCTACAGTACTAGCAAAAGGTTTAATAAGAACGTAACTTAACAATAAGCCTAACAGCTATATGCAGGACTGGGTTAAGGGCTTCATGACCCTGTTGCTAATGATTTTTGTGGTCCTTTTTACAAAAATGGATCAAATGTAAAGCCCTTTTTTTTTTTTTTTTTTTTGTAGTATAGAATAGTAGTTGTAGAATATTGCAGGGAGGGAGTGGGGGAGATTACAGGAAGGGAGAGGGGGAAAGATTAAAGGGAGGGAGAGGGGGGAAGATTACAGGGAGGGAGGGGGGAGTGAGGAAAATTACAGGGAGGTGGGGGGGAGAAGATTACAGGGAGGGAGGGGGAGTGAAGGAAATTACAGGGAGGGAGGGGGAGTGAAGGAAATTACAGGGAGGGAGGGGGGAGAAGATTACAGGAAGGGAGGGGGAGTGGAGAAGATTGGAGGGAGAAGAAGAGAAGATTACGGGGGGGGGGAGAAGAAGAGAAGATTACAGGGGGAGAAGAAGAGAAGATTACCAGGAGGGGGGGAGAAGAGAAGATTAGGGGGGAGGAGAAGAGATTACAGGAAGGGAAGGGGGGAGAAGAAAAGAAAATTACAGGGGGAGGGGAGAAGATTACAGGGAGGGGGGAGAAGAAGAGAAGAATACAAGGGGAGAAGAAGAGATTACAGGGACGGGGAGAGAAGAAGAGGAGAACACTGGGGGGAGAAGTGGAGAACATAGGGAGGGGGAATAAGAGGAGAACACGGGGGAGAAGAAGAGAAGAACACGGGGGGAGATGAGAACACAGGGAGGGGGGGTTGAGAAGTACGTGGGGAAGGGAGATGCCACTAAAGGAGGGAGGGGGTGGTGGAGAGACCACTAGGGGAGGGGGGTGAGGAGAGACCGCTAAGGGAGGGGGGTGGAGGATATACAACTAGGGGAGGGTGGGGGGAGAGGAGAGACCACTAATGGAAAGGGGAGGCAGAGGAGAGCAGAGACCACTAAAGGGGAGACGAGAGATCACTAATGGAAAGTCGGGGAGAAAAGGAGACCACTAAGGGAGGTGGGGGGGGGAGGAGAGACCACTAAGGGGCATAAGGGATGGAAGGGAGAGCTCTGTAGGACAGGGGGCAGGACAGGGAGATCTTTCACACTATGCACACACACACACACACACACAATGCATCCCTTTACACACAGAAACACAACATGCTTCCCTTACACAGAGAGAAACACACAATGCATCCATTACACACACACACACACAAACACAATGCAACCCTTACACATAAAGACAATGCATCCTTTGCACATATACACAGAAACACACAATGCATCCCTTACACACACATGCAAACACACACTGCTTCTCTTACACACACACACAGAAACACAATGCATCTCTTACACACACTCAACGAACCGCTTAAAGACACACACACTGCATCGCTTACAAACACAGAAACACATTTTGCATCCCTTATGCATACAAACACAGATTCACACAATGCATCCCTTACACACAACAAGAAACACACAATACATCCCTTATACACAAACACACACTGCTTTCTATCCCTTACACAAAAACACACTGCTTCCACTACACACAAACACACTGCATCCCCTACACAAACTGGTATCCCTATACACTACATTCCATAAGCACACACATTAGATTCTCTACAGTAACACATAACACATCCCCTACACAATCCACTCCCTGTGAGCGAACTCATGGGTGGAACATGTAGGTGGACTTATGGGTGGGCCTTATGGGCATACTCACCGTCAGGCCCTGGGGCCCAGACCTTGAGCTATGTAAGGGGCCCCAAAAAATCGAGCTGCTTCCCGTTCTCCCAGAACATTGAATTTTGTGACCACAGTTACAAACAGCCTCCAGAGATCCTGTTCTACACCAGACCAGTGGAGCCAGACTGAAGCCAGAGCCCATCACCATCCTCATCTGATTGCAAGTAGGCAATCTAGTATATTATTAGTGATACTAATCTCTAATTTACCTCACATTAAAGGGACACTATAGTCCCTAGAACCATTGCAGCTTAATAAAGTGGTTCTGGTGTCTATAGTTTGTCCCTGCAGGCTTTTTAATGTAAACACACACTGTGTGCAGCACTGGCGTTAGTTCATATGGCAGATCATATGGATGGGGCATTGCGATGTCACTGGGGGGGAGGGGGTTGGTGGGAGAGGGGGGGGGCGGCAAATCTTTATTTTGCCTAGGGCGGCAAAAATCCTTGCACCGGCCCTGCAGAGATACTCTCACATACATATTGATTTATTCTCAATCAAAGTTTCATACACACTGATACATTGTAAATAACAATTACACACAGTTCGAAAAGTAAGGAACATTCTGTACGGCATTTAAAACTTAAAGGGATTCTCCAGTGCACTGTAGAATCCTGGAGTGCCCCCTTCCCTCCCGTCCCCCCATCCCACGTTGCTGAAGGGGTTAAAACTGCTTCAGTCACTTACCTGAATGCAGCGCTGAGTCAGGCTCCTCCCATGCTCCTTCCCTGTCGACGTCCACTGGCGAGAGACCTAATGAGCATGCGCGGCAATGGCCGCGAGCGCAAATTAGACCTCCCCATAGGAAATCATTATTCAATGCCAGGGCCGGTGCTAGGATTTTTAGTTACACAGGCGAAGATGCATTTTGGCGCCTCCAACCCTCATTAAAAAAAAAAAATGCATCTTCACCTGTGTGTCTTTCCTCCCAAGCCACAGGCACACAGGCATCATTTTTCAGTCACACAGTCAAAGTCATACAGGTACACTGTCATACAAAGACAGAAATAATCATACAGAGACATACAGACACATACAGTCAGAGACATACAAGCAGAGATATACATGCATACAGAGACATGCAGGCATATAAAGACATACATGCATACAGAGGCATACCGTCATACAGACACATACATACAGACAGGCATACAGAAACATACATACAAAGACATTCAGGCACATACATACAGACATACAGGCATAAAGAAACATACATACAGAGACATACAGGCATGCAGACACATACATACATACATACAGAGGCATACCGTCATACAGACACATACAGAGGCATACCGTCATACAGACACATACATACATACAGAAACATGCATACAAAGACATACAGGCATACAGAGACACACACATACGTACATACAGAGACATAAAGGCATACAGTTACATACATGCATACAGAGACATATATAAAGACATTCAGAGACAAACATACATCCAGTTACATACATGCATACAGAGACATACAGAAACATACGTACAAGACATACAGACACATACATACATACAGAGGCATACCGTCATACAGATACATACATACAGACAGGCTTACAGAAAAATACATACTCACACACACACACAAACTCACAGACACATACTCGAATACACACACACTGACAGACACACATACACACACACACACTGACAGACACACACACACTGACAGACACACACACACTCACTGACAGACACACACACTGACAGACACACACACACTGACAGACACACACACACACACTGACAGACACACACACACACTCACTGACACACACACACACACTGACAGACACACACACACACACTGACAGACACACACACACACACTGACAGACACACACACACACACACACTCACTGACAGACACACACACACTCACTCACACACACACACACTGACAGACACACACAAACTCACAGACACATACTCGAACACACACACACTGACAGACACACACACTCACATGCACACACACATACACACACAGTAATTAATTATCTAAATTAAATGTAAATTTCCCACCCAGCCTCCCTTACCTGGAGTGCTGGCGTGGGTCTTTCATTGGTGGTCCAGTGGGGCTGCTGGGAGGCGTGCGGCTGACTGGATTAGGAGGCGGCGAGGGAGCTCTCTGATCTCTCTGACCGGCTCCCTCGCAGGCTGTTTTCTGATGCCGCGGGAGCCGGAATATGACGTCATATTCCGGCTCCCGCGGCATCAGCAAAAGGCGCGCGAGGGAGCCGGTCAGAGAGCTCCCTCGCCGCCTCCTCCTAATCAACTGCAGCCGCACGCCTCCCAGCAGCTCCGGGGATCCAGGAGGTGACCAGGCAGGAGGGAGCACTTCCCTCCTGCCGGTCACTGGAATTTTGCGCCCCCAGAGCCGGTGCGCCCTAAGGCGGCCGCCTGTGCCGCCTTATGGACGCGCCGGCCCTGTTCAATGCTTCGGCGACGCTGGAGGTCCTCATGCAGAGCGTGAGGACATCCAGCTTCATTTAGACGACCAAAAGTAGTCTAAGAAGCCGGAAGTCCCTCTAGTGGCTGTCTGGTAGACAGTCACTAGAGGAGGACTTAACCCTGCAAGGTAATTATTGCAGTTCATAAAAACTGCAATAATTACACTTGCAGGGTTATGGGTGATGGGACTTGGCACCCAGGCCACTTCAATGGGCTAAAGTGGTCTGGGTGCCTACATTGTCCCTTTAACTTTTAAAGGGACACTATAGGCACACAGACCACTTCAGCTCATTAAAGTGGTCTGAGTGCACAGTCCCTGTCAGTTTAACCCTGCAATGCTAATTATTGCAGTTAATGAGAAACGGCAATAATTACTTTGCTGGGTGAATTCCACCACTAGTGGCTGTCTATCAGACAGCCACTAGAGGAGCTTCTGGGTTCTTAGGCTACTTTTGGTTGCCTGACTGACACAGAATGTACTCACACTATACACTGATTCAATACTTTATGATGGGGTTGTCCTAATGCGATCGCCACACATGCGCTTTAAGTCCCCGACATCAGGGGCAATAATAACATGGATATTATTTTTAGCCACCCTCCTCTTTGCTTACCATATCACTTCAAGAGGGTGGATTTCCTTCCCAGTCCAGATGGGATTCAGCTGTGCAGTTAGCATAGGACAGTGATGGCGAACCTATGGCACACGTGCCACAGGTGGCACGCCGGGCCCTTTCTGTGGGCACCCGGCCATAGGTTTGCCATTAATGCAGAGTAGGCACCTGCCTGCCCGAAACGGCAGGCGCCTACTCTGCTTCCAGTTCGGGAGGCAGGGGAGGGATCTTTGAAGCAGCTCCCCTGTCCTCCCGCAAGCAAGCTGTGTGGAGCGTTGCTGCGCGTTACCATGGCAACGCTCCACACAGCATCACGTGGGAGGACAGGGGAGCTGCTTCAAAGATCCCTCCCCTGCCTCCCGAACCGGAAGCAGTACTTGCCACCACCGGACCACCAGGGATGACTGTGTCCTCCCTCCTTCATTAAAGGTAAGAAGGGGTAGGGGGGGAGAAGATAATGATTTAATATACTTTTTTTTTTTTTGAAACGTTAACCCCACCCCCACCCCATCCCCACACACAGAGCACCCCTACCCCCCAGCAGTACCCCTACCCCACACACACACAGTACCCCTGCACCCCTACCCCCACACACACAGCACCCCTACCCCCCACACACAGCACCCCTACCCCCCCACACACAGCTCCCCTACCCCCCAGCAGTACCCCTACCCCCCCCCCACACAGTACCCCTATCCCCCCACACACACAGCACCCCTACCCCCCACACACACAGCCCCCCTACCCCCCAGCAGTACCCCTACCACCCACACACACAGTACCCCTACCCCTACCCCCCCACACACAGCACCCCTACCCCCCAACAGTACCCTTACCCCCCACACACAGCACCCCTACCCCCCAGCAGTACCCCTACCCTCACACACAGCACCCCTACCCCCCAGCAGTACCCCTACCTCCCCCACACACAGTACCTCTTCCCCCACACACACCGTACTCCTACCCCTAGCAGTACCACTACCTCCTCACACATAGTAACCCTCAAACACATACACTACAGTCCTCAATGCAGTATGTGTGTGTATTCAGCAGTCTGTGTGTGTGCGTGTATTCAGCAGTCTGTGTGTGTATGTATTCAGCAGTCTGTGTTTGTGTGTATTCAGCAGTGTGTGTATTCAGCAGTCTGTCTGTGTGTGTATTCAGCAGACTGTGTGTGTATTCAGCAGACTGTCTGTGTGTGTATTCATCAGTCTCTATATTCAGCAGTCTTGTGTGTGTTTGTGTGTGTGTGTGTGTATTCAGCAGACTGTGTGTATGTATTCAGCAGTCTGTGTGTGTATGTATTGCATTTGTTGGAGTTACTAATAAATATAAGCTTAATTTTATCTATCTATATCATTATTTAAAATTTGTATCATTGAACTATCTGTTGTTGTGTTCTTTTAAAACAAAAGTTGTTAATAAGTTCGGACAACAGTACGAGTTGTTTTTTCTAAACTTAAACCTCAATATTCAGGTTTAATTACCGTGTTGGCACTTTAAGGAAAAAAAATTGGCATGTATTGCGGTTTGGGCACTCAGGCTCAAAAAGGTTCGCCATCACTGGCATAGGATCTCCCTCTCATGAACATGAACAGGTCCAGAGTTCAATAGTGGGAGGGGCATAGCCATGCTAAATTATGGCTGGCAGTAAATAAATGTTTTTCTGTGATAAAGTCAAACACCTTGCACATTATTATGGAACTCTGTAATTCTCAAGCACGGCACGTTACTATGGATCAGATTGGGCGCCCCTCTAGTGCAAGAGGGGATAAAAGGTAGCTCCCCATCTTCGTACAACTCCTACAATGCTTTGCCACTGGAGAACTAACATTTTCCCATCCTTGCAGGGTTGTATTTGTGAGCAGTGTTTGTTCCTTTGAAAGTAAGCATGTAGGGGTGTATTTTTATATACAATCACACACAGACTGCCATATACACACACTGACACACAGAAACTGACACACACATACATGTAATAAGTTTTATATTTTCAGTCATCCTCCTGTTAACATACCATTGTGTACAGGAGGGTGGCTTCCTTGGGGTACTGCTGCTGGCTGAGTTGATGGGAGTATGGGGTCTGGAGCGCTCACTCGTCTTGCTCCTCTTCCCCCATGCTGCCCGTGCCGCCTCCTCTGCCTCCTGCATGGGCTCTCCCTTTATAGCTGACTAATACTACAGTCTTAAAGGGCTGCAGAGCCTAACCGGGCCCCTGTTCAAGGACCACCCACTGGGAGCCTTCAGCATGCAGGCCCTGGTGCAGCGCACCAGCTGCACCGGAAGTAGTTCGTCCACTGGACTTTTTTCAACCTATACTACTATTTAAAGGATCACTATAGGGCAGGAACACAATCATGTATTCCTGACCCTATAGTGTTAAAACCACCATCTAGCCCCCTGGGCCCCACATGCCTCCCTAAAAATAGAAAAATCTTAATTTTATTCAAGCCTGAAGCTGTAGCTCTGCATGCTGTTTGACTCAGAATAGTCAATAGTCAAAACCTGTCTGCTAACATCATCAGAAGTGGTAGCCCGATCCAATCACAATGCTTCCCCATAGTAGACAGCCAATAGAGGAGGACTTAACCCTGGATTGACTGAGACTGAAGACTTAACCCTAGGATTGGCTGAGACTGACAAAGAGACAGATCAGGGGAAGAACCAGCACAATTCAAACAAAGCCCTGGCCAATCAGCATCTCCTCATAGAGATGAATTGAATCAGTGAATCTCTATGAGGAAAGTTCAGTGTCTGCATGCAGAGGGAGGAGACACAGAATGTTTGGATGCATTTTAGACAGCCATGACCCAGGAAGGATCTCTAACAGCCATCTGAGGAGTGGCCAGTGAAGTTATCACTAGGCTGTAATGTAAACACTGCATTTTCTCTGAAAAGACAGTGTTTACAGCAAAAAGCCTGAAGGTAATGATTCTACTCACCAGAACAAATTCAATAAGCTGTAGTTGTTCTGGTGACTATCGTGTCCCTTTAACACAGATTATTGCAGAACTCATACCTCCAGAACCAGTCATTTCCCTGCAATTTACACCATCCTTTCCCAACCTAGATTTCCACAAGGCCCTGAAATTTACCCCTCACTGATCAACATTGCCCTGCAAGGAACCCCTCACTGACAAACTAGAATCACTCATTTTCCTGCAATTTCCTCCCATTCGCCTTGCAAAAACCCTCAGAAGAACCCACATCTTGCATGCCTGTAAATGTTTCCCATGTTTATCAGCATATCAGACCTATTAGGCAGTGTGAAAATAGAATACTATTCACACGCACAGCTCAGTGTGATAATGGTATTGTTTATATTATATGTGACCTTGCAATGAGCATAGCTTGGCTCTGTTTGTCTTCTATTATTCTCACCTATGAGATCAGTGATGGCATGCTGGAAACAACTCATAGCCATATAACACATACTAGTCTATTCCTGTCTATATGCTGCTCACTATGCCCACCATTTATGCTTCACTCGTACAGGTCTTTCTCAGCCACTCTTCATTTTCTTTACTGTTATTAAATACTTTTAATTACTTCAGAAAGAGACGCTCTTTGGTTTTCCTATCACCAAACCATAATAGCCATTTGTTGTTTAGTTAGTATTAAATCATTTATTTTCAAGTCTAGTTTGAAAGTGTGGTGGGAGCAGAGTAATAGGAATACTATAGCATTAGGAATATAAACCTGCATTATATAGTATCCTAGTTGTGGATTTGTTTTAGGTTTAGGGTTACTCTGAATGTGGCTCACTCTGAATTTGTTTTTGTTTTTTTTATTTTGTTAAATATTTTGGGCCTAAACAGACACTGGAGGGTCTATAGGCCGAGAGGGGTGTCAGGCAACGGTGAGTTTTACTTACCTGAACCTGTAATTCATGGGCACAGCCATGGTCTTTCTGTTGGTTCTCTTCTGCTCCTAGTGCTATAGCAGGAGTCAACGTCACTACTGTAATCTTGCACATGCCTCCTTCAGTAAAATAATGCACATATTATTATTATTATTATTATTATTATTGCCATTTATATAGCGCCAACAGATTCCGTAGCGCTTTACAATATTTTGAGAGGGGGGGATGCAACAATAAATAAGACAATTACAAGAAAACTTACAGGAATAATAGGTTGAAGAGGACCCTGCTCAAATGAGCTTACAGTCTATAGGAGGTGGGGTATTAGAAACATTAGGATAGGAAATATCAAGTAGGAGTGAAGCAGAGCTGGAGGAGAGAGCAAAGCACTATCCCATAGGAGAGCAAGAGACAGGTATGTAAGGGAGAGATTACTCTGGGAGGCCATACGCTTTCCTGAAGAGATGGGATTTAAGGCCCTTCTTAAATGATTGAAGACTAGGGGAGAGTCTGATGGCAGTAGGCAAGTTATTCCATAGGAGAGGAGCCGCCCGTGAGAAGTCCTGCAAGCGTGAGTTGGCCGTACGGGTGCGAGCAGCGGTCAGGAGGTGGTCGCGGGCAGAGCGGAGGGTACGAGGAGGGGCATACCTCTGGATCAGTGAAGAGATATAAGAGGGGTTGGAATTGTTCAGTGCTTTAAATGTATGGGTTAGCACTTTGAATTGACTCCTATAGGATACAGGGAGCCAATGTAAGGACTGGCAGAGGGGCGAGGTGTGAGAGGACCGACTGGATAGGAAAATCAGTCTAGCTGCAGCATTCATTACAGACTGTAGCGGGGCAGTACGGCTTTTGGGGAGACCAATCAGGAGAGGGTTACAGTAATCCATGCGGGAAATTACTAGAGCATGGACAAGCTCCTTGGTAGCATCTTGCATAAGAAAGGGGCGGATGCGGGCTATGTTTTTGAGTTGGAACCTACAGGACTTGGCAACAAACTGGATGTGAGACTCAAAGGTGAGACCAGAGTCAAATATGACGCCAAGACAGCGCGCTTGTAGGGATGGACTTATGTGGATATCACTGACTTGAAGGGAGAGTGAGAGAGGAGGATCAGTATTAGGAGGAGGAAAGACAAGGAGTTCAGTTTTAGAGAGGTTAAGTTTGAGAAAGCGTGACGACATCCAGTCAGAGATGGAAGAGAGGCAAGCAGTGACACGTTGCAGGACGGCCGGGGAGAGGTCCGGTGAGGAGAGGTATATCTGAGTGTCATCAGCGTACAGGTGGTAGTTGAATCCAAAAGAGGCAATAAGTTTTCCAAGAGAGGCAGTATAAAGAGAAAATAGAAGGGGACCAAGGACAGAGCCTTGGGGAACTCCAACCGAGACAGGGCGAGGGGAGGAGGTATCCTTGGAAAAGGAGACACTAAATGAGCGTTGGGAGAGATAGGAGGAAAACCAAGAGAGGACAGAGTCACAGAGACCGAGTGATTGAAGAGTTTGAAGGAGGAGAGAATGATCAACTGTGTCAAAGGCAGCAGAGAGGTCAAGGAGAATTAATATGGAGTAGTGACCTTTGGATTTAGCGGAGATTAGGTCATTAGTCACTTTGATAAGAGCGGTCTCAGTAGAGTGGAGAGGGCGGAAGCCAGACTGAAGAGGGTCAAGGAGAGAGTTGGAATTAAGGAAGTGAGACACACGGGTAAAGACAAGTCTTTCCAAAAGCTTTGATGAGTAAGGGAGCAGGGATATGGGACGATAGTTCGAGGGGGAGGACGGGTCAAGAGATGTTTTTTTCAGTATAGGTATTACAGTGGCATGTTTAAGGTCAGCAGGAACAGTGCCAGAAGAGAGAGAGCAGTTAAAGATGTGTGTTAGGATAGGCACAAGACAAGGGGAGAGAGATCTGATGAGGTGAGATGGGACAGGATCAAGTGGGCAAGTGGTGGGGCGAGAGGAATGGAGAAGTGCAGCCACCTCTTGTTCAGTAGCTGGGGAGAAAGTCTGAAGGGTAGGGAAAGCATGATTTATGTGTGGTTGAGAAAGAGGAGGGGAGAATTGTTTCCTTAGCTGTTCAGGGATGGTTTGAGGAACATGACAAAGAGTTCAAGGTGTTGCCTTGGCCTCCAAATTCCCCAGATCTTAATCCAATTGAGCAGTGCTGGAACAACAACTCTGATCCATGGAGGCCCCACCTTGCAACTTGCAGGACTTGAAGGATCTGCTGCTAATGTCTTGGTGCCAGATATCACAGGACATGTTCAGAGGAACCTCCGAAAGGGGCCATGTGAGCCAAATGTTATAATGGTTTGCATGGTGCCTATTGGAAACCACTAACCGAATGCTACTCGCATTCAGAGTAAGTTCGTAAAGGGCAATCACTTCACTTCTAATTGGTCCACATCAGTTCAGCATCCCCATTCACATACATTTTGAGGTCGCAGACATGACGTGAACCAATCAATGAACACATAATGGTATTTAAACTTCTCTGGCCCTATTTGCTGTGCCCTACCGTGGTTTATGTTCTCGGTACTATTTAGTGCATTCCTTGATACATTGTGATATTTCTGGTATTGACCTTGGCTTGTTCTTGACCATGAGTTTCTCTGTAACCCCTTCCTGTCTTTTATACCTGTTTAATTGATATACCGTGTACGTGACTTCGGGTAGTTCTTGTTTTTGCTGTCTCTCTGTCATCCTGACCTGGGCATCTATTTTTTTTTAATTTGTATTTTATTAAGTTGTTCACAACATTTTACAACTTTTCCATTTTATGTGGTAAAGAGTATACTTGGACATAACAATAACACAAATGGGTGCAGACAGTGAACGTAGAGTTATAATCCCCTATCTAAACGTCTCGTATTTGTTCACAGCAGCCTCAGACCTGTATGGTCAGGGGCTTGGGCTCCAAAACACGACTACAGATTTTTGGTAGTGCTTCGCCATGTAATTTTAAAGTCTCTTTTGGGGACGGCCCCTCACTCAGCAGCTCTCTGTGTAGGTGCCTGGTTTTTTTGCCGCAGCTGGGGTAACAGACACGTTTTTTTCAGAAACGGCTCTGGGTTGTCTAGGGACGTTATCGTTGTTGTCCCTGGGCCTGTACGGAGCCCCGTGGAAAGACGTCTGTTCAGTACTGTTGACAGCCCCCCTGACCTAGGCATGTATTTGACCACGTTTTCTCTCTATTATACACTAAGTCTGACTACTCTAAGACCAAGACTCAGCGTGTTGGGGTTTTACCCAGTGGTGTATTCTGGTTTTGTGCTACCCTAGGCATGACAAAACCTGGGAACTCCCCACTTCTAAATTTCTCTGTTTAAAACCAACACGCTTTTTGCCTGACAGACACACACCCTCACTGATGAATACACTGACATACACTCACTGACAGATGCACAGTCATTGTCACACACACGGTTTAACCAACACACATTTCCACTGAAACATACACATTCACAGACATACACACTTACTCACTCACAGTTACACTCACACACACTCACTGACAGACACAAATACACTCACTGACAGACACAAATACACTCACTGACAGACACATGCACACTCACTGATAGACACACACACATTCACTGACAGACACACATACACAAGCTAACAGACATACACGCTAGCTAACAGAACTAAACATTCACTGACAGACATATACATTCACTGACAAACACATGCACACTCACTGACAGATGCAAACACACTGACAGACACGCATACACGCAATAACAGACACTCACTGACAAACACATATAAACTCTCACTGACAAACACACTCACTAACACATACACATTTACTAACAGACACACAAACACATTCAATAACAGAAACACACACACTCTCACTAATATACTAACTAACATACTCACAATTTAAAAAAAGAAAATTCAATCCATCCAGCCTCCCTACATTTGGGAGTGCTGGAGTGGATTCTCTATTTCCCTGTGGTCCAGTGGGAATCCTTTAACTGCTGGGCAGGTGGGCGTTCAATGCAAGCGGCGAGGGAGCTCTGATCTCCTTGCTCAGCTTCCTCGCGCGTTGCTTAGTGATCTAATTGTCCCAGCTCCGAGCTCAGCATCCCTGCGGGGGCCTCCAACATGTGCAGATGCCAGCCTTGGGGGCCCTAAGGTGGCCAGCCAGCTGGCTCATGGGTCCCCTAGGACAAGAAGCTGACAAGATCTCTGTCAGGGCGTTTGGGGGTGACTTTATTTGCTGCCCCCATGAAAGTGCAAATGCCTTGTCAGCCTTTGCGCTTAATACAGCTCTGGTAATCCCTTGTGACATTCTTGAGGTCTCCAGATCAACAGATGGATACTCTCTGTGAAACTTGGACAGCAGACCAAGTAATTTACCCATAGTAACTTCTCAAAACATTCTAGTCATTGTCCCTGCATCTTTTAGATGCTGCCATGCATCTTTTTAATGCAGAGCGCTCCTCCTTTCAATCTTTACATACGCCCTGCTGCTAGCAGAATTTTTTGATACCACACCAGTCCACATCCATTCAATGACATTGATCACATACGTTTTGGCGCCATTTGATGCCAGCCAATAGTAGCCACCAGGGCTGGTGAAAGGATTTTTCAAACAAAAATTTGCCGCCCCCCCATATGCTCTGCCCACCAAGTGAAATCACAATACCCCACCCATATGATCTGCCATATGAGCCAACGCCAGTGCTGCACACCGTGTCTTTTCTCTGAAAAACCTGTGTGTTTACATTAAAAAGCCTCAGGGAACAGGCTATAGACATCAGAACCACTACATTAAGCTGTAGTGGTTCTGGTGACTATAGTGTCCCTTTAATGTGAGGTAAATTAAAGATTAGTGCAACTAATAATATACTGGATTGCCTACTTACCACCAGATGAAGACAAGAGGATGATGATGGGCTCAAGCTGCAGTCTGGCTCCACTGGTCTGGTGTTAAAACAGGCTCTCTGGAGGCAGTGCTCACAAATATCAACAAACAGGAACCAGCTCCATTTTTTGGGCCCCTTACAGGGCTTGACCGTGAGTATGCCTTCAAGGCCCACCCATGAGTTCGCTCACTGGGAGTGGAGTGTATGTGTTTGGGGATGTGTTATGTGTTATTGTAGGGGATGTAATTTGTGTGTGTTCTTATGGAAGTAGTGTATAGGGATACCAGTTTATGTAAGGGATGGTGTGTGTGTGTATAGGGGATGCAGTGTGTCTTTGTGTGTAAGGAATGCATTGTGTGTTTCTGGGTGTGTGTGTGTAAGGGATGCATTGTGTGACTCTGTGTTTGTATGTGTAAGGTGTGTGTTTCTGTGTATGTAAGTATGTAATGTAATTCACAGGGCTGACGCATCCATAAGGCAGCACGGGGCGCAAGAGCAGGGAGGCGCAAAAATCCAAATCCCCTGCCTCTGGCTGAGGACTCAGATTTTTCAACTTACCTTTCTCCCTGCAGCCAGCATGGAGCAGAAGCTGGGCAGTGAAGTCAGCCGGCCTCCTCTGATTATGTCATAGGGCGTGACTTCCACTGCTCCCAGACTCCCCAGCGGTCTTCAGTGGATCCCCTGCCTCCAGCTCCTGTCTGGCCTCCATAATACTGCCCCTGTCCCCACTCTACAGCCCCTGCCTCCATAATACTGCCCCTGTCCCCCCCTCTACAGCCACTACCTCCATAATACCTTCCCTGTCCCCCCCCTCTACAGCCCCTGCCTCCAAAATACTGCCCCTGTCCCCCCTCTACAGCCCCTTCCTCCATTATACTGCCCCTGTCCTCCCCTCTAAGCCCCTGTCTCCATTATATTGCCTCAGCCGTCCTCCTCTACAGCCCCTTGTCCCCCCTATGCTGCCCATGTCCCCACTCAACAGTCCTCCTTCACAGCCACTGCCTCCTCCTCTACAGCCCGTGCCCCTGCTCTGTATGACCATATGTCTGTGTATGACTGTGGATGTATGCCTGTGTCTGTATGTCTCTGTATGACTGTATGTTTATGACTGTGTATATATGCCTCTATATGACTCTGTCCGTATGTCTCTGTATGCCTTGTTCTGTATGTCACTGCATGCCTGCATCTTTATGTCTCTGTATGACTGTGTCTTTATTTCTCTCTGACTACGTCTATGTCTGTTTGTATATCTCTGTTTAACTGTGTCTGTATTTCTTTATATGACAGTGTCTTTGTGTATCTGTATGTCTGTGTTTTTATGACTGTGTTTGATTGTGTGCCTGCATATCTCTGTGACTGTGTGCCTGTACGATTGTGTGTGTTGCTATATATCTATGTCTATATAGCTTTGGAGGAAAAAGAGACACAAAGGGCCTTGGTGGGTGGGTGGGTGGGTGGGTGATAAAACGGGCTGAGGGGAGATATCTATGTCTATATAGCTTTGGAGGAAAAAGAGACACAAAGGGCCTTGGTGGGTGGGTGGGTGATAAAACGGGCTGAGGGGAGAGACACGCAGAAAAGGGCTGTAGAAAAGAAGAGGATTGTATGAGACATACAAGGAAGTGTAAGAAGTGGGGGATACAATACACTAAAGGGGGTAAGAAATTCAAAAGGGGGTTTACGAGATACCGGTGAAGATGCATTTTTTGGGGAGAGGGGAATAGAGTGGCAAAATGCATCTTCACCTGTGTAGCCACACATTCTTGCACCAGCCCTGGTAATGCAGTGTGTGTCTGTAAAAGGTGCTTTGAGTGTGTGTAAGAGATGCATTGTGTGTGTGTGTAAGGGATGCATTGTGTGTTTTTTGTATGTAAGAGATACATTGTGTCCTTATGTGTATGTGTGCAAGGGCTGCATTGTGTGTGTGTGTGTAATGGATGCATTGTGTGTTTCTGTGTATGTAAGGGAAGCATGGTGTGTTTCTATGTGAGTGTAGGATGCATTGTATGTTTTGGTGTGTCTGTGTGTGAGACCCTTAATGATCTCTTTCACTCCCCCCGTCCCTTAGTGGTCTCATCTCCTCTTCTCCACCTGTCCCCTAGAGGTCTCCCCTCCTGTCTCTTAGTGTTCTTTCCTTCCCTCCTGTCCCTTAGTGCTCTCTCATCCCCTTCTGTCCCTTAATGCACTCTTATCCCCTCCTATCCCTTAGTGCTCTCCCATCCCTTAGTCCTCTCCCATCACTTAGTGATCTCCCCTGTCAGTCCAACTGGGTACAGGAAACAGATGCTCCTGTGCCGTGGTCCGCGCTGCGCGGCCACGCTACACTGAGTGACTGGCAGGAGGGAGTGCTGTTGGGGCAGACTGATCCATTGGGAGCCTTGAGGCAGACTGATTCATGGGGTCCTTGGTTTGAGAGCCCAACACCCGGAGGGGGCCTAGCTGCTTTTTCTGTATGCTGCTGGTTTAGGGTCCTCACACTAAGTCTGCTCAGGGGAGAGAGAGAGCGCATCGCCTCTAAACTGCAGCTCCGCCGGGTACAGGACTGCAGACCAAATGGTAGAGGTCTCGCGGGGTCAGCCAAACAGAGCATTGCCAAAGGTTACCACGGCAACACTGTGACAGATCAAATTCCAGAGGCCTTAGACCATGGGTCCTCAAACTCTGGCCCCCCAGATGTTGCTGAACTACAACTCCCATGATTCTTTGAATTACATAGATAGCCAGAGAATCATGGGAGTTGTAGTTTAGCAACATCTGGGGGGCCAGGGATGAAGGACCCATGCCATAGACCTTTAGGCGCCCTGTGCGGAAATTGTTCCCAATGCACCCCCCTCTAGATTTTTTAAAATGCACATAAGCCCATGTGTGAATGCCTGTATTTTTGCAGTCTTAGTCCCACAGTTAGACATACAGCCAGATGCATACAGTTATACACATACTGTCAAATATTGCCACATGCACGTAGTCCAAGGCGCATAGCCACTCGAACACAGTCAAACACACAGTTACAGTCTTTAAGTCTCACACAAACACACACAGATCTACAGTCACACACACACAGTTACAGGCAGACACACACACATTACATGCAGTCACACACACACAGTTACAGGCAGAAAGTCTCACACACACAGAGTTAAAGGCAGACAGACATTGTTACAGGCAGACAGTCACACACACACACACACACACACACACAGTTAAAGGCAGACACACACAGTTGCAGACACACACACACACACACAGACACCTTTTCCATTATGCTCTGGAGGGTGGCGGGGGGCAGTGGAGGCTTGCAGTCCCTGCCTAGCAGTTGGGGAAGCAGGAACTCCTTCAACACTCTTGCTATAAGACTTTAGTTTTATAATATTACAATACCATATTTATAAGGCATCTCACACATCAGCATAAAACTGTCAACACCCACAATCTACGTAGACATCACTTTAGTATATGGTACAGCTAAATGCCAATTTTCATGCTACAAAATCAATTTTCTTTCTTTATTCTTTATTTTTTTGCGAGTATTCGCCAAAAGATAACAAGACATATGAAACTTATAGGTATACATCTATACATTTATATATCAAGAACTGGGGGTTTCATAGCAGTAGTCTACTCTTTTTTTAATTTATGTTGCCAGGGGTTACCTCTGTTTGGGCAGTGTTTGTTAGGTCGGTGTGCTTTCATGAGGGGAGCTAGCTTGGGATCTTGTAGCGCCTTATTGCCCTTATCAGTGTCACGCTGTGGGCTTTGTGCTTTGCTAAGGCATTTGGTGGGGAGGGGTGGTTAGCTGGTTAGCCTCTGCTGGCAACATTACTTTGCATGTAGATCGGAACTTGGGGTGAGGCTTAGAGTGTGGGCCGCATGTGCGTAGGGCTTATAGGTGGGTGAGTAACGGCTGCCGTTCGTTGCACACAATGTGAAGAGGGGAGGTGTGGGGGGGTAAAACATAACAGTGGGCTTATCTTATAGGTTACGGAGCCAGTGTAGTCCTGCATTAGGGTAAAGTTCTCTATGCAGTGGCTCTCTGCGACCGACAGTCATGTGGGCCACGCTGAGTACGGGCCAGTTGCAGATGTGTCGGCAGGTGCTGTCTTCAGGTAGGTGAGGTTTGTTGCTCACGTCCCCCTTTCCTGGGTATGAAGGGAGTGATGCCCTCGACTGTCCATGTCGGGTGGGCCATCTGTGGCGCCTTCTCCGCTGGTATACCCAGGAGTCGGAGGAATGCTGGTGCTTCTAGGAGGGATGTCACTGTCAGCTTATGCTGTTTGCCGGCCTTGTCAACCAGGATCCGACACTTGCCCCACCGATAGGGGATTGCGTGCTCTTGCAGTAGCTGGGTGACTGGCTTGAGGGTTCTCTGCCTGATGAGTGTATGTCTGGATAAGTCCCGGTAGAATATCAGTTGAGCCTCCTCAAAGGACACCGTTGCGGAGTCCCTCACTGCCGCCATGATTGGCTGCGCTGGGAGCCTTGGGAAGGTGAAAACAGGAAACCACCGCTGCCTGCTTAGCCTGTTTGGGCAGCAGCAGTGTGGCGATGAGACTCCGGCAGTAGTGGGGGAGCTCCGCTCTGGCAACTGTTTCCGGTATCCCCCTGATTCTGAGGTTGCGGGCTCTAGCTCCAGTGCAGCGATTTGCCCCTGCTGGTCAGCGCATTGTTTTTGTAGAGCGCTTATGGCGGCGTCAGTGGTACAAAATCTATTTTTAAGAGACCTGCAGATTTAAGTTCATTCGAAACTACATTTCACACAAAAACCATCTTGTCTTTTTATGGATTTAGCCATAGTCATTATATTTATACGATGACATTTTTCTTTATAGATCATTGTGTGTTACATAATTATTACCAGTAGATGTCACTATACTGAAAGATATTTCAGCTGTGCGGAGCGTCTTTACGGAGAAGGGAAATCCACATCCCACTAACACATCTTAATTTTATTGCAGAGGTTATTATTAGTATACATTAGCATCAACATATTCTGTAAAGCTTTGCAAGTATACAAGTGGGTTATTTAACAATGAGTAATTGACACAATAATTAGGAGAAGAATACTCTGCTTAAACAAGCTAACAAATGATAAGAGGTTATGGTTGCTGTCCTTTTATCAAACCATATTCAATTCAAACCAGAGGTTTTTTGAGGGTAGGGGAGAAGCGGAGTGGAGGGAGAGACATGGATTCTTTAGTACCTTAAACCACACCCTAAGTTCCCTCTCTCAGTTGTCACACCTTATTATCTGTCTGGATATGTTTTCAACGTGATCATGCATTATGTACCAACAATGTGTAATGTGAAGCTTTGATCACTGGGGTACAAGTGTTGAAGTTAAACTTGACAACATTTTAATGAATTCCATTAAATAACTGCTGCAAAAAAAATAAAAAGATTTTAAAAAATAGACACATTTGGAGAGGGTGCAGGGTAGAGAGTTTCTGTTTTCAAAGTACTCTGGTCTGGAACTCCATGATTCTCAGCTAAATGCATTCCACTACACCTTAAAGCAGCACTGTCAAGGCCGAATCCTGATTGTTTTTTTAACACCCCCAACTCCTGACTCCACTACATCTAATTGTCCCCCAAATGCTCCTAAGCCTTTATTTTGTGCCCAGACCATGGTGGGGCATCTATTAACTAGTGGGGGGGGGGACATAGTGTCCCCAGGGCCGGATTATCATAGGGGCTGATGGAGCTGCAGCTCCAGGCCCAGGCCCATGGAAAAGGCCCATTTAAAAAAAATAAAAAAAAAATTCAGAGAGTTCAGACAGCAGCTCCCAGCCTGCACAAGACAGACTACAGCTCAGGGAAGTGAGGGATGAGGGAAAAGGCATCATGGAGACATGGGGACACTGAGACACTAGGGGTCACGGGGAGACGTGGGGACACTGAGACACATGGGGACACTGAGACACTAGGGGACACTGTGAGACATGGGGACACAGACACATGGGGACGCTGTGAGACATAGGTAGACACATTGGGACACATGTCTCCCAGTGTCCCTAGTGTCTCAGTGTCCCCATGGCTCCCAGTATCCCCAAGCCTCCCAGCCAGTGTCCTCATGGCTCCCAGTGTCCTCATATGTCTGTGTCCACATGTCTCCCAGCCAGTGTCTGTGTCCCCATGCCTCCCAGTGCCCCTATGTCTCCCAGCCAGTGTCCCTAGTGTCTCAGTGTCCCCATGTCTCCCAGTGTCTGTGTCCCCATATCTCTGTGTCCCCATGTCTCCCAGTGTCTGCGTCCCCATGTGTCTGTGACCCCATTTCTCCCAGTGTCCCCAAATGTCTGTGTCCCCATGTCTCCATGTCTCTCAGTGTCCCCATGTCTGTATCCACAAGTGCCCTCATGTCTCCCAGTGTCCCCAAGTGTCTCAGTGCATCCATGTCTCCAAGTGTCCCCGTGTCTCTGTGTCCCCATGTATCCTAGTGACACGGGACACACTGAGACATGGGGACACTGGCAGAAATGGGGACACAGACACTGGGAGACTAGGGGACTGGGTGACATGGGGACACTGACACTGTGATGCATAGGGACACTGTTGCCAGGCTGGCCTTCCAATTCTTTGGACAGACATACCCCCTTTTTGGGCATGTTCGCCCCTTCTGGCAGTTCTGGTCATGTGATTCGCATCAGTGGCCTACTCTTTTACCCCGCCCATTGGCTTCCTGCTTCACTGGACACTGCTGTTTGTATGGATTTACTTGAAAGATGAAAGCATAAATTAGATAAAGAGATTAGCATACAGTATGTGTTTTCTTATAGCTGCATCCTTTGAGTTTCCCTCCAACACCAACTCCATCAGATACATGACGCTTGGGAGGTATGACTGTTTTAGTGTTTTTCGTCGATAAGATTCTGTAATTAGGCCCCATCATAATTGTCAGCACCAGGCCCACTGGGCTCTTAATCCGGCCCTGAGTGTCCCCCTCGAGCCCCCACCCATGCCCCGCGAGTGGGGGCTATAAAAGTAAATGGGGGACATAGGGTCCCCCTTGGCCCCCACCCATCACCCATGAGCAGCAGGTGGGGGCCCTAAATGAAAATGGGGGGACCTATTGTCCTGTCGCCACCCATGGGCGACGGGTGGGGGCTAAGTGTAAAAACCTCCCACCAGGGAACTAGGGGTCCCCAAGCCCCTAGTCACCCCCCCCCCACCCAAAATATTTTCTACCTACCCCCCTCACCCAAAAAATAGTGAGGGGGGTACAATAATACTAAATCCCTGTAAATAAAAAAATAACTTACCATTTGATGTCTTTTTTTCTAAAATCTTCTTTTTTCAGCCCCCAAAAAATCCATAATACCTGTTGACCGTTGAAAATAAAATGAAAAACCCAAGCGCAAAAAAAAAAAAAAAAATGAAAAAAAAAAAACGCTAAAAAAGTAATCCATCTTCACCCAGCGAGAGCACGGCGCAAACTGAGCTCCACAGGTCTTTATTTAAAAGTTTTGGGTAGGGAGGGTGACTAGAGGCTTGGGGACCCCTAGTCACTGTGAGGGGGGTATTTACACTTAGCCCTCACCCATCGCCCATGGGTGGGGGCCGGGGGGAGGACAATCGGTCGTCATCCCCCTATTGTAGTTTAGGGCCCCCACCCGCCGCTCACAGGTTGGGGCTTGGGGAGGACACTAGGTCCACCCCCCATTTTCATTGAGGGCCCCCACCACCGCTCATTGGTGGGTACTGGGGGGGGAGGACAATAGGTCCCCCCCTTATTGTAATTTAGGGCCCCCACCCGCCGCTCAGGGGTGGGGGCTGGACAATAGTTCCCTCCCCCTTATTGTTATTTAGTGCCCTCACCTTCCGTTCACGGGTGGGGGCTTGTGGTGGAGGACAATAGGTCCTCCACACATTTTCATCTAGGGTCCTCACCCGCGGCTCAGCAGTGGGGGCCGGGGGGAAGACAATAGGTTCCCCTCCCTTATTATAATTTAGGGCACCCATCCGCCGCTCATGGGTGGCGGCCAGGCGGGAGCATACTATGTTTTTTGTTTTTTTTAACAGTGAGCAGCCACAGGCGATATAGCGAGTAGGAGCATAATTTACTAATACGAAGTCATTTTTACTTAGTATTAGTAAATTTGGCTGAAAGACCAATTTAGGTCTTTAAGCCTTTTGGTAGATAGCTCCCTAATACCGTGGGAATTAGGGAGCTATCTACTAAGAGGCTGCAAGATTAGAATGAAATTTAGAACCAACCTTAAAGTACCGAATGTCATCCTAACATGAATGAACAAACTGTTCTCATTCTGTTAGGATGAAATTCGGTAGTTTCGCCAGTGTTCTGTCGAAGTGACAAGACGTTCAGGAATACTGACAGGAAGCATTGCGAAATCACGGAGGAAAGGTAAGAATTGTGGGGAAATTGCTTTAACCACAGGAAACGGAGCACACTTTGTTCCACCGCTGGTCAAGCGTAGGAAACCTCCATAAGACAAAGTAGTCCCTACTTTGTCTTATGTTTTAAAGAAAACTAGAGCAGACAGGAAGACATGAAGAACAGATCCTGACAGAGGTAGAGAACAGGAATCGATTAAAGAAAGGTAAGTTCGGCATGGCAGTGCCGCTTTAAGGTTTAACCATAAATCCCCAACCTAGAGGTGTACCTAAAATGTGTAGTAACCAGTGTGGTATGTCTTTGAACTCCCTCCGCCTATTATTTTTTTTAATATAATAGCTCAGAATTAAAAAGGTTCCAGATTTCTTTAGATTGGTGGATTTAAGAGGTAACCGAATGAATAAAATATTGAAAATCATGTATAACTTGTTTTAATGTTTCAGCAGAAATATCCATTATCCATTAAAAGACTGTCAAATGTAAAGAATTATTCTCCTGTCAGAAAAAAAATGTTTGAAAACTCATAAATCCATTACTTTGTCCAAACAAACTGTGTGCATTTAAATAAGACTGTTTAAGTTTATAAATTGTACCAACAATTTGATGACAATACGCCATTAAAATGTCTGTAGCACTATGACAAATCTCCAACATTGTTTTTGTTTCAACTCTTCCACCAATAACAGGGCCTAAATACTGTAGTATAGATTTCTACCCTTACACTTCAAAAATACATATTTGCGAAATATAGAGGATAAATAAACATAATATTAAAGAAGCTCTGTCTTTTTCGGAATGGCATTCCTATTTTGTGTACATTAGCCAAGGGGTAATGCTTACAATATATACAGTACATTACTTACCTGAAGCCCTTCCTCACTTCTTTCTTCAGCCCCTGCACTTCCAAGGTGACTGTCAGTGAAATTCTTGGATGGAGTTTGTGAGCTCATTTAGCATTATTTTTGTCTGTATCCAGAGGAGTGGAGTACTCCACCCCTCTGGATACTCTACCTTAATCCAGGTTCTTCGGATTCTCTCTATTTTTGTATTTTAAGTGATTTTATTTCAATAGGGGTTACCCCCACCCAGGAGAAAATCTATAATTTATCTTCTCTCTCTTGATTTATTTTTGTCTGTAAAATTAATAGAAAACAAAAATATAATTGTAAATTGCTGTGGAAAAATATTAGCACTGGATAAATGCTAATAATGCTAATAATAATGCAATTCAAAAACTGGAAGCGAAAAAATATTTTTTTGTCTCTGCCAATTGAAGATTATGCTAGCTTTAGTGTACTAATAATCTTAATTTTAATAATGACAGGAGGCGAGTATTTTGCATTAACTTCATTTACTACTCCAATAGCAGCAAAGAACATATAAAACAAATGACCAATAAGAGACAAGCAAAGTACATATCAAGCCCCTCCCCACTGAGGCACTTCCCCTTGAAAATAGCAACATAACAATCATAAACCGAACCAGGAAACGTCCAATACGTGTTTATGAATAGGGATTGTCCCTTTAAACTTCATGCGACAGGCGGAATGCAGAAACATCTTCTCAAGAGTACATCCGGAGCCGGTGTTGTGTTGCATTAAGCTGAAACGAAACTGAGAATGTTTGAGTGGTATAGCAAGTAACTGTGACATACATGAGCAACCATCGTCTGGCTAACTAGTAACATTACTTGTTAAATTTAATAAATACCCAACCTAGTCTCAGTGGTGTATCCTGGTTTTGTGGACAAAACTTGCGCCGAAAATGCCAACCAAGGTAAATGCCTTGTTTGCCTCGCAGCTAAAACGTCCCTGCCTAGTCTAACCGACTTTAACAATTATACCATATGAAATAATGACTAATAGCAACGTACAGAGAGATGCATAGCACACATGTGAATTTCCTTAACTGTGAAAATCAAATAAACAGTATAAATAGGGCCCCCATATGAGCCCTAGCCAGACACCTAGCGTCAAGGGGGGGAAAGAAATGACAAAGCGGGGGGAAAATACTCGCCTCCTGTCATTATTAAAATTAAGATTGTTAGTACACTAAAGCTAGCATAATCTTCAATTTTATTACATGACAGGAGACTTCATATTTTGCAACAGGGAGAGCGCAGCATTCGGTGGACGACCGAAAGTCTGAAAGTGGATTCCAGCGACCAATACGCTGCCGCAAAAATTTCGGACAAGGAGGCCCACCCGCGAAAAACGAATGTGCGCTGTGTCAATACCGATAATACCAAAGATAAAAGCCACCTAACCCAGCGTGACAAGGTGGTAACTGAAACGGGGCTGTGCAGTTTAACATAGGAGATTAACAACTGATGAAAGGATATAAGCCATAATGTGGTTGTGCCACACATAATTGGGGTTCGGATGGAAAAAAGGGATAAAAAAACGACGTTGAATCCGAGATTCGGATGTTCGAGCATCAAAAGCTCGAACATCCGAATCTCGATGGAAGGAGACTAGACAAAGGAGGAGAGAGATAACTTGGTCGACAATTGTCTCAGGGACAGATGAGAGTTAGAAGGCCAGTCCTTAAGGAATCTGAGAACCTTGTCTACATTCCACAGTGTGTAGTACTTCGGGGCCGGTGGTCTCCGTAGTTGGATGCCCTGAAATATGAGCCAAATCAGAAGATCCTGGCCTATGAGTTTCCCCTGGACCGGAGTTTGAGCCGCCAAGATCGCTGAACGGACCACACTGATCGATCGGTAAGACTTAATAACATTTAACATGGAGGGGACAGAGGTTGTAAAGGGATCGAGATTTTGTCCCACACACCAATTGAACCATGAGAGCCAAGCCGAGAGGTAACATTTCCTAGTTCTTGGAACCCATGCTTCCCAGAGGATGTCTTTAGCCTCCGCCGATAATTCCTCGGTGCACCATGATCCCCTGAAAACATCCAGGCCACCAAAGATAAGCGTCTGTTTAGGAGCATCAGATGCAGGTTCCCCATGGGGTCCTTGAGCATCGTTTAGCCGAATTGGAGGAGGATAGAGCTAGAAGGTCCGGGAACCATGGTTGACTTGGCCATAGAGGATTTAATAGGAGAACCGTCACTCTAGGAAACCTGATGTGGTGCAGTACTCTTGCGATCATCGCAAATGGTGGGAAGGCATATGAGCCTCTGGTTGGCCAATTCTGTAGGAATGCATCCACGACCAAACTCTCTGGATCCGGGAGCCAATTGTAGATGGTTGGTATTTGTTGGTTGGTGCGAGACGCAAACAGGTCTACCTTAAGTGGGCCTCTTTATATGTAAGGATCCAATTGCCAGTTGTTGCTGTCCCGCCAATGTTGGGAGAACCATATCGCCGTCAGGTTGGTATCCCCCGGCACATGTACTGCCATCAGCGTTATGTTACGTGGTAGACAGTACTCAAAGATTTCCTTCATGAGATCCGCCAATGTTTGGGAGCGGGTGCCTCCTAAATGGTTGATGTATTGAACTGCGGAGACGTTGTCCATGCACAGTAAGATACAGCAATCGTTTTTCCCTTTCATAAGCCTCCGAATCGCAAAAGCCCCTGCTATCAATTCTAGGCAATTGATATGGAGAGAGAGTTCTTCCCTCGTCCATAACCTGCCTGTGGTTAGTTGTCCATCGGTGGCACCCCAACCCTATCAGCTGTTATCCGATTCCAGTACAAAATCTGAACGCGTGCCGAAAAGGGCCCGTCCATTCCAGGCTTACATGCAATCGAGTCACCACCGAAGTTCCATACATTCGATTCCCAATGGAGGATTCTGCAAATCTCTTTCCGGATTGCTGAGACCTTCGTTGCTGGATGTCGAAGTGTACAGGACCTTGAGTCAATATCGAAGCCCAGAAATTGTACACATTGAGCACGAATCATACGATAAATGCTAGGGATACCAACACCTGCACCGTGTATACCATCTGCGAGACCAGTCGTTATCGTATTTGACCGAACAAAAGTAGGTTGTCCAGATATATTATGCATCTGATGCCCAATTCCCGAAGGTGGGCCATCACTGGTTTCATAACCTTCGTAAAACACTATGGTGCCGAGTTGAGACCGAATGGAGGGCAAGTGAATTGCCAAGGTGTTCCTTTCCATAGGAATCTCAAAACTGGTCGGCTTTCAATTGGGATGGACAGGTATGCATCCTTGAGATCTAGCCATGTGAACCAGTCTCCTTCTTGGAGCAGATCTTGCAGTAGATGTATACCCTCCATCTTGAAATGGTGGTAGGTTACGTGTACATTTAAATCCTGCAGATTGATTACCAGACAGTACTCTCTTGTCTTTTTCCGCAGGAGGAACATATTGCTGAAGAAACCTCTTGGGGACGTAGCCGGTTGTATGGTCCCTTTTGTTCGTAACTCCACAAGTTCGTGATCTATGAGACTGGCGTCCGGTCTCGTGAAGTAGAGCGGACTTGGAGGCAAGGCCTGAGTCAGAGTGGTTTTGAACTCTATGCTATAGCCTAGTGTCTGTAGAAACCAAGCATCTGTTGAGAGTTCTATCCAGTTCTAGAAAAAATATGAAAGGCGACCCGCTGGGGGTGCCGTAGTTAAGACAGAAGGTATTAAGGTTAAATAACGGTGTCTTACCTGTTGTGAAGTGTCCACTGGCACGTCCACAGCCTCCACGGCCCTGTTGGAACTTCGGGAGTATTGGAATTGTTGACGTCTGCCAACTTCTGGGTAGAACGGTTGTGTCCGTGGGTATCGGGGGCCTGAAGGCCAGAATCGGCTGGCGGCACGACCCCTCTGCCGACCAGCCCTGCCAAAAAACCCTCTTGGGGTACTACCTCTAAAGACTCTGCACATCGATGTTTGCGCCTTATTTAATGAAGTAAATACGTTCATGTGCTAGTTCAGCTCCTTCATAAATGGTTCGCCAAACAAGTTGCCGCGTGCCTGAGGGCCCAACTCCTTGGCCCCAAGGTCCACCAGTTTTCTACCTTTTCTGAAGAGCACTGCTCGGCGCCTTTCCGATGAGAGCACCACGTTGGTATTGCCTAAAAAACAGAAACATCTTTGGGCCCACGTACCATGTCTGACGTAAATGAATCTGTCTGAGCATAAGCTTAATCTGCTAGTGTCATCACGCGGGCCAGCGATCCTATAGCATCCAGCAGCTTATCCTGGGATCCTTTAAAGCCCTTTTCGACCCCTTTTCTGGGGTCTCTGCCTACCTTAGCCATGAAGGCTAGCATGAGTTGGTCGAACTCATGAGTGAGCGCAACTTTGTCCGGCAACGAAGGTCGGGGGCACTCAGAGCGCAATGTCCTTGTCCATGGACTTCCTCAGTCAGAAGTGCATGAACTTAGTGAGATGAGGTGGCGGTGTCCAATCTCCTGAACGTGGGTGTCGGATATTCCTTGGGTAGAACATTCGTCGACCTATGAAGTCATAAAAGCACACATTATCAGGCTGTTCTGAGGCCTCTGCTTCATCAGTGTCCTCCTGTTGCTGGGGTTCACCAAGGAAAATCTCCTTAATGTAGGAGTTATGACCCCATGTCTCATCATCTGACTGAGACTGATAGCCTGCCACTCGTCCAGAACAGACAAAGAGGGGGGAACATCATGTTCCTCGTCTGAGGAGGCTTTGAAAACCCTCTGAGGCACAGGTTGCACATGTTTACCCTTTTTTAGGGTAGCTTTGCCTGTGTTAGGCTTTCGTTTAGACCCTGAGCCCTTCCAGTGGCATTTTGCCGGGTGTAGGTGCTCTTCAGAGGATGAATCAGAATTTTCTCGACTCTCGTTGAGAGCACTTGGGGAGAGATTTTGGCTGGTCTTGAGTGACCGGTAGCGCTTTGGCTAAGGCCTTTTCAACTGAAGCGGCCATGCCGCGTTAATAAGGCCTGCAGGTCTGTTGGCATCTGGGACTCTTCCATGTTGGGCACACTGGATTTACCCGAATATCAGTGAATATCTTTTGGTGAATAGGCACGTTGCGGCAGAAAATAGAGCAGGGACCACCCAGGGTTTATTAATGGCCTGTATATATAAGGCTCACGTATAGGCAGACAAGTTTTGGGGCTCACCCTGAAATAAGGAGACTGCGTGAACAGCTTCACTCAGGGGGCTCACCCCAAGCCAGAGTACTCGGTAATAACCTGTAGCAGGTCCCTGAGACAGGCAGTAAGTAGCAAGCAGGCAGTTAAATCAAATTCCACACGTTTTTCCACACAGCACTGAGAAAAACGTCCACCTAGAATAAACTCCAATACACACTCAGCATTTAAAATAGCCGCCGGGAGTCTGGCGATGCGAGATCCAAAATGGTCACTAAAAAAAGACAGCGAATCTGCAATAGGATAAACCGTCGGTATAACCCAGAATCAAGAAACCTGTGGGGAAAAGAAAAAACAGAGAGAAAAACAGGGAGAATTGGAATAGGGAAAAATCTAACCCTCAAGCACCCCAGAAGAAAGGGTGCAGGATATATCAACTTCCCACAGAAATACATACAGAATACAGTAGAAACACAGTAATAGTAACAATAATAATAAAAATAATAATGACAAGACAAGCCAGTGGCAATGTGTTAGACACACAATATTCTGACCTGACTTGTGATGGAGCAGCAACGAAAGAGGAAGTGCCTCAGTGAGAGGGGCTTGATATATACTTTGCTTGTCTCATATTTGTAAAAAAATGTTATATGTTTGTTGCTGCTATTGGAGTAGATAAAATTCAGAGGCCTTTCAACCTTTCATGGAGAGACAGAAGAAATAGAAAATGAGCAGATCCTACAAGCATAGCAGGGAGTGTCACCTTGTCCTCTGCTAACACTGAGAAGCTAGTGGAAGATATACACCCAAAAATGTATAAACGTGCACAGAACCAGACAGGGTTAGTAGGAAGGTTCAGAGGCTCCATTTTCTACAACTAAAAGCAATCTTCAAGGCACTACAAACATTTGTTTCTCACTTATTAGTCAAGTGGGTCTTTTTGAAGACAGACAAATCTCTGTAACAGAAACTCTATTGAAAGCTAGAAAGATTTTGGAACTGATTTGCTCAATGCTCTCCCCTGGACCCGTGAGTAACTAATGTTCTTCAATTTCTGCAAGATGTAAAAGAAAATGTTCTTTTGATTTCATACCCTGAAAATGTAGGTATTTGCTATCTCTGCCTTAAATTGGCTTTGTCACCTTCAAGGGTCTTTGCATATTTTGCAGAAACCCCCAAAGGTGACATTCCTTCTCAGCGTGTAGGGGCTCAGCTGAAAGGAGGTTTACTTCCCCGATGTTCTCTCCCACTGACATCACCATATTATTTATTCAGCTTCTAAACTTTATCCACCAGAAACCACATCATTGCTCTGAAGTCTATGGAGTATGTCATGAGCCTGTGGGATCCTCTATAGATTAACTTTTCTAATGCGCAAAAAGAAAACCTTCACTGCAGCTGTCTCTAGCAGTGAAAAAAGACAAAAGCTGATGGCAGTGGCTCAAGATGTTTTCTACTTTTATCAACATCAGCTTCATCACAAAGCTTTGTCTTGTATATTTTCATACTGTTAGACTTTCAATGAAATTGCAAAGCAGTCAAGGAGTATTTTACAAACATTTTATTTTTATGAAAAACTCAAATAGTGACATAAAGTAGCTGATGTTTTAGCCACCATGTCTATTATCTGTTTCTTCATAGCCATTCTAAGGATCATAGGAATCAGGTCTCCTCTAAATAATTGATTTTCCACTTGGGATTTACTGCTTGCCTTGATGCTATGACTGAAGATCTGTTGGACACAGTGGAAAATATCTGACTTTGAACACACTCTTTCTGGTATCCAGAAGAATGTCTAAACTACAGGCTCCATCTTCGGAAGTGCCACATACAGTTTTTCACCAACAAGTAGTGGTTATGCTTCCAAGGCCAGAATTTCTTCTGAAAATGTTTTCAAAATGTCATATCCAACAGAAATAGTCGAGGCACTCAGTAAATGTTTAAAAAAAATACTTAAAAAATAATAATAATTAAATTAAAAAATTAACCCCCTACCCTCCCTCCCCATGTACTTACCGATCGCCGCCGTTCCCCCGCCGGCGATCGGTCTTCTTCTGAGGGGTACAGTCCCCTCTCTGCAATTTACGACCTGGGAGTGCTATCTCTATGCTACTTGGTTATATTATGCTGACAAGCACCGGGCAAAGACACCAGTAAGCTGAAATGCAAGACTATTTTTTATATATATATATATATATAAAATTTCATTCTATGTATATCTCCTTAATGACCGTGGACGTACTGGGTACGTCCGACAAAAAACAGTCGTTAAGGACCGCAGACGTACCTAGTATGTCGCGGAAAATAGGAGCCCTGGATTTACCTGGACCAGCGATCACGGTCGGGGGCACTGTCTGATACCCCAGCAGTCCCCTGGAGCAGCTACGGCCCTCCAGGGGACTGCTGGGGTATCAGACAGTGAAATAGGACTCTAGGATCTGCCAGCAGGGGGACTGTCTGAGCTGTCTGGCAGTTCCCCAGGCTGCTAAAAAGTATAAAAAAATAAAATGAAAAAAATATGTTATACATATATTATATATGTATAATGTATTATAAAATAATTCAAGCATTTTATAATATATTATACATATATACTGCATATATATGATTTCATTATAAGTGTACTTTATTATTATTATTATGATATTTATAGAGCGCCGTCAAATTCCGCAGCGCTTTACAATGGGTGGACGAACAGACATGTAGTTGTAACCAGACAAGTTGGACACACAGGAACAGAGGGGTTGAGGGCCCTGCTCAATGAGCTTACATGCTTGAGGGAGTGGGGTAAAATGACACAAAAAGGTAAGGATAGTATTAGACTAGTGACAGTTGCAGAAGAGGAATCAGTTGGGACTATTAACAGTTTAATTGATACGCTTTTATGAAGAAGTGGGTTTTTAATGATTTTTTTTAAGGAGTGGAGACTTGGTGAGCATCTAACGGAGGAGGGAAGCGAGTTCCACAGGAACGGTGCAGCCCTCGAGAAGTCTTGAAGGCGAGCATCAGAGGTGGGAGTACGGACAGAAGATAGACGTAAGTCTTCAGCAGATCGTAAGAGCCTAGACGGGACATACTTGTGTATAAGGGACGATAGATAGGTGGGAGCGGCATTATGTAGAGATTTGAAAGCAAGAACCAGAATCACGTTGACATTTCCATCACGACTCATGTCCAGTCGATCGCCAAATCCTGCCGCTTCCATCTCAAAAACATTGCGTGCTAATATCTAGGATCAGAGAATGTAGAATTATGGACAACTTGACAGCGAGGGTAAGAGGGATGACAGCGGCATTCCAAAAAATTTGGGAACCATGGGACAACAGTTTAGTGGGTTCGAGCGGAGACTGATAGGGCTCGTTTTTTTGGGCGTCAGACACGAATTAGTAAAAAATACCCCTCGTCACGAGGGACATAATTATCGCGCTGTCATTGGGGTGGGGGGGCTCTGCCCTCCCCTTAACCCTCCTCTCCTCTTTGCTCACCCTTTCCTGACTATATATCTTCTTTCCTTTTTCTTCGAAATTCATACCTTTCCTGTCTCATCTGTTTTTGTTTTTTTTTATCCTTCCCCTGCCTTTTCTCGGGAATGAGGCATTTTTTCTTTTTCCAGGCATGATCACACTGTCGGAGGAACAAGGTAGCTCATTAGTAAGATTAGTTATTGAATAGAATGGGCTACTTATATCGCCTAAATGCCTGTCCTTATATAACAATTATAAAACCCTCAGTAGACGGCAGGTGCCAATGGTTTTTAAGGAATGGGCATGTATTGTATTTGTTGAACTGCATTATGTTTCCAAGAATTGTATTCAAGTTGGCTTCTGTGTAAGCCCAAAAGTGCATGTACACTTGCTATGTCTATTGAGTGAAAAATAAAGAATTAAAAAAAAAACACTGCGTGCATCCTCCACTACTTAATGCCAAGGGGCTGGTCCATGCTGCTATCCTCTTTTACTTCAACTACTGCAATCTGCTTCTCAATGCTCTTACGCGCTCCCAACTTGACCGTTACCGTCTATAATGAATGCAATGATGAAGCTCATTTTCCTGTCGGCCCTCACCTACAACACCTTACCCCTCTGTCAGTCCCTGCATTGGCTTCCCATAAGATATAGTGCTTAATTTAAAATTCTGTCTCTTGCATACAAATCTCTACATAATGCTGTTCGAACCTATCTATCCTCCCTAATACACAAGTATGTTCCATCTAGGCCCCTACGCTCTGCCGAAGACCGACGTCTATCCTCTGTTCATACTCCCACCTCTGATGCTCGCCGTCAAGACTTCTCTAGGGCAGCACCTTTCCTGTGGAACTCCCTTCCCTTCTCCAGTAGACTTTCACCCAGTCCGCACTCCTTTAAAAAATAATTAAAAACTCACTTCTTCATAAAGCACATCAATTAAAGGACCACTATAGGCACCCAGACCACTTCAGTTTATTGAAATGGTCTGGGTGCCAGGTCCATCTAGGATTAACCCTTTCTGCTGTAAACATAGCAGTTTACCTATGGATTAATCCAGCCTCTAGTGGCCGTCTCATTGACAGCCGCTAGAGGCCATTCCGACCGTGATTTTTACAGTGAGAAGACGCCTGCGTCCATAGGAAAGCATTGAGAATGCTTTCCTGTGGACTTGCTGAATGTGCGCGTGGCTTGTGCCGTGCATGCGCATTCAGTCGATGACGGGGAAAGGAGGCGGAGAGTCCCCACCGCCGAGGGAGCCCGGCGGTGGAGAAAAGGTATGTGTTTAACACCTTCTTCACCCTAGAGCCCAGCGGGAGGGGGACCCTAAGGGTGGGGGGAACCTAGAGACCCTATAGTGCCAGGAAAATGAATATGTTTTCCTGGCACTATAGTAAATCTTTAAAAATAGCTCCACCTCTACCCCAGCACACTAATTCCACTTCTGCAACTGTGATTAAAAAAAAAAACACAAGTTTACAGTGAATACTATCCTAGCAACCTTCTTTTCTACCTTACCCTTTTATGTCACTATATCCCACTACCTCTAGCATGTAAGCTCATTGTGCTTACATGTTTGTTAGTCCACCCATTGTACAGTGCTGCGGAATTTGTTGTCGTTATATAAATAATAATTAAGTGGTCTGTGTGCTTATTATCCTTTGTCCCTTTAAGCCTACACCTAGCAAAGCCTATACCTGTATTGAATAGCAAGACCACTTAATGTTATCTCACATATATATTATTCTTATTATTATAGCCAAATTTACCACCCTAACTCCTCCCACAGTTTTTACACTACATAGACAAAAATATACCAAAACGTGCGGATTTTTCCCGATTGTTTTGCTACTACTTTGTGGAACGTTTCGCTGAATGGTTCACGGAATATCGTCGTTCTTGTGGCAAAATTGGTCCCATAGGAATGAATGGCAAAATGTTCAAAACTAGAGTGGGAGCTGGCAAAATGATTTCTAAACTGCCACCACTCCCTCATTTTCAAGCCCACCTACACAAATCTTATATCAAAACGTTCAGCTATCCCTGCTGCCACTAGAAATGTCCATGGCTAAGCCATAGTCCTTATAGTTTTCACAATATGACCATTTGTTTGCAACTCACGCCGTCCATTGACATTCATTGAAACTTCTCTCTAGCCAGCTCAAACTTGAAGGGCAATTTCTAAACTGTGACTGTGCCTTCATTGTTAATATTTCAGAGACATACTATGCATCAATGTAGGTCTGGGTCTTGTGATTCTCACAATATAAAGCTCTTCGCTGTAGGATGTATAGTTTTTAAAATACGACCGTTTGAAGATGGCAACCGCCAAAATACTCTGACCTGTGCCAGGCTGGAGCAGCAAGTGATGTTATAGACAGGGCCTTTTGTACACCTGCTAATGTTTTTATAAATGTATGTTTTAACCCCTTAAAACCGGAGGGCGTACTATTACGCCCTATTCTAAGCAGCTCTAAACGCCGCAGGGCGTAATAGTACGCCCTCCGTTTTTTTTTTTACTTACCTGGTCGCCGGCGATCCAACGCCGGCGATCGCGGTGGGGGAACTCCCAGGGAGCCCCCCGCGGCACGTCCGTCCTCCTGCAGCCCTCCCGGCCATGTGAGAGTGAGGTCCTTGCGAGGACCTCACAATCACATGGCCGGATTAGCTGCCTGGTGCATTGCCAGCAGGGGGACTAACTGTAATGACAGTTAGTCCCCATGCTGGCTGGAAATCAAATAAAAGATTTTAAAAAAAGTTAAATAAGTGTAAAGAAACAACACAGAAAAAACAGCTGCAAAAAGCAGATGTATAAGACTGTATATATCTGGAGATAATGAAGTAGTCAAGCAAAAAATAAAGATAATTAAAATTAAAAAATGTGTAAATACCCTGTAAAAATAAAGCTAAAAAATAGATAGAAAAATGTTATTATTCCATATACCCCTAGTATTATATATGAGTGTATATAGACAGAATAGCACACCAAATTGAGCTTTAATCAATCATGCTCTAAGTGTTCTCTGCTATATATAATAACTCTAACTTAATGAGAAAAGAAGGGGAGAAAAGAATATACGAGTAAAAACCCAATAAACTACCACTAAATAAATTCTCTAAATAGTAGAGATATTAAATGCCTTCAAAAAGGTCCCAAAGAATATACCGTATATATATATATATATATATATATATATATATATATATATATATATATATATATATAATGTGGGCTAATATAATAGTATCAAAAAATGTACAAGATATTAGAGAATAATATATAAGGAAAGAGAGTATAGATATCGTGAAGCTTAGAGTGCTCACGGCATATCTATAGACAGAGTAGATAGTCAGAACGGGTGTACAGAAAAAAATTAACAAAAGCTGCTTAACAGACTAGTAACAGCCTAGATAGCAACAGTGTTGATGATTGTATACAATCCGCTGGCTACATGCACTTAACTTTCTAATAGTGGTAGAGATATATCCCTATCTATTTAAACATAGAACGAATACAAGTGAAGTCAATTACAGTGCCATACTGTCACTGTTCTTATATAAAACCACACTGACTGATGATCACTGGATCCTAAACTTTCACCTACAGTAATATCGGATACCAAATCTCCATTTGTTAACACTAAATCTAGTATGGCCTCTTTACGAGTTTGCTCCTCAACGACTTGTTTTAGAGACAATCCCAGTAGGGAGTTTAGAATATGTGAGCTCCTGGCACAAGCAGCTATTTTTGTTTTCCAATTCACATCAGGAAGATTAAAGTCACCCATGATGATAACTTCCCCCTTCATTGTCATTTTAGCTATTTCCTCAACTAGTAGATTATCTAACTCTTCAATTTGTCCTGGGGGCCTATAAATCACACCTACATGAGTTACTGTGTGATTACCAAATTCTAACGTAACCCAAACGGACTCTATGTTCTAGTGATATCGCGAACATAAAATTTTCGGTTCGCGAACCATGAACGCGAATTTCCACAAATGTTCGCAAACCGGGCAAACCGGGCGAAACGCCATAGACTTCAATAGGCAGGCAAATTTTAAAACCCACAGGGACTCTTTCTGGCCACAATAGTGATTGAAGGGGGGGGAGACCTACTCTCCTTCCCCACCCCTGGGCGGCGGGTGGGGGCTATAAAGATAATGAGGGGGGGACCTACTGTCCTCCTCCCAGGCCCCCACCCCTGTGCGGCGGGTGGGGGCCATAAAGATAATGAGGGGGGGACCTACTGTCCTCCCCCTCTCCGGCCCCCAGCCCTGGGCGGCGGGTGGGGGCCATAAAGATAATGAGGGGGGACCTACTGTCCTCCCCCTCTCCGGCCCCCACCCCTGGGCGGCGGGTGGGGGCCATAATGATAATTAGGGGGGACCTACTGTACTCCCCCCCCGGCCCCCACCACTGGGCGGCGGGTGCGGGCCATAAAGATAATGAGGGGGGACCTATTGTCCTCCCCCTCTCTGGCCCCCACCACTGGGCGGCGGGTGGGGGCCATAATGATAATGAGGGGGGGACCTACTGTCCTTCTCCCCCCGGCCCCCACCCCTGGGCGGCGGGTGGGGGCCATAAAGATAATGAGGGGGGACCTACTGTCCTCCCCCTCTCCGGCCCCCACCCCTGTGCAGCGGGTGGGGGCCCTAAAAAAAACAATAAGGGGGGACCTACTGTCCCCCCCCTGGCCCCCGCCCCTGAGCGGTGGGTGGGGGCCCTAAAAAAAACAATAAGGGGGGACCTATTGTCTCCCCCAGCCCCACCCCTGAGCGGTCGGTGGGGGCCCTCAAAAAAACAATAAGGGGGGACCTACTGTCCCCTCCGGCCCCCACCCCTGAGCGGTAGGTGGGGGCCCTAAATACTAATAAGGGGGGGACCTAATGTCCTCTCCCCTGGCCCCCACCCCTGAGCGGCGGGTGTGGGCCCTAAATACAAATGGGGGGGACCCTAGTCACCCCCTCCCCCCCCAAAAAAATATTTCCCTACCTACCCCCCTCACCCTAAAAATAATGAGGGGGGACCTTAAACTAAATACCTGTAAAAAATAAATAAAAATAAACTTACCATTCAATGTTTTCTTTCTTCTAAAATCTTCTTTTTTCAGCCCCAAAAAAGGGCAAATAAAAAAACATAATAACCGACGCAATTTAAAAAAAAACAAAAAAAAAACGAGCGCAAAAAAACATAATCCATCTTCACCCATGGAGGGCTCCGCGCAGACTGAGCTCTGAAGGGCGGGGGAAGGCTTATAAAGCCTTGCCACGCCCTGCAATTAGGCTAAGAACACTCTGATTGGCTGGTTTAAGCCAATCAGAGTGCTCTTTGTCATTTTACACAGCGTGGGAAAATCCCTTATTGTTTATTTTAGGGCCCCCTACCACCGCTCAGGGGCGGGGGCCGGGGGGGGGGGACAGTAGGTCCCCCCCATTGTGATTTATGGCCCCCACCCACCGCGCAGGGGTGGGGGCCGGGGGGAGGACAGTAGGTCCCCCCCCTCATTATTTTGTTGGTCCCCACCCACCGCGCAGGGGTGGGGGCGGACAGTAGGTCCCCCCCTCATTATTTTTATGGCCCCCACCCAACGCTCACGGGTGGGGGCGGGGGGAGGACAGTAGGTCCCCCCCATTGTGATTTATGGCCCCCACCCACCGCGCAGGGGTGGGGGCCGGGGGGGAGGACAGTAGGTCCCCCCTTATTGTTTTTTATAGGGCCCCCACCCACCGCTCAGGGGTGGGAGCTAGGGGAGGGACAGTAGGTCCCCCCTTATTGTTTATTTTAGGGCCCCCACCCACCGCTCAGGGTGGGGGCCATATTCCCCTATATAACAATGTTTTGCATTTAGTGAATATAGGGGAATATTCACTAAATGCCAAACATTGTTATATAGGGGAATATTCACTAAATGCAAAACATTGTTATATAGGGGAATATTCACTAAATGCCAAACATTGTTATATAGGGGAATATTCACGAAATGCCAAACATTGTTATATAGGGAAATATTCACTAAATGCAAAACATTGTTATATAGGGGAATATTCACTAAATGCCAAACATTATTATACAGGGGAATAGTCACTAAATGCAAAACATTGTTATATAGGGGAATATTCACTAAATGCCAAACATTGTTATATAGGGGAATATACCAATGTTTGGCATTTAGTGAATATTCCCCTATATACCAATGTTTTGAATTTAGAATTAAAAAAAAAAAATAATAATAATAATAATAAAATAAATAAAAAATGATTGCAGCTTCCGAATTAATCTAAAATGGATGCTGTCCAGTAGGTGGGAGGGTCTGCTAGGGAGGGTCTGTTGCTGATTGGCTGTAATGTGTCTGCTGACTGTGAGGTACAGGGTCAAAGTTTACTCAATGATGACGAATAGGGGCGGACCAAACATCACATGTGTTCCCCTGCGGCGGCGAACGCGAACATGCTATTTTTGCCCGGAACTATTCGCCGGCGAACCGTCCAGGACATCACTACTATGTTCGCCTCGCTAACTTTTACTAGGCTAGATTGTATGCTATCCTTCACATACAGGGCCACCCCTCCCCCTTTCCTGCCTTCCCTGTCTTTTCTATATAAAGAGTACCCTGGTATTGCTATGTCCCAGTCATTTTCCTCATTATACCATGTCTCAGTAACAGCGACTAAATCTACACTATCAGTTGCCATTATTGCCACAAGTTCATGGATCTTATTCCCTAAACTGCAAGCATTTGTAGACATGACTCTAAGCTTATCATCTTTTAACACACTTGCTACAGGCACCTTCTGTCCTTGTTTTGGGGGACAATTGGACTCATGTTTTATCACCCTTTTGCCCCCCTCCCCCCCCACCTAGTTTAAATACATCCTAGCAAAACCTCTGAACTGCTCACTGGGAACATTTGTTCCCTTTTGAGAAAGATGCAAACCATATTTTTTGTACAGTTTATTTCCATTCCAAACAGAGCTACCATGAGAAATAAAGCCAAATCCTTGCTCCCGACACCATTCACCAAGCCACAAGTTAAAGTCCCTAATACGCATCTGCCTTTCGTTCTGAGTGTTATGCACAGGCAGAACTTCAGAGAATGACAGTGTGGAAGCAACCTGCCGTAGATCATTGGCAAAAACACTACTACAAAAAAACTTCCTTAACCTCTGAAACCTCATTGGAAGCCAAGTCATTTGTCCCTAGATGGACAAGTACATCCAATTCCCCTTCCTGCTTTGCTCGCTTAACAATATTACAGATACGTCTCCTGTCTCTGTGAGCAGTAGCTCCGGGAAGACACCTCACAAGACCACCATTGTCCATCTCCACACCTCTTAT